>NC_135538.1:134115748-136601373 GCF_045843805.1 Urocitellus parryii | reverse complement strand
AATTTCCTCTGCTGCAAACCAAATCCCATTTTCACTTGTGAGTATTTCATTCATCTTTGCTTTTTTGGTTTTTTAATTACATAGCAGAAAGTGCGACTGTAATTTCCTCCCCATGTCATGAAGGCAGCATTCATCAAGAAGCTTTTAATTCTACACAGCGATCGCTTCTCTTCAAAAATCTGATTTCAATCTCCACAGAGGCAGAAGGGCAGAATTTCTTGACCTGAGGGTTAATTACCTGCAAATAAGTTAAACTCACACAAAACCTCATCTTGGGAAAAGAGAGTCCCAGTCCACCCTTCAGTGACCTGTCTATTGCTGGTGGTGACCTGGAAGGTGAGGTGGGGCTGGGCACCCAACCTGTGAATTCTTCGTCCTTCCTGTAGGACAGGGCTCTGGAGAAGCAGGACTGTCCTGCTTGTGGCTACCCTTTCCAGAGCCTCGCCCAGTACTAGGCACATGGGAAGAACTTGGCAACTGACTGTAGAATTGATTTAAACCGAAGGGAGAATGAATACGCTTTAAATGTTCTTGATGTAAAAAAATGTTAGATGTATGAAATGGTCCAATTTCTGGAGAAAGAAGGGAGGAAGCAATGGGGAGACTCACTAGGGGCTGTCAAGAGACAAGTGAGAGGGGCTGAGGGAGCGGCTGACTGTGGCGGGGGAGCCTGGTGTGCAGGCAGTGCTCCCCACTTTCCCCTCCTCCTTACCAAGGATGTCAGTTCTTCTCCCTAACTCCGAGACTGTGCTCTTGATGAGCCCCACAGTCACTGATCACTTGGATTTAATTGTGAAGCATTTGCGGCCTGATACTGGAAGGCTGGAGGAAGAGGCTTTAATACTGACAATAGTCGCACACCACTAGGGGCCAGGCAGGACTGCAAGCACCTCCAAGCCTTCACCCAGGCAACCCGCACTGCCTCTCCAGGAGCTCAACCATGAGGGGGCACAGTGCTCTCCCTGGGGCCGGTGTGCACCATCTTTACACTTGGCATGCACTCCTCATGACACGTGGCACTTGCTACTAGAGCTACTGTGGATATAACTTTCATTTGCAAGAATTCACTCTTGTGTTCCTGGCACCTCGCATGCAGACTGGCATATGACAGGTGCAGGACAATGTTTGCTGTGCTGTTTCAGTGACTTTAAATTCAATGAGGAAGGATGTGCCAATAAGAAGCATACAAATTTGGGCTCAAAGGCACCAGAGGGTAGAATTTGGGGTGGGGATAGAATTTAGGAGACACAGTGGAACCCTGTGGGAAGAGGGCAACTCGGGAGTCCTGTCTCAGCATGGGTGGACACAGGAGGAGAGCAGGAGTGGGCAGCTGAGTGTGGGTGGCCAGGCCTGGACTCCACCCGGAGGTGCTCCAGATGGACCACCTGAGCGTATTATATGGCCGGGCACGTGCAGTCCAGAAGGGACATGATGACATAAAATCACATTAGGACGTTGACAAGGGAAAGTGTCCCAGCCCTGGCTAACAAATGTCAAGGTACAGAGGGTGACCAAGAGGCCCTACTTTTGTGTTCTTAAAGTTTGCAGGAAAGGATGTTGGAGAAGACAGGTTGGCTTAGGGTCCCCGGCCTGAAAGCTCCACGGGCTGAGGATGGAATGTCACTGCAAAGTGCCACTGAGCTCCAAGTACATTGTAGACCCTGCTTCAGTCCCCATGACATCATGACACCCCTCCTCAAGGGGTGCTTGGGAGGTGAAAGGGTAAGACAGCAAAGCTGTTCCTTAAAACTCTCCTCCTGTGAGTGAAGAGGCTCATGCATGGGACCTCTGGCTCCCAATCCAGAGACCAGAGGCATCGGGAGGGTGAGGGAGCAAGAGCATTAAGGGTCCAGGTCACACTTCCTATGGGGCAAGCAGAGCCCCGCAGAGAAGTCCTGAGGGCTGTATGGACAGAAAGAGGAGCTGATAGAAGGGAAAGAAAAGGAGGGGGAAGAGAAGGGAAGGAAAAGAGAGGGGAGTTTTTCTTCCCCTAGATGGTAGTCCCCAGGGGTCTAGTCAATAAAACAGTCTCATTTTCCAATTTTCTTCATGCCTCTTTAAAAAATCCAATCAACTCTCAGATGCTCTTAAATGCCCAAGATTTATCACGTTCTCAGACCCTCCCTCCCTCAGATGAGCTAAGTTACTGCGGGCGATAAATCCACTGTGTGGTATGGTGGTCACAGGCACACATGCGGGTTCCCAGTGTTTCTTCTGACACATGAGTGTGTACTCCTTAAGGCTGAAGACTTAGGAGACAAGTGGTGCAAGTTTGTACTCCAGCTGTGTCTCATAGTAGCTGTGTGATTCTGGCTGAGTTACTTAAACTTGCTGTGCTTCTGTGTCCTTATCTTAAATGACCACATAGAGCTGAGGGGATTAACAGAGCTAATCCATGTAAAGCTCTTAGAACAGTGCTTGATACATAATAAGCACACGATAAAACTGGCAATTATCATTACAGACTCACGATGATTGGAGGGGGTAAGATTACTGCTAATAAGAGCGAATAAGTGAAGAATTAGCTCATGTCCTCTAAAAGACTGCCAGCTCCCATGTAACCTGTCCTTTGTGATGAGTATTTTTGTAACTTGGAATAGAAGCTCTTAGAAGGAGGCTAAATTCCTCCCCTGGCCCTGTGCTCAGACATATTCACTTACGGTAACAAATCACTATTCTCTGAGTTGGCTTTGGAAAACAAATCCCCAACACTCTCCCAGCTCTAGTTGGATAAAGATTTCCTTGTCGTCTAGAGAATCCTCCTTTCTATACAGACCTAGGACTGGGGTTAAGTGACCATCTTTCTTCCCATCGAAATAGTCCCCTCTCTTCTCCATCCTTCCTTCTCAATGGCCACAACAACAACAACAACAACAACAACCCTCCTCCAAACATTTAATGTCTTGGATCTCATCCTGCTTCCTTGGTAATGAACTCTTCTCTCTCTCTCTCTCTCTCCCTCCACCCCAATCTCTCAGGGGAAAAAATAAAGCTCACTTTTCCTTTTAAAATATGTATTTATACACACATAAGGCTAGTGTCCTATGTCACTCATCTTTGCTGAGTGGTTTCTTGAAATGGCAAATTACACTTCATGTCTCTACCCTTAATCTTTAAGAAACGGGGCTCTGCCACCCTTGTTTCCTGGAACTGTTTAAAGGCCTTCAGTGACTCATGAGAGAGCAGCGTCTCCATCTCCATCTACCTAGAATCTTACCCGGGGGGTGAAGCTGACCCCAGCTCCCTCTCGACACTGCTTTCTCTCTGCTTTTCATGACACTGAGCTCTACTGGGAATCTCAGACACCCTGGACTGCTGCCTCGTGGGCTTGGGATTGGCTCTACCTTCTGACCTCATCGCCCCCTCTGTTCCTATGCACAGCCTTGCCTTACCTAGATGTGGGTGCTCACAGAGGATCTGGCTTTGGCCCCTTTCTCTCCTGTTATGCCCTTTGCTGTGTCCAAGTGCATGGTCCCAATGACCAACTCTAGAGGGAGATGGCCCACACAGACCTCTCCTCCAAGACTGCATTTCTTATAAGTACTGCGTGCTAACCGATTACGCCACTGGAGCTCCAAGATTGTATTTCTTATTGTCCACTGAGCCCCTCCAAAGACCACATGTCCATGAGGCTTAGACTTAACCTGGCCCAACCTAAGTAAGCTCTCCTCTTCTGCCTCGTCTTTTCCATGGCTCCCCTAGTTTGCCCATAATACATTGTTTACCAAGCCACTTGAACACCCTCAAAGCCTTGGGATCATCTTGGACTCTATATTTAAATCCATAAGTAAGAATGGCCTCCATATTGAAATCTGGTCAACTCTGCCTTCTCAATGCACACCTTGCCCTCTCAGTCCTCAGCAAACACACCTCAATTCAGCCTCTTGTGACGAGCTTCGGGCCTTTGCCTCTATTCAGAATCTCTGCCATCAGTGTTTCCCCTCCTCTAGTCCATCTGCATCTCATGTACCCACAGTCCTGCTCCAGTTCCCTTTAGGTGGGTGCTGTTTTCTCTTCTTCTACAGATGAGTAAAGCAAGATTGGAAGGGGTTAAATGTAATGTTCCCCAAATGCCCACACACGGAAGGCTTGGTCCCCAGCCTGTGGTGCTGCCGGGAGGTGATGGGACCTTTAAGAGGTGGTTCCAATTAGACCTTTATTTCTCTAATTGGAGGCAGCCAGGCCACTGGGGGCATGGCCTAGCCCTTCCTGCCTCGCTTTGCTTCCTGGAACTATGAGGTGACCAGGTTCCTTCCACCACACACTTGCACCAAAATGTACTGCTTCACCACATCCCCAAAAGGAATGGGGTCAAGCAACCAGTGACCATGGCTGAAGCCTCTGAAACCATGGGCCAGGTATTTTGTCACAGTGACAAAAAGCTAACGCAGTCCTAGAGTTAGGTAGAGAGCCAAAATTTAAATTTGAGTATGTCTAGCTCCAAAGATACTAATATTGTACTATGACTGGGTGGTTGGCTGGTTAGCTGCATGGACAGATAGGTGCATCAAGGGTGAACAGTTGAGTAAATGAAAAAATAATACAGACTCTGATAACTAAGAAAGACCCACCCTGCCATGTAGGGTGGCATATGTTTAAAACTGGCAGGCTACCTGGGCACGATTCCTGTAGAACAGTGGTTCTTAACTCAGGGGAATTCTTTTGCTTCCCAAGGGACAGTTAGTCATCTGAGTCATTTTTAGCTGTCACAATTGGAAGAGAGAGGAGGGTGTGGCTCCTGGCCAGGGGATGAAGACCAGAGATGCTGCTATGTATCCCACAATGCACAGGAGAGTCCCACATAAAGAATAATCTAGGGCTTGGGCTGAGGCTCAGTGGCAGAACGCTTGCCTCACACATATGAGGCACTGGGTTTGATCCTCAGCCCTACATAAAAATAAACAAAATAAAGATATTGTGTCCATGTATAACTAAAAAATATTTTTTAAAAAGAGAATAATCTGGTCCAACAAGTTGATTAGGCTGCAGTTGAGGAACCTGCTTTAGAGAGATGTAGGAGTCACCCTTGGGAAGTAGGCGGGTCCTTGGAGGGTAAGTGGAGAAACATGGTGAGTCATTCTATATTTGAAACGCTGTTCCTCAAAAGCAGAAAACAAAACAAAAACAAAGCAGAGAGCCTGTGCTTAAAAAGAAAAGAAAGAAACAAAAACTAAAAAACAGGGTAGGCCTTGTAGATGCCTGCTCCATCCAGCCCTCAAAGGGGAAGGAAGAGAGGCTGAGCAAAGCACCCTGACAATGTAGAGGAGTCCAACAGCCCAAAAATTCCCCAAGAGAAAAGTAAGCAGAGTACAAACTTCACCTCTGAAAAATACATATGGCCAGACGAAGGTTGCCTTTTCTGAACAAGCTCCCAGCTCCTGAGATTGTGTGTGCTCCCTGCTGCCCTGCCCAAGGTATCCAGGAGTCTCTCCAGTGGCCTCCAGGCACACTCTCTGGGAGGTCCCTATCCCAGCCCCTGCAGAAACCAGTTGGACACAAGGCCTAACCAGGGCCGCCAGAGCCTGATGGGCCTCCTTATCAGCACACACCCTTCATCCACTACCTTGAGGGGAAGGAGAGTCAACACACACTCAAAACCAGCTTTAAGCACTGGCTTCCCTGGGGCCTGGCTCCTTCCTACAGCAGGAAGATCAGTCCTTCCTGGGACTAAATGCCTGCTTTGCTTAAGCACTTTTTGCTGTGAAGTTGTGAAAAATAGAAACAGGAGCCATCTGCAGTAGGAGTGACCGCTGTAATGCTAAAAGCCATTGGAACCTCCTGGCAGCTTTCTGGGTAGTGTGGTGGTCTAGCAGCCTGCAGCACAGCCCACTGTCAAAAGTGTGCCAGCCACTGCTGGAGACAGGCGACATTTTCCTTCCTGTCACCTTCCAAAGTCAAATGGAAAGGCTGGTGAGCTTGGGCAGGGTTTGAGGGGCACAGCCTCATCACAGCAGGCCCTGCCATCCCTTCCCTACAATGCAGAGGGCTGGGGCAATGGCACAGAGTGGGGAACTTCACTAATAAAGCAGAGCTCACAGTAGGCAGGCACCTGGCTACTTTCTGGGGAAACCCAACCACAGGAGGCCCCTGCCAGGCCTGCCATTTCTAGTCCTTTGGGCAAAGCCTCCAGTTCCTTCCTCAGCTAGCTTCTCTTACAGGATAGTGAGCTGTGTACACCGAGCCTCTCTTTGTGATTTAAACCAATTTGCTGCCAGTTATAGCTATCCACGGCGCACAACGTGTTTCTCCTGTCACTTACTGTGGGCAGAGAATCATGTGAGTATATTCTCAGCTTTGCCAACAGCAAAAATCATTTTGAAGAAGGCATTCTTTCTAGATGAGTAGAATTATTCCCTCTACCTCCTCGCCCCCCTCTCATCATGAATAAACAGTCATTTCAACTTCAGCAAACCTCACTTCCAAAATGGGCAAAGCAAGAAACAAAACAATAAAACAAAACAAACAAAAACCCAATAAAGCTATAATGCTCCAAAATCCATAATTCCCCTCCAAATGTCACCGAGCGAAAGCGCCCACATCCCTTCTAAGCACATTTGTGAACCATACCAGGCCATTCCCAGCTGTTAGATTATTTTGAAATATACCCAAATTATTGGATGGAATTGCAAGCCAGGCATAATTTCTCCATTAAAGTTCCCATGAAACCGTGACCTGAAATTCCTGCCACCATTTGAAAAGAACCAGAGTGCCACGCGGTTGATGAAACATTAATGACCAATTTGCAAACGTTCCCCGACCCCCTCAGTTCATCACTGGTTCATCAACATGGCGTTCACCCACCTCTTGTTTTACTCTTTCAATTCCTTAGCATCCATCAAGTGTCCACTTCAAGTTAAGCTCTGAGCCACCTTTCGCCCCCGTCGCTGCCCCTCTAACAGCTCCATTCACCTGTGGCCCTCCTCACCGCACAGGCAAACTGACCTTTGCCTTAAGACAGGAAGCTCATTTAGAAATTACTTTTTGGCATCCTTCATGTTACAGTTTCAAGTGCTGAGGACACATGGCAATGGGCAGGATATGACAGTAGCTGGAGGAAGTCTCCTAGGCTGTCCTGATGCATTGGAGAGAAACATACCTGAAAATACAATTCTGTGGTCTCTCAATCTGTGAACTCCTCGGACTCACTAACCTGGACTTAATTAACTGATGGGGACATTTACTAAATACATAATAAGTGCCCATAATATTCCAAGTATTGCCTCCATGGGTGACACACAGAAGAGCAAGGCCACACAGTGCTGAGCGGGGCTGAGGACTCACAGCCAAGTTCTCACCATGCATATAGCAGTGGATGCACTTTCTTCCGAGTTACCTGAGGTCTTTCTAAAACAGGAAGTCCCTGGCCTGGCCTTTCCTAAGCTCTAGTCAGTCAGCATCTCAACACTATCTCTGAAAGTAATAGCAAATAAATATAAATGACACTCCTGCCATGGAGAAAGTAGCAGATGCTACGGAACAGGCGTGTGCACCATGTTCCAGGAGACCAGGAGGAAAAGAAAAGGCACCAGCAGAGGAGTGGGGTCCAACCTCATGAAGGAGGCCAAATGATGATGGCTTCTCTCCAGTAAAAGTGAAGATGATAATAATCCTTCCTGCCCTCACCTCCAAAGAGGCTCCAGTGGCCCTGACTGCTCACTGACCAGTTTCCTGGGCTCTTAGCAACGCACTTCTGCATTTCCTGCTAGAACAGCCCAGAGGAAAGAAGGCATTAGTACTCTTTTACAGATGATAAAAGTGTGGCTCCATGAGACCAAGTATCTTACCCAAGGTTAAACCACTTGCCTTTGATAGAAGCTGTTATGTTGGAATCTGGAATGTTGCCCCAAAGTCTGTGTACTGAAAGCATAGTCCCCCATGCAGCCAGGTTCAGAGGTGGGGCTTTTAGGCAATGATTGGCTCAAGAGGGCTCTGACCTCATCAGTGGATCAATCTATACAGCTGATAGCTGGATGGACAGCTGGGAAGTGGGACCTAGTTGGAGGAAGGAGGTCAGAGGCAGAGGGCTGGAAGGGTTTATCATCTCTCCCTTTCTCTCTCTGCTTCCTGGCTGCCATGAGCTGAGTGCTTTCCTCTGCCATGCTCTTCTGCCATGATGCTTTTGCCTTGGAGCCAGCCAACCGCAGACTTAATCCTGTGAAACTGTAAGCCAAACTAAATATTTCCTCTTGTAAGTTGTTTTTGTCTGGTATTTTGGTCATAGTGACACAAAACCAACTAACGGAGAAGTATAGGTGGAATGTGGATTGGGCCTGCTCTCTCTGAGCCCACAGGGTCGTCCATCTGGGAAGGGCTCACAGTTGCTGACCGCTGATGCAAGAGCCACTGCCCAGGAAGCTCCAATCACACAAAAGATGGTGCATTCTGGGGCTAGAGAGGGCAGAGGGGAATCCCAGCTCTGCAGACCACGCTCGTTCTTAACTACTCATACATCTACCCACATAGCCCCTAATCTCTGCTAAGACCATGGCTGCTCTGCAGTGTGTGTGGGGGTGTCTCCGAGGCTCAGAAGCCTTCTTGGTATATGGTCCCTCCTTTATTTTTTTTTCATTTTTTACATACTCTTTAAATAACTGGGAAAGCATTAATGGAAAAACAACCACAGTGTTCCTACATTCACCACCTTGACACAAGGGTTGTCCTTTGTCTCCATTTCTTTAGGGTCCTTCCTCATATGAACCTATATTTTTATATTGCTATGACTGTCATGTAGGTACGATTTTCAGTTTTATTTCACTTAATATTCTACCCTAAATATTTTCCCAAGCTGCTGCAGTATTCACAGTGATTATCCTGGTGGGGTTCCAGCCATCAGATATGTGACATCTGGGGCCTGCTAGTGCTTGAAATTCCTCCCTGGGGTCCACATGTGGGGAGCACAGTCCTGAAGGTGCACATGTGCATCATACATCTTCAGGAAGGGTTTTGGGAATGTGATTAATACCAAGTGAGGGTTAAAAACAGATTTTAAAATGAAAAAGAGACCTGAGATTTGTGTGAGAGCACACAGAGCAGGTGCATGGTGGTGGTGAGGTGCAGCACACCTTAAGTCAGGACTCAAAATGCCAGTGTGGCCCACTGCTATAGTCACTTACCGACTCCAATTTCCCCATCTTCCTTCCAATTAGTGTTCCTAAAATAATGATGGTGATGATGACAATAAAAATACCACCTAACACTTTTCTAGCATTTTCCCACAGGCTAGGCACAGTTCCAAGGGCTTTAAATGTATCAGCTTGTTTAATCTTTACAAGTACGTACTGTCACTAATCCCATTCTACAGATGTGGAAACCAAGGCACAGAGATACCTGATAAGTCCTCCCAAAGGTAGTGGCCAGGATTTGAACCTAGGGAGTCAGGCTATAGAGGCCATTCTCAGAACCATTTAATAGGAACTACTTTGATTTAGTCAACTTCTCATCACTGTGGCCAAAACACCTAACAATAACAACCCAGAGGAGGAAGAGTTTGTTTTGGCTCACAGTTTCAGAGTTCTCAGTCCATGGCTGGCTGACTCCATTGCTCTGGGCCCAAGATGAGGCAGAATATCATAGCAGACAGATGAGAGAGACGGGTGGCGTGGGAGAACGCGCTCTACTCATCAGGAGCAGAGTGTAAACCTCAGAGTCACCCTCAGTGACCTATTTCCTCTAGTCACATATAATTACCACCAGTTAATCCATATTAGTGGTTTAATCCACTGATACGGTTATACATCTCATAATCTAAGCATTCTTGCATCGTCTCACACATGAGCTTTGGGGGACACCTCATATCTATACCATAACACACCTCAGAATGTTGACTTGAAACTCAGACCTCATTTATTTCTCTGGTCAAAACTTTTCTCACTTCCTGTGGATTATCAGCCTCCATTCCAACTCATAAGTCTGGCATAGGGCCCCAAACAACCTGACTCCAAAGCCCTTTTCTGGCTTCTCCCTACAAATCCCTTTAACCTGCCTCATTCGTCTCAGGTCTAAAGTAAACGGTTCTCAGCTTGTAATCCTTAGTCCCTTTGATTGACCTGGATGTCCTCTATTTCTGCATATCCAGATCTTACCCACTTTTGTGCTCTGGGAGCTTCTTCTCATTCCATCCTTCAAATCTCACTTCTCTGAACCTTGGAAACACCCTCCTATGATACCTGCTTCTACCCTTGGCATTGAAATTTCAGAAAAGAGGATTCTACTAACCAGCTAAACATAATTCTTCTTTTCATTACTGTCTCCTGTTCTTAGTCCCTGAATCTGATATGGGTGAAAATACAATTCAAGGGAGAAAGGAGAGTCTTTTCAATATGGTGCTGGAATCATTGAATATTTTTATGCAAAAGCAAACAGCAAACCAACCAAAACCCTACCTTATTTGTATTTTATATCCTAAGCAAAAAAATTAACTTAAACTGGACTTAACTGTAAAACCTAAAACTATGAAATGTCAAGAAAATCCTTTTAATTTGGGGTTAGGGAATGATTTCTTGAATAATATGACAGAACATTTGATACAAGAAAGAAAAAAAATTGAACTTCATTGAAATTAAGCACTTCTCTTTGAAAAATACTGTTAAGTTAAAAAGAAGATAACTCACATAATAGGTGAAAATACTTTCAAATTGTATATTTCATGATGAAGTTGTATCTAGAATTTTAACAAACCCTCAAAATTCAATACAAAGAAAGCCAACAATCCAGTTTAAAAATGTGCAAAAGAAAACAGATAATCTGCTAAAGATAAACAGATGGCCAAAAAGCGTTTGAAAAGATAATCAACATCACTTGAAATTAGCACAATTCAAATTAAAACTATAATGGTTCATCACTCCACCTATTAGGCTAGCAAAAATAAACAAGCAAGAAAATAAAAAAGTTTTTTGAAAAAAAAAACCAATTTCTGGTAAGGATGCTGAACTGAAATTCTTATACATTGTTGGTGGCAAGAGAAAATGACATAAAAATTCACCCTTACTGAATGTCCTCAGCAAACAAGTATGATGAAAACTCGTGGCCATACAAACACCTACATGCTAATGTTTATGGTAGCTTTACTCATATTTTGTCCCCAACTTCTAACAATCTAGCTGACCCTCAGCTGGAGAATGGAAAAACCAACTGTGATTGGTTTGTACAATGAAATACTATTGAGCCATAAAAAGGAATGAACCACTGATACACACAGTAACAGAGATGACTCCCCAAGGCCTCATGCTAAATGAAAGGAACCACGCTAAAACATGTTAGTACCATAGGATTCCATTTATATGGCATTTTGGCAAAGGTAAAAGTATGAGGTCAGAGAACAGATCATTGGTTGCTACTGGCTGAGAGTGGGGGGCAGAGGTGACTAAAGGGAATTTTAGGGAGGAGGGGTGAGCATCTGATATCATTGTTGGTAATATCATGATATACTAATTACTCAACTATGTGTCTGTCAAAACTCACAGAACTGTCCCTACGAGGATGACTTCTACTCTACTATAACTACTCCTTAATTTAAAAAATGGGTCAAATAATAAGGATGTTAAGGAGAAATTCAAGTTCATCAGAAAGTTGAGAAACAAGAATACTTTCAGCTTGGCCTTGGTCTCTTCTGTCCTTTGAGAATGATGCTTTCTTTCAGTTAGAAGAGCCTTAGTTTGCAGCTATCCACAGAAGTTCCCAGAATTGGAACATTCTCTATGTTGTCCATTCCACACACTGTGAATTTCTCCGTCTCAAATCATCTTTCCCTCTCCAGACCCCTAAACTGCCTGAGATCTCCCCTTTCCTGTCTAGGGCTGCAGCCTGGGAGCCCCCCCCCCAATATGCAAGTCCATGCATCACTGCTGCCTGAGAGGCCACTGCACTGGAGATTCTGCCCGTGGGTACATGCATCTGCTCACAAGTCATCCCAACTCACCTCTCCTGTGTTGATCAGGCCCTTGCTGAATTATATGAATAGCACTAAGCCTTCAGAAGACACAATTTTGAACATCTACTGATATGGTTTCAGTGTGGTCTGAATGTCTCCAAAAGGACCATGTGTTGCTGCCATGGTCTACAGGGTGGAGCTGCTGGAAGCTGGTGGAGCCTTTTGGAGGTGGAGCCTAATGAGAGGGAGTTAGGTCATCAGGGTTGTGCTCCTAGAAGGTAGTTTTGCTATGAATCCTTGAGTTTTCACACAGAGTTGATATGAAAGGAGCCAGTCTGGCCTCACCCAGCCCTCTACTCCTGGATTGAAATGTAATTGCCTTGCTCCTGTTTATGCTCCTGCCATTGCTATCCACGCTGTGAGGCAATGCAGCCCAGGGAGGGGCCCTCACTGTACAGCTTGCAGGTTCTGTTTGGACTTCTGGTCTCAAAAACTGTAAGTTAAATAAGTTCTTTTTGTCTTTATAGGTATTGTGTCTGGTATTTTGTTATAGCGACAAAAAGCTAATACACCAACTGCAGTCCAGGCTTTAAATCCTATATGAGGGGCTCCTCTTAGAAACTGAAGAGACGAGTCGACACTATAAATTCCTATTTTATCAGTGAGGAAGTTCAGGGTCCCAGAATTATCAAATCCAGCTGTCTGCCTGGGTTTTACTTAGTTTTTCTCTCTGCACAGTTGCTAGATCAGAGCCTGCCACACATAGTTCTCAGCAAGTACTTACCAAATCAGTGAAGGTATGAATTTCAAAAAGGGACAGGCCTACTTTCTATTACTATGGAGAACTGAATCTCTGTAGGACCAATCTATGGATTTATGGGGAGACCAACTTCAGCTCAACATAAAAGTGCTCCTCTAATGACGGAGAGTCGTTCTAATCCACAGTGGGTTGCTGTGCTTGAGGCTGAGTGGAAGTTAGTCAAGTACCTGTGGGCGACTCCAGGGATTCTAAGATCTTTCCATCAAGAACAGTCTGAGTCCTGGCTGGTCCTTGGGAGAGCACCCTGTCTACCACCTGCTGCTAGACAGGGTCACTGAGAGACTCTCCATCTTCCCTTCTCACTGAGCTATGGCATCTTTCGGTCTCAAAGAACACCTCTCCTTGGCTTGTGGACCAGCCTAGAGACTCAGAGCACGCCTTCCTGACACCCAGAGGACTCAGATAATCCTGAGATTCACGTCACATTGGCACTACACATTCCCACAGCCACAAAGGGAAGTGATGGCTATTCCAATGGAGTTTCCCTATTGTTTATTTCCTGCACATAGATGTTTTGTTTGCTCCCGTCCCTGCTAGCTCCTCTTCATCACAGGGACCTAGAATCACTCTGCACCTCTTGAATCCGACAAGAAGGACATCAGTGATTTCTACCTCTGGTCTCTGACGGCTGATATCCCTTAGGAAAAGGGTCTAAGTGGTAGAAGTTGACTAATTGGACAGGTTCCAAATCCTGCCAGAGAGAACTGAAACCACGCAGTGCAGGGGAAAGCTTATTGAGGTTTAAAGGCCTTGCCTGGAGCAGCCTCCTGTGGAACCCCCACAGTGGCCCTTCAGTTCCCAGGGCCCACTCTCTCCAACAGATCCCTGAACGGTGGGCAGTCCAGTGTGGCCACCGCTCTGCAGGGTATTTCTGCTGTCCTGGGGGAATGTGCCTGTCACCAGCAGGCCCCTCACAACAGATGCTGCCCACGGTGACTGCTTCTAAAATTTATTTCAAGCTGTATTTTGGCCCAAAGCCCTGAAGCCTCTTTTCAGGAAGAAAGCACAGAGCCTCCCAATTTCATTTTGTTTTCTTACTGCTTGTTCAAAGAAACAATCATCTAAGATAAAAATATCATCCTCAGGCAAAGAGAATTTAATTTAAACATTCTTAAGAACAGATTCAACAACCTTTTCCTCAAAAACAAAACAAAACAAAAAACAAACCTGCTTCATTCTTGGTTTTCCCTAGTTACATTTAAAAAAAAAAAAGGTTAGAAGGAGGAAGTATATTCAGGAAAATGAATTTCCACCTGTTTGCAAGCTACTGAGAGAATTTGGAATACGAAGTTCTCGGGCGTTGTCCCAGTGAGAGATGCTGCCATGTTCCACCTGGCAGATGAAGATGCGGAGGCCTGGAGGAGCTATCGAAGTGACAAGGTGGCGTAGCTGGCCCTGCACAAAGTTTAGGTCTAAGCAGGCTCCCCCAGCCCCAGGTTTTTACCCATGATACCACACTAGACAGCTCCGTGTCGCTACTGTCTGTTTGGAACAGGAACACAACTGTGCACAGTGGCTCCCAACACATCCTTGTGATTCATACCCCCCATGCTTTCATTCACTCCTTCTTCATCAGATGCTGGACACCCACAGAAAGAATATCACTTGACTCCAGACTAGGACTTTCACGAGGACCTCTGTTCTTCTGTGCAATCCTCCCCCTACCCATCCTCTGGGTTCCTCTCTCTCAGGTAAGCATTATTCTGAAGTTTTATTAATTGTTTCTCTTGAGTTTCTTTTTATAAGATACTCCATGTAATCTTTTATATATATTTACCTTAAAGACCAGGGTCAGAGTTCCAAATCTGGCTAAGACCATTGAGAGAAGGAAATAGGTGGAAGGGGAGGGAAGATGCAGCCTCCTGTTGGGAAAGCATACAAGGCGTTCCTCACCTTTGGCTCTGGCTGAAACCCCTCCAAGAGCATCCTCATGACACTTAGAGTAACACCCACCTCTGACATGGACTGTTCCCCCTTATTTTTGCAGTGCTGGGGATCAAGCCCAGGCCTAAGCACATGCTAGTCAAGTGCTCTAGCACTGAACGACATCCCATCCCATGGCCCTGGTTTCTAAGGCCGGGTCTGGCGGAACTTTGACTATCTTCTGATCTTCTCTCCCACCATGCCTCCTCCTCACTGTGCTCAGCCTTGGTGGTTCTCTTTCTGTCCCTTGAACATTCCAAGTGTGCTCTGCCTTGGAGTCTGAGCCATGCTGTCTCACTCTGCCTGCCCTTAAGTTTTAGTTTCAATGTCACCTCCCTTAGTGGGTTGTGGTGGCACATGTCTGTAATTCCAGCCACTCAGGAGGCTGAGGCAGGAGAATCCCAGGTTTGAGACCAGCTTCAGTAAGTTACTGAGGCTCTCAGCAACTTAGTGAGAACCTATCTCTAATAAACAAACAAACAAACAAATAACAGATAGAGCTGGGGATATGACTCAGTGGCAAAGTGCCTCTGGGTTCAATCCCTAGTATTAAAAAAAAAAAGTCACCTCCCTTGAAATGCCTTTCATGACCATCCAATCTCAAATAGCCCCTCTGTCACACTGTCCTGTTTTATTTTGATGATGTCACCCCCAGCATTTTTTTTTTTATTATATGTCTTCTCCCCATAGAAGAAAATCTTGTCAAGGTCAGATGGTATTTCTATTGCAGAGTTCTCCAAAGAATGTTCTGCAGAGATCTCCAAAGAATGTTCTGCAGACCTCTTAGGAGCCCCAAGACCCCTTCAGGCATTCATAAAGGCCAAAATATTTTAATAATAGCAATATTTTATTTATCTATTTCACTGTGTTGACACTTACATTGTTGATCTAAAAATAAGTGGACAAACTCATGGTGCCTTAGCCCAGATCAAGGTCATGGGAACATATATTAGTAGTCATTGATTTTTTTTAATTTTATTTTATTTTTCACCATGTCACACTTGCAAGGGAAAAAGAAACATAATAATTGAAGCTTCACCCAATAAATCTGGGGGAAACAATATTCTTTAAAAGTCCTTTAAAAAGCAATAAAATTACCTTTATCAAATCTCAACAATTGAGTATCTGCATTTTTTTTATATTCTGTATGACTAAAGTGGGAAATACACAGAGTGCTTCTGCACACTAAAATGTGAGTTGTCTCAAGGAAAAACATATTGGTGATTGTTCAAGTCACGGGCTGAGCCTGTAACTGTTTCCACAGAGCACCATCTTTATGTTAAACAAGTACTGACAGACTTAAGATGGCAGAGAATTTTGTAATAATTAATGCAGGAAGTCTGCCATTTCAAGAACTGATCCCATTTCTGGCCAATGATAAAATTCAAACTTTCAAGTAAAAAATCTAAACTTTGTAAAACATGTATCCAACAGTGCTTCCCAAAGCTTAAGGCATTCCTGATGAGACATTAAGGGCGGTGAAGATATTAATGAATGTGATTTTTGATCTAGGACAATGAAATGTGTCAACATTTGGAAGAGATCCATAACTCAGTGACCCAGTATTTCCAACTGACTAATCCGTGATGTCACAGTCATGTACAAATAAGAGATCCATTCAAATTGCAAGACAGATTAATGGATTTTAATGTGACAAGCCAACAAATGTTCATTGATATTGTTTCTGATTTCCCAGTACAACAAATTTTTATAAAAATTACTACTTGTCCAGTTTTGGTTTACTATCAAAGAAGAATATACATAATTTTCTCCAAAATTGTGTCCACTCAAATGCTTCTTCCTTTTTTAAATAATGTATCTGTGCTAGAGACTTCAATCAAAGCAACTTAGAGTACTGAACTGCAGAAACAGTTATGAGACCAGCTTCGTTTTAGGAAGGGACACATTAAAGAGATTTGCAAAACAGTAAAGCAGTACCACTCTTCAGGGAAATTTATGCTGTTCTTTTTAATAACATAGTTATTTATGACAACAAGCAGTGACTTTATTCTCAAATGAGTTAATACAATACTTTAAAAATGTTATTTGTTTAAATTGTCATATGATTACTATCAGTAGATATAAATCCACATAAACTCAGAGCTCTGGAGTCTTTATATGGAGATAATTTTTTTTTTTTTTTAGAAAATTGCCTTACAGATTGTTTTTTTTTTTAATATGGAGATCTTGACACTATTTAGACTTAATAGTCTTGACACTATTAAGAACCGATTCTCCACTGCCTAGCATCTGCAAGGTACTTGATAAATGTTGAATGAACTTAGTAAAGATACAATCTCTTTAATATTTCCTCCTTTTTAACTTCTGTCTTTCAAAACACCCGGAAAGCCTATGTATTTATTATTTGTTATGCATTTCCTTTTCCTTCTCTTTTTTTTTTTTTTTTTTTGGTATTAAGAATTCCACCCAAGGGCAGTTCACCACTGAGCTACATCCCCAGTCCTTTTTATTTTGGGACAGGGTTGCTGAGGATTTTGCCAAGTTGCTGGGCTAGCCTTCAACTTATGATTATCCTGCCTCAGCCTCCAGGGTCCTACCAAGTCTATTTATTGTGTATATTCTTGAGAGACATAAAGCTTTAAAAATGGCTCAGTAAGTATTAGAGTCATGCTAGTGAGAAGATGCAATGGAAGGACTCAGAATTCTCTTGCAGAATCAACATGAATGTCTGCAACTATTTTTTAATCTTTACCTTGCCTACATTAAGATGATTTTGGGGGGCGGGAGAGTACTTTGGGGATGGAACCCAGGAGCACTTATCCATTGAGCCATATCCGCAGCCCTTTACATTTTTTGTTTTTTCAATTTTGAGACAAGGTCTAACTAAGTTGCTTAGGGCCTTGCTAAATGGCTGAGGCTGGCTTTAAACTTTGATCCTCCTGCCTCAGCCTCCCAAGCTACTGGGATTGCAGGCATGTGCCGTATGTCCCACAAGATAATTATAAGGCTAATTTTAACGTAATTGCTTTCATTTACTGGCATTATAATAGTGTTATATTTTGTTTACAGTGTACTTTGTGAATGTAAGGTGATCTAGGAATACTCCATACCAAATAACCTTAACTACTACTATTCAACCATTGTTTTTAGTAGGGAAGCATAGTGATTCTCAAGCTTCTTTCCAGAAGACAAGAAACATTGTGGTTATGACAATTTCTGTGGTATAACAGAGAGTCCACTACAGGTTTATGTCACATTAAAAGGAAGCCACATTTGGAAGCTGTCTTTTCTAAAAGCGAACATAGTGTGTTTTACAAGATTACTTTTCAATGGGCTGTAATATATAAAACCAACTACAAGTTGATTTTTTTGATATGCTAAATAACGCTGCAGAATCTGAACTTGGAATTACCTCTATTTAAAAATATGTACACGTTCTTTGTTAGTATCCTATCAATGACTGACTAATGACAGCAACAGCTTTCAGCTGGCCATGTACTCAGAATTTCTACTAGATTCCACATAAAGCTCATCCTTGGACGAGAGGATGCTGGCACACAAGGGCATTGAGTGTACCCTTATACTGCCTTTTCTGGGTTTTCCCAAAAAGGTTCTTCTCTTTCCCAAATCCCATGGTGGCTTCTAAGTCTTTCAGAGACAGACAGCTTTTTTCCCTCCAGACAAGTATGAAGTAATTAGCAGGTAAGGGGACGAGGCAGGAGACAAACCTCAGACCCAACTACAATGCAAATTCTGACTTCTTCAAGTTGTAAGCAATCAGGAACATTCCTCTGATCTTCCACGGGAAGATGGGTAAGGCATATATTGTTCACAAGAATCAATGGCTCAGTATTAACTGGGAAGATTCTGTATAAAATATCTCTATTTCTGCAACACACCTACCCTGAATTTAATATCAGAATTTAATAAGAACTTTATTTTCAATTCCAAAATAGGAAGCCACACAGCCTTGGGCTGGGAATCAAATTTCACAGGCTTCACGAACTAAGTAGAAAAGATTCACTCATTAGCTACTCAGTCTATAAATTGGAGGGCGGGGGATGGCGGGGAGACTACATATTTCCTGGTTTAATTAGATATAAGAGATTTTTGTTCTAAAAAAAACAACAACCCTAAAGATTGCATTCTGAATTTGATATTTCAAAAACCTCATGTGTATCCATAAGTTATATCCCTTTCCTTGTATTACCACTCAGAGTGGCATCACCTGAAAGTCACTAGAGTTCTCAGTAAAATGCTGCCAACGTGGTGTCACAGGATGTGTGCAGAAGAGAGCAGTAAGAAGTTCCTGATACTCAACCTGTACTTGGTGAGCTCTGCCACGGGCCAGGCTGGGGTGGCAGGTGCTGGGGGAAAGGGGTAAACAAGTCAGAATGAGTGTCTTCCCTTTGAGAGTTTACAGTCCAGCACGGAGGAGCCGAGGAAATTATGACATAATTAGCATAAAAACAAAACGTCCCTTTAATTATTGATACCTCAATCCCTCTTGCATTATGAGGGCAAAGGCTGAATGGCAGAAAGAGCACTGTTGCCTTCTTAGGAGGCATCTGACTGCAGTGATTAGGAAAGCAAGATCTTCTAGAGAAAAATGGGTGGAGCCAATGCTCATGGATGGCCGTAAAAACTAGCAGACAGATGTGTAGAGCTGGGTGTGCTCATCCTCTGAGGATGTTCCCAGAGAAGACTGGATTGTGGGTCAGAGAACCAAGAGGGGAGACCAGAAGTTAATGTGGGTGGCACCCTCCAACAGACGGGGGCCCTGCGGAAAGCCAAAGTGGAAAATGGGGGAAGCCAGCTCTTGCTTGCACTGGCCTCCGCCTCCTCCTCCTCTTTTTTTAAATACTTTTTAGTTGTAGATGGACACAATACCTTATTGTATTTATTTATTGTTTATTACTTTATTTATTTATTTATTTTCCTGTGGTGCTGAGGATCACACCCAGGGCCTCACGTGTGCTCGGTGAGTGCTCTGCCGCTGAGCCACAAGCCCAGCCCTGCCTCTTCTTGAATGGTTGTGCTTTTCTGCTGCTGTCACCTGTGGACCTCAAACCCCAGGCTCTCCAGTCACTGAATGCAGACTTGCCCCAGGGGCCCTGCAGGGGCTTTCAGCAATGGCCTTTTTCTTTCTTTTGAGGCTTCTACCTTCTTTCCTGAGCAGCTATGGTTTCTCTGGCTCTCCAGTCTGAAGATGGCTGCTACAGGATTATCCAGCCTCTGACTGTGTGAGCAAGTCTAGTAAATCTCTTCTCACAAATATATATATTTATTTGGTTCTATTTCTCTGGAGAACCCTGACCAATACAAGTGAATTTTACAATCAATATATTAAGCTGACAATACTTGAATCTAGGGACCAATCTTAATGCACAAAAAGAGAGACATATGAAAGTACCTCCCATGAAGTAGTCTTACCAAAAATGAAAACAAACAAACCTAAATCTGATCAAGCTTCAGGATTCCACCACCAGTTTGTAGGAAATACAGAGGACAGAAGCACATGCTAACTCCCACCGTGGGGGTACAATTGGCAAAATTCAGAACAGGGCTGCCCATGGAAAGCAACCCAGTTTTCTCAAAAAACATAGAGTGATGCAAGAGGAAGTAGGAGGAGGAAAACTCACAGATTAAAAGAGATTCAAGAGCTGGGCATGGTGGCACATGCCTGTAATCCCAGAGGCAGGTGGAGACGGGAGAATTGCAAGTTCAAAGCCAGCCTCAGCAATTTAGGGAGGCGCTAAGCAACTCAGTGAGACCCTGTCTCTAAATAAAATACAAAATAGGGCTGGGGATGTGGCTCAGTGGTCAAGTGCCTCTGAGTTCAATCCCTGGTACCCGCTCCCCCAATAAATAAATAAATAAATAGATAGATAGTTAGATTCAAGAAACATTATCAACCAATGTCATTGTGGGCCTTGCTTAAATCTGAATTCAACCCAATATATTTTAAAAAGTATGAAACAAACAGGGAAAACAAGTAATGACATTTTCAAGGTACTGACAGTAATAGTGTGGCAATTTTTTTTGAAGTACATCCTTCCTACTTTTTGGAGGTATGTGGGTATTACTGGATGATGTAACACCTGGGATTAACTCCAAAAGAATAACAGACATGAAAAATGTTTCGTGGTCTTAGTCATCACAGAAACACAAAACAAAATCAGAATAACACTCATACCCGCTAGGATGGCCACACTAAAAATGATAGCTAACAACAAGTTGAGGACATGGAGAAATTTGAACCCTCACACATTCTAGTGAGAATGTACAGGGGTGAAGTCACTTTGGGAAGCAGTTTGGTAGTTCATCAAATCCTTAAAAACAGAAGCCCTGTGATGACTCAGCAATTCAACTCCTAGGTATATACCCAAGAGAAATGAAAAAAATGTAACTACAGAAAAGCTGATCTACAAGTGTTCATAGTGGCATTATCCATAATAGCTGAAATGTATTAGCAACACATAAAATGACCATAAAATGATGGGCGGATAAATGATGTGATATATGGGACAACAAAATATTATTCAATCATAAAAAGAATAAAGATGGGTACATGACAAAGCATTATGCTAAGTAAAAGAAGCCTGTCAGAAGGGATCACATATTACATGATCTTTGAAAATGAAATATTCAGAATAAGCAAATTTACAGGAACAGAAAGTAGATCAGTGTTTGCCTAGGAATGGGAGTGGTAATGCAAATGTTTTAAAATTTATTATGGTGATGGATGTACAACTCTGTGAATGAACTAGAAACCACTAAATTATATGATTTTTTAAAAATATTTATTTTTTAGTTTTAGGTGGATATAATATATTTATTTTACATTTTATGTGGTGCTAAGGATCGAACCCAGTACCTCAAGCATGGTAGGTGAGCACTTTACCACTGAGCCACAAGCCCCATGTATGATTATTTTTAAAAAAAGAATGTTGGGGGGAAAGTGGGGAAGGATGCAGCTAATATATAATGGATCATAAGTGAAAACTGGTTTAGTGAGTAGGCTTTGACCATTACCAGCTGTGTGATCTTCAGCAAAATACTGAACCAGTCTGAACTTCAATTCCCTCAAATACAAAATTGGGTAAATGATAGAAGTTTGCATGGATTAAGAGAGGTTGATAAATTTAATGCTCTCAGAATAGTATGTGGCATGTACCCTGCTCAGTGAACACTAGGCATTGCTCTTGTCTGCCTTCCCCAGATTGGCTCCGCCAGGAGTGCCCACTTCCTCAGTCTATCCTTCAGAATCCCCAGTCATTATGAACACCGAGTGGAGGCACAAGCCTTCCTAACTTCTCCTGATTTGTTTTATTGGCTTAGTCCTTTTGAATTTTTATGATGCTGCTTACCAAGGCATTATCTTCAACAGGTATCATTTTTTGGTGGGACTTAGTAAGTTAGTTTTCTTTTTGCTTTTAGGCTACAGATACAGAGTTAGGAGGAACGGCTAGAGATGGAAGAGACTATGGGAGTCATGTTAATCAAGTCTGAGCCAGAGGCCTCCAGTGCCACCAATGCAGGCACAGCAAAGGACAAATCCCACAGATGACCCTTCCAGGCCCCTTTCCTTTGGTGGAGGCTTTGGAAGAAGACTGGCTCAACCCAAGGTAGCTGCACGTTCTGCTGCTGTCAACAGACCCACCCACTTTTCCTCTAGATTTTAATATGGTCACCTGCCTTGATCTTCACTCTGGTCCCCCAACAATGGCCTCCTAAATCAGCAAAGTACTTTGGCTCCTTTTCAATAACAAAGGCTCTATATGAACCTAATGAGTGAAACTATGATAAATATTTTATAAATGGCATTCCGAGGCACGGCGCACGCACACACACACAATGGGGTTTATATCCTCACATATGCTCTCAACACAGAACTGCACTATTTTTTCTCATTCAAGTTTGCTTCAAAACAGATTTTTAAAAAATGGTTTTTAATTTTGTTGTACTGTACATATCAACTGCACAAGGCAATCAGCCAAGGAGAGATTTAAACATATGGATAAAATTTCACGGCTTTGGAACACATGGTAGAGCGAGACATCAATATGCAATTCAGTTCTGCTCTCTGGGACTGCCCCTCGGCTGGGCAGGGGTCATGGCTCAGAGCACTACCTACCACCAGGTCTGCCATAGCTTGTGCAAACCTGCAAAGGTTCCTGTTGCCTGGGGATGCAGCTCAGCGGTAGAGTGCCTGCCGGCATCCACGAGGCCTTGGGTTCCATCCCCCCAAAACCAACAAAATCAAAGGTTCCTGTGAAAGCTGTCTTAGAAGGGCTACTAAGTGTTGTTACTGCTCATTCACAAGCAATTCCTCCTCATGGACACAGCAGGACAGTTGAGGCCATTAGTAATGCCACACTTCTGTGGGCATATGCATCTCATCTGTGGCCAAGGTGAGAGATTGTCATTTATAGGGAAAAATAAATTACATTAATCACATTTATTTTCCTAAATGTTAACGACTCTAGACCTTCATTCCATCTGTAAGATAAGCAAGTATGTCCAAAAAATGAGCCAACAATAAAAGTTTATTTCACTGTTACAATATCTAGGATGTGCATGTTTTTATCACTTGCTAAAATTAAAAGCTTTCTTCACTTCACTTGCATTGTCTCCTAGGCTCCCTCTGGTTTGGTAATTGAAATAGAACTGTGTACTCTGTTACTTTGTTCAGATACAACACTGACATTGATATTTTTAACCCAAATGCTGCCGCCTCTGTGTGCACAGTGTTTCTCCAAGTACACTGCTATGTAGCTTGTCTTCTTCCCTGTCCCAGGTAAAGTTAAATAGAATTGAAAACTCACTGAATGGAAGTGACAGTGAAAGTTCTAGAGGTACCTTTTTTGGATGTTCCAGGTTAGGTGATGCTAAAGGTACAAGTATGTGCACCTGGGGAGCTTCAGGACAGAGCACTGTCAGTCACAGATTCCTTTGCGCATGTCTGCCAGGGTGTCTGACCACAGCAGTTCCAGCGAATGGGCAGAGTGAGTGCAGGTGCTCTCCCAGGGCAGCTGAGATGTTCAGGATCACGAAGCAAGGATGCAAGGACTCAGACAGGTGGGCAGGGAGCTGGGGGAGAGGCAGGTGCTACAGCAGTCAGGCAGCCTTCTCGGTCTTTATTGGAACCTTGGCTCTGCCACGTTCTAGCTGTGTGAGTGGAGGAATGAATTCACTTCTTGGAGTCCCAGGTGTCTCAAAGGAAAAGCAGGAATGTTGCATATTTCAGTTTTTGAAGAGATGGAACCTCAGCAGGGCTAACAACAGGTGGGGCAGCCATGGAGGCTGGTGCTGGCTACCCAGTCTCCAGCCTCTCCCTCAGGACACTGCCATCCCACATGCCAGTCACAGGAAAACAGGAGGCTCCCAGAGACAGGATAAGGGATAGCTCAAGCTTAAAGCATGGGTTGGCCTGATTTTTCTGCCCCCACATACAGATTCCCCTATTATTAACATCTCACTTTAGTCTGGTGTATTTCTCACAACTAGTGAAACACTATCAATTATTTTAATTGATACAGATTTTGTTCATTTTCCCTAATGTCCCTTTTGTTCCAGGATCCCATCCAGGACACCACAGGGCCTTTAGTCATCATGTCTCCTAGCTGGGGGGTTTTCAGACTTCCTTTTTTGTGGAAGACACTGACTATTTAAGCAATACTGGTCGGGTATTTTGTTCAATGTCCCTCAATTGGGATTTGTCTGATAATGTTTCCTTGTTAGATTTGGGTTATGGGTTTTTTGGAGGAAGATCACAGAGGGTAAGTTCTATTCTCATCGGATCACGGTAAGGGTATGCACTATCTTTATGGCTTGTGCTGATCTTGACCTTGGTCAGCTGGTGGGCAGTGTCTGTCAGGTGTCTCCACTGTGAAGTATTACCATTCCCCCTCCTTTCCATACAGCAGGGAAGGAAGTTACTATGCATGGCCTAACTAAAGGGGTGGGGAGTTGTACTCCACTTTCTTGAGGGCAGAATATAAATCCTCTGTATGGCAGATTTTTCTGTTCTTCATTTATTCATCAATTGATCATTTATTTGTACCAGTATGGACTCATGGATATTTATTTTGTAAATAGACAATCCACTACATTATTTATATTGTTTCACAAACCAGTTTTGGCTACTGATGCTCTTTTCAATTGGCTCCTGTGCCCCTTTGACTACCCCTCACCCTAGCTCAACACTGTGGCATTTTAGAGCTCCTTCTTGTTTTCTGGTGCTCTGAGATACTCTGGATTCATCCCATACATGTAGGGGCCTATCCTAGAACTGGGAGTTTCTCCAAGACTTGTAGACTTGTCCTCAGGGGCAGCCCTTGGTCTAGGGCTTTCCCCTACTACTGAGGCAATGCCCTTCTGAGTACCTACCTAAGGTCTCCCACTCTGGCTGGTGGGAGCATGAACTACTCCCTGCTCATATGAGCTCGGGTGTTGGCTGCCTGTTCCTTCCTGGTGGTTCTTCTACTGGGTGCTCTGTGAGCACAGGGCCCACACAGATATGCTGGTCATGCCCAGCTGAACACAGGTAGGGGTGATGATGCAGATCTTGCAAGGGCAGGTGCTCTCTCTCTGAGCAGCTCTGCTTCTCCAGTGCTCTGCCAGGTGAATTCCAGCTGCTTTGGTTTCCCACATCCTATCTCCTGGACTTATGGACCGCTGGGCTCCACCCAAGTCCTCTCCCTGTGCTATGTCCTGGAAACCCTCTCCAGACTCCCCTCCATTGTGCCCTCCTGCAGGGACAACTGTCCTGCATGGTTTCATATATTTTGTGTAGTTATCACCATACAAAGACAGAGTCCCATTTAGCAATGCCATTGACTTTCCTGGAATAGCAATCTCATCACAGTCGGTGATCTACACAGTGGATCATCTAACCATGCAAGGAACATGGCTTTGACAACTCTACCACACAGCAATGTTACTCTGTCCATGTCACACCAGGGGTGCTAGTGGTAGACAGTAGGAACGGGGTTAGACTGGGAGGCTCCAAAGGCCCAAATGCCTTCCTGTTTCTGTATAGAACAACCAGAGCCTGCTGGTGACAAGGACCGCCTCATCCGGGGCCAACCGTTCTTCTTAGGAGACCAGGGCTTGGGCTGACCAGCAGCAGCCAGGCATTTTAAGTGAAAACAGCCCACGTGGGTGATGTGTGCCTTTCACACAAGAAGCCTTAAAGGCCCACAGGAAATGACTGATTTTGAGGGATTTTTCTCTCATCCTGGGCAAGCTGAGGGGTGCTGGTTACCATGAGTATTCACTGATGGCTTGAAAATCCACTTGGCTAACAAGGGTTGAAGATGAAACTCATGGCTGAAAATCTCCCCTGGGGCTAGGCCCCGAATCTTCCTTATATCTGAATTACATGCCAATGACCACCCCCCCACACACAAATTCTGGAAAAATTGACAGGGAATCAGGATTTTCTTTTGGTCTCAATTGTTTCTCCCACAATAATGCCGCATCTTTCGAGATTTATTTGCTTTTTTTTAAGTCTAAGAAATTTACACCAAAAAAATACTTTTCAAATACGAGTGTCCAATTGATACAAGTCAGAAATACAGCAAAAACAATTTCTTTAAATAGCTCACTGTGCACATCAGAATTTCCTCATCTGGTTGATGAACCTGAAATTTTCAAAATACAGCTGCCAATATGTCTCTCTAAGGTAGTTAACGCCACCACTTTCTCTGTCCTCCTGTGACCAGGTGTGGGGGTATTTGCAACTGGATGGAAAAGCCCAGGGGCAGCATCGTCTCTGCTTGGGGACTTCCAGGTTGCCCCGGGTCCTGAGTATGGGGTCTGCTTTCAGCATCTCTGGCTTCACCCCCATCTTCTGTTCCATTCTACGCCTCCTACTACCCTCAATTTCCAGCCCAGCCAAAGCAAACGGGTACTTAGAGAAATGAAAATGCTTCTCCTCATAAAAGAGTAGAGGCACCTAACTAATGAAGCAACCATAAATGACCATGGAATTCCTATCTCTGACACAAAGTTTCTTCAAGACTTGTTTGCTATCATGCAGAGCAAGCAAGGCAGTGTCCCCTTAAGGCAGGCAATGACTAATTACCTGGTTTTAGAAATGCTACACACTAGTCTTTAATAAGGAAGGAGTGGAGTGGGTATAGAAGGATTGAGGGGGTGCCCTGAGGTCAGCTTCAGCAGGAAGCCTGCTTGGGTTGCCCAGAGGTTTTGTGTTCAGTTGGTACTTACCGATTTCACTGAAATAAACCAAAGTCCTAAAGACTGGGCCCCCTTTTAGCCCATTCCCTCGCAGGGGGCATGGCTGTGTATTCCCACCTAGCAGACCACAGGACAAGCGTAAGCTGACTGACCATTTAGGACCTATTGATAAATGACCGCAAGCTGGCCAGGGGCAGACCCCTGTGACCTCACATCCTGACAGTGCAATTAGGCCAGAAACAACCACAACACAATAATCCATCCAATGCAAATGTAGGTTCAGGCTCAAACCATAAAGAAATCACATCCTGAGCAAATCTAAGGGATGAGTTCCCCCCAAATTAAGCCATTATTTTCTAGAGTGACTGTTTATTATCCCCAGGACAACGTATGGAGCTCTCCCATGCTGGCATTTTGCCACTATGCCACATCGTCCACTGCTCTATAAACACACCATACCATCCAAGGCCTGCTCATTTTCATTCTCCCTACAACCTCCTTCCCTCGGGTCCACCTGGGAAATTCCTGTTCGTTCTTTCAGGTTCAATCCCAATGTTGCCCTCCCTGTGAGACACATGTTACCATTAACATACCCCATATTTGTTAATGGTAACATGGAGTTGATGGCTGCTACCTTCCTTCTCTGGGCTCCCATAGCTGTGTCCCACCTACGTACCACCGTTTGGTTTGGTTTTGGAATGCGAGGTGCCTGGGCTTCATTCATCTCTGGGCCCTCAAGTCCAACAAAGGATATGGTAGGGGCTCTGTGAGATGTGTGCCAGGGATAGAAAGTGAGCTGTTCTACCTTATTAGGGCAGTGCTTCAGAGTATGTTGGCATATGCTCTCTGCAGGCCATTCCATTTCCTGGGAATCAGGAAAGGAATAATTCGTAGTCCTCACAAGTACCCTAGCATTTGGCAATGTTCAACAAGAGGGAAATTGATGCTACCCAGTCTTGGACTGTACCCATGGAGACCTGGGTACTAGTGTTGGCTTTCCCACCAAGGATTCTGGGTGACTTTGAGCAAGTCTGAGCAGGTGGGCTGGAATAAATCACCTAAATTGCTTCTAATCCAGTTGTACTCATGTATGCCTTCTCTTAGGTCACGTGCTCATGCACGATAAAGTCTGAATTAGTATCAAAGTTTTCTGACGCTTAGCAGCTTGTCAGAGGGCCCTGATGCCACTTTATTCTCAGATGCTGAATTTGCTTTTTAAATCCATGTAATATTGGAATAATGGCTGTTCCCCAACTGGTAATGAGAGGCTGCTTTTATGAGTAAAGCCTGCATCACCAGCATGGCTTGGAGTCGGCCCATGCTGCTAACTCTAGACAGGGACTGACAGGAAACCGCATGGGCACATTCATTTCTTTCAGCAAATATGGCAACAAGGTGATGATATCCAGCAGGTCCCTAATAAAAGAGAGTGGAAAAAGGACACAGAAAAGAATAGGCGTGAGTTAAGAACAAGTAAGCACTTACAGGCACCGGGCTGATCGTGCCTCTGTTAAAATAAAAACAAGACATTTTGGTTCATGAAGGCATGCTGAGGAAAGCTGAGTTGTATCTGCTCTGTCTCGATTATGGTTCTGCTGACTGCCATGGGAACAACAGGAGCTTCATGCATGGATGGGAAGACTGCGACTTCCAATACTGCATCCAAGTCTCATGGAGGCCTCGTCTAAATGCAGTCCTGGTTGTTTCATTCAGTAACATTTGGTACATCTCAGAGCTGAGATGTAGTGACAGAATTAATAGTAGTTGCTGAATGCATTTATCTTCTATCAACAAGAAGGAACAACACAGAAGGTTAAAACGAGGCCCACAGTTAGCAACTGGCTTGTTCTGGCTAGCAGCTCAAGACTCCATTTAGACAGCTAAATAAAGTCTCCCTTGTTGGAAACCCAACAGTTGATGTATCTTGGGTTGATGTTAGGACTCCCCGGCAGGATAAGTAGCCCAGGTTGTGTTTTAGTCATCTTTTTCTCTGCTCTGACTAAAAGACCTGACCAGAATAATTTTGGAGGAGAAGAAGGTTATTTGAGGGCTCATGGTTTCAGAGGTCTCGTCCATAGATAGCCAGCTCCATTCCTCAGGGCTCACAGTGAGGCTGAACGTCATGGTAGAAGAGTGTGGCTGAGGGAAGCAGCTCACATGATGATCAGAAAGCAGAAAGAGGCTCCACTGGCCAGATACAAAATTATACCACCAGGGACCCACCCCTCCATCCACACCCCACCTGCCTTCAGTTACCACTCAGTCAATCCCCACAGTGGAATGGGGAGGAGACCCCAAAATTACTGTGACAGCACTGACCAGGTTTAATTCAAGAGTTATTGACCACTGGCCTAAGAGAGCTGCCATCTCCTGGAAAGAAGAAGACAAGTGTACTACTAACAGTCACAGAAGACTAAGAGAATGACTGTCAGTGTGGGGCGAACTGCAAAGAGTGACTGAAGTCCAGGGGAAGGAGAAGAACGAAAGACTGGGAAATAAAGCGTGGCTTTGGCAGTGGCCCTTGAGATGGGCAATGAAAGTTGGGCAAGAACTCACAAAGCAGAGATGGGGACTCTGGGGGTTAAGTGTGAGTTCAGGTTTGGGGGGCATGGTGGGCATTTACAAAGTGGAAACATTCCAAATGGATTGGGCAGAGGCTGTGAAAGGAGGAAACGGCTTGGAGAATACAGTGGTACCAACAGGGCCTTGAGCATTGGACCGAACCACTAGGGTAAGTAGGGAGAATGAAAAAGCACCATGCATTCTTGCAGAGAGGCATTACGACTGCCCTCTAAGACTAGCTGGACAGCCACATTTAGGATAAATTAAAGGAGACAAGTGCAGAGCGAGCAGAGGAGATTTGGAAAGCAGTGGGTAAAGAGGAGGTAGTAAGGAGTGCCCTAGGCTGACTATCCAGCTAAAGAAGGAAAGAGGCAGATGAAAGTGAGTAGCTGGGAGGGAGCGGGAAGGTGATGCTGAGGTCCCAAGACCAGGTTTAGAAAGAGAAGTCTGATGGTTCACAATGAGCCCCATTTTATCCACAGTTAATGCCAGGTGCAGGCAGATTATCCAGCAGCAGTGGGAGATGTGAGCCCTAGGGTCAGAAGAAATTTGGCTTCAGAATCACAGCCAGGAACTGTCCCTGAACAAGGAAGAAAGGGGAGGGAAGTGAAACCAAGAGCAGCCCCTCAAGGAAGCGACATTTGCCAGGGGAAAGAGAATCAGCCCGGGGAGAGGTGGGGACCCACAGAGTGCCTCTGGGGCGCCAGGCACGCCTGTCCACCAGGGAGCAGAGCATCCACAGCCAGGCTTCTCCACCCAAGTCTCCTGTGGCAGGATAAACACAGAGGGAGCCAGGAAGGGGCACAGAAGGGGTGGGGAGAGAGTCGCCCCAGGGATCCAGAAGGGTGGAGACCCTTGGCACTTTGGTTTTAATAGGAGGAATCTATCTTCGACTCTTGTAACTTGCCAAGCTGGATGAACTCATGACCTCTTAGGCTAGACCAGGGTCTCTTGGCATCTCTCATACACCTGAGCTGAAATTATCTAGTGATTTTTTAAAAAAAATTAATAAAAATGCAGCCATTTGTGAAGTGACTATTTTTTGGTTGTCACCAGCAAAAACCTTGCAGCACAGTGTCTATACTGTCCAGGGACAGTGAGCTTCTCCCCTGGGTCTGCTTTCTGCTTTTTATATTCACACTGGGGTCAGGACACACCCATAGGCCCTAGAATTGCTGGTCTGATGCATGTATGGCTTAGGGCAGGTCCCTGAGCTCCCCTGACTTAATTTCCTCAATATACACTGGGGGACAGCAACGGGACCCACATCACAGGGTTTCAGGAATGTTACAGGAAGGAGTTGGGACACAGTGAATCTTAGAGAAGAGCATGAGGCACGGAGTGAGCCTTATCAATGTTAACTGTGACTGTAACCCCTACTCCATGTCTAGCAGAATAAAAATCCTAAAAAGCAATAACCACCATTGGCCCAAGTTCAGTATCTTGGTTGGATAATACTAGGCGTGGGGACCAAAATGAAGGTCACAGCTAGATTTTCCAGTGGAAACTACCTCTGGAGTCAGTCAGATTTTTAAGCCCATGAGCAGAAAACACCCCACACTCCAGAGAAAGAAGGTGAACTGTGTGTGACTTGGGAGGAAGGCAGCGGTGGGTAGACTGCTAATTGATTCCCTGATCACTTGTTTCCACAACACGATTCTCCATGTTGTCTGAGGCAGTTAGCAACTCTTGACCTTTAATGCTTCCCGATTTACTCTCAAATGAGCAAAGAGAAACAGGGAAAGACGAAAACTTACAGGGATCAAGCAGTGAACTCCGTGGTCTAGTTGCTTTTTTGGGGGGATGAAATTCTGTCATCCTGCTTTCAAAGTTTACAGTGACATTTCAATGACAGATTCGTACTATTCAAAATACTGAATACATCTCTGTATCTTGTTCAGTTCTTCATGGAGAAGCTCACTATTGGCATGGGTCACTGTCACAAAGAAATACTATCTTGACTCTCATTTCAAAATTCATGGGGTGAAAAGGTGAAATTGCTTTGATGAAGCAGAAGAGGTGAAACTACCTGATGGTGTCAGGAGTCAGGAAGTCATCTGTTGTCTCTGCCAGGTGGTGTGAGAAGAGGGACTAGTGGGAAAGGGGCGTGAGGGGACTTCCTGTGGTGACAGAAAGGTCCTATGTCTTGTTTTGGAAAGTGTTATAAATAATTATTACAATTCATCGAACTGAATGAGTAAGATAGGTGCATTTTACATAAGTAATATCTTAATACAAATTAAAAGAAGTAAACGAATTCCATGTGATCACCCAAAGTTGCCTTCCGCAGTCACAAGCACTGGTATAGAACAGGGAAGTGTGTGCCCTGCCCCACTCTGTTCAGGGCATTGGAAAGTCAACTCCAGGTACAATTTCTCATGGGCACCCTAACAGACAGCCTCTAGTCTATCCTCCTGGACTAGATGTATGGCTTGGCGTTCCGGCAGGAGCCCCTTCCTTCTGGCCATGTAGAGAGCTGTTGGCAATGCTCTCGGTGCACTCCTTCCTTCTGTAGCACCCCTGGGAGTATTGATGACTTAGATAGCAGAAGTCACTTCATAGCTTGGGTTAGGGGGATAAATACAACAGAGGTTATGGAGCGCCTCTGCAGACACCCACCTCGTCTGTGTAAAGAGGTGTGCCCTGTGGCTTCTGCAGAATGCCAAGTGACTGCTGACACACTACTGATTACAACTGCTCTGTTTGCAACCTGTGTCATGCGGCCTCTGCGCTGTCACTTTGCAGAGGAATTTTGCCAATAACTCACTCTGCTTTTTCTCTGAGTATAATGTTAAATTGAAACATATGGATTTGCTAATATTAACCATTCTGGATTTTTTAAAGTGGGAGTTTCATGTTTCAAACTATATTTGTTATTCATTTTATAATTTATTTAGCTGGATGGCAACTTGTACCAACTTTTCAAACTAAGATACTGCTACATACAGTTTTTTTCACTTCCTCACCATTAATGACAATATTCATCACTTTTGCACTAAAATACTATTATTTTAATCTGTTCTAGAAATCCCAATAGGTAATAAAGGCATCACTGTACTTTATGTTAATAGATACTATCATAATACTATAATAACATAGCACATAAATGTGTACCTAAGCATTCTGTACACATTTAACTCATTTATTCTTCACAATAACTCTGAGGATGAGTTCAATTATCTCCATTTACAGATGAGAAAACTATTTAACAGAATTCCATACCAGACAATTACCAAGGGCTAGAGTTGAATGGTTCCCCATTGCAAGTCAGTTCAAATTTTCAGATGTTCTTTATCACACTTTCTATTTATATTTTTCTTTTTTGTCTGCTTTTGAAAAATCATCACACTTGCAGACTTACAATTTACAGTCACATTAGAAGCCTGTTAACTACTACCACTTGCATGTTGATTTGAGTTCCAGCATTTGCATATTATTTTCCTTTTCTGGACTTCAATGAATGATTATGAAACACTGATCCAATCACTAATGGAAAAGCAAATTTAGCACATGTGAATATTAACATGTAAATAAGACAAAATACATCTGAAGATAATTACATCCTTCTAACTAAATGTTCCCCAAATAGTGACCAAGACATTCCTCACTGAAAATGTGCAACACCTAATCCCCTTTGCAATGGACTGAATACTTTTGTTCCTCCCCCACCCCTAATTCATGTGTTGAAATCCTAGCCCCAAGGTGATGGTGTTAGGGGGTGGAGCCCCTGGGAGGTGATTAGATCATGAGGGCGGAGTCTTCATGAAAGGGATAGTGCCCTTATAAAAGATCCCCACTCCTTCTGTCATGTTAGGACAGTGAAGACATCCATCTATGAACCAGGAAACCTATTATGATGTGGATATGAGATGTATCCCCTAAAACCCATGTGCTGGGCCATGCAGGGTGTTCAGAGGTAAATGATTAGATTACCAGAGCTGTGACTCCATAAGGAGAGCCATCTATTTGACAGATTAATAATTTGAATGGGCTACTGAGTGTTAACTATAGGCAGGAGGGCATGGTTGGAGGAAGTGGGTCAGTGGGGTATGAGCTTGGGGATTATATGTTGTCCCTGTCCCCTTTCTCTTTCTCTTGTTCTCTCTCTGCTCCCTGGCTACCATGAACTAGCAGCTCTTCTATGCTACACCCTTCAGCCTTGATGTTCTGCCTTAGCTCAGGTCCAGAGCAACGAAGTTGGCTGACCATGAAATGAACCTCTGAAGCCATGAGCCAAAATAGACACTTTCTAGGTACTTTGGTCACAGTGACAAAAAATTGACTAACACAGGGCCCCTTCAGCAGACACTAAATCTCCTAGCACCTCGATCTTGAATTTCTCAGCTTGCAGAATCATCAGAAATAAATTTTTGTTATTTATAAGCTATACAGGCAATGACACTTCATTATACCAGCCCGAATGGACTAAGTCATTCATCATAAGAACGATTTGACCAGGGTAGTGTATCACTCTGTCTGCATCACCCACAGGAAGAAGAATACTGCATCACCCAAGGGAGGAGTGCCCGGGGAAGAAGGGGGATGGGGGGACAGGGTCAGAGAGGAGGAGAAGAAGCTGAGTAGAGGCAGAGTAGGAGGCGCAAGCCAGAAGGCTACAGAGGTTTGGAGGATCCTCAGATGGGAAAATCAGGAGCCCGAATCTGCACAGCATCTCCTGGGGGTGGCAGGATCTCTATTCGAGAACCCTGGGATAGAGGGTGGCAGAACATTAGGACCTGCACCTTCAGAAGCCCTGGTGACAGGCCCTTGTGGCCACCTTTGCATAGAAGCAGAGGAGCTGTCTACTTTAAGGGACTCTCAGGATTGGATCTGAACATTTATGACTAAGGTGATATGACCAGGTGATGAGGTTGAGAGTGTCTTCTCCAAATATCCTGAAGCCCTTCACCAACCTGGTGGTGTATGTGGTGAAAGGAGGGGAGGCCATGAGTAGGGATGAAATCAAATTTAGCCAGAAGAAATTTAGAAAATGTAGACAAATAGAATTGTGGCAGAAAACAAATACCAACTATAAATTTATGACTAAGAATACAATGGGGTTTCTGCAAAAATCACAATTAATCTTTTATTTCACATTCCCACTAAAATTATCAAACTGCAAACAATCACCCACCACTAGTCAGCCTCCAGAGACCACTGGGGGTCCACAAACTTTATTTTACAAAACAACACATTGAATCTTAAGCAACATAAGGGCAGGGACATTAGCTCCTAACTGAAAGTAAGCACACAATAAAAACCTGTCTAATGGATCTGATGTTTAACTCCAGTTATGTTTATGGCTTCAGAATCAAAGCATAGTATGCAAATCTCCCATCTTGGGGGCTACCGGAGATTCATGTCCCAACCTCATTCTTTGGAACCAACACAGAATCCATAACATTGCATGGTTATGTAAGCTTTGAAAACTATCTGAATTTTACTTAATGAGAATTATAAGAAAAATAATTTGTTTCCATTCAAAAATTTTGCCTGTGAATGTTTTCAGGCTTGAGAAGATACCTTCATAAACACCAAAGAGCTGATATCTACAAAACTGAACCGCTGTGTGTGGGAGTCCGAATCTGAACAGCATCTTCTGGGAGTGGCAGAGTCTCTATAGGATACAGGATGTCCTGGGATACAGGATGACAGGACATTAGGACCTGTGCCTTCTGAAGTCCTGGTGACAGGCCTTTTTGGCCACCTTTGCATAGAAGCAGAGGAGCTGTCTGACTTTAAGGGACTCTTAGGCTCACCAAAGGCCCCTCATGTGAATTTTATGGTATCCCCAGTGACTGTGAGGACAGAGACATCCCAGAGGGTTAGGACAGGTAGGTCAAGATGTTCTATCTGAACTGCTGGTCCATCTCCAGGCCTCCTGGCCTGGGATAATCACTCCTCCTTCTCCCAGCCTAAAATGTTTGGGGACATGGCAGTGCATGGAAGCGAAAGGAAACCTAAAATAAATTCATGACAAATCGTAATTAACTATACAACCTCAGTAACCAAGATCTTGGGACAACTTTAAGCTGCCTTGTATCATCTTTAGTAAATGTCAGATTGAGCATTTTTAAATAAATAAGATAACAACTTCCTAATAAGTCTTAAGGACAGTCTAACAGTGGCCCAGATCTCCTATACCTTCTATAGTTTTAAAAACTGACCTTCACCAATGTATTAGTGAATTGCCTTTCTGCCAAATTCTAGAAACACTCATAATTTTAGCTTAATAGATATACATTTCTATCAAAGAAAGATTAAAGCTACATTTCATCTTCTCTATTTACTAAGGCAAAAAGCACACAATACTATAGAAAGATAAACAATATAAAGTTTCCTGTATTAATTCTCAAATAAAAATACTGAAGCAATCAGAGCTTGTATCTCATAGAATAATTAACGGATCATGATTAAAATAGATGTCATTACTTTTGCACCCACTGGCCCCCACCCAAAGTATTATTTTTTAACATTGTGGGAAAATGCTAGTAGTAATCTGTTTGAGAATATATTTTGCCAACAGAATACTTGGAAATACTTTACTTTCTGGCATTCTAGTATACAATAATTTCTAGCAGAGAAAAAGAGGCTAAACTGTTTTTTACTTTGTTGTTTGGGTGATAAACCCTTAACAAAACATTTGAAGATGATATGCACCTTTGGTTTTCAAAGGACTAACCTTTTGGATATTTTTTAGAAGTTACCCCCATAGCACCGGGTGAGGTGGTGCACACACCCGTAATCCCAGTAGCTTGGGAGGCTGAGGCAGGAGGACCACTAGTTCAAAGCCAGCTTTAGCAGTGAGACATTGAGCAACTTAGTGAGACCCCCATCTCTAAAGAAAATATAAAAAAGGGCTGGCAATGTGGCTCAGTGGTTAAAGTACCCCTGGGATCAATCTCCGTTCCAAAATAAAAAAGTTAGCCCAGGAGATGTCGAGAACAACAGTACAACAAAACAGAAGTTTGAGAAAGGATAGACCAGGTAAAAAAAAGACAAAAGAAGTTTGAAAATAGAGTAAAGACACACATATATGCAGAGTGCTATATTTTGTATCTGATAAGCCACCATCTATATTCCATCTACATTACTGCTCCCAAGATCTATTTTAATATTTACTATATGTTATAAAAGTGAATAACAAAAGGCTCCACAGCTCAGCCACACGCCACGAGCAGCCCATCAGAGAACAATGTATTAAAGTATTAAAGTTATCAGAACAGAGACATTTCCATTGGCCCTTTTGCTCACATTATCTTAGAGCTGACCGAGTTTACCACTCCCTGCTTTTATTCCATTTTAATGACTAATTTTCCATCATCTTTACTGTTCTTTTAAGGAAGAAGTGAGAGATGGTGAAAGCAAAGGGACTGCTAGCAATGAAACTATGGGTCCTTGATCTCAGCACTTGGAACAACTGATTGTGGGACAGAAGCTGTCACCCGGCTTCTGACACTCATTAGTAGCCTCGACTGTGCACCTGTCCCAAGATGATGTGACGTCCTGGGGCGCCAGTGCGTGCTTTATTCATATTCATATCGACGTGACATGACTCTTGAGTGCATGCTTCCCAAGACGTGTCCTGCGTCTCTAGGCTGTGCAGAGGCCATGTGCAGTGGCAGCCCCGAGGGAGTGGTGACTTATGATGGCTCAGGCGAAGGCCACTAATACCAGGTTTCCGTGTGTTTGACCAACAGCCTTTGCAGATGGAGGTGCACTCGGGGCTCTAACTCTCCAGGGGCTGCTCGGGGCAGAGCCCAGGTAATCCCAAAGACTTAGTGCATCTGTGCCTCCCAGGCTGGTGCCCATGGTGACTGCATGCTTGTCGCAGCCTGGCAGGCCATTTGTCTGCTCCAGCCCACCAAATCCTGTGGATCCTTCTGGGCCCTAGGCGCTAAGCTCTTCATACCTCAAATCTTATTTAATGTTCATGTGGAAAAGCAACTGCTATTTGCTGTGCTCATAAAAGTCTTGTTGAAAATTAACAGCTTGCTTGAATGAAAACATGGAGGAAAGTATTTATGCTCTTCTGGGGTCATCTGGGAAAGAAATACCCCTGGCAAGGAAAGCACTGGGACAGTGGGAGCAGTGGGGACAGGGGAGTCCTCTCCAAAAAGGTGGGGCTTTTTGTGAACTGCCAGCCTGGCCCACGTCCCAACCTCATTTTAGCAGGAAAGATATTTAAAAGGTCAAGAGTCTTTATGTCTGTCCCTAGTTTTGAGCATCTCTCAAATATGTGTCACTAATCGCGAGTTGACACAATGATTAAAATTGACAAATAATTAAAAGCAGATGACCATTGGGCACACTTTCTATTTTTGTGTTTACAAGACCCCTCAAAATTAATTAAACAAAACCAAGCACGCTCTCCCAAATATCTACATTTTATTTTTAATGTTCAATAAAGAATAAAACAAAACAGAACTAGGTGATGCAGAGAGGCCTCCTTAGGCTATCGTCGGGGGAAATCAAGATCTAAATATTACTAATCAGAAAAATACTGGGGCTGGGGATGTGGCTCAAGCGGTAGCGCGCTCACCTGGCATGCGTGCGGCCCGGGTTCGATCCTCAGCACCACATACCAACAAAGATGTTGTGTCAGCCGAGAACTAAAAAATAAATATTAAAAATTCTCTCTCTCTCTCTTTAAAAAAAAAAAAGAAAAGAAAAATACTAATGTACAGTTTAGCAAATGAATGTACTTGTAGCTCCAGACTTGAACTAAGACATTTTCAAAGTAAACTTTAAATGTGTTTGTTCTAAGCCCTCTCCAGTCATTAGAAGAGGCATATGGGGACTGTGGGTACAGTACATGCTCGGCATACATTAGACCCTGAGTTGGAGCCCCACCACCACACACAAAAGGTGTATATGATGCCTTGGGACTTCTAATAAGGCTAAAATGCTTCCTAATGCTTCCCACAAAAAAGTACAGAGTGTACTTGGGTACCAGAGGGCAGTCCAACATAGTTAGGTTCAAAGATGGCAAAGGGGAAGGTTCTGGGGGACAAAGTAAGGCTGGCCATGAATGTCACTTGAGTTTCTGAACAGCAGAGTTGTTCTCAAACTCTGATAGTCACCTAGGAGCTTTCAAATCTTGGTGCAAAGCCCCAGTCCAGACCTGAGAAATGGGTATTAGCAATTTTTACAGCTTTCTGGGTAATTCAGAGTGCTACTAAATTGAGAACCAGTGTTCTGGGTATGTACTTTTTCAGACTTTAATGTAATACACATCTCCTGGGACCTTGTGAAGTTGAAGACTGATTCAATAGGTCTGGGGTGGGGCTTGAAATCCTATATTTAACAAGACCCCGCAGGATGCTGAGGCTGTTGGTCTACATTCCAGTTTGAGTGGCAAAGTGCAGACAATGAACCACTTCCAAAAATTTCCATAAGGGTGTAATGTAACCAAAGCTGAGCTTTCCAAAGACCAACCATGCATCCCTTTTAGCATAAGGGGAGAGCATGAAGAGGGACCAGTAAGGAAACAAAAAAGAAAGGTGGGGTTAGAGAGGTCTGAATTCCTGTTAGGAGGCTCTCTGAAAAGTAACCCTATCATACTCAATGCTACCCACAGGGGCTATTGCCATGGGGTGGGCATGTAAGATGCCATATTAGGATCCAAAATATCCTATGAGATTATATTCTACTTCACTAGTCTGAATTACCACCCAGCAGAGTGCAGGGCCTTTGACTTTTAGACTTGCGAAAAGATTCATCACTCCTCATATCACTTCCTCTCTCCTTCCAGAGGCACTGCCCATGCTTCTACCCGCTTGTAGCTAGAGGGCCTCATAACTGCTTCTGTGCAGGTGGGATGCTTTCTTCTTTGCAACCTGGGCTGTTCCAGGAACAACTGAGAGTAGAGCCTCTGCAGCCTCACTTGGTGTGTTATCATGACATGGAGATGCCCCATCCACAAGTGATCATAGTGAGAAATACACTTTTGTTGGCTTAAAATCACAGAGATTGTCAGGTTATTTGCCATTGCAACACAAGCCTGGATGATTCTATCTGATACACCAAATGGGAAATCCACAGCCTAAGAGCAGTTACCAGGAACCCAGCAAATGTGACCTGAGGGTCCTAGTGCCCAAATCCCATTTGTAAGTAGGATGCTGCTTGAAGATTCTAATGATTCCCCTAACCCCCAGGAATCCAGGGGAAAACTTGGTAAGGGCCACATTTCAGAAGGGTTTCCTAAGCTCCTGAAATTTTTACCGTCAATGAGAAATTTCCAAAATGAGTAGTCTCCGCTGTGTTGTGTTCTCCGCCCCACTCCCACCCACCTGGCTACTATTACTTAACTACTTGGCTTTTATTTCTGCTCTCTACTTCAATCCAGACTCCATTTTCTATATCCAGAGTTCTAACTAAGTAGCATGATACAAATCTGTTAAGATTCAAATAATACTAGATGATTTTTTTAATTACAAAAATAAGTGTTGCTTTTAAGTTGAAGACTTAGTTTGATATTCTTTTTAGACCTCTCACTGCACCGAACCAAAGACAGTTCAGAGGGCTCTAATGTTACTCTGCTAAACTTCACCCTGAAATTAGATATCTGAAGTCTGCAAATGAATGTAAAACAGGTTCTGCATGAACACAGTATTAAAATAATGACCTGAAACCACTTCAAAGGTGACTCTTCAATTCTAGTTTTATCTCATGACTTGTCTTTGTTTGTTGAAAGCAATACTTATTTCTTCAGTGAGTAATGAGCAGTATCTAGTATTCTTCTTGCACTGTACAGTATCAAGAAATGGAATAAGTACTGCATTAAGAAATCTGCATTTCTAAAGTGAATTGATGAATAAATTGAACCCAGATTTCTCAATGGTAAAATGAAGGAGTTAGAAGTCTTTTCTATTCCAAAGTTTAAAGCAATGCTGGGTTAGGATTCCCTTCAGTAGGGGATGTGACTATCCTGGCTAGAAGTTAGAGTTCTTTTCAAGAATGGCTTGATTTGTTCTCCTTGACTTTTCCCAGACTCTTACAAACCCTCCAATCCTCCATCCATCAGTTTACCTTTCATATAGTTCAGTTAAAAAAATAATTTCCAAATTCATTCTAATCAATGATCAGTTTGGCCACCAATTTTCTCTCAGATATAATCTCACAACTGTTATCTGTGTCTGAATTTGCAGTCTTTAGAAAAAGTCCATGTGAGCTTATTGGTATTTTCCAAATTTTGACAATGATGTATCACTTTGGTAAATAGAAAAAAAGAGGATTTACATGCATGGAATTGGACAAGGTCTTAGAAAATGTCTTTGCAAAAACTCCATTTTTTCCCTATTTCTGCTAAGCTGAAATAGTCATCTACCTAGATGTTAGTCTTGACTCCCAAGAGATTCTAATTGGTTTTGCTAAAATTTTTATTATTTTTTTATTTATTGATATCTGTTTTTCATGGTGGGATAAGTTCTATCTGTCAGCAGAAGATGATCTATTTGATCTACTTACATAGGCTGTTTCCTGCAAATAGGGCCCTAATAAATAATGGCTTTCACATTGCATTTTCAAAAATTAAATCATTAATAAATTCCTTTGTATTTTTTAGATATTTTCTATGCACAAAAATTTTAAGTTTCTACAAACACAAAATGGGATAACAGTCTGCAGAATGTTGCATAACTTGATTCTTTCAGAATATCTTTGCCTTCTTTACTTATTGGTGTATAGAACTGTTCATCATAACTGCTAGTATTCCATAGTATAAATGTTCTATAATTTATTTAATCATCCCTCTATTGATGAACAGTTCTGGAATTATATGCAACATTATAATAAATATACCACGCCTCTTTGAATACTTGCATTAAGATATTTATGGGAAAAATAAGTTCTGGGTCAAAGAGTATGTGTATTTTCCCAGATTCACTGCAACCCCCCATCAAAATACTGATGACATTCTTCACAGAACTAGAAAAACAGTCCTAAATTCATTTGTATTAATACAAGACCCAGAATAGCCAAAGCAATATTAAGCACCCCCGACACACACAAAAAAAAAAAAAAAAAGAAAAGAAAAAAAAAAAAAGAAAAAGCAACGCTGGAGGCTGGAGGCATCACAATAGCTGACTTCAAGTCTATAGTAACCACAGAGCTGAAGTAATAAGAACTATAGTACTGGCATAAAAACAAACACCTAGACCAATGGAACCAAATAGAAGACACAGAGACAAATCAACACAGATACAGTCATCTGATCCTTGACAAAGGTGCTAAAAACATACATTGGAGAAAAGAGAGCTTTTAAACAAATGGTGCTGAGAAAACTGGTTATCCACATCTAGAAGAATAACGTAGACCCTTATCATTTACTCTGCACAAAAATCAACTTGAAATGTGTCAAAGACCTTGGAATTAGACCATAAACCATGCAACTCCTAGAAGAAAACATAGGATCAATGCTCCAGCTTTTAGGTATAGTCAGTGACTTTCTCAATGGAACCCTGAAAGCTCAGGAAATAATGCCAAGAATTAATAAATGGGACAGCATCAAATTTAAAAGCTTCTGCACAGCAAAGGGAACACTCAGGAATGTGAAGAAAAAACTCACAGAATGGAAGAAAATCTTTGCTAGCTACTCTCTGACAGGATTAATATTTAGAATATATATAAAGAGCTCAAAAAACTCGAGACCAAAAAAATCAAATAACCCAATTAATAAATGGGCAAATGGACTAAACAGATTTCTCAATAAAAATAGAAATACAAATGGTCAACAAAATACATGAAAAAAATGTTCAACATCATTAGCAATTAGAGAAATGGAAATCAAAAGTACACTGTGATTTCATTTCATACCAGTAAGAATGATCATTATCAAGAATATAAATAATAAATGCCAAAGAGGATGTGAAGAAAAAGAAACAATTTTCCACTGTTGGTAGGACTATAAATACAACTGCTCTGGAAATCAGCATGGAGGCTGTTCAAAAGACTAGGCGTGGAACCACCATATGAAGAAGCTATAGCACTTCTTTCTTTACCCTGAAGAATTAAAGGCATTTTACTACAGTAAATGTACCCATGTTATAGCAGCAGAATTCAGAATAGCTAAACTATGGAACCAGCCTAGGTGCCCAGCAACGGATGTATAAAAAAAGCAAATGGGATGGATATATATCCATCCTCTCCCTACTCCTCTCATATATGAGTTTTATAAATATATATATAAAATGGAGTTTTATTCTGCCATAAAGAAAAATGAAATTCTGACATTTATAGAAAAATGGATGGAACTAAAGACCTTCATGTTAAGCAAAATAAATCAAGTAGAAGGTAGAAGGTTAAGGGTCATATGTTTTCTCTCATATGTAGAAGCTAGAGAGGAAAAAGGAAAACAAAAGTAGGAGTTGATCTCCTCAAAATCTAAGGGAGATCAGTAGAGGAAAGGGTCAAGAAGTGGGAAGTCTGGAGGGAGGGGAAAGTGCTGGGGGTAATATTAGCTAAATTATATTGTTACACTGTGTGCATGTACAAATATGTAACAACAGATTCCACCAACATATACAAACACAATGCACCAATAAAAATGAGGAAAAAATAGAGTATGTGTAATTTCTATCTTGATAAAAAAACGTAAAACTGCTTTCTAGAAGAAGCATGATTTGTCTTTCTACAAATATTGTACATGAACAAGGCATGCATTTGACAGAAGTGAATAGCATCCCAGTTGGTTTCAGAATCCACCCTTAGACACCAAAATTGAAGAAGGCGCAAAAGTCCCTTAGTGAAAATGGTGTAATATTTGCAGAGAACCTACATACAGCCTTCCATATGCTTTAAGTCATTTCTAAATGATTTATGATACCTAATACAATGCAAATGCTATGTAAATTGTTGTTACTATTTGTTTAGGGAATAATGACAAGAAAAGAAAATCTGAACATATTTGGTACAGATGTAATTTTCTCCCTTAGATATTCCAATCTGTGCTTGGTTGAATTCTCACTTGTGGAACCCACAGGTAAGAGTATCAACTGCATTACCAAACTTTTATACCATTGCCACTCTGACAGATGAAAAATTGTGACTTGTGTTTGGTTATTAATTTGTATTTCATTAATCATGACTGAGACAATATACCCTTTTCATATGTTTACTACATTTCTCACTGTCACCAATTTGTATGAGTTCTTTGTTTTATTAAGAAAATTAGAGGAGATCCAAGATGGTGGGGCAGAGGGAAGCAGCATTCTGTGTTGCTCCATGACCTGGGGCTCAAGTAGTGAGAATATTGCTTCTCTTTGAGCAATATTCCTGTTCCTGCCCAGGAATCACGGTCACTGTGTCAGTGGCTCCAGGCCTCAGTGTCAGAGTAGGTCTCCCAACTACTTGCCCACGTAGAACTATGGGGTACCCCAGCAGGACCATTGGCATCAGTACCGGCACCGAACTTTTGGCCATCCACCCAAGCAGAAATCATGGACACCACTCCCTTGCAGGACACCCAACAGCTTCCCATGCACAGGAACTCTGGCCATCACTCCTGTGTGGACCCCCATCTACCAATGTGGGGCTCCCCCATCACTGCCATCTTGGGACTCTATAGTACTAGAGACAGTCCCCTATGCAGCAAAAGATCATTTTGACAAAGAGCTACATAACAAATACAGGAAGCAAAAAGAAAAAAAAACAGAAATCCTTGAAATGAAAGAAATAATAAACCAGATTAAATTCAATTCAAAGCATCACCAATGGATTACACCACTTGGAAGACAGGACCTCAGACAATGAAGACAAAATATATAATCTTGAAAAGAATGTAGACCACACAGTGAAAATGGTAAGAAACTATGAGTAGACCATTCAAGAAATATGGGATAGCATAAAAAGGCCAAATTTAAGAGTTATTGGGATAGAGGAAGACATAGAGTTCCAAACCAAAGGAATGAGCAATCTATTCAATGAAATAATATCAGAAAATTTTCCAACATAAAGAATGAATTGGAAAACCAAATTAAGGAGGCTTACAGAATGCCAAATGTCCAAAATCACATGAGATCTACACCAAGGCACATTATAATGAAAATGCCTACCATACAGAATAAGGAGAGACTATTAAAAACCATGAGAGAAAAAAATCAGATTGGAAACCAATTAGATTATGTGCAGATTTTTCAACCCAGACCCTGAAAGTTAGAAGATCCTGGAGCAACAAGTATCAAGCTCTGAAAGAAAATGGATGCCAACCAAAAATCTTATATCCAGCAAAATTAAGCTTAAGATTTAATAATGAAATAAAAACCTCCCATGATAAACAAAAGTTAAAAGAATTTACAACTAGAAAGCCGGCACTACAGAAAATCCTTAGCAAAACGTTCCATGAAGAGGAATTGAAAAACAACAATGAAAACAGGCAAAAGGAGGTTTTACACTAATGGAAAAACTAATCAAAGGAGAAACCAAGTCACGTTAAATACCAAAAATAAACAAAAATGGCTGGGAATACAAGTAATGTCTCAATAATAACCCTGAATGTTAATGGTCTAAACTCACCAATCAGAATACACAGGCTAGCAGACTGGACTAAAAAGACCTAACAATATGCTGCCTCCAAGAGACTCATCTCTTGGAAAAGACATCCACCGACTGAAGGTGAAATCTTGGGAAAAATTATACCACTCACATGGAATGTGGAAGCAAACATGTTTTCTATCCTTATATCAAATAAAGTAGACTTCAAGCCAAAGTTAATCAAAAGGGATAAAGGATATTTTTATACTGCTTAAGGGAACCATTCATCAACAAGACATAACAAAAATAAATTAATATGCTCCAAACAATGAAGTGTCTACGTTTATTAGACAAACTCTTCTCAAGTTCAAGAGTCAAATAAATCACAACACAATAATTCTGGTTGACTTTAACACACCTCTTTCATGACTGGATAGATCTTCCAAATGAAAGCTGAACAAAGAAACCATAGAACTCAATAATACAATCAATAACTAGACTTAACTGACATATATAGAACATTTCATCCTTCAATGAATGAAAATACTTTCTTCTCAGTAGCAAACGGATCCTTCTCAAAAAAGCAACTCTTAGCAAATATAAAAAAACAGAGATACTACCCTGTATTCTATCAGATCATAATGTAATGAAATTAGAAATCAATGATAAAATAAAAAATAAAAGCTACTCCAAAACCTGGAGAATAAATAATATGCTACTTAATGAACAATGGATTGCAAAAGACATCAAGGAGGGGATTAAAAAATTCTTAGAGGTGAACGTGAACACAGATATAATGTATCAAAATTTCTGGGACACTATGAAGGAAGTACCAAGACGAAAGTTCATGGCATGGAGTTCATTCCTTAAAGAAGAAAAAGTCAACAGATAAATGTCTTGACATTACATCTCAAAGCCCTGGAAAAATAAGAACAAATCTACACCAAGAGAGCAGCAGAAGACAGGATATAATTAAAATCAGAGCTGAAATCAATGAAATAGAAACAAAAGAAACAATTGAAAAAATTGACAGAACAAAAAGTTGGTTCTCTGAAAAAAAAATTGGCAAACCCTTAGCCATGCTAACAAAGAGGAGAGAGAAAACTCAAATTACTAACATATATGATGAAAAAGGAAATATCACAACAGACATTACAGAAATACAGAAGATAATCAGAAATTATCTTGTACTCCAATAAAATAGAAAATCTTGAAGGCCTTGACAAATTTCTAATGTCATATCATTTGCCCAAATTGAATCAAGATGATATACACAATTTAACAGATCAATTTCAAGCAATGAAATAGAAGACACCATCAGAAGCCTACCAACCAAGAAAAGCCCAGGACTGCATGTATACACAGCTGAGTTCTATAAGACCTTTAAAGAAGAACTAATACCAATACTCTTCAATTTATTTCAGGAAATAGAAAAAGAGGCAGTACTTCCAAACTCATTCTATGAGGCCAATATCACCCTCATTCCAAAACCAGGCAAAAACACACTAAAGAAAGAAAACTTCAGATCAATATCTCTAATGAACATAGATGCAAAAATTCTCAATAAAATTCTGGCAAAATTTTATACAAAAATGTATCAAAAAGATAGTGTACCACAATCAAGTGGGGTTCATCCCAGGGATGCAAGGTTGATTTAATATATGGAAATCAATAAATGTAATTAATCACATCAATAACTTAAAGATAAGAACCATATGATCATCTCAATAGACGCAGAAAAAGCATTCAACAAAATAAAGCATCCCTTCATTTTCAAAACATTGGAAAAAACAGGGATAATAAGAACATATCTCAAAACTGTAAAAGTTATCTATGCTAAGCCCCAGGCCAAAGTCATTCTAAATGGAGAAGAATTTAAAGCATTCCCTGTAAAAACTGGAACAAGACAGGGATGTCCTCTTTCACCACTTCTATTTAATATAGTTCTTGAAAAACTGACCAGAGTAATTAGACGAAATAAATTAAAGAGATACAGATAGGAAAAGAAGAATTCAAATTAAAAAGAATTCAAATTCACTATTTGCTGACGATATGATTCCAAACCTAGAAGACCCAAAAAATTCCACCAGAAAACTTCTCAAACTAGTCCAATGAATTCAGCAAAGTAGCAGGATACAAAATCAACACCCATAAATCAAACACATTTCTGTTTGACAAATCCTCTGAAAGGGAAACAAGGAAAACTATCCCATTTACAATAGCATCAAAAAATAAAATACTTGGGAAAAAACCTAACAAAAGAGGGGAAAGGCCTCTACAATTAAAAACTACAGAACACTGAAGAAAGAAATTAAAGAAGACCTTAGAAAACGGAAAGATCTCCCTTGTTCTCAGATAGGCAGAATTGTCAAAAATGACCATACTACCAAAAACATTATACAGATTTAATGTAGTTCTATTCAAAATCCCAATGACATTCCTCATAGAAATAGAAAAAGTAGTCATGAAATTCATCTGGAAAAATAAGAGACCCAGAATAGCTAAAGCAATCCTTAGCAAGAAGAGTGAAGCAGGTGGCATCACTATACCAGACCTTAAACTATATTACAGAGCAATAGTAACAAAACAGCATGGTATTGGCACCAAAATAGACTTGTAGACCAATGGTACCGAATACAGGACACAAAGATTAAACCACAAAATTTCAATTATTTTATATTAGACAAAGGTGCCAAGAACATACATTGAAGAAAAGATAGTCTCTTCAACAAATGTTCTGGGAAAACTGGAAATCCATAGGCAACAAAATGAAATTAAACCCCTATCTCTCATCATGCACAAAACTCAACTCAAAGTGGATCAAGGATCTAGGAATTAAACCAGAGACCCCACGTCTAAAAGAAGAAAAAGTAGGCCCTAATCTCCATCATGTCAGATTAGGCCTTAACTTCCTTAATAAGACCCCTATACTGCAAGAATTAAAATCAAGAATTAATAAATGAGATGGATTCAAACTAAAAAGCTTCTTCTCAACAAAAGAAACAATCAGTGAGGTGAATGGAGGGCTTGGTAGCAAATTTTTATCCCTCATACATCAGATAGAGCACTAATCTAGGGTATATAAAGAACTAAAAAAGCTAAATAACAACAACAATGACAAAAAACAAATAAACAAATCAATCTAATCAATAAATGGGCAAAGGAACTGAACAGATACTTCTCAGAAGAAGATATACAATCAATCAACAAATATATGAAAAAGATGTTCATCATCTCTAGCAATTAAAGAAATGCAAATCAAAACTACTCTAAGATTTCATCTCACTCCAGTCAGAATGACAGCTATTAAGAGTACAAACTACAATAAGAGTTGGCGAGGATGCGGGGGAAAAGGTACACTCATACATTGCTGGTGGGACTGCAAATTGGTGCAGCCAACCTGGAAAGCAGTATGGAGATTCCTTGGAAAACTTGGAATGGAACCACCTTTTGACCCAGCTATCCTGCTCCTCAATCTATACCCAAAGGACTTAAAAACAACATACTACAAAGTACACAGCCACATTATTGTTTATTGCAGAACAATTCACAATAACTAAACTGTGGAACCAACCTCGATGCCCTTCATTAGATGAATGGATAAAGAAAATGTGGCATATATACACAATGGAATAGTACTCAGCAATAAAAGAGAATAAAATCATGGCATTTGCAGGTAAATGGATGGAATTGGAGAATATAATGCTAAGTGAAGTTAGCTAATCCCAAAAACCCAAATGCTGAATGTTTTCTCTGATATAAGGAGGCTGATTCATAGGGGAAGCATGGGAGGATTAGACAAACTCTAGGTGGGGCAAAGGGGTAGGAAGGGAAGGGAGAAAGCATGAGGGTAGGAAAGACAGTGGAATGAGATGGACATCATTACCTTAAGTACATGTATGATGACATGAATGGTGTGAATATGTGTTGTATACAACTAGAGGTGAAAAAATGTGTTCTGTATGTGTAATATGAATTGTAATACATTCTGCTGTCATATATAACATATTAGAATAAAACATTAAAAAATTTATCCTTCTGATAATTCTCCCTCCTCACCCCACTAGTTTCTTATACATCCTTGATCTACTTTTTGATACTTTTGTTCAGCAGAAGTCTTAAATTTTCATGTGGATAAACTCATCACTTTATAGGTTTATTTTCCCAAGAATGGAAGAATCGCTTCTAAATTAATCTCTATAAATAGCTGAGAGTAGTTGGAGAGGTTGGCCCTATTACTTATGTACAGGTGACCTTCTATAAGTTACTCATCCTCCCAGAACTTCAATTTCCTCATCTGGAAAACTGGGATAATAAAAGCTTCCTTAAAAGATTGTCAGGGCTGGGGATGTGGCTCAAGCGTTAGTGCGCTCGCCTGGCATGTGTTCGATCCTCAGCACCACATACAAAGATGTTGTGTCTGCCAAAAACTAAAAAATAAATATTAAAAAAAAGGATTATTGTCAAAGCCAAATAAAGTACCGTTGTTACGACTCGACATGCAGCACATAGGAAACCTTCAATGAATGGTAAACGGTATCTTTGCTTCACCTGGATTCTAAGACCATCATGGCTTACCAGTTCCAATGAATGAGCAATGGAGACATGGTGAGCTCCTGGTTTTCTGGAAGGCAAAGATGAGATGGGCATGACAGCTCATGCCTGGCTCACTGCAGTCTGCCTCCTACGAAGCAGGAACAATTCTTAGCACAGTTCTTAGGTCACTTGGGGATCTGAGCCCAGTGATAAGGCTCAGGCAAATGCTGGTAAAGTCTACAGTGGTCACACAGCTTTTGGGTAAGTGCAGATTCTTCACCTTAAGTTTTGTGAGAATGAAAAGAAGAAATTGTTGAAGAGCAAAAAAGAGAAGTTGTAACAAAATATAAAGGTATAAAACTCAATGGCATTTCCTCCTCTGTTAACGAGAACTCATAAATCCTACACACTGGGAACTCCTTTAGACAGGGAGAAAAAGGGACACATATACCTACTTGCAGGCACAGGCTGGATATTTACATTGGGCCTCATCTGATTTTATTTATCATGGCTAAATAGATGAAGAAAGTGAAAAATAAAAATTCCTTCACAACTCAGTAATTTTAAAAACCTTCTTACTTTAAGAGAGTATGGAGTCAAATTTTAAGCAATTTTTATATAAAATAATCTACTTTCCCCATAATTTCTAGCCATTGTAACATCCCTATTACTCAAGAGAAAATTAGGCCTAGATCTAAGGTGGCATGATAGAATTGACTTAGAGTAGCAATAGCTTTTTTAGTCAAATTTCAATTTTCAAGTAGCTAGAAAATTCTGGTATTGGTTACCAATTGTTTTCTTAGTATTTACGTCTATGGTTCAATTACTCTTCTTAGCAAGTGTTGGACCTTAGCTACTGGAAGGACCACAGGAGCTGTACACCTGTAAACACATTTTCAGATGTGCTTTTAGCCAGAGTCCTCACCATGTTAATTTCCTACAGAATATTCATGGAGCATGGCACAATCTCTTTCTGAAATATAGTGGCCCCATTATCCTCCATTGTACCTGGCCTCCTTCCAATGGGACTTTGACAGTCCTCCCTTTGAGAGGTGCAGGTTACGTTCTCTCTCCTGGAAGTGGGTGGGCTTTGATGAGCAGTGGGAGTGCTGCTGTGTGACTTCTGAGCCTAGTGACAAAAATAGTACAGGTTCCAAATGCTCACTGGAGGATTTGCTCTTGAAATCACTGGCCATGATACAAGGGGTCTAACAACCCAGGGACCACTGTAGAGAGGAACCCCGGCCACCTGGAGAGGTTATGGGTTCTCAAGTCCCAATCCCAGCGGGTCCCAGTCATTGCTAGCATCCACTCCCAGCTGGGTGAGTGAAGCTCCTCACTCAGCCCTGTCATCTAGTCACTCCCAGCCCGGACCCCAACATCACAGGGCAGAGACAAGGATGCATAAGAACAATGAAATCAGGGCTTAACATCAAAAAGTTTTGGGGTGGTTTGTTACAAAGCAACAGATAGCCGAATTTTTACTCTAAGCTTATTTGAAAAGAGGCTACTTTGCAACTGCTGAGGATAAATGATTCCCCAAAGCACTGCAAAACTTCTGCAGGAACAACATGAACACATTAGCCACCTTGTCCATTAATATCCGGCTCAATGGCCATATTGTGGGAAGTAGTCATTCATCTCTCTCTTCCACTATGTGAAACCTAAGTGATGGATTCCCCATAAATCAACAGGTCACTCCAGGATTAGCAGCCAAAGAGCAGTTCTGGTGAGAGTATTTTGAATAAAGAAAATATTTAGATCTTCTCGTGAGTGGCTTTTTAAATACCACATTTGTCTCTTTTGTATGTTCCGGCTGAAAACATTTGACAGTTGTCTCTGACGCTGTTTTAAGTTTAAAACCATTTTTCATGAGATCATTAAAGATTTTTTTTGAGGGCCTGGCAGGGATTGCTATGCATAAAAGTAAAGTAAGAGGATCTTACTGTGTCAAAAGAGCACAATGATAATTTGTTAGTATTTTGCAAAACAATTTAAATACAAATTCCCTGATAAAGGGTTTAACATGAAACAATGGGATGAGGGAAAGGGACATAGGTATTGATTAATCAGAATCTATAATTTCTGATGGCAAAAAAAAAGCGGGGGAGATAATAGGCTAGGGAATTACCCAATGAGGTTTGGGAGGGCTGGCATTAATGTTGTGGGCCTGGTGACAGTTATACTGACTTGGCCCTTTTGAAGGTTTTAAACATCTAGACCAGTATACAAAGACACAAATATAAAATAAATATCATACTCTGTATATTCACATGACATAAATTCAATAATATATTAGTGTACACAGTATATTATGAATATATTCAATGTTAGCATCTATTATAGATGTTTTTGTATATTATAAAACAATTTACCGTTCCTCTGCTAATGTTGGTTTGGAATAAACAGATTAAAATTAGGCAGTGCATTTTTGAAGTCCATTAGCTTCTGCCTCTATAGTTTACATTGATCTAAAGTTTGCAAGACTCCCATCATCAAAGTCATTTCCAAACCTGACTTTATAGGGCCTAGCCTAGAGCATGGTTTAGGGTATTTTACCAATAATTTCTGATGGACAGAAAAGAAAACCTGAGGCCCAGGAAGTGTATTTGGGCTTGGTTTACCAAAGCACACTCCAAGGGCTGGTTCCTACTTTGAAAGCTCAAGTCGAGGCCAAGTTTAAACAGTTTATAAAGTTCACAGAGACAGAGATTGTTGCTATCAACAAAATCAGACCTGCGTGGCTTCTGCAGACATCTTCTGGGAACCCACCAAGGCCTCACAGACACTAGCAGACACTGTGAGGAAATGCAGGGAAATCAGATCAATCTCAACCCCCTTCACTGGCTCCACTGTGTCACCCAGGAGTCCCGAGGCACAGAAGGGACCTGAACATTCTCCCACAGCACTGTGGTGACCTGAGTAACCAAAAGTTCTGCCATCTAAATGAAAGCCTCTAAACACAATAGTCATGGTGCCATACACCTGTAGTCCCAGCAACTCAGGAGCCTGAGGCTCAAGGATCACAGGTTCAAGGCCTGTGTGGGCAACTTGATAAGACCCTGTCTCAAGACAAATATAAAAGGGGCTGGAGATAAGCTCAGTGGTAGAACACCCTGGGTTCAATTCCCAGTACTGTTAAAAAAAAAAAACCAAAACCCAAAATAAAAAACCCACCACCACCAACACAAAACAAACAAACAAACAAAAAACCCAGTACAAATAGCAAGAAAAAGTGTCCATTCTTCTTCCAAGGTGATGAGAGTTTGCTCACTTTAAAGTAGAGGGAAATACTGTCAGGTAGCTAGAGTTAAATAGGAAGACACTGGATATGATTCCTGTCCAGAAAGCCTTTGACCGTGGCTTCCACTTTGGTCCTGGGTGAGGCCAGGGAGGCCAACCCAGGAGAGCGTGTGCCTGCTCCTCTTACCCTTGGCACAGCCCCAACTCCTACAGCCAGAGCTTACCATGAACAGGTTCCAAAACGCCCTCTCCCGCCCACAGTCAGCCAGCTTAAGTGGCGCCCAGATCAACCCACCCTGCTCTACGGCGGAGTGGGCCAGGCTCCCAGGAATGTCACTTGTCATAGGGCAGCCACACCACAAGGCCTCTGGAGCAAAGCTGTCCCACCGCAACAGTGACCTAGAAGGTGTGGCGCGGAGGCCCAACTGCTCACCTCACGTGTCCACTGGAGGTGCGCCGCGCCGACTGGACAGGGCAGTGTGAAGCCACTCACTGGATGGCTAAACCCAAAGAGGTTCAACACTTCCGTCTGAGAGAAAGAGAAGAGAAGCTCCCAGGAAACCAGGGGTCATCTCTGCCTGCACTTGGCTACCAGTGATGACACTTTATGCAAAAACAATCATACACATAAAGGGGGAAATTCTTCTGTGAAATGGCACAGGTGAAGAAACCACCGGCTGGTTTGTCTCCAGATAAGAGGACCTGTGTCCTTTGGCGGTCAGCCTGCATTAACTGTCTAGCCGCCTCCTTTCTGGGCTGGCTGTGCAGCACCTCCTGCTGGCTGGCTTGGAGGCCTGCAGTCTCCCTGTGACCACCCCACAGTGACATTTATGTGAGCTGCTGCTCCTCAGGCGCCTCCATGAATCCCATGGTGTTTGGGGTCAAGGGTTCACGACAAGAAGAGAAATGATAAGAGGAAATTCTTATCTGGCTCCACTTAATTAAAAACAATTGCTTAGAGAAAGACTCGCATTTCCCCTTGCTGGTGAACTGGCACCTTGAATGACTTCAGGAGTTTAACGAAGTAGTGGGAGTCTTCAGAGCCCTTTGCAGAGAGAATTAGGCTCCTGTTACCAAGAAAACCTCTGATGGCTCAGAATGGCTTCTGAAATTGACCTTTAAATCTACTCCACCTCTCCACTTAAAGCACAAGATGCCTCCTTCAGTGGATAGGGACGGGGACTTCTGAGATGGAAAAAAGAAAGAAGTTTGCTGCCAAGTCCTGTGCAGTGCTCAGAGGGGTGAGGCGAGTTTCCGGTGGCTTCTTATTGATATGGCTGGTGTGATCTGGGTAGCTGTGAAGGTGAGGAAAGGGTCGCTTGGGGACGAAGCATGGCACTTGCTTACACAGGAGAGCAGTGATAAATGGAAACAGACGAACCTCTTTGGTTGGTGAGAAGCTTCAGAGAGACAGGCAAATTTAATTCTCTGGCTCCTTGGGGATTCATCAGAACACACCCTGGCTCCCTCTTGGAGGAAATCTTCCTGGGCTGCCTTGCTTGCTAGTTTACAGTGCCTGATGGTGACAGGTGTGCAGTCAGCACTGCGCCAGGGGTGGAGTGAGCTGGTGGGTTTCACTGACAGAGCTGGCACATCAGGGAGGATGCTTTGAGGACCTGGGTCACAATTCTAAACCCAGCCCTGACTATACAGGAAAGCAGGCCCATGGATGACACCATCATGTATCCACATCCAACTTTAAATGACTCACAAAGCTCTGAAGGCAAGTCAGGCAGATGTGCGGGAAGCTGCATGAGGACGTGCGCTCACAGACTTGAGGAACAGCTCCTAAGCTGAGGCTCTCCACTATCTCAAGAAGCCCCTTTCCTGCCCTTAAGAACATGGGTATTGGATTCCCGAAGTTACCAGCAGCTTCCAGGCTGAATTAGCACAGAGGGGTCAGAGATAGGCAATTGTCTATTAAGATGTAATAAAGCCTACTCCTTCTCCATCCCAGAAAATGACATTGCCTTTCCTTTGGTGACTCTGTCCCAAACCGGAGACTCGTCTCCTGGCTTTTTCTCACCCGCAGCCCAGCACGTGGCAAGGTGCTCTGCCCTCAGAGCAGGCCCTTCTCCTTCCTCTGCACCCTCCCAGTCCAACTCACCTTCACCTGCTTTGCTGAAAAGCTGGCCCTCTGCTTCCCCTGGTCTCTGACAGCCCCTTCTCTCATTAGACCACTTTCTATATAAATAAAACTGCTCACGCGGCTTCAAATGTGCCCTTGCACACTTCCCTTATTGTAGTCCATGTGTTCCTTTATTTCCCTCTCTAATTTCCTTTTGCACATGTGCCACACTGCCTCAGTGCCCTTGCACATGCTACTCCCATTGAGTTGCCAGGCTTCACATGGTCTGCTCTGCTTCTTAAAATAAACTACTGCTTTTCCCTTCCCTCTCCCTCCCTGTACTCCCTTCTTCACTGCAGGTGTTACTACTTGAAAGCCCACTGCAAATGAACTTGTCTGCTGAGTGCCTCTTTCCTAAGCACTGGATGCTCCTTGAGGACAGAGCCTTATTGTCCTGCTCCCTGCTGCACTGTGAGCCCTGAGCAGAACAGGCACACAGCAGGGCTCAGCTTCTGCTGAGCACATGGATGACAGCATGGTATGCAAATCAAGGAGGCAAAAAGCCACATCTGGTTCACTGAGAGCTGCAGGGAGAGCGGAGTGCAGCTCTGCATGGCGACACACTCAACAGCCCCTTCCAGCCAGTGCTGTCCCCAGGAGTGGATTCCACCACCCCTACCTCACCCCCCCCCCCCCCCCCCCGTCAACACATTACAAAACTATGTTGAAAAATTAGCCAGGTGCAGTGCCACACCCTGTAATCCCAGTGGCTCCTGAGGCTGAGGCAGGAGGATGGTGAGTTCAAAGCCAGCCTCAGCAAAAGTGAGGCGCTAAGCAACTCAGTGAGACCATGTCTCTAAATCAAATACAAAATAGGGCTGGGGATGTGGCTCAGTGGTTGAGTGCCCCTGAGTTCAATCTCTAGTACCCCCATGCAAAACAACAACAACAACAACCAGATCTACATGGTGTCTGGCAGAGGGTAAGAGCTCAATATTTATGGTTGAATTTTTTTAAGTTTTCATATGCCGTCAAATTCATTATTTTTATTTTCCATGCTTCCTCTATCTTTTTAATACAAATATTTATTTTCACACTACTGTAACCATATCTCTGTATTAATTTGCTTCCCATTTTTCTTTTGTCAAGCTATCTAATAAGTGCAACCTAGCTGGCATAATTTTAATGGCTACATAATATTCCACCGAAGTGATGTACTTATACATTCTTCACCTGGGTATTTGTCTATTAAAAGTTCACTGAAAGGACTGGGGATATAGATCAGTTAGCAGAGTGCTTCCCTTGCAGGCACAAGGCCCTGGGTTCAATCCCCAGCACCACACACACACACACAAAAAAAAAAAATCAAAAAGTGTGGTATGAATCAAGGTAGTATCAGATGCATCCTTTTAGCAGAACCAAATCCACATTCTGGCCAAGGCAGAGTAGAACATGTTCTGTCAATGAGCAGCCGTAATTATGACTCTTTATTGTATTACTTCATTAGAGTAAACTGTAAGTTGTTGTCAGACATCTTTAAGTCACTTCACAATTTATGAGACAATAGATTCAACCACTGACCAAATGTAGCCATCAGCCTCAGGAAAAGGCACCAGGGCAGGAGGGAGTCTGAGGAGGTGGGGGAAGAGGCCACAGCTATAAGGAGCTCAGAAGGCCAATCAAAGCCACGGTCAGGACCTGCTTTGTTTCTCTGATCTCCTGAGAATAGTCAGCAGTTTGTTAGCAGATGGATCAACCAAAGTCGGAGGGAAAAAAAGGGCTCCTGCGTCCTGGGGATTTTCCCACCTTATTCTGTGCAAATGCTTTATAAGCTGCTGCAAGAATGTGCAGTTTGCCTCTCTTTCCTTTATAAAATAACTTTCCCCTGTAAACACATGAAATGCTCACCACTGAAAATAACTTGGAAAATGTGGGAAAGTACAAAGAAAGCAAAAGTCACCCATAGTCCTGGGGCCACTGTGAAAACCAGATTTGCTGTCCCAATCTCCCTCATGGAAACACATGGAAATATTTAATATAATGAGAATGAGGAGACATATTCTTTTCTTTCCCCTTCAAACCTAGTGTATTGTGAACCTTTTATTTAATGTGCATAAGCATTCTTTAAAATGTTTTCAATATCTGCAAAGTAGTTCACTGTTCACATGAATAAATCATAATTTATTTGTTTCTCCACAAGTAATGTCAAGATTGTTTCCAAATTTTCACTCTAATAAATAATGATGCAGAGTTCTATCTTTGCATATTTTTTCTCGGGAAAATCCTTTAGCACAGATTTTTAGAAGCAGGATTCCCGAATCAAGAATGTGAGCACTTTTAGGCTGATTCATATTGCCCAAATATACTCCTGGAGACTCACACTTGACCTTGTCTTACCTGTGAGCCATTATGTCCCTACTTCCTCATTGGAAGGACATATTATTGCTTTGATATTTTGAACTTTAGCATAAAAATAAAATCATTACATTAAATTACATTTCTTTTATTATTAGTGCACTTGAACTCTTAAAATTTGTTTTCTATCTATAGTGAACTGTTTGTACTTTACTGCTGCTTTTTCTTTTAGTACAAGAATTTTTTTTTTTTTTGCAGTGATTGAGCTACTATAACATTACTTTGTAGAAACCAACTCCCTCCCAAACATATACCTTTTAAATGTAACTTTGCAAGAGAAAAAAAAAAGAGGCACATGGAAACAATATTAGAAAGAAATATAATGAAATGTTAACCAGGTGTTATGGATTAGATGATGAGAGGATGGATACTTGCTGAATTTTTCAGAAGTGTAATAAAAAAGTTAACAATAAATAAAAGGTATGTGATCTCCCATGTAAACTCCATGTGTAATGATGGATGAGGGGAGAAACAGAAGCTACGTGGAGAATACTCGGAAGACTAATTTTTTTTTATTCCAATTTACCATTGTTCTCACTTGACACTTTCCCTATTATTTCCCTCTCTTATTGACAGAGGTGACTCCCAGAGATCCTGTTCCATCTGCCTCTGTGGATAAACTATGGTGTGTGACACCTGCCAGGTTGGTGGTATGGATGGCTGGGTAACCTGTGGCTACTCTTACCATCAGTTAGAATCTCATTTCCCTGGTTACGTGGCTTGGTGCTAGAAGTAAAGCGTACCTTTACTTCTGGCTGTAGACTGAAACACTACTTTCCACACTTACACAACATCCATGCACTCATAGGCGCTCTGAGCACAACCGAGGCCTTAAGAGCATCAAAGCTACATCAATGTGCTGAAATCAAACTGCTGGTACGCAGAAGGAAGGAAAAACTGCCATTAAAATACACCTGACTGTAGCCATTTCCATACTGGATTGAAGAATGAAATTCAGCTTTGGAGAACTCTTTAGTTTGGAAAAATGCTTTAATGAAGTTTGTATTATGAAAAGTAGGACTTGGGATCTGGGCAGTTGGAACTGAAGAAGCTAAACTACTCTATGCAATTAAGTAAAAGATACCATTGGAAAGGACTGTTGTAAAGGAGATGAATTCGTGTGGATTTCCTCTGAGTCAGGCCAAATATACAGGAGTTGGCGGGGACCAGACACTTGGAGAGTCAGGAAATGCAAGAATCCTTCCTCTAAAGAGACAGCTGCTCTTCAGTGCTACCCTAGCTACAAGGCCAGTAAGAAATTCCCTATGGTGATAAATCATAGTCAACTTTCACAACAGCAAAGTAGAAATTCGAGTGAAGTTAGCCAATCCCCAAAAAACAAATGCTGAAATGTTTTCTCTGATATAACGGGGGTGACTCAAAGTGGGGCAGGGAGGGAGAGCATGGGAGGAAAATTACCTCTAGATAGGGAATAGGGGTGGGAGGGAAAGGGAAGGAGAAGAGGAATAGCATGGATGGTGGAAGGAGACGGTCATCATTATACAAAATGCATGTATGAAGATGTGAATTTGGTGTCAACATATCTTATATACAGAGATATAATAAATTGTGGTATAAAGGTGTATTAAGAATTGTATGCAAAAAAATGAGAGAGCTCATGCATAATGGCATAATTTGGAGTGAACATACTTTATATCCAGAGTTATGAAAAATTGTGTTGTGAATGGATAATTATGAATGTAATGCACTCCACTATTGTTATGTATGTAAAAATAAGTAAATACAATGAAAAAAAAGAAATTCAACTAAAATAGATTCCTCTCCATTATTTCCAATCTCCTGAAAGCCACTCACTGTTGAGGGTATCCTGGAAAGAGAGAGGCGAAGTGATCAATGTTGTGGAGAAATGAACCACCTGGGAAGGGCTGGCAAGTCTGGCGACAAACGAGGGTGCAGATCAAGTATGAAGGCCTGGGGAGAAAGAGGATAAAAGCAGCCCAGGCCACATGTGGGTAGCGGGTGGTGAGTGGGAAAACCAAACATGCAACAGGGCGTGCTGATCCAGGGGGCCTTCCAGGTTTTGTCTGGATTTTAAAGGAAACAGGGAGAGGAAGCTGGTGACTCCAGGATGCATTTTGGTCAGGATCACATCCCAGTGGCCTATTTCAGTCAACTGAGCACCTACTTTTAACATCTTACAAGACACAGCCTGTCCAAGGAGACCAAGGATGTCACCCCTAAGAAGCATAGCCTCAAGGAAACGCAAGAAAAGAGGAGGCTTGCTTTGTCACCTATTTTTTGGCCTTCAGCAGAAGGTCAGCTGCAGCATGTCATCTCTCCACTGGCAAAACATTCTGTGAGGCCATTTCCTAAGGACAGGCCTCTGGCAGGATGTTCCTAGAGCTTAGCTTACTATTCTGACCACAAATCAATGTTTCAGACATTCCTTCTGATTCAAGGGGCGCCACTTCAGGATCCAGACAAGACTACCGCCTAACTCATCGGGTTATCAAACAGACAGTGGGCAGAAATTCCAGGAAGTATTCCATCACCTGGTAGAATTTTTGGAGAAGTCCTTGGAAAAGAGAGCTCATTCTGAAACCTTGGAGAACTAGGAGTTCAAAACATAATTATTTACCAGACTTTAAGGAGCACATACCAGGATCTTTTCAGGCTAGCCCACATACCACTCAGCTAACTGGCTCCCTCTTTGGTACTTCTGAAGAATGTAGGAATGGGAGGTGTTCAGAGCCCCAAGATGATGAGACTGAAAGGAAATGGTACCCAAGCAGCCCTCGGGTGGCAAAGAGTGGTTGTGTATAAAGTGGAGTGAGGCTTCTCTCTTGGATATTATTAGACACTACACAGAAGTGGCTAAGGGTGCACATGTGACAACAGATGGTAAAAGTGTCCTTTCTCTAATGTCAACCTGGTGCCTCTGAAAGATGCCAAAGCTGACCTTTGCCTGCAGGTCCCTCCTACAGGACAAGAGAGCAGTTCCTCAAGGCAGCAGTCTTAGACGTCCCATCTCCCTGCCATCCTTCTCTCTAGTCTACAAATGATGCTGATCTTTAGGGATCAATGGAGATGTTCTTTAGAAAACACACTTGTTAAGTCTACAAAATATTTTTTTTTTTCTGCTCAAAAGTGATTTTATCTGGAATCAGATCTTCAGGAAATTGAGTGAAGGACAGTAAGGGGAGGGGAATGGGAGAGGTCCCTTTCTTTGAGAAAAAAAAAATTTGACAAACTATTCCCAAACTTTCATTCAACTCATCTAAAAGCACATCTGTCAACTTCCCTCTGAAATTCCCTTTGTGGATTTCGTGGTTTCTTCCAGTGCTGCCTGGGTTTCTCCTTCTGCTCAACTCGACACCTCAGAGGCTTCAACTCCTTGCTCCCCACTCAACATTTTTCTCTTATGTTTTACCTTCCTGTTTCCTAAGTCCATCTGTTCCTTGCAACTTTCAATATCACCATTTGAATCTGTAGTCTCCTGGTGGCCACCTGGATTAACTGATTGCCTGACAGATTGACTGAGACCCTCTTTCCTTCCACGCTCACTTACTGTGGGCCTCCTTTTGCCAGGCACAAGACACAATTCTTACCTTCAAAAAATTTTCAATCAAGAGGGTAAAACAGACATTTCAAGTGAGTGCAAGGCAAAACTAGAAGTGATAGAGATGCACACCCTTCTTTGCATCCAAATTCACAGGGGAAGAACAGTGGTGCTAGACTTTGGGAACAGCCCCTCGCTGACTCTCCCTAAATTGGGGGCTCAATCTTCTTTGTCCTACTCATGGAAGAGCCAGGATACTTTCTCAAAGCAGCGTTGTGGCCACTGTTGTTAATGGGGTTCTATCTAGCACCTGCAGGAGTTGCTCCCACACAGGGGATCTTGGGCTATGGCTCTAATAAAAGTATCTAAAGAAAAGCAACTCCATGTCCTACTATCAAAGAAGACTAGCTAGCAGAACAGGATTATGTTGGCTCACTGCCAAGTTTTAAGCAGATATTATGGTGCAAGGGGGCAGGGCAGGGGCATTTTTACCTTGCAGGGGAGAAAGTGGGATAGGGGCTAGGAGAATATGAAAGAAAGCATTTGAACAAAAATGTTTATTATTTTACAGTTCCCTTAAGGTCCAGTCCTTTTTAACCACAGCTGTTTTGATTCTCAGTATATATGGCATGCCCATATACAGGGAAAGTGAGACACCTCATTTGATAAAGAATTTGTTTTGATTCACGGTTCATACAAAAGTTAAACATCTTCAGTTTATTTAAAATTTGGAATCTTTAAAATGCTTTTAATGAAAATAAGATTTTGTGAAATTAATCAAGAATGATCTTAGATGTGTGAGTACTTTAAAATAAATATGCCTCTGAATTTGAGATAGATCTTTAAAATAATTCTTTCCAGGAGTAATAAACATCTCTTGGTTTTTCCAGGAATAACTATATTCTGGTTTTCTCAAATGGATTTTTTTTTTGTACTAGGTACATATTGAGACAGCATTTAAGTTGGATCAAGTCTGTCTATATTGACTGTAGGCAGCAGCAAATATTGGGGACAATTCACGAATGAGGGAGAGAATTTTGCAGTTATAAGATGGCATATACAGTTAAGTTGACTACTAAGATCTTCTCCAACTAATATAGAATAAAAGCACAGCTGAGCCCTAGTGAGTTTGGGAGCATTTAATAGATAACTGAACAAAATAAAACTTTCACATTCAGACACATGACTCCATATGCTTTAAGATTTTCTGCATACAATCTTATTTGCAATCACTTAATACATTATCACAAGGCAAGTGGCATGCAGTCCACTTTAATGTGACGTTGTAAATGTCCTCATGGCTAGCTCTGCTCTCTGGGATAGTCTGATTAGAATATTATTGAGAATTAAAGCAGATTCCAAACTAGGACACCATAGGCATGTGCAATAAAATATGTTGTTAGCCTCGTGATTTAAAAATGGAAGATTATATGAATCTGAATTTGTATCCAGCCTAATATGTACATTATTGGTGTTTAGCAAATACGATAAGCAACTGAAGGTAAGGGCCTAATCTGAGAACACAGGAGAGAAAAATAAGAATCAGATAAATAAAACCACCAATAAAAGACAAAAAAAGAAGCCCTTCATTCATCTAACACTCAGATCAAGGGAGTTTCCTTAATAACTAAAGTCGACATTTTTAAGTGCCATTAAGACAAGCTTCTTGCACACTTGGATGGACCGTATTAAATTAAGCTGGTCACAAACTTGAGTTAGGATATGTTGACTGCTATCTTATTATTTTTTTTGTATGAGCCTAGCCAAATTGAATATTAGTTATCTTTAATTTATACTTTAAATGCTTCCTTCATTCAATTAAAAAAAATCTAATTTTCCTTAAGTAAATGAATGATTCTCACCACAGGTTCAGAGCAGCATATGCCATGATTACGACCACGATGTTCAATATGAGGAAAAAGAGCAGGAAGACATTGAAATTTAACTTCCTACCGGATGCTAGCTAACAGAAACCGTGATAAAAGCAGTGTGCCTTCTGGAGGCTATTTATGAATTAGTCCAGGTTTGTTTTGTTTATCTCTCAACATACTACTTCATTTTGGTAAAGATCAGCTCTCTGAGGCACCTACACTGTACTTCATGTTTTCTAAGTCATTCTTTCAAAATGAAATATGAGAGCCACGAAACATGAACCTAAAACAAAAATGTGCTATGTAGCTACTAGGTGATATTCTTACTGCTCTTGTTCTATGACTTACCCAAATTTAGTAGGATTTTTTTAAAAAACCATATTTGGCACACATGGAATAACAAGTACATATTTCATCACTAAACAGTTACTGTAGATAATACTTCGTCAATATCAAAACACATCAATAGCTGGTGCACACCTGTAATCCTAGGGACTAAGGAGGCTGAGGCAGGAGGCTCACCAAGTTCAAAGCCAGCTTCAGCAACTTAGCCAGGGACTAAGCAACTTAGTGAGACCCTGTCTCAAAATAAAAAATAAAAAGGGCTGGAGGTGTGGTGTGGTTATATGCCCTTGGGTTCAATCCCCAGTACCACCCCCACTCTCTACCACCCCCCAAATCCCCACTCTCATGTATATAGACGTGTATTGCGTTCTCATCATGATGATTCTGGGAGATTTTTCATTGAGAAGGAACATGTTTTCTCTGTCTCCTAAAATTCCCTGTCATTCCTCTTTAGGTCATCTTTTGAACAGAGTCACAGAGACTTGAGACACATGATAATCAGGTCCTTGGGCCAACAGTGCACATGCTATTGCTACCCAGTATGTATGTGTGTACGTATTTTTTATTAAGTGGATAGGTAATAAATACGCAAGTTTACCTTCTTCACCAAATATTTTCTGACCCCCTATGTTGTGGTGGGCACTGTATTTTTTATTTGTTTTCACCCAAACATGCAGGATAGGAATTTATTTTTAATCGTTTGGCAGTGCTGAAGGATCAAAGCCAGGGCCTGTGCACGCTAATCAAAACAGCTTACCACTGAAGCTACCCTGGAAGACTTTAGTTAAAAAAAAAAAAAGAAAAGAAATCCCCATAATGACTGGAGAATTTTAGGTAAAAACTAAAGAGCATTAGAAGTCAGAAAGAGAAGGGGTTCTGGTGCAGCTCCTCACTAACCACTTCTTGTGACTTTGGGCCTTTCTTCCACCTGTGTTGGTCTCAAGATTTCCACTTGCATAATGAAGGAACTAGACCAGACAAGTTCTTTTAAAAAATCCATCTGAGTACAAAATGCCACAGTTCCAAATATGGAAGTGTTTTATAATGTTGGGAACTGGCAAAAATAGTACTTCTCCCAGAAGAACTAAACAATATCGATCTCATTTAGGCTATAGCAGTTCCTACGTGAGAAGGCAAACATCACCTCCTGCCCACACTCACCCCATAAGAATCTGAGCCTAGGCCAAAAAAAAAAAAAAAAAAAAAGGCATTCATAGAACTGTTGTGGAAAAAAAAAATCTGAATGACCACAAACATTTTGTAAGCTTAAAAGAAAACTATCAAATTATCATTCCTTATCTATAGTTGCTGGGAGACAAGAATTCCCACAGCTTCAGTGTGGGTCCCCACCCTCTAGGGATCTAACCACCAGCATCCTCTACAATTGGCCAATCAGATGGAACACTTGACTAGTAGGTTTTCCTCCTGATGGCTCCATCAGGAAATGAACTGTAGGAGAATATCTAGAAATGAAGAAAGCTGGCTACTTGGGCTGTTACCAATATTAGGTTTTTAGAGGCAAAGAAAATAAATGCTGTGAATATATCAAGATGTAATAATTTCTCTGATTTGTGACATCTGCTTTCCTATTTCTTTGCTTTTTTTTTCTGGACAAGAATGCACTGACTGAAAATAGTCATTTTTAAACTTGAAAAAAAAAAGAGGACATATCTCCAGGGCAAATGGTTTCTAGGTCAGTGTTTGTGTGTGTGTGTGCGCGCGCGCGCGCGCGCGCGCGCGCGCGTGTGTGTGTGTGTGTGTGTGTGTATAAATAAAATCGATATACAATGTATCTATATTTATCTATCTATCTAATCTTTGGCTGGATCATTAAACCTTGGTCTCATTTCAACATTCTGGTTAGTATTTGGTTGAACTGAAAATTAAATGATTGCCAGGCACGGTGGCACACGCCTGTAATCCCAGCAACTTGAGATACTAAGGTAGGAGGATAGCAAGTTTGACCAGCAACTTAGCAAGGCCCTAAGCAACTTAGTGAGACCCTGTATCAAAATAAAAAATAAAAAGGGCTGGGGATGGTGCTCCATGGTTATGCACCCCTGAGTTCACCTCCCAGTACTGAAAGAAGAAGAGAATTTGTGATTAATTTATATGCATGATACAAAATTTAAAATAAGCAAAGTAATTAAGAGAGACCATAACCCTGCCATCCAGAGATGAACACAGTTAGCATCACATTGTATAAAATTCCTGTTTCCCAGGATGTATAAAATATATACACATGTATATATCTGTAGGTAGAATTCATCCCTACTCTACATACCTAGGTGTTCAAAGAGAGCTGGGGAGATGGTGCTCCTGTGGGTGCCATGTGAGTACTAAGGCACCCTATTTGGGAAGCTCTGCTCTACACTGCCTATCAAGCTGAGTTGATCAGCAATAAGGATAATCAGCTTCGTTTCTTGGAAAGTCTCCATGTTTCTTTTGCCTGCCCCTCACTTCCACAGAGCTGGCACAAGTTCAACTAGCATAAGTTTACATGAATTCTGCACAAATGTCAGGGAGCAGAGAATTCTTGGCTGTCCAAGTTCCATTTTAAAAAGTAAAGGCACTGTGATGGTATCCTTGCTAACATGTATCTCCTCTTACTTTCCTTGGACACAGGAACCACAGTGAATAGGTCCAGTCTTATGGCCTTGTCACTGTGGTGTCCTAGGAAGGAGACAAAAGAGTGTTGTCCTGACAGAGTCCTTCTCATGGCAGAGGCAGGGGTTGGAGAAATAGAATCTTGGAGAAGCAGTTTAGTTTGGATCCATACATCACAACTGATCTCCCAAACATGTACCAGGCACGACGTGTGCCCAGCAAAATGAGATGTGGCTTCTGCCCTACAGTGCAGGAAGACTTGAAACTAACACAGGATTATAATCAACAAGGGAGGTACTTCTTGAATTGTTCGTGTTTACCCCAAGTTCTTTTAGAATCCATTCAGTCATTTGATTTGCCTTCACAGGAAGCACCGTTCGGAGGTATGTGGCAGGGGCCAGCAAAAAGGCAGATGAGAGACATTTCCTTCATAGTTACAGCCTCCACAGGTCTTCGGTTATGTTAATTACTCACACCTTTCTCTAATAAATGTTTAGGAATTCTGTGTCACAGTGGGAGAGCCCAGAGGGCCATACTGATTGCAGTGGCCCATCTCATTACAGTCACTATGCAAAGGCGATTCTGTTCTAAAAGCAAAATATGATGTCTCCACACTCTAGGGCAGGAACTGAGAGCAACACATGCCATCAGTGGTGACCAAACTTAGCTTCCTCATGGATCACAGTGGCCTCATTCTGACAGGTCCACTTGCAGCCTAGCCCGGGATCATATCAAGCAGTGACTGAGCTGTAGCGACGCTTCAGGACGGCAGAGGGGACTCAGAAGAGAGAAGTGTAGAAAAGCTTTATTATTTTTTGTCCTTAATTTTCTTTCGCAGCCTTAACTAAAATCTTTCCTTTGAGACCAGAATTCTAGAAGTTTACCTATCTCAAATTAGGTAACCCATACAGCTTAGCTTTTATATTACAGCATACTCACTAAAATCACAAACTCTTTCTATGGCCAAAATTTGTTTGTGCAGAATGGAAAAGGAGAGTTTTCAGAAGAGTCTTGGTCCAAGGGAAGTAGGTGTGGTTTGGTCAGAAAGCTCTGTCATTTGCAAGCTGGGTCACCTCAGGACCCAATGGCCAGAAGTGGGCGGGGATGTCAAGGGGGAGCTCTGGCTCTCCTGGATGGAGTCTCAGGGTAGACTCTTGGAGCAGGTGGGCACGTCTACCTGCTGACTCTGCACCTTGGATTTAGTGAAGGAAACCAGTGAAACTGCTCTAGGGTCCACAGGCTTCAATGCCGTCTTCTTTCCACTCCTGTCTTCCCCCCATGGGGCCTTGCTGGTTCCCAACTTTATTTTCACACAGCTACCTACTGACTCCTGAGTCCATTTCCTCATCCTCTTTGCAGTTTCTTTCCAACTGCCACCTAGTCTTGAGCAATCAAAACAGAACACACATTTCCAGAGTAGAAACATGATATGTTTATGGAAAAGTAGGACAAAGCTTTTCCTCCAGTCAATCTCCTCGTGATGATCAGGATTTTGTTTCCTCTCCTGGCCTAGTCCCTGCCTTCTGAGGAACAGCCCATCTGCAGTGATTCATGGCTTTTGTTCCTCGACAAAAGCTGACAGCTGAGAAGTCACCACCTCTCAGTGGACTGTGATTTCTCCCAGGAGTGTCCCTGCCATGTCATGGGTAAAGTAAGTCATTTTACTGTGAAGAGCTCTTGTGAGGCCTAAGTTTACTCTCAAAAGTCTTCATTCCATGGAATCATGTTTGAAAATTAAGCAAGTGTTTGGTTCTCTGAAGAAGTCCCTCTTTCACATTTTCTTTTCCCCAGAGCAAACTCTTTTCCAAGCCTACGAAGAACTAGCACCCAAGTCCTCCCTGGGAGGTAGAGAGGAAGGGAACATGAAAGGAGGGAGCCTCACAGTCTGTTGAGAAATCTCTCCTATCTCCATGACCTTAGCTAGAACTGTTCATTCTGAGGCTCCGGAAAGTTCCAACAGGGGCAGAGGAAGGAACCAAGCAGAATCCCAGTTTAATGCAGATATTTCCTCTTGCTACACCACATCCATCCAATACCTTGGTCTCCCATTAGCCAAACACTCTCAGCAACAAAGCCATCCAACTCTGGGGACAGGAAGGATGGAGACAGAGTGGGAGTAACTCTTGCGTCATGTTATGAAAGCTCGGCTCTGGAGCCTCGTTTTTCTTTCTGAGGAGCTCGTGGACGCTGAAACATCCTCCTCCTCAGCTGTTGGCCAGCAACAGGCCCTAAATTAGTTAAATTCAACTATAATAAACATGCTGCAAATGAATTATATTTAACTCTAACAGCCACCTCAGGGTTTGTCTTGAGATGGAATAATTTTAGCTTCTGCTACCATAAGTCCCCTAACTAAGGCAGAGAGTAATTACCTAAGGAGTTACCATAATGAGTTCACTGACACTCATTATTTATGATACTGTGTGAACACGCCAGTCTTTACATAGTCAGGCATAGACTGCAGACTTCTGAATATATAGTCTTGGGTGGGCATCATAAAGTCACTAAAAATAAAAATCTTCCAAGTACCTATGACTTCAGTAAAGCCACCTGATTTCAATCTTCATTAACAATTAGAGTCCCAGCTGAAGCCTTATACCTTGGGAGGAGCAGGGTCTACCAAGAAAACGAGCAATGTAAATCAGATGATAACCTCCTAAGAGAATAAACCAAATGGAGACACTTTTAAAGTGTGGTTATTTAAAACAAGTCAGGCTTGAGTGCTGTGCAAGCTAGGGAGGAATCGTGCTTATCTATCCATGGAAGCAGGATCTCAGTAGCAACTGGTCAGGGGAACAATTTCTGAAAGTACCCAAGTAATGACAACTTGTCTGAAATGCCATTTCCTTATAAAATATTATATTCCAACATTGCATTTATTGTGAACAATTTCCGCATTATAGCATCCTCACTCCTCCAGTCATCCCTGACACCTCTGCTACAGATCAGTTTTGGGCCATTTACTATAATGTCAAGAACTACAAGACCTGGTCTCTGCTCTCCGGAGGTTAAAGTTTAGAAGGGGACACTGCCTGTTACATATCAGTTAACTGGTTAGGGCTGATTTATGTGGAGTGGAAAAACCACAAATGACTTGGACTGTGACCAAACCATCCCTGGCCAGCCCCAAGCACTGAATGCCCTTCAAATGTGCATTATGGGCATAATCTCCTGTGCTTTGGTGCATATATAATTAACATGCTGTATTTAACTTGTACATAGGTATTTATATCTTATTTTACAAAGGATTTAAAGAGGCTTCCAAAAGAAAATATTCAACAAAATAATCCTTGAATATGAATAAACATAAAGAGTCAATGCAAGGAGTGGAACGTTACTCACCCTCTTCTTACTTCTCTTTGTTCCCTACTCTCCTTCCAAAGTCATGAGTCATGCCAGCTTGGAAAGAGATCCGAACACGTGGGTTTAGAATGAGGTAGAAGGTGTGCTCGAGCCAACTCAGCCTCCTTCCCCAACTCCTCCACTAGCCCAGGGTCCAGCTCTGGCTGGAAGGAGGTGGCACCCTGGCAGCCACTGTTTCACCCTAGGCTTGAGTCTCAGGAGCTTATAAGGAGCCAGGATTTGGGGACTCCGGAGTTGTGTCTGTAAAACCATGTAGCAGCCTCTGAATCTCTCTCCTAGTGTAATATGGCGAGGGTCAGCATCAGTTAGTGTAGCACCACGGAGACCATGGTCAGCTGCAGAATTGTCCAGGTTAAACTCACCTGCACATTGAGGTAAGTTAAATTTCTCTTGACATTGAACTCTTCAAACATTTTCAGAGGGAGTTTTGAGCAATATAAGGTATGAGATCCTCAGCAAACTTACTAATGTACACACAAGGACCATTTCCTATATTGATTCCTACAGGAGGTACTGATGGAAGTGGGTACCTCCCAGCACGGGCAACACTATGGGAGGCCACAGCAACTTGGAAAGACCCTATTTATCCATCCCAGGATTATTCTTTCTTAGAGGAAGGTTACTATTTGTTTTTTCAGGCACTGTGCCAGTGCCTTATATTGTTTATTAAAATGTTAACTTTCTTGAGACACTATTGAGTATTACCACACAACCAGTAAAACCACTTGAGGCCCAGAGAAGTTAAGGCAAAACCAGGACTCAGACTTGAATCTGCTGGGGCTGCAGGTGTGGTTCAGTGACAGAGTGTTTGACTAGCATGCCTGAGGCCCTGGGTTCCATTCTTAGCACCACAAAAAGAAGAAAAAAAAAAAAAAAACAACAAAACAGCTTGGATCTGCTTTCAAAGCCATCCATTTATGCTTTGGTTTTTGCTACATAAAGAAAAAGAGATTGTTTTGTCTGAATCAAGCAGTGAAAAACATCTAAAAGTCAATTCATTTACTTAAGCAAATTTTAGAGATCCCTTTCCCTCTGGGCTGTCTGACTAAAATGAACCAGGCCCTCCAGGGTCACGGGGACACCTGGGTACCTGAGCAGTGTGCTGGGTGCCCACCACGCTTCCTCAGAAGCAGTTACTCCCAAGTGGGAACTGGCAGTGTCATCATGTTACCTGGTGTGTCCGACAGTATGAGACTACAAATAAATTAAATATTTGCTTATGCGGCTGCTGATCAAATGCATATAAAAGAGAAAACGAATCTCACATTATAAATGAGTGTTACCATTTAGAAGTAAAATTCAACAGAACTGAAGCTATGAAACCCCACGTCATCCCTTGAGGGAAAAAGGCAAATTTACAAACCTCTCATCTGTTTTCAGACCTACTATTTATTGTCGGCGTAGAGACTTCTGAAGGAGCCAGGCAGAGGAAGAGCAAGGGGAACGGCTCTGATGATGGGCATTAAAGGAGCGAGGGCCAGGAATAATCATGCAGAAGACTGTGGAAACGCTCCACGGCTCGGGAAACCCACACACACAGACAGTTCCACATCAACACTAGAAAGTGTTTCTCTAGCTCTGAGAGTCAGTCAGCAGCCGCCAAAATATTTGTAGAGAAAATATCATCTGTCTTTTCCAACCCACTCAAGTTAAGGTGCATTTGCCCACTCTGCCAAAGAGAAATGCTAGCTAAATGTTGCTGGCATCTTTACCTCCTCGGGTCTCTGTTTCCCCACCTGTGAAGCAACAGATTTGGAAAGACCACTCGAAGGACTTGTCTAGCTTGTCATTCTGTGGTTCCATGGATTTAGCCGGCTAGCTCTACCTTTGGTATTTGATAGTTGGCTTTTTTGTTTTTTAAAGAGGGGCTCCCCCTCCCCCCTTATTTTCCTTTTTGAAGCACTGGGGATTGATCCTAGGAGCACTCTACCACTGATACATCCCAAGCCCTTTTTATTATATTTTGAAACTGGGTCTTGCTAAGCTGCCAGGTCTAGTCTCCAAACCTGCGATCTTCCTGCCTCAGCCTCCCAAGTAGTTAGGATTTAATTAAAGGAGGCTATTTTTAAGGTTGAATGGTACTTCTTTTTCTTGTCCAAATCCTGTTTTTGTTATGATCTTAATCACATTTTAATTATTTTAGTTTTTTATCTATCTCTGTTATCTCCAGTGTCTAACATTCTATATGCCTGGTATCTAGCAAACTTATCATGTACCAAATGTTTCTTAAACTACTCTCTCTCCTTGCAATTGACAAGATCCCTGGAACTCTTAGTGCTGTATAGGAAAGGACTCATTACTATTCTTGTACAATCAGGCTGGCTGCTCTCCTGATATGAACTCATGGGGTTACCTAGGGTGGTACTTCTTCTGACTGGCACTGGTCATTAACAGGCAAGTGTTCACTGTACATAATTATGTGTCTTGCTGTGTCTAAATAGCAAAGCAAGCAAGCAAACGAAGAGGTAAGTGTTCTATGTTTTAAGGGAGTTACTGGATTCTTCTTTGTATAACCCACCATTACTAGTATAGGGCACTGCATGTAGGTGGCACCCCGTATTTCTTGGTTAGTTGAATGTAATCAATCAGTTAACGCCACAGCCTTTTCAAGTACAGCACCCTAGACCTTCTGTGGCCATGAAGTCTCCTTGTCTTCTTCCATGTTTATCAAGGGGCATGATCCACCTCTCGTATCTGGGCTTTTGCAATGCCAGTGCCTCCATGATGACAGTTACCTTCTTCCAAACCCCTCATGACACTCAGCTGCATCACCTGCCTTCCAAGGAAAGCAAGGGAAGCTCTTTCACCTGCTGCTATACTATGCCTCGACATCTGGCTAGTGACTGGCTTTTCACCTACACATCAGAGTTCTGCCAGCGCGTCATTTTGTGATAGAATTAAAAAGGTAACAACACTATATAGTTAAGTCTGAAAGGAAATGGTTAAAGGAGAGACAATTTCCATTATCTCTCAAATGACTAAATGCATTTCAGCTCCTTGGGTTTCCTGAAACTGTTTATCATGTACTTTTCTCTCTTCCAGGTTACCTTAGGTCCAGCTCTACATCCCAAGAGGAACAAATAAATGCAATGGAATCGCAGAGCCTACTGTGCCTTCTTACCAAGCAGAGAGAAAACCCGTGCACATAACCACACTTCTGAACCTCCTCAACAGTCCTGGGAACCAGGTCCCTAAGAAAGCCTTTCTGTTTTCAAGATGAGCTGCCTCTGGCCCAGCATGCCTGCCCTGCCAGCATTTTTGCAGGTGGGCTGACAGCCCCAGTTGAAGGCCTCTGAGACAGCCCACAGAGCCATGGCTGCACCTGCCCATGTGGATACTCATCAAGCTATACACCCACAGCCATCTGTCAGCTGAGGTTCCAGATGTTGGGCCTGGTAAGCGGGGTCTCCACAGCAAGCGGTCAGCATCCTGGGACCTGAGTCCTGGCTGGGCATCCTCAGGACCGTGGTCTTGTGTAATCACCTAATACTGCTCAAACACATGCAAGTGATGGGGACTCACTCCTTCACAAAGGGCCCCTTCCATGAGCTGAAAACTCTCTAATTTTTCTCCCACGGGTCCTAGTTCTGGCCCTGAAGGTATAAGTAGACTCCCTTTCTGTAAATAATTGTTTACTTAAACCAAAAACAAACAAAAAAGGGCATCATGAGGCATGAAAGGAGACAGGAAACTACTGTTGGCAGGACTAGATTAATGAAGTGCCCCCGAGAGCTGGTGAGATCCAATCTCTTCTCCATCCATGGGCTGCGGGAGCTGCTGGATGGCAGGCCCCCCATAACCCCAGAGGCCATGATTGTAAAAGTCCACAGATATGTGCCAAGGGCCTATTGTGAGGAAGCTGCTCCAGGTTCAAAGATGACTAAGATGGGGTTTTCATCCTCAATTCCCACATTCTACCAAAAGAAACAGGCAATTCTAGAACCACATGTAACCAGGCCTGGAGTGGCTGGGGGGGCGGTGCGAGGGCCTTGGCTTCCCATGGCAAGCCTCAGCGTGGGGCTGGCTGGATGAGGGGTCTCAGTGGGCCCAAGTTGAGTGACTCCCTGCCACTCAGATAGTCTTTGAGTTGGAGACCCTTCTCTTCCTCTTCTGGCACTGGGGAGTTCCTGTTTTCAGCATAAAATTAGCATAGAGAAGAAACCATTTCAGGGAACTTAGAGTGAACTGACACAGGAGACATTAAGTTTTCTGTTTCTAAAATGGAAAAGTTTTACTTTTTCTTTAAAACCCCAAAGCTGCCACTTAATTTGTGTTTAGATTATGCTTCCATGGCTGAGCTACAATAGTGGAGCTGTGCTCGGGGACTGAGGGGGTCCATAAAGGACTGAGGGGGGCTGAGGGGGGGGCTGAAGGGCTGAGGAGGAGAGCAATATGTGCTGAGTGGAGCATGCGCGGTGATACATCACGGTGCCCACCGACACTCACAGGCAGGGTGTGGACAGCCCTTCCTCGGCGACTCCACCAAGCAAAGCCAGCACGGTCTGGGTGCGAACGCTGGTGCTGAAGAAATGTTCCTGGAGATTTACTGGCAGGACCTGGTCCAACCCAAGCCCATGGCTGCTTCTGGCTCCCCTTGCATTACTTCACAGACATGCTCATTGTTCTTTGCCAGGATCTCTCTTCATCCTTGTTCGGGAAGAGATCCTAGTAGCGGGCTGGTAGCAATAAGTTGGCCTCGGCACCCATGCTACCCCCTCTCCCACACCAGAGTTTGTATTTTTGCTTTTTTAGGTTTTCTCACATCCCTCCTCTCTGCACTTGCAAGCTCTTTAGTTCTCTCCCTTTTTGCTTTAGTGGATTTGCTCCTGATCTCATCAGAAAACCATTCCCTCAGCCATCAGTGACAGTGGACACTAAAGACGGCTGCCTGCTGGTGGCCCCCAAAGCAAGCCCTCCCCAGTGCAATGTCGGGGCTTGCAATTAAGAGAGCACTGGGCAGCTTCGAGTCACGCCGGATTTTACAGCAAATGATTCCAGTGGAACAGACTTTTGGAAGAATGTTTTTGAAAGTTCAGTCACCTGATTCCACTGCTAAATGGATTAAAACAACTTAAAATGCAAGTGTTTTCATGGATGCCAAGCTGGCTAAGATACTCTCTACATCAAAGGGCTGTTCAGGGCCTGGGGGACTTGTTTTTAATGCAAGGGGACTAGACACTGGTTATTAAATATGTGGCAGATAATACCTAAACTTACATATACTATAAAACTTATTATGGTAGACTTTATTAATTTAGACTTTGGGAAAAACTAAATCTAAAATAACCTACTTTTAAGAGTATATGACCAAAACAAAGAGTTTCCTAAATGAAACAGCCACCAAGGGCAGGCAGCAGAACACAACAGATATGCAAAGCATCAGCACCAGATCTAAGCTGATATAATAGTTTATTAAGTGCTTATTATGTGACAGGTGCCATTCTAAGAGCTTTTATCCTTCAATCAACATATGAAGTAGGAATAGCATGTTCATATTTTAGTAAACTGGGGCAGAAAGAAGTCACCAACAGCCCAAGAAAGGGCCAGTCAGGGCCAAGCCCAGTGGTTGAACCCAGACAATGTGATCAGAGAACTTTTTCTCTTGACCATGACCTATGCCAATTATATACATTGCTAGCTTCTCACAGAAGGACCTAAAAAAATGACTATCTAGCATCACTTTCTTAGATAATTATAGCTTTGACAAAGAACTGAAATAGATTTATGCACGATGGAATGGATCTGGAGACACCTAATCTTAATCACATGGTGAAAGCCAGCAAGGGGAGCCCTGTGCGTTAAGCAATGCCTCCCCCTCCAGTGCCAGGCAGAGAAGGATGGGGAAGTTTCTTTGAAATACTAAGGCAGCATGAAGCTCTGGAAGCTGGCAGTGTGGGGACTCTTTCTACATTGCTGTTTGAATGAGTTTAATGTAGCACAGGGTATTATGAGAATGATTGTCAGATTTCATAAACCACATTTTGCTATTCACAGGGAAGTCCCAGCAAAGCTAAAGTAATAACATGTATACAGAATAGCAATAATAATATCTTTTGCAATGCACTGCAAGGATGGGAAAATATAACAAATGAAAATTATGGTGTGTAATAAAAGAGCTGACAGAGATGAAAAGAAGATTGAAAAAAATACAGATTTGTTAGGCAGATCACCCATGGTATGAAGTCAATAAAAATTACAGTGGCCTAAATCCATGTCAAAGACAAGAAGTCAATAAAAATTACAGTGGCCTAGATCCATGTGAGTGACAAGCCTGAGAAGAAAATCTAAGCAAAACAACAAAAAATATGTTTTTCTTTTTTCCTTCAATGTAAAATATCTTTTTGTCCATTGAACATGCTGACTCTTCAAGAGTTTAGTTCAATAAAAGTCTTCCCAGTAAAGGAAGGATTCTGGGATGAGTCAGTACCATGACACGTTCTGGAAGACTCTGTTCCAGGAGAGGTAGAAGGTTCCACGCTGGTCTCCAGAACCCACCTTCCAACGGACCTTGAACTGCCTTGCTTCTCACAGTTGCTTCAAACGATAATCCTCCCCCTTCACTGAGACCCGGCCACCCTTCATTCATATTTGGGAAGAGTCCTTGCACTTACTTCACAGAGAAAATAGAAGCTACCAGATGGGAACTCCGTCAAGTTCCATTTGCCAAACTGAGAAGCCTACAGCACCTACACCCACCCCATTCTCTGAGTCTTACTCTTTCTGGGTGAGTCCCACCCTGCTCAGCCTCCTTTAAATTTAGATTGGGAGACATCCCGCCCTCTCAGGAACGGGGAACCATAGAGTACCCCTCCTTTCTGTCTCATATAGTCAAACCTCTTGTACTTCTCAGGATCCTTCTGCTTCTAAACACGGAAGTATGTCATATTCTTTTTTTTTATCTTTTTTTTTTTTTTTGAGAGAGAGAGAGAGAGAGAGAGAGAGAGAGAGAGAGAGAGAGAGAGAATTTTAATATTTATTTTTTAGTTTTCGGTGGACACAACATCTTTGTTGGTATGTGGTGCTGAGGATCAAACCTGGGCTGCACAGCATGCCAGGCGAGCGCGCTACCGCTTGAGCCACATCCCCAGCCTGTATGTCATATTCTTATGACTTCTCTTGACCTACGGTCCTCTCCAACAATGACCTCACCCCTCCTTCTCCTTGGGAGTTGACTTTACTTACTACCTCTATTTCTTTTCCTCCTCATTTTTCCTCGGCCCACTCTAACCTTGCTTCTGTTCCTCAAGAATGATCATTTCTCATCGTAGGCACCAATGACCCACGTTGCTAGAGACGGTGTTGGGTATGTTGCCTACTCATGTTCTACGAGTTTTCTGTCTCTGTGATAAAAAATATCTGATAAAAAACAACTCAGGGGAGGAAAGATTGCCTTTGGCTCCTGGTTTCAGAGGTTTCAGTCCCTGGTCGCTGGGCTCCACTGTCTCTGGCCTGGCACATCATGGTAGGCGGGCATGTCGGAGCATGAAAAGCCACTGATTCATGGTGGCCAGGAAGCAGGGAGGGAGAGAGGTGGGCTGGGAGGAGCTGGGGACAAGATACATTCCTCAAAGGAAGGCTTCCAAGGACGTACCTCTTCCAACTAGGCCCCACCTCCTGGTGTCTGCACCACCTCCCAGTAGCACCACCCAAACTGGGACCAAGACTCCAAAGGATTGAGCCTTTGAGGGGCACTCCACAGCATGCACCATCGTTCTGAAGCCCACTGTCATCCTGGCTTCTGTAACTCACATGTCTTGACACCGTCTCGCCTCCCTGGCTCCCCCACGTTCCCTTCAGGCCTATCGTCCTCTACCTGCCACTACACACTCAGGTTTGTCAAGACCCCCGAGGCCCTTTGCTCTTTCCTCTCCATGCTTTCCAGTCCGTCTTCTCCACATGCTCAGGTATAGACAAATTTATATGCCAGTCTCCATGCCTCCCGCAAGCTCCAAATGATTCCATCCTGTCTGTGCAACATGTTGACTTCAGGATTCTATTAAGCCTCAAGGTCAATGTGTTCAAACCCGTCTCAGCCAGTCGTGTCCTTTTATCAATGAATGGCCGCAACATCCATTCAGTCCCACTGATAGACACTTCGCCATCTCTCAGGTTCAACCCAGGAGCAAGTCTGGAAAAGCTTGCTTGGGTTTACCTTAGGATCTGTTGACTTAGCTTCATCCTCTCACTACCTCACTTCCTCTGAGTTGCTACCATCTCTTGCATCTCTGCAGTGGCCTCCTGCTGGTCCCGCAGCCCTTGAATCTCTTCTCCACGGAGCAGCCAGAGCCATTGTTTTGAAAGCCACATTTGATCATGTTACATCCTGCTATAGTTTGGATAAATGTCCACTTAAAGCACAAGGATTAAAGGCCTGGTCCCTAGTCTGTGATGCTGCTGTTTGGGAGGTGGAGGAACTATTAAGAGTTGGGGCCTAGTGGGAATTTAGGTCACTGGGCTATGCCCTTGCAGGGGAGATGAGGACCCTGGCCCCTTCTTGTCTCTCTCTTTGCTTCCCTGTAGGTAAGCAGCTTCCTCTACCACTGTGATGCTCTGCCTCTCCACAGGCCCAAATGCCTGAAGCCACAATAGATAAAGCCTCTGAAGTTAAGAGCCAAAATAAACCTTTCCTCCTTGTAAGTTAATTATCTCAGATATTTTGTTATAGCAATGGAAAGCTGACTAACACATATTCCTTGCCTCAAACATTTCAGGGGCTTTTTATTGACTGGATAAAAAGAAAGATATTCAGGTAGTCTGCAAGACCAATCTTCAGCCTCAGTGCCATGTTCTCTCTTCTTCCTGCTACACTGTCCTTCTTTGAAGGCCTCTGATGCATCAAGCTTCTTCCTGCTAGAGAGCCTTCTTCAGACTGCTCCTCAGCTCTGAAGGCTCTCGTCTCCCCCACCTCACATTTCAACCTCAACTCCACTGCTGCCTGTTCATAAAGCATCACGGTGATGACACTTTCCCAGGCGTCATGCCACATTTCTATGTGTTATTTCATTGAAGTTAGTATCTCCCTTAGTCCAGACCATAAGCTCTTTGAGAACATGAACCATGCATGTCTTGGCCTTCCATTGTATCTACAGAGCCCACACTCAGCATTCAGAGGACTCGACAGATGAACACATGCATGAATGAAGGAATGGTAAAAGACTGTGCCCTCGGGAGTGCGGGCTTGCGGAGTGGTATTCCCTCTGTGCTCCATCCTGGGGCACAAAAACTGGGTCTGCCAGCAGGACTGCTTTCAGAAATGACACATTTGGGACACATTCTCCAACCTAAGAGGAAGGAAAGAGAAAGCGGGAGGAGACAGGAAGGAGGTAAAACTGGATTTATAACTTGCTTTAAAATGTAAATGCCCCTGGGAAAGGGAAAGGGAAAGTTCATTCCATGAACTAACACATGAAAGATCCATGAAAACTCTGAGAGGATTTAGCAGGAAAAAAAACTGTGCCTTGTCATATTTATATCACAGTTCCTTTATGGCATCTTTATACCTTGTTCTTTACATGTCCATCTCCTTCAGCTAGACCATAAATTACTTGAAAGGAAGAACCATGATTCTCACCCCCACCTCGAGTGTGTAGCATCAAAGTGACCCTGGTGTCCAGCATGGCTCAGGCAATCCTAAGTGTTTTCTGATGAACGGCTCATAGATAGAAACAGATAAGTGAACAGACAGGCATCAAAACCAAAAGTGGTTCACTTTACAACTGTGTGAATGCACAAGAATCTGAAATAATATCTACCAAATATTTATTCCCCCTTCACTCCAGTGTAGGGATACAAGTAATGGGATGGGGAATGGAAGACAGGTCTGTAATTCTCGGCTCACCTGACAGTCATCTCACTGAACTGTGAGTTCCAGAGGGAGAGTAGTGCCTTATTTGTCCAGTGCAAAGAAAATGTGAGTTCTCTTCCTTCTCCGTTACCAGTGAATCAAAGTCTATTCCCAGCTTTTACACTAACCAGCTGGGTTAATTGTGGCTGGAAAAGTCTCATCTCTCTGGACTTGAAATGAGACAATAGGACTAAATGACCTCCTAGATCTTTCAATACTAACACTTGATGCATCCATTCTTAACAACTTGCATGAGCAGAGATATCAGTGCAGTTGCTTAGGGCAGCCAGGGCCTAAGCAACTGCACTGATCTCTCTCTCTCTCTCTCTCTCTCACACACACACACACATACAGATACACACACACACACACACACACAGTCTCAACCATTTCATGCATTGTTGAGAAGGATTCTGGTAAAGAAGCAACTACTCTAACATGGAGTTTTGCACAGAATTCCCCAATACATGACAAAGCACTGTGGACATCAGCTGGTGAAACACAGGGGCAAAGGAGCATCAGTGATAAGTAGCCTGGCAGCTATGGAGAAAGGAATTCCAACAAAATAGAGCCAAAATCTGAAATTGGATATGGACATATATCATGGGAGTTTATGGAAAGAATGATGAAACAATTGGTTATGAACTTATAATTTTCTAATAACTTGGTTTTTACTTGGAGGAAAATGCTCGATTTCTCCTAAAATTTGTCTCCTTGAAAATTTCTTTTTTATTTATTTATTTTTAAAAAAATTTTAAAAAATTTTAAAATTTCTTACATACATGACAATAGTGGGATGCATTACATTCATAATTATCCATTCACAGCACAATTTTTCATTAACTTTCTATGGCAGAAATTCAGTCATATATTTTGCTAACAATCAATTGTACTCTTGAAAACATCAGTCTTTGAATGGAAAATTCTTGGTGGCTTCCCATCATTGATCCAGTACAATTGTCCTTATGGCTATGATGGTACAATACTGTGAAATATGACCTGTTAGAGAAGCAAGTTTATGAGTAGATCCTGGAGTTGAGGCATAGGAATGTATAACAGAGTGTGCACTAGTGTCTGCTCATGACCGAGAACCCAGAAAAACACAATGAGTAACTCAAAGTCATATACTTATTTTTTTGGTCTTAACTACTGGGGATGAAAACTTTTGAAAGGTATCATGAAACTCCCAATCTCTGCCAAGAAATGACAATAATGCTATGGTTTGGAAGTGTTCCCCACAGGCCTGTGTGTTGAAGACTTAATTCCTAGATCTGGGGCTATTGGGGAGGTGGTGGAACCTTTAGGAAGGGGGGCCTCATGGGAGGAAGTCAGGTCACTGGGAGTGTCCCCTTGAAGAGGATATTGGAACCACAGCCCCTTCCTGTCTCTTTCTTTGCTTCTTGAACACTATGAGGTGAACAGGTCTATTCTGCCATGTGCCCCTGGTTATGATACATTGTATGGCTACAGGCCCAAAGTAACAGGGCCAAGAGACCATGGAACAAGATCTCTGAAAACATGAACCTAATGAACCTTTCCTCTTTTACGTAGATTATCTCAGGTGTTTTGTCACAGTAGTGGAAAGGCGATGAGCACAATAACAGGAACAACCACCAACATATATTGAGCCTGGCACAAAGTGCTTCTGATGTGCAATTTTATGTATTCCTCACAGTAACTATGAGGAAGGCATTGTCTCTTATTACTCCCCACTCACAGAGGTGAAAGCTGATGTTCAGTAACCTGTCTACAGCAACATGGCAAGAAAATGGTAGAACCAAGACTTGAGCCTATGCAGTCTAACTTGGAGTCCACACACGCAACCACAATTCAATACTGCTCTTTCATGAACTACTGACCACAGCAGAAGCTGTTGTTGGAAACCAAGAGGTACAAAACTGAATACCAATTTTTTAAAATGGTTCTGTTTTTCCTTTCAGTACTGTCTTCTTTTAAGACCAAGAATGCAATACAAGTTTTAAAGATTCCAGGGGAGCACTGACAAGTCAAGGCCTTTAAAGTCAGGGCCCCACTTAGCAAGGGAAAAGGGTGCTAGAATCACAGACTTCAGGGACCAGTTTCAGAACCACCCCCTTCCCATCCCCTAATGGTGAAAGCCCCTGGGTCCCAGATTACGTGAATGTCAGTGATCTTGGAAAAGGAGGGCAAATATTTAAATGATTCCCCACATTTGATCTTCCATGCCATTTCGTATTCTAAGCCTGATCAAGCAACCTGATCAGTGCAGCAAAGTGGAAGAGATGCCTTCATTGCACCCAGTGATTCTTAATCTGTGTTCATGCAGAGGGATTTAAGACCATAGCCCTCACTAGATAAAGACTTCCATCTTAAAAGATAAAGGAATCAGGATTCTAAGCTGTGAGGGAGTATAGTGCAAGAGTATTAAATGGCATTCACCCCTCATAAAGGGGACAAAGGGATAACATCTGAAAAGAATTCTCAAGGTTTTTATGTACAATTATACATGCAATGTATAGACACATCATTCATTCATATATATATATATATATATATATATATATATATATATATATATGTGTGTGTGTGTTTTTGTCAGCTTTTTTTGCTGCTATGAACAAAAGACCTGACAAGATCGATTTTAGAGGAGGAATATTTATTTGGGCCGACTCTACTGCTCTGTGCTCAAGGTAAGGCAGAACATCATGGAGGAGGAGTGTGGTAGAGGAAAGTGACTCAGGACATGGCCACCAGGAAGCAGAGTGACAGAGAGACTTCTCTTCTCGCCAAGGACAAAATATATTCCCCAAAGGCACTCTCTGATGACCCACCTCCTCCAGCTATACCCTATCTGTTTATGGTTACTGCCCAGTTAATCAGGGGATTGGGTTAATTCACCGATTGGGTTAAGGCTCTCATAACCCAATCATTACACCTCTAAAACTTTCTTGCATTGTCTCGCACATGAGCTTTTGGAGGATACCTGATATCTAAGCCATAATAATATGTAATATTTAATATCTGCAAGGTATCTATGTAATATTAAAGTACCTGTGAAAAACCAATCATGTGACAGTCACCGGACCACCGGGACATGTACAATATGATCTGCCATTCACAGGTCTTTCATTCTCACTGGTAGAGTTTCCAACAGTTATCTCAGAGAACAAGGTTAAAGAGCAACTTGCTACTGGTCTAGGATTTGTTTAAAAATGTCATTGCTCTGGGGAGTGGGCAAGTATCGGAATGTGAAAACGGAGACTGAACACTAAAGCTAAAGCACGTTATTCACCCAGTTTTCTTCCTCATATCTACAAACACCTCCAACAAGCGAGTTCACCTGATGGTTCAGCAGATGAGAGACTGGAGCCAGCTACAGAGGCTACATGTGAGAGAGGTATCATGGTGCTTACAGGAAGGTTCAGTGATGTTGCTGGCACAAATGGGAGCTCCAGGGCTGGGGACCTGGGAGGCAAGAATACAAAACTGCAACCACACGGGGACCACCCTCCTTGTGGTGGTCCATGTTATGTAGAATCATAAGGAGACTTCCCAGGAGAAAGAGAGATACTGATTTTTCTAGAATGTTAAGGACTCCCTAGGATTATATCCAATAATACCTGGAGTCAAGTCCAGTTTTCATGGATAACACACAATGATGGCAAAGATGATTTAGTCACTCCTTAACTATTTTAAAGAACTGACAGAAATTTTCTAGAAGTTTTACATTTTGAAAATTTGGTTCATAATACTTAGGGAGAGAGAAAGGGAAAAGAAATAGCCGGCTGATTTAAAAATGTTTAATCAGCTCCTGCGGTAGGCAAAAGAACGGTCCCCTAAAGACACCTACATCCAAATCCATGAAACCTGTGAACATATTTACTGACATGGCAAAAGGGACTCTGAGGCTGTGTTGAGAAGGAGAGATGAGGATTATCTGTGAGGACACAACATGATCAGGAGAACCCCTGTAAGAGGGAGGTAGGAGGGTCACTGTCTGAGGAGGCATATGATGCCAACAGAAGTCACATCAAGGAAGGGGCCATAAGCCAAGGAAGGCAGGTGACTTCTAGATGTGGGAAAAGGCTGGTGCATGGATTCCCTCCTACAGTCTCCAGAAGGAAGGAGGCCCTGATGACCTGATGACTTTAGCCCGGTGAAAAAGGATTTCAGACTTCCATAGAGTTAAGATGGCAAATGTATGCTGTTTTCAGCACTAAGTTTGAGGTAATTTGTGACATCAGTGACAAGAAACTAATACTACCCACTGTAGTGAGAGGTGGGCATAAAAACAAATGGAAAAAAAAAAGGATCAGGTTGAAAAGGGTGATTATTCAAACACGAAAGAAAGAGAGCTTTCTCGAATTGTATTCTGGGAACTCAAGTTCTACTGGGTTTACAGAAGACACACTTTGGCTACAAACACACCGAGAAAGGCATAATTACAACAGCACCACTTCCCCAAAGGACAGAAGCTGAGACGTACCCAACCGACTGGTCTCAGGGGCAAGGAAGTAGGGGGCTTCTGACATGCTGCACAGGGAATGTGTAAATACCTTCTGCACAGTTTTATGAGGTCTAGAATTCTACTCTTGCAGAGGTTCAGGTCTTTAAATATCCTAAAAGTTTCTTGGTGTTATGATGATTCTTACCAAACATTCAGTCAATCCTAAGAGGGAAGGCTTAGTCCCCTCACCCTCTGTTAACTAATACAGTCTGAACTGTTATTCACAAAGGATGCATCAGCCTGACAACATCTTTCTATTTAGAATAAATCTTTTAAATATCAACCCCAAGAAAATTCTGATTTAATCTCTCTGAAACTCCTGCCAGCTAACCCTGTAACAGAGGACTGGGGAAGGGTTGGCTGAGAAGCCAGGAGCAGGGTGGGGTGTGGAGGGTAGCATGGTCCAGGCAAGGATGTCATGATCTGTCCAGGAGGACCCACCCCTGCCCCTGAGCTGGACGGACTGGGCAGCCTCGGCTTTCTTAGTAGGTCTGCACCTTTTGTTCATCTAAGGCCTGAGGCCCTGCACTGGACTCAGAGGACCAGGGTGGGAAGTGCCACCATCTGAGGGTGCTGCTCACCCTTCTGTGATCTTGTGGACGCTGCTGCAGAACCCAGGGCACTACCAATCCTGTACTCTCACATGGCACTCGTGTCACTCAAACACCGAGACTGCCAGGAACTGCCCAGCCTTTCAAAGGCTAACGTCACACACGCAGGACAGGAAATGTCTGAATGGTCACAGAAAAGTAAAACAGAATCGGAGCAAAGGAGATGCAGTGCATCCTTCTCCCACATCCTTTTGGAACCTTCCACAAGGGCAGGTTGGGTTTTATCACTGATGGATGCATGAGTGTCCAGAGGACCCCTGACCCAGCCCAGGCACTCCAGTTACCAAATGAGTAAATGAGGTTGGAGACGTGTTGACTTTACAGTTACAACAATGTGACCCCCAGGACGAAACTCATTTATCTCTGTTCTTGATCCTTGAAATGACCTCTTTGCACTGAGACCCAGGAGGGGCCTGCATGTTTCTCTCGTGTGTGGTTCTTATCAGACTTGTGTTGCTGTCACTTAGTTCTTGTGATTTCCTTCCAAAATAAGTTGTAAAATAGCTCAGGGTTGAGCCTCCCTAATTCATCACTGAATCCACTCTGATGAGCCCAAAGCCTTCCTTATAGTAGGTGCTCAATAAATACTGGTGAATTTGAATCTGTATATTTTCCCCAATTTTTTTCTTTTGGAGCTGTAGGGTTTACAAAAAAAAAAAGATCAAATGTATAATTGAGCAGATTATAATATATTAACATACTGAAACCAAACTCATATAATTACCACATAATAGAAAGAACTACATTTAAAATATCTTTAATTTAAAACCTCAAGTGCTCCAAAATCCAAAACTTTTTGACCACCAACATAATGCCACAAGTGGAAAATCCCACACCCAACCTCAAATGATGAGTCATAGTCAAAATACAGGTAAATTAAATATACTATGTAAAATTACCTTCAATCCTTGTGCATGAGGTATAAATGAAACAAATTTTACGTTTAGGCTTGGGTTCTACCACCAAGGTTCCTCATTAAGTATATGCGAATATTCCAAAGTCCCCAAAATCCCAAATCTAAAACACTTTTGGTTCCAAATATTTTACTTAAATGACACTCAACTCATATTTTAAAATAATAAGAGATGTTTCATTAATGTCTGAGGTTCTGCCAGAAATGAAAAGCATTTTAAAATCAATTTATCAACACATAAACACTTGAGGTTAATGCATAAGTATATATAACTATATACACATGTGAATAGGTGACTAGATTTACTAATTAATAGGGTTTCTCTGTCTTTGAAGAAGAGATAAAAATAAAATGGCATATTGCATTGAACAAGTGGCATATGGCATACTTTATAAATATGCACACTTTCTCTCTCTCTCTCTCTCACACACACACACACACACACACACACACACACACACACACACACCCCAAACTCTGCCTTTCAAGATACTGGCCTCTTGCCCTAGTTGGAGGTGCTAAACAGACACCTTTCAGATCCAGATGCCTTTATTTCCTTACAGACTATCTGGGGGCAGCTCACCCGTCACTCAGGAGGAACTGCATGCTCGACCCTCAGAAAGTGGTCAGACATTTACTGCCTGTCCCATCACCAAGGAAGGTGCTTCTGACCACATTAGCAACACCCTGAGTCTGGCCACTGGCTGTGTCTCAATCAGACGCCAGAAGGCCCACAGATGCTAACAAGCACTCGTCAAAAGTCTCTGCCAACTGATCTCCCAACTTCTCTCTCTTTGGGTGGATGTTAGCAACCAAGAAATGGACGGGCTAATGGGCAGTTGGGCAATTCTAAGAGGCAATGTAATTTCTGCTTAGGATGCAAACTTGTCCTTGAACAGAAAAGGAAGGAGGAAAACCAACATTTACTGAGTTCCTGAGCAGATAAAACAAATTTATCTTACAACAGTGCTCCAAGGTATTTATTCCTTTCTCAAATTTAGTTTGGGGGTTTATCAGAGCTATATTTGCACATATTTAAAGGGTCAAATAATTCTGTTTATTCTGAAAGACAGCAGTCCTCTTCTCTCTCCTGCCACAGCCACTCCCTAGAGGCAATCTGTTTTCAAGTCCTCCACTTGACTCTTCGGGTAGGTATCATTGTGTTTTTATATAGATATTTTTATTGCTGCTTCTTGGTTTGTTTTCATTTCACACATTATAGTCATGTGATGTTTAATGACTGGGATACATTCTGAGAAGCATATCATTATGTGGTTTTGTCACTTATAACTCAGAGTGTATTATACAAACTAACATGGCCATGACATCTAGGTGACATAATTTATGGGATCATTGGCTTACATGTGCAGTGGCACTTGTTGATAATATGTCATCATGTAGCACCTGACTGCATATATTACCTCCTCACTATGGAAGACAAGCATCTGACTCCTTCCCACCTCTCTCCCCCACCCCTCACCTTTCCATGTACAAGTTCCATCTTCTGCAGGTAGCTACCATGTTGGATTTCTGTCAGATGCTATTGGCATTGCTATGAGCTCAGCTCCCTGTTGAGCCACACAGCAGACTAGGATCACTTTTCCTTTTCAACACAACCTGTTGGTTCCTCTAGCTTTATTCACAGGTTGATTTGTTATCTGCTTCATTTCTCCCATTGGAAGGAAGGTGGATGGCATGAGGTAGGGGTTATTACTGTGGTCTGCCTGGGTTTAGATCTGTTTTGGCATTTACTAGCTATACAATTTTGAGCAAATTATTAAGCATGAAGTACCTTAATCATCTTCTTTTTTTTTTAAGATAATGATCATCTTCCTTACAGGGCACTAACAGGATTGTAACCTTAACGTGAAATGTTGTAATTGTGCCTGACACGTTCTGAATACTTAATAAACACTAAGTGTTGAGGACTGTAACTTGGTATTGAATTATTTTCTCCTCCTGGAGTCTCTGCTGATGCCTTCTGATGTGCTCCAACCTGCATGGATCACCCTGAGATGACTATGTGCAACAGGTGCTTTGGGATGGCCTGGGCCTTTCTCTTGTTCTAGACCTTCTATTTCATGAATCAGCTCTTGCTAACTTCTCATTAAACATCCTGCTTTATAATAAATCTCCAGACTTCTAGATAAAGACATCTTGGTCCATTAGCTACCTACAACTGCGGAGAAAATCTGGGCTTCTGCTTCTCAAACACAATTTAATTGGCAGCCCTGTGCTAGCCGTATCTTTACTCTTCCTTTCAGAGGAAAGTACTCATTCCTGAATCTTTTAGTGGGTTCTGTAGGTTAGGTTGAGTTGCTTCTTGGCTTGCTCTACTGCCAACTTGGATTTGAGCTTCTGGGGTCTGTTTCAGGTAGTTACCATTTCTCCATTCACTTTTCACCTTCCAAAATTATGTTGCAGATGTCTCCCCTCACTTTCACTTAGTCTGTAATTAATTTGTGTCTGAAAGGAAAAAAGTCTTTACTGCTACCCTAATGCATCTTGAAAGTAACTGAGGCTAATGCTTATGTTTCATCTGCCACCTTTAATCAAGTCTATCAATCTTACTTCTCACTGGTAAGGAAACTGAGGACCAGGAGTGGAAGCTTGTAAAGCCTAACCCTAAAGCTCAATCCTTTCCCTCAGCGTGTGCTCTCTCTCCAGGGACACAGGGGGCCTCTGAAAGACAGCAGTCCCCTTCTCTCTCCTGTCACAGTCACTCTCTAGAGGCAATCTGTTTTCAAGTCATCTCTTTTAGTGAGATATTGCATGATCTTGCCAGTGAGCAAGAGCAGTGACTGAGGACTCCTCTGAAGACATGGATTCTGTCTCTCAAGTTTGAAGGGACATTGATATCTGCAAGTTGCCCGAGGCAGTCAAATAGTAGAGATGTGCCCCGTTGGAAATTAGTACTAGGACAAAGACACAGGTGGCAGCTCACAGACCACTGTTGCTACCTTTCCCCACTCCATGCCTTCTCCTGAGCAGCCCCCCACCCACACACACCAGTCAACTTTTGCTCCATGAATCCTACCAAAAAGTCAGGCTCAGTCTCTGACCTCAGTTTGAAAGAGTCCCTAACATAAAAAGAAATGGGTCTAACAGTGAGGCCCTTTTCCTTTCTTGCCCAATGATGTATCTGTTAATTGTAATTATTCCTAGTGATCAAAATACTGGTGGCAAATCTAAGAAACTCCTTTGTCAAAAAAGTCTGCCATCTTTTTACCAAAAAGGCCAGGAAAGGGATGCTTTCAGGCCTTACTTACCCATGGGCATTGCTTTCATCCCATGGGCAACCTGGACTGCACCTGCTCTATTAGTCCTGAGGATCCCCACCCAAGATTGATGGCCCTCAGAGCCCAGTGGAGAGGATCACAGGCTCTAGAATCACAGGGGCTGAAGCTCAAATCCAAACTTTGTTGGTAACTACTTGTGTGGACCTTGTCCAATTACTTAAGTTCTCTAAGCCTTTACTTTCTTATCTCTAAGACAGTAATAGTTGTGACACTTTGGTATAGAGTTTTCATCTCTCTAGTGAGATATTGCATGTTCAACATTAAACATAATATCTGGCTTGGTGCCAGGAAGTGCAAACAGCACAGATGTCCTGTGTGGTGTAACTGGGACTGGAGCTCCAGCAGTTAGCACACTCAGTTCCTGGCCCTGAACACAGGCCTCTGGGGTCACTAGCAGCTGGCCTCAGGGTTGTTCCCAACCACTGAACTCCCAAATGATGCGTACTGGGGACACAAACTTGAGTTATATAAAAGTTTAAAAGAACGAAATGATGCAAGCTACTTTCAGGATACCGGAGATAAATGATCTATTTATATTTTCATGGCAAAGACATAAATAGAGAAAAACACAGCACCCAAAGAAATGTTCCTTAAAATATATGTACAGCATGGACAAGAAAGATATGCACAGAGCAAACAGATGCTAACTTTATACCTTTCCACATCAGCCATAACTCTTGCAAGACTCATTAATTCAAGGAGATTTATCAGGCACCATGATAATTAGAAAAATTAACCCTTTGGAAACCCCAAAGGCATACTCTGTGAATTTTAAAAAATATTTTGTACTAATCTGTGAAAACAGAATAATGAGAAGCTCCTAAATCCCAGTCTTAACTACTGACCTACAGATGACGTAAATATATAGGGCAATGCTGCATTATGTGCATCTCTGCATTCAACAACTATTTGCTAAGTGCCTTTGAGGTGCCAGGCATCAGGTATGCTCTGGCCATACAGCATGAGCAGAGAGACAAAATTCTTATTTTGTGGAGTGTGCTCACTAGTGAAAGGAGACATAGATGATATTTTTATATGACTAGAAATTTCTATATAGAAAACTAAAAAAAGAGTAGTGAACTTGAATGATACAGTACTTCAAATGAAGCGAGCTGGATAAAAAAAAAAAATCTAGCCCTTGGATTTGAATTCTTTGAAAGATACAGAGTAAGAGGGGGTGGGAAAGAAGAGGTCAAAAGAAAAAAAAGAAAGAATCAGAGAGAAGGTGAAGGAGCTCTGATGCTCATTAAAAGGGAGCCACAGAGGGACGCACACCTAGATGCCCTGGGTCCAGGACCCCTTCACCCCAGAGTGAATGGATCGGAGCCACAGGGGAGAGGAAGGCCACCCCTGGGTCCCACTCAGGACACAAAGAGTCCCACCTAGAGCTCTCTGGGTAGGGAAAGGAGCCAGGTGCCCAAAGGCAGCTGAAATGGGGGACTGGAAATTGGAGCTGGGACACAGATGACACAGACTGGGGGTGGGGAGCCTGATGATCTTGGGCTCCAATGAAGACATGGATTCTGCCTCTCAAATTTGAAGGGACACTGATATCTGCAAGTTGGCCTTAAGAGGGATGGCAGGTTATAGCGATCAACTGGGGAGAATTCACTCACGTTGAGAGTATCTGACTTTCTCAGAGGGAACTTCTTTGATCTGTACAGACAGATCAAACAACAATATATTGGTTTACAACGAGAAATGTAACTGCTGTTGAGACCAGAAGGCGGAGTGGAATGCCCATATATAGGTTAATTCATTTAATTTCCCAAACAATCTGCATGCAGAAAATATTATCACCTCCATTTTGCAAAATAGGAAACTGAGGCACAGTGAATGCAGGAGCTGGGCTTCAAGCCTGGACTCTGAGGCTTGACCTTTACATCACACACAGCCTGAGGGAGTCAGAAGAGGGGAAGAATCCAGGAGGTTGTCTGGATCAATGGGTGTGTGGACTCATTCATTGATTATTTGGGGGAAGGTGGAGCATGTATTTGCATTTAATCCTATTCTTTCCCATGTGACCCTTCTGCAGGCAAACATCATGCTTTTTTTAAACCTATTCTGTTCTGCTGAATTCAAGGGGCGCTGCTTGAAGTATAAAGGACAAGCTTCTCTCACTTTCTGGATGAAGGAAGCAGTGATTTGGGAGAGTTACACAGAATAAGCTCCACATTTCCATGACAACACAGAAATCACAGGTGATAATTCACCCACATTTGGATAAGGCTAGCCCACATGTGTGCAGGAACCATATTTTCTGGGTGCAGGCTGTGTGTGCACTCCGTCTTCCCTAGCTTACAATGTTGATTCAAACTTCATTTTGAGAACATAGTTGATTATGTTAAGTACCAGTTTTAATTCCATGTCTTCCTTCTCATCTTCTTGGCCTAATTTTTGGACCAATGCAATTGTCAAACATATTCTGATTATCTACAATGTGCCAAATGTTATCTATATTAAAGGGATAGATATGAATAAGACCTGGTCCCCACCAGGAAGAGAGGGAAGAAGGGAGGAGGCACTAAAAGGCCCAATGTCAGTCTCACTACCTGAAATGGGAAGAAGGTAAAGAACCTCTCTAGCAAAACAGCAGCCAGCAACACCGAACAACTCTACCTCACTAACCAGAGGTGAAGAATACAGCACATGGATGAATCCAAAGATGCAGTCGGGCAGGTGTTTTCATTTTTCTGCTTCTAGAAATCTCAAAAGTAGTTGGGGCTAATACAAGCAAAATGAGTTATGTGGGGATCTGTCTCTCCTCCCCAGGTTTGCTCTGATGAAAATATGTACAAGGAGCTCAGGAAAATCTGTCATAGTAAACAGTTCACACTTCAAAAACCACCAGGCATTCTCTTTAAAATCCCTTCCTTTTCTGGAACGGAGGGGCTGCTGACTTAAGTCCAAGACCATGGAGCAGAGACCAGACTGGTCATGCTGGAGTGGACCACGATACCATATGATCTCAGCCCCCTCACCGAGCAGAGGGGAAGGAGGTTCGCAGAGATTAAATGTCTTGTCCAAGGTCACTTAGCTGGTTAGTGGTGGAGCCAACTGCCACCTGGACATGTTCCTCTCTAACCTAATTTTAGTTGCAATCTTGTATCCTGGATACAGGGGCAGCGGCATAACAGTGAGAGGCCATGGGATCAAGAATGTCACTCAAAAGCCAAAGTGAAGGACTCAGGAACCCCAAGAAAACCTTACCATCTTTACCCTGTGTCTCCCTGCTGCTCCCTCTCTGTCCCCTAAATTCTGGCTGCTTATGCTACCAGAACACTCATCATCATCTTAACCATGACAGACTTACACTGGACTGTGCCAGTTCAATCCTGAGAACAGGATGGTCTTTGGCATTAGGCTCATCCCTTAAGCTATGAGTTAGAAACCTGTAAAAATGCCTCATCCTTTGAATGGAGTGTGAGACATCCAATTGCCACGTGGCGTTAAAATGGCAAAGCTGAGAAGGTTCTTTGTTTAAGTGCATGGTTTATTTATCCTACAGACTCTGGAAACATATGAGGCCTTTGCAATTATTGGCAATATTTCATCTGTCCCAATTTTGTGCATCACCAGATCAATTGCATGCAGCCGACTGTGCCAGACCACACATTTACCAAGACAAAGGTAGGATTCAAACAGACCAACCCCCCCCCCCCCCCAGATCTCAGACAGGCCTCCCTTCTGTAGTCTAACAGCCTCCACACACACTGGCTTTATTTTGCTGCAGTACACGTACACACACACACACACACACACATGAAATTTCAGACCATGGTGAAGCAAGAAAATGGCTATGTGGCATTGAACAAAAGGTATATCTGCTCTTGGGCTTTTATTCTCGTCATTCCTAAATGAATCTGTAAAACCCAGCCTGAGTGTGGGGACAGGAGAGGAGCCTGGCACTTGTCCCTGGTCCTTTAGGATTTGTTAATCTCTTTACACTCTCTTCCAAGGTAATATTCAAATCAACCACACAGCTCAATTCACTTTGCTTGTGACTCTAATTGAATAAATTTAAAGTAACAACAGACGCACTGGCCCAGAGCCTGGGCCAAATTCCTCCTTGGGCACTAGGAGCAAGGTCTGGCTGCTTTAATTCTGCCTGCATGCAGGTAAATGCTCCCTGTCCAGTCCCTAATTTTACCCCAGAGGCAGACTGTCTGTCATTTGTTGTTTCTGAGGTAGCTAATATTTACTGATGGGTGAAAACCACCTCGAGGCAGGGAGGGACTCAACCCTGTGGTGCTACTCAGCTTTCAAAGCACAGATGTTCAATAAGGTGCAGTTCTGTGCCTAAATATCGCTTCTTCAGAATCATCTGACCTGGGTCCACTATGGAGTTGTCTATTTTCTAGGCCACATTTAGGTGGGCTCTCAGTGGGTAGCTATTCACATCTGTAAACATATTCGGGAAGGACCACTGTAATAAGCTACCACTCATTTTAGCTTCACTCAATCTTTCTGCAGAGGATAAGGATGTTAAAAACTGTTACCTTTACCTACTGGGAGTAGGAATAAAGGCAAAGCTTTAGGAACATGGTAAGAAAAGCAAGCAGCCGGTGATACTGAATTTAGAACAGGCAGATCAAGCGTTAGAGCCTCCGAGTTTGTCTCTGGGGGAGCATCACCAAGCACGGATACTTTCAAGGGAATCACATGACTAAAGGTGCTCACAGGGAGCCTTTAGGATCACATGAACAGAATTCGCTGGCGTTCTTTCAGCTGTCTGAAGACAGGGTTAAAGGGAACCAATAGGGCTGGGAGTATAAACTCAGTGACAGAATGCTTGCCTAGCATGTGTGAGGCCTTGGGTTCAAGACCCAGCACCAGAAAAAAACCAAACCAACCAACCAAACTCACATACAACCAAATAAACCAAAAAATACACAGGAAAGATAGCTCTCAAGGGACAGAAGGGACATGTTCCAGGGCTCCTTCCATAAGGAGGGAGCTTTGTCTTACAGTGAAATGAAGACAAGGGCCTCTCTCTGGTGTGGCCTCACGGAAGGATAATGAACATCTCTTGCCTCTCGGTGTGCGGGAGTTCCCAGTACACTTTCACTCTGTATTCTCAGGAGTCTTGCAACTCTTTGTCCTGGGTACAGTAAATGCCCAGCAAACCTGCCTCCATCCTCGAGAGACCCAATGGTCTTCATGGCCACACACCTGACCTAGCTTCCCCTCAAACATTTTTCTGTTATTGATAGAATTATCCTATCTTTCATTCGCTTTTCCAACATCCTGGTATCTTATCAGGACCAGAGAAGTCCAGGTTCAACTACTGCTCATGTTGGCTGACTTCTGCAAGCAGCCCATGCTTGAAAATTAGCTCTCAACCACTAGGGAAAAGCAACTTTTGGTGAGAAGGTTCAGCTTCCCAAACCTACCTTTGGTTCAGAACACCTCCCAGTTCTTGCCCATGCCCTGTCTTTGGATCCAGAGCAGCATCTGATAAACTACCTTAACATCCCCGCTAATCCCATCAGTGATGCCCGAAGCAGGGAGGAAATGTTTACCGAGAGTGGAGACAGGAACCTCACCACCTGGAGCAAGTCTCTGTGCTTATTAAATATCCCGCAGCCCACACATCTCAGCTCCTCTTCGAGATTTTTTTTTCTTTCTTATTTTCGTTTTATGCCCCTCTGATCTCACATCTTGTTTCTAATCACAGCTTAGAGGGAGACACGTGTAAGGTAATTATCCCTGGTGCACTGTGGCAGTGCTCATTGATTAGAAGTCATTTTCAGAAGGAACGCCATAACAGGGCGTTTTGATCAAAGCTGGATATTATCTCAGTCCTTTGTCTTGCCCATATATATTTGCTCCTTCCTCTGGGAAGAAAATTTGTGTGTATGTGAAGATAGATCCTAGGGGAATTAAGAGGGGTTTTTGGTTGTTGTTGTTTTTTAATAGTATGGAGCCATTTACTTCCTTAATTAATCTCAAGTAAATATTTCTGGAAGAAAATTTCCTAATCAAGCAGCTTCCTGAAGCGCATGCTCTGAACCCTAGCTATTATTTCCTTCAGTCTCATTCCTCTCTGTGGATGGTGTGAGGCTGTGTTCATCATGGTATGAGGCCAGGTGCCTGTGCTCTGGGGACAGACCCAACCACTGTCAGCATAAATACGTCTCATAGAAGCTGCCAGATGCTGGGGCATCAGGACAAGTTGGTAGAGGAGAGCTTGAGGGCTCCAGTGAGTTGACTCAACAGGTACCATGTTTCCATGGCTGCCCGTGAGGGTGCTGGACTCTTAGCATCATGAACATCTATACAGCACAAAGTATTTCAGATGTGTCCTTTTCTCCCAGGGTTTATGGCTGCACACATTTTTCTCTTATTTAATGCTGGAGAGCAGGCAACCAAGGTCTGCAGCAGAAGCTGGGTGAGATGCACAGGAAGAAGCTCCATTTTCCTTCTTCTTCTTCTTTTATTTTTGACATTTCAAAAAAAAAAAAATCTTCCATTCTTCCTGAGGTGCTGGGGTAGATTCCACATGCAGGGGGAAAGACAGGATGTGTTATAATATCTACTGCTTCAAGATGAGGAGAGAATAACATAAGACATTCCGAAAGGCTTTAAAGTAGAGATTTTTTTATTTCAGAGTAAAGTTTTGCCTTGGAGGAAGCTACCATTAGTTCTTAATTCATGCAATCAGAAAGCTTAAGCAATGGAAAAGTAACTTTAAAAAAAAATGTCATATCAGGGATTTACAGTATTCAGAAGAGTACTTCTCATGGATTGTCCTGGATCAATGGAGCTCAAGCTTAAGTCTCTGCCATTTTACATTTATAGTGCTTATTTTAGTCAGCATTTTTGGTGCTGTGACTAAAACACCTGACAAGAACAATTTCAGAGGAGAAAAAGATTATTTGGGGGCTCCTGGTTTCAGAGGTCTCAGTTCATAGATAGCAGGCTCCATTCCTCAGGGTTTGAGGTGAGACATAACATTGTGGTGGAAGAGTGTGGTGGCAGGAAGTGGCTCAAGACATCACACCAGCAAGTAGAGAGAGACTTCGTTCAGCTCACCAAATATATACCCCAAAGACGTCCCTCCAGTGACCCACCTTCTCCAGCCACACCCTACCAGCCTACAGTTACCACTCAGTTAATCCCTGTCAGGGGGTTAATTCACTGATTGGGTTTAGGCTCTCATAACCCAATCATTTTACCTCTAAACCTTCTTGCACTGTCTCACACATAATCTTTCGGGGAATAGTTCACATCTAAACCATAACAGTAATAATAAACATATTCTCTTCCAAATGATAAACTGCATGTCTAAAATGACCAGTAAGAACTGTGTGTGTTACAACGTGTGAACACATAGGCACACATGCCCACATACAGGAACACACAGCACATACACATATACATATTAGTGAAAGGCCAGGGGATTTTATTCATCAGAGAATATTTACTAATTGTCCAATTATTATGGTAAACACCAAAGATAATATAGCAACAGATTTCCTGTCCACAGGGGGTTTATAGTCTGGTGAGGGAGACATGAAAACAGCAAGTAGTAGTCCTACCAATCAGTGGCTTTCTGATGGACCTATATGTAAGTACAGGGAACAACAAGGACAAATCACTCTCCCTGGAAGACAGGGGTATCATGGAAGATTTAAGCTACATCTTGAATCTTAAAGAAAGTAGCTTTAAGCTACATCTTAAAGTTATGTGTCCAGTAGCCTCTTTGATACCCCATTCATGGTATGTGTGGTAAATCACAGATACCCATTTTGGGTAGATACTCATCTTTTATTTATTTTCCCTTATTATATTTTTACATGACAGTAGAATATATTTTGAAATATTATACATACATAGAATAAGTATAACTTGTTCCAATTAAGATCCTATTATTGTGGTTGTACATGATATAGATTTGCATTAGTCATGTATTTATATATGAGGATGGAAAAGTCATGTCAGTTCCTTCCACTGCCTTTCCTATTACCATCCCCTCCCTTCTCTTCATTTGTCTAGTCCAGTGAACTTCTCATCTTCTCCTTCCTTGTTGTGGGTCAGCATCCACATATCAGAGAGAACATTCTGCCTCTGGTTTTTTGACTTTGGCTTGTTTCATTTAGCATGATATTCTCCAGTTCCATCCATTTACCAGCAAATGCCATAATTTCATTCTTATTTATGGCTGATTTCTCATCTTTCATATTAGTTCACTGAGACAACATCAATCCTGAATTTCATTACCACATTTGGCATCAAGGGGATGCATGTGGGAAGGGGCTTCAGTTTGAACCACCAATGTCCAAAATACAATCGAAGCTCCATGAACCCAGAGGACCCACAGGAGAGACACCTGCTGCACTGAACTGGGTGCTGCACCTTCTTCTCTGGGATTCCATGACGACACACCACTGTGAGTGAGAGGTGCACCAAAAGAAATCAGTGGGTTTTGAAAATCAGGACACTCTCCTGAAATACTTGTTTACTGTTCTCACAGTATAAGGAGAAGGTGGCGTCGTCCCCACCTGTACTGGGAGCAAGGTGAGGTGGGTGGGTGGGTGGGGGCTTTGGCATGAAAGCTCTGCTGTCAGCACAGCAGCCATGTGAGCAGCCCAGCCTTAGGTCTCTTACACCGACCTGGGTAAGATCCAGGTGCTTCACTGGGGTTGAGTGTGGGGGGCAAGATTTAATTTGGTTGTTCTGTAGGATGTGAAGAAAAGACAGATCTGCTTTTAGGTCCTGCCATGACTATTTAATAGCTGAGTGACCTCAGGCCTGTAAGTTAGACTTGCTGAGCCAGGGTCTCCCACCGTGCCAGTTCATAAGAGTACTTCACACAGAACAGGCAATCAATAGCGTGTGTGCGTGCACGAGTGCCGACGTGCATGTGCATGAACACACCTGAGAAAAGTGCCCTCAAATGACATTGCAAAAAGGAAACTGAAAGATGCCTATGAAAAAGTTTAACCTTATCTTGGACATATAATCTTTAAAACCTTAACAGGGTGTGACATTTGCACCTGTAGTCCCAGCTACTTGGGAAGCTGAGACAGAGGATCACAGGAACCCTGGAGTTCAAGACCAGCCTGGGCAACAGTGAGACCCTGTCTTAAACTAAACCAAACCACAAAACTTAGTTCAATAATGGAGCATGCATAGCAAAATGGAGCCTAGTTAAAATAATTTATTCAGACACTTACCATACAAGTTAATAATTTATTAAAGAGACAATTTATATTAGGGGAAGTACAGGACTCACTTAGGGCACTAATGTTCTGAAGCCAGGGGAAGAAAGGTGATTTCTCAAAGAGCTCCAGCTTCCAAGCTGGAGGACCTGAAGGGCTAGATGGGCAGCTACATGCACCCAAACACAGGGCATTGGCCCCATCTTCAATGGGTTCTGAAAGAGGACCTTGTGAGTTAGTCAAAGAGCACAATGTAACGTCTTTCCCATAACTACACGTCAAGAGCCCTGTTCTTATCTGACCCACTTGTACATAAAAAAAAACAAACATATGGCTTAAAGAAGAGAGGAAGGTAGGTTGGGTTCTCCAATTTACAACAGAATGTGGTCTTTCCCAGCACCAGAGAATTTCTACAGAGCGTTCATGCAAATGGGCAAAGGCAAATGTTCTTCTTCTATTGAGGCAAGAGGAATCTACTTCTCATTTCTGAAAATTTCCAAAGGTGTTCTGAATATGTCTGACATGATTCCCAGATGAGCGCATATCTTTAGAAGTTCTTTTAAGTGTAGGGTGTAAACATTATAATACTTCATGTGCAAATTTGAATAATCACTGAGAACAACATATTTTTCTGGTTAAATGTAATTCCCTTGACAGGACATGAAATATGAAGAGCAAGGGGCACTGGGAATGCACTGACTGACAAAAGAAGGTTAAAGTGAAGACTCCGGGGCTAGGGTGTAGCTAGTGGTAGGACACACACCTAGCAATCATCAAGCCTTAGATTTAATCCCCAGCACCACAAAAACAAAACAAAACAAAACCTAGTCACCTTGCTTTAAACTATTTGGATGTTCACATAAGCACTTCTTCACTCCAGGCATACACCACTGCCTGTAAGGTAGGGTTATCATACTGGAGAGGTGATGTGACTTGCCCAGGAGAGAGAAGGGGTTAGAAGGCAGGTCTCTTTCGACTCCAGCAACCACCTGCAGGCATTTTAGAGGCATCTCTCCAAGACGTAGATTTTATTTTTCAGTGGATAGGCTGAACAAGCTGCCCGCTAATTATGAATACCATTAATGGGAAGCCTAGGAGTGCCTGCCACCCCTGCTGACCTGGTATAAGCCACTGGGCTTGGGTACATGATCCCATCACCAAGCCTCAGTTAAAATGGGAATCTGGGGATACAGGGAAAATAAATACTGGTCTCAAAAGATAAGCATCATGAAACACTGGAATGCAAAATAAACAATTCATGAGCAATCCAGTCAGCGCCCTGGAGCCATGTCCTGTTCCTTTGCCCACAGAAAGTAGCATGATGCAGAGTAAGACACAAATCCAAGGAAAACTGGTCTGAAACTGCATGACCTGCCCTCCCCCCACCCCCACTCCACCTCTAATCCAGCTCCTTAAAACTGTCCCTCTACAAATAGTAACAGCCCAGACCAAGGGGTTGCTTCTCACTGTCAGGACAGTCCACATTCCCACCTGAACACACAATCCTCTGTGCCTCAATGTCTGACATGTGCTGAAATCTTTTTCTGTCAAATACGTCAAGGACCCATTGTCTTGAGTGGGGTCCTGCTCTCTGGAACTCCTCAGACTCTTCTCTGCAGGTACAATGACTGCACCAAGTACAGGCGCTGGCCATTCAGCCATGAGCTTAGCCCGACAGAGGCCCTAGCCTAATGGTGACTCTATGGGCCAACTGAATTCTCTTCCCTGATGAGGCTTGGCATGCCACAAACAGAAAAAGAGTTGTCAGAAGCAGCAGGGGCAATGGAAGGAAGAACCCTTGCCCAGGGACCATCACAGTTAAGCTGAGAGTGGAAGGCAAAGGAAAGAACTTCCCGAGGTAGTAGAGAGGCACCCTCTCCTGGAGGAGGTCAGCTCCTGAGGCCTCAGAGGCCCACTCTGAAGACTGGGCTGGTTATGTTTTCCCGAGCAGCTTGTGCATCCTCTCTGCAAGCCTCCAATACCTGCAGTAGCTCTTTTCATTGTCCTTGAGAAGAGCAAAGTATAGTACCATTTCAAAGTCCTGTCTTGGAATACGGGATTGGAGAGTGGCCACAGAGCATGGTCTTTTGGAATAAGCTACAGCCTCCAGGAAGAAGACAGTGTTCCACCAGGGCTCTCTTTGCTTTGACTGTCCTGGGACATAAGACTGAGACTGAAATCCAAAGCTATCCATAAACATTCCCGGAGGGAGCAACTGTGGGCGGCTGAATGTGCTCCCTTAACTTATATGCTGAATTGTTAATCTCCAATACCTCAGATGGGAATATTCTGGGGGACATGGATTCTAAAGAGATAATTGAATTAAACTGAGATCATTAAGGTGAACTGTAATCCAATCTGATGTCCTTATAAGAAGAGGCAATGAGGACACACGGATGATCATATGAAGACACAGGGAGAAGACGGCTGTCCACAGCCAAGGAGAAAGGCCTCAGGGGAAACTAGCTGACACCTTGACCTTAAACTTCCAGCCTACAGAACTGTGAGGAAATGCTCCTTGGCCTAAGCTAAACAATCTTCGGTGTTTGTCACGAAGCCCCAGCTGAGGGATATAGTGTGTGCATCTATTAGTCTCCAGATCCTCATCTCTCCCCATACATCTGTCTGAAGCTCCTTAAACTGTGTTTATGGGGGACTTTGACAAAGAGGCTCTGCGTGCTCTTGGCATGTTCTTTGTACTTCTTACCATATCATGTTTGAAATGGCTTCTCTCCGTTAGTGAGACCACGGGGTGCTCTGTGCTCACTGCACCTCTTTCCTGTGTGTGGGCTGCTTTATCTAGCCCAGTGGTTCAGCAAAAACAAGAGGTGCTCAGAGCAAACACAGGACACCAATGTACCTCCAGGTGCCTGGGCTGGACTTCTGGGAAAGTAAAGGAAACATACTCCTGGTGGCCTGATGGCAAGGGGAACTTGCTCAGGAACAAGGGGACCCAGGCGACACAGTCTTCTAGCTCTATGAAGGCAAAGGAATAGGACTTTAATGCTCTCTGGACTCTCTCCTGGTCCCCTTGCTCTCTTCCCTCTGCTTGGGCCCTCTGGGTAGACTGCCCTTCTTTGCCTTCCTGCTTCTCAAGGCAAACAGATGATGTCTGTTTGAAGTAACAAACTGTCTCTGTCAAAAGAATGATGAAATGACTGCCATCCCCATGGTACATTCACTTCAAGAGTCAAAGGTCTTTGTCCAATTAGCAGAGAGTGAGGAGGTCAGAAGATACCTCACAGCATAAGATGGCTGCCAGGGTCCACCACTACGGACTGGTAAGGAGATGCAGTTCCTAAAGAAGGGGAGGTTGCTGAGAGCTAGGTAAATACCTTGCACGACGACTACACTGTCAGGCCTCAGCCTCCAAGGCTCAAGGCTCTGATTCCAAGAATTATCTCAATCCCAAGATCATATGGATGGCACTTCTTCCCAGAGATTTTCACTTTTAGTCTTCCTTTTAAATGCTGCCATGTTCTTAGCTATGTCCACTATTATAAGTCCATTCATAACCTTAACATTTGGAATGCTCACTGGATATCTCCAAGCAGAAATGCTCATTCAAAACAACAAACAACTCCCTCCAAAACACCTTGTCACACTTCTTTAAAACCCCACCCCAAAAGGAACACAGCTATTTTTTGTAGATCAGTGTAGCAATGCTATTTTAAAACAGATGTCTTGTAGTTGATGTGTTTTGGAAATCATTTTACCATGAAATAGATTTTTAAAGCACCAACAGATGATGGCAAAATAGTGTCATCTCCTAAAAATGATCGATTTCCCTTACTTTAGGAACACTGACAGCAACTACTTGGTATTTGCTTACATCATCAAACAAACTGCTCATTAAATCGAAATAAGAGGAGAGTCCAGAAGATGGCGGCGGGGAATGAGTGAGCCGCTCTGTGCTCCGCGCTACCGCCGCCGCAGCGTATGTTGCTGCTTCTTAAAAGAAGAAGTAAAGATCATCAAAGGACATCTGTCGACAAGGATTCAGCACCGTGTCAAGAAAAGGGCCTAGATGGAGTGAATCCGCCATGACTTCAGCAGGAGCAGTAAGGCTGCAGCCCCCGAGCTGCCGGGCTCCCTGGGCCCCTTCTCACTCCCCTCTCCGCCTCTCCGCTTCGCTTCTCCCCCGCCATCTCTCCTCCCACGCTCACTCCCTAAATCTAGATCTCAATCTCTTTCCCCCACCCCACCCGCTCTCTCGCGTGCCCAGTACCCGGCCCGCGCGGGCCCCGAGGCGCTGCCTCCCCTCCCCCAGCCCGCACCCCCTCCACGGGGGTCCCGAAGGCCACAGCTTTGCCGCCACCGCCGCCGCCGCTGCAGCCACCGCCGCTGCCGACACCGCTTTCCGCGGAGCACCTTAGAACAGACTCTTAACCGAGTAAAATGGAACAGCTGATAAGATGAGTGACAATTTAAAATCTAAATGATCCAACATGGCAGCAGACGCAGAGAGATCAAGTCTCTAACCCCTTCAGGACGCGGAGAGATCAAGTCTCTAACCCCTTCAGCTGCACGGGCATAGGGAGAAGGAAACTGTCAAAATACTGTTCGCTCAGGACCACTAGGCACGGTTGAGCTGAAGTGGACCCCGGGCGAACGGTCTAGCCTTCTCAGAACACACCGAGCCCGAATTGGCTGCATTCTAGCTCAGGTTCGCCTGCTTCATGGACTCAACACTAATGATCCCGCTGAAATAACTAGTCGGCCCGCCTGAACTCAAAGAGGTAAAAGCCAACTGAGCACCACAGCCAGACCCAGGGAATCAGGAGTGACGCAGGACTAGCGGCGCAGGACTCCCAGCTATTGCTATCACCAGTGCTGACAACAGGTTCCTTGCACCAGCTATCAGGGGAGTTGCTGCTACCTGAGGGCAAACAAATTCGCTGGGGGCCCTCAGCCCCAAGCCCTACAAACTTAGGGTCTGAGGGAGGCAAACAGAAAGGGTGTGCCCAGGCACCCATGAAAACAGGGCTCCAGGAGCAGCAGACCTGGCGTGTAGTCAGTATTGTGGTGAGTGTCACAGGTGAGCGGGGCCTGGCTTGAGGAACCACAAGAGAAGGCCCTAGGCACTCAGGATTAGAGACCCACACAGTCTGGGAAGAAGAGCTGAGGCACAGTGATTGGCTCCCACCTATCAAGAAGAGAAGCCTGGCCCAGTGGGCATAGCTCCACCAACTGGATGAGAAGTTAATCGAGCTATATGACTGCATTTATTATTATTATTATTTTTTTTAATGATTATTATTAGTATTTTTTTTTATTTTATTTTCACTTTTTGTTGTTGATGTAGTTGTTGTTCTTTAACGTTCCTATTAATGGTTTCAATTTTTTAAAATTCTTTTTATTTTATTAGTATTACTATTATTTTTTAAACTTTAATTTCCATTTTTTTACTATCATTATAAAATTTTTTCTTTTTTTCTTTTTTTTTTGTTGGTTTTAAATTTTTATTTTTTTTCGTTTCTTCTTTCTTTCTTTTCACTTTTTTTTCTTTTGTCTTCTCACTTCTTTCAATTTTCCTATTCCACCTTCCTTGAATTCTACCTGCCTACACTCATTCTCTTTAGTGACTTCTTCCCTCCCCTGCTAATATCTCTCCTCCCCAGTATCACACTAATTGGAGGAGGATCACAGCCACTACCTGCCCTGAAAGGGTGACTTTTCAACTATACAAGAGCAATATAATTAAATAGAGGGGGAAAATATCAAAGACACAACAATTTCACCAAGCAGAAAGAAACGCCAGCAGTATGAAACGACAAGGAAAGAAAGGACCACAGGCAATGCAGGTCAACTCAACTTTAGAAGAGGTAATAGCTGCAACAGATGGAATGTCAGATAGAGAGCTCAGGACATACATGCTTCAGATGATCTGGAGTCTCAAGGAAGACATGAGACAGCAAAATCAGACAATGAAAGATCATATTGACAAACAAATCCAGGAAATAAAAGATCAATTTCACAGGGAGATAGAGGTAATAAAAAACAAACAAATAGAAATACTAGAGATGCAGGAATCAATAAACCAACTTAAAAACTCAATTGAGAATACTACCAGCAGAGTTGATCACTTAGAAGATAGAACATCAGACAATGAAGACAGAATATTTCAACTTGAAAAGAACATAGATAGCTCAGCAAGTCTACTAAGAAACCATGAGCAGAACATTCAAGAACTATGGGATAATATCAAAAGACCAAACTTAAGAGTCATTGGGATACAGGAAGGCACAGAGCTCCAAACCAAAGGATTAAGCAATCTATTCAGTGAAATAATACAAGAAAACTTCCCAGACTTGAAGAATGAGACAGAATCCCAAATCCTAGAAGCCTACAGGACGCCGAATGTGCAAAATCATAAGAGATCCACACCTAGACACATTATAATGAAGATGTCCAACATACAGAATAAGGAGAGAATTTTAAAAGCTACAAGGGAAAGGAAGCAGATTACATTTAGGGGTAAACCAATCAGGATAACAGCTGATCTCTCAACACAGACTCTAAAAGCTAGAAGATCCTGGAATAACATATTTCAAACGCTTAAAGAAAATGGATTCCAACCAAGAATCGTGTATCCGGCGAAATTAAGCTTCAGATTAGAAGATGAAATGAAAACCTTCCACGATAAACAAAAGTTAAAAGAATTCGCAGCTAGAAAACCATCTCTTCAAAAAATCCTTGGCAAAACATTACAGGAAGAGGAAATGGAAAATAACATTGATAACCAACAATGGGAGGTAGGACAGTAAAGGGGGGAAAGTAGTCAAAGAGGATAACAAATCAGGTATAGTAACATCAATAAACAAATATGGATAGAAGAACAAACCATATCTCAATAATAACCCTAAATGTTAATGGCTTAAACTCACCAATTAAGAGACACAGGCTAGTAGAATGGATCACAAAACAAGACCCAACAATATGCTGTCTACAGGAGACGCATTTGATAGGAAAAGATGTACATAGACTGAAGGTGAAAGGTTGGGAAAAATCATATCACTCATATGGACCACGGAAACAAGCAGGAGTGTCCATACTCATATCTAATAAAATAGATTTCAAGCCAAAGCTAATCAAAAGGGATAAAGAAGGACACTTCATACTGCTCAAGGGAACCATACACCAACAAGACATAACAATCATAAATATATATGCCCCAAATAATGGTGCAGCCGTGTTTATCAAGCAAACTCTTCTCAAGTTCAAGAGTCTAATAGACCAACATACAATAATCATGGGAGACTTCAACACACCTCTCTCACCACTGGACAGATCTTCCAAACAAAAGTTAAATAAGGAAACTATAGAACTCAATAACACAATTAACAACCTAGACTTAATTGACATATATAGACTATACCACCCAACATCAAGTTGCTACACTTTTTTCTCAGCAGCACATGGAACCTTCTCAAAAATAGACCATATACTATGTCACAGGGCAACTCTTAGACAATACAAAGAGGTAGAGATAATACCATGCATCTTGTCTGATCATAATGGAATGAAACTGAAAATCAATGATAAAAGAAGAAAGGAAAAATCAAGCATCACCTGGAGAATGAACAATAGGTTGCTGAGTGATCAATGGGTTTTAGAAGACATCAAGGAGGAAATTAAAAAATTCCTAGAGTTAAATGAAAACACAGACACAACATATCGGAATCTATGGGACACATTGAAAGCAGTTCTAAGAGGAAAATTCATTGCTTGGAGTTCATTCCTCAAAAAAAGAAAAAACCAACAAATAAATGATCTCATACTTCATCTCAAAATCCTAGAAAAAGAAGAGCAAAACAACAGCAAAAGAAGTAGAAGGCAAGAAATAATTAAAATCAGAGCTGAAATTAATGAAATTGAAACAAAAGAAACAATTGAAAAAATTGACAAAACTAAAAGCTGGTTCTTTGAAAAAATAAATAAAATTGACAGACCCTTAGCCATGCTAACGAAGAGAAGAAGAGAGAGAACCCAAATTACTAGCATACGGGATGAAAAAGGCAATATCACAACAGACACTTCAGAAATACAGAAGATAATAAGAAAGTACTTTGAATCCTTATACTCCAATAAAATAGAAGATAGTGAAGGCATAGATAAATTCCTTGAGTCTTATGATCTGCCCAGATTGAGCCAGGAGGATATAGACAACCTAAACAGACCAATAACAATAGAGGAAATAGAAGAAACCATCAAAAGACTACCAACTAAGAAAAGCCCAGGACCGGATGGGTATACAGCAGAGTTTTACAAAACCTTTAAAGAGGAACTAACACCAATACTTTTCAAGCTATTTCAGGAAATAGAAAAAGAGGGAGAACTTCCAAATTCATTCTACGAGGCCAACATCACCCTGATTCCGAAACCAGACAAAGACACTTCAAAGAAAGAAAACTACAGACCAATATCTCTAATGAACCTTGATGCAAAAATCCTCAATAAAATTCTGGCGAATCGGATTCAAATACATATCAAAAAAATTATACACCATGATCAAGTAGGATTCATCCCTGGTATGCAAGGTTGGTTCAATATACGGAAATCAATAAATGTTATCCACCACATCAATAGACTTAAAAACAAGAACCATATGATCATCTCGATAGATGCAGAAAAAGCTTTCGACAAAGTACAGCATCCCTTTATGTTCAAAACTCTAGAAAAATTAGGGATAACTGGATCATACCTCAACATTGTAAAAGCAATCTATGATAAGCCACAGGCCAGCATCATTCTGAATGGAGAAAAATTGAAAGCATTCCCTCTAAGATCTGGTACAAGACAGGGATGCCCTCTCTCACCACTTCTGTTCAACATAGTCCTCGAAACACTGGCCAGAGCAATTAGGCAGACGAAAGAAATTAAAGGCATAAAAATAGGAAAAGAAGAACTTAAATTATCACTATTTGCAGATGATATGATTCTATACCTAGCAGACCCAAAAGGGTCCACAAAGAAGCTATTAGAGCTAATAAATGAATTCAGCAAAGTGGCAGGATATAAGATCAACACGCATAAATCAAAGGCATTCCTGTATATGAGCGACAAATCCTCTGAAACGGAAATGAGGACAACTACTCCATTCACAATATCCCCCCAAAAAATAAAATACTTGGGAATCGACCTAACAAAAGAGGTGAAAGATTTATACAATGAAAATTACAGAACCCTAAAGAAAGACATAGAAGAAGACCTTAGAAGATGGAAAAATATACCCTGCTCATGGATAGGCAGAACTAACATCATCAAAATGGCGATATTACCAAAAGTCCTATATAAGTTCAATGCAATGCCAATCAAAATCCCAACAGCATATCTTATAGAAATCGATAAAAGAATCATGAAATTCATATGGAATAATAAAAGACCCAGAATAGCAAAAACAATACTAAGCAGGAAGTGTGAATCAGGCGGTATAGCGATACCAGACTTCAAACTATACTACAGAGCAATAGTAACAAAAACAGCATGGTACTGGTACCAAAACAGGCGGGTGGACCAATGGTACAGAATAGAGAACACAGTAACCAATCCACAAAACTACAACTATCTTATTTTTGATAAAGGGGCTAAAAGCATGCAATGGAGGAAGGATAGCATCTTCAACAAATGGTGCTGGGAAAACTGGAAATCCATTTGCACCAAAATGAATCTGAATCCCTATCTCTCGCCGTGCACAAAAGTTAACTCAAAATGGATCAAGGAGCTTGATATTAAATCAGAGACATGGCATCTGATAGAAGAAAAAGTTGGTTATGATCTACACGCTGTGGGATCGGGCTCCAAATTCCTCAATAGGACACCCATAGCGCTAGAGTTAACAAATAGAATCAACAAATGGGACTTACTCAAACTAAAAAGTTTTTTCTCAGCAAAAGAAACAATAAGAGAGATAAACAGGGAGCCTACATCCTGGGAACAAATCTTTACTCCACACACTTCAGATAGAGCCCTAATAACCAGAATATACAAAGAACTCAAAAAATTAGACAATAAGATAACAAATAACCCAATCAATAAATGGGCCAAGGACCTGAACAGACACTTCTCAGAGGAGGACATACAATCAATCAACACGTACATGAAAAAATGCTCACCATCGCTAGCAGTCAGAGAAATGCAAATCAAAACTACCCTAAGATACCATCTCACTCCGGTAAGACTGGCAGCCATTAGGAAGTCAAACAACAATAAGTACTGGAGAGGATGCGGGGAAAAGGGCACTCTTGTTCATTGCTGGTGGGACTGCAAATTGGTGCAGCCAATCTGGAAAGCAGTATGGAGATTTCTCAGAAAGCTGGGAATGGAACCACCATTCGACCCAGCTATTCCCCTTCTCGGTCTATTCCCTAAAGCCCTAACAAGAGCATGCTACAGGGACACTGCTACATCGATGTTCATAGCAGCTCAATTCACGATAGCAAGACTGTGGAACCAGCCTAGATGCCCTTCAATAGATGAATGGATAAAAAAAAATGTGGCATTTATATACTATGGAGTATTATTCTGCATTTAAAAATGACAAAATCATAGAATTTGGAGGGAAATGGATGGCATTAGAGCAGATTATGCTAAGTGAAGCTAGTCAATCTTTAAAAAACAAATACCAAATGACTCCTTTGATATAAGGGGAGTAAACAAGGACAGGGTAGGGACGAAGACCTTGAGAAGAAGATTTACATTAAACAGGGATGAGAGGTGGGAGGGAAAGGGAGTGAGAAGGGAAATTGCATGGAAATGGAAGGCGATCCTCAGGGATATACAAAATGTCATACAAGAGGAAAGGAGGGGTAAGACAAGATAATACAAATGGAAGAAATGATTTATAGTAGAAGGGGTAGAGAGAGAAAAGGGGAGGGGAGGGGAGGGGAGGGGAGGGGGGATAGTAGAGAATAGGACAGACATCAGAATACATCAGACACTAGAAAGGCAATATGTCAATCAATGGAAGGGAAACTGATGTGATACAGCAATTTGTATACGGGGTAAAAGGGGGAGTTCATAATCCACGTGAATCAAACCGTGTAATATGATGTATTAAGAACTATGTAATGTTATGAACGACCAATTAAAATAAATAAATAAATAAATAAATAAATAAATCCAGAAATACTTCTCAAGAAGAGGGCAAAAAAAAAAAAAAAATCGAAATAAGAATACAAAGTATCCTGGGTCTTAGGCAGGATCCCACTGCTATTTTAGACTCTCGGCTTCACTTTGGGCCTGAGTTGAACCTTGAGAATCCAAGGTGCAGGACCTCAAGTCTCATCAAGTACTGCCCTGCACACAGAGGTGATGGCTGCAAATTCCACTTGTGCCATTTCTTACTACTGCATCCTTTGTCACTATTCTACTGTAGCTTTTCATCAGTAGCATAGTTACCTATGTCAGACAGCATGTACTGTGCTTCAGAAAAGAAACAAATCGATGCTTCCTTACAGTGTTAGAAACACTGGGTTTTTCCACTTTCATTCCCTCATCACACCATTACCTGCTTTATTCTTGCTTTCCTCTTTGTATCCCAATAATTAAACTTTGGAAAAGTGACTTTAGCATTTGCAATAAATAGTCATCAAGTAACAGGATGTCTGTTGTGACTATAAGCTTTATTATATGCACCAAAATACACAAAGCTTTCTGGCAAAAACTTTGCAGTTCTTGATGCATATTTAAATGCTGGCCCTTAATGACGCCTACTTTCTCCGGAGAAAACTCAGCACTAGGACATTATACACATATTATGCACCAGGCACTGGAAAATAACCCTTTAAGGAGGGTCCCTGTTAAACCCATTTTAAAGATAAGAAAACTGAATCCTAGAGAGCAACTTGCTGAAAGTCCCACAGCCAGAAAGTGACAAAGCCAAAACCAGAACTCAGGTGGGTTCCAAAGTCCACACATAGCCACTCAGGCTTCAGAGCCCTGAGAATGACAAATTCGGTCCTTCTAGGACACATTAAGAATATGACCAACAAATCCCCTATATTGTATAGTAACTGTGAGCCACCAGGGAAACAATCTCAGGAATTGGCCAATCTGACTACAAAGGACTCACGTGGCTCAAGGTAACCACGAGAAGATTCACTTAGCTCAGGGGCACTTCGAGGCGTTACTTTTCAACTACTTCTGGTTGCACTTCCAGCTCTCCAAAGTGGACTGGGGACCATCACATGTCCATTCTGGTCTGAAATGACAGTGAGGCTGTATTCTGGAAAGAACAGGGACACAAGCAAAACAAACCACAGATAACCTGCTGTGTAAACAAGCAGATGTTTATAGTATCCCTAAAAGAAAACAGCAAAATGATCAGCTTCATGTCTTTTGTAAGAGATTTGTTTGGTGTAAATGATTCATCTTATAAATGGTATCACAAAAGTTAGCTAACTTGAGAAAAATAAAAAGTGTGATCCTCTCATCTTATAATACCTTTTATCTTATAATAAATCCCAGATAGAACTATGTAGGAATTTCAATAATAAATAACTTAAGATAAAATGTGAGTAGACATTTTATGGTATTTTGGTAATTAAAAACTTTTTACATTTAAAAGCAGTGAAAGAGTTCATAATCCACTTGAATCAAACCGTGTAATATGATGTATTAAGAACTATGTAATGTTATGAACGACCAATAAAAAAAAAAAATAAATAAATAAAAGCAGTGAAAGAATTCTTCGAAAAAAATGTTCGACAACACACACACACACACACACACACCATAAAACATCTCTATGCCACAAACCCTGTGAAGGATAATTAAAAAGTAGATAATCTAAAAAAAAATGATGTGCTAACAAGTATGAGAGAAAATGGACTAGTGTTTTATTTATAAAAACCCAACAGAAAAAGTAGACCAAAAAGACTTGAATAATTAAGAGAGGAATAAAAATGATAAACAAATATATAGAAAGGTTCTACTTCACTTGCTATAAAAGTGCTGTGATAAATATATACAAATTAATACAACTTTCCATGTCAGAAAAACCATTAATACATATTACAATAGTACATGGCAGCAACAGGAGGGTTTAATATCTGTGCATGCATGCTCTTCACAACCTGAAATGGACTAAAAGTCAGACGTGGTGGAACCTGAAATTCCAGCGGTTGTTTCCCTTTTCCTCTCCCCACCCAGGCCCCGGTGACCACCCATCTCTGTTCCAAGTCTCAGGAGCTATTTATTCTGAATATTTTATAGAAAACAGAATCATATGCTATGTGATATCTTGTATCTGGCTTCCTTCATTTGGCATCATCTTCTCAAGGTTCATCAACTGCAATCCCAGTGACTCTAGAGGCTAAGGCAAAAGGATCAAGTTTGAGGCCAGCTTCAGCAACTTAGTGAGGCTCCACGCATCTTAGCAATACCCTGTCTCAAAATTAAAAATTAAAAAAAAGGCTATCTCAGTGATAATGCATTCCTCACTATGGGGAGGGGACACAGACTAGAAAAAGGATATAAAAACATGAACGGTGCTTATCTCAGGGTAGAGAATTATGGAGAATTTAAATTGTATTCTTTATACTTCTCTTTTCTAGAAAAGAAATAATAATAATTTTAATAATAAAATCTAAGGTTTCCAGTATGTAGGAAAGAAAAGGAGGAAGGAAAGAAGACAAAATTTGTCACCTTCAAGAGGTTAGGTGGCAATAAAAACTTGGAATAAAAGGGGCTAGTGTCCAAAATATAAAAAGAACTTTTATAGTTCAACAATTAAAGGCACCCCATTGAAAAATGAGTGAAGGACGCGAACAGCTTTTTCCTCCATAGAAGATACACAAATAGCCTCCAAGAACATGAAAAGAGGGTCCACATTCTTTAGTCTCTAGAGTAATACAAATGGGGACCACAAAGACCCCACCCCGAAGATTGGGAAGCAGGGGGGGAAGATAAGGAAGGTACAGAAGGAAGGCAGGCAGGAGTGGATGAGTAGATAGGAAGCAGGAAGAAAGGCAAGAAAGGCAGAAGGAGGGAGAGAGAGGGACACAGAGAAACAGAAACAAGACTGGTGAAGAGGTAGAAAACGGGCACAGTCTTACATTACTCGAAATGTGAAATGATTCAGTTACTGTGCAAAACAGTTTCACTCTGTGAATTACCAAATGGTTTTGTAATTTCACTCTTAGGTATACACACAAAAGAATCAAGAACAGGCACTCAAACACATGCATCTGTACACGTTCACAGTAGCATTACGCAAGAGGCCCAAAGGTAATATATCAGTGCCATGGAAAATTATTCTGTCATAAAAAAGAAGGCTTCAGTACCATGATGCCAATGAACCTTGAGAAGACCATGCTAAATGAAAGAAGCCAGATACAAGATATCACATAGCATATGATTCTATTTTCTATAAATATTCAGAAAAAGTAGCTACATAGACTTAGTACACAGATTGGTGGCCACCAGGGCCTGAGTGGGGAGCAGGAAATAGGGAACAACTGCTTAATATGCATAGCACTTCCTTGGGGTGATGCAAGTGTTTCCAACCCACTAGACAGAGAGCATGGTGGTGCAACACTGTGAATGTACTAAATACCACTGACACGCTCACTCAAAAATGGTTATATGTTTGCTATATAAATTTCACCTAAAAACCAAAAAAGAACTCAGGAGTGTATCTTCTACAGAGACAGCATCTGAATAAAGAACAATTTGAGTTGATTTGCAATACATCCCTGAATAGGACTTTGTATGCAGGGCTCTTGCAGCAATATCCTCTCTCAAAATTAAAAATTAAAAAAAAGGGCTATCTAGGAAGAGACTCCTCCTGTCATCTGCTAGGGATTGGATTTCTTTGCCCACAGAACACACGCAGGTGATATTTTGACTCTTCATTTTCTTATTGGGAGGTGGGGTGGAAAACTGATTTTTAAATGCAAAGGACCAAGGACCAACTGATAGATGAAGTTTTGAAAAATTAGGGGAGATGTAAGTTAGAAGATTCAAAGTAATAAATATGTAGGCTGAACAAATGGAAAGAGCTAAGACACACAGCATGAGGACCAGAGTTAATTACAGTGTATTGTATTCAGAATTTTTGCTAAATTGAGTAGATTATAATAGTTTTTGCCACATGGAGAAAATGGGTTACTATGTAAGGTAACACATATGTTAATTTGTTTCATTATAGTAACAATTTTATATGTAGTCTACATGTTGTATACCTTAAATATATAGGATAAAATTTATTTTGGGGGCTGGGGTTGTGGCTCAGTGGTGGTGTGCTCGCCTAGCAGGCATGAGGCACTGGGTTACAGTCTCAGCACCACATAAAAATAAAGACAATAAAGTCCATCAACTAAAAAAATATTTTTTAAAAAATTTATTTTTAATGGGCTGGGGTTGTGGCTCAGGTGGTAGAGTGTTAGCCTAGCATGCATGAGGCACAGGGTTTGATCCTCAGCACCACATAAAAATAAAATATACTGTGTCCACCTAAAACAACAACAAAAAATTATTTTAAAAAGTCTCAGAACAGTTGAATGTAACCTTAATTAAACAAATTTGCAATCATGAGTACAACAGCTATCTTTTAATTATATTTTAAATTAAAATTTAAAATTATGGCATAAACTAGAAGATTAAAAAAATCTTCCTTTTATTGCAATAAGCATGAAAATTAAGTAAAAGCATTATTAAAGTGTGATTACATTTTATAAATGCATAAATTTGGTTGGGTGTTATAGAGTCTAATTTCTGACCTCCTGTGGAATAGCTGCTGGCCACGTGAAGCACCTGTAGGACACAGATAATTTCCAGATGTGGAGGAAGGTTCTTGCCTTGAAAGGTGTGTCCTTAGAGGGCTCTGGCCAAGAATCCCTGAGAAAGGTTTGTTTCCTGAGAAGCACGTGAATCAACTCTGCTTTGAAGGTTAGAGGGACCTTGAATTTTGGTTTTCCATTAACCATCATGATTTTCCCATCTTGAATATCCATGCTGATCTCTTTTAGTTCAACTATGCTAAAAATAGCTTCTATTCAGACTAGTCTTCTCAAAAATTTGATCTGTTTAATATTGCCAGATAAATTCCTGCATCAGACATGGTATGACATTATTTGGGATTCATATTTAAATAGGTGCTCTAAGCAGTAGGAATTCTAGAATGAGATATTCAATGGATAACTATTCACTGATTCAATTGAGTTAAAAAATTCTAAACATAATCAATTCTTCTGTTTTCCCTGTAATATGTTCCTCACACCTTCCTTTTCCTGGCCTGTTTTTTTTCTTTTCATTTTCCAGTACTGGGGATTGAACTCGGGAACACCCTAACACTGAGCCATACACAGTCCTTTTTATTAATTTTGAGACAGGGTCTCACAAATTGACGAGAATGAGGTCAGCCTTGATTTGATGATCCTCTTGCCTCAGCCTCCTGAGTTGCTGGATTATTACAGGCGTGGACCACTGTTCGTGCTTTATCTACTGGCCTGCTTTATCTTATCTTGGGAAGGCTGTTTTTGGCTTGAGAGGTGAATGGCAGGCAGGTCTAATTTTGGGAACTGTGTGTACTTTGTTTTGTATTGTATGGTTCCCAGGGAGTGGAGTCATCCTTTGGATGTGACAATTCCATAAAGCAGATGAATAGATTTCTCTGCTGTAAAAAACAGAAGGGAAGTATATGCAACTTTAAGGAGTTTGGGTTTTTTTTTAATCCTCCCATGTGCAATTTTAGAAATGCTGATCAAAGTGTGGTTTAAATTCCATTCATATTTTCAGGTCTTAATTTGCATGTCATATCTTTCTTAAGTTAGTTTGCTGGCTATGCCTTATGAAGTGAATGTAATAAGACTTGTCTTAAGTGGGCCACCCCTGTGCTGTGGGGCTCTGATCTCTAATCCTGTAGCTCAATAATTCCTCCTGGAGTGGGCTCCAGGAGATATCAGCTGGCCCATTCCACCCTTTAAATGAGCTCCACAAGGAGGGAAAATAAACATTGGTAAACAACAAAGTGAAAGTTCTCTACAGCATTATTCCAAATGATAATCTGTGAATATAGGAAGAGGCAGGTCTAGTTTCCAGAAACTTTGCTTGTTCCACAAGACATGCCCTTCATATGCCCATGAAATCTAGTATCCTCTGATGATTGACATTTGAGGAACACAGAAGGCACAGCAGTGAGGAATGAAGAAATGACTGTCCACATCTTCCTGTCACTGCCCCTCCCACTGCCTGAGCCCTGCAGTCTGGGCCTGGCTCCTGCCAGGGCCTGGGCTTCCCGGCTGCTGCCCACAGCCTCTGTTCCTCCCCCTCCCCCTCTCAGGCACCCTCAGCAGTTTCTCCATTGCTCTTCTTCTCTACCACCCTTTAAGCCTTGGTGTTCTCTGGGTTCTTTCCTCATTTTCCTCTGTCACTGGGCCTCTGGGTCATCTTTGGATTCAACTGCCAAGTACACTTTCCAACCCTGGCCTGGCCTGTCTCTCATGGCTCTGAGGGCAACATTCCCACATGTCCCACCACGAACTCAGGAATCCAAAAGTTACCAAAATATCTCCACCAGAGCACTGTTGCCCTACGTCCTCGCTACCTCAATTCCAACCATTCCTCCTGCTCACACAATCATACTTAGATCCTCATCTCCATGATCTCTCTCTCCAATGAGCCACCTTTCCATTAATGTTGGAGCATCATTTTCTTCAGGGAGCATCTCCCCACAAGACCCTGCACTCTCTGGGCTCGGACTCTCCTCTCTTCTCACTCAGGCCATCAAGAAACACTCTGACTTGTTTCCAAGTCGCCAGCCTCACCCCTGGCTGACAGGGTCTCCACAGGGCAGACAGGTAATCATTTAAAAACTGAAAGTGGTGGCACACCACTGCAACCCCAGCAGCTCAGGAGGCTGAGGCAGGAGAATCACAAGTTCATGGGCAGCCTGGGCAACTTAGCAAGACCCTGTCTCAAAATAAAAAATAAAAAGGGCTGGGAGGTAGCTCAGTGGTAGAGTGCCCCTAGGTTGAATCCCCAATACCATGAAAAAACAAAAAAAGTTAAAAAACAAAGACTTTAAACAGTTGAATTAGTTCAGTGAGTCTCCACATTTTCTACCAGACAAGTTCACATTTTATAAGGGAAGAAAGATTTGAATGTGTCCCCCAAAATTCCAGGTGCTGGAATCTTAATTCCCAAATTCATATGTTGATAGAATTTGGAGGTAGGGCTTTTGGGAGGAAATTAGGATTAGATGATGTCACGAAGGTGGGACCCCACCATGGTATTGTAGCTTTTTGGGAAGAGGAAGAGAGCCCAACTCCTACTTCCTCGCCATCCAAGATCATGATGCAGGAAGAAGGGCCTGCTGGATAAATTTCCGTTTGCTGTAAATTACCCAGTCTCAGGTATTTGTTATAGCAGCAGAACATGAACAAAGACAGCCTCCATCCCCTTCTGAAAACCCAGCTTCATTTCCCTTTTCTCTTCCATGCTTGCTGCATGCTGGTTCATACTCTCACATCTCTTGTATTTCTGTCTTATGCATGCTGCTCAATCTGTCTGGGGTTCCTATTTGTCTTTCAAGATTTAGCTGAACCATGATATATAAGAGTTACTTGAGTGTTTAAAGTAAAGGAGGCATGCACTACTCTTGCTTGGGGCAGCAGGATATCTCATGGTGATATATCTCTCATTTAAGGCACTCAATACATCGTATTGCAAATATTTGTACCTCCTATCAGACTGTGAGCTCCTTGAGAACAAGTGCTCAATTTTAAAACCTCATTTTTATATATCCTGACCATAAACACCACAGATAGCATGGTGTCTCACCCATGACACGTGGTCAGCACATGCTTACTGGAAGGGATGAGCCACAATATCATGTGGATTTGTAGCTATTCCCAGCTGAAAGGAAAAGACCCATTTTTAACTTATCTTGAGCAACATTCAGCACCCAGGGCACCTGAGCCTCAGCCCTCTGCTGCTCTGAGTTCCCTGATGTGGTAGTTGAGCACTGCAGTCTACTATCTTCTTTCCTGCTTCCATACCAAGAGCCTGCAACTGCATGCATCTCAGAACCCATATGGTCACAAGTGATGGAGACCCACGTGAAACCAGCTTCAATAATAGGGCTTATGGATGAATGATAAAGAGAAATTGGCTTACAGAATCTGAGGAAGGACTGGATGACCAGGTTGTGGGAAGAGCCAGGTGCAGCTCAGCCCCAGAATGTGATGGAACAAGAGCCTCCGCACACCGGCACTTTCTCTCCCGCTCTGCTCCCCTGCTTCCTCCTCTCCTCCTGATCACCATTTCTCTCCTATGGCAAACATGGCCAGGGATGGTTTCTACATTCTCACAACTTTGCCCACCACAGGACTAACCCAAGCTCTTTTTGGTTTTCCATCCAAACATTGTAGGGAGGAGGCCTCATTTGCCCATCTTGACTAGGTGCCCACCACTGGGCCAATCAAGTGGACCAAAATGAGGCTTCCCTAATAACAGTATATTTGGGGAAGGAGTCACTTCTAGAAGAGGATGCTGGCAGTCTCTGCCAGGGTTCCATTACTATTACTCCAAACAGGATGGCCTGGGTAGGTAGTTTTGAAATTCCATGTTCAAGAGACCCAATGTTTCTCTGTCTTTTCTGGACAAACCTTTTTTCTTCCTCTCATGTCTCCTTCTTTCAAAAAAATTTCCTTGTTCCTTATCTGCAACACACACACACCATAATTTGACTCCTTGAATTTCTATCCAATCCTGTGATATTCCCCCCTTGCAATCAGAATAGGGTTTCCCAGGTAACCATGAATAATTTCATACTTTCTACAGTTTTCTGAACTCAGAAACTAGTAGCTTTAAGCTGTGTTGTGTGTGTGTGTGTGTGTGTGTGTGTGTGTGTGTGTGTGGTGAGGAGTGGGGGTGGTGGTGCCAGGGATGGAACCCAGGGCCTCACAGAGGCTAGGCAAGTGCTCTATCATGAACTACACCCTGAGCCCTAAATTGTATTTTGTATTACATATGATCATCCTTCTTAAAAATCACTTTTTTGTTTTTCTTATTTCCTTCTTCCTCTCTGAACATTTGGCTTGAACCAAATTATTTTTAAACCAGCAGTTTACTTGGAACCCAACTTATCACATATCTGCGTCCTGTTTTTAATGAATACTGCCCACTCCACTCTGTCTTTCCTGTGTAAGTAATCATAATCCATGGTAAACAGTTCTGGCCACCCAACCAGAAAATCTTGTCAACGGAGGTAAATTCTAGCCTGTAGAGTAATTAAGTCACTTCCATCCTGAGAAAACATGATACAACATATGTTGTTGCTGGAATTTTTCTTTATCATTCATTCATCAAAGCTGTGTATTGATTACTTACTCTATTATATCTCCCAACCCTAGTACAAAGCTAAGCTCCTAGGGCTGATGGGAATGCACATGCAATGGTGGGAAGAGGTGCAAATACAACGCAAGGTGGCAACTGCTATGAACAGAGGAATGTGTTAGGAATGCTTGTCCCACCATCATGGCAGAATGTCAAAAATTCACACGGTATTTCTGGTCAGACAACCTGCTAGGAGGCATGACCATATTTAATGAGTGCTGAGTTAGGAAATTATCCCAGTAAATTCTGTGTAAATGTCTAGACCATAGCTATCCCTCTTGTACCAACATTTCACCTGCTTAATTCTCACTACTAGTTTCCTTTTTCCTTATCTTAATTCTTAGTTTCCTTCAGGAGGAAGTACTGGTAAAAAAAAAATTGGTCTTATCTACCAAACATAGAATCCAAATACTATTGTGGGGTTATTTTTCGTCCCAGAGAAATAATATACATAATATTGCAATGCTCATCTTCAGAAAGCTGAACTTGTAAAATATCCAATATTCACAAAAGATTATAAGGTAGCTGGCATTTTGTTGACTTTCTGAATTATACTCTTGTGGAAAAGATTTTGCCTAAACTGAGAAAGAGTTAAGTATGAAGTGAAATCTCCAGGCTTTAATTTGCATTCCTTTATCTGGTGGATGAAACCTAAGGATTAGGGTTGAGGGAGGGGCTTTGCCAGGCAGGTAGGAAGATGGGAACCAAAGCCCAGATGCTGGAGAACCAGGTGATGAGTTGACACCAGCGGGGGAAGGCACAGGTCCAGGCAAACCTGGCATGCCCAACGATACCAGGAGGTCCCCAAAGCCTCTGCAGTGGGCCCCGGGGATCCAGTGGGAAGCAACGTGCAGGGCAGAGGAAATAAGCCTGGGTGTGGAACCCTCTGGGACTTCCATAAATCCTTAAGAGGGACTCTGCAGAAAAGTGGGATCCTTGAGAGCAGATGAATGGTAACACACTGGGGACATGGAAGCATGCACACAGGTGTCCTCATTGAATCCACAGGCTGGTGTTGTTTCCATCTGTAAACTCTTTTCCTCAGTATCTGAGCACTACCTCTTGCTTGTTTCAGGGAACTCCCAAAGAGCAGGAACCCCCTTATTTGTACCAGTTGCCTTGAAGTGTCCTCTGCTTCCTGTAAATCTCATGGAACATTCTACCTTTATTTTTCCCATTAGACACCTAATTAAATTCTAATCATGACAACAAGATTCCTGGCTCCAAATTATATCTGAGTAATTGGATCACTGTGAAAAAACAAAACACAAATGGAAACCCCTGAAAAGACACGCGTGTCCCTGGATTTTTTAACGTAACCACCCTCATATCACTTCTCCTAGGTTCAGCCTCGTTCTGGACCCAATGCCCGATCTCAGCTCTCGGGAAGATGATCAGAGCCCTGGCCAGCCGCTCACCAGCAAGCACTACTGCCAAGGATCCTGCTGTAACCTGGGGTTTCACACCCCAGGGGACTGGCCCACACGTTTCCCAGTAGCCAAGATGTCTCTAGGAACTGGGCTGCTGTCCCCTCAGCCTGGTTTCCCTGTGACCCCTTGTCTGCCCCCACCACACCTCCACCTCCACTGACCACTTGGTCCTCCACCAAACACCCCCCAAGAAGACACTAACACTGGAATGTGGGTGGAGTCTGGACCCTCAGTAACATCTGTGCACACCACTGGTCCCCGCCCTGAAAGTGACCGCCCATCACCCTTCACACTTGGCACTCACCCCTGGCTGCCTCCTCAGCCTCAGCTCTGTGCAAGCTCAGGAAAAGAAGACTAAGACACAGGTGACTCCCCTGCCTGCGCTAGCCAGTAAGTCGTGGCCTTGGTGTTGCTTGATGCTGGAGCCCAGCACGTTTGCTACTCAGGAGAGGCCCAGCAAGGTCTGCCATGCCCATTTTTGCTTTTCAGAAATCGGAACTTTTAAAGAGTGATTTTAACAAGTCTCACCTGCATATTCTTGAGACTGCTTTACAAATTCCAGGCCCATCTTTAAAGACTTAAGTCCAAAACCTGTTATCAGATAACTGGTCTTCTCAGGTTGCTCAGAGTCAGGCTGCATCTGAATTCATAAATCTCTTGGGTCTTAAGACAATATCATTACTGTCTGTGATGTTTGGCCATTCAAGGCTGAGCCATCCCTGAGATATAATGGAGTGGCATGTGAGTCCACTTTGTGAAACTGTGACCGACATGCCTGAAAAGATCAACTTAGAGGAAGAAACGTTTATTTTGCCTCACAGGTTTACAGGTTCTGTCCATGACTCCACTGATTCCACTGACTCCACTGTTCTGGGCCCAAAATAAGGCAGGACATCATGAGAGAAGGGAGTGGAAACTGAGGAAAGATGCTTATTCATGGCAGCCAGGAAGCAGAGAGAGGTTGAGTGCAAGAACCTGCCCATGGTTACCACCCTTTAATCCATTCAAATCATTAATCCATCAAAGAGATTAATTTGTTGATTAGGTTATGGTTTTAATGATCTGATCATTTTGCCTCTGACTATTCTTGCATTGTCTCACACAAAAGCTCCTGTGGACACCTCAGATCCAGACCATAACAACCAGGTCACTGACACAGGTAGACGAGATGGGTAGGGAACATGAGGAAGATTCCCACTGTTCTGGGACATAAAATGTAGTTGGTAGCCAGAGGAAGTGAGTGACTTTGTGAACTGGGTAACAAATTTAAAGACCCAAAAACATTTCATTCATAATTGTCCAACATGATGAGTTCCTTCCCTTTCATTTCTGTCAATGATCCTCTGACTTATTTTCCCTTCACAAGTGATCTTTGTGTGCATTTCAGCTTGCTTAGATCACCCGTCACGTGGAGGGTCAGAGAAACACCAAAGAAGTCAAGTTACTCATTTTGGGACTTAATCATTTTCTGTTGCTACAACAGGATATCTGACTGTGTGACTTACTTAAGAAAGAAAAGAGGTTTCTTTTGGCTCATGGTTCTGCAGGCTGGGAAGTTCAAGATAGGGCAGGCTCTGGTGAGGGCCACGTGCTGCTCTACCCATGGCAGAAAATGGAAGGGGAAGGAGGCTCATGTGGAAGAGATCCCATGGCCAGAAAGGAAGCAGGAGCTGAGGAAGCTGGACTTGCTTTCTAACAAACTACTCTAAGCACCAGAGTGTGAACTCAGTGCCATGATGGCACTCATCCCTCCCCAGGGTACGCTGCCCCCAAATGCTTCCACTAGGCCCCACTTTTCAACACTGGTGCTATGGAGACTTGAGCCTCACCAGTGTCTTCCTGGGGGCAAACCATAACAAACCACAGCATCATGCATCTTTGAATGAGTGTTTGACGCTCACGCTACAGAACACTGAACAGGATGCCAAGTGGACACAATGTCCAAGCACTCCCGGAAACTGCCAACTGAACGTCAAAGAGGAAAGGGTACCTTCACTGATAATTTCCACAAAGGTTTGTACCAGAGCAGCTCCACAGAGGCAGCTGACAAAGTGCCTGGCCTCTGTCCTTGCCTGGCTGTCAGACAGCAGTCTCTCTGTCCCTTCCCTGCTCTCAGCAGAGATGCTTCCCTTGGGGCCCAACCAGAGCAGCACTAAAGGCAACCAAAGAGTCCTTCCACGAACAGTGAGGTGCTGGGGAACAAAGTGGAACCCGGTGTTCAGGGACCAAACCAACTGTGTTTTAATTTGTCTGACATTGATAGCAAACGGGGCTGCTGTGTGACAGTAATGACATGCACTCCTCACGGGAGGCTGTGAAAAGTAGGTCTAGAGAAAAAGGGAAGGAAAGGAAGGAAGGAGAAACAAACACCCAGGCTAAAAATAGTTCTTTGGAATTGCTGTCTCTGCGGCCTGAACCCCATAACAAAGCCTTTCTACCCAGGCCACGAGTGATGCAAAGAAAACTGGAGAGGGAAGGGAAGGAGCCAGAGCCTTCTAAAGCTGGCCCTGCCCGCTCTGGCCATCTCTTTGATACTGCATGCTGTCCATTCAAGAGGACACAACTTCTGACCAGCTCCCCACATCTGGGGCTCTCCCCAAATTACCTGTCATTGCCTTTTCAATGCTGGGCAATCTGTAAGTTCAGATAACTGCCTTTATTTGGCTCTGTCAAAAGAAACAAGACCGGGGTTGATTTGCAAACAGAGATGTCACCCCACCTGCCATTCTCCACTGCATCTCCCCAACCCAGGACCCATAGAACAGCCAGACCTACTGTGCAGCTCTGCTGATCAGCATCTAGGCCATTTTACAAAGTATTTGTATTTTTTTCTGTTTAAAAATTTACTCCTTAAGTTGCAGGAAGAACATGCATCATTTTAGAATGATGGTTTTATCTGCAGTCTCATTCTGCTTCCCTTAATCACCACGACTTCCCAGTCATATGCAGCTGGCTGCCAAAGCCAAGACTCCTATCTCTACTGAGGTTATTCTTTATTTAAAGGAATAAGTTAGATTGATTGTGGAAATTACTTTTTACTCTAATAGTGACCATATTTTTAGAATTCTGTGCAATCTTCAAAGCATTTCACATATGCAACTTCATCTAATTTTCATAGCTATAACTTAAGGCAAATATTATTTCTAGTGGCAGATAAGGAAACTGAAGCTCAGAGAATTCACAATGACACCTACAAAAGGGTAGGATTCAATCCATGGCTCCCAACTATACATTCTAAGCTCTTCCCACTGAATGACACTGCCTCTACTTACTATGTCCTCAACTATTTTCAGTCATTTAATAAAAGCTTCTCTAAGGAATGAAGGGTTAGTCCCCCACACACTCTTATAAGCATGGAGGGAAGATGGACGTGAACTACTGTCTGCATCCGTTCTGCCACCATAACAAAATGCCTTAGACTGGGGAATTCATAAATAATGGAAATTAAATCCTCACAGCCTCCCGTTCTGGAGGCCAGGAAGTTCAAGATCGAGGTGCCAGGAGTCAGTGTCTGGTGAGGCTGCTCTCGGCTTCACAGATGGTTCCTCTCAGGCATCATCACATGATGGAGATGATGAAAGGGAAGAGGAACAAACGCTGTAGCCTCACATGGAGGAAAAGATGGAGGCAGGCAGCTAGCTCTCTGAAGCCTCTGTCAACAAGGGCATTGACTTCATTCCTGAGGGCAGAGCCTCAGGACTTAATCACTGCCCCAAGGCCCTACCTCTTAATACCATCTCGATGAGAAAGTTTCAACAAGAATTGTGCAGGGGCCACACGGGTTCAAACCATAATGGCTACTATGCCACGGGCCCCTATTCACTTCCCATCAAGTGGAATTACCTAGGAGAGTTAATGCACATAACGAACAAAAGACATGACTAAGCCAACAATAAAGAGCAGTCACAGAGTTCTACACATGGAGCAGACCTGTGCCAGATGGGGGAATGAAGAGACAGAGCATTTTGTTTGGAAAAAAAAAAAAATGTCCAGTCAGCCCATGAGGTAGAAATTGCTCTAGCAACTGGGGCTGGGCTGTTTTATTAGTGGTTCCTGACAAGACCAATGATGGATCCTTGACCCAACAGAGGTCCACCCACAGACTGCCCAGAAGCCCAGAGCGGGCAGACTGGTACAAAGGACTCTTCCCAAAGAGGGGATGGTAGGTAGCTCCATCAGTGTGGCTAGTGCCTTCTAGAACCTGGTGGCACTTTACCACTGAGTCACATTCCCAGTCCTTCTTATTTATCTATTTTTTAAAATTTTGAGACAGGGTCTCACTAAGTTGCTTAGAGCCTCACTAAATTGCTAAGGCTGACCTTGAACTTGTGATGCTCCTGCCTCAGCCTCCCAAACTGCTGGGATTACAGGAGTACACCACCACATCTGGCTCTTTCTAGAATTTGTCCTGGGATAATGTTGAGGATTGGCTGGGAAAGACTGCAGGCCATGCAGGAAGAGGCAGAGAGGTTAACATACATGGATGGAGTGGATGAGCAGAGGATAAAGGATGGCCAGGAGAAGCAAGGAATGGGACAGAGCCAGAAGGACCTTAGACCTGCCTCAGTCCTCAAGAGCCTAGGGTGTATCCTCGCTAAGAAGTGCTTCTCCTGGCAAAGAGCCTTTTCAGAATTTGGTGACAAATGGTGCCCACTGTTTGAGTATATACACTTACATCAAATGTTTTAAAATCCCAAGTGATGGGTCACAACAGGGAAAGTAACTGGCAGGAAGATCGAGTAGGAAAGAAGACAGTTGACACTCACCTTCAGTGACAATGTAGGGTGCTCAGCTTCAGCATCCTGGCCCTGACCGATAGCTGCCAGATTCAGGAAACCCTGTCTATGACTGTGTCCACAGTCATACAACAGCTCCAGGAAGGAGACATGAGTCTACAAGCAGAAGTGGCTTGGGGACATTGAGCTGGGACCCTGTTGCAGCTGCAGATGCATGGGACATTTCTCACTACTACCTCCCTTCTTGGAATCAAATCAAATACTTAAATTAAAAAAAATCCAATCTGTATTCTCTAAAAGTCTGCCTTAAACTCTAACCCCCTCTGTCCTACTTAAGGCCACTTTGCAGTCTGTCTCCACAATTCAAAAATAACTGGCTGGTGTCTCCAAATGAAGTGTTAGTAGTTAGAGACAATGGTTAGGCCTCCCTGTGTTCCTCTTTACTCTTTCTCATGCCCCAGGCTAAGGAATATTTTGATGAATTGTGTTATAGAAGAAAATAAACACTCTACACTATAATTCCTTAAGTTGCATGAACTTAGAAAGTAAAGATGATCTATGCATTCATAAAAGTGCAGAAGGGTTGCAGGTGTATCGGTTGACTCTTGTGATTTACCTTCCAAAGTTTTCTCATTAGTCAGTACATGCATCTCGTACAATAACCCAAGGCCTAAAAGCACAGACAGTGACCTGCTTCCCTCCCCAGAGGTGAGCACCGTTCTGTTATGACATTAAATTTTTGAACTATGAGAACTCTTCTGCACATTAAGTGGCCCATAGATTAAATGGCAAAGATCCTCTGGGAGAAGGTTCTGAATGAGTAGCTAGAACAAAATGCCATTTTCTTCTAACCTGAATATCCATCTTCCTTCAGGGCACAAACTGTTATTTGTAATCAAGATAAAATTTCTCCATTTGTCCAACATTATGAAATTAGGCTCATATTCAGCAGTATATGATTCCCTGAAACATCATGAGGTCTTTTCCTGTTCAAAATAATAACAAATCTATTCTACAACCTGTTTGTTTCAAAGAGCGTCCTTTGGGTTTCGTTTGGTCCTCGCATGTGTAAAGGGACAGAGTCCTTTTGGACTATCTGGCAACATTTCTTTTTTCTGTTTACAGAATAAAATAAACCCTGGGGTCAAAGTATGCACTGGTGAGAACAAGCTCAGGTGACCATTTGCTGGCCATCTCCTAGGCAAGGGAATCTTAAACTTGGGAACAAGGGAAGGTGCCCAAGGAAGAACAATTTCCCAGGGGAGAATTTTAGAATCAGTGAGTAGGAGGGTCTTTGAAAAATTCCACGTGTCTCCTTATGCTAAATCAGGGGTCAGCAAACTGCTGTTCATGGGTCAAATTCCAGCATCCAAGATTTCCTGGAAGGCATCCAGGCTCCTTTACCTCACTGTGTCTGAGGCTGCTTCTGCAATGGCAGAGCTGAGTAGTTATGAGAGAGATCATGGCCCACCAAGTAGAAACTGTTAACAATCTAGCTCTTAACAGAAAGAATTTGTCAATCCCTGCCCTAGATACTTCTTGGGAATCATGAGTTGTCATTACTAAGAAATGCATCCTTTTCCTTAGATATATTTCTCAGGGCTGTAACAGCTAAGTTTAGCTTTGCATGGCAGTAACAAAGATCTGAAAAATAGTGGCTTAAACCAGCTGGTTCTATTTTGCTTAAAATTCTAGGGGTGACTGATACTTCCCAGAGTCAGGGATTAAGGTTACTTCTATGTTTTTGCTCCTCTTCATTGCCAAGGTCACATGATAGTCCAAAATGGCTGCAAGGAAGCCAGGCATAACAGTCACATCCAGGCAGCAAGAAGGGAAAGTAAAAAGGACAGCCTCAACTCAACTTTTAAGGAAAGCTCTAGAAATACTACTAAACACTTAAGGTTATTAATCCTTGTCTAAACTTGGCCCCCTTGTTGTAGTGGAGGATCAGAGGTACAGATTTTTAGTTGGTAGAAAGTTGCTCTGCTAACAAATCGGGGTTGTATGATGGGGTTTGTTGTCTCCCCCAGAGCAACCTTACTCCAATCACCAAGCCCCTCATGACGTTGGGCTCATGCCCTGCGCAGGACAGTCATTTGTCCTATCTTCAAAATAATAAACTTTAAATATTTTTATAATAATTATTTAAGACATGGTGAGATCAGTACCAGTGAGCAGTAACTTTGGTTGACTGTCTTCAAATCTCCATTCAGAAGTCCTGTCTCCTGAAGGAACTGGAGAAACGTGCCTTTCCTCAGTCACAGAGGAGTTGTGTGGGTAGACCGGCATGAGCAGAGTGCCTCTAACACAGTCCAGTGGAATTTCACCAGGGTCTTTTGATGGACTGCTGGCCTGTCTGGTGTGTCTGTGCCTGCAGGTCCCTGATGCTACTCCATCCCCACCACAATCTCCTTCATCACCACACATTCCATTTACCTTCCACACTACAGAACCCACAAGTCAGAGAGACCGGATGTTCACCCACCCCCAACGCCACATCTACTCCAACATGCAACACAAGAGGAACTTCTCTCTGCTTTCTAGTACACCCCCCACCCCGCCAAATATATATAATTCTTGGGTACCAGAGATTTGAACTCAGGGGCACTCGGCCACTGAACACATCCCCAGCCCTGTTTTGTATTTTATTTAGAGACAGGGTCTCACTGAGTTGCTTAGGGTCTCACTAAGTTACTGAGGCTGACTTTGAACTAGCAATTCTCCTGTCTCAGCCTCCCAAGCAGCTGGGATTTACAGGCTCTTCCTAGGCTTTTAACATCTCTCTGCAACTTGCAACTTGGTAGGTCCTGATAATTTTCAACCAAAAAGGGCTACTCATCTCGCTTTGAACACAGGTGGCAGGAGAGGCAGGGGTGGATCTAAGGATATATCAGGAAGGAAGATATTGCAAAGTCAAAAGTTAAGAACAAATCCTGAATCCTTGACTCCAGAGAGTTTCCTGCATACTAAGAAGAACAGAAAAGAAAAATTAAAAGTCCCATACCTTTGGCATAGTGGTTAGTACTTAGCAACTAGTCTTGAGCCAACATTTTTCTTATTCTACAAAAGTAAAAACGAGACTTTCAGTATCAACATGGAAACTCCGGGGAATTTTTGTCTCACATAACAGTGCAGCCCCAATTGGCATAGTGTCTGAGACCTAGACCACCCCATAGGTTTCATTTTCTATAAAGTTAGGAGACAGGTATCATCTGCAAAGTTCCAAGATATATTTAAAGGCTGTCCCAAACAGCTGAAGTCAAATAGAAGCCAAAGGGGAAAAAGTGAAGAGGAGAAACCAATGAGGTGGCCTACACCAGGAAAAATACAACCCCCCCCCCACGCACACACACTGAAGTTCAAAGAAATCTCTGACCCCAGGTCTTGATACTGGGATAAGCAAGGGTCAATGTTCTGTTTGTAACAACTGTAGATTTGAGGTAGGAAGCAGACCTACCTCAAAAGAACCAAAGAGATGAGCCATGTTTACAGAGTTGGTTTCTTGAAAGCTGAGAGAAAGAAATCTGTAAGACTATAAAATCGAGCTAGCCTAGACCATAACCCCAGCCCGTCCTGGCCACACCTACCCCAGCCTTACTTCCTAGTCTCCCTACATGGAGCTGGTATGGGAAAGCCAATGCCTTCAAATATGAGCAACAAGAAGAAATCACATGTATACCACTTCAACATTAATTTAAAAAGGGTTAAGGAAAATGCAAGGAAAGTGGTAGAAAAGCTTATCAATGGGAAAGTAATAGAAAAATGCTGCCACTGAAGCATATGAGATTTCTGGCTAAATATTTTGCAATGAATTTTTAAGACTAAGGAAAGCAATTTCTGTAAGAAGGAAGATCACAAAACAGAAATAACTCAGAGGAAAGATGGCAAGAAACAAGGAGCAGTGGGAATGTGAGCTTGCAGAACTCAGAAAAGGGGGGAGGGCGGTAACCAAAGATAGAAATGAGTGTGCACAAGGGAGAAGAGGCAGCAGGAAACACAGTAAGGGACAGCAGACCACAGTGAGGAAGCACCAAATGGAGTGGAAATAGAGATTAAAACTGCTAGGGAGAAGAGGAAAAGAGTCAGACAAGGGATACGCCTGAAGAATGAACTGGATCAGAACAAATCCTTTAAAGATATAATCCAAGAAAACTTTTCTTATTAAAAAAAAAAAGCAGGGTCAAATATGACTTGTGAGAGACAACAGATCAGGGAGAACAGGTCAATGCTAAGGAGCATCTTGACAGAATTCAACATTTAAGACAAAAAAAGAATCTTTTAGGATGAAAAGTAAAGAGATAAATGTTGGCCCCAGATTTTCCTAATCAAGTTAAACCCAAGAAGATAACTAAGCAACACTTAGAAGATCCTCAAAACACACACACACACACACACACACCAGCCCAGGTTTTTATGTCTAACCAAACTGTTGTTAAAATATAAACATCCAGGGGCTGGGGTTGTAGCTAGTGGTACAGTGCTGGCCTGCCACATGTGAGGAATTAGGTGTGATCCTTAGCACCACATAAAAAATAAATAAATAAAATAAAGGTATCGTGTCCATCTATAACTAAAACTATTTAAAACAAACAAACAAACAAGGAAACGAAAATAACAAAAACAGTTGGCTCTGAACATGTAGGAAGTGCAGAGATATTGTTTTCACAAGACCTTGAGCAAACTCACAGATAATGAACTGTGGTCATCTAAATAAGAGGGGAAACTAAGGCAAAGGAAATAGCAGTAAGAAATGAACATTTTTTACCTAGGGAAAGACTTGAAAAAACAAAGAAAGAAGCGAGAAGCTGGGGGTTTGCATGACAGGATGGAAAGTGGACACCCCATGCCCTGACATCGTAGCTATAATACAGCTGTCAAACCAGGACAAGAGGGAAGGACAGAGACGAAGAGCTCGACAGGAGGGGGTGGCTGACCCTTCGCTCACAGGTGGGAGTCAAAGGGGCTCGTTTACAGAGGACAGGGCAGAAAGGTGATGAGAGCATTTCACTGACTGTCCTGCTCCTGTCCCTCTGGAGTTTCCAATGGCAGTTTGGGTAAAATCCCAGCCTCAGACTTTGCACGTGCTGGCTCTGCTGGGCACGTCTCTACCAACATCCATCTCTTTCATGCCTTGCCACCTAATTCCTGGAGCTGTATGTCCTTTGCTGCCACCCACATTCTGCACATGCCATCATCCCCACAGGATGCCCATCTGTCTCCTGGAATGTCCCTTCCCCATTCCCTCATTGCCCCTCCAACTTCTACGGTCAGCCTCAGTGTCTCAAAAAGGCCTACCCTAATTTCCCCAACTGAAATGAGTTCTTTGGTTATATACAATGCATTTTTTCCCTACTAATACTCCAAACTGGTGGGATTATTTATTTATTATCTGCTTTTCCCACAAGATCGTAAAGTCCAAGAAGACAGACCTAAATCTGCTTGGAACCCATTTAAATTCTGGGTCCTAAGAATGATCTTTATATGTGGGAAATGCTTAATAAATGAATATTCACTGAGGTGAACAAAACAGCCTTTACCCATCAACTATACTTTTTCTGCCTCCTCTCCTCTGTATCTAAACAGTGATAATGGTAAGAAATTACTTCTAAAAACAAGACCAAAAACTGCAAGACCTTTAAAACATTCTGTTTTATATACTTTCTTTACTAAGCCAGGAAAGAATAAAAATGCATTTTCGAAAGATTTCCCGAGAGGACTGATATAAAAGAGCTTTCTCCTAAGCTGTATGATCACCATGAATGCAGAAGACATTCTGTCTCAGGCACTTTGGGGTCTGGTGAAATTCTATTGTATGTTTCCACATGCCATTTGTCACACGCAGACAGGAAAGTATAAAAGCAGAAAGCTTTCCACTTACTTTGGATGTTCAAACTTGTCTATAAGATCAACCTTTTCCACCAGGTCTCCTCCAATTGTTCGGACTAAGTCATAGAAATCATTCTCTGTGTAATTCTCAGAGGGCAACCAGAATGAGATGTCATTTATCACGGCAGGGTATTTGCTGAGAGGCTAACAAAACAAGAGAAGAAAAGATAGATGGACTTGTTAGTTGTATGAAAATAAATTTTTCATGGAAAGTTTCACTTAGTTAATTAGGAAATGCTAGTAAAACGTTATTTTAGCATTTGAATTTTCAGGAACAAAATGAACTGATAAGATAAATCAATATTCAAAATTAGCAAATTCTATTATGAATGCTACAGATTCTTATCACATTCATGTGTAACGTTATCATATATTATATTTATATTGCAATTAATGTCCAATTTAGTATAAAGCAATTTGAATATATCATATTTCAGATTTTCCCATTTGAATTCTGGAGGAGAAAAGTTCAAATTTAATTAACATGCAATTCATCAACTTTTGATGATACTTTCAGGAAGCCATCTTAATAGAGAAATAAGTAAAGGCTTGTCAAAATGGATATTTCAATTGGTAATGTCATTATTTGTTGCTATTCCTAATTATTAAAACAAGGGACTGGGTTAGAAAGTAGTCATCTAGGGGGTTGTTTTTCAAATTTTGCCTCTATGGATATAACAAACACAAACAGTCATTTCCCCCATTTTATTCCATTTTTCCATGGTTTCTTATTAGTTCAGTATTCATCACTATATTGGAGAGACACTGAAATTAGATACACTTAGAAGTTCCTGCACTTGTGAACATGCTTAGGCACATCATAACCTCAGATATACATGTAAGTTCTAGACCACATGTTAGTAGAGACTAAAAGACAAAATGTTCCATTATATAACTATGAACTCCTAGAGGAATATTCTAAGGAAATAAGCTATACATTTTCTAGAAGGACAAATTTGCAAATTGATCTATGCCAAATCTGATACCAGTAACACCCCCTCTCCCCACTCCCTGTGAATCACTGATCAGAAAAAGTATAAACTTTTAAATAGCAAAATCTCTAAAGAACTAAATATACATAAATGATTGTTCAACTTAAAATATCAATAAGGTTGTCAAACCAATGAATCAGTTTAGAGTACAAACTTCAAACAGCATAATACAGCTACCATTTTCCTGTCTTTGACAAAATACTTCAGCTCCCGAGAAACATCCTATGTTTTCTCCCCTAAAATAAAATCAGGATGCTGTGATAAATAATCCATGGGTCACATAAGAGATGGAAGTTGGGTGGCTATGCAAGTTGTTTTTCCTTTTGAAAACACTCTTGTGGCCCTTAAGGAACATGTAAATTTAGGAAGATCAGTAGGAAACTAACTGATGAAATCTCTTCTCCAAAATCTAAGCTGAGGTAGCACACTTTCCGAGCTCTTGATGTGAGGCAAAGTCACAAGGAAATGGGAGAAGTCCCCCAACCAAGCACTTCTGTCAGTATTCCATGGGTAACAGTTAATAAGGCAGTCAGCCAGAAAACATCCCCCCCCAAGATACTAAAAAATAACATACATTATTGTAAATACAGTTTCAAAAATCATGGAATTAGAAAGAAAAGCCCACACTTTATTGTATTGCAAACTATTTCAAGCTAAGAAAGGTACCAAGTTTTAAGTTTTGGCTTTAGAAAGAAAGCATACATTCCACTAATTGGTAGGTAGCAGACATGGGATAGCTACTAGTGGCCCTTGTTTTTTTAAGTAAGAGAAATTCATATATTTTTTTAAATAAGAGAACACCAGCAGATCTATGGGTACTGAGATCTAGGCTTTCAGGTGTTTAACCACTGGGGTTGGGGTGCAGCTCAGAGGTAGAGCACTTGCCCAGCATGCTTGAGGCCCTGGGTTCCATCCCCAGCACTGCGGGGTTTGGGGGGAGATTTAAAGGACTGGCCAGGTTAAAAACCACCCAATGGCTTCATACTGTTTGTGGAATTGATTCCTGAAAGTTTCTACCTCTTTCAAAGGTTCTCCAGGCCCAGGCCAGTCTGGCTGACTAGGTTTCTAGAACACACTAAGTGACTACCTGTCAGTTCATCTCCTGCCCTCCCTACCCAACTTCTGGCCTTTAGCCACCAGCCTCATGTCCGATCCTCCCAGACCCCATCAGCCCCTCGACATGGCCCCCATCCTCCTCCTGCACAGTTCTCTCTATCATCCTCTTACTGACTCGATATCTTTCCTGGACGTAACAGTCCTTGCGGGTGGGGTGTGCACTGCCTCTTTTTCCTCCTCTAGATCTCTGTTCTCTGGCACAGTTCCTATTGCCCTGGGGGACGTCAACAGGAGCACAGCACAGCACTGGCTGTGTGGCCGTGACTTCAGTCATCCCGCTCACTCAGCCTTCCCTAACCACACCAGGGGCACAGATCTTCTATGTCCTTTCTGATATTTATTTGCTTGATCTTCTTGATCTATCAGTTTCCAATAAAAGATAATAAAATCTCCTACTTTCATCAACTTTATAAGTTTTCCCAGTAATTTTATCAGCTTTGTTTCACCTATTTTGAAGCCGTATTATTAGGAATGTAAAAGTTTATTGTGTCTTTTTGGTGGATTTTACCTTCTAGCAGTATTTATGTACTTACTAATCTCTATTATTGCCTTTTGCCCAAAGTTAGAACTTCTTACACTACCTTTATTTTTGTTAGCATTTGCTTGGTAAATACTTTTTCAGTCACTTTGATACAAAGTTTTCTGTTTTTTAAAAGATGTTTATATTTACATATAATATTGGGGCTCACTTTGATATAACTATACATGTATAGAATACAATTTGCTCCAATTCAGTCCCCAGTACTTCCCCTTTCCCTCCCCTCTCCCTCCCTCCCCGTCTCCGTTCCCTTTCTTCTCCTGTGGTATATTCAGGTATGTACACAGGATGATTTGGTCAGTTTCATTCCACCATGGCTCCCGTTCTCTGTCTCTCTCCTCCCCACCAATCCCCGTTCTCTACTCCACTGATCTCTCTTCTATTGCATGGGACTCCCACACACTTCTTTTTCCTTATTTTGTTCTAGCTCCCACTTACCATAGACAACATTCGACCCTTTCTGAATCTGGCTTATTTCACTTAGCAGGATGTTCTTAAGTTCTATCCATTTACCAGAAAAATGCTATAATTTCATTCTTCTTCATGGCTGAGTAGAACTCCATTGTGTGTCTATAGCACAGTTTTTAATCCTTTAGTTATTGGTGGTTTTCATAAACAAGCTAAATTTCATTTAGAATCCAATGACTTTGTCTGTTTGATAATGGGGACTGAACCCGGGAATGTTCTACATCTATGCTACATCACCAGATCTTATTTTAGATAAATTCTCCTTAAGTTGCCGATGCTGGCTTTGAACTTATGATCTTTTTGCCTCAGCCTCTCGAGTAGCTAGCATTTCAGGTGTATACCAACACACCCAGTTGTTGTTTTTTAAATTTTTTATTATTATTTGTTGGTATTTCACAGTGCAACAAATGTCACAATTACTTAGTGACATATTAATTTTCCTTCAGTGGTGCTAGGAATCAAAACTAGGGCCTTGGAGCTACCACTACAGGTAGGCCCCTGAACTACAGCTTAAACAGATTCCCTTTTCTAAAAAAAAAAAAAAAAAAAAGAAAAGAAAAAAATTCAATTATATATTTGAAAACCTTTGTTAAAAAAGCCCAATATTTTTAATAGTATATTTATTTCTTGCATTCCACCTCTTTTTTGTCAGACAATTCTCCACGGACTTTCCATACAACTTGTGACAGCTTGTACAGCAAATAGCTTTGGAAGGCACAGGTAGTCTCTCCCTGGGGAGGGGCAGAGAGCAGAGCTGTTTCCTCACCAGAATGATAATGTTTTCCTCAGGAACAAAGATTGGGTGGGTTTACTAACAACTCCTTTAATTGACTAGGAGGAAAATAAGCAAATGTAGTGAATAAACAAAACAGTGGGAGGTTCCTAAGCAAGAGGGTTCTCATCTGTGCTAACAAAGTAGCAACCAGCAGCCAGTGTGTCGCCCCCCCCCCCGAAATCAGGGGTTAGGAGAACCAATGCAAACAGGCAACCACTGCTGCTTCTGTGCTGCGGTACCAGTCCTCTGTCTCTGGGGTAGGAGTCTTGTCATTCTGCCCACACCAGTAAAGTGGACAGAACGTGGCCGGCTACAAGAGGGGTAAATTCTTAAGTCTTTTCCAGCCCCAACACTCTGTCCTCCTGTGTTAGCTTGTTGTTACTGGGGAAAAAAAAACAAAACCCTGATATAATCTGGGTGGTGTGTGCAGACTCCTCTTGAATGGGAGATTTAGCAGATTTGTTGCACTACATAGTCAACTTAAAAGGAGGAATGCTTTTCTTTTTGGCTCACTGTTTCAGAGTTTCAGCCCATGATCACTTGGTCTGCCTTTGGGCGTGTGGCGAGGCAGAACCTCATGGCAGGAGCACAGAAAGGAGGAGGCTGTTCACTCATGGTAGCCAGGAACAAGAAACAGGAAGGGGCTGAGTTCCCAAAATCCCCTTCAAGAGCACACCTCCCAGTGACCTAACTTGCTCCCACTAGGTCCCTCTTCCTCAAGATCCTATCACTTCCCAGTTGTGCCACAGGTTGGCGACCAAGCCTTTAACCCATGGACCTAGGGAGACATTCCTGATCCAAACTGTAGTACTTGCCTTCCACTTTTGCTTTCTGATGAATATTCTTCAATGGCTTTTTTTTCCCCCCCTCAATGAAAATCTGTGGGAGGCAGACGTTCCAAGTATCCCCATGTCTAAAAGCCCTCACACTTAAGTAGTTTGGCAGTGCGCGATTGTGGGTTTGTCGCTGTTTCACCTCAGTACTTTGAAAACATTTTCCTGGTACCTATTAGTAATGATGACAAGTCTGCTGTCAGTCAGTGCTATTCCTCTGTCGGTAATCTTTCTTTTCTTCCTGGCAGTTTGGAAGCCTTGTATCTTTACCCCTGAGGCCGTGCAGTTTGACTCTGATGAGGCTGGGTATGCATTTATCTTTATTTATTCTGCTCAGTACACAGAGTGTGCTTTCAATCAGAGGGTTCAGGTCTTATTCCAATTCTGAAAAATTCTAGTCATTCTTTTCATTCTTTTTTGTATGTAGAGCAACAAATTTGTGGAACTTTTGAATCTCTCTTCCATTTCTGCTAACTGACATACTTTAAAGGTTTTTGTTTTTGTTCCTGCTATATTCTGGGTGAGTCTTCGATAATAGTTGCTTATCTATTAATTCTCCCTCAATTAATACCAATAAATTGCTTAATTTTTTCTTTTTTTTTATTTCAATGAATCTATTACTCATTTCTGAGATTCCAATAGTTTTTTTTTTTCCTTTCCGTATCTACTTACACCTCATTTCTGCCTGTTTTGGCCCTTTACTCAGAATTTCCTGCTGGTTTCTTTTACAGTTATTCTTCCATTGATCTCTTTGAGGACATCAGGTAGTTTTTGAGATCTTTTTTTATTCTACTTTAATCTGCAGTGCATTCAGACTCTGTGGATCTGGAAGGCTGACACTCAAAGATCAGTGCTCTGGTGGTGTGTGCAGGCTCCTTTGGATGGGAGATAACTGAGAATATTCTCTCACTCTTCCTTGCCTAGAGGTTCTTGTGGCTTCTCCATTGAACCCTTAGCCATAAATGGAAGTGACAGTGGTGAGAATCTAAAAAGAGAAAATAAAAATGCCATAATCATGCTCCCTTCCTCCCTAAAGAAGGCACGTCACTGTGAGCTTGCCCAGTGGCTGTTGGGGATGAGGCCGGGGTGGCTCAGCTCCTTCTGCTAAGGAGGCCTGTGTGTGTAGCTCTCTTCCTCGGGTGGAAGTTCATAAGCTACAGAGGTCACAGAGGCAGTGGTTCTGGCTCTGGCACTTGACGCTGGGCTCTTTCAGTGCTGGTGATCCTCAGGAGTCCTCCCCTCCCGTTACCATCCTGAGCCCACGGTCCACATTCTGCTTTGTGTGTTTCTTGCTCAGAGTGACATGCCTTCTTTAGGGAGGAAGGGAGCATGATTATGACATTTTTATTTTCTCTTTTTAGATTTTTATCTATTATTCTTTTGTATTTGGAGAAGGCAAAGTGCAGCCTACAAAGTGACATCACTTGACTCTACATGATGGCTTTTACCTCTGAGGGAGGAAGATACAGACCTCTCTGAGAATATGATGAAAAATTCAAATCCTTGTTCCAGAGAAACATATATTTTCACAAATACGGATTTTTGCATAGAATTTCTAGGATTCACAAACTTAGTAAAAGCAGTTTCAATGAATTAGAATAAGTACTCTACGAGCCATATTCAAAACTGTGTCATGCAGTTCGAATACAGACAGTTGAAAAGACTGTACTAAGAGTTAAAAACAGCAAACTGATATTTTCTAACAAATCACATATGTACATATACTTTGCATACATCTACATTGTAGAGCATATGCCTTATGACGAGAAAGGCATTGTCATTTGTCTTGTGGTAGCTCCTTGCAGAGCAGTCATATTTACTTAAATACAAGTTTTAAAAGTCTGCCTTTTATAGGTGGTCTTGGAAACCTCTTCCTGAGCTTGATCATGCTACTCCCAGACCTGCTGGCAGAGGAGAGCTTTGGCTTTTGTCATTCGTCACAGTCCAGCTCCTTCCTCTGCACAGTTCCCAGCTGCCCCTCCTGCTCACAGATATGGATGCTGAGAGCACCTGGTACAAGCTTCCAGCAGCTAACCGCCACTGGGTCTGCTTTCTGGGGGAAACTGACCTGAGACCCCAGACAACAACCAAATGTCAACACTATGGTGACAGAAGAATTGGGTGTGTTGAGGGAGGTGGTGAGCCAGAAGAGCATGAGCTAGAGCGAGGCAGGCTTCTGTCCCACCCGCTCTATGTTGTGTAGTTCTCTATAGATCTCTTAGGTGGCTCTGCCAAAGATGTCCCGGCAACCTTATACAGACCCTCACTGGCCACGGGTGAAGTCTTGAGCCACAGCTCATCTGCACTGACAGGATGCTTGTGATCCTCTCATGTTCTAGGCTGGAAGAACAGTTCTGGCCAACTTCTACTTGCCTCCCTGTTTCCCTATCATGAGGCAGTTTCTCATCTTCTCTCGGGTCTGAGGAGGTCTGCGGCTTCCTGCCTCTGTCCCCTCTGAACAGTGATGGGGAATATAAAACCTCTGTGCAACGGGTATTTCACAACTTGGGTTGTCATCACTTGTTCTGCTGGAGACCAGACTGTGTACCCACAAAAAAAGGTATGTTGGAGACCTGTCCCTAATACCTCATAATGTGACCTTATTTGAAGGAGATATATGGGGGGGTAGAGGGGGAGAGATAGTCAAATCAAAATGAAGTAACTGGGGCGAGCCCTCATCCAATATCAGAAGGGGAAATTTGGACAGAGACCTGCACACAGGGAGGATGCCAGGGACAATGGGAACATGAAGCTGGAGACTGGGGTTACGTGTCTACAAGTGAAGAAATGCCAAGGTGACCAACAGATCACAAGGAGAGGTGTGGGAGAGATTTGCAGGAGTTACCAACCCTACTTACTAACACCTTGAATCCAGGTAGGTGACCTCCAGAACTGTGAGACAATACATTTCTGATATTTGAGTCATGCTGTCTGTGGTGCCTGGGTACAGCAGCCCTAAGAAGCAAATACACCCTTCTTTGGTTTCAGCGCTGTCCTTCTCCTGTGTGTGCGAGTGCACGTCTTGGCTTCTCTTCCCGGTGTCCATGTAAGTAATGAACGGTCTAAATCTAAACGTGTCTCACTGGATCTGGACCAGCCAAGGCAGCTAGGTCTGGACCTTGCCTGTGGTGCTGTGGGCCTGACACGTGACTGAGGCCAAATCACTTTAGTCTCTTCATCTGCAAAATGGAGGTGGCACCCACTTCAGCACACAGTGGGGCAGATGACAGGGAGTGAGTTCATAAGCATACACAGGCAGTAGCTTTCTGGCCAAAACAGACAGAATTTCTGGCCCAGTTCAACTGACACATGAGTTTGATGGTAATCCATGACCTAAGATGAATTATAATAAGCTTTCAAAGGGACTTCAGAGGAGAGGTCTAAAAAGTGAGGTTCTGGTTTAGTGACACTATTCATCCTAACGGGCCCCTGCTCCAGGTTTACTCCCCTCACCTCCATATCTGAAATACAAATGTTGCCATGGACCTTCTGGGTTCAAGTCTACAAAGGATCTCTTCTTATAATTTCATGATAAAACAAAAATTCTCCAGCCCCCATGCATCTGTCATAAACTCAAAGAGATCATCCTACAAGGTCAGTTGGATAAGAAAACCCAGCACAGCATACTTTTATTCAAAAAGTTTGCTTCTACATTAAAGCCTTCCCCTAGATTTAAACTCCATTCTCCCTTTTAATGTTACTGACATAGGATAACAGATTATTATTCTTCAGGAAGCAAATTTTCTGTACTAGTCAATCATTAAGTCAATCTCTGGTTTTCTTTCCTTTAGGCTAAGTTATTATGTTTGCTATTGGTTTTGGGCACACAAATTATTTTTACAGGCAAACAGTGGAAGGTCTCTGTTTCTTCCACATGTTCTTCACAGAGTTCTGCAATTTTCAAGCTGACTTACAGTTGGCTTTTAACCTTGGCCAAGTTTTGTCACAGAATGTTTTTTCAACTTCTATGGGCAATGCTTCTCTTCCTGGATCAAAATAAATGTCCACTTGAGTTTACTGTGATTATATTACTAACAATGGTTACCATTTGTGGGGAGCTGTGTGCCAGAGACTTTATATATATCATCTCATTAATGCATAGCACAATCCTATAAGACAACCACTACTGCCATTCCCACCATGTCCCTGAGAAAGTTGAAGTTTAGAGCCCTTAACTAATCTGTCTAAGGTCAAAAAGCCTATAAACAGCAAAGCAAGAACAAATGCAGTTCTATTAAGACCAGGCTGGGGTATTAACTCTTCTTTTATAAGGCCTCTCATTAAACCCAAGGGCTCTACCTTAGTTCAGGGTGCTTTAACACAAATACCATAGACTAAGCTGTCTAAACAACAATAATTTCATCTAGTTCTGGAGACCACAGTTCAGGTCCAAGCACCATCTGGGGCTGGAAGGTTCTCTTCCTGGTTTAGAGACAATTGTTTTCTTGCTACTTCCTTGGCAAGGTAGGGGGTGGGGAAAGAGAAAGGGAGAGAGGGAAAAGGAGAAGAAAATGGAGGGGGGAGAGGGAGGGGGAGAGGGAGAAGGAGAGGGAGAGAGAGAGAAGGTACATTTCTGTGCATAGCCCAGAACACAGGTGCAGGTGCTGTCTCTTCTTAGGAGCACCCTACTCCCTTCCTGAGGTCTCCACTTCCCATGACCTAATTACCTCCCAAAGACCCTACTTAATATTGGGGGTTAGGATTTCAACATATAAGTTTAGGGGACACATACACATTTGGTCCACAACAAGTTCACAGGAAATTCCTTGCTTTCTACTGCTCTTTCCAGAAGTAGTCTATTCGCCTAATTAACAATTACGGAAGTAAGACCAAAACTAACATTATCCCTATGGTGCCTTCTATGACATTTCCTTTTCAAATGATTCATTTAGCTTTTAGACTAATTATCTTGATATACAAGTACTTCCAGTCTGTTTATAGTACATGTGATTGTGTTCTTTATCTAAATTAACTTAAAAATCACTTGTACCTATAAAAACAGTGTGCACTATCAATTATTTGGCTTTATATCCAAATGTTTGACAGCTCTTACTTAAATTCCATCTATTCATTTGATAATAAAAAACTACTTATCAAATTAGGCTGACAAGTTTGGTACATTATGAATTCAGATTGTTTTAAATCAGGATTCCACGTTGTCTTGATCTTTACAGATTTTGTCGCTTTGTTCCAATATTTTGTTTTTATTATTACCGACTCTTGCTGAGTGCCAGGTGCACACTGTGTTGGGCAGAGGTGGGCACAGTTCCTACCCAGGCAACTTAGCATTAGTAGGAACTTAGCATTGATAGGAAGTTGCTCATATTTACTCATAACTTTTGACAGAATTTTGGTTCCTTTTGGAGATTTGCAGAACATGGTGTTTCCATATTGGAGCCATGCAGAACCATCATTTGGAACCTTATATTCTATTAATTGTGAATGGTTTTTATATCATGGCCCTCAGGTGGCCAGTGAACTCCTTTAAGTCCTCTCAGGCTTACTTTAAAGCTTTAGAATGCTTTAAAACAAGTAGATAGTACAACACATTTGAAAAATGATATGTTGTGCTACTCTCATGGAACAGGATATGAGCGGAGAGCCTGGCCATCACGGATGGGCACATATTGTCCAAGGGACATCAAGGATTTAGAGTAAGCTTTCACATTCCTGGCCTAAATATAATGCTTTTTAACGAAAAGACAAAGAAAAGACATCATTGTTAAGATAAAGAATCACATGGACCTCTAAATAAAGAAGAAATTGCAGAGGAATGGGGGCCTGGAGCCCAGAGTTCTGTGGTTGTGCTTCACTACCTTAAAGCATCTGGTCAAGTATTCATATAGGCTAAAAATGCCAAAAATAATAATGTTTTGAACTTATGTTTTTTCCCAATTAATCATACTTACTACGAGAGAGATATGTCCCTTCCATTTGCCTCATTTAAAGTGAATGGAGGCCCATGTTTGAAAAAAATAAAAAATAAAAGGAATCTCGCTCTAGGTCTGTGAACACCTGCTAAAGTTTGAATGTATTCTATCCTCACCAAAACTCACATCCAGGTTTAATTCTGTAACGCCACGGTATTGAGAGGTGGGGTCGATAGGGAGGTGACTGGGTCATAGGACACAACCTGAAAAGGGATCAAGAGCTGTTTCCCTGATACTGGATTAGGGATTATGGTACTAGATTAGTCCTCAAGAGAGCAAATTATCATAACAAGGCCACCAGGGCTGGGGATGTAGCTTAGCACTGGCCTAGTATGTCTGAGGCCTGGGGTTGATTCCTAGTAACAGAAAAAAGAAAGAAAAGGGGAAGGGAAGAAAGAAGATGATGGACAGAAAGAAGCAGGAAGAGAAAGAGCGGAAAGGGAGGAAGGGAAGCCAGGCTGTGTGTTTGGTCTCTTCTGCACATGTCTATTGTTTTGTTATGCACACTCTTGTCATGTAGTACCCTCCACCATGTGGTGACACAGCCAAAGGTTCCTCACCAGACATAGGCATCATTCTGCGAGGACTTTCCAGCTACGAGAATCATGAACCAAATAAGCCTCTTTTCCTTATAAAGTATGCAGTCTCAGGTATTCAGTTATAATAACATGAAATAGACTAAGAAACCTCCTAACTATAAAATTTAACCTCAAAATGATATATACTTAAGAGCATAAACTCTAAAAGCAGGCTTGCAACTTCTTTCTCATTTTAAATCATCTCAGTTTCTTAAAGTCCCCCATTCTAATAAGGAATGTTTATTCGATGTGGCAAGACTGAGGGTCAGCCAGGGAAAGTAACTTTCACTTGCCTGAATTCATACTGATAGTCTTCTGACTGTCCCAGTTTTGGGAGGAAAGAGAACAAATCTAAATGGAATCTGAGGAATTTAAGATAATTTCCAAAGGCTTGTTCAAGATAGAATAAAGATCAAACTTCTTTCATAGAATGGATTCCCTTGGATCCCACCTGCTGCTTCCTTCACTCCCGGTAACCCAGTCTAGTTTAGGTCCTCGAGGGCCAGATCCCTTGACACAACTACCTCTTAATACTTCTTCCTGACCTCCGTCATGCCAAGGAATTAAAAATATTTCAGCTGCTTCTCGACAAGGACCCTCTCCTCCCAGGGGACAGATGTCCACCCTGTGTCTATGTGGGAGCTCTATCTACTTGGTGTCAGAAATACCAGGAGAAGTGGGTTAGGCTGAATTAATTACTTTTGAAAAAACTGAATGATTTAATATTTCTAGAAAATAGTCTAAAATAAGCTCTCAATCATAGAGTAGAAATGGAGAGAAAACAAAAAAGCTACATTTCAAAAGAGAAAACAGTTTAGTTGCTCTGAGCAAATAAAGGGAGTGAGAGGGAGGAGGAAGGATGAGGAGGGGAAGAAAGGACTGGTGATAACACTGCAGGTGGCTGGGGGCTTCATGGGTACCCACTGCACTATTATGCTGTTAAATCTGAACACTGTATAAGTTCTAAATAACAAATATTATATAAAAAAGAAAATTAAAGGAAAACGGATATCGTGCTTAGTTACACCTAGAGAAAGAACATAATAGAAGGAAATATTAAACACAGTTGCATTGACTGCAGCTTTCTTTAAATTACTTTTTCTGGATTTAAAATAAAATACCAGCTGTTAATATTAGGGTCTACTTCAACAAAGAAGACAGTGAGCTTGAAGCGTCATTTTCCTTTGCACCAAATTCAAACAAGTCCAATAAATCCTACGAGAAAGTTCAGGAGGGTGAGGTGATGCCTTAGTTCAGGAAGTTGAACTTGGGGTTCTGATGGAGAAACACCTGTTCCTGAGCTCAGGTGCTAGCCTGCAGAAGAACCTGCACATCGCAAGCGTCTGAAAACACTATGACTAGCACCCACCAGGCACCTAATACGTGCCTTGCCTGGGCTGTCTGTATTGGCACTCAGAAGTTACTGTGCTTCCCATAGAGCCCACAGACCAGAGCAAAGGAGACCATAAGAAATGGTTAGTGCAAAATGTAATATGTGCAAAAGGGACATATGCACCAGGACAAGGGCAGGTTCAGCAAATGAATCTGTGCAAATGTGGCTTAAAGCCTGTGTTTGGCCATCACAGAAGTAACGACACCTTCTATTCAGGAAGTAAAGTCTCAGTAAGGTTAAGTTTATTCAAATTTTAATAACCAAACATGGGTACGTATTCAGGAGTTTCTGGCCATCTGTCAGATTGAAAGCCAACAGGGAAAGGAAAAAAGTCAACATGTGTTTTCCTGAGAGTCCTCATCCCCAGGGATAGCAGCTCCAGGACAGCCACGCCACCTCTGGCCAGCCACACGTACCGCCAGCTCTCTGCACCCAGGTTTTCTCATCTGCCAAAGCAGGTGCTTAACACCTCACAAGCTGCTGTCCAATCAAAACTGTCCCACAGTGTGTGGTAAGGGGTTCCTTGAAAGACCTGAATCATCATGAAGTGCTGGCCTTAATCATATTAGCGAGGGAAAACCTGGTAAAGGTTACTAGTGGGGTTTGTCCTTCCTAAAGTTTAAATTTTGGATTCTCTTGGTTAACTGAGTCCCATCCTCCATCCCCTGGAGGTCAGAAGGGAACCCAGCAGAGGCATTCAGACAATGCACCTCTTCCAGGGTGCCCTGTTATCAGCTCCACTCTTACCACAATTCTTTCCTCTCCAAATATGACCCTGCGCTTGTTAGTTGAAGAATCTGAACTATTTAGAATCAGAAAAATCCGTTTTTTTTTGTTTTTTTAGAGTTCTACCAAATAAACCCTATAAAATATCACTAAGGCTGTGAGCAAGCCAAATCACCAATCAAGAGGTAACATTCCAAGTCCAATAATAATGGCTATCCTTTCTGAAAAATGAATAATAATGTTTCTACATAAAGGATCAATCATGTAGCCAAATTTTCAGATTTATTTTTTCCAAAGTCTGCCATGTCTTGGTTACCTGAGTGTGCTAAAGGTTTTGCAACTTTCACTTCCCATCCGCACATGCAGCAGGCAGATGGTGCAATCCAGATTTTGCGGATGGGGAAAGGGAAGTGCGGAAGCTACAGTGCTCAGGGTGTGGGGAAGAGTGAGAGCAGAGAGGGATCTGAGAACAGAAGCTCGGGATTCCCAGGTCTCTTTAGAATCCATAAATCACAGCACACCTACCAAAGCACCCCCTCTTCCTGGAGGCGTCCTTGCATATGCTGAACCCCAGTAGTGTGTCCCCTCTCATGTTTCCTAGGATCCCTCTATTCCTACAGACTCAGTGAACTCCTCCATAAAATAGGAATGAAATCCTATTATAAAGGTTAAAAGGGTTAACATAAAGATGCTCCTCTACTTGCAACGAGATATGGCCTGATGAACCCACTGGAAGCTCAAAATACTTAGGTGGAAAATGAGTAAGACCTAACTGACCGACTCCTCCAGCTCAGCAGCACAGCACACGAGAGAGCACTGGGGGTTTGCCTTCGTGATCACAGGGTTGACTGGGTGCTGTGGCTTGTGACTGTTGCTCAGGATTGCCACAGAGGAATCAGACCATGTACTGCTGGCCTGGAGTCAAGGTAAAAATAGTATGGTTTCTACTGAATGCCCATCACTTTCACAGCACTGTAAAGTTAAAAATAAAAAATCAAAACCAAAGATGGTAAGTCAAACCATCATAAGTCGGGGACAGTCTGTATAAAAACTCTCAAAAGTTAAAAAACTTATAATTTTTTTTAACTTATAAGGTAAGTTCTTTCTCTTTATTTTGTAAGACTGTAAAACTCATCGGATCATAACATCTTACTAGTTGCCACTCAGTACTTCCATATGCCATAGCTCATTTCATCTTCACATGAGATCTGCAAAGGACGTCCCTGAGCTGCTGCAACTTGTTAGTTTTTGTGACCTCAGGGAGCTCACTAATTGATCAGTACCCCATCTCCTAAAGAGCGATCATCCTAGTCACCATGGAAGCCGTGTAGTAAACACATGTGCTGGTGATCTTGGTGATCTTACTCATGCATGGCTGAACCATGATTGGACTCAGATCCAACTGCTTCTCCAGCCTCATGTTATGCCACTTATCATTATGGTCTGTAATCTACACTCGAGTACACACACCTGTTCATGTCACTTGATTATATGAGTTTCAAGGCGGGGATCACATTTTATCCCTCTATTAAGCAAGGTGATGAGCATCCAGTGGAAAAAACTAACATCTCTTGAACTGAATGGAGAAGAAAATTTGTGGCTCTCTTCATTACTCCTGGGTTCACCAACCTTGATTTCACTGAGGTACCAGGGAAGCTGGTTCTTGGGGCATGGAAGTAGGAAACCAGAAGGGCCAATGGAGAAATGCTGACAGAAGAAAAAATCTCCTGAAAAGAGAAAATGATTGGAGGTGGAGCCCAGACATATTTCCCCCTTAGTTATATCCATCAAAGGATTAAGGGATAGATCTCTTCTGGCAGAAAGGATGGAAGGATTAGAAAATGAACTTGGAAATGCTGAAGGCCTTTTAGACTTGATTGAGCTGGAGAGAACAGAACAGAAAGCTCCAGGAAGGGCCCTGGACTTAGAAGGAATAAGTTCACCTTGTATACTGAGCTGCTGCCACTCAGCTCCAAACCCACCGACCTGTGCTCTGCTGCCTGAGCTGGGCTGGGCTCTGCAAATGGCACTTCTACTTTGTCAGTGGCTCTCTGTCAGGCTCTACCAACTAGGCCTAGATGGGAGATTGCAGGCTGGAAGAGGGAGAAAATCTGGCTTTTCTTGCTGCCTGTCCATTCCTGTTAGGATCCCCAGCAGCACTTCTGTACAGTGCAGCATCAGTTGGACCATGAGCAGCAGCTGAATCTAGATTACAATTTTACCAGTGTCTGCAGGACCAGCTCCATTGTATTCTCCAGAGGTGCCAGCACAGCTGCTGATGGCTGTCTTCTGAGGTTGGATCTTAGTGCCTGGGCTCAGAAGATGCCTCCTCTTCCAAGGTGTGGGCCTCAGCTCCAAGAGACCCTGCTACAAAGCTAATGTTAAGGGGCACTAATTCCAACTCCTTCTTTTGTTCCCTCAGTTCTACAATGGAAGCTGCTTTCTGAAGTTGCTGCCTCCATAATTCCTTCTTAGAAATTATGACTTTTTGGTTACTTCTTTTAATCTTTAAAGAGTTGATTCTTTGTATTAGAAACACAAATGCTGATAGGATCTCTTGCCTGGACCCTGGCTGACACACCTAGAATGAAAGAGAAAAAGACTGACCTGAAAGAGTCTGTGGTCTCTATCCCTGTTATCATGACAGATTCTAATGAACTATAGAAATAACATCCAGAAAAAACAATTTGCAATGTCAATCTAAACAAACAAATGAAAAAAATGTGTTGAGAAAGTTGCTCAGGAAATAACCGAGTTGCTTCTGGCACAAATTCTCTAGTCTTTTAGGGAACTTCAAAGGTACTAACACTGCCTCCTCCTTTCATATACTCAACAAACACTCTCCAAGAACTAAATCCTGCACGAAAGTGCCCCAATCCCTGCAAAGGCAAAGAAACCAGACCTCTGAGCCTTCGGGTGTCTTTCCATCTCTTTCTCAGATACTCTGGTATCAGAAGAAATTCCACCTATGTGAGCCTAACCTGGAGGGTTAGGGTTTGCAGGCTGCTGGAACAGAGCTGGCGGGGCATGTCACATACACCTGTCACACAGCAATGACTCTTTTCATGCTGCTGCAAGTCCAGCTACCTGCTGCCCTACGAGGCCATCATTAATTGTGTGTGGTCGATAGCACTGTGAAAGAACCCTGTGGTCTCATCAGCACGGGATGCCCCCACTGGCCTCCTGTCCCCACTGCCTCTCTGCTGCCCGCAATGTCATGAGAAATTTAGCCTGAGCCTGAGTAAAATGGAATCAAACATTTTCCTATGGGCTATTTTTCAATAACTTCTTCCGCAAATAACCTGAGGATTCAAAATGGTTTGCAATGCTTCACTGTTATCCTCCTTTGACAGGTAATATGTAGACAGCCTTTGTTCCTATGAAAAGTGTGACAAACCTGAATTTGACAAGCCAGATAGGACGTAATTTCTTTTTGGCAGACTTGTCCAAGGTTCTGAATATCTTTTATTTCTTTCTTGATTTCCTTCTTTCTCTCCCCCCATAACCCCTGAAGGGGAGATTGAAAGGGTGGGGAGAAGGGAAGGAAACTGACTCATTTCATTTGCAGGGTTATGCAATATTTTCTCAAGCTTTTTCTTTGCTACATCTATACTCTTACTGATCACCACTTGGCCCCTGAATTAAACAGATAATTCTGTCTCTGGGTAGAGGCTGGAAGGGCAGAAGGTGTACCTCCTGCAAGGACAGGCTAGAGTGGTAAGCCCTCCAAGAGAAACGGCAGAAGAGTGAGCTCCAGGGCCCTGAACCTGCCTGTAGCTGATAAACCTGTTACTCGCTCACGGTCAGGTAGCAGCCTGCCTGCGCTGTCCATCCCGGCCTGCTTGCTCTGTGTGCTGCTAATGAACCAGAACCCTGTCAGTGCTTAGGAAGCCTTTGGTTGGCTCCCCCTTTCTTGGATCGTGACAAGGAGATGAGGCAGAAAGCAGAGACGGGAGGAGGTGAGGGCCAGAGGGAGACATGAGAACTGAGGAGAGGGTAAGGCAGAGAGCTGCTGAGGGCATAAAGGAGCTGGGCTGTGAGCAGGGCTGGAGCAGGAGCCACGTGGGCCAGTGTGATGGGTGGTCCTTTGAGCATCGTCATTACCTTCCAGAGGCCCATGTACCTGCCATGTCCTCCTTTCTGGGCTTCTCCCACTTGGGCCTGCTGTGGCAGCCAGGAGTGCTGGCTGTGCTGTGGGCATGCAGCGTTTCCCTGCTAAGTGGAAGTAGGGAAGGCCCTTGCAGGACACATCACCATGAGAGACAGTGTCTGCTCCGCTCTCACATTCTAACTGGCTCCTGAACATGAGTGGGTGAATATGGGATCCCCCTAGGGACTGTCAGATGTCCACTCAGCTCTAAAGCAAAGACACCAGGTAAATCCCAAATGAAGAGTCTGGTATGGAGGCACAGTCTATTTTCAGGCTGGCACATTGGTAATCCTCCACTGCTAGGGCTCACTACTATTTCCAACAGATTTTAAACATCACAAGTGATACTAGAGGGTGGATGTCTTAAAGGTCTGAGCCAACTGAAGCAAAACAGGGATATAAAAATATGAACATCTTTGAAAGGCATTGTCTGCAAACTAACTTTTAGTATCCATCAGCCCATGATAGGTGGTCTCTTTTTTTTTCTTCATTGATTCAACAAATATTTAAGGAACACTACGTGCAAAGAAATGTGAAAGGCACATGAAAGATACTAAAGATTAGCAAATATCCCTGTTTTACAAGAAATTTACAAACTAATAGGGAAGGCCATTATGGGCAAAATTAATTTAAATATTAGTTTAAACATCAAACTAATTTCAGGAATGAATTGCAAACACAGTATCATGGGAATTCAAAGAACAAAGGAGTCATTGGGATATTTGTGGAGGAAGGGGCAACTGTATAATGCCCCAAGTGAGAAAAGGGAAATATGGATCCAGCAAAGATAAACTATCAGCACAACTCTGAAGTTCCTTCTAGCTCCATGTGCTAAGGCACAGGTGAGCTCTCTGGTATGTTGAATTTAAAATACAACCAGGACATCCAAGTGGACACAATTAGTAGGCACCTGGCTGACTACCACGAGGAGAAGCTGGGGCCAGAAACCAACCTAGTGAGAGCAGAAGCTGCTTGTTGTGTTTCTGTGGTCTTTCAACAAAGTCAATGTAATAGATACGAGATTTCTTGTCATATTCAATCAATGCGCAAATAGAAAAAGTGACCATTTAGTCTAGGACCACTAAGTTCCTGAGTTTTCCCTCCATCCTGCTGCTGCTTGGCCTTAGGTCTCTCAGTATGACTTTTAGACATCTGATTCAATTGAAGTATGTTTGGTTTTCTTTCCCCCAAGTTCTAGGAAATTAAGTTATAATTTTGTCAAAAAAAGATGAAAGGGTGGGGTTTACCTATCCAAGGCTAAATGGCATTGACATCAAAGAGTTCCCCCACCCATTCCCAAAGGTTCATGAACAGAAGTCTGAATTTATTGTGAAAGTGTCATGCTGCATTTGCACTTGTTCTCTTAGGTCTATTTTACTAATATGTGGTTGATATGGATAACTTAATGACATCCGGTTAAATCCTCACAGTTGTCTTTTTTTTTTTTAAAGAGTGAGAGAGGGGAGAGAGAGAGAGAGAGAGAGAGAGAGAGAGAGAGAGAGAGAGAGAGAGAGAGAGAGAGAGAGAATTTTTTAATATTTATTTTTTAGTTTTCGGCAGACACAACATCTTTGTTTGTATGTGGTGCTGAGGATCGAACCCGGGCTGCACGCATGCCAGGCGAGCGTGCTACCACTTGAGCCACATCCCCAACCCCTTCACAGTTGTCTTGATGACTGGTGAGTAATTTCTCATGGTTAATCCAATTCCAGAGAAATTTCACTGTGTGCTTATAATGTGCAAAGCAATGAGTTTGCTTTTAAGAATTAAAAAAGAATACAATTGAGTTTAAAATTCAGCGAAAGAGAAAAGTCATCTAGAAATGCTTATAACATAAATCATTGGAGGCTTTATGCAAAAGTAAAATCTTTTTTTCCATTTCAAAAAATCAAAAAGTCAACCAGGTCAGTACAATTTACATAGCTCTACTGGTGCTGATATAAAATTTAATGGGACAAATACTGCATTCACAGGGCTTAGGGATAAAAAGTGGATGTGACCTTGTATCAGACCCCTCTCCTTTGAGCAGATAATATTCTGGAAACAGATAGGAGTATATCCATACTTCCAGCCTGACCCTCCTCAACATATTTCTGGGGTGATGACACCGAGGTACAGACTATAGATATAACCACATAAACTGTGGAGCATGTGCTGGGGCTGAGGATTTCTAAACTGGGCTGTATGGAGGCCTGTGCCTCTAACCAGCTGAATCTGTATCTCTGGGAGCAATACTTGATATCAGTGTCATCAGAAAGCTCCTTGGGGAACAATGATGCATTGGGAACTGCTGGTCATGTCTAATGCCATAGTTCATCTCTCTCCGTAAAAGGCTACTGGTCATGCACACATCAGTATTCACAACTGCGTTTGTATGCACTGAGAGCTGTTCAGTAGCAATGTCAAATAAATACGCTATCTAGCGATTACGGTGCTCTGGCAATGAAGCAGGTACTGAGCTGAGGAACTTACATACATTCTGACATATAATCTTCAAAAACAATCTTGGAAGATAAGTACTACTGTTTTCCCAGTCTTCAGAGGGGAAACTGTAGCTCAGAAGTTAAGTGACTTGCTCGGAGTCACACAGTTACTTAGGGTGGAGCTGGCAATGAACCCTGTCTGCTTGGCATGAGTGTTTGTACTTCTCATCACTAAGATTCACCAGCTCATTTATATGTACAGAATATTCAATTTTTCAAATGTGTTCTGCAACTATGCATGAAAAGCTATTTCATTCATATTTATCCATAAAATGGAGAAAAATAAAAATCTCCTTGAAAGTGATTTGCCAAAAGTGTATATATTCAGCATCTATTTTCATACAACATGTTTCTGATTATGTATGTCCAATCTCAGCATCCAGACTCTAAGAGGATCCTGCCAGCATTCCTAGATACAGTGTGGTCTAGCGTGCTTCATCGAACACTTCAGGAGCCACTGCAGGATGACTGCTGCAGTCCAGCACATCTGCAGAGGTGACCGCAGTCTGCCTACAAATTGAACAGGCTCTGCAAAACACGACACTGCTGAGCAAAGCTATAGGGATTTTTCTGTTTTCAGAATAAAATACAATTCTTCTATTGTAGAGACAAAGACAAACTAGTTTTCTGAGCTCAGTCTTCTGCTAAGCACAGATAGTGCTCCTGCCATGTAAATACTAATCCTACGACTAATAATAGCTAAAATTTATTGAGCTCCTACTATGTGCCAAATGCCATCTAGTGCTTTCCACTAATCCGCACACCAACCCACCACTACAGAGGCAGACCCAGAGGCACAGAGAGATTGAGAAATTTGCCTCGGATTCAGTAAGGTGGTACCAGAACTTGGGTGGGACTTGAACAAGCTGGCTCTTTACTATACACAGAAGCTCCTCAACTTACAATGGAGTTACTTTGAAAAACCCTACCAGTTGAGGGTACAGTAAATGGAAAATGCATTTAATACACCTAATCTATGGAGCATCATCTTAGCTTAGCCTACATTAAACATGTATAAAACATTCATTAGCCTACAGCGGGGCAAAACTGTGTAACACAGAGCCTGTTTTATAACAAAGTGCTAAAAAGCTCTTATGCAGACACAGAAGGGCATTTTGCAGACATGATAGGATGCAAACCCACAAAACACAATGTCCCAAAATGCTGGCAACTCATCCACTGCAGAGTGCTAGCTGTCCCCCCTTGTGATCAAGGGGCTGACTAGGAGCTAAGGCTCACGGCTGCTGCCAAGGATCCAGAGAGAGGATGGGACTGCATATTGCCTGCCTAGGAAGAGATCCAGGTTAAAAATTCCAGGGCTGGAGTGCGGACTAATGGTAGCACACTTGCCTAGCAAGTGGGAGGCCCTGGGTTCCATCTCCAGCACTGCAAAAGGAAAATAAATATGTAAAAATCCCAAATGTGATTTCTACTAAATATGTGTCACTTCTGCACCATCGTAAAATCCAAAAACACAGGTCACAGCATCTATTGGAACCATCTCTTGGGAACCATCTATTTCAGGTTCTGTGACAGGCACAGCGATTGCAAGGACAAACCAGATAAAGCTCCTCAAGGGGCTGAGAAACACCTGACAGAGGGTGGCAAGCAAGGGTCTGTTTTCTGTGTAAGTCTCAAGGAGCAGCACAGTAAAGACTGACCTAAAACTGTCACGAGATGCTATCAAGAAAGGTTTGGTTTGATAGAGTATTCATTCCAATTCATTCCAGAAAGCAGATCTTGGGGTGATCCCTGTGCCCATGGTATGGATATAAAGGTGTAGAGAAAGAGGCTGGAGTGGCCTTAGGACACAGATGGGCCTCAGTCTCGGATTTAACTCTTAAGGCCTTGAAGGCCACCCAGGGATTACAGTGTTAACACAGAGTTAAGAAAAAAAAAAAAAAAGACAACCATAAAGTCTAGCATCTAGTGGGCAATGCAATAAATGGAGATTACTGGGCAGGGAGTACTCAGAGGAAAGGGAGAAGATCCAGTAGGCAGAACCAGTGGCACCCCCAAGTTTAAGATAGCAAAGGGAAAGGGAAGATGTTAGAGAAAAGCCAAAAAGTGGGCAAGACAACTGGGGAAGGAGAAGATAGTCGCCTGGTTTCTTTGGCAGAGGTGCCTAAGGCTTTGCTTTTAGTGCAAATCAACAGTTCAGGGGCGTTTGTGTTGCTTTGTGCTTTAATATGAATGATTTGTTTATATTTGAAAATCAGGAAATTTAACATTATCTGGGTTTCTAACTTATCTTCAGAAGTACATGGGGTAGCCCTGGACTTGGACTTCCTATGTTAGCAAATCAAAAGGGACTGGCGATGCCCTGTTGCCCACAACCCTACCTCTTCCCCATGGCTCCTAACTTCCTCCCATTCACTGCCTGGCCCATGCATACATTTCAAATGGTGGTTCTCAGCTCTAAATCAGATACTAAGAACAGAAAGGAAGAGATTGCTCTGGGGAGGACTTCAGGGACCACTCTTTACAGCGGGGGAGTGGGCACCCATCCTCAAGAGGCCTGGCTGTTGCTTTCCTTGGAGAATAAATGTCCAGTCGTGACTTTTGGCCCCAAGTGCCTTACCTTACAGGATCAAAATCAGAGTTTTACGTGTGTTTAAACATATTTTCTTGTAATTTGCATATATGATTTAACATGTATTAAATACATATATTATCCCATTTAACAACTCTATGAATATGAATATCCTCTTCTTAGAGAGTTTAGTATAATTAGCCCAAGATCACACCAGGGAGATCTGAATGGGCAGTACACCTTCAGAACTCAATGTCCCCACTTGAGGCAGCATGGGACACTGGATAGAAAGAAGGTTTACAGATGCTCTCTGTAAAGAGGTTTCCAAGTCTTGAAAATGCTAGTTTCAGGTTTCTTATTGTTAGGCTTCTCAAAAATCTTCATAAAAACTAATGGGCTTTATAAATCTTTAAGCGAGGGAGGCCATGATACCAAATTTAGTGGTGAAATCATTCACATAGAAATATATAGTAGTGTAAAGAATGGGTTTTGGAACAAGAAAAATTAAAACTTCTAATTATGGTTGAGAAATATAGAGTTTTAAAAATATATATTTGCAAATCTTATGTTTCATTTACTGAAATCTGCTAGCTTATGATCCAACTATTTTCTCACCAACCTGAAATATTGTTGATTAAAGTAAATCCTGTATTATGAATCTACTAATTTGAAATTTTTGTTAACTCAACAACTTCTAAAATACTAATATAATAAAAAACAATCTTACACATGTATGATATTTTTATGGTCACCAATTCACATATTATTCAGCATGAGCTTTTAACAACAGCAATTGCTGTGTTCCCATTTTATGAAGAAAATTAAGTCCGAAAAAGTGTAAATAAATGGACCACATTCAAAAAGATACCAAGTAAACGACAGTACATTAACCCATTCTTTTCACCAAAATATATCCTTAAGGACTGCCAGATACTAATGAAAAGAGTAAACACTAATTTAGTACATTTTAAATATTAAAAGTATTTTTCCCATTTATTAATCATTTGAAGATTATTCATGTGGTTATATCATATAATCATCAATTGGCCATACGTTTTGAGTAATCTTATTCCTTAATCAACAGTGGTTTAAAGCCAGTATATTACAAGTCATCTGTTCAATATGGCTTAACCATATTAGAACTACTAGAATTCTAGTATACCAAGGAGCCAATCCTAATTAATAACAGTCTTTAATACCGGAACATAGTTACCAACCACTTAAAGAATCAATGCCATTCAAATTCTTCCAAAATAATTAAAGAGGAAGGAATATTCCAAATTAATTTTACAAGGCCAACATTAACCTCATACCAAGGCAGATAAAAAAGAAAAGAAGAAAAAATTAAAGATCAATATTCTTTTTTTTTTTTGGGGGGGGGTGGTACTGGGCATTGAACTCAGGGGCAGTCAACCACTGAGCCACATCCCCAGCCCTATTTTACATTTTATTTGGAGGCAGGGTCTCACTGAGTTGCTTAGGGCCTCACTAAACTGCTGAGGCTGGCTTTAAACTCACAATCTTCCTATCTCAGCCTCCTGAGTCTGTGTTTTATCCTGAAAAGCTAGAAGCTTTTCCTCTAAGATCAGAATAAGACAAGAATACCCACTCTGACCACTTTTATTCAAAGAAGTAGTAGAAGGTCCAGGCAAAGCAAAATAAGAAAAATAAATAAAAGGCTTCCAAATTGGAAAGCCTTTGCTTTTGCAAGTTACATGACCTTATATACAGAAAACCCTAAAATATCCATCCCTAAACTGTTATATAACCAATAAATGAATTCAGTGAATTTGTAGGATATAAAATCAACACACAAAACGAGTGACACTAACAACAAACTATCCATAAAAGAAATCAAAAAATAATCCCATCTATAATAGTATCAAAAGGAATAAAATACTTAGGAATTAATTAAACCAAGAAGCTGAAAGATGAGTACACTGAACATTATAAAATAATGATGAAACAAACTGAAGAAGATACAAATAAGTGGAAAATTATCCTGTGCTCCTGGACTGGAATAATGAGTATGTTATGAGTCCCTTATAACCAAAGTGGTTCATAGATTCAATGCAAACTCCATCAAAATTCTAATAAAATTTTTCACAAAAATATACCTCACTATAATTCATATGTAAACACAAAAGACCACAAATAGCCAAGGAATTCTTGAATAAAAAGAACAAAGTTAAAGGCATCATACTATCTGATTTCAAACTACATTACAACGCTATGATAATCTAAAAAGAATGGTGCTGGCCTAGAAACAGATATACAGCCCAAAGGAACAGAACAGAGAGCTCAGGAATAAACCCAAATATATATGGTCAATTAATCTCTTTTGGTGGGGAGGGGGCAAGGATATACAAGAGAGAAAGAACAGTCTCTTCAAAAAATGGTTTCTGGGCAACTGGATATCCACATGCAAAAAAAGTGAACTTGAATACTTATACCATACACAAAAATCATCTCAAAACGGATTAAAGACATAATTTAAGATCTGAAATCATAAGCCTCCCATAAGAAAACCTAGGAATAAAATTCTCTGACACTGATCTTGGCCATGATGTTTTGGCTATAACACCAAAAGCAAAGGCAACAAAACCAAAACAGGTGTGACTACATCTGAACAGCAAGAAAAAGTCAACTAAATGGAAAAACAACCCACATAAAGGGGAAAATATTTGCAAGCTGTTGTTAAATCAAAACTCAACAGACCAAGTATCTTAGAAATAAAAAGGTTTATGTTGAGCCATTATAGGTATTAGAAAAAAATAAAATAAAAAGGAACAGGTCCTGAGACAACTTCCTACAGGGCTGTGTAACAGTTGGAAAATGTCCACTGGACCAAAGTTCGGAGCATTTTTATAAACTTTGGGGGTCTGCCTGGAGTTAGCAGTCTGAAAAGTTCGTACTTCAACAGGACACAGGGGCTCTTGGAGTTATGATTGGATTGAAATCAAGTTTTCAACATACACAATTTATTTGGCAGATGTGATTGATTAACTTCCCTTATCTGTTCATTATCTGGCCTTTGTAATGAAATTTAGGAATATCAGAATTTTTCTTTTTCCTCTCTCTCTCTCTCTCTCATTATATATATATATATATATATATATATATATATATATATATATATATATATATATAAATAAGTGGTTACTATGCAAAATATACAAAGACCTCATATAACTCAATATGGAAAAAAAAACCAAATAACCAAATTTTAAAACATAGGCAAAGGACCTGAATAGATATTTTTCCAAAGAAGGCACAGAAAACGGCCAACATGTGCATGAAGAGGTGCTCAGCACCACTAATCATTAGAGGAATGAAAATCAAAACCACAGTGAGGTAGCACCACATAACTGTCAGCATGGTTATTATCAAGGAGAAAGAAGATTAGTGTGGGGAGAGGGCACAGTGAAAAAGAAAACCTTATTCACTGTTCATAGGACTATAAATTGGTACAGGCCTTATGGAAAATACCATGGAGGTCCCTAAAAAATTAAAAGGAGAACTACAGTATGATCCAGCAATCCTACTTGTGAGTACATACCAAATCAGGAATTGGAAGGGATAATGTGCGGCCCCCCACTCATTTCAGCATCATTCACAGAAGCCAAGCTATGGAAACAATCGGAGTGTCATCAACGGGTGAGCGGATAAAACGCAGTATATAAATATGCCATGGAATAATGCTTAGCCACCAAAGGAGGACCTCCTGCTGTTTGTGATTAACATGGGTGAACTTGAAAGACATTTATGCCAAGCGAAATAAGCTAGACACAGAAAGACAAATGCTGCAGAAGGCTCACATGTGGAATCTAAAGACAGCTGAACTCACGGAAGCAGGAAGTAGGAAGGTGGCTGCTGGGGCATGAATGGGGAGGGGAGATGCCGGCCAGAGGGTGCAAACTTTCAGGTATAAGACGAATAAGTTTTGGGGATCTTTATGCAGCGTGGTGACTACAGTTAATACCACTGTACTGTTTACTTGTAATTTGATAAAAAGCAGTTTTGAGTGTCCTTGTCACATAAACACAGAGACAAAAATGTAACTCTGAGTGGTAAAAAACATATCCAGCTGATTGTGGTAATGACTACCCAGTGTATATGTCTATCAAATCATCACATTCTATACCTTGAATACATACATTTTTATTTCAAAGATATATATATATATGTATATAATATTTTTAATTATCAATGGACCTTTATTTTATTTATTTATACGTGGTGCTGAGAATCAAACCGATGCCTCACACATGCTAGGCAAGCTCTCTGCCACTGAGCCTCAACCCAGCCCTCAATTACACATTTAAAGAAAAATCAAAATAAAACAGAAATGTGGACGTTTTTATTTTTAGTCTGAAGAAGAGTAAATATTTACTTGCCTTGCACAATTCTGCTTTCTTTTTATATAGAGTTATTCCTAAAGATCCCCAGCACTCTTTCTTAGTATGAAAAAGAATATTGGAAGAAGGATATTACAGTAATAAAAATAAAGCATTTTTCTTTCCTGTGCTGCTCTTGTCATTTAGTTTCCGCATAACCTAATTCTTATTCTGATCAGAGAAGAAGGAACTGAAAATCAGAATTTTATTAACACCATCGCTATCTCCCCACTCTCGGGCACATGCACAAACACAGCCCTCTGGTTCCTATTTCTGCATTTCACAGATGAGCTTTCCTGGCCGCTTTCTGTGCACATGATATATAAAGTAGCTTTTGTTTCCAGAGATTTATGTCAAAGACTTCTTCATTAAATGCTATTTGAGGGCAGATGCATATGCATGGAAGGTTAAAACAAAAACAAAAACATGCTGATAAAATAGCCATCAAGGAAATATGCCTGTGATAGGCCATAACGTGGTCTTTTCCCAAAGGATGCATTCAAAATACACACGCCAGAGATGGAGGTTTCATGAAAATCAAAGGGAGGTCACTAAAAACTGGGGGAGGGAGGAGGGAAGGGAAAGGAGAAATAACAGGAGAATTGTCTGGCCAAATAACTACATTGTGTTTACACACAAATATGTAACATGAATCCACTGTTATGTACAATTATAATACACCAATGAATACATGGAAAAATAAACACTAAGAACATTGTGTGTACAGGCACACAAACATGCACATGCACACACCTAAGGAGGAGGGAGGTAGAAGAGAAGGGGGGAGAGAAGGAACAGAAGGAAATAGAAGGGAAGGGAGGAGGGAGACAGGAAAGGAGGGAAGGAAAAATCGGAGGGTAGGAGGGAGTGTTAACTTCAAAAGGCCTTTAAAATCATTTTAAAAATATATGAAATTTCCATGTAGAGGAGTCATCACTTGCAAGTGGACTGGCAGAGGTTTGTTGAAAAGTCGAATCTAGACATTTGCTTGTTTGTTTTGATGGTGGGGGGGCACGGGGGATGCTGCTGCTACAAACATTACCCAATTCCTTTTGGGATCTTGGTGAATTCTGCCGTATCTCACATGAGGGGTGAATGGATTTATGAAAATAAAGGGAGAGAGAAAGTAGGGTATTGATCAGAGTAGTATCAACAGCTGCGTCCAACTTCTCACCCTGTCAAGAGGAACTCAGGGTCAGCAGAACCTTCATGTGCCTACTCAAGGCCAGTGTGAGTGTGTGGGAGTGTGTGGGTGTGTGCAGTGTGTGTGGATATGTGCACAATTGCATGTGCATGCCACGGGAGGGGGGAGGGATGGGGGAAACCTAGAGCTGTTGGTGGTTCCACAGAGATATCCCCTGAAAAAAATCCCACTTTTGCCTTTGAATACCACTACCAATTGATGAAAAGGCCACTTAGCTCTAAGACAGTATCGATAATTTCCTCAGAAGTATAAAATGTCTCAGGGTTAGGAAGACAAAAAGATATCCTTTCAACACAGGGGACCCCATACCCCTTGCCTGGAACAAAACAGACTACAAGGTCATCAAGTGCACACAGTATGAGCCAGACCAGCTGAGCTCAACCCTGGCTCCACCACACACTGTGGCCCTTTATGTAACCTTTTTAGGTCTCAGTTTTTTATCTGTAAAGTGGGGTCAATTATAGTACTGCACCTATGTAAAAGGCTTTTTATATAAGGGGTATAAAACAGTGCCTGAAAGCAAGATAAAAAGATCTGTTAAAAGAACAAATAATCCTAACTGTAAATATAAAAAGGGTGAATTAATTTCTGATACGGAACAGATTGATTTATTAATAATGTGAATGGCATCCATGTTTCCCTGGGATATTTTAAGCTGCCATAGAAATGAAATTGTCTGGAAGTAGAGCCACATTTATCATTTTATAAATGGGGAAACTGAGGCAGCAGGTGGGTCTACTTAAGCATGTAGGATTCTTCTGACTTCCTACAAAATGCTGCTCACTTGGTTGCACCTACAGCAGGTATTCAATAAACATTGGGACCCTGAGATCTGTGAATGTAATCCAGATAGAAATATTCTTCTTTATTCTTATTTCTCTTATTTCACAGATGCTAAGGAAGAAGTGATACATTTGACAAACTGAACCATTTTGTTTTTACAATTACTTTTGTTTTTCAAACATGAGAACACCCATCCATTGGTGAGATGCTTGTTTAAAGAGTGTCACAAGATCTCCTAATGAATGAAGGAGGGTTGGAGATCATCAGACGCTGCAGTACAATTATTTCTTAAATCCCCTTGGGCTTGGCTAAGCACTCATTTAATACACCTCAAATAGCTCTATGTGAGCTGTATTGCTTATACTGCTTTGAAAATACTCAAGCTGTCAAAAATAAGCCAATACAGTACATCATGGAATCTGCAAGTTGAACACTGTTTTGTCTGCAAGGCCAGTAGAAACTTCATTATTCTGTGTCTCATACTTTTAACTAATGTACAGGACTATCCCAGTTTGCTGAAAGATAGTACCATTTTTTTTTTAAACTTTGAAAAAGGTCATTTAAAAAAAAAAGTCTTGTGAGATCTGATTAAAAGTTAGTCTAGTAGTAAAGAGTTTTACAACAGCATACACACAAAAAATTCATTATTCTGTAGCAAAGGCTCTGCCACAAATTGTCAGCTTGGACCATATGAAATTATTAATAAGTGAATGTTTTTCAGTGCCCCCAAAGCTACTTTATATGGTTACATCTGATAGTTGTATAACCCAGGAAAAACTTCTAAATTCTCTAAATCTCAATTTCTCATGTGCAAAACAGGAATACTCTAAGTACTTTCTTTATGGTGTTATTGTAAAGATTATAGAAAGGACATGAATAGTACTTTGCACAGTCACTGTGGGTACACAATGCTAATTAAAAGTTAACACTATTCGTAGTTATAATATGAACATCTGGTTCTGAGGCTGATTTGTTGAAGGAAATGTGAGCTGGAAATATCTTGCTGCGATCATTTTTAAAAGCTCCTTCAGGGCAAAACACTCCAGGGCTCAGTGTACACCACCTAACCCTGTCCTTCATTTGTGGGATTAACAACAGTCTCAACAAAGCAGCTGTTGGCTGGAGGAGGGTCCCAGAGCTCAGAACGATTAATGAGCACATGCAGCACTTCTCACATATCTGCCTAGAAACTGAAAGACTTGAGGAGTGATGGCGCCCCAAGGGACCATGTTCAGCAACACACTGGTGTCATCCTCAGCAGCAGCCCTTACAGGTTAGATACATGACTGCTTCTGGTTTTTAACAAAAAGCAAAACATAATTAATTGAAATGCTTTCTAAAATCTACTTTCTGCTGGTCATGGGATTCCTTTATTTCTCCATATTTGTGTATTTTGATTTTAGTTTCCATTTGTATTTCTACTCAAAAGAGCACTAAATGTCCTGAAACTGCTTTTTGTGCAGTGGTTTTCTCTCCCCAGCAGCACAGGTATTCTCTGAGGCAGGGGCCATCTCCAGTGCTGGGCACACACCAGGCTCCCCGTAAATAGATGGTGAAGAGTGGATACTGCAAATCCAGTTGTGAAATGGGTCCCTGACTGCAATCATTCTGCTCACCTTTAAGGTTGTAAACCTCTAAAATGACTACTGTGGCCCTTTTTAGCTTCCTGTAAACTCTTCTGCTATGCTGCTGTAAATCCTTGACTTAATTTTATGCATACAGAAGGATAACTTTCCAGAGCCAACAAATAGACAAGTTCCCCAATGGTTCTGTTTATCCTTCATACTAAACAAATGCAGTTTCTGGCAACCTACGCTTTCCGCTAATTACACATATTGACAGATATTTATAAGTACAGCTGGTAATAGAGCTAGACAGCAGTATCCCATGGAAGTAAGAAGACTACCTAGAACAGGAAGAGTGACGCCTCTTCTTAAGAATGGTTTTCCCAACCTTCTTGTCATGAAAGACAGTTTCTAGGAATACAAGGATAACTCGCATGGAGATAGCATATTCAACTGCGCCTGTACACAAAGTGACTTTAAAGGCAAGATCTCAGTTATTCCCATGATACAAATAGGGGATGTTTTATGTCCATTTAACAGAGACACTCAGTCTGCAGTGGCTGCAGAGCCATGTGGTGGACAGTGTTGCTGGACACTGGACACCTGGGCTTTAGAAGGTGAAATTGACAGGACAGGGGTACTTTGTTTTTGTGTGGTAGCCTTTTGAGTTGAGTTACAGTATATTCATTCACCTTGAAGCTTCAGTTTCTTCAAATGAAAAATGGAGGTTAACACAATCCAGAAAAACAAATCATCTTGAGCTCCACACTTTCTTTCTATTGATCTTATGTTCTGACATAAAAAAAAAAAGTAGAAGAAACTAATGGCAGAAAAAATAACAACAACAAAGCAAGAGAGGATAAGTTCTTGATTCCAAATGGGAGGACAGTATTATTTTTTAAAAAATTAAATTGGGTACAATGATGCTTGCCTATAATCCCAGCAACTGGGGAGGCTGAGGCAGGAAGATCACAAGTTCAAGGTTAGTTTCAGAAACACAATGGGTCCCTCAGCAACTTAGTGAGACTTTTTCTCAAAATATAAAATAAAAAAGATTGGGATGTGGCTCAAAGGTAAAGCACTTCTGGGTTCAATCAAGAGTACAAAAACAAACAAAAGAAGCCATTTTATTTTAAGTAGATTTGCAGGCATGTGTAAGTTTTATTTTCTTCATCAGTCAATGAGTGACAATGTTGCCATTGTGATTACTTTTGTATTTAAGGAAAGAAATAATAATAGGAAATGAACAGTGACTCAACTGGATAGAAGGTGGTAGCCACAGACTGTCAGGTGCCCACATTCCACATATAATGCACAGTATCTTCTAATGGACAAAAGAAAAATATTGGTTTGGGGACAAAACAACGTGGTGCTTCTGCTAAACCTGGAAAATAGACATTAAAATCTTATCTTGTGGGTAAAGTCATTCTATTGAAGAGAGGTATCAAAAGTGTTTTGATATAGTTACCTGTAAATTTATGTAATAACTTTTATGATAGCACAGGAAGCGATTTTCTGCTTAATATTCTCACTTAATATGTGCAAAGTATTTAATATACAAACATGAACATTTATGGCTATATTGGTTAAGATTTATTTAACATTTTCCATGTCAGGCACTGTGTTAAGGATTTCAATTGTATTTAGACTCTTTTTAACGCTCACAACAATTTTATCCTACAGGTAGGAATTAATATTATTCCCATTAAACAGATGGGACTATAGCGGCCAAGAAATCTTAAAACTAGTAAGTTGGTAGAGCTGGGACTTGAATTCGGGCTTTCTGCTTTGGAGCTCATGTCTTACCATCCTTTTGTTCTTGCTTACTTATGTTTATATTTCTCTTGTAAATTACTGTTTTCTTTTAATTGAAAAAGTACTCAAAGCCTGTCCCCCCACCCAGACTTCTTATAGCTATTTTCAGAGTGACACACGGGTTGGTCCCTGTGAAGACAAGTCTGGCTGAGCAAAACCTCACCGCAGTCCAGAATTCCCTCCCTAGGGTAGTAGTTCCTGCCCAGCAACAATGGGCCAATCCGAGCTGCTGTGGGTGGGTTAGGAGCTGAGGTCTGGGGCCCTGGCTGAGAACTTGCTACTGGGCACTAGCACCAAACACATGCTGAGGAAGAAACTGCTGGGGGAGACACCAGAGGATGTAAGTGCTATTCATTTTTAACCAGATGGAATGAAAACATTATCAAATTTCAAGAAACATCAACTAAGATTCATGTTGCAAATGGACACTATGAAAGATACAAATGACAAGTTATTTTTTGATCCAAGCTAGTACTAGATATCCATTCATCCGACTTCCTGGATCCATGCTCACTGGAGACACCATGGTTTTGCTCCTTATAGTTTTGTGAACAGTTTAAAGAAAAAATTGAATGTAATTAAAAATGAATGTAATTAAAAATTGAATGTAATTAAAACACACACACACATTCTCTCTCTCTGTCTCTGTCTCTCCCTCTTACATTTTCTATATAAAGGGGGAAATAGAAAAAGATCATAAATCATATTGAGTTCAAAAAGATATTTCAGGCTTGTGTCATCTTCAATTTTTCCTGCCCTGGCCATGTTTTCGGTCTTTTCTATAAGGAGCCACATCTTCTCTTAACGGAAAGTGTTATTTAGAAACCATGATATGGGTACCAGGGTTGCTCACTGCTGCAGCTGTTTCTAGGTGTATCAATGGGCAGAACTAGGGGCGGGAAACACACACACACACACATACACACATTCTCTCTCTCTGTCTCTGTCTCTCCCTCTTACATTTTCTATATAAAAACTCATGAGTTTATACCAATACTTCTGATTCTAATCTAACAATCAGAGTTTATTCTTGCCTTTCTTTTTTCCATATCTATAATTCCCTTCTCAAATATTGAGAAAACTTACTCCGTTATGCTCAATATATTTATGCCTTTGCTCAAGTTAGAATAAATAAAAGGTAGTTTCAGGAGTGCCAACCCACACCATTGTTAAAAAAAAAAAAAGACCCTCACGATTAAGAAATCAATAAATTTTTTGTGACAATCCTGTTTTTTATTTTTGGTGGGGGGAGGACAAAAATCTACATATAGTGAAATGCATAAGCCTTAAGTGTACACTTCCATGGTTTTTATACGTGTATATGCTCTTATAACCCAGCCCTCTGTCTAGATGCAGAGCATTTGTGATGAACCCACAAAACACAAAATTTGTCTAACAATCATGAAGGCACATTAAAATACCTAAGAGACAGCTGAGCACAGACTGGGAATCACAATAGACACTCTAAATAGATGTTGAATCAATGCACCAATAAATAATTCAGGTCAGAGAACAGAAGATCCATGTGACTGTCAAAAACTGGGCATAATGGAAGTCGGGGCAAAAGAGACTGGAGAAGAAGTAATATTTAATGAACAAACGGTTTGGATAAAATGCAAAGGGGTTCAAGATCCATTCTGTATGCAATGCAACAGGGATCTATTGAAAAGGTTAAAACAAGATAGTATAATCATGATATGGGGGTTGATGGCTGGAAATGGGGAGAACCAGGTATGGTTCTTTGGCTTTGGGGAAGCCAGTTACGTGGTTATTCCAAGAGTGTGGCTAGGGGTTCTCAAACTTTAAGGCACAAAAGAATCATTGGGAGTATGGTAAAATGCAGATTTCTGGTCTCATCCCCAAAGATACAGATTGGGTATGTCTAAGACAAGGAGAGGCATACAGAAAAAGAAAAGAAGAGAAATGAAGAAGGGGAAAGAGGAGGGATCCATGCCAGAAGGCCTTAGGGTAGAAGAGGAGGTAGGATGAGGAGCTGCCTCACAAACCTACAACTCACAAGCCCACAATGGGAAATCCATGTTTGAAAAGGGATTAATCAGCTGTCTTTTTTTTTTTTTAAGGTGTGTTCTGCATGTCCAAACTGGAAAACGGTTAATTTGGGGGTTGCCATAGGACAGAGGCCTGACCAGGCTGGCAGAAATGAGAGGGTGAGGGGGCTGAGGGAGCTGGTGGAGAGAAACACAGAAGTAGTGACATGTTTCAGGCTGGTGCGGGGAATGCAGGCAGACCTGGCAAGAGGCGGAGAGCAAGAGGATGCCAAAGACAGCGGAAAGGGACTGGAGAGACCCAGAAGATGGAGGACTGTGGTGTGAGAGATCTGCAGCCAAAGAACGGCGACCAGGTGTGGCTGTAAAGCCGGCATGTTCAGTCAGGTGGAAATGCTCTTCATAGGTCAAGTAACTGTGGCACCTGAGCAATGTCCCAGGCTGCTGAGGAGAAGGACCCCTTCAGGGGTGAGACCCACTAGGCCATGAAGGAGGGTGATCAGATGAGACCGTGGGGAGCAGGCAAGAGTTTTTCAGGAAGAAAGCTCCAGAGAAAGAGTCCGACCTTGGAGAATCCTAACAAAGGTCTCCTGGGGTCTTTTTCTTTGACTTTTTTTTTAAAATTTTCTTTTTATTAATTACTTTTTTTTTTTTTTAAGTACTGGGGATGGGACTTAGGGCTTCCAGCATACTAATCAAAAGCAGACTGCCACTGAGCTATATACCCCCAGCCTTTTTCTGTTGATTTGAGGGGTAAGACACTTTGGGGTTTTTTTGGTAACTCTTTTTTCATTAAGCTTAATCAATTCATTTTTGGATGCTAGGGATTGAACTCAGTGCCTTGCTCATGCTAAGCAGTATCTGCCACTCAGTTACACCCCCAGTCCCTTTATTCTTTATTTTTTTGGTACCCAGGATTGAACTCAGGGGCACTCGACCCCCGAGCCTCATCCCTGGCCCTATTTTATATTTTATTTAGAGACAGGGTCTCACTGAGTTGCTTAGCGCCTCGCTTTTGCTGAGGCTGGCTTTGAACTCGTGATCTTCCTGCCTCAGCCTCCTGAGCTGCTGGGATTACAGACCTGTGCCACCACACCCAGCTAGTCCCTTTATTTTTTAATACACAAAATATAAAAATTATACATATTAATGAGGTACATGGTGATATTTTGATATACGTATAACACTGTGGAATGTTTAAATTGGTTAAAATGGGTAAGATTCTCAGTGTGCTTTGTGATTTTGTTTTTTAAATGATTCACCAATCTTTTCCATTAAATTATCTATTATTACTTAATAGCAATGTAAGCATCTAAATCATTTTGAAATGAAGGTATTACAACCATAAGTCACAAAGGAGGAATGAATTAAGTCAGACCAAAATGAAATTGACATCTGCTGCTATCCAAGCAGGCCCGCTGTGCATGGTCTTACACATTTCTATAGGTTGTCCTCTGATTACAATAAACCTAATTAGTCAATAAATAACGGTGGAGGCTCTACCTAATTTGTTCAGCGTGCAAGTTCAATTTACATACTAATGTTGCATATTTGCCTTTAATAGATGCAGCATGTGAAAGTAAGTATAACAAATGAATAACCATTTGAGTATAAAGTTACCACGTCTTCATGAAAAATTTGAAAATGGAACAGCCAGTGAATCTATTTATTTCTCCTGTACTAGGAAATAAAGCTAATGTCAGGATGAGAAGATAAATGAAATTTGTTTCAGAGTGGCAAAGCTGTGGAAGCAGCTTAGGGCAACTTCCACAAAGAAATAGGTAACAACTGATGGAGAAAAAAGTTCACCCAACAGGCGTGGCTTCTGCTTCTGGAAGGGCCTGAACAGCTGTAGGTCAGTACAGATGTGGCCCCTGCCTCAAGGAGCCTGCCAAGGATTCCTCTCCTTTTAGCTCTTCTTAAAATGTGCTAAACAACCAAGTTCTGCCATGAGGGTGAGGCTCCATGCCCAGAGGCACTACTTCCTGAGCCTGAATTAATCTGTAAGCAGGAATGTGTTTTCCTTTCTCCCTTTTTTCTTTCCTTGAAGAAGGTTAAATGGCACAATGCAATTTCTGTGAGGCAGGTGTGTAGTTAACAAGGTGCTAATTAGGAAACTGGGTGAGAAGAAGTAAAAAATCCCACACAAAACTAGATATCTGAATGGTGAAAAGAGGGCAACTAAATTACCTTTAGAAGATGCAAAAATTATGGTAATACAATGTTAAAGATGTAAATTTAAGGCTGGGGTTGTGGCTCAGTGGTAGGCACTGGGTTTGATCCTCAGCATCACATAAAAATAAATAAAAAATTAAAGATATTTAAAAAATACATATCTTTTTTAAAAGATGCAAATTTAAGTCCAGAAGAGTGAAATAAAGAGAAGAAGTTATGGTTGTTATCACTGCATCAGAATGCAATGGGCATACCATAATACTCAAGATTGTCAAAACCTTAAAAAATGTGTCAGTTCTCAGTATCATCTTTTCTTCCATTTCCTCACCTTTCCACCAAAATAACTCCGTTAGAAAGATGTTCTAGACATACAGTGAGGGCAGCATTACTGGAATATTATTCTAATTTCTTTTCTTTCATTTTTAAGTCCTTGGTCAAAGAAAAAATATTTTCTGTTTAACATACAGAAACATTTGAAGAAAGAGATCATCAAAAGCTTAGATCTTTTTTTTGTTTTTTGGTTTTTTTTAAAGATTGTGAGGTCAGCCTTCCATGATGATTAGCATTTATGTAACTGTCCTTAGTCAGTTCAAGAGTCTGAAGCCTCTTTAGGGAGTAATAGTGACAGTCTAGGGAGCTGAACAGGCCCCGAGGTGAAGAAATAGATATCTGGCCCTGCAATCCCTCTTCTACCCACCCTACCTTTGTTCTTTTAAGTCCTCATTTCTGGAGGATACTTTTATTTGTTGGCCTTTGCACTCTGACCCCTGAGTAGCATTTTTTCAGCACCAACCCATGTTAGCATCTGCTCATCAAGTACATAACCCTGGGCAATGAATGATATTACCTCCCCAAACATGAACTGCCCCATATCACTCTCTTAACAGGTTCAGCTCTGACTCACCCCCACCTTCCACAAGAAACACCAATATTCCAACTTCTCATTTCTGCTTTGGCCTGATTTATCACCTGAGCGCAGCCTCATTTGGAATCACATGCTCAATTAAAGACAGAGCTGCTTGAAACAAAGATGATGATGAGAACAAAGTATAAATTTTTATACTCATGTACTCAGTGGATCAAAACTGGATTCATCATTCCCTTCTCCAACTCTGGCTTTTCTCCTATTTCTCATATTTGAGAATCACTTTTCTTCCCAATTCTTACTTGCAGTAAGGACACACCCAGTATGTCCAGGCCAGACCCAGTTTGCACCTATAAATGCACCTAGTAATTAACAGTGCCCTTCAACTCTGAAAGGCAGATTTCCATTTAGAAGATAAACGAGATGGTCACTGTACTTCTGTCTCTCAAAGGACTCCAAGGCCTTTCAGTACTGTCTCCTACAAGCTCTTGAGCCCCAATCTTATCTTCTGATCTCTATTACTTATTCAGTCTCTTTTCTTCTGTGCTAGGCCCCCGAATGAACCTCTAGCCTCAAGGCTCCAATCCATCCTCCATATTATCAGCACTGGGTTATAACATGGAAATCTGATTATGAAATCAGATGTATTGCAAATTGCCTTCCAGAGTAAATTCAAAACCTAAGCTTCAAGTCTCAAGTCACCCTTGCCCCATTTCCCAGCCTACTGCAGCTCATGCCCTGTAAACACCCTCAAATGAACCGGAGACCATGGATTTTCATGCCAACTGGCTTTTGGCATGCTTCCCTTTCTTTGGTCTGACTCAGTGCAGACTCCCGAGGAAGGCTGCCTTCTTCATCAAACCTCTTACACATCTCACTGACCCTCTATCCACCATGTGCATGAGCCATCCAAGGGCAGAGAATTGAACTCTCTGTAGCCTCAGTGTCGAGTACAATGTCTGGAAAAAGAGGAGGTGCTCATAAATGTTTTCCAAATGAATAAACTGATAATGTTCTTGTGTTTGAGATAAATCCTACCAAATTTCACACATTTCAACTATGGTTCCAATGAACAGCAGGGAAATAACTCCTTTGTAATTTCCATGCAGCTTGGGAGGATTTCTTCCTTGCTTTGCTGACAATGTAACTTGAATCAGAACCACATAGTAAATGAGTGACAGAGACAGTGAGAGAAAATGTCACATAGAAAAAGACACAAAGAAGGACAGAGATGATAATATGGAAGGATAGAGGCAGTAAGATGGGAGGCAGAAAAGGAGAGGCCAACAGATGCTTCAATAGCCACTGTCTATGAACACATGGCCACACCACTGCAGGATGGCAGTACTGCAAAACCCCGGGTGAAAACCATGATCCATTTACTACATCTGCAGAGGGACCTGCAAGGAGGGAGGGCCACACCGAGGGGGTGCTGCTCTTGAGGCTTCTTAATAAATAGCAGCCCTGGAGGAAGTGCTTTTAAAAGTTAAAGATTTCTTCCTCCTTCTCAGATACCACATTTATCATTGCCTTTTTGCTCTTCTGGATTTTAAATCTAAAATCTGTTTTGAGGTATTTCTACCATCTGGCAGGACTTTTCTTGAAGGATAAGGTCCCAAGAACAACCATAAAATTTTTCCCCCCTAACACATATAGACACACACATGCGCGCGCGCGCACACACACACACACAAATTTAAACTGGCAAGATTAAGTCAAAATGAATGTCATGAGGAACAGTAAAATCTGACGTGGACAGTAGAGGAGACAAGAAACTCCTACTCATTTACACAGTATCATAGAATATAAAATGGCCTTTGAAAGTATATGACCAAAGCCAGGCATGGTGGTGCACGGCCATAAGGCCAGTGATCTGGGAGGCTGAGGAAGGAAAAATGATATTTCAAGACCAGCCTGTGCAACTTAGTGAGATTCTATCTCAAAACAAAAAAACAGGCTGGAGATACAACTAAGTGGTAGAGTGCTCCTGGGTTCAGTTCCTGGAATGAGAGAGAGAGAGAGAGAGAGAGAGAGAGAGAGAGAGAGAGAGAGAGAGAGAGAGAGAGAGAAATATCAGAGTATCTGACTGAACTTACTTTATCAGTGGAAAGAGTGTTTAGGTGAGTGAACCAGGACAAAATAGGTAGTAGCTAGCTAAAGAGTTCCACAAATTAATGCTTCTAAATCCCAGATTACTTTTCTCCTACCACACACTCAAAGATGATGTGTAGGATGAATCTGGTTAGAGTGTCACATGTGCGATTAAACATATGCCTAATTTTTTTTTTTTAAGGGTGGTGCTGGGGATCAAACCCATGGCTTTGTGCATGCTAGGCAAGTACTCCACTACTGGTCTACATCTCCAGCACAAATATATGCATAATTTTTAAAAAAATGCTAAAATCAACTCTTTCCTATTCCATCAGAACCTCAAGAATCTTAACATATAGGATGTGGGGTGATGATACTAAAAATAGATATTTATTTAGAAAATGGATAATAAAAAATGGACCACAAAAATCACATACAAATAACAGCAATCACCTTTTAGCCAGTAATATTCTAAATGTGCTACATGAAGAGTTTCTAAACAGATGACCACGTTTTCAGTATTGCCAGTAATTTACTTCTAGCAATACAATGGCAAAATCTGCAAATGACTTCCTTATAAATATATAAAAACAATGAAAAACAAACAACTCTATTAAAACAATAGGCAAAGGCCCTGAATAGACATTTCTCCAACAAAGATAGACAAACGGCTAACAAGGACATGAAAACATTTCCAACATCACTAATCATTAGAGAAATACAAATCTAAACCACAAGGAGATCTTATTTCACACCTACTAGGATAGCTATTATAAAAAAGAAACAGAAAATAAGTTTTGAAGAGGATGTGGGGGAAAGTAAAATCCTTGTGCTCTTGGCAAGAATGTAAAATGGTATAAAAATAGAATTATCACAGGCTTTACTTCTAAGTATACCAAAAGAATGAAAAGCATAGATTCAAAGAGATATCTGCATTTCACCACAATAAAATAAATGTTTGGAGAGATACTTACCCGATTTGAACATTACACATGCATATAGGTATATTCATGACATAGTACCCATAAATATGTATAATTTTTGTGTTAAAAAATAAAAAGGTGATATTTGTATATCCATGCTAATAGCAGCATTCCAGAGTATCAGTGACAGACAAGTCAATAAACAAAACGTGGTAAACAATGGAAAATTATTCAGCCTTAAATAGGAAAGAAATTCTGATACCATTGCAACACAGACGAATTTCGAGGACATTATGTTAAGTCAAATCAGTTGCACTGAGTCAAATACTGTCTGAGTTTCCTATATGAGGCATCAAGAGGAGTCAAATTCATAGACAGAAAGTAGAAGGTTGGTTTACAGGGGCTGGGGATATAATGGATACAAGTTCCAATTCTACAGGATGAAAAGAGCCTGTGTTAATGAGGTACTATTCAGAGGTGAACTGATTGGACTGTGAGAGTTGTAGCCTAACCTAATTCAAACTGGAATGGACTGACTGTGGTCATTGTAGGTAGGAGGGGTATGGCTAGAGGAGACAGGTCACTGGGGGTGTGCTCTGGAAAGGTTCATCTTCCCCCTTTCTTCCCTCTGCTTTCCAACCCCACCATGAGCTGATCAGCTTTCTTCCACTGGACCCTTCTGCCGTGATGTCCTGCCTTACATTGGGCCCAGGACAAGGGACTCAGCTCACCATGGACTGAACCTCTGATACCATGGGCCAAAATAAACTCTTCCTTCTTTAAGTTGTTCTTGTTGGGTATTTTGGTCACAGTGATCAAAGACTGACTAAAACAGAAATGAGCCTGGGCCCCCAGAGCAACAGAGTTGGTCATCTCTGGACTGAGACAACTGATACCTTGAGCCCCAAACAAATATTCCCTCCTCTAAGTTGTTCTTGTTGGGTATTTTGTTCACAGCAATGAAAAAGTTGACTAAAGCATAAATGTTAAGGAAACTTCCTCCTCAGGGTCTCATTCCAACTTCCTGTGATGATGCTCCTGTGAGTTCATGCTCTGAATCACCTTCTTCTTTGTGGGATGCTGTGGGACTACGGAAAAAGAAACACGATATACTCTTGATCAAGTACTGAGCCAAACCCGTATTGACTTGGTAACCACATAATGAAGAGGCAGGCTCTCTAGCATGTATCTAAACGACTAGTTCTCAATGGGGCACATGAAGGGCAAGTAGAGGCCATACAAAGCTGGTAGAAAAGATGACCCACTGAATGAGCAAAAATGGGAGAGGGGTATGAACATGAGCTCAAACAATCTTGAAAACACAGATTTTAAACACAAAAAATCATAATATGAAAAAACAAACCAATTAAGTCCATAATCAGAGTATGAACTCATTTTGCTCAAAAAACTCCAGTATACAACTATAGGAGAAACAGAAAAGGATAATGGTGGGAATAGAGGAAAAGCACTAATCAAGGAGCACTAATAACTCAGATTTCTCTATGATTTAGCAAATATACAAATCTCTGGAACAAAAGTATTTTTCAAATACTCAGCAGGATAAAGATGAACCTATACCAAGATGCATCAAATTAAAATTGGAGGACGTCAAATGTGAAGAGAAAGCTTTAAACTTTACCTAAGGCAAAAGGCATTATTATCTACAAAGAAACAACCATTGATGAAGATCAGACTTTTCTAGAACAAAGGCCTGAAGTCGTATCTTCAAAGCTAAGAAAAAATGACTGTGTCAAGAATTTTATACCATGCGAAATTATCATTCAACAGGAGTAACAGGGCTTGGAGTGTAGCTCAGTGCTCAGCATAAATGAGATCCTAAGACAAATCCCAAGCACCAACAAAACAAAACATAAAATAAAATAAAATTTTTAAAAAAGGAAAAATAATGAGGGCAAAACAAAGATATTTTCAAATATACAAAGAACAAAAAGGGTTTACCACTTATAATCCCTCAAGAGAAAAAAATGTTCAAATGGTATATTTTATTATGAAGAAATGTAAACTGTAAGAGAAGGTTTGATAATTCAAAATTTGATAAGTGTTATAAAGTTTACTGTTAACTAATTAAAAATAAATTATGGCCAGGTATGGTGGCACATACCTGTAATTCCAGTGACTTTAGAGGCTGAGGCAGGAGGGTCACAAATTCAGGCCCAGCCAGCAACTTAGCAAGACCCTGTCTCAAAATAAAAAAATAAAAAGAACTAGGGATGTAGCTCAGTGGTAAAGCATCCCTGTGTTCAATCCCTAGCACTAAATAAATAAATAACATTTTCAAGGGCAGGAGAATAAAAGATTGTTTAAAAAAACTTTATGCCAATACATCTGAAAATTTAGATAAAATAGATTCCTAGAAAAAAAAATTGTCAAAACTGCCATACAATGAAAATTCTGAATGGGGCAAAACCTATTAAGAAATTTAACTTATGATTTCAAACTTCCCCAAGTCCCAGATGATTTGACTGATAATTTGATCAGACACTTGAGAGAAATAACATCAGTCTTTGAAATATTCTTCCAGAGATTACAAAAAGGAAATAGTTCCAAATCTAGTTTTTATGAGGATAGCATAATCTTAACACTAAAACCTGAGAAGAATATAACAGAAAATTACAGTCCTATCTCATCCCTGAACACAAATTTAGAAATCCTAAGCAAATATTAGTATATTGAATCCACAACTATATAAAAAAGATAATATATTATAACCAAGTTATATATACTTCAGGAATAGAAGATTGATTTAACATTCAAAACACAATCACTAAATGTCACTGCAGTAACAGAATAAAGCAAAAAAATTCACAAGATCACCTCAAAATACATGAAAAGGTTTGATAAATTTTAATATCCATTAATGATAAAAAAAAACTCTTAGCAAACTAGAAATAGAAGGAAGCACCCCTAATTTGATAAAATGCTTTACAAAAAACTTATAGCAACCACTTTAAATAAATACTCATTTCAAAACTTTCAAGATCAGACATTTAATTAGGTTTTAATTTTACATTACCATAGTTCATTTAGTTCAATCTCCTCAATTCAATTTACTCCAATAAGAATCAAAGAATCACTCATGGTGAAATGAGTTTTTCAAAGGCAGCAAGCTAATAAATTCCCTTTTGCATTTACATCTACAAACCCCCTGGAATTCATTTCTGAATAATTAGAAATATGGGGTCAAGTTTCAGTTTTACTGTATAGATACCCAATTATCCCTGCTCCATGTGTGCAGAGACTTTCCCTCTTGTCACTTTCTGCAGGGCTAATGTTGTCAACAATCTAGCACATTGAGTACAGGTCTGTTTTTCAGCTCCTCACTGAACTTCTCAGGCCTATGTGTTCATTCTGGCCTGAGTTCCATCTTCTCACAATTATTGTAGATTTTTAAATCAGATTAAGGGAATTGGTTATTTGGCTATTATTGGTGCTCTACATTTCTCGCAAAATCTCTCCAAATATCTGTTTTTTAATTACTTTGGCCATGTGATATAAATTTTGAAGCAATCCTCCAAATTGTTTTTGCACACATACAAAATGCAGCAATAATAGAGAATGGTGTACATCCAACTGAAGGATATGGTGACCTCTGGGGAAGATATCAGGGAAGGGGAATGTCACCAGGGAGGCAGATGTGTTTCAACTGAATTTTTTTTACTCATTTTTTTTTAAAAAAAAGTATTGGTGGCACAAATCCCAGGAATTGATAAAGGTGGAGAATGGGGGAATGGGCTCACAGGTGTGCACCATTGTTAGCAAATCTAATCCAGAAACACATTTAGGATATGTAATTATTTTACATATTTTAAGATACGTAAAACATATTTTTATTTAATATTCAAACGTATTTTAGGATATGTAAACATGAATAAAAAGAAATATATAATTGCTTCTCAAATAGTAGTTAACCTAGAGTTCAAACTCTGCCAAATGATCTCTTAAAAGGGTCACCTATTTATAGTTCACTGTGCTTAGTAGTGAATTATATCTTACAATGATAATTTATGCATCTCACAGGGAGGTTCTTTAGAAAATAAATTCTCCCTCACATTGAAAGAAAATATTTGATGTATTACTTAGGTAAGTGATAGAAAGAATAATTAAGCTATCCACTATATAAATTACTGCTCTTTTAAAACCACATTCTTCATTTCCAAGATCACAAGATTACACATAAAAAAAGCCAACATAAATGTATAGCTTGAAAAGCTGTACCACAGTGTAATCATGAAATAATTCCCACTGCAGATGAACCCCAAAGCTCCTTTCATCTTCTGAGTTAAAGGGGCAGGCTACCCCTCTAATTGAAACAATGAAAAGACTTGTCTGTTCTTTTGCCCAGATAAAGATGCTTAATGATCCCACTTACCTTTCTGGGTTAATTTTTCTTAGTAAGGTAAATTACTTTGATTTAATTTGGTCCCAGAACATTAATATGAACATTGAATTTCCCACTTAATTGACTCGGATCAACATTTGTCAGTTCTTTGATAACTCTGAGGATCTCATTCCTAGGTTGAGTGACCTTGAAGTTAATATTTCAGCCCTTTTCCCTTTTGGCCAATATAGTTAACTTAGTTGAATGCTCCATGATGACCCTGACTTCTACACTGTATTTTAAACAGGAAAAAGTGCTCCAAGCCACATACTGCCCATTACTCTTGTTCGGCTGACCTCTGAAAGTAGCCATAGCCCATTCTAGGCAAAAGGAACATTTTCAGTTTGACTAGGGATCAGAGCATTAAACTAAAGGGAGATTTTAAGCTATTGTCAGCAGAAGGGAATGATTTTAGGCTGGAAGAGTTTTTCTACTCGCCTCTATCATTCCACTTCATAAGTGACAATCTATTCCAAAAAATGGCTGCAATAATAAGAACCATCTTCTTTGGCAGGGCCTACTTGGATGCAACTGTCATTACTGGTTACAAAATAATGCAAAAGCATGAGCCTTATTGACAAGAGCTCAGTCTAAACAGCAGAAAATAACAGGCTAACTTCACAGATTACTCCAACTACCTTGAGGATGAGATGTGAGGAAAGCCTGCCGAAGACTTTTAGAAAACTTTCTTTCACATAAATAAAAAATAAAAAATAAAGGAAGAAGAGTGTTCACTTTCTGCCTCTACAACTTACTGCATGAAGTAATGCTTGCTGAGCCTGCTGCCAACTTTCCATTCTGAGGAAAAAATGCTCAGGGTTCTAGAGCCCTGGCAACACTGAGGGTTTGCTGCTAGTGTTCTTATTTATGCCGTTTTCAACTGGGTCTTCTCTTGGTTGAAGCCAAAAACATCCCCACCACTATTCTGTAACAATTCCTTTCCATATTCCATAGGAAAGATAAATGTTTATCCACCTGTCATCACTTAACTGACATGTTCTTTCTAGGTCAGTTTCTTCATACTTGTATTTATTTGCCCCTGGTATCTATTCTGATGATGTTTTTCTAAAATTCCTTTAACTTTATGACCCATCAATTATTAGCATCCAGTTTAGATGATTCTTTACAGCACAGAAATATCACAGGGATAGAAACATCAACACTTCTAGTCATATAAATGATTCCTGAAATATATTGCCCATACTTTGTCAAATTTTATAGATGTTGGGAAGATTTAAGGTTCAACATGTTGTCTATCAACAGGAAGTGTTATTAGGTTAACAGTCAAGAAAATACAAGTAAGATATTGAATGTGTGTATATGTTAAGTTACAAAAAATAAATCACTGCAATCCACACTATAAGCAGACTACACAAAAAGCTGGACTTATTCTTATTTTTTTAAGTGCTTAATAAATAAAAAAGAAATTATGGTAGCAATTCTCTAAATATGATAGATTTCCCAGTTTCACCAAAATAAAAAAGAGTCTTAACTTGACAGCTTAACCCAAAAGCTCCTCCGAAGACAGAAGTTGCAACATAAAATAAACACAGAGCTTCAATCCATAGGACAAAATGGACTTTGGGCCAATGAAGTGTCTTAGTGTTGTGAGGCTGGGGTAATACAACTCCAGTGACAAAGCAAGCTGAAGACAGAACCTGAGAACACGAAGGACCAAGGATTATGAGGACAGTGGCCGCCACCAGCAGAACAGTACCTATTTTGTAGCAGTCATGGTGGTATAATACTGGTGCTGGTGAAAATACGAGTAAGAGTTAATAGGCATTAATCAAGATGTGCTAGGCTCTGTTATAAATGCCTACATACCCACACTATGAGGATTTCCGATACAAACCCATCTGTTCTCCTATCACTGTGTCTCTCCTCGTTTACGAAGAAAATAATGCTCACTGAACATATAAAAGGTCCTATGGTTGGTCATCTTCTCATTTCTTTCCCTGTCCCTTCCTATTAGTTTCTTCTGGGGTAAACATATTTTTTTCAGCAAAAGATAATACTTAATGTACATGTATATATAAAACTTGGTGAGGTGGGAAAAGTGCATGTGGAAATAATTTCAAAGTTTGAGATCTATTAATTTCAATGTGATACAATGAAACTAATGGGATTCTCACAGCTGGATTTTTATGGGAACATAATGAGGAAACACTGTAAAATCCTGCACTAAGTCTCTAGCTAGCACCATTTATGATAATGACAGCAAAACCAGATCCAGGAGCTATTCCAAGCCAGAGAGATTAGGAAGTAATCACAGGCTCAAGTTCTAATACAATTCTGGAGGGACAGAGAAGGATTTCAAGAATTAACTAGCAAAACAGGATTAAAATAAAGAGGAAGACATTTTTGACCTCCACATTCATTGGTCAGTATCAGTGAAATTCTACATTCACCTATATATAGCACCATCATTTTTTTAATATTATAAGTGTCTCTTAATAAAGTTTCCTCCTCTAGATTACAAACAACTTCAAGTCAGGAACTGCCCATTTCACTTTACTGACTCAAGCATCTAGCATACTTGGTATAGGCAATAACAGAGTTTACTAGTTCAACATTGGGAGCTCTCTGGAGTTAGCTTGCATAAAAATCATTGCCCTGTCACTTACTAGTATTGTTTTGTCGAATTACTTGTTGTTGCCCAGACTCAGTTTCATCATCCACAAAATGGGCTTATCATATCTACTCTATCAATTGCAGTCCATAAAAGCTTTAGCACAAGCAACAAATTTAGCTTAATGAATTACACATAGGATTCAACAAGTGGCAAATATCATAAAGTCTCAATAAATTACTGTATAGATGAATGCCTTATTGAATTGTAATTGCCAGAAGGAATAAGTAAAAGGAAAAGATTTAGCCTTGGCCTTAACAAGCTCCCAGTTCTCACAATGCTTGCTGCCATAGAAAGAGCACTGGTCAGCTTTTACAGTTCCCCTGGACATCTAGGCATGGCTGACCTCAGAGACCATTGAGTTGATACCAGAACCTTTCATAGGCACTGTCCTATGGATGCCGACTGAATTCTTTGCCCTTTCAATTTCTTGTGAAATCACCCCTGGTTCTAATTCTAAAGGGCACAAGCAAATCTCTGACTTCAGCATTTTTTTTTTTAAATGTGCATTTAAACTAAATTTACTCACATAGTTCCCTCACCTGGGCAAACACAAAAAGGAAAGAAAGGAGGAAAGGTTAAGGAGGGAATCTTAAATGTAGAATCTCTGGCTCCACTCAAAATATACTGACTTAGAATCTGCATTTTTATAAAATCCATAGGTGATCCATCAGCATATTAAAGTTTGAGAGACATTAATATATGTAGCTGCTAATAAATTCATAAAGTAGGCCATTTAAACTCAATGCTTAATTTTTCTCTAAGTTCTACACCAATTATTGAATTTGTTGGAAAATAAATCCTTTGGCTCTGAATAACCTACCTATGATTTAAAAAAAAAAACAAAAAAACAGGGTTTGAACACAGGTGTGCTTGATCACTGAGCCAGCTCCCCCAACCTCCCACCTTTTTATTTATTTTTTATTTTTTTGAGAAAGGTCTCCATAAGTTGCTTAGGGCCTCACAAAATTGCTGAGGCTGACTTTGAACATATGATCCTCCTGCCTCAGGCTCCTGAGCAGCTGGATTTTCAGGCATGCCAGGTCAACCTATGAATGTTAAGTCAGGTTAAACTTCAGGAAATGCCTCCTTGAAGCTCTGAGTGAACAATATACCATGCTAATGCTGCTAGTGAGATGACTACCCTGCAAGGTTTCTCACCTGTAAAATGGAAAGAAGAATAGCAGCTAAACTCAGAGGATTGCTGAGAAGATCTTGTAACAGAGTGATCATGAAGGCCAAAATGAGTGCTAAAGACCAAGCGTGATTACATGTGGGATGAGAGTTTGCACTCACTCACTTGTTCTCCACCACTGCAGTTGCAGTAACAAGTGTTTGAGACAGCATCCAGGTTAGGAATAAGATGGCCTGTAGCCAGAGAAGAAAGCCAGGATAAAGCTCCCGACTGGGAGAGAAGATTATAGGCAATATTACTGAATTATTTGTAAGCCACTATGGACAGGTAATTAATGATTTTAAGTAAACTATGTAAGTAAAATGTACAATGTTGAGCAATTTTCAACAACAACATTACTCTGTGTGGGGCAAAATATTAAATTTATAATTCTGGACTGTTTAAGGAACATTTAAACAATTAACAAAAGTTGCACTAATTGAATACTAAGTTCAGTGCATTGAAATTGCAAATGTGGCTTTAGAGGAATTGGCTGGAGTACATGAATGAAGGCACACACACATCAATGAGCACAGTATGGGAACTGAAGTGGTGGACAATGATCTCTTCTATGGAGCAAGATGACACTTGTAGGAAAAAAAAAACCAAACTGTTCATCCACTTATCTCAAGCACTGATCCAGGTGGGCCAGAGAGGGCCAGAATTGGCAAAGCCCTTAACTCAAAATATGTAAAATAAGAAGCGAAAATTAAAATCACATAACAACTTGAGGATCCTACTTACTAGATCTGGTTTTCAGGCATTCATAAAAAAAAAAAAAAAAAAATCACAGAAATAAGGCCTCAGGGTACTCCACTGAGAAACTGCTCCTAGCACCCAAAAGAGTGCACTCACAGCTGGATGAGCTTGGAGACCTCAGAAGAAGACACCACAGAGACCAAGAGAGTCTGCAGCATAATTTAGGAGGGCCCAAGGGGGAGATGAACAAAGAGAAACTTCTGCCTCCTACACAACAGGGGCTTCCAGAGTTTCTTGGCCAGAGAAACCACAGCTCACAGTTGCTAAGAGGCCTTTCCCCCAGGTTTCCTCTCCTGTCCTCTGTGAAGAGTACTGCCTAAGGTCAAGTGCATTAAGTGACAGAATGAGTCTGAATCTATATATAGATAATCACTCTTTGAAACAGTTAAAAATTGCTAACATATTATTACTGACTGTATTACTTATCCCAAACAAGAAAACCACTGTGTTAGGTCTAAAGGTGAGCAGCTGGCTATGTGCTTCTGAATATAAAAAGGAAAAAGGGACAGGCTAAATAATGCCTCCTCCAAGATGTCCGAATCCCTGGAATCTGTGAACATTTTACCTTACATTAAAAAAGGTCTCCACAGAAGTGATTTAGAAAGATCTTAGGATGGAGAGATTATCCTGAATGATCTTGCTGGGCTTCATGTAATCACAAGACTCCTTATAAAAAAGAGGCAAAAATTAAAAAAAAAAAAAAAAAAGGTGATAACATCCCAAGAGGGAAATGGAAGGGTAACAATGCAATGTGATGTGTGGCCATGGGTCAAGGATGAGGATAGCCTCTAGAGCCTGAGGAGGCAAGGAAGCAGGCCTCCCCCAGAGCTTCCCCCAGCTCTGCTGACACCTTCCCTTTAGGCCAGTTGGACTGACTTTGGTTTTCTTCCTCTACAACTATAAGATAATAAATCCATGTTGTTTTAAGCCACTGAGTTTGTAGTGATTTGTCATAGCAGCAACAGGAAACCAATACATATTTTGGTATCTGGAAGTAAGGTACGACTTGTTACAAATACTTAAAAAACATGAACGTGGTCTTGGAACCAGTTAATGGACAGAGCATTTTGAGCACTATGATATAAAAAGGTTAGTTTGTACTGAACATACTGTTGTAGAAATGAATGGTAAAGACTCTGACCAGGTAAGGAGGAAGTGAGAAGCAGGGTAGAGAAAACTTACATGTCTGAGAAAGACAGATCTAACTCATCATAAAAAACTGACAGCGAAATACAGAGGTCAAAGCCCTGCTCCTGACGGCTGTGAAGGAAATGAGGTCCCTGTTAATGGACACCGGAGGAAAGAGGGCCCTTGTTACAGGGAGTAGCATTGTTAGAAGAGAAGATATATGAGAAGTTTCCAAAATAGTTGAAGACAGAAACCCAACACAATGAACCCCCAAGCAGGATAACAGAAAATCAGACACAGTTCAAACTGCTCAAAACAAGAGTCAAAAAAGAAAGGCAAGAAAATCACATGTCCAACAGAATTGAAGGGAGGGGGGATTTGACCATGTAGACACCTTTACTCATAAAAATACTTCTAAAAAAATGAAGGTGAAACAAAATCATTTCTAGTTGTTTCCAGACTAACAAAAGCTGCTAAGGGAAATGATCACAGAAAATAACCAAGATCTACAGAAAGTAATCGACAAGGGAAATGTGAAACAATATAGTTTTAATTTATTCAAAAGAAAACTGACTATTTGAAACAACTATAACAATGCATTATGGGATTATGAGTTGTGGGAAAATAAAGTATGACAATAATATAAAAAAGAGGTAAATAAAATTACATTATAAGAAGGTTGTTAAATATTTCATCAGGTTGTGTAATATTTATCTAAGGTAAAGTGTGACAAATTAATTATGCATACTATAATCTAGAGTAACCACTTAAAAATCATTCGAAGTGGCAAAACTAAATAGCAACAGAGGAAATAAAACAGAAGACGAAAACAAAAAAAAAAAAAATAAAGCTCAATTTCCAAACATAGGAGTAAACAAAGAATAAATGGGGAAATTGAGAAAGAAATAAAAAGATGATAGAATTAATCCCAATTATATAAACAATTAGAGTAAATCTAAGTGTATTTATCATTCTAATTACAAGATAAGAGACTTTAAACTTGGGTTTAAAAAAATGGACCCAATTCTATGCTGCTAATAAGAAACACACTTTTTATTTACATTTCAATTAGAAGATAGAGACTTTAAATCTGGGTTTAAAAAATGGACCCAATTCTATGCTATTCATAAGAAACATAATTTTAATATAAAGACAAAGGATGAAAGTTATATGAAAAAAAAAGATGTCATTTTAAACACTAATCATAAGCCAGTGTGTCTACTTTAGTCTCAGGAAAGGTAAACTTTAAGAGAAAAATATCATCATTGATAAAGATGGGTACTTCACAATGACAAAATGGTCAGGAACAAAGCCCAAAATTGTTTTTCTCTGTTTAGACTAATAAGATTGATAAATCTCTCTTTTCCTGCATATAATTTCGGAAGGTTTATGAACCTCATGAGTATTTATGGACCTCTATTTAACCTATTTTTAAATTCACATTATTTTAAAGTTCAGCAGTTTTCAAGTAGCAGATCCTCTCAATCCTTGACAACCATTTTTATTATCATTGACTTAATTCTTGCAAGTCATCTCACCTGGAACTTCACCTTCTGATTAATGTCCGAGATGCGGAACTGCTTCAGGAAGCGCTCGTCCTCACTCCAGAAGAGGCGGATATCAGGGATGTCATAGAGGATCATGGCCAGTCTTTCTAACCCGAGGCCAAAAGCCCAGCCGATTCGATCTTGAGCACCAGCTATAATTAGGAAAGAAAATAAAAGGGCTGTTTAGGGAAGTATGAAGATTGGGCAGGTAAACACTCCTCCCCATAATTACCAGGAACCCTGCCTGAGGCCTATAGGCAGCAGCGCCCTGCAGAGCCGCAATGGAAGGCACCCCATCTTACTTTTCCTTCCTGTCTGTCCTTATGATCCTTACTGTCCTCATGAAAGCACTATGGAGCCACATTGACAATAATATTTTCTTTCATTTCTGAAGAAAGTTCAGGCTCTTTGAAACCTGCATTCTCACCTATGAATTATGCTTTTTCTGTAGTCTTTATCTGCACTGATTGAAACATGTAGCCTTCTAGGTGTCAGTTACATAAGAGAAGGAAAAGATAGGCTCCTCCCGAACTGGCTACAGATAGGGCCATGTGTGCAAAACAGGCCTCACTGGACTGTGAACATTCAGAAAGTGTGTGTCAGGCCATCAAAATCTTCAACTTTATTAAAAACACCATGTGTCCTGGTAGTAAGAGCTCCTCCAACCATGTGCAGAGGGCAAGGAAGCCATGGCGAAATGCCTATCTAGTGCCAATTACCCCAAATGGAAGCAAGCGGGTCAGATTCTGTCAGTACCATGAATTCTAACAGTGCATTTCACATGTATGAATCAGAGTATAAGACAAAAGACAGGGCGGTCGAGTGTAAGAAAGGAGACAGGAGCAGTTCATACTTCTAAAAGAGCTTGGAAAATGAGCTCATGAAATGAAAAAATTCCAAACAGACATAAAGCAGGCTCCTGAGGCAGACTGAAGTGGCTCCCGAGATTCCTACCTCTCATGCACAGCCCCGTGGAAACCTCTTCCTTTGATTGTAACTGACCCATGAGAAGGACAGGGTCCCACCCCAGTCATTAGTTTGTCTTATGTGACTTGTATGACTCTCTCCACCTTGGCAGATTGCTGCCTATGAGGAGGTGAGTGGCCATGCTCTGAGGAAACACGTGCCCAGGACCTCGGGGGGTCCCTAAGGAGCTGAGAGGCACACCAAAGCCAGTGAGACACGTGGGAACCGCACTCCCATAATCATGAAGAACACATCCTCCTCAGTCTGCTAGGCTGACAAGACCCAAAGCTTGAGAATAGAGCCCTAACATTCTGATCTCAACCTGGGGAGACCACACACTGGGGGACCACACCAGCCCACATCCAGAGTCCTGAAGCAAGGAAAGGGATAGTACATTTGTGTTGTTATAAGCCATTTATGAGATAATTTGTTCTTGAGGCAGGGGGGGAATGAAGAAAAAACAATTCAGATAGGAAACGTGGAGAAAGGTGACAGAAAATGGCAGAGTTCCAACAGTAAAGGGACAGGTGCAGCCCAGGAAGGCTGGGGGGTGAAGAGACAGCGAGGGCAAGGCTGGCTGGCTGACACTCTGAGGAGGGGACAGAGAGGAGCTGATGTGCTCTGGTTATTGCTGCCACCACCATCACTCACAGATGACAAGGATAAGAGAAATCAGAAAGAAATGTGAGCCTTTAAACAGAGGATTTGTTTCAAGGATCAATGAATAAAAAGTATTCAAAATGCCACAAGAAAATGATACAGAGAGAGTAGGGCTCAGTCAGAGGGAGAGTTATGTATGAAGAAAACTGCGTGGCTGGCTACCTGTGTTCCCAGGACAAACGATCATCCAGAAGGGGGACAGGGAAGGGGCTGTTGAACCAGAGAATGCTGCAGCCAGAGTTCCTGACCAAGTGACCCCTGCCTAGAAAGGAGCTGATGGTGGAGGGAAGATAGAGTAATTCATAGTGATGCCTAAAAACCTTAGAGAGGCGGACGACCAACTGAAGATACGAAAATTAACACAACACCAACATTTTATACCACTGGAAGGATTTTTTCGAGAAATGATATTCCTGAACCTGGTGAGGGACTTGGTTCCAGTATTCTCACTTGTTTCTGGTTATGCACTCTATTCTTTATAACCATTTAGAGAACAATGTACAACAGACCAAAGATCCACAAAAATGCTCACATACTTTATTCTAAGATTTTTAGGGGGAGATTTATCCCAAGGAATTAACAAAAGCAGAAAGATAAGTAAAGATATTTGGAGCAGTATTACTTAGAAGAATAAAAACAATCTAAGTGTCCAAAATTAGAAAACTGTTTAAATATTATAGTACATCAAAATATTGTTATATTAAAATACATAAAATATATAGATGTTTATTAAATCACAGAGTATAAGGGAATATGAACACTTCTATGATAAAATAAATATTTACTATGATATTACTACTTAATACAGGTACAAATGAAAGTCATAAGATGAAAATTTAAAAATGTGATGCTCATGGGGTCACTATGAGTAGTAGTTCAAAAACAACTGCTTATTTTTAAAATTCACAAATAAAAACTATTATGAGATATTTATTTGTGATGTAGAACATGATGTTTTGATATAAGTATATACTGTGGAATTACTAAAATGAATCAACAATCATTGATTGCTTCATAAACTTTTTTTGTGATGAAAACATTTAAAATCTAGTCTTGGCAATTTTCAAGTAGCCAATACATAGTTATTAGCTAGAATTATCATGTTGTACAATAGATCTCAAGTTTATTCCTTTTTCCTAACTGAAATTTTGTATCCTTCAACCAACAATTTCTAAAACATTTTTCTGTACTAGTTAAGTCTTTTCAAGTAAAAAATAAACAACAATAACAAAAAGAGGTGGGAGTATTTATCGAAGCGTGCTTTATTAAATCATTTACACTTCATCTTCAAATGTTAGACAAAACCAACCATCTAGAGACCACTATCTATAGCTGAATGAGCAGCAGATCTAGGGGATTTAGTTTTATTTCATATCCAGTAATTTGTTATCTGCTCTTTTCATGCAGCACCCTCATTTCTTTCCCCATTCCTCAAAACAAAAATAAAAGTAGTGGAGATCTGTTAAAAGTAGGTTAAAAAAAAGAACAATAAATTTAAAAATGGGAAAAGAATATGAAGATATTCACAGGCAAGGAAAGAAAAAATGATTCTTAAACAAATGAATACTTCACTTAAGATAAATGCAAGATACAATTGAATCAAGTTATCAGTTTTTACTTACCAGGGGGGGAAAAATAAAAAGAAAATGATCACACACTTGGTAGCAAAGCACTCTTACACATTGCTGGTAGGATACATGTGGGTTTTTAATATTTTGACCCAAGGAATATAACATAGCACTAGTTATCAAAATTCAAAATGTATACTATCACCTATTACTTGAACTTCTAGAACATATACTATTCATGAAAAATTGTGAATTTACAATGTGATTTATTGAAATACTGTTTATAATAGCAAAAGAGTGCACACAACCCAAATGTTTATTCATAGGAAATTGGTCAAATGAATAATGGAATGTTATTGTAACACCTTCTGAAGGATTTCAAATACTAAAAGCAGCATCTGTTTTTTATTTGGGGGTGGGTGGGAGAGAACAGGGCACATGAAGACAAAAGGTGAAAGGCTTTACAATATGTGGTTTTATATATAAAAAGTGATGAGAAATTTTTCAGGTATAGGTTTATTTTTCCTTATCAGAAATGCTCTGGAACAAAAAGTATTTTGAATTTTGGAGTGTTCTGGATTTCTGATTAGGGATTCTAACCCTGTAATAGAAATCTTAATGACTAGATAAAATGTGGTGATTTCTTTTCTGTTTATTCTTTTTCCTAATAGGTTTTAAAACAACAAATAATCCCTTTCATTGGTGTCAGGCTTCCAGGAAAGACTATGATTAATAAAAATGGATTCTGATGTTCCACTTATAGCCTGTTTTGGTATTTCTCCATACAGAGGAGCCAATACATTCTAATCATGGAAAATTAATGCTGCTATTTACGGGGATTTCCAAAAACTCAAGCAAGTTCCCCAATACCCCTCATCTTCAATCCTAGTGGGCTGAGATACTTCAATCAAGAGATAAGGAGGAAGAGATGAGATGTAACTTCTGAGATTACACGAGAAAAGTCATGCAATTACCTCCTGCTTTTTTTTTTTTTTTTTAATGATCGTGCTGTGACATTTCCTCTCAGTCAGGATTTCTCCCTCCAAAGATTCTCTTGGAACTCCACCACTAGTCTCTGAGAAAGCTCAGCAACATGAAGAGGACTTGTGTAGGAGCTCACAAGGGGGAACCTAGCCTTCAAGTTGCCTCAGCACCATTAGCAGACACGTAAGAGAAGACTTAGGAGGATTCCAGCCCCAGATGGGAATCACCCCGATTGTGTAAATCTCCCCAGATGAGGCTCTGGGCACTGTGGAGGAGAGACATGTCATCGATATTGTGTGCTGTCTGAATTTGTGACCAAGGAATAACTTCCCATTATGGTAAAGCTGAAACTACACTGTAGCCACAGGTTCTACTTTTCTTGGTCTGAAAATATTGCAAATAAAAAATTAGGTAAGGTTTCAAACAGGAGAGAGATCAGGAGTTTCAAGCTTAAAATAAGATGAATACACCATATTATACCACCTCATTTGTGCCACAATATCCTTTCGTCTCTCCAAAGGCCAGGTCACCCACTATTATTCACAACATTGCTCATCCTAGAAATCAAACCATCTTAAGTCAAGGCTACCTAATCCCCTGTCACCACATGAACCACTGCCCTTCATTTTATTTCTCCAGCTTGGTGAATGGATCATCACCCACCTAGTCACCCAAGGCAGCAGGCTGGGAGTGAAGTTTTACTTCACATACCACCTCATAGCAGGCGCAGACCTTTAAATGATATCTCAGAAGTCTCTCCAAGGCCTCCCTTAATTTGAGTCCTACTGTCACTGTGGACGTGTCTTTAAAAAAAGTCTTTCGCTCCATCCAAGGAGTTCACCCTGTCTCCTCATCCAGCCCATCTCTGAGAGTGCCACCAATTTGCTCCCTAAAGCATGAATCTCCACACTGCTTCAAGCAGATGTGTGTGGACTGTGGGTCAGAGAATGATCTCTCAGCAAGCCACATTTAGCATTTTATTCTTGTTTTTACTTTGTATTTGGCATTTTTCTAAAGGATAATTTTTTCACAGATCCCTATTCACTCAAGGAGCCACAAGATTAAATTACACAGGGTGGGGAAAGCCTGAATAGTAAATTATAGACTACTACCTGTAGCTATCAGTTGGCATCCAGGCAATCCTAAAGATAAATGGAAACACAGGCATTCAGCTCCAAGTTACAGAGAGAGGGGAAAAGTGTATCGTTAGCAAGGAACATTTCAAAACACTTCCAACACATCCCAGGCTTATAATTTTGTCACAGGTAAAATCATGCACATGATGTGCCAGTCAACAACAGAATTCACGTTATTTTCAACTACACATGATTATTTTCTGACCACAGACCATATTCTGGGCAATACAACAAATTTCAAATGTTAAAAAAATATAGAAATTCTATAAAGAATGTTCTGTGTTCAAAATGGAAAAATATCAGAAATCAATGGTAGAAAATATTTGAAAAATATTTAAAATACTGGGAAATTAAAAAAATATATCTCTTAATAACCATAAGTAAAAGGAGTAATCACAAAGGAGATTAAAAAACACTGAAATGAATAAAAATTAAGATATAACACATCAAAATTTGAATTCATAAATTACTGGGTGAGAATGCAAAATGATAAGCCAAAACTTTGGAAAATGGTTTTTAACTAGGGGAAATTTTAGCAGCCAGGGGACATTTAACAGTCTAGAGACACTTTTGATTGTTAAAACTGGGTAAGAGGATTAATTTTGTTCTATAGGTGACAGAGGCCAGAGGTACTACTAAACATCCCATAATGCACAGGATAGTCCCTCACAACAAAGATCATCCATCCCCAGAAGTCACCTCTGAGTTAAATATATGCTTAGCATATAACAAAGGAATTCCATTCCTAGGTTGTTACCTAAAATATGGAAACACAAGGGCACCTAAAGATCAATACAGAGATGCTCTTCACAGCTTTATTCATAATAGCCCCGTGCTCATCAACCAGTGAAGAGAGAAACTGTGGTATGTCCATCTAGTGGAATACTACCCAGCAATGAAACTAAATATATTTTTCACACATACAATAACATTATAATGTCAAAAGCATTACACTTAGTGAAAGGACGCAGTCTGGTACCAAACATTAAGTATACTAGAATTCCATTTACATGACATTCTGGAAAAGGCAAAACTAGAGACAGCAGAACAGTGGCTGGCAAGGGCTGGAGATGAAGAAACTTTGGAGAATAATGAGAATCGTCTATATCTTGATTTAAATTTTGTGTGAATTTTTCTGTGTGTATAACCTAACCCAATCAATTAACTTATCAAAGATCCTTTGCTTGGATGACATGGCAATATCAAATAAAATTGCTCTTTGGTCCTAAATGCTTACTCTCAACTTCTCTGGTCTTCCCATCATTAACTAGAAACAAATAGCTTGTGCACCAGCACTATTCTGAGGACCACATTTTGAGTAGCAATGATCCAAATGATGGAAATGCTTACATTTCTTTTTTTTTTTTGAAGACAAAATTAAGAAGTTCCTTTACTCTTATACATTCACTAGGAAAGTTCACATGGCAGGTTGAGAACTATGAGACTGGGGAACAAAATATAAACCCCATGTATAGCATCGAAGGCTCCTGTTCCATCACCTCAGGTTACACACAATCCTCTGAACATCCTCATATAACATGTTTTGTCTTTCTTATCTTGTCCTTCTTCCTAACACTTTACATCTGTTTCTTTTCCCATTATCCCATAAAGCTAGACTGACATTGCCCTCCTGTGAGATTCTTCCTGTGACCCTCAAGGATGGATTAAGTTTATCTTCAACTCTACTCACAAGCACAGTGTACACACTTGTTTTACCACCTCCCAGCCTGATCAGTCTCTCTCCCCATTTAAACCTAAGAGTTCTAGAAAACAGTCCCAACACAATATCACATGCATCACTAGCCACACAATATGTGATTTTTAGACACATATTATACTAAGAAGAATAAGCACTTTCCATATGGTAGAGTGTGCCATTCTCACAGCACAAAGCTGCAAATCATGACAATGAGAATGAATGATGTCTCCGGGGTGGGAGTGGGTAGTCTGAAAAGTCAAGTTTGCACAATGTTCATAATGACGGGTTAGAAGGATAAAAGGGTAGAGAAGAAGGACGAGGGAGATGAAAGCTAAATTCATTGCTTGGTGGATATCTCTTACCAATTTCACAGATGGAAATTGCAGGTGATCACAAAATGCTTAGCATTAACAGCTGAAAGACTGCTGCTTTATCACCAGATGTGGCTCAGCTTCTGAACAGGGCAGAGTCAGCAGAGGGAGCATCACCTGTTAAAAACCACATCTGCCAGAAGAGTTGGGGCTGGCCCCTGTGAGATGCATGTGGGCAACCATGCTGGATAGTCAATTTTAGTTTCTTGCATCTGAAATGGTCACAATAGATAGTTGATTCTGCCATTTAACTGTTACCACAATGAATGGCTTAATACCAATTAGCCTAAAATTAAAGACATTTTTCAGATTGGCTAACAATCAACAATTCCATCCAAAAAACAGTCAGTTACCTGCACAAACAATTTCCAATTACTTTTCTCAGAAGGCTCCCTAGGAAACAATTCTGTTCAAAGTGAGATGTTCCAGAGCTGTTTTTATTTTAATAGCCCAGGTGAATGATAGGCAGTACCACTCTGAAATGTGTCAGGAAAATGCATGACTCTGGGGCCTCAGTCCCACCTGGGTGTCAGGAGAGAGAGGATGAAACGCTCTTCTAAAGACAGGAGATTGGCTCCTACTCAGAGGACCCGATGCTGAGGTGAGCGGGTAAATTCATCAGGCACTTAAATCCCAACCAACTTGTGTGTCAAAGTTTGGGAAACAGACTTTCATTGGAAAAGGGAATATCTGGAGTCCATCTTCCTGCTACTGGCTACAACCTTTATTCTCACAATGAATCTGATCAAAACACTTGCTTGTGACAATCACTATGGGAGGCTACAAGAAAGGACATGATATCCATTTGCTAAGCAGTACCAAGTTTTACCTTTAAAATACTTTGTTTTGATCCCATCTTAACTTGCTTTTTCTGTGCCATTGGCCTATTATGTTATTAAGACAAACCCAGAAACTCCCGAGGTAAGGCTGTAGGTTATTAAATCATATGGCCTTGGTAAAAGGCTCTGGGAAATAAATTTATTTCAGATCTAACAAAATGACTTTGGGTTGTGGGTACAGAAAAGGTTCCTTTTTTTTCCTGAACAAGATTGTTTTTAGTATTAAGAATGCCAAGCATTACATGAATGATCCTAATAATTCACTTTTTATCTCGGACCCATGGAGGCATAGAGCCAAACTTGCAGATCAACTCTAGAACTGCAAAAGGGTTCAGGGTAAAATTCTCTCTGTGACTCTGTCCCAGTTTTATTTTCTAATTCTCTTATTTCCTCTTTGCCTTGATTATGTCAACTATTTACTTTATCCTCTCATATGTACTTTTATAAGGTCCTTCAAATTCTTTATGGGAGAAAGTGAGCCATAAATAAACAGACATTTAAAGATATTGTTGGCCAAGGCAAATATAATTTTCAGGTCTCTGGCACTCATTAGCTGTAATTTGTTGGTGGTCTGACAAGGTTTTAAGTTAATATCTTTTCCCTCATTCTGAAATTAGAGGAGCCTCATAAACTAGAGCCGTCAGACTGAGTAGAGTGGCAACTGTAGGTGACCACTCATACAGAAAAGCCAGGATGGGAAGCAGCTGGGGACTTCTGTACTGGGTGGAGCATCCCATGAAAGAATTTTTGTTGTTGTTGTTGCCAAAAATCCTTCTCAGAAGGCCAGCCTACGTGGAGAAGGAAAAGAATGTGGGAAAAGAATTCAGAGATGGGAAAGTTTAAATAAAGGAGAGGAGGAGGAGACTGGAAATAGAAATGAGCACAGTAAGAAGTCACTGGTGTGAAAGTAGAGAAGCGAAATTGGTCCCAGAAACTAAATGGGTATCTCTTTGTAGCAGCCGATTCTCCAGGCCCTGCCTCCACAACTGCAGAGAGAGCCACCAGCAAAGGACAGCCCAAGGTACAGAGGCTCTGCATATAGCCTCTTTTTTTGTTCCTCCATCCAAAACAGGGATCCTGTGAGCAGGGATCATCTCCAGAAGAAGCATGGCTGTGCTGGGTATGGAGTTAGGTGAAGAGCAAAGGGCACCATGCATGCCACCGCTCAGCGCCACACCCTGAAGGTACAGGGAAGCTAGCCCTGCAGTCAGTGGAAGACACTGGGTCAGGGCGGAAATACTTATTAAACCTCCTCCTCCTAAGTCCTTAGTCTTCAATTTCATGAGGATAAATGATACACAATCAACTGGAGAAAGGGCTGAGAATGGCCAGGTGATGAACAGAAAAGAGGTATGTGCACAAGCAGCGGAGAACTGGAGCCCTGCAAGGTCGGTACGGTCCCTGTGCCTCCATTGAAGGTCTGTGATGAACCAGAGGATCGTCACATGATACAGTTGCCAGTCAGTGCCAGGAAGTGAGTAATTGAGGCAAAAGAGTTAAACTTCAAATACCGTCTTATGATTAAGTGATTATTCTCTATGAAAATACAGTTTTTCACACTAACCTTTCTAATGTTTAGAATAACTAAGTTGGAAAGTGAGTCATGTTTAAATGAAATGAGATGTAATGTCTAGTGCCTACTCAGAGAGGCTACTGAAGTGAGAAGATCACCCCTGTTCTCCCCTGAAAAGCTGAGCAGGACGTTTACTTTTTTACCTGTAGTTCTTGATCAATGACCTATTTAACCTTTTGAAGACTTGTGTAAAATCTTTGCTTGGCACATAACATAAACTAGACTATACCTAGAAGCTCAAACACATCACTTTTCCAGAGATGAAATAGGTTTCATTTGATTTTTGCATGCTTGGTGCTGTGGCTGAGAATGTAAAGGTATTAAAACACCAACATATTGAAGCGCTGCTTTCTCAGTTTCCTTAAAATCAGCACACTGCAGTTCTTCTGCCTTCTGAATTCTCAACCATACTAATAAATGGCAGAGTGTATTCCTGATTCGCTTACTAAAAAGAAGACAATTCCCAGTAGAGACTTCAATTTTTTCAGAGATAGAAGCATGACAATGAAGGAAGATGAATTAAAACTAAAGATAATAGAGTAAAATATAATTTGAGAGGCACTCACTAGAAGAAACCACAGGCCAATATCCCTCATGAACACAGATGCAAAAATGCTCATTAGATTACTAGGAAACCAAATTTAGCAGCATATTGAAAAGATTATACACAATGACCAAATGGGATTTACTCTAGGAATGCAAGTAAGGGTGGTTCAAAATATGAGAATCAATCAATGTAATATACACATTAATAGAATAAAGGGAAGAAAAACCCCATATGATCAATTTCAATTGATGCAGTAAAAACATCTGAAAAAAGGTAACATGCTTTCATGATAAAATAAAAAAACAAGAGGACTTTCTCAACATGATAAAGGTCATGTATGAAAAACCACCACCAACATAATTCTCAATGGTGGAAAGTCTAAGACCAGGAACAAGACAAGGATGCTCACTGTCATCACTCTCAACATAGCACTGAAAGTTTTAAACAGAAAAAATAGGAAAGAAGAAAATGAACTGAAAAGAAAAAAGTAAAATTTTCTCTATTTGCAGATGACATGATCTTATATGTAGAAAACCTTAGGAAATCCATGGAAAAACTGAAATTACAAATTCAGTAAAGCTACAGGATACGAAACAAACCTACAAAAATCAGTTGCATTTTTACACACCAACAATGAACAATCTGAACAGGACATTAAGAAAATAATTCCATTTACAAGAGTATAACACAGAATAAAGTACTTAGAAATAAATATAACCAAGAAGACTTACATGTTGAAAACTATTATTTACTGTTCTTTTTACATGCACTTGACAGTAGGGTATATTTTGACGTATTATTCCTACTTGGAGTATAACTTATTCTAATTAGGATGGGACCACCATTTGACCCAGTTTTCCCAATCTTCGGCATATAACCAAAGGACTTAAAATCAGCACACTGCAGTGACGCAGCCACATCAATGTTCATAGCAGCTCAATTCACAATAGCTAAGCTATGGAGCCAACCTACATGCCATTCAACAATAAAAACTTTGTGGCATATATACACAATAGAATATTACTCAGCCATAAAAAGAATGACACTTTATGGCTTGAGCAGATAAATGGATGGATCTGTAGAATATCGTGCTAAGTGTAATAAGCCAATCCCCAAAAAACAAAGATTGAGTGTTTTCTCTGACACGCAGATGCTAACATACAACAAGAGATGGGGAGAATAGAAGTTCAATGAATTATACAAAAGAGAATGAAGGGAAGAGAGAAGAAATGGGATTAGGAAAGACAGAATGAATCGGACATAACTTTCCTATGTTCATATATAAATACATCACCAGTGAAACTCCATGTCATGTACAACCACAAGAATGGGATTTAAATTAGAAAACTATAACATGCTACTGAACAAAACTGAAGACAACAATACTAAGTAGACAGACATTCTGTATTCAAGGGCTGGAAGATTTAAGATGGCAATGTTATTCGAAGAAATATACCAATTCAATGTAATTCCTATCAAAATACCAATGGCATCTTTGCTGAAATGAAAAAACTCATCGTAAAATTCACATGGGATTTCAAGAGACTCTGAATTGCCAAAATGATATTGAAAATGAAGAACAAAGATGGAAGGTGCACTCTTCCCAATATGGAAACTTACCACAAAGCCACAGTTCTGAAAGCAGTGTGGTATTAGCTTAAGCAAAGACACAAAGAACAATGGAACAATGGAATAAAACGGTGGATCCAGAAATAAATCGTCACATCAAGAGTCAGTTGATTTTTGACAAAAGTACTAGGACCATTAAATGGACAAAGAATAATCTCTTCAATAAATGGTGCTAACAATAATGTTATTATACAAAAATTAATTCAAACTGGATAAAACTGCTAAATCTAAGACTCAATACCATAAAACTCTTTCAAAGAAAACAGAGAAAAATCTCCATATGACACCAAAAGTACAGGCGACTGACTAAAGAAAAAATTACTTTAGCAGTCAGGGAAATGCAAATCAAAACTAGAAATATATATCTCTCTACAGTTAAAATGGCAGACATCAACAATAAAAAATAATACTGGATAGGATATGAGGGAAAAGAAACACTTTTTATACTGTTTATGGGATTATAAATTTGTAAAGCCACTATGGAAATCAGTATGGAGGTTCCTCAAATGACTCAGAATGAAACCACCATGGTCTAGCTATACCACACTTGGTATTTATCCTGAATAATTAATATCATCATACAAAAGTGATAATGCAGCACAGTTCACAAGGTCTAAATTATGGAACCATCCTAGGTGTCTGTCAGTAGATGAATGGGTAAAGAAAATATGGTATATATACAAAATTAAGTTTTATTCAGCCATGAAGAAGAATAGGTCATGTACAGGGAAACAGATAGAACAAAAGAAGCCAAACTCAGAAAGTCCAAGCGTTGTACGTTTTCTCTCAAATGTGAAAGTTTGAGAGGAAAAAGGGAAAGAAAGGAGAGCAGGGCAGGGATCTCATGAAAATAGAAGGGAGATCAGCAGAGAAAAGGAAAGGGAACAGGGGAGGGAGGAGTGGAGAGAAAGGGAAAATACTGGAGAACAATACTAACAAAAGTATGTTGTTTTATTATGTGCACGTACAAATATGTAACAAAGGATCCAACAATTACAGCCAATGATAATGCACCAATAAAGAACTGAATGAGGAAAAAAAACAGGTACATTGAACTTCATCATAATTAAAATTTTTTTTGTATGTCAAAAGACACTACTGAGAGAGTTAAAGCATAATACACAGAAATGGGAGAAAAGATTTGAAATTCACACATCTGATCAAGGGGTACTACTCATTCTTTATAAAGAATCACTACTGTAATTCATTTCCCTCCATGTTTTACAGTAGTGATTCTTTATAAAGCATGAGTAACCGATGTGATTCTGCAATCTGTATTTGGGGTAAAAATGGGAGTTCATAACCCACTTGATTCTAATGTATGAAATATGAGATGTCAAGAGCTTTGTAATGTTGTGAACAACCAATTTAAAAAAAAAAGAATCACTACAACTCAACAATAGACAAAAAAATCCCAAATTTAAAAAGGGGAATAATTTGAACAGACATTTCTCCATAGAAGATATACAAATGACCAACAGGCACATGATAAGATGTTAATAATTATTAGGAAAATGCAAATCAAAATCATAATGAGATAGCACTTCGAATATACAAAGCAATAATGATAATAATAATAATAATAATGGTGATTAAAACAAGTATTGGGAGGAATAAAAGGAAGTTTTCAGTTGCCATTTGGAATGTAAAATGATGTAGCTGCTCAGGAAACAAAAATTATAGATATACCATATGACCCAGCAACTCTTTTCCTCCCCTCCCTGTGTACATGCACACACACGGCACATAGTCATATAGTAGAAATAATTCAAGTGGACGTCAACAGAGGAATGGTTTTGAAAGATGTGTTACTTATATACAACAGATTATTCAGTCCGAAAAAGGAATGGAACTCTGATACGTGCTATAGCATGAATGAACCTTGAAAACAATATGCCAAGTAAAAGAAGCCAGGCACAACATATGTGGCGTCACTTTTATGAGACATCTGGTAAAGGCAAATTCATCAAGAGAGCAAGTAGATTAGAGATTACCAGGGCTGGATGGGCAAGAAAAATGAGGAATTACTATTTCACTGGTACAGAGTTCATTTGGGGTGATGAAAATATTTTGGAAACAGAGGTGATAGCTACACAACAATGTGAATGAAATTAACACGGCTGAATTGTACCCTAAAAATAGGTATAATGACAAGTTTTACATGATATGACATTTTGCTATGAAATGTATATTTAATTAAACATAAATTTAGTAAAACTTTATCATTTTAAATAATTTAAATATAAATTTAATTATTTATATAGTTAAATAAAAATTTAAATATTCATTAACATTTATATAACACACTACCATATAAAAAGTTCAGGCGGACTAAACATTTACAAAGTTTGAAGAAATTTTCCAAGTGTTCTTCCTTTCTGAAGGAAACAATGCACTTAGTTCCTCCATATTACATCCATCTTTGAAAATACTACTATTTGGGCCTTTATGCTACCAAATGCTTCAGTAGACCTCAGCTTCCTCTTCCACAAAACGAAACAGCAGCAATAATAGAGCTTCTTAAGTCCTTCCAGCTCTCAATAGCTCATGGTTCAACTCAGCTTAGGAGTAACTGGCAGGGGATGTAGCTCAGTGGTAGACCACTTTTCTAGCATGCATGAAGCCCCACATTCAGTCCCCAATACCTAAAAAAAGAAAAGGCAAGGCCAATGTGGATATAGTACTTAACTAAGGGTCTAAATAAACGGTAATGAAATACAAACTACTGCAAAATAACTGTTTAATGTTTAACAGCGTAAGAAAAGACCTTTATCAAATGCCCTCTCTAGTTGGCCCCCTGGTCTCTACAGGCCCATGAAATACACAGTTGCATTTAATTCGGCACCCTTGTTGGGATAGTGAAACACAGTGAGGACAGGCTTTCCTCCCTGTGTCAGGTCTCTGAATGTCCCCTTCTCACTGAGGCCTTCCTGACCACCTGCCTGGTAACCGTTAACCTCCCCGTCAGTCAATATTCCAAATCTCCCTTCTCTGCCTTCTTTTGAAAATGTCACCTTATACAACTGTTCAGATTTCTTTTATTTATTGTTTATCATCAGACTTCCTACTAGCCTGGGAAGTCACAAGGGGAGTGTCTCTGCTTGTTTTAATCACTGTGGCATCCTGAGTAGCTAGACCAGAACTGGCACATAAACAGTGGTCAGTAAATATTTACAAAGAAATGACAAAATGACATGGAAGGTTTCAAGACTTTACTATTTTTAGTTCACCTGCTTTGTTTAAATGAATTATATTATGAAGATTTCATATTTAAAATGAAGTTCTCAATATAAACAGTGATTTTTAAAAAATTCATCCTACTGTTACCAAAGATAGGTACTTAATCATTTTGTGTGGTCTTTTGGGGGTGGCTCTGCTAAGATAAGCATTAGGTTAAATTTGTGATTTGTACTTTTGTTTATTCAGTTTTTTTTATGTGGTGTTGGGGATCCAACCCAGTGTCTCATGCATGTTAAGCAAGTACTCTACCACTGAGCCACAACCCCATCCCAATTTGGATACTGTATCTGTGAGAGATTTTTATCTGTCTACTATATGGTGATATTTTAATGGAAGTGAGTCAATTATACACACACACACACACACACACACACACACATTTGAGGTGGGGTTCTCACTACATTGCTTAGGGTGGCATCAAAATTCTGGGCTCAAGTCTCCCAAGTAGCTGGGACTATACGCACATGCCACATGCCTGACTAGAAATTTTAGAGATGCCATTTCTGAAAACACACCTCAGAAAGGAGAAAAGTGAAACACAAAAAAAGAAACAAGAGAAAAAATTGAATACCCTCCTCATCCGCCCCTTCCTTCTGGCTCTCCGCTCGGCTGGGCTGCACTGTACAGAATGCACCAATGGGCACAGGTCAAAGCTTCCTGAGGACTGGGACCCATCACCCATCTGCTTTAATATTTCACCTTTATATTTTATTTTCTTTCTCAGTGGCTGGATTATGGAAAGGTAAACAGACCCTGCATCCTGCGGGGTTTCCTCATAAATTGCTTTCTTACAATACCAAGGGTCAAGTGAAAAGTTTATTACATATTGAAAAAAAAGCTTTCATATTATATTAAGTATATTTTTCTTCCTCATCAAAAGGGTCTGATTTCTAGGAATTATTCAACTTAGTAAACTGACGTGTTCCCCAAATAATTGTTATATGTAACCCTGAAACAACCTATTAGCATTCACATAATTTATGGAACTCCATCAATTAATTACAGGGCATTTCACCTAGATGATTTTGATTTCCAGCCTCATGATGATCTTGTGGGACTGTTAGGCTAACATTCATCTATATTTAATAGACACTGAGATTGGAATTTCTGTGTTTTGACTTCCAGTACACACATCCTGTGACTGTTTCCTCAGATTCATGCTTAAACATTAACTTAGTCTATGTCTGGGTTATTTCAAAACACCAGAAAGCTCCATTTATTTTTTTAATATGCCAGTCCCCCAAAACACAAGCAGAACATCCTTGCTGATGTGTGGATGCTAACCAACAACAAAGGAGGGGGAGATAGAGTTTACTGGATTAGACAAAGGGGAATGAAGGGAAGGGAGAGGGGATAGGATAAGAATAGGAAAGGCAGTAGAATGAATCAGAAAACAACTTTCTTATTCTCATATATAAATATATGACCAATATAAAACCACATCACCTACAACCATAACAATGGGATCCTAACTGGGACAAGTTACACTTATTCTATGTATATATTTCAAAATATACTCTATTATGTGTAAAAATATAATATTTTTTTATTTTTCCTTTTTATTAGTGCATTATAATTTTGCATAAAGGTGAGATTCATTATGCCATATTTGTATATGCACATAATTTGATTAATGTCATTCCCCAGCATCTTCTCTAATCCTCATCTCTTCCTTCCCCTGATCTGCTTGTTCTATTCTACCGACCTCCTTCTATTATAATTATTATCATCATTTTAATTAGTGCACAATTTTATATATATGTGTGTATGTGTATATGTGTGTGTGTGTGTGTGTGTGTGTGTGTGTGTTTATTGTGGTATATTTGTACACAGACATAACGTAATTTGGTGGATTTTGCTCCTCAGTACCCCTGTACCCAACCTTCTCTCTCTTTTTCTATACCTTTCCTCTACTCCATTGGTCCCCTGTCTATTTTCATGCAATCTCCCCTGTTTTAAGAGAATCTCTCTCTAGTTTCCACAAATGAGAGAAAACCTTCCACTCTTCACTTTGAGCTTATTTCATTTAGCATGATATTCTCCAGTTCCATCCATTTAGCAGCAAATGACATAATTTCATTCTTCTTTATGGCTGAATAAAACTCAATTGTATATGTGTACAACATTTTCTTTATCCATTCATCTATTGACAAGCAACTAGGCTGGTTCCATAACTTGGCTATTGTGAATTGAGCTTCTATAAACACCAGTATGCATGTTAACACTACAGTACACTGATTTTATTTCTTTTGAATAAATACCAAGGAGTGAGAGGACTGGGTCACATAGTGGTCCATTCCTAGTCTTTTGAGGAATCTTGTCAATACTGCTTTTCAAAGTGGTTGTACTAATTTGTAATCCCACCAATAATGATATAAGTATACATTTCCCCCTAACCCAAAAGCTCTATTTATATCTGCACATTTTCTAATTATTTAATTTCCAGTTGACTTTATCATATTTCATGAAAGTTAGCAAAATGACTTGCATAAGGAGGGGCTGAAATGTGTCCACAGACTTCTCTTCTGAATGCTGGGCTTAGTCACTCCAGAAACATCTTTCTCACTTGGTTTTACCATAAAATACACAGACTTACTGAGTGAACAGATAGACTAGCATGAAACACTAGCACTGGGCAAAAGCTTCCACTTCCCTTGATCATTAATTATGATAATCACACAGTAATAAGAGTACCACAGTACCCCAGTGAAAGGCTGCACATCTGAAGGAGGCCTAGAAAAGTCCAGAAAAGCTACATAAATTCTGATTTCTTCTCTTCTTGCCATGGACTAGAGTTCAAACTCCTACTTTCCAGCTGCAATTCTTTTTCATGTTTTCACTAGTGTGTTACAGTGACACATAATACCTGGGTTAATTTTGACATAATCATACATAAATGGAATATAATTTGCTCCATTTTAATCCCCAATACTTCTTTCCCTCCCCTCTTCCCACCCCAATTCCCCTTCCTCTATTCTACGGGTCTTCTTTCTACTCACTATTATCTTTTAACTGGTGATTTTATAGATACACATAATGGTAGAATTCACTGTGGTATATTCATATATGTACCAGTAGCAATTTCTGAACTGTTTCCTTAGAGACTTGCCACTGGATGATTGACTTTTCAAGCTGAGCGCAAAGATCGATCTCCTGCCTAAAAAATTTCTCTAGTTGTATATATCCTTGGACCCACACACTTCTGTCAATAAGTCCTTCACACGATACAAAGGCAGACCTTTCTTTTAAAAGAAGTTTTCCATGGTATGGAGCAGACTGTGGATTAGATTCTATAGGCTGTGACAACTGTGATCCTTAATACAATCTGAGCTAGAATGCATTCTAATCAACTTGTAGAAAAGAAACTTTGAACATTCACTTAAAAAGCTCTCTTTGAGGACTGGGGTCATGGTTGAGTGGTAGAATGCTTGCCTACCATGTGTGAGGCACTGGGTTTGATCCTCAGCACCACATATAAATAAGTAAATAAATAAATAAAATAAAGATCCATCAACAACTAATAAAAATATTTTTTTTTTTTTTAAAAAGCTCTCTTTAAACCATCCCCTTCCTTCCTGGATCCTAGAGTTTAGGTTTCTGCAGTTTAAGAAAACAACATTTTTGGAAGCTTATGCTCATCAACAGTAGCCTGGAATAATGATATTCATGTATATATTCACAGCACATTACCAAATTCAGAATTTCACACAATTGCAATAAATCACACCTAATCTAGAATCCATATTTAAGTTTTGTCAGTTGTCTCCAGACCCGACTTTATAGCTTTTATGGGACGCAAAGGCTTCCCTGAAGGTCCACACACATCTTACACTTCATTGCGCAGACTGGATTGTTTGGGCACCCAGATTTAAAGAATGTGAGGAACATGATAGGATGGCTCCTCTAACACTGAATTAGAAACACACTCATGGACAAATGGGGCTGGGCATGGCTCTGGGGCCAGCCAACCAACAGCTGCCAAGTGCTAGGTCAGGATGTGCAGCTCCCAGAGCCGAGGCCCTGAGGGATGCAGACTTGCACAGCAGAGAGAGACCTGCAAGCCCTGGAGAGCATATGTGGTAAGTGCCATGTGACAGAAAGGAGGCTTTGTGGGGCTCCAGAGGAAGAAGGGCCACTTAAGAGTGCCTCAAGAAGGAATTGAAGATGAGTCAGGAATGGTGTTAAGTGATGAAAAGTTTTAAAATACAAAGGTCTTCCAACAAGACCAGAAGAGTCAAAGTAAACACGTGGAGGTAGAAACAAAAAAAGAAGGTGAGCTGATGAAACAGGCTAGATACAGGGTAATTCGGATCCTTCAGAAAATATGAAGGAAATAGTGATGCCCTGCTTAGTGCTTAGCACTTATTAAGAATTAAAGGCTAAATATATTCACATGCATATAATTAACCAAAGACTCACACCCTACTTCTTATACATGGATATAACCTCCAAATAGAATATTTATCTTTCTCCTTTTTCTCTCAAATTTCAATCTAAGATCCTAGACAAAATAATTAAGTAATGTTAAGTAAAACCTTGCAAATAACATTTTTATTTCAGTTTATTTAACAGTTTAATACGTTTGGACATTCTCTATTTTTTTAGATACAAGCTATTTTTGTTTGATTTTTAATTGGTTGTATTTTATTTGTAATGCATTGAATTATATGTGGTGCTTCATAATTATATGTGATGCTCCCCCAAATTTGCAGGTGAGATTTTTAAAAAATGGAATAATATTTTAAGTACTCTAAGATAATCACCAATTAAATAATCACTTCCAACTAAATGTGAGCTCTTCACATGCCCATTTTCATAAGGAAGTGACATCCATGAGGAAACAGTGTCCGGCACTAAAAAGCCATCAGTGCTGAGAAATGTCTTCATGTATTTCAGAGGTATCATTGGGTTTCCTTAGTAACAACGGGCCACAGTCGGAAAGGTGACTAGAATCAAGCCAGTTCACTCTGGGAAAAAGAAGTGTTCCAGGACGCAGAGACTAGAGATGCAAGAGATTCAGTTAATCCCCGAGCTCAAGATATTGGGTCACCTAGACCCCTAGAGGCATGCCTGTGGGTGGCAGGTCAGATACCACAGCCTCTGCTTACTCTGATTTCATTTCCACAAAACAGATTTATAGAATCAGCTCCAACTTGAATCATCTGGCCCAGACTTTTGCTGACCAATGAAAATAAAATGTAAGATAATAAATAAAATGAAATGTGCCAGAGGAAAACACAGTGGCTGATGTACTTGAATAAGATTATCCATCCATCCATCTATCCATCCATCTCCCCCCTTCCCTCCCTCTCCCTCTCCTTCTCTCTCTCTCTCTCTCTCTCTCTGAAGGAGGGGTAGAAGAAGGAAGAGGAGGAGGGAGGGAGAAGAAAAGAGAAAGGGTGTGTGCATGTGTGTGTGTGTGTGTGTTAGGAGAATCTTTATTCCTTTCTCAGTGTGGAAAACATGAAAACCCACTAATGTACTTTTTAACATTTTAACCCATTGCTAAAATTTCTGAAGTACTGTTATATGTATGTATGTCCTTGTGTTAAAACCCAGCAATAATTGTTTCTTTTATATGTCAATTAGAAAAACTGCCTTCTAAAATAAGTTAATTGTGCTCTATTTTTTGTCACACCCTTATAATTTTTTTTAACCAGAGAAGGAACTTAATTTAGAGTAAGTAATGCCACTGTCATTTAAATATATGAATGATAAAAGGAATGTCAGCTGTTCTAATTCTATAATTCCCAAGTAATGACAATTAATGAAACACATTTTACTAGTGGGAGTTGTTTTAAGCAGTAGATAAAGGAGTCACTGAGCCTTTTAAGATTTATTCCCATAACCAAATTGCACCTCTCTTCATCATTATCCAAAACATAATTAAAAGATGACATTTAAAAACAAACCTTAAAAATATTAAACTACATCCTACTCCCCAAGGAAAACTAACTGAGAAACAACACTTGCCTTCCACTTGAAGCTGAGAGGAGTTTCAGAGACAGCCTCACCTCTGCCTCTGCCTCAAGTGCTGCTGCAGCCTCCCCAGAGCATCAAAATGGCTTGTCAATATGAGAAACGCTGGATAAAATTATCAATGAATGTTATTGGACAGATATTCATTGTGTTGTTTCACTGCTGTAGAAATATTCTTTGACCTTTCCAAAAGAAAATGAATCAATAGGAGTATTTTGTAAAGACTTCTGTTTCCTCCCATGGTCCACTCCAGCATTCTAAAATGTGTTTTATATATTGGTGCTCCTCCTGTGAGACCATCTGCTTCAGCACTCTCTATACAGGAGAAAAGGCATCCTGCAGGGTCAGCCCAAACACCAAATTCAGTGGCCTCCACAACTCCTTGGCTAAGGCCAAGTTAATGAACAATAAGCAAAATTTCTGAGTAAAAGCCAAACAGCTTGATCCAATCTATTCCCAAATATCTTAACACCAAGTAACAAGAAATTTCTTGGCAAACTCTGTGAACCTCTTTTCCCTCCTTATTTTTAAAACATAATGCACTGATTTCTGTTCCTTTCATCAACACTCACCTTTTTTGTTGTTGTTGTTTTTTGGTTCTTTTTAAAGAACTTAACTCTCTAACAGAGTGTTTGTTACCAGAGGGAGCATTCCTTACAAAGCCAAAGTAATCAGGAGTTGATAGGAACAACGTGGACAATATGATCCTTGAATTAATTCTTCAGGGCCTGAGTCACTTAGTTGTATGCAACTATTCACAATAAAACCTGAAAATACAAGGAATGTCCACACGCAGTCTTAAAGATGCATTTCACATTCACTCTGTAATTAAATGTGTAGGTGTAAAGCCAGCAATGTTACAAAATATTAGCTAGTATTCTGGCTTCCCAATATAAGAAAGCCAAGGATATAATAGGAATTTAACTGTAATAATAACTAATGTATTAATAATAACTAATGTTTTAAAATACACCAAATGAATTTTTTTCTATCAATATTTTTGTCTACATCAACTCAGTTTTATGGGTGGAATTATGCTGAGTGAAAAAAGTCCATCCTAAAGGCTACATATTGTGTAGTTTCATTTCTATAACATCTTGAAACAGCAGTTTTAGAAATGAAGAACAGATTAGTAACTGTTAGGTAGAGCTGATAGGGGGAGGGGTGGCCATGCTCATAAAGAGAAGGATCCTGTGGTGAAGGAACTGATGTGCATCCTGACATTAGAGGAGAATGCATAAGCCTGCATGTGATAAAACACTAGAGAACTAAACACACACACACACACACACACACACACACACACACACACACACACACAGAATTCCAGCAAAACTGGGTAAAGTCTTAAGATCTTTTAAGTCATAAGATCAATGAATTAGATCAATGTGTGACATGGTCCTCTATTTTTGGGAGTTATTACCACTGCAAAACTACCCCATCCCATCATGGTGTCTGGTAAGTCTCCTAACAAGGAGAATTGAGAAATTCATTCTCCAGGGCCTGAGGCTTGCAACCCTTCTGGCAAAGAGCTGTTAGAGCACTGTGCATGCTTCTTTCCTTCCTCCTCTTCATTAGTTTCCCCTTCCTATTAAACACAACTCAGATCTTGACCAACTGTTCTTTCTACATCCATGAATTACTAATGTATTATAAATGAGCAGTTTTTTGGGCTGGAGATGTGGCTCAAGCGGCTCGTCTGGCATGCGTGCGGCCCGGGTTCGATCCTCAGCACCACATACCAACAAAGATGTTGTGTCTGCCGAGAACTAAAAAATAAATATTAAAAATTCTCTCTCTCTCTCTCTCTCTCTCTCTCTCTCTCTCTCTCTCTCTCCCCTTTTCACTTTCTCTTAAAAAAAATAAATAAATGAGCAGTTTTGAATTTGATAAATGGTATTGATTAGATTCCTGAATGAAAGAGATTTTTCTGTCTTTTTCCCAATATATAAATGAGCTCCCCTCCTTTCTGGACATTTCTGGACTCTCAGAACTGAACTCAGAAGAGAGGAGGGGCAGGGAGAACCTCCATTTTTCAAATCAGAGTAGCATCTCTCTAACGGGCAAGAGAACTCTCTTATAGAAGGCTCTGTGTCCTGGGAAGAACATGGAGGCTGAGCAGAGACACAGTTCTGGGTAAGCAGAGGGCAGGTATTAAAGCCATTCCTTTTCTAGAAATTTCCCAAGCAAAGGAGGAGCAATCCAAAAGGATTGTTTGGTGACTGTTCCTTCTTCTCAGAAGTGCATGGAAACCTCAGGCCAGCAAAAGAAAGTTACTGTCCACTGACCAGGGCTCGTTTTCTTACTGAAAGAAAAACTAGGCTTTAAGCAAGCTAACAAGTTTTCTATCCTATAAGCACAAGTATACAGTTAGATTAATCATAAACTATTAGCCTATCTAAAGAGTAGACAGGCCAACAAAACTAACTAGTTGCTAAAAACATTTACTAGCTGGTAACCTAGGAGAGTTATTTAATCTCTGATTCAACCTCCCCATCTCAAAGTGAAGATGAGTAACACTACCTACTTGGTAAAGCTATTGTGAACCCTAAATGAGTAATTAATTACAAGGAAATGGTGTAAGAGAAGGTCTGGGACAAAGGAAGGATTATAATGGTGCCTATAATATAATTAAATAGTTCTGGGTAGCCAGGTATGTCATAATCCCAGCGACTCAGGAGGCTGACAGGAGAATCAAAAGTTCAAGGTCAACACGGGCATTTTAGTAAGACCCTGTCTCAAAATAAAATTTAAAAAGGGCTGCAGATAGAACTCAGAGGAAGAATGCTCCTAGATTCAATCCCCTCCACCATGAAACAAAGATACAAAAACACCAGTTTGGGATAGATAGAAACTGACAGAGTAGGCCTGAATAAGCTGTACTGAATTTGTCTCTGACCTCTCACTGTAAACAAAGAGTTCACCTCATACAATAATAAGCCCTCTCATGCTCACACAGCTCCTTCTCTTCAGTGTGAGGGTTTCGAGGATTCTCGGTGGCTTCCTCTCCTCATGAAACCAAGGGCTCCTCACTGCCTCCTAGCAGTGGTCTGCGCTCATTTGTCCTCCCCATGGTCTCTCCTGCATGTGCCCTTCTGTCCTTGAAACGCACGCACACCCTCTTCCCCCATCCTCCTCTCCTGGTCTCCCTGCTCCAATGTCACAGTTGTGGGGTGCTCTGAAGTCTTTTCTTTCTGTGGGTATCACTGACCTTTCAAAAGACATGAATATGAAGTAGAGTGTTAAATGGAATTTTTCCTATTGTCAGGGGAGGTCCAAACAGCTAAGAAAAACAATTGTGAGATTATGTACACTAGTCAGTTTTTTACCACAGTAAAAAAAAAGGCTGTCAGGCACAGTGGTGTGATCCTGTGATGCCAGCTACTCAGAAGGCTGAGGCAGGAGGACCAGCAAGTGCAAGGCCAGCCTCAGCAACTTAGTAAGACTCTGCCCCAAAATAAAATAAAAAGTACTAAGGATGTAACTTGCTACTTGTGTAGCAAGTGCAAGGGCTTAGGTTCCATTTGCAGCATCACAAAAATAGAGAGGGTGGTAGGAAGAGGACAAGGAGGTGGGGAAGGAGAAGGAGAAGGAGAAAATACATATTTAAAGGCTTATTTTCCTTAAGGTTTTAGAGGTTTCAGTCCATGAATGATTGGCCCAATGCTTGGGCCAATGGAAAGACAACATATGATGGTGGGATGCATGGTGGAGAAAAACCACTCACCTCATGGTTATGAAGCAAAACACAGAGGGAGGAAGGGGCTGGAGCCCCACAACCCTTAAAGGGCATACCCCCACATACCCTCCCATAAGCCCCCACCTCTTCAAGGTCTCACCACCTCCCTAGGGCATCACGCTGGAATCAAACCTATTAACACACGGGCCTCGGGGGCAAGGCAAACCTAACAACAAGCTGAGACAGTGGGCCCAGGGGGCACCCACCTTCATGCTGGATGAGTAAAAGCTGAAACTTCACTGGGTTCTTGAAATGGCCCCACTGAGGAGTCATTATTAGATAACTATCTTTCCCTCCCTCCTGGCTGCCCCATCAAACAAATGGGTGTCTATGGAGCCATCTAGAGAACTTGGCATGGGTCTCCGTGGATTGTAGAGACTGCTCCTTATCCACACTTAAAAAATTCTAACGGCCCACAATGCAATGGAAAAGCCAATCACAGCAGGGCTGAAAAAGAGTTTACACTGCCTAACAGGAGTCTTGTTCATTTGTTGTAGCCCAGATGGGCACCTGCATAGAAAGTAGCTGTGTGAGTTGACACCAAAAATGTCCTATCCAAGAGGTGTCCTGCAGTGGATGAGCTGAGCCCAGCCCAAAGAGCCTACAGGAAGACCTCTGTACAGAGACCCCGTGTGGGACAAACCACCAGCCATACTGGACACCACATTCCTGGGCCTTGAAAAGTTACCACTGGGCAATCTCCAAGGAATCCACAAAACCACCCCCAGAGGAAAAAAATGACAAAAGAAAGCAATGGTATCTGGATATCAGTCATACCTAGAAGTCACTATGCCAGATTCCAACTTTACTTTGTGCCCCTTGCCTCACTTCTCTTCTACCCAATGAACCCTCTTAAACCCTGGCTCCCTGCTCCACCTGACTGCACTTCCAGCGTCCACACCTGGGCCCAGTTCTGAGTCAAGGGAGGCAAAGAAGCTTTAAATCGAATGGAAGAGGGAGGCTTTGCCATTACACTGGACTGAATCTGAAAATGGCCAGGGAAGCCCCAGGATCCCTTGAGTTGTGGACCAGGAAGACTTTGACAGAACTTGCTGAAGACAATGGTATGAAAAATAAAATTATTCTACCTCCACTGGGTCCAGTTCACTGAGTGCAATGGTTATCAATGTGCTTCACTTTAACCTTCCCTTCCCCGGGCCTCATCCCAAATGGCAGCAATCAGTTCTTTCTTCTGTTCTGCCTCCTCTGCCCCCCACTCTTGCCTCTAGGCCCACTCCATGCCACTTGGCAACAAATAAAGGCTTGGAATATTTAAGTGTTTTGCTGCTGGCCCAAATTAGAAGCACATGGTAAACTGAGTAGAAATGATGAGGGGAGGAAAAGGAAATGAAGAGTGGGGGTTAAATGGGTCCCATTTCTCTGTTCTTACTCCTTTTTTTCTAATGTTAAATCTTGCCAAAAATTCATCCATTTACTCAAGAAAATAGTTCACTCTTTCCAAGCAAGTCCATGGATATGGAATATAAGAGGGAAAGCAGATGGAGGGGGGATTTAAAAGGACATTGGAATGGAGTTAGATAAAAATAAGTTATCAGTTGGCAAAGCCAAAAACACATTTCCGCCAGTCTGAATACATGAAACTTCTGAAACAAAATGTGTTAATCAGGCCAACCAAATTGGTGGAGTTTAATCTGTGGAACAATGATGCATATCATTCCTTTTCATCAACAAACTTTGTCAAATCATACTTATGCCAGTAATAAAATCTACTATGTGAAAACCAGACCCTGCTTCATTCTCCCCCTCCTGAGACAAAGGCAGCTGTATGTCCCAACTGCTCTTGCAAGCAGCCTCAGGCCATGTCACTGTTGTCTTATTATCAGGATCTAAGCATACAGGATGTGAGCCTCTCTCAGACCTGTCCCTTGGAGACCCTCTTTATCTCCTTTCTCTTACTTTGGGGACCTGGAGGCCAAATGCTCCAGATGTTGTGAGCATGGGTGGAGAATACCACACAGGTCACCCCCTTTCAAAGAATTAAGTCACTTCAATTTCAAGGTGAGTCTCAAGGTGAGTATCTGCTAGCACAGGAACAGCCTAACCTATCCTGACTATTAATCAGCCATTTCATTGTGGTACATTAGAACCTTGGATCATGAAGAATTGCACAAGCTCTGAATGGTACCAAGCTCTTAAGATCAATGCCACTTTATCTTGTCTTATGCAAATAATTTTTGCTAACTTACTGTAAACTGTTTAAACTGTTGTGGAGATTTGAGAGACTCAACCACTTATAAATAGTTATTAAAAAGATGTCTCTCAACTGTGAAATGGTTCAATAAGCAAGAATTAGGACAAAACAAAAGAAATCCTTCAATGACTAAAACTGTACACTGAAACAGATTATCCAGGGAGGTTGTGCAATCATGAGTTTGGAAAGGATCTATAATCAAGGCTGATAATCACCCACCCTTGTCTGGATCACAATTTTAGTTGTGATCAAGTGACAGGTCACTTAGTTCTTTGCCTAATCAGGGCTCTTGGGTCTTGGTCAGAATACCCAAAGAGCTTTACTAGCTTTACAAGTCTTTGTTAAAGCTGTGGTTTTCTGTTACAGGAAGAAAATAAAGGGGATTCTGGTATGCATTCATCTGTGACAGCTACTTAGTGTACTATGTATGGTAACATTGCCCAAGACATAAGGGTACAACAGAGAATAAAGAGACCTCACCTTTCCATTCATAAATTCATGGTCAAGTAGCTTCAGCATTATCCCCACATTTACTTTTTCTGGTAGGCAAGGCCAATATCATATATTGAACATTGCTTCTCAACTTCATGTCAACTGCCAACTGTTACTCTGAATACCAAATGTTACCAAATGTCAATGCACAGACAACTTCCCACTGCCTGTTAGCACAAAACCCAAGTCTTACACAACAGCCCCAAAGAAATCATCTGGATCTTCTTCAAGCCTCTAGGTCTCAGTCGTTTCAGAAATTAGTATCTTAAAAGTTAAAAAAGAGAAAAAAGCAAATAAAAAACCAAAACTAATTTAAAAGGGAAAGTAAGGATATCTGAAAATGCCTACAAATATGTGAGCAAGCTTCTAAGATCCAGAGCTTATTTTTAGCAAGGTTTTATCAGAAAAGAGACAGGTACAGGATCATTACTCTTATTGTTAAATAACACCTGTCAAAAGAAGCCTACCCTGGTTCCTGTGGAGGTAGCAGCCAAATCCATCATTGGGTGACCAATCAAATACCAACAGGATGTTCAAACTATTCTGACTCACTAACATACATTCAGACATGTTGATATTCTCTTATCTTCAATTTTAATAAATTTATCGTGAACCTGAATCAACCTTATTTCCTTTGGGGGCTCTATTTCTTAACCTCCACATGATATCTATTCTTAAAAACTCCAAGGGCAATTTGAAAAGTATGGCTCCATCATTTTTCACTCATCCGATTAGCAAATGTTTCAGTTTGACAGTGAAAAATATTGGCAAGAAGGTAGCCTTTCATAAATTGCCACCAGGGGCAAGAACGGATGCATGGCAGGCGGCAGCAGTATTGGCACCTTCTTTTGGAAAGCTGTGAACTAGGTGTCTATTATAATATGCTCTAAACTTTTGTGGAATGCCTTGACATTTTTTTTAAAACGAGCCCTACAAAGGCAGGGGTGACAGGTCACTTACTTCACATGCTGCCAAATACAAATAACTAACTATGTAAGTTCAGTCTAAGAAAGCAAGACCTGTTAGCACTTTGCCAGGGCTAATGCCCAGTCACTGGCAGCTTTGAACAGCATGTGACTATTTCCAGCCAGAGTCAAAATCAAAACAGCAAGAATGACACCAGCTATAACTAATCTCTTTTAAAACCTACAAGTAATAACATTAACATACATATATATTTTTCTTCTTTTATTTTTTTTTTGGGGGGGAGGGTACAGGGATTGAATCCCCCTAGGGCTCTCTACCACTGAGCTAAACACCCAGCTACCCCTCATTTCACTTCCCTTCTAAACAATCTTCTTGAAAGAGCAGCCTATGCGCAGTGTTGCACATTCTCAGCTTCTATTCACTCCTCAGTACAAATAAATTTAATTACAATCTGGCTTCTACCATACCATTCTATTGAAATATTGTTAAAATCCTCTAGCCAAAACAAAGTTGCCTCTAAGAGCCCATCTCATAGGTAGTTTGTTGCTTCTGATATCTGACAGCTCTACTCCTTTGGTTTGGCATAGACAAGCTATAGCTCATGTAGAAATGCTAACTAATTTCTTTTGTTTATTCAAGGATAGAACCAACTAACTATCTATTCATAGCTTTGGAAAAATTGTCCCTTCACGATTTTTGGATACGGAATTCTGGTTATTAATGCACCATATCAAATATTATATTTTAGACATAAAATTTGATGTTTCTCAGGCAATCATTTTAATTTTATGTTTCTTACACAATGTTCTGAGTAATCATGTAGAATCCCATTGTTCTCACCACTACCTGACCACTTCCAAATATATTTATCTAGCTCTGACCTCTTTCCAGAGATTCAGATTCATCTCCCCTAATTCTCTTGAATGTGCCATACCAACATTCCCAAAGGGGAGCTCAGTTTTATTCCCCAGTGCATAACCTGCTTCTCCAGAACTCACATCTGTATACCAGCCACCAAATGGTCACCTTTGACTCTTTTTTCTCCAGAGTCCAACTCCACATCACCATGGTGCCACTGCTGTTCTGCAACCCTTCATATTCGTTCCCTGGATACTGTATTAGCTTTCAGACCAATATATCTCAGCCTCCATTCCAGGACCTCAAACACCATCATCCATACAGCCCAGAGCTAACTAAAATGCAAATCTGACCCCACCACTCTGAGACCAACCTGCTTGGAGGACAACCCCCCAAATTGTCCTGATTTCTGCCACCCTCTGTACCATCAGCTCCTACGATATCTTCCCTTACAAGTTACATTCTGGCATGGCCCAGTCAAGCAAAAATAGAATGCGAGTCATACATATATTTTAAATTTCTACTAAAAATGGGTGAAATTGAATTTTTTTCTTTCTTTGCCATTTATATTACTCATTTTATTTAAGTACATACTTTGTGCATATTGAAATTAATTCTTAATAAATTTTATTAGCCCTAATCTAAAATACTCATTTCACTATGAAATCAATATGAAAATTACAAATGAGATAGCTTACATTCCTTTTTTAAACTAATTTGAAATACATTGTGTATTTTTATTTTAAAAGTGCCAATTTAAACAAGCCCTATTTCAAGTGCTCAACAGGCACTGTGGCTGGGGGCTTCCAGGCTGGACAGTAAGCTCTAACAACAGTGCTAGATGCATCTCCCTGTATACTGTGCTCTTTTATGCCTTTGTTCTTTTTTTCAAACTTGCTCAATTTCATCCTTGGAGATTCAGATTCAGCTTAGTCAGTCCTTCTGACCTCCAAGATGTGTCAAGTCCAGAGACTCAATATTCCAACCATGCTTGTGCATACCGCCACCATCGTACCTCCCAGAGCACAAAGAATTTGTCCATCTAGATATATCTCCAATGCTAGAATTCTAGTTTATCCAGAACAAAATCAAATCAGAATTACTCATATTTGTACCACAAGCATCTTGCAAACTCCTGTGCACAGCAGCAAATAAACCTTTGCTCAAAAGGATCAGGGTAGCACATGCACCACTGAAATCAGAGTTCTATGTTTAATTTTCGAATTCCTAGGTGAAATTTGATATCCTTGGTTAATCAAAGAATGTAAAGTTCTATATAAACATACACGGTCCTTTTATAGGTTCTGTTTCAAGGCAGAGCCTACATACAGATACATTTTATACCTATAGTTACAGCCTGAGTAAAATAAAGAGATGCAAATTTTGGAGTTATAAGGCATCTAAGACATGATCTAGTTATACACATGAGGAGAAAACATGGGAAACAGTTTAAGTGATGAATAACTGATTTACAAAATTAGTGAACATGGAATAGCATCATAACGAGGTGCCCAAGTTCCCACAGCTTTCATCACACTGTTCTGTTTCGATGGTTGTGTCAACTACATATGTTAATTAAATAACAAAATGAATCCATTTTAAAATTAGAGAAAACATTTTTTCTTGTTATTTTTGCTGTCAACCCCTTCCAAAATAGCATGGCAGAGAAAGTATTGCCCACAAATATTCCCAGAGCTACACTCTGTGATCCTCCTAGAGTTACATGGGGCCAAATGACTAGTTCTAGCCAATGAAATATATGTGAAAGTGACATGTGTCACTTCTGGGATGAGGCACAAAGCTGATGTGACACTTCCATGCTTCTCCTCTTTGGTCCCAGTACCAGGACTCTGATGTCACTGTCACAGACTACAAGAGACCTACTAAGCTGACTTGCCAAATGGAGGTCTTGTCCCTTGCTTACTTATCTACCATTTACAAGAATAAGACAAACTTTTGTTGTGCTACATATCTGAGATCTTGAAGGTGTTATTTTTTTCCTATTGAAGCAGCTCATGCTTAATTACCCATACTAACATAGACAGCAAACTAAATTATATACATAAGGCTGTGCATCTCCAAATGGAGTACTGTGCCAAATGTAATTATTATGACTCAAGTTATAAAATACAAACCCTCTTTAAAATATTGTCTACACTACTTTTAAGTTAAAATTGCATGCTGACCTATACATTAAATTTAAGCTGTCCCAGGTGAAAAATCTGGTTAAAGACTTAAACTTTAAATGAAGAAAACACGGATAAAATCATATGCTGAGTCATGTTTTGAAAATTGGTAATACCCCCAGGACATGGATATACCTTGCCACTGTCTCAATGTAGGACTTCAGAGTTTCTTTCCACATGAAGGTTTCACTCTATGAGAAATTCCTATTGACAAGAGCATCAAGGAATTTTAAATAGGCTCCATTTATCATCTATAAGTAGCACTGCTATAGTACACTATTTCTGAAACTACAAAAGTTTCTGTTCTTGTTGTCAGATGTGCCTCTCTAAGTTTTGCTAATTGCAAATTATTTCCCTACCTATACATACGTCACAATACATGTAATATATTAACTAAAAACCACAGATGCCATTTTGGGGAGGATCAAGGATGTACACTTTTAATCCCATGACCAAAGAAACAGAGATGTCATTATAAAATGGCATTGGAACATTTGGAAAGAGTTAGAATTGGTGTCAATTTTAGTGAAAATATTCTTCACCAGATAGAGCTGCTCACAGCAACAGGGATTTTGCAAACTGACTGCATGATTACTTTGTGTTTCAGTAAGAATACTTTTAGGCAACTATGGGTTGAATTCTCTGAGCCCAAAATGTCCAAAATTAAAATGCACATTGAAAAACTTTCAGCCATTTAGAATAGATTTTTTAATAGATATTTAGACTTTTAAGTGTGGCCAACCCTCCCTAAATAATGGAATAAACTATGCAATTCCTGATTACTATTACAGAATGTGCAAGACAAGGCTCCTCACATTGCTGAGACAATCAAGAATTTTGTTTTTCTAATGTTCCTCTAAAGTACATCTCCTTCCATTAAAAATGTGTACTTGGTTGGAAAGAACTTCACTATAACTTATACAACTCATTTTAACTAGATGACTGGCAGACAACTTGTGCTTCCTTTAAGGGTTCAAATAATTGTGAATTTGCCGCACACAGAATTGTTTTAAAAAGCACAACATACCTGGGACATCCCATGATTTACTTTATCTTATATTTTTTTCCTGTCCTGATTTTTAAATTAATTTTTTACTTTCTTTATTGTACATTCCTGCAAGTACTCTCATATTCTGTGTACCACAGAAAAACACTAACAATCAATGAAGGGGATAAAACAACACTTTAAACAAAGTCTAAATATTTTTTTTTTCCAAAAAATCTAAAAGGTGTCCCATAAATGATTTTTTTTTTCAGTATCTCTTAGAATTTGCAATGTGTATAAGCCTTCTGTATGCTGGAAACCTGATAAGACCCTTACCGGAGGCTAAGTTCTGCCTTAGACAGCAGCAAACCCCAAGGACCTAGTGTTCATTTTTTAAGGCTGGAGGCTGCTAAAGAGACCAGCAAGCAAAACTGCTTAATAAACAGTAGTTACTATAACGATCTCAACCCACTGCCTCCCTAGATACACAGAAGAGATTCTGGAACAGAAGGCCAAGAGGCAAAGCCAGAGTGGAGAGGAGGCGGATGTAGCTAGCACCCACAGTGGAAAAACAGGGCCCCTGGCTGGGGATGTGGCTCAAGCGGTAGCGCGCTCGCCTGGCATGCGTGCGGCCCGGGTTCGATCCTCAGCACCACATACCAACAAAGATGTTGTGTCCGCCTAGAACTAAAAAATAAATATTAAAAATTCTCTCTCTCTCTCTCTCTCTCTCTCTCTCTCTCTCTCTCTCTCTCTCTCTCTCCCCCCCCCTTCTCTCACTCTCTCTTTAAAAAAAAAAAAAAAAAAAAACAGGGCCCCTGGGTAGAATTTCAGTTGTATACGAACATACTGCAAGCTTCTACTCCATCTTGCCTGGCTAACTTCAACCTTGGCTGAAGATCACCTCCTGGGGGAGGCCCTCCATGACCTTCTGGATTAGAAGGAATTCCCTCACCAGTGCTTCCTCGAACTTTGTACCACTCTTTTTGTAAAATTCAAGTACTTACTCAACAACATCTCCTCTGTGTCAGGCGCTGTTCCAGGGAAGTAATGTGAACACAACACAAACAAAGTCTACTCCTTTCCTCAGAGGTCTCCAGTCTAAGCTGAGGATCTCACTGTTCACCCAGATGCCCGGAATCTCTCACCCCTCACTTTAAATGAGAATTAAGTCTTACTCATTTTGAACTCAGAATTCCCTAACCAATGCTTAGTACTGTCTCCCTCCCCATCCAGGAAAATTCCCAAATACCTCTGATATTCTCCAGTCTCCACCCAGCCTACATACCTACAACTAGACCTCCAGGAATGAAAATGGTATCATGGTGGCTACTTGCATAAAACCGGCCTATGATCCCTTACCAGCATGTCTAATGATGGCACATGGGCCTATGTTTTCTACCTGGTGCCCATATGTACCCTACACTTCTGTCATACTGAATTATTTGCAGTTCCTCACATAATTCTACTTTTTATGCCCACCACTGATACCTACCATGGTTCCTAACACCTACTATGTGCCTAATACATATGTGTTGCTTTAAAAAATGAACAAATGAAGGTATTTCTTTTTCTATTTTCTATTCCTTCTACTTCAATTTATCGTTATCTACAATTGTCAATGTCCTCATCACATTTGCATCCCAAATGCCTGCCTGCCACATTATATGTAACCCAGGAAACACCAAATAATGTTTCAGAATAAATGGATGGACAAATAACTGAAAAACAAATTATCTACCTTAGCTGAGGACACAAAAATATAATATAAGTAGGTAGAAAGCAACCATTTGCTTCTTCATGAAGAAGCCCAAAAGCATTTTTTTTAGTTTTCTTAAGAATATAAACTGCACAGGTACTAAGGGGTAAAAATCAGAATAAATTACCACAGTGAACCATGGAGGGGACATGCCCTTCTTGTTTCATTTTGCTTTTTAATTTGGCTGGTATTGATTGAGGTAGCATAAAGCTAGCACCACGTAATAGAAAAAGAATTGCCCTGGGAGTCAGAAGACCCAGAGTACATTCTAGTACTAGTTTTTGCCCTAATTAGCTGTGTGACCCGGATCCAACTGTATCAGAAACCAACAATCTTCATGGACCTCCTCCTACTTACATGAGCAATTCAGGACCACCCCTGCCCCTGCCTTCACCTTGGAATTTTTTTTTTTTCCACTTTAGTTGGGCTTCACCTCTTAAAACTCAAAAGAATCCTGACTTCCATCCCATTCTTTTGGTCTCAGAGTGCTGACTAACATTCTTATGGTCTCCTATGTGTGCATGATGTGTGGAGAAACCTCAAATGCCATAGATGTGTATATTTTGATTATAGCAAAGAACTTGGCTGAAGTCTCTATAATACACTCACAAAAGGAGAAGAGCACTGAGTTTTTCACTAAGATGGATCTGAAACCTGTGGAAACTTGATGGAGCTAAAACTCATGTCATCCTATAGGCACCCACCTAAACCTGCCCCTATTCTATTCAGGTCTCAGCTAGCACTTGGAGAAATAAAGATGTGCTTATCAGACTTCTAGATCTCTAAAAAAAAGATAGGAAAATAGTTAATAGATGCATGAGTGAAGACTTAATGCCCTGACCAAAGAGGATGAGTTTAATAACAAAGACAGACAAAAGGTCCATTTAGAGGCACAGGCTTCAGAAATGATCCTTACCCTATTTCCCCCGAAATACACTTAAGAAAATTAGGTAGCTGGAGAAATGACAATCTTTCTGTTTTTATTTTTGGTTTTTATGGCTTATAATGAAGTTTCTTGTCTATGTGTGTATTTTTATTCTGCTTTGTGGGTAGGGTATTATTTCTGAATTGTAACTGTTCCTACAGTTCTTTGGGAAAGTTGCCCATTTGTGATTAATTAGCTTTTTGATTATTTTGTGTTTAAGAGCCTTGAGGCCTTTAGGCGTGTACACCTGAAAATTAAAATTTATTAACATTACCATAATGAAATCAAAATGATTTTATGTAACTATGATTTATATTTATTTGGGAAGTTATTTAAAAATAGTACAGTTTATAGGTAATTTCTCATCAGCACACCCTGCTCTCTGCTCATTTTCACCTACAGGGAAATTTCAATATTTCTCAAATCCCTTCTCATGTACAAAATCTTCATCTTGGTGTCTATTATTCCTTCTGCTTATTGCTTCTGTCTCTCTACCTTCCTTCTTATTTGCTGGTTAGACTGAAAGTCTGGTCAATTTGGGACAGGACTACATGTCACTTGCACTGCCTGGCTTCTCATTTTCCTGCTGTGTCCTCAGTGATGGGACCCTCAGTCCTCTCAGTGCCCAGGGAGCAGCTGTGGCTCTGACTCTCGTGCCCTCTGTAGCCCTGATGAGCCAGAGGTAGGAGGAGAGCTCATCTTGGATTCTAGCCCCAATGGCGAGCTCCAGCTCTGCGTATCACAAAGCCCTGCAGACACAGGGGTCACTGGACACAGGCCCAGCCAAATGAAAAGCAGCTCATCTCTCATCTGCCTTTTGTGAGTTGTGCTCCCCAGCAGTGAATCCCCCAAAGGAAAAGAGGGTTGTGGTGGAGCTTAGGGACAATACCTGGAACCCATTCTTCTGTGCTGTGAAACTACACGCTTTGTTTCCTCATTCACACGTTCCTTTGCTCAGTCGGGAAACACTGATTAGTGTGCTAGGCCCTCTACTTGGCACAGGGATTATGAAGACACAGGTTCTGTATGAAGCCCAATGTCCCTCTAGGCATGTAAGAGCATATATGTGTCCATGACGTGCAAGGCCCCTGGACACACTGCATGGGGTCTTTGGGAGCATAAAGACTAAGAGGAAAGGTAGGTCATACTTGGCAAAACGAAGGGGGAGAAATTGCTGCATTCTACAGCTGGGACAGGATTTGCTGGAAGGAAGCTGGACAAGATGATGTCCTGCAGCGAGAAGGTAAAGAAACCTAGTGGAGGTCACTCAGTGACCACCTAACTTATCTGCCATCAGCAAAGCCAGAATGATAATATTTTACTCTATAGAAAGTCACTAGATCACCAAAAAAAAAAAAGTATGATTATCACCAGAAAATATGTGGGATATGAGGCCAAATCTTTCCAAAAGAAAAGGGAGCAGTAGGCACTGCAGCAGTCAAAGATATGACCTTATCCAGCTGGCCTGGTAGCTTGGCTGCCGCCCGGCCACCTCTCTTCCATGTCATTCATTAAGGAAGGAAGATGAGTTCCTCTCAAGGAGGAAAGTCCAAACCCATCAAACAATCCTTTAAGCCAACGTTACCCGAAAGTCACCTTAATACACCAAAGGATTTCCATTCAGACAAAGACCCACTGAGGAAATTTCCAGATGCTGTTAGTTCTTTTACCAAAGATAAAGAAACCATCTGATATGGAGAGTGGGAAGCAAAAGATCTCTGTACTGATGTTAAAGTCACACGTTCTTTAACTTCAGTATCATTTCTGCATGCGTACATCTGAATTACTTATTTCTAATCATCTTCTTTATCTCTGCTAATTAATCAGATTTCTATAACATGATATAGCTTTGCAAGGAGAAAACACAGAAAACAACAAACCAAACCAAAGAAAGAAAACCCCAATGCTAGTCTTTTTTCATAAAAATCTTGATTATTGCCCCCTCTTCTTGTCATGTGTCTGGATGAAGATCTCTTTAATCTCCAGGCCAACACTAACAGGCCTCACCAAATATAAAGCTGAAATTACACTTACCAACACAGCACAGGGCTCCACATTAAATTAGAAAACATAATGTATTCTGAGTAAAAGAAAAACAAACCAGAAACCATGTGTATATATTAAAGCATAAAGGGATATACATATGTTAAGTATTGGGACATACAGATGCTGTGTAAGTGGGAGAGCTCCCCAGTAACCTGTTTTTTAAAACGGTTAACACACTCCAGCAGTTACTCACAGAAAGAAACTGCCCACGTTCTGAGCAGACCACAGTCCTGATGTTCTATCTGGCCTCCCACGGCTCTCCCATCCACCCTCAAGCTTGACTTATCCTGACATCCTTTTCTCACTCACTATTTACACCCTGAAAAAGTAATTCGCTCAGAAGAGACTGGGACTTCACGCCTTCCCTAGTAAGGTCCCATTTCCCCTGCACCAGCATCCTCCGAGTCTGTCCCTCATTCTCTGAGCTGCAGGGAGATTGTAAAACCCTGGGCCCATTCTGTTCTACCATGATCAGCTCATTTCCCCATTGTGCTTGTGGGGGTTTCTGGGTGACATTTCGTCAGCTGCATAATATAAGTGAGGAACCATTTATCAGACAGAGGCCCAGCTGAAGGCCCCAGTGGGGCACTGTGGAGTCCCACACTGGTGACGGCTCAAGCAGCTGGAACTGATAATGCCTGATGCTTACCAGCTCCAGAAGAAAGTGGGCATGGTGATTTGAGTTGGGGATAAAATAAAAGTTTGGTTATGCAATTACCAGTCTCTACCTAATGTCCAATTCTATTCCTCAGGGTCAAAGTATTTTTCCATCCCTGCGATCGGGGTTGGCACACCATGCCCATTCCTGTATGTGTCGTCCACAGCTTTCACACACACTGCCATGGCAGAGCTGAGTAGCAACAAGGACCAGCTGAAGACTGTCCCACAAAGCTGAAAATATTTATTGTCTGTTCCTTTACAGAAACTGTTAGCTGGCCCCGGCCTTACATTTATCACTGAACACTGTCATTTCTTTTCCCGCAAAGTCGCAGATTCTCAATGCCCCTCGTTTCCAATGTCAGTACTACTGTGGAAAGTTCTCCACCGTGCTGCAGGGGCACACATCCTGCTCAATCCACCCTGTGTCTGCCTGCCTTCACTTAGAGTCTTCTCAAACCTATGAGTGAGAATTTACATGCTCTCACTAGCAACCAAAGCCAATTTCTTAATTCTAGGGTGCTTCATTCCGACTCTGTCTCTCTCTGCCCTTGGCCCCATCTGGCTGGTGCCCTCACCTCTGCTCACACCTTAAGTTCCCTCTGCTGCTGCCCTGCCTTTCCGGCTCCCCTGCCCTGCCCCAGCCCAGCCGGGCTCCACATCCACAGATCCCCTCCATTACTCTCCACATTCTGCCAAGCACTCATCCTTCATCAACCATTTCTTACTAGATTATCTGTTCACCTTACAGATTCCAATGGTGACAAAAATAATTTAGGAAGACCACAAGAGCGATTCTGCTGAGGGGAATTCATTTTCAAGCTGATCCCTTCTTAGATGCAGTATCCAAAACTATATTAGATCTCCACACGTGGACCACCTTCTCTCCAGGCAAAGGCTCTGTCACGGTACACACTGTGTTTGTGCTTTATATCACAGACTCAACAGTGTTCAAGATACTTCACATTTCAAAGAGTTAATTAGTCTCTACTGGAACATGTGATGTATATTACAGTGCCAGGTAATTAGAGAAACTACAAAAGTAACTAATTGTGGGGTATAAACACATACAGTACTTTAGAAAAACCTAATAACTTGTTTAATTTCCAAATCTGTGTATGGAAATCCAGAGATCCTAATCACTTTGGTAGCCAAACTCACTGCACTGGGGAAGAAAAAATAATTATTCTTTACAGTGGGGCATACGCTCTGGACCCAGACACCCATCTGGATGGTGAGGTCTTAACAAACTGCACATTTGTAGATGAACTTCTGTACATGGAACAAAATAACAAAACCTTGCTGTAAAATGCCTAAGAAACTAGGGGTTGGAGAGGAATTCTGCCCCCCTACTTTCCACTTTGCCTTTGCTGACTCTTTGGTCTTCTCACAAGGTGCCATCATGGTCTGCCAGCCTCCCCCTGCAGTCTGACCTGTCACCCAGGAGGCACTGGCTGCTGTACTGGACCACTGAAAATGAGCCTCATAAGCGCGTGTTACAATCTCTACCTCTCCTGAAAGCTTTTATCATTGACAATTAATACCTCTGCCCTCCCCTTTTCTATTAAACCACTGTGAGTCCCAGCCTGTCAATTACTCACATCTGGAAACTTTCACTTTTAAAGCTTTTGCAAGCATGAAGGACTAAAAATTAATAGGTGAAAGGAGATGGAAAAATAAGCTACCAACTCATTCTCAACCATTATAAGTCAAAAGGTGCTAAATGTCAGACTTTGGAAGAAAAAAAAAAGAGCTTTCACTTTAGGGACAGGCACAACCTATATAGGAATGATTCCTCAAACCCCAAATGGTTTGTGAGCATAAAAAATTAAGTTGTGTATCCAAGTCCTGGTAAATGTTAGCCAACAGGAACACATGGAACAATGGGGAAGCTAGTCAGACAAGGCAGAGTTAAGTAACTGCAATTGTCCACCGAGGTGTTAATGTGTTAGGAGCCATCTATTTTATGCTGCCAAATTCTGAAACCTCTGTCTTTGAAAGGCTGTGAGCACTGTATTCACAGAGAAGGCAGGTGGCAGGAAGGGGTTGGAGAGGTTAGGTGTTCCTGTGAATCAGTTTTTAGAAAGATCTGAAACCCCAGACAGCAGTATGTATGCACTCAAATGTGCAAGACTGGAAAAAAGTCATCCTGTGTTGGAAAATCAAAGCCCTTTACAGTACACACACATCTAAGAAAGGGGACAGTCTTTAAATATATAGTTAGCCTTTTAGCCTCTCTCTGTGGAAAACTCTGGATCGCCAAGAACAACATTGAAGATTTATTGTCATAGTCAGATGTCCCCTGTAATCTTATTGTTCATGAACTTTCAGAGTGACTTTCCATCTAGCTGTTTTCAGAAATGCCTAAATGATCAACCACTGTAGCACAAGACTTTTCTTGACAATAACCATGTCTGTTAGCTAAATCTGCTTCGTTCTCCCAAAGCATATCCTTATCAGGCCCAAAGCATCATAAATATTGGTGTAAACATTTTAAACACTAGTCTTGAGGAGGGTAATAAACACTGGGAATCCCAGGCAGTGGAGGGAGATGCTAGCAATCAACCAGGGAAGCTTATTTGCTGATCCCAACAAAAACATAAAGATAGAAGTAGCAGAACAGAAAACAGCAGTTGTTAAGATTGTTCCCACGCCAGGGCTTGGCTGGACTGGTCACCCCCAGACCCCCACATGCTAGCTGTCCATCTGAATTGCATGGATTGGACCAACAGCAGGACATTTTCCAAGTTTGAGGGTCTAAAATCAGGTGAGTTTAAGGTTGGACTTGTGGTGGGGTGAACTGCTTTGTGCTGGCCTGTGTTTCCATTTGTAGAAAAAGGTCAAGGAGAGTGACTTGTTTCATCTTTTACCTTGCCCCACTGGGAGGAGTCAGTTACTGGATGGGTCCATATTTCTGCATGAGGTGGAAGATGCCCTATTAAAAAAAAAAAAAACTCAAACAACAGAAAGCCTGTTTTTATCCCCATGCTGTCTACCTTGGACAAATGAGGGACTATGTCTTTTATGCAGAACCATCTTTCCCTTAGGTGGTCAGAAGAGGAGGGGACAGGGTTATGGAAAGTGACAGCAGACCCCTTGGTTGGAGATGTAAATCCACAAGGTCCAATCAGTTTAGGAGAAATAAAATACACATTCTCTTTCCTTCACTTACTTCCATGAGTCTGTCTTAATTTCCTTTAATACAAATAACTCCTCTGGTTGTAAAGGACAGCAAGTAGAATCAAATTTTCAATAGAAAAATGTTAAATTATTATACAGCTGTTTAGGTGACTGGTGGAACCGAAGGGAAACTTCATGAAAAATTCCATCCAGGAAATCAAACACATGCTGCCTCTCACTCCAGAATCCTTTTCTTCTCCCTGCCTGCAGACTGGCTATTTCTGCTTCCAAGTCCAAAGATGAGATACAAATGACAACAACTGCTCTCAGTTATATCTAATCCCTTTAGACACTGAAGAAAAACAGCACTATTTCATGACTTAAATCCAAAACTCCTGGGCAAAAATTATGATTGCCCCAGCCTGGATCAGGGTCCCAATCCTAGAGAGTCAGTCAATGGTCTAGGATGGAGTGGAGATAATCAATTAAGGAATGGGGGTCATGATGCAGAGAAATAGTGAAGGTACGAACAGACTTTGAATACAAGTCTGGGATGATGGGAGAGTGAACCCCCAGGGAATGAGTTTCCAAGCTACCAAACTCTCTATGGTCTGATCTCAATGCTTTTAATTGTGACTTATTATGACGCTAAAGACTCACCAAAACTATCAATGAATAAAATACCCACATAATTTATTGTTCAAATTCAGACAATTTTGAGTGTGAATGTGCTACAAATAACTAAAATTATATTACTTTTTAAAATATTTTCTTACCAACTAGCAAACTGGTTCTCCTATCTTGACTCTGAAGAATCATTTTATTCAGAAACTATTTTTTAAAACCCATGCTAAAAAAAGAGTACATAAATTAAAGCAAAATAGTTTCTTTGACTACATTAATTTTATAAACATTTAAAAGTAATGTAGAAAATAATTGGTCTTGGCATATACTTATTTATATTGATCAGCTTTATAACTCTGTCTTTAATTTAGTACCTAGTATTTTGCTAAAAGTATATGTTTATAAAATAATCTTGTTGGTTTTAACTTTTGTCATGACACTGCTTATAATCTTTGTTAAAATTGCATTTGGAGCAATTTGAAATTATTGATACTTTTGAAAGGACTTTCTGTTAAGACCACATTATTTTCATTTTTTGAAAACACCTGAGAGTTTGATATGCTGAAAAACAGTCCTGCCATATGGAAAAAATTCATGATTCTATTTTTTACTGGAATGCATAAGTATTTCAGCCCCTATATTTTTAAAGAAACATCTTTTTTTTGCTTCCAATCAGAATACAAGTCTTAAACAAATGCTTTAACAAGAATAAGCTCTTCATATAAATTGTCTCTATGATTCTTCTCAATGTCTTACCAAATTTGGATGGTGTAATATATAACTTTCTCAATTTTAATCCACTGTGCTTCAGAATAAAATCTATCCAATTAAATAGAGAAGTTACAATAAAAAATATCTTTCTATACCGTGGCTATTCTAAAGCAGAATTATGGAATTTTGGAATTAAACTTGGTACACCTATCACTGGATCCTTGTCATGTTATTGGCTGCTTCTGTGATGATATATCACCATTCATTCAGGTTTGCAGCTTTTGTTTTTAATCATTGCAATGCTCTAAAAAGCTATCTTTGCTAAAGTTTTGGGTACTTCAGTAATGGTATATGCTGGCTTAAGATCTCCAACTGATTTTTTTTTGGGGGGAAAAAAAAGCCAAAATTTACTCATACACTCGATAACATTGCAGGAGAACTAGAGTGAGATGCAAAGGAGTTTTTCAGTTTGACACATTTCTGAACTTCACTGATGTCAGGCAGCAGGGAAAGCAAGCATGTTCTTGCATACTGAGGCACTTCTCTGTATTCAGCTTCAGCCCTGTCACAACAATTGTGTAATTAAATTACTCTATGTAGATATGTAAATATTTTTCAGTTCTTACAACTAATGATCCTAATTCTAGTGGTACAACATTATAGCTTATTTGATGTAATTATGAGTTATATATATAGTACATGTTGAAGTTTGTCTTCAATAAAACACTTGCGTCCACAAAAAAATTTGTATATTGTTGAAAAATAGTTCAATCATAAATGTTTACCTTTTTTTACTATTTTTACAATCATGGGTACAATAATGTTGATTGTGTTATGTCTGACAGAATGAACTTCCAAAAGTTTTCCTTTGATCCTATGAATTAAATGGAAAAAATGAAAAAAATATTAAAATTAATTTAAATAATTTTCTAATTGAAAGCAACTAAGATGATCAGGATAGAAAATTTGTAATATTGCTTAACTGTGTGCATAGTTCTTTTGCTTATGGAGCTGAAATAGGGATTTAGGACAAAGAGAGAGAAATACTGTATCTGAAAGGAAATGCCCACAAGTCACTGAGATGCAGAAAGCACAGCTGTAAATCTTGAGCAACATGCCCTTGGCCAGTGCCCTTGTAAAATGAGGGTAATATGCAAATGCATGGAAAACTGACACAAAATTGTGCAACACCACCCTGGCTCCACCTCTAGTCCAGTCCATAACACAACCCTTCTGTAAATATTGGACCCTTAGCCCAAGTCAAGTGGGCTTCTTACTCTTGAGATGGCCTACAATTTCCCTTAAATGTGCATCTACCTTCCTAAATAAAGATCAGTGTATGCCTATATCTGGCTCCTGCCGAAATTCTTTTCCATCATGATGCCAAGAACCCCACTGGTCCTAAGCTGAGCTCCCCCTCTCCAAAAAGAAAAAGTAAACTTGGAATGCAATTATTTCATCTATATGAAAAGCAATTATTAAAAAACAATACTTAGTTTATAGCACCACAATTCACAATAGCCAAATTATGGAACCAGTACAGATGCTTGTCAATAGTTGAATGGACAGAGAAAACAAGTATATATATCTGGTATGTGGAAGTTACAGCAAAATTAGGGGAAAAGTGGGAAGGAGTGAATCTCATAAAGATATAGGGAAGATCAGTATAGTAGGAGACTGAGCAGGAAGGAGGGAGGATGTGACAGGCGAGAAAACGTGGAATAAACTTAACAAAATCATGCTGTGTGTGCATAAAAATATACCAAAGCAAATTCCACCTTTATGTATACCTATAAAGCAACAATCATAAAGAAATAAGTGGATAAATAGATAAATAAATAAATGAAAGGATACCAATGGAGGAAGGAGAATGGAAGAAGAGAGAAGGGGAGAAAACTGGGGCCACTGGGTGTGAAATGGAGTAAATAAAATTCGGTGCATAAATGATTTTGTGAAAACAAACCCCACATACTGTACTAACAAAAGACAAAAATAAAGAGTATTTTATGGGGGAAAACAACACTTAGAAATGTTGCAATATGAAAAAAAAAACCTTTATATTTGGGAATGTTGAGATAGGTGCTAATTAATCTTCAACAGATTTATTTTCTTGGGAAACATGGTCAGTGGTACTACTCTGGCGGTTGTGTGAACAGGACATGTTGAAAGGTTACATATTTAATATCAACTTTCTTAAGATAAACAATAATTCATTTTTCTTTAGAAAGGTACTCTTGGGGAAGGATAATTGATACCAAGAGGGTTTATTAAAAATAAAAAAAATTACTAAAAAATAAAACAAATGAATAGCTTTAGATGTATACCCTACAAAATGTGACAAACCCCCATAGCAGGAGCAGGTCGACTGTGTGTGGAATCTACAGCCTCTCCTGCAGAGCTGCTTGCCCTTTCTCATACGTGTTTCAACCTGTGATTGGTTATAATTCTCAGGTTCACAGCCTCTTGAAGGCCAGTGGCTAGGATACCCTGGAAGGTCAGGAAGGGCTCATGGCACAGCTGGCGGATGGCTGGAAGGGGTGGCTATATCAAACACTTCTCCCACACCGACTGGATGAAGGATGTTAACTGCCCCAGCTCTGGTGTTTCACCATACTCTGCTTTATTTGGGGCACCTGCATGCTACCACTCAAGGAGGCAGTGGTTCAACAGCACCCCGAAAGCTTTGGGGAAAGAGGAAAGCTATTGCTGTGCAGATTTAGATTTCACTGCACATACATCTGTAGTGAAGGTCTATCAAGCCCACTTATTTATAATAATGAAATTAGTAACAATGATACTTTACTTTATGGGAGGGGAGGGGAGGGGATATGGGGATAGGAAAGACAGTAGAATGAAACAGACATTTTTACTGTATGTATATATGTGACTGTATGAGCAATATGACTCCGCAACATGTACACTTAGAAAAATGAGAAATTATATTCCATCTATGTATGATATTTCAAAGTGCATAAATGCATTCTACTGCATTAAAACAAATTATAAATAAATAAATATATATGAGAAATCCAAGAATCCAAGGCAGTGCTAACTTTGAAGGAATAAAGTCATTAACTGGGATTTGGCAGTGTGGTCACTCACCCTATCAGTTAATAACACTGCTAGGAGAACATACTGAACATAGTTAAAGATCACCCTGGGCTCACCAGCTACTAGGCATATGCCAAGAGCTTTACAGGCTCTATCTTTTTCAATGCCTCCAGTGAGCACATCTATAAAATAGGTAGGTATTATTTCCTCAGTAGACTTACTTAGTCCTTTGGTGTTCTCCAGTACAAAGGTGAGATTCTGAATGCTAGTACTCAAACTCCTTAAGGTTTAGCTGGGTGTGGTGGTGCACACCTGTAATTCCAGTGACTCAGAAGGCTGAGGGAGGAGGACCTTGGGTACAATGCCAGCCTCGGCAATTTAGTGAGGACCTAAGGAAGTTAACAAGATCCTGTCTCAAATTAAAAAATTTAAAAGGGCTGGTGGGAATGTAGTTCACTGGTAAAGTGTCTCTGGGTTCAGTCCCTTTACCAAGGGGAAAGACGTCCTTGAGGTTTAAATATTAAAATGCCAAGTACCATATTCATGGGTGTCATACTCAGCCATTGTTCTGGTCTTCCCAGACATCCCAACCCCTTCTTTTCATAAGGGCAGCCCAGTTTCTTTGAGCAATCTAACTTTATGTTTGTTAAAAAGCAGGTTCCCTGCTTCCTATTCCCTACTTTCCTCCAAAAGAACAAGGCCAAACCAATCATTTCTCTCTCAGGGATCTGGATCTGGAATGAAATGTCACAAAGACAGAAAACATTCAGTTTCAAGTCATTCCTATGGCACCACCTTGAAGTGACTGTCCCAGAAAAACAGAACTATCCTGGTTCTCATTTTTTCTGAGGCCAAATGATTCAACTCCTTCACCAGTTCTCTGAATTACTCAGTATGCTTTTAATCCACTTCCTCCCTTTTTAAGTTTTCCACAGCTGGGTTTCCAAGGCTTACAACCAAAGCACCCCGACTCCTTCATAACCCAGGTCTGTCTGCCTCCAGAGTCCGTGCCCTTAAACATGGCAATCAGGCATCTTCCTTAGCCATGCTCTGGGTCCAGACAGGCCTCTACCTCACCTAACTCTAATGGAAAAAACACTGGAGGACCAGTGTAGACCACAGGGCAGACCTCTCCTCCACAAACCTCCATCAGAAGCCCCAGTCTTTGTCCCATCCTCCCCTGGTTCATCTGCCTTGACTTCCTTTAGGTTATGCAGGAGAGACACCTTCCTCCTCTTAGTTAGACTACACTTTGCCTCAACAGACTCTCAGGCAGCTATTAGCAGCCTTGAGAAAAGCAGCATTTCTGTGAATATTTTCCCTGTCTCCATGTCAGCCCTTTTCTCAAGATGCTGAAGAAAACGTGGTACCCAAGTTACCAGAATTTCTCACTCTACCACACACACTTTTCCAAGCTAGAGAAAATAAAGTTTCCTGGGGAGAGAAAGAGGGAGAGAACACAAGTGAATAACAGAGAACTGGATCAGATACTATACAAGCTTCTTAAACAATGTCAATGGGGCAAAACTGCTGATGCAAAGAACCAGGTAAAAATTATATCTTCATAAAACAACACATTTGCAAGGATGCTGGCCCTAGAACTGCTACATCAGCTTGGTACAACTGGCATTTGCTTCTGCCAACATTCTGGATGCCCCTTTTGTTAATTTATGCATAAGGAAGAGAGAAGTTACTGAAAAGGAAGCAATCACACAGGGAAAGTTGAATACTAACACCAAAGGAGCAGGAAATGTAGGCCATTGCTATACCCAAAGTTTAAGTAGTTAGTGGCTACTATTTGAGTCAGATTTAGTTTTAAAAAGTAAAAGAGCAACATATGATCTCATCAAAGATATTCTGGCACACAGCACTGGATAAGTGGCTTTGTACCAGTTTTCTATTTCTGCATGCAATGACATTAACAAGGCAAAGGGAAGCAAACTGGGAAAAAATGATCCCACAGCTTAAACTACAGCACACAGTGAGAACTCTGTGGGCAACTTCAGTGAACTCTGAATTTTGCAAATGAATACAAAGAAAAGCAGCAATCATCAGCCATCAAACTATTAACTGACTCATTTCATGGATGAACCTGGTGAGGCCCAGAGAGAATAAATAACTTGTACCAAGGTCACAGACCCACTTAGCAGTAGATGCAGGATTAGAAATCTGACTCATCCTCACCATTCTTCTTTTTTACCATGCAGCAAGAATTGATGCATGTTCTTGGGCTGAAGGACACTGAAGTGCAGTCTTCATCCCATGAAGTAAAGACGTGATGGGATTCCCTATAAAACCACCAAGGACATACCACACTGCTGACTTGCTTCCCTTCTTGCCACTCCCCAAACACTTCACTCTGACAAAAGGTGTTTGTTCAAAGCTCCTGGGTTCCTTGAGGTACACTTTGGCAGACTGAGGCTAGAGAACTGCCAATGAAAAGTGGGATGCAGCCTTCATGGATGTAAGAGTCCTTCAGTGAGAAACAGGCCCTATTTGTTCAATGGAAAGGCAATGGCCACGTTTTGATTCCCAGCACCTGGTTCATGTAGGTTGCAGGTTCTCTCAATTCCATCTAGAGATGCCTCTTCTTACCTCAGCAACCTTGACCTTCTCTTCATGCTGTTATCCTACTGTGAAGAGAGAGGGATTCAATCTGAAAAGTGACTAAATGCTGGTGGTAAAGTGATAGCTGCTTTTTGGAAGTTTGGAGGAGTTAGTCACAGGCAAGATAAAGCCAACTCTACTCTTTGTGAAAACTAAAAATAAAAAATAGATGGTTCTTAAATCTATTTCAACGTCTCAGCCAACATCTACTGAGTGCATGGTGCATGTCGTCACTCTGATGGTGTTAGGGACACAGCAAGGAAAAGATTTTCTCCCTCAAGCAGTGCAAAATCTAGAGGGAAACCATAAAAGAAAGAAGAGCTACATGCTTTGAGCTTTGTGATAAGTAAAATAAGCTACACCAGACTTCTCACTGCCAATCAGGTGACATGGCTGATCTCATTCACCTTGGCATTTCTTTTCTCTCCTGAAGCCCTAGAACAAAGGCTCTAAAAAAATTAAAAGTAGCCAAAGACCTGGTGACAAGGACAAGAGGAAAAAAATAAAAAAGCTTGAAAATTCCATCCCCTAAATAAACATATTTTCTAAGATAATCTAGAATTGACTATTTTATCATCAGAGGAAGTAGTGTTTCCAATTTAGAACTCTGAAATATCAAAAAATTAATCATTTTCTATTTTTTTAAAGATTTGTCCTAGATTCCACTTAGTGAACCTATAAGTAGCATCAAATAGCCTAACTCAACAAATATGTAATTCCTAAATACCCCCAGAGAGACCTCTGGTCCTCCAGAGTACCCAGCCCCAGCAACTAAAGCAGAGCTGTTTGGGCGTTAATATTTATCCTTCTCGAAACTCGCTCTAGAGCTGTATAATTAGCAACAATCACTAAATTATAGTAGTCTGGGAAAAGAGGGCTGAAAATTATTTGTTTATTCACAATGGACGATAATGTAACATTTAATTGCGTTCTGATTCTCCAGCTAATGTTACAATGAAAGGTTAATGAATGACTAATTTAGGTTAGAAGATAATAAATTCAGGGATTATATTTTTAAAATAGACATTGGTGAAAACTCTACCTAATATGAATCTGTGAATGATAAAATGACCCACATTTCTAGCTCTCAACCAGAACAACATTGAGGAAAATATTTAAAATTTTTTAGGGAACTATAAGAAGTCTGAATGATAATACCGGGGCATTCATTTTCCAAGTAATTCCTTTTTTTCTTTTTGCCACAATAATAGCTAATACAGGCTTTTAACTGAAGGCATGAAATGATGTTTGGTGAAACATTTTGATTTCTATTATTAATAAAATAAACACACAATGTTCCTTTTACTTGTTTTCCTGACATTTTAACCCATGAGTGGCAGCCATTTCAGACACTGTTCAGCATGTCATCTGTCCCACATTAAACGCTCATGCTCAACAGGTCTGGCTGAAAGAGCCATTCTTAAAATTGCTCTATCCTCAGTGTGCCAGCTGCTTGCCCAGTACCAAGGCAGGTGTCCTTCTCTAGATGGACCAATTTCTCGGGACTCTGGGAACAAACATAAAATTCAAACACTTTCTTTCCTTACGTGGGCCCATTCATTTCAAATGACACTATTACTTTTAGATTATACTAATCATTATATTTACTATTTATGTATTACATAATGATGCCACCATTCTCATACACAGGGATCTTCACAGACAGAATTTCATTTAAGTCTCACTGCCATCTTATAAAGAGGTTATTCTTAGTCTTATTTTCCCATTGAATGTTGTTCAGTCACATGATTAGAGCTTATTCACCCCTTGTTATTGGCTAAATTGTGCCCCCTTAAAACTCACATATATTGAAGTTGTAACCCACAATGCTTGAGAATATAACTGTATTTGGAGGCAGGGTCTTAAAGAAGTAATTCTTGAAGTGAGGTCTCTAAGCTGGGCTTGTTAGGATATAGACACACACATGGGGAAAGGCCATGTGAGGCCACGTGGAGAAGATGAACATCCAGGGGCCCAGGACAGAGGCATCAGAATAAATCAGCCCTACCGACTCTTTGATCTTAGACTTCTAATGTCCAACACTATAAGAAAATAACATTCTGCCACTTAAGGCCCCTCAGTCTGTATATTTGTTATAGCAGCCTGAGCAGATTAACACATACATACACCCAATTTCCTGCATGCTCTACCCAGATGCCCAGCTGTTCAGCAGAGCAAATTTCCTCCCTATCTTGCTAACAGATATTCTAAAAGCTGAACATCTCCTAAGGTCTCACTTTAAATAATCCTGTGCTCACTTCTCTGATAACATCACTCGAGTTATCACTTAAAACAACAAAGGGAGAATGACCCACTTGAGCAACATGCTCTGCTGCAGAGCATCTAGAGAAACATGTGATACATTCAAAAACCGAATACTCAACCTTTCGCACACACACCCCCGCCCAAAGAAAAGGGATGAAGGAAAGAAAATATATGGTCTTATGTAGCCAAAGTAATTGGGAAGAAAGTTAGCAGAAGAATTAGCTGGGGAGGGGGAAACAGGAAACTAGTGGAAAAGCAGGTCATAGAAATTTGGTCTGATTTTAATGAGGCAGGTTTTCTGCCCTGTGCTGACAGTGAAGGGCTGGTTGGTACTCAGGCAGGGCCTCACAATGCTCCAATATTTTAATAGGATTGCCAGTCTAGTCCTATTTCTCAGCCCTGCACTCCGGGCAACCAGTCAATTAGGGCTGATCCAGGAGTTGTAATCTATTTACTATTCCTGCTTAGAGCATGAGAATTTAAATAAAAATCTCTCTCAGATTCCAAATTGTTCTATTATGGTCTCTGCTCTTGATTACTTCAACTTGGAAGATAATTAGTGTGGATCAAGTCAGTCACCAGCTGCCTGAACTACCACCCCAGTATTATTGGTTTAATTTTGGATAAAACATAACTGATGATCTTCTGATCCAAATAAAAGAGCAAATTTGGAGGAGACAACCCGAAGGCTTAAGATTTTATGTTCCATTAGGAACCCTTTGCCCCAAATAACAGGCTTCCTTCCTCTCTGCTTACCTCCCAATTCTATCTTTGCACCTTTTCCTGTTTCTATTAGACTACACCCCAGAAGCATCAGCAGAACAGAGGCAGCATTCCCATTTCCAATTCACTTTTAATTATAGAAAACAGTTGGCAAAATACCAAAGCCCCATGTACAATTTCTTCTGGTTCCACTGGGAGGACAGGGGCTTACCAAGGGGAGAGAATAACAGAAAAACAATAAACTTTGAGATTATGACAAAGCAGGAAGGGAAAGAAAAGATGAAACAAAGGCAGAAAATAATGACAAATTTACATCTTCTAGCTGGCACAGAACCTAGGTTCAAAAGCCAAAAAAAAAAAAAAAATGTGTATTCTAATTTAAGGCAGCTATGAATTTTCACGGGGTTTAACCCAAGTCACACTATTGACCTCTCTAGTTTCTGTAACAGGAAATGGAATTTATTATTTGAGCCAGTAAGAAAAGCAAGTGAGGAGAGGCAGGGGAAATAACAGAGCTCCCGCTCGGACTGGCCTGCACCACCCAGAAAGCACAACCTTGCCCAGCTGGGCATTTTGGGAGCATGTTCTCAAGAGAAGAGCAATTACCCTCCTAGATGGGCCAACGTGTGCACTGGTCTGAAAGGGGTCAAAAAGAGATTGATCGGAACTGTAAGGAAAGGTGTAATGGAGTTATTTTCCATTGCTTTTTCCTCATCTAGTTTTAACTGTTTAGACTCTCAGGACAACTTGAACTAGCTCTGGGGTAAGACAGGAGGAAAAAAGGAAAATATCGAAGCCTCTCAGTGTATGCTGTTTGAAATTCACTCACCAAACACGTGAGCCCATGCAGGTGATATGGAAAGGGAGACAGAGGAAAGAAAAAAGAAGGATAAAATGTCAAAGACAAAACAGAAGGCCTGAGGTAGGAAGGATGGGGGCCGGTGGAGAGCAGAGGATCAGCAGGCGCAGGGCTAAGGATGGAGGTCCCCAACCACCAGGGGACCACCTTCCCCCAAATACAAAGGAAGTCTCCACAGTATACACTAAAGTACTTCACTCGCGTCAGTACAGGCAAGGCACAAAGGGCATGGAACATGCCAAGGACACCTAACTGGTTTGTGAGGCCGCTGAGAAGTGAAGCAGCTGGAACACGGGTCAACACTGACCAGGATGCCAAATGGGCCACTGGACAACCTCCGCAAGCTTCTTGAACTTTCTGAGTGTCATTTGTCAAATTCAGAATGGCTGAGCTGTATGGCCAAGAATTCTTCTTTCCTCTGGTACCCAAATCAAGGATTTTACTTTGTAAAGCCAAACCCACCTCAATAAGTAATCACTAATTACCTGAGTATGTATCCTAAACTAAACCATCCTCACAAAGCCTACCTGAGACCTCAGAAAAAGAAAAAAGAGAAACAGAAAACAGGAACTAGGAATAAAGAAGCAGAGCAAGGAGTTATTAAAATGACCCCAACAGTGGCTCAAGATAAATCTGTTGACAAGAATTCCAATAATACCACCCCTGCCAGGCGATCTGGCCAGTCTCGCAGCCATCGAATCAGAACACCAGCCACTCCTGTATTCAAACTGAAATATATGTCACTAACACAAGAGACAAAATAATAGTAAATGACAGTAAAATATTTGTGCAACACTTTGTACTTTAGGAAGTAATTTAACTGTCATTATTTCATCCTTATTACTTCATAAAAATGTTGGAAATGACTTTAAATGTTGTGAGCACCTATTATATGAGAGTACTTATTCTATGTGCTTTCTACGAATTACTTCTTTTAAGTCTCAAAATAACCGTATAGATAACTAATATTTTCATCACTCTATAGATGAGGGCAGAGGTTAGGAGACATCAAATGGCCTTTTAAAATCAGGTCCCAACCAGGTTGGTGGGAACATAAGGTCCTCTAGGGAAATCTGGCCTTGACCCTCATGCCCCTCAAAGGTCAATCTTTCACAAACTTTGATCTAGTCACACAACAAAAGAAATGTGCTCTTTCAACATCTGGTCAGACCCTTTTTTCACTTAAGATAGTATTTTTAAAATGTTCTCTACAAACACTGTGCTAAGAGACATGTGACATCCTTTCAAAAATATAAAATTCTAACTGTAGTGAGGAGAAACAAATGAGAATTAAAAGGAACATCCAAAGCTAAATAACCAGAGAGCAACAGACAGCAGTCACCACTTATCCATGGCAGATACCTTCCAAGACCCCCACTGGATGTGTGAACCTCAGGGAGTACCAAACTCCAGTACATGGTGCAGTTTAATGTATAGATGAAGCACAGTAAGAGATTCTCAACAATAATAATACAATAGAACGATCACGACAATGCACTATAATAGAGATTTCATCACATCACTCCGAAAAGGCACAGTTTAAAACTCAAGAACTATTTGGACGTCAATTGACTGAAGGTAACTGGAAGTGCAAAGCAGAACCACAGAATATGGGGGAAAGGACCGTAGTAAAAGAGGTGGCTCATTTTTAAACAAGAATCACACAGAATCCAGGCCCACAGAAGAAAAGTCCAAAAAGAAATTTGAACACGCCTTTGAGAACCACTGAGTCCATATTACAGGAAGATGAGAAGCAGGCATTGGCGAGACACCATGGAGGCACACTTTTAAAGCTGAAACCCTTAAAACATGAGCAGTTCGACAGGAGCAGGATCTACTAAGTCCAGTGCAGTACCACCTGGCTGTAGTCACTAAGGAAATGACATAAGCAAAAGGTTGCAGGGGAAAAGAACAAATTGGTTGAGCACTACTGAATTCATCAAGTTAAAGTATCTTTTTAGGCAACATTAATATGAACACCAGTTACATAACAAAGATATTGACATAATCAAATTATATAGTGACAAATGCATTTCATAATCACCACAAAAGAAGCAAATGCACCAATAAAGTTAACACAAATAGCTTGGGAAAATGTTGAGCTGCAGAGAGCAGTCATAAAAATAAAATAGGACAATATTAGATATAGTTCTGTCTCTCCACAATCTGTGAGATTTTGACTCCAGCAGCACCCTGTCTTCCACAAAATGGATGAAAAAACATACAAAAACTTGCTGTACTTTATAGTCTAAACGATTCCTCTGTGTCCTGCCTCATCCTACACTCTCTGAATCATCCTTTCCTTGTCCTGATCATCTGATAAACATCTACGAGATCTTCGAAATGCTGCCAGTGCTACTCTTCCAGGAAGCCTCTACTAGCACTCCCAGGGAGGACCCAACCTGGTGCCCCAGAAGCCAGCTCTGTGCCTTGCAGGAACAGTTCCTGCTGTGTCCAGCACAGCCACATGGGCATCACCAGCTCTGTGGCTGATGGTCTAACTGGGACCTCCTAGTCCGTAAGGTCCTTGGTATACTCATTCTCCACATCCCCTGCATAATACTATAGCCAGAACATGGTTATAGATGTATACTGGTTGAGTACAAAATACACTAAAATTCATAGAAAACATGCAAACTACCACCAACATTTGCAAGTCTACATCAATGCTTAACACAAAACAGATACTCAATTTTTGCTAGTATGATTACAAATTCATAGTCTATAAAAGTAAGCTGTAAGGAAATAGCTATTTTAACAAAACCAGCAGTAAAGAGTAACATATACTTTTTTTGGAGTCTTTTAAAACTCATCACTGGAGTCAGGACAGTGAAGATATACACTATCATACTAAAATTTTTTAAAAATCCTGAGAGGATAAATATTCTGCTAATCTGAGTATCACTTGTGATTTGCACTTATTTGTGTAACGTCGTAAGAATAATATTAGCCTTGTGGCATCTGGTAAGTAAAAAGGCAGTGACTGTTAAAGAGACTGGTAAAAAAGACAATACGATTATGATAGAGACAAAAATTAGGAATGACTGTAAAATATGGAACAGGTTTGAAACAGATGTTGCATATGTGTATAGAATGAAGCAGATGCTAGGAGGAAAAGTTCTAAGGGTAGAGAAGGACTCAGGCAACAAGGAAAGTACTGTAAGCACACAACTCTCAGTAATTGGCAAGAGACAAGGAGTCATGACTAATGAATGATATGGAAAAGCTTTGAGAAATGGCTAGAAAACTAACATCAATGGTGCATAATTATTAACTCTATTATTATATTATTATATTATTAACTTCTTAAGGAAAAGGTAGAGAGATTGAGCACTTAGGTCTAAGGACAATCAAAACTGCTAAAAAATATCATTGTCAAGCTTATTTAATTCTGCACAGCAACAACTATGGAGGCCATGTCTGGTAAGGATGGGCTCCTATGAATGATGCAACATATTTTCAGTGAAAATAAAGTAAAAAAACATTACCCAATGGTTTTAATGAGCAAAAGACTTTAACAGAGACTTGCCAAAAGAAAATATACAAATGGTCATTAAAAGCATGAACAGATTCAATATCTTTAGCCATCAGAGAAATACAAACTTAAAATACAGTGAGATACTATTACACCCCTTTAGAATCACTAAACTTAAAAGAACTAATAATATCAAATGTTGTCAAGAATGACAAAAAAAGTGGAACTCACTGTATAACTTGTTGATTGATGTTAAATAAATTATCCCCCGAACTTAGAAAAAAATCCCAGAAAACAGGGATTACTTGAGAATATCTTTATAGGCTGGTTACTACCTCCATTTTAATCATCGGTGAAAATAAAAAATTAAGCAATCATTTTGAAAAATAATATAACATTCAATAAAATTAAACACACAGTCCCATGTTAGTTCAATTCTTTTGCTAATAATATTGTTTATTTGTAAAGAAAGGAGATTCATTTTGGCCTACAGTTCTGGTTCAAAGCCGAGGGCCATAGCTGGTAATGGCCTTCTTCCTGGCAGAACACTAAGATGGCACTAGGCACTGTATGGTGAGAAGCTGAGTGTGTGCGTGTGTGTGTGTGTACCTGCATGAGTGTACTCCTCTGGCTTCCCTCTCCCTCTTCTCACATAATCACCAGCATTCAATCCTCCCAAAGGCACCACATGTTAACACCATTATCTGATTAGGTTTCTACCCTATCAATAGCTTACAATGGGACTTAAATTTCAATACAAGTTTTGAAGGGGACAAACCAGAGCAAGCCCTAAATGATCCTTCACTCCCACTCCTAAGTAATTATACCAGAGGAAAAAAAATATCCTCACAAAGATGTGTGTGAATATTCATAGCAGCATTATACATAAAAGCCCCAAAGGGGAGTAATCCAAATGTCCACCAGCAGAGGAATGAGTAAACAAATTATGATACATTCATACTACCATACTATAATGTCACTATAGCATACTATAATACTCAGCTATTATAAAAATATTAATATGCATTAAATTGGTGAATCTCACAAATATTTTGTAAGTGAAAGAAAGGAAACAAGTCTTTATACTTCATGAGTCCATTTACATAAAATTCTAGAAAAAGTAAATTGTAATGATAGGAAACAACAGGATGACTGAGGCTGAGGTGGGGAAGGGAGACGGTTCAAGGGCTACCAGGAAGCTTCTTAGGGTGAGAGAACTTTCTATATCTTGACTGTTGTGGCTATGTGACTATAGTGTATGCTAGCAAAATTCATCATACTTCACATTTGCAGTGGAATTTTATTTTACATAAATAATACTTTAATAAAAAGTTACATTATGTGCATAACATTACTGTATGCTTCTCAACTCCAAGTATGATGAAAATCTATTAAAAATGTATAAAACTTTTATAATCTATTTACTCAAATATAAGCTCACTGATAGATAAAACGCAAAAGATTTCTGTATAACAGCAGTGAATAATCAAGACAATCAAATGTCAAAGAGACTAATGACCAGAAGATCCATCTAGAGACTAATACACCTGCACAGGAAGAACAATAAAACCCTGAACTAGAAGTAATGGCTCTGTGAATGGAGAAAAGGGAGTAGATGAAGCCAATTTATACTGGTTGAACTGATTAGATTTGTCAACTGATTGGAGATGAATGAGAATCAAAGGAGAAATTCAAATATCATGATACCATTGAAACATCAAATGTCACCTTCCCAGTGAGGCATCTGCTGATTGCTGAATTTAAAACTGAAACATCCTCAGTCACTCCTTCCACACTCAGAACTTCCTATCCTCTTTCCCTGCTTCATTTTTCACTATATCATTTATGATCTTATGACACTAGATAATATAACTTAATCATTTACTTTGTTAATTGTTTGACCCCACAAGACTATGAGTTCCAGAAAGATATAGTTTGTTCTCTTTTACTCATTACTGAATTCCCAGTGCCTCAAGAAGTTCCAGGCACATAAGAAGAGCTCAATAAATATTTACTAAGTAAATCAAATGATAAGTTTTTTAAGATCAGGAAAAACTATGTGTGCATATGTGTGTGCATGTGAAAGAGAGAGAGAGAGAGAGAGAGAGAGAGAGAGAGAGAGAGACAGAGAGAGAGACAGAGACAGATAGTTAGTTTAAGAAGAAATGCTAGGTTCAGATTCAGATATACATACTGTGAAGTATTTAGCAGCTAAAGAAGGGCCAGAGGCTACAATAGAAGAAACGCAAATAAAAACTACTCTAAGATTTCATCTCACTCCTGTCAGAATGGCAGCTATCAAGAACACAAACAACAATAAGTGTTGGTGAGGATGTGGGGGAAATGGCACACTCATACTGCAAATTGGTGTAACTAATATGGAAAGCAGTATGAAGAATCCTTGGAAAACTGGGAATGGGAACCACCATTTGACTCAGCTATCCCACTCCTTTGGTCTATATCCAAAGGACTTAAAAACAGCATACTACAGGGACACAGCCACATCAATGTTTATAGCAGCACAATTCACAATAGCTAAACTATAAAACCAATCTAGATGCCCTTCAGTAGATTAATAGTTAAAGAAAATGTGGTATATATACACAATGGAATATTATTCAGCATTAAAAGAGAATGAAATCATGGCATTTGCAGGTAAATCAATGAAGATGGAGAATATAATGCTAAGTGAAATTAGCTAATGCCCCCAAAACCAAATGCTGAATGATTTCTCTGATTTAAGAATGCTGATCCATAATATGCTGTGGTGTGGGGGAGGGGGGTGATGGGAAAATTAAATGAATTCTAGATAGGGCAAAGGGGAAAAGGGGAGGGAGGGAAAGGAAGGGGACATGGGGGTAGGAAACATGGTGGAATGCGATGGTCATCATTACCCTAAGTACTCGTAAGACACGAAGGATGTGACTCTACTTTGTGTATAACCAGAGCTATGAAAAATTGTGCTCTTTATGTGTAACATGAATTGTAATGCATTCTGTTGTCATACATAACAAATCAAAATTTTCAAAAAAAGAAGGAGGCGTTGGTGATGTTCCTAAGGATAATGACTGAAATTCTGCAAAGACACGAGATCTCCAAGAGGTACCTCAAATTCAACAAATCCACAACTAAATTCTTATGCTCTATTAAACATGTTCTTTTAACAAAGGGATCTGTGGCAAATGAACAAAACTCTCCACTTTCTCAGTGCTGTACTTCACTCAATAGGCCATTAAGAACATGTTAGGATGATGACTTTGTGTACTGTCAAATATCATTACAGAGCAAATAATTCTGTCCACACAATCCAATGTAAGTCCCCAAGGTTAGGAACACGCAGGCAGTTCCACAGCACACACCAACCCTACTAAATAAACCCTCAAGCCTGAGAGTAATCACAGAAATACCTACGGGAGCAATGACAAAGTTCTGCAAAAGAACAGAACAGAATGGCAGGCTGACCAAAGACAGCCTTCAGGACATTCTCACAAATGCACGTCTGCACTTTCTTCCTTGAAGGTTGAGTATTTTGATCACTGTTGTTCAAGGGACGGCTGGAAAAAGACTTAGAGGGACAGAGGTCAAAAAAGGGTCAGGGTATAATGCACAAGTAAAAGATTTAGCTCTAGGAAAATACATTTGACTGAGGCATAGCTGACTACAACCCACACTTTGTGCTAAAGAATAAAATCCCTAAAGAAATCACCCCTAAATGAAGGGTACTTCTTCAAGGAGAGAATGGTCCCCAGAACAGGCGCTGCCCCGGAGGCGAGCTCCCATGCCCCTGAGAGTGTGGAACAACATGGAGTTCAGATTGCTCATTTGATATTTATGGAGTCTGACCACACTGCATGTTCCCTGAGGAAACTCAACCACTGTAAACAGGTAATGGTGCTGAGGGGAGGTGGATGATTCCGGGATTTAAAAAAAAACATCATGGCATGTCAATAACTGAGGGGACTTTGGAGATTTCTAGTCAAAGCCCTTGTTTCCCAGCAGAGACTCAGAGAGCGCACGCTCTGTCAGCAGTGAGTGAGTGGCAGAGACAGGAAAAGCGCCCCACATACATGGGCAAGACCACAGGATCTGCCATCAGACCCTCTGAGTGGAATCCTGCTCTGCCACTGACTGAGTCAAACATGTGACTTTGGGCAAGTTACCTTCCAAGACTCTGCTACCTCATCAGTAAAATGGGAACAGCAGCAATGGTACCAATGTACATATAAGGCTGTGCTAAGTTTTAAGGGAGATCATGGAAGTGTGTTTTTCACCTTGGTTCCTGGGTCATGGTTGCTCAGGAATTACAGTTCAGTTGTTACTACCACTCTGGTTCTGTTTTTGCCATGGTTACTTGAGATTGGTTCTTACCAATATTGTTCCAGAAGGAGGAGTCACTAAATTCCTGGGCTGAACTCACCTTATGAGCCTGCCAATCTAGAAAGCTTGTTCCAAAAGTTTCAGTCACTACAGAGGTGCCCATGTACCAGAGGCCTTTCGTCACCTCTCAGCTGTTGACACTTGGTACTCCATGGATGCTCACAAGGCACCAGGTACCACCTCCTGACTCAGAGGCTGGCAAGGCTCCAGTGGGGGCCCCTTGGTCACTGCCAGCTCACAACAAGAAGAATCCAGCTGTGTGATGAACCCACAGGCCCAGGAACCTCTCAGAGGGGAAATAACAAAACACCTGTATGTGCAAACTAAAAAACAAACAAAAGGCGTTTTCTGTAGATGCAGTGTTATTTCTGCTGAGTTCTGTCTTCATAAATACACCTCGCATTGTACTTTCCTTGAAATAACTTCCAATACTCTGGAACACAAGAAGCCTAATCACATTCATTTTCATCAACAACAGGGTCCTTCGAGAATTCTAAAGGTATGATGTATACACCATGAAAAAAAAAAAAAAAACCTGACTTGAGAGTAAAAATCATGAAATTCAATGGTAAAAGTTGATGATGACAATATTCCTAATAATATTGTCATCATCAACTGTTATCATTAGCATTTAAAAAACATGATCTGTTTCTAACAAGGGTGGAGGTAGATCACTTGCCTAGAAAGCTCCTGGTGGCCTGCTCATACATTCACATGATGCAAACAGAGTTGACAGCTAGCCACAGAGGAATGGGGGAAAGCAATACCAAGCTTAAGAGGCCACGACCCCACACGTTAGCCAACTGACATCACATTTGCCTCATTACATATAAAAAAAGTCTGGCTGCTCAGCATCAAAGAAGAAACCAATCAATACAATGCTGGCTGTGAATCCTTCGTAAGCAAAAGTAAAACAATAGTTGACTCTAAAATTCTGATTGCAGTGTGTTCTCCCTTGTGGGATAACCTTTATCTCTAGTCTACCACTAAGCTGAACTAATATTTATCATGGATTTTATATGGAATTACCATGGGGTGAGAACTCACCTGAATAGAAGGTTAAAATGAAAACAAGTTGTAGCAATGACAGACAACAACAATGTTCCCATTCCGAGTCAGATGAAAGGTCAGGGCTTATAGGAATACTTCTCTTTCACTGGTTAGTGACTAAAAACCAAAGCCAGGATGTAATCTCTTACTTCACAAATGTCCAATTGAAAAGCATGATGATCTCTTTATCCAAATGTAACATTTTAAGTTAAGCTTTACTAGAATTAACGGTAACAGAAATCCATCTGCTTCTATAATATTAATAGCTAACATTTACTGCGTGTAAACGGCTCTATATTAAGTAATTTATACTCATTAAATCCTGACCACATCCTTGAGAGAGGTAATGCAATAATTTCCATTTTACAGTTCAGGGAACAAAGCCTCAGAAAAAATAAATAATCAGTCTAAGTTCACCATGTTACTTAGTGGGAGAAAGTAAAGATTCCACCCAACTCCAGAGCAGGGCTTTCCAGTAGAACTTTGTGTTCTGGAAAGGCTCTGTATCTGTGCTATCCAATTCAGTGTCTGTCAGCCATATATGGCCACTGGGCATTCAAAGTGTGGCTAATATGACTATGGAACTGAATTTCATGTCTATTTAATTCTAATTAAAATGTACACAGCCACGTATGGGTAATGGCCATGATGCTGGACCTGGACAGAGCACTGCAGAGCAGCTGTTGGCAAACTATGGTCTCAAGGTCAAAATACTTCTTTTGCATGATTGTAAGCTGAAAATGTGTGCATATACTTACACACACACACGCACATATGCATACACATGTACACATACATACATGTATGTATATTATCCACATATTTTTATATACTTTATTTTTATTTATTATCCAGTAGTGAATTGAACCTGCAGCTTCACACACGCAAGGCAAGTCCACTACCACCAAGCTGCAACTCCAGCTTCTAATTTCTGTATTTTTTTAAAAGAGAGGAAGAAGAAAAAAAAAAAGCAGATGCTCCAGCAGCACCACAGCAGAAAGTAGAGAGCCTACAAAGATAAACATGTTTACTATTAGGCCCTGCTGAGCCTCACCCAAGAGCTATGGTATAATCACTGCTTCCAGGAAAAGAAATTCAAATTCTGTCCCCTTTTCAATCTTAACAATATGAGTATGACAAGAATGTGGTAACATGAGCCTTTCCCTAGTTTCTATTAAAATATTTAAGTGATTTAAGCCTAAGCAAAGGCAAAAAAATGCTGACCAAGATATGCCCTAATTAAGTTCTGTACGGTCAGCACTGAAATAACACTTCACATTTATGAATTGCTTTTGCATTCATTATCTCATGTTTTATTTCAAACAACTTCATGTGCTGTATACTCATTTCACAGAGAAAAAACATGAGACACAGTGCTCAAGGCTATATTGACAGATTGGCACCTCCAACTTCACTGATGCACTCATGAAATGAGATTTCTGCAGAAACTGAAGGACATGGTGCAAACCGCAGGGTCACATGAGGACCCAGTAAGTTCAAATGACTTAAGCACAAACAGCAAAGGCCACGGGTTTTCTCCCTGTCTCCATCAAGTAAGCATGCAGAGGGAGAGGTGGGCAGAGCTCCTCCAGGGCTACTTCCAGTTTCAGAACACTGGTCAACTCTCAGGCTAAGGTGACTATTCACAGGGGTTCTTCAAAATCAAAAGGAACACAGTTCCCAGGAGTCCATACCCCTCATTATGTGAGCAACTGAGATCCTTTGGAAACTCACTGTAGCCTTCAAAACAGCTGGCAAGTCTTCTAACACCCTCCATGGCACTCCTGTCATTTCCAGGATGTGAGGACCTGCTGGGACTTAAGCTGTAAAGTGAACTATCCTTTATTGTCCTGGGACCCTTGACTGTTCCTCAAAGTTACACCAGCCCTTAGTATTTTGTATCCTTTTCTTATGCTCTAAACCACACAGTCTAAGAAAGTGGCAAGTAGCTGTATGTAGCTATTTAAATTTAATCTAAATAAGCAATATTAAAAATCTAGTTCTGCTATTGCACCCACATGCAACTCATGCTCACTGGCCACAAGTGGTCAGCAGCTGCCATATGAACAGCATGGATACAGAGCATTTCTATCATCACTGCAAGTTCTCCTGGACTGTGTTGCAACCAGTACAGTATGGATCTTAGATGTCCTCCAAAAGCTCATATATTGAAAGCTTCTTCCGTGGTGCAGCCCTGTCCAGGAGTGGGTGGGGCCTCTGGAAGGTGAGTGCATCATGAGGGCTCTAACCTCATCAGTGGGCTAACCCACTGATGAATTCATAGCATGATGGGCTAGTGAGGGTAGTAGAAATTACAGGTGGGGCCTACTGGGAGAAAGTAGGTTGTTGGCAGCATACTCTTGAAATGAAGATTTTTGTCCCCAGTCCCTTACTCTTAATTTGCTTGCAAGCTGCCAGGTGGGTAAACAACTGTGCCCCATATCACATGTTAACTGCCACAATGTTCTGCCTCACCACAATGTTTGCCTTATCATAGACCTAAAAGCAATGGAGCCAGGCAACCATAGACTGAAACCATGAGCCAAAATAAAACTCTTCTCCTTATAAGGCATTTTGTCACAGCAATGGAAAGCTGTTGAGAGCCACAGCCAAAGGGGCCCCAGCAAAATTCCAGCTGCCAGCAAACTTCTAGCTGCCAACTGATTGGCTCCTCTGCGGTGATGCTAATTGGGCTGTTTCCCCACCCTTTCAGACCATGGAGCTGCTCATTGGGGGACTTTTTTTGGCTCCGCCCACATGACCCAGCCAATCGGCCTCAAGAGCAGGAGGAGTAGGGGAGGTTGAGAGGCTTGGGGGAAGCCTGTGTTGGCAGTTGGGCTCTGAAGGTTTTTCCTGAGGAGCTGTGTGGTTTGGTGTGTGTGTTCTAAATATAAAGTTTGTTTCTTTTGACAAGTGGCTCCTGAATTGTGCCCAGCCAGACTGCGGCAGAAAGCTGGTCCACAATCAGAAGTTTAATCCTGTTCAGATATAAATATATAATGTCAGAGATCATGCTTTCCTTTTAACTTCTTAAGGGGAATACACCAATGCCACCTAATCATTACCAAATTACAATTTATTATGAATTAATTCACAGTATAAATTCAACTGTCATGATTAGTATTTGAACACTGTTTTCTCTACATTCCCCTTTGCCTGTAACTTTTACTTGGAATTTTAAAGTTTCAAATCCTACTTCTTATCTGGAATATTCTGGCCTTGGTGAACTGCATTGAATCAGTTCCAATTGTACATTACTATATAAACCATGCCAGCTTAGACATGTTTGTGTAGAACTACCTTCTATCTAGTCAGCTCCTGGTTGTCTTTCTCTTAATGCTTTCCTGGGCTGACCATCCCCTTTCTCCATCTCCATCTCCTAGGCCCACTTTCTCGAGCCAATTTTATAGCATGTTCTAAATCTCCCCAGTACAAGCTCTAAGGACTTAATATTTTTAAAAATCAGTAGTGAATTAGTTTGAGTTGCTCTAAAAGCAGAGCTTGAAACAAGGACTGTCGCAGATGGGTCTTTTGGGGAGTTGACCCCAGGAGAAGGGAGTAAAGGGGCAGGGAGAGTGACAGAATAAGGCAGCAGCAAAGGTGCGCCTGTGCGACTCCTTCTACCACAGCTGTGGCCGAAAATAGAGCAGAGTGGAGAGGCGGAAACCCAGGTGTCCAAGGCAAATTTCTCTACGAATGAGAATACCATGCATGATTTTCATGACCAATTTCTTCAAAGTGCCATCTTTGGACTTCCCTAGCTAACCTGAGGACTCTGCCTGAATGACCCCTTCTTGAAGCTTTTCCCATTGTACAACCCCATGGAGCTGGGCGTTCTCTCTCCTTTCCTCTGCACCTTGGAATTCATCAATTCATCAGACACATTTGTGTACTATTCTGTCTCCACTGGACACTAAACCCTCTGGGGGTAAGGACTGTCACTCCAGAACCCCCACCCCCACCACACACACACACTCACACCAGGCACACACACACACTCACACCAGACACACACACACACACACACACACACACACACACACACACACCAGGCACACTGCCTGGCACAGCCAAAGTTCAATGTTTGTTCATCAGTGAAGGCAGAAAAGAAGAACCTGAGCATCCCTAGACATGGACTAAGCGAGGATTCCTATCTCTGTCCTTATTTATGTAAGATGGATCATAGGCTAAGGGGCCCAGACCCAACGACATGAAATAGGCATTAGCAGAATTCTGCCTGCCTCATCTTACTACAGTCAATCCAGCAAGGATCCTGGTCAATACAGTCATATTCCATCAAATCTGAAATGTCACTGATTATAAGATGTTGCACTATTTTAATTATCTTTAGAAAAAAAAAACAATTCTATCCCAAATCCTGGAAGATGATATAATTGTTAAGACAAATATTGATATCAGAAATAAAAAAATGGGGGGGGGAGGCTACCTGTACTTCCTAGAATTTTTGAAATGTAATATTTCCCACTTGCTTTTACAAAAAGACTTAGGGTAGTAATCCAATGAGGCAAGCATTATGACTCACTTTCCCAACAAGAAACTGAGGTTCAGAAGGAAGCTAGTCTGTGTGTCCCTGGCTTTCCTCCCTCCCACTTCATGAGGCTCAGTCACCACTGTCAAGACCTCCACTCAAGAATGCATCTGTAATCCCAGCAGCTCGGGAGACTGAGACAGGAGGATGGTGAGTTCAAAGCCAGCCTCAGCAATAGCAAGGGGCTAAGCAACTCAGTGAGACCCTGTCTCTAAATAAAATACAAGAGCTAGAGATGTGGCTCAGTGGTTGAGTGCCCCTGAGTTCAATTTCTGGTACATCCCACCCCACCCCCCCAAAAAAACAACAAAGAAAGCATCTGATGAACTCTTCCATGGTGTAAAGGACCTTCCAAAGGCAGTCTTCCAGGGATACCCACTGACGGTCACAGAGGCATGAAGGCCATCACCAGGGCTAGAACTCCAAGGAGGCAAACAAAGGAACCATGGAGCAGACCAGGAGTGTGCATTTGGAAGCACGGGAGTCTTTCTAACCCATCCTACAATTTCAGCCCTGCCTAAACTTCCCTGTCAGAATGTGGACTGACAGACACCCCAAAGTCCCCAGGAAAAATGCTTTGATAAGCTCAAATGACCATGAGAAATTTAAAAGGAAGTTCTTATGATGAGACCATGAGTGGCAAAAACAAACAACCAACAAGACTGGTTCTGGAAGATGGGGTCTGGTGATACGAAATCACATCGTATTTATTTGTTTGTGTGACTTTATTCTTGAAGAGTCAACTAAAGGAGTTCAAATTGTGGACTGTGGTAACGAATGGCTGGAGATAGCTTCCCCACTTCCCAAAACAGGAACACTGGATTCAGGGGCACCCAAAGCAGAGGAAAAAGAAACTATAAGGTAGCACAACTTGTTCTGTGTCCAACTGACAGCTTGCAATATGGCCCAGGCCTTTCAGTCCCCTCTCACACCAGCAGGGCAGCCTTGACTAGCTCACAGGGACTGCAGTCGCTAAAAGCTTCACAGGACTCCAGCACCCCCCCCCTCCCCTCCCGCCCTGCCTCTTTGCACATCGGTCTGGCACCGTGTCCAAGCTTCCATGTGGTGTGCCTGGGAGGAACATACAGAGGGCTCCCCTGGGCTCTGGAGGCAGGTGGTACCCGTTCTGAACCGAGACGAAAAGATGCTGGTGCCAGAATATTTCTCTTTCCAGGGGGAAGAGATGGGGAATTGAAAAGGAGGTGTAAGACGCACAAAAAGGACTGGCTGCCTTTTCCTGCTGCCAGTAAACTCCGTCCTGCAGGCTAACTGCAGAGAGATTTTTTAAAGAGTGTTCTCATTTTTCATTTTGCAAAAAGGATTCGACTAGCACACACACACACACACACACACACACACACACACACACACACACAAATGTATGCTTGTACACACAGAGCCAGACAGGACCATTCTCATTTCCAGAGTCTTCCATTGATCCTATAGAATCCATTTTACAGAAAGAAGCATTATACACTTTAAAGTCACCATGCATTTAACACAGGATGAGGGATAAAGATTTTAGTCAACTCAGAAAGAAGATGCTCATTTGCGAGCTTTAAGTAGTAGAGATAACAGAAGTGGGGCCTGGAGTGACAGAGGGAGGAGGGAGATAACAAAAAGCAGGACTTGCTCCAGATCTTTAACAATTTCTAAAAATGTTTTTTAAAATGGAATTTCCATTTCAAAGAATTTATCCATAAATGAGATATCTCAACTTGCAAATTAGAATATTTTCACTTAACTCATTAAAATAGGTGTGCCATTTGGTAATCTCTGGATTTTAGTATGTCTCAGGTAAGGAACTGAAAAAGCAACATTCAAGACAATGATCCAAATGCGGTCTGCTTTGTGTTATTACTTTTCTTGAACTGCATATGTAATTCTAATAATATTACCTACATTTTTCAATGGCCTCATCATAAGTTAACTCAAATTGAATTTGTGATAAATTACATCCTCCATTTCTCCCCACCCAGGAGTTGTGCAATTAATTTTTTAAACCTAATTTGAAGATTTTATATTTAACTTTACTATTCTTCACTGAGTTATTTCTGGTGCATCATTCTTGACTATCAAGATTTTCTTGACATAGATCAAGACACTAATCATATTAGCTATCCCTCCCAGGCTAGGATCAACTGTCAATTTGATAAACATATCTTCATCAAAGTCATTGATAAAAATCATGAACAAGACAAGTCTGAGGACAGGGCTCTGTATCATTCTGCTAGAAATACTCCTTCAGGTTAATATTAAGTCAACAATCTGCACTTTGGGAAGATCTGTTGAAATGAAGACAAATGTAACTAAATGTCTTACTCTTCTACGCAGCCCATGTTTCTCCATGTTGCTTGCAAAGGCCTCTGGGGAGATTTTATCAGATGCCTTGTGAATGTCCGCACGTACAATGTACTATCTTTTGTTAGATAAATTAAGGCACTGAGCTGAGCTCACCTGTAGAGGGGAGACGGTAGTTTTCAGCCACGTCTTGAGAACACTATGGCTATGACAAGCCATATGCTCCACCAGCATGTCCCAGTCCCAAGAAATACAGACAACCCCCACCAATGGGGACATGTTCCAGGACCCCCATGGATGCCTCTAACTGTGGACAGTACAGAATCCTATGCTGTTTTTTTCCTGTACATACACACCTATGATAAAGTCTAATTCTAAAATTAGGCACAGTAAGAGATGAACAATAATAGTTAAAAAGAACAATTATAACAATATACTGTAATAAAGTTATGTGAATGTGACTTCTTTCTCTCGTATTGTACTCTCACTGTCCTGATGACTGATCTAAAGTGACAATGCCTATTTGGCAAGATCACTACTAAGTGACTTAACAGGCTAGTAGCATACACACTGAGGACAAGCTGAGCAAAGGGATGATTCACATCTCAGGTGGGACAAGGCGGGACTTCTAGAGATCTCATCATGCTACTGAGGGTGGCATACAACTTAAATTCATAATGTGTTTATACTGGAATTTTCAATTAAATATTTTCACAACACATTGACCATAAGTAGCTGAAAGTGTGGAAAACAAAACTGAAGCAAAGGAAGACTACAGCAGTTCACACCCACCTTTCCTTCTTACCAGAAATTCATGTTCTCTACATCAGGGAATGAGAATCACATGGCTCATATGATCTGTGTACCAGAGGTTTACATGTTAGTGAGTTAGAATCCTGAGATTTTATCTTTAGAAATAAACCAAATATAAAACCTGCAATTAAAGAATCTTCCTCAAGCAGTGAAGCCTAATATCTGAGCCCTTGCCAATGTCTTCTTCCCTGTGGGCTTAAGACACTTTGCTGGAAAGAAGGGGCACTGGACTGACGCTCAGAGGCAGGTACCTAGAGTTTTCGGGAAGTGCTCTGTGTCCCCATGAACATCATGTGTCTTCAGGCATGTCAATCAACTTATCTGTAAAAGGAGGAAGTTGTCATGGGAGGGCCAGGTGATAGGCCCTCATGAAGTCTACACAAACCACTACTTGTCCTTCCTCAGCGCAGTCCCTTCTTTAGGTTTTAGGTGAAACCTAACCTGCAAGAACAAGGAAATTTCAATGAAGTATGAGAACATGCATGTGTGTGTGTGCTCACATCAGTGTATGTCCTATGTCAGTGTCTGTGTACCTACTACGTGGGGAGGTGGAAGATCCAGACACAGATGTGAGAGAATGACTTTTTTTTTTTTTTTTTTTTTTTTGGTACCAGGGATTGAACTCATGGGCATTCAGCCACTGAGCCACATCCCCAGCCCTGTTTTGTATTTTATCTGGAGATAGGTTCTCACTGGGTTGCTTAGTACCTCACTTTTGATGAGGCTGGCTTTGAACTCACAATCCTTCTACCTCAGCTTCTGAGCCTCTGGGATTACAGGCGTGTGCCACTGTGCCTGGCTGGGTGAATGTGACTTTTGATCCCTGACTCTTCCAACTGCCCTGCCCTTTGCAGGCTCATAAGGAGGAGAGCACTTCACGAGAATGAGATGCTTCAATATGGCTAGCTGATGTTGTCTCCCTGTGACTGGTAAATGCAGATGTGGCTGTACAGGTTTTTGTTTAACTGCCTTAAAGTTGTAACTTAACCTTAAAAATTAAGGTGAAATGTATCCAATAGTATGGTTCAGAACACAGTGATTCTTAAAAACCATTCTGCAATTTTAAGTATATAATACTACCTGAACTGGGTCATGGGTCACTGCACAGGGGTTTGGCAATTGTTTTTATATGCATAGATTTGAGCAATGAGTAGAACATAACTACACCAACAAGAAAGAGCAAATAAATCCAACACATTTTGTAGACAACAGGCTGAATGGTGTAGCCCCAGCAAGGAATGCCAAACAAAGGGACCACAAATAAAGACCTGCATCCAGAGGACCAAACATGCCCCAGATGAGCAGACCCTAAACCTGGGTATGATCAACTCGGGACTGAGTACACAGTGCCGCACATCCAGGAAGCAGATGCACAGTTTCAGAATAATGGAGTTCACATGACAAATAATTTAAGTGCTTTTATATATTAAAATAAACATGAACATATGATGGAGTCAACAATTTGCATATTTTATAGTCCAGAAAAAATAGAAAGCTTCTAAAAATACTTGCAATTGCACCAAGAATTTAGGGCTCTGTGTTACTCACCCTTGAGGCTCAACACCCTCTCCTTACCTCAGAGGGAGAAGAGGGACAAATCTGAGAAGCAAATCATATCTTCCAAAAGGAGCAAGCCACCATTGGGTCACTGTACATGAGATGGCCCAAGCTAGCTCCAATTTGGAGGAAGCTAGAGAAACTACTCTGGGTGAACTACTTTGCCACCAAATCCAACCATTTTAATGAAGGTGTTGCAACTTGCAAGTTGAGGGTGTTCAGCCCACTTAAAGGAGCCACTGTGGTTTAAACACTCTTATCTTGCCATGGGTCATTTATCCTACTTTCACTGGTAGCACAAACTGGGATGAACAGATAGGTAGCTCGAGCCAGAGGTTGGGAAACAGGAGGCTCATATTCTACTCATGTTTCTGCCATTAGTTATTCAGGATATTTAACTTTTGTGCCTAAGCTGCTTCTTTCATGAAATGGAAATGATATTTGCTGTTTGTTCCCAAAGTTGGCTATTGGACTGGGATCATCTCATGAGAAAATAATCTATAAAACACCACATAAGAGATGTTATCATCATCTAGAGAATCATCATCTAGAGATTCACTACTACCAATGAACACACAGGTCAGTAACTGGTCCCAGATCAGGCTAAGGAGATTATCTGAAGCCACCATTGCAGCCACATCAATCTGTGTGCTTTCAATTGGGTTCCATGCATATTTACTGAGTGCCTTCATATACCAGCTCAATACTGACACTGCACTTTATATATAACAAGCGCTGCCAGAGTATTTTCTAGAGGCTTTATTCACTTAATCCTCAAAAGATACTAGTTAATTATGCATGTGCACACAACATTAATTAATTACGGTATCTAGGAAATTGAGGCTCAGAGAGGTTAGACAATTTGCCCAAGGTCAACCAGCTAGTGAGATAAGATTCAAACTCAGGCAGTCTCACTCCATAGCCCATGTTCTGAATCACTATATTACATGTTCTGTAGACACTAAAGCAAGACAAGCCAGGGGGCCTGTTTTCATGGATACAAGATAAAAGGGATATTTCAGGAAAGTGATAAATGTCAGGAAGAAAATAAGATAGGTAATGAGATAGGGAGCATCTGTAGGAGGTCTGTTCTGGACTGTCACTGTGCAGAAACTAGTTCCTGCAGCTCTTTAGACATTAAGTCTGTTTAGCCCTGTAAGAATCAAGGACAGTCTAGGTCTTCATTTTTTGTTTTGCCTTAATTATGAAACTATATAAAGTGTTAGGATAGGCACATGCAATAGGAGCTCAGTATATATTTAAAGTTGAATTGGATACAGACCCTGCTTTCAAGTCATGTGTAATAACCAGGAAAGAAAAGCATCCATTGCCAGGCCTAATTATCTCTACAAAGAAAGACAGGGATATTTCCTTCTGACTGTAAAAGTGGTCTATCTTCATTCCTGCATTTTCGACTAGCAACCAGAGCTCTCTGCTGATGTGTAACCAGCAACTGATGTTCTACATTTCAAAAATTCTCTTCTCTTCAAGAAATCGCAACTGCTCTTCCTCCCACATCCCCCATTCTTCTCCATAACCATGGGTACCAGCCTCGGTGGTAAATCCCAGCTCTCCTCCCGGCTCCCCTCTGCTGCAGCTCCCTCAGTTGTCATGACCTCTCCCCATTCCACTGGCCCCCACCATTTTTACTGCCTCTTTATGAACTTCTCTGCAGTAGCAACGACCTTCCACCCGCTCTCTCCAGCCTCCCCTGTGATATTTCATACAAGGCCACATTAACCTCCCTCAGTCACTCCATTCGTTCACTCAACTACATGTTTACTGATCACCGACTCACACCTTCACACTATGCCAGAAGTTGTGGATTCAAGAGTCAACAGATGGATAAGTGCTTGCCCAACTGAAGCTTAAATTCTAGTAAAGAAGACAGACAATAAATAGAAATTTTTTAAAAAATAGGATAATTCACAGATTGATAATTAACAAAGGAAACAGAGCAGGGCAATATTTTCTTAAAAATCAATTCAAATGCTTTTGATTTAGGCAGAAAAATTCAGATTATGAAAACAAACAGACTGGGAGAGGGTTCTGGGCGGGCTCCATGAGGAGCCTGGCTCTTTGCAGTCCTCCCGGGGCTGCCTTCCTCAGGCACTGGCTTTATCCTTAGGCTGCAAATCCGAATATCTCCTGATTTTCAACTTCTAGGGAATGAAGAAGAGGTCACCTTTCCCTGTGGCACTTTCTCAGAAGTGAGTCTACCTTTCCAGAAGCCCCAGGATGACTGCCTCTTGTGTCCTATTGGCCCAGTGTTGGGTCAGGGGCCCATGACCAAATCAACCACTGATAAGGAGAGAATTACTGTGCTTAGATTAATCATGATCTGCTCCTGAACAAAGAATAAGAGACCTTCCCTTGAGTTTCCAGGATCAGAGCGGCCACTTGAGGAAAATGAGACGAGAAACAAAACCAAAGGAGCAACCACCAATGTCCATGGCAGCACACCACCTTGTCCAGGACGGAGAGAGGAAAACTGGAGGTCGGGAGAGAAGCCACCTGTGGAAGAGGGACTCTCTGCATTGCACCTGAGTAATGAGAAGTGGTGTTCATGCAAATACGTAGGGAAGGAGGGCCTCAGCTATAGAGGCCAGATAGAAACAGAGACTCTGGCCCAAAGAAGGTCAGCCTGCTCAAGAAACAGAAAACAGTGTGACTATTGGGAATCATGGAAGGCGTGGGTGGCCGATGCTCTCAGAGCAGGAGCCAGAGGCCACTGTATAGAGCCTTGAAGGCCGTGGGCTGGAGGTGGGATTCTACCTAAAGCTTCACTTCAGAGGAATGAAATTAAGTCCAATCTCTTCAGTTAAGCATTTCAAGTCCTTTGAGACCTGACTCCATGGCTGTCTCCACATCATACATTCCAATTAATTTTTTTTCGGTCATGTCCACAGCAGTGCCGAGGCCACATTCTTGCACGTGCAGCATCCATTTTGTGCCACCTATGCAGTGGAATCTTTGCTGGTGCTCATTATATACTTCTTTTCAAGAATAAGAAATTTAGTCTCTGGCCATTGGCTATGAGTAAATCAGGACCCTCTTCAAAGACTTAAGTCAAATATCACAAAATCTTCCCCCAAATTGGTCAAGATGCCATTTCTCCTATCTACTAACAATCTTATCCTTTCATATCGTTTTCTCCTTATGGCACCTGCCAATTTCCACCTTGAACACAGCTCTTTTTGTCTGTCTGATTTCTGCAATATTCCTTCAGCATATTCCTTCAGCATGAAATACAAGTGTCCATCTTCTGTCTTCTTCTCCACTCCAAGTACCAAGCTTACTGCCCCGTATATGTTACTTATTCAGTAAATAAAAATTAAATAATGCATTAGCAAACAAGCAAATGAACAAAGTGTTGAGTGGTCCTGATCATTAAAGTCTGGCAGATACTAACACAGGCAGACAGTGGCATGTGCCATCAGGAAATAGAGAAATGTAATGGTAGCTCAAAGGTATGCAGTTACTTGAGTTTGGAGGTAATGAAGAATATTTCACAAATGAAATGTTTTCCACTCTTCATCTTAATCCCAGGCAGAACTGAAGGGTTGGTTATTGGGAGGCATATAGAAGAACATTTGGTAACAAGGTCAGTGGGAGTGATACTGAAGTTCCCAAATCATCTGCAGCTAGACTGGGTTTCTTATTCAGTACTGTAAAAAGTGGTGATATCAGCAGTTAGGGAGGCAAGTCTCCAGAGAAATCTCACCGAGCAGCATCCATTTTGTGCCACCTATGCAGTGAAATCTTTGCTGGCACTCATTATTTTCTTGTCTTTTCTTGTACTATGCCAACATCAGAAACAAATCCTCTACCTTCATATGTAGATCAAGCTGGAATGGAAGTTAACAAAGATAATCCAAATTAATCTGCAAATAAAAAAACTGATTCTTATATCAAATTCAGTTTCAACAAGAGCAACAGGATAGCTTAAGGAATTCTGAAAGAAGATTAATCATATATGCATATATATTTCAATATTGTTCCCACTTATGAACCCAGGTATACTCTGCCACTGAGCTATATCCCCAGACCTTCTTATTTATTTATTTATTTATTCATTCATTCATTCATTCATTCATTCATTCATTCATTCAAACAGGGTCTTGCTTGCTGGGGCTGATCTCAGACTTAAAATCCTCCTGCCTCAACCTCCTCAGTAGCTGGGATTACAGGTGTGCACATTAATCAATGTTTTATAAAGCTTTGGTCACCCTCTCATAAATTAGGAATGGGGAATTCTTCACCCACACAGTGCATCCAAAGTGCGTGGGATACAAAGCATGAGTCTTTGCTTGTGCTAGTTTGTGTCACAAACTCCCTGGCGTTATTTGAATGCAATGTTTTGTATGCAAATATGGAGAACACCAAAAATAACACCTAAAACAAAAATAAGAGCAGTATGCACTAGTTAAAAACAATTCTATAGATGAACATTATCTATGGGCTGTAAACAGAATCCTTTTATGTTATGGATATATATTTTCAGGCTGTTCATCCAAATGATAATATTATTTTTCCTTGTGCACCAAGTTTTCTGCGACACAAATTGAATTTGTGTCCCTCCTACTTAACAAAGTTGGGTGTGTATGTATTCTTATTTTTTCCACCCAAGTAAACAAGCAGATTGAGATCACAAGGCTTCTTTTTGCTTCAGCAGAATATTGAACAAACAAATATTTATTCTGGATTACTCAGCTGTAATACATAAGGGGATTCATGACATGCTATGTCTGGTGCCTGCTTAGCATTTACGAGATAATTGCACTTTGGACCACCTAGAACATCACATTAAATGGAGAGACCTGATTTCAAAATTTAAAAAACATGAAATGGGCAGAATTTAATCAGTCATGCCTCCATAAAATTAAGGAAGATATAAATAAATGGGCAATATAAAGGTGTGATAAAACAAGGATTAATCAAACTGTGATTAATTCAGGATCAGATTAAAGCCAACAGTGCCAGCTGTATCAGACCCATTCTGCAGCATTATTCTCTCCTGTTCCTTTTTGTTCTCCTGATTTTCCTTCTTCTCATTCCCCTTTGCTCTCACCCCGAGGGCACTCTCCTTGGTGGATAAACCTGCAGGAGAGTTAATTGTCACATACATGGATTTAATCACATTGTCCATCACATTTGGGGGCTCTGCCTTCAGCGATCCATGACTAATTGTTGTGGTAATTTTTCAATCATTAACAGCAGCGCATATGCTGCAGACAAATCCCAAGGTACCTACTAAACCCCAGTGGCAAGCAGCCCACAGTCTCCAGAAGGGCCAACACAGGCCTCACCCCAGCCCCCAACCCCAATCCTATTAGTCATGCATTGTCATTAATATACAGCTATCCCAGGGATATGTCAGTCTGCAGTGAGGTCGGAGGGGTCTGAGCATGCTTTATAACATTGCCTTGTTTTCAATCTAATCTTTGAAAAAGGAAGAGGGAAGGAAAGGAAAGAGAAATTAAAACTCCATGTGGGACAAGTAGCTGAGGGCCTATTCTGAATTCTGCTTGTTTCTCATTCATTTTCAGGCAGGCTCCTGAGCTGCGGCAAGTGCCCTTTCTTTGAGTTTCAGCAGTATTAGCAATCTCCATGGCAACCACCAGTGCGCATCTGCTGCACCACACTGCAGTTTCTCTGGCTCAATTCTCAAGTTGCCCTGGTGTCAGACGGGGCGTGCCACATGCACTGGTGGGATGAGACCCTGCCTTGGGGAATCCTCCAGCTGATTGAAGCCCTACTCTAATCACCACATAATATGAGGGAACAAGATCACACAGAATATGATCTGCCTGCACCAGGCTGTAGGATTCCAGGAATGCTATTTATTTTTCATTTTCCTTTTCTTAAGGGTCTTTGTTGGTTAAAAGCAAAGAGCAATAGAACAGCTGTCTAATAAAAAGGATTAATTTTAAAGTAGGTGGTAGTGTTGTGAGTAACCAATTTATTTAAGCATACATCTCATATTCCTTTCATTAAAGGAACTATTCGAGAGGAAATTAAAACTCCTGGGGTTTCCTTCCAGCTCTTCCTAAATGAAGGGACATTTGGGATATCAGCCAGAATATGGAAAGGTAAGAGAAGAATCTGTGGGATTTTACTGAAATTCTGACACTTCCTATGGAGTCTCAGGAAATTCCCTAATACCCAGTTTCCCCAAGATTAAAATAAGATATACTTATTTCAGGCACTTAGCACTGGATCACTAAACAAGGCCTCAGCAAGACTTAATTAATATGGGGAATTCGTTTTTAGCTGCTCAAATGAAAGATGTTTGGTGCAAGCTCAATTCCTATGAAATGAAGGCCACAGCGCCCTCTACTGCTGCTTCTCGTTCAGTCCCTCAGTGCCTGGAAACCCATGCTGGGGTTCACTTCTGGCCACCAAGGACACTCAAACTCTCACATAGGAGTCATTTACTGATCTGTAAGAGCAGGAAGAAAGGAGCAAGGGCCGTGAAGACAAGCAGAAAACAGTAGAGTATATGTTATAAATAGAATACTCCTGTACCAAGACTACTCAAATTACCTGAGGTTGTTTACAGCAAAGTGGAGAGGTCAGGCAAAATTAGTGTGTACAATTTGAATCATGAATGTAGAGTAAATAATTTTTTTTAAAAATAGACTCTTATTTTCCATTCACAATCTTCCAGGATACTTACAGGACTGGGGAAAAATTTTTTTTCTTAGCATTTTTAACAATCACAGCCTAGTTCTCAACTTTGTTTTTGAGTTTAGTTTGAGCAAATCCTGATCCATAATACACAGAATTACACAAAACAAACTACACAGGAAAAAAAACCTAACTTTTGTGTCTACAGATACTTATGAGGTATCATAAAAAATTATACAAAGGAGGAAATAAAGCAACCAGAACATTTATCTTTTTCTGCATTACATATGTGGTAACAAACAGCATTTTAAAAACTGTAAGTACAAATTCGGTTTACAGGTGGAATTAAACAAGTATGTTTAAAAAAATTCTGCTTCTTTACTAAAAATTAATTTCTTTTGTAAAGGTGTTGATAATGGTAATAATAACATTCTAAACAATTTATGAAGTTCTGACACATGTTGAAGGCTTAGTCTGTGTCAGAAATTGTTCTAAGTGCTACAGGCATCATTCTTTAATTTTTGTAACTCTTGGAGGTTAGTACCAATATCAGTCTCCATTTTGGAGATAAGAAGAATGAGACTCTGGCACATTTCTGGTATAAGATCACATAACTGACAACTGTCAAAACCAGAATCCAAATGCAGGCCATCTAAATTCCTACTCCACACAGTGAGCCTCTCAGATATGTTGAAGAGCACAGTAAGAGTCCATTTCCGAGAAGATCAGAGTCAAGGAACACTGATCATGGAACCTAGTTCCTTTAAAATAAAAACAAAAACTGAAAGTTCTGTTTATCTTATATACTTCCTCCTCCAAACCCAAATCTTATCTGTTTAGAGGCAAACACCACGCCTTTTTATATCACCTTTAATTTTTTCAAGGGGTACTATCACTTTATCCTTGAATTAATGTCTCTGAATCAATGTCACTAACAGAAATCCTACTCCATAAAGGGATGCCATGGTCAGTGTACAGAATATTCTACATGACTGAATTCCAGAGCCTGGCAGATGGTCTGTGAGTGGCTGGAGCGGCAATTAGCAGCTAGCTGCTGGATTCTGACATGCTGGGGTGAGAAGGGGTTTTCTCAGATCTGAGCAGTTGTCTAGGGAGAAGGCCAAGAAAGCACTCAGTGGACGGATTAGCTACTGTCACCTGCTACCCTAGAGTCTCTTCGGCTGTTACCAGGAGGGAGGCAAAGCAGGAGCTAAAGTGTGCGTGGGGCTTCATGAGGAGGAGGAGTGGTCCTACCATGAGCCAGGGGGCAGAGAGTGGGCTCAGGACTGCACAGTTAGGGACAAGAGGAGCCCTGGTGGGAACACGAAAGAGATACTGGCTGGCTTTGAGCCTGCCACTGAGAGACTCCAAGAAATGGTCACAGTGAGAATAGCGAAGGCTGAAGACCGTTGGGACAATGTGTGAGGGGCCCATGTTGGTCCTGAAATGACTCAAATCAGGCTTAAAATGACTTGAATACAAAAAACTGATGTGGCAGGAAGACAGATTTTCCAATATTTTCTGTCCCACAAGAGCTGGAAAAGGGTGTTATGGGATGCCAAACCAGGCACACATCTATATTTTACAGGTACACATTCCAGACATAGAAATCCTGAACTCTAATTATTCTGATAGGTACATCTCCTATACATTACCCTAGAAGGACAAAGAAAATTATCTTTTCACACTTATCTTACTCTCATTTTCCTTTATAAGACCTAGATCTGACTGCAGATCCTAGGTATCCAATTCTTGTGAAAAGTGTGAATAGTTGACTAATCATTTGGAAATGAAATGGACTGCCAATTACGCAGGGACTCTGTAACATAGTCCACAGATACAAGGAAAAGATGACAGGTCAAACACTGAAATTCAGAATGGTCTCATTATGTTTTATGAGTAAATGGTCCTCTCTGGTCAAGCTATATTTTAGAAAATAAGCATTTTTTCTACAATATTATTGATTCTCCTTAATAGTTCTCTCTTTAAAGAGGAAGCACTGGAAGAGAATATGAAAGGGAACTCAATTATTCTAATAAGGTAATAACATCATTTCACCATCACACAAATCCTCCTTTGATCTCATTGTATAGCTATTTTTTGTTTCTTCTTCTTTCTCCAGTCAAGGGGAAAAGGATCCACTTGGCATCTCTGCAATCTTAAACTAACCCTGGGACTCAGACGTGCATTTTTTTCCCCTTAGGAATATTATTTTGCAGGACACTGCAGGATAAGGAACGCCATTTAGAAACTCCTGAGCCCCCTCCCCAATGGAGGACGGAATCCAGGGGCACTCTCATACTGAACTACATCCCCAGTCCTTTTTATTTTTGTTCCGAGACATGGCCTCTCTAATTTAGTGAGAGGGGTGGGGGTGGGGGTGTGCACATGCACACATGCATCTGTCTGTCTCTCTGTATCTCCCCCGACCTCCCTCAGGTTCCTTCCAGCTGTGATATTTGGTGGCTACAGGGACAGTCTGAAATTCACGGTATGATTAATATAATGAACATTTTGAAATGTGACTCATTGTTCCCTTCTGATGATTTTAAGACAATAAATGCCTAAAGACATCAAAGTATATATAGACAATCAGAATCATGAAATGTCAAGATCCTAGATTTCCTAGAAATAAATCTTTAGTCTAACCATGTATTTCACTAATGAGGAAACAAAGGATCAGAGAAATATAATAATGATAACAAAAATGACATTCATATTATAAATATTAAACTAATATTTACCAAAAGGTGATTATGTGCCCCAAACTATTTTGAGTGTTTTATAAGAACTAAGAGAGAAATGCTGTATTACTATCACCATGTGACCACATAAGAAAATCAAGGCAACTAAAAAGGTTAAATAATTTGTGCAGCTGTTTCAGTCAGCTTTTCATCACTGGGACCAAAATATCCAATAAGAACAACATAGAGGAGGAAAATTTTATTTTGGCTCATAGTTTCAGAGGTTCAGTCCATGGTCAGCTGGTTCCATGTCCCTGGACATAAGGTGAGGCAGAACATCATGGCAGAAGGGATTGACGGCAGAAAGCTATTCACCTCCTGTCAGCCAGGAAGCAGTAAATGAGAAGGAGGAGCCAGGGGGACAAGACATAATCCCCAAGGGCATGCCCTCAAGTGACTTACCTCCTCAAGCCATCCCCCACCTAATGTAATTACCACCTAGTACAGTAGTCCTTGCAAAATTATTAATCCATCAAATGGATTCAACCACTGATTAGGTTACCACTCTCATAATCTGATCATTTCACCTACTGCATTAATAGGAATGGGGGGGGGCACCTTATATCCAAATCATAATGCCAACTTTACTCAGATGCCAAGTGACAAAGCAAATATTAGAATCTAGCAGTCTGACTTCACAGATCCACCTGAAACCATGAAAAATCGTCTTTCCAAATAAGTTGATGTAGATACAGTTAAATGTGTATTACTAACTAACACAAAAGTACATATTTCAGAGTTACCATGTCTTATTCTCAGCATCTTCTCTGTACCTGGTATTAGAGGAACAAAGAGATTTAAGACAGGAACAATGCCCTTCAGAAAACTGTCCCCAGCATAAGGAGCTAAGATGAAACCCATCCAGGGATGCTGAAAGTCTAGAGAAAGATTAGACAGTAAGTTCTACAAACATGGACACTAACCTCACATTGGAAGCATTCTCTAAAATTACGGGGAATCTGGGCCTCAATGGCCACCAGAGTTATAAAGTGACTCATCCACAGGTCTGGGCTTAGAAGGCATAAAGGGAGAAAGGGGAAACTCTTGTCTGAAAACTACTATTTTACATACAATGAAGATACCTTTCTCTTCTTCTGTTCTATCTTACTGAGCCAAACATACCCTAAGAATATTCACAGTCTCCAAAATAAAAATAGATGGTAGTTTTTACTCTCATTATCTTTTGATGAGAAAACTTGACCCCTGGATAGTAAAATGATTTGCTAGGTACCTCCACAAGGGAAAGGGAAAGCCACTGGAAAAATTAAATTTTTTAGCATCAGTATATAACATGGGAGGGGCCATCAGAATCAAAAACCCCACATTTTGAGGAGTTGGCACAGAAAGAATATCCAGTAAAGACAATTGAGGTAGATTGCTGAGAAATATTTTATTAACATCTCAGAACTATTGTCTTACCTCAGCATCTAAGACTTCTTTGTGGGCAAATACTATTAGCACACAAGTGTGTAAAACTTGCCCATATTACAATAAAAAACTACTTGGGCTACAGCTTCTCAGAAATGGAATAGCCTGAATTAGGACTTCTGAGAGTATAAAAGCAATTCTTCAACTGTGGTAAAATATTGTTACTTAAAGCTTAAAATAACAATTTAAAGATTGATTGATAATGGGTGACTGTCAGTGCAAAAGAATCCTTATTAAAGTCATACATTCAAAAAAACATACACCACGTGCAAAGCATTTAATTTAAACTGGTTCTTTAAAATGTTGGCCTTATAAACAATAAACTGGGAATTAACAATTCAACTTATAAATGAACTCATTACTCGTGTCCCACTGTCCCTTTATAAAACTTTCATTCGTATTCAACTTTTCAAGAAGACATCTGTTGCAAGAACTGAACAACATGTGCCTCTCACCATTCCTGCCAAGAAGGTCACAGGCTGTGCTGGTAAGAAAGAGGTCGCTGTAGCATATGGCTGCGGTGTCTACGCGTTTATGGGCTCCAAGAACCCAGAGAGGAGCCAGCAGCTTGTGCTGGCTCCAAGTGGCTCCATTCCCAAATGCAGTGCTTCTGGGAGAGTGGTTAACAACTCCCTTGCACTAGAATCACCAGGGACAGGCACTGCTTAGGACTGTGGATCCCAGAAACTCCACATGTAGGAATCTCTGCAGGGATCTGCATTTTCATCAAGCCCCCCAGGTTTGAGAATGACCATGCTAATGGTTGAGTCACTTCACCAGCAGGCTTGAGAATGAGCTCTCCTGTATGGGTGGGTGCCATCAGGACCATTAGGAAGTCACAAGTCCTCTGGGTTGATGTGAAGATGAGAAGAGCAAACAAAACCTCCCAGGAGGTTTCCACCAAGCATTTCCTGATCTGGTTTCCAGAGCTAAGCCTGGGGGCACAGAGCTGACTAAGATACGGAGCTCAAAATCCTGGACTGGGGAGGCAGGGGGAGAAACTCAGTTACCATTCAGGTGGCCTTGGAGAAATTCCTAGGAAATACAAAGAAAGGCCTCATCTTAGCCTGAAGTGGGGACAGAAATAAAAATGAAGGAAGACTTAGCAGGTTAAATCCTAAATTATGAATAGAAATTAAGGAGGAAGGGAAACAGGACGGCAGGCTGACAGATTGGACTGTGTGTTACAGAGGCAAAGAACGAAAAGCAGGGAGCTGCCTATTATCCGTCACCCTTGAAAGGACAGAACTACATGGTCCAGGAGGCGAAAGGCTGAAGCACAGTGGCATGCACCTGCAGTTCCAGCTGCTCTGGAGGCTAGGCAACTGGATCTCCCGAGCCCAGGATTGCTGGCCAGCCTGGGCACAATATTGAGACCCTATCTCTTTAAGAAAACAAAAGGCATAAGTATGTAGGGTTTGGAAAAACAGGCAGGTGTATCCCATTAAGGGTAACTTCCCGCAGATATGGTAAATAAGAATAAAATTGATGCCTATATAATGGAAGAATTTTAGGTAAGGGGAGAATTGAGACAAGGACTTAATATTCTTTTTTAACAACAACAAAAAATATAGCTATGAAAAGGTCCTTAAGAAAAATAAGTTAAAAGTGAAAAAGAAAAAAGCCATTAAAAACCACTCAGTAAGTGGACTTGTTCAACTAATGAGAGAAAAAAGAAGACATCTCCTCATGCTTCTGAAATGATTTCTGACAAATACAAAAGGCTAAAGGGCTGGTTTTCCAAAGCACTTATGCTGAGAGGGCTGCAGAAGGGAATGCGGGTTGAGAAGTAGACGGGTGTCCATCTGTGCAGCTGATGGGGATGGAACACATCAATGGAAAGATGCACAAGGGCTCTTTAAAAAGTCATAAATAAGAACAGAAAAATCAACTGGGGATGTAGTCTGAGCCTTATCGGGGTTCTGCTATAGCAACAAGGTGTGGACTAGTTTTAGTTGGAAACCAATAAACAAAATCACGAATAAAGCGGAATCAGTGGTGTCCAGACCAAGTTAACCTTAACCAAATATCAGTTAACATAAAACACAGAAGCAAACAAAGCACATATGTATGCCAATCACTAGCTCTGTTCCCTCAGAATTCTTTCCATTGCTTCTACATTTTCAAATGACAGAGGTTTAATTGAAACTGTCAGTGCATATGAAAATGACACATTCAGTGTGTATCCTAACACAAAATATTCTCTACTTAACATCTCCCTTGCCTCGCATTTTACATCTAAATAAATAGATCTGAATGATACTTAGGTAAGAATGGACCTGTCCAAGGATGTTCCACCTATCTGCTCCTTTTGAGAGGACTAGATTTAAAATTACTACCAAGAGATGAAAACCTACTCACTAAAATTATAAGGTTGGATCTACTCTTCCTAGTACCTCAATTCAATCTTCCCAAACCTCCAAAGGCTGGAGAGTCTTCCTGCATGATTCTTCTAGTTATAGCTTCAAGGACACTCAAAAAGAGACATCCTCTTTAAAGGAAGATGGTCATTTTGTTGTTTTCAGTGTGTTCAGGCTAAACCATGTAAACGCATGGTTAAGTCATTGATCTCTCCGAAACAAAGTGGCTTTTCCTTTCTTTTAGTCTGTAGAAGTACTTTTCTCTGGGTTCGGGTCAGAGTGTATTTTGAAACTTTTCAAGTATCTTAAAGAGGTAAGGGATGCTGGTCCTGATGCTGAGCTCACAGTTACATGAAAAGTTCACACAGTTCATACAGTCCTAGAATTATAAGAGCTTATAAATGAAAGAGGGGGAAAAGGTTGAGCACTATTAAGGAATGTTCTTATCAATGGCAATAAAATAAAGTTCAAAGGGTTCCAAAAAGAGAAAGTACAAAGTGACAAAGCAATCTTTCTTTGGCAAAGCCTGATTCTGGAAAGGCTCTCCCCTGCCCCCATCATAGTCCCCAAAATGAGGAGGACCCAAGGATATGTTATAAGACAGTTCAGGTCTCCCAGTGACTCCACCCAGACTGCCCTACTGGACACGAAGACATCAGCCTGACAGCCAGTCAAGGTCGTGACTGTCCATCCAGGGGCAAGTGAAACCTGCACATATGGTGGAACCAGCTGCTGGCCTTGCCAGCTGCTCAGCTGAGTCACAGTCTGTTCCTCCAGATCCATAGTGTAGCAGCATAAGAAACTATTTTTGTCTATCCCAAATGGAAACCTGGCCCCTAAATAGGGCTAACTTTCCTTTGCATTTCTAGGGAAAAGCATGCATGGGGTGCTTAATAAACATTGCTGAATAGATGACTAAATTGGTTATCTAGTTAATGAGTGAACAGATGAACAACAATCACTCAGTAATCTTCTAAAAAATCTATTTATGCTGATTTACTATCACACTCTTCTATGGGAAGATGGAAAACAGCAACCAGATGTGCATGCTCACAGTCAGATGCTGAATCTTGGCCCCCTCCACAGAGCTGGGCAGAAATTCCCTGTACTAGAAAAACCCCTTATGAAACCCTTGTACCTGAAGGTACTGGCATGTCTGCAATATCTTAGAAAAAACTTTTTATTCCTTCTCTTTAATAAGGTCTTACACAATTGGCTTTACTAGGAGGAAATGAGTTATACAAACCCAAGGAAGACTTAAAAACATGTAGGGTTGAAACATGCTATTAAGGGACTTAATCATGCAGAATCACTAACACAGTTTTTGAGCACAGCAGCAAAATGACATGTGGTGTGCCTTAATTCAGCATGTTTTAGAAAACAAATTTGCTTATGAATAGCACATACCTAAGCAACCTCTGCAAACAATGTTTATGTATTTATGCCACAGGCACCAAGAAATGAAATCTACAGATAATCTGTATTATTAAAGTTTTATTACACCTATGATTGTTTGTAAATTTTTCCTTTAATATTTTTGGTAAAGCTGTAACAACACAACAGTGCTCTTTTCTTTTTCTTACAAACATATAACAAGGAAACAAACCCCCTAACTCAAGAAAAGAATTCCTTTGTCAGTTTTCTTATGGAAGATTGAAAAAAGAAGTCAGCCCAACACAATGGATAAAGTGGACCCATGCCAAGGCATATGATATGCGGTTTTCAGAAGTAGGGGAAAAAACAAGGTTCCTAAAATTTCCCAGGAATTCACAAAACCTTCTAGAACTAATAAACAAGTCTGGCAAGGTCATGGTATCAATACAAAATCAATATGTTAAAAAAATCAATCATATTTATATGAACAACCCCAAAATAAATTTTAAAAAGAATTCTACTCACAATACTACTAAAAAGAATAAAATACTTGGAAGTAAATTTCATAAGATAGGTAGGTGTAAGACCTATATTCTGAAAACTACAAAACGAATGACAGAAATGAAAGATGATGTTATGGTCTGGATATGAGGTATCCCTCCAAAGCTTCTATGTTAACGCAGGAATATAGAGAGGTGAAGTCAATAAGTTATGAGAGCTAAAACCTAATCAGTGGATCAATCCATCGATGGTTTAATAATCTGAATGGACTAACTAGGTGGTAACTGTACACAGCTGGGGTGTGGCAGGAGGAAGAAGGTGACTGGAGGCATGCCCTTGGCTTTTATATCTCATCCCCCTGGCTCATCCCTCTCTCTGCTTCTTGGCTACCATGAGGTGAGTAGCTTTCCTCCCCTGTCCCCTTCATCCATGATGCTCTGGCTCACCTCATGCCCAGAGCAATGAAGTTGGCCCACCCCGGACTGAACCTCTGAAACTATAAGCTCAAAATAAACTTTTTCTCCTCTTAAATTATTCTGGTCAGGTATTTTTGTAACCGTTACAAAAAGCTGAATGATACAAATGATCAAGTCAGAAGTTCAATGGTCCAGCCTCCAGTTTCTGCAAATAAAGCTGTCACTGGAGCACAGTAACAACTCACTCATCAGCCATGTTATACCACACAGAGCTAAACTGTTGTGATACACTGTCAGTATGACTTACAAGGATGAAATATTCAATACCCTAGTCCTTTAAGAACGTTTCGCAACATCTGATGTTAATAATGTAGAGACAATCTGTGTTAACTCAAGGCTATTAAGGTGGCAATTCTCCCCAAAATGATCTTCAGATTCAAGGCATTTCATACAGAAATCCCAAACAATTTTCCCCCCGTTAAAATAGGCAAGCTGATTACAAAATTTGGAGGGCAAAGCCAAAGTAATGTTGAAAAAAAATAAGTTTGTGAACTTATACTACTCAATTTAAAACCTGCTAAAAGGCTATAACCAAGAGTTCATGGTGCACAGTACACAGATTTTTAACAAAGACACCAAGACAATTCAATGGGGAAGAAATAGTGTCCCCAGTAAGTGGCTACGGAACAAGTAGATGCACACATTCAAAAAGATGAATTAGAACCTTTTCTTTAACCAGACAAAATTTAAATCAAAATGAATCATACAGCCAAACACAATAAATGTTTAGAAGAAAATACAGCAGAAAATCTTTGTGACTTGGGTTAGTCAAAGATTCTTAGTACAACTAAAACATGATCTGCAAAGGAAAAAATTGATAAGCTGAATTTTATCAAATTTAAAAACTATTATACTCTGATACATAAACACAAGCCACAAATTAGGAGAATAAATGTGCAAATCTTATATACAATGAAGGCTGTATACTCAGATTCTAAATAATAAAACAAACAACCCAATTAAAAATGGCAAGCCAGGCATGGTGGTACACACCTATAACCAAAGAGATTAAGGAGGATGAGGCAAGATGAATTCAAGTTCAAGTCCAGTCTAGGCAATTTAGCTGGCTTAAAATAAAAACTAAAAAACTAGTTTTTAAAATTAGGTTTTAAAATAAAAAAATGGTAGGGGAGGGCTGGGGATGTATCTTAATAGTAGAGCACCCCAGGTTCAATCCCAAATACCACAAAAAGAAAATTTAAAAAATATAAATAGACATTTTATCAGGGAATATATACAAAAAGTTAATCAGCATGTGGAAAAAAATGATTAACATCTTTCATTTTTAAATTTTTTACAACATTTTTACTGATGCATTATCATTACACATAATAGTGGGGTTTTATTATTACATATTTATACATGCACATTATAGAACAATACAATTTGGTAATTTTCATTCTTCAGTATCTCCTCCTTTCCTTCCTTCCTCCTTCCCCTGGATCTTCTTCCTCTACTCTCTGGTCTTCCACTTATTTTCAAGAAGACCCCCCCACACACACTTTTTTCCATTTCTCTCTCTAGCTTCTACCTATCAAAGAAAAGGTATGGCCCTTGACTTTCTAGGTTGGCTTATTTCACTTAATGCTGTCAATTTTCATTCATTTTCCTGCAAATGCCATAACTTTATTTTTCTTTACAGCTGAATAAAACTGCACTGTGTTGATATACCACATTTTCTTGATGAACACCTAGGCTGGTTCCATAACTTGGCTATTATAAGTTTTTTTGCTATAAAAATGAGAATGCATGTACTACTCTATTATGCTGACTATAATTCTTTTGGATAAATATCAAGGAATAGCCAGGCACCATGGCATATGCCTATACTCTCAGCAATTCAGGAGGCTGAGGCAAGAGAATCACAAGTTTGAGGAGAGACTAGGCAACTCAAGAAGATGCTGTCTCAAAATAAAGTAAAATAAAAATAAAAAGTGTTGGATGGGGTGCAGCTCAGTGGCAGAGTGACCTTGAGTTCAATCCCCAGTATCCCACACCCCCCCCACACACACAAAGTCCCAAGGAGTGATATAGCTGGATCACACAATGGTTCCTTTTGAGATTTCCATAGCAGTGGTATTAATTTAGAATACCAGCAACAGTGAACAAGTGTTCTCTTTTACCTGTATCCTCTTCAACATTTATTATTATTTGTATTCTTGATGCCATTCAAATTGGAGCAAGATGAAATCTCAGTGTGGTTTTGATTTGCATTCCCCTGACTGCTAAAGATGTTCAATATTTCTTCATTTATTTGTTGGCCATTTGTATATCTTTTTTCCAGAAATGTCTCTTTAGTTCGTTTGTCCATTTATCTACTTTTTGGTACTGGGAATTGAATTCAGGGGCACGTAACCACTGAACCACATTGCCAGCCTTTTTTTTTTTTATATATTTTATTCAAAGATAAGGTCTTACTGAGTGCTGAGGCTGGCTTTCAACTCGCCATCCTCCTGCCTCAGCTTTGGAACAATTGGGATTACAGGGGTGTGCCACTGCACCTGGTTCACTTGCCCATTTATTGATAGGGATATACAGTTACCCAAGAGAACTGAAATCACATTTCCACACAAAGACAAATGTTCACAACAGCATTATTCATAACAGATCATACTAAATGCCCATCAAGGGGTAAGCAAAATATGTAGGCTAGTATGCATCAATAGTAACAAACCAGCTCCTGAGACATGCTAATAGGAAGAGCTACAAAATATCATGCTCTGTGAATAAAGTCATGTGCGGGTGATTGCATGAAGTATGATGTCTGGAAAAGACAAACCTATGAAGACAGAAAGTAGAGTGTGCTTGCCTGGGGCTGGAGACATGGGGGTCAGAATAATGACTGGCTGCAGATGGTCACGAGAAAACTTTCTTGGATAACAAGAATGTTCTAAAAGTGAACTGTATCGATGGTTGCAAAACTACAAATTTACTAAATAAGCCACGAAGTGTATACTTAGAATAGATAAATTTTATGCTATGAAAATTACTCCTTGATATAGCTGTCAAAAAAATTAAGTCTCAAGGAGACAAAACAAACAAATGATCAGAAATTAAAATCTCTTCAGAATTCTAAAGAAGGAAACGGGAATCTATATGGTGATGTTCAACATTTTAAAAGAAAAAGATTTTCACACACAAAAAGGTTATATGCAGACAAGTTATTGTGCAGATGTCAGGATGGAGTAAATTACTTTCACACATGCAAGGACTCAAGGAAATGTGTATCCTTTCCCAGAAAGACACTGGAGGATAAGGCTCATCAAAACAAGAGAAAACACACACACACACTCTCACACATGCACAAAGGCCTGGTGGAGCGTGCAGGGTGGAATGGCACTCAAAATTCATTTCAATCTTCTCTGCTTTTCCACAAGACAGAGCCTGGAAAGCACTTCCTGGCCTTCCTGATGACCGTATTCTTTAGGAAATAGCTTCCTCCAGTTGGATGGACCGAATGAATGAGAGACTTGGAACGTGGAAGCGGAGCCATCCTTCTGCAGCTTTGCCTCTCTGCTGGTCAGCATGGCATAGGGTAAGGATTCCCCCGATTATCTGGAAGGCACCTGATCTCTGTTTTAAGTCCCTTCCTATTTAAAATAGCTAGTATGATTTCTGTCCCTTCAACTGAACTGCCGAATAACATACTACATATCCCACATAAAAGACTAGTAAAGGACATTTCTAAGAGTATGGCTAAGAGAGACACCAAGATAGTAGCTGAGCGCCCAATGAAGAGATGAACCTGCCCAGACAGGAGCAGGTCAGATGGGAGACAGCCATGTAAGATCCACTGGATAGACTGATGCGTGTGAATGGACTGAGAGGAGGTTCAGACAATTTGAAGGGTATGGTTTTGAATCAGAGGGAATCATACAGAATAGATATGCAGGAGCAAGACATTTTATTAAATATTTTACCTGTGGACAGCATTTGGTCAAAATAATATCCCAAGTTATCCGATTACTAAAGGGAAGTTAGGAAGATGAAAAGGGGGCCTTTGGTGTGTTCTAATCCTAGAGTAAAGAAGAAATGGCTAAATCCTCATATTTCATATTTCCTACTCAAAGCAGAATATGTAAAATGGAAAGAAACCAAGAAGTATGAATATGAGCTCATTAGCATATTACTTAGAAAACAGAGAGTGGGGTCAGAGTCTGCTATAGGTGTTGAAACTTGTTGCGCCCAGAAAGCTGGAGACAGTAAGGCAGGGAGTGGAGGGGTAGGAGGGATATAAAGAAGAATGTTGGGGTTTAATATTAAACTCACAGAACTGTTTGGCTCTTTAAACTATACTGTGAATAAACTTTAACAAAAAGACAAAAATTCTTTGGAAAAAAATAAGGGAGCCAGGTGTGGTGGCACATACCTATAATCCACTACTTAGGAGGATGAGATGGAAGAATCTCAAGTTCAAGGCCAGTCTGGGCTTTCATTTTTATTTATTTATTTTTTTGAAGGAATACCAGTCTGGGTAACTTAATGAGACCCTGTCTCAAAACATAAATAAATAAACAAACAAACAAACAAACAAAACAAGGGCTGGGGATATGGTTCAGTGGTAGTGTTTGCCTTGCATGTGCCAATTTGCCAGGCCCTGGGTTTGATCCCCAGAACTAGGAGTGAGTGGGGTTTAAAGAAAACAAGGCAGTGACAAGAATCCTCAGAATCATCCTGAGGCCAAAGTTCTCTGGGCAGAGTCACCCCTGCCCTTAAGCTCCAGAGGAGACATAATTGGGTTGTGAGAGTCTTAGCCTAATCAATAAATTAATCCCCTAATAGGCATTAACTGAGTGGTAACTGAAGAGGTAGGGTGTAACTGGAGGAGGTGGGAACTGGGGTGTGGCTTTTGGGTATACATTTGTATCTGGCAAATGGAGATATCCATCCTCCCTCCCCCCACCCTCTCCTTCCTGATCATAATGTGAGCTGCTTCCCTCCACCACAGTGTTCCGCCATGATGTTCAGCCTCACCTTGAGCCCTGTGAAACTATGAGCCCTTAAATTAACTTTCCTTCCTCTAAAATTGTTCCAGTCAGATAGATCTTTTAGTCACAGCGACAAAAAAGCTGACTAAAACAGCACCCCAATACAGGCAGAACACAGCAGGCGCTTCCTAATCTCTGTAATGGTGGCTGTGTCGATGTGCACCAAGGCCACAACAGAAAAAAGAAGCTTCAAAACACTATTTCTAAAATGATCCAAGATCAGAAAGTAGCATTCTAATAGAGTGGAGCAGGAATGTGTCATGCAAGAAAAAAATCACAGATTGGTTTTCTGAGATAAGGTCTGAAATAAGTTTGCAGTCACCACTATCAACTGTCTATATTTAAATCAGTAGTGAAAACACCAATATTTAGGGCCAAAGGCTAATTAGATTGCCTGAATTTAAATTTGTTTCCAAAGTATCCCAGAGTCACCATTTTCAGAAATATATGAACCTGTTTGTCTTAAAGGCAGTGTAGGCCTAAAAATCAAATCCATCAGCCCATCTTAATCAATCCCATTTTCCTCCATGCTGTCCACAAAGACCAGTGTCAACAGTTCTGCTAAACATCACGGGTGATGAGTTTCAAAGTTAAAATTTTATAAAACAACACATCACATGGAAACTCCATGTGGTCAAATTAATATATTCCATGCTTTAATTTTTAATCAAGGAGAAAAAAAACTCCTACTACCATTCCTGTTAAAATTTATCTTTAGGGTAGAATCACACCATTTATACAGGCCTGGCTTTTCTCACCATAACAGATAAATTTGCACTTGCCTGAGCAAAATTTCATTCTTCCTGCAATCAAATTGCTACCAGCATGTTTTGTGAACACTATCAATCTGCCCATGTTGATTCCTGAAATGAAAAATATCAAGGGAAATAAATAATCCTTTACTCCCTGCCATTTTCAGGAATAAGAAACAACAGACACTTTGACGAGATAGAAGAAAACAATAAAAATGTTCTCACTTAGCAGGTTTCTGGTTGAAATGCCAGCCTCAATAGTATCCATATGTCCTAGGTGGGTTATGTAACTATGCAGGCCTTATGGGTTTGATCTCTACATGGAAAACAAGGTCCTGATTTAATGCTCTTAATGATTTAACTTTAGCGGATATTGTGGGGGCAGATCACCTTCTGTCTTTCCATTTGTGAATTAATGTGCAGTTTTAGGCTTCAGAGGTGATAGCTGGCTGGCCAAGGGACTGGAGAACATTCCCTTTTGGGCTGCAGCATTCCTTGGCCCTGGGGCAGGAAGGCCAGCTTGCCCACCCAGACTCCTGGCAATCCTAGCCATGATAGGGCCTCAGGTGTTCTAGACATGGTACAGTTGTTGCCCAAAGCCCTTTCCCACCAAGCCAGGGCTACATTTTCAGCCATGGTCAGGCCTGGCTCTAAATGACTACAAAAGACCAAACCTAGACAGACTCTAGGAGCAGAAGGCAGAGTCAAGCCAATAGGAGCCAAGGGGAAGGCAGCCAAAGGGACTTGGCCACAGGAACAGACTCACAAGCTGTGCCCTGGAGCTGACTGCCTGCACAGGACAGGGATGGGCAGAGGAACCTCAGCAGCCAGGTGTCCCATATCTATGGCCAGTCATGGCCTCTGCTGATACCCAAGCAAACCCATCTAGCTTGGGGAGGCTTTCTAGCACACAAAGCACAGTTAGCATGACAGATCTGTATGTGAAAGGTAGGACATGCTCTGAAGAAAGGGAAAGATCTGGTAGCTTTTCAAAATTAACAATGCTCATTTCCTACTTCAGTCTGTTGTCTACATCCCTCAATTTTTAGCCTTGAGTAAGACAACAGCTCTTTTGACTCAGTTTCCCCCTCCCATAAAAAGCAAGGAATGAAAACCATATACTTATTTCCATCTCACAAATTCAACTATCCAAGATTCATTTTATTTCAATGCATTAAACATTCATGGAGTCCAGAATCAGGTGCTTCAGGGGATTAACAAATAAATTAATAATACACAGGACTGCTGTCAAGGAGCTCTGATCAAGAGAGTTAGAAAATAATCCTCAAATATCAAACCCCAATGTAAAATACAGTCAATATTGCAGACGATTATGGCAACAGCCCACTCAGCTATTTCAGTGTATCTGGTAATATGCGGGGCGTTGTGTTCAGCATGAACTATTAGGTCAATAAAAGCTAGTCATCCCTTTCTCTCCAGGAGTGGACAAGACAGTAGGGATTGGGGAGGTTCATGGAGAAAAATGAAATTTCTAGATTCTAGTAGTCAAGTGTACGGCAAAGTGTGCAGCCATCTCTGATGACGCTGGCATTTAATGTGCACATCCCCTGATGGGGAGGGGGATCATCACAATGAGCTGTCATCCAGCCCGCTGGGGTTAGCACATATAGGGGAAAGAGAGAAAGATTCCGTCTTGGTGGAAGAGCAGGAGTTTGAACTTTTGTCTGGGAGACAGGGAGGCATATGAACATTTAGAATGTTACAACTAGAAGCTAAACCCAATAGCAAGGAGGACTCTGACCAAAGCCAAGCAGGCAGGTCACCCTCAGGCTTCCTTTCTCAGCTTTTGTGCTGGTAGTACACACACCAGGAATTGGGGACAGACAGGGATAGGGATAGGGATAGGGATAGGAATAGGGATAGGGATAGGGATAGGGATAGGGATAGGGATAGGGATTAGAAACATCCTATCCTCTCTCAGGGCCATGAAAAAGGCCCTAGAGGGAGCCATTCCCAATTGCCACATTTCAGTAGGTCCTACTAATATTCCTGCCATCTCTTCACTCATCGTCTTCTCCAGCAACACCATTTTAAATTTGTTCTTTTTAGACATACATTACAGTGGAGTGTAATTTGACATATTGCATAATACATGGAGTCTAACTTTCCATTTTTGTGGTTGAACATGATGAGTTACATTGGTCATGTACTCATATACAACCATAGGATAGTAATGCCCAATTCATTCTGTCTTCCCTATTCCCATCCTCCCTCCCTTCCTTCATTCCCATTTGTCTAATCCAGTGAACTTCTATTCTTACCTCTAACCCTGCCTTATTGTGTGTTAGTATCTGCACATCAGAGACAATATTCAGCCTTCAGTTTAGAAGGACTGGCTTATTTCACTTAGCACGATAGTCTCCAGTTCCATCCATTTACTGGCAAATGCCATAATTACATTCTTGTTTATGGCTGAGTAGTAGTTCATTGTGTGTGTGTGTGTGTGTGTGTATACACCACATTATCTTTATCCATTCATCTGTTCTAGCCACACCATTTTAATCACAGAACTTTAAATAAAACTGGTATGATTAAATACTATTAAACCTTTCAAATCTCCCAAGAAGTAGTAGGGCAAGAATATACATTTGTTCACACTCTGCTGTATCTCAAGGATGTAGGATAGAACCAGGCACACAGAAGGCATGCAATAAACACTTGTTAAACCAATGAAGCTAGATGTATGGAGGTGAGCATAAACTGAGACTATAAGCAATCTGACATGCCATCACTACTTGCTTCCTTGTATAGATGAGAGATTGAGCATCAAAGATGTCACAAGATTACACTAGGGTCACAATGACAGCCAGACAGTTTATCAGTGCGTTGAAAATTTGTTGTCCAGGTAGGTTTCCTAATGCTGCATTTAAAGCTCTTTTTACTATTCCACATTCTCTCTGAATTTTGTATTTTCAGGATCTATAATTAATAGCAATAAAATTAGAAGGCAGAAGTTTATAGATCAACAAAGAATGTTATTCTAAAAATGTTTAAAACCTCTCTAAAAATGTTTAAAACCTCCACAACATATAGTATTGAGGTAATAAAAACAAATTGGGAGGAGGATAAGAGAACCAACCTGATTTCAGGTCAATGAAATGAAAGCCACACTCTGTACTTTTACAACGCTGCTGCTTAGAATTTCTGAGATTACCTCCATTACTCTGCTTTGAAATTGCTCAGTAAACTACATCAGACATTACTAGACTAACACTCTCACAGTCTGGCCTTCCCTGCTGGCTCCCTGGAGACTAACGCATACCCAAGCTTCAAAAATCTTCCCTTGGCACTAAAAGTGTATATATTTTGAAAGGCAATAAATAGAGGCTCGTGTCATCTTTGGAATAGCTTTTTGGAATATTCTGCAAAGATGTAAAAATCAAAAAGCTGCTTGGTAACCATCTGCAGGGTAAGAAACAAACAACAAATAAGCAATAACCAAGACAGTTTTGAATGAAGAACGGCAAAGTGAACCTCCTCTGGATGATGCCCTTGTTCAAAAACAAGTGTTTCTGACTGCCAGGTCAATGGTGAAGTCCCAACAAGGGCCTTGTCTTCATAACACTTCCAGTCTTGGGAAAGGGAGGCTAGAATGAGAGACAGTAAATAAAGTGGTAACCTCAGTAAGTTGTTACCTGGTGATGCAAACCAAGGTGGGGAGGGGTAAGAGGTGCTATGGAGTGGCGTCACCTGACCCACCCAGGCAATCCCAGCAGAAGGAAGGGAATACTGAAAGGCCTGCACAGTGGGAGCACCGGAGCTAGGAAGATGGCAGGCATGTGTGGCTTCAGAGATCAGGACCAAGGCAGAACTGGCACAACTCCAAGGGCATATTAAGGATCTTGAACTTCATTCTCAGAACAATGAGAATTCAAAGATTATATAGAACTGATCACGACAAGTGACTGGTGAAAGACCATTCCCTGAAAAGTAAGTATTTTATGCTTTTAGAACACTACAAATAGCTTGAAACAAAAGAAAGTAAATTAGGATATAAGGATTATTTGATAGTTTGGCATTCAAGAGTAACAGCAGGAAACACATCCATGGGTCCAAGGAACGGAGGGCATAATTGTACCAATAAAATTAATAGGTACCAAATTGTACCAATAAAATTAATAGGTACCATTCTTTGCAAATAGTAATCTTAATAATTATGCTAAAATTTAAGCTTTGTTAAAAGAATAACCCGTATAACAAAAATATTGATGCTGCCATTAAAAATATACACATATGTGTGTGTGTGTGTATGTGTGAGTGTGAGTGTGTGTGTACATATACACATACAAAACAAATCCTAAAGCATTTCTCCTCTCAAACATCTCTGGGCCATGCAGCCCACACTGGTCTGATCATCTAATGTCTAGGTTCATACAAAGCAGTGAACCAGGCTCTCCACCAGCATCCCTGTATGGTTATCTAATTATCTTGCATATAACTTCCTTCCATTTCTTTATGCCTAGACTGCCCAGTGAGGCTGGAGACTCCTTTGAAAATTCTTACACAGTTTGGTGGTACCTGGAGCACCTGGCAATCTGTCATAGACATAAGACTACTCAAGTACTCACTCACCAAGGGAGCAAGAGGTAAGAGACAGTGGTGTTTGGAAATAATTTGCAGAGTTGGCTTATTGAGATGTTTTACAATTAACTTCATCATGTGCTAACTAAGGCAAATCAAATTCTGTTACACTAGTAAAAAGAGGCTAAGGACTGTCAGAAGGAGTATTTTCAAATTCAACCTTATTTTTTATTTTTAAGACGCTCTGCCTCAGAGATGAGAGGGAATTTCCTCTTAGCTTTCTGTGTCAATATACTGCATTTATGCCAGGCATGCTAGTGCATACCTATAATCCTGTGACTTAGGAGGCTGAGGCAGCAGGATCTCAAGTTCAAGGCCAATCTCAACAATTTAGCAAGGCCGTAAGCAACTTAGGTAGACCCTGTCTCAAAACAAACAAAAAAAAATTTAAAAGGGCTGGGGATATAGCTTAGTGGTAAATCACCCCAGGTTTGATCCCTAGTACTGGCGTGGGGGGGGGGGGTTGACAAGCATATTTAGTAATCCCCGAAAGAAATAAATTAGCATGTTTTATCATTCAGACATTGTAGATATTCATACATGATTATGTCTCTCTCTCTCTCCATTAGGGAGCTGATAATCAAATCTACATCTCTTTGGAGCAACTGTGAGAAATGTATCTTTATTTGTTACAACCTTAGCCTAGCTTTTATTATTTTGCTATTCTTATTTTGCCTTTACCTTCTGCCTCTCAATTTGCCCAGATGTATCTGTATCAACAGATACCACTAGCTTGCAGCCTTTGTTGAAGAGTGTCCTAAAATAAATCTGTAAATAAATAGGCATACAATGTTTCCCTATTTAGTTTATTGTAAACTCTGCTATAAACCAAGGCCTCAGTTCTATGCCTCAAATTTTCAATTCTGTAAACATAATAAATATTAAAATATTATTTGAAAGTTACCTTAAGTGGTATTTTTATGTCTCAATTAACATTTTTGTAGGTATGCTACATTAGGGATGATAGGAAAAAATGGGTTAATCTGATTTTCATTCATACATACAGGGACTGGCTTCACTATGCCCCAACAAAATTTCTAGACAGTGACAGACCAGGTGACTTCAGGAGCCTATTCTTCAACTTTTCTGTTTCCCTCTGCCCTTCACAACATGCACTTTATCTGCTGATCGCTGGGTCCTGTCAGTTCCATTTCTCCAGGTCTCCAGAACCTATTTCCTCTTTTAAATTTCTCCTGCCATAGCCATAATTCAAGTTCTCATCATTTCTTTCCTAAGCTTTTGGAGGATGCTCCTTGCCAATCTCTCCACATCCCAACTCTGTTTCATCCAATCTATCTTTCAGTACAGAAGTGGAGTTTTTGTGCCAAAATGCATCCATCCATCCATGTATTGAATAAATATCAACTGAGTACCTACTATAAGTTAGGTGTGTGTGAAGCCCTGGCAACAACAAAAAAAAGAAACAAAGAAACCCATCTCCTCCCTAACATAGCTCCTAAATAGTACAAAAGCAAAATAAGAAATTAATTATTACTGCACAGTTTGAAAAACAATGCTAGGAATGCCTAGGTTCCAGTCAGGAAACACTGAACAGTGTGCAAGGTACATTCAAGAGTTCCTTGGCCAGGCTGGTGGTGCACACCTATAATACCGGTGACCCAGGAGGCTGAGTCAGGAAGATTGCCAGTCTATCAACTTCAGGAGACCCTATCTCAAAAGAAAAAAAAATTAAAAAAAGAGAGAGGGAAAAAAAGAAAGAAGGGAGGGAAGAGAGAGAGGATGTAGCTCCATGGTAGAGGTTTCTGGGGTTTAATCCCCAGTACAAAAAATAAAACCTCCTGGGAGCATGGATTAACTACGGCAAGTGTGAGAAAGAGAGTGCAAGAGGTGGAGGTCTGGGCAGGAAGGACCTGACAGGTCACACTGATCTCACCACATGATTTCTATTTAGAAACCTTCACTTGTGTCCCAATCCAAATCCTTATGTATGGCCTCAGTGCCTCCTGATCCAGCTCCCCGTGTAGCTTTCCAATCCATTCTCAATTCCTAGAACAGTGCCACACTTCACTGCACCACACTTCTCAAAGATTACAAGCAGTTCATGTCCTCAACCTGACTCAAATTGTCCTCCTTGATCACTGGGTGCCCAGTCTCATTCACATCACTGAATCTTAAACTCCAAATCCAGCTTTCTTCCTTATATTTTAATACCACAATCAATAAGTATGAAGTATGTTTCCTACCCTCAAGGAGTTTAGAGCCTTGAAGAAGAAAAAGGTTGAGCTGAATAACATTTAACTCTAAAAGATATGGTAGTAATATGTGATAGGCACTTCTATAAAATAATTACTTAATTGCAATAAAAATATATGATGGGAGGTCAGTTGTTGGAGTAGTATACAGAATGAGATTATGTTTCAAAAGAAAGGTAACATTTAAACTAATCCTTGCTGGTTATCAAGGGTCCAACCAATCAGAACAGATAACAAATACCAACTGTATTGCAATCATTTCTGTCTTTTAAGTACTTTATAGTAGAAACTCAAAAAATGCCTGCTGAACAAATAAACCATATACAAGCAAAGTAAATTCCAAAATAAAATATTAATCATGCAGAATGTGACCTTAACATTATGTCTCTTAATTCCAAGAAAAATCTAGAGAGAACTTTAAATCAGTACGTTCTGAGGCCAATGTCTCCCATAACCTCAAATACAGGGTCAGGGCCACCATGATGAAAAGTCTCACTGGCCATTTCTCCATTAATTATAAAAGTATGCAGTACACTCGAAATCCCTAATTCGTATGACAGTTCAAGAACCATCATACTGACTTACTTGAGAATTAAATACTAAGCAGAACATGTTTCCTGGAGACAGGAATAATTGAATTTTCAGGAACTGCAATGCAATGTTTGTTCATTCTACGTAAACATATACAGATTGCAAGCAAGGCTAGATTAATTCCTTCAAAGCACACTAGATTTCCACAAACATAATGAAGCTGTCTGAGGTAATAAAGCCTTGGAAGTCAACATTTGATGACTTTTTCATTTACTTCCCTATACCTGAAATGGCAGGATAAAAATGAGATTAAAATATAGGACTTTAATATGTAAATTAATCCAAAAGTAACTCTTCCAGGAAATGTACAAAAAGCTCAGAATGAAAGCAAACTAAATATGCATACACAGAAATGAGCAGTGACCTAGAAAGCCCTGAAATGTTTATACCACCTCCAATCATATCTAAACACTATGTTCCCAGCAGTTGGGCAAATTCTTCCCCAAATCCTTCCAAAAGGGAAACTGAGGCAAAAATTAAAAAGAAAGAAAGAAAAACACAGACAATGTAGGAGACCTTGAATACCTTCAATCACCAAAGGTCTTTCAGAAAAGTTGGAAGAGGTGGCCTAAGAACATAGATGGAATGACTGATCATAGGAGAGATGGAAGTAGTAAGTCCTAGAGGCAAGGAGATCATTAAGAAAAGGTTATTACAGAAGCCAAATGTGCTTAATCTCACTTCTCTATCATGACTCCCTGTTCCTCTTGCCTAGAACAGGAATCAGCAAATTATAACCCACAAGCCAGTCTGGGTCCCTGGCCTCTCTGTTTGTGTACAGCGTGTAAGCTAGGAATAAATCTTACATTTTTAAATAGTTGAAAAATATCAAAAGAAGAATAGTAGTTCATGAAACATTAAAATTATATGATATTTTCTGAGTCTATAAATAGTTACTGGAGCCCAGTCACACTCCTGTGGTCACCTGTGTCTATGGCTACTCTGCAGAGTCATTGCTACAGAGATCAGAGGGCTGGCCCTGCTTCAAGTGCTTATAAGCCAGCTCCTTGCCAAACAAGTTTGCCTACAGCTGGCCCAGAACACACTTCCCCTTCTCCATTCCCTTCACCAATCTTCACTCATTCTTCAACTCTGAGATTAGGAGGCCTCTCTGCAAACCCCCCCAAGTTACCAGATGCCACCTCCTACTGTTTGCACAGCATCTGTACTGCCCTCCTGACAGCAGGCCTGCACCACACTGCCCCTGCACCTCAGCCTGTCCATGACTGTGAGGTCCAGGTGCCCAGGGACCATCTCTCTAGCCTTCTATCACTACTTAGCAGTACCATGTATCTAGTAAGTGCTGATGAGTGAATGAGGTAAAGACCAGAACCATACAGAACTTTCTCCTTACACCAATGAATTTCAACACATTCAATAGATAAAGGAAGCTTAAAAAAACTTTATACTCCTTGGCCCTCCTCTTCCTTCTCTGATGATTTTTCCTACATTATTTTAATTTCATGACTTTTAAGTATACAGATGACTCGAAAAATCTTTGGTAGAGCTCTCTTACACTCTCGGACTTTTCATGCCCTACTATCTTCTAGAAATTCCTACCTAGGATGTCCTATGAATACTCAGATTTAAGAAGCCCAAAGCTTGGGTGCAACCTACATACCCTTCTGTCTCCATCTTGTCCAAAGGCAGCCTGACTCCCCAAGGCTACACTTGGCGCTGTCCTCAACACCTGCCTTTTGTTCACGCATAACCTCCTTTCAACCCACAAAACAAATATGGCTGCTTCACCTCAGGTCTACTAGTTAGGCAAGATGTCCATATACTTTGTAAATACATGTGCTCTATGACCTATAGTAATTCCACTGTAAGAAATGAATGCCATGGATACACATGCATTTGAAAATGTGACATATGTAAATAGCTACTCAAACCCTCTTTTCAAGAAGAAAAGACTGAAATCAACATAACAGGCTTATCAACTGGGCACTAGTTAAATATTTAAACAAGGAAGCACCATGTACCTGTGAATAACAATAAATATGTTAGGCCTTCTAACATTCAAACATCTCTAAAATACACCAAAAGTCAGGTAAAAAAGACTTAAAGAACATACTAAGTTTGTCTTTGTTTTTTAGAAAGAGACATACTATACTTGCATTTAAAAAACTTGAAGTATACAAAAATACTGTAAATCTCCAACAGAAGCAGCAAAGGCAGAGGAAGGAAGAATATGATATACACAGTCACATACACACATAGCCAGAAGAACACGTTACCTAGAAAATAAATTTATACAATACAAACAGGGGATGTCTTCCTCCTACTCTATCATCCTCTTATCTGCCCAAGGAGATCCCTACTGGCTGCAGTAACCATAGCACTGAGTCCACACTCTCAAGCTCTGCCTACAAAGCCATTCACACTCCAGGTTTCTCAAGATCTCTCTCTCCCCCACCACTGCTCTCTAACTGCCCCCACACTACCCTAACTATATTGAAGTTCTCTGTCCTCAAACACTCCAGATCTTTTGGAATTCCATATTTTTCAAGGTGCTATATCTTCTGCCTAGAAGTCCTATCCCTTCTGCCCTGGCAAATTCCTATGCATTCTTCAAGATCAAGGTAAAATAACATCTCTTCATGTTGCAATGTCCCTGGCTCCCATGAACTCACTTGTCACCTGATATGATAACTTATCTGCTAATGCTGCATTTGTGTGACTGTCTCTCTCATTAGTTCCTTGAGGGCAGGAGCCCAGCCTTATTTATCTTTACTTGCAGCTCTACTCCCCTATGTGGTGATATTGCAGTGCTGAAACCTTTAAGAGGTGGGACCAAGTGGAAAGAAGGTAATTAGGTCATAGCAGATCACCCTCATGAATGGATTGATGCTGTCTTGCAGGAGGTGGGTCATGTCTTGTGACAGGAAAAAACAAAGCAAAGCAAAAACAAAAAACAAACAAAAGAAAGAAAGAAAAACTCAGACAATGTAGAAGACCTTGAATACCTTCAAGTTTCTGAAGGGTTTGTAATGCAAAATAAAAGACCTTCATCTCAGTCTGGCCCTCTTAAACTCTCTTGTTTCTTTGTTACCCCACATGCCCCTTCTACACAGAGCCAGTTCTTCCCAATTCTCTGCCATGTTGTGACACAGCCAGACAGTGACATCATGTTGGCCCTTTCCAGTCACTGGAATGGGAGCCAAATAAACTTCATTTCTTTATACATTACCCAGTGTCTGGTATTCTATTACTACAACCCCAAACAGCTAAGGCATTTGCAAAGCATCCACCTTGCCAACAAATGCTATCTGACCTGCCCAACCCTTTACTGAAAAACATTAGATATATTTTGTCTTTTCATGTATTACAAAGTGCATTCACCTACAGAGTGCACTTTCTGAATAAAGTCCTTAAAGTAGATATTCTCATTAGTCAGAAAATTATTCAGTGATATTCTCATCATATCCTTCATTTGGTTATCTCAGAGATAGTTCTAAAATTCTAATTTCTCATTAGCTGACTAAACATAATAGACTAGTTTGGTGGTTCCTGACATTTTTTAAAACATAAGATCCTTAGAGAATCTAATAGAAACTATGATTACTCTATTCTCTGCTCCCCTGCTAAAAAATGTCCCTACACAATATATGCAAAAGGTATATGACATAATTTCAGGAAGTTTACAAAGTTGATGAAATGTGAAGTAAATTCCAAGAGCTTGTGTACATTGGGAAACCTGCAAGCAGACTAAATGATCCCTCAATTGACATCATCTTCCTTTTGCCAAGATGTGCCCACCTTACAAAGTCTGGTGATCATGGCCCAAAGTCACTACCATCTGGTCCTTCTTTCTCCCCACCCCCACAGCTCCAGCTCCTGGTATCATCATGTAGAGTGCTCACATGGTCTCCTAGCCTCTGAACTGCAATTATTCCATAAGTCCACAAATGCCAGTTTCCCATAGGTCAATCTAATCACATCATTCTCCTACTTAAAATCTTTCAATGGCTCAGTACTCCTGGAATACTGAGATTGAAGGTCTTTTATTTTGCATTACAAACCCTTCAGAAATTATCTATCAATCTGTGGTAGTGGGAAGTGAACCTAGGAATACTTTTACCACTTAACTACATTCTTAGGCCTTTATTTTTAATTTTCAGACAGTCTCACTAAGTTGCCCAAGCTGGCCTCAAACTCATCAATCTCCCATTTCAATCTCCAGAGTTGCTGGGATTACAGGTGTGCTCCATCATATCCAGCTAGACCTCCTTGACATGATTCCCAAGACTCCTGGCGTGTTCTAGCAGTCCACACAAATCAATCTTCCCAGAATACATTGAGAACCCTCCACTCCATGCATCCTTATGTACAAGTAAAACATCTTCCCTTTCCTCTGTCATCTGACTTACTCAACCTTTATTATTAAGTTCAAGTATGACATTCAAGTGAAGCCTTAGATTCTTGAGAACTGATTCCTCCTTCAACTGTTACTACAGAATCTCGGACATAGCAGCTGACCTGTCAGTCTCCACCACTGGACTGAGAGTCCCTCAAGGCAAAAATCACTCCCATATACACAGCACCTAGCACAGAGCCTGCCACACAGACATTTAATAAAGGATTGATGAAGGAATCAAAGGTAAGAGGAAAGGCTGACATTTGTAATAAGTTTGAAATATGCATAATTAATTTTGAGGACTTTTCTTTCCTAAGCCTTCAAACCCCATAAATCTGCAATTGCCAGAATTCCAAAGACAGTCTAAAATGGAAAATAGGTGTTGGGGTTTTGTTTGTTTGTTTATTTGTTTCTTAATAAGAACTTTAACTTTATTTATTTATTTATTCCTTTATTTTGGTACCTGAGACTGATCTCAAGGGTGTTTAACCACTGAGTCATGTCCCCATCTGATTTTTTGACAAAGGATCTCACTAAGTTGTTTAGGACCTTGCTAAGTTGCTGAGACTGGCCTTGAACTTCCCATTCTCTGCTTCAGACTCTCAAGCCACTCAGATTACAGGCATGTGCCACCATGCCTGAGCAAAATAGATGTTCTTTTCATGTGTTGATATCAGCAGCTTGCCTTACACTGAAGACGCCTCTCAGGTAAAATTTTAAAATTTCTCTTTATAGGTAGTCACTACTTTCCCAAATTACACTTCTTTTAACCTCTTACTTTATTGTCAACCCCTGCAACCAAAAGATGAGCACTTTACTAAGTCTCCATCCTGGGACATGCTCAACAAAAGAGTTTATTTTGTGAAAGAGTTCTATGGTCAAATACATTTGAGAATGGCTCTGTACTCTCACTTGGATCTACCTCTTCCTAACTCAGACACTTTCTAGCAAAGAAAGCATCCAACTTTTTCACTCTACCATTTTCCACACCTGGTTGACTATGGAATATTGGGTGTGCATGTGTGTATGCACACACAGAACCTAATAGTATTCAATTCCTGAATTATGCCAATTGAAAGTCACAATCTGGCATAAATTATGTCTAATGACATTACTTCATTTTTTTTCCATGGACATAAAAATGTGGTCATTGCAGAAAGACATTGCTTCCAGCCTAAAAAACAGAAATGAACCTTGAAAAAAATGACACAAGAAAAATAACTTAGCAGATTGTGTTTATCCCCACAGTACCATAAATAATTCCTAAACTTCTAAATTGCCTTTTTGCAGGGGAGAAAATAAAATTGAGCTACTGGGAACACATCTCTACCTACAGTGATCCCATAAAGCAAAAGTTCCATAAATAGTTTAAATAAAATTCAATTACATGAACATCACTTTTTCTTTCTTTTTTTAGGGGCGGGGGAAGTGGGAGTGACTCTGAGAATTTCTTTAAGGGGGACAAAAAACCTGATTAACCAACTACACATACCAAAATCCTGCTGGCATGCAATTTTCCATGTGGTGCTATAAAACAAAACACAGTCCCCTATGGGTTTGATTAATATTAAAAAAAAAAAATCTCTGGGATGTTTAAGAGAATAAAGCTTAGGATTTGAGAGTTAAAAATAAATCTGAAAATAATCTTTCAGGCCACTCATTTTATAGATGAATAAATTGAGACCCACAGGACTTGACCAAAATCTCCAGCCCAGCTAATGGCCAGGCCTATGAGCTACATCTTAACTTCAAGGCTCAGGTGTTTCCCACCACACCAGCTTTGTTAACTGGGAACTGCAGAGCTGCTGAGGGCAGAAAGAGCCAAGAGCCAGCAGAGAAAACTAGGTCAGTTTTCCTCAACACTGTACAGTTTCTATGATCCTGCGGAAAGAAGAATAAACACTGGAGGGGCGGGGGGGGGGGGGGGTATATGCAGCCACCTATTTAGTTTGTGTATGTGTGCGGACTACCTATATATGCTAGGCAGGCACTGTTCAAAGAAATGGAGAGAAAAGAATGATCAAACCCCCCAAAATCCCCATCCCAATAAGGTTACATTCTAGTGAGTCAGAATCTTCTACCTGAGACGAGTTAAATTTAGACACCTGGCACTAAAACTTTAAAAAGGCTATATTTGAAATACAATATGTTAGTTGGTGTTCCATTACCAAAACAAATACCTGCAATAAAAACTTTAAAAGAGGAAAGGTTTATTCTGACCCCCAATAAGCAGGTTTCGCCCATGATTAGTTGGCCCCATTGCTTTAGGGCCATGTGGCACCATGATGCAGAGCACAAAGCAAAGGAAGCTCCTCACCTCCTGTCAGCCAGGAAGTGAAAATAAAGACCAGCGGGGAGGGGTCGCAATATCCCCTTCAAGAGCTTGCCCCCAGTGGCCAGAAAACTTCCCCAAAAGCTCTACCTTGTGAAGGTTCCTCCACCTCCCAATAGCACCATGGGCTGGGAACAAAGCCTTGAAACACACTGGTCTTTGGGACACACTTATCCAAACCCTAGCACACACAAGTATCCATCCACATAGACACACACACAGGTACACACATGAACTTCGGGAACTTTCCAGATAAACCCTATCCCTAAAATTCCTGACTGGTTTAGGAGACTATCACATACCATTCTGAAATACTCTGAGAACTATACAATGGCCTCTATCCAGAGAAAGAGAAGTAGAAAAGGTCAAGATTTTTCAACCGCACTCCTCGGGGAAGTAGACAGGAAATACCTGAAATAAGTGAATGAATTCAACAGAATTTTCTGTGAAACAATATTAAACAAGAGAATCTCAAGCAGACTATAAGCCCTTGGTAAAAGTGAGGAAGTAGACATATGACAACCACAGCACACATTTTATCAGTCAACTATAGCTGATCAGCAACCACTACCAAACCTCATTGGCTGGGGCTGGAACCCAGCTGTTCCAGCCTGGCTGGGCTCAGGTTAGGGCTCAGGTTAGGGGTTGGGTCAGGAGCAGTCCATATGCTTCTCAGCGCTGAAACCACCAGGCGACACAGGGCTTGCTCACCTCATGAAGAAGTGAAAAAAGGCAAAAATCACTGCCAACTACATTTCAAGCCTCACTACAGATCACATCTGCTAATACCCTATTAGCCAAAGAAGTCACAGGACCAAACCCCACATCAACCTGGCAGAGGAGTAAAATTCTCCCACAACAGAAAGCACTTCAAAGTCATGGAAAGGGAGAAGGGAAAAATAATGGAGCCTAATGAAAGAAATGACCATTTTCAGCAATACAAACGGGCCAAATGTGCATACCTCTTACTTAGACACTCACAATCTACCTTACCAGCTGCAGAATATCAAAAGCCAATGGTTGAACTGTGTCACAGGGGGTCACACTTTCAGGTACGCTGGGGATAAAAGGAAAAAGAACAGCTTCCTCCTGGATGGAGTCAGACTGGAAGATTAAATGGCAAAGACTTTACACAGTGCCAAATATACAAAACTTTAGACTTTGAAAAGAACATTCTTCTCAAAGGGTAGAATCTCTCTGCTTTCCAAAAATTATGCTGCCAACAGTATGCGACACATATCCTAACAGCTGTAAAACATCAGAAGAGTAGACACACACCGCAACTTCAATCTAGTTGCGAAAACCATTTATTACAGGAATAGAAATATTTGAGGGGTGACATAGATTAGAAGGAGGATTAGGGAGAACTAGAAAATATTCCAGGAAATAAATCCAACTCTGTGAAAATAGTATAATTGGGGTCCCGAGGCAAGCTCGGAGCTACATTTCCTAGTCAAACAAGGGCATCCTAGAATACGTTTCCCAGCCAAGAGAAACTGTCACATAGGGTGGGGACCAAATCTGACAGAATACTGGGAGAGAGAAGGTGAATGCCTAAAAGACATTAAATATTTAGAATCCCGATGCTGGAAATATGAATGATATAGCAATACCATCAGAGACTTAAACTACCAGAATCAAGCATGACAAGTGGGGGGTTATCTTCATGGAACTTGTCAACTTACACCCACTCATATTTCCTGACAAAGTACCTTTTTGGGAGAATGATATGATATAAAGAAATCTACAGCTAGCCAAGAGAAAAATACATTTTTTTTCTTTTTTGAAAAAGTGACAAGAAAAGCCACACAACTGGAGCATATAATTGTAATACATAGAAATGACAATTAACATCCAATGTAAATGTAGATTCCTACCAATTAGTTAAAAAAAAAAAACAGAAAAATGAGCCCTAATAGAAAATGAACTAATGTCAAATAAATGAAATGTAAAATAAATGTCAAATGTGTTTGACCTCAAGAGAAATCAGGCAAAAACAAATGAAAACTGCAGTAAGTTACACCAGACTGGCAAAAATAAGTTGAACAAGGTCAAGTGTTCAAAACAACATAGACAATGAGAACTTTCACAGAGAGGTTCACGGCTGGGTCAATAAGGAATGGAACTTCAGGAAACAATTTGGTGATATCCAATAAAGCCAGAGATGCTCAGAGGTACTGATTTAGCAATTCTACTGCTAGATAAAATATACCTCAGAGAAACTCTTATACCTATTGTCTAGATGTACAAAAATGTTCAAAAGGAGCAGATAAATTGGAAACAATTAAATATAAAAAAATAAAAAGAATGAATGAATAAACTATGACATATTCATTCATCCAAAAGAACTTAAGTACTGAAAAACAAATGAACTGAATGATTTCATAATGTCACATGGAAAATAAGCTGCAAATTACTGACAGTGTGATTCCATTTGTTAAACAATAGACACGCAGATAAGTTAACTTGTTATATAATACAGCCAGTAAAACTATAATGAAAGTCAAGATAATGACACAAAATTCAGAACCGAAACTGTTCGCCGCAGGTGAGTGGTGAAAAGAAAAGAGTGAAGATATTGCCAGAGGAGATACACGGGGACTTCAACAGAGATGACAATAAGGTTAGTGTTTGGAGAGGAAGACTACAAAGAAAACATGCAGAATATAGTTTAGCACACTTTCAAGTGCCATTAGAAAGCAGACAGAGCAAAAACTTCTGGAAACATGTCCAATTACACTAGTGACCAGAAAAAAATAAATTGAAACAACACTAGTACAAAATGTCTTTCCTGTTAAATGTAAAGATGGAAGGCGTTCGGTGTTGCTCGTGAGATTGTGGATAAAGAAGTACTTTCAAACAAGGCAGGCAATTTTTCCCAGAGCACATCATATTTCCATAATGCATGTGGCCATAATTCCACTTTCATAATCTTATACCAGGAAAATACTAAGGCATGTGCTCCTCTTTCTAGACGTACCATCAACAATATACCAACATGGGAGGGGTTGGCAAGATGGCTGCGTGGCCATTAGCCACGATAAAGCAGGGCTGGGGCTGGGGCTCAGTGGTAGAGCGCTTGCCTAGCACATGTGAGGCACTGGGTTTGATCCTCAGGATCACATTAAAAAAATGAATAAGTAAAATAAAGTTATTATGTCCACCTACAACTAAAATTTTTTTTTAAATGACAATGCAGATGGATTTCTGGTAATATCAAAGCACAATCATGTTACAGTCACTGTAAAACATAATAAAACAGTTAAAAGTGCGATTCTGTTTTTATAAATATATATGGTTTCTCCACATAGTTATATGTAATCATTATATATAGTCTTACGATTTGTAAAGTGTGATAAGTGATCATGAAATTATTTCTCCTTAATTTTTTAAATTAATGCAGACTAATTTCACATCAGAAGACATTCTCACAAACTTATTATCAATTGGAAAGAGGAAAAAGGACAAACTTACAATATCTGAAAAGACATCTCTATTCTGACAGCTTGAAAATACGTCACAAGGAAGAACTCCAAGACAGAACCTATACACGAGGCTGACACATGTGTTTCCTTTTTTAAAAGGGCAATAGAAGGGTCCAGACTGATTGAGAGGAAGGAAGGCAAGTGAGGAAGGTGAGAGAAAAGGAGATGGGAGGAGCAAAGGAGGGAGCCAAGTCTGACGGATCTTAGCCTCCATTTGCTTTGCCTCAAAACTGCACTAGGATTAATTCTGATTGATAAGGTTGAGGGGTGAAATAGACCAGTGGCACCAGTACAGCAGAGTTTCCATGACACATGGTTGTGTCACGCAAGTCCTCTCACCCTGGGTGTCTGCACAATGCACCCTGTAGTTTGGTCCACAGTAATGGGGGTGAAAGTCTCCCTATGGTTAGAACTAAAAGCTCTGGGCAAGCCCACAAACAGAAGTAGAGAACTCTAGAAAGTAAACAATAGGAAAATGATGAAGGAGAGGCAAAACTGGGAGAGGGAACACCACAGCGTGAATCTTCTATTTCATTTTCTGGGTGGGTTTTTTTTGTGGGGGCGGGGGGGGGGGGAGCTAACATGATTTTGCCCCAAAGGTGGGTCACAGTTGTGGAGCTGCTTCACACCCCAGGCAACTAAACCTCAGAGAGAAGCTTATTTCTCTACATACAGGGTAAAGTGCTTCTCGAGCTGGAAATGAAGGGGGAAATCTGGGAATAGACAGAGACCAGAAGGAGAGGCCATAGTTCGATCCCCACCTTCGACACAGCGCACAAACTCAAACCACAGCCACAAGTTTCAAACCAATCCCCAAAGCAACCACATACAGGATGGACACAAATCAGAGCAGCACAATTCTACCAGTGCAATCTGAATCACCGTCTATAGAAAGCAAGGCCTGAGCCTCACCAGGTTGCTCATTAACAGTGACCACAGAATCATAGCAGGGCCCAGTGTGTCCCCCAACTCACCATCTGCAAGATCCAGCACACAATACAACATTATTTGACAAAGAATCAAGAAGATGTGATCAGCTTTCCATAGAAGTCAATCTTAAAACGACCACATGTTGAAATTATCGGATTCTTTAAAGCAACTATTTAACTTTGCTCTGAGTGAAGAAAAATAGGCTTGATAGCAATGAGAAACAGAAACTGTGAAACAAAACCAAATGCCATTAAAAAAAAAAAAAAGATCTGAAATAAGAAACTTATTTCAGAGAAGTCATCAATGGTACATTTATCTCTAACACTGTTGACTTTTTAGGCTAAATTTTGCAATTGACTGTAATTACATACCGGTAGATTTAAATATTTTAAAAAAGGAAAAGAAGAAACTTACAAGGCAGCAGAACGGAGACAAAAGAGGACACTAGGGACAACATGAACATGGATCCACAGAAACTACCTGGTCTGAAAAACAGAGAGTAAAAGAAGTGGGAGCAGGAAAAGTGAATAGAATCTCAGGATATCCTAGAGCAAAATCAAAGATTTAACATGAGTATTAAAGAATCTCAAAGAAAACAATACCTCAAAATATCAAAATCACACTGCTGAAACCACAGACAGAGAAGAAACTCCCGAAAGTAACTACAAAAAGATAACAGAGTATACACAGGTGAATAATGATAAAAATAAATGTTTTTTCCTTTAGAAATCATAGAAGACAGTGAAGAAAATCATTAAATAATGAAGAGGAAAAAAAATCCATCAATCCAGTATTCTAAATTCCATAAAAATATCCTTCAAGATAAAGAGGAAATAGATTCATGCTCAGGCAAAGGATCACCAGTGAATTCATCACCAGCACAGAGTCTATAAGAAATGCCAACCAGAATTTTTCATACCAAAGGGAAAAACTATTAGAAGAAAATAAGAATCTTTGAAAGTGAAGGAAGAGCAAGAAAAATGGTAAACAGCCAGAAAAAAACAAAAGAATACTATTTTGGTATTAAGTACTTTAAAATGCATATGACTATTTAAAGAAAACCATGTTCAGCCTAGATGAGGTTTTCAACATATGCTGATATAACATATGTAACTATACCTAGGGAGGGGGGAAAATAAGGCTGGGATTGATATTTTAATGTAAATAAAACAGACATCAAGTAAAAGAGAATCAAATATAAAGATAGATTTCATAAAGATAAAAGGAGTAATTCCTCAAAAAAAAACATAACAGCTATAAAAAAGGCATGCACCTAATAATATAGCTTCAAAAAAACACGAAGAAAAATGACAGAATAAAAGGGCAAAATAGACAACTCCATAATCATAGTAGAAAATACTTTCCTGAGCAACTGACAGAATACTGAAAGCAAAAAAAAAAAAAAAAAAAAAAAAAAATCAGTAGGCACAGAAGAGCTGAGCAACACTAGGCAATTACTTTGATGTAAATGACATTTACAGAACTTTCGACTCATAAGTTTCTTCTCAAGAGAAATGCAAACATGCCCTCGCAAAGGCTTTTATACAAATATTTATATCACTTTCACACTGAAATGCCCCAAACTGGAAACAACCCAAATGTCCACCAACAAATGAAAGGATAAACAAATTGGAGTTGTCTATACAATGAAACAGTACTCAAAAAGTAGTGAACTGATACATACAACAATTCTATTTGTATAATATACAAGAAAAAGCAAACTAATCTGAAATGACAGCAGTTATACCCGCCTGAAGACAGGGCTCGGAGGGAGTGGCAGATTGCAAAAGAGCACAAGGATACATTCGTCCGTGATAAAAATGTTCATTATTTTGATTGTGGTGATGGCTTCACAGGTATATAAAATTCAGTCAAAAACGGAAAAAATTGTATACCTTTAAAATGTGTAATTCATTATACTGTATACCACAATAAAATTGGGGAAAATATTCAACATATCCTAAAGACAAGGGGGGTACAAAGTTTTGAGTGTGGGTCCTTCACAAGAATTACCTGGGATAGTTTAAACCATTCATCCCAATCCCCATGCAAAATCTACAGACTCTGATATCCTATGAGCAGACAAGGTATATAAGCTCACCAACTGATTACTAATCACATGTCTGAAAAACCACTATTTACGGCCCATTTCAAAGGCCATCTCCCCTCTGAAGCCTCCAGTAATTCAACTAACATAATTGCCTCTTTTCATCTCACAAAGCTTGCTCTCAAAACTGGAACTTACATAAAATTGATATAATCTTATCTGCCTGTGTTTGTCAGCTTTCCATTACTGCCACAAAATACCTGAGATAATCAACTTCTAAAGTAAAAGGTTTATTCTGGCTCCCAGTTTACAGGTTTGAGTCTATACGGGATTGATTCATTGTCTTTGGGCCTACGGTAAGGCAGTTTTGATGGGAGCATGTGATAGAGGAAGCTGCTCACAATAATGGTGGCCAGGAAGCAGAGAGAGAAAAACAAGAAGGGGCCAGGGTCCCAATGTTCCCTTCAAGGACATGCCCCCAATGATCTAACTTACTTCCACCTCTTAATGGTTCTACCACCTCCCAACAGCACCAAGCTAAGGACCAATCTTTAATAAGTGGAATTTGAGGGGATTCCAAATCTAAACTATAGTAGCACCCTACCACCTTTGTAAGTTTTCACAGGCAAAAAGACATCCATTTTTTTGTAGCTTCCTCTATGTATAGCATACTGCCTTCCAAAAAGAGATGCTAAATATATTAAGAGTATGTCTGCTTGTATGTAGCCATGCCTTGTTTAGCCTTGGCCCTCGCCATTTGAAAGTCTGCCATCTTAGACTAATAATACTAAACCATAAATGTGCATGTTGAGTTTGGAGAGAGCAGATATCAAGGAGAGGACTAAACTGGAAATAGATTCATGCTCAGAAAAGGAAATGCAGTGTTGTACATGCCAACTGTGCAACCAAGGAAAGACAAAGTAAAGAACTCCCTGGGAAGAGGAAACTAACGTGTTCGGAAATGCCTGTTACAGAGACCTGGACTGTCTCTACCCAGACTGCATGTCACCTGCACAAAGTTCTGGCACAGTCTTCTCTAATCCCTGCCCCTCTCTGTCACTCTGCCCAATGTACATCTACTACAAATAAGTGTATTTTACGTCTGTGTGATGTTCTCAAAGGTAAAGACAGTACTTATTCTATTTTCCACAGCCTTAGAAGGACTTCAGGAAATATGTGATGAATGAATGAACAAATAATGACTGTTTAAGGCTGGAAACTTTTCATGCATGTTTCCCCAAAATGTCAAGTTTGAAATTTTAATGAGGAGGTAGGGAACTGGACTCATTTTGTAAGTTATGTTCTACTGCACAGCTTTTTCTCCCCCCTTGGCCTACTTAAAATCTTCTAAACTTTACAGGGGCTCAGTAAGTGGTAAATTCCTTCCTGGCACGAGCACGGCCCATAGTCCTCACTAGGATGGCTTTAGATATTTGTGCTCCACATACCACATGAAAGGGCAGAACCAGCCTCAGTCAGTCCAGTGAGAAGAAAGGGTTAATATGTGGGGACTTGGCTCAGTACTGTCCTCATAACACATCCCTGAGGAAAAACACAAGAAAAGGGTCACTATTCATCACAAATACTAACTCTAAGGAATCTGAAAGTAATGGGGAAGATTCTGCAATTTAAGGAAGAAGAAATAAAGTAAGATTCCACAAGCCCTTAGGAGGAGCCTCATTCCATGCACAAAAACATACATAGGCCACCATCAACTTCAACATGTGAGAAAATGTTGACGCTGTTTAAGTGAGCAATCTAACTTCATGCTCTAAATAAATCACTTTATCACAGAAGGTGACCCAAGCGGCAGAGCCCTTCAGAGGTAACAAATTACAAAACAAGTGAAGTTTTATTTGCAGTCTGCCTCATTGTTTCAGTTTTTCAATCAATACTACTTCAAACAACTTATCTGAAATCAATTTTATCATTCCCAATAATGCAATCCACAATTTGGGTAGCATCATATCATGGTTCACTGTTATCAAAAGGACGTGGCCAGCAGGGATGGTGGCACACACCTGTCATCCCAGCAACTTAGGAGGCTTAGGATGGCAAGTTCAAAGTCAATCTCAGCAATGGTGAGGTGCTAAGCAATTCAGTAAGACCCTCTCTCTAATACTATTTAAAAAAAAAAAGGCAGGGGAAGGGGGGGCCTGGTGATGTGGCTCAGTGGTTGAGTGCCTCTGAGTTCAATCCTCAGTACTAGCACTCACCCACCCACAAATAAAAAAAATGACTTGGCCAAGCCTCACTAGCAATCTAGCCATTTGATCCAGATCATCTTTCTCAGGCTTTATAAAATGCAGGTAATAATAGCACCTACCACAGAACCCTTTCATTAAGGTGAAATGGAAGAAAGCATAAAAAGCATATACTTTTTGGTAAATCCAGCAGCTCAGGAGGATGAGGCAGGAGGATAGTGAGTTCAACCTCAGCAAAAGTGAGGCAATAAGTAACTCAGTGAGACCCTGACTCTAAATAAAATACAAAATATTGGGCTGGGGATGTGGCTCAGTGTTCAAGTACCCCCAAGTTCAATCCCCAGTACCCTCCCCCTCCCCCCAAAAAGCATTCTTTCTAAGATGCTAGCCAACAGGAAGGGCTCAAATGAAGTCTGCTGCTACCATTGCTCCAACATCGTTGGTTTCTGACTTGTAGTACTTAACCTAATAGAGTTAAGAACCTTAAAGAAGGAGAATTTAGAACCATCAATTTGTCTCTTAGAAGTTCTCTTTGAAAAAGAGAAGGAAATGGGGAGGAGAAAGGTAAGTTGAAAGAAGGGAGAAGGGAGAAAAGGAGAGGAAAGAAAATGCAGAAGAAAAGACTAAAATAGAGGAATGATGTACAGGTAGCCTGTCTTTCTTCAGGCTCTAGGAACTTTGAAAACAGAAAACCAACTGTACTTGCAAATAATGTCTGTAGTTAGAAACTGCCAGGCAAATCATTTAAAATCTTCAACTAGAGAAGTCAAAACACATTCATGTCTAAAAACAGAGCAGAACTTTGTCACAATAACTTCAAGTTCAAATAGCAAAACCTATACAGTTTCTTTTATAAAAGTCACCTCTTCTATTTCTTTATTCTCCCTCCCTAGCAGGATATTTAAATTTTATGCATACAATTTCCCAATGACTTGAAGCACATCCTACCAATACTGTGAATCTCCAAAACATATTTGCATGTTGGGTGTCTTTTTTTTTTTTTTTACTTTGCCATTCCCTTCAAGAATACCTAACATGGCTGATTTAATTGTAGAACAACAGTTTCATTAATGATCAATAATAAATTGGAAACTTGTTTCAGATAACTATATTCATCCAGTTATTTTGTGAATAAACCTCATAAAAACCATGAAGGAAATATAAGAAGGCACAAATCCAAGTGACAACTGATATGTAAGTTGATCTCCCTTCCTAGCTTTATTAGCTCTGGCCTTCTGACAATAGGCACTTCTAGAAGGAAGCCTAGAAGTCCTTCAATTCTTTTGTCTAAAAAACAAAAGACCACAGGGATATTTGAAGTCAGCTCCTACTCAAGGACAGACTAAATGTTACTCCCAGTATTCTGTGTCTTCTACTGAAATGCATACACATCTACAGGCTGATTTTCCCTTTCTTTCAGTTTTTTATTACTTTCTTTTCCCTCTAAAACCAAAAACTCAAATTTAGAATCACAGATAGAGATGGGTATAGATCAAAGAGATAACTAGTTCCACTTAGTTAGAAATTGATCTACAAGATAGCCTTTTTAAAGTATTTCCTGTTGGTAAAGAGCTCTAACCATGAGAAAAATCTTTAAATATTAATTTCAACTGAATGTATGCTGTGTGCTGGATCCTTTGCTAATAAGAACATTATAGGGGCTGGGGATGTGGCTCAAGTGGTAGCGCGCTCGCCTGGCATGCATGCGGCCCGGGTTCGATTCTCAGCACCACATACCAACAAAGATGTTGTGTCCGCCAAGAACTAAAAAATAAATATTAAAAAAAATTCTCTCTCTCTCTCTCTCTCTCTCTCTCCTCTCTCCTCTCTCCTCTCTCACTCTCTCTTTAAAAAAAACAAAGAACATTATAAATATCATCTCAATTAATCTTCATAACAAAACTTTGAAGATGGGGTCACTGTGTCCACTGTAACTTTGGAAAAACCAAAGATCGTAGGTAATAAGTAACTTGCCTGAAGAGACACAGTTATTAATTGAGAGAGCTGTAAGAAAACCCCAGGGTTTACCCAAGTGTTGGCCTCACAATTGTTACAGGCCTTAATTTTGATTTCTGTCACCACTATGCTCTAGGATGGCCCTTCAAATATTCAAAAACTGCCTGGGAAGCATTTGGCCTCCACTGGGCTTTCCACCACCTTCCTCAGTAGAATGGAGAAGAATCTGTGAGCTGATTAAGTCCACATCCCTACCTAGAGGAGACCTAAGAGTAAAACCAAGGGGAAATCTGAATGAATCCACCTGTTCCATGTGCTTTTAGCTACTTGCTTTGATGACCAATTTTACAGGTCACATAGCTAAGCAGTATAACCCCATCAGCTTTGCTATCAGAAGCTCCTCTGATGGATGGTCACTATGGTAACAATTGTTTAAGCAGTTTTTACGTGGAGGCTACTTTAATCTTTCTTAAACCAGTTGAAATTGCCAACCATTTACTGGGGCCTACAACAGTTGTCTGATGGGTGAGAACCTTTTGACTTCAGAGGGCCAAAAACCCCACGCACAGATCATGCTAACTCTGCCATTTTCTGAATGTGCTTCTAAGGAGCCACAAAGTTTTAACAATACACAAGCAGCTGACCAATGAATCTTTCCTTGCCTCCAGTCACCTTCTCTGACACCTCAAACCATCCTGCTTCTTTATCCCATAAATACCCCTGAGCCCTATCCAAGGGAGGTAGATTTGAGATTTGGGGCTCCTACTTCCTCAGCATAGGCACCATGTGAATAAACTCTCTTTTGCCAAACTTGTCATTTCAGTGATTGGCATCCTGTGCAGTGGGCAAAATGGGGCTCACTTGGTAACATGTTCTAGTCAACTTTTTTGCTGCTACAACTAAAAGATCCAGAACAATTTTAGGAGAGAAAACATTTATTTAGGGGCTCACAGTTACAGAGGTATCAATCCCTAGACAGCAGACTCCATTCCTCAGGGCTCAAGGTAAGGCTGAACATCATGGAGGAAAAATGTGACAGAGGGAAGCAGCTCACATGATGATTAGTTAAAAAAAAAAAAAAAAAAAACACAGAAAGAGCTTCACTTGCCAGATACAAAATATATACCCCAAAGCCAAGCCCCCAATTTCCACCTCTCTAGCCATGCCCTTCCTGCCTTTAGCCACACTCAATTAATCCCATCAGGTGACTAATTCACTGATTGGGTTAAGGCTCTCATAGCCCAATTATTTCTTCTCTGAACCTTCTCACACATGAGCTTCTAAGGGACAGCTCACATCTAAACCATAATATAACAAGGGTAAGAGGGAGAGCCAGACATCCAGTTTCCCAGCAAATACTTCATGCACCCTATCTCTTCAGAATCACCTCATCTTCTAACTCCTTGACCACATTATCCCATCTTTACCCACATTTCTTAGTCACCCAGGAAGATTGCTCTTCTCCATTCTGCTGAAGGCCCCATGACCAACCTAGAGAAGAATTTGTGAGCCCTTTAAGTCCACACCTTTACAAGGAAGGGGACCTAAGAGTGAAACCAAGGGAAAATCTGACCAACCTGGAGCCACAATTGCCCTCCAAGGCACACAGCAAATGCCCTTCTATAGGAGCCGGGAAAAGGAACCCAGGACAATCTCCATTTAGAGCTTACTGCTTACACATGGGCTTGGAAGGAAGTCAGTTTACAAGACAAACTGCTCGAGTATGACATGCATTTAATTGCCTCTGGGGCAATCAGAAAGCAACATATCAACAAACACAAAAACAAGGTACAAACCAGCAGCCAAGTTCTGACAAGAAAGATCTCCAAAGAAGCTTCTGCAAAATGAGATGTGAGAAAGTTGGTGTCAGATATGTCTAGTGGGCACCACGGAGAGAAAGATACCAATGGAGGAATACGGAAATGACTGCAAATGACTAGGAGGTTACTTGAGGAGAGAAGGTTCCTTTAGAGAGCCTTTCCGTAACATGTGAGATTCTTTTCTACCTGAATTGACCAGTTGCTGTTCCATCACCCCACAGCCAAGAACTTCTAGCCATTCTCCATGGAAGTTGATCTCCATCTCAAAGGAAGGATGAGTAAAAGGAAAGTAGCAGTCCACCCATCTTATCTCCAACCCTGCAGAGATGACAAAGAAAAAAGAAAGAGCATCATGAGGCAGTCTACCCTTTCTTGGGATCAAATCTGCCCTTCAGCAAATGACATCAATTACTACATTCTGAGTAAAATAAATAGTAAACAAACTAATTTGCAACATGTTAGGGTAAGGCAATAAATCTTATAACTTGTGAATAACTAGGCATGTCTTTCCAGATATGAAAAGCACTCTGTGAAGTTCTGGGACCCTCTAAAACCAAATCAATCACTTGTCAATTTCGGCAACCATTTGGCAAAGGAAAAAATTAAGTCCAGATCATGAGAAAGCACACAATTCTCTCTAATTTCTAGAAATGAAAGTGACACCATTTCAGAGTTTTTAAAACAACTATATTTTTGCTATACTATCCTCCAAACATGCATACCCACTGATGTAAGAAAAATTATGAGATATCCTATACTTACTTACAAGGGCCAACAGATGGAGTATGGGTAGAGATAAGAGAAGTTAATCCGTTAACATTTGCAGGTGAAAGCAAAACAGACTGTTCCATTTGCCTGAATGTACACTAAAGTCTTGACTTAAATCCCATCCTGGCCAACCACCAGGGCTCCTGGTCCCCTGCACTCTGTTTTAGTATAAACTTTCTGGACTCTCAACCCCCACTCATGCAGAAGCAATGGTTACTTCTCCTATGGACTGCCCTATCATCCCAAACCTTTCTCAGTTCAATGTAAATGACAAATATCTTCCTTACTCAAATCCGCATGATTTAAAAAAACAAAAGAACACTTATAGCTCTGGTCCACAGGACCTATTTCCAGCTGCCATCTAGCCCTATTTTTGGTAGTTTTAGGAAATTATTCCAGGATCTGGTCCTTTTTTCTGGTTAGCATCTGCAATGGTATTATTATTATTATTATTAGCAAAAAAAATTTATTTAATAAAAGAAAGACTAGTTCACTTAAAACAGTGAAAGCCTGCAAAGATCAGATGTCACTTAAATGCCGAAAAACCATGTGAGAGGTCACCTGGCAGCTCCATGCCCATGTTCCAGAACACAGAAAGTGAGCATTTGCAAATCATTGTGCTCCTTGCCCTTAGTGGCAGGGCTTTCTTTTTTTAGGCAATTCTAAGGCCTTGATAAAGGATCCAGTTTTCAAGGATAACATATCCTCCCATAGGAATCTAAAATACCACATTCTCAGTCAAGACTATCCTATGGAAATTAGAATGTGAAATGAATAAAAACAATAATAAAATTGCTTCTATCTATTGAGCCTTTACCATCCCATTTCACAAATGGGGGGGGGGGTAATTAGAGAGGTCAAGTATCTCACTCAAAGTCACAAAACTAGCAGACAACTGGCTAAGTCTAGGTCTGTCCACTTCCAAAATCCAGATGCTGACAATTAAAAAGTAACTCTCTGTATCTATGAATCAAAATTCAGATGACAGTAGAATTATGAGACACAGGTCTTTTCCTGTGCCCCAAATTCCAAAGAAGAAGGTTGATTTTTTTTTCTTTTCAGTTGCACTTATTTAGTTTTAGTTGCATTTATTTTCCTAGCTACCTGCTATCTATGGCAAGCATTTTAGTTTATAATAGTAAAATATTTTCTTTTTATTATATATGAGTATAATAAACATTAAAGTGCACATGTGAAAAGTACAGAATTTGATAAATGTCGATAAACATATACATCCATAAAACTGTCACCATAATCAGGATAATGCCCATATCCATCACCCTCAAAAGTTTCCTGTGCCCCTCTGTAATCCTCAGCACCCAACTGCAGTCCCCACTTATTCTCCAGGCCTCCCAAACTCCCAAGAAACCACAGATCTCTTCTGTTGCTATAGTCAAGCTCGCATTCCCTAGAATTTTATTAAAAAGGGAATCACACAGAACGTAATGGTCTTTTGTCCATCTTCTTTCACTCTGTATATTTTAAGATTCACCCATGTTGCATAAAACTATGATTCATTGCTTGTTATTTATTGCTGAGTACACTTTGCAAATACTTTTTTCATCTGGGAAAAAAAGATGACCCAGTTGCTGGACACTTAGGCAAAGTCCACAAGTTACCCAGGCAGTCCAGACTTTTCTGTGTGAAGCTCATACATGAAGAGCAGTTGTTTATTTGCAGCTATATTTGAGAAGGTATTTGTACACCTGTGTGTCTGCCCTTCTTTGGGACCAACAGTCCCCTATCAATATTTTCATAAAAGCACCAGAGACAATCCTGCTAGCAAACAGAAATGTGTGAAGCTTTAGGACATAAAACTGAGAGCAAAAGGACCAGGAGACGAAACAATTTTGAACATTCTTTTTTGTAACTCCTGGCAAGTATCAAATTATTTTATGAAAAGAGTTCAGAAAAACAAATTCTATCATGTAGCCTTTTATACTGGTTTGACTTTTGCCAAAAATAGCAACAGCACTAAGGAATAACATCATAATTTCTTCATCATATCATTAAATATCTAAGGGCTCAGAACAGAGTAAGTGCATTCTGCACCAGTTAATTTCCCTGTATCAAATTTTTAAAATTCCTTCAAATAGGCTAAATAGAGTTTAGTTTATATAACTTTACATCTCACACTAATAACATCTTAGATTCCCCCAAGTGTGAAAGAAAAATTTTCAAGACATTAGTAAGCACTCAAAATAGTCATTTATTGAAGCTGGGAGCAGTGATAGTGATGCACGCCTGTAATCGCTACAGCAGCTGGGGAGGCTGAGGCAGGAGGATCACAAGTTCAAAGCTAGTCTAAGCAACTTAGCAAGGCCCCAAGCAACTTAGCGAGACCTTGTCTCAAAAAATAAGAAGGGCTAGGGATATGGCTCAGTAGTTAAGCACCCCTGGATTCAATTCCTGGTACCCAAATCATCATCATCATCATCATCATCATCATCATCATTATTTCATGTACTGATTAAAGTCATTCCATGATCAATCATTTTAAGTGCTGAATACCTGCTGAATACTGTCTCATGGGAAGTGAGGTCTCCATAGAGACAGGACCCTATTTACACAACATCTGTGCTGGTGCTGATGGGACAGAACAGCTTACGGATGAACTGGAAAGTGATGTGAGGCCTCTTCCCCTCTCCAGAAACTTTTCTTAATGTCTTTTACTGAGGGCATTTGCTTTATTGCTTCTATGATTAGGAAACAAACTGTAATTTGGGGCTGAAATTATCTGCAATGTTGAACAAATTCTAATGACAAAATGTCCATGTTGCATCGACCATTACACTTCTGGTTTAAGACCTTGGCCACCACAGCCCTCGGTTTCGTTGGGCTCAGTCATCCTACAGGTGTCTCTTCATAGCAATGAAAATAATTGCTCCACAGTGAAAACTACACACAGCAAAGCATGATAAGGCAGGGAAGCGAGCCAAGTATTTCAGGACCAAGGAAGATGATAAATATTAATGATAATATGGAACAGAACCCATTGATAATAAAATAAAAATAAAAAAGGAAAACACAGATTGTCCAAAGTTGTGTATTATGAGACTGGGTGGTTTTTAATTAATTTCACCCCCTCAGATCCTTTGTTAAATTTCCTTTTTAAAGTCCATATGACCCTACAAAGAATGCCAAATCCATACACTATTCGTTTCTTTTGATCTACTACGTTAAGAACTTCTTCAGTTTTATTTCCTTTATATAAACAGGCAAAAGTCTAAACTGCCAAACACCATTTTTGAGCAGTCTAATGGCTCTACTTCAAACAAACAGTAATCATTTGAAAGCAAATTATATCAGTTAATGTGTAATTTTGGCAAAATACTATATTCTTTTATGTATTCTATTTAAATTTCCATGATATTGACACATTAATGGTGGTCATTTTTTAAATTACTACAGTATAATCATTCATTGAATAGCCCCCAAATACCTTTTCCTTTTTTTTTTTTTGCGGCAGGACCTCAAAATTAATGTCTTACTATATCTGCTTAAAATGGCATCTTAACATGCTTTTGGCATTAAACTATACCATACTAAGTAAATATCTCAAAATTGTGACTTATTTCCCATGTCAAGTATCAGGAGTCGGTAAAATGTCCATAAAATTATGTATTTTGTGTTTCATATTAATAAAGGGGAAATTTTAGTAAGCATGTCCACATCATATGAATTCATTATTCATTAGGCTAATCTGTTTTTGGGATTACAGAGGAAAATTAAACACATGTATTATATATCTAGTGAAAAATAAGGCTGAAGTTTTTTCTTTTTACTTCTTTTTGGGGGGAGGAGGAGAAACACACTTTAACAAATGAGCAAATCACATTTACAAATGAGCTTAAGGCTTTCTATTTCAATTTTCAGCCTAGGGTCAGGGAGAAGAAAATCCAACTATAAATTCAAGTCTCAGATTTCCACCATTTTTCCTGTGAAATTATGAAGACCCCAGCTGCCTGACCCCTACACTGTATATAATGACAGCTACTTCACACAGTGATTTCAGAAAGGACCCTGCAGGAAGGCAGGTTTACCTAAGAGGCAGAGACCTTGGAGAGACCTGGTTTCACTTCTAAATGGAGATGCTGAGTTTGTTCAAGGATGAGTAGGCCCCAGTGTCTAAATGCAACCCCTAAAGCAGGACCTCTAAGGTGGCAAGTAGACATTTCTTCACGACAGTGAAGATGTGTAGCAAGAACTCTGATTCCTTCTCAACTCTGGCAGCCACACCATGAGGACAAAGGGCACAGGGAAGGCTGCAGAGCATCTTGCCCACCCACACAGTGTACCCGCTTCCCAACTTCTGCATCCTTGGCAAGACCATCAGGGGACAAAATTCGGAGGGGGGGGCAGTGATCATTTCTCATCAATCTTTTACCTCCTGTGCAATGCCTCCTGAACAGTCTGCCTGAAGTACTATAAATATTAAATAGACATCATCTCCTACCACCTCCAACCCACCTTCGTAAGAGATCTCATACTTAGTAAACACTTCCCTGATTTAAAGCTAATTAAAAGGATTCTTGACCTGTTTCTTCAAACTCCTTATAGAGATGAGACTGTCATCAAAACTACCTTCCACAGGAAGTACAATCTAAATCTTGAAAGGTGGATGGTCCAAACTAGAGCACACACCAGTGATTTTCTACATCCTACCAATGCTACCCTCCATTGATGCAAATAATTTTTAAAATTGACTACACAAATATGCAATTAATCACTGCTGTTTGGCATTAATTTTTCAATAGATTTCTTTTCCCTTAGTTGGTACCAGAGGGAGAGCAGAATGCAGCAACACCAGGGTTGCTCCTCCCACTTTCTGAACAGGATACAGTTTGTATCCAACAAAGGAAAGAAAGGTGGAGAGAAAAATGAAAGAAGGTACGCTCTGGCTGGGAAAAAAAAATCTTGAAAAACTGACACACATGAATCTAACAGGACCATTACCCAGCTGACACTGTCAAAGGCACCTCACAATTCCATCTCATTGGCTTCTGTTTAGGACCATGAGCCCTTAAAACTGAAAATGTGCTTATTTTCTGATTTCATTTATTTTCTAATTTATCAATGTTGCTCTACTCTTAAAAGGATTTGTTTTACAAAAAAAAAAAAAAATCAATAGGTAAAAAGTTCACAGAAACCAAAGTCAAAATACTCTTAAAAAAAAAAAAAATCTCACTATATAGCAGGTCATCAGTGAGCAGTGTCACTTGTAACCCTGTCCTTGTCTCTCCCCACTCTCCTGAATCCTTGTAGTAAACTTATAAGTTTACACTTTATCATTGTACATAAGCATAAACCAATATCCATTTCTATTTTTCCTCTTATATGAAAAACAGAATACTATGCACATAATTTCACATCATGCTTTTTCACTTAATGATATGTCTGGAGGCCTCTCTATGCAAACACAGAGCATTTCCTTTTTCTTTTTCTGACTCCTGAAAAGTGTTCCACTGTGTGGCTCGCCCACATTTACAGATGTCCCTGATGGATAGATACTTGGAGCATATCCAGTTCTTTGTTATTGAAAGCAATGCTGCAACAAAATACCCTGTTGGGCCAAAGAGAAAATGCTTTTATAATTGCAATAAGTACTGCCAAATTGTCCACTCTAGGTGTTATGTCACATCCTGCACTAACATTAGCTCAATACTTTCCACTGAGGCCAAGGTAATAATTAGTGAAAGAGTCATATTAGAGCTCAGGTCCCAGATGAAATTAAGGGCTCTGCTGATAAAAGACCACCAGCTTGATCCCCTTAGGCAGCTGCCACTTAGCTAATGTAACAGCTGAGTGCCCTGGACAAGATTCTCAGGTTCCTGCTCCCTGCCTTGTCCCTTGTTAACTCTCTGCATCTCTTGTCTCTCCCTTCACAAAGGAAAACAGTATCTTCTGGACCAAGCAACCATGTGACTGGCAGTTATGAGGAAGAGGAGGCACATTTGAGGCCTGAAGCATCCATGTGGGAATATGAACATTGATTCCACTTCCAAAGCCCACCTCACAAGCAGCATGAAGTCATTCATGGCTTACACTTCATCTCCATCTAGGGCCTTACAAACACAGCAATGCCAACACTGTGACTCTTTAGTGTACCATATATATCCTACATGTCCACACAGCCATGTACCCTGGAGTCCAGTGCTACACTCTGCTAAATGGAGTAAAATCATTCCAACTACAAAGTTAACAGTAAACACCACCTTCTCCTTGTCACAGAGGGTAATAAAATCCTCTGGTGTGGGACCTCCCAAACACACACTAGAAGATGTTAGTAGTCTTTCAGCCACAATGACTCACTGTGCTAAGACATATACAAAGTAATAAGGGAAAAACAAAAGGTAGCAATTTCTCCCACCACTGGCAATGGTGTAACTGATCCCACAGCTATAAGTTTCCTACTTAGTAGAAAGATCAGTGTATGTTAAAGTGTCTCAAGCTATTTATTGCCCTTGGACCCCTCTTGTTTAGGGCTTGGATTTTAAGACGTTGGTATCATTTCTGCACCTTATAATGAGGTTAGAAATGGAGTACAATTCAATTTAATAGGGCCCCTCATTCTAAAATCTAGGTATGGGGTAAAGGCACTAGGACAAGTGACAGGCCCTGTTCTTTAACAAGCAGCAGTCTAATAGCATCACATTTTTGGAGTGAGCCAGAGCATAGGCCTTTTGGTTCCCAATCCTTCTCCCTAAGACAGGCCCTAAGGAAATGATATTCTGAGCAGACGACATAGAGACGCCTTATAGACTCACACCACAGCCTTCAGGGAGCTGGTCTTAGAGACTTGGATGGGGGGGACATCATGGATCCAAAAAACTGTCACAGAACTAGGATCAAATCCCAACTCTACCACTTTTACTCAAGTGATCTTGGGCAAGTTAATGTCTCAGGGGCTCAATTTTGTTTAAGAATAATACTTACCTCACAGAACTTTAGTAAAAATTTATCTTGCAGAATTATGCAAACAATGTAGCAAAGTACCTGGCATGTAATAAATACTCAATGGGTGATTTTTAAATTGAATGACATAGAAATTAGAATAATCTTAAAAAGAAAAAAACCTCATCCTTTTATAAAATGTGAAAAAAAAAAACCCAAACATTTCTAAATTGTGTTCCTAAGGTAACTGACATTTGGGGTTCATTTACGATGTACTAGGTACTATGTGAAGTATGTCAATGCCTTCTCTCACTGAACACTTACACGGATGTAAGGCTGGCAGATTCACTGCACCATAATTATTATTTCCACTTTACAGATGAAGGAAATGTGGCTCAGACCGCTTACATATCTAATCTAAATTTCAAGTCAAGTCAGTATTTGCTAAGATCAGAGCCAGGTGTGTCCAAAAGCAGAGTCCCAGGCTGCCCTCCACTGGCAGAGATGGTGAATGTGACATTTTCTTGGCTCCCATGCAAAGTGCACTCAGAAGACCAATATGGCATGGCCAGACTCCTAGTTTAACACACACACACAGGGGAAAAAGAAAGAAAAACAAGGTACAGTGAAGTTCACAGATAAGAGGAACACCTCCATGAGCCAGAAACAGAACATGAATGCAGTGCAGTGAGAAAATAAAACAGGTTTGCTGGACTCTGGGCCCATAACCAAAGCAGAAGACAGGAGCCATCAGCTGCAGGGCAACACACTCTGGATGAGGGCCTACGGAGGCTGGAAGCCCAAGACCAGAGGCTGGGATGGGATAAACTCCAAGCTGGTGCAAGACGAAATGACAAAACGTATCCTCCAAATGCAACCTGGGGCTGTACCCATAAAAAGCTGAAGACTTAGGGAGTCTGGCCGTTCGCACTGGATCAGCTATATCCCCTGGCATATGTAACAGTGCTGGTAGGGACACTCAATAAAGCCTCACGAAGCTTTCTATAAAATAGCACAATACTGGCATAAAACTAGCACATATTGTCTTGGATACATTAAATCCGATCCCAATTACTTACAATATACCTTTCAAGAGCTGTTAGATTGTATTGATTAGGGAATAGTAACAAGAGAACTCTTTAAGTATTCAGAACGGACTCCTTGTTTTAAATATTTTTGATTCAAGGCTGGTTGAATTTGCAGAAGTAGAGCCCATGAATTTAAAGGGCCAGAAGATATGAAATGATGCCACTGAAGACATAGGACTCGAGGTCACCAAGGACACTTAACACTAAGGGAAGAAAACTAATATCGCTTCAGGAAGAAAGGAGAAAACAGAAGAACCCAGCTATCTCCCAAACCTGAAGAGGAAGAGCTAGGAGTCTGGACAAATCAGGGTGACTGGAGTGTAACAAATAGAATAAGGAAAAAAGGTCGATACACAGAGCTCAGGAGATCTGCAGAAAAGCCCCTGCAGTACTCAAAGGAATACGAACCTATGCCTGAGTGTTCTAGAAACCAACTGTGGCCAGGAAACAAGCCATAAGAAAGGGGGGAAGAGTATCATGCTCACACAGGATCAGGAATAGTGCTGGTTCCCAAAAGCCAAGCGGAAAACATCATAATTCTTAAGTTATCAACTACAGTACTAAGAAACGTATTGCTCCTTTAGTACTAGCTCCTCACTAAACACTACATTGGTCCTAGCTGAGAAGGCTTAAAAAGAAGACATAAAAGGATCAAAGTTCTTGTAAATATTTCCAGAACAAAGTTCCTAAATGTTATCAGGAAAACAAAACCATTCAAATGCATCACAAGGTAAAATTTACAATGTTATAGATCCTATAGATCCAGACATGCAAAATAGAAGAGAAATATTAAGTAAAGGAAAATCAATAGCAATTTATCAAGAGATAACAGAGAATATTTAGGAAAAAAGATATTAAAATACAGATTATAATGATACTCACTATGTTCAAAAAGCTAAAAGAATGTTATGTATAGATAGGGACAATACAAAAGACTAATTGAAGCACATGCATGAGATAAATAAATAGCATTGGGTTAACAGCAATGAGACATTGCAGAAAAAGACTGTAACGGGAACTATCAAAATGATCAGAGGTTAAAATCTGAACCTAAAATGAGAATAAAAAGGAAGAGCATCTGAGAAATAAAAAGGAAAAGTTTCAAGTGGCCAAATACACATGTAATTGGAGTCCCCAAAGAAGGGGAGTTTTAGAACGTATCTGATTCTCTGTCCAACTGATTCCTAAGGGGAAGCCCTGTTTCCACTGAGCACCTCTACTGGCACAAAGCAAGACACTTCACATCCCCATTTCATAAAGTTCCAAGGATCAGGCTGAAGAGTGAAGCTGGGTACCACAAGCCAAAACAACAGAGGAAAGAAAGCAGGGGTCAGAAGGCAGTTCCTAGAGAAAGGCCTGATTCTCAACAGGCAACTCGGTACTACTTGAATGAAATGACTGCTTTGTTACATCATTGTCTAGGAGCACTAGAGAGAAAGATAACACTCTCTAAATCAGGCGGCACCAGCCAGCCAAGAGAGCTCATGTAAAAACTATTAAAAGTGATAATCTTAGAAGTATTTTAACTTTAGGAGCAAAGTAGAGCTAACATTTATAATGGTAAACGTTAATCCCAACTGATTTCATTCAGTTACACTAACAAAAATTCAGGAATAGAAAAAATACAAAATGATATGAAATGCATAAGATCCTCATTACCATGGCCACAGGACCTCCCTCCTGAGCAGGACATCATTCACAAGGCAGGGGCCTAGAATGTTTTGGTTGAGTGCCACCAGATGTGGGTCCCTATAAAGTTGGGTTGGCAAGCAGGGTTGGGTGAAATCAACACCTGTGAAAGGAAGGTGGTGGCATCAGGTTGGGCAGAGGGATAAGTCAACCACAGCAATCAGGCCCAACAAAGCCTGATCCTTGCCAGAGGTCTGAGATAGACAGCCCATCGGAATTGGCCCTTGAAAGGCCTTTATGCTCCTGCCACCTTCAATCTTTGGATGTGGGCAGTCCTGGAATGGGCACATCCTAGGGCAAGGAGACTCTAGGCAGCTGAGGCTGTCCCCCTAAGAAGAAGATGGCTAGAAGCTTCCTGAATTCCCATCAGCAGAGATTCCTTAGCAGGGTGATAGGAAGTGCATCTCAATGACCGCCATGGGCCTTTTTGATTTTACACAGGTAAAGACACAATGGCCCCATGGCAACATATCTAATCAGCAGCACAGTAGCACAATCCATCTCTCCTTTAGACCTGCTGATCTAAACTGGACTGTGAGGTCAATGCATTATAAAGGGAAACTCCAATGTTTAGCAAAGAGACTGTACAAAAGAAGGGCTGTAAACCCAAAGGACAGAAAGAGAAATTAAATAAAATGTTAAGAATCCTAAACCCCCGTTGCAGTTGCTCTGAAAGAAATGATTGCCAAACATGGTACAAAATGAAAACAATTGAGAAATATGAAAAACAACAATGAATTACACAAGCATAAAGACAGTCTAAACGGTTCTTTTATTTCCTTCTAATTCTGAAATGATAACCTCTCTTATAATTGCCTTAGGATGCTGGTACAATTGAAATGTTAGCAGAAAATAATAAAACACATTTGCAGAAAGAAAAAAAAAAAAAAACCTGAAACTAAAGCAACTGTAATAACAACAAATTGCCACAAGGAAATAGTGTGTTCTAATTTTTAATTTTGCTTTTTCAAGAACAAAGGAATCCAATAATATAATAAAAGGTGAAAAACCTAGACCATAAAAACAAATATAAAAAGAGTTGCTGGGTATTTCCAAGGCTTGCAAAGCAGTTCCCATTGATTAAATAACTATAGAAAGAGTGAAGTTTTTAAGCAATCCTTGGTATCCAAAATGTAATTGGATATGATGCAGCAAACACAGGCTTTACCACAAGCTGGGTACCACAAGCCAAAACAACAGAGGAAAGAAAGCAGGGGTCAGAAGGCAGTTCCTAGAGAGAGGCCCGATTCTCACCAGGTTGTTTTAACATCATGGTTTTCATAGGCTCAGAAATATTATTCAGTGATTGCTTTCTGTCCTTTCATAAATGCAAAAATCAACGATGGGCTCAGAAATAAAACTGCATGGGCTAAAACTGCCCACAACACTTAGCAGCAGGTGATCCTCATGTGGAATTCTCTGTGTCAGTTCCCCTCAGGTGAAAAATGGGGATCACAGATGCAGACCAAAGAAAAACATCTTTGTAAAAGTGCTCAGCACAGGATTTAAAAGTGCTAACTATCATCGCTATTGTTGTTATTATCATCATTATTATTTCTTTTTTTAATATTTATTTTTCTTCTATTGTTGATCAAATAACATTCACATTCATGGGGCCAAAAATATTCTTCAGAAGATTGCAAAACACATACACAGACACATGTACACAAACACAGACCAAAGAAGTAACAACAAAAGTCCACAATTAAGTGATGCCTCTGAAATCCCTAAAACAGGAACAATCACATTTCTTTAGGGTCAAGAGAAACAGCCAAGAATCTTGAGGAGATTATTACTATTCAGTATGAACACTAAGAAAACACACAGCACTATTTGTTTTCTGTGACACAGACCCTCTCACTCTTGTAGTTCATGAACTGGGTCTGGGTTCAGGTCACCTTCTCACCCTGCTCAGCATGTCCCTGAAGAAGCAGCACAGCAGACGTGACAAGCCTGGCAAACCCAGGGACAAGCTCTTCCAACCAAGGCTCTCAGCATGAGGCAAAGCTGTGTGGGCAGAGTCTCTCAGCACTTTCAGGGCATTCAGTTATTGTGTGATTGGAGGTAAAACTGATCATGGCTGCAAGAAAACAAAAGACTACAAGGCTTTTTTCACTGACAGACTTTAGGACACATGAACACCACATGTTGTCCAAGGTGGATTTTTTTACTTGAATTCCATTCCGCGATTCTGCTAATACAAACAAAGACTGAATCTGAAGATTTTATAATAGCAACACCTATCTGTAATGAAATCTGATGCTGAAAAGTGTGGGTTAACAACATTTTTAAAAGAATAAGGTAAATATATGCCTGAAAAAGAGAAGCTACCACTTCATTGTTGTTTCAAAATGTAAGATTCCTAATTCTTTGCCATGAGCCTGCCTACCATGTCAAGACAGCCATCAGAGTCAGAAAAATCACATATTGCAGAAATATTTTTTATACAAAAATCTGCTCTCTGGAAAATTTCACCTCAGTGCACAGTTTTGAAAGCTATACAAATCCAAATGTTAAAAATAATAACACGAAGAAGAGTAAAGAATCACATTTGGAGAAATGTATATCCTCAATCTGCACAGGGTCTACCACAGTGTTTCTTTTTAAAATATTTGCTAGTACTCAGTAAGGATGTTAAAGCCAACCTCCACATCATGACAGCTGGGCCACAGGGCTGTTTCCATTTCCATGAGCAGCAATGGAGATAAAGCAACCACAACTATCCCTCTTTGATTACATTTCTCCTTGCTCACAGTTCCTGCTTTTATTGCCTTAATTTTCCTTTACTTTTGTCATTTTTACATATTTTCAAATTGATTTAAAATCTTTAATTTATAAAGCACCTTTCACATGTTTATCTCATTTTATTCTCACATGAAATAAGTATTGCCTCAACTTTGAAGTTAGAGAACTGAGGGCTAAAGCAGTAAATGACCTGTTCAATATTTCAGAATAAGTGGATAGTAGAGAACTTCATTTTCACCTGATTCCACACTACCATCTGTCAGTGGGCATAAGACTTGCTGTCAATCATCTTCCTCTCTGTCTCCTCTTCTTTTTTTCTTTCCTAAATGCTATTCTGTTTTATGTGTGTTTTCAAGGACTACCATTTGTATCTCACCTACTTTGTTATATTGTCTTCTTTTCTTCCTCCACCTCTTCTTGTTTAGTGACCAACCCCTTCACTGGCTAATTCTTACTTATCCTCAAAGTGTCAGTGGGGCTGTCCTCCACCAGGAACCCTTCTGAGAGCATACTCTGCCCTGGAGGAGACCTCTCTCCCCTGTGTCCACAGAACACTTAATGTTTCTTAGCAGAGGATTTAAGATCTATGGCTTCTTGAAGACAAGGATTATATCTAGCTTATTATATACCATGATGCCTGCAACTCCTTGAAAATCCAGTTTGTTAATCTCACAAATACTAAATTGTGAGATTAACAAAATGTGATTGCAGAAATGTGTAGGAATGCATAAAAAAGGAGGATTCTAAAAATCTCTTTCCATAGTTTGACAAGGGAAAAATTCAGATGAGCCTGACTCTGTATAGCTACTTGAGACAGAATAGTATCTCCTAAAAGTACTAGAATCCCTCCTATCCCAACCTTCCTCTAAAATGGTGTGAACACTATAATCCATTTCTCTGTATTTCAGTGTTAGATGATATTACTGTTAAAAATATAACAATTCCTTTCTTTTGTCATGAAAGTAAAGAGAAGTTGGCTATAATAGAATTTTCACATCAAAACTCTCTACCTGAAACCCTTTTTACTGTTGCATTATACTACTTTAATATGAAATATTTCACAACTAGAGGCAGGGGTAGAAAATAGCAACCATCCACACACCCATATTCAGTTTATCAAATCATAACATTTTGTCATATTTAACTTCATATTTTTTTAAAAAAATACAACAATTATTAACACACTTAAAGACTGGTTTCTACCCCCTAATACAATTCCCCATCTCCTTGAAAGGATATTATCCTAAAATTGATTTGCTATTTTTAACATTGTGTGTATATAAAGAATTTATATGATTCTTTAGTGGTTTCTTAAATATTACATGAATTATGCATTTGACAATAAGCATAATGATGACTAAAGTGAGAGTCCAGATGTTAACAATATTGGTCCACCAACAGGAAATTCACCATTAATATTTTTGTTGTTGATAGTAGTAATCACATACTACCATATAAAATTTTCCATTGGGCTCAGTCACATTTAAAGTCTGATCTAATAATAATATACTAATAACACTAATTAGCTAGTATACTCTCCCTCCACTGATTACACTGATCCTAAGTCATCATCTTTCTTTTTTTTTTATTGGTTGTTCACAACATTACAAAGCTCTTGACATATCATATTTCATACATTAGATTCAAGTGGGTTATGAACTCCCAATTTTACCCCAAATGCAGATTGCAGAATCATGTCGGTTACACATCCACAATTTTACATAATGCCCTATTAGTAACTGTTGTATTCTGAAACCTTTCCTATCCTCTACTATCCCCCCTCCCCTTCCCTCACATCTTCTCATCATCTTTCTTATTGAAGGTTATAAACATTTTTCTTCTCTACTTAATTCTACTTTCATATCCTCTTGAGTTTAAATGGGATAAACCAAGAAATTCATGGGTTGTATCCCAGTAGAACTGAAACCATTATGCCACCACTTAAACAAAATATCTAGATTCAACCTTTTTAACTTCAAAGATGGTAATTACTGGACATCTAAGCCTAACACAAAGACATTTGAGTACCTACCATCTCCAAACAGGTATGTCACAAGCCTGCTGAGAGTTTGCTTAAGGTCAAACTCTACAAGCTTCAAGGCCTCCATGGTATGTGTCTCTTGCTTATGAGCAGAGCGAGAACTTTGTTCAAAGAGCTTCAGGCAGTCTCCATCCTTTATATCAGCAAATAACTGTAAACCAAAAGGAAAAGAATAAATACACAAAGCCAGTTGAAATAATATAGAAATCCAGCTAAAACACAAAATTTAATCTGTTTTAATATGCAATAAAAACTATATCTCATACTTAACAAAAACACCCAAATTAACATCCACTTAGAAGCAACTTTGAGTAAAGCTCTATGCTACATGGTGCAGAGAGTCTAGGGAATTAAGAGACTGTTTTCATCTTTGCTGATATCTCTCTGTTTTACATTTGTGTAAAGTTATAGTCATTTCCAAGTTAGAGACAGTATCCTCAATTCTAGTGAAAACACAAATGAATCAGGCTTTCAGACTCAAAAATGATATCCCCAACTATCCCACAATGTCCATGTAGTGTGACCTGGGACTAGGTAAGAAAGTATTGTCTGGGAATCAAATCCTGTGAATTCCACAAAGGCAGGAATCATGCTGGAATTTGCTACTCTTTTATTTCCAAAGCCCAGGACAGGAATTGCCCCACATTTCTGCCACTTAGGATCCATGTGAACACATGCAAGAAATCTGGTAGATACGCCTCTGGTAATGATCTATAAAATGAGATAACATTCAACACACTTTATGATAAATAAAATAATACATGAAAATACAGAGTACTTGGCATAGTGCAATGGCAAAATAAATTTTCCTCATTATCATCATTATCATCATCACTATCAATCATAGCTACTAGTAGTCAAAAGTTGCTTTACCAATAAAAGTAGGTAAAGACCTACTTTTTTGTCCATCTGTGGTAAAAAAGTAGGTCTCTACCTGAGCTAGGAGTTTGAGTAACAAAGAGAATTGTGTATATGAATCTATCATCCTTCCCACCAGAAGTCCCATGAAATAAAAAAAATAACAAACATTTTTATTTAAAGAATTAATCAACTGACATTTCTAATAATGCTGAGTTCGATTATTAGAATGAATTCTCCTGATAAATGCTACTAAACAATTGGCAAGAGCATTGAAAAAGTAATAAAATAGAAATTACTAAACAAAACTCTGTGAGAAAGTATAAAACCAGGAAAAAAGGCCTAGCACAAAGCCACTGGGAATATCTTGCCTACCGGTACAACATATCAACTGAAAAATTGAACATTGGTTGTGACAACTTAAAATAGCAAGTGAGACAAAAGTGAAACCCAGCGTCTGACCAAGTCAGAGTGTCTGAAACAAACAGCCCTAAAGGAATCATCCTCATCATAAGGAAGAACACAACCTAGTCCTTGTGTATACCTGCAGTTAGGTGTCATTCCCTGGGCAACAGGGAGAGCCTCAGGCTGTGAAAATGGATTAAGCCAAACCAAGACTGGCAGTTCCTTTAAATGCCCAGAAAAAATTATTTACAAAATAGGGTTGGGGAAAATTGGCTCAGTGTTTAAGTGCCCCTGAGTTCAGTCCCCGCTACCAAAAAAAAAAAAAAAAAAAAAAAAAATTCAGAAAAAGATCCTGTCACAGGCATCAAATACAATGACAAGTGCCAAAGTCTTGTCACAACAAAAGAACAAATGAAACAATTAAATACCATTCCCTCAGCATAATGTGAAAAACGGAATTCCTGAGCATCAAAATAACTGTATAAAAAGGTACCCAGGGAGGGAACAATGCTATTCTTAATCCACTAGGAGCCTTTGAGGAAATCAAGTGCAAGCCGAGGAAAACCTAAGGAAAGAAAGAAGAGAGAAAAGAGTGAGGTGGTAGGCTGATCTAACATCACCAGTCATCACAGTGAGTCACTCGAGTCCAATCTCAAAAATTAACAACAAATATATGAGTGAAAAAAAAATTGCAAGGACAATTGATCAGACTCAGGAATAAAACAGAAGAAATTAAATCTTCTCAAAACTCAATTTCAAATTGTAAAGTACAAAAGAGACAATGGAGTCAATGGATATTTAATAAGGAACACTGAAGAAAAGCAGAAAAGCAATGAAGGGAAGAGACAATTCAAAATTTTAAAATGAACAACAGGCAGAGAGAATAAGTGACAGAAATGGAAGAGAAGCAAAGAAGGGACAGTGTTTATATAACTGAAGTCCCCAGAAGAGAAAAGTCACATGATGGAATGCCAATGATGGGAAAATAAAGACAGTGAGAACTTGAGAAAATAAATTAAGGAGGACTAAATGGTTAACCCATTAAACTGAAAAGATAACAATGGAAAAGCCCTCACGGCCTCTAGAAAAACAAAACTAAAATAAAATAAATGAGTAAGAATCAAAGGGGCAAGGGAAATTCTTCAAAAGTAAAAACAAAACAAGGCAATAAGGGCTGGAGCTGGGGCTCAGCGGTAAGCGCTCCTCTAGCACATGCAAGGCGCTGGGTTGGATCCTCAGCACCATAAATAGATAGATAGATAGATAGATAGATAGATAGATAGATAGATAGATAGATAGATAAATAAAGGTATTGCATCCAACTACAACTAAAAATAAATTAAAACAAAAACAACAAGGCAACAGTAGAGCCACATTATCAAACAACTCAATTTAAAACTGTATGGACCAAGAATTTTATATCCATCAATGTTGTCCTTAAAGGATCAAGGGTATAGAAAATGCCTAAAGACACAGGGATGCTACATTATCAGGGAGATCTTTCTGAAAATTTACCAATGCAAGAACTTCATGTAAGCAAAAAATAAATGGGAATCTTTCAGCAAAAGGAAAAAAGAAAGAAAGAGAGAGAGAGGGGCTGGGACTGTAGCTCAGTAGTAGAGCACTTGCCTTGCATGTGTGAGGTCCTGGGTTCAATCCTCAGCACCACATAAAAATAAATAAGTACAACTAAAAAAAAAATTTAAAAAAGAGAGAAATAAAAGCTAATCTGGAGAATATTAATAAAATAAAATTGCAGATTTGACTATAACAAAGTTGGAGATTAAGTTGGATAACTAATATACAATTTTTACATGTGACATGATCCAACAAAGTAGAAATAATATAACTAAAAATCAGAATATAGAATACAATCATTGATTATCATGTAGTCAATAGTTAGACAATATCTTAAAAACAAACTAGACTATAAAAAGTTAAGAAAGCAGTACAGTAAGGTGTTTAAAAGAAGTAAATATAAAAGCAATCATTAAAAAAATATAAAACCTTTCTGAATAGCAATAAAAAGTTTAATTCAAGAGCAAAATAACCTACATCTTATAAAAAAACCAACCAATATAAAATAATGCACAGCCACAAAATATTATGACAAGTTGAGATCAAACAGCCATTGTATCAATAAATGCAAATAAACTTAATTTGGAATAACACATAAAGGGGAAAAACAATGTTAAATTTGGACACAAAGCATGACCCAGCTACCTACTAGATTCAAGAAAAATACCTAAAACAATGTTAAATACAAAGGAATAAACAGATAAAAATAGGAAAATAAAAATATTTTTAAAAACCCATGGCAAACCTGATATAAAACTAGAATATAAAACCTGATATAAAAGCAGAAAAAAATTAAAGAAGCAACATACACCATAAAGAGATACAATCTCTAACATAAAGGACTTTTAAAAACTGAAGAAAAGGCAGAACCTCAATTTTAAAAAGAGAAAAATACATGAACTATTTATCCTCAAGCAATAAGTGAAAATGACCCTTAAATATACAAAAAATCAGACAGTGAATGCAAATTAACCACTGACATATTATTCCTAACCTATGATAATGGCACAAATTAAAAAGCTAGACAACATATTCTTTGGGGGAGACTTCAGAAAACATGGGCTTTTTTATACATGGTAGTGGTAATGGAGCCTGGAAAAACTCTTGTTGAGTTCAATTTGGCAACATCCTACAAAACTACACTTACTGTTCATCTCCTGACCCACTACTCCAGTTTCTAGCTATTTATCCCAAAGGTATACTTCCCAAAGTAATGCACTTTTCCAAGGTTTTCATAGCATTTTTTTGAAACCGCAAAATATTAGAAATAAGAATCTTGCACTATTAGAGACATGGTGAATAAACTATGAACTACCTATATAATAGAGCACCAGTGGTAGGTGTAATAAACAAGAGCTCTCCGAAGGAATACTGAATGATTTCCAAGATAAACTGGGAAGTGAAAAAGGCAAAGTTCGAAATAGATATTATTATATGCCATGTTTTGTATAGGGAATAAAATGATAAAATACATGTATATTTTTTCATTCATGCAAAACAAAAACAAAAAACTAAAGCATAAAGCAAAAATTGAACAAATAAATTACCTGCAAGAAAATGGGTAGAAACAGGATGAATAAAAAATGGGTGAATGGGAATGGAGTAAAAAGATCAGGGTAGGGTAGTGACATTCTCTGTGTAAACTTTTTTATACTTCTGACTTACAGAATCGTGTTACTCTAGTAACTCAAAACACTAAAAAATAAAATCCATCCAGAGGTGGCTAGAACCCAAAATGAAATACAAAGGATAACAGGGTGTAGACCATTATTCTAAATAAATGACAAAGCCACACTGAAGAAAACAAAGAATTAAATTTGAAAAACAGAATTTTAATGAGTTTTTCTACAGTTAAAATCACAATAGCAAATAACTGCATAAAAATTAGTAATTATTTTTCCCATAGAGATACATACTAATAATTCTGAAACTACCTTATATGGTTACTATATAGCTGATCAAACCAGCAAATAAATTTTGGGTAAGAACCAAGTTTCTATTTTTTGTTGTTGTTGTTGTTGTTGTTTTGTTTGTGGAACTGTGGGTTAAACCCAGGGGTGTTTTCTCACCAATCTACATCCCAAGTCCTTTTTCGTTTTGAGATAGGTTCCCAATATGTAACCCTGGCTGGCATCAAAATTTGCCTCAGCCCCTTAAGTTGCTGGTTTGCAAGTGTGTGCCACCGAACCCAGCAAAGAACCAGGTTTCTCACTGTCATTGTCAAGGGCAATGGGGACTCCTAGACCAAGCCACTTATTTGGTGCTAGCTTGGAACTGGACACACTCATATGAATTCATATTTTTAACACATGTGTATAAATAAATATGTCAATACATAAATGGAAACAAATATACACTGATTCCCTTCCTCTGTTCATTTGGTAGCGGGGCTGGTCCTTAAAGTAATGACATTCCCTATAACAATAAGTTTGGGTTTCTAAATACCATGCTTTCATAAAAGGAGAATTCCTTTGAGAAATAACTGATTAAAGGAATGCAAAAAGGAAAGTGAAAGATAAATCTGGATATTCAGCCGAGCCAAAAAAGACATCAAAAGGCACAAGAGTCAAGTAATAGAGCTTCTCCCGGCCAAATATGGATCCAAAATATATGTTTACCAATGAATTATAACCCACATAAATAAATATCCAAGATGCCATATAGATAGAAATAACTGAATAAATATGTGGGAGAGAAGATAAAGGTCATTCTTAATTATAATATTCTAATTACTTTAGACAAAATGATGGATACAGAGAATAAGCATTGGGAAAACACCACAGTAATAAATGAATGGATTATAAAGTTAGTAGACAAAATATGTTAAGAAACAGAATATTCACATAGCCTCAACACAGCTTCCCACAAGAAACCTAATACTTGAAAAGGGAAAAATAATAACTTTATGGCAGAGAAACATAATAAATACTGTGTTTGACTATCAAGGAACTCAACAAAACCAAAAATGACACAAATCAACACCATGTTGCCTTGTGAAATAACATACTAATAAGGACACAGCATTCATTTCCATCATACTTTGGCCAAAAATGTATAACCTGAATCTGATCATGAGAAAACATCAGAAAATGTGAAATTCAGGAGCATCCTACAAAACCTCTGACCAGTAATCTCTAAAAGTGTTGAAGGTTGTGATGGGCAAAAGAAGACTCAGAAACTGTCCTGGTTTAATAAAGGAAGTAGAGTCATGACAATTAAACCTATTTGTGATAATGGACTAAATTCTGATCCAGGAAAAAAAAAAATTTAAATTTCAGTCAAAACATTTTTTTCCGACATGTCCTTTTTAGTTACATCTTAAATGTGCATTTTTTTTTAAATAAAAGCTCATTTTCATAGCAGTTTTATGTTCTGAGAAAAATTGAGAAGGGACAAAGATATCAACACCCACAGCCCCGGCCCAACACAGCTTTCCCTATCAACTGCACTCCCCACCAGAGTGGCACATTTATACAATTAATATCCCTACATTGACACATTACAATCAAAGTCCATAGTTTACATTAGGCTTCACTCTTGGAGTTGTACATTCTGAGCTTTTGACAGATATATAGTGACATGTATCCACATCATAATGTCATACAGAGTAGTTTCACTGCCCTACAAATCATCTGTGCTCTGCCTAGTCAACCCTCTCTCCTTCATAACCTCTGCCAATCACTAATCTTTTCCCTGTCTCCACAGGTTTGCATTCTCCAGAATGCCATACAGTTAAAATCATGAGTACATTTCCAGCTGGCCTCTTCCACTTGGTAATCCACATTTAAGTTTCCTCCATGCCTTTTCATGGATTCATGGCTCATGTGCAGTCTTTTTTGAATAAAATATTTTTTACTGTTTATACATTTTTGAGATTTCATCCTTTCCTTCTTTAAACATTTCACCCAGTTATTTTATTCTTTATGGCCAGGAATTTCAATAGCTGAAGCAACCGAGTGTCATTTCTGCTGAAATTCGCACACAATATTCTGCTTCCTCGTGTCTGGTGTTCTTAGATTGGTTTCTACATCTCGCTGGGAAATGTCAGGATCCAGACTGAGGGTGCATTCCTTCAAAGACTGTGTGTAGCCAGAGCCCAGACAGCCCTAGAACCAACTTGGTTCTCTTCCACAGTGTAAGATGAGTCACAGGTTTGGCTTCCCCAACTTGTCACTTCCACAAAGCCTGGTGTCCAGGTTGCCCTGCTGATGAGGGCACATGCCTGCAGACACTCCCCACAATTCATGTGTGCTTCCTGTTCCAGGCACTCAATTCAGTTCACTTACTCCTTTTCTTGAGGAGTTCTCCCATTTTCTCTAAGCCTAAAAAGAGTTAGCAAAATTATTATATTTAGTTGTCCCCCTCTCCCCAGGCAGCATACCTAGTCTGCTAAAGTAATAGAAGTTTGGGGAACTTAACTTTACAAACTCCTTCCAGAATCATATTATAAATCCATAAGGAGATGAAAATCCTTTATACTTTTATACCTTGTGGGGTTTTAAGGTGTGTGTGTGTTTATGTACATGTATGTGTGGTGTTGGAGACTGAACTCAAAACTCTGCACATGCTATATCTGGGTACTAATTAAAAAATGTTATTCACTGCTTGATCACTCAAAATTCTAAAAATGACACTAAAAATATTTTGAACAATTTTATCATGGGTAGAATTAATGTGTCTTGAGGAAATTAACTGAAACATAATAATAGTTTTAATTAAAAAGACTACTTTTTAAAAAGGATTCTCAATATCTTTCTTTTAAACATAATGAACATGTAATATTTAAGTTCGTGGGAAAGAGCCTATATAAATCCAAGTTTCATGAACATTCTTCTTCTTAAATGGCAATGAAATTAGTAACTATGTAACGATTAAATTTGCAAATGATACACATTTTTCTTTATAAAAACAGTTATATGTACTATTTCATTATTAGAAAGGTATTGGGTCATAGCATTAACATTAAAATGTTAAGATTCAAAACAGAACAATAACACTGGAAGACTTTATCATCTCTAGAAATACTCATGATTTTTCTTTTCTTGTGGTTTATACATTATCCCAATAAGCAGGATTCTATCTAAAGTTATAGGAAAAAAAAAAAACACTGAACGTTTGAAGGACAAAAGGGGGAATAGAAAATAATTCACATGTCTGTATCTCCTAATACAAAAAACTACAGTGGCCAACTTCAAGTTGTTATAGCATATGGGGTTTTAATTTGGGTAGATAAAGAAGGGGAGTTACCAGGGATTGAAGCCAGGGCACTTAACCAATGAGACACATCCCCAGGTCTTTTTTTATATTTTTTAAATTTAGATACAGAGTCTCACTGAGTTGCTTAGGGCCTGGCTAAGTTGTTGAGGCTGGCTTTGAACTCAATCCTCCTGTCTTGCCTCCAAGCCACTAGGATTACAGGTATGTGCCACATGGCTATGTTTTGTTATTCTTAAAGACATAAGTGATTTCTCCTGGAATGGGAATCACTTCCAGGACATGTTAATTAGTGGGAAATAAGGGGAGGTAAACTAGTAGGATGGAATAGAAGGGAACATTTCCTTAGTAGTAGTACAAGGAAGAATGATGTACTCTTAGTCAAAATGTGGCTCCAGATAGAAAGTGCCATCCCTAACAATGTAATAACTGTTCAGAACCATAACGGCCCAAGAGTCCTAGAGCATCCTTTGTAATGAAGAAAAAGTTGAAGTCCTACTACATGATCTAGCTTGATAATAAAAAAGAATCAAAGTCTCATCATTATACATTAAAAGTTCAATCAGCAAAATATTAAAGATCAACAACTAGAAACAGGGTCTTGAAAAATAATCCTGGTTTTAACCAAAAGAGATAACAAGAAAACCTGCAGAGTGACATCCCACTCTACTTCATGTGAAAAGTAAAAACACACACACACACACACACACACACACACACACACACACACACAGGAATCCTTCTACATGGTTAGTATGTAAAGACATTGAGTGTTAAAAAATAAAAGCTGCCACTTATTAACAACATGGATATTTCAAAGAGACACTCAATAGTGTAAATAAACAGCCCCTATTCCATGTAATGTACACAAAGCACAAGAAAAAACATCAGATTTCCCATCAGATGTTACCCAATTAGACATTTCCTAATTGGACACTGAGAATCGAACATCCTATAAAAACAATGAAATCTTCATGAGTCTACTGCAATCTCTGTGTATGCATACAAATATACACATACACACATGCACACACACACACATATGTAAATTACTAAATCAGCATTATGTTCCTCTGCATTCTGACACTTCCCTGGCACCAATGTCATTATTTTGTTAGCAGAGAGAAATGCTCAGATCTCTCAAATTTCCACTCAAGAAAAAAAAAAAAATCTGATCATTTAAAAAGTTGGAGCCTTAGCAGGACCCAGTGACAAACACCTATAATCCCAGTGGATCAGGAGGCTGAGGCAGGAGGATCAGGAGTTCAAAGCCAGCCTCAGCAACTTAGTGAGGCCCTAAGCAACTTAGGGAGACCCTGTCTCTAAAACAAAATATTATAAAGGGGGCTGGGGATGTGCCACAGTAGTTAAGCATCCCTGGGTTCAATCCCTGGTACCAAAACAAAACAAAACCAAAAAAAAAAAAAAAACTCAAGTCAGAGCTTAAGCTGCACTCCAACTAGTACTTTGCTGAGTCAAAATTGAGGGCCACAATACTCTTTCAGACTAAAAGCCTAACAATGCTGGAAAAAGCCTCATTCATTTTGCCCTTTCCTAAACCAATACAGAAGGGCTGGGGGTTTTGCGCAAATGATAGAGCATGTACACAGCCCTGAGTTCAATCCCCAATACCAAAAAAACAAAAAACAAAAAAACTAAAAATCAACACAGAAGCCAGGAGGTGAGAAGTAACCATCAAGGCATTTCTCAGTTTATACACAAGGCAAACTGTTCTCATACCCTTGGTCATCCAAGGTGCCTTTCTTTAAACATGACAGGCTTCACCTCTAATTAATAATACCTCTAATTAATAATAAAGCTTATCATTAATTCAAAAGTACTTTCCTCCCCACTGTCAACCCAGAGCCTCTCACTGCTGCTACAGATACCACCACTTTCATAAATGTGTGTGTCTTCCAGGATCCCAGGAGTCCAATTGTGTACTATAGGACTCAATTTTAGACTGTGACCAAACGAGGTTTAAAAAAAAAAAAAAAATCCAAAGCACTATCTGTTAGATATCTGAAACATGCCAAAAATATTAGGAGGTATAGGAATGGTTGAAGCAACAAATCCAAAACTCATCAATGATTCTCAAATTCTGGCACACACTCCAATAAGATGATTTAGGGTATTTTAATAACTATATGTTAACTTTAATGTGTACTAGGAAAGTATATAACTCCCATAACAAACCCACAGATACAATAGCTTACAACAATAATAAGTCATTCTAAGGCTATTTTTAAGACACTGCTATGATTTAGTGATAACATGCAACATGGATATGACCAAAACCTGTGTACATGCACTAAAGTCTGGAAAACTATGAAATAACATGTAAAACCATCTGCATAACACAACAAAGAGAAATAAGTCCATCTATTCAAAGACAGCTGTTCTTTCTAACGAAAATATAATATTAAAGAAAGGTACTTTAAAGATATACTAAGCCAATTCCAAATAAGGAAATAAAATCTAGAGAGGCGAATATCCAAAGAGGATAAGATCACTTAGGCAACTAGACGTCAATCAAGGACCAAAACAATGACATCACCTTGGTACTAGGGACTTTTAAATGATTGTCTCTCGGTTTTATGTTTGAGAGACACAGCAGTGTTGATTAAATTAAATTAGATTTCCATTAACTGCCCACAATAGGCTGTGTCATTTGTTTTTCCACTAGAACTTCTTCTATTTCTGACATTTTCTTAAGTGCCCTATACAAACTCAAATGACCCAGAACACAAATTCTACCCTGACTACAGAAACCATGAATAGTAGTTCAGAAATGAGAAAAGAGGCTGCAGGAAATTAATTCTAATTGAGCTTAAAAATAAAAGTGGATTGTGAAAGTCAATTAAATTTAAAAGTTAGAAAGTCAAAAGAATTCTTCAAAAAGGCCTAGATTTTAAACACACATCTCAAAAGCAAATGAAAAAGCAAACCGTCACAAAAATAATATAAATAAATACTGCAGATGTATATGAGTTGGCACGGGAAAATGGGGCTTGCACAACAGCAGAATTTCAAGATATTACTTAGGACTACTCTATGGTTCCAAAGTAGTCATTTTTCTTTCCATTTATCACTGGTTTCATCTACACAGTGTGCCTTACACAGCAATGCTACTTACCCATCCTGCCTCTCTGAGTATCTGTGAGGGAAGAAATGACCCTATAATAAACATTGTTACTGCTTATACTACTACTGGCTAGGAGTAACAGATCTTTGCTATCTAATCTGTGCTTATCTTATCTGTTCTTATCTTACCTACTACATGGTTTCATCTAATCCTCACAATCCTTAGTACTGCCCCATAGCTCAAATAGGAAGCAGGAAGGTTAAACAGTTGAAGCTGCATGAACCATTACATTGTAAGTGGTAGAGCCTGAATTCAACCCCAAAATCTTTGACTTGCCAGCCCAACCTTCTAGACTCCATGAATACTCCCATGGTGGCATATATAGTACCACTCCCTTCAGCTTCAATGTAGAAAGGATTAGATGGATGGAATTAAAAACTAGACATAAAATACAACCTGATTTGAGCTGTAGTGGCACCACACACTTGCATTGCTTTAGGCACCTTGCATAAACTAGTGAAAGTTTGCCCTGATTAAATCATGTTTATTGGACAAGGACCACTAAATTCCTCAAAAGATGACAGATTTGCCTCCTGAGTGCACTCAGCACATGTGTACCTGCATTGGTGTGAAAAGCCTCTTGGATCACTCAAGGAGGAGTGTTTCACAGGCAAATGTTAGGTACAATAATGCTCCTGGTATCCATTATTTCCATGAAGGCACTGTGTGTTTACAGGCCACATGAACATCCAAGCAGGGTGGAATATGGGGAGGCACCTATTCTGACTCCAGCACTTGACACCAATTAATAATAGCCCTTTCCTCCTAAATAAAAGAGAATCAAGAACATGAGAAATGGAGGAAAGAAATGTGTGTGAGTTGAGAAAATAAATGACACTAACACAGATGATAAAGGAAGCAGCAGAGTTAAAACAGTTCAGGGGAGGAAAATAACAAACAGATGTAACACTTGATGCTGCTAATGGTTGGGTGACACAATCAAACAAAATAGTGTGAGTAGACCAACTGAGTAGATGAAAGAAATGAGGCCATAGGATGCATCCTGGTTATACAAAGCAGCATTGTACTAATGGGGTGAGGGGAAGAGAGCCAAGCAGAGGAGGAAGAGAAGGAGGAGGAGCCACTGTAAAAATTCCACTACAGTACTCAAGTGATATTTTCATTTTGGTCAGATAACACGCTTTGTCCATGTCTTAAGACACTTCTGCAAGCCGCTTTGTTTAAACACTTAACTTAGCTATATGATCCTGTTAGAAAGAATGTGACTGAAAAGATCAACATCATAATGGGGCAGGGTGGGTATTCCTCTGATTAACAAGTAGGGTGAGCTCCTTGGCAACAAGAAACACAAAGAAGCTTTTGGGGAAAATAATGAATTGGTGTGTTGGCAGTAAAAGCCCAAAGATGCCCAGGAATATGAGAGAGTTGATAAATAGTTAGGAATGATAAAGAGGTTTTTTATAAGGATTTTGAAATTGCCTAGGCCTGGGAAATGAGTGCCAGAGAACTAAGTTCTATCTAGAAAAACGGCTTGGAACACTATCCACTGACAAAACAGAACTTGGGAGACAACAGAGAGTCATTACACATTTTCCAGAATGCTCTCGTTGTAGGTTACATGACTTCAATGGTTCATTCATCTTACAAAATCATCAGCCAGTTCTCCACCACTCATTCATGATTTCCTAATGACTGGAAATTCAACAAGGTTTGAGAGGGAAGTGAAAACAGAGTGCACAAGTTAACAGACAAAATGTCAACCCGAAAAGATCTTTCATTTCCAAATTATATTGCTTAAAATTCACAGGCCAGTATAAAATCAGTGCCATCTAGAGGCAGAGAAGACAAGGACTATTTTATAGCTGGCCATGGTGCAAGACACGCTGCCAAAAAAAACCAACTCATTATTTATACTCCATGAATCCCATTTTTAATTTTTTTTTGTTTTAGTTATACATAATAGTAGAATGCATTTATGCACTTTGATATATCATACACAGATGGGATATAATTTCATTTTTCTGAGTGTGCACTGCAGAATCATTTTGGTCATGTAGTCACATATATACATACAGTAATAATGTCTGTTTCATTCTACTATCTTTCCTATCCCCACAGCCCCTCCCCTCCCATCACTTCTCTCTACCTAATCTAAGGTAAAGCTATTCTTCCCTATTGCCCCCTGCCTTACTGTGAATTAGCATCTGCATATTAGAGAAAACCTTCAGCCTTTGGCTTTGTGGGATTGGCTAATTTTGCTTAACGACATATTTTCCAACTCCAACCATTGACTAGCAAATGCCATAATTTCACACTTCTTTAAAGCAGAGTAATATTCCATTAAATACATGTATATCACATTTTCTTTATCCATTCATTTATTGAGGGACACCTAGATTGGTTCCATAGTTTAGCTATTGTGAACTGAGCTGCTATAAACATTGATGTGGCTTTGTCACTATAGTATACTGACTTTAAGTCTTTTGGGTATAAACCAAGGAGTGGGATAGCTGGATCAAATGGTGGTTCCATTCCCAGCTTTTTGAGGAATCTCCATACTGCTTTCCAGATTGGTTGCACCAATTTGCAGTCCAACCAGTAATGTATGAATGTACCTTTTTCACCACATCCTTGCCAACATTTATTGTAAAATGCCTATATTCTTGATGATTGCCATTCTGACAGGAATGAGATAAAAATCTTAGTTTTGATTTGCATTCTCTAATTGCTAATTCTCTAACTGCTAGATGTTGAACACTTTTTCATATATTTGTTGATAAGCTGTATTTCTTCTTCTGTGAAGTATCTGTTCAGTTCCCTAGCCTATTTACCAATTATTTGGTTTTTTGGTGTTAAGTTTTTTGAGTTCTTTATATATCCAAGAGATTAATGCTTTATCAGAGTTGCATGTGATAAAGATTTTCTCACAATCTGTAGGCTCTCTATTCATGCTATACATTGTTTCATTTGCTAAGAAGAAGCTTTTTAATTTGAATCCATCCCATTTATTGATTCTTGATTTTACTTCTTGTGCTTTAGGAATCTTGTTAAGAAAGTCAGATCCTGAGCCAACATGGTAAAGATTTGGGCCTATTTTTTCTTTGATTAGGAGCAGGGTAAACTGGAAATCCATATGTAGCAAAATGAAATTAAACCTCTATCTCTCACCCTGCACAAAAATCAACTCAAAGTGGATCAAAGATTTAGGCACATAAATCCCATAAAAAAAAAAAAAAGATTTATGTTTAACAAACCGCACTTCCTAGATAACAATTTTTCTTTTAAATTAAAGACCACATAAAACTGATACCAGGATTATATTAACTTGATCAAATTCCAACTAATATGGTTTTTTTTTCTTTCTTGGGCTAGGGATCAAACCCAGAGTCTTAGACATGGTAGGCTACCACTGAGCTACATCCCTAGTCCTTGCACTTATTCCCCCCTCAACTGTATGATTTCTAAAAGGGCAAGACTTCATATTAGAGAACACCAAAGACAATCCAAATTATTGGTTTAAATATAGTTAATGAAATGAACAGCTACTTACATAGGCGAAAATCACTGAAAAGGCAAAAGTAACATTTGAAATAAGAATCTGCTGATCTTGAACTCTTGTATGTACCAAGCTGGGTTCAAGTCAGAAATAATGTATGTACCAGAGTTCAAGACCAGCATGGGCAAGACTCCATCTCAAAAAAGAAAGAGGGGTTGAAAAAAAAGGAAGTGGGGAAATCTGGTTTACCACTCTGATTCAGATCTTCAATGTCCACCAAGGCTCATGTGTTAAAGGCTTGGTAAAGCCTAGTGCAAGGAAATTAGGTCCTCCCTGGGGAACATGTCCTTGAAATGTTTTTAGAGGATAGTGGGACATCATCTCTCTTCTCTCTTCTTTCTCTCCCTCCCCTCACCCTCTCTGCTTCTTGCTGTCATGAGGTGAGAAACTCCTGAAATACATGCCCTCCCCTCTTCCCCCAACTGCTCCCCACCCCAGACTTCTCCACAGGCCCAAAGGTAGGGGCCAAGCAACCATGGACTAAAACCTCTTAAACTACAAGAAGAAATAAACCTTTCCCTGAAAGTTGATTTATTTCTGGGATTTGTTACAGTTAAGGAAAGCTGACTGCCACATTAACAAATTGTGACAAATGTGACATGTAGCGTAAGATGTTAATAATAGGGGAAACTGGGTGTGGTTACTTAAGAAACTTGTCTGCAATTTTTCTATAAATCTAAAACTATTCTAAAATAGATGGGTGTTACAAAATTGAATATGGGGACTATGTACTCTTCTGAGACTGGCTACAGGAAGACTAAGTCCTAAGAGCAACAACAAACCCTTATGGTGAGAGAAGACATATGATCACGATTTTAAACTAACTTAAGAGCATGAGGAAAGGGCTCTGGGTACCAGACGACCTCCAGAGTCGAAACCATCACAGAGCGCCTTGAACACTGCAGACACTTCATGCTCTCTTTCCTAATTACTTGATTAATTTACAACTGCCTCAATAAGCACATGCTGAGTTGAGAACCAAATTTTGGAGTAGGAAGTATTAACTGTTCCCTCCAATTAACTTCAGATACAACACTAATCATGTATCTTGCTCCTTAAAATATCTATTCCCACACACATTGCATTCACTTGAGAAAAATATTGGCTTTGCTTTCTTCCTTACTGAGAACAGAAAAGCCATTCAATAAAAAGCCTCCCAAATTCTAGTCTGTTCCTTTCATAAACATATTTATCTTTGCTGTAGCCAAGTTTCAATTATTCACACCCACCTTGGTCTAAATAAAGAGGAAGAAAAGAAAGAGAAGGAAGATGACCCCAGAGACAACACACCTTGCTCTGCTCGGGCTCTAGACGTTACTAGCCCCTCCTTTGATACCTACCTCCATGAATGATATCCCCAGAGAGTAACCAAGGCCTAGGGCTGTGACTTAGTGGACAGTGCTGGCCTAGCATGTGAAAGGCCCTGGGTTCAATCCCAGCACCACACAAACAAAGTAACTTAGAGTTAGTGCTAACTGCTTTTCCCTTGTCTCACATTCTCCTATGCGGCGATGAGATCAAGAAAGTGCTACCTCCTTCCTGTGCTGTTTGATCTGTCATTCTGCCACCTCTGTGGTTTGGCCCACACTGTTCCCTCTTGGACGATCATAGTCATTCTGACTTGTCCTGCAGCTCCAATCTCACATGGCACTGCTATTCCACATGCTACTTTATGGAATTATTATTCTAAAATGCCATTTGATTACACCATTCCTATTCTTATTAAAGACTCCTCATTCTTTTTCAACTAAAGTTGAAAAGCCAAAATAAATTACCCAGGTAGCCCTTCATGAGCAGTTTGTGCCTCCCTCTCAACAGTCACCTCCCATCACCTTCCCATATGCCACTGACTTCACAATACATGTTCTAGGAACTTGTCACACTCTTTTGCACCTTGGTGCCCTCAGAATCTGCTACACGCACTTCCTGAAACATAGTCCCCCTTCTCCCTGTATAACCACATTTTGTTCAAGACTCTGTGAGACACCTTCTATTACTAACTACGAACATGATTTCTCCTTCTGGGTGTTGGTCAGCTCCCTCTCACTATGCTAACCTGGCTGAGCAGAGTTTCCAGTTTATTTATCTATCTCTCTCAGTAGGCTATAAATAAAAGGAACAACATTTAGTCAGGATAAACTAGCCTGTTTAGGATGAGGTTCCCAAGAACACACAGCATCCAGTCATGATCTATATTCACCGCAGCTCAACCAAACCTAAATATGTGATCTCTGAGCCCTAGGGACAGACCAGTCATCTGGAGAGTGGTAAATACAGCCTGCAACTCTGATGAACACTGGTTTATATATGTGGCAGACCCTTTGCTTATTAATACTTGGTTCACAAACAGAGAAATATAAATCTCTTGGAAACATAAGCACATTCATATAGCTTACCAGATGAACTCCCAAGCTTTCATTTCCCATGAACATAGCAAGCAAATTCAATTATACTATTCAAATCCAACTAAGGCATTTCAACAAATATTAAGTATTCAAATCACTTTGGAGGAAGGATTGTGATGTCTTAGTGAGATGAATAGACAGACATATTAAAGGGATAGGAGATTCATCCAAGTGGATTTCAGCTGCTAATTTCCACAGTTTTTAATTTCTTTAAACAACTGGGCCCTAAGTGGGATTTTCTACTGCACATCATTGGGGAAGGCTTGTGCTTGAAAGGGCCCAGTTAAATACAACTCTGTCCTAGGGTCTCTGTGGGAAGTCCATTCCTGTTTTAGCTAATTGATATTGAACTAGCTTTGTCATTCCCTAGATTTTCTGTAACGCACCACATGCCAATTAATCAAGTTACAGAGATTAGCAGAGGGGAGGGAATGCATTAAAGCTGTGTTCTGCAGGAAGCAGACTTTATTTTCTCCCTGCTGCTTGTCTCATTTCCTCTCCTTGCAATGAGACTTTGTGCCAGTGGAGTAATGGGAAGAAATCTGAAATATTCTGTGGGGAAAGATGCTACAAAATACATTGGTGACGGAGAAGCAACTTCTGCCAGGCAGCTGAACAAAATATTGGTAGTCAGGGTGCAGTACTAGATGAGATGCCCAAGCTTCCAATGAACATGTTTTGATCTAAACTTTGTCAGGGAACCCATCTTCACTTGAAATGACCTTCATTTTCTTCTATTTTTTTTAATTTTTTTTAATAGTTGTATATGGACATGATACCTTATTTATTCATTTTTATGTGGTGCTGAGGATCAAACCCAATGCCTCACAGGTGCTAGGCAAGCACTCTACCACTGAGCTACAACCCCAGCCCCAGGACCTTCATTTTCAAATTCAAACAGAACCTCGCTGGATCACAGTGTCTGTCCAAGTCTCCTAGCCTTGTAGGAAAAAAATTCAAGTTGAAGATATTACAACTCAGGTTGAATGTATTACAGGGGCTACTGAGACTCTTGCTTTGTGACCCAAACACATTGCTAAGAAATCAGGGTCAACAGAAGCCTCAGGGAGGCAAGTCCCATCCAAACGCCCCCATGCTGCTGTCCTCTTGGCATAAGCTGTGCTGCCCTCCACTGCACTGTCAGTGGACAGCTCCTGGCAGCCACCTGAACCCCTGGGCTCCCTAAAGATACAACCAAGCACATCTGGGTTCTTCGGAAATCAGGTGAGTTGTTCTGTCTGCTTTTATTAACCCTGACATATCAGGACAAGTATACTTTTCAGCATTTCTCTGAAGGGTTCTCTGGGGGATACCAACAGGAGAAGAGATTGGGTTATTATTCTACCAAGCTCTCGCCTAACAGAGAAAACACCAGAAACTTCAATCCATCAAAGCAAGAAAACTGCATGGAACTGTACACAAAATACACAAGAGATTAAATGGCTGGTCATGTCCAGGAAAAGAGCAACAATGGCAAAAACAAAAAGCACCCTGTCCTGGTGTGAATTGTTTCTCATGACAATCACCATTTATAGGAGGAGAAAACTTCATCCATTCTACTGTCTGTTCAAAATTATGATCTCTCGTCATCATCTTCCCAGCCATGATGACAGATAAAACAGAGAGAGACTGCATTTTCTTCTTCAGGTGGCTAAATAGCTCATTCATGATGCCAGTGGATGACATATAACAGGACCAGGGCCCCATCTAAATTCTATCACCTACTCTAAAAGAAGCCAAGAGAAAAGATAATAATCTGTCAACATGGGAAGGAATAGGAAAAATAGCAATGGCTTCAAAACAATAAAAGTAGATCAGAACTAAAAAAGGCCAGACTAGCAATATTCAAGTAGAGTAGATGTGCACTTTTTTTTTTTTTTTTTTAACTGGGAATTGAACTCAGAGACACTTTACCACTGAGCTATATTGCCAGACCCCCACCTTTTCTTTGAGACACGGTCTGGCTAAGTTGATGAAGTTACCCTCAAACTTATTATCCTCCTGCCTCTGTCTGTGATTATAGGTGTGTGCCATCACACCACACTAGATGTACCTTAATTGACACAGAAAAAGGAGACATCTGTTTTTAAGAAAAACACATAGGGATGGGTAGGTACCATTTGCTGAACACCTCCAATTCATCAGGCAGCACGCTACAGGTTTCAGTATCAGTCAGGAATTGTCCTCATCTTAGTTAAGGAAACTAAGAACCAACCAGGTGAATTAACCTAAGGTCACCTGAGTGAGTTGGAGAGCCAGGACTTGCCAGCCCTCTCACCAGCTCAAAAGCTGGTGTTTTTCCCTGCATAACACTGCCACTCGTAGAAACAAGCACTTTCAAGAGATAATGTTGGATCCCACAGACACACACCAAGAGCCAACAACCAAAAGTTCAACTTTATTCGGTCTTAAAGGCCAAAAATGGCATAATTCCATATTTCTACACCTTCATGTACAGATAAGGACTCTTTACTAAGTAACTGACTAAGTGATGTGCCAGGAATTACTAAAAAGAGGCATTTATAGAACAGAATTTAGTAGTTCGTACAACTGACTGGGGCTGCTCCATATTCCACCATGGTGACAGATGTCCAAGAACAGTGTGACGATTCATGCCATGTGTCATCTGGGCCTCAGAATGCTGAAATTAGGTGAAACATTACTCTAGGGTCTGTTGAGGGTGTTTCTGGATGAGAATAAGGCTTGATTTGGCAGAATGAGTGAAGCACACTGCCTCAATGTGGTAGCTTTGCCTAATCCATTGAACACCTGAATACAATTAAAGGAAGAGGAAGAAAGAATTTTATCTCTACATCTTTCCAAATTGACACAGAGGTCTTCTCTTGGTCCCAGACTTGGATTTGGGCTGGAATTGACAAAGAGTCTCCAGGTTCTCAGACTCAAACTGGAACTCGCACCATTGTCTCCGCTGGTTGTCGGACCTTCGGGCTCAAGATGGAACTATAGATTCCAAAACCATGTGAGCCATTCCTTATAATAGATCTTTTGTATGTCTTAATTGGTTCTGTTCCTCTGAAGAACCCTAATAAAAAACAGATAACATCAAAAAGCTCCAAAAACCTGAAACACATTTGAAAAGCTGGGATAACCACAGTACTGCCTAAGGAAACTATCAAATCTTCAATGATATCCTGGATTGGTTGTAGATCAAATGCTGGTACAGTTAAGGGGTTTTTGTTTGTTGTTTGCTTACAATATGGGACTGAACTCAAGGGCATTCTACCACTGAACTTTATTGGGGATGAATGAGGTTCTTTTTATTTTTTATATTGAGGCAGGGTTTTATGAATTTCCCAGGCTGGCCTCATACTTGTGATCCTCCTGCCTCAACTTCCCTTGTCACTGGGATTACAGGCAGGCATCATCATGCTCAGCCTGATAGTCTCTTATATTAAATCATTGTTGTTAAAGATGCCTCATTATGGATGAATTTATTATCTAATCCATTGGGATATATGATAAACCCAACAGCATATATTAATGTATAATGAAATCAATATATTAACTAGATTTTAAAATTATAGTTGAAATAAGAATTATAATGCCAAAGCAGATGAATACATATACCACATAGTCCTACCACAAAATTCCCCAACAAGTGATATATCATTGTTGTCACTGAGTTTCTTTTGCCTGAAAGTAGAAAAAAAAATCAGGGCACCTTGTATAGAAGTCTGTGACCTAAGAAAAAATTAAAAACTGAGAACCATCAATCTGAAGACAGTAAACCCAAGTTCCCTTAAAATTTGTTCTCTCTCTCAGAATCCTTATGGTTAGAAAGTTATTATTTCCATTTGGCTAACATAAAACCTTCTCTGTTTTCACGTAAGCTTAACTCAAACTACACAAAATACAACAAATTATTTAAACTCCAATACCTAACAGAACTCCAAGGGTCAACTTTTACTGGATGTGTAGTAGGACCTATTCCCCACAGGATTCATGCTATCCAACTCTGTATCTGAGTCTGATTTCCAGGTAGCTCTGTCTTCACTGGCCAACTATTTCTATTTCTTCATTGTGAAATGGCTATTACTTAGGAAAGATCCTTGCTATAGGGAAGAAATGATATGGGATATATGATAAACCCAATATCATATATTAATGTATAATGCCTTTCAGAAACTATTTTCTTGGCTTTCCCAAACACACTCAACTCCTCCTCTGTTCCTACACACCACTGAGTCTTAACTACTGTTTTGGAACCCGATTCTCAAATCATCTCAGCAGGTCACATCTGGTCATTCTCAAGTTTAGCAGCATTCTCTGACATCCTGTAAGTAGGGAGAGAAAGAATTGTTTTTCCAGTTCACAAACAGATTTAGCATGGGAATTATTCACTTAGAGGTTGAAACTATCTCTTTGACATTGACACTGACTTCAAATTACATAATGTAATCCAGAAGCCTGGAAAAATCCTTAAACTACACACAAAACCCTCCATGTATATATTCATGTAGGTATATATGTGGGGACTGCCCATAGCTCTAACTGGATTCTAAAATGATAAGAGGTGGTTAGAAATCATAGCAATAATTTGAAATCATAGAAATCATTGCTATGATGGAATGCTCTCAATCCCATTCAAAATTACAAGGTCTCATTACTGAAAAAATAGCTGAAAATAACATTGTGTTAAAAAGGTATATCTAATTTAAGAAGTTTTTTTAAAAATCTCTGAAATCTGTTGGATTAATAAAGAGTTTATGATTTCAGAGTGATCCACTCTGGGATAAGTCAAGACAAGAGAATGGCATTAGAAAGTCCAGGACAAGAATTCAGAAGAGTCAGGTGAATGGTACATGCCTATAATCCCAGAGGATAAGGAGACTGAGGCAGGAGGATTGCAAGTTCAAAGTCAGCCTCAGTAACTTAGCAAGACTCTAAGCAACTCAGCAAGACCTTTTCCCTAAATAAAATATAAAAAAGTGATGTGGATGTGGCTCAGTGGGTAAGCACCCCTATGTTCAATCCCTGGTACAAGAGAGAGAGAGAGAGAGAGAGAGAGAGAGAGAGAGAGAGAGAGAAGAACTCTAAGAAAACACCAAAAGAGAGAGAGAGAGAGAGAGAACTCAAAGAAAACACCAAAAGGACCTGGTAAAGGGTACATTATAAGTCAATCAGCCGGAAAACCATTTTTTACATCTAGGAATAGATTTGGTGATCTGAACATACAATTCAAAGGGCTGCATCATGGGTGGTTCTGAGGTTGGCTGATAATGCCTCTCACCTACTACCCACCTGCACCTACCAGGCTGAAAATGTGAAATTATGCCACTCCATCCAGAGAAGAAGCACCAGGCAAAGAAATGCTGTCCCTGGCAAGGTGCGAAGTCTGTGAAAGAGCATAATATTGTTGTGAAAATATTTCTGCTACTTTCACATATCACTTAGGCTAGTAAAAAAGACATTGTTACTGTAATTATGTGAATTCAGTAAAACCTAATGAGGCCCTCTTAGCTTTCAACAGCAAATGTAGAATGTAAATAGCAGGAATTTTCTTGAGATCCTGGAGGAAAGGAATATAAAAGATATTCATGTGTTTCTCTTCCGATGCTATAGCTGGTTCAGGAATATAGGATTTTACCCTTCAGAACATCCTCTCTCCTTTAGTTGTTCTATAAAATAAGAATTAATAACTAGAAAGCTTCTCCACTACCAAATTATATTCAGAAATATCAAATCAGAATTAAGAACAATTATCTTTCCCTCCTTCATTGTGACTTCCCCTGGCAACCCATTGATTGGATAAATAACAGCCTGTCTCCCTAAAGGCTTCTAGACATTCAGAAGAGGTTGAAAGCTGACTCTACCACTTTTTAATTTGTTGCTTCTAAGCCACAAATCAAGGCCTACTTTGTGGAAACTGATTTGGCCCCTGAAAAATTTTTCCTTTGCCAGCTGACACAATGTTAGGCTCTGTCAATAGAGGTCACTGCAGAGATGTTGCAAAGGAAGGAGTTTGTGCTGAGTCCTCTGGGCTCCAGGGTCCAGCCCTGCAGTGCAGGCTGCAGTACTCAGCTCCCCAAGGAGTTCCCAGAAAGGTCAGCTCTTCCTTTGGGTTACGTTCATACCACTGTGCTTCCTACAAGACACTTCTCACCAAACATCCTTTGCCAGCACCTAGAAGGCATATTATCATAAAATTTCAGGGTGTTGTTTCAGCAGTTCCACCAGCCTACCACGGCTACTTTTAAGCTATTTTAATAATTTTTTTTGGTAAAAGAAATTGAACCCAGGAGACCTGAACCACCTCCCCAGCCCATTTTTTATTTCAGTACAAAGTCTTGCTAAGTTGCTTGGGACCTCCCTATATTGCTAAGGCTGGCTTTTAACTTCCGATCCTCCTGCTTCAGCCTCTGAAGTTGCTGCAATTACAGGCATGTGCAACCACACCTGGAAAATAAATCTTACTATTTTACTTTCCCTGATCCAGCTACAGTGTGATTTCTGCCTGGTGATTGGGCCCTTACCTATACACCTGTACCTCTAGAAGGCTGAAGCAAGAAAACTAGATCTAGGAATGCTGAGAAGTTCAGACCACAAAAGCAGAGAGGTAAATTACTATGCAGTTACATGTCTCAGTTGCCATCTTTTGCAGAGCTTGAGCTGGCAGTCCAAAATGGAGAAGACATCCTAGTGCCTCTACTAACTACCACTCTGTGCAGGGTCTTGGGTCATATACAGGAAGCACAAAGAAGATAGCATGGCACCCTAAAGGAACCACTAACCAGATGGAGACACTGGAGATATATAAACTTCAAAGCAGTGAGCTGCAAAAGCAACAGTGATAGTTACAGGAAATAATGTATAGGGTAATAATGGATCTCAGGCTGAGATGTATAGTGTCTTTCTTATCCTAAGCAAGAATTAATTATCTGCAAAAGCCCTGTGCGACAGAGAAGAGGACTACTCTTCAAATGGTCATCCAAATCTCCATTTGTCCTGCAATAATGAGGTATTACTCAAATACTCAAATCCAATGGACCCTGGACTCCTGCTGTGACCAGTTACCTTTTACTTCACTGTTCAGGTAGAACTAAGTAAACATTTGGACAGAGGGAGAAAAAAATAAAGGAAATCTCTTTCAATTCAAGTGTGTCTGACAGGGGGAGTTCTGCCTAAAAGATTTTTAAAGAAGAGATTAGAGAAACATGGTGACTATAATCTATCAAGGCCAAATTAAAATGCCCTCAATAAAGCCCCTCCACATGAGGCTATTAAGGAAACCCAATAACCACATGGTGAAGAATAAAACCCTGTCATTCACGGAAAGACAGAAAAAGTGATTCAGGGCCGAAGGCAGGAATAAAGAGACTACCTTTGGCTCACCACAAGAGTAACAGTGGGGAAGCTCGGAAGGAGAAGCCCAGGAGCAGGAGGGTTCTAATGAGCCATCTGGAAAGTGGGAGAGAACATCAAAGGGAGCAAAAGTGAAATTTTCTAATGATAAATAAGAGCAGTTTCTGACAAGGAAACCACAAAGAATGCCAAAGGGCTTGTTCAAAATGAAGGATGCCCACTCTCCTAGCAATCACTACAGGCAAGGGGCACAGCCAAGATGAGAAGCCCTTCCCCCACTCCTACAGACAAAGAGTGATCATGACAATTTTTTAAAAGAGGGCAGTGGTTAAACACAAGTGTCTGAAGTACCATTTCAGTAATGCAGTGTAATCAAAATTATATTAAAAGCTTATTTCTCCATTCTCTTATCACTCTTCTGTAAAACCACTTGTCTTTGTTTCTGTGTAAATATTCATGAATTATATATTTACCATGTAATATTTAAAATGTCTTCCTAACTATGTGTTCATTTATAAGAATCTAAAGTTCTGTATTTCATAGACTAGTAAAAATTTCAATAAAGGTCTAGGGACTAGATTAAGCAAATCTGTGTTAATGAATAAGCAATGATTTAATTTGCCAAATGCAGTCATGTGTTTAAAATCTCTATCACTCCATGAAAGAAAGAGTATTTTAACACCCAAGAAAGTGCAAGGAAAGCATCTCAAGACAAAGGAGACTCCTTTAAAATGAAGAAAGACATTTATAAAACTTGCTACATTGCTTTTGTATTTTCAGTTTTCCTAGAAACTAAAAAAAAAAAAAAAAAAAAAGGTGGTCATGGACCAGGACCCAAGTTTGAAAACCACTACCCAGGAAGCAAGAAACTAAACAGACACACACATTCTTACATAAAAATTTTAAAATGAAGAGGCATTTAGAAAATGAATTTTTTAAATAATAATGAAGACAGAAACAGGAAGGAAGGCCGATTATGAATCACCTTAGCTTCAAGACAAAGTGCTGGTGCATGAATGTACAGGACACAAAGAGTCCAGAGAGAGGTGACCCACAGGATGTAACCAAAGGAGACCGAGGACAAACTAGGGAAACAAGGACTCTGAAGTCAGGACTGACAAGAAACTGCACAACTTCCAATTGTGACACATCTCCTCACTTCACCCACAGGGACCTCCGGTGAGCGCAACTGCTGAAACAGGACCTCTAGGCGCAACAGGAAAACAGCTTCTCTGAGCACTGGTCCAGGTGTGCACATTTTAATTACAAATTTTAATCACATTAAATAGACACAGGATTTGTGTGGGCTCCCTCTGCTGGGTCTGCCAAATACACGTTAGCTGCCATTCTTTGAAAAATAAATGTCTCAATAAATGTTTTCTAAACATTTAGTACTGAAGCTGTAGAACAGTGGGTTTCAAGTCTCAAAATTCTTCTATACACCAAACAATCATAACATTTTGTATAATTTGCAAAGAATATGACTCCACTCACCCTCCTTACACCTCAAGGGTAAACATTATTGTGACTTTGTTGTTTGGTAGTCCCATGAATTTTTTTCATACCTACTTACATATTTCTCTAATTGAAAAACTGGATACCTGTGCACACAAACAGGGGGACAGAAAGCACAATGAAGTACATAAGAACACGCATGGCTAGGTTTACTTTGTTGTTGAGCACATTTTTAATATTGATTTAGAAAGATAATTTAGCTCCCTGAATACAACATTAAAACCTAATCCTTGTTGACATTTGTACCTCGAGTTTACGTTTGTTAACTATTATAAAATATTCAATATACAGAGTTCATTTTACTTACCCTGGCTCCTATCGATGGACATTAGTTTCTTTTTTTTTTTTTTTCTCTTTTCAAGTTTTAAATACAACATCCCAGAGTACACAATTTTGTTTTCATTAGAAACTGCCAAATTACACTGCAAAGTCGTGGTAATAATGGATATTCCCAACAGAAGGGTATAAAATTTGGGGGTCCTCTAGACATTTCAGTTTTCCAGCTTATTAAATTTGCTACTCTGATAGGTTTGAAATAACATTTGGTTGTTTTAATTTGCACTGCCTTGTTTACTGAGCAGCTGATCCTTGTTTACCTGCCAATCATGTATTACCTTCTTCTATCAACAGGTCACTTACAATGTTTGACCACATTTCCCTCATTAAACAAAACAAAATAAAAACGTGATGTTTAAACAAAAATAAAAACACCTACATGGGTGGTTAACACCCACATCCATTTCCAGCAGGAACAGTACTGAAAACTAGAAAGTCCTTTCATGCACATACCAGATCACACCAGGTCACTCTTCACAAGGTAACAACTAAATTTGTTACTCACTGTTCCCTTGCTTTCCATTACAACTGTTCCACATATGCATGCACTCCTACTACATTAGCCATTTTGGCCCACATTTTCATCTCTTTATAAATGTAATTATACAATGTCAAGAATCTGTAGCTTTCTTTCATTGCTCAGTGCTGCTTTTTATATTCACTCATGTTGAACCATGTAGTTGTGATTTCCTTCCACAGATATGTAACACTACATACCACCATATGAAGTTGTTCCAGTTTGAGACTAACATTAACAGTGATAAGAAACATTCTCATTTATTTCCTGATAGATGAGACAAACTCAAGAATGTCTCCAAAGTCTAAAAATGAGAACAGGATTTCAGGTGTGGTTTTCTTCTTTTTATTTACTTTTGAAAAAGATTTCATTTTAAATGACACATAATGTATATATTTCATTTTAATTGACACATAATGTATATATATTTCAATGTGATGTTTTAATTACATATACACCTATATAATGATTAAATGATTAAATCAAGCTAATTAGCATATTAAAAAAATAACCACCTTATGTGCTTATTTTTTTAATCACAACATATACACAGTATTTGAGTTCATTCTGGAAAAATCATACATGCAAGGAATTTGACTTCAATCCCCTTCCCTCCCTCGCTTTTCCTCCCCTCCTCCTTCCCCCACTCTAACAAACTTCATTTCTTCTACAAATAATAAAGGTGAAAACCTTGATATATGAGTATAACATGGTTTTGTTTAATTCATTCCATATTTCTTCACATTTCCCATCCTTCCTATCTTTCTTCTAGCCACCAATCTTCCCTGCATCTTCATGATACCTGATCCCCTCCAAAACCACCTTCTTTCCTTTATTTTACTTTAGCTTCCACATGAGAGAAATCATTCAACCCTGATTTTTCTGGTCTGGCTTGTTTCACTTGGCATAATTTTCTCCACTTCCATTTACCAGCAGATGCCATTATTTCATTCTTTTCATGGTCTTGTGCCATAGAATGAAACAATAAACATTCCAATGTGTATATATAACACATTTTCTTGATCCATTTACCTACTTACAGGCATCTGGGTTGATTAGGCTATTGTGAATTGTGCTGCCATAAACATTGGAGTGGCTGTTATCCCTGTAATAGGCCGATTTTAGTTCTTCTACATAAATATCTAGGAATGCGAAGTAGAATCACATGGTGGCTCCATTCCTAATTTTTTGAAGAATTTTGCAATCCCACCAACAATGTATGAGCGTACCTTTCTCCCCATATCCTCACAAGTATTTATTATTCTTCATGCTCTTGATAATTGCCATTCTAATTGAAGTGAGATGAAACCTTAGTGTACGTTTGATTTGCATTTCCCTGACTGCTAGAGATGTTGAACATTTTTTCCACATATTTCTTGGCCATCTGAGGTGGCGGTTTTTGTACATCCCAGAGCATTCCATGGTTCCATATATTCACTCATCCTTAGTATTTTCAGACATTTAGCTACTGGATTCTATTTTAAAGACCAGGACTTTTTGAATATTCAACACAGGTCTTTTGTCAATTATACAAAAAGCAAATTTTCATTCAACATGTAGCTTGTCCATATTTTTATTTACGTATTTACTTCAGCCTGTCTCAACTTCACTTATGGAGCCTGTCATTAGGCAAGTTTACATTAACGTAGTCAACTTTAACACTTTTCCCCTCAAGGATTTTTGTACTTATACATTCTAACATTTCAGATATTATATTCTATCAAGGTGATAATGAAAATCTCCTATGTTATCTTCCAGAATTTTAGGGTCTTCCTTTCAAGAAATGGATTAATTTATTCAAAAATAAATTTTGCATTTGGTATGAGATAGACAATGAATTTTCCCTAGATGATTGTTTGAGAACAAATGATACAGAACCCATCATCCCCCACTTACTTAACATCACTTCTATTTTATAATAAGTTCCCAACTCTAAGAAGTGTTTCAATGTTCTCTATTTGATTAACCTTTTGCCACTGCTAAAGTATCTTAATAACTACAAAACTATAAATCCTAATACCTGAATAAGGCATATCTCCTTATACTTATGCTCTGCCTTTGAGTTTTAAAATTGATCCTTCAATTTTTCTAACTTACCCATTGGGCAGTTTGATCAGACTTACATAAAATGAACAGATTAACTTTACGAAATTACAATCTTTATTATATTATTTCCTACCCATTAAACTAAAAGCCTGGTATGTACCTCTTTATTCTCTGTATTTTAATAACATTTATTGATTTTTAATTTATTTATTTTGTAGTACTAAGAATCAAACCAAGTGCCTCATTAATGGTAGAGTAAGCACTCCACCATTAAGTTACATCTCCAGTAATATTTGATAATTTTATCCACAAGTACCTTCAGCATATTATATAATTCACACTGGGCACTTCAAAATTTTAGTAACAACTATAAATGAAATCTTTATTCTATTCTATTTTCTAAATGGTTATTACCAACAGAAAAGAAACACTAACTTTTTCCATATTCTTACATCTAATAACTCTGAGCTATCATTTAATTATGATGATTGATCTGGATATTCTATTAATTTTCTGGGTAAACCATCAAAACTTATGCAAATAATGCAGTCTTCACTGATGTTTTTCAATGCTTATAAACTGAATTTCTCTATTTTACCACACAAACTAAAATTTCCCACACAATTTTTCCCACACAAAGGAGCAATGACAGCACGTGATTCTAACTGGTAGTTAATTTTGATAGAAATGTTTATAATGATTCACTATTAATTAGGATGTTTGCTGTCAGTGTTTGACAGATATCATTTAGAAAGTTCAACAAGTTCCTTTCTATTCCTAGTTGGCAAAAGTTTTTATTCTGAGGCATTAATGTCGTGCAATGCTTTTTTAATGTCATAGGATAATTAAATGTCAAAAAATTCTTTTTTCAATATCTACTGAAGTAATAAAATGCTTTTTCTCTTGTATCATTAATATAGCAGAATGTAATATATGCATAATAATGAGTAGGGTACAATTTGCAGATATTTCATCTAATTCTTTACATGTTCATTAAAAAAGAGAAGGATTGATAGTTGATAAGATCAACCCTCTAACACCTTCTTAAACTGCTTTGGACATTAATGCATCTAACCTCATAAAATGAATTTAAATAGATGTCCATTTCTATTTTATGATACAGACTATACAAGTCTTTCACAATTTTGGTAAAAACTAGTGTAAAAATATCTGAAACTGATGGAGAAGATGCTACTAATTCTAGATTTAATTGTTTTTAGTTTTCTGTTGTGTGCAATTTGTGCTCTTCTCTTTATATGCCCTACGTTTTTAGGAATTCCTGATATTTGTCTGCCCTATGAAAGCAGGGGTGGTACATGCTCAAGTCAGGTTTTTTGACAGACAGGCCCAAGTGCTTTCCTTCTTCAATCTTGTTTTGTTCCTAAACTTACATTAGGAAAATTTCAAACACATGCAAACATAAAAAGTATAATGAATCCTTATGTATAAAACTCCCAGCTGATTTACAATTCACAACATTTCATCCATCCTCAAATGGCAAATCCCCCATCCCACGATATTGTGAAAAAAAGGAGACATTGCAGCACTTTGCCCACAGATATTTCAATACACTTCCCTAAAAGATAGAACTTTATAGAAATGTAATATTATCATCACAGCTGAAAAAAGTGAAAAAAAAAAAAAAAGAAAGAAAAAGAAAAACACTCCTTAGCCAGGTACAATGGCACATGCCTGTAATCCCAGCATCTCCAGAGGCTGAGGCAGGAGGGTTTCAAGTTCAAAACCAGCTTCAGTAGAATGGAGGGTCTAAGCAACTCAGCGAGACCTTGTCTCTAAATAAAATACAAAAAAGGGCTGGAGATGGGGCTCAGCGGCCCAGTGCTCTGAGTTTAATCCCCAGGACGAAAACAAAAAAAGCATATTTTAAAACATTCAGTTAGTGTTTGAATTCCTAATGGCCTCAAATGTTTTCTTTTTCATTAAAAATGTTTTATGTTAATAAGATCTACACATTGTGATTACCTGATCTTTCTTTTAATTTCTAGATGTCATTTCTTCTTGTTTTTGTGAATTTACTTAAAGATATTGGGTCACTAATGCAGAACACAGCTTCTCGAACTGACAAAGGAACATTTTTATATTTCCAATTGGTCATGAACTGAGATGGGAGCCTACTACACACAACAAGTACACAAACTACACTCGTGCAACTCAGAAAGAGCATTTAAGAACATCTGAAACCATCTACATGCTAACACAAAAAGTACACGGACATGCTGGAGGAGGACAACTTGCACATTTGTAAACACTCTGCAGTGCTTAAACATTTCTACTATTTACTTTCTTTTTAAAATTTTTTTATAGATTTTTTTTAAGATTTTTGTTCTTTTTAGTTAAACATGACAGTAGAATGTATTTTGATATATTTATACACCCCCAAGACTAGGATCCTAATTAGAGTAAGATATACAACTATTTACTTTTCGTTCCTATTATATTCTGCATATCTCATCTTGAGCAACACTGATATAAATTTCCCATAGTCTAGATTTAGATTTTTACATCTCTATGTGATTTCAGCTATCTATCTGTCCTCTATATGTCCTATAAATGTGGGAGTTGAATCTATAACTTCATCAACGCCAACTTTTCAGGCAAGTCTTTACTGTTGGTATCATATTGTTCCATCAGAGACACAGAAGTGAGACTGACCCCATTTTTGAGATATTAGTACTCATTAATGAACATAAAATTAACACATTTTGTCAAAATGTCACTAGTAAATTTGGTGCCCAATGCTTATTATTTGAAAATATCCCTTAGGAAGATGTCCTTCTCTCAGGTACCACTGTGTCCCTCTATGACCTCAATTACTAACAGTACAGAACTTCTAGCTATAAGTTTTAACTTCCCATCCTTTTGTGAATATCTTGTCACCTAGTTGTGTTGTAGATGTTATTTGCACTTTTTTGTTTCACTGTTTCAGCTGATGTATCACTTGGAAACACTAGGGATATTATTAATAGGCATACCAACCTGTCTCCTAGGATTAAAAAAAAAAATTCCTTGTAGCATCTTAAAGTAAATATTGAATTCATTGATTTTGAGAGGTTCCAATGTTTTTAAATAAACACATTTAAAACTAAATATGCCAAAAATACCCTGTTATCAACATCTCATTACTTTTGCCTTTTTAATGCTATGACTGTATGGTTTAAGTAGAATCTAGCAATACTCTCCATCATAAAGTGACAATCTCTCCCAACAAATGAGCAATATGAAATGAGTATTTTCACTGTTGGTGAGTGGTAAGTAATACACAATTTAATATAATATTTCTCTACTCATGAATCTAGAGTTGTGAATTTCTTAAATTTATGAGGCCATGAAAATTTTCATCATTCTTTAAAATTGCTTTCTAACTACAAACTACAATATAGTCAAGCAGGCATAGATCCATGTTATAGATTCTTTCACATTTGTTTAGACTTCACCTATCAACTAATAATGGGCAATTTATTTTAAATATTCCAAAAAACTATATAGATTTGACCCCTGGGTACAGAATATAAATGGACATCCATATGTAGACACAAAACATTTATAAAAATGACAGAATTCATATGCACTCACATATAAATACAGTTTCCTATTTTAAAAATAAAATGAATCGAGCTTTTTAATCATGGTTTTCAGATAGCCTTTATCATTACTCATGTTTTCTGCTTAATCCACAGTGGTGGTGGGTTTTTTTGTTGTTGTTGTTTTGCTTTTTTTTTTTTAACAAAAATAAAATCTTCTACCATAATCAAGAACTTGGCAAATTCAACTTTTAATTCTTCAGTCTCACTTTATGTATTAAGGTTAAAATACTGCATACATAAAAGTTCATAATTTATTAGGGTTGTTGCTTGATATATTATACCGTATTTATCATCATTTCTATACATTCTATATTACCTAAGAACAGTACTGCTATACCCATCTTCTTTTGGTAATCGTTTGCTGCATATATCACTTTCCCATCCTTTATTTTCAACATTAGGTGTCCTTTGTTTCAGATTTCTCTAAATATTTAATCTAGTAATGAGTTTCTTTAATTGCTAAGTTTAACCCATTTTAATTTGTAAATACTGATATATTTGAATTTATGCCTATATTTTTCATTCCTACTTACCATCTTCCTTTTATTTCCTTTCTGCTGACTTCTTTTAAACTGACAAAGCTTTCTAAACTATTATTTTTTCACTGTATCAGTATGGAAGGCATGGAGTCAACTCAGTATCCTTTCCCTAAATGTGAAAACTTTAGCAGACTTTACTTATTCATTGCCCCTTCCAATTTGTTAGAGTCATTTGTAGTTTTCATTTTATCTTTTTTTCAAAACACAAAAGGGTTTTTCCCCCATGTTCAGATAAAACAATGTTTTGTCATAGTTCATTTCCTTTCTATGCGCATCATTGTTTCTTTGGCCCTGTAATTCTACAATTTTCTTCTTGCTGAATTACATATTATACTTAAATGATTACAAAGATTATTTAATAACAGGAAAGCTTTATAACAAGAAATAGACAGGTATGGTGGCAGACATTTGTAGGAGGCTGAGGGAGGAGGACTGCAAGTCCGAGGCCAGCCTGGGCAACTTAATGAGACTCTGCCTCAGAATAAAAAGTACAAGGGCTGGGGATGCAGTTCAATCGCAGAGCACTGGCAAGTTCAATCCCCAGTATGTATGTACATGTGTATGTATGTATATGTGTGTGTGCATCTATATATGTATTCATATATGTATATAAAATTCTATATATGTATCTGTACATGTATGTACATATATAAAATTCCTATCCACAGAAAAATGAAAAGAAAAAAAGAATTTCTTGAGGGTTAAGATTAGATCATACTTAGAACCAATACTTTGAGAACAGAAATTCTGAAACCACTACGTCTCTCTCCTCCCCACTCCCACTGATGAAAGACAAGCTCCCCTTGGGTCTTAAGCAGGTGCCCCTTACAAAGCAGTTCTGTGGAAATCAAGAAAATACAGTAAATTAGGCAATGAATTCAGAAGACTCATGTTCCAGGTTTCGCTCTGCTGCTGACTGGCTGCACATCCTTTTGCAAGTCATTAAACCTTTTGAGACCTCAGATTCCTTATATTGAAGTGGAAATAATCTACCTCACACAATTTTTATTAAGAGCAGTAAATGAAACTATGAACTGAAAGCACCTTATCAAATTATAAGGAAATCAGACTCACATGCTCCTGTGTGCAGTAATTTTTAAACTATAAATCAGAACACGCAGTAACTTTATCTGACTAGATTAGCCATGCATGTTCCCTGCTAAATTGGACTGAACCCAAACAAACATGAACCAAGGAAAGGGCTATTTCACCACCACCCTCCTATTTTCCATCTTCTGTGGTAGCCTGGATTTTCCCTCCATTAAAATGCTAGTGTGCATCTCATAGACTTCATAGCCTTCATTGCCTCTCCCACGGCAGGCAGGCTTATAAACATCAGTGTGCACGTTCCTGTTTTATTTCTCTAATGAGGTAAGCTGGACTGCACACCTGTCCAGTGCTGTGACCTGTACATCACATTACCGGCATCACAGCCCCTCTTGCAGATTAATTGTAAGTGACATTCTATCACTTGGTCATATTTCCGAGACTCTGACCTGTCTTTGTTCATTTCTTTTAGTTTCCTAATACATCCACATTCTTTGTAATAGTTATTATTCCTAATTTAGAAAACAGTCAATTATTCCAAGAAGTAAGACCACTCTAAGCTCCCCAGAGACGGCTCTGATGGCCTTTTGGGAAGGCTAACCCATTATTGAATTATCATAGATTCACAGGATATCATAGATTCACCTGCGGAATCAAGCAGAAAGAAAAGAGAATGAGGAGACAGTCTCATCCAGTCCTTCCCAGCTAATGACTTATTTAATACAATACAACAATGGTTATTTATTAGCCTAAGGTTCCTATACTATTTATTTTCATATTAACAGCCAATTTAGCTTGTGTTTGCAGAAGGGAGTTTTGTGACCATAATAATTCCTCCTGTTCCAATGAGCAATATTTGGAAGGAGATTGCTACAAGAGTAAATGAAATACTTCCTGAGCCTACTTTAATTCTACTTCTTTCTCACAATGAAAATGGAGCCATACGAATTAACATACGAATTAAGGATAAATGATAGAATTCTTTAGGAAATGGACTCAAGCTATTTAGGAATTTTTGTAATTTGCAAAAATGCATCTAATATATTACACTAACAATATAACAGAAGCAAGGAGTTGAGTGTTTCTGAGAATGGCCAGAGTATTTGACTTCTTGACTAAAAAAGTTTTATGCACTCAAACACACACTTCAAAAACAACAGCAATTAAGACATTCCAAATCATCATTTGAATGAGAGTAAAGAAAGAGCTTAGGAATGAGAACACAGTTTAGAGTTGAAGCCAATACATCTCCAATCCCCTAAGGTATATAAGAAGTTCATTATCTCTAACAGCATGAAAACATAATTAACTTCTACTAACTGAGAACTGAAATAACCTGACCACAGGTTTCAGGGTTGTATCTTTAGTCAATCTGGATAAGAGTGAATTTGAGCCACAGACAATCCATTCACAAGCCGTAACTTGGAGAAAAGCAGGTGAGTATTGAGAGAAAGGATAAGGTCAGACAAGAGAAAACAATATCTGATTTCTGAAGTTATATTAATAACAAATCTGCCATGTACAATAGAGGGTGAGAAACCATGTACAAAAGACATCATGAAAAACGGATGCTTCAGGCTAGGGTTGTAGCTCAGTAATAGAGCACTTGCCTAGCACATGTGAATCACTGAGCTCAATCCTCAGTATCACGTAAAAATTAATAAATGAAATAAAGGTATAAAAAAATGGATGCTTCACTATAGCAAAATAAAAATCAAGACTGATTCTACCAACTTTACTGAGATAACCTTTGTTGACATTAGCACAAAATGTAAATGATGTCCTTCAGAGATGAGAAACATCTCAAGACTCACCTCATGCTGGGAGAAGAGCCGAACACCCTCCAACTGGTGGAAAACTGGGTAGTGCTGGGAGTCAATCTGGTCACGCCGGTACACATCACCCACCACCAGGAAGGCATCCAGTCCTGCATGCACCAAGTCCCACTGGTGTGCAGAAGTGTGTGCTCTCAACATGTGAGTTCGATTCAGGTAGTAATTGTCCCCCTTCTTCCTGCTGGGGTGGTGAGCTGGGATGAGCAGGCTATCAAAGTTCTGCCAGGTGGTGACCACTGGACAAAGGTCGTCATAGACTGAGAATAGTGGTGTCCCAGAGCGGCCCACATACTGCTTGTAGAAGTGCTCCTTCACTCTCTCCTTGATCAGCCACAGAGGGTGGTGCTGCTGGTTGTGCAGGTTCCTGCCAACCCTGGACAGGACCTTCTGGGTGAGGTTGGTATGGTCATCCTGAGGGTAGGACTTGCCCAGCAACTCTGTGACACTGCCTGGAGCTCCTTGGGCAACAAACTCTGATGCAGCCGGCCTGGAGCCCCACACTTGATGCTGATGGTTTCTGCTGACAGGACTGATCTTCCTCACCAGGCAGACGTGTGCATGGGCAGCCCTCCTGAGAGCTGAACAAACCATCATAGACACTCCTCACAGATTCTGAAAGAGCACACATGCACAGCCCAAGTCAGATTTCACTCTCTGGAGAGTAAAGTGTGTCCTTTGTGTCTCCCACCAGTTCCCCACTTTCCTAAAGACATATACCCTTCCCCACTGTCCCCTCTACACATCAGGAAGATCAATTAAGAAATTATGATGGCAGAGGCTGATATGTTTAGAAAAATCCCCCCAAGAAACTCCTGTTGAAATTTAATTGCCGTTGTAACAGTATTAAGATGGGACCTTTAATAGATGAATAGGTTGTAAAAGCTCTGCCTTGTGAATGGGATAATTCTACTATAACAAGAGTGGGTTCCTTATGGAGGAAATGGGATCCAAATAGAAAGATAACCGCAGACTCTATCCTCTATCCTCCACCCCAGATCATTACCCAAGGAAGCCCTCACCTCATGCCAGCACCTTGATTTTGGACTGCCCAGACTTTACAACTGTAAGCAATAAATTTCTTTTCATCATAAATAAATAACCCTGTATGGTATTCTGATATGGCAGAAAACAGACTAACTCAGAGACTTAATGACTAAGAGGAGGTGGCAAATACCCAGATGTAGACGACCAAGCCCTGCACTGGTAACAAGGAAGTTAAGACCCACAGCAAAGGATTCTGGACCACTAATACAATGTTCTTTCCCCACAGAAGCCAGTTTTCAGTTCCCTCAGGGATCTCAGTAATGAGAATCATTATATGTCATATTCCAATATTCATAAATAATTTAAGTTCATAAACCTAAATCACTCAAATGTATCTTCTAAAATTTGGAATTTTATCTACTGAGCTACTTTAAAATATACAACCATGTGGTTATTTTACTACAAGGGCGATGCAATCATAATAAAAAAAACACTTCATGGTATTAAGATGTATTAGGGGAGCACTACTTTGCTCCAAGTGACCACCAAAAGCTCACCTAGCGTGTACCTGAGCAGCATTATTCACCGGATTCAAATTGAAACTGAGAATACTTAGCTCCAAGTTAAATTGCTGTGCTTGTGTGTGAGTGCTTATTTGAAGCCTGTACATAGCACTTTTGTCTAAGAGTATCATCATATGAGAAGTTTCCAAAGATACCCCAAAACTCTGGATTTTTATTCATCTGGAGCCATTATTCTATTCTGTCCAAGTTGCTTCAAACAGGGTTAGGCATCAACTGAAGTCTGTCTTCCCATCTCCACTGCTCAGTGGCTTATCACTGCAGTGGACGTGAATTTTAAATATGCATATTACAGCTGTATGCACCTTAGCACACACTGTATATTGTTGGGTACCCAACTCAGCACCCTAACTGACACAAGAAAGAACTTTGTTCCAAAGACAGATGCTGTTATACAAAGTTCAGAATTGTTCTAGAAAAGGTGTTTTAGAGATACTCCTCGTCGCTGTCTATGCTTTTCCTTCTCAGTTTCTAGCTCCCCATACACCCAGACCTACTTCTAGGATATCAAACATGTGACCCTCCTTCAGGCCACTTCACTGATCTCCTCACATCATCTCTGGTGTGCCCACTAAAGTTTAATTTTCTTGTCCTCATTCTCAGTCATGCTTACATCTCCCACAGTCCATTCTCCTCACCCCAAAAATTACATGTTCTTTTCAGTTATCATCTTTCACAGAGAATGATTAATGGAAAGGATAGCTTTCCCACTCATTTGTGAGAAGACAAGTTCTGTCTGTTACAGAGCAAGGCCATCTGTGGAGCCACAGCAACTGCGGAGGTCCAGTCACGGTTTCTCGTGTGATGCTGGATGGATTGCAGAGGAGTTGCGCACAGAGGCAGGCAAGCTTATTAGAAGAGACTGGAAAAAGGAAAAAGGGAGAGGAAGTTGGTCCCTCTGAAAGGATGAGGACAGTATACCTCTCCTGCCTTCCAGTTTTATCACGGATCCCAGGGAAGTTTCCAGAGTCCTGCCAAGGTCCACCTCTTGAACTCTGATAGACAGTAAGATTGCATCAGACATTCAAGTTCCCACCATACAAGTCTTAACAAAAGGAGGGAAGATTTTTCTATTGAAATGATATGCCAAAGATCCAAGGCAATCCTGAGTCATCTTGGCCTATGGTGACTGGTCCTAATTGGAACTTGTTATTAAAAGATTTTATGGTTATGGGGTTTTGCTTCTGATTATCCTGTCTCCTTGAGTACTGCAATCTGTGTAAAGGTCACAAAAGTCTCAGTCCTTCAGGGAACCTTGTTTTCTTTTAAGCAAGAAAGAGCCTTTGGGGCCTGTGTCTGTTTTACAGGTAACAGGCTGCATCCTAAGGAATGTAACATATCCTGTTGACTAATGCCAGGATAAGGCTGCAGGCAAACTGCATTTGGTGGGGGGTTGGGAGTGGAGATGCTGGGGATAAAACCCAGGGCCTCCAATATGCCTGTGAGACAAGTATTCTACCACTGAGCTACATCCCCAATCCAGTGAAGCGCTTTTTAAAAGAAAGCATGTGGGGGAAAGCATGTAGGTCCAGTTTATAGAATGAACCTCTTAACCTCAGTTCTTAAAGCTCACATCTGTCTGTTACCTATCACTTAGGAAACATGGGGGAGGGGCTGGGGCTCAGCAGTAGAGCTATCACCTAGCACATGTGTTTGATCCTCAGCACCAAGTAAAAAATAAATAAATAAAATGAAGGTAAAAAAGAAACCTGTCAGGGACAAAGAAAGATGGCAGAGCAGATCTAGGCAGCCACCCTCAATCAAAGTAGTTAAAGAAATGTCCACAATCAAGTAGTGAAAGAACAGCTGAGCAAGGAAGTGGGTGTCAAAGAAAAGATTTGAAAGTTGGAAGGAATTGGAATTTGATTACTAAGCATAAAATAAGAAAGAATTCTCCATCCTGAACCCTGACCAGAGTGAGGCCAACAGGAAGAGTGAAAAAGACAAAAAGAGGGAAACAGGCAGATGAGTACCAATCACTGCATACTGGCTGCTCCCTGCTTGAATCAGATCAACGGGTGTCTGCTGGGAGAGGAGATGATACCAACTCAGAGAAGCACAGGAACAGCTGTTTGGTGGTTATTTATTTTCAGAAAATAAAGAGTTTGGGGGGTGGAGACAATAGTGTCAGGTTGGTAGCAGTGACTTAGGACAAAGCAGCCAGTGCGGGAAAGAAATATCAATCAGGCACTGACAGAAAAACCTGTCAATCAGCAGGATCACCTGACTACTGCCTGTCAATCATCAGGACCCCCTGGCCAATCCAGGAGTTCAGCCAGCCAGCAGCCCCCGCCACCCACCCCCCACCAACTCCAGCAGGACAGGGGACTCTAAAACACCTTTTCCTGTCCCAAGCCCTTCCCTTCCTGCCTAAGCCCCATAAAATCCCAGTCCACTCGAGCTCTCACGGGAGTTTCTCCTCAGGCCCTTCTCCTGTCCACTCTGTAGGTCTGAAGGAGTTCCGCCCAGGAGTGATATCTCAAAGAAAGCCTATTCGCTGGCCTTTTTAAATCTGCCTCCTTTAGTTGCTGCCCACGTTGCCTGATCTAACAAATAGTATTCTAGAACACTGGTTACACAAAGCTCATCCATAAGGGGAGAAAAAAGAGGAATCATAAAGATCTCAAGAACTTCTGATATTACCATTAGATAAACAGTCTAAGCAAAAGAAACTTAAATACAGTGCAACAAACCAGTGTAACTCAGGGCCAGAACTGTATTTCCTACAGAAGACATAAGAGTAGGACAAGGATTCCTCTTAAGAGGGGCACCTTTGTGTACCTGAAAGAGCTGGGATCTCCATGCTTTGGTATTAATATTATTTAATATCCTATTTTCAACATTCACAAGATCCAACAAGTTTCCATCTTTTCTTTTTCTCTCCCCCCCCCCTTTCACTGGAATCACAGGTGCCTAGCCTAAAAACCAGTCTGCACAAGGCTGTCTGTGGCACAGCCCCACTAGCAACTCTGGATTGCAAGAGGCAAAAAAGCTGATGACAGGATCATAGAAATGGGTGCTTTAGCAATCATAAGTTAGCAGTTTGAAAGGTCCAGAATTTGAGTGGGAGAAATTCTTCCAGGACTCTCAGACCCATATTTACTACTTGGGAGACAGACAGAGGCAGTGAGAACTGTTATTAAGTCACTGTTGTCAGAGCTATTCAGAATTTGGGATTTTCATGGCCGGCCTACCCTGGGACATCTACCACAGAAGCAGAGTTCATTATATAACAGTCGGTCCCATAGCAAGGCACCAGCGACCACGGCTGGAGATTAAGCACTGGAGTCTTTCAAACCCACTCTAATGCCCAGAGCAGGACAGCAAGGCAAGGCCCAGTGGTAAGGAATTGTGACCTGGGGCTAACAGGGTCATATCAGCAGGCTGTTTGTACTGGGAGCTACTGAGCACATTCTCAGAACCTGAGGGATATACTAGGTTTTCCCAACAAGCCCAACCCAAGCCCTATTTTCAGAAGTGCTGGGCATCATCCACAATTGAGGAGAGTCAACCAGGTGGGTCTCTCACATGCAGCAGAACACCCACAAGTAGAAAATGAGAAGTTATTTACTGTTAGCCCTGGGACAAGCTATTTCACTGGGAACAACAAGTTGCTTTTCCAGCCTGGGAAAGAACATGGAACAAGGAAAAGACACTCAGGAGCTTCCATCAAACCATACTAAGAGCTTTCAGCTGGCCAGAACAACATAAAAATTCTGCAGCCCCATAAGCATATACCAGAGGCAGACAGACAGAAGCCATCTTGGAGAAGTGCAAGAACTTGAGTGTGGAGACACCTTTGAAGCAAAAGTTTGATCTAGAAATGTCTCATAATAAACATACAATGGACTGGTCCTGTGAAATTTGCTACCAAATTCAGAGGCACTATGAGGTTACACTGTGGAGCCTAAAATGTCAACTCTGCCTCCCATTTTAGACATAATCCAAAATAAGAACTCTAATAGCTCCTTCCATCTCAAAAACATCAGAAAGAATAAAATTTTCACACTTTAATGTCAGCCTTTGTTATTCCACTGATAAAATTTTATGTATTCATTTGATGGATCTCCCCCACTTGACTGGAAATTGTATTCTCCAGTGTACTTTTCTGCATTGTTTTTATCAAATATATTATAATGTCTCAACCTGAACTATCCATGCTACCATTCTGTATTTTGATTGTAGTCTTTTCCATTTTTTCTCCCCTTCTATTCTTAATATTATCTCTCCTTTATACCTTCACTCCCAACTCCACCCACTTTTTTTTTTTTAATATATTTTCCTCTGTAGTTGCTTCATAAGAATTGTGTTTTGTTTCATTTTGGTTGCTGTGGAGCTGAGAATTGAACATAGGGGCGCAGTCACTGAGTCACATCACCATCCCCTTCTGCTTTTAGTGCTGAAAGAGGCTCAACCCAGGTACCCAAAACATTCCTCCTCCTGTGCTGAATGCCTAAGCCCTCCAAAATCTGAAGTTCCAATAACAGGTGTGTTATGCCTGGCTTTTTTCTTTTTAATGTAGTAAAATTTTGTAGTGATTGGACCTATCCATTGTGTTTGCTTCTTTCTCTCTTCAACATTATTTTATACTTTCATCCTCTCCCATCATATTCATTGATTCTCCATATTTTTTTTGCCTTTAACCCTGCCCTCCTATGACCCTGAATTATTTTTGGTTTTTTCTGGGATTGTTTTTCATGTGTGTATACATGACTTTATGTGATTTTTATTTCTTGCAGGTATGTGTAAGTGCATTCTGTTTTTTAATTTGGTTTTTCTTTTGCTGGTTTGTTTAGGTTTCTATATTTTTTAATTTATGCTTTCCTTAAGATTTATTCATTTTTCCTATTATTTTGTGTGCTGCTTAGCTCTTTATGTTCTACTTTGCTTTTTTACTTAGACTAGCTAGAATAATTTTGGGGTTTTTTTTATTTTTAATGGGGAGTTCATTGGTATCTTCTTTAGGATACTGTATTAATCAGATTTACACATTATATCTTTTCTTCTATTCTCTTTTACCTCACACACTCTTTTTTTCAACAACCCACAATTTTTTCATCTTGACTCTCTTCCTTATGTCTGTATTTTCTTTCTGTTTTCACACACCTCTTCTTTCTCTTTGATTTGCATGCTCCATGTAGAATACAATAAAAATTCACTTTTTAAATATCAATCTATCACCCTGCTTTAGTATATTATCCCCTTATTCCACATTGGATGAACCAGAGTTGTAGAAAAAGTTTTAACAGGTGTTAGAACTTACTGGTATAGGGTTTGCTCTTAAGTGTTTACAAGTGATAATCAGCTCCCCTTAAAAGGTAGTTAAGTGACTGATCAAAACATGGAGAACCCAGACCCTCTGACAGATATTGGAACACATAGACAAGTGAAAGCAGTTTACTCAAAAGTCTTCTAGTCAATAGGGGGAGGAAGATACAATGCAGCAGACTGGCAAATATCAACACAGAAACAGAGGAAACATGAGAAAGCAAGGAAATTAAATGCATCTAAAAGTCACTGAATCCTCAGAAATCAAAGTGGACAAAATGGAAAAGAATTCAAAAAGTTAATAGTTAAAATCATCAAGGAGCTAAAAGAAGCTATAAGAAACAAACTAAGAAAGTACAGGAAGTAAAAGATCAATCACCTCAATAAAGACAGAGAAATTCATAAAAAGAACCAAACAGATATTTGGAAGATAACAATCAATAAATTAAGTTAAAAATTCAATTCAAAGTATGAACAACATATTAGACCATGCAGAAGACACATGGTCTAATATGGGGTGGGGGTGGGGGGCTGAAAATGGATCAAAGACCTAGGAACTACCAAAAACACTGCGACGATTAAAAAAAAATGGGTCAACATGTTTTCAACATACTGGCACAAGCAATAACTTCCTTAATAAGACTCCTAAATATCAGGAAATAAAACCAATAATCAATAAGTGGATGTCTTCAAATGAAAAGAGCTTCTACACAACAAAGACATGATTAAAGAGTGTGAGGAGAGGCCTAGAGAATGGGAGAAAATGTTTGCCAGCTATTCTTCCAACAGGAGATTCATATCCAGAATATGTAGAGAACTCAAAAAATTTAATGCCAAAAAAGGCAAATAACCCAATCAACAAACGTGCAAATGAACAAACAGACAATTCTCAAAGAAATGGAAATGGCCAACAAACATATAAAAAGTGTTCAACATCCTTACCAGTCATAGAAATGCAAATCAAAACTACACTGAGATTTCATCTCATTTCAGTTAGAATGCTGACAAGAATATGTATGCACTCATACATTGTTGGTGGGTCAGAAAATTAGAAGGACCACTTTGGAAAGCACTGAGGAGATTCTTCAAAAGACCAAGAATAGACCATCTTAGGTCCCAGCTATCCCACTCAATGATATTAATTCAAAAGAGCTAAAATCCACATACTATATGACACAGGAAGGTCAATGTTTCTAACTACAATTCACAATACCAAGTTATGGAACCAGCTTAGGTGTCCCTCAATAAATAAGTGAACAAAGAAATATGGTATATATACACAATGGCATTTTACTCAACCAGAAAGCAGGATAAAATTATGGCATTTGCTGGTAAATGCATGGAAGTAGAGAATATCATGCATGGAAGTAGAGAATATCATGCTATGTACAAGAAGCCAGATTCAGAAAGTCAAGGGTTGAATATTTTCTCTCAAAACTGGAAATAAGAGAGAAATAAGAAAAAAATTTTTAAAGGGGATCTCATGAAAATAGAAGGGAGAATAGTGGAGTAGAGGAAGGCAATCAAGTGGGAGGGAAGAGGGATAGGAAAGAGGAAGAACTGTGGAATAAAACTGATAAAACTGTTCAAACTGTTCTTTATACAAGTATGAACATATCTGAATGCATTCCACTTTTATATATAATACACCAATTTAAAAAAAATACGAGGAAGACCAATAGAGTAGACGAATAGAGGATTGGGATTTGGGGAGAGGAAAGAGGGCAGTAGTTTAGATTGAAATGGAGCAAATTATGTTATGTATATTTATGAACATGTTGAATTGAATTCCACAATTATGTGCAACTATAATGCACTAATAAAAACATAATGAAAATTAAAAACAATTAGACAGAAAAAAAGAAAAGAAATATGCTATATGAAATACACAGGACACCCTGAGAAGATAAAAATCCCAACCACAGTCACACTTCTGCTGGTATAGTGCTCTTCCATTTCATCCCATCAATAATGCTATGTGGTTAAGTATTATTCTGAACCATGTAACAAAAAAAAAAAAAAAAAAACTAAAGCCCAAACAGCTAATGTAATTTGTGTAAACTCCTAATATGCCTACCCATTACAGGAAAGTCAGAGTTCTGAACAATTAAGTACTTCTCAAAGGCCCTAGAATGTTCAATTCAAATTCTCTTTTCAATTTTCTCCCTGAAGCTTCTATCTTACAAGTCAAACCCACATCGATGCATTTAAAATATAAATATGAATGCTTGAATAAATAAATCCAATAAAACTCATTGGATTTGATGCTAAAAAATGAAATAGTTAACCAAACACACAAAAAAAGTAGAAAAATATTTGACCCAAGAGCCAAATCCATCCATGGCCTATTTTTTTGTTAATATAGGCTACTGGAACTCAGCAAAGACTATTTGGTTAGATATTGGCCAGGGGAGCATTTTAGACACAAAAGCAAGTTGTCAGGGAACATTTGATGCACAAAGCCAAAAACACCTGTGATCTGTTCCTTTATGTAACAATTTTGCTATCCTGTTTTGGCTTAACTCACTGAAAAGTTCTTCTGCCCATTCATAAAGTCTTCCTGTTCACAAACACAGAGTGGACTGTGCGGCCACAGAAAGCAGTCCAAGAACGACAGTAAGTATTTTTGCATCCATATAAAAGAGAAAGTGGGCAACTAACTGAGACAAGGCAATAATGATACAATTTTACAGACACACATTTGGGTTTGATCCCAAGACAAACCTCTTTGGTGCTATGTGGATACGTAATTTGATCTTTTTGTAAAATAAATTCTTTACCTATAAATTAAGAAAATAATACCTAACTAATAGTGAAAGGATTAAAGTAGATCCTATCCATAAGATACTTAATTCATTACCCAGCATATAAAAGATCAGTTGAATTCAAAGTTAAAAGTGACCCAGACATTTCCAGAGATCAGATAACAGAAAAAATTACATTGCTGTTCACTAAGAGTAAACTCAATGTGGATATTTTGTTTGTTCAGATAATTTTCTGTGTTTGCAGGTGCAGATGGATTGGATTTAAGAAAGTTAGTAATAGATGAGACAGCCAGGTTGTCATTTACATGAGATACTCAGAAGTATTGTTTGAGAATGAGGTAAGAAAAGAGTTCCAGAAATGTAAACCTAGGAAGTAATCTGTATATAGAAGAGTTAATGTCATAAGAATGCATAGGAGGGTTAGGAGAAAAACAGAAATGAGCAAAAGGCAGAGCACTTGGAAATCATCATATTTAAGGCGAAAGTATATGAATAGCAAGATGTTGAAGAACAGAAGTCTTACCATTATCACAAAACAGGGAAAGAGAAAGTCTAATAGAAAACCAAGGCTTTTTTATTTTTTATGAAGGTAGATACTCTCTATGTAAAATATTTAACATCTATTATTATTATTATTATTATTATTATTATTATTATTATTATTATTTGCTACCTGTCTTCCTGCTAGATTTTCTGGTTCCAGAGAGTAGAGCATGCAATGCAAATGCATGCACCCTCTGGGTCTTCACATTTTACATCCTTAGCACTACCCAATGAGTAGAAACAGACAAAGAAGAGGAAGAAATGAAGGAAAACTGGTCAGCAAGGTCAAAAGAGACAAAGACCCAAAGTAAAGAGCTATTTAACAATTCACAGAGTAAAAATATAACCTAAGAGTTGGGGGACAAAAAAGGTCATGAAAATACATACATTTTATAGAGGTTAATAGCAAAAATATATACAAAAAAAACCTCCAACAATTCAATAATAAGAAAACAAATACCTCAAGTTAAAGAAATGGGAAAAGGATCTAAATAGCCAATTTTCAGAAGACTTATAGCTACCCAGCAAATGTATGAAAAAATGTTCAAAATCACTAGTCATCAGAGAAATGCAAATCAAAACCACAATGAGATATTATCTCACATCTGTGTTATTATCAAAAAGACAAGATTAGAAACTGTTAGTATATGGAAAAAGGAAACCCTTGTATGCTGTTCATGAGAATATAATTTGTAAAAGAAAAATAGAAAGTCTACATTCAATACAACCAAAAAATGATTCCTGAGACTTTTAATATACAAACTAACTTCTAAAAATCACATATAGAGTGCACCTTTTATATTAATATAAAAGATATTCAGTGTTCGGCAGAATAAAAAATAAGAGAAACCGAAAAATGAAGAATCAGAAGTCATTTAATACAAAGCTAATATTTTGTACATTGAAAAAAAGAAGATGATAGATGGTATTCCCAAGAACATGTAGCCAATTACAGTCAGAGGTGTAGCCTGCTTCCCAGATAAATGTTCTTTCCCTTCCAAGTCACTACTACATACTCTTCCTGACTCCACCACAAACTAGCAGAGTTTTGTCATCTTCAAACTAGTAAAAGGACCCCGTTAGGCCACTGTGGGGATTAAGTGGGTAAACAGATGTAAGCCCCTAGAACAGCGTGGGCACATAATAGACACTCCATAAATGACAGCTACAATCACTACTAAATTCACTCAAGCACACTGGACATCAACTCCCTGAATCACCTTGTAGAATAATGGCTAAGACTAAGAGGTGAGGAGAAAGTCAAGACCACACTGCCTCCAGGAAAGGGTTGCTACATACCTTCTCCACAGTGAAGTGAGCAGTATTTTCTTAACTCCCATGCTTTGACTGGCATCATTAGTACCACCCTTCCAAACTTTAACTATTTTACCACTCTTCACATCCATTAGGCAACGATCTATGATACGAGGGAAATGGCATGGGTGCTAGGAGTCCATCTTGTCAAACCCCATCTTGTCAACTGTAAGCTGTGTTCTTCTGTAAATTGTTTACTTTCTCTGAAACTTGCTTCCTCTCTAATTCTCAAAATGAAAATAACATCTATTTTACATCATTTGAAATGAATGTGAAGGACATTACATGTATCATGAAGGAACATGAGAGGTGATTAAAATGACTCTTCAAAGTCAGCTGTCTAGAATGTCCAAACAGTGGGCTTGTAGCTCAGGTGCACTTGTCTACAAGGCTGTTTTTAAGAAGTATTATTCAAAATGGTATATGATGCATCTGTTATGGTCATGGATGACACTTAGATTCTTTTGGTAGTTTGGGTTTGGGCAAAATTGAGAATGCTGTTAAACTTTATTTACACCTATAAATCTAGAACAGTGACTAGAACTGGTAAAACACAGAAAAAACGTTTGTTGTTAGAATGGATGAATTATATAATGGTTTCAACAGTCCTCTCAACTTCCTTCACTCTTGTGCATAAAGGAAAAACTAAACAATACATGAACTCTACTGGACTGGTAGCTTGTCTGGAGCACAAGTACCTTATTGCAAAGAGTCAATGGTAAGCCATCATGACCCACATTAGGTCACGACATAAAAGTGATCAAGCATGTTCCAAAACCTCAGATGCAGTACTTCATGGTTTCCATTAAGAAAAAAATGAAGCTTCGCTGAGGCAACACACACTAATGCATTTTACTCTACTAAAAGATGGTGGGAAAATGGCCAACTTCATTAAATTTTCCTCAAAAAAAAGGCAAATTGAACATATGTTTCTGTTCCTGCTAACTATCATGAATACAAAGAAAATGTCTATAAACAAACAGCTTCATTGATTATTAGTGATAAAATTTCACTGGCATAACCTTTCTAAGAAGCAATTCAGCACTATCAAGAGACTTGAAGGATAATGACACTTCTAGGAATTTATCACAATGAAATAATTTAAATGAAGTCCAGTTAAACAAAAGGAAGTTTCATTTCAGAATACTTATGATAGAAAAAATTATAAAAAATATAAATGTCCCCAAACAAGAAAATGATTAAGAAAATTATAGCAGTTTTACAAACATAATAAACTAGTACAGCATCATAAAATATGATTCCAAAAAATTTTAATAATAAAATTATAGACTTGTGATAAAAAGGATATATAATTATAATATGACCTTATATATCAGTCTAAGCAAATACATATTCTATATAGAAACTGTGGGAAGAACTATGAAATAATTAATTGATAGCAATTATCTCTTCAAAATAATAGAAATTATCCCTATACCTTTTTTTCCTACTTTTTACTTTTATCTAAATTTTCTGAATAAACACATCTCTTATATTTTAAATTTTTTATTTTAAAAACACTGAATTACCATTTTAAGGAAAAGATATTTCAAAATATCTGCCAGGTTGAGCTCTACACATTCTGAAGCCTATATTAAACCCATTAATATCAAGAAAAATGCCCATATAAATACAACTTTGCTAAAGGGAGTTTAATTAATTGTATTCAACAACCAGCTAAGCAATTATTTTTCACAGGAATGCAGGTGGAATGGTTGGCATACAAAACTTCTTAGCCCTTCCAATTCTCTTTCCCTAATCATAAATCAACTGTCATAAGCACAATGCCAATTAGTCCAATGCTGTGTTTTTGAAGAAATAGGAAATTGATAATACCTTCTTCTATTCCAAATATATGTATCTCAATAATATCCATAGAAGAAATCTTTAATACATGTCAAAACTAAAATGAAATATTATAATTTAGTACAAAGGAACTACCTCTAATGAATGTTATTAAAACTTCGTTCAAATTTTACCTATGCTATACATGTGGTTCATTAGAGAAGTAGAACACTGGTATTGCTATCATAGTGGTACTCATTGGCCTCATTCTGGACTTCTAATGATGGTCAGAGTACATCCTGTTCATATGATGAGCCAGGGCTTTGATAGAGATGGTCTTTTAAAAGGCTTAATCTAGTCTTCTACCTCTTGAACTCAGGTTTCTATCCAAACAGCATCTTCTGAATTGAGTAATCTCTTGCACACTATTACTGCACACTGTTTAATGTCAGTACTTGAATGACAACATATTTCTCTGTATAGCTTGGGGGTATTTTTCACCTGTATTCATGATGTGATGGTCATCATTATCACCACTCTCCTCCTACTTACCTGAACTTCATAACATTTCAGCAATTTCCCTATCATTCAAGGCTCATATAAGAAGTACATTATTATAAATTTCAGCATTTGTCCAACTCATTATTTTGGCTGATAGACATTTAGCATAAGAAGAGAAATGTGACACCTTTTCATTAGTGACATGAAACCATTCAATGTCTTTTTCACAGGTTCACTTTCAAACATCACTGTAACATGAAGTCAGTATGAAATATTAACTAATGTTGATTTATAAGCCTCATTTCAAGCATTAGTAATTGCATAAATAGCATTTTCCCCTGTGTTTTATTTCATTTTTATGTAAATTTTTTATTTATATATAACATCAGAATGCATTACAATTCTTATTACATATATAGAGTACAATTTTTCATATCTCTGATTGTATACATAGTATATGCACACAAATTTGTGTCTTTATACATGGACTTTCGCTAGTAATGATCATCACATTACACCATCATTAATTATCCCATGCCCCCTCCCTTCCCCTCTAACCCCTCTGCCCAATCTAGAGTTCGCATATTCCGCCCATGCTCCCACTCCCTATCCCACTATGAATCAGACTCCTTATATCAAAACATTCAGCATTTGGTGTTTTGGGATTGGCTAACTTCACCTAGCATTATGTTCTCTAATTCCATCCATTTATCTGCAAATGCCATGATTTTATTCTCTTTTATTGCTGAGTAATATTCCATTGTGTATATATGCCACATTTTTTTTATCCATTCATCTATTGAAGGGCATCTAGGTTGGTTCCACAATTTAGCTATTGTGAATTGTGCTGCTATAAACATTGATGTGGCTGTGTCCCTGTAGTATGTTGTTTTTAAGTCTATGGATATAGACCGAGGAGAGGAACAGCTGGGTCAAATGGTGGTTCCATTCCCAATTTTCCAAGTAATCTCCATACTGCTTTCCATACTGCAGAATTTCCATACTGCACCAATTTGCAGTCCCACCAGCAGTGTATCAGTGTACTTTTTTCCCCCACATCCTCACCAACACTTATTGTTGTTTGTATGCATAACGAAACCTAAAGAATTAAATCAAAGAAGACCTTAGAAAATGAAAAAATCTACCTTGCTCTTGGATAGGCAGAATTAATATTATCAAAATGATCATACTTCCAAAAGCACCATACAGATTTAATGCAATTACGACCAAAATTCCAATGACATTCCTCATAGACATAGAAAAAACAATCATGAAATTCATCTGGAAAAATAAGAGACCCAGAATAGCTAAAGCAATCCTTAGCAGGAAGAGTGAAGCAGGTGGCATCACTATACCAGACCTTAAACTACACTACAGAGCAATAGTAACAAAAACAGCATGGTATTGGCACCAAAACAGACTGATAGACCAATGGTACAGAATAAAGGACACAGAGACTAACCCACAAAACTACAATTATCTTATATTAGCAAGGGTGCCAAGAACATACATTGGAGAAAAGATAGCCTCTTCAACAAATGATGCTGGGAAAACTGGAAATCCATATGCAACAAAATGAAATTAAACCCCCGTCTTTCACCATGCACAAAACTCACTCAAAATGGATCAAGAACTTGGGAATACAACCACAGACCCTGCATCTAATAGAAGAAAAAGTAGGCCCTAATCTCCATCATGTCAGATTAGGCCCCAACGTTCTTAATAAGACTCCTGTGGTATAAGAATTAAAATCAAGAATCAATAAATGGGATGAACTTAAAACTAAAAAGTTTCTTCTCAGCAAAAAAAAAAAAAAAACAAAAAAAAACAATCTGTGAGTAGAGAGCCTGTATCTTGGGAGCAAATCTTTACCTGTCACACATCAGATAGAGCACTAATCTCTAGAGTATATAAAGAACTCAAAAACCTAAACACCAAATAAATAAACAGATAGATAGATAGATAGATAATCAATCCAATCAATAAATGGGCCAAGGACCTGAAGAGACACTTCTCAGAAGATGATGCACAATCAATCAACAAACACATGAAAAAATGTTCATCATCACTAACAATCAGAGAAATGCAAATCAAAACCACTCTAAGATTTCATCTCACTCATAAATAGCATTTTTAAGGGTAAATCATTTCAAGTGGTCTTGAAACCAAAGGAATCTATAGAAAAAAACATTTTTTTTGTTATTTGTTTTTTGTTTGTTGAGTTTGTTTTGAGGTGCTAAAGATTCAATCAAAGAATGCACATTCTAGACAAGTCATCTACCACTGACCTACAGCCCAGGTATTTTATTTTATATTTTACTTTATTTGGAGAAGGTCTCACTGAATTGCCCTGACTCATGTCAAACTTGTGATCCTCAGGTCTCAGCCTCCTGAGTAGCTGAGATTACAGGCATGAGCCACCTCATCAAAATTGGTTTTTAAGGTAAGCAGACTTGTTTTTCAGGGAACATAAAATTCCCTGGTCATCAAGCTGAATTATAGAGGTCACGTTTTTATGAAATCTAATACCCAAAAAGTTACTTTTCTCAAAAGTTGAAAAGTAGCTGAGTGGAGCCTAAGAATGACCAATTACACCTGTCTTCCAGTCCAGCTTCTCCTGGTAAGTTTGTGTTTCTGCTACAACACTGGACTGAACTAGTCAGAAAATATTTCGTAAGCCACATATCCTTTCTTATATAAATAATGAAGGCTAAATAAATTGCATGTCTCTTTCAAACATCTTGAAGTAGGTTTTCTGTCCCATTCTCTGGCAACTTCGGTATGCCTGCAACACCAGTATATCCAAGAACATTCAACTGAGGGATAACATGCTTAAAACTAACTGGTACCTTTTCATTGATCATCATTAAGTCTTCTAAAAAATGAGTACCAAAACAAAGCTATTTCATCCGGCAAATTTATTATATTTAAAACTGCAGTTTCCTATAAATATCTTCATCTCATCAATGAGATTTTTGGTTAGATTTTTATAAGCAAAGCTTTTAGCATAGATTTGTTAAAATCTTATACTATGAGCTTGTTAAATTTCTGTGATCTCAGAATATTCTTTATTCATTTTTGACATTCAGTTGTATCTGATATGTTCTCAGTTATACCATAAAGCATACGCCACAAACAGGTACACTTTCAATTCTTCACTAACCAATCCTCTCTATTTGTACACAGTCACCATCTTGACTTTTTCACTATGTGATGTTTTCCTACTTTTTATTAGCTCCTAATCATCAATGTTACTGTAAATATTCCATAACTTGTCTTTCTAATTCCTTAGGTTTATAACAAGTCTGTTCTGTATACTGTTCTATCTTCTACATTTCTGATAATTACAGATTTTTCCAGTCCTCTTTTGACTTTTACCCACAGGCTATAGCTCTTTCTACATTTTCATAATGCAAATAAATTCAAAGTCACACTGCAAATTCAAAGTCATATATATATATATATATATATATATATATATATATATATATATATATATATATATCTCAAAAAACCAAGGGCTGGGGTTGTGACTCAATGGTAGAGAGCTTGCCTCGCACATGTGAGGCACTGGTTTGATCCTCAACACCACATAAAAATAAACAAAATAAAGATATTGTGTCCATGTGTAACTTAAAAAATTTTTAAAAAATAAAAAAACCAGTAGAAATCAGCATGACCATTACCAGCAGGGATACAATTCACAAGTCAAATCAGTTCAGATCTTACACCAAAATAAGTTTTGGCACTCATATTTATTTTTGAAAATTTTGTTTTCAGCACTTTTTCAGATTTTAAAATTGCAAATAAGAAATAATGGGTCCAGATTTCCCTTGGTTCTAGTTGTACTATGTCATGCCAACTGGCCCCTAATCTGGCCCTGTCCCTTGCTTGGCTTTTCCACCTTCACCACCATCCCATATTAGGCACTCCAAGAGGCCCTTCAAAAACACACATGTGACCATATAACTTCTCTGCTAGGGAATCCCTGGAAGTCCCCAGTTTAAATATGGATTTTTAATGGCTCAATTCAAACTTCCTTTCCTGCCTCCTCCTCTTGGATACTTTCTCAAAACACATACATTTCACTCTTCAGCACCTACGTGTTAAGGGAAAGATGTCAAAATTTTGAGTTCCTCCATAAGTAATATTTTCTTTAATTCTATATATCAACATGAATATATTAACAGCTATATTAGAATTTGAATTATGTGAAACTAGGTCTCAATGAAAGTGATTTCACCTCACCTGTTAGTCGACATTAATTAAAAGGGAAATGTAATTTAATAGACGCATACAATAAAATACAATGCCAGTAATCAAATGATATTTAGAGAAAGTGACAAGATCAGGCCACAGAATCACTAAATTACCTCAACCAAAAAAGACAGAGAAGCCAGGTGCACAGATGAAACTTGGTCATAGAGGAGAAAGACTTTAAAGATCAAACATCAAAACCCCAGTTCCTTGTGCTGGTCACATGGCCAGAGCTTGTTTTTGAGAGGGAGGCTGTACAGAAAAAAAGTCCACATGCAAATGAAGTCAATCATTAGAGATAACGCCATACATTAAGATATAGACATCTCCCTTGGAGAATAATGGGGTTTATTCTGGGAGGGGAGTTTTGAGAGGCACAAAAAATAAGATGACCAAGATGCATAATAACACAGTATGCCGGGTGTAAACTTCTAGAACTAACTGGGCACCAGGGAAACTCACCTCCTGCTGCCTTGGTTGAAATCAATATAAATATAGGTTTATATTTCTATATCTCCATGTTTAATATAGAAATATTCATACTTTTCATGTCAAATGACTCAAGTAGCAATTACTTGTGGGAATGAACCTCTCTCCATTAGAAAATAAGCTTTTGCAGCCAGGATTCATTTCTTTCATCATTTCTAGACATAGTCAGACACACAAAGGACCTGCACAAAGTGCTTATTCCACAAAGGAAGTTCTTGTTCTAGGAATGAACACACCACAGGCTCACACAATTGCTTTCAGTGAGTTCAAGATAAAACAAGCTGCACGATAGGAACACTCAGCCACACAGAGTCAAATGGACAACACATTTTAAAATTATTGAATTGCAGTAACATGAAATCCCTGGAAGGGCATTTTCACATATACTTGTAATGACAGCAACCCATAACCTTCCCTAGAATTTTATCCACTTAGGATCAATTAATCTTTTTCACAGACTCATGTACCTAATTCCTGGAAATGACTGCAGGTTCTGATTAACAATGACGTTGCTTGTACCCTGGGCACTATAATAGTCTTCACAAACATGAAGTAAATACACTCTTTTTGAAACAATTCATCACCATATGCTTTTCTGATTGATTCCGGAGCATGCAGGTGACAAAAGAGGACCCTCCAAGGCAGGAGAGTACAGCTCTAAGACATATGAGGGTCTAAAGTTCAGGAATATCAGCAGTCCCTTGATATTCCCAAGTGCATGAAGAAATGTAAGTAATTTTTAGCACAAATGGTTATATCTTTACCCATAATTGGTCTTAACAATGTATTTAAGGCATGGTATAACTATCAGCAAGAAATTGGCACTGGACTTTGCTGCCTGGGGCACATGGCTTACACTGGTTGGCAAAAGTGCATTACAATATTAATGAGCATGCCATTTGTCAGGACAATTATGCATGAATTTGGCAGTTGGACAAAGCAGACAAGCCCTATGAGAGAGAGAGTACCAGGGCATATGGATCAGAGAGATCAACAAACCCCTTGATGCTTCAGTTTTTAGCAATATTGCCTTTTTGTGTAGATAACGTCTTTTTAAAAAAATAAATAAATCAGCCTAAGGAATAAAAAAGTCATGGGAAAAGCAATTATCAAAAAATTATTATCTGAATATACAATGCCATTTGTGCATTCAGAAGACATTTCTCTTCATCACTGTAAATCAGTAGAGAAATGACTGTCGACATCATTCTTTGTTAATAAATGCCATATTTTCAATAAGGAGAGTTTTGAAGCTGTCCTGTCACACTGGAAACTTCTTAATTATTTAAGAATAGAGAAGTACTCCTAAGAAAAAGTATCTTAAGCTACATGAAGAAACAAATGGAAGATACAACTTTTGAAAGGCTGATTTTTTTTCCTCAAACACAAATCACAGTACGCAGTTTCAAGATAAATCAGTTTTGCTATCATAAGTCAAAAGGTTAAAATGTGGATTTAAATGAAAGCATAAGGGAATGACTGCAGACCAAAGACCCTACAAAACTAATCTGAATACTTATTAATAAATGTCTAAAGATTTTTTCCACATATGGTATTGAAGAGATATCACTTTCACTATTTTTCACTTTAAAAAGTATCATCACTTATTAAGGTCATGTTATCAATATCCATTAGTTTGGGTGCTTTAATAAATATGCCAGGGGAAAAGTTCCTCTCACTGCATAAGAAAAGAAATAATATATACACACTGCAAAACAAAAATACTTAGCTGGGGGCTGGGGCTGTCGCTCAGTGGAGAGCACCTACCTTGCATGTGTAAAGCACTGGGTTCCAGTCTCAGCACCACATAAAAATAAATAAAGATATTTAAAGAAAAGGAAAAACTTTAATTGAGAAACATGGTATTAAAAATAAATAAATACTTAGCTAGGTGTGGTGGCACACAGCTGTAATCCCTTCGGGGTGCAGAAGGGTGAGGCAGGAGGATCGCAAGTTTAAAACCAGAATCAGAAACTTAGCAAGGTCCTAAGCAACTTAGTGAGACCCTGTCTCAAAATAAAAAATAAAAAGGGCCAGGGATGTGGATCAGTGGTTACGCATAGTTGGGTTCAATTCCCTGTACAAAATTTAAAAAAAAAATTAAAATTATCCTCATGTTCTTTAGCATCAGCATCTCAAGAAAGTCAATATGAAACATCAAAAAAGTTAGTTGACCTCAACTTAAATAAACCTATTACTCATTATTTTTGTTTTTAGCAATAGGTATTAACTGAACTGTACTGGTATGTATTCCAAATTTGGGGAATAAAAATGTAATTATTTATCCACAGAATTCAGCACTCAGAAAAAGTTTAAAGTAATCTTGCTAGTGTATGTATCTTGCTACATACTAGCAAGATATATATATATATATATATATATATGTATATATATTATTAACTTATTAAAAATAAATATTTAGCTGATGAAAAATAAGGTTTTCATTCAGAAAAAAACTTAGCAAGCATAACAACAAATACAATTAAAAATTATTTTAAATCAACTAATTGTATATGAAAATTATTTTAAGGAATTATAAATGTAACTGCTACACAGGGGAAAAAAATAGCCTCCTGGTTAAAAATTCTCTTCTCCTAAGTATTCTAAATAAATAATTTTATCTAAGAGTCTCCAAATAAAAGCATTGCATTTAAAATCCTGGAGCCTTGACTATAATGAAGAAAAGAGGAAACTACAGTAGAAACAGGCTCTGCCAGCTTTTCAGCCCACAATATCAAGAGGAGCCTAACATCCTGGCCTGGCTTCCTACCCACAAATGGTGATGTAATATCATCTTCCCTATGAAGCCTTTTCTTCTTCTTTACTTAATTTTTTCTTTCATTTAATACTCATAACAACACAATGAAAGACACTGAATAATTTGCAATCGAGTCTGATGGTGACTGCTGGAAGAGCAAGCTTCAGGTCTTGGCTCTTCCTAGGTCCCGTCCACCTGCAATCTCTGTTGCATGCCCTCTCCAGGAGCGTCAGTCTACCTTGCTTTTACCAACAGACACAGTTTCTAACAAGTACTCTATGAAATTTCTTTTCACATTGAAACACGTCTTCCCATTGCTATGATTCATAATCCCAGAGATGTTTCATCTCTATACGCTTCATCAGTAGCCTTCACTCTCTCCTCAGGGAGAACTGGACCGGCTCCTCCTCCTTCACACCAGTTTCCCAATCACACTTCACTCTAGGCGCATAAAACAGTCATTGAAGTTCTATGTAAGGCTCTGGTTTATCTATTAGATTTTAATCTACTTGAGGACAAGGACCATGTTTTGTTCTTTAGAAGGAATTTCTTTCCATGTCAAACAGAGTAAACCCAATTAAGAACATCTAATTCTATATACTTCCAAATAACAATTTATCTGAGAAAAGATATCACCATTTCATTCACAGTGACACTTTCAAAGTTCCATCCATTCTCCACAGCAGATCCAATGATACAACAGAAAACAAAAAAAAAAAAAAATAGTTTATTTAACAAGCCACAGAAAAAGATGGAAATCAAACAACTTTTTAAATTCATAAATCAGAAAAGGTTGTTATATACATGGTAAATTATATTCTGAATATAGCAGCAAGCTGGCACAAGGGTAGAATTTCTGCCCACATATCAGGACTCCATCACCCCAATTAGCTAATACATGAAAGTATTTAATTGAAACTGTGAAGTACATAAACAGGATACATATTTTCATTATTTGTAGTATTTATGTTGTAGTATTATGTTCTATAACGTTGCTGTGGTCACTAAATTAGCAAATACTATAGCAATGCTCTTATAAGAAATATAGTGTTACTTTCCTGAGAGAGAATAATTGAACTATAATCCTACATATCCCATACTTGGGGAATAACAACATAATAAATTATCCCCCACATCGTTTTTTGTCAACTGATCAATACATAACCTTGCATGAGTACTTCTATTGAAACAGACTTTATTCAATATACACTACAAATACATTAACACTGAACTCACAGCCGAAAGCAGTATTTCTCGGGTTTGAATGGAGCTTCCAACACAGGTGTTTTCTCTGTTGCACCTCACAACCTCCCTGCCCTTCAGGTCTAGAGAAAGCACTTCAGCACTAAGCTTGGGGGCCATTTTAAATAGCAAAATCACCAACAAAAAAAAGGTAAAACTTTGTGAAACACGACACTAAATAGTCCACAACCAGGGCACTTGCTCAGTGTGAAGGATGAGACATGAAGGCAGAATGTCACCTAATTCAACCTCAACTGGCTGGGAATGTGCACGTCAGGCAGGTCAAAGGTTTTCCCCTGTTCTGAACATTTAAACAGGAATAGAAGCAACTCCAGTATTGATTTTAGTACAAATAAGTGCTGATAAGTAAGCATTTCAAAAATACAGAATACATGAATAATTATGATTGAATGTATATCAAAAAATTAATCCAAGTACGGTGGCACACACCTGTAATTCCAGCAGCTTTGGAGGCAGAGGGGGAGGATCCCAAGTTCATAGCCAGCCTCAACAAAAGCAAGGTGCTAAGCAACTCAGTGAGACCCTGTCTCTAAATGAAATACAAAATAGGGGTGGGGATATGGCTCAGTGGTTGAGTGCCCCTGAGTTCAATCCCCAGTACCAAAAAGGAAAAAAAAAAAAGAAATTAATAATAGCAGATACCTCCAGAGAAGGGAGATAGAGGAGAAAAAGAAATTTATGTTTTATGATACAACTTTTATCCTTTGAATTTTGTAGTATGCATATGAATTTTATGATCCTATGCTCTGAGAAAACAGCAATAAACATATTAGTAATCTAAAAAACTAAATATTGAACTTTGGATTCAAATACAAAAAGGCAACAAAATTAAGTAGAAAAAAATTAATTATTCAAAGTAGAAAAATCACTGATATTTGGAACCTCCACACTGAGGAAACTGTGAGCATACTCTCACGGGAGGGAATAGCACAGAAAATGACCTAAAAGCAAAGAATCCAACTATCATGAGCTCTCAGTTCCCACCAAAGGACAGAGCCACAGCAAGTAGGATACAAAATGAAATTGCTTTTAAAAATAACTATCATAAAAACAGCTTTATATGACATTTTATGAAAAAATAAATGCCAATGAGGCAAAGTAGCACAAACACACATGGTGACACATTTTACACAATACTTAAAATGATTTTGTATAGAATAATGATTCTCAAAGTATAATCTCAAGACCATCGAAACATCAGCAGAAGCTGCTACCTGAGCTTCACCCCAGACCCATGAAACAGGAACTCCAGGGCAGGCAGTCTGACCCCAGGAACCAACCAGGCGAATTCAGCTGCCAACTAAACTTTTGGAACCTCTAGCACAAAAATGTCACTACATGTAGAAATGTTACTACACTAATCAGAAAATGTAAACACAATTTAAACTTTTCTCATTAAAAATAATTGTCTTTTGGGCAAATCCAATGCTATTCTGTGCAATAATACAGTCACTAAAGATTAGATGCTGTATGATTCTCTTTAAGTAAAGCAAAATGAAAAGATAAAAACTAATTGTGGGTGAAAAACATCGGAGCAATATATTCTTCTGACAGGTACTGGTGAAGACTGACTGGAGAGTATCACAGGGAGGACTTCTTGGGGAGACAATGTTTAGAACCCTGACAGGTTTGAATTACATGGATGGATACAATTGTCAGAATTAAATGAATGATATTTAATATCGACATATTCATTGTATGTACATTTTACCTGAAGAAAACAATAGTTGTATACTAATACTAAGCTCTAGTATTATACTAATACTAAGTGCTAGTGATCCACATTTGGGAAAAAAACTGCAATTTAAACCTCTCCCCAAAATGGATGGATTTGTAGACAAACAGAGGGTAAGAGAAGTGTGAGTACGTAATAAGTCAAGTGTAATATAGCACATTTATTGTAGAGTCTCCATGGTGGCTATGTGGAGGTTTACCATAACATGTTTTTCAACTTGCTCTGAAGGTTTAAAAACTTTAATTAAAAAATTTTGGTGGGAAAAGAAGGTACAGAATTAGATCGAGAATACAACAGTACACTCAAAGAGTATGGAGCCTGGTCTGTATATGTAGATTTCAAATTGTAGGGATTTACAGAAGTGGCTCAGGGTGAAAAACCACAGGAAAATGGGGCACAGACCCTGATGGAAACGAAAGCAGCTCTATTTGATATACTTCACAAGGTGGTATCATGAAAAATTCTTATAGACTCCAATAATGCAAAGCAACACACACACACACACACACAGAAAAATCACTGCTGAAGGTAATGATAATCTTATCCACATAAATCCCATGGGCCTCATAACAAAAGATGCATGTCTTTTTTAGAAATAGTTGAGTAACATACAGAGTGGTGCCTCATACATACACTCATAGAGTTAGCAAAGAAAGGACATTAAAGATCAACTGGTTTAAAATCTTGACTTTGCAGATGAGAAAGTTGTGTTCAGCAAGGGAAGAGACTGTTTGTCCCAGGGATCAGAAGGAGGCAGACAGGGTGCCCAGGCTCCAGAGGCGCAGCAGGCCCTGGGCTAGACTGCATACCAACATGGCCTACCGCCATCTCCAGCACCCCTGAGGAGTCGTTTAATGAGATTTTTCTCCTTATTTTGGTGACAAGGTATTTGAACAATGAAGGTCTGTGCTTCCTATGACAAAATGTTTCAAAAACAGAAAGTCCATTTTATTCATAACTGCCTATGAAAGACTACAGACCTATTTTCGGATTTTGGCATTTATTTGAAATTCAGATTCTTTAGTATAACCTAATGTGAGTTATAGAGATAATTAATGTAAATGTGAAAATCTCAAGGTGAAGTGAGAGAACAAAGGAAAAGGAATGTTTTTAAAGTTCAAGCCACTTTCCTATGCTATTTACGGCATTTAGCTGTCTTCAGTTCTCAAACACAAAATTCAAACACTAAGCTGAAATCCTTCTACTATAGGTCTATTACCAGTTCTAAAAAAGAGCACATGAACCTTATTTTATACATGTGTCTGAGAAACTGTGGGGTAAATTGCTACTCAAAGGAACCCTAGACTTAATCTTTCCCTGTAACCAAGATAGCTCTCTTAATTTACCTTGGAATGAGGTGACATCCCGTCAACCATACTCCCATAATCTTTTTTCCTCCATTCTGCATTACCATAAAAAAATACTTCAGGCTCCCTAACAATAAAGAAAGGAGGCTCACAGTTCTGGAGGCCCAAAGGCCCATATCTGGTGATGGTCTTCTTGTTGGCAAAATCTCAAAACAGCACTGAGCACCACAGGACAAGAGACAGGGAGCACGAGTAGCTCTTCTGGTATGTCTGTGTGTCTCATAAAGGCCACCAGTAGTCATTCGTGAGGGTTCCACCCTGCTGACCTTGTCTAATCCTCATCACTACCAAAGTCTCCACCTTTAAACACACCATATTCAGATTAAGTTTCCACCCTTTTAATACCTCATAATAGGGGTTAATCCCAACAGGAACCCTCAGGGACCTTCAAACCACATCCAAACCATAGCGGCTATCAGTCTCACCATCTATGCATTTCTGGATCTCTCTGATGTCTTTCAACATCAAAATAGTTGCTTTCTGTAACATTTTTCACCTCTACAACAGATCAAAGAACATCTCTAAAAGGCTGTCACCTTGTTAATTATCACCTGCAGCAAAAGGTCTGGTAGAAGAACAGATGAATAATAAAAACAGTAATAATGGCATGATTTTAATTTTTTATGATCAAATCATCATCGCTTGTGTCACTAAGCATTTCACATATATTATTTCATTTACTCAGCACCAAAATTCAAGACTAATACTATTTTATAGAAAAAGAAAACAAGGCTCTATAAATCACATAGTAAAAAAATGTGGGACTGGCAAGAATTTTAAGCCCAAATCTAACTGCAAAACCCAACCTTTCTGCACAGATTTTGGGTGATGGATAAATATCTGTTATTCAGGCCAAGTCTGCTCACTCGCATTTCCCTGCCGCTGGCTGCTCCAGCAGAGCTTATTGACTGGGGCAATGTGTTCTCTAGTACAGACGGAGGCAGCCAAGAGACACAGTTGCTCACTCTAATAATACATGGCCTCCTCTCTGCACCACCTGCTCAACAGCCTACCCTTGGCCTTTCAGTCCCACAGATCAGGGAGGAACAGTGAATCCAAGAGAAATTACAGGTTGCCCATGGCATAAAAAGGACCACCTGCCACCCCGAATATTTGAAAATGAGACTGGTTATGGCTCTAAGGGCCTTCCTTCCCGTCAGTTTGGTCTGTCACACATCCCTTACTGCCCCCACCTGCATGAACCAGCTCCTGTGCAGCAAATGTGGTCACCAGCAAATGGCTTCAAAGGAAACAAGGTACTGGCTCACAACAGCAGACAGCCTATCCACAGCAAGCAGCGGCAGTGGCCTTTCAGGATCAAGACTTGAGACAGATAAACTGGACCCACAGGCTACTTGCTTTGAAGTGGCTTCTGTGACATCTGGTGAGGTGAAAAGACACATTAATTTAGGTGACCACACACCTCAAAACAAGCAGCATGGTGATCTCTGAAAAGAAGGCATGGAAGACACACCTGTCACCTGGCTCACAGCACAGAATAAGAGGGCACTTAGAGCAATGGTCGCTCTTAGCCATCACCACGAGGACCAGTTGTGAATGTGTTCAGTATTTGAGCCCAATAAATGGCTTTTTTTTTTTTGGGGGGGGGGGGGTACCAGGGATAGAACTCAGGGGCACTCAACCACTGGGCCACATCCCCAGCCCGTTTTTATATTTTATTTAGAGACAGGGTCTCACTGAGTTTCTTAGCACCTCGATAAATTGGTGAGGCTGGCTTTGAACTCCCTTTCCTCCTGCCTCAGCCTCTCAAGCCACTGGGATTATAAGCATGTGTCACCACACCTGGCATAATAAGTGGATTTTTATTCTTTTAACAGAATTGAGGAGGCAATCTTCATTTTTGAAATTTTTAAGGGGGACAACTCAGGCATCAAAAGTAAGCAGTGAAGTTGGACACAATAGGAATGCCTGTAATCCCAGAGGCTCCGGAGGCTGAGGCAAGAGGATTGTGGGTTCAAAGCCAGCCTCAGCAACTTAGTGAAGCACTAAACAACTCAGTGAGATCCTGTCTCTAAATAAAATACAAAAAAAAAAAGGGGGGGGCTAGGGATGTGGCTCAGTGGTTGAGTGCCCCTGGGTTCAGTCCCCAGTACCAAAAAAAAAGCAAGCAGTGAGGCATGAGGATGTGCAGGGTAAAAAGGCCCTCCCCCTCCCACAGGAAACAGCCCCCATAACACTAGCTCCCACCACGATGCACTCCTTCCTTCACTTAGAGTCCCTGTCTTATGTCCTTATGTCCTTCATCATCTTGGGAATGCTTTCATTTAATTTCTATTTCCCTACTTGGATTACTTTTATCATAATTTTATGTTCTGGACTCAAGTTGCCTACAATTATTTAGGTTAAGAGGAAAGTTAAAAAATAAACAATAATACTAGCTTCGTATCTTATGAGGCTGGAAAAATTAGATAAATAAAATAAACCTGCTCAAATTATGTGAAAAGAAAAATACTCAGTTTTGGCATAAGGATCAGAATAGCCCAACTGGAATCACATGGTCATAATGCAAAGAAAGCATCTTAAAGGAACTAAAGACAACTTGGTCATCTTGCAAAAGATGAAAGCAAGATCTTGAAAGATTCAACTTACAGTTTATAATGCTAGCTATTTACGGCACTCCACAGCTTTACAGCATAACTTTCATGTAATTGCCACTTTCAAAGATAAAAAGGGGATATCCTCCCCAGGTACACTGGCATATGCATATAATTCCCAGTAACTCAGGAGGCTGAGGCAGAAGGATCTCAAGTTTAAGGCTACCATGGGCAACAAGATCCTATCTCAAAAAAAAAAAAAAAAAAAAAACAGGGCTCAATCCCCAGTACCACAAAAAACACAACAACCAAAGGGGACATCCTTAAACAACCTTCCTAGGCTTCCCTGGGACTTCCATCCATCATCAGCTGATGAACAAACACTTCCAGTGAAGCACAAAAACCAACAGTTCTACTTTGCTAAGAAATGTTTATTTGCACAATAATGTGAATAATGCAGTCCATTTATTTATATTAGTTTCTAAAAATGAGTGGAAATGGAAAAATATAAGTGTTGATAGTAACAACACAACCTGAGACAAAAATGGACATAACTAAGTACACAAAAGTGTGAGACTAAGGGTCAACAGAACAATTATAGGACATCAGGTCAGTGCGTCTAGTTAACCTTCTCAACACTATAACCAAAAGACCTGACAAGAACAATTTTAAAGGAGCAAAAGTTTATTTGGGGCTCATGGCTTCAGAGGTGTCAGTCCATAGATGGCCAGCTCCACTACTTAACACCAGGAGCAAGGCAGAGCCTCATGGGAAAGACAGAAACTTCACACATCAAGGACAAAATATACACCCCAAAGACACACCTCCAAGAACCCACCTCTGCCAGCCACACCCTACATGCATACAGTTACCACCCAGTTAATCTCTATTAGTGGATTAATGCATTGATTAGGTTAATGCTCTCATGATCCAATCATTTCACCTCTAAATTTTCTTGTATTCTCTCACACAAATAGCTTTTGGGAGACAACTAATGTCTAAACCATAACAGTAGGCAAAGTTGAGAAAAAATAAGAATTAAACATATTCCAAATACCAAGACTACAATGCCTAAATATCTTCCATTCAATAAGGGAAGTGAGAGAAAATTTAGAAAAAAGTCACATTCAAGAAATGAAAACTAATCATAACATTACACTCACTCAAATACAGAAAAGGAGTTTATGGGTCTATTCCCTAGGCATATGGCACACTCAGAAGACAGTAGCTACTGCCTTACAAGACAAAAAGGGGAAGAAAAAAAAAAGATAGCATCAAAATCTACCTTACACATTCCTGCTTCAGCTCTTATAAAATCTTGCAAAAGACTTTTGACAAAAAAACTATACATTTATATTTAGAAATTTTACACATTTTTAGTTCTGCAGGAACAAATAAACCAAATGTTTAGTTTCCATACATTAAATTGTCATCAACTTTTCCAGGAATGCATTTGAACTGAACGTGGAGGACAGTATTTGGTGACAGAGAAAGGACTAGAAGCTTATACTCCAGGACTGGACATCACTCATGTTTCTTCTGCAAGGTCAACTCCTAGGAGAGGACTGCATGGACTTTCTGATGCCTGCACTGACTACCCAGAAGCTATTTTTGTTCGCTCAGTTATTGGCACAGAGTTCTGGGTCGCTAAGAATATAAAAATGTGGTGTCCTGATAGGCTAGGCTTCTTCCACTCACTCCATCCCTACCATGAGGAAAAATGGCTGAAGGCCACTCCGCTTTCAATTACTTTTTTAATTAAAGTACAACCACGAAAATTAGTTTTGAATCATAAACAAAAATTCATGAGGCGGAGAAGGAAATAAATCAACAACAAATAATCACAGCCACTGTCAGCCTTACTTGTAAGCGCCTAACTGCAAGAAAAGAGGAAAACAGGAGAAAGGTGATGGAATTTTCCTTCAAGACAATTGTTGGAACTGTATAGATGCCAAAAAAATAAATAAGACTGTTTTAGTTAAATAAATAAGTTGAAGTCAGTAATATCAACAATACGGCTAACAAGTAGAAGGTAAAAATGTAAATTTTCATCACCATCTTTCTCTTTTGGTTGACTGGGGAACTAGACTTGCACTTTTCTGCTATCTTAAGCACTGAGCTACTTAAGCTAAAGGTTCACACAGTCACACAGATTGCTATAATACTTTCTATCTCTAAAAAAATAATACTTCTCTTGATTTACCTGTACCTTTCACTACAAATCTCCAAAGTAGTCTATATTGATGCCTCTGATCCTTCTCTGTTCTATCCCAGGCTCATTCCAATGAGAAATTTCTTCTCAGCGCACCAAGAAAATTTGTCTAGGTCAGCAACAACATCCACATTAGTATCCTCATGGTAGATATCAGTGTTCTTCTTTTTTGAACTATTAACAGCATTTTTCCTTGGATATTCAGTAAGCATTTCAAACCTAACACACTCAACACTGAGCTCTTGTTTTACACAGCCTCTCCCAATTTGCTCTTCCCCCATCTTACTCTTCCGATGGGTAAAGTCAGAAACCATGGAGTCATCTTTGGTTCCTTGTTTGCTCATACTCCATATTTAACCCATGAGCAGATACCTTGACTCCTACTTCTTCCCTTATTTCTACTGCTACCACTCTGATCTAAAACACAATAACTTCTCACCCAAATTTTTACAATTGCCACCTAACTCATCTCCCTGTTTGTATCCTTATTCAACTATATTATAATTTGTGAACAGTTACAAGAGTGGTCCTCTTAAGACCTATTAAATATATTCAGTTTCCAAATCTCTTCCAACACCCTGAAGAGGCAGAATTCTAAAAGGATTCCTAGTGATCCTTGTACAATTCCCACCCTCTGACTGAGAATATGATGGCTATTACTGCTGTGACTGGCAGAGGTGAAAGAGTTCTGCAGATGCACTCAAGGACCTGAATCAATTGACTACGAACAAATCAAAAAGGAGATGATTCTGTGTGGGTATGGCTCAATCGCGTTTCCCTGGTCTCAGAGACAGGACTTCAGAGAATCTCCACCTGGCCCTGAAAAAACAAAGAGCTATAATGTGAACCACCTATGGAATGGCCTCTTTGCAAGGGACTGAGGGAAGCCTCTAGGAGCTGAGGAACTTCATTCTATAGTCCAAAGAACTGAATTGTGCCAGCCACCATGTTGAGATTAAACCAGGATCCTGAGTTATAGTCAAGGCTTCAGCCCAGTCAACACCTTGATTTCAGCCTTGTTAAGACCCACAAGAGAAAACTTGACTGAGCTGAGACTGAACACCTATAGAAGCTGTGAGACAGAAACACAGTTGTGTTCAGCTGTCAAGTTTGTATTATTACTACCTAGCAGCAGGGTGTATGGTCTAGAAATACTGTTGAACAAATGGTTTGCCATTCACATTAGGTGCTTTGAATACTAAAAGCTACATGTATCAAAGTTCCCAACACAACTGAAATTTCAGATTATCCAACTAAAAGGTTATCATTTCTCCCATTCATATATATAGTATTCTAAAACATAAAGCAATGGAAAAGGGACATTGCAATTGTTTTAATCACATAGCACATGGTAATGAAAACCAAATTTCAAATGAAAAAGAGAATTAGAGGGCTCCTTATTTCTTATTTATGTAGCACTCTCAGAATATTCTAAATGAGTATATAGAAATAATTGTATTATAATGCCATATTTTTAAAGGAAAAATTTTATCAGTCTAAAGAGTTGATGTGACACTAAATAAGGGAAGAAAACTTCCCTGATGCATTTTTAGAGTTTTTAAAATAATCTGCCTTGTTCAAATGACTTATTCCTGTTAAAGTACCTAATATGTCATGCTCAGTAGAGGTTATACATACAAAGAAGATAATAAAGTCCACAGAATAAAACAAATGAATTTTGAGATATCAGTGTACAAGACAACCATGACAGGAAAATGAGAATTACAAGTAACAGCATCAGAGTCTCTTTAGGCTTTGGGAACCACTCTAGCAGAGAGCCAAACTGTCTCCCAGGCAAAGCTTCTCACTACTCTTCTCTGGGCACAGAAAATCTCTCCTCATGGCCACATAGCAAACAAATGGAAGTGAAGCAATGTGCACATATGAAATTGAATCTCTCTCCATTTCGTGTAGTCTCTTCCCACAAGCTCCCAAGCAGCCCTCCCTCCCCAGGGTCCCATTACTTTACCACCAAGGCAACACCAGACAGGAAGAATGCACAGTGGCTAGCTTGACTTGAAATAACAGGGAGCTCACAGGGAATGACCCTAATGCCCAAGACATCATCCCAGGTATGAAAGAACAGAAGAGGCTGGACATAGCCATTTCCCCAAGACCCACTTCCACCTTTCTTATAAGGACATGGCACTGTTGGTTCCCTAATGGTCTCTTATGTTAGCCACAAATGATAAACAGAAAATTCTGACTTTACTTTTAGAGTATCAAATGAAATAGGCCCATTTATTTTCATGAAAATCACAGGGATAAAGAAAAAAATGAGAATACCTATAAAGCATTCTAAGATCTTAGAAATAAACACACAGTAGAATGAATCTTCCACCAAGAAGAGACATCAGTCTGGATTTTCTACCTGACTTAGTGAAAAGTAATCAATGAGCCTGGGGTACTTCTAAACTATAACACTCAACCCCCTGCGATCCACACTGACAGCCCATGCCTGCTGCCTGGAAGCCTGGGGTGTTTATTTGACAAGGCCACGTGCAAAAACATCTCATATGCGACTACCAGAACAAAATATCTCATCAAAAAGTGTTGCCTGGCCATCAAACAGCAAAGAGACTCAAGAGTTGTGATGAATAAAAAGTTATTAGCTATTAATAATATATTATTAATATTATTAATATTGTTACTAGAGGAAAATCAATGGGAGGGAACAATGGAAATATTCCCTTAGGCCAACCACCCATAGTGATATAACCTAAACTTAAGTATCCCTATATTCCTTAATACTATTTCTGGCCATCAAAGAAACTTAAGCTTTTCTTCTTTGTTGGGATCATAAAACTGGACCTTACAGGCAAATAAGCATAGATAATTCTCTTTATCCTTAAAAGAACTTTCCTTGAGATCAATATACTTCCCTCACTCAGCTTTTATAATCTGCTGAGAGTCGAGCTATCAGTCTGAAGTCTCCCAGTTCATTAATTTTTTTATATGCACAAAAACTTTAAATTTTTTCTAACTTGAGCCAGGTACAGTAGCACTCACTGTAATCCCAGCAGGTTGGGAGGCTAAGGCAAGAGGATCTCAAGTTCAAAGTCAGCGGTCAACAATTTAGCAAGGCACTAAGAAACTGGGCGAGACCTTGTCTCAAAAAAATAAAGGATTGGGGATGTATGTAGCTTAAAGGTTGATTCCCCTGGTTCAATCCCTGGAAACAAACAAACAAACAAATAAAATTCTACCTTGATCTTATTTCACTTTTTATCATCACCATTATTACTCAAGATTAATATACTATTATTATTATGATTGAGCTGACTAGGAATATATGCCAGGAATAATTCAGTGACTTTTTCCTGAGATGATAATTTCTCACTTACTAGATAGTTCCTTTAAAAAATAGTTACAAAATGACACTAGTATAATATTTTTCATTAGAAAATGTAAAATATTGAGGAGTAGTCACGCTACTCAACACAAAGGCCCGGCTTTGGCCACAAATGTTTTCTTATCCTCTTCCCCCACCATCCCCTTTGTTATACTTTTAGAGTGATTTAAAACTTTTTAGAGTTATTTAAAATTTCTTAATATAAAAGCCATTTTGAAAAAAATCAACTTTCATTCAAAGTCATTTTTACAACAGCAACCTCCAGACCTAATTGGAAAGAACAATATAGGTACATATATCAAGATCACTGCTTAGATAATATTTTTGAAAGTAACAGCATATTTAGGGAAGCTTGAGAAGTTGGGAACCACTTGGGAAATTGCATGTTCCAGGGAACTGAGCATCAAAGTCCAGGTAGCTCTGCACTCCTTTCTCAATAAATAAGAGCAGTGCTGAGTCCTGGGGATTTGTGGGAAACCTGATCTACCCAAGAAAAAACAACACCAACAATTACCAAAGTAAATGTGTGTTTAAAATACAAAGAATGCAAGCTACAGAGTGCCAAATACCATAAACAATACCACAAACTGCCTTGCAGATCAGAAATTGGTGGCCCGAGATGATCACAGAAAGCATCATCAAAAAAGCAACCTTCTGAGCAAGTGGGATAGGGAGGTGGGATGGAGGGGGACATTTTAGAGCAAAGGACAGAGCATGAGAAAAGAGTCTGCTGCAGGAGCCTGGTGGGCAAAGCTCCTACCCATTCCACTTGGGTTCTGTTTAGGACCGGAGAACATTTGAAAGGTTCTGCAGAAGATTTCTGAGGAGAAAATAAAGGAGACAAATATATACATCCATGTGAACATACAGAACACTTGGAGCATTTGGAGGATGTCTGTGCTTTCTTTTATTACAGGAACCAAAGAACAATATGCCATTTGTGGGATAGAAAACTGCACAGCAGAAAGAAAGTCAATTAGTAAGAAAGTTTCAGAAATAATCTAAAAAGAATTTCTTCCTGAATCTAATAAGAAAATTCAAGCTATTTTATTCTACATAACAATGTCTGTTAAAACAATAATCCATAAGACGAACTTGACTTTAGAAGCACTAAGTTCATCTTTAAACTATTCTCTTTCTCAATGTCATCAAATTTCCATGCAGAAATATTAAAAGGACAAAAATAGCCAATAACCTATTTTAAAATAAGCTTTAAGTAAGTCTTTTATTCAAGACTACTATCAAGAGTTTTCCTTAAAATCCTAATTGTCCTACCAAAAATATGTAGAGATATGACTGACATTTAACAAATAGAAGTGATGATTTTCCAGAAGCCTCTCTTCACAGGAACCTGCAATCTCTGGGTGAGTTTACACATCCTACCTACAGAAGCAGATACTTTTATGACCAACTACTAAGTTTTTAGTACTTTAGCCAAGTTAAGAAGGTAAGCCCAGAAGTAATGGAACATATCTACTGGAAAGAAGAAACCAAAATATTGTTATTAACTACCCCACAAGTATGTACCTAGAAAGCTCAAATGAATCAACTGATAAACTATTAGAATAAATAGCATCTTGGAAAAAGGAATGAATTCAAAGTTTTGAAAAAACTCAATAGCATTTTTAAATCCCAGCAATAACCAATAGGAAATAAACATGAAACAAAAGGCATATTTTATAATAATAGATATATAGTGAGCCAATGCAAAGCAAGTCACAAAATTTACTAAAAAGCCAAGAAGTAAGTAAGATCTGAATAAATATTAAAAAAAATTTCCTTGTAGGGGAAAACTGAATAGTACAAAATGCTAGCTCTACCCAAACTAATTTCATGTAATTTCTACTGGAAATTTTTACACAGGGAAAAAGAAGGTAAAGGGGAGTACTCTGTAAAAATGATCTCCAAGTTCATTTGAAAGATTAAACAAGTGACAAGAGCTAAGAATTGTTTTTAAATACAAGAAAATAATAATGAAAATTGGCACAAAAACTAACACAACAAAGAGACTCAGAAATATATTTAAAAATGTATATGCTGGCACAGTTGCAAAGACCTATAATCCCAGAGTCTCAGAAGGTGAGGCCAGGGATTGAAACTTCAAGGCCAGCCTTAGCAATTTAACAAGACACTATCTCAAACCAAAATATTTTTAAAAGGACTGGAGAAGTCAATTCCCAGCACCAAAAATAAAAATGTGCACACACACCCACATTAAATGTGTAAATATATAGATGGACAGATAAAATCTCATAAACCAAAGTAAAATAACATATAATATAGAGAAATTGACTTAAGTATTTGGGTAGCAGAGCACAGTGGTACACACCTGTAATCCCAGCAATTTAGGAGGCTGAGTCAAGGTCAGCCTCAGGAATTTAGCAAGGCCTAAGCAACTTAGCAAGACCCTGTCTCAAAATAAAATATAAAAAGGGCTGGGGAGGTGGGTCAGTGCTCCTGGGTAAAATCCACAGTACTTAAAACAAAAATGTATTTGGGGGGAAAATGAGGTTAATCTTCACTTCATGTCATGTGTCAAATAGACTGCAGAAAATTCTAAATTCAAAACAAAAGACGGAAAAGAGAGAAAACTTAGGGGTAATTCTTTAACTGATTTTGGGTTAGGAACGCCTATTCTAACCTATTCTCTATTTTGTATTTCCAAATAAATACAAAAGAAATAAACGAAGTCAAAAAATGTATAGATTTTACCTCATCAAAGTTTAAAATTTTGCTGCTCATAAACATCAAAACACTGAAAGGGTATAAAAGAAAGAAGGACAATATATGTAGTGAATAACAGATTTAAGCTCTGATACAAAAATCTCATGAAATGCTGGCGGCCTCTTCAATGTACTATACCATATAAACAGTTCTCTGCATCATTTTCAATTAAGATCTGGGAAACACACACATAAAATTTATTTCAAAAACAAATCTAGACTTTTGAAAACAGTTTTATTTGGCCAAAGTCTCATGAGATCCCATATATGCAAATAAATATTTTCAGTTTTAATAACTCTTTGAAAAGACTCAGCTTTCAGTTACGAGGGCTTGAAAAACGCCCTGAGGTGTTTAGCGCGAGATGCCATGTCTTTGTTCCTCTGGAGAAACAGCCTGTCTTTATTTTATAATTCCAAACTGGTATTTTCGAACCTTAGCATTCTTACTTAAAAACAATCTTACCTCTTGGTTTGTTTTAACGCCAATGTATAATATTAATAAAAATAAAACACAAAAAAGATAAAAAGCTGAAAATTAATGGGAGAATCACATGCACACTGTGCAACTCTGCTTAAGTCTTACAAGAACGTGGTGTTCAAGGACAGGTGCTCCTCTTAGTCTGCCCTAAGACAATATCAGGCAATTGGGGCAACACCTCTGAGATGACCTCTGAGGTCACATAGGTCTCCCAAATAAAATCTGCTCCTGTCCCTTTCTTATCCTATAGAAAAGGTAAAATATATGCCCCATAAGTACAATAGGAATAGAGTAAAAAGCATAGATATCTGCTATCCATCTAAATAATTGTGCAAATAACTACTAGCACTAGTATTCAACAATATGACTAAATTAAATGAGGTCTTTGTATAGCAAATGCTAACAATGCTCCCTTTCTACTTTACTAAGTTTCATATGCCCTTTGATTACTGGTCACACTACTTCTCCAAAAAAGTAAGTATTCATAAATAATAGCAAAAAAACTTGTTCATGATATTTTACATACCTGAAATAATTTGATTTCACATAACCGCAATGAAAATATTACAGAAAAATGAATGGTTTGTTACAACCAATTACTAGTTGCTCAATAACAAATTTTCACTTAAGAATATTTGTTGAAAGTATCTGAAACAGTTTCTATCTGAATGACATCTGTGCATTTAATTAAATCAATTCTAGATTTCAACACTATTCAAAAAATAACATCAATACGTAAGTGCAAGACACAAAGAATAAAAACACATCTATTAATAGCTTCATAGATATAGTCCATCCATCCAGAAAGCTTTTAGCACTGAAGAGGAACATCAACATAAAGCACTAGTATAGTTCCCTTTTACCTTTTCCCCAGTTCTCCAGGAGAGTGCCTATGTCTCCATCAGGCCGAAGCTAATAGATCACAAGTATCAAAGGGAGAGAAACTAAAATGCACAAGGACCTTGCAAATACATGCCATTTAAAGCAATAAAAATCACTGAAGCAAGGACACTAGCTTGATAGTAGGAACTCAGGACTGTTACACCTTACTGGAATGTGGGCATACATGTCAGGGAACCAATGCTTTCACAAGTCAAATGTCAACAGGTGTTCACATGCCTGAAAAGCAAATTCAGTTCATCACCTTCACAGAAATCATCAAAAGACATAATCAGATCCTAACTTTAATTTACAGGGGGGAGAAAAAAAAAAAAAAGAGCCTAGCTTCTCCAAACAAGACTTGCATTCCCTTAGAACCAGGAAGCAGTAGATGGGGATTCCACATCACCAAGAGGCAAACATGGCTCATCTGCCAAGAGGACCAATTTGGACTGGGTTTTTTTTTTTTTTTTTCATTCTCTATTGAGAAAATGTTGGGGTTTTTTTTAATGACTTTATTTATTTATTTTTATATGGTGCTGAGGATCGAACCCAGGTCCTTGGACATGGCAAAGCAAGCGCTCTACTGCTGAGTCACAACCCCAGTCCCAAGAAAATGTTTTTTAATTGTTTACCTGATAAGTGAGTTATTAAAATTTTATTTTATTTTAAAAACAAATAGGAATATATTACAGAGCAAAACAAAGACAGAATTGTAATTTTTAGTCCAAAAGCAAAAGAACTATTAAACATTTTACACTTTAGACCATCATCTTTAAGATTACTCAGATACCCAGGATGGGGTGGATGTGGGTTGGAACAGTCACTATTCTCTGCTATTTGGGGTTCTTCAGGGTGAAGTCCTGACATGATCATTCACTGATCCACCACTGTTAACCACCATGACCATCACTCATAGCATTTACTGAATACTCACTGAAAATCTAGGACTATGCTAAGCTCTTTACATTTATTATCTCATCTACCCATTGCAAAGTCTACAGACTTGGAAAATTTAACTCACTGCTTATAAAGACTTTAAAACATTAATCTCATACCTTTCAAAGATAAATTATATGCATGGCTATAAATCTTAAATGAAAACATAAATAAAAAAATTAAATCACTGCCTCCTTCACCTCTTTACAGACATATTTCCATGCCTTGTAATTGCACATGTGTCACATACTCACTCACATATCTAATTTTAAAGTATGTTAGCATACTGCTCTGAATCTCCTCTTCTCTGTTAAGAATTTATGTTGGGGGGCTGGGGATGTGGCTCAAGTGGTAGCATGCTCACCTAGCATGAGTGAGGCACTGGTTTCAATTCTCAGCACCACATAAAAATAAAATAAAGACATTGTGTCCATCTAAAAAACTAAAAAAAAATATATAAAAAAAAAGGATTTATGTTGGGCCAGGCATGGTAGAGCATGGCTGTAAACTCAGCGGATGGGGAGGCTGAGGCAGGAGGATCCTGAGTTCAAAGCCAGCCTCAGCAACTTAGTGAGGCCCTAAGTAACTCAATGAGACCCTGTCTTCAAATAAAATACAAAAAGAGCTAGGGATGTGGCTCAGTGGTTAAGCACCCCTGGATTCACTCCCCAGTGCCAAAAAAAAAAAAAAAAATTATGTTGGCTGCTTTCTATGGTAATATAACAAAGCATACAGATCTACCTCACACTATTAAATAGTCCAAAGTATCTCATCACATAAAACCCCCACAAACTTATTGTCATTTCCCTATTGAAGAAACAAGTTGTTTCCACTATTTTGTTAAAATGATTAAAATATACCTTTTATAAAGGCATATTTACACATCTCTCTTTGCAGACATACACCCTCCTCAAAGCTGAATTGGTAGTCAGATGGTTTACATTTTAAATTTTAACAAATAGAGCTGAATGTATGGCCCAAGAGGAATTTCAATGGTTAGGTCCCCCACCAACTCTATACAAGCCCCACACTCCCTATGTACTTTGAAACACCACAGATGACCAACTTATTTTACCTCTACACTGCCAGGTAGTTTTATAAAAAAGAGAATTACATGAAATAATGTGTAAGACAACTTTAAAAATAAAAGTCCCATTGTGTGCAAAATATTATCACCATCCCTGAATACAAAGAGTGTAAAATGTTTGAGGTGGAAGAGACTTGAATTTCCTGGGGAAACATATAAATACATTTCTAAAAGAGCATGTGATTAACGAGAGGATAGTCATCAAGTTTCTTAGAGGGTCAGCAAAGGCAGAGAATACCAGCCAGCACATTCCTGGAGAGGTGAAACTCCAACTAGATATTCAATGATGAGTCCAGTCTGGAGAGCCCAAAATAAAGAGAAACATATAGTAGGTGGTGTACAAACAAGATAAGCAATGACAGAGCTCAAAGTCAGGACAGACATCACATAGCACACACCTAATCTGACCTGGCTAGGGACTGCTCAAAATACCCACAGGCTAATCAGACAAGACACACCAATCAAGGACCAAAAAACACAGCTTCACAGTAACATTAGCAAAAAAGAATGTCTAGAAAACCAAGAATACTCAGAGGCAATCAATTAACAGACACATACCTCTGCCCTAGGTAAATAAATCCAACAGAATGGTCATTCTCCAGAGGCAAGACCTTCCTCATGTAAGCATCTACTTAAAATGATCAAGTTGCTTAAAATAAGTAAAGCAAAAGCAAATTATACCTTTTCCACTTACTTTTTTATACACATTGATTATTACTGCAGTTAAATCATTTCAAACCAGAGACAGCAGCACACTCCAACAAACGCAAGTCTGAAACAAAAAGTCCTACCTTCAAAATCTGGCCCATTTTAACCTGGAAAGTCAAGTAAGCTATTGAAACCACAATTTCCTTATTTCAAAACAGTGATAAATGCTATTTGGGTGAAATGAGATCACATGTGTAAACATGCAGGAGCATAACTGACACATGATGTCTATACACAAGTCCCTTCCTGTCCCATCTGTTTCAAGTAAGACCCAAATACTTAGCATTACTTAATTCTCTAATTTCTCTGACATAACCCCACCGAAACAGTTAAAAAGTATTTGGTGATCAAACTGCAAAGACAATTCAGAAAGAACGATACACTTCAGAGGGTATCAATCCAAGAAAAAGAATTTGGATTAAATTCAAAAGATCATTTAAAAAGTAAATATTAGTATAAACACTCATGACTTGACCTATAAACCTAAGAGCTGAGTCAGCTAATAATAATTCATTTTGCTGAATGAAAACAAATTCCTGGGACATGCACTTCTCTACTCCTTAATATTGAACCACTATGTTTTTAATATAGCTCATACCTTGTGCTGATTCTAATCCCCCTTCCACATGAGCAGACTTTCTGATCAGGCACGGTATCGTAGGTGATAAATTAACAACTGGTATTGAAACCACATAATATTGCCCTTGTTTTGTTCCTTCTCTGATTCTATAAAGCCTTATACCTGATATAATATAGGTGGATACCTTTAGGTGCATTAAAAGTAAGATTCTCTTAGTGAGCATGGTTTCAAATAAAACAACTGATGTTAATATGAGTAGCTCAGGTACTTGAGTTATATCATCAATCATCAAAATCAGCCCCAAACTGCTAGAGTAGCATCTTCCAAACAGCACATAAATAAATCTGCTAGTTTCTTAACACTCTTTGCTTTCAATTAGCCTTTCTATGGCTCTGCTCATTTCTTTTTTATAACCATATACTTCTTCCTATTGATTCTTAGCACTTCATATATTGGCAGGAAACCAGTGCCAGCCTAATATCATGCATTTATGCAGTGCTTTCAATTGAGTCATTCTGGAACCTCCTTAGCATTCTGATGAAGAGGATGAGTGATGCTTCAGAAGTGTGGGTGGCTTCATCCTTCTTTGTATCTCCAGCACCCCACTCAACGCTTGCTGCATATGAGGTGCTCAGTGTCAGTCAAGGAGTGAGAGGAGAGCAAGTTTCCAAAGTCACATAGTCTTGCATTTGAATCTAAGCTCGTGTATTTTCCAAATCTAATTGGAGGCTGAGCCAATCATAGATGTAGTTTCTAATCTAAAAAAGAGGGATAAAGAATATCTGTTTGAAGAGTAGAAGTTCAGTGGAACAGACAAAGGGGAATGAAGAGAAGGGAGAGGGGAGAGCAAAAGGAAAGACAGTGGAATGAATCTGACCTAACTTTCCTAACATATGAATATACCACAGTGAATCTCACCATTGTGTACATCCACAAGAAATTAATGAAAAAAAATAACTATGGGTAAATGGCAGAAAGATCAGTAGAGGAAAGGGAACAAGGAGTCAGGGAAAGGAAGGGAAGGAGAAGTACTGGGGACTGAATTAGAACAAGACATATTCCACGCATTTATAATTATGTCAAAATGGATTCTACTGCCATATGTAACTAAAAAGAATAAATTTTTAAAATAATATCAATTTAGCTGTCTCTTCCTCTGGAGATGACCTACATTCTCCCCTGAATGTATTCCCAGCTTTACCACAAAAGCTTCTCACTTCCAAGATGGACTGTATTCTCCCTTGAATGTGTATGAATGTGTATTTCTCTTTTTTTAATACTTTTACTTTATTTTTTATGTTCTGAAGATCAAACCCAGTACCTCACATATGCCAGAAAGCACTCTACCACTGAGTCACAACCCTCCCCTGTATTTCTTACTTTACCTCAAAAGATCTCTCTCCCTTGAAAAATCATGCATTCTCTCTTAAATGTGTATCTGCTTTCCTAAATCTGTATCTCTGCAGCCAGGGGGTGGGGGTGGGGTGGGGGGGAGCAGTGTAACTACTTCAGAGTTTCAGGCCAATCTAAACAACACAACAAGATGCTATCTTTTTAAAAAGTCAGGTAATGTGTTAAAAGCAATGCCATGTTAAGACTTATACTTGTATAAGGGTGGCCCTAGGCCCTACAGAATAATAGACACACTCTGGAAATTGCTATGACCACACTGGGTATTTCCCACACTGCCGGGCACAATGGCGCAAGCCTGCTATTACAACACTTGGGAAGCTGTTCTCTCTGATAATGTGGATACTAACAACAAGGGAAGATAGGGAGGGAAAAATTAGAAGTTCACTGTATTAGACAGAAGGGAATGAAGGAAAAAGAGGAATGGGAATAGGAAAGACAGTAGAAGGAATCAGACATAACCTTCCTATTTATACTTATATATGAATACATGACCAGTATAACTCCATATCATGTATAACCAAAAGAATGAGATCCTAATTAGCATAATTCTATTCCATGTATGTACAGTATGTCAAAATATGCTCTACTGTCAAGTATATCTAAAAAGAACAATAAAAATTTAATTATAGAAGAAGAAAAAAACATATATACTTTAATTACTAAAATGTGCATTGATCTATAAAAGGGAGAGATGAAAATGAAGAAAGTCACAATGAAGACATCCAAGCAAAATTAAAAACTGAACTTTTTAATCAAAGCTCATATAACCATAAATCTAAAAACATCAATATCCACAAAAATAAGATTTTTTTAAATGCAGAAGATTATTAATCAAGAATTATGGACTTAATATCTACTACAGTAACATGCAGTCCTTTAGAGACTACAAAATACACTTAAATACATGCATAATGTGCTAACCACCCAATCAGAGTAGAGTGAGTGAATATATTTCTGGAGAAACCTGGAATCCTAGTTCAAAAGTAACTATGAATAAACATGAAATTTCATTACTATTTTCCACTTCATAATATTCCTATTTTTTGTTTTAATATAAACAATTTCCTCCAAAGATGTGAGTGGAATTAAAATTCAAGCTGAGCACAGTGGCTCATGCCTATAATCCCAGTAACTTGGCAGGCTGAGGCAGGAGAATCACAAGTTCAAGTCCAACCTGGAAACTTAGCAAGACCCTGTCTCAACTTTAAAAAAAAAAGGTGAGGTGGGGGCAGTTTGGGGTACTGCTTAGTAGTAGAGCACCCCTGGGTTCATCTCCAGAATTGATAAGATAAAATAAAAATTTCAATGAACATGTATTATAGCTATCCAACCATGCTGCACTATGCTGTAAGGGAGGTTATACACCACACCCTGATCTGAATGCCCCCCCTGGAGGGGGTGTACCTGGGATCCAGCTTAAGAAACACAGCTTCCTGTGTGAGTAACACTGAGCCAATCAGAGCTACCAGTGCAAGAGGGGCATAAGATATATCTCCTTCCTCATGGAATGTAAAACCCACTTTAAGATACAACAAACTCTACATGACTAAGCAGTACCTACTTGAGTAGGTCCAAAAATGTTGAAATAGGTAAAATCACGAAAGAAAAACCATGAGGATGGATAAGATTTAGAAAAGGTGAAACGGGTAAATAAGATTTGTTGAGAGATGAATGGATAAAAAAAATGTGGCATTTATACACAATGGAGTATTACTCTGCATTAAGAAACGACAAAATCATAGAATTTGGAGGGAAATGGATGGCAGTAGAGCAGATTATGCTAAGTGAAGCTAGCCAATCCTTAAAAAATAAATGCCAAATGACTTCTTTGATATAAGGGGAGTAACTAAGGACAGAGTAGGGAAGAAGAGCAGGAGAAGAAGATTAACATCAAATAGGGATGAGAAGGGGGAGGGAAAGGGAGAGAGAAGGGAAATTGCAGGGAAAGAGAAGGTGATCCTCAGGATTATATAAAATTACATACAAGAGGAAGTGAGGGGTAAGGGAAGAAGAATACAAGTGGAATAAATGTTTTACAGTAGAGGTGGCAGAGAGAGAAGAGGGGAGGGGAGGGGAGGGGAGGGGGGATAGTAGAGGATAGGATAGAGAGCAGAATTCATCAGACACTAGAATGGCAATGTGTAAATCAATGGAAATGTAACTGATGTAACCGATGTGATTCAGCAATCTGTATACGGGGTAAAAATGGAAGTTCATAACCCTTCTGAATCAAATTGTGAAACATGATATATCAAGAAAGATGTAATGTTTTGAATGACCAACAATAAAAAAAGGAAAAAAAATAATAAAGTATTATTTTTTATTGGTTGTTCAAAACATTACAAAGCTCTTGACATATCATATTTCATACATTAGATTCAAGTGGGTTATGAACTCCCATTTTTACCCCGTATACAGATTGCAGAATCACATCGGTTACACATCCACATCCATCAACAGTGTTTTCATAGCTAATGCCTATGAAATGGAATACCAAATACCAGAACAGTGCATTTTGAGTGTGCAGTTTTTTAGTGATTTAAATATTTCATAAAAAATTAAGATATACTTCTCAAATTGCATGCAGAATGGACCCAAAGATATGTGGAAATGAGTGAGAGAATCAAAGTCACAATTTACTCAATGGTGAATTCCTTTTAAGCACTAATTTTTATTGAAAGAAATAAGGCTTTCACAATCAAACATAATCTACCTAGAACAAAAAAAAAAAGGAGAGGGGTGGCAATGGTGGGCAAAATCATGAGACTTCAAAGAAATTGTACTTCATGGCCAAGAATTTGGTTTTATTCTAGGCACACAAGTACCACCCATGAAAGTGACTTCAGGGAAAGTGTTTGATATTATTGTAGAAGAAGTTCATGAATTTATATGTAGTTGATGTTTGCAATGTTTTTGATGTGCTTCATGGGGCTACACACTTCAGCCTGGTCACATGCCCCATTTTTCTTCTTGGAATTCGTCATTTCCCTATAGCAGCCTGATTACCTTTAGAGCTACTGACGAAAAAACTAGAGATCCGTAGAATATATACAGAATAGAAACTTCAAAAAAGTAGTACATGTAGTAGGTTAGAAATATGATATTCAAAACCAGATCATAAAAGGCAAGAGGACTGTATCTTAACATTCTTCTTTGTAAATGTGAATAACAATAATATCTTCTCCTTAAATTGTACTAAGGTCTAGATGGTGCAACATTGCACTGTCTGACCTGCTAGCCAATAGACACTTGTGGTTTTTGAATATTTGAAACATGGTCTGAATTCAAATGATCTATAATTACAAAACACACCCTGGATTTTGAAGATGTAGTGTGAAAAATAAAAAATTTAAAATATTAAAAAAAAAAAGATTTGTTGAGAACACAAACCACTGTGATATAATGAAAAATACAAACAAATAGTCCTGAGTTCCTGACAAGGAGCTCCTAAAACCCTGTATTACCTTCAGTGACAGGGTTGACCAGAGTATCTTTTTCTTGGCCTTTGTCCCCTGTTCCTGATATAGAGTTCCTAATTCTTGGGAATTTCAGAGAAATAAGAGTGTGCTTTATTCTAATGAGGCCACTTATGATAGCCTCTACAAAGCTAGGGGCCGGGCCAGGGCCTATCTCTAGGAAGATGAAGGCACTATGGGAAGCTGGAATCTTTAACTCTATCCCCTGACTTCCAGAAAGGGAAAAAACGCTGGAGATTAAATCACTGGCTGTTGGTGATTGCCTTAATCAACCATGTCTACATACACATGCTTTGATAAAAATTCCTAAACCACAGGATTCGGAGAGCTTCCCAGCTGAGAGGGCGGTATGCCCAGAGAGGGCGGTATGCCCAGAGAGGGCATGGAGTAGTGAGGAATGACACCCTCACACCAGTGCCTTGCCTTATGCATCAATTCCATTAAGCTTTTCCTGAGCTCTATGTAGCCTTTATAATAAACCAGTAATAGCAGGTAAAGTGCTTTTCTGACTCATGGGATCTATTCTAGCAAATTATTGAATCAGAGAAGGAGTCAAGGACATCCCAATTTACAGCTGGATGGCCAGAAGTACAGATGGCACCATGGGACATGCTGCTGAAGGCAGAAGTAAGAGCAGTTTTAAAGGACGGACCCTTTAACCTTTGGGGTCTTTGTGAACTTAGGATATATAGTTGATATCTAGAGAGCTGGATAATTGGTTGGCATGGGACAAAAACCTGCACATGAGGTATTACAAGTGTTATGAAAAAGACAGCTTGAAGGCACATCAGTCATAGCAAGGCAATAAGAATAGTCAATTCAGAAACACATGACAATCACCCTGGATTTCAAGTACATTCATAATTTTGAACCATCACCAAACGTTGGGAGAAACTGAATAAAGCACATAACTGACTTTAAAATAATGCATCATGTGCAGCTACCTCAAATTACAAAAGAATTATCCTCTACAAACTTGTTTATAAGATGGCAGGTAGCCATATATATTTTCATAGGAAGAATGATTAGCAGAAAGTTTAGAAATACATCAGGCCACAGTGTCACTGAAACATCATTCTCTTACCCAGAATTTACCCACCACATAGGAGAGTCCCGTTCTGGAAAGGGATACAAACAAAACACAAGTCCTCCCTCAAACTTCTCAGCCAGGCCCCCTTTCCAAAAATGATGACTTTCACCAGCACTGCCCTCAACAGCAAAGGTTGGCTGGTGGAGGTGTATACAATCATGTCTGGAAGCAGGAGTGGGGAAAAAAGAGCACTTAATCACAGAACTGGACACGTCTAAGTAAAAGTCTCCACTACAGCTAAGAAAGTTCATATCATAATTTTCTAGACTTTCAGGATGCAATGGAAAAGGTATGCACCAAGAGAATGGTCTACAATATTTCCTAACTGGGAAGATTCCTCTCTCAATATGCCATCATATCTTGCAATACAACAGAGATAAAACAGGAAACATCAAGACCCAGAAATACACTCAATCATGAAGAAAATGTAGACTTAATGTATTTCGTAGGTGTGACAGCCACGGGGGTCATCTGAGGAAATGGAGGAAAAGATAATTTCTTGTCATTTAAGAGGTCTGGGGAACAGCTTAGCCAGAACCTGGAATTCCTGAATCTCAAGCTATTTATCTGGCCTGCTTGACACTGTGAACAAAGAGGCTAATTCAAGGCTCCAATGTTTTTCAAGGATAAGGAAAAAAGGCAGGGGAGAGCTCATATCTTTAAATAATTCATGCTCAAAATTCATAGAGAAATAGGATTGCTCCAAAAGACCATACTACAATTCCTTAAAGCTTCAACCAACACCATGGTCCATAGTAGACTGGGGGAAGAGGAGGACAGGAGTCTCTGGCTAAAACTAAAATATTCTCCTGTCATGTCCTTAGAAATGAAAATAGCTAATATATAGAATTTTCTCAATATATTTTTGTAGAATTTAATGGAAAAGGTGGGCACTTATTAATGCTAAACTCTATTGGAATCTAGAATAGCTGGTTTTAAAACAACAAAAATAAAAGGTATACAGTCATTTTAAGATCTAGTATGGGCTGAGGTCCAGGCTTGGTAGTAGAGTTTTTGCCTAGCACACATGAGGCAATGGTTTCGATCCCTAGCACCACATAATAAATAAATAAAGATATCGTGTCCATCTACAACTAAAAAAAATATTAAAGAAAAAAAAAGATCTAGAAAAGGCATTGTGCTAAGGGGATTACAGAGAACAGCAAAAACTGCAAGCACTTTTTACTATTTAGACCAGATCCTCCTATCCTATCCCTGAAACCAATTCCCTGAAGCATGTAAAATGTCCCCAAAGGCTACTGAAAGCTATACAACCAGTGGTCAGTACTTTATTTCAGTAAAGCCCAGGACAATATAATTGCCCAGTGGAAGCCATTAAGTGGGAAACATCACAAAGTGGGTGGCAGTGAGCGTTTAGCTGCCAGCTCCCCATACTATCTATTCTCCAGCAAGGCAGATCACACACTGTGGTCCCTCCAGGACCAGGGACAAGGAGGGAGAGGAGGACAAAGTAAAATCTGAGTAGCAGTCTATATTACACAGGTGCTACACTGCAAAGTCTAACAACAATCGTCACTTAATCTACAATGTAAAGCTTTCTATATGTTTTTGTTCTTTATGAACAAAACTGACAGACAACACAGATTTCTTATTAATAAGAGTGTAAGTGTGGAATAATAACAATGCCAACATTAGCACAGTGCTTATAAAATGAATGGGTGTAAATAAATATCAGTTTCTTCTTTTTCAGGGGACAGGGGTGGGTAACTCAGCATTACAAAGGCACACTTTCTCTGGAATTTGGTCACTGGGACACCATTCCACATGAGGAATCAGGGCCAAGGAGCAGCTACTGCCAGCTGCATGTGTGAGCAGCCTAAGCTGATACACCAGTATCAGGATATTTTTACCAGTCTATTCAATAATTAATGCATGCAATGTCCTTCAGAGTGGGTTGGGCTACAATAGTGGTTAACTGCATTAATTAGTTAAATTCATAGAAGAATATTTGAAAGCAGCCACCACAAAACTGTATGTCAACTGTATGTAAACAGGTTTCTAATTCTAAATGTTGCCTCCAGGAAAAAACAAATACACAACTATGTGCTCCACACATGACCATCCAATGCCTCCTGCACAAGGAGATGGTGTGAATCAAGAGAAAACCTACTCTGCTGCAGACAGAACACCCTCGGGGTCTCCATGAAGACAACAGGCTCTAAAGGAAGGCACGGACAAGGCTGTTGTGGAAACTTCAACAATAGTAAGAAAGCCCCAAGCCCACTCAACCTCTATCCCTGCTGGTGCCGGTTAGGGTGAGTGAGCCCCCACCTACCCTACATAAGGACCTACAAATGGGTCACACAGCAGCCACTTGAGGGAAAGCTGCTACAATGGCCTCAGCACAAAGTTAACCACTTGCTTCAGGAAAATGGAAAGTGGTTCCTCCTGAGCAAGTGTCAGGGACCAGATCCAGAACACACATCACCCTATTCAGACCCAAAGAAATGTCCCTTCAGTCACTGCAGGTACCTTGGGCTCCCTTTAGAGCAAAGCTTAAGCCCTGACTACAGCGAGCCACGCAGCAGGAAGGGGAGGCCAAGTGCACTCTCCAGATGGACAACACAAAAAATAATACTGCACTGAGTGACCTGGGCCAACCCCCTATGGGTTAGTCCTACTATGTGAGGAAGAGACAGGAAGTAGGGTATGTCCTATTGGAAAAGGTGTATATATGCATATTTTAAATTATCATTATATAATGCCAAGCCTCACATAGTAAACACTGTCCCTATGAATGTGTCTGTCAATAACATATGAGAAGGCACATTTTGAATCCCTTACTGACATGATATAGCTAGCATGAGATTTTTCCTTCTCTGCCAATCTGATGCTTAAAAATGAATACTTTCATAATATTAGTGATGCTTTAAATACTTACATTTTGTTAAGCTTTGATTCTTCCTTCTTACTGAATGATGATTCTTAACATTTAGTACTAGGATATTGATTATTTTCTTGCTAATTTATCTGTCATATGTACTGTAAACATTGCAAACATGGGTGATTTGCATTTCAGTCTTCCCATGACATTCCTTATAGTACCTAATAATTAAGAAAAGTAATCACTTAAAATTTTCATCAAAGAGCATAAAAAAATGGCTCTTTCATAAATAAGTAAATCATTTATTTTCACAGCTAGCTTCATAATGTACACAAGTAGCACTGACTAATACTATTCAGAAACTGGTGACTGCACCCTTCAATAAACTACCAGACATGCTCAGAACGCCTGCTCTTCAGAAACAATCTTTTTTTTTTTTTTCTTTTTCTGGCACTCTTGAAGCTCAGAGGCTACACACAGCTAAAATGGGTCCCTACACAGATAGGCAACTCAGGCAGGCTCAGCAGCAGGAACCAGCCCTGTCCTTTCCCACCCATGCATGTCAGAGAGGGTAGGATGCAACATACACACTAAGTACATGTGGCATTAGGGAGCAAAATTAATAATGCATCTCTCTGGCAATTTCCTTGGCTGTGCTGTTTAAGATGGAAATAGATTTGCTTCAGGGGTTCTGACGCACAATTCCCCTCCATTTTGACTGAAGAAAAGGAAAGAGATTTGAAAAGCAACCACCAGAGATGCCAGTTTGGAAGAGGATGAAGTATCCAAAAAGAACTACTATGCTACATCTCTGTAGAGCAGCCAAGCAATGTGCAAACATTTTTAACGAAAAAGATTCAACTGGACGAAAAAGACACATTTTCAACAGTGAAAGACACTTTTGATAAATGATTAGGTTTTTCAAAATCTACAACTGTGAGGTACAGAGGAAGTAAGAGAAAACAGATGTTTGCAAGCACTTGCTAACAAACTGTTTCCTGCAGCAAGAAGAAATGTCTCTCAATGTGACAATCTCGGGAGGCTGGGAGGTGACAAAGGAGATATTATGATCTGTTCTCAGTAGGGAGTCACCTGACTCTCCTCAACTGCCAAAAAGAACTTCAATGTGCATCTTCTGAGAAGGTCACGGCTGGAGGTTCAAAGATCCAGCCAGAGTTTACTTAAGAGACAACATAAACTTCCCCAAATTAAGCAACGTAACAGATTTCTGGATGGACACAAAAATGACTCAAACACAGAAGAGATGTACCAAATGGGGATGAAGTCAATACCACAAAACTTAATACAAGATTTTGCTCCCTATACATTCCCCATCTGAACACTCTCATCTCTTCACTCCCCCAAAGCCTTAACCTTGTCTAGTACCCCAGAGTCCATAAGCATTCTAAAAAGGAAAGATAACACAAGAACTTCCCACCTCAACAAGGCCTACATTCCAGCGCCCTCTCTTGACCCTGTTTCCTGCTCTCTTCTCATATTCAAGATTAATCCATCCTAGACACACCATAAACCCTACTTCTACAACAACCAATAAAAAATGGAATTAACACATGAAATCCAAAACAATGACAGAGTCTGTAAAAAATGTTTTTACTTACATAATTTTAAAAGTCTATGAGCATCATGAAAATGCTGATCAATTATTTTATTTAAATTAACACTTGGGAGATGCATAATGACATTAGGAGGGCTGGGGTTGTGGCTCAGTGGTAGAGTGCTTGCCTAGCATGTGTGAGGCACTGGGTTCTATTCTCAGTACCACATATAAATAAAATAGAATAAAGGTCCATCAACAATTAAAAAAAAAACATTAGGAGAGAAGAGCAGAAACTGTGAAATTAGAAGAAATTCACAGCTTTTAGATTCCTTTGATGTCCAAGATAAGGTCACATCTTTTCTGAATAACTGGCTCTCCCTGGTAAATTCTCACTAGAATTTTCAGTTTGGATGGCAGAGGACTTATGTAGGCTTCACTGAAAAACGTGGCTTGTACGTGTCTATGTCCCCCCAAACTTTCCCATGTTGAGATCTAAACACCTAAGCTGATAATGTTAGGAAGTGGACCTTCTTCGGGGTGACAGGTTATGAGGGCAGAGACTTCACAAATTGGATTAGTGCTCTTATAAAAGATGACCCTGAAATCTATCTTGTCCCCTCCACCATGTGAGGACACAATTATAAGATATTATCAATGAGAAATGGACCTTTACCAGAAACCTAATCTAATGAAATCTCATTCTTGAATGTCCCAACCTCACAATTATAAATAAATTCATAAACAAATTTCTGTTGTTTATAAGCCACCCAGTTTATGGTATTATTATTATAGCATCTCAAGTAAACTAAGACACTTCACTGCCACAGGCCAGGTTAAGTGCCCTGCCAACATACTTATCTCTACCAAGAAATCAAAGTAAAGAGGAACTTTTTATTACTTACTTGGTCCTGGGTATATAAAATCTTTCATAAATACTTGTGAATTAATCTCCAACTGGTATGTTTGATCCTCCAGGACCAATACTGTATTTTACTCAATCTTTCAATTCTAACACTATAGAAGAATATGTAGTAGCATCAAAATAAACACATTTCTTTAGAAAATACTTCTAATACATATTATAGCCACATAAAATTTCTAACACCTTCTCAAGAGTCAAAATATTATTCAAGTTATAATTGGATAAATTAGTTTTTAGATTCATAAGAAAGCATAGGGATAGAAAAGGGGTTCCAATAGCACAGCAGGTGAATTTTAAATACAAAAAAGATGCTCCTCTGGAAGGTATCACTCCACATTTGCTCTCCAGTTCACAGACTTAGAAGCAGAGGATGACAGAGATAACACTTTGCCAGCTACCACCCTGCAGTTTCCATCCAGATCAAGCTCCTCCTAAAACTGTAACAACAGGGGGTCAAACCAGGTCTGAAAGGCACTGTCCCTAGAATTCCATATATCCATAGGTATTTCCTTTCCAGCATTCTGAACAACTTCATTTTTCTTTCATGTTTCCAAGGTAGAATTTGTAGTTGAGGACCGTGTCCTGTTCAAGCAGTGAAGAACTTAAGGAAACGTAGGAAAAATTAATTCACCTCAAGAACCAAAAACTTACACCAAAAAAAAAAGTGAATTCTGTGTCATTTCTCATTTGACTGAGTTATCTGATTTAAGAAATGGTACAGAAGCTTTTCAATATCCATGGAGGATTAGTTCCAAGACCCTTGGATGACAAAAACCTTGGATTGCAAAGACTGTATGAATTCATACGGTATCTTCACACACGCTGCACACCTCCTCCCATAAACAGTGATGCAGCACAAGATTCAAGAATGGACCAAACATTCAGTGATGATCCCACAAAATGTTACCACCTAATGACATCACAGCCATCTTAATTTGAGTAACCATGTTTTACAATGGTCCCACAGCAATAAAATTGCCTGAGGAAGCATTTCTCAGACCATATTAGTGAACCACCTGCCCTCCTCAGAAACACAAAAGTGGGGAAAGAGCCCCAGGAAGAATAGCACAGTGTCTGAAGTTTCCCGGGATGAGGATGGTAAGACCCACCTATGTAGAGGACCTGCAATGCCCCATCTAAAGTCCCAGGTGGCTCCTCCCAGTGGTTTACATTCAAGGTCAGCTGTTTTGGGCCACTGTTAGAGTCTGTAAACAAGTCAAGATGGCGCCTGGCATTTTGCCAGAGGGAGTGGTTTGTGAAGTAACACCAATGAGCCATTAAGTGTGGAGATTCCTTATTGGTTGACTGCTGTATGGAGTTTATGTTAATTAAGATAAGCTATTTGTAATGTATATATACCCCTCCTGTCCCACCCCTGCTGTATCAATGTACACAAGTTGCTCGTCACCCCCCGGTTATTTTGCTGCAGCCGGACTTCGGCAGGCCACGTTGGTTTTTAATGTCACAGAGGAGCCAGATAGCCTATTAAATTGTACCCATGGAGAGAACACAGGCCAGGCACAGCACACATATCTATAATCCCAGTAACAAGAGAACCTGAGACAGGAGGATCACACATTTGAGTCCAGCCTGGGCAACTTAATGGGACCCTGTCTCAAAATAAAAACAAAAAAGGGCAGTGGGGTAAGGACAATGCAGCTCAGTGGTAGGGTGGACTTGGGGTGGATCCTAAGTACCACAAACACAAACAAACAACAAAAAAAAAAAACACAAACACAAACAAGGGGAAAAGAAAAAAAAGCCATCCTCTGGGCGAACCCGCACACTTACACAGCATGGATCTCATGCAGGGCTCTACCCCTCCCACCTGACTCCTGCACCTGGCCACTCTTCTGTACCATGCCCTTGTGCTTCGTGAGCTCAAGATCTCCCTGATCCACTTAAAGTGCAGGGAGCAGTAGCCTCGCCTCCCCACATTTACTCTTGCCTTAGAGGCCCATCAAAAGACACTGTTCGGCTCCACTCTGGAACTACATGCTGAATCTTACCCAGCTCACTTGAAGCACAGGTGTATGCAGAGGAAGATAAGGAACTTCCCCATGGCTGACCCTGGCTATTAGGGTCATACCTGCCAACACATTATTTTGGTCCCAACACAGAGGGACCATCCCTTTGAAAGCAGTTGGTTCTGTTTGTGCTCCCCAGTGTTGCTGGTGCTGGGGGGGGAGGAGGCGGTCACAAAGTCTCCCTGGGGGTCTAAGCTGAAGGAAAGTGATACTAGTCTCCAGGCCAGGAGGGGGAATAACAGGCACTTTGTTCAGTTGCCTTTCTGTTCCAACTCCTGCTCCTCCCCACAATGCCGATCTCCTATTAAAAAACAAAGTGAGACGGGAAGGGCGGTCTTGAGGTCATTGCTTGGGGCTGGCAGTGAACCTAGGTTCCACCTGAAAAATAAGGAAGGACTGTAGCAAGTGGGTAAGCTGAAAGCTGGGGCTCCACGGTGAAGGTGTGGCCCTCTACCTGGGGTGTCACAGTCCAAGACTTGACAGCTGGATTCACTGCTTCATCTTACTTCTGGCCTACCAGTAAGTCCTGAATCGCATTCCTTTCATAGCCAATGAACGGCACCAACTCATTCTCATTTGGCTAGGAGTCAGAGAAGTCAGAAAGTAGCTAAAATATAAGATATCACATGACTCATGTTTATCCTCAGGGTCCCTCAGGATTTCCTTGAAAGTAACTCTCTCACTGGGGTTGAAAGTCAGGAATTTCTTCCATGAGTTTTTGGACCCTACAGACATAGAAAAAGAAATGTGGTATATTTCGCATAATACCTACCCCCACTTGCTCCCAGAAGTTTTGTCCAACAAAAGGCAAAGAACCAGTGACCATGACATACAGAATGACACTCAGGCTACCCATCTCCTCCACAAGGCAGTCATGAGTTTTAAGGCAAAAATAAGGGGAACTGTACGAGAAGGTAACCAGCTTGTTTGCCAGACAGAAACTCACTGCTGAAGCCAAAGTCTATAACCTTAAAGACAGATATTCAGGTCAGCATCAAAAAAAAGTTCTTGGTTTTGGATCTTTATAAACAACCTCCCTTCTTATAGTAGTCCTGAGCAGCAGCACTCTCTAGCAGAATGTGTCTCCAGTCTTCTCTCTTACAGCCTCAGGAGGTAATGGAACATCTCCACTAGCACAGTTCATGACCAGGTGCAGGGTTTCCTAGGCCTCTATTATCTCATTTGCAGAATGGCAGAGTGGTCTGAACCCTGGGGATGGTCTCTGGAGGCTAGAGTTCTGACTGTATGGCCCTCACAGCCATCCCAGTCCCACCTGACTTCAGGAGGTTGCCCTGTCCAGTGAAGTGGTCTTGAAGAGCCAGAAGCTGTTGATATGAGTCTGCTCCCCCGTAGGGATGGTTATGAGGCCAGCTGCAAGTGACCTGCTAACTACAATAATGTGAAAATTCATTATACAAAATGGAGGTATTTCTTTCACGCCCCAATCAATTGGAAAAGAGAGGCCACGGAAAAGAATCGGCAATAGTTAAGAACACCTGCTCAAGGAACTAACATACAAAACAATCCAATGAAACAGACTGCCCTATCCTTGAGACTGTTTTCACCTATAGACTGAGGATGGAACAGCCACCTTTGACCTTAAGATTAGCTTCCAGTAGTAACTGCCACCTTACCAATCAGATATCACCAGCTCCCTCAAGTATCAAAAACACCAACCAAATGTAAAATAATTTGCACAGACTCCTCTGTCCTAAGAAAAACTCCTAGCCTCTCCTTTTTTTTTTTTTTTTTTTTGTGCAGATATACCAGATATCACCCCAGCCTCAAGTGTCCTGGATTATAATTCTTTATTCCGCCCAAAAGTTCCTTTATTGGAGACTTGTCTTTATATTTTGATTTCACTTTAACCCTAACAAATTAAATATGAAGAGAAATGAGTCACAGCAGCACACACCTTTAATCCTAGCTACTCAGGAGGATGAGGCAGAAGGATCACAAGTTTGAGGCCAGCCTCAGTAACTTTGTCTCAAAAGATGAAAAAGGGTTGGGGAGGTAGCTAAGTGGTAGAGTGCCCCTGGGCTCCATCCTCAATATCATAAATAATAACAACAAATAAAAAGAAAAATATGAAGCTGAGCATGGTGACACGCACAACTATAATTCCAAGTAACTAGGGAGGCTGAGATAAGAGAATCACAAGTTCAAGGCCAGCCTCAACAATTTAACAAGGCCCTAAACAACTCAGCAAGACCCTGTCTCAAAATAAAAAATTAAAAATGTTGAGGACATAACTCAAGGGTAAAGCACACCGTGGGGTTAAATTCCCCAGTACCCCCCCCCAAAAAAAGAGTGCGATAGAAATACATAGGGGGCAAAAAAAAAAAGATAAAAAATAAAAATGAAAAACAGCTGAAATAAGAGTTGAGAACAATAAAAAAATAAAAAGAGTAAAAAACTAAAAAGAAATATGAGCAAATAAAAATTGGGAGAAAAATAATAGAAAAAGAAAAAAAATTAAAGGAAAAAAAAATAGAGAAACCAAAATCAAAATAGACAAAAAGCCAAAGAGGAAAAAAAAGCTAATCATGATCAATGTTCTGGGTTGCAAAGATCAAACATGAAGGCCCACTCAAGGACTTATAAGGCACTGGGAACTTCTAAACAATGGTTTTATGAGGTCTTAGCAAAAAGTATGTCTATGAGGACCAATCAAGGCCTGGGATAATAATTCATAGTCGTTTCTTCATTTTCAGTCTCAAAGATCTCTTTTCTCAGTCAACTATTGGGGTCAGAAACCAAAAAGTACTTTTTATATGGGTTAAAACAATTAATATTTACCCTCTTAGAAAATAAAACCTGTAGAATGCTTCAGAGATCTTTTTGCTTCTAGTTAGAAAAACTGTGAAAATGTTTTAAGACTTTTAATATCTACACTTAATCTCTTGAATTAGTCTCCAAATGATGCCAGAACCTAACTGACATTATGATACTACAGTGGAAATGTTTCGTCAGCCTACAGATAGTAAAGTACACATTATCTCTGTAACTGAGGGGAAGGTAGCTTTCATCATATTCTCATTGATTGTGCCCAGCTGCTCTGGAGTGAATTTTTTCCTCCCATAGGCCAGAGAACTTACTATGACAATTTCAATTATCCTTAAATATAGAGGTTTCAGCCTTGCCCCATTCATAATGGCACGGCACCAGTACCTCAGGGGAAGGAACCAAGAATCCCCTTCACTCACTCCTTCTTTAACATGTTTCCTTCCCCTATGTAGATCTGAGCATCTGACCTCCATCTTTTCCTTCACTCTGAAGAATCTCTCTAAACATTTCTTGACAGGCAACTCTATTGGTGACAAATTCCTTCAATTCTGCCCTTTTAAAAGACGACTTCTCTAGATACAGGATTGTGGGCTGGTGGCTGTGTTTGTTGTTGTTTGTATAGTTTCTGAAGAGAAGCCTGATGTCATTCTTATCCTTGTGCCTACAGTAGGTAAGATGTCCTTTCCTTTTGACTTTTGAATTTCTCTCTGATTTTCCTGCAGTTTTAACGTGACGTGCCTAACCATAGGTATTTTGGGCATTTGCCTGTATGATGTTCTTTGGGCTTCTTAGATCTATGGTTTGGTGTCTATCATTAGTTCTGAGTGAATATCAGTCATTACTACTTCAAGTATTTTTTTCTGTTCCCTTCTTTTTCTTAATGTAGTACTTCCGTTAGGCGCTTATCATACCTTTTGTAAGTGCCCCATAGTTCTTGAATACTGCTTGCTCTTTTCATTCACTTTTCCCTTTACTTTCCAGTTTGGGAGATTACCAACAATGTATCTTCAAACTCACTGATTCTTTCCTTGGTTGTGTCCAGTCTTCTGATAAAACCAAGGGCATTATTTCAGTGTTTTTGTTGGCAATCGTTAGCTTCTGATTCTATCTAGAGTCTCCATCTCTTACATTTGCTAGTATGCTTTACACTTATCCATTAGCTTTGGGAGGGTAGGTAGTGATCAAATCCATATGCCACGCAAGCAGTCTTTAGCACATTATCCTAGTTATTTTAAATTCCTCATCTGATAATTAAAAAAAAAAAAAAAAAAAACCTCTGCCCTATCTGTGTCTGGGCTCAGTGCTTGATCTTTCTCTTCAGACTATGCATTGAAGCTTACCTTATAAACTTTTGCTGAAAGCAGTACATGCTGTATTATGTAAAAGGAACTGAGGTAAATAGGCTTTTAGTGTGAGGCTTTGTGTCTATCTACTTAGGATTTGGGGTGTTATTTGCTGCAGGTGTCAGAGGTTAACATTCCCTCTGGTGTCCTTCTTTTTGCCTCCTGATGCTTTTGAGTTCCCCTGACAGTCTCCTTGTTACTATACAGGAGCCTGACTGATAGGAAGCCAGGGTATGGGGGCAGGAAGTGCTCTTACAAGTCTATTAGTAAGTCTCAGTCTTTTTGCAAGCCTGTACCCATGGGATATGACCTTCACAAATGGTTCTCTGCTTTCTTTTCCCACTTAGGCAAGACAGGAAAGCTAGAGGAGGCTGGAGTTGGATATTTCCCATCTCCCAGGTCAGTTGGGCTCAGGTAAAACTCAAGTCTGTCAGACTTTGGTAAAACAGTTTCAACAGGAGGCTTTTGTTAAGGAGAACAGAATGCTGTGGGGCTTTTATTTCACAGTGGTTACTTTTCCCTCCCACTGTGAGAAACCCCCACCACCACCACCAAGACCCAGGTGGGGCTTCTAGCAGTAAAATCAAAGTAGAGACTCTGAGAATGTGAAACTCAAAGCTAGTGCACACTGAACCTAGCAAGTCATCAATTACAGTTAAACTGTTCCGACCAGTGCTGGGGTGGGAGCAGGGGCTTTGGGGAGTGTTCTATAAACTATTATTCTAGGTATCCCCTCTTTCTCCATTACTCAGGGTAGAGGTTTTATTCAGTGACCTTGGCTCTCTGATGGGTAAAGAAAAGTCACTGATTTTCAATTTGCTCACCGTTTTTTTGCTTTTTGAGCTTTTTTTTTTTTTTCCTATTGTGAGGGCAGGGATATGAACTTCCAAGCTGTTAACATATTATCTGCTTAAATTTTTTGATTACTTCGTTTTGGTAATTTTATAGTCCTCTATATTTACAATGCTCATAATGTTCAAAAATGCAGGTTTGCCTCAAGTGATTTGCTTATAACATGCTATTTGAAAGTAGTATTTATGTTCAACATACAAAATGTTTAGGGAAGTTGCTAATCTTCAGGACCAGTCACCCAGGGTGAATCTTTCCCAGTGCACCTGACATTTAAAATCTCTCCAGCCGTTTTGATTACAACGATCCTTCCTTTATAAATAACTTCTAAAACCAGATGTCAGCCAACATGAATATGGCTCCATTAGTCAGCTAAGGCTGCCAGTTAAGCGTCTGGATAGCCATCGGCATCCCTCTTCATAATGAAGCCCTTGCGAGATGACAGAGTGAAAACCAGCAATATATGTCTATGTCTTCAAACCTACCTCTCTCTCTCTCTCTCTCTCTCTCTCTCTCTCTCTCTCTCTCTCATGCAGGACTCATTTGCTGATGCCCTATAAGGTAGCAGGAGGAAAATTACTTCATTTAAATAAAATGGTTTCCTAGATGGTAGTCTCTCATGGTCATTTGCCTCTGCACATGTATTTATAATCAGCCCATAGCAAATGTGTTAGGTACTGCGCTGCCCTCTGTTCCTCTCTTCTCAAAAAAAAAAAAAAAAAGAAAGAAAAAAAAACATCAAGTGACCCTTTAGAAATAATACAAAGTGAAAAATTCTTCTCAAAATATTATGTTACCAAAAAAAGATTCTTGGTGCTTTTGAAATTACATGTCTTATTTTTGATATCTATCCCATTATTCTTTTTTGAAAGGTGGGGAGTAATACTATTTCATTTCAAATATTTAATATAAAGACCAATGGGTGGAAATTTTTTTTCAGATTGTGTTTTGATCATTTCTCTTTGCTCCTTTCTCTCATCAAATGAATTTCCCACTTATCCCTACGATTTTTATCTTCAAAACTTACTCTTTCACCTCAGTAAATCTATACTGAATTTCATTAACTATGTCTTTAAAATCATAGCAACAACCACACTCTAAAAGTGAATTAAAATGTATATCTTTAAAAAAAAAGGAATCATAGCAACAAACAAAATATCCTACACAGTTTTGATTGCACTACAGGGTTTCTACAGGTGCTGCAGGCAAAGGAAAAACCTGAAAAAAAACCTTACACCAAAGTCACAGTAATGAAGAAATTGCACATAATACACACGGGAAGGAAGATTCTCTGTCTGACACAATCCAGCATTTATGGGGACATAAAGGTTTTCATCCTGACTAATACTTGTCAAGGATCCTCATACCAATACACAGAAGATTATACAACCTGGAAAGATTGTTACTTATTCAAAAAGATTATTCCTGAAATCCAAGTCATTTAAAGAACACAGACATTTAATGAAACCTTACTCTACAAAATGATTCCCTCAGGACATCTTTGCACAAAGCCAAGACTCCATTAGCAAAATCATAGAGGACCAATTATGTCCATCCAGGATGGTCCTGCTTTAGGTTTTTATATATTGGACTTTTAAGAAACAGAACACAACTGAACTTTTGTCATATAGGTTGTATTTCTTTCTCAAAGGACTCCAGATTGCTATGTAAAATTCCCTATTTCTCCAAAAACTTTTCAAATAAAAGTGATATGAAATTTCACATTAATTATATGCAAGAAAAATAAAATCTGTATCTCCTCAATAATTTCTCATTATTTTGGAAAAGGGAACTGAAGCTCTCTAGGTGCCATCGAGCCAGTGGTAACCCCCTGTTCACCACACCTTCCAGGATCACAAGTATGAGGAGAATCTCCCTAAAAGAGGGTCATAGATCAGTTGTGCAAATGAGACACACAAGATGACTGAGCATTCGAGGAAAAAATACCCAATCAAACTGAGAAGGGACAAGATATCAGCTCTGCCCTAAGGAGAAAACTAGGCCTTAGACAGTTTATCATAGAAGATAAAGTAAGTGCTTAGCAAAGAGTTGATGGATTTCCTCAGGTATATTGCAAGAAGAAACTAGCTCAGCTGGTCCTCAGGGTTCAGCAGGCCTGGTGGGCCACCCCTACCAAAACAAGGAAGGGATCCTGCCTGCTCCCAGCCCCCAGGCTCAACTCAGTCCTCCTCTCCTTGGTGCCCATCCACTCATCCTTATTGAATCCTTCTCTTCCACATCTCAGGGGTGCAGCTACCTCTTTCCACCTCTCTTGCCACTCTCTTCATTAGCCACCTTTATCTCCAGGCACCCTTGACTGGTTACAACCTTAGCCTCCCCAATGCGCTTTCCCCAACACAATCAGAATGATCTTTCTACTTTATGAGGAGGCTAGCTAAAACCATTCAGTGGTTCCTCAATGCCATAAATCTCTCTATAGATAAAATCCAAATTTTATCTATAGTGAGATTTATATAATTTATAAGGTCCTTTACAACAGGCTCAGAGGTTTCCAAGCTGAAGCCTGGGGAGCATACAATTCCCTATGCCATGGATCATACCCCACTCCAAGTCAAAATGTCTTGGGGTGGGACACAAGCATTAGTATTTTCAATTCTTTACTTTTTTATTCCAGCTGATCCTAATATGCAGCAAAGTCTGGGAATCATTGAACCAACTACTATTTATCTCTCTGGACTCACCAATTACACTCCTTCACCATATTATCTAACCCATCAGAATGATTGTTCCTGTTTTCAATAAGTACACATGCTTTCTTGAATGCCACACTTTGCCGAGGCTGTCCCCTCTCTCTGGAATGCTTCTCCACCATCGAGGCAAGTGCACATCTACCTCCCACAACAATTCAACTCCACGGACAGTAGAGTTCTAAAAAAAAGCTTCCTAGCAGAGACTGCCAGCTGGAGGAAATTAAATCAAGTTACCAACAAGGAAAACACATACTAAATGGCAATACATGCAGATCTGCGACATAAATGCTGCGATAGGCAACTTGTGAATCCAGCTGGGAATCAGGTGAAATGATAAAGTGTTGCCCTGCACCAACCAGCCTTTATTAAGGAAGCGTTCATGGATGAGTTAAAGAGGGGAGTAAAAAAACAGTGGTAATTTAGCAAGTATCCAGAAAACCAGATCTAGCTGAGAACAGCCTTTCTGGATGTGTGTGGCTAGCAGTGGACAAGCAGACCTTTGTGAAGAACTGTGGCATATCCCAGCCAGATGATGAGGGGCAGGTGAATTTCTAACCTCACACCCAGATGATGCTTAACTAAACCATTATCTGGATGAACACTGAAGTTTATTTCAAGAGGAATGGTTCTTTGTACTTTTTTCATCACCTGGCTTTGCATTCCTACCACCTTTCAAACACACTCACACACACTCACCCATCCCAGAATCCTCAAGTCTGTCAGGGGCCACATCAATCTGCTTTCTTGGCAACTTGAACTTTACCTGTTAAAGCACTGAACACAAGTTGATAGGACTACCTACTGGCTTGATGGTACTCCAGGAAGCAAGGCTGCCTGAGAGCAGAGATATGTCCACCTTGGTGCTCACAAATCCCAGATTTAATCCAGAAGGAAGCTCCTCAGAAAAGGAACTGTGTCTTTGTTTCAACACCAGATGTCCAGAACTTACTTCAGTATTTCTGGCACATAGTAGGCACTTAAATTTGTCATTGAGCCCAAGCTGAACTTGCAATTGAGCGTTTGACATTTATATTTAGAACCATGATCTTCAAAATCTGAGAAGTCATTCTTTAGGGAAAAACAGCGCAGAACAGGGGGCAAGAATGGAGTGCCCTAGATTTTCTAGCACATCCTGAGAATAACCCTATTTTTCAAAACTGCGCTGGATGAGCAAACTCCCAGTGGCTACAGAGCCAAGTTAATCTTTGAAGCTTTGATATTCCCTCGTTTTTCCTGCTAGCTTACTCTAATATTCTACACCACTGTTAATGTCTTTTCTAGGTTGGCAATATTGTCTTCAAATATCAAACAATAAGCCCTCAGATAATAAAGACAATTCCCAGTCTACTTCTCAGGGTTGTCATAAAACTTAATGAGAGTATATGGAAAAAGCATTCTTAAACACACACACACAAAATGCTACACAAACGTAAGTTAGGAGACTTATTAGAGATTAATAGTAAGCAAAGCCCAGAAGGAATTTTTACTGAAATTCTTATATTTTAATTTCTGAGGATAAATGAATGCTCTGAATGAGATCGACATCCTTTTGAATTAAAGGAGCATTCAGAAAGATTGTAGCCTCATTCATAATCTGAATTGCTTCCAGAAGATGGTCCCAAGTTATGCGCTTGTTCAACATTATCTACAAGTTTCAGACATTGTACACATCTAAAAAGTTCATTAGAAGTCAAGGAGCTTTATATACATAAATTTAGTTTGTGGATGAATGTTTGTATTATATAAAATCCATGAACATTTAGAAGATTCTATGATGCATGGAAAGCTATAAAAACTTATACCCCCAAAATAAATCCAAATGGGTAAAGTCACATGGGACTACAATGGATATATCAATCTGAATCAGAAATACATTATAGTTATAGAACAAAGCAATCTGTGGGTGGTTTTTGTCTCTCATTTTTTGACAGCTAGATCCCACGGCTAGTTCCCACGGCTTACAAACTATAATGTTCTTACCTACCCCTTATGCCCTTGGTTAAAAAGAAGGGCAAAGCCTTTTTCAGTTTGTTATTGTTGTGTTTTGCAGTACTGGAGACTGAGCCCAGGGCCTCTAACATGCTGGCAAGCACTCTAGCCCTGAGCTACATCCCTACCCCTCAAAGCCTTCTCAACTCAAAATTCAAACACCAAGGTCAAAAACTGAGTTTATAAATCTAAAGGCCGGGCACGGTTGTGCATCCCTGTAATCCCAGTGGCTGGGGCAGAGGGCAAGCGGGGATCAGCAAATTATCAAGATGCTAAGCAACTCAGTGAGACCCTGTCTCTAATAAAATACAAAATAGGGTTAGGGATGTGGCTCAGTGATTGAGTGCCCCCCTAAACTCAATTGGCACTTCAGTTCAATCCCTGGTAACCAACCCCCCCAAAAAAGGGTTAATATCACAACTGATAGAAAGTTTTGTAGTAATTTCTTGCCAAGTAATAATTATTAGGCTTCTTTAGTTGTGTATATGTTTTAACACAAAGGGGGAAAAAAGGAAAGAACAAGTCCTGTAATCTTACACTCAGATAAGCCCAATAGGGTTAAGACAAAATAAAACTGTTTCCATTAATTATTTTTTTAACCTCTGTTTATTTATTTCCTATGTGGTGCTAAGGATTGAACTCAGTGCCTCAAAAGCACTCTACAACGGAGCCACAACCTCACCCATCAAGTGATCCTTCTGGACAAGGTAAAGGGAATCCCTGGCAACATCTATTAAATCTATCAATTAAAAAAAAAATCAAGCTGGAGATGTTTTAACTTTTTTGTAGATATAGATGTACAGCATGACTTTTTTTTTTTTAATGTGGTGCTAAGGATCAAACCTAGTGCGCCTCACACGTGCTAGGCACAAGCTCTGCCATGGAGCCATAGCCACAGCCCCTCCGGTTTGATTCTTGACACACAAAGGGTTATGAACCACACTTGGGTTTTCACTTAATAACAACATGCCTTAAAATCCATTCTCTGAGTGGCTGGGGTTGTAGCTCAGTGGTAGAGGGCTTGCCTAGCATGTGTGAGGCACTGGTTTTAATTCTCAGTATCACATATAAATAAAATACAATAAAGGTCCATCAACAACTTAAACAAAATATTTTTTTAAAGAGAGAGAGAGAGAGAGAGAGAGAGAGAGAATTTTTAATATTTATTTTTTAGTTCTCAGCGAACACAACATCTTTGTTGGTATGTGGTGCTGAGGATCGAACCCGGGCCGCACACATGCCAGGCGAGCGCACTACCGCTTGAGCCACATCCCCAGCCCAACAAAATATTTTTTTAAAAATCCATTCTCTGGCTGGGTGTGGTAGCACAAGCCTATAATTATAATCCCAGCTATGTAGAGGCTGAAGCTGAAGGATCACAAGTTGGAGGCTAGCCACAGCAACATAGTGAGGCATTGAACATGCCATGACTTATTTGCCTAATGTCTTGATGACGTGCTTTGGCTGTTACCAGAATTCTACTATGACAAACAGTGATGAAATGAGCATCACTGTTCACATACTTTAACAACCTTGTAAGTACAGACAAAGGGGAACTTTTTAATGATTGTATTGCAGGAGAAGAGGCCATATGCATTTGGATACTGTCAGATTCCACAAAAGAGTGGTTGATGAACTTGCTCTACCAAGGACATTATTTTCATTCACTCATTCAACATGTTTATTGAGTCTTAACATTTCTTCAAGATATGGTAGTGGCTTAAAAATAAAAAGCAAAACCGTCTGTGGACGTCACTGTTTTAGTGTTGAGCTTCTTTGCCCAAACCCTTGTGGGCACTTAGAAAATTGCCACTGCACTCCCCCATGAAGCTACATCCCTACACTTTTTTTTTTTTTTTTTTTTTTTAAGACAAGGCCTTTCTACTTTGCCAAGCCTGGCCTCAAACTTGTGATCTTCCTGCCTCAGTCTCCCAATTACAGGCCTAAGATTACAAGCCTGAGCCACCACATGAGACTAACTTTCACATTTTTTATGTCAAGTTTATCCATATGTTTTCTATTATCTTGACTGTCACAAGAAAACTATTTTAAAACTCCTTTTCTTGAATAGATAAAATAGAGGCACAACACAAAATTCAGAATTCCCTTTCAATGGGAATGGGGTTAGTTCAGGTACCTGTCACCTCAAGTCAGGATCAAGCCTGCAGGGTAGCTTTGCATCCTAACCACACACTCCCCAGAGATTCTGACAGGTGCCACACCTTCACACCTACAGCAATTCTAAGGCCAAGATGAGATAAGTCATAAGTCAGGAAATTAGGTAGTTGATAAATATGTGCTGAAATGCACAAGCTCACTCCTAAGAAATTTTAAAACTTAATGCCACTGTTTACTCTCAAGATAACAAAGTTAAACGGCAGTACTACTCAACATTACATGTTGTATATGGTTATGTTCATGGATGTTACTTGTATCAACTTGTACAAAGTAAGTCTGTGTATATGTGTCTGTACACATGCTTACACCAATAAGTAAAGTATCAAAATGTTTATCCTTTTATTTGCTGGTAACTATATTGAAAATACCCAAAAGAGGGTTGTGGCCAGTGGTAGAGCACTTGCTTCCCATGTGTGGGGCACTGGGTTCGTTCCCCCGCACCACATGAAAAATAAAATAAAATAAAATGAAGGTATGTGTCCATCTACAAATAAATAGATAAATAAATAGATAAATAGAAAGAAAGAAAGAAAGAAAGAAAGAAAGAAAGAAAGAAAGAAAGAAAGAAAGAAAGAAAGAAAGAAAGAAAATACCCAAAAGAACTAATCTTAAATACACACAGAGCTTTATGCAGGACAGGCTCACTAGAGGATCATTTACCATCAGATCAATGGCTCTCAAATGAAACAGGGAGTCTGGCCACTATGGACTGAGGAGACTGACTGCCCCCATCAGTCTAGGTGAATGACAGAATGCACCACAGCCCACTGATAGCCCACTGAGGTGAAAGAACTAAGCCACTGGTCCAAATAAAATAAATAAATATATATATATTTGGAGCTGGGGGGCAGAGGGTAAGGGTATTTACTGGGGATTGCTTTACCACTGAGCTATATATCCATTCCCAGCCCCTTTTTATTTTTTAGTGTGAGACAGGGCTTCATTAAGTTGCTTAGGGCCTTGCTAAGTTGCTGAGCCTCACTTTGAATTTGCAATCTTCCTGTCTCAGTCTCCCAAGTCACTGGGATAACAGGCATACGCCTCCATGCCTAACTAACTAAATATTTTAATAAATGTCCCTCAATAAACATTGAAGCTTCTATAAAAAACATTATATATAACAAAGACAAGCATATATGTGTTTTAAAAATGTAAATGTTTAAATTATACATAGGCAGAAAATATGTTATAAGTGGCTTATATTCAAATAGAACTTAGGTAAGTTTTCTTTCAATTTTTCCACATTTTCTAAATGTTTTAAACTAAGTTTATCTTTCTCTTAACATGAAAGAAAATGATATTTCCTTCAAGACCAAGCAAAGTCAAAAGGTGTGTACCCAGCATGCTAAAGCAGAGTACATATCAACAGCATGGCAGTAAAGCTGTTTACCTTTTTACTGAATAACCACATTACCTGTTACTACACAAGATAGTGCAGAACTAGATTTTTAGGCAAGCATAGAAAAATCATCACGTTTGCTGTACTACAAGTAGGATGAACTACATCATCTATGTGCTTTCCCATAAAGACAGTGCTTACATAACAGGTCACCCTGGGTGTGTTTCATGGCTTACACACTCTAGCACCATGTATTAAAAAAAAAAAAAAAAAAAAAAAAAAAGGAAGTCAGTCAAACCAAGGACAAAGGACTCTAACCCTAAGTTGCAGAAACATAGGAAAAGCCCCCTGAAATGTAAATATCCATAAATTCCAAACCTGATTACCCAGTAGCTCTAACTACTGACAGCTTAAGAGGTTAACATCAATTTCAAGGGGCCTCAAACCACAATGAAATGAGCAGGTTCCAGACATCTACAAATCATTCAAATCCCAGGGCAGACATCACATGGGCTGTTAAAAGACTGTTAATTCTCTTTGTTGCTTTGTCTCCTCAATTGTTTCACTTGACATTCACCATGAAAACTTCCCTCATCATTAATGTGTTTAGCTTTAGAATTTCAACTACAAAACCAAACGTGCACATCATAATGGGGGTAAGGGGTTGAAAGGAAGAAAAACCACCACATAGTAGATGCAATATTGAAGTTTAGATTTCAGTCACACAAGAGAAATCAAGAAGCTCAAAGTTACTGCTCCCTTGACAACCTTAAATCTCCACTCTGGGCATATGGATTATAATGAGAGTTTTATTAGGATCACAATTGTGGCAAATACACACTCAAATCATGTACCATATCTAACACTGCAACATTCTCCCTTTAAAAACAAAAGAATACGTTGGCATTCAAACCCAGAAATAATCCAAAGCTGTAATTTTGTATGGAATTACTTTTTGATTCCACACAGTCTCTTGGCACTCAATACAAACCTCCAGGCCTGTACCACTCTGGGCCCTATCTGATTAGGACACTAAAACCACAATCTCTGAACTCATTTGCTGTGGTCACACAGCAAAGTAAATTCCAAAAACATACATCTGTAGAGGGCATGGTAGGTGTGGTGTAAGCTCAACTACCATCACAAGTTCTCCCAAAAATGCATAGTGAAAAGGATGCCAAACTAGAGATCAAGACATCCTTCTGGGTCACCTGCCATCTATGTGACCTTAAGGAAGATACTTCATCTTTATGGACTCAACTTCCTCATCTTCAAAACAAGGCAGTCTTGTCAAATGGCTTGGGAGGTTGCGTACATGAGTCAGAGGTCTTTTCACAAGACCTTCTCTAAATTCCCCTGCTGAAATTTCTTTTTCCTTTACCCCATGAAGTCTGCTTGAGGTTTTGCATGTGAGCAAAAGGGCTGCAGGATCCTGTTACTAACTATAGAGCTTTGGCAGAATGTTCAGGACCATGAGGATGAAATGATAATTTCCCCATTCATTCATGGCGAGACATAAAATGACCACAGGTGTACATCATAAACAAAATAATGCACTAGACATTTTATAGGTAATGCATAAAAAATTAGTAATTTTAGAAGGTATAAACCCTACTTTAAGGCACTTAATGTTTATAATCGAATTGGAAGAATAACAAATAGGAAAAAACTGCAATGACAAAAGTCAAAACAAACTGCTAATTAATCATACTACCTTTTCCATTGAACATAGGTATGACCTCAAAATCCTTGTAGACATAAGCATTCCATTCAGCAATGAAAACACTATCCTTACCATGTAAGGTTAGGTGAGGTACTCTCCTGAACAGTGGTGAGGTACTTCCAATGCCCTCCCCTGCTGGTCCTACCAAATTCCTCTGACTTCCGCTTCTACTTCTAAATCATTAGGTACCCCCCCAAAGTAAAGAGGCACTAAGAACCTAGTCACAATGTCTATGTCATTTCATAGTTGTTGACTTTCAAAAGTACAAATCCCAGGGAAACAGGAAACAGAGAACTTGTTTTACCCCATGTCTAGCACACCACTCTACTAAACAGAATTGGGTAACTATGATATTGACATTTGACACCTAGTATACTGTCATTAGTAAGCCCAATGCATGGCGCCACAGAGGTTTAGTTCTAAACACACACACAATTCCTCCTCTTCTGCTGTGAGCGGCTTCAGTCCTAACCCTGGCTGGCCATCTGGGAAACAAATGCCTTTGTGATGCTCTTGTAAATTGGCTCCACCCTTCTGGAAAGAATCTGGCAATACATTTTAGAAGCCATAAAAATGTTCATACCCTTGACCCATTAATGCCACACCTGGGACTCTAACACAGGAAACATTTTAGAACTCAAAATATGGAAATACTACATATATAAAGATATAACTCACAATAGTATTAACAATTTAAAAATGTTGGAAGCAACATACTAGTCAATAATGAGTTAAATAATTAATGGTGTAGCATCACAACAGAATATTATGCAATCATTAAGATGGTAACTATGGAGATTATGCAGCGATAGGGAAAATATACAAAACAATTGATACAACTATGAGAAATCATTGGAAGAAATTTTTAAAATGGATAATGATTGTTTTTAGATAGTGAATGTAAGTTTTTCCCTATTTCTAAGCTTCTTGTAATACTGTTTTGATGCTTTTTTAATTAAAAAATAATCTTCTATAATTAATGTGTACCTCTGATATCAAGAATAAAGAGCCCAGGAACCACCTTACCTAGAGAGCGAAAATGACCATCAGCATTCCACCAAAGCGCAGGGCATGGGGGGCTATAACACGCAGAGCAGTTTCAGGGAACGCCACCTGGAGGTGTTGCGTGCCTGTCAATGATTGCCAAAAAATGAACAGTGTCCATCTGCTCACCCCAGTCAATTCCCTTTGTTATGAGCATCCCAAGACAGAGATTTCCCCAGGTGCACCTCACGTGCTGTCAGCTTAACTATCCATTTAAAAAATTTATGTGGAGTCACACAGGGCTACACAATCATTTGGTTAAAGAAACGGGTCCAGATTTTCACATTGAGAGCAATGAGGAATGTCCACAGTTAGGAAAGCAGAAACTGCAATTTCCTTCCAGTGAAGCAGAGGCGTTGGCACATGATGCGAATGTGTAAAACAAGAGTCACGGCAGTGCCGGACTGGCCTCTCCTAGGCTGACACAGGGAAGAACACCTGGCAGCTAAGGACATGTCTTCAATCCTAATAAACATTACTCATCAGATGGATATGGACTTCACCATGGGGCTGCTAATCCCCACATGGAGACTCAGCCCTGTGCCCACCCCTAAGGACCAGCCCCACCCAGGGAGACCTTAAGAGCTCCAGTCCAGCCTTGGGTGCTGCTCATGCATTCTCACCTTCATCCCTGTGCACTTCTGTACCCCAGTGTCCATGACTAAGGTCTTGTCTCTCCTCTGTATCTTAACATCTCTGTGTGTGAGCCCAGAGAAGAAGCAAAGCAAAAAGGTTCAGATACATGTTTTGAAGTCACAGAGAACTGACTTAAAATTCAAGTTATGTTACTCTGCTCTGCAGCCATAGGAAAATTACCTAAACTCACTAAACCTCTGTTTTCTCCTCTGCAAAATTTGTACCTATGCCAAAGTATCATTACAAGGTTTAAATGAAATAAATGTAAACCCTTATTAATGCTGAGTAAAAGTTTGCTATTCTGTGTCCTCTCTTCCTTAGAAGCGGGCATCTTGGGTGTCCTCTTCCTCCACCACCCCATCTCTCGAACATGAATAGCACTGTCCACTCTGTCACGAAGCCCCCCTCATACTTACCACAGCCCTACACTCAGCTTGCACTCAGGAAGCACTCCACTGTCCGAACCAAGGCATTCTTGTTTCTGAACTATGATGAGGCTCCACTTGCCCACCAAACTGAGGATACACACAGCAAGCATTTCAAAGCCTGGATACCAGGGCCACACTGCTGGGCTCAGGGCCCTGTTCTTTCACTCACTGTTCATGTGACTTAGGACAAACGGTTCAATCTCTGTGCCTCAGCTCCACATTTGTACTAGAGATACTATCAATGTCTGCCTCCCGAGATTGGCTCAGGAGTAAGTGTGTTGGTGAAGCTCTGAAAACTGTGCTCACACAAAGGACACTGGCTGTTTTTTTTTTTTTTTTTTTTTTTTTGACTCAACTCCATTCATGAGTATTTAGACCAGAGGAACTTAGAAGGCCTATGCCCGCCCACATCACAAGATAACCAAACAGCTTTGGTATTATCATGAAGGTGACACAGGCTCTCTAGAGCAGTCCACAGACCAGCATCAACAGTATCTGGAGGCTCATTAGAAATGCAGAGTCTCATCCCTGTCCGGCCACAGCACAAAAGTCTCCACCTTAACACTCTGCGGACACAGTAACCTGGGGTTCCTGTTGAACAACACAGGTCTGGGGTGGGGCCTGCGGCTCCCAGACCACACTTGGAGGAGCCAAGCAGAGAGTTCCAAAGAGGAAGTGTGCCAAATGTGATAGGAGTGTCAACTGGAGTCTGTAAATGACAAGAAGGGTAGATGGGGCATGACTGATAACCGTGGAAAAATGCATAGCTAAGAAATAAACGGCAGGCAGTATAAGGAGCTCCTTGGTAAACTCTCAAAAGTGGGGATGTGCCGTATTCAGCTTTGTTTTCTCAGTTGAATGCTTAACACGAAGGAAATGTTCACTGAGATCATCTGACACCAACTTTTATTTTTGTGGGGTTCACCAATTTAACCCCAATTTGAAGAAACTGGAATAACTTTTTTGTTTTAAAAGATCAAAATTATTTCCTATTTGTTGCCCCTTCCGCCTTACCTTAGCATAGGTTGAGCATCCCTAAATCTGAAAACCCAAAACTTTTCAAAGTCTAAAAATTTTCAAGTGTCAATGTGACAGCCCAGGTGGAAAGTTCCACACCTGACCTCATGTAACAGGTGGCAAACTAAAAGTGCACTAAAATTGTTGTATAAAATTACCTTCAGCTTATGTGTACACAAAACATAAATTAGTCTCATGTTTAGACTTGGGTCCCATCCCCAAGATCTCTCATTATGCATATGTAAATATTCTAAAATCTGGGGGAAAAAAATCAGAAACCTAAAACACCACGGGTCCCAAGCATTTCAAATAAGGGACACTCAACCTGCATAACATGTGACTCTATACTTCCTACATGAAGATGATACAAACTATTCTGAATTTTTTCCCTTAGAAATGATGCTGTTTTTTCTGGGCAGTGGTGCATCTGTAATCCCAGCAGTCAGGAGGCTGAGGCAGGAGGATACCAACTTCAAAGCCAGCCTCAGCAACTTAAAAAGTGCCTGTCTCAAAAAATAAAAAGGGCTGGAGATGGGGCTCAGTGGTTAAGCAACCCTGGTACCAAAACAAACAAACAAACAAAAAAAAAAAAACAACGAAAAAAAGAGATGATGCTGGCTTTGAGACAGGTATGGTGGTATACACTGATAACCCTAATCCCAGCAACCCAGGAGGCTGAGGCAGGAGGATCCCAAATTCTAGTCCAGCCTTAGTAACTTAGTAAGACCATATCTCAAAATAAAAAATAAAAGGAACTGAGAATGTAGTTCAGTGGCAAAGTACCCCTGGGTTAAATTCTCATTATCCAAAAAAAAAATGTGTGTGTGTGTGTGTGTGTGTGTTCACACACACACACATATACATACATACACACAGATATACATACACACACACACATTCACACACACACACACAAACATACATACATACATTTGCAAGGCCCTGGGTTCAACTCCAGTGCATTCACACATAAATGAGTGATTCTAACTTCGAAAGACTCAGGAGGTAGGATGGACTAGTAGAACATCTTCAAAAAAGCAATGGGCTGGGTTTTTAGAGAGAACTTGCTGTTACCTTGCTGCCATTTTCCTTTCAAATTCCTAAAATATTAAAACCTAAATTAAGAAATCAGAAAAAAAGGGCCTCATTTCTATAATCTTCAAGCATTTCTTAGTGACATACATAACTAACCACCCCCTGGAAGTCAAGAACTGGGAATAAATACAGAGAAGGAGGTAGGGGAAATAAATGAGCAAAGATTAGAAAACTCATGCCAACTGATCCAAGAACCCCTGGAAGTTTTCCTCAGGGAGCAGAGTCTTCATTTTCTGAGACTTCAAAACGACCAGATGCCCTGCCTGTTACCTAAGCAATCTGTCTCTCTCATTCAACAGTGCCCCCTACCCAACCCCCCACCTGCACACACACCTGTCACCTCGGTAATTAACTAAGAGAAGAAATCTGCACAAGGATAAGAGGAGAGTTATCTTCCCAGTGCCCACAACTGTTAGAAATCATCTAAATGGGAATGTCATGCCCAAGCCAGTGTGCTTCTCTTTGAAAAGAGTAATGAGGAGGATCAGCAGCAAATGTCCCTTCTAAGACTTCCTTATAAATCAGAGAGAGAATTTCGATCATGTCACTCTGAATCAGCAGCCAAATGTGCCTAAAAATAGATACAACATTTAGAGTTGCTTATAATATATGTACTTGTACATGCATACATAAGCACACACACATACAGTCCAGTCCCCCTCCATATCTGTGGGTGTTCCATCCATGGATTCAACAAACTGTGAGTCAAAAGTACTTAGGGAAAAAAGTTACATCTGCACTAAACATGTAAAGGCTTATGTATCTTGTCATTATTCCCTAAACAATACAGTGTAACAGCTATTTACACAACATTTACATTGAGCTAATTATTATAAGTCACATAGAACTGATTTAAAGTATGCAACAGGATGTGCGCAGATTATAAACAACTACTACATCACTTTACATAAGGAACTTGACCATCTGTGGATTTTGGTATTTGCAGTGGTCCTGGAATCAGCTTCCAAACATATGGTAAGGGATGACTATGACTATCTCTCTCTCTCTCTCTCTGTCTCTCTCTCTCTCTCTCTCTCTCTCTCTCTCTCTCTCTCTCTCTCTCTCTCTCTCTCTCTCTCTCTCTCTGCCCTAGCTATATCAAAAATGATTTTAGAGTGGGCAGAGTCCTAGTCCTCAGATACTAAAGTAACCCAGTCATTTTCTACAACTCAGGGAGGTCTCTAACACATACAGAACGTACATATATACATCTTCCCTCCTCCAACTACTGACAGGGCTCTCATATACAAACTGAGAACAAAATAAGGACTTTTTTTTAAATTTCACAGCAAATCACTCATTATTAAAACAAAATCAAAGCGAGGAGGACAATTGTTTCTACCAAGCTCTAAATCTCATCTCCAAACTCTGATATACTATCAAACAAATAACCTTAAAGCACAGTCCAACATACCAGGGACCTTAGGGAAGCAGCATAATGCCAGATACATCACACTCCCAGGGCCCTAACAGTTTGTTTAGACAAAGCATTCCTCCACACTGAAGAACCCTCAGATTCAGGTAGGTAGAAGAAATGAGATATGTAGAAAGGACAAAAAAGACAAGGAAACTAACTTTCACGTAAAAGCCTTATGATCAAATGCCTTCACCCCAAAAGCCAATATTCCTCCCAGGCCTGTCACTCCCAAATTCCTGGGAAATCTGTAAATCTTAGACTTACTATCCATTTACTCACTTATAAAAAATACCTTTGCACTGTTAATTAGCCTATGTAACAAAGTAAAGAGGGAGATGATATTTTAAGAAACATATGACCTAGGGTCCGATCCAACATTATCTACTGATCAGATAATGGGAACTATACCATTCTTTAAAGATACTAACACTGACCAGACAACCATATATGGCCTTCAGATAACCAGACTGATATCATCCTCACATACCTTCTCATGCCCAGCCCTCATCAAGTTTCCTTTAAAACAAAGAGTCTGAGAACCCCAAAAGCATCTCATTGTCAAATGGCCCACATTCTCCCCTGAATGTGTCTCTGTTGTCATAAATACATCTTTGGGCCTCTAAAATGATGTGTCTTTTAGTTCAGTTCTGCAACATATGTCAAGCACTCCACTCAATCTGAGTTGAAGCCTCTCTTTCTAGGAATATCTTGACTTTCTCCTGTGATAAGACTGACTATGTGGTTCACTCAAACATGCACCAAGATTTTCTAAATTATGATACGGCCAATTGTTCACATTACAGGAAAGTAGAATGCACTATACCTATTTTCACCAGAGGAGGTCAGGTTTATGTGAGCAGCCTTCAGGAACTATCAGAACTATCACCACAAATGTCATCAAAGTCTACAGATTACAAAATGAAACTATTGTCAAAATCCAGAAAATGATCTAGAGCTTCCATGGAAATCTAGGAGAACGAATTATTGTCCTTCTTCTATATACCTGAAAGTAAACAGGCCTATCTTCCACAGTAGCAAGCACTAAAGTGTTTAAATACAAAGACAAACTCCAGGAAGACAGGAAAATAACTTTCCACTACAAATAAAAAAAGAGAAGGAGGAGGAAAAAGAGGTGGAGAAGAAGTTCCCTTCTAATGGGAGGAACTCATTCTAACAATATCAACTACCAAGGCTACTCTGAGAACACAACATTTTCGCATGTTTGTCACGGTAAAACTCTTACAACCTAAAACAAGGTATTAAAGCAAAATGGTCCTACATCACGCCATATACCAGAATCATCTCAGAATCTTCAAAAATTTCAGCAGTGGCACATACATCAGATCAATCATACCTGAGATGGCACTCTGCATTTTTTTTTCTTCCACCCTCCAGGGCTGGGGATTGAACCCAGGGCCTTATGCATGCTGGACAAGTGTTCTACCAATGAGCTACATCCTAAGTCAGTTGGCATTATCATTTTTAAAAGTCCCTTCCCAGATAGACTGTCATGTGTCATCATAGCTAGGAACCACAGAATTAAAGATTATTTTGAAGGTATCTTCCAGATCAGAGAATTTGTCTTAGCATGACTATAGGCCTTTGGCATGCTAGGACAAGAGGTCTTTGTCTTCCCTCAACCCCGGAAGAGATGTTGAGAACCAAGCACACCCAGGATCCCCAGCTCAATGATGAGGCAGGGTCCAGGAGGCCTTCCATCTCTATTTTCAGGAGGCACCTCCTTGACAGCAATGTGAGAGGCATTAGAGACAGGCTGTGACATGAACTGGCACTGGCCTAGCTGAGCCAACATCCCCTAGGGATGGCGTTCCTTTCAGAATAGCCCTCTATGCTGCTTTGAGGGAGAACAAACAATCTATTAAAACATTAAGTAGAGCAATGCGTAAGTTTCAGAGTGTTGCTCCTTTATTAATAAAAGCTGGAAAATTCACTTTATCTACATAAAAACAAGTCCTCAATGTTTACCACTGCTACCACCAGACTTCCCCAACTTAAATCCAGTTTTAGATACCTTCCCCTTGGTTTTATTGAAAAGCAAACTTCTGACAGGGATGGATAGAGCAGAGCTATATTTTAAAACTCCACTAGAATCAATACTTATTCTAATATTTTAAGCCAAGAAAACATCACCCAAGAAAGATAAAAAGAAAATCAAACATGTTGCAGACATTTTTTTAAGATGATATTATATATAATAAGATTTTAAAGCATGAATTTGGAAAAGCAGAGAAAGGCTATATAGAGACATTTAAAGATTAATACTTTTTAAAAGGACTTTCATTAAAAAAAGATGACTTTTTGGTTAATTTTAAAAATGCTTCCCAACATGAACTCTGAAAGCAGGCTTTGAATCCAGGCTTGGACACTATCAGACAGGAGGCCCTTAACCACGTCCCTTACCCTCTTTGGGCTTCATCTTACCTGTATGTCACAGGAATTAAGTTTCAGGAGTTGAGCTGATGAGTTCAAATTCCAAACTGGACATGTGACCTCCGTTAACCTCTGTGAAGCTCACTCCCTTCCCTCTGTGCCTCCCTTCTGCCTCTGTAACATTAAAAGGTGAATACTACCCACCTTCTGCATAGAGAAACTGGAACTCTGTGCACTGCTGGTAAGAAAGCAAAATGATGAAGCAGCTGTAGAGAACAGTACCCAGGTCCCTAAAAAATAAAATTAAAAAAAATTAAATATAAAATTACCATATGATCCAGAAGTTCCACATCTGACTATATAAAGACTGAAAGCAAGGACTAGAATAGGTAACGGCACACCCTTGTTCACTGAAGCATTATCCACAATAGCCAAAAGGTGGAAGCAACCCAAGAGTCCACAGAGACACGAAGACACAATATGTAGTCTCTAATGCAGTGGAATATTTTTCAGTTGAAGAAAACTTCAACACAGGCTACAACAATGGATGAACTTAGAGCACACTATGTCAAGTGAAATAAACCAGTCACAGAAAGACAAATACTGTATGATTCCACTCACAAAAGCACTTAAGAGTTGTTAAATTCATGAAGATAGAAAGCAGAATGGTGGTTGCCAGGGTTTGAAGGTAGGGAGAAACAAACAAGAGTTAGGGTGCAATGGGTACAGAGTTTGGGTTTGAAAAAACCCATTCTAGAGGCTGGGGTGGTGGCTCAGTGGTAGAGTGCTCGCCTAGCATGCATGAGGTACTGGGTTCAATCTCAGCACCACATAAAAACAAACCAATTTATCCACCTAAAACTAAAGATACATAAATAAATAAATATTTTTTAAAATAGAAAAAGAAAAAAACCCATTCTGGTGGTGACAGTTGCACTACAATGGGATACATTTACTATATACTTACAAATGGTAAGAATTTTTATGTCATGTATATTTTACCAAAATAAAAACACAAAAATGCATTATTTATTCATTTATTCAGATTGAACCCAGAGGCACTTAACCACTGAATACATCTCCAGTCCTTTTATTTTGAGACAGCATCTAAGTTACTAAGGGTTTTGCTAAATTGCTAAGGCTGGCCACAAATTTGCAATCCTCTTGTCTCAGCCTTCCAGAGTTGCTGGGATTACAGGTACGTACTACTACCATACCTGGCCAAAACACTAAAATTTACATTCATGAAAAAATAAGAAAGAATAGTACCTAACTCCACATCTGAAGATATATATATATATATATTTTAAAACTCCACTGGAATCAACACTTTTTATATACATATATATATAAAACCTTAGAGTCATAAGTATTAGATATATATAATCCTTAGAGTCATAAGGATTAACCACCCATAAACTGAGCAGTACATAGCACATGCCTAGCACATGAAAGTCTTTCATAAATATCAGCTCGTGTCTTGCTTTCCTGCCTCTGTGGTTCACTACATTCCACACTGCAGTGTCTTCACCTCTTCGAGGGAGCTCTATGCCTTCTACAAAGAGATTCTCCACACCTGGGCTTCTTTATAGCAGAAATTCTCCTTCATTGCAACAAAACATCCACTCACATCAGATGAAGAGGACATTTACTTTCTCAGCTGAATCTTCACACATTACATAAAGCTGAGATGACCACATGAAAACCAACTGGGTTCACTGTATTTCCTAAATGTTTGCTATTAGTCAAAAAACAAAAAATTCATAGGTTAAAGCTATCATATAGATGTGAGAGGAGAAAACAAAGTCTTGCTATTCATTAATCCTGTTTCACTTTTTATCACAAGCAAGACCATTTTACCACTCTTGACCTTTCTCAAAAATTTTTTTGTCCCTTCCTCCCTTTCTACACACTTGTCCTGGCTTCTTCCTTGCCCTTTCTACCTCCTCCTAAGTCAGGGATCCCAAATTCAAATGCCTAATCACAAATTTAATCACCCAGCCACACAGAAGAACTAAATATAAATGTAAAAATAAGACATGGCTAAACTGAACTACTTAGGGTATTACAGTATCTAATTAAAAATTTAAAAAAACATACCTCATCTAGGGCCTGTGCATTATATTTATAAATGTACAAAAATAATTACTCTAGACACTAGGTGATAAAATACACAAGTCATTCCTTTGCACACACACGTGTGTCATTTAAACTTTTTTTTAATGATCCAAGAAGTTTCATACACTAATGAGATTCATTTCCTTGTAGTACGTCTCACCTGTGGCAAACCTGCCACCTCTAATTTGTTTTAAAAGGAATTTTAATCACCTAATCAATCAAACTCCTGACCTTCAGCCTTCCTAGACACCTCACTGTGGTCAAAATTGGCACTAAAAATTCATGTTGTAGCTGCTCTGTTGTTCGCAAGCTCCAAAATGCCAATGATGTGGATATAATTTGAACAAACCCTCTAAGAGACTGAAAAACTGGTAAATGAAGTCTCTAATTTTTCTTCTACCAAGATTCTTTAAATAAATGTGAATATTATTAAGTAATAATTTTGTATCCATTGGGGTTTAAAGACATAAATAATCTAAGTTTTTACATTGTCCATGCAGTCTTTTTATCACAAAAATCACATGGCCTAGTAAACTGGGCTTCAGTAGTTATCATTCTCTATGCACATATACAGAATGGCTGAGTGTCGTTCCTTCCAACCCCACCTCCTCCCTTCTAGCACACACAGTGCTAGCTACATAGGCTTCCCTTTCTCCAGCTCCATCCCTCACCCAGGGAAGAGGAAGTATTCTTCTTGCTGAAGCCCAAACCTCAAGACTCAGTCACTAGGGCACATAAACATGCCCAAATTCTCCCACTAAAGTAAAAAGCATTCCCTCTCTTGCCAGCCCCACCCAGTCACAGCTCCCTTTCCTGGCCTCAGGTCTCTTTCCCAGGAACACTGAGACTTAAACATGGCACAGCTCTTGTCTTCACTTTCTCATCCATCTATGGCTTAACCCAGTGAATGCTAGGGCCTACTCCACTCCCCACAGGAGCCATTTCCAAGTCTTGCCAATGACCTATTAGGACAATCAACAGCCTCTTTTCAGAGTTTATGTTATTTGAACTCTCTGCAGCATTTGATGCTATTGGTTACGCCCTCTTCAAAACTGCCTTCCCTCAGTTTTTAAGGCCTCTCTTCCTGCTGTCCTTGCACCTCTCTGAACATTCTCAATTTCCATTAAGAATCCATGTCTTCCCAACATCACCACCAGTCAGTGAGCTCACAGTTCCATCCCTGGGTCTGTTACTACATACCCTGTTCTGGTTCCACCTACCTTTAAATATAATCAGCATTAACTACCAATCATATATAAAGTTCCCTCAATTCCAGTCTCTCTCAGGCAATCCCACCCATACATGCCCCTGACTGGGCAGGACTTCACAACTTGGGTATCCTTGGGCATCTTACACCCAATGGATCCAAAATCTGCTACCATCTCATGCATTTACATAGATGACGGCTCCAAACCACCACCTGATTACCCACCCTCCCAAAAAGTGGGAGGCATCTTCTAGTCTTCCTTCTCCTTTATTCCTCAGATCCAGACAGTTGTCAGGACTTATTGCTTCTAATTCCACATCTCTCTGGAATTTGTCCATCTTTCTGTCTCCTCCCATGCCACTAGCTCAGATCTTCACCATAGATCACACATACAGTTCTCCACTGAAAATCAATATGTGTGCCTCTGGTCAGCAATCCAGGTTGCTGGTAAAATGATCAAGCCTTAGGTGGGCATGGTTGTTAGAACAAAAAGACAAGGCTGGATGCAAACTTCACAGATCATTTCAGCCTTTATTCAGGAATAGGACTATACCTACAGGAAAGTACCCACTTTCCTGGTGGAAAATGAGCCACTGAACAAAGGAAGGCACTGGGCTTATGTAGGTTATACTGACTTAATTAATGAGGATGTCAACTTAGGCACTCAGGAATTTGGGGTCTATTTTACTGGGCAAAATGGGAGGGAGTCTAGGGTCAGCAGTCAGTCACTGGGACTTATCTTACTAGACTTGATGGAAAGCCTGGGGTCAGTGGTTGGTATCTGGAAAGGACTTGTTTAGGGAAGGATTAATGCTTTGGCCTCTTCCCAGAGAGTGTCTTTCTAGATTTGATGGCGACCCTCCTCCCCAGGGTTTGTTTTATCACCAGGAAAAAATGTATTGAAAAAGGATCAATGCTCTCAATATATGGCTTTCCTTCTCACTCCCCTTTTTCCAGGTCTCACTATTGGAGGGGTTTGTCATTTTCCATAACTAATTATGGTGGCAATCATATGGTGGTGTGGTAATGGCCTGTAATCCCAGTGGCCCAGAAGACTAAGTCCCTAGATTCAAACACTGGTGCAAAAAAAAAAAAAAAAAAAAAAATTATCTAAGTCTTATAAGGTCACTTTTCTGCTTAATACTCTCAGAAAAATCTAAATTCTTTACCTTCATTCCTGAATATCTAAAAAAGCTCATGTCTTTTTGGTCACCTCTCACCAAATGTCAGACATACAGACACATAGGCAAATACAACTTCCTCAGCCAAGGAAAGCCCTCCCACCCTTTTTGTCCAGTTGCTCATCCTGACAACTACCATGAGAAAACCTTTGATGTTCCCGAGTCAGGAAACTGTCTCACAGCACATACGTATCTGCCTATCTAGCAGTGATCCTCCACATAACAGATTTTGTTGTAGTTGTTGATATATTAATCTCTCCCATGAGATGATGAACTTGTTGAATGGAGGAAATATGTCATCAGACTTCATATATGAAAAAGTAGCACATATTTGTGAAATTAATAAATGAATATTCATAATGAAACCTTATTATACAAACTTATTGAATACCTAGAATTCAAGGGGGGAGTAGTTAAATCTCTAACTCATTAGCAGTACTAGTAGGAATAATTGGTTATTTTTCAAAAGACAGATCTTAAGCTTCTTTTTCCTAGAAATTATAATTCAGTGGAGATTTTCTTTTACTCTCAAATTGAGTATTTTAGGGATTTGGGTCACCCAGCCTCTCAGGCCTCTTCATCTGCCTCCTGCCCAACCCTCTGGCACTCAACCTTCAGAGCGTGGCTTGAAGCAGTACTGAATTTTGAAACAAAGATTAGAAAAACTCATTCAAAAGTAGTATTCTATTAAAATCTTACCAAATGAAAGAACTAAGAATGAGAGTGAAGATTCCTAGGCCGGATAAAACCAAGTTTCCTATATTAGACCATAATAGCAAGAATGAACTAATCAAAATAAATAGGCACAGGGGCAGGTGACGTCTAACAAAGCCTTCTCCTAAGGCTGAATACACATCACACCATATGAATCATGCCTATTTCTGATAGTGAAAAGAATATGAAATGGTTATTTATATATAGTACGTGGGTTTACTTGGGGTCTTTTTTTTGAGGTACCGAGGAAAAAACCTTAAACATGCTAGGTAATTACTCTGCATCTGAGCTACACCCCCCAGGCCTGGCACATGCTTCTAACAACATATCTGCAAAGAAATTTTCCACGTAAGAAGAGCACAGGGCTGGGGCTGGGGCTCAGTGATGGTGCCTTGCCTAGGATGTGTGAGGCACTGGGTTCAATTCTCAGCACCACATAAATATTAAAAAAAAAAAAAAGGTCTATCAACAATTAAAAAATAAAAATAAATTAAAAAAAAAAAAGCAAAACAACACAGCCTCCATTCTGCAACTGTTTAAACCCACACCCAGAGAGATAAAAAGGGGGACTTAACCAATCACAAGGCATCAAAACAGGCATGTCAACCTTGAGTTTCTGTAATTCAAATAGAAAAACTGAGCCACATTCACCATGAGCACATTCTGCTTGAAACACTCTTATGTTACTTTTTTCCTTTTATTTATTTATTTTTATGTGGGGCTGAGGATCAAACCCAGTGCCTCGCATGTGCTAGGAGAGCACTCTACTACTGAGCCACACCCCAGACCTAAAACTCTTAAGTTATTTTGTTTAGGCTGTCTTAAACGTTAAAAATTTAAAAATAAATATATTATGTATCTTAAATTGTCAAAAAATAGACATGTGAATTACTTTGATGATCTTTTGTCCCACTGAATTCGAAATTCCAGTGGTAAAAAGGCGATGAGTAAGGAATCATGAGTTAGGTGCACAGAACCTGTCAGTTTTGTGCAGAATGTGAGAGAAACCTTTGCATGAGAAAACATAAGCCTGTAAGTATAACTAATCCCTCCCCAACACATCCAGTCATCTGCCATGAGTCAGCAGAAAACAGGTATGGAGGTTAAAAAATATCAGGTCCTAAGACTTCTTTTTTTTTCCATTTTTTTTATTCTTTTTTGATATACATTAGAATGTATTTTGACATCTCATACATGTAGTATAACTTATTCTAATTAATATCACATTCTTGTGGTTGTACATGATATAAGCCCTAAGACCTCTGTTGAAGGTTCCAGACTCCTAAGTATAAAAAAAGATAAATTTTGGCTTAAATTTGGAAGTTGATTCACATTATACACTAAAAGTGCCATTAAGCTATTTGATCAACATTTCTTACATTTTTTAGGATGGTAGTTATTGCTGTTAAATTGAATCAACCATCATAATTCTTCCATTCCAAGGGAATATCAATTCCAAAGAAAATGTAGCACATGGGAGAAACATACTCTTTACAATATTAATGTCAAGAGTTAAACATCTTAAAAGTTCAACTTAGAATAAATGAGTTGATGCTTTTGCTTAATACATGGGATTTAAGAAAATAATTTTCATGTGTCAGGCCTGTCTTTTCAGGCTATTATGGGGAAGCTGTCAAAATTTGTTCTTATAAATAAAATACCTATTGCCATTCACACCATTCATAAAAGCTACTTACTATAATGTAGGGGAAATACAAAATTATTATATGGGGTAACACATAAATTAAAGTATACAACTTTAAATATGTCAAAATGAACCCCAAGATTATGTAAAATTATACTGAACTAAGTAAAACATTTTTAAAAGTATACAACTTTTAAAACATTAAACAGTTTGTTACTCTAGAAGAGAACAAATGCAAAGGCTCATTTAAATCTATAAAAGCAGTACCTTGAATTAATCTGGAACTCTTGTAATTAGCTTAAAGAAATGTGTATGTGTGATGTATGTGTGTGTGTGTGTGTGTGTGTGTGTGTGTGTGTGTATGCATGCACATGCACACTTCTCACAACTGCCTTAAAATTACCACCACTTTGTTTTGAGGTGCTGGGGATCAAACCAGTACATGCTAGGCAAGTACTCTACCATGGAGCCAAACACCTAAATCCCAACTTTTTTCCCAATGATGGAAATGGAACCCAGGGCCTTATGCATGGCACACAAGCACTGTACCACTGAGCTACATCCCCTGTCCTAGCATCATTTTGATGATGAAATTAAAAAAGACTCCATAACTATATTGCCTAAAATCAGAGTGTGAAATAATGACAGACTGACCAGTAATTGATTTCTCCCACCTATGTATTAAAAAGTCAATGGAGGGCAAGGGTTGTAGCTCAGTGGCATAGCACTTGCCTACAATATGTGAGGCACTGGGTTAAAAATAAACTAATAAAATAAAGGCATATAGTCCATCTACAACTACAAAAAAATTTTTTTAAGTCAATGGAGAAGGATTTTTTCTTTATCTTTTAAGAGCATGTTCTTTAGTAAGGTACAGTGGCACATACACTGTGATCCCAGAGAATCTAGAGGCTAAAGCAGGAGGATCCCAAGTTCAAAGCCAGCCTCAGCAAAAGTGAGGCACTAAGCAATTCAGTGAGACCACATCTCCAAAAAATAAAAACAAAAAGGTTTGTTTTTTAATTCTGTGAAAAAGACTGCAAGCTCCCTAAGAGGAGGGACTTGTGTCTACACCAACCCTCACCTCCTACTGTCACCAGCACCTAGAACAGTGCCTGCCACAGCATTTTTTAAATATTTTTTTAGTTGTTAATGCACCTTTATTTTATTATTGATATGTGGTGCTGAGAATCAAACCCAGTGCCTCACACAGGCTAGGCAAGCACTCTACCACTGAGCTAGAAACCCCATCTGATAGCACATGTTTCTGTTAAGAAAATTTGGGAGAATGCAGCCACATATATTCAAAACCACAGGTCATGGCTATGTCCTAGAACACTTGTCGTCAAATGTCACAGTATTAGGAAACATTTGGTGAGAAGATTAAGAGTATAAAAGGGGAAGATAACCCTGACCTCACAAAAAGACATCAAAAGCTGCTGCTCCAAACTACTAACTGGAAATATCAAAAACAACAACAGCAAAAACTCAGGACAGATGGTTGGACAAGATGCAGCAGATAAGCACTTGGCTCAGCACAGATGGAAAACAAGACCTAGAGAAGAAAATCTTGTTACCCAGTCATAACTGTGACATCGCTAATGAGTGATGGGAAAGAACTTCTTGGAAGCAGTGATCTCCTGAGAGATAAAAGGAATGCTCTGAGACCAGGCAGGGTGGGAGTCAGAAAGAAGACAAAAACGAAAATGAGAGAAAGAAGATGTTATAGGAGAAGCTGTCAGACATCTACACTTGGTAAGCTGGAAATTCTAATGAGTAGAGGGCTCTGTGGTCTCTTGTCAGTCATCCCTATTCACTGACTTTTATAGGGTGAACATCTTTAAATTTCCCAAAGATGAGTTATCTCTTGGGAGAAAAAAGAAAAAGAAAAAAAAAAAAAAAAGCCTAGAGCTAACATGAACTGAAGTTAGCTTCAAGGGTCTTAAACATTTCTCCACTGATGCTAATAATTTTCTTTTTTTTCTTTTTTTATTAGTTGCTCAAGACAATACATGTTCTTTCTGGAAGAGATTTACATGATCGAACCATTCATACACACAGAGCTATAGCTGATTCACAATTTGTGGCATACTTCCAGGTCCTCCAAGCAACATCACAGCCTCAATGCAAGCCAAGTCCATTCTGGAAGACTCTTTGTCTAGGAGGGGAGGATGGATGAGATGCGGAAGGAAAGTATAGAAGAACTGAAAACTAAAAATTCTCTTTGGTGGGCTTCTACCAGGCCAGGAGGCAAGCTAATTGTAGATTCAGGAGTAAGAAGTAGCAGCCAACGGAAAACTGGCCATTCTAGTGCCAAGAAGGGAATGAGGGCAAGAGAAGGAAATACTACAACTAGGAAGGAACTGTCTTGGGAGGATTTAGGACCCTTACACAAGCAGTTCTGAGGATCAGAGAAGTGCAATCATTAGTGCGACTCCACCATTTCTTTTCTTCTCTCTTCACTTACCGATATCATCACTACCTAACACAAGGTACACAGCAAATGACGATGACCCAGCCTGACAAACTGAGCTGTTGGAGAAGCCAAGTTTGGCAAAGGAATGTCATGAGCTCAATATACAAAATAAGCCACAACATACACTAAAGGACTTTATCAAATGCAGGAAATGTTCTCCTTTCCTTTGGAAAAAAACTCAACATAAAAAATAATCAATATTCCCAAGTAATAAAAGACATTGTCAGGCTCTTCATTTGTGGATACCTCCTTGCTAGAGCTTAATGGAAGCCAACACAGGAACAGGTCATGGGTGACAACTGTGCTCCACAGACAAGGTCAGATCCAGGACCACAACCTCAGCCTTGCTCTGAGTTAGGTCTCAACAGGCCAGGCTTTCTGTATCAGGATTCAGAGAGACATGTGCCTGGCACAGTGGCAAGAGGATCACAAGTTCAAGGCCAGCTTGGGCAACTTAGTGAGACGCTGTCTCAAAATTTTAATCCCTACCATCACCAAAACAAACAAACAAACAAAAAAGCCAGAAAATCTCTGAAAGATTCTGAAATTATACTAAAATTAGTTTTAAAAATGAGATGTGGAAAATATTCCTTCACACACACACACACACACACACACACATATAATTACAAAAAACATATAAGTATATATAATTATGTAGGTTACATATTATTCATATAATTACATATGCTATCTTATGTGCTGTACATATCTTATGCATATATACATAATTATGTATATTATATATGCTACACATATGCATTTTTATATGCAGAGTGACAAAGCAGGGGCACAGGGTTGGAAAAGCACATTACATTCTGAACAAAAGCATACAATTGTTAATGCCTTTATGATAAGCATTATGAATTACTGTAAATAAAGACGATTAATCAGATTATAGTTTTTTTCTTGGAGGGGCCGGTGGTTACTAGGAATTGAATCCAGAGGTATTCTACCACTGAGCTACATCCCAAGCCCTTTTTATTTATTTATTTATTTATTTATTTATTTAAATTTGAGGCATGGGCTCATTAAATTGTGGAGGCCAGCATTGAACTTGGCGATCCTCCTGCCTCAGCCTCCCAAATAGCTGGAATTATGTGTGCTACTGTACCCACTAGTCAGATTATTACTCTATTTATGAACAATGGGAGAGGTAGTGATGTGATCTCCTGAGAGATAATCATTCCAATGTCCCCTATCAAATGTACTAAATGCAAGCCTACAGAAATTAAAGCATACCTAGAAAAGTGTACATGTCCAGAAATTAAGCATTTAGAAAAGGAAAAGCAAAAATCAGAAGGTTTAGGCTGGAGACAGAGAGACATCAAACGAGCAGAGCTTCCATGTTTGAAATGCTATCATGCAAGAGGAGGGATAAATGTGTTCTGGGTAGGCAGATGAAACCACAGGCAGGAAGGAGAGAGAAAAACAAACTACACTCCCCATATTTATGAACTTCTTAACAATCAGGGCCCAATTGGGGTGAAGGAGCCCCATGAAAATGGGCAGCATCTGAATAATATCAGGAACCCAAGGGAAGGAGGAAGAGCCAGCCTCTCTTAGAAGGGACTAGGGCACTGCTCACTGGGTGTGTGGCTTGCTGCTATCTAGTAGTCATCACTAAAGAAAGATACTCCAACGTGGCCTAAGTGGTCTGACCTGCATTCAGAGACATTAATTCCTTATCCACCTGGCTTCTAATATCAAACCCCTAAAGGAGATATCACTAAAAGCAGTATTCCCTGGAGAAAGAATGTACCTGTTGATGTGGCCTTGTGTTCAAGAAATAACTGTAGGCACCAACCACGTGCAGAGAGAGCCCTTGATGGCTCCAGGTCCTCCTGCAGACTTGAAAAGTCTCTCGAAAGCAGTTCACCTAATACAGAGAGAACACTCATCAAAGACAGTGTTGATAGGACTTACAGCATCCACTCTCCTCAAGAATCAAGTCACACCCATCCATTAGCACAAGCCTGCGTTCCTGAACTTGGATCTTGCCTTCCATCTTTGCTCCCTCTGAACATACCCATGTTAATCCAAGAGAGGGACTAAGCTAGCGCAACGAGAGAGAACACACGCCACACTAGTGATAATATAATCCTAGAAGCAGGCAGGCCAAAGAGGGAGGCTACCGGAAGACACTCAGAGGCAGAAGACAAAGAGTCCACCAAGGAGCTGGAAGCATGGCTCCTAGCCTCATAGGCGTTGAGGAAGGAGAACACACTGGGAAAATGGAGTAACAACACTGGTCAGGGGGTGAAATACCACAGATAAAATGAATAGAATGAAACACTATAAATTGTGTACGGGGGGTGTTAATCACTAGGAGATTATCAATGATCTCTGAAAAGTTGTTTTCAGTTAAGTGTAGGATATAAACCACAAATTCACGCTTATTCACTATGCATTCTTACTCTATACAAAATCCCATGTAAAATATTCACAGACAAACTCAGAAACCACTAGAATACTACTCCTGGGCCAGAGCAGGCAGTGGGTGGCAGTCACACTAGTATACAGGGAAAATTACAGACAAAAAATCTGCTCCTCTAATTATCCTATGAGCAAAACAGAAAAATCATATAATCAGCTCCCCAAACACTCTAACGGCATCTGAAAAAGCGGACATTCACTTTTATATTCTTCTATACTGGGGACTAAACCACAGAGCCACATCCCAGCTCATTTCAGTATTAGAAACTGGGTCTTGCTAAATTGCTAAGGCTTGCAATCCATCAGCTGGTCTTGCTAAATTTCAACTTGCAATCCTCCTGCCTCAATTGCTTGAGTAGCTTAGGTTGCAGGTATACGCCACTACACCCAGAGTCATTCACCCTTGATTAAAACAAACTTTAAATAAAACAGGAATAGTTGACTGTTGTCTTAATATTATTCCAATATTAATTATACCAACATTACAGAATCATGATTTAGGAGAAAGCACTAGAAGTATTCCATATAAGTCCAAAATCTAAATTCAGCAATGGAAATCAGCAGGGCTGAGGAAATAACTTAGTTGGTAGAGTGCTTGCCTCGAATGCCATGGCTCCATCCCTCAGCACACACAAAAAAAGGAAAGCATCTAGTATCAGGAAATTTCCCCCCAAAAAAAATTACAAAGTCCTCTAAAAGTTATGAAAAGATGCTCAATCTCACTCATCAGAAAAATGCTAATTAAAAATGACAATGAGGGGCTAGGTCGTGGCTTAGCTGTAGAGCACTCACCTAGCATGGGCAAGGCACTGGGTTCGATCCTCAGCCCACATAAATAAATAGATAGATAGATAGATAAAAGTGTTGTGTCCAACTACACTAAATATATATATATATATAACATATAAAAACACACAAACATATATATGACAATGAGATTTTTTTAAAACTATAGACCAGCAAAGTTCAAATCAGTAATAGGCTGTTGATGAAGGTCTAAGAAATAGGCAATTCTGGCAAAACCTTATGGGAAGACAATCGGGCAACATTTTAAATGCATGTACCTTTAATTCAGCACTACCATTTGCAGTAATGTGAACCTACATATATAAACACCTCTCAGTATGTGAGCAAAAGAATATATGAACAAGGATATTCACTATATGACTTGTAACAACCAAAGAATTACATTTTTATTAACTGGGAACTGACTAAGTAAACTAATAGAGTGCTTCATGTATTAATACAGGCTATCTCCAAAATACATTGCTAGATTATTAAAATAAACAAGGTATTGATCAGTGAACATGAAGGATGGATGACCTTTTTGAATAAAAATGTAGTTTATGCATAAACATAAGAGAATGTGTAAATATTGGTAGGGTGAAACTAAAGGGCAAAGACAGAAGAGAGGCTGTTAGTCAGCTTTGTGTTACTGTAACTAATATCTGAGATAATCAACTTATCAAGAGAAAAGGTTTATTTTTAGCTCAAAATTTGAGAAGTTTCAATCCAGTTGGGCCCACTGCTTTTATACTTCTGGAAGGGAGGCTAAGCACATCTTGTCAGAAGCATGTGCTGGAGCAAAGCCATTTACCTCACCAAAGGCTGAGCCCCATAATCCCCTGAGGGTGAGCTCCCAATGACCTAAAGATTTCCAACTAGGCCCAACCTCCTAAAGTTTCCACCTCCTCCTCGTTCTGGGGACTAGGCCCTTTACATACAGGTCTCCGGGGGACATCCTAGATCCTAACTACAGCACTCACTTTTCATCATCTACACATTTGTACATATTAGAATTTATGCTATATAAATCATGACCTAATCACTATAGTCACTACTGACGTCGTTCTCATCCCATTTGGGTCAGCCTCTGTATTTACAACTTCTTTGTCACTTTGGCCACTCAAACTGCAACTGAGTAAATGTAGACACCCTCGGCATCTCAACATTAAATAATTAAATTATTTTAACCACTCTTAAATAATTTACCTTCTCTGATTCACCTATGCACCATTCCCAGACAAGTTTTAAAAGTACAAGTTCATCAAGCTTCCAAAAGGCCAGGGTTCCACTAGGTTGATCCAAGTGCTGCACAAGGGCCCAAGCCCTCTTCTCCTCCACAGACTATACCACATTCTGCAGCTGAATGGAAAAGCCCTAAGCTCTTCCCCAGATCTAAGGGCAACTCTAGTGGCCTCCTCCACCAAGGCAACTCCATTTCACAGCAACTTCCTTCTCCATGTGCACTACCTAAATGGCTCGTGGCCTTCAGCAACCACTGCAGCCACCACGGATCTCAAGAAGCTTTCTCCACTTAGTGTCCATTGAGGATTCACAGATCGCTCCTCTACATGCCATGGACTGTACTCGTCTTGGGCCCTTAGAACAGGCTGCCCTATGTGCCACTCACTGCTGCTTTCTTCCAGACAGGTCATGGGCTGTGTCTCCTGCTGCTGCTTAGTTTCCTAAACAAAGTTTACAATCCAGACAAGCCACCTGGTGAAGGTAACATTTTCTTTCAAATTTCCAAAATTCCTATTGCTCTTTAAATGACCAAAAGCCATCTTCAATTTATCAGTTTGAAAGGTCTTGTTCTTCATTGTTGCCCAGTGTCCACAATGACATTACATTAATAAGCTAAGACATAAAAAATATTAAAAAACTAAGCCTTTTTATCTTTCTCCAGGGAGGCTGATAAAAAGTCTGGAATACCAAGAACATATGCAAAAAAGTCCATCTGACCTGTCACTTAAAAGTAATTTTCTAGAATTATTGTTTTCTTAAATGAGAGAAATGATCAGACTCCGGTGAGCATGTAAGGTTAGTGATGGCTAGGAGCAGTGACTAAATTTGATTAGTTTCAGGTCCTTAACAAAAAGCACCCACCATTTCCCAATATAAGGCAATTATGCATTTAGTTATGTTACAGTCATTTTAAAAGAGATAACACATCCATAACAGCACTATTTATTGGTTTGGACAATGATTAAGGACAGGAATCTTTAAATCCATAATCAAATCCACAAAAAGTAGAATAGTGGTTCCAAGGCTGGGGATGGGGAAATGAAGAGTCATTTAACATGGCTTCAGTTTGAGATAATGAAAATGTTCTGGAGACAGATGGGGTGATGGTAACAAAACAGCATAAATGTACTTAATGTCATTGAACTGTACACATTAAGAAGCTAAAATGTAAATTTCATGTTATATTTCACAAAAAATCATACAACAGGTCTTTTAAACATTTTATTTTTAATAAAAAATATAACTATTTTCCCAATTTCAATCCCAATTTTGAGTAGAATACTACAAACAAAATAGAAGTTTAAGTCCGACAGCTCTCATATATTAAAAGTTTATTTTGTTAAAGGTAAATAAATTTACCTTTAACAAAACCCTTATTTCCTAGTGAATTGTCCCTCAAACATAAGTCCAGGATGTCTACACCCAATCTGATATATTAAATAATAAAAATTTAGAGCTGGGCATGGTGATGCACACCTGTAATCCCAGCTATTCAGGAGGCTGAGACAGAAGGATCATAAGTTCAAAGCAAGTCTCAAAACTTAGCAAGATACTGCCTCAAAAAAAAAAAAAAAATTCTTTTTAGGGCTGGGGTTGTGGCCCAGTGACAGAGCACTTGCCTTGCATGTGTGAGGCACTGGGTTCAATCCTCAGCACCACATAAAAATAAACAAACAAAATAAAGATTTTGTTGTCCATGTATAACTAAAAAAAAATGTAAAAAAAATTTTTTTTAAATAGGCTGGTATGTATGTAACAGTGGTAGGGCATTTGCCTAGCATGTGAGAAGTCCTGATTTCAATCTCTAGTACTGCCGAAAACGAATTAAATTTTAAAACAACAGGAAGAAAAAGGACCCAAGATCTTCTCACCCCTACATATTTCTCAACTAAACAACAGAACATACCTACTATGTATTGTAGACTGCATTATACACATAATACTACTTTTAGACGATATTTTCAGCTTCAGAAATTGCCTATATAATGGCATAGTAGTCCAATATTTTTAATTGTCAAAAATTAATAAAGTCCCATACTCAAAATCCATTCAATCCAGTAGGGTAGCCACTAGCCACATGTAAGTTAAATTTAATTAAAATTTTTAAAACTGGGGCTGGGGTTGTAGCTCAATGATAGAGCACTTGCTTAGCCATGTGAGGCACTGGGTTCGATGCCCAGCACCACATACAACCAAATAAACAAAATAAAGGTATTGTGTCCATCTACAACTAAAAACACTTTTTAAACCTTTAAATATAATTAAGAATTCTGGGCTGGGGTTGTAGGTCAGTGGTTGAGCGCTTACCTCAAATGTGTGAGGCACTGGGTTCCATCCTACACCACATAAAAAATAAATGAATAAACAAAATGAAGATATTGTGTCCATCTACAACTAAAAAAAATTTTTAAAAAAAAAGAATTCTATTCCTCAATTACACTAGCCACATTTTAAGTATCCAAGAAGGACACACAGATAGTGGCTGCCATATTGGACAGTGTGGATCTGAAATACTTCCAACGCCACAGATGGTCTACAGAGCTACTCAAGATATTTTCTTTTTCTGAAGCAACCATAGCACTTAATGTTCATTCAAAAAATATTTGCTAATCTCCTAACCTGTGACTGGCACTAAACTATTTGCAGGTCACAGGCCAGCAAATGAAACTAGTAATACAAGTAAGAGATAATTAGAAAACTAAAAAATAGAAACAGGGGTCTTATTTCTAGATTTACCAAAAAAAAAAAAAAAGAATAGCCAGAGGCGGCTTGTCTGAGGAACTAAGGTTTAAGCCAAGATTCCAAAGATAAGGTAGTCATTCAAAAGCAGAGTTTTGAGATGAAGGGAACTGAAGTCATTCAGATGGGAAGGCTGAGGCATGTTCTAAAACTGATTTTAGTGCATTCTGCAGCTGTCTCATTAAACTTGAAACACCAGGCAGAGCACGGAGCTGACATCCAAATCTATTCCAATGGGAAACTTAGACAACACTCCATATATTACCCAAGGCAGTTCTCCTTCTGCCTCTAAATCACCTGCCTTTTTTGTCATTTCATTTCTTGAAGCACCAACTTCTGAGTGGGCCGATACAGAAAGAGCTATTAATTTTGTTACTTCTTAGCAGAGGAAAGATAGGCTTAAATGAGTTTCTGAATTACTGTGAATTTTAACTAGCTGTTGTTCTATGCCACTATTAACATGGATAATCGAGATATTTTCATCACAGGTTGAGCAGTTTTCATTTACAGAAATTATCATTATTCACATCAGAGGCAAGCAACCCACAGGAAGTCGAGCAGCAACATCCAGCTGCTAGAACTGATGACGAACTGGGTGAGTGATCCTTTCCCTAAAAAGGTTGTTGGTTACCATGGACAGACTCCAGGGTGTGGTCACTGCCCCACAGACAACTCAGGTGAAGGACTGAAAATAGCACCAGCCTTCAAAAGACAGGACTGAGGGGAAACTCAAAACAGCATGAACTTGCTCCATGCCTCTGTGTGAACTCAAGCACCTGAATCTTTGCCCAGTGTTCTGGTTAATTTTACATAACAACTTGACTAGGCCTTTGGGTGGCCAGATATGTGATAAAACATTATTCTGGGGGTAACTGTGAAGGTGTTCCTGGATGAGACTAGCATTTGAATCAGTAGACTGAGTAAAGAAGAATGCCCTTCCCAATAATGTGTTCTTCATCCAAGTCATTAAGGCCTGAAAAGAATAAACAATTCCATCTCTGCTTGACAATCTTCCCCTGCCTTTGGACTTGAACTAGAACTTACACACCAACTCTCCTGGTTCTCAGGTCTTCAGACTTTAACTAAAATCTACATCACTGCTGGCTCTGCTGGTTCTCAGGCCTTTGGACTTAACCCAGAACCTAGACTATCAGCTCTCCCAGATCTCCAGTTTGCCAAATGCAGACCTTGGGAGTTTTCCATAATGTGTGGGTTAAGAATAGAACCAGGTAACATATCCAGCAACTCACCCGACTGTGTTTACATATACCTTGTCTTTTAATCTTGTTTCTTTTTCAATACAAATTGTTTTCTAATACCAGATCTCTGGCTTTGTTCATTATAGCACAACACCTTCAGCCCAAGTTTCCATTCAAAGGCATCTGTAGCACACATCCCAAAGCCTCTGAACACACAGAGGCAGGAGGGTCAGGAAGGAAAGTGGAAGCCATTTGTCCTCTTGTGCATGCAAGTACTCTTAAGGATGAACAGAAGACATCATCTATCTTCCTCTCTCCTCTGAGGGAAGCAAACCATCTTGGCATTTCCCTTCCAGCTGCAGTTTTTTCAGAGAGAAAAATAGAACCTCTTTTGCTAGAAAGAGCTGAAGTGTTTAGTACTTATTAAAAAATGCTACATCTCTTGTAAATTAATTGTCAAATGTGAAAATTATGCTACTCATGCCAGGTTCTGAATTTTTTTTTTAGCCTTGATGAAGAAAAAACAACCAATGCCAACTAAACAACAACAACAACAACAAAAAAAAAAAAAAACAAGATTAAACAGCTTTGGAAGATAATGTTAAGGCATGTATTTTATATCTACACATCAGAATATCCATTGGGTAGAGACATTTCTGCACAAATTTCTGTTTTTAATCTTTACAGTGTCCCTAGAAATAAGGAAAGAAATATTATTTCAGTTCCATTTCAGACTGATGAAAGCAGGAGTACATAATTTAGTCAGAGATTAGAAAAGCTCTGAATTCTTACCTTTCAGGGCTACATTCATGACTCCTGCACTTCAGGCCCATATGGTAATAAGTGAAAATACCAAGAGTCTACTGCTTTCAGGTTATAACATAATACAGATGAAGCAATATTTGGAGAAAACATTTTCAAATATTGATATTATACTCCAAACAGAGTAGGAAAGATGTCAGATACCAGCTAAAAAGTACTCATTCTGATCAACACATACTGCACTTACTAGGTGGGGATATCCAAAGTGGGTCAGGCACCATGAAATTCCTTAAAACAAAGGTTGAGAAAATTGACAACATGATGTTAGGAATTCATTGGGAAAAGGGGACACTAAGTAACAAAAAAGTTAATGTGCTTCCATATTAACTGTTCTGAAGCTCAGTGGCAGAGCACTTGCCACTGAGGCACTGGGTTTGATCCTTAGCACCACATAAAAATAAACAAACTAAAGGCATTCTGTCTATCTACAACTACAAAAAAATTTTTTAAAAAAATATTTAATTAAAAAACTCCCATAGTCTTTAAAATTTAACTGTATTCATGCCAAACCTGATACTTCTGGTATCTTATTACATAAAAACAAATTTCAGGTTCAATATTTCCAGTATCTCCTATATCCTATAGAGATTACTCAGAAAATAAATATCTTAAAGACATGTATAAAGCATTTGGAAGTGGGCATTCTTTTTTATTGTATTTTCTTTACATTGGAACTTGTGCCTTTGTAATAAATATATTTGTTATTTAACTTAAGAAAAAGGACAAACACCCATCTGGAATTGGTATCCGTTTTGTTTCCTTGAAAATATAATTTGAAAAAACAGTCATTCCCCAAAACCTCATGGGTCAATTTAGTTTGTTTTAAAAGCAAATCATTTTGCAATTCTAAGCTGCCACTTTATTTAATGTTTTGGTTTAAGTCTTTCAAAAAGCCAAATATCTACCCATGACAAGGACCAATTAATCTGGAGAAAATACAGTAAAGCAGCCTGTCTACAAATGCAAAAGCTTGGAGTAATACTAAATTGCACTTAATACCTGTGCCTTATTCCTAAGCTCTTCAGTCACCATTAGATAAATGAATGACAGAAAGGTGAACTACAGAGCAGCTGTTGAATTATGCTTAACTACCACAAGGAGGAATCCATTTCTCCTTGCACCACAGTATTCTTTGGTTTGCTCAGAAGCATACTGTATCCACACTGAGGAGGCACAGGTGAATTTTATTTCCAGGTATGACAATCACATATACTTACCCCTGTGTTGCCTGCTTTAAGGAGATGGGAACTAAAAGCACACAGAACCCCTTCCAGGTTCTTCCCCAGACTCGGAGTATCAGGACAGTGCTCCATCACCTCCTGAACCTCTGATGCTCTCTGACTTGCCACTGCCATCACCAGTCTTTTTGTCCTGCTCTGCACCCCTAAAAACAATATTTATATAAACTGTCCTATGCTCATATGGGGAAATAAAATTAGTCTGAAGCAACTTCAATTCTTGAATTCTATTCCTGGACTCATGATGGCATCCTGATAAACCCATCAAAACTGAAAACATCATAATTTGAAAATGCATTTAATCTTACCCCACAGAACATCACAGCTTAGCAATGGTACACTGTGGAGCATAGGATGTTTCTCCCTGTGATCTGTGATGGTGAGGCTCACTGAAACCTGCAACTCACTGCCAACTGCCCAGCATCGCTAGAGAAGATCAGACAGCATATCACTAGTCCAGGAAGATACCTAAATTCAAAACTGCTAGTACAGTTTCTGCTGAATAGGTATCACTTTTGCATCATGACAAAGTCAATTTCATAATTTCACCCATTCTAAGTCAAGGACTGTCTGCAATTTAAAACCAAGTAAAGTTATTTGCAAATATTTTACTGAGCACTCAAAGGAAGTGTTGAGCTATCATCTATTGGGGGGAAAAAACAGAAGAGTAAGAAGAAGTCCTTGTCCACAAAGATTCAACAGGCTCAGCCTTGCAAGACTGCAAAACTATGAATGGACAAATACTGTGATTTTTGTCAGGGTCACGGATCCTGCAGGCTCTCAATCCTGGGTGAACAGAATTACCTTGGAAGCCATTTAAAAAAATCTGTCAAGGCACCACCTCCAGGGATTTTAACTGGGTAGGTGGGTCCCAGATGTTGGTAATTTCATTAGCTCCCAATGATTCCACTGGGCAGCCAGAATCAAGAACCACTGCACTACACTGCAACTCACAAATTCCCAAAATGATTAAGGCCAAAAAGCCCTCAAACTGGTCTCAAACTGTCCATAATTATTCAATTCAACCTTGAACTTCATGAAATACAAATCGTCCTACCCACAAATTTCTTTTTCTGCTCTATGTTCCCAAAAAATCCATTTCTATAATTTGAACTTCAACTAGCTATAACCATAATTTAAGAGGCTACAAGCACCTTCAGAAAATCACTTTAAATTATCTAGACTTTCCAATATCGCTTTTATTATAAATACTACTTCATATAAAAATTTCATTTTGAATTAATTACTGAGGTGAGTTAAAATTATATTTAAAAATGAGAATATTTTGCAAAGAAGTGAGAAATAATAAATACTGGGCATTTCCCAAAAATACTCCTTCAATTATCTGCATATTTTCTACAGAAAGTTTTGTTGAAGACCAGCTCAATAGCAAGCTAAGATATAAACTCAGGCTGCTGTATATGCAACATTAGATTTGGCTTTATAGATTTGCTGTTAGACAGTTTGAAAGAATGAGGCACATACATTATGAGAAGACTGGTTAAATGGGGTAGCAAGGAGTCTTGGTGTGATGTTAACTGTCACATATTTCAAGATTATAGACAGGATCAATTCTGAATACTGCCCAAGAGAGGGAAAGTTCAAGTAAAGGACTTATTTTACCTTACAAGTAACTTCTCTCTGGTGTCAAAGGGGCTTACCAAGGGAAGCTCTGAACTCACCTAGCCTCAGTCAAGTGAGTTGTTCCTGGAGCACTTTCATGAGAAGATGGACGTGACAGTTATTCTTTCTCATGATATTTACATACTGAATACAGGGATTCAGTGAAGCAGTGCTGATAAGAAATGTCAAGGGCACACCTGCACAGGGACAATGAACACAGATGTGAGCCTTGAGCCGTTTCAGTCAGCTATCTAAGGGGCCTGCTGACAGTGGTCCTCCATCCTGGTGGCACCAAGTTCCTTAAGCCTTTTAAAGACATTATTGTTGATCTCAATCCCCAGAATCTGATGACTTTGTTTGATGATTTGATGAAAAAACTGGTATGTTTTTTCCAAAGGTTCCTGGCTATATTTTTAGTATTTTTTTTAGTCATGTGTTGGAAACAATACCCGTTTTTATTTTTATGCAGTGCTGAGGATCAAACCCAGCACCTTGCACATGCTAGAAGAGTGCTCTACTGCTGAGCCACAATCACAACCCCACTTCCTGGCTATTTAATATGAGATCAGGGTAGAGAACTTGTGCAAAAATGAAACCAAAATGCTATACACGGCCTTGGCTGGGAGTAACTCAAGGGACATATTATCACAGGAAGCAGCGTCTGCCCTCCAAGCTTGGTAAATGACTCAAATCCTCTGTCGTAGACAGAAATATAAGAAGAAGAGATTTTCAGAGAAGGAAGAACTTGACCTTACAGCCAGGCAGACAAGACCTCAAACCCCAACTTCCCCACTGACTAGCTGTGTAATGTTGGCCCATTTGTGAACAACCTTTGGCCTCAATTTCCCAGATGTAAAATGGGATTCACTATATTTCATCAGGATCTTACCAAGATCTCAATGAATAAGATGTAACCTGCATAGCAGGTATTAAAAATGAGAGCTGGGTCAACCCATGGACAATCCAAGGGAGCTGCTGGTAGTAATAAAGAGAGGCATGTGTTCGCTCATTTCTCTACAAACAAGAAGTATCCAATCAACCAATTTCTCAAAATGTCAAAACTACAGTACAATCTCCATATTTTCTGAAACAGACATGTGGAAAGATCATAACTTATGTGTTACACACTATTGCCAGTAATCCAAACTGTCACCAAAGGGTTGAATCTGAATGCCAGAGCAAAGGAGGAAAGTTGGAGAACCTGAGTCACCTGTATGTAGAGGAGAAAGAGATTCTTAGCTGGGGCAAAAGCAATCCAAATCTCAGAACACACTCATTCCTGAGGCTGAGTCCTGTGACCTCAGGTTTAAAGTCCAGTTTCAACACCTCAGTAAATCATGCACCTTGTAAGCTTTAACTTAGTTATTAGAAACAGGGCCCCTTCCTCAGATTTCCCATTAAAAACTGAAAGTGGGAATGTAGGTAAGGTGTAGAGTACAAGATGGATACAAAGCAAAGCAAGTTTCATTTCCCCTGCCCAGTCTACATTTTGATCTCTTGTCTCCTCTTCATGAATCAAATAATTTTCAAACCCAGAGTAAAAGTTCACAGATGACCCAATTAAAAGATACTAGAAGGAGATCGTTTGGGGGGTAGTTTCTCTTTTGGAAATGGAAAACTAGAAAGAGAAGAAGATATAAATTGAGACATAAATTCTGACTTCAAGGCCTACAATAAAATTCTCTGTGTCTGAACTTCAAAATTACTGCAACAATTGAGGAAAACAGAATGCTAACATCACAGTTTTATTCCATGTTCTTTAATATATAATGAACTGAAATATCCCTCCAAGTCCTCAGATTGCTATAATTTGACTAGGTCTAAAAGGGGAAATACAGATTAATTACTGAAGAGCAAACATATCATGTTAAATTATAATGAGATCCATAAAGGAAATCTGTATGAAGCACTTTTGCAACTAAATAATATGAAGGGCCAGATATGTGATCAACTGGCAAATATTGTCCCAAGCTTGGGATGAATAAACTACAGAACAAAAGAGGGAGAGGAAAAGAATAAATAAGAAAGGCAAGGGATTGAGAGGCTGAGGCAGGAGGATCCTGAGTTCAAAGCCAGCCTCAGCAAAAGCAAGGCGCTAAGCAACTCAGTAAGACTCTGTCTCTAAATAAAATACAAAAAAGAGCTGGTGATGTAGCTCAGTGATCTAGTGCCCCTGAGTTTAATCCCTGGTACCCACCAAAAAGGAAAAAAAGGCAAGGGAGGCTGGGGCCACATCTTGAAAAGTAAGGGCCGTATTTTTCTATCCTATAGAAAAAGTTAAGATCCATATATAATTAGGGGAATATAATCACACACATATGCATAATAAACCTCACCCTGGAATTCATAGGGGAGGTAGAACTGAAGATGGAGGAACATCAAAGGCACGCTGTCTTTAATATCCAGAACCTATCCTGAGTCATTGCCACAGTGAGACAGGGTTGGGGCATGGAGGCAGAAAGAAAGAGCAGTAGTCACTACGTCACAAGATAGAACTTTCAACATAAGTCACATCCATCTTAACACAAACTGAGGTGCTCCCAGACTGAAGGAAATAACCAACCAGAATGGAAGATGCACAGTTACTATTCTTCAACAGAAACCAATTCAGAAATGGGTAATTACCCAAAAAGGGCTAAATCCAACACCATCACAGACACAGGTGGATAAACATTTAACACATGGGCAAAAGAAAAGAAAAATGCTCATCAAAAAAAAAAAAGTACCCTAGAAATCAAAGTGTTTGCACAAATTGTTCTATATAATCTAAGGAATCAAAAATCAAGTTTAAAGAAAAAGATAAAGTAGTCATATGGAGGAGAAAGCCAAACAAGACATATAAGACCAAAAAGAGATTGCAGGGCTTGGGGTATAGGTTAGTGGCAGAAAGCTTGTTTAGCATGTGTTAAGTCCTGGATTCCAGCCCCCCAGCACAAGGAAAAATAATTAAAATCAAAGAGAAGAGAGAAAGATTATAAGATATATATATAATATGTAAGATGTACATATTATATATTATATACATAAGATATATGTATTATAGTATATATTATATAAGGTATATATAAAAATATATATTATATAAAATATATATCTTATACATAAGATATATACAAAATATATATTACATATATAAGATATATATAGAAAAAAATATATATAAGGTAAACATATTCCATATTATTGGGCAGAAAAAAGCAAATAACAGAAAAGCCCTGCTCAAGTCAGTTTCAAGACTGGGCAATGTTTCAGGATAAAACATGGGAGAATTCAATGACCCTATAATGATAAAATGTTTCTTGAAAAAAAAATGGTTAAAATACACATCCAAAAATGGAAAACCCCTATAAAAGGAATTTGATGAGCACGGAAACCATTTAAAAGGGAATAGTTAAACACTGGAGTTACTGGCAACAGAAAGTTCAAGATAAAGATCTTAACATAAACACAAAACCCAAAAAAATCAAAGGGTAGAGAAGGAAGTTGGGAAGAAATGAAACTGCACTCTTTTTGTCTTTCAAATCAACCATACAGGTCAGCAAAAACTGAAACTTTCCATCAAAAAAATCCTAATGAGGGCTGGGGATGTGGCTCAAGTGGTAGCTTGCTCGCCTGACATGCTTGCAGCCCGGGTTCGATCCTCAGCACCACATACAAACAAAGATGTTGTGTCCGTCGAAAACTAAAAAATAAATATTAAATATCAAAAAAATTCTCTCTGTGTGTCTCTCTCTCAAAAAAAAAAAATCCTAATGACACAAATATTTCCATGACTGGTCTCAAGTACAGTGACCTTTTCGGTTTTATACTAGTTCAAGGAACTGTAATTTTAACCAACGCCTCTGAAAGAGGGATGATGAGTGTCCTGCAGAAAGACAGACCATGAATGTGCACCTACCTGGCAACGGAAACCACTGGTAACCTGCAGCAGAGCTGAGAAAAAGAGCAGAGGGCTTCCTTGGGGAAGCCTGAGCAATACCTCTGAGCAGTGGGTGTGTCTCTGGGGCCAGAGGAAGGCAGTATAGGATGGGGCCTACAGGGAACCATTTAAGTCTTCCCAGCAAAGCATCTAGGAGGGTGAAAGGGCATCAATAGTAACATTTCTTTTATGGCAGAATCTCAGAAGAGCCAAGTGCAAAGGGTTGGGTAGCAAGCAAGTCCAAGAATACCCTAATTCAAGGAATATATATATATATATATATATATATATATATATATCTCATATATGTATATCATATATGATATATATGTAATGTATGTATACCATATATGAAATATGTGAAATATTATATATTATATAGGATATATAAAATATGTATGATGTATATTATATAAGATATAATATATGTATTATATTACATAAGATCTATATAGAAATATATATATATATATATATATAAGGTAAACATATTCCATATTATGCAATGGGGATCTTCTTTCTAAACATTGCAGAAAAATGCCCACAGACACCTAGAGAACCAATCCATCCAGCTAACATGGAACTGTGTGTCCCTTCTCTCTCCTTTGCCCAGTATTCTACTCTAGCAGAGGCCTAGGTGGTAGACAGTTGTTCAAGAGAAAAGAATAAGCAGAGAAAAAGAAAAAATAGCCCTCTATCACCACCCTTTACCATCATTGGGTCTTTTAAAGAGGGCGTAAGTAAAGGAAGAAGTAAGTTTTCAACCACAGGCAAGAGAAGGTTATCCCCACTGAATACAATTTTAAAGGGACACAGAGAAAAAACTGTATTTGATATGCATTCCATCCACCATGCCAACATCTCAGTTACATACACATTTTTACCAAGTCAAGTGTAGAAATGTGCAGGGAGTAGCCAGTACATATCAACAAGGTTTCTTCCTTACACCGTAAATCAATTCTACTATTAAATGCACATTAAGAAAACAATTAGAACTGAGAACTGTATAGTCTAAAACAGACCTTTAGGATAATATTAAAAAGTACCAGATTTATAATCTAAGCTAGGCAAGGAGGGAAGTAAAAATATGAACAGGAAAAGACAATGCGGAAGGGCTAAGGCCAGTGGACGACTGGGTCCTAGTGAAATACTGTAACAAGAGGAGTCAGCCAAGTCAGGAAAGAAGGAAGAGAACTATTCAAATTTGAGAACTTCTAGAAAATTCATGTAATAACACTTTTGACTCCAAATCCTAGTCAGGCTACTTACCATTTGTTTCCTCATTCTACAAGATTACTATGAGTATTAAATAATCTAACACCAAAGCTACCCAACTCCTAGCACTTAATAAGCAAACAGTCGCAATATCACTGAAGGAAGCTGATGAGGGCTTGAACCTGGAATGCCAAAGAGGTGAAGCAGAAGCACAGCTGAACAACCAGAATCACACATATTTTCAATTTATTTATATACTTCTTATTGGTATATTAGGATTATACAGAATAGTGGAATTAAATGCTATATATTCATACATGCACACAGTATACACCTTTCAAAGTCTACATTACTCAACTTCTAATACAAGAACTCTGCAGGATGAAAGAAATCCAATCTTGAGGGGAAGAAAAATAACAAAAATAAGGAGTATGAGTAAATCATGAAACTACAGCACTAGTGGGATATTTCATTAAATTATTGATCAGTCAGTAAGCAAATATTTATTGAAACTAAGTAAATAATTATTGAATCTTATGCAAAGACTAGTCAATGTAATAATTTATTTCAGTATCTGTCAGCTAACAATATATTCCTCAGCAAATAAAACTGGAGCAACATTAAAAGTAAAATAGATGAACATTATCAACTGCTTATGTCTGCAAAAAGGAGTGGGTGCCAAGGATGACACCTAGGCCATGTGAACAGGAGGGGTCTGAGAAAAATTTTAACTTAGAAAAATTATACAACCCTTCCCCCAAGATCAGCTACACACTTTCAATATCCACTGTGTAAATGAAAGTTACTTATCCTGGTTTGCATTTGGAGAATATCATGCCAAGCAAAGTAAGCCAATCCCAAAAAATCAAAGGCCAAATGTTCTCTCTGGTAAGTGGATGCTGATCCATAAGGGAGGTGGGGGTAATGGGAAAAATGAAGGAACTTTGATTGGGCAAGGGGGAGGGAGAAATGGGAAGAGGACATGGGAGCAGGAAAGATGGTGGAATGAGATGGACATCATTACTCTAGCTACATGTATGACTGCACTTATGGTGCAACGTTACATCGTGTACAACCAGAGAAATGAAAAAAAGTGCTACAATTGTGCACAATGAATCAAAATGCATTCTTCTGTCATATATACCTAATTAAAATTAATTAATTTTAAAAAGAAAGTTACTTAAAGATAAATTAATGAGTTACAATAGCTTCTAATCCTTGACTATTTTTACAATCACTACACTACCTGTGTTTGAAAAATGGGAAGACAGACTGTCAGAAATTTGTTTAATGTCCAGATGATGTTGGGAACACAAAGGGATTCATTAGCTATTCCTTCCCGGCATACAGGTATGAAAACCACAGTTATAACTGGTTCAGCTGTCAGGCTGTGAATTGTTTAAAATCCATATTCTCCACCTAAAATTGCAGAGCATACATTACAGCAAGAACAAAAACTGATACTCTGAAATTGAAAAAAGCTTGAGAGGGATTCTAACAAAACTATGAAACCAAAGCTCAGATCTCATCAAATTCATTGATCGCATACTGTATGCTCAGTCAAAACCATTCACTATAAGCATATTTAAGCACCCACATACCAACTGAGTTTTCTCAAGTAGAGAGCCAAAGAGAAAGCAGAATAACCCAAGTCATGGACAATTAAGGATTTAAAAATAAATGTTTACCCAGAAGGAAATGCTTACCCAGTGTATAAGGATGCTAAGTACAGAAAATAAGAATCAAATATAAATTTTTAGTTTTTCAAGGATGATTTCTGAGTTTAATACTACCAAATCAAATTTGGCACAACAAAAAACACAAACATTTTAAAATCAAACAGTTCAAGCATCAAATCCATCATGTTTAATGGGGCCAGGATTCAAACTCTCTAAAGCTTTGGGGGAGAAGGTTCTGTTTCTGTTTTTGGCAAAATATAGATAACAACTGGTATTAGAATCAAGTAAAATATGTCAGATATTCTTTGCAACGCCTGGCAATCAATTAAAATCTGGGAAAATAAGGGAGCTTCTAAATATTGTCTGTAGAACAAGGAAATTCTTACCTGAGGCTTAATAGCACATCACGCTGATATATAACCATTTTTTTTTTCTTGTGAGAGGCAGACCAAATTAACAGACAATGACTCCCTTAATCCAGGAAAGGCAGAACTACAGGCCCCTTCCAAAGCACATGTTACAAAAACTGTAAGGGGAAAAAGACCTGAAAAGTCGGTAAATCCCTGCTCATTGTGCCAGTGTTGCACCACTACTGAAATGCCTGATTGCTTTTTTATGTTTTAATATTCAGAAGTTTTCTTTTAGAATCTCAAACAAAACAAAATAGTAATTGATACAACAATGCAGCCACAATTTCCACATTAAGTGAAATGATAAAAGAATATTTCCCTTCCTCCCACACCTTAGTACAGCCAACTAATCCTACACAAAGAAATCCAACACTAAATCGAGGAACTCCCTTTTTTTGTGCCCCTCAACCCTTATCTCCTACCACCTTTGGAGCCAAGGCAGTTTGGGGATCCAAAACAATCCAGACAATTGAAGAATGGCACCAGTGAACAGAGTGTGCAAGGATGCAGCCCATTCTAGGAGGAATAAAAGGGAAGTAAAGCCATTTATGAACTTCGGGTTTTTGATTCTTGCAATTCCTCTTTGTAAACAAACCTAACCATGATAGTGGATGTCTCCCTAAATTTTGGAAGGTCCCCAAGATACAAGGGTATTATGTAGATTAACAGTCATTATAAATTAGTGTATCAAATAGGGTGACCATTTCATAGTGTTCCCAAGACTGTTCAGGTTTATGCCTGTTGTCTCAGCATAATTATTAAAAGTACTCACTTTCACTGAACTCAAAAATGCCCTGATTGAGAAAATAAATTATATGATCACATAAGTTGTATGATAAAGTGACATACAAGTTGTAAAAGTATGAAAATGTGATATAGCTGTGAAATGCAACTAAATCAACAAAAATCCTAGTCTAGTTTTCTACCTATCACATATATACAATGTCTACCTTCATTTCAAAAATGCACAGTAAATCTCCCCACAGTAAAACTAATACCAACAATCTAAGATTGTAGCATACTCAAACTAAAATTTATTTTAAAATATCTCCATTGTAAGTCAATAACTTGTGTCAATAATTCATAGAACCCCTTCTGAGGCTACCCTTTGAAAAGAGATTGCAAATGCAATTCTAAATAATGTGCCGAGTAGGCAAGCACAATAATCTGCTAAAATGATGATCTTTTCCATGCTTCCAGAGTTATCCAAAAAAATATAAAATAAAAACTTTATTCACTGTCAGAGGCTCTTCACTCCAAATTATAAAAACAGAGCCAATAAAGCAGTTTTAAGATAACATAATTCTAGGAAAATAAATCACAACATAAGAGGAAAAAGTATTTAAAATACCTATCACTCTTATATGGTTATTGCCATGATGCTTGTTCTGTTAATATCCAAAGCAACAGTGCTACTCCCATTATATTTTCTACTGAGGCAAAGAGAATTAAAGTGCAAAGGTATAAAATCTAAACCCAAACCCTGACCAACGGGGAGCAGTATAATTGGAACAAGTTCAACAGAATTTCCTCCGTGGCAAAACATCTCATATTGCTTAAAAATCACCAGTGAGGATGGCACAAGAGGGTAGAAAATGCATCTAAGGATTTCAGCTTCTTTTCTTTCATTCACCACTCATGAAATACATACCCAGTACCTACTAAGCACTATGCCTACAATGGAATTTATAGGGGCATGGAATTCTACCCCTCATGGAATTAACACACTATTGGGAGAAATCAATATTAAACTGATGTGAAAGCTGAAGAGGATCAAAACAAAGCTGCTTGTGCCAAGCCCTAACCAAAAATAAAGAAGCCAGGAGGTTACACAGGGGAGAATGTCATGCATTGATGTCTGATGAGAACTAGCACAAGAAACTCTTGCCAGAATTAGAACCTTACACAAAGAATATTCCTACAAGGATTCTGTCCAGTGACTGACTGCTCAACCTTGGATGGGCGCCATCCTTGTTATCAATCCTGGAATATTCTTGTTATTAATCCTTGTGGTCAAGGATTGCTGTTCAAAAGTTACTTATGCAATCCTCATTTATCTTTAAAATGTTCCCTTTACTCCATCCCTTTCAAGTGTGCTCCTGGTTTCTAGGGCAGTGAACTCTACACCACAATGCTTCTTGCTTACTCCCAAATAAATATTATTCTTTGTGAATCTCTCTCTGTTAATGGATGACACCAATAACCCACTGTTATACAGATATGTAATTTTAAATTACAAAAAAAAATAAAAAATAAGATATTATAAGAAATAATAAGATCAGAAGGGAACACTTCACAGACATGACATTTACCTGAGTACTCATGAATCAGCTGAAGAGTATGACAGAATATTGATGATTCTTGAGAGGGGTCTTCATGTACAAACATCCTTCAGTGAAAAAGGATTGGTGTATGTATACATCTAAGATTTTTATTTTTAAAAACAATACATAAAACTATCCCAAAACTGCATAAGTAGGAAAGATGGCCTAAAATTTAAAATGTTGGCAAGGCTGAAGCAGGGAATCTCTATTTTATTTTGGCATTATATTAAGGCAAGTTGAGTTGCAAGTTAATAGAAATAACCAAATACAGCTTCAAATGGCAAAACATTTTTTAACAAGAAGTCTAGAAAAATCCAGTTCCCGGGGTTCATTCAGCAAGGCACAAAAGCCAGTAGTTACGGGGGATTCCCTCGTATTCTCTTGGTCTTTCCAACATGCTTTTCTCAAAGTGATTCTAAGATGGCTATTTGCAAGAGAGCTGTTTTGAGCATTCGTCATGCCAGTGTGTCAGGCAGGAGGGAAGAGATGGCATAAGCACACCCTCTTTTGTGAATAGTCAACCTTTAACAGAAACGAAAATCTTTCCCAGAAACCTAGTAAACTCTCCTTCATCTCATTAACCAGAGCTGTGTTTTGTGGCTATCCCTGGCTATCAGAACCAAGTATCTGGTAAAAAACTGAATCAACATGACTGCCTAAGGACATAATCAAACAATTTGTTGAGCCAAACACAAAATCAAAGTCCTGATGGCCAGGAAGAAGTTTGGTTCATGGATAGCCAATTAACAATGCCTGATAATTTTCACAAATGAGTGACAGCTTATGTGATTGATTCACTGAACCACTGATACTCATTTATTACCTACAATATACAAAGCTAGAAGCAAAGTGTTGGCGAGACAATGATAACCAAAAACAGACACAGTCCCTATTTTCATGCAATACACAGGCTGATACCAAGTCATCACACCAAGAAATGCTTCCCTAGCCAGAATTCTCTACTGAGCTGTTACCTTTTACAACAAATCCCTTCCCTTTTTCTTGGTAACTACCTCAGATTCATTGTGTGCACCCCCATGTTTATGTGCTCATCCCCTAACTTTCACAGCCTATAAATGGATAGCCAATTAACAGTACCTGATAATTTTCACAAATGAGTTACAGCTTATGTGATTGATTCACTGAACCCTAGAGATCAAATACCCCACCCTGACCTCTAGGGGTTAAGCAAGTGATTAGGCCTAAAACAATAGTGATTCTCTCCATGGTCAATTATTGATTCAGAGATGGGAGACCATAGAATTCAATGGGGGCCAACGTGGTGAATGGAAGTAATGCTGAAGACTCCTGGTCCAGAAGATCTCTTCCTCTTCTGAGGTTCCGGAAACCTCCTGAAGTTTAGAGCTGCTGGGGACTTACACCAACAAGAGAAGATGCCAGCCTAAGGATGAAGTTGACAATGCAAAAGACATGGTAGAGAATCGAACCAAGCCAGGCCTTGGCAACTTCACTCAAACAACCAACTGTAAGACCCCTGTGGCTTCTGAACTCCTGTGGCACAGCAGACAAAGTCACCATAGTGGCCCAAACCCATTCAACTTGGGGTTCCTGTTACTTACAACTAATTCACTGTCAGTTGAAAGGCAGTTCACCAAGGAGCATAAAAGAGGAAAAATTGATCATTAAAGAGGGTACCTTCAAGTAAGCACTGAGATCTGAAGTATAATTAGGAAGGGAAACAAGAGCTACCCAAGCAGCTGGGTAGGATTCACGGAGGTCCCCAGAGGAGAGTAAAAGGAAGTAGTAAAGAGCTGAAAAGCCACAGGTGAAAAAGAACAAGGCATGAGAGGCGGCTCCAGAAGAAGACAGGGCCACTCTCAGGTCTTACAAGGTGTGCTGCAGAGCTTAGACTTTATCCAAAAAGTGCTACAGGTTTTCAGAGAAAAAAAGTAGCATAGAAATTACTGTCTGATAATTCACACACTTTTAAAGAACACATCACAGACCAGGACGCCAATAAACTTTTTATTTTCAAATAGCTTTCAAGAGCACAAAAAGGGACATTAAGGAAACACCACAACTGGGCTTTCTCTGCAAGGTTCTTAGTAGGGGCATCAAGGTTCTCCTTGGGTAGGTCTGGTAAACCCCGTGAACGTCCTGAAATATATCAATCTGGGACAGTTGCTGTGGAGACTTTCAAAAGTAGGGACTATCGGAGACTGAAGACTGAGGCTCTGCAAAGGAAGGCTCTACCATAATTACCACCACAGAGCTAGCTTGCACAGCACCCAGTGGTGACAGCCACAGCCGAAGGGGCCCCAGCAAACTTTCAGACTGCCAGCTGATGATTAGCTCACAGTGGCCCCAGCAACTTCTAGCTGATTGGCTCCTCTGCGGAGCTGCTCATTGGGGGACTTTTTTTGGCTCCGCCCACATGACCCAGCCAATCGGCCTCAAGAGCAGGAGGAGTGGGGGAGGTGGAGAGGCTTGGGGGAAGCTGGTGGTGGCAGTTGGACTCTGAAGGTTTTTCCTGAGGAGCTGTTTTGTTTGGTGTGTGTGGTTCTAAAAATAAAGTTCGTTTCTTTTGACAAGTGGCTCCTGAATTGTGCCCAGCCAGACTGCGGCAACCCAGGACACAAATGGCATTCCTCTTGAACCTAAACTTACAAATGCTCAGGCATAGGCACTTATTTCAAAGTGCTTAAGATCTGAAATAGATAACCACTTTGTTACAGTTTGCAACTACAATGTCAACCAAAGGCCTGTGTGATAAAAGGCTTAGTCCCTTGCTTGGTGCTACTTGGTCATGGTAAAACCTTGAAGTAGGCCTAATGGGAGGCCTGCCTTTCTTCCTTTCTCATGTCCCAGCCATGAGATCAGTGGCTTTGCTCCACCACATACTCTGGCCATGATGTGCTGCCCCAAGCCCAAAACAACTGGGCCAATCAGTCATGGACCAAAACCTCCATAACCATGTGCCAAAATAAACCTTTCCAGCTTATAAGTGGACTGCCCCAAGTATTTTGTTAACAATAACAAAATGCTGGGCTGGAGATGTGGCTCAAGCGGTAGCGCGCTCGCCTGGCATGTGTGCAGCCCGAGTTTAATCCTTAGCACCACATACAGACAAAGATGTTGTGTCCGCCAAATACTAAAAAACAAATATTAAAATTCTCTCTCTCCCTCTCTCTTTAAAAAAAAAAAAATGCTAATGTCCTTACCTAAAAATGGTCAAGGAAAGAGAATATACTACCTGTTAGCCTCCTCCTATCTCACAACTTCTCCATTTTACTTTCCTCTGCACTCAAGAATTCCAGGAATTTCCATGAAGATATTTCTTCCAATAAATGTATCCTAATTAACTAAAGCTAATTCTGTTTTACTGTCTGCCAACATTACTTTAATCCATCTCACATGAGTCATGCTCATCTTACTCTTTAATGTTATTAGTTAACTCAAGCTCATAATTACACATACAGATGACAGGCTTGCCAAACTGATCTGCTTCCACTGTGCACAAGAAATAAATTTTTAGATTTAAAAGTTATAAAATATTAAGTCATATAAAGTAAAGGATTTACTGTAATGGCAAAGATATCATGAATTCTATGTATAGCTTCCTTGTTAATAACAGTTTCCAGTATAATTTCAAAGATATATTGTCCTTCCAAGAAATCAGTTAGAACTATGTATTGCATATCTTAAGACAATGACCTAATATTTTCCATTGATTGGAAAAACAGCATTCCCCCCAAAGTATAAACACTGCAAATACTAAGTGTTTTCTGTAAACAACCAACTTACCTGAACAAACAAGAGATGGCAGCTACTAATCCCCATTCAGAAAGGACAATCAGAACTTCAAATTTGTCTTTAGAAAAAAACAGTAAAATAAGGTGGGGAAGGTTATGAGGGTAGAAAAGATGGTGGAATGAGATGGACATCACTACCCTTGGTATATGTATGATTACAAGAATGGTGCGTCTCTACACTGTGTACACCAGAGAATTGAAATGTTGCGCTCCATTTGTGTATGATGAATTGAAATGCATTCTGCTGTCATGTACAACTAAGTAACATGAAAAAATAAATAAATAAATAAATACTAAAATGAGATGTTGATAAAAGTACCTGGTAAACTCCTAGAAGAGAAAATAGACCTTAAATGAATAAGTTATCAGAATCACCACAATTAGTTTCACTAACAAATCATTCTAAAATGTATGGACAACATAAAATCACACTAGTTCTCCCTCCTAAGTAGTTAGAAATAAAAAGAAGGTAACCTAACAGGATATTACCAGACAGTGTGGAAAAATTTTGCTGATAGAGGCTTGTGGCAAGAAAAGATGGTTTCTTCCTTTTAAAAGTAAAAGAATTTTTTAAATAAATAAATAAATAAAAGATTCTCTAGAACTAAGTATCAATTGATATACTTTCCCCAAATCGAGTGTCACTTTCACGGTTGCTACCAGAAATTAGGGAACCCAATCAATGAAGCTAGAATATCTAAGCACAACACACCATGGCTCTCCAAAATTATTTAAAATAGATTTTCTAAGTCTATCTGAAAAGAGTATCTACAGATATGTTAGTCTTAGAAAATCCCAAAAGGAATTGTCAATTCTCTCTCTCTCTCTCTCTCTCTCTCTCTCTCTCTCTCTCTCTCTCTCTCATACACACACATACACACACAAACACAGATAACCTAAAAAGGGCATCAAGACATGTTAATAGAAAAATAGAAAAAAGTGTAAATGTATGTCAAAATACTAAAAAGCTAGGATAAAAAAGAAAACATTTGAGAGTCTCTGAATATTTATAATATTTCTTATACAAAACAGCTTTACAAATACGTGAAAATCCCAATAAATTAAAATTCAAATGAGTAAAATTTACCGACATTCTACAAGAAAAATTAAAGAATTATATAATTCCCGAAGCTAGCGCTGAAGACCATCTGTGAGGCAGTATAGCAGCACAGCCAGACACACAACATTCTGGGCCAACTCCAACCCCAGCTGTTTCCTAGTTCCTGGCTAAGCAACCTAACTTCTTGGCTTTCCTTTAACAGAGGTAACCATTCTCCCACCTGGCCAGAAAGGGTTAACTGAACATAAAAGGACTTGCTTGCACCTAACATCTATGAGAGCTGATACACCAGAGCCCTTTCCCTCTGGACAGAGCCCCCTCCAGTTGGTCACTGCACCATTATCTGTCCCCCAGCCCGCACTCAGGGTATCTCTTCTACCCTGCCCAAGGTAAAGGGTAAGTGTTCCTCCAGCAGTAGCCATCTTACCACCACAACCACACCCCTAACTGCTCTCAAGGCCCAGATCAAACCTAAATCCTCCAGACCAATACAAATACTACTTCCTCTTTAAAGCCTCTCAATGTCCATAGATTAATGTTTACCAACTCTAGCTATGATCATCCAGGGAATTTAAAACAGCCATGCTATTTGTCTGAGTGTTGCCTAAACATCAGGGTCAGACATGGCCTCTCCTCACCTTGAGACCCCTCTGCTTTGCAGCACTTCCCATGCAATATGTTTTAGTCAGCTTTTTCGCTGCTGCAACTAAACGGTCTCAGTAGAACAACTGTAGCAGAGGAAAAGTTTATTTGAGGGCTCGGTTTCAAAGTGTTAGTCCATAGAAGGCCAGCTCCATTCCTCAGGGCTTGAGGTGAGGCTGAACATCATGACGAGAAAGGGTAGCAGAGAAAAGCAACTCCCATCATGGTGACCAGATGATGAGAAAATGATAATGATAATGATGACCGGAGAGAAAAACTCCACTCTCCAGATACAAATATATACCCAGAGCCAAACCCAATGCCTCCTCCAGCCACACCCTACCCTTCAGTTAATCCCATCAACTCGTTGACTAGGCTAAGATTATAACCCAATCATTTCTCCTACAAACCTTCTTGCATCGTCTCACCTATGAGCTTTCAGAGGACAAATGCATAAACATACTACCTATAAACTCCTGGAATCAGTATTTGATTTTTGGCCCTCAAGTTACAAGTACCAGCCTGCTCAGCTTTCTAGTGAGTATACAGATAAAAGAAATGTCAGTGCTCTTCCAACATAGGATTCAAAATCAGGGTTTGAAACAAAAGCCTGGATAACAAATCTGCATCTCAAAAGCTCAACTGTTAAGTTCTACTTCTGTCTTAGCCAATGCATAGGAGGAAAATGACTAACTCCAAAAAAAAAAAAAAAAAGAGTAAGCATCACTAAAAGAAAGCTGGTAGGGAGCACTTCTGTGGTCCACTAGATGTTCCTCCCTTCTCACCTCCTACCACTCCAAACCACTTAAGAGTTACCTAAATATGACAGGCACAGTGGTGCACACATGTAATTCCAGGAGCTTGGGAGGATGAGGCAGAAGGATCTCAAGTTCAAAGCCTGCCTCAACAACAGTGAGGCACTAAGCAACTCAGTGAGACCCATCTCTAAATAAAATATAAAATAAGGCTGGGAATGTGGCTCAGTCACTGACTGCCCCCAAGTTCAATCCCTGGTATCCAAAACAAACAAACAAAAATTTACCTAAATAGATGGTGTTCACTTTCATGCTTCTATGTCTTATATACACTGCAACCTCTAAACACATTCATCATCTGACTTTCGCTACTCTTTCTGCAAGTATCATCTGCTATATTCCGTCTTTCCTTAGGTCACAGTCCCTAGTTAAATATCCCACTTCTGTACTACTCTAGCATTTGGTATTACTATGCCTATCACAGCACCTTTCAAACACATTATAGTAAAAATATTACTGTTTTGTCTATTCCTCTATAGGTTTCTAGGAGGAGGGGGCTCTCATCACTTTAACTGCACTACCTTTTATAATGTATGGCACACACACAAAACACTCATGCTAAAGAAAAAAAGAAGGGTTTCAGTTTGATCTTCTGTACAATCACTGATCTGATGTTTATGGTCTCTCCCAGTTTCGCTTTCTCTTAGAATGAAGGATCAAGTAATACCAAATGATGGGCTGGGGTTCTAGCTCAGGGATAGATAGAGCGCTTGCCTAGTATGTGTAAGGTACTGAATTCGATCCTAAGCACCATATTAAAAGAAAATAAATTTATTGTGTCCATCTAAAACTAAAAAAATTTTTAAAAAGAAATTCTAAATGAAATACTATTAAAAAAAGATAAAGACAGAAATGTATAATGAAGATCTGTGTCTACATATGGAGTACAATAATTTCTAAATATTGCGTGGCTTCTATATAAAATTTTCTTTACACATCAATTTGATAATTAAGCATAAAGATAGTAAACTACTGTTTATTATGTTAAGAGAAATGTCTCTTTATGAAACATTAAATACTCATTGATAACTCTAATTTTAATAAAAGGCAATACATGATTTTATATAGGCAAAAAACTATGCAAACTTTTGTGAAGTTATATTTATAATTATGTATACATGAATGTTAAGGAAATTTTTACATTTGGGGGCTTGATGGTAGGTACCTTCTAGTTTACAGTTATTACCTAAGAAAAAATACAATACAGAATAGAATGCATACTGAAGGACATCAGTAAGATTCATTTTCAGTTTCTAGTCCAATTCTACTCGAAATCTCAAATAGTTAATATTTTAAAAATATATAGTCATCTCTGCAGTGAAAGTGTAATTTTTTTGTTAGTCTTTAAAGGCAATGATGTTCGGCACAATAGTAAATTGCTTCAAATAAGGGGTTTTGTAAAAAGTTAACATTAAATAGTATTGAAAGGGAAACTCCTTAAACCAATTAAATTTAGTAGTGTCTTTGGGCAAAGAAAACAAAAGTAGTCTGAGAATTTGGAAACCCCAGAACCCAAGCAGGTTCTGAGAACTCCAACCAACAGTATTATTTGACTATATTTATTATGCTATTGTCTATATTTATAGAAAAACTGAAGCATAGAAATGTTAATTGGCCACAGCTTAGTCAATCAAATGATTAAAATTTAATTGGTTAGTTGGCTATAGGGCCTCCAGCAACCAACCAGTGGTAAGTTACTATAATTAAACTTTTTGCTGGTTTGGTCTGTTGGATCCACTTGTGGGTGCCCAGCCCAAATCCATTGACTCTGTTTTAGTCAGCTTTTTTGCTGCTGTGACTAAAAGATCTGACCAGAACAATTGTATAGGAGGAAAAAATTATTTAAGAGCTCACAGTTTCAGAGGTCTTAGTCCACAGAAGGTCGGCTCCCTTCCTTGGGGCTGGAGGTGAGCCTGAACATCATGGCAGGAAAGTTTGGCAGAAGGAAGTAGCTCACATCATGGTGATCAGAAGGCAGAGAGAGAAAGTCTCTACTCTGCAGATACAAAATATATACCCCATAGCCATGTCCCTAGTGAACCACTTCCAATAGCCACACCCTACCAGCCTCCAGTCACCACTCAGTTAATCACATCAGGGATTGATTCACTAATTAGGTTAAGGCTATACCCAATTATTTCCCTCTAAACTTTCTTGCATTGTCTCAGACATGAGATGTTGGGAGATATCTCATATCCGAACCATAACAGCCTCCCACAAATTTTACTTCCAACACTGGGACGCTGTCATTTTAAGCTCAACCATTTATTGTAATAACAGATGAATAGGCTACCCAAACAACTTTAGCTTTACATAGATGTTTAGAAAGTTGAGACACATTATAATCAATGTATATAGATTCCTTGATAATTAGGCCTAAGAAAAAAACCAGTCAGTAATTATTATAATTTCTTGGGCATAATGTATACAGTAACTATTCACTTTCAAGCTGAAAGCAAAATACAATAAAAATGTAATCCCCACTTTTGGGGGGAGGGTTTACTAGGAATTGAACTCAGAAGTACTTTACCACTGAATTACACCCCCAGGCCCTTTTTATTTATTTGCTTTATTTGGGTGGATGCAAAAACCTGAGAAAAAAAATTTAATTTTTATTTTGAGACAGGGTCTCTGAATTGCTGAGGCTGGTCCTGAATTTGTGACCCTCCTGCCTCAGTCTCCCTACAGAGTCATTGGGATGACAGGCCTTCCCAACAGTGCCTGGCTAATTCTCATTATTTTAAAACAAACCAAAACAATTTTCCTGTTCATCCTTTTCATTCTGATAGCTTTGTCTATCTGTAACTTGTGTTGATGTTGCTTTTCCAAGTGCCACATATTCTATATCATCAGCACTTAACAGTGTATCATCTTAAAACAGCTCCGAATCTTGCTCTATAACAATGTGTAATTCCCTTGATCTTGGAGCCTACGAAATCCCAAAGGAAAAAGTATTGCAAGTACTTTCACCAAACTCGAAACAATAACTAGACCCATCAACAAGAGTAACAGAAGTTCTGCTACCCTGTTTAAAAAAAAAAAAAAATCTATTTTGAGATTCATAGACGTAGAAATCCTTAAGAAATCAGACAGGTGGTTTAAAGGGGCTTTTATTAAAGCATTTGCTCAACATCTTTTCTAAAAGGCCATTTCACCACGACTACAGTATTTGGATGCAAGGACATCAGGTTCTACTTACACTACAAAGCCTGGTAAGGTCGGAGAAGCGATTTCTGTGCTTAGAGTTATTGAAAATACTAAGTTGTTTCAATATAGAGGAAAGGCCGTCTCTAAACCAGATAAAACAACAGAACACATGTTAATGCAAACTTGGTTTTTATATACACAATTAAACTTCGCTATGTTTTGGGACAGAAAACTATGGCTCTTCCAAAGTCGGTCACATAAACAGTCCAAAAACAAAAGTGCTTTACAAGCACAGTATGAAGAACTGGATGAGGCTTCCTGGAGCCCAGTCCCACGGTCAACGAGCAAAACGCGAAACTTTATCCACCACTTTAAGAAGGTAATTCAGAAAATTCGAAGTCTTCTGAGAAAAGGCATGGAAAATAACTTACTTAGCTTCTTGCTTTGGCTGTCAAATAATACTGAGAGTCACTAAAGCCCTAAAGATTCTCTAATTGATCAGGAACATCTATAACCCAGAATTCTCGCCATTTTGAATATTAGATCACAAAATTCTGAGGACTCTTGACTCGTGGAGCGGGGGGGGGGGGGGAACACCTCAAGAGCCTCAAAGAATATCCCGGAAATGGGAAAAATCCACAGCGAAGTGCAAACTCCCTACCATATTAACCACCTACGTCACACCCCAAGCTGCAGCAAGGCCACCACACACCCACCGTCCTCCAGGGAGCTCAGACCCGGAATGTTTCAAAATCAGAAACGCGGCAAGCTTACACGCTCTCACCCACAGCTCAATCTCCCACTTCATGGACACCAGTACACGATGGGCGCTGCCATTTTGACAAAAAGCGGGTCCTACACGAAAGGCCCCTGAGAGAAGTCGTCCTGAGCGAGGCCGGAGCACCAGGAAGCCGCTGGCCGGTCACCACGGCGCCTATTACACGGCAACCCCAGCCAAGAGAACACACCCAGACTGCAATCCGCGACGGGGCTCAGCCAAAGTAAAATCACCCTCGAAATGGCAATTAGTCTGTCAGGCACTGCCAAGGGCAGCCACAGTCGTCGAGGGCGGGGCTTCGGCGCGGGGCGCGCTCGGTAACCCGGGCAACGCGGCCTCCGACAGGTGCAAAGAAGAACCAAGCTTCTGAGACACCGATGTCTCCGCCACGCCCCTGGGCGGTTCGCTAAGGCGGTTGGCGACCAGGCTGCGCGCTTTCAGTGCTCAAGCCTCCGACCTTCATCCACCAAGGAGCGTGGCAAGTGGTCACAGGCCGCCCCAGGTTTCCAGCCTCATTGCCCAGTTCGGCCGCAGGAGCGGCGCTTTTCGTAACCCCGGGAGCCTCCCCGGAGGAGGCGGGAGCGCGAGCACCTCCCCTCCGCGCCGCCCCCTTAGCTGCCCGTAGCCCTGCCTGCGCCCGCCTCCAAGAGGCGCGGGACGCCGGTCGCCGGCCGCAACGGTACTCACCTAGGCCGAGGGCCGCCCGCGGGCAAAGACTGTTGCTGCGGGTTATTTCGTTCGTGGCTTTTGTATAGGCTGAAATTTGGGTTGAGTTAAACTCAGGACTTCCGCAAACGGGACCTGTTTGGGGTTTGTTTGGGGTTTTTGGTTTGGGGTTCCCTCCCCCCCACTTTTTTTTTTCTTGGTTCTTTTTCCAAAATGGCAGCCTCCAGCCGCGCACAAGTGTTAGATCTGTACCGAGCGATGCTGAGAGAGAGCAAGCATTTCAACGCCTATAATTACAGGTGACCCGGCGGGCGGCGGGGCCGGGAGGGTTCGGGGCGCGGGCGCCCCAGAATGTTCCCAGGGGCAGGGAACCTCTGAGGGGCGCCGGCTGCCTCGAGACGGTGATGAGGGTCCGCCACCAAAAAACGTGTCCCTGCTAATTGGTGTGGTCCTCCGAAACCTCGGGCGGGGAGGAGCAGAGGGCTTGCCCTTCGTTGTGCCAGGGAAGACATTCAGAATCTCGTGACATTTCCCCCCCAAGTTGGATACCTTGGTTTCGTGCCCTGGGAGCATTGATTAACGTCTTGTTTCTGAAGGAAATAAGGATGGACATGGAAGCTGCGAGTGGTAAAGTTAGGACCAGTTTGTTGCATATGCAAAACTTCCCTTGAGAATGGACATGGCCATTCAGTCGCACATGGCCCTAGAACTGAAAGCTCACTTTAGTGCTCCCGATTGTTTCCCAGATGTCTTAGTCTTTTGGGTTGCAAGAAGCAAATCTGTTGTACTAAGAATGGATTAGCAGATGTGGGACCGAGCTTGCATCCACAGGTGTTGATAAAGGGAAAAATGTTTCATTTACAGGTGCTGAAATGTTAGTTTATGCTTGATAACCAACAGGGATTGCCCCTGTAGGACCTTTAACAACAGGAGAATGGAGTGTGCACTCCTTTTTACATTTTTTAATTAGTTTTTCACTTATACATAAGAGCAAATTATAGATATCAGTGGGGTACCACGTGAGATTTTGGCACATTTACTAGTGTAACTTCTTCATGCAATAAACACTTATATTTTTATACAGCCCACTCTTTCCATCCCTGTCTGGTCCCCTGTTTAAGTCCCTTATTCTTGCTTTTTATCTATCTCAGAGCCTCTGCTTTCACATAGTTTCTCTTATAACTTCTGATCCCTTATACCTGTGTGTTTTATGGATTACCTTTCTGCATTCTTTCAGACTTTGTCTTTACTATATGAATCCTGAGTTTGAGCCATAGTCCCAAGAGCAAGAATCTGATTGAATCAGCTCATCTCTTTTTTTTTTTTAATATTTATTTTAGTTTTTTAGGTGGACATAATATCTTTATTTTATTTTTATGTGGTGCTGAGAATCCAACCCAAGGCCTCGCTCATACCAGGTGAGCACGCTACCATTGAGCCACATCCCTAGGCCCCTCAGCTCATGTCTTTACACCAGACTTCACTTTAAGTGACTGGCCAGGCTCCAGAGTGTATCAGAGAAACAGAGCCCACCTCTGGAGCAGAACTGGTTAGGTAGGAGTGTGAGCTGGTAGGCCTTGTGCCCATTAAGCCGAATACAACGTCAGTAAACAGGAACACTGAACCTGTCAAGCACTGACTGTCAAAAATTTTCTTAGAAGCCTGCCTAGGAGATGTAACCATTTTACAAATTTTAGAACAACATCTAAGCCATACCAGTGAGATCACAATCCACCCAGTCAAATGGTTAAATAAAAGAAACATTTCTTGGGAGAGAATGATTTTATAGACACTGGGCATACTAGTAGATTTTTAGCAGAAATTAGGAAAACACCATGCATGAGGTATTTATCATTAGGGAACACAAAATATGAGTAAATAAGAGGAAAACAATCATGTTTCCCAAGGTCCAGAAGAAGATATGTTGTCATTTTAAGTTCACTCAGAATAAACAAGGATTGGGAATTAGCACACAGTTCCCATATTGAAAACACTGTGTTTAATAGAGGGTATATCCAACAGCACATTTTAGGAAAGAGTAACAGTTCTCAGAGAAGATAAACAACTTTGGATAAGTCAGTCAACCTCTGTTTCAGTTTTCTTGTTTGTAAAATTAGAATTTTGGACTACACAATTTCTAAGAACCCTTCTCTTAAAATTCTAGCTGGAAGTGACTTGGGAGTCAATAAGGAAAAAAGTTTGCAAGTGAATAAATGCCATTCAATGGAAGTAAATTTCAGAAAATCAGTCAAGGCTGCACTCAGTAGGTAGAAAATTGGAAATGACCTTCAGTATAAGCAACTGTAACATAATAAACCTTTAAAAGTAATTGGTCACATTATACTTTGAGTATATGCTTTCTAGCTAAACTTATTACCCAAATATAAAATATCCAGAGGAATCTGGTGGTTATTTTTCAGTATTGCCTGAAATCGTGAACATAAAACTGAGATTCCTGCTAGTTTTATTTCCCAAGATGAAAACTGAAATTGTTACGTCCAGTGAGTTTCAAGGATAGCCCTTCTGTCCTCTCAAATCTCATCAGTTGTCAGTATAGGAAGATCAATAAAAATACCCATTGATCTTTTTGTGTGCCACTATTTTATGTTATTTATTGACACATTAGTTTTTGAGACAGCTTTTGAGGTAGGTACTATTTTTATAAGAGTAAGGCAAACAAGACAGAAAGGTAACATCTCAAAAGTAACACAACTAATGCCAGATAAGCAATCAAAAGTAGATTAGGATGCATGAAGATTGTCGTACCTGAAGTAATGGCAGTAATGAAGTAAATATTTGTTTAATTCTCTTGCAAGATCTAGATGTAGGCCACATTTTAATAGCATGGGCCCTGTCTGTTTTTCCAATCTCCAGCCCAGCAACCCTCACACATGGATCCTGCCCTCTGTCATATTCATTTCTAAATTTTTACCTTTTTTTTTGGCAGTGCTGGGGATTGAACCCAGGGTTACTTTACCACTGAACTGCATTCCCAGCCCTCTTTTATTTTTGCTGATGCTGACATCAAATTTGTGATCCTCCTGCCTCAGCCTCCTGAGTCACTGGGATTGAAGTCATGTGTCATTGCTTCAGGCTTGGTTACGGTTTCTTTTTTTTTTTTTTTTTTTTTTAGTTGTACACAGACACAGTACCTTTATTTTGTTTATTTGTTTTTATGTGGTGCTGAGGATTGAACCCAGTGCCTCACACATGCAAGGCAAACACTCTACCACTGGGCTACAACTTCAACCCCTCATTTGCAGTTTCTTAAATGTGCCAGATTCTCCTGGGCGTTCAGACCTTTGCAAATACTGTTCTATCTGGTGTGTCTTTTATCACCCTTGTTTCCCCACTTTCTTTGAGATTCAGCTTAATCAACACCTTCTCTGGACAAAGTTTTTTTTATTCTCTTTTCACAGCTCCTATCCCTATCTGTGCCCCTACCCAACAGACCCCATTCCTAGATGTTCATTTAACATAATGCTACCCCAAAACTTCTGAAATCTACTTTGCCCACTGTTGTACCAGGCCCTGGAGATAGGAAGGTGAGAGCCTTGGGCTCAGCAGGGGACTGCCATGAATGGTTTTAGACACTTCTGTGGACATAGAGACAGTTTTTTGCAGATTAAGTGCTGTGTTAAAAATATGAGCAGTTGAATCAAGGAGGCCTCCAAGAAGATGACACTGGATCAGAAGCGTAAAGCAGCATCAGATGCTCAGATAACAGGAGACAGTAGAATATTACTGAAGAGCTGAATGTGCTTAGTTTAGATACTTTTGTTTTGAGATACATTCTCACTAATTTCCCCAGGCTGGCTTTAAACTCAGTCCTCCTGCCTCAGCCTCCAGAGTTGCTGGATTATAGGCACATGCCACTGTACCAGCTGAGGTTGGAAAGGTCCACATATTTTGAGGACTATGGTCCCTGCTAAGGAGCTTGGATTTTTTTCTTAGATAACATGCAGCCACTAAAGAGCCTGAAGCTGTAAAATGACATGCCAGGTTTGCATTTTATATAAGATCACACTATCAGCAACATAGAAGATAATATTGAGGGACTATAAATAGACACTAAATAGAGATTGTGACAGTGCAGAGGAGAAACTAAAATCTAAGGACAGGAGACATGAAAGATTCATGTGATAAATAATTAGAAGATAAAATGGTTAGAACACTAATGGTTGATAGCAGAATAAGGAAGAAGAAATCAAAGCAATCTAGAATACTGTCCAGGTTACCTTAAAGCACAGAGGGCAGATAGAGAAGGTGTACCATTAACTGAATTAGAGGATGCAGAAATAAATGGTTGTATAGAGAGAAGATTTTGAACTTATTTTTAGGGTATGTATAAATGGCCCTTAAGACACCAAACAGAAGTAGTTTATCTTAGATCTGAAGCTTGAGGAATGACAGTACTGAAGTAGGCAGCTCCACTAACTCTGTGGGACCCTGGCCAATTCCACTTCACTCTCCATTCTACAATTTCTTAATTTGTAAAATGAGAAGAACTTACTAACTCTTCTACCCATCTGCCACTGATTGAGAATGATAATGTTAATTATACCATTCCTAATGTGAGTAATATTAACAGCAAGCACCTTTCTCTTTCTGAAAAGAGAAGGAAGGCATTAATGGAAGGCATTAATGTGAAATGTTTTTCCCCCTTGAACATATCGACTTATTCCTAATATTTTTTGAAAACCCACAGTGTATTTGGAGGGATGGGGGTGGGGTGGGGACTGTACTAGGACCTATAAGTAAGTGGAATGCAAACACAAGATGGCCCTGCTGTTCAAAGATTGTGGTATGGTTGGGCTTAAGGATAGCTAAAGATACTTAAGAGAAAACAAGCAAACTGATATATGTTCCCAAATGGTAGAGTTTTGTAAATGTAGTGGGTTTCAGGATACACATAGGAAATGTGTTAATCTTACCAGCCCTAATGTGCAAAGTATTAACAGCAAGGAATACACATAGGAAATGTGTATCCTGTAACCCACTACTTGTTATTAATAGAGCACAATCATCTAGGTCTTCATTTCAGTTTTAGTATTACATATCTTTTCTCACTTAGAAACTTTTAAAGACATCCTTCATTCCCTTTCCCTGAAAAATCTTTGCTGTTAAACTAAATCCTGCTATTAATCTGAAATTGCTGTTGTGTAGGAAATTCCATCCACCTGTTATTTTTTGCTTTTTGTCCCTCAGCTCAGTTTAGAACTACCCCGACACATCATCTGGGACAGCCATCAGATTGTTACATGTTTCATTTTGCTTGATAGTATATTCTTGTGTGTGTGCATGCATGTACATGCACATGTTCAGGATCAAACTTAGGGAACTATGTATTTGATAAGTACACACTCTACCACTGACCTGTAGCCCCAGCTCACTGGTATATTTTTTAGAGTAGTACCCCCCTCCAGTTTTTAAAAAAAAGAATCACTTTTTTTATATTTTAAAATAATGCTTTTAATGTATGTGTATATTTTGAGGCATTGAAGAAATCACGGAATTCTATTTAAAACAGCCAAATAAGTTTACATATGTGAAATATTGAAGAGATCAGATGTCTCTATGAAAACTGCTCTTTTTTTTTTTATATTGCAGGATATGTAAGAACACAGTAAATGATAGGAAAAATAAGAGAGCAGAAGACCTGTTTGTTAAATTTTCTAAATTCCTCCCAAATTAAGTCTGAATTCATTTGTTCTGAAGTTATACTGCTGGGCTCATATATAGCCTCTGGCACTTTGTTAGAAAGAACCATTGTATCTGACCTCCTCTTCAGGGCCCTATAGGCAAGTAAAGGCACTTCCTGTAGGCCTAAAAGTACTTTCTGACACTTTTGAAAGCTTGATTGTTCATTACCACTAAATTCAAAAAATTAGAATTTCAAAAAAATGCTTAGAATTTCAAAAAAATATATATATTTTTTTCTATGATAGTTGCTAAAGTTCTGCCATGTTGAATAATGATTTTGAAAAATAAATATTGTTACAACTACCTTCTAGAAGAAAATGATATTCAGATTGAGAAAATTACATTCAACAGCCTAAATTTGGGGGTGAAAAGTAACATTCTTTTTACTATAGGTAATAGAAGTAAGTATTAAAAGTTATTAGATCTATGTTTCATTGATGATTTTTTTTTTTTAATTTCAGTTTACAAAAGATTCTAGATTGCACTTTTTCCATCTCTTTTACCTTGGCCCATCAAGCACTTTTAAAATGTACTAACATGCATGCAATTAATTAAAAAATAGTAAATGAAAATATCAAGATTAAGAGAAAATAAAGGTAGATACAAAAATAAAGAGTAAAGTTAAGCCACAAAATGCAATTCTAATATGATATTCCTTAATCTAAAGTATCTTTAAATTATTCTGTGTTGCAGTACTTTTATGCAAAGTATAATGACAATACATTCTGCTTGAAAATGACTGTGAAAAGCATGATAGAAAACTGATTGCCTCTTAATGATTCTCATCAATAGCCATAGGCACTTTGTTAAGGGTGAAAGGCATTTTGTATCATTTCTTCTTTTCTGACTTTGATTCCCACTTCATCAAGTAATAGATTTTTACATTTGTCTTAGCATTTATTTTTTTAATTAACTGGTACCTGGCTAATTTAGGAAAAATCAAAGCGTTAGAGCCCAAATTAAATGCTAAAACTAGATAAGCTACATAAACCAAGCTGTGAGCTTCTTGATATAGCAAGGTTCAGCTAAGCTAAGCTGAGTCCTCCTGGCTGTTGTCTGGATTATTGATAGGGATGCCTGGAATAAGGTTCTCCCGCTGATCTCTGTTCTCCTTTTAAGAATTACACTAAAACTTGCCAAGCTTATGACATGATGCTACCATCATGGTATCTTGATCATTATTGCTTCATAGACCCTCCCCATTAGCATTCTCCTTGACAGTATGGTAGTTCCTTGAATTCAGATATTTTAAGGTTAAGGAAAGAAAAATAACTTTTTTAAGAATGAACTTTTGTGACAAAAGAAAAATGAAAGCCTCAGTGACTTTACAGAATTCCCCCCTTGCCTTTCTTTCTCCATGTTATGGTTTGGATATGGTTTGAATGTGTCCCCCAAAGGTCTATTGTGGAAGGTTGATCCCCAGTGTGGCAATGGTGGAAAGTTGGTGGATTCTTCCAGAGGTGAAGCCTAATGGAAGCAATTAGGTCACATGGCATCAACCTGGGAAGGGATTAATCCTGGTCTCTTGGAGTTAATTCTTTGTTGAGGGTGAAGTATTATAAAAGGAAATCATTCCCATACTTGACCCCCTTCTAAATGTAACTGGTTCCCACTCTGTTTCTCTGCTATTTGCAACACAACCAAGGGGCCCCTCACTACAGGTTTAAATGGATAAAGCCACTGTATCTTGAACTTACAGCCTTGAAAATTGTGAGCTATATAAGCCTATTTCCTTTACAAAATTCCCAGCCTATTTTATATCGCAGCATAAAACTGTGAAAGATACACTTAAGATTTTGACTCCTGGATTTTATGGTTGATTTTCAGATTATTATGAATGAATCATGAGTGAGGTAATTGTCTTTATTTTTTTTTTATTTTTTTCAATTCTGAGAATCAAACCCAGGGACTTGTACATGCTAGACAAGTGCCCTACCACTGAGCTACACGAGCCCGCAAGAAGCAATCTTGATTTAGAAAGATTCCTGCCTTTAATTAAGAAACCTTGGTTTGGATTTTAGGTCAACTAATTTTTTTACTTTGTGACTGGTATAAATCATTTAATTTCCTGTTTGTCATCTATATATTAAGGCTATTACAATTTCAAAACTTTTTTGCAGAATATTTGGTATTCTAATAGGTGCTTCAGAATTACTTCCAGGGTGGGGATGTAGCTCAGTAATAGAGGGCTTGTCTAGTATTCAGAAGGCCCTAGGCTCAATCCCTAATATTGCCAGAAAAAAGAAAAAAAAAATTATTCTGCATTCAGCAGATAGCTCTCCCAGTCCACCAAACCCACATCTGCAAATTCAAACAATTGGGAACGGCAATATTTGGAAAGCAAATTACTTTGCTGCTGATGTGTACTATGTAGTTAAACCTACAGTAGTTACCTCTTTTAGTGAATTCATACAAACTGCGTTTCTTGTCATTAACTTCTAAATAATGCACTCTAATAATTATTTGCATTGCATTTACATTATATTCAATATTATAAGTAGTCTAGAGATGATGTAAAGTATGTGGAAGACTGTACATAGGTTTCATTTAAATCCTCTTTTTATTTAAGAGGCTTATACATTTGTGGATATTGATATCCCAGAAGGCAGGAGGGTATCAAACTCCCAAAGATCCTGATCTTACAGATTAGTTTCTACAGAGTTATCTCTTATAGTGTTAGTCCGACTCCCGAACCGTTGAAATTTGTCATAGTTAACAGTCATTTCATTAGCTCATTTAAAATTGTTGAACCATTTTTTGCAACAGTCCAAAGAACTTGAATTTGTTGGGAGAATACAACTAGAGGTAAAGTGATTCCAAACAAAGCATCAGGCATAAGAACAGTACCTTCTTGATTGAAGAACATGTTCTGAGGTCCTGTGTCCAGTAATATTATTTGTGAGAACATTGAGACATATCCAGCTGATCTTAAACCATCTGCAGCCATATTTCACCTAACCAGAGGATATGTTCTGAGAAATGTGTTAGGTGAGTTTCGTTGTATAGATTCCATGGAGTGCATTTAGGCAAGCCTAGAAGCCTAGGTTAATCATTTGGTGCAAGCTCTTGATGCAAACAAAAGAATATAGACATGAGATGAATGAGGCAACTGTCAGTGTCACACAGCATATCGTCTTACAGTGAACTTTTTTTTTAATTTCTAGAAGGAAACCAAAAAAGAATGACAGTTAATACATAAACCACCAACATAGTCTTTACTGTCATTGTCAAATATTATCTACTATACATAATTGTGTGTGCCATGCTTTCTTATGACTGGCAGCACAGTCGGTTTGCGTACACCAGCGTCAGCACAAACACATGAATAATAGATGTTGTACTACATTATCACAACTGCACTGTCCCCAGACACTATGAATTTTGGGCTCTGTTTTAATCTTATGGTACCACCATCATATATATGGCCTGTCACTGACCCAAATATCATTATATAGCACATATAATATTTGGATCTGTAGTTCATCTGCAGCCCTCTATATCTGCTCTCACTTCTCCTTCTCTAGTTATTATGTATTTTTATATGCTGATTTTATCAATTGGCCTGTTAATGTTTACAAATACTTGATCAGTTGATGGCATCTGTTTTCAGAGTAGTTATTTGTTTTATTTGATAAATGGCTGCTACCCTCATTGATATTATTTATGTATTGACTCTATGTTTGTTCTTTTGTTCCGGTGGACACCCCTCAAACCTGTCCATTCCTTTTCATCCTCACTCCCTCAGCTCAGCCCGTCATGACTTAGATAGCTGCAGCCACATACTAGAGTTGATCCCTTCTGCACCCTGCCCTCCTCACCAGGTGGATTCTCAACTGCAAGGGCAACTTATTGAACTGTGTGACTACAGGCTAAGTGTGGTAATGGGTAATATTTTGTGAAGAGGAATTTTAGTAATTTCTCCAATTTAAAAACCTTGCAAGGAGCATAACACAGATTTGAACCTGAACCAAAACTTTTGACTTTTACTTCAAAACCTCTTCTCTCTCCACTTTCTTAAAATGTGCTACTGGTTCCATATGACTTGGAATAAAATTCATTGTTAGCTTCACATACAAGTCTTGTTCTGTCCCCCTCTTTCTATCTACTTTTCACACCAACCAAGACAAACTCCTTCTCTTGTTCTAGTGGTGCCCCTTGACTTTTTTATGTAAACCTAGGTGATCATATATTGATCTCTGAGTTTGGAATGCATGTTCCTCCCTTCTTAAAGCAATTTTGTGCTCATCTTTCAAAATCCAGCTAATAGGTCAGTCCTGGGCAGGCTGTCTGCAGCCTCCTAACCCCACATTGTTCCCTTATTTTAAAATTTTTCAAAGAAGAAAAAGGGGGAAATTAGAGTTGCTTCTCACTGCTTTTGGTATCAAGTTCCAAATCCTCACCTATAGTAGGCCTACATTTTCCTTCCTCTTTAGCCTTATGTCATGTGACCTTCCCATTTGGGGGAAGATCTTGTCACCCTGGACTTTCCCTGGTCTCATTCCCAGGCTTTTCCTCTGTCCTGGTCTTCCTTCCCTGCTCACTCACGGGGGGCCCTGGTGAAGGCGCTCCCCAATCCTGGGTGCTCTCAGCCCTGTGCACTTCTCCATAATGACACATCAATTGTAGTTTGACATTTATTTATGACTTTCTGAGTAATGTCCCCACTTTCCTCCAGAAGGTCAAGGTTTGTTTGTTTGTTTGTTTGTTTGTTTGTTTGTTTGTTTTTCACCAACATCAATGCCAGATGGCTGGGGGTAGGAGGGATAAGTATGTGGCAATCTTATAAACTGAATTCATGGTATTCCTTTCTCATCTGCCAGACACCTTGTGCAAAGTTCCACCATAGCATTTCCCACTCACACCACCACTTTTTCACTAAAATGTCATCTGTCGGGGTACAGGAACCATGTCTGAGTCAACTTTCTTTCTGCAGTGATAGCACACTGTAACAAAAATATTGCGGGAGTGAACATCAAGTATGTGGGTAACGGCTTATTAACAATAGGAGTGAAGTATTTTCGATAAACTGTGGGGACGGCCATGTTTTCAGCCCAGTCACATCATCATTTTGTTTTCCTTCTTATTGCTTATCTGAATACAGAAGGATCTTGCAATATTTTAACATAGGATTCGGTTTTCTCAAATCAGATTTATATACATTTTTTCTTCTTTCCCGTAAATTCATGTATTATATTAAAAAGCAGTTTCTACAAGTGAAGTCAGCATGATTCTTTGTCACAGGGTCAGTGTAGCATGTAGGCTAACAAAGAGCTAACACATAATCGTGCAGTAATAGGATGGTTTTACAGGGCACCTCATTGACCTTGGCAGCAGGGCTTTAGCAGGAAAATCCAAGAGAATGACCCTCTTGGCCAGGACCACCCACCCCACCTCACCCTACTCTCTTCTCTCAGAACTCTAGGCTCAGCTGCTATGCTCAGTCAGTGAAGGATCCATCTGGACCCATTCTGGTACCTTGTGTTCTTCAGCCCAAGGTCACTGCAGACAGCTTCTTTGAGCCTCAGGTTTTGAATGTCCACATATGCATACTGCAGCTTTTGACCTGCCCATCCACATTGCCCTTGTTGCTATAGCCCTCCAGGTGCCTCAAACACAGGTAATAAGACCCAGCCCTCCATCCCAAGCTAGGGCAGGGCTGCCTTTTACCCAAAGGAGGATCTCGGGTTTGGGATTGTTTCTTCCTGTGTTCCCAGACAGGGGTCTCTCTTCTTTTCAACACCCCTGTTCTCATACCTGTAGTTCTTCATCCCCTGAAGGCTTCATATTTGGTTTGTCCCTTAAAGGATGAGGAGCTCATTTATAGAGATGTCATGCCAGTAGCGTTTCTCTTAAAGAAGTAGACCATATTCAAGAAATAAAATGTGTTAGGAATAATTTCCTGGAGCTGGAGTTTGTAATTCAGTGGTAGAGTGTATGCTAGACCCTAGGCTCAACCCCCAGCACCAAAATTTAAAAGAAAAAAAATCCTGTCCCTTTTAAAAAGTAAAAACACAAGGAAAAAGGATACAAAGAAACCCCAAATATTGAGACATCTTAGATGATGAGCAAAATCTGGTGTGGGAAGAGGAAATGTCTTTGTCCTTGAAAATGCCTGTTACTGTAGTGATTGTGGACAAGTTTTATTAAGATGCCACCATCTGTTTCACTGACAATTTTCTAGGGTCAGGAGAACCAATTTGTAAGGTAATGTATGGGCAAACATGCATTATCTCTTTGTTGTTATTCATTAAAAATAACTAAAATTCAAAAACTACTTCTTGTTTCATAATCTCTACTACTATCATATATAGTCATCTGGCAATAGTATTGTTTCCATAGTAATGAGCTGTAATCCACAGTCTCTTGAAAAGGTTCCTATATTTCAAGAATGTAATTATTAACACAGGGACACGTTTTCCTGCATCCTCCTAACCCTAGGGAATAAAAAAGAATACAGTGTTTATTTTAGCCATGTCCTCTCATTTTTCTTCAAGAATGGAGGAAAGAATTATTGTCATGCGTGCAGCCTGTTTCATTTTGCACTTCCTTTATATTTTCATTTATCAGCAAGGAGAAAATGTGTTCAGAATATTGGAATCTGAAAAAAAAAAAGAGAATCTGATGTATTTTCTGTTCTCAGACACTCTTAATGTGCAAGACAGAGGGAAACATGAATGGCAAGATTGGAAGGCAGCATGCTGTGTACCAGGTCATGAGCATCTCTGGAGTCATGACTGTCTGGCTTGGTGACTGAGTGGTGTGAATAAAAGGAAGTGTGGGGTGGTGAAAGAACATCTGGGTCAAGTGTGAGTAAAGCTAGCAGGCAGGCAGACTGAGCAGAATTTGCTCTCACAGTAGCTGATGGTCCCTGCTATATTTTGAATTCTTTAAGAGTTGAAATCCTGTCATGGTATTTTTGAATCTTCCACTGGATTTGCATACAGTAGGAGCACTAATAAGAAGTCTAAGCCAGCAAATTATAAGTGAAAGATTTTGTGAAGTCTTGTACTCTAAAGCAAGACTCTGAATTAAGGTAGCAATAATGTGGATGGGAGCACTTGGGAGTTTTCTTATTTAGGTTTAAATAATCTGATTTTATGGCTGTACTAAAGACAATAAAGGTCCCTATCAGAATCCTCAGTACTCCTAAAACACACCAATGTCATGTGTAATTCTTAAGGCATGTCAGTTGTCTGTCACCAACACAGTATCTTCTGATGATCCTCTAGTACCTATTGTCTAATTCATGTGAGCAATAATATGCCTGCAAGCCATATTCATTCAGTTAATAAATATTTACTGAGTTTCCACTGATGTATGCACTGAAGATACAGCAGGTCATAAAATTTACCCTATTTCTTCTTTTGTGGAGCTTGCATTCTAGTAAGGTTGTGTTCTAACAGGACTCTAATGCTTTGGATTAATAAATCCACTGGCAGGAATAGTCTCATAAATACCTCTGCTGTACAGAATTCTGTTACTGTATTGAAGCTACATTACAGTTTGATTCCAGTGATCAAAAATATTGAAAGAGTTGGTTTCGTTCAAATTCTGAAGTCTGTCGTAGTAACTGTACTTGCAGTGGTGCTATTTTCTGCCCTAGGGATCTCTTCCATACTCACACAAATCCCCTACTGTCTGGAGGAGAGAAAGGAGGAGAGGATAGCTCCAGATCAAATCAACATTGGTTGAGCACAGTAATATAGTATAATCAAGCACACTATCTTACGCATACACATTTACTTCTTTAAGAATCATTTAAAAGCAGGTATTAGTCCATTTTATAAATATTATAACAAGAACTCTTTTTTTAGCATTTTCTGTGCTTAGCATTTCACATACCAACCCCTTCCTTGAATTATCTCATTTAATGGGCACTATTAATTTCCTTCGTTTTACAAATGAAGAAGCTACAACTCATACAACGGAAGTAGCAAACCAAAAAATCATGTAGCTGGTATGGAACTGGCTTTACACCTGAGTCCTTGGACACCAGTGTGCTCCACCTTATTCAGGCAAAGAGCCTACTTTAATTCCACCACCCTCTGCATCTTTGGATATGCTTCTTTTTTCGGGGGTGCGGGGGGGGGGGAGTACCAGGGATTGAACTTGCAGGCATTCATCCACTGAACCACATTCCCAGCCCTATTTTGTTTTTGTTTTTGTTGTTGTTGTTGTTTAAGAGTCAGGGTCTCATTGAGTTACTTAGCGCCTTGCTTTTGCTAAGGCTGGCTTTGAACTCACAATCCTCCTGCCTCAGCCTCCTGAGCCACTGGAATTACAGGGATGCGCCATCATGCCCAACTGAGTGTGCTTCTTTAAATAAGAGACGGGAATTCTGGAATCTCACTGAATGGTCAATGAAGACTATTTGTGAAAACCCCTATTTTTTATTCACTATTAGCATCACAGTGAATCTTTTCCTGTATCTCTGCATAATTGATTCCAAGACCTGTCTTGGATATCAGAAATCCCTGAATATCCTTTATATAAAATGGCACGGTATTTGCACAGAACCTACATACATCCTCTTGTATACTTTAAACCATTTCTAGATGACTTGTAATAGCTAATACACTAACTGCTATGTAAGAAGCTGTCACACTGTATTGTTTAGGGGAATAACAGGAAAAAGTCTGCACGTGGTCAGAATAGATAGAATATTTTTAATCCATAGCTGATTTCATCTACAGATGATGAACCTGCAGATGTGATCACAGGCTCTACTTTCTACTCCTTGACTGAAAGTTCAAGTCAGAATTTGGACTTTTTTCGTTGTTATTTCCTAAGTAATTCTTTTCTTTTCCTTGACAGTTGTTCTTTCCCCTGGTGTAGCTCACAAAGAAAGGTAAAACCCATAGTGAAAACAGTCCTGTGGGGGGGTGAGGCAGGCCAAGTGCTGGGCCAGAGATAGCTTGTCTTGGAACTTCTGTCCCCCAGGTTGGTGTAGCCCTTCCTTGTATTCACCTTTTTAAGACAGAGGGTAAAACAGATAATTAAAAACTGTCATTTCACAGTTGATATTTTAATAGATATTGCTCCCAGCTGCTAGTCTGTTTTAGAATTCCTAAGTAAATGTTTGGTGTTGTTTATGTATACCCTAAGGCAATATTAGCACAAAGTGTGCAGTATTATAAATTGAAAATAAATTAACTTGGGTACATGCCATATACCAAAATACTAGCAAAAGGGTGGGAGCAGTTTCAGTGAAAAATAATGTTTCTATAAGGTGATAGTAATGGGGAACCAAAAAAATGAAGAAAAAGGAAAGATAGGAAGGAAGATTTTGTCTGCTAGAAGGAGAGAGTATGTGTTTGTGTGTGCATGTATGAGTACACCTGTCTATGATCAAAACTAGCAAACTGAAGACCGGGAGAGGGCAAGGTATCTTAAGAGGGAGTGCTCTGCAGCAGGACAGTACAGGGCCTACTGTGTTTTGACTGTCACTGTGCCCTGTTTACCTTAAGAGAAGGAAGCAGTGCTGGACCACAGGCCCCTCAGGGAGCATCATCCCTGCTGAGAGGATCCTCTTCCCTGCAGGCCTTCTGTCTGCTCACACGCCTGTTCTGTCCCATATCTGGGTTCTGGTCCTTATGGGGATAGTGAGGATGTTTCAAGAGGACCTACAATCAAAGAACCTCATAGAATAGAAAAACAGGTTCTGAAAGAACCTGGAACCCTCTAGAAAAAAGAGCAGTGTAGGCTATTCTGTTTGGAAAGCTGATGACACCAACACACTGCTCAAAGTGGGAGTGGTCCACACACTCCCTGCTGCCAGCACCTACTTCCTCCTCACCCACCGCAGTCTCCCTTAACACGTTCCTCCTGTTACTTTTTATTTTTGACCCATTGGTCTGCTTGAGCTTTTGGCACAGTTTTCCTTACCTGGTGCAAAGGACACCAGGAGATGGGGTATCCTGTGCACCAGGTAAGGAAAACTGGTGCACCGACACTCCTCCCCTGCCCATCGTCCTTGGATATTGCAGTCCACTTATATTCCATCCTGACCTTCCTCCTGCCCTCCCCAGATGCTCTTCCTAATGAGGCCTTTGCTCCTATGTGCTCTGATGACTCCCCTCTCAGCTTATCCTTGTCCCCTATGCACAATCCCGTCTCTTCAGGGGCCTCCTGGACATATTCTGGGTGTGCTACTAACACCTCTAGTTGAGCAGATCCAAACTCTGCCTCCATACCCCTCCCAAACCCATTCCAGCCTTCCCTCTCTCCCCAGACGCAGTTGCCTCAATCAGAACTGGCCTTACTTTCTCCTGTGCTTTGTGTTTCTTTGTGTCCCACATATTCCTCATGCAGCGCCTTCTTTGTGTCCTCACAGTGCTTGCCTTCTTGACTGCTCAGCTTCCTACTTGTCTCTCTGTCCCCACTTCTTTGTTGTACCTTCCTACCCTGCCACCGGAAGATCTTTTTCCATCCCAAACCTGATTGTACCACTCCCTGTACTCAAAGAGTTAACAGAAGCATATTCTTCCTTCAGAAGCTAAAACTTGACTAGGTGGAATTCAAATGCGTAAATGTTGAAGGTAAACAACTTAGGACTATGAATAACTGTGGCCAAGACATTGTTATATTCATGTGTGAAATGTGTTGAATACACCTGTAAACTTTAGGGTTTTTGTTTTTGTGCCAGGGATTCAACCTAGGGGCGCTAAGTACTGAACCACATCCCAGCCCTTTTTTGCATAATGTTTAGAGACAGAGTCTCACGGAGTTGCTAAGTGCTTGACTAATTTGCTGAGGCTGGCTTTGAACTTATGATCCTCCTGCCTCAGCCTCCCAAGTCACTGGTATTATAGCCATGCCCCACTGCACCCAGCCTTACTTCAGGTATTCTAATGGATTCGTTTTTCTGCTGCTGGGAATATTAAGGGTTGACCCTGGGTCAAAATTTGAATTTCTTTCCTATGATGAGGAAACTATAGCAAAACAAATAGGGCCATAAAATTAACATTCTATTGTTCTTCAAAAATCTATATTCACTTCCTTACTCTCACTGAATTAAATTACTTAAGTTGCTTGTTTTTATAAGGAAAAAGGGCAAGTCCACTTGACTGAATAAAATATGGATTATTTACAAGGCCCTTGAACTTTCCTTTATTTAAATGTTATGAATTTGTTAGTTGACTTATGTATCTTATATATGAGTTTGTGTAATAGATGATGTCTCTTTAAACAAAAATACTCTAATAAGAAAATTTCTTTTTAAAAAACAAATATAAAATTACCTTGCAAAACATATCTTGAACGACATTGGCTTCTCTTAACACTATCTTATTACTGTATTGTGGTAAAAGTAAATTTCCTTGAACTTATTTAGGAGCCTTGGTGGTGTACCAACTTTTCAACTAACAAGTAAGAAATTTGGGAGCTGGCAGGTATAACTCAGTAGTAGAGCATTTACCTAGCATGCCTGAGGTCCTAGGTTCGAATCCCAGCAACAACAACAAAAAAAAGCAGAAAAAGAATATAAATAAATGTTGAAGCCCATCTTTTCTCATATAAACTGAAATAAAGCCACATTTAACTTTATTCTCAATTTAATTTGTTTTCTCTTTAACCAATAAATCAGGCTTATATGTTGGTGTTTTAAGCAGGAAAATAAGACTAGAAAAACCCAAATAAGGCCTATGAGAGGTTTGTAAGCAAATTGGATGCTTAGAAGGCAGCCAGGATCGCAGCTTCCATTGGGGCCCAGAGCTCTCCAGTAGCCTGTGCAGGACCATGATTGATTATTCAAGTCAGAGCAGCCATGGTGATGTGGAAGCAGGCAAACACTTAGAAGAATTACAAATCTTTCTGGTTTAAAAAAAAAAAAAAAATCTCTTAGTTCTTTCTTTAAAGGTCAACATCTTCAGCATAAAATATGCTCATACATTGCTTAACATAAGGGACAGTTTCTGAGAAATGGATCATTAGGCAATTTTGTCATTGTGTGAACATCATAAAGTACACTTTGATAGATGCTTTGATTACTAGGCAGTGTGATCTTATGGGACTTTTATTAGATGTATGGTCCATCTTGAAATATGTTATTCAGCATGTGACTGTACTACTGTTTCAAAAGACAGCTTCTTCTGGCGTCTTGTAATGTTGGCTGGTGGCATGAAATGACAGTAGCAAGGGACTAAGATTCATGACCCTGGAGTACTTTGTAGTTAGTACTTAATAAATCACATTTCCTTCTTGAGTTTTGATTCATTTTAAACAACAGTGAATATGAAGTAAACTCCCAGACAAGATCTAGATTGAATGAAAAGCAGTCTTTTTCCTTATACTGGAAAATATGCTGTGGACAGAGCCAAAGAGACCCCTAGGAAATTTAGATCCCTCCAGTTCTGTACTTGAGAGACTTTTCTTTTGGTGTTGGTGATAGTGGTGGTGGTGACCAGCCAATCTAAGGCTTCCTGCACACTAGGCAGGTGCTCTACCATTGTGCCCTCCCCATCCCCCACTTCAGAGACTTTTGTAAAAAGAATTTTTAGGGCAGCTTGTCTGTTTTTTTAAAAACTAACTTTCTGTTGAGACTTTCTAATAAATAATAAAATAAACCCCTATGTAACCCAAATAGGCCTGTAGGATTAGATTGAACTGGGTGTACTTAACAAAAACCAAAAAAAAAAAAAAAGAAAGAAACATTTTTGAGCTCAAAGCCATTATACATTGAGACCACTGTCTTTGTTAAAACCACAGTATTTGCATAATGAAGTGATTTTCCTTCTGTGCTCAAGAAGAGAAATACTTGACTGTATTTTGTTCTCCTCAAGTAGTAATGGTTGGGTTGACGTACAGCCCTCTGTCAAATAGTGTTGGAAAAATGAAGGTTAGCATTTCAGATGGGGGTAACAGATTTTTTTTCCCCCTTAATCCTAGACTATGTGTGTATAAGTAATCTCAGAACTAATGAGAACGTTTTATATTTTCATATTTTTTCATTGACAGTCAAAACACAGTATATATATTTTCTGATGAAGCCTCTATAATTAAGTAAAGCTTGGACAAAGTTAAAAGAACAGGCTTTGAAATGAAGACTAATACCTTCAGATTATTTTCCTGTTCAGAGATTTTGAGAGTAACTTACATGCTGTTGTTGCCTTAATATTGCTGGAGTAAAATTGCAAAGAGTTCATGAACTATACCTTATAGCTAGCTTAACAATGTTAAAATAGAGTGAGTTAAATTGGAGATATATGTAAAATTTCCCAGAATTGTCTAATATTAACAATTTGCAATTATATTTGCTAAATGAATAGTGCAGAAAAGATATAAACATGAAATTAGTAGACAAAATATAAGAATATTAAAAATCGTTAGGTGAAAAGATGGATGGCTTTTAGTTTACTCTATTGAAATACATGGATCTAGCTAAATGTAACTGAAATTTTATTCTTGAAATCTCGTGTTCACCATAAGATCACAGGTTTTTTTGTTGTTTTGGTTTTGGTTTTTTTATTATTGGGGATTGAACCAGCAGCACTTAGCCACCAAGCCACATCCCCAGCCCATGTTTTTTCTTTTTTGAGACAGGGCTTTCTAAGTTGCTGAGGCTAGCTTTGGACTTGCAGTTCTCCTGCCTCAGCCTCCCAAATGGTTAGGATTATAGGCATGTACCACCACACCCAGCAAGTCACAGGTTTTTTTATTATTTAATTAGATAAAATTTTAATTCAGCAAAAGTTATAAAGTACCTACTGTGTGTACAGCATACTGTGTCATGTGGGGGTAGTAATGAGTAATGAGACTGGATTCTGTTTATGAGAAGTGCAAAACCTAGTGGAGAAGACACACCTGTAGGAGATCACAGAGACCAAGGAACACAGCAGGGTGAATGGGCTGAACAGTGATGCCAGAAACAAAGTTCTGCAAGAGCCCAGGACTCCAGTGGGGCCTGGGAGTGGGCCTGGGCTGACCCTGAGTGGGGCCCAGAAGTTGAACATGCTCACAGAAACTGAATTTTGCTTGCAAAGTAAAAATAAAAACTACAGCTTGACTGGTGCTTTCCTTCTCCCTCATCTAACAATTTTAGAAAAAATTCTGTCCCGTGGTCAGCTTTACATGTTAAGAAAAAAGGCAGGGGGTGTTTGTATTTTTCCTTTGTCCAGAACTTCCCCTTTTTTACTTTTCATGCATTCTTCCATTTATTTAGAAATTGAGCTTTTGAATTATAAATTTTTTATTGGCTTCACTTTGCAGAATGGCTTCTTCTGTCCGTTGAAATTCTCTTCATCTTTCAAAAATATCAGCCTCTCCAGAAAGACCCAAACTCTCATGCTTGCTCCCTGTTCTCCAAGAGCCACCTCTGTATACACTGCCATTAGACCAAGTGATATATGTTCCCAGTACTGGGGCCTTGTCCATCGTTCATTTGACCTTTTAATACCTTTCGACAACTGATGTCTCAGTGGCTCAGTGTGTGAGTGGACAGATGAGTGGGCCAGTAGCATGCCTTTAGGTGATGAACTTACTAGTGCTGTCTCCCAAAGGTTCATTGTTTTCTGTATATCTCAGGGATACTGGTTACAAAGAGAATATTTTTAAATACAATTCTCCTAAAGTGAATTCTTCCTGAAGAAAATGCTACATTGAATAAAGCAGCAGAGATTTTATTTCATTCTTTTGTTGTAACATCATGATTAAAAAAAATACATAGTATAGACTACTTGAAGAAATATAACTTGCTGTTAGAGTCATTTTCGAACTTCCTTCTTAAAAAAAGTGAAATGCTGGGTTCCAGTAGAGGAGTGAAGGGCCAAGCTGCAGGGAGAGGTTTGGCACAAGTAGCATAAAGGGACTTGGGCAAGAGCAAACCCCACCTCCTGGAGTCAGCATCTTCTTAAAGCAGGAGCACCATGACCCAACTTTGAAATCTGTTTGGGAAAGGACATTTTGGGACAAAGGACAAGGAATAAATTGAGCTCTGCTGTCATCAATGAAGTATTACATCTTAGGCCAGAAGGTTCAGTGAGGAGATACAAGGCAAAATAGTTGAAGATGTGCCTGGTGCCCAGTAAACCTGTTGGATCAGAACCTGTTGTGGAGAGGTTTGAGGTTGGTTATGATGCTTTGTAAATAGCCTTGTATGAATGTGCAGGGCTTGCCCATAGGAACTGTTGCTCCAGGCCCTTGGGCAAGCTCATCAGCTCTAACCTCTGACCCTTGAAGGCACTGCCTGAATAGAAGTTTCATCTAGGTCGGCATTTCCCAAAATGGGTGTATGGCAGGTAGGGAGAGGCTCTGTGAGTGAGTCCAGGTGCCTTATTTTGTCTTCTGCTCCCAGACTTCTTCACTGCTTTAATATGCAAATATTTTTGTGACTCTTTGTTCTGCCTCCCATATAACACCCGCTGGGAAATGCTGGTCCATGTGTCATGTCTGATTTTCATCTGCTTTGACTAGTCTGATGATCATACTTACATAGCTATTCATGTTAAGAATGACAATTTAAAATTTTTGGTAGTTAAGAAGGAGTTCAGTTAAATTAGTCTGCCTTTATTAAAATGATTGCTGGACACCCGCTATAAATCTGCTATTTGTTGATTCTGGACAGGGCTTATTGGTTCTCAGAATTACAGACAATATGGAGACCAAATACCTTCCCTTTCTGAGCATTTGTGTATAATGAGAAGTTGATCTTGGATTTAAGCCAGGAAATAAAAGTTCCATGCTACTCAGAATGAAAGTATGTTGCAGATTTCTGATCCCTGATGTTTTTAATGCTGAATTAAATAGAAGTGGGGAACAAGGAGTAAATCCATTCATACTTTACCACTTACAGTCTGGTACATAGTTATGGTCAACTTGCAAAGATAGTAGTTGCTGGGTTCATGGACCTACAAATTTAAATATATATGTGTGGGGGGATTTATTTGCAATGAAGTGAATTCCTCCTCTGTACTTCTTTACAAACACACACACACACACACACAAATTCAGTGAGATATGTAAAGACTTTTATTTGCAATTAAATGAATTTCTTCCCTGTATTTCTATACACTATATCAAGTGTTCCTTTCAATGTAATGACACCCAGTTACCTATCTTGTCCAGACCTTCTGTTTAACAAGGTATGCTCTTAAATGTCAAGAAAGTGGCACCATATTTGAAAAGTATCTGTATTGCAAGAGAGTTTCCAAAGAACTGGGCTTACTGACTAAGCAGGAAGTTGGGGCTTGGGAGCTCTCTGTAGTGACTTAGACTTAGAGAAGGTTGCAGGGTCTGCCTGTGGCCAGGTTCCCCCAAGCAGGATATACTCTGAAGGGAGAGCTGTCAGACTCCCACAGGTAAAGACTTTTGCTAATCCTGTGGCAGAATGGGGAGAGTTAGCTCTGTTTTAATCAAAGTTTGAGACAGCATTTTTGACCTACCATGTACTTTGTAGTGTTTTAGCTTATAAATATCCAATGTTATTCATTCTTATGTAGGTGGTGTTACTATGAAGTGGTATAAGAAACAGTAATAGAATTTTTTTAATGCAAATAGTTCCTCAGGTTTCTCAAAGTCTTCAAGTCTTCATACCTACTAGATGGTTCACAGGAATGCTAAAAAAATAAATTACATAATGCCTGAAATATTTTAGCTTACTTGCAAAAAAAGACAAAATAACAAGTTATTGTATTATAGCCAAGTAAGTAAACTGAAGGAAATATGGCACAGGTGAAAATAACCATCCTTTTGTTATAGTGCTTTGGCATGGTATTCCACAGCTCCCACTGCTGTGGCATCCCAAGAGATGAAGAAGCCAACTGTATTTTTGAATTTGTGGAATTTTAGCCTGGACAGGACTTTAGAGATACCTCTTTATGAAAGGTGAAAGTAAAGCTCTTCAAAGGGAGAAAGGGCTACCAGATTTTCTCAGTAACTCCAGGAATAGAATATTAACATATTTGCATAAATCTGCATATAGAGTTCAGCTCCCAATTAGGCAAAACAATCCTGAGGATTGAACCCAGGACCTTGAGCATGAAGCTATACCTTAACCCCTAGGATTCAAGGATTAAGAAAATACACTTTGCTGTCCTTTAAAAATCAAGACAGTGGGCTGTGGCTGGAGCTCAATGGCAGAGCACTCGCCTAGCCTGTGCGAGGCTCTAGGTTCAATCCTCATCACCACATATAAATAAGTAAATAAAATAAAGGTATTGTGTCCATCTATAACAAAAATATTTTTTTAAAAAATCAAGATAGGTGAAGAAGCTGAACTAGATTTTGACTGTACTCCTCTGAATCCCCAGACCCTTTTTTATTTACTCCCTGATTTCTAGCTTTCTTACAAATGGATGAGATTACTATATACTATAAATAAATGTTTTTATATAGTTGTTTTTTTTTCTTGAATAGCCCAGCACTATTCACACACTCTAGGAAGGGAAAGGGAGAGTTGTTCTGCATTTTCTTCCCATGTGAATAATTTTGATAATCTATTAAGCACAAGGTAGATGATTTACACACATCTCCTTGCTCATTTATGTTTGCAAATGACTAATAACAAGAGAAAAGACATTTTATTTGATGTTTTTATAAGCATTGATAGGAAATGTTTCTTAATGAAGAAATTTTAAGTTCATTGATCTGGAGGAATTTCCATTGTTCATGCTATATTTTCCTATTAAGTGGAAAATATAGATTTCACTGAATAGCCTATTATAAGTAGGTAGTCTCTATAAATTTCTAAATGATGTAAAGGTCATGTCGTACATTGACTAGTTCACATTATAATTTTAAAATAAAATTGAGAAAATCATATTCTGTAACCTAATGTTTAATCCCTATACCTAATGAAAGCTTGAGCCTGCTTTTCTAGTACTAGGTCAAGCTCATGTCTGGTAGATGAGAGCAAAAAAGAAACCAGAAAGTGGAGCCATTGTATCACAGCACTTTTATTTTCTTTTAACATTTTAATTAATCAACAGAATTTTATCAATTCATTTAATTAATTAAACAAGTTTAAAAACAAACTGTCAGAGTAGATCAAAGAACAAGACCCAATTTTATCATGTCCACATGAAATCCACTTGTCACACAGCACCTTTCAAAGAAATATGCCCAGTTCCATGAGAAAAAGATATGTAGCTATAAGGAAAGTTAATAGGAAAATGTTATCTGGTTTTCCCCTCACAAAGACAGTTTATAGGACTGCAGGAATGAAGCACATCTTCACCCTTTCATCAGGGAACTGTGGATCTTAGCTATAGCCACCACTTCTAGGATTTCACCTTTCAGGTATTAGGCTTTCTAAATAGCCTCCTCTAAAATCAAGAGCCAGGGCCTTCACCACTGCTTGATCTGTATGCGTTATTGCATACAAGCTAAGCACATTTTATTGGTGGCCTTTACATTGATCAATTGGTTTATATTTTGGAAAATGTTGTTGGCAACAAAATGTCACTGGCTATAATGATAGATCCAAGTGATAATGAGAAATTTAATTTTGATGAATTATAGGTTAAAGATCTTAAATGTTTTTAAACACAACAAATGATTCCTAGTAGACAGAAGTGCTTCTAAACTGTTGTCCTAGGGACAAAGAGAAGCATCTGTTACAGGATGGTGTACTTTCTTTCCACTATTTGATTAATTTTAAGAGTGTTATTTTAAATGATTCTCATAGAAACTTACACAAAATCTGCAGTTATATAAAGTTGTTTTTATGTCATTGTTTTGAATATACTTTTTCTTATCCAGTCCTAATTTACTATAATTTCTTTGAATTTATTTTATCACATTAGGGCTTGAATTCTACACAGGGGACTGAAAAATAGCCTGTACACAAGAATGGGGGTTTGAGAAGTTTGTGATCATGGAGGAAAAAATTCCTAGCACTGTTCCAAAATCCTAGAAAGAATTCTCTTCCTCTTTGCCCTTCCGTTGCACCCGTCTATCAAAACTGCATCTATAGATTTATTCACACATCTGTCTTTTCCTTAAGTATACCTAGGCAGCTGAACACAGCCATAAAAGCAATTGGTAAATTGGTTCTTCCATATTTGATGCTACCAACCTAATTGGCCTATTCTCATTCTTGGCAATTTCTGGAATCTGATCATGCTAGTTGTAAAATGATTGTTTTAAACTCTTCAAACTTGCAAATCTCCTCACTCTTTTTTCCTTGTAATTTCATTTCCTGATGTGTAAGCTGAGCCATCATCATAACATTAAAAAAAAGAAGAACTCAGTTGTTTTAGTTAATTCCACTACTTTTCATTTGTAATTTGTTCACCAAATATTTTAAATACTTGGTTCCCTATTTTCTCATGGGAACTGTACTGTTTGTTTTTGAGACTGTAAGGAAATACTCTTAATCTATTAAATCTACCTAGTATTTTATGACTGAAAAAGATATTTGAGCCTTGAATTTTCATCTAAGTATGACTTTGACTACATTCCAAAGATTTTACGTATTGTATTTGCCATTATTTTAAAAGCATTTCTTACTGTGCTTAGTACATTGTGAATTTTCTTCTAGGCCAAATTACTCTGTGGTCACCAAGTACATGCTGATGTTGTTCTTGTTGGAAGTCACTCATGACATCCTAAAGATTCTTTGCGGGGCTGGGGTGGGGTGGGGAGTGGGCAGGGAGGGGGAGTGCGGCAATGCTGCGGATTAAACCCAGGGCTCACACTAGGCGAGTGCTTTCCCCCTGAGTTGCATCCTCGGCCCCATCCTGACAATCTTGTCCACTCCCTGCAGAGCTTGCCTCTGCTTTCCTGCTTTCACTCTCACCCTTTCCCCCTTTCCTTCCATAGGTCCTTCTCACCCTTTCCCCCTTTCCTTCCATAGGTCCTTCTCTGTGTGCTCTTCTCTGTGTTCTCTTAAATGCTGGTACAATTTATCCAGAGCTAGCTTCTCTTCCACATACTGCTTTCCTCAGAACAAACTTCTGTCCCCTCTGGGTCTCCTCCCACTTCCTTGTCAGTGATTTTCAGATGAATTGTCAACCTGAATCTTATCACCTCAGCTCCACAGCGACCTTTCTGGTAGCCTACCATACATGTCTGCCTATAGTCCCATTGTTGCTCTGAAATAAACTATCTAAAAATAAACTCGTAGAGCCTCTTACTTTTATCTACTAAATACTTAATTCATCTCCTATTCCCTGTGGCACTTCTGTAGCTTGATGCGCTGTCAAGTCTCCCCTGATTCTGTCTTGATCTAATCATATACCCTTCCCCGGACTCTTGCACAAACTGAGCCCTCTTTAATAACTGATTTTTCTTTATTACTGTATATTACTGATGATATGTCACTAGGAACTTGACAATCATTAAGAAATAATGGTTATTATAACAATTGGGAAAGGATAGACTTCAGTAACCATGAGTAATTCTTGTTAATATGCTTTCATATTTTCTTCTAATTTTTCCTTTGCCTACTATTTTCCATAATTGAGGTCATCCTGAATATAAAATTGTTTCCTTCACTTTAAGAAGTTAACATTGGAAAGTAAGGTGAAATTTGTACTCAACCCTTTTCACCAAAGTAAATCCCAGGAATATCAATGAATTCAACATGAACAGTTAAGCCATAGATGTTCTCAAGAACATGTGGGTAAGTGGGTTTTTTTCATTGCCCAGTAGTGGCTTTTGTTGTAAGAAAAAAATGATACCTTTTACTACATAAAAATACAACATTTATACATGACAAGCACACACAAAAATTCATAAACAACAAAGTAGGAAGACTATTACAACTTCCTAGAGTCAAATAGCTAGCTTCCTAGAAACCTTAGATAGGTCTTACAGACCAATCAGAAAAACCTGTCAGTCAACTAAAAAAAAAAAAAAAATATATAAAGAAAAAAGCAATTTCTAAGAACTTGTAAAAATTAGTTTCATTCATAATAAGAAAATGTAATTATAAGTAAAATGAGATATCATTTTCATGTATTGATTGGCAAAGATGTAAAACTTTGATGTTGCGTTTTATTGGCAAATGTATTGTGGGAACAGGGACATTTATACATTGCTGCTAGAAGAATGAAGTGATGACAGAATTAGAAAGAAAATTGATAAATTTTTTATTTTTTAAAGCTATAGATATATTCTTTGACCTACTGACTGCATTTTTAAGAATTGATCCCACAAATACATATGAGTATGATTCTATGGTAAATAAGAATGTTGATTACAGCATAATTTGAAGAGCAAGATCAAAAACAACCTAAATATTAGTAAGGTACTAGCTAAATGAATTTTTCTTGGTGGGGGGAGCCACTGGGTATTGGACCCAGAAGCACTTTACCACTGAGCTACATCCCCAGCCCCCGAACTTGCCATCCTCCTGCCTCAACCTCCTAAGTGACTGGAATTATAGTGACTGCATCACTGTGCCAGGCCTAGCTAAATGAATTCTAATATACCTTTGCAATGAAATTCTGTACAACCATTTTTTAAAGTATTTCAGTTCTATTTGATATTCAATGAGCAGTAAGATTTTTTAATTTAAAAAGGTGAACACTACCATTTGTGAAGAACAGGTACACATAGAGGTTTTAATATGAATCCAAAAATCTCTTGGAAGCTGCACAAGAAATTTTTGATTGCTTTTGGTCAGAAGTGTTGTCTAAGAGACAAGAGTAAGAAGAGCAGGAGGGAGGCATTTTTCACCTTACACCTTTTTATACTTGGACTTTTGAACCTGTCACCAAACTTTTTGGAAACACTGATCTTAAAATTGCAATAACATCATAGTTTAGATAGCCGTTTCTTCAGTGTTAAACATTTAGACAGTTTCTGTTTTTAATTCTTAGAAATAATTCTGAAATGAACATCTCTCTGCATATAACATTATAGACATTTCACATTATTTTTGTAGGGTAGATTACTAAAAGTAGAGTTAGTAGATTAAAGATTATGGACTTTATTACCAGGTAGTATTACCAGTTAGTTGTCCACAGGAAGTACCAGTTGTCCATGATACCTGTTGCTTTGCCTTTTCAAAAAATTCCGTTAACTATGTTAGAAATATCAGCAGTGCTGCAAGAAATCAGGCACAAGCTCAAAAGTTACTAAGCAAGGCAAACTTTACTTCTGCAGAAGGGTGTGCTATGGTACAAAGTTTGGCAAGCAAATACACTTGAGAAAGCAGTCCACCTGTTTTTATCCCTAATGCAGAACTGCCCCTTGTTCTGATAGGAGGAATCTCAGAGTTTCAATCTGTGTGATTGGCTAATTTTTAAATTGGGAGGGAAAAGGAAGGGCTAGAATTAAAATAGCTAGTATTGGATAGAGGTTGGAAAGTTCAAAATGGCTTCATTTGTATCTTACATCCCATTTTATATTTAAGGCTAAATACCATATTCTGAAAATGGACCACTGGACTTTCTTGTTTCTCAAAACTGCATGTATGGAATATGCTACCTAGTTTAAATTTGCATTTTCTTTGATGATGACTGACACTAAATATTCATATCTGTATCTGTCTTTCTAAATGTACTCACTTTTGGTACTCTCTTATGAATTATTGTTTCATGCATCTTGCTCATTCATTTACTGTGGCCTTAATGTCTCTCTACTTGATTTATATGTAGTATTTATATGCTAAGGATATTAATCTTTTTGTCATACGTGTTCTGAGTTAGGACTTTAAGAATGAGTAGGAGTTAGCCAAGAAATCCAGCTGGAGAAGGATGCTGCACATATGGAGAAACAGCAGACCTAAAAGAGGGAATCAAGGAAATTGAAAGCCTTCCTGTGTGGCTGCTGCATGTCAGAATACATGCTAGATGCAGCAGAAGAGATGAACAAGGGTCCTGTCCTCTATCCCTGCAATCATTCAACCCTTATCTTAAGACAGTGGAAAGCCACTGAGGAGTTTTAAGCAGGGAAGTACATAATAGGTTTAAGACTGCCCCAAAACTCAGTGGCTTTGTTTTTCCCCCACCCCCAGAGGGTTTTCTCTCAATAATTTTCCCTCCTTACTCCACCAACTTCTTCCTCATTATCTTCCATTTTAAAACAATTAAACTCAATTATCTCACTCTTAGTACTTGTATCAATAGCTCTTTCCCTACTAAGGCTCTCAGCCACTTATATTTCTTAACTTGAACTATTTGTAGGAACACTTGAAACATTGTTGAGAGATGAGATGACCTTTTTAAGCTTTGCTGGTGCCAGACACAATTTTTTAATGCCTTTTCAAATGAATAACAGCTTGGCTTAGACCAAGTACTTATCAGAGATTGAAAAGAGTTTATCAACCTTTGGGAGAAGAAGAGCTCCGGATTCAAAAGTTACAGTCTCTGGAGTCAGCTGAGTTCAGAACCCAACTCCACCACATTTTAGACATGCGATCTTGGCCTAAATTTTTTTAGCCTGAGCCATAGGTGTGAGGATTAAATGAGATAATACATTTCATGTATTTAGCACAGTATTATGTGTATATAATCTGTACCATAAATTATTGATATTGTTTTGTTATCCTTTTGGACTCTCCAAACAGCACTTCAAATGACTGTGAAAAGTAGTCCTTTACTTTGGTGAGAGTTTTGGAAGATACAAATCTTAAAATATTGTTTTCCATTCTATATTACCTTTTTAAAGTTCTTTCTTTGTCCTTCTTTAAACTCTTTTCTCTGACCTTGGAGTTCAGGGTTTTACAAATATCTTGGCATTGTCCTCTGCTTGTTAAATCTCAATGAGTCTTCTCAATTTTTTATAATCACTTCTGGGACATTTTCTTTCATTATAACTTTAATTACCTAGGCCATTCAGTTTGTTCACACTTATTATTCATAGGCTTTATATCTTTGCCTTATTCTGAAAGTTAATTTTTTTCTTGCCCATTATTGCCAGCTTATTTCATTTTTCTGTTTTAATGTGAATTTTGAGTTTCTCTTCTACTTTCTATAATTTAGTGCTAATTTTTTCTTCTTTCAGCTATGTACCTATTCTCTAACATTGCAATCTTTGTTTTGTGTTTTATTTCAGTTGCTTTTCTTAAAAGTTTCTGTATTATTTACTATATTTTTTACCTTTTTAAAAGTCAACTTCATTAGGAATAATTTGTATACAATAAAATGTGTCCATTTTAAGTACGCAGTTCAATGTTTTGACATACAGGCCTATGGAAACACTACCCTAATCAAGAGAAGGACTGCTTCATTTCCCCAAGACTCCTTAATCCTTTGTGTTTACTTTGAACGGCTTCTGGGCCTATTTCACCTCCTTATATTAGATCTCATCCCCACAGGACCCTGAGGCCGGTGCCCTTGTTATTCTCCACTGTGTCTCTAGCTCCTGGCATAGTGCTGACATAATAGACATAAAGTATGTGTTTACTGAATGAATCCTAATGGTGGATTCTATGATCATGGTCTCTCAGAGCTTATTTCAATCTATAGGCTGCATTTCCCACCCCCCCCTTTTTTTTTTAATTCTGGTCCTTTTGGCTGTTTGTTATTTTATTCTTCCACATTGATTATTGTTATTTTTCTCATTAGAGGAAATTTTGTTATTGCCCATGATGATTTGAAGTTCATTTATTCAGTAAATATTTATTGAGTCCTTTCTCTGTGCCAGGCACTTACATATAATGATAAACAAGAACGTTTAAAGACTGCAAGCAGCCTTGCATTCTGGTTGTCCCTCACACTTATAAAGAAGGAAGCTTTGTGTTCTGTCCTTCTCTCTGTTATCTATCCAGAGTGCTTACTACCTTCATGTGGTCCTTGAACCTTCTCTCTGTAGGTGCTGTGAGCCATCTCATTGTACTGCACATACATACACACCATAATCCCAAAACTGTTGCATCAGTCTGTGAGAGAGAGCCTGAGTTCTAGCCGAGGGGTTAGAGAAAGTGGAAGATAATTCGGAAGGGATGTGGATGATTGAATAAGTAAGATCTTATGCCTGACTGAATTTTAGGGAGTTATGGGAAAGGAAGGAACTTAGGGCAAATCTCAGGTGTCTGACTTGGGCAGTTGGCTGCATGTTAATGTCCTACCTTTGGAAGGAGATACTGGCCTTCAGGGACAAGAAGAAGGAAGGTGGTAACTTCAGCTTTGAATGTGTTCACTGGAAAACTGTATTTTTATTGAAAGTCCAAAAGGCAAATTGGATGATAATGCATTTATACTTCAGAAGGAAGGTCTGGGCTAGCAGAGTATTGAAAGCTAGTGTCATATATAAGGTAGTTGATATCTTGAACATAGACATAATTATTGGCAGAGATTTGAATAAAAAGAAGTCCACATGTAGGCCTTTAAGAACACAGTGTGTAAGGAGCAGAGTATGCCCACAACACAGTCCAAGAGGGAGTAGCTAGTGGATCCAGAAACCAAGAGGAGAAACAATGGTGATCCCCTGTCTAGCAAATATAGATACCTCAGAAGATTGTGAATGATGAGGCTGAGTATATCCCAGAGGTAGATTAACGCACAAGGCATTCCATCCCCAGAACTAAAACAAATGCAAATCATTTAAGTCATTGTAAAAAATGTTGAGGTTTAAAGCTCTTCTTTTTATTAAAAATGGTAATTTGAGGGGTTACTTTTAGTTGGTGGTCTTTGTATGCAATGAGTGTCCTTTATATAAGCCTTGATGCATCTTTGAGACTTGGCCTCCGGAAGTAAACAGATCAGATTCATAGAAGCATGGGATAAGATGTAGTCAGATGGTATGAAGCATAATCCAAGAAAACATACCAGCCCTCCCTTTGCTGCCCAGGGAGCATGCTAGAATTAAGCAGTTTCCTTCTAGTGACTGCAAAGAAGCACAAGTCCTTCCAAACAGCAGACAGTAAATAACATTGTGCCCCTAGGAGGCCAGAATTAAAGGGTGAGCTAGTTGGTTACTGGAATATTTGACTTTCACTTGGGGCTGCAGAGGAGCAAGAAGAGGGACCATGTGTTTATGTGTTGGGTAAGCAGAGGAGTCACCACCTTTTGGGATGCTGATGAAGAATGACAGAAACAAGAAGCATTGCATTAGCTAGTCATATCACACTTTGGATGCTAAAGCAGATGTGAGTGTCCAAGTGCTAGAGGCTGTGATTATGGCCTGCATTTGGTCCCCAGTAATTCTGGGAGGGGAAAGTGAAGCAAGACCTCAAGTACAAAGAACTGTTTGGTTACTGCCTGCTGTGTTGCCTCACCCACTAGGAAATTCTGAGTGGAAGAATCTCAGAAAGGTTTTTTGTTCTTGCAATGGCAAAAGGACAGCCAGTTAGGAAAACCTGTGGACATTTGAGATTTGCTGACCAAGTGAGGGGTTAAGGCTGGGGTGGAAAAGTAAAGCCCAGTGGGAATCTCCAGCTCACAGCACCAAGAGGGCAGGTGGTAGCTGTGTTGGTGTAGGCAGCTCCGCCCTTCTCCTGTGGAAGTGTCTGCTTCCTTCTGTTTGGTTCCCTTGCCCTTTCTCTGTTCATTTTTTGTGTCTTTGTTTGTTTGTTTGTTCTGTTCTGTTTTTGTTTTTGCAATGCTAGTGATTTCAGTCAGGACAGACTAAAATGAACTATGAATGACCTTTCACACATGGGTGGACTATACCACATGCATGTATTTAATATGTTATATTTCATAACTTATTTCAAGCAGCGTCTACCTTGTATCAGGATCATCCACTGCAGGGCATTACATAGCACCTAACCCTTTTCATTAGAGCATCTGCACATTTTTCTTTTAAATGTTCTTGCTCAGTGATATAGTCAAGAGGCTTATAGCCAGAATGCATTTGAGAATAAATGGTTTATCTTGATAGCTGGCAAAAATAGGGCAAATAATACAAACCAGGGCAGGATCGGGATTGAACTAGCTGGTGGCTAGCCCTCTCCCAAAAAAGGGTTTACCCAGATTCACTTTTACAAAATTATTATCCTTTGAAATATAATTGAAACTGAGAAATTAACTGTTTGAGCAGTATTGGCTATTTGGTTCTGAGCCAGTGTCTTAGGGCAAAGAATAATATCCTGCATGTTAAATGATGCAGGAGGAAGCAGAGCAAAAAAGAGAGGAGGGACCTTTGCCTCATTCATTTCAAAGGTATATCCAGAGTTTGAAGCACTTGAGTGCTTTAGAAATGTCTAATTCTAGGATCTAGAGCTGCATTTCTATATGTAACGACTTTGGAGAATTGAAGAAACAAATAAGAACATTTAGCAGGATATTGTGAACTGTGGAAAGCAGTAACAGGGAGAGCAGTGTCTAAAATGGGGTCCTTGATGACTTTATGGCTGTGCATACTTTGCCTGGGAAGGTTTCTGTGTAAAGGTACAGGATGCCTAGCTGCTGTGATAATGCCCTCCATGAGGAGGCTCTCTGCTAGAGTCTTATCAGCCTCAACCTTTAATCTCAGGCACACAGCTCCTGAGAATAAAGGAACTCTTTTGCTAGACAATCACAATGTTTCACCAGCTCTGCAACTCCTGAACCTGCCTGCTTCTTTAAACAGTGGACTTTCTTGAGAGCTACACAAAGCTTCTAACATTGCACATTGCCACTGCAATGTGTAACTGAGGAATAAGCTACATAATGTTCATGAATGCAAAGATTAATACTTACATAGTCTTTAATCTTGATTAAAGACATGTAAATAATTTAGATTGCTGGTGTAAGTCTTCAGACCTGCTTCTCCAACAGAGAGCAGTGCTCCACCCAATCCCAGCTGTTTATCTTCAAGATCTGTGTACATAAGACTATTCTTTCAATCTCCCATCACCCCCTCATCAGAACCTGATAGTTCAGCCGTGCTGGTCACAGCACTAAATTCTGAACCCTGACATCATTTGGTTTAAATTATGAGAGTCTTAAGCTATTTTCCGATTTTCTTGGCCTTTGGAGAGCTTGTTTTTCTATTCCTTGGGATGCTTCTTTTCTTTTTACCTATTCTGAACTAATCACTAGCTTCTTGAAAAATGAGTGTAGTGATGACTGCCATTACCCATATTTTACCAAAAACCCGTGCAGCATCCAGAATAAATAATTAAAACAAGGGAAAAGGGGCTGGGGTGTGTACTTGGTATGTACGAGGCCCTGGGTTCCCTAAGGGGAATAAAAGGATGACTCCCAGAGGTGAACTTATGTTATAAAAACAATGTTCCATGTGAATCACAATGTTAGGATTGAATTATTTTGTCCCTTTTTCCACTTCCATCATCATAAAAAAGAAATTTCTTTTGAAGAGTGTAGGTGTGAGGAAGAAGAGATACTGTGTTAAATTACGCTATGCAAGAAAGGGCTTCAGAAATTGGCCGTTAACCTCCTTATTAGACCAAACTAGAATGTTGTTAGATTAGAAGCTCCACATGACAGGACTCTCTTACTTAATAATATTCAACTAGTAAGGTTTTCCATTGTTGTTTAGCAGCCAGTATTATGTGGATTCCCTTTCCAATCACAGTAGCCCCTGAGATCAATACTGAACATTTAGGAGCTTCTTTACAAATTCTCTAGCTGGTTATCAAGGGGTTAAGATCAGAGTTTCAATGGTATCTTCCATTTTGAAAGTGCAAGTTCCTAAACTGCCTTTCTTCTTTGTGGTTCCTAATGTTACAAGGTTTAGCTTTACTCTCACTTTTAAATGGGTTTAAAAAAAAAAAAAAAACTGCCATTTGCGTCTTGGTTTTTTGTTTGTTTGTTTTTGGTACTGGGAATTGAATCCAGGGACACTGTACCACTGAGCCACAGCCCCAGTCCTTTTTATTATTATTTTTAGTTTATTTTTATGTGTTGCTGAGGATGGAACCCAGTGCTTCACATGTGGTTGGCAAGCGCTCTACCACTGAGCCATAGCCCCAGCCCCTTATTTTTTATTTTGAGACAGGTTCTCAGCAAGTGCTTAGGGACTAGCTAAGTTGCGGAAGCTAGCTTTGAACTTGTGATCTTGCCTCAGTCTCCCAAGCTGCTGGGATTACAAGTCCATGCCATGTGCACAGCTCATTTACATTGTTAGTATAAAATTTATTTTTTAGAAAAATGTGTCTAGGCCTGGGGTTGTAGCTCAGCAGTAGAGCGCTCATCTCATATATGTGAGGCACTGGGTTCAGTCCTCATGTAAAAATATATAAATAAAAATAAAAGGCATTGTGCGCTTCTACATCTAAAAATATTATAGAGATATTAAAAAAATAAAAAGAAAAATGTGTCTAAACAAACTTTGTATTCTCTAAAATAAGATTTCCCAGTGTATATGTATCTCCTAGACCTCACCTTCAATCCCCCAGAGACTTTGATATTTACTTTTTCGCCTTTCTTTGCATCTATTTACATTCTTTTATTGCTGAATATTACCAGTGGTAACGCACATATTCTTTTCCTGGTTCTTAAAGCTAAAAATCAAGAGTGGTTTGAGATGGAAACAATGTCTGGTGTGTGCAACTCAGGCTGCTTTTCCTTAGTCCCTTGTCTTCCAATTCAAAGTAGATACGGAGTGCATAGGGGTTAAGGCTGTGGTTCTCTGAGGGTCTGATTAAGACCGTTGATTCTTCTCTGGCTAACTATCAAGAGCACTCTACTTTCTGAACACACACTCTGGTGTGCCCCTAAAGATACGAGACAAAGGTGAGGCCATACATGAGGAGAAGGAAATACTAATTGCATTAAGGTATAACTAAAATAGTAATCAGAATGGCTTTCAGTTATTGAGTCTTTCTAGGTTCCAGGCTTTTTGCCAAAATCCAGTCTCACATAATAATGCTTAATCCTCCTAGCTGTACTGAGCAGTATTATGTGTCTCTGGCAGATGAGGAAACATGGCCTTATGTTAAGAAGCTTTCCCAAGCTGATGTGAGTAGCAGGAGCTGGACTAAACATACAAACTCAAGTCTGTCTAGGTTTATCTGGCTGGGGGTGGGAGATATGTTTGTGCAGATAGAGGACCTCTCGTGAAGAAAGGCCTTTTTGGCATAATCCTTCACTTTCAGCTGGGGTAGGATCCTGATATGGATTGCAGCCTTACATTTTAGGTTACAAAAAGAAAAGTAGAAGCCAAAAAAGGGATCAGGGATTGGGAAAGCTGATCACTAGCTCAGCATACTCAGCATACAAACACACACAGTGCATCATTTAACCTCTGAATTCTTGGTTTGTCTCTGTACAATAAAGGTTCAATTATCCTTGTTAATGGAGGGAAGCCAATCGTGAATAACTCTAAAGAGCCAGTAATCTAAAGAGCATTTATGTAGCAGTTTGCCATTTGTATGTGACTTCTTTAGGGTAGATTTATTTTCCAAAATTCATTTGCTTATAATCATCCCGAATAGTAATACATTGACCTGTCCCATGAACAAAAATCAAAGTGAATTATCTATAGGGGAATATTAGACACTTAATTCTAGAGGAAAGCTTTTAAATTTAAACATCCTCAGACATACTGACAACTTTTCTTCTGGTTTTTTTTTTTTTTTTTCTCTTTCTCAATTCATTTAGAATGTATGCTGTCAGGAGGATAAGAGATGCCTTCAGAGAAAATAAAAATGTAAAGGATCCTGTAGAAATTCAAAACCTAGTGAATAAAGCCAAAAGAGACCTTGAAATAATTCGTCGACAGGTAAGATGGTTCAGTATACTGTTTTCATTAAAAGCCTTCAGCTCTGACATTTCCCCCTTGATTGGACATCACTACTTTCAGGTTTATGATTTATACTGCAGGATCATGAAACTCTGTCTCTTTTTTTCTGTCCTCTTTTTTCCTAATACAGGCACAGAAAAACGAGCTATCCATATTATCGAATTCAAGGACAAAATAAAAGCATTATCTTTTCAAAATTTTCAGGGACTGCGTCCTTCTGGAAAACTAAACTCTCATAAACTAAACGTTGGAAGTGTGATAAATTTCAATATAATAACTTTTTTAAAATTAAAAGTCTTTGTAAGATATATTATAGATATATATGTGAACTTATGTCAGGGTATAAACATCTCCTTTTCTAGTATTTATCATTATAATTCATGATGAATAGAATGGATGATGAACCTGAATTACGTTGCTAGATGGAAGGTGCACAAGGTATGGAGCACAGCTGGTGGGGGTGCAGACCCCATAAAAGACCCTGGAAGGTGTTTTTGTTTTCATTTTGTACAAGATCCAGGGATCAACTTGCAGGGATTGCTTTTTTAGAAAAGTTAATGAGGTGGGTGGAGCACTTATGGTAGCCTGTCTTCTCAAGAACTATTAGAGTGTCAAAGGTTAAAGTAGCCTTCTATTGATTGGTTTTCTCAACCTGTAATAAAATTGCCCTTTTCACTGTTTTTCTTTAATTTAGCAATAGTCACACCATAAATCTCTTCGTTTTCACCCCTACTTCTCTCTTACTTGTGGTAAATGTGTTTATACAGTGTACGGGGGAATACGTTACCATTTTCTTAAGTTCTGCTAGTGTTTTAGAAAGTGTTTGGCTGACGTTTCATCAGACTCTTCCCTTTCCTTGACCTTTCTTCATGCATAACTCAAAATAGAATTCAAATAAGCAAGAGTTAAAAACTATAGTTTTCATTTTATGACAAGATTAAGTCTGGTTCTGTTGGCTTCATAATGGATCAATCCCTTCTGGAATAACATTTCAGATTCTGGTAGTCCTCCTTGATGTCTGCAGTTATCTAGCATTGGAATAACTTTGCCACATTCAAACAAGTATGGGAAATGATCATTAGCTAAAAGCATGATAAGATAATAGGGTAGTTAGAAAAAGACTGATCTGCACATTTTTGCGTACTTTGAGAATGGCAGATAAGTGAGACGCCAATGGAAAACTCTAGAACGATGGTATTTTCCAGTCACCAGCAGTTCAATTTCATGGGATCCTTTAGCAGTAAAATTTAGGAAAACAAGCAGCCTGGGTCTCTATTTTACATAAACTCAGAAAGATTCAGTTCTTTGGCACTTTCTCTGTGTAGAAATTGGCAAGCATTTCCAAAACAGACTGGTTTTATCTTTAGTCTAAAATTACTTAGAATATAAACTGCTTAGAAAAGGGGGCCTGTAAATAATCTGTGCCACCATTTCTTGTGTTATGTCTAATTGTCTGTGTCATTTTTTGGTTTGAAAAGCTTTCTTTTTCTTTCAAAACAAACAAACAAAAAAAAAAAGGAGTTATAGCCCAGTGGTAGCATTTGCCTCAGCATGCAGGAAACCCTGGTTCTCTCCCCAGCATTGGGGTGGGGGGAAAAAAGACTGTGGCCATCATCCAACATCCCCAGTGAATCCACACTGAAAACAGATGGAAACATTGTTGCAGCAGCTAGAGAGTGAGTAGAGTGAGGGTGCCCTCCCCAGGACATCGGGGCGACTGCACCTTCCTGATAGAGGAATGTACACTGCCCAGCTTGCAGGCCCAGGGTTTCCAGAGTGACCTTCTAGGAGCGAGGTACCACTTTCTCATGGAAGCCCTCATTCTATGGGAGAACTACTTAGCCAGTTAGACTTCAGCTGGTGGGTAGTTTTCTACTCACTTCCCATTCACGTCAAGTCCTGTAATGCAAATTTTACCACAGTTAGTGTATGGGATATGGTAGATTTCCTGAGACACCTCACTGCGAGCTGGACCAAAGGCAAAGGTATGTTGTTTAACGTCCTTGCTGCTGACTTCTGTCGTTATCTTCTAACTTGCTTCACTGTTTCCCCTGCTGTGTTCAGTTCATAAATAGCGAGAATGATCTTTAAAAAAAAAAAATAATAGAATCCGATCACTTCATTCTCCTGCTCGGCCCCTTTAGGGGCTTCATAGCACCTTGACAAGAAAAACTGACTCTTTGTGAAATCTTCTGAGGCCCTGCATTACTCTGGTCTCTCTCCCTCCCTCACACAGTGTCCATTAACTTCTTGTTGGCCCTGGTGCACACCCAGCTCATCCCTTCTCAACCTCCTTCAGAGGTTCTTCACCTGAAGGAGACGCTCCCGAGACTCTTGCCTGGCTCTCTCTGACCACACTATCTCAATTAAACAGCTGCCCTCTCGTGCCCTGCATCACTTTTCCTAACAGCACTTATCTGTACCTAAAACACTACTGCTCGTTGCCTTATCCATTTTCTCCCTTCCCCATGAGACAGTAGCAGGTACAAGGAAGGGATCTAAGGATCTGGTGAGCAAAAACATGTGCTGTGAGGCTTGTATTCCAGTCCTGACTCAGCTATTTGACCTTGAGAAAAATATTTGATTTCTTATTGCCTAATAGAAAATACAAATAAAGATAGGGAATTGTGGTAAGGATCAAATAGGTTAATGTATGAAAAGCCCTAAAATGATATTGGTGGCACCTAGTACACTTTGCAAGTATTTGCTATGATTACTCTACAATCTCTAGAACTGCAGAGTGCTGGATGCTCAAGAGAGTACAGGCAGGGTTGTCCTGAGGTCAGAGGGCTGGGCCACCAAAGTCCTGGTGTCTTTTTGGCCACTTAGTCCCTCCTGGAGGAATAAACTGACAGGGAAACGGAAATTTCTTGAGGATCCTGACCTATCACCTTCAGGAGCTGTGATTTTCTTCCTTTCAAGACCCTCCTCTGCTGGAGCATTTAGACCAATCCCAGCTTTACATTTCTGTAAATAGGAAACCAGCAGCCACTGTCCAGCTACCACACTCCTACATCATCAAAGCAGTAGTCGGAAATCCTCCATCTTCTATACTGAAACCGCCCTCTTTGCTTTCTCCTTGTGCTTTGAAGTACAGCTTCTTCAGTCCCTTGACTCATCTCTGGTGTGTGAAACCACCATAACCTGGCACAGTGTTGTAGTTTTTGTTTTGTTTTGGGTTTGTTGTTTTTGTTTTTTATGGTACTGGAGCTTGAACCCAGGGGCACTATACTGCCACTGAGCTACATCCACATTTCTTTTGAATCAGGGTCTCTGTACATTGTACAGGCTGTCCTTGAATTTGCAATTCTCTTGCCTCAGCCCCCCAAATAATGGGGTTATAGATATATACCACCATGCCTGGTAATTTTTGCTGTTTTTAAAGAAGTCTGAACAAAAACATTCTTCTGGTTTTCTGGGTAGAGAAGTTCAGGTTCAGGAAAAATGGATGCCACAAGAGCTCAAATCTTCTAATTCCTTGGAGCAGATTCAGAAGTTCAAGGTCACAAGTTCCTAAGTTAGTAAAAGTTGAAGGATAAAGTTAGTCTTAAGCCATCCTCCCATTTTTTTTCCCCCCAAGATATTTAAGAACCTCATCAATGGAGCTTAATCTCTCCTCAAAGGTCATTCATGCTTCCTTCATATCCCCAGTGTGCAAGATGGTAAGTCTGCATCGGCTGCCCCGAGGAGTTCTAGATAGCATCAGTATTTCTTGTGAGCCTTTGCACAGCTCCTAAAAATTACTCTCATTTCACGATATGGCTAGCTGGTTTTCTTTCCTAGTGAGCAAGTCGGCCTTCTTTTGCTTTTCTCCATACTTAGGACCAAACATGTACTTGTTCTTTCCTTGATGTTCTTGGACATCACAGTCTGATATGTCAGTAGCAAATCTCTTCCAGTTACATGCATCATATCCCATTAGACCAGTGGAGACATTCTTCTACCTTTCCATAAGCTGCTACTATTTCCACAAAAAAAAAAAAAAAAATGGTTCTGGAAAAACAGGCTGACCTGTCAGCATTTATGGGTTTTCCCCTGTGCTGAAAGCAAATTCTGGACTAGCCCCTGCTAACCCTAGATTCCTTATCTGTTCTCCAGCTGTGATCAGAAAGGTTGGGAGCCCTTTTGTATATGGGCCAAATGAGGACAGACAGTAGCTTGGCTGTGTGTGGTTGAGCAAATAGATCTCAGCAGTCTAGGCAGTCTAGTTTGGTGTCTCCCTGAGACAGGAAGCAAGGCTTTGTAGGTCTTCCACATCAGACAGAGAAGCAGGGAAGCCAGCCAGATCTTGTCTTTATCCTTTGTTCAGCTTCATTGTCTAGAAGTATTCCTTCTGTTTACAGGCATTAGTTAGAATTGCTGTGAGTTGAGTTAACCACCCCAATTCATTACAGCCCTGCAGTTTGCCACTTCTCTTTGGGTTTTTTGCGTGTTTGTTTTGTTTTTGTTTTTGTTTTTGTTTTTAACACTTCTTGGTTTTTTAACCACCATAGTGTACCTTGTTTTCTGTCACTACTTCCCTTGTGCTAGTACCTTGCTCCTCTAAGTGCCTTCAGAACAACTGCAGCATGTAACATAACTGTGCAAAGTTTAAGTGCATTTATAGTTATCTGATGCCACTAGGGGTCATAAAAGTGAAATGACCCTTCAGTTCTTCCAGGTTCTCATATAGAAGCAAACCTAGGGTAACCGAAGTTGTTTTGTGTGCCAGAGGTGGACAGAGTGTACTTCATTTACCATTTTCATATTTTGGTCAGCCAGGTGAATCCATAAACTTTAGAAAAGAAAAAATCTTCTGTATGAAAAGGTTCCTGGCCATTATGTAGGCTAGTGAATTTAGCACTGTTTATATCCAAATAATATTTGATTACACTACCAAGGACAAGAGGCTACTAAGATATGTGTTTGATAGAAAATAGAAAGGACTGTATCCTGCAAAACAAGTTTCTCTCTTACCCAAGTATTTAGATGAAGACATATATTGTATTGTTGCAATTTTGTGATTATACAGTGGGAAGAGAAACTGGTTATGTTCTGATTCTGTGCCAGGGTTTTGGCATGATAACAATCGTCACTAGTTTTCCAGTGGTCACTATTTTCTACTGCAGTAGTTATTCTGAAGCTAGTGCTTTCTGTAATTAAGCAACTCAAGGAGGTATTAGGTTCAGAATTATGAACCTGTAGTTGTAAGCGATCAAAAGCAGTACAGCCATTAAAAATACGGGGGATGGGGTGGATATTATTACATGTATCATGGATTTTTGTTTTGTTTTGTTTTCGTTTTTGTACTGTGGATTGAACCTAGGGGTGCTGTACCACTGAGTTTGTCCCTAGTCCTTTGTTAAACTTGGAAACCTCCTGCCTTCACATGGCTGGGATTTCATGTGTGCGCCACTGCACCCCGCATGACAAAGATTTTTGTTAAAATGAGTTTGCATATGTGTGAGCTGAACCATTTCAGTGTTTCTCAGCTTATGCTTAATTATTTTTGTAGTTAGCTAAAAGCAAAATCATTTGTCCAGTTTATTGGTATTTTCAGTGGTGATAGGTGAGAGTCTCTGAAACCATATGTGTTTTTACTTTTATTTGGTGTTTTATAGTTAGTCTTTAAAAGACCATTCAAGAGAAGGGTCCACCAGTAGTTCTCTGAATATGCTGCTGTGAAATGAGAAGCTGGTGAATAGTGACCTCCTTCTAGCCCTGTCAGTCACTGTAGTACCCACTTCAGTACCTTAGATGGTGGTTAAAGCCTGTCAAAAGTGCTGTGTTCCCCATTGTTCTTATCCTTTTCAAACAACCTGGGAAAATGTATGTTTATTTTAGGTCCTGTAGGGAAAATAGAGAGTGCACTCTCTCTTCACATGCATACATTTAACGTAAGTACTATTTTGATAGTTTGGGGACATTTCCAAAATATATTTGGCCATTGTTTTGATGGAATATAAAGGAAAGTTAATTTCTATGTTACGGCACCTAAAACACATGAAAATAGTTATATGCTATTCACAAAAGGTAGAAGCACCCCACATGTCTTTTAAACAAGATGTGTTCCATACTTAAAGTGAAATATCACTCAACTTAAAAACGAAAGAGATCTTATTACATGCCAACCACAGATGAACCTTGAGGGCATTATGCTAAGTGAAATAAGCCAAATACAAAAGGACGAATCCTGTATGGTTCCACTTAGATGAGGTATCCAAAGTTGTCAGATTCATACAAGCAGAAAGGAGAAGGATGGGTACCAGGGACTGGAGGGAAAGGGGAAGTTACTCAGTGGATACAGAATTTCAGTTTCAGAAGATGGAAAAGTTCTAGAGATTTGTTTCACAAAAATGTGAATATATATAACAGTATTAAAAATGGTTAAGATTAGAAAGAAAGAAAAAAAATAGAAGGGAGATCAGCAGAGTAGAAGAAGGGAGAGAAGGCAAGGGCCTGGGCACGTACTGGGGAACACATTAGCTTGTCTGTGTACAGACTGCACAACGTCTCCCACCTTTTTATACCACATTTCATAACACAATCATCACAGATTTTATGCCAAACTATATTACGAAAAAGTGGGATGAGACCATTATGTGAAGCTTCAGAACAAAAAAAGAACTGTGCCAATATTATTTAAAAATTATTCATTGCTAAACTGGCATAATATCAGAATATGCAGAATATGCCTGAATATACATTCAGATTGAATAGTCTAAATATGAACATCATTTCCTTGTGGTGGTTAAAACAACATTTTCCCAGTCTGGGGGAAAAAAAAAAGAGTTAACACATTAGTTGTTACTGGTTTGTGCATTATAAATGAAATATTACATTTGATAAAATTTACTAGAGTGTTGCAAATTATGGACGTAACAAAATTTAATCTTCTGTGTTGATTTTGCACTACTATTGTTATTTTCTTTATCTGATGTGCCAGCTTCAGCACCATTCATAAGAGATATGTTCTAAGAAAAAAGAGAGAGAGAGAGAGATGTTACTGTTAGTACTGCAGTGATGCAATAAAACCTCACCAGTCAGCTTTCAGAAATATACACACAGTGCACATGCCTTGAGAATTCTAGGCTGTAGTTCACAGTGCCCTAGAAGACAAATGCACATCCACATGCCACTGATGAATACATTCATATTCTGGTTACCTTTTAAGCAACATGAGGAACAGAATTATATCATGTGACAAATTATGCAATAAAGGTTATAAACCAATTTTTGGACTGAGCAAACAGGATGCAACAATTATGCCATGGTGACTATTATGTGGTGAAATACAGTATAATTATAGTGCACTAATTAATTGTGATATAATGCAGATCAGAAGAATGGAATAAGCACATGGGGGAGGAAGGAGAAGAAGGAAAAGGAAAGTGATGGCAAATCATATTGATTAAATTACATGTGCGTATAAATATGGCATGATGTATCCCAGGATTGTGTATAATTATAATGTATCAATAAAAAAAGAAAAGACCAATGACTGAGATGATGAAATCTGTATGATTTTTTTCCACAGCTAAAAGTATCCCTAGCTAGATGTGGTACATGCCTGTAATTCCAGCAACTCAGTAGGTTGAGGCAAGAGGATGAAAAATTCAAGCCTAGCTTCAGAAACTTAGTTGAGACTCTGTCTCAAAATAAAAGGACTAGGGAGCATGCTCAGTGAAATAATCCAGACTTAAAGTCAAGGGTTGAATTTCTTTCTCTCAAATGTGGAAGCTAGAAACAGAATGAAATTAAGGGGATCTTGCAAAAATAAAAGGGAGATCAGTAGAGTAAAAAAGGGGCCAAAGGGGAGGGAAAGGGGAAGAACTGGGGAATGAAGTTAACCAAATTATACTAGATGCATGATCAACACACCCAATGCATTCCAATTTTATATATAACTATAATGCAATAAGCAAGTAGAAGGAGGATCAATAGAGTAGAGGAAGGGGACCAGGGCAAGGGAAGAGGGCAGTATTGGGGATTGAAATGGTGAAAACTCTTGATAAATGCATTTATGAGTATGTCAAAAGGAACCCTTCTATTACATATAACTATAATGCACACACACAAAAAAAAATGTTAAACAAAGCAGGTTAGCCACTTGATTATTCAGCACTGGGAGCTGAAATTACAGTGAATTCAGTCCAATGAGGATAAGCCAAATTTTAAAAGTGGGGGTAACTTAGTAGTAAAAGCATCTGCAGTTTCAATCCCCAGTACCAAGAGGGGGAAAAAAAAAAGATGCCTTTTTCCAAAATGAATTATGACTTGTCACTTTTTTTTTTTAATTGGGAAGAGTAAAATTAGATGCTTCGTGTACTAGTATTTGAGGATAGGAGACTTGAACTAGTGAATTTTTATGTGTGAGTCTTCAGTTTTCTTGTTGGGAAAAGTCAAAGGGTTATACTCTAATTTTTAAAGCTACTTCCAGTTCTAAAATCTGGGGTTCTACATTCTTATAAATATTTGTCCCCTTTTTCTTCTCTTTTCAGAAACTACTGATGCTTTTCAAATAAATTACTCTGTGCCCAGTTTTTCTTGACCATATTTTACCAAGAACTTAACTATATAGGGTTTTGGCAATTATAGATGAGCAAAGTTGTACGCCAGCATTTATACTATCATAGATTCCAAAGATTTGTCTTAGTACAACACTTCAACTACCAGGAAATTCAAGAAATTGCATTATTTCTCTCGTGTTCCTGGCACTTCCTCTGTTAGCCTTCTTCATTCCTGGTAGACAATATGTTACCAGTACTAGAGCAGATCTCTGATCAGAGCATTTTCTTCTCAAAATGAATAGTAGTTGAAGAACAGTAATGTGATAACTTACAGGTAAGAGAAAGATTAAACTGCTTTCCTGGGCCCCATGTGAACGCTAGTACTCATTTCTTCTTAGTTGAACTTCTCCCTGTTCCCTGGCTGACTTCTGAGCAACCTTCAACACACTTCACTAAATCAGTCAAAGACATTGTGTGTCTTCTAGTTTCATACCCGAGATACCTTTCCCTTGAGATTTTTTGAATACCTACTCTGTGCCATGTAATTATGAATTGACTTGATAAGCTCTTGGGAGGCAGGATTGGGATGGAATTGAGAGTTCTACAAGAACCTTGTAGAAGTTTTTTTCTCATTTTGGCTTTTCTAGGTTCTAGATCCCTTTTACTGTCTCATCTAATAGAGCAGAAACAGAGTTTAGAAGCCAGTCTTAGTGCCTGCATAGATCAACTAAGATTAAACCAAAGGACCAGTCTACAAATTTAAGAGGTAATAGTAAACAATTAGAGGCAGAAGAGATGTAAATCTGTCTTGGACTTCAATAAAAATCCTCAAGGCCTGAGTTGCCCCATAATTGAGTCTATGTCTTTTCTATATATGGAGTTTTTCAATAATAATAAAAAAATCTCCTACCCCTCTCTCAAAATTTTTAAGGAAGCAGAGCATAGAGAATGGTTGTTTAGTTGGCATAGCTTGGCCTGTGTGTGACCTTTGGGTTTTTTGTGTTTTTTTGTTTTTTTTTTTTTGAGGGGGGTATTGTTTTTTATATTTAAAAATTATTATTATTATTGTTATTGTTATTGTTGTTGTTATTATTATTATTATTATACTGGGGGCTGAACCCAGGGGTGCTCTACTGCTGAGCTACATTCTCACCCCTTTTGTTTTGTTTTGAGACAAAATCTCACTAAGTTGCTGAGGCTAGCCTTGAATTTTCAGTCTTCATGCCTTAGCCTCCTGAGTCACTTGAATTGCAGGTATGTGCCACCGCACCCAGGCTGACATTCATTTTTTTAGTCTGTTCAATATGTAGTTCCACTGCAGCTTTGAAAAGACCTCTTCATACTAGAATTTAATTCCCTTCCTCTCAATACTGAAATGTAGGGTAACAGCATTTCTACAGTTGGTAATTCTATAGAAAGGATACTTCTCATTTGATTGGAAATCGTCTATTAAATTTGTTTATTTCCTCCAAGATTGTGCATAAAACAAGTTTCTATTTCTTTTCTAGAAGGTACCAATCTTTACATCTATATATTTCATATACAAAATACTCTTGTTTTTTGGTACTAGAGATTGAACCCACCATGGGTGCGTTTCCACTGAGTTACACACCCAGCCCCCCCCTTTTTTTCTTTTAATAATTTTTTTAATTGTAAATGGGACACAATACCTTTGTTTTTATTAATTTATTTATTTTGTATGTGGTGCTGAAGATCAACCCCAGTGCCTCATGTGTGGAACTCGAGCACTCTACCACTGAGCTGTAACCCCAGCCCCAACCCCCCACCCTGTTTATATTTTGAGACAAGATCTTGCTGACTTGTTGAGGATCTCACTAAGCTGCTGAGGCTAGCCTCAAACTTGCTATCCTCCTGCCTTGGCCTGGATTACTGGGATTATAGATATGCACTACTGCATCTGGCTACAAAACTTTTTTACTGTATTTCCATGTACAGCAGAGATCATGAAGAAAGTTACAGTGATACTCTGTATAGAACATTTTTGCAAGGGTTTCATTGGGAAATTTTTATTATGAAATCTATCAGTCTGCCATTTCATCATGACAGACATTTTTTCTGGAAAGCTGTAAAGAACTGGTTTGTTCTGAAGCACACTAGAAACAGATATTACTGCATTTACTTATTTATTTTTATTTTGGGGGGTGCTCAGAATTGAACCCAGGGCCTTGCTCATGCTAGGCAAGCCCTCTGTCTTTGAGCTATACCTTCAACACCTAGATATTATCACCTCTGGCACCAAAAGCTCATTGGTTTCCTAGGAAAGAATCTGCAGAAGTATTGATCTCAGCTTTTCCTCATGAGCCAAGTGATTTGCTTATATGCCTAATTCACATATCCATGAGGCATAGTTTTATTGTTGAGGAGGAGGATGGTGATGGCAGTGGTGGCAATGATAGATGTCAGTGTTTCTTCCTTGTACCCTGTCTATGCACAGACGCTGTACTGCACACTCAGTTTCTCTAACAGCAGCCTTATGAGAAAGACACTATTATCCTCATTTTCTAAGTGAGGAATCAGATGAGGCATGTTTGAGGAATTCTCCAAGGATGCACAATTAGGAGAATGGTGGGCCCACATCTATTCTCACTTGTGAGCCGCTCTCAGAAGCAGGTTCACACTCTGGGTGGCCTCATCTTGACAGAGGCAAACAGGAGGCTGAAGATGAGAGCAGGCGGCAAGATGAGCGTTTCTTTTTTCTGAGTGTTCATTTAGAACTCTTATTAGAGGTAGCAGCTTACCCTCTGCAGGCTCATGAATAGTGTGATTTCTAGAGGCCATGCTCCTTTATCCTTTCTCAAAAAACTCTTGCCATCAAGAGAAAATAAAACCACGCTTGGAAAATCTTAAAGTTCAGCCACCTTGTTTAAGAAGTCTTTGCTCAGAATCTCCCCATAGATCTGAAGGCTGCAGCTCCAATTGTGCTTTTCCTGACAGGCTGTCACCGAGTACCTTTCAGTGGAAACCTTTTGATGCCCCATTGCTTGGCTTGTCCTTTCAAGTAATCGGAGTTGACTCCAGTCACGCTTATGCAGAGACAAAGGAGCAGTGTCACATATTTAGGAAGGCAGTAAAAGGGGCTCCCCTTGTTTACCTTAATTTGTGCTTCAGCCCTGGGTCCTTAGAGATGGTGTGGAGGCAGTGACCTCCATTGCCAGAGTGTACATGAGGAGGTGGACTAATTTCCTGAGCACTTGGTGTCTACAGTTGAATTTTCTGTTCGGACTGGATAGATTTTCACCTGTATACCTGCGCAGCAGAGTTTCCTTCATGATATTTGGGAAGATTTTTCTTCTTTATACATCTCTCAGTGTAAAAAGCTGTGTGTGTTTTTTATTCTTTTTTTGCCTTGTTTGTTTGCATTTTGCCCCTCAGATGTAATAGGAATGGTAGGTAAAAAAAGAAAAAAGATTTTGAGCAAGATGTACCTCAATTTAAACACTTTTCAGGAGTTCTCTGTGCTTGGTCCTGATATATGATCTTTCTAAAATCATCGTCACTGAGGTCTACTACTAAAGGCAAAGGAATACCATCCCTCCACCCCAACCTGCAGGGCTGGGAATCAAACCTGGGGTTTCGTGCATGCTATACAAGCACCATGCCACTGAGCTGCACCCCCGGCCCTACCATTCCTAAGTTAATTTTGTACTTGGTATGTTATTGAAATACCAGTGGCAAGTGAAGCTTCAAAATTTTTTTGTCTTCCCCAGTCTGATAATTAAGGCTGTCATTTCCTAGATTGGTCAGTTATGAATAATGAAAGAACTCTAAAAATTCTATTGTGATCTTAGTTTTATCAAATAATGCCAGCATAGAATTAAATCACTATTTTAAGTATTTTCCATTTCTCAGCATTTTCACTTCACAAAGCCCAAGAAATACTTCTCTCCCTCCACTCCCACCCATCTCACCTCTTCAGTGGAGTGAAAATAGCAGCAACCCACAGGTCATAAGGATTTTCCTTCAAAACCCACCACAGATTAGCAGCAGCCAGGAACTCCATGGCCCTCTAGGCCTCACCTGTAAAAAGTAAGGAATTGGGCACATCAATTCTAGTAGGATCCTAATAGACAGGAATTGTTTCTTGAATGCACTGTATCCACTGCCTTCTGAGATTGGACTTGGGTGTCTGTCAGCAGGTTATTCTATTTTGCACATAAGTCAAGGCTTTCCAGAACTGCCTACACGGACGTGGGCATGCCAGACAGGCTCAAAAAGTACTCATTCACTGGCTGCCAGCCAACATGGCAGCTTCTTCCTATGGGTCAGGAGAAGTTTGCTCCATGGACCTCAAAGGTCCTTTTCAGGCCTGATGTTCTCCAATTCTGAAAGTGAATAATAATGCTTCTTAAATATGCCTGGCAGTGTTGGTGAAGGGTGAGCTCTGTCACTGGCCACTTCTATCGCTGACTGCTCAGGTTCACAGGCAATTTGTTGTGTTGCACTTGGGGGAGTAGCTGGGTTACGTAATGCCGAGTTATATAATGTGGGTTTTTCACAGTCAGCCTCAGCAGCAAGGCCTAGTCGAAAAAAGCCTTTGGCTACACTTTGTGAATGCTTTTAACACAGTGAGGGCAAGAATGTTTCAAGGATCATGGTGACTTCAGGGAGTCTGGGGGCTGTGAAGCAAGGGCTGCCCTCTCCTTCAGGTGACAGGGCGTAGATTGCTCATTTACTAATGAGCTTTCCTTCCCCAAGATCCAGCGGAGCCTCTGAGAAAGAATGGGGCTTTGAATCAGCTTCTATTAGCAGAGCCAAACTCGTATTTTGCTTTTTAAATAACTCTTAGCTGTTATTTAAAGTATATGGCTGCTCATGTTTTTCACAATGTTATTTTTCCTACCGGATATAATTTTTGAAACTCAGTCCATTTGTTTTCCTCCAAAACAATGGCCACACTTCCCTCCTGGGCAGTTTAGGAAACCATTAAGGAAGTGGCTTGTACCCATCAGTTTCTGGACCATGTGCAGCCTGTTCCATGGCACTCATACTTTATGCCCAGCCTTTGCCAGTTGCTTAATGACTATGAGCCTTTCTTCAACTGACTACAGGACCCTTGCAGGCTGGACCTTCCATACCCATTTGACCTAGCACTCTGTGAGGGACACTGCACACCAGTGAACCCGTTTCTCTATTCACCAACTCCTTAGAAAAAAGGCCTTCAGTTCCTTTCCTCCCCCTTTCTTGCCTGGGGAAATTTTTTCATTTTCTGGGTCACCAAAGCAATCAAATGTGACTTCACTGTATAGCATTTATCATGTTTTCTAACTCATCCTTGCCCTTATTGTATCAGCTTCTGGAAAGACAAGGCTGTTTTCTCATTTGCCATGGCTTCCCAGTGCCTCAGTTGAAGTAAGCACTCTATTACTGCTAGGTGGGAAGACACAGAAAACAGAGGGTCGAACTAGAGCTCAGGGCTGGTTCTAGTTGAGGCTGTGGCTTGCCCTGTGAGCAGAACCCTCATCCCTCTGTTCACAGTATTCTAAGGTATGAAAGTTCCTGTGCTGTGGACCACTACTCTTTTTTATTTGTCCCTTTTAGTTATTCAGGATAGTAGAATGCATTTTGACATATCATACATGGGGTATAACTTCCCATTCTTGTGGTGGTACATGATGTAGAGTTACACTGTCATGTATTCATACATGAACATAGGAAAGTTATGTTTGAATCATTCTACTGTCCCAGTACCATGCCCTCTTTCTTCCCCCTAGTCCCCCCTGTCCAATCTGGTGAACCTCCACTTCTCTCTCCCTCCAGCCTATTGTGAGTCACCATCCACATATCAGAACATTTGGCCTTTGGTTTTTTTGGTATTGGCTTATTTCACTTAGCATGATAATCTCCAGTTCTATCCATTTAATAGCAAATGCCATAATTTCATTCTTCTTTATAGCTGAGTAATATTCCATTTCGTATATGTACCACATTTTCTTTATCCATTCATCTGTTGAAGGGCACCTAGGTTGGTTCCATAGCTTAGCTATTATAAACTGAGCTGCCATGAACATTGATGTAGCCACACGTCACTATAGTATGCTTATTTTAAGTCCTTTGGGTATATGCTGAGGACTGGGATAACTGGGTCAAAAGGTGGTTCCATTCCAAGTTTTCTGAGGAATCTCCATACTGCTTTCCAGATTGGTTGCACCAATTTTCAGTCCCACCAGCAGTGTATGAGTACAGAATAGAAGACACAGAGACAAACCCACATTAATGCAATTATCTCATTTTAGACAAAGGTCGAAAACATACCTTGGAGAAAAGATAGCCTCTTCAACAAATGGTGATGAGAAAACTGGAAATCCATATGCAGCAAAATGAACATAAACCCCTATCTCTCACCATGCACAAAACTCAACTCAAAAGTGGATTAAGGACCTAGAAATTAGACCAGAAATCCTGTGCCTAATACAGGAAAAAGTAAGCCCAAATCTTTTTTACATTGGATTAGGCCCCAAATTCCTCAACAAGACTCCCAAAGCACAATAAATAAAATCAAGAATCTAGAAATGGGATGGATTTCAGACTAAAAAGCTTCTTCTCAGCAAAAGAAACAATCAATGAGGTGAATAGAGAGTCTACAGTATAGGAACAAAGTTTTACCACATGCACATCAGCTAGAGCACTAATCTCTAGAATATATAAAGAACTCGAAAAACTGAACTCAAAAAAAAAAAAACAAATAACCCAACCAATAAATGGGCCAAGGACTGAGCAGACACTTCTCAGAAGATGATATACAATTAATAAATATAGGAAACAATGTTCAACATCTCTAGCAATTAGAGAAATGCAAATCAAAACTACTCTGAGATTTCATCTCACTCCAGTCAGATTGGCAGCTATTATGAAGACAAACAACAATAAGTGTTAGTGAGGATGTGGGGTAAGGGCACACTCACACATTGCTGGTGGGACTGCAAATTGGTGCAGCCAATCTGGAAAGCAGTATGGAGATTCCTTAGAAAACTTAGAATGGAACCATCATTCAATACATCTATCCCACTTCTCAGTTTATCCCAAAGGACTTAAAAACAGCATTCTACAGTGATGCAGCCACATCAATGTTTATAGCAGCACAATTCACAATCACTAGATTGTGGAACCAGCTTAGATGCCCTTCAATAGATATAATATGGATAAAGAAAATATGGTATGTATACACAATGGAATATTACTCAGCATTAAAAGAGAATAAAATCATGGCATTTTCAGGTAAATGGATGGAGTTGGAGAATACAATGCTAAGTAAAGCGAGCCAACTACAAAAAACAAATGCTGAATGTGTTCTGTGATATGTGGATGCTAGTCCATAATGGGGACACAGGGGAGCATGGGAGGAATAGAGGAACTTTGGATAGGGCAAAGGTGGGGGAGGGGAGGGGAGAAGGCTGCCATTTGAAACCCCTGTGGATTTAGGATTAGCTGTAAAGGTGCTTTGGGAAGTTTGGGTGGCCGTGCAACTTCACAGAAGAAATACAAATGGTCAATAAACATGAAAAAATGTTCAACATCACTAGCAATTAGAGAAATGCAAATTAAAACTACACTAAGAGTTCATCTCACTCCAGTCAGAATGGCAATTATCAAGAATACAGATGACAAAAAAAAAAAAGAATACAGATGACAATAAATGTTGGCAAGAATGTGGGGGGAAAAGGTCCACTTAGTATTTTTGTGAACACCAAGTAAGATTGTGTCTATCAGCACCCTCTAAAAACAGCAAAGCTGTAGTGTTATCCTCAAGAAGTAGCCATTTCAGGTACCAGAAAGGAAGCTGTGGACATCTCCTAGAATTAATGTATTGACCCCCCACACACACAACCCGAATAAACTAAAAGGCAGACGTGGTGTGAGGTGAATTCCAACCAGATGCAATGAGCCTGTGGAACTCTTTTTTTGTATTTTGTCATATCCCACTGGGAAGCAGGAAAGATAGGACTAGGGTCAAACTGTAGTTTCTAGTCCTTCATGATTTTAGTCAAATAACCGTGTGGAACTCACTTTCCTATTCTGTAAATTGGGCATAATTGTGCACTGTGTAGGGATGAGAGGGAGAATGGATGGCTGTGGTTGTGACGCACCCTGGTAAGTTTTCTGTAAGTGAAAGACAGTCACAGCTTTGTCCGTGCTGCAAACTGTTGTTTCAGTACATCTTTCTAAAACTCAAGTGCTAAAGTCAATCTTATGGAGGTGTTCCCAGTTTGGTCTCAGACCTCTACATGTGCAGGTTGGGAGCCGCTGCCAGTGTGTTTTTTGGTGATTCTTCTCTGTACTGCATAGTTGTCCTGCTGAGCTGCAGGCTTTCCACATAGGACACTTGATGTGATATAGGTCCAACTTTCCCAAGTGCTCTTTGGTACTTAAAGAGGATCTATGAAGATTAAATTCCAGGTAACAGTTTCACTATGAAATATTTATCACATGCTGATAAAAGTGTATCCATCAAGTACAATTGGGAGGGCCAAGCAGAAATTCAGTCCACATAATCTTTCTTATTTTAAATATTCTCATTAGATTGCAGACAGCTAGGCAATAAAATGAAGGAAAGGCTATAGGAAAATAATCTCAGCAGGTAGAGAAACTGGTGGTTGGAAGTAAAAACTAGGGATGCCTTCATCAAGTTCATCAAGGCATCCTCAAGTTCAGGTGATGAGGAGGCAAGACAAGAAGCCATTAATGGTCCTCATAAGCAGCTATTCAAAACAGCAGACAGTACAGGTGGACAGACCTGATTCCACAGTTGTCTTTTCACCTCCTCATGTCTATAGACTAATCTGATCAACAGTGTGTGTCTTATCAGAGCTTGGATGAAATTCTGCTTGTGTCTGCATTCCTAGACAATACAGAATGTCCCCAGGAACATGTTAACAGTGGTCCCTTGGTATTGCCAGGGATGGTTCTGTGACATGGCCACCTGCCAAGGATACCAAACACTGGATGCTCAAGTCCCTTATCTGAAATGGTGTATTATTTGCATATGACTCTACACTTTCTCTTGTACACTTTAAATCATCTCTATATCATACCTAATACAATGAAAATGCTATTTCTGTAGTTGTCAGATATATTGTTTAGGGAATAACAACAAGAAATTCTGACCTTTTCAGAACAAATCTCCTTTTTTTCTTTTTCTTTTAATGTTTTTGATCCATAGTTGGTTGAATCCACAGATGGGGGAATCCATGGATACGGAGAGCAGACTGTACCAGGCGGTGTGGGAAGAAGCTAATAGTCTGTGTTTGAGGAACTTGTTTTCAACTGGTAGATGAAGGACAGGTTTCATGTGCATATGTTTAAACATGTGCCTCCACAGAGGTAGACAAATAATGAGAGTTTCTTGTCTGACTTGTTGGTTTATTAGGGTTGTATGTCCTTGTCTCCTTGGACAAGGGACTGTCCTATCTGTCCCCACACTTATCACAGTGCCCTCTATACTGATAGTACTTAGAAAACTTTTCCAGGTAAATTGCATGCTGTAATTTCAAAAGACTGAATTATACATACTTGAATTTCTTTGTAGTAGCTCATTGTCATTTAGTGTATCTAAGAATAACCTTTATCAGCAAAATGAAAAGTCTTAAGCTAACAACATTCTATTCATACCATAGAACAACAATTAGAACCGTAACTAATTATAATAATGCTCTCTTTGGAGACAATTGGCAGCTATGACATGCATACAAATTTATGTCAATCTGCTTTATTTTGGGTCTTGATTGTCCCCCACAGGCCCACGTGTTCAAGGCTCAATCCTCAGTTTGGTGCTGTTGGGAGGTTGCGAGACCTTTAAGAGGCAAGGCCTAATGGGAAGAAGTTAATTCACCAAGGGAATGTCCCCAAAGTGGATTGTGGGACCCTGTCTCCTTCTCTTTTTCTTTTTTCCTTCTTGGTTGAGTGAGCAGTTTTTCCTCTAATACAGGCCCAAAAGCAACAAGTCAACAACCTTAGAACAAGACTTCCAAAATTGAGAACTAGAATAAACCTTTTTTCTTTTTAAGTTGAATATCTGACCTAGGAGTAACAGAAAGCTGACTAACACATAATCTGCTCATATTTTCTTGGGAAAACTGGGGAGAAATAGGAGGATGAGGTGGCCAAGGCCACTTTGGAAAGACCTGTTTTGGCAAGTAATTGTTGCCCAAAGATCTGAATGAAATATACAGTTTGCTGAGTCAGACTATGTGGCCCTTCTTTCAGTGCCCAAATCATCTTTCAGCAGCCTGTTTGGATGGCATACAAAGTTCATATTCCTCCTAGATGTTGCCACAGGGAGTTTGGAAGTTAAGTTATATCAGCCTGCCCACGATGAGTAGAGCATCAGAGGCAAGTTGAAAAACCATGTACTGAGTATTCAACCAGACTCCCCTTGCCACTCAGTTCATCCCTGGAGCTTCACGGAATATAAGTGGAATAAACACACCTCAACACAACGTAATTTACTCACCTTTACCTATAGAAGAACCCTATTTGTGTGACTTCAGAAATGTCAGAAATTGATTATAAAAATTCAGGTTTAAATAGAAAATTAAATTAGAAGTTGATTAAGAGCCTACAAAAATGAATTCTGCCTATGGCTACTACCTGACTATGGACACAGAGGGATTAACTTTTCATTAATCACCTGCTCTACATCAGGTTCAGCAGGCCTGGATCATTTCATGTATGATAATTTTGCAGGCCCTTCTCATTTTACAGATAGGGAAACTGAGGCTCAGGAAAGCTTAGAAATCAGCTCAGAGGGGTTAAGCTAGAGACTCAACAGGAACTAAAGATCAATGCCAAAATTTGAGCTGTGGACACCATCACCATGCCATGTTGCCTCATAATAAGATGCTTTAATTGTACTTTAATAGAAAGAATTTCATATAAACTTGAATTAGGTATACTTTCTAACCTTGGCTAATCACTTTCAACCGAGAGCCAGTGACTTCCTCAGTCAAAGAATAGATTTCCGAGGAAGGTGCCCACAGCTCCATGACTCCTGACTGCCCGGTCTCCATTTCTTGGGTCCTTAGGAACACACAAAGAAATGAGGTACAGTGACTCCCAGAGCTTCAGAGGGTTGCTACTAGTGGGATGGGAAAGACAGAATGTTCTTTCTAGAGCAGCACAGAGTAAGAAGTAAGCTGGAAGGTCAGCCCCAGAGCTGAGCAGAGACTGCAAAGAGGATTATGTCCACAGCAAATGACCAACTCGGAAGAAAGTTTGTGGCATGAGCAATTCAACTCACAGTTGATGTCAGTTAGAGGCTTTAGTTCATTTCCAGGCCATGGTCAGGGATCTAAAGTTTGGGCCTGCACAGGAAAGAGGCCCACCCATACACCTACACTACTGGACCCTTCAGCATGCAGGACCAGGGCTTGCCTGATTGCTGTCCGCTTTCCTTGGAAGCAAGAATAAACTAAGTGAGGACCAGTGCATGCCATATCAAAAATCTGTGTTGAACTCATTTACTCTCAGATACTTCAGGTCCTATACAACTGGACTTTTTCACTGTCTTAGTGGGAGGACCAAAGCCTATCTGAACTTTAGTTAAGATTTTCAAAAGACAAAACATTTCACCTTATGCTGGTAATTCTCAACCTTGACTCTACTTTAGCACCACCTGGGATGCTTTTACAAATCCCAGTAACCAGGCTACTCCAGACCAATTGAATTTTAATCTCTGGGAGTGGGACTCAGGCATCAGTATTTCTGAAGCTCCCCAGGTGATTACAGGAAGCAGCCACAGTTGAGAACTTGTAATTTACATAAGCTGGGAAGGACCCCTACTGGGTACACTGAGCCCATCAGCTCTGCACAACAAAGTACATGCCTTCCAGAGCCATTCTGTGGGCTGGTTGTCTTTGATTCTTGTAATGACCATTCCTGATCTCTGAATCTCTCTAAACTAAACTTTTGTTCCAGTGATTCTTTTTACTCTGTTGTACTTTTACAGAGATCAGTGTATAAATTCTTATAAATTAATTAAATTTTGATAACCATGTGCTTGCCCTCATCAGGATAGAGTGCAGACTCCCAGTGACCCTCTTTGGGATTCAGGATGATATTGCAAAACAGCATTCTTAATAGCCAGGTAGAATTTACATTTAGTGTGGAAAGAATAGCAGAGAGGGGCTAGGGTTATGGCTCATGGGTATTGTATCCACCTACGACTACAAAAAAATTTTTTTAAAAAAGAATGGCAGAGACATGTCCTCAAGAATGGAGTTTTCTTCCCAAGGAGAAATTATTTAAAGCCCTTTGGGAGGTATTTCTTAGTGCAACAGTGGGTTGCCCTGTGCAACGTGTAGCTTGTTCATCCTGTATTTCTGAGCACAGGCTTGTCACGGAAGAACTGGCAACAAGAACATCCACAGTATTCTGTCTCTTGCTAGCAAGAATTTTCCCAAGCCAGATTCCAAGTGCAGGTGAAATTATCAAGGGAGTCACATACTTTTCTCTCTTTTCCAGGGGAATGTATGGGGAGAAAAGAAGATTGATTTTTAGTTATACACCAGGAAAGATACTTGTAAAATCTGTTCAAGACTGTTATAAGTATGCTCCACACTGGTCTGTTCTGGAACTGTCAGCAGACTTGAGCAGCACAGCCTGTCCTTAGCATCAAGCCTCAGATTGTCTTGGGAGCAGGAGCCCTGTAGAAGCAGAACAGAGTGACGGTTGGCGGGAGTCACCCCTATGACAAATACTAGTGTACCCAGCCAAATGTCCTAGCCCTCAAAGGAACTCTCTGTCTGGAGCTTAATTGGATGGGTTGGCCAGACCAGTGCAACAACCTTTTCTTTAGAAAATAGTCTAGTAATTACCTTCTCTGATTTTCCCCAAGTCCAGAACAACTCAATGTCTAGCACTTTGAAGAAAATCTCTGTGACAATTCCAGGCTGGGGATAGAAGAACAATACTGTGTGAATTTCACAGGAACATGTATTTCAGAATTTTAATAATGGTTTTATTGAGACATAATTTATATATTATAAAAATTTCCAATTTAAAGTACACAGTTCAATGATTTTTATAGTTATGCATCCATCATTACAATCAATTTTAGAGCATTTTCATTACCCCAGAAGGAAACATCATACCCATAGCAGGGACTCCCCATTTCTCCCCAGTCTGCTCTTCACTCTCTCTCGCCAACCATCAGCGACTTTCTCTCTATATGGATTTACCTTTTCTGGACATTGCATATAAATGGAATTTGTTTGTAACTGGCTTCTTTAACTTAGTGCAGTGTTTTCAAGTTTCATCTGTGTTCTAATATGTGTCAGTACTTGATTCCTTTTTAATGCCAAGTAATATTCCACAGTGTGTATATACTGAATTTCATTTGCCTGTCATCACATGATAAACTTTTGGGGTGTTTCTTCTTGTTTGCTCTAATGAATGCTGTTGCCATGAAACGCCTATGTAGAAGTTTCTGGAGTATAATTGTCAGGTCATGTGATGACTACCTTTTTACTTTTTGAGGAGCCATCAGATTATTTTTCAAAACGGATGCAACATTTTATGTTATCACCAGCAGAGCATAAGAGTTCTAATTTTGGCACATTCTTGTAAAACACTGCTAGTATCTATAGTTTTAATTATTATAATATGTGTCTTTAGAATGTCAGAATAATCCGTATGACATTAGAAGGTTGACTTTGACCTAACTACTCTTGGAACATTCTAAGGAAGATTAAGATTTGGCAGGGGAATGGAGAGGGAGGGAATCAGAGGCACATGAACCTTAGGACAGTCCTTTATACCCAAACTCCGCTCCAAATTGAGAACCAGTTTAACTCTTTGCTGAACTTTACACTGCTTGTGCGAGAGAGAGGAATGTGATTTGTGTAGACAGGGGTTGATTCCATCTGAAGCTCTGAATGAGAATCCTGTTTCTTACTATTCTGTGTGGCCCTCCCCAGGTTTTAATGGAAGAGACTGACCCTCTCAGATGGACAAGGGCAAGCTGCCTTGCTTTTTATGGTGCCTCATAGAATTCTCGCACACAGTAGATATCGGTTAATTTTTTTCAAAGCTAGCTTGTTCCCTACACAAGTGCAACTGCTATATAAAAGGAAAGACCTCCTCATCACTAAGCCAGTCAGTCATTTTTAATTCTGATTCTTCTTTACAACTCTTTTACCATATCTCCTCTTTGAAACTTCATCTTTGGTCCGTTTCATGCAAAATGCTGGCCTTTATGTCTAGTAAACATTTGCATATGGTGTTTTACCAGCACTGGAAACCCATCATGACCAAAACTGAATTGTTATGTTCCCTGGTTAACAAATTTCCCTTCCAAGTTCCTAATATATCCATTTTCTCAGTAACCCAGGCCCAAGTCCTCCCTCTTCACTACCCAGAGAGAATGGAACCTTGATCATATTATCCGTGTAAAATAAGTCGGTAAGACTTTGTTCAGGTCCTACAAATATTCAAGTATATTCTAAGATGCTACCCTAAATATTACCTTTTTTTTAGGTTCTGGTGTGGCATATGCTTTTTACTTATATGATCAGACAACACCTGATCAATGCAGTTCCTTGACCCACACTTTAGCCAAGATTGTCAAATTCTTAGATTCCACCTCTTTGCCAACCTTGCCATGAATCACCAAAGAGGACTCTGTGTTTTTTCTGTGGGACTTTGAGTTTCTGTTAGATATTCCTGTTGACTACCTGTGTTTAAATAATCTAACTTAACATTAAAGCATCCTTTGTCTCCTAGCAGCCTGATTTCTCTGCATTTATAGTGGTTAGATGTGTATTAATGGGCATTACTCTCTAACTGCTTGTGTCAAAGCATCTGGGAAGGCTCATCAATCTTGTGCTTTTTTAATTGACATCAATAATACGTTTGCATTTATCAATATTTCCTAATTGCCAAGTTATAACGGTGGAAGGCATATAATAAATCATGCCCACAGATAACTTTAGACATTAGGGCCTGTCAATATTTTGATATATTACAAATTATTTTATGAGGATTTTTTTTACTGTTTCTTAGAAACTGTACAGCAAGGGGCAGAGAATTGAGTCAGCATCACTATATAAAATTAAGAGCCAAATTATTCCAATAGAAATAGAAGAAAGCTATTTCCAAAGCCAGTACAATTCGTCCCCATAAAGTTCAGTGTCACCATCCACATTAATGCAAATGTATCTTCCCTGAGAGATGCACTGTGCCGAGGCTTCTACTGAGGGAAGAAATTAATACTGAAGCACAGTGAATATTCTCAGGAGGATTGGACTGTACCAAAATGTTTTTTAAAAGAGGAAACTTGGTGAGGAGGCTTTATAAGCTGAATGACTTGCTCAGAAACACAGTGACTTTCAGGGCTGGGACTCAAATTCAAGACTGAGTCCGTGTTTGGACCCTTGACATTTTAGGAACAAACTTAACCAAACCCAAAGGACAGGGGAACCCCAGTGTCAGAGGATTGAATTTACATCATCGATTAAGCAAACTAAGATCATAGGTTTTTTAGCTTGGTTCTATTATTTATTCATTTTTTCTAATTAAGAATTCATGTAAGAATTAAGGATTAATTTTATAGTCATGTTCCTTTAGTCTTCTTTAAGCATAGAAGTGTTCTCCTGCAGTTTTTTTAACTTTCATGACATTGGTATATTTAGTCCATAATGTTCCACAATCCAAATTTATTAGATTGTTTCTGTTGTTATACTGAGAATAAGCACATGGCAAGGAACCTGCTTAGGTAATAAGATGTTCTTCCCATCGCATTTTATCAGGAGACCCATAATGTCTGTTGTACCATTATTGGTAGGTGCTAAGTTTGGTCATTTGTTAAGAGTGAAATTGACTGGATATTTCCACTCTAAATGTCCTTTTTCTCTGTGTAATTAATAAATCTGTTCCCCAACAGCCTTTCACCAAATGGTTTTCAGAGCCATTAATGTAACTTTGCCTGAATCAATTCTTAAATTAATGGTTGCAAAATGATGATTTTCTCTTTCTCTGATTATGTATTGTTAGTGGGGCCCACCGTTAATGAGAATAGATCCTAAATTACAATCAGGAACATTTCTCTCTAGACTATCTCACTTCTCATTTCCAGTTCAACAAATACATGTTTTTGAGAAAATGTTACGCTGTAACCCATTCTCAAGACTTCCAGAGTTATAGCCTTCCAGAGGTAGCTGTGGCTCCATTGTTTCCTTGCAGAGGCTTGGGTTCATGCTGGCATCAGAATAATTTCAGATCACACATTCAACCTGCTTGCATCACTGACAAGAACAAAAATAGAGACCTTCTCTTTTCTGGTCTCTTTGGGATCCTAACCAGCACATTGGGTTTATAACTTTATAAATGCATGCCAAACATTTCTCATATGACTCAGTTCTCTTTGATTCATGGGGTTTTTTTTTTAATGATTTCTGGTATTTCATTATACAGCTTACCATGATGTGTTTATTCTGTTCCCCAGCTATTGGATATATACTTGATCTTCTATTAAAATGTTGTCATAGATATCTTCATATACTCCCCTGATACTTTTCATAGGGCAATTTTCTATCATTAAAATGAATAGATGAAATAATATATGTGTTCTTAAGGAGAATGAGGCATGCTTTTAACATAGTGCTTTATATCTGATAAAAATTCTTCATTCTTTCTTCAGAGATAGGTACACCTGCAGATAGAGACAAAGTTTTAAATAACAAATCTGGAGGTTCCTGGACTCAGATTCAGAAACTTGATTTGCAAGATTGAAATCTGAAATTATCCAAGACCAAATTCCTAGAAAACACTCTCAGCCTTACTCTGATCATACTACTGTATAGTTCTGGGCACTAGGTTGAAATCTAAAAGAAACGGGAACTATTCTCTTAGGTGTCAATAAGAAATATTTATTATTACCATGTGTCAGATTTTTACTTCTCCATAGTAGAGTTGGAAGATTTTATATTCATAATTGGCTTCTGCAGCTTCTCTTCTAATCATGACTACATGGTGAATGCCTAACCCCTCATAATCAAAAGATTACATACTTGCTCTAGTAACTATAGGCTTATGGCAGTTTTCAAAATCACACTTAGGTTGGAATTTCCCTTATCAACATTATATCAAATCACATGTTTTAATTTAATTTGTATATTTTGAAAACTAATTGTAAAACCTTAGATTGGCCAATCCAAGGCACTTCATACTTAAGATCTCAGAGTGTACCATGATAGGAAACCATGTTAGGACTCTTAGCACTCTAACCTGGGAACACAGTAGGAACTGGAACTGGACATTCTTAATCTTTTTTCAGCTGTTGATGGAAAATATTGCCAGAAAATTCTCAGCAGCCTTAATTGAGGAAAAGATCAGGATTTTGAGGTCACTCAAATCAATAGCTATCTTTTCACCTTTCCAGTAAAACAGCATTTTACTTTAAATGGTCTGTTTCTCTCTTTCCAAGCATTTATTTTGGGGGCAGTTAAGGTGTCACATAGACAATTCTAGCTGCGCTGGATCCCAGGAAATAGTTTGTGACCCAAGATACATCCTAGGACATCAGAGGAAGGTGACCTGTTTAAAGTAATGGTTTCTGAATTAAAATGTTTTGAGTCACATGAAAGACAGTCATGTTATTCTGTGCATGTGTGTGTGTGTGTGTATATATATATATATATATATATATATATATATATATATATATGAATGATTGGTTTTAGTTAAATATTTAATTAAATATTCAGTGTCGGAGCCTCTTATAGCCATGATATTCAATTGATTTCTCATTAAGATAGTTCAGAACAGATATAGTGCCTCTATAGAATACCAAGTGAACTTTCTTCTCAGTCATCTTTTCCCTCAAGCAGAGAGTTACATTGGGCTAAGATATATCTCTATAATACAGAAAGCATTTAGGAGTCACAGCTATTAAAAAATGTTGAGCATTCTCCCTTTCAGCCAAATTGGTTTTTTAAAAAATAAATAAATAAACCTTAAGGAAATCAATTGCTTTGAGTCTATTAAGGAATTTACTGAGACTCCAATACTGTCTGCTCTGTGTGCTTAGTGTAATACTTTATTAGTCCAAAGTAAACTCAGAACTGATTCCAGGAAAATCCTATGAAAAAATTAAAGCAAGGTAGAGATAATCCCCTTGTGCATTATATGAGGCAAATTAGAAAGTCTGAGGCTGTGAACTCAAATCTTGTTCCATCATTAAATCACTGAAGAAGTTTAGAAAAAATACATAAATTATTTTTGCTCTTGTCTTTTAAGTGAAGACACCAGTATCAATCTACTTTGCTAGACCAGTAAAGAAATTCTTTGGGCCAGGGCAACCTTTGTTATATAAAGATTTATTGGACACCATAGTACTCTAATAAAAGTGTCTATATTGGGGGTTAACAGATTGATTCATAGACTAGATGAAGCATATGTTGATTTGATGATTTAGCCACTTTTTTGTGCTTTTGCTTTTCTGCTGTTTGAAATATTTGTATCGCCATTACAGAATTTAAAGTGTTTTAAAGGAAAGTCATTATCATCAACAAAATTGAGTTATAAGTAGCATTTTACTCAGTCCCTGTAGAGTTAATGTAGAACTTTATGGTTCCTTATATCTAGGATTCTGGAATCAGCCCAAGTGTGTTCCACAATAAGGGGAGTAGTATGCTTGTTGGTATCAGATGGGCATACTGGAGAGGGAGAACCTCCCGAATTCACAAGACCTACTTTCAAATTCTGAGACTATGACCTTAGGCTAACCACACAGTTTCTTTTAGCATCATAAGAATGAGGTTTTTGAGAAACTGAGATAGGATAATAGTGCCTTATAATCTAAAAACAATAATTTATTATAGATTGTAGTATCTTCAGAATACATTTTTTTATTTCACCTCAGTTTATTTTTTTATTTGTCCTAGTTAGTTATACATGACAGCAGAATGCATTTCAATTCATTGTACACAAGTGGAGCACAACTTTTCATTTCTCTGGTTGTATACAATGTAGAGTCGTACCACATGTGCAGTCATATATGTACCTAGGGTAATGATCATCTCATTCCATCATCTTTCTTACCCCATGTCCCCTTCGCCCAATCAAAGTTCCTCCATTCTCACCATGCCTCCCCCGACCATTATGGGTCAGCATCCTCTTATCAGAGAGAATATTCAATTTTGGTTTAGGGGGATTGGCTTACTTTGCTTTGCATGATATTCTCCAACTCTTTCCATATACCTGCAAATGCCATAATTTTATTGTCTTTTAATGCTGAGTAATATTCCATTGTGTATACATACCACAGTTTCTATATCCATTCATCTATTGAAGGGCATCTCAGTTGCTTCCATAGTTTAGCAATTGGGAGTTGTGCTGCTATAAACATTGAAGTGGCTGCATTACTGTAGTATGCTGTTTTTAAGTCTTTAGGGTATAGACCGAGGAGTGGGATAACGGAGTCAAATGGTGGTTCCATTCTAAGGAATCTATATACTGCTTTCTAGATTGGTTGTACCAATTCACAGTCCCACTAGCAATGTATGAGTGTACCTTTGTCCCCACATCCTCACCAACACTTATTGTTACTTGTATTCTTGATAACTGCCATTCTGACTGGAGTGAGATGAAATCTTAGAGTAGTTTTGATTTTCATTTCTCTAATTACTAGAGATGTTGAACAGTTTTTTCATATTTCTGTTAATCGATTTTATTTCTTCTTCTGAGAAGTGTCTGTTCAACTCCTTAGCTCATTTATTGATTGGGTTGTTTGTTTTTCTGGTGTTAAGTTTTTTTTATTCTTTATATATCCTGGAAATTAGTGCTCTGGCGTGCTTGTCGCAAAAATTTGCTCCCATACTGTAGGCTCTCTATTCACCTCATTGATTGTTTCTTTTGCTGAGAAGAAGCTTTTTAGTTTGAATCCATCCCATTTATTGATTCTTGATTTTATTTCTTGCGCTTTAGGAGTATTGTTAAAGAAATCAGGGCATAATCGGACATAAAGGTTTGAGCCTACCTTTTCATCTGTTAGGTATAGGGTCGCTGGTCTAATTCCTAGGTCCTTCATCCACTTTGGAGTTGAGTTTTGTGCATGGTGAAAGTTAGGGGTTTGGTTTCATTTTGCTGCACATGGATTCCCAGGCTATCTTTTCTCCAATGTGTGTTTTTGGTGCCTTTGTCTAGGATGAGGTAACTGCATTTATGTGAGTTTGTCTCTGTGTTTTCTATTCTGTAATACATTGTTTTTTAAATAAGTTGGTAACTTTCACCTTTTCAATTAAAGGAAGCACTTTACATGTTACTGCTCTAGCACTTTAGAGACATTCTTAACTAAAATAAGGACAACTTGAACATAAGTAATGTGTTGTGACAGTCAATCTGATAATGGAGATAGCTAGCAAGTGACTAAGATATAGGTGGTGTATAACAACATGCACACACTGAATAAAGGAACAGTTCACATCCAGGGCTAGTGGGAACAGGATAGTTAAAACATTGTGCAATTTGAAACTTAAGAATTGTTTATTTCTGGAATTTTCTGTGTAGTACTTTTATTTTTTTATTTTTATTTTTTAATTTTTTTTATTATTAGTTGTTCAAAACATTACAAAGCTCTTGACATACCATACTTCATACATTTGATTCAAGTGGGTTATGAACTCCCATTTTTACCCTTATACAGATTGCAGAATCACATCAGTTACACATACACGTTTTTACATACTGCCATATTAGTGACTGTTGTATTCTGCTGCCCTTCCTATCCTTTACTATCCCCCTCCCCTCCCCTCTCTCTACCCCATCTATCATAACTCATTTCTCTCTCTTGTTTTTTTTCCGTTTCCCCTCACTTCCTCTTGTATAAAATTTTGTAATACAAAGAGGGTCTCCTTCCATTTCCATGCAATTTCCTTTCTCTTTCCCTTTCCCTCCCACCTCTCGTCCCTGTTTAATGGTATTCTTCTTCTCATGCTCTTCCTCCCTGCTCTGTTCTTAGTTCCCCTCCTTATATCAACGAAGACATATGGCATTTGTTTTTTAGGGATTGGCTAGCTTCACTTAGCATAATCAGCTCTAATGCCATCCATTTCCCTTCAAACGCCATGATTTTGTCATTTTTTAGTGCTGAGTAATACTCCATTGTGTATAAACTGTGTAGTATTTTTAGACTTCAGTGAACAACAGGTAATATCATATAAAGGAGAACTTTGGCCAGGCATGGTGGCACACGCCTATAATTCCAGCAGCTCGGGAGGCTGAGGCAGGAGGATCACAAGTTCAAAGCCAGCCTCAGCAAAAGCAAGGGCTAAGCAACTCAGTGAGACCCTGTCTCTAAATAAAATACAAAATAGGGCTGGGGATGTGGCTCGGTGGCCAAGTGCCCCTAAATTCAGTCCCCGGTAACCAAAAAAAAAGAAAGAAGGAATGAACTTTGGATACGGTGTAACCACTGTTCTTTTTACAGTCTCTTCCTCCCTCCCCCACTAACACAATATATTGTGCTTTATTCCATATCATAACATAAATTTTTATTTTTCTTTTTAATGGCCACATAGTAGTCCACAGTGTGGATATTCTGTAACTTATTTTTATGAACAATACTGTAGTAAATATCATGGTACCTGTGTCTTCTTAAAGGATAAGGGCTTGGAGGTAGGAAACTGAGTCACAGGCTAGAAGCAGTGTGTTAGTCAGCTTTCTGTCACTGTGACAAAATACCTGAAATAATCAACTTGTAAGAGAAAAGGATTTAATTTGGTTAATGGTTTGAGAGGTCCGTGGTCAGTCCATGGTCACGTGGCCCTGCTCTTATGGCTGCACAAGTACATCATGGTAGGAATCTGTGACAGAGGAGCTGCTCATCTCATCTCTTGGTGGCCAGAAAGCAAAGAGAAAGGAGGAAGGGGCTAGAGTCCCAATATCCTCTTCAAGGGTATGCCCCCAGTTATCTAAGCCTCCTAAAGGTCCTACCACTTTCAATTAGGCTTAAGCTAGAGACCAAGCCTTTAACACATGGAACTTTGGAGAACATTCCAGATCCACCCTATAGCAAATTTTAAGAATGTAGACTGAGCAATTTACTGTCCTGGCTACCCTGTCTTCAGCCCTGAGAAGAACACACTTTTATCTGCATCAGTCTGGTATGAGTGTGTGCAAGATGGTATCTCTGTTATATTCATCATGTTTTTTTCTATAGTTTTTGTTTATTTCTCATATTTGTTACAATATATTTTCCTGTTTCTCTCTTTTTTTTTTTTGGCCTCGTGTATGTTTTTATATAAGACTTTAATTTTTATGTAGTTATATTTTGCCTTAGAATAGTATCTTTCTAAATTTTCATCCAAGATTATCTTGTATCATTCTAAATCTTTATTCAAGATTATAAAAGTTTTCTTAAACTTTTTCTTATGCTTTTGTATTTTTTTTTAATGTTTTGGTACATTTAGAATCTGTTTTGGTATAAGTAGGGAGGTAAGTTTTCAGCTTAGCAGACTTCAAGATGATAACCTCTGGTTCCAATACCATTCATTGAATGAGTACACATTTTTATCTTAGTCAGACATGCCAAGACCCTCAATTCCCACAATACCAGTACTGGGGATTAAACCCAGGACCTCACACTGCTAGACCACTGCCCTCCACTGAACTACATCCTCAACCTTTTTATTTTGAGACAGTGTTCAGCTGAGTTGCCTAGGCTGCACTCACACTTGGGATCCTCCTTCCTCAGCCCTTAGAGGAGCTGGAATTAGGTTTGTTTCATCAGACCCAGCCAATGCTCTGCATCTTACTTTAAAGAGAAGCATCTGCCCTCCTGGACTTAGCAGTTCTGCCTTACTCTCAGACACCCTTCATTTCTCTGTCTGCTGTCCTAAACTTTCCCTTCTCCTTCTCTTCAGTCCCATCTAGAAACAGACCTTTGGCTTCTTTGCTTCCATGTCCAGTCCCTGCCCAGCCCTTTGGACCTTCACCTCTTTCTGCAGAACTGTTGGCACTCACAAGCTCCACTTACTCGTCTTTCATACTCCAGCCCACGGTCATCTAGACTACCCCAGCTGCTGTGCTTAACCAGCCTTTAACAGGTACCCAGAGTTCTGTTTGCTAAGGACAGCGTGCCTACTCTGGTGCAGCTCCACCTGTCATCAGGTCTGACCATTATGACCAGCCACTCCTAGAGACCCTCCCAACTCCTGCCTCCTTCTGCCACTTCTGTCCTAGTGACCTTTGCTGACCCTTCTCCTCTCTTCCTCTCAAATCTAGCCATATCCCCAGCTTCCATCATAAGACCATCTCCATGATCACATCCACCACCATGGCACATCTATGCCCTGCAAGGTGACACTCAGGACCGTCTCCAGTGGTGACATCTCACCTGAGTGTGGTCGTTCAGGGCACAGATGAGAAAATCGGAAACTTGGGTTCAGATCTCCGCTATGGCACTAACCAGCTGTCTGACTCCTAGCCTCCATGTAGTTCTTTCTCTCCTGCTGGACTATAGTTTCCCAAGGGCAGAGACTAGATAGTGTTTTCCATTAGACTAGATTTTACTACCATATCAAGTGCCTGCCTTGTGTCAGATATTATCTGATACATTTTATGTCACATATGTCTGATGAAGTAGGTATATATTTGACTTCCATTTTCATTTCAGCAATATGAATCCAAAGCCCATCACTTCCCAGTGTGTCTCCCAGAAGCTATATGCTATCAGAAAGACAAATTGTTCTCTTAGAAATTTTTTCTTTGTAACCATTTAAAATACCTGTGTTCTCTCCCTCCACCATGCAGGTGAGCTGTCACTCAATTGGTCGGTGTTCTATCTTTCCTTATCCCTGAACACAGCTTTTCTCATTCATTCATCAAACCAAGATTTATTCTTGACCCTGTGCCAGACTTCAACTCAGGCATTAGGAATGCAGTGGTGATGAGACAATATGGAACTAGGTAGTAGATTATTGTAAAGAAGTAGTGTTAAGTACGGGGCCCAGACAACACACTGGATAAGGGAGGAAAACCTTCAGAAACACAAGCTCAGGAGCAAGTAGGAATTTGCCAGCCAAAGTCAGGGGTATGACTGACAAGAGGCAGGGCTTGTTAGAGGAGCCCCAGGGAAGCCTCTAGCAAAAGCTAGAGAGCCCATGGAATGCTTGGGCTTGCTCCAGAGGAGGGCATTCAGGGTTTAATTGGAAATGTGGAGATTTGTTCTTTCATACCTGCATAGCCCCCTGTTTTTCTGTACTGACATCTGTATGAATTATTTATTCATTTACCACCTTCTGGAAGTGCCTTGAGATTGAGGACTGTTTCTTCAGCACCAGCACCTAAAACCATGCCTGATCCACAGTCGGCCTCAGCATTTGCTGGGTGAATGAGGCAGAGTGCAGAGTCTACAAGCAAAAAGATCTTGTCCTCAACTCAGAAGCATGAACTCAGGGGCTATTTATATCTTGTGTGTTATTGTCTTTGGAGAAAAAGATCCATTTTTTAAGCACCATGGCTTAAATTAGTTTATTGAAATGTGAATAAGGTTGATGTATATAAAATAGGAGCAAGCACTTCTTGTTTTTATATGGTTTTAATAGCATCTTCATAGAGCAAAATCAAAATCTTACATACATAAGTCTTTTGTCATAGGTTTCATTTGAATACCAGGTCAGAAGCACCAGGAAAAAGAAAATATCACTTTGTTTTCTTTTAAAGGAACGACTCTTTCAAGAAAGGAAGGAAAACTGTCCGGTTATTATTTTGAACCCCTTTATTGTGAAATTCCATACCACTCTAAATTTGTTCCTTGCTTTAAATTTCTTGGGTTTATTTATTAAAATACATAGCACTACAATGTGGACATTTGGTATCATTATCTTCAAGAGTATATATGAAGGGTATGTAACTCAGGTATAGCACTTTTCTAGCATGTCTAGGGCTCTGGGTTTGATCCCAGCAAGAAAAATCATGTTTCTTCAGGGAAGCAAGTCTGAAGATACAAAAATGGATGTTATAACCCCCTTGGTCCCTTACATAAAAATTTTTAGGCATAAGAAAAAAAATATGACTTCTGTTTCTTTTTTAAATTGACAAATGTTAATTGGTTATACTTACAGTGTGTAGTGTGGTGCTTTGATATACATATGTACTGTGAAATGATGTAATCAATGTAGTTACCATATCCATCACTCACGTTCTGTGTGTGTGTGTGTGTGTGTGTGTGTGTTAAGAACATTTGCTGTATACTTTTTCCGGCACTTTCAAGTGTATATAGTACATTATTATTACGTGTTGTGCACTAGATCTCCAGTGGTTCTTATTCCTAACAACTCAGTCAGAGCTTTAAGATCCAAGGTTTCTTATTTAGTTATTGTGCTCTTCCCCCCGCTCCCATTTTGTTTATATCTACTCGCACAGCCAAAAAATGAGTAATGGCTACCTCTGTACCAATCCTTGATTCCTTGGATGTGAATAGAAGACAGGTGGGGGAGTAGAGAGAAATAAGGTCTGTTGTTAAACTCCAAATAGGATATTGTATGTATAGGCACAGCAGAATTACTTAGTAGTAAGTTAAATTCATTCTCTCAAAACTACCAACTGGGGTCTTAGAACTAACCTTGGTGTATGCTGGTGCCATTTGGAAGGGGAACCTTTACTGCATCATATAGTGTCTGTGGTGATAATAACAGTTGCCATTTGTTGTGTCACCAGACAGTGTACAGCCCGTTTTCTAAGTTGAAAACGAACAGTGCATGCCTCTCCAGGCTGCAGAATCGCACATTTAAGGATTTAAGATTGTTTTCCCAACAGCAGATGGAAATTGCTGCACAGAGGTAAAAAGAACAGGGAACCTTTCACTTTTACATGATAGGAAGGGCAGAAATTACAGCTCAGCATGTTTTATTTTCTTTCTCTCTCTCTCTCTCTCTCTTTTTTTCCCTGCAACCACTTGCCCATGAGCTCTGGCTTAGCCAGCTAGAGCCCCCATCCTTGAATTCCTAATGTCCACAGCCTTCTCCACCTAGACTCGGCCCTGGGAGGAAGCAGGGAGAGCAGTCAACTTTAGTAATAAAATGATACAGGTGTGCCAGGTACTCTCACTTACAATCTAAGATGTTTGCTCTCATTATAGTTTCTGCCACAGTTTGTGGTAAATTTTAGATTAGTAAAATAAAGCATCTGTGCAGATTTAATCTTTTTTACAATAAACATCTCCCTATAGCATAAAATATTCCTCACTCTTGGATTATAGTCTCCTTGAAAATTGATGCATTCAACTAAAGAACATAAAGATCCACCAATATCAAGCAAAATGAGATGTTTGACAAACAATATAAATGTTTACATAGCCACACTGGTTATTATACTGTACACACTGATCAAAAGATGAACCTTAACAGTGATTCTTAAAAAGGGTCATACACCTTTTTGTAAATAAATGTGCTCAAGCTCAGAATTCTAAGCTCCTGGACACTTTAAAGCCACAGCTCTTAACCATTATTAAGACAAAAAGAGATATATGTATTATATACATCTAACATATTGATTGGCTTTTAATATCCAGAGGACTTATGACCATGCACAAGTCAATTCTCAATGGTCTATTTATTCATCTTGATAATGAGAGAAACTTTAAAATGAATCTCTGAAAAACATTTAAGCATTGATTATAAGCTCATTTATGTTTTCTTAAGCAATTTCCAAAGCAGTTATGAATCTAATATAGCTGTTTCTTTAAAACTCTTTAAACACCTAAATGAATAGCTAAAACAATACAAAAATAGTCATTACAAACCCAATTACCACATTTATACTTTAGCTTATTCTAAAATGTTAACACCATTTATTTAATTTTAGTCTTCATTGTAGGATTTCAGAAATGTCACACTATTAATACCTATCTGGGTTTAATTGTCCATAATAATAGGACCAGGAGAAAATACCACCTGATTTCTGGGCAGAGGGCTGGTCAAGTCTGAGCTACCTTGTTATACGCAGAGTACATTTATTCTTTTTCTACCAATGCAAAAATTGTGGGTGTGTCTCACCTGGTTCAGGGAATGATGTTAACAGCAATAGGGAACAAGGAAGATCCATGTGAAGGAAGGGCAAGTTCTCTTAGAGGCAGTTGGAGTGTATGATGCCAGTACTGTGCCTTTTTTTTTTTTTTAAGACAGGGTCTTGCTAAATTGCTGAGGCTGTTCTTAAACTCACGATCCTCCTGCCTCAGCCTCCCAGACACAGGAATTGCAGGTGTGTACTACCACACCCAGCTAGTGCTACATCTTCTAGGTATATCTAACAGCAGTTGAAAATGAAAACTTAAAACCAGGGGGTCTTCACCTTAAAAGAAGTGGAACCGGCTCTGTTGCCTAGAGAGAGTCAGCAGCAGGAAGGGGAGAGTGGCACAGCACGGTATTTGGCCATGTCCTTTGCTTAGAGAGAGCAATGGAAGGATGCCTGGGAGGCCATTTGTAGCATTCACCTGGCAGAGGGTAGGTGTGTGGTCAGGAGGCAGAGGAACCAGTTTGTTAGGAAAGAGCTGGAGGGACAGTGTGAGTTTTGAGAACCTAGGAAATAGATGGGTCCATCTGGAAGGTTTTTATTTTTTAAGGTTGTAAATGTAATCATATTGATGAAGAGGAAGGAGACAATACCTAAGAAATCATTGAAAACACAATAAAGAATAAAAAAATAATTCACAGAGCCTGGTTCTAGAGCAACCAGAAAAGTATGATTTCCTAAATTAGTCTAAAAGTCTGTCAGAGAAAAGAGGGGAGAGAATAGATTAAAAGACATACAGAACAAATTTGAGACAAAAAGTCGAAAACATTTTCTTTTCTTGCCTTTTCGACATAGTTTGGTTTTAGCTGTTAAAAAAAAGATTTAAGACTTCTAATATGTAATCAAATATATCAGTGTTTTTATTTTATGCTTTGATTCTCTTGAAGTAAAAATTCATCTTCAATAGTCCAAATCCTTTCAAAAAATTAGAAAGCAAAACTGTGCCTAAAGTCTGGGTCATAGGCCTGGGATGTATTGCTTGAAAGTAGTAGATGCCAGGAGGATGAGAAACTCTCCATTAAGAATGGTACTCAGGGGCCTGGGGTGTAGCTCAGCCATTGAGTACTTGCTTAGCATGCAGTTGGGTGCTTTAATCCCCAGCACCAAAAGAAAAAGGGGGAAAAATGGGTAGAAGATAGCTGTATAGCAGGGATAACAAAGTTAGAGTTGAATGATAGACTTCAGTACTACCATAAGTCAGTCCTGTTTTACATCATTCAAGAGCAGCTTAGAACTAAGATTTGCACCATCTTTCCTGGACCAGAAGTGTGAAGACAATGCGGCAGCAGGGGTCAGGTGAAGCAAGGCCACCCTGAGCATCAGCTGTTCCAGAACCAAGTTGGTGGAGTAGCTGGGAAGCTGGCAGGGGCTGTAGGCTGGGAAAATGGGAATGAGTGATGAGCCAGAAGTCACACTGAGGAGGAAGAACAAAACCATGGGTAACAGATTGAGAAAAACAGAAGGATGAGTCAAGATCCTGGGCTTGGACATGTTCTAAATTGTAGTGAGATCCAACCTGCAACATACTTATGGGTAGGTGACATTAGGGAAGCTTTATGAGTCATTAGATTCGAGTATGTTAGATTCTGTGTATAAGCCAGGGTACTGGGAAGATCATTAGCATAAGAGCCTAAAATGCAGGTGGAAGAATGAGTCAAGAAACAGCAAAGTACTGAAATCATCATGAGAAGGAAGTCAGTAGATAACACCTACACATTTAGTTCCCCAAATGGGAAGTGCTCCAGTGTATACATATGGCTACTCTACAAGGCAGCCCCAGAAGAAAGGACTAGAGCACGTGGAGTAGCAAGTGGCATAAACTTCAGAAGAATCCAGAGGTTCTATAGAGGCCTCTAGGATTGGCAGCTCTTCAGATTTCATGGGTAACCAGCTCCTATGAGATGCTAGCATTCTCAGGTTAGCCCAGTAAGCAAATTTGCTTATTCAACTAAGTCATAATTTATGGTCACATGTTGAGATTTAGCTTATTTTTTCCCCTACCTGAGAAATTGTGGTGTGTGGCTGGAAATAAAAGAAATTGATTAGCCTGTGTGGCCAACCTAATAAGACTCCATCTGCCATAGTCACATCTCCTATGATTAAGCACAGTAAGAAATTACTGGTAAGCAGAGCCATAGCCTGAAGTGTATTACAAGTGTATTGGACCATAGTATTATAAAAACCAACCTTGGGCTATTGCTCAAAAAATTAAACATAGAATTCCTATATGGTCCAGCAGGTCCACCTCAGAATATAGACCCATAAGAATTAAAAGCAGGATCATGTTCAGCATGTTTTTGCAGTAGCCAGATACATGGGTAAAAATATGATACTGTGTACTTCCGCTTTAAAAAGGAAGGAAATTCAGGCACTTGCTACAGTGTTGATGAACCTCTAAGACATTACGCCAAATGAAATAAGCCAATCATAAAAGGACAAATACTGCTCTGTTCCTTTTATATAAGGTACCTAGCGTCGTCAAATTCTTACAGATAGAAAGTAGAAGAGTGGTGGTTGCTGGGGGAGAAGATGGTGAGGAGCCTGTATGAGTACAGAGTTTCAGTTTTGGATGATGGAAAAAGTTCTGGAGCAATGTGGAAAGTTCGGGAACTTAATGCCATTGAACTGTGCAGTGGATAGTTTAAACAGTAAATTCTGTGATTTGTAATTAATCACAATGTAAAAAATACATGAATAAGTTATTCTTAAAGAGCTTAAATGGTAAATTTTATGTTATATAAATTTTATCACAATAAAGAAAAAAACAACTTGGTCCTAACTTTGATTTATTGAGGAGCGTTTTATCCTTTTTCTTTTTGGTCTAATTTTTTTTCAATCATGCATTTACTTTTCAGTCAGAAAAACATGTTTATCAATAAAGGCATGGTATCCACATAATTTTCTATTCTCTTAAGAACTTGCACCCACGTGCACGTGTTTGTATATACATACAAATGTGTGTTGTTTTTAGCTTTGAGATAACAAGTTTTTAAACTGCCAGTAAACCTCCTTCCTCAAAAAAAAGAACCCAACGTGATGAGGCTTGCCTGTAATTCCAGCAGCTCAGGAGGCTGAGGCAGGAGGATTGCAATTTAGCTAAGCCCTAAGCAGCTTAGCAAGACCCTGTTTCAAAATAAAAAAATTTAAAATGGGGGCTGTGACTGTGGTTCAGTGGTTAAGCAATCCCTGGTTTCTCCAGCCCTCCCCCCCCAAAAAAAAAAAAACTCACTTTATTTTACTCTTTTGTCAGAGGGATGTATAACCAGAGAAAACTTTGAACCCACCCATTTTATTCATTTTATCTCTTATGTCTGTCTGAGTCCAAAAAGGCAATGTATGTAAAGTCTTTTGACTATGAAGCTCTCTGTAAATGTAAGGCATCTGGACAGTGGTTGGTAACATGTTTTCCAGCCTTTTGCCAGTGGGCTTGTGCTGTCAAAGCCTAACTTTCCTCTAGACCAGCATTCCTCTGGGGTCAGACAGGCCCTGTTCTTTCTCCCATTTAGCAGAAAACATTGAAAAGGAAATGTTTGTTTGACACACCACTGTGATGATTGGAATTGTCTTCCCCAAGGCCCACGTGTTAGGGCACTATTGGGAGGAGGAAGAATGAGACGGGGACTAGTGGGAAGTCTTTGGGTGATTGCAGGTGTGCCCTGGAAGACGATTGGGGCCCTGGTCTTTCCCTTCCTTTCAATTCCCTGCCACCTTGAGGTGAGCGGTTTTGCTCCACTACACACTCCAACCATGATGTGCCCCAGGCCCAAGCAGCAGAGTCAACCAGTCATGAAATGAAGCCTTTTCTCTTTATAAGTTGAAAGAGAACAGTTATCTTTTTGTTACTATGAATTTGTTTCTCTTTCCTACAGTGTGTCTTAGACTCCCCTTCGCTTGGGTCAGTACCACTTCCTAAGATGGCGTACCTGTGAGCAGAAGCCAGCACAGGCCAGCCCCAGAAGTGAGACGTCTGGGAGACCACACTGCAGAAAGACTGCAGCGTTCCTCCCTAGTTTCTCCTAACTTTGCCATAGGCTCACTATACTGTTTGGGGAGTGCCATTTTCCTCTTTGGGCTATAAAATAAGCATAATGAGCTAGCCAATACAGTCCTCCTTTCTATTGCCAAAACTATCTCATCTCCCAACCCTGTCTAGGCTTTTATTTTATTCCTTAACCTGCCTTGCTTCTCTATTGGACTTTTAGCCACAATGCCTAAGTGATAGCAATCAGTGTCCTTAAGAAAGATGGGGGATGGGGCTGGGGATGTGGCTCAAGCGGTAGCGCGCTCGCCTGGCATGCGTGCGGCCCGGGTTCGATCCTCAGCACCACATACCAACAAAGATGTTGTGTCCACCGAGAACTAAAAAATAAAAATATTAAAAATTCAAAAAAAAAAAAAAAAAAGAAAGATGGGGGATGAAGAGAGGAGTTGTTCTGAACGGCAGCTAAATTCTCACTATGTTGAAATGTTAGTAAGCCATTACTCAGAAACCAGGATCTGTGGGATCTATAGGGGTTGCCAGCAGATCTCGTAAGATTCTTAGTTTTTATTTGGGAATTTTTTTCCCTTAGTTGTAGATGGTCACAATACCTTTATTATTTATTTGTGGTGCTGAGGATTGGACCCAGTGCCTCACACATGCAAGGCAAGTGTTCTACCACTGAGCCACAACCCTAGCCCCAGGAAAGTTTTAAATAAGTGTTAGATAGTATGCATAATAATCCCTGCTTCCAGAAGTGTCATGTCCATGTGAACACAGTCTTGTCCTGGCCAAGGCCTCGTGTATAAAAGTCCTAACTGAGCATGTTTGATTCCTCTGGGTTCTCAAGGGCATTATAGCAGTATCATCAGCAGAAATTTCCATGGCAGGATAGAGAAATACAGTCATTTATTAGACAGCATCTGATGGGTAAATCCATGAAAACCAAAACAGTGAAAAGTGACTGGCAGGAAGCTTGCATTGACTTAGCTGAGCATACATAAGAATGTCTATATCAGTTTCAGTGCTTCTAGAAACTGGAGTGGATTATTGATTGGCTGTCTTTAGGGTTAAAAAAAATGTTTTTGTGTTAGTCAGCTTTCCATTACTGTGATAAAATACCTGAGATCAAGTAGAAAGGTGTATTTGACTCGCAGTTTGAGAGGTTTTAAGTTCATGGTCACTTGGTCCTGTTGCTTCTGGACCCAATGCCATGCATTACATCATGGTAGGAGCGCATTGCAAAGGAGGCTGCTCAGCACATGTCACCCAGGAAGCCAAGAAACAGAAAGGGGCTGGGGTCCCAATATCCCCTTTAGTGGAACATCCCCAGTGACCTGACTTCCTTCCTGTGGGCCTCACCTCCAGAGTCCCAACTCCTCCCAGGAGTGCCACGGGCTGGCAACCAAGCCTTTACATGGGCCTTGAGGACATCCAGAGCCAAACTGTGACAAGTTCCATGGCAGTTAAGAAGCAGAGACAGACAATTGGCCGAATAGTCTTTGAAGTCTACTCTCAAGACCTTTTTTATTAAATATAGAATAGAACTCTCTTTCAGGTGTTCAGTATTGATTCTTGGTGTCCTTGCCATTCACATGAACTACATAAAATCAACCTTACTTTTTATACATGATCTTTTTAAAACACTATTTTTATTTTTAACTTCTTTGGACATTACTGAAAATCATTTTGGGGATTACATTTGTTTAGATTTTTCTTACTCTTGTTATGATTGATATTAATCCTGAAAATGACATCATTTGCTTTTTCCTTTTGGAAGTTTTAGGAGAAGGAAATTAATTTGCTTTGAGCCTTTAAAAAGTATTTTGATCCACTGGTGATGTCTGTATTTTTTAAGTCCAAAAAAAAGGAGAGGGGAGCTGGGAATGTAGCTCAGTAGTAGAGCACTTGCTCACTTGCTTAGGGTACATAAGAGGACTGGGTTTGATTCCCAGCATGAAAGGAGGGAGAAAGGGTAGGAACTCTAGATAGATGAGCTCCGCACACATATTTATTTGGATTAAAAGTTGACATTTAAATATATTAAATATAGTATATTCAGTAACAAATGCTGGATGTAGAGGGTCAACCTTCAACCCTGAGTTGGGTCACCAGGAGCACATGGCACACGGGGCCTAGGCCACCTGCTTCTGGTTTAATTCACAAGGATGCTTATCCTTAGCATATCTTCCAACCTGGTGTTAGCATTACTCTTTTCTTTACTGATCCAGGTTATCTTTTGAAACTATCCCCATTATTGCATTTCTCCACAGCTCTGCATTCTGTACATGTTGGGAAAAGATCATTTACAGCAGTAATTACAATACCTGTAACTACTACCACAGCAAAAATGTGAACCAGAGAAAAAACGAGGCTGGGTTTGGTTTGTTGTTTGGTTTGGTTTGGTTCCCCAGTACTGGGGCTGAACCAGGAGCATTCCTCCACTGAGCTACACCCCACCCAGCCTTTTTCATTTTTATTCTCACTAAGTTGTCCAGGCTAGCCTCAAACTTGCTGTCCTCCTGACTTATCCCCCCAAGTACCTAGGATTACAGGCTTATGTTCCCGCCCCCAGCTGAGGCTCTTTTTCATTTTGCCTAGACTAGTAATTTGCTTCAGGCTAAAAGGTAGAGAAATGGAAAGGTATGGAGCAGAAAGCCAAGTAGAAAAGCTAAATGTTTTTTGGCCCTTTTATGCTATTACGTAATTGCCAGAATATAAAGTCCGTGTATACTTAAATGTCCATTTTTAAAACAATCTATAGAAATGATTTTCGTGCTTTTCTTTCCTTCATATACACTAATGCAGAAAATGGCTTACTTTTAGATTTGTTTTTTTTCATGAAGTGTTATTATGAATCCCTGACTGTTTTAAGGAACATGTGAGAATTCCTATATTTGCCCATTACCCTTTAAATTATTTGCCTTAAGGGACCTGCTTGTTTATTCTATAAACTTCCTTTTCAGAATGGCCTTCAACACATACATTGAGTAGTTTTAAGGCCTCTTTATTCATACTTGACTCCCATGACTTCTGTTTCCAAAAAGTAAATTGACCCTCAAAGAATGAAACTCCAGCCACAGAGACAGCATGCAAAAGAATGTCTGAGTTATTCATTCCATCAATATTGCAAATTTGCCAGGTGTTCAGCTAGACACCAGGGATGTGATGAGATGAAAAGACAATTTCAGTTGCTACTCTTAAGCTGCTGACAATCTTGGAGGAAGACAGAGGTTTTCACAAACAATTAGCTACATAGTAAAAAGCAGTGGCTTGTGTGGGTATAGTGGGAGCCCAGGATGAGGAGCAGCTTTCAGGAATGTTTGAAACAAAGATCATCCCTGGAATGCATTAACATCTCCCCAAGTGACAGCCTTGAGGAATGTGTGAGCTCTAGTACATTTCTCGAAAAAACTCTTGTATTTCCTAATAATGATTTCTCATCTCTCTCTAAATGCATCTGACCTCACTTGTTTGTAGGGGTATGAAATAGACACTGGTACAGTGTAATAACCTGTCCTTTAGCCCCTCTAACTATTCAGAGAAAGTAATAAAGCTGACCATCTTGTAATTTTGTTGGATTTTATATTTTTGTTATTTATTGAAATAATCTGCTGTCAGGACATATTTGATATCTGTGGCTAAAAAGATTAAAGAAAGGACTTAAAAGATTCCTCAAACCACAGCAGCAGGACAGAAGAGTGAGTTCAAGCCAGAAAACCTGGGAGAGCAGGTCTAGAAGTCAGTTAGACAAGTGTCCTTCCCTCAGGTGATCATTGTGTTGGCACCTGGAGCTTGTGCACCTCTGAGTTTTGCTGTTACAGGGGCAGTGGGTGCTGGGGATGGATCATTCTGGAGAGCCAGGGTAGGACTTCTACTCAGGTGATTCAAGACCATACAACTAAAAGGTTTAGATGAAGGACTCCTTTTCCAAGGATGTGGTAATCACTGCATTCCTAGGAAAGCATCTTTCTTTCATCCTTAAGAGCACATGAACTTTGTCATTTGAGAAAAGCCTTGAGAAGATACTCAATAGCAAAGAAATGCTAGATTGGAAAATGCCTAAACTCATCTGTGATTTCAGCAGTGGTCACACTTAGTAAGATCAGAGTTCAGACAGGAAGAAGTCAAGAGGTCTTGGAAGCAATTTGTGGAGTGAATAAATTAGCACTTCTCTATATTATCCCTTCCTGCTGTCATCCTCAAATTTTATTTATATTTACAAAGTAGGACATCTGTGGAGATATTTTCAAAGAGCCAAGGACCTTTAAAAAATGAGTGCTCCTCACATGTTTTTTAGAGTATTGAAAGTATATTCCTGTGTGCAACTGCTCCTATATAATTATGTGTTGGGCAACTTGGGGAAACATACAGGAACCTTCATTCCATGTAGGCAGTTATATTCTCCCACTTTTGGAATTATAAAGGTTCACAATCACCAAAACTCTTAACCACTGTGAAAGAAATCAGTAATCTGCTGTCAACAGCCTTGTTTCCCTGATGAAGACAGAAACTGCATTTTCAAAGGCAGATCTGTCAGGCCATAACATAAACCCAATTCCTTTGGCACCTTAGCCCTAAAGCAAATAACAGCCAAGATTTATTTCTAAACCACGTTGCTCATTAGGGTACAGGCTCTGAGCACTGACTCAGTAACCTCCTTCCCATTGGTTCCTGAGAAGAGGGACAGACTGCAGACTGGTAGTACTCGGTGTGAATACCTTGGGCAAAGCTTACCTGGCAGAGGCAGATAATGGTGGCCTTGGTCACAGAAAGAAGTTACCTCAGTTGTTTTCATAGTATTCCACAGTCTAGTAGGTCAAAAATCTTCATAGTGTAAGATCACCATTTTTATTACACTCCTGATTCTGTGCATCAGGAGTTCTCAATATGCATTGGGGTGACTTATCTCTGATCCAGGATGTCAGCTAGAAGACCTTTTGTAACATAGCCTTCGAAGTGACATAGTATGATTCCTGGTATTCCACTGCTCCAAGCAATAACAAGCAGAGATCCAGAGTATCAGCACATACACCACCCTACCTTTCATGGGGGAAGTATCATGAAATTTGTGGCCTTTTCTGTTTGTTTGTTTTTGTTTGTTCATTTTTGTGCTGCTGCGGATCAAACCCAGGCACACCAGGCAGGCACTCTACCACTGAACTACGTCCCCAACCCTTGTGGCTAACATTTAAAACCATCACAAGCCCTTGATCTTTAGTGTTCCACTGGCTCATAGTCCTGGCATCCTCAGAAAATGGTTTATTTTTTTACTTGTTCCCCTGCCATCCAGTTCAAGGATAAGAGCCTCTGTGCTCCACCTGTATCCCATCACCTCTTAAATCCATGGATCAGGCAGTCAAGAGAAGGGAGAGGTTAGCATGAGTAGAAAATGCAAGCAGAGGGAACGGTGGCTGACTGGAATGCTTCCGCACATTTTAAGGTGACAACTGTTAGTTGGACTGAAGGACTCCCCTAAAAAACTGTTTCCAGATCTTCCCATTGAAGCTGAAACTGGGTCATTAAAAGTTGGCTCAATTTTTTATTATTGTTTCTTTTGTTTTCTTCCTTGTTTTTAAAAGCAAACCATGGGCCGAAGACATTTGACCTTTGGGACCCTCCTGTCTATGCACAAACTCTGAGCATCTCCTGTTAAGGGCCAGAACTCATAAAACAAAACAATATTTAAGATCACGTATTTATGTTTATCCACAGAAATCTCTACACTGAGGTCTGGGTTGTCCCTCCTCCATTAAATACTCCTTACTTCAAATAATATTTGCAAAAAATCTCTGAGAATCTAGGTTCTTATAAGCAGAAGCCATCCTTTCTTCATCTGTGCATGAATGACTGCCTTGTATTGCATTAATTATGTGTATGATGTCTCCGAGCTTAATTGGCTAAGGAGCAGACCTTTAATGATTAGCTGCATAAAATTGAAGAAGAACTTCAATTTCGAAGCTAGTGCTGCCTTGTTTTATATTTCCGATTCTTCCCAACATTTGTGAGAACTCAAATTTGTCTTGAGCATGACAACATCTGTTTTAAAAAGAAGGGGGATAATAAATATTTTATTTACTCCTTAATTTAGTTTTGGGGACCTTCCTATTGCCAATTATAACTATAAAAACAATAAAATTACAGAGAAGTAGACAGAATTAATAGAAACCAAGATAAGACTTAAGAAATCTTTTAAGATTTTTCTTCCTGCCCTTCTCAAACTGATCATTGAGTTATAAATAACCCCCTCCCTCTGAGAACAAATGTCTTAGTGACACCAAATAGGATAAAAGAAACACTGAGTGATTTTCATTTTCGAAACTTTGAGCCTTTGTGAAACGTCCCTGTCATCGTACATCCCTCCAGTTCTATTCATTATCACCTCAGGGTGAAGCCAGGAGTGGAGAAAGATGGATAGAGTCCTCATTTTAGCCACAATAATTGATTTTAAAGGTGACACTATCCTTAGTAAAATGGCTGGTGCCCTGTAGGGGTAAAATTAGTTGGTTTTCTTTGTGGCAGTGAAATTGTAATGGCTGTTCGATATTCGGTGGCACCGTCAGTGCAAAATGCATTGTTAGATCTAAACACAGACAGCTGCTTGTGGGTGACTCTTTAGTCCTCCCTTACCCTAGCTTGGGAAAAAGGGAAACAGGAAAGCTTCCAGTGAAAACATCAGGTTCAGGGACCACAGAGAACTGAGAGAGCTGTGGAGGTGGGGACTATCTGCAGTTTGCATCCTAGGCCACAGTTCCCTTCTTTCAGAATCCTGGGGCTCAGGACCAGAAGGGACGTTAATGGTTACAAGGACCACCTCCCTTGCTCCTCGTCTACCCCAGCTTTAAAACAACCCCCTAATCTACAGCTTCCAGCGAAACTTCTCGTGTTTAAATGTTGCAAGGCAGCCAGTCCTGCCAGAAGTCTGCTGTTGTCTCTGGGATAGCTTCTGTCTAACCTCCCTTAAAGCACATTACAGCTATATTTTGAAAGCTGGTGACTTACTCTAAGAAAATGTCTTGTTGTCAAATGGAGTCATTTTTTGCTTTCATATTAAAACATAAGTCCTATACTTCTGTGAAAAGATTGACCATGAAAGGTGATTAACTCATAATAGGCTCTCAGTAAGTGAATTTATTTATATATGGAAAAAGCTGAAATATGAAGTGATATATTATTGATTACTATTGTACTCATTAATCATTCTTTTCAATCGAATAATTTAGTTGAATTTCAAATGTGTTAATATAGGTTATTCTTTTTAAAATTTTTTTTTTATTTTCTTTAAAAGCATGACATCTGTAAGCCAGGTGTGGTGGCACACACCTGTAATCCCAGCAGCTCGGGAGGCTGAGACAGGAGGATCGCAAGTTCAAAGCCAGTTTCAGCAAAAGCAAAAAAAAAAAAAAAGCAAGGCACTAAGTAACTCATTGAGACCCTGTCCTAAAAATAATACAAAATCCAGCTGGGGATATGGCTCAGTGCAAAGTGCCCCTGAGTTCAATCCCCAGTACCTAAAAAAAAGAAAGCATGACATCTCTAAATAGCTACTTTCTGTTATTCTACAAAGTGGTTCAAACCTCACTGTTCATTAGCCTTGCACATCTTGGGAACGTTCCTGAATGTACTGCTGCACAGGATAGAACCTTGGGTTGAGCCAAAGGGAGCCTGAGAGAATCTTGCAAACAGAAGGTTCTCATTCCTTGAGCAATGCCCAGAGCTCGCTCAGCTCCATATACAGCATGTATGTCAGTGTTGAGATGTCTAATTGGCGTGTTGGAATTAGCAAACATGTAATGGCACAAAGCACAGGAAATTTCATTATATCTCCTGCAAATTCATATTGGAAAAAAAAAAGCACAGATGGTTGAAAGCAGCCGTAAAATATTCTATTACATGTCTGCAAAAATCATTAGACAGCAGTTAAAGAGATGTTATTAATGGATCAGCTTCACTTGGGGAGTCATGTATCCATAATGCACATTAAAGCAATGATACTTCTGGTATTTTAATGTAATCAGGGCCAAAGACAAACATGTCTTTCTGCGTAATTAGAAAATGGATTTATTGACAGTAAAGAAACTCCTATCCAGCTTGACTCCAAATCATTTGTGGAAGTTGTTTTTAATCATGTAACCCCAAAGTGTTAAGACGTATTTGAGTGTTAGCCCTCTGGGTCGCTGAAATGATGCCATGTGGCTTTACTGATATATTTTGTGGACATGGAGAAGGGGCAAAATTATTATCTCTGAAAAGCATCAAAAGTCCATTTTAAACAGCTAGGCATAGACCTTTGAACTATGCAGGAATGACTTTAATCTCCCAAGTGCTCACGTGTCTCTTTAGTTTTTGCCCCCCACACTAGATGCCGATCATGATGCGATGAGTTTTGCAAAAGAGTTTTTTCACAAGGCAGCCAAACAAGAAGAGATGTCTCAAAGCTCAACTCTGCTCCCCTGGGGATAGAGTTCAGGGATATTTATGAGATGAAGAAACAGGATGGTTGAGGCATAGGGAAAGGTTTGGCAGTAAGGGAAAGTGGAATAATTGACAGACCGAGCAAGCATAATCAAGCTTCATGGTTCTTTGTAGGATGCGTGTCCAGAAAATGGCAACATCCATAGGCTCAGAGGAGTCCTCTGACATCAAAAGATCACCCATCAGACATCACATGCACAAGCCCAAGTCAGTTAGTTTCAACTTATGAGGCAAGGCTACTTCAAATGCTGAAAAACAACTTGAATAGTTATTGTACAGTGGTGTTATCTGTAGTAGGGTTTATTACTTAATGATTTAGCTAAGCAGCATTTGGGGCTTTTTTGTTGTTGTTGATTTTACTTACGCAGGGGCACCGAGCCACATCCCCAGCCCCTTTTTTTATATTTCATTTAGAGACTTAATGAGACTTAGGGCCTCACTAAGTTGCTGAGGCTGACTTTGAACTTGCAATGTTCCTGCCTCAGGCTCCCAGGCCATTAGGATCACAGGCATGGGCCACTGTGCCTGGCCTTAGTGGGTTTTTGAGTCAGTGATTACAGCAAGTAACTAGAATCAGGTGAAACCAGAGGGTTTATTCAGGTTTTTTTCTAGGCTTGATGCCTATGTGATGAACAGCATAGCTTGTGTGAGGTGTTGGAGATCCCTTTAGGCCAGGTGCACTGGGCCTCTCTGGCAGAGCGGACCTTTCAGCCCTGCAGGTCCAGGGTGTCAGATCACAAGCTACCTAGTCCTTAGGAAGAGAGGCTTTCCTTAGGATGTCTCTCTTGGACCCTCCATGCCTTTGAAATGCAAAGTCGAATCCTCTGCACTCAGCTTTTCCTTTTTCTGGGCTTTCTGGAAATTGTTGCTTTTCAGGTAACACTCTTCCACACAGGAGCAGACCACATATCAGCATGCTGTCCCAACATGTTCAAGGCATAAGCACAGAGCACATTTCACTTGTTGCCTTTCAGATCACCTGTCAGCCTACTGTGGGCCTGTGATCAGGTGGTCTGTGTGTCTCCAGAGCACCTCCCGAGGGTGGGAATGGTTCCTGTACCCAGCCTGTGGTGCCCATGGTGTGTGTGTTGTGCTTTCTGTAACCAGGAATGCTTTCCTACTGAATGTGGCTAGAGCCACAGACACTGACAGCAGACCTGTCCACATCCCTGCATGGCTGTGTGGATATCACTGTCAGGTTTATGGACTCTATTCCATGGCAGTGGTGATTTACAGTGTTCTGTACTAAAAACTGATGAACTCTGAGAAGGTTTCCCACCATTCATAATTCTCCCCTTATCCTTTCAACCTAAAAATAATAATAAAAAAATTTTAAAGATGCTGTATAAATCTGCCACATTTGATCTAAGCACCTACAATGACAGTGACATAAAAAGCCCCTCAGTTTGCTCCACGAGAGTTTCCTCCACAGAAAGACATGCTTTGTCATCACTTTAGACTCTTAAAAAATGTTCATACTGTTGGTTAACAAGCATCAGCAAAACGATAACAATTGCTTATTGATTCTCATATCAAGACTATGGAAAATTTAAACTTTTTGATTTACTTCTCATTATAAAAACATTTCCTGTCTCGCAGCCTTCATTGCCCCCCACACACACACACATCATTCATGTTTTGTTTGTTGTGGTGTGTTCACAGACAGGCGGTATAAACAGTGAACTAGAATAGATCTTCCAAATACTAGATGCCAAATGACTGTAGTGATTCATACTGGTAAAGAATTGAAGGGATGGAGGACTCTCATGAAATAGTGTTTTAGTGTTTTTCCTGACAGGAAAGGCAGGAGCTAGAGATGGATCTGATCTTGATGGATGGTGAGAGATTTTGTTGGCATTGGGAGGCCTAGTTTAAGGAAAGTGCTAGTTTTTTATTATATAAATTAAGTCATGATTCTTGTAATATTTGATGGCAAAAAAAATTATTCCTAATATTTTGATTATGAAATAATAATTATTTTCATCTGTGTCCTTCCAGAATGTTACTTCTGCAGCTAGACACGTGTGAATCTGTTTTTTAATTGAATGGAATCCTACCAATCATTGCTGTTTTACCTTGTGACTTCTTAGTTTAAAAATAACATCTTTCAAGTCAGTAAAAAATATGCCTCAAGGCTGGGATCGTGGCTCAGTGATAGAGCACTTGCCTTGCATGTGTGAGGCTCTGGATTCGATTCTCAGAACCACATAAAATAAATTAATAAAATAAAGATCTGTCAACAACTAAAAAAAAATAGAAAGAAATGCCTATATCATCATTTTAAAGGGATCCCATAGGATTCCTCTTCTTACACTAACCATTATTTATTTAATCAGTTCCCGCATATTGGACCATTAGGTCATTTCTTGGTTTTATTGTTCTAAACAACACTGTATGAACATTTTTGTAAATTGTATGTCTTTGGTACCTTCTCTGACTGTTTAGAGTAGATTGCTAAAAACAGAACTTACAAGTAAAAATTCATACCCAAATTACAAAGAGATTTCATTAAATGCCCAATTTTGAGTCACAGACATTTGTGAATCTGACTGAGCTTTGGACACTGCCCTTGAAAAAATGCACATAGGCCTATATACAGTTTCAAGAGGTCTGTTAACTGTTAAACCTAATCCATGGACTGCAGTTAAGTCTTTGAGTTACAACTACTTACTAATTTTTGGTTTCTGTTTTTAATTATTATCTTCCTACCAGAAGTCAATTTAGTGGAACTAGGGTTGTGGCTCAGTGGTACAGTGCTTGCCTCACAAGTGTGAGGCACTAGTTTCAATCCTCAGCACCACATAAAAATAAATAACAAAATAAAGGTATTGTGTCCATTTACAACTAAAAAAAAAAATGAAGTCAATTTATTGTTTATGTCCCGGTCCAGTAGATATTTTATACTCCCTTATTTATAGTCTACATTAGACTTATAAGATAGTGTTGATACTGAGAATGAAATTATTCTGTACAGAGAGAGTACTTCTACTACTCTAAGCTAAAAATTGGCAGCAAGGAGCTGGGAGTGCAGCTCAGCATCAGCATGCACGAGACCCTGGGTTCACTGCCCAGCCCGAAAAAAAGAAGAAGAAGTAAAAAACAGTTGACAGTGATTTAACAAACATTTATTTGAGCCACACCATGGTGACAGACACCATGTAATCCTAGCAACTTTGGAGTTTAAGATAAAAGTTCAAGGCCAGCCTGGGCAATTTAGCAAGATCCTATCTCAAAAGGTGTTTGGGGGTATAGCTCAGTGGTAAAATGCCCAAGTGCAATCTCCAGTATGAGAAAAAATATATTTTAAAGATTTAGTTGAAGTATTTGTGAGAGACTGTTGCAGATATTTAGGATGTGATATTTTGTACTTCACTTACCCCATCTGTTCAGGCATTTCCTCTGTTTTGGAGACATGACCCAGTCAAGTTGGCAAATAAAATTAACCATCACACCCAACCTTTTCACTCAGTTGACCCCCAAATCCTGTTTACTTTTCCTGTCTGGTGTCTCTCTCTTATTCTTTCCATCTTCAACTCTGCCTGCTTAGTTCAGAATTTTGTCTTAACTAGGACTATTATATCAAATATTTCCAGTGAGGATACATGGGTGGCATATTCTTCCCATTAAAGATAAACCCCTAGCCCCAGAGAGTCCATCTCAAAGCTGCATTAGGTTTTCTTAGTATTGGAGCATTCTCTCCCGCACTTACCATCTCTCCCTCCTCCAAACCTGGTAGAAGTCATTCAATAGATGCAGTGTACATGGTGGTGGGATAACACAGAACTGGTCCTTTTCAGTGGGGCTTACAGAATATTGAAATAAACCGTTAGTAAAATAGGCAAACAAATAAATCAGCATATGATTTCAAATTGTGAATTGTACTTAAAAAGCACTTTGGTGGTTTTAGTTAACAGGGAAAACAGAAATAGTGTTAAGTATGAAAATAGGCATATATTTGATACACAGGTGATCATCATTATTTGCATATGTACTTGAGCACACCTACTCACTCAAATACTTACAATCTCAAAGTCAGTACTCATGGAACTTTCATCTTACATAGTTGTTTCCTCAGTTCCGCTTTCTTATTTGTACTTACAGCTGAGTCAATGAGGTTTCCTGCTCTTGTTTGCCCAGAGGAGTTTTGCTTGTGCTTTTTGTTGTCTATGTCAGCTACCTCCTTCTACTTTATTCTCACCCATTGATATCCAAAATGGCCAGATCCCACTGCTGTCCTGTAAGCGCTGTTCTATAAGGTTTGATATTCAAGCAAGAGAAAACCAAAAGCACATTGATCTGTTTTTTTTTCCTTAATTTTTTGTTGAGAAATTTCAAGAATACCGAGAGAAAGAATAGTAAGAACCCCTGTCCCCTTCCCCTGCTCATAGCAGCTGGCATTTACCACATTTGCCCTCTCTGCTCGCATGCCCTCTGGCTTTCTTCTCTCTCTCTGTTCCACCATCACTACCTCACTTTGCTTTTCCCTGAACTATTTGAAAATAAGTTTCACACATAATGACACTCCACTTCAAATTCTTCAGCACATACCTCCTAAGAACAAGCACATTCTTCTGCATAACCACAATACCAACATCACACGCAAGACACTTGTCAGTGATGCAAAAATGCTACCCATTGCCATAAAATACAATCCAGTACCGATTTCTCCATATTCCTCACTAGGATCTAATATAGGGTCAGCCCATTGGCTGTTCCTGACTTTCATTCACTATTCCTTTTGTCTCAGTGTAGACTCGGTTTTTGTTTGTTTTGTTTGTTTGTTTGCCTTTTTTGGTATTTTGAGGAGTCCAGGCCATTTGTCTTAGATAATGCACTGCAGGGGGACCTGTCTCATTGTCCTCAGGCTCAGATTCCAATCCATTTCCGGTGAGTATACCGTATGTACTTCCCATTGTGTCACATTTGGAGGTACAGACTGAACTTTGTCTCATTTTTGGTGATGCTGAGTTTGAGTAGTGCGCATTTGCTGGAGGGTCCCCCTTTCTTTTTGTAATTAGTAACTTCTGGAACCTGGTGAACACCCTGCTCTGTACCAGTCTTTTGCCCAGGTTGAAGCATCCATTAATGGTAACGCTTATGTCATTCAAGTATTCCATGAGTGATTACAGAAGGTGGGTTGTTTTTTAGTTTTTTCCCAAGTATTGCAATCCATCACTATCATTATTCATTCTAGTGTTCACATTGTTCAGATTTGCCCACGGAGGTCCTTTCAGTCCAGTTCCTGTATCGCTTTGGGGACCTTCTTTGTTTATGACACAGGGGATTTTTTTGTCAGTGAGAGTACTGGGGGTTTAACCCAGGGTAATTTACCACTGAGCTACATCCATAGACCTTTTATTTTTCTTTTGAGTTAGGATCTCACTAAGTTGCTGAGGGTCTCACCAGGTTGCTGGGTCTGGCCTTGAACTTGTGATCCTCCTGCCTCAGCCTTCCACGTACCTGGGATTACAAGCATGCGCCACTGGGCCCAGCATGACACAGTTTTTATTTGTAGCTTTTTGTTGTTGTTGTCATTACTGTTGTTTTGCTTTTTCTGTTTTGTTGTGTTGGGTTTTGGGGGGGAATGCTGGGAATCAAACCCATGACCTCACATGCTAGGTACGTGCTCTGTCACTAAACTATACCAAGCCCTACAAAGTTTTATTCCCCCCCTCATCTCTTCCCAATAAAATGATAAGAGGATGCAGTTACCTGGTAGTGTCCTGTTCATGGCTATATGTTTTAGAAGAGCCACGTATTTTAAATAGGCAGACAAGAATGGTTGGACTCCATTCATAGCTAAAAATAAAATGCCATGTATTTCTACAGAAATGGATTTCTGGATCAGAGCCCAACTGCTGATAACCCAAATAAGCAGGCACTTACTTCCTCTTGCTGAAGAGAAGACCATTAAGAAATATCCAAATCGACATTGTTTGTGTGTGAAATGCCTCTTCCATGATTGCAAAAAAAGAGAATGTGAATTGTACTTTTAATTCAGAATGTAAAATCATTATCAGACAGATATTTTTATAATTTACATTGTACACCAACTGCTTTTATAGACAGAAAAAGAGATGCTATTAAAAAGACAAAAGGACATGAAACTAGTTGGAAAACAGGAAAAAAATATAAAAAGCAAATACATGATGGTATAACTATTAGTGGTATAGGAGTAAATAGAGAAGAGATAGGGCAGAGCAGAATTGAGGAATTAGTCCTGATCACTGTGTTTCTGTGTGTTTGTACAGGAACAAAACTGGATATTGTCAAAGTAAGAGGGTGTTAATACTGATTATTTTTTTTGGAAGAGGACCAAAGGGATGAGAGAAAGGAAAGTCAAACTTTTTATTTTATGCTCTTCTGAGCTTTTAAATATTTTACTTCATGTTTATATTCTGACCAAAAATGATTAATAAAGATTTTTCTTGTTAGAAACATTAGGACCAATTGTGTATCTATGCCAACTGAATAAAAGACCTCAAGGCCCAGAATAAGTTGGGTACTGAGAGTGAATTAGAATTGATCTTCTGATAACAGGAACTTCTGTAAGCTCCTGATAAAAGCAGGCAGGCCTGCTTTAGGAAGATGAACTTGGCAGAAAAATTATCTCTACGTACACCAAAAGGTTGCTTTGCCATTATTTAAGAGAGTCATAAAAAATTTTAACATCAAGTTTAGTTACTTGTAGTTTATTTTAAAAAGCCTGATTGTTTTTTAAAGCAATCAATAGGACATGTCTTTTGAGTAAGTTATGGCATATGTAGGAGTATTTATGAACTCTTTTTAGATCAATTTCTTTTGATCCACCATTTCTGAAGTTACACTCCTCAAAAATTGGTATCTGATTTTACCATTGTCATTTTCAAGTTACCACAAAAGTTTAAATGATCATGTATTATTTAAACACATATCATCATGGCACCATCTTGGAATTATCACTTCCTTGGGTTCAATTCTAATTGTATATCATTTGGAGACATGATGTCCCCGCTCCCCCCCCAAAAAATACTTATTTATTTATTTGTTTGTTTATATTTTGTAGTTGTATATGGACAGAATGCTTTATTTTATTTGTTTATTTTTATGTGGTGCTGAGGATTGAATCTAGTGCCTCATACATGCTAGGCAAGCACCCTGCCGCTGAGCTACAGTCCTTTCCCGCGCCCCCCCCCCCCGCAAAATTTTTGTGATTAGATTTGTGCTTAAATACTTGGTGCTTTCAGCTGTAGATTCCCTTTATTCCTTAGACCAAACTGTCATCACAGTGGAGAATGGAAAAGGACCTACCTGTGTGCAAATGTGACCTTGTCCTTTCTCCCCTAGAGTGCCAACTGTTTCCATCTGTAGGGTAGTTTGGTTAGGATGCATTTTTGTTTTTCAGGGAGGGTGGTTTTGTTATATATCATCCTTTCTTGAATATAGTAGTATATTGAAGGAAAAATTATCAAACTCAGAATAATTCAACTTCCGTTCACTCGAGAATACATGATCCCTATTTTCAGTAACTCATTCATCCACATGAGCTTTTGTGAAAGAATATTTCATTCCCCCTTATTTTAAGCAACTTAAATATCACTTCCTTGCTGTCTTCAAAAATAAGTATGTTTGCTTTACCTATGCTTGTGTCTTTGTCTGGTGGTGGTGATAGCAGTACACATAACCCTATGGTAAAATGACTTGATTTTTGAAGTTTCTAACAGATACCCTGAAACAAATAGGGCCAAGTGGGGAAAAGCTTAGCTCCAACAGCATTCTCTATTCTACTTCTTACCCCACCCCCAAGATTAACAGTTATTAACATATTTTGAAAAAAATCAAGAAAAACTATATGATATACTCAGCTTAAAAAGTAAGCCAAAATATCCTGATACAGCTTTTTAAAAGAACTATCAAACATTCTTTTCAGCTATGCACTATTTAGATCATGATATATTAGGTGACTTATATGCTTTCTTAAGTGCAACCTCTAAATATTTAATGTGGTTTTAAAAAGTTTTTCCATGAATGACTTTCAGCAGTACCACAAATCTCTTTCTAATGTATTCCTTTAAAATTCTTTTCCCCCTCTTTTTCAGTGCATTATCAAAAACCCAGGTTAACACAAACACAGAACAAAATATTCCAAAAATAGCACTTATCACTTTAGTATATGAGAATTTATTTCCAGTATAAGGATTCTTTGTTATTTTATTGAAACTTGAATCACAATTATAATTTTATAATTTTTAAAAATCACTAACATCCATCTAGCCATCCAGTATATTGCTTCTGCCAAACAGTCTCAGCTTTTTTCATAATTTAGTTTTATTTCATATTTTAATCTAGTGCATTGAAGACATGTGAAGCTCAATCGCAGTAGCATATTTCCTAGAAAGAGACCAAAAGAATATAAAGTTATTATATGTTAAAAGTTTATTAGGAAAATGGGTGGTGTCATATCTAAAAATGAATCTCCTGGAATTCTATATTTGTAGCACAAAACTGTAGAGAAAAATAATACAGGACAAAGGATGTTAGCATCACTAATCTGCAAAACACAGGACTGAAAGGACCCTTAAAAATGCCACGTCTTTCCCTTAACATTGCCTGTCTTGCAAAACAAACACAGATATACTGTGTCCCTGTTAAAGCTATTGATAAATCACCACAGCAGGAATACTAAGTGATAATTTGAGTGGGAAATTAAGACAGATTCATCACAGTTAGGAATGTCTCATAACTTTTATTTCTCCATTTTTCTCTTCTAAATAAAAGGTAAATAAAATATTTCTAATTAGATGCTTTTGAAGAGTCTGACATGCTAGACCAATTTCCTATTTGAAAAGCTTCTGTGGACCTTTTTAGATGAAAGTAATGTATCCTTTCTCTTTAGATAATTGAACATACAGATGCTCTAGAGGAGGGAAGTGCCAGGGGAGAGGGATGATCCCAAAGAAAATCAGTTTTTAAATGAGAAACCAAATTATATTTTTCTTAACAAACACTTTTTGTTAAAAACATACACATACAAAACTGCAATATCATAAGAGCACAATTCAGTATATTTTTAATATACTGAAGACATCAGCACCCAAGAAACACCTCATATTTCTTTGCAGTCACTGTACTCTAAGAATAACCACTTTCCTGACGTAAGACATAGGTTGTCTTTCTATTTTAGCTCTTTCTATAAATGGAATCTCATGCAATACAAACTCTTTTTACCTTATGTAAATAGATCCAGTCTACTCTTGCTCAGTAGTTGGTGAGAGTCTGCCATGCTTTTGCATGTCGATGTGGATGGGTCATCCTCAGAGCTGTCTGCTTTCTCATTGTGTGAATAAGCCACACTCTACTCAGCCTTTCTAGTCTCAATAGGCATTTGGTCACTTCTAGTTTAGGCCCATTTTTAATACTTATCTTTTAGTGAATTGTCATTCCAGGAATAGAACTGCTAGGTCACCTGTTTTGCATTTTCCGCTTTAGAAGATACTACCAGTTTTCCAGAGTTTGCATTTCTGCCAGCAATGTATATTCCAGTTTTTCTATGTCCTTTCAATCCTTGATATTTCTTTTTTTTTTTAACCATTCTAATGGATGTGGTGGTTTTAATTGTAATTTCCCTAAGGACTCATGAAGATGAGCACCTTTTCACATATTTATAGATAGAGGGATGTTCTATATTTCTGGATTGGAATACTCAGTATTATAAAGTTGTTAATGTTCTTCAAATTGTATAGATTTAATGCAGTCCCTGTCTATTAGTAGCAAATTTTTTTTGCAGAAACCTGAGACAGTCATTAAAACAAAAATCATATGAAAATGTAAAGGGCCATGAATATTCAATGCATTCTTAAAGGAAAAGAGGAAAGCTATGGTACTCTCACTACCAGTTGTCAAAACTATTCTAAATCTCTGGTAATTAAGGTAGTGTGGCATTGGTGCAAGATGAAGAGTGGGACAGAAGAGAATACAAGAAGAGACACACATATATACAGTCACCTGGTTTGTGGCAGAAGTGCTGTGCTGTACAGCTGGAAAGGCATGTCTTTTTATTAAACAGTCTCGACCAGTTGCATAGGTATTTGGAGGAGAAAGTGTCTTGACCCCCTCTTCCTACCACACATGAAATAGATTGTACACTTAAATGGAAACAAAGTCATAGAGGAAAACAAAGAACAATATAATTACCTTGGAGCAGGCAAAATTTCCTCAAACGGGACACACACAAAAAAATAATATATTGAACCATATTAAAATTATGGTGTCAAGAGCACCATTATTAAGAAAGTTAAAAGCAGAATACAAGAAAATACATTAAAGAGATTACATCCATAATATATAAAGACCTTCTACATATCAATTTTTTTTAAAAAATTTCAAAAAGTCAAACTTTATAAATGGGTAAAAAGACTTAAATTCACTTTATAAAAGGCAGTATCCAGATGGCCAAGTAGCACAGGAGGAGTCTTTTCTCCTTACTTGTCTTTCCTTACTTGTTATAAAAGGATACGTATGTGATTCAAATACTTAATTACGACTGACATTCTAAAATAGTATGTTTATGAAGCATCAGTATTATGTACAATTCCATTAAAATGCAATGTCCTTTAAATATTGCTGTTTTAGGCTCATGATGTTTTGGTGCCATATGACATATAAACATGCAGAATCTAAAGAATACGACAGCGGGACACACCAGATGGTTTTGCACATACTTATAACCCTGAAAAAAAAATTAGCTTTTCCATTACCATAAAATGTGAGCAAACAGATCTCCCCTACCACCTGCACCTCTCCTCCCCTCCCCTCCCCTCCCCTCCCCTCTCTCCTCTCGCTCCTCCTTTCTCCCACCAGTATCTGAGATATAGATTTCTCATTCCTGACTCTAAGCCACACCAGGATCACTATTGCAGGTCACATAAGTGACAAGGATAGATGAAATAAGGAGGACTCTCATGTAATCTGATTAGAAATTTCACAAAGCAGGAAGATTTAGTGGTTTGGTATTTTTTTAAAGATATATAGGTATAAAAATGACATGAAGACCAAGTTAAAGCATTCTGCTCCAGTATGTACTGATTCACTGGAATCATCCGGAGAGCTTTAGAAACTGCTGCACTAGTGCCTGGGTTTGGGGGCAGCCTGGGTGATTTTGATGTGCAAGCAAGTTTTCCACCCAGGCTGGCAGTTGAGTCCCCTTAAATACAAGGATCACCCCACAGAGCATGACTGTTCAGCTGCTTAATTTATGTTTGGGACTGATTGGGGAATAAGGGCTCTGTTCCTTTTATAGGGCCTCTCCAGAGATTATAAATCCTGGGAATGACTAACAGGAAGTGGTAAAACTGTCTTTTCAGGAATAGGCTCACAGATTCTCTAAAAGGAAAGGTTTTCCTGCTTTCCTAATTTAACCCCATGAGCACCTCACTCAAGATGAGTGCTGTCTCCTCAAAGAGCTCTTCAAACTGGAAGGGCCTAGAGTCTTCCAGCAGTCCCCACTCCCACCCCCACCCTACACACAACTTTTCCTACCCTTCTTCTCAGTCCTACCACACCGATTAAGAATCCGTGGCTATATAACTCCAGTATGTCAAATTGTGAAAGCACAAAGCTCTGATACCTTCCATGACCTCTCTCGGTTTTTGACACTGTGTTGACCTGTCTTGAAAACCTTCTTGCCTGGATTTTGAAACTGCCTACTCTCAGCTTCCCTCTCACGATTGCCCAGTCCCCTTCCCTTACACATCCCCTTTTCCTAGCTTTACCAAGGTATGGGCCTGTCCCCTCCACTCACCTTCTTCTTCAGGTCTACCCAAGTGGCCATGACACCCAAATATGTGTCTTAGGCTCAGATCTGTGCTGACCTTCCTTCCTACCTGCTAGATGTTTCCTATGGAAGGCTGCAGTAGCTGCTCTCAGCTGCCCCTCACTAGCCTGGCTCTAGCCCAGATGCAGAACTGGTGGTGCCCCTCCATGCCTTCCCAGTGGAATGACATTTCTGCTCCCACCTGTGGCCCAGCTGAGGTCTAGGTTCTTTGCCCCTGCACCATGAAGTTGCCTAGGTCTTCCCACCCGCATGGTGGTAAAGTTAGAAACCTGTGAATATTCCCACCCAAACTGATGACCAGGATGTCTTTAGGAATCTTTATTTCTTCTAAATTTGTCCCTCTTCTAACCTGGCAAGGGCATGATGATCACTTTTTAGACTTCTGCCTGAAAGGCATAACCTCAAGAACTATGGGCCAGAGGGATTAACCTGCCCTGTAGCCAGTTTATCTCACTCTGTGGCAAGTGCTTTAGAAAATATGGTTGTCATGCTGGCTTCTGACAGTACATTCAGAGTCATTTTCATTGCTAGGAGATTTGCCCATGGTTTTTTGTTCATATTTGCTTATACATCTTGAAATATTTGGGACACTATTACTCTTAGATCTGTGTGCACATGTATGCACATGCATGTGTACATAAACCTCTACTTGCACGTGTATACATGAATGTGTAATGTGCATACTGATGTACTCATTTGTACATAAATACATACATATTATAACTTCTTTTTTTTTCCTTCTGTCTGATTCTGTCCCAGTAGCAAACAGATCCAGTTGTGCTCTTTTTGGTCTCCTTGGAGTTTAGTGCTGACCCTCTTTTCATGAGCCCTCCTGGATGGCAGCAGAACCTGTCTGCTGACAGTGCCCTCAGTGCTGAGCGGTGGGCGGCAGGCTGGGGTGTTTTCACTGCAGTCTTTGCCTACAGGCTTCATTTAAATCTAACTTGTGTTATCCCGCTGTGGCTCAGGCACTGTTAAAATTGAGAGATACATTCAATTTTAAGCAAGAACAAATGAAATCTATCTTCTAAAGAAAAGTAGGAACAGCCTCCTGTGGTATTTCTTTAAATGGACTAATATGTTGATCTTGGAGAAATTGGAAGCCATCTTTCATGTTTTCATTATTAAGCCAGGTGAAATGAAAACCAAATCTCACTTCTAAATGCCACCCCTGGGAATTTCGCTGTGTTGTTCTATTTTAAAGTAACCTACATGATTTCTTCTGTAGTTAAGGCACAGTGTTGAAAATATAAAATTTCAGTGGCATGTGTGTTTTCTAAGCTTTACACACCATTCCTTTTGCAAAGCTCATACAAAGACCATTTTATAATATTAACTGAATGCTAACATCTAATTGTTTGAGAAATAGATGCTATAGATCTACTTTCACAAATAAAAGAAACCGTAATCTGAACCTGGCAATAAAGCACTGATCATCAGAGAACTGTACCAGAGCCCATTGCAGATACCTAAGTCCTTATTCATTTAAATGTGTATTTTTACAGGAAATTATTAGTCATAGAACAAATGTAGGCATTAAATGGTAATTTTTGCCATACTAGCTCATTCTTGATGATCTAAGGAAAACATTTTTCTGTGTCGATGGCTTTTGCTAAAAATTTATATATAAATGAACAAATATCCACATAATTTTTAAAGAACAGAAAAATGCTGTCCTCTTTCTTTCGTAAAAGACATAAACTCGCTGACCTTATCTTATTGCTTGTCTGAGTTTAAGGGGGAAATTCTTGGAGGTGAGCTGAGACATGCTTTACTCTTATTCATCAGGCAGAATTCAATTCTGGGATGGGGGAGGGGTTATTATTTTTCTTTCAAAAGTATGGAATTGGCTATTGTGAATTGTGCTGCTATAAACATTGATGTGGCTGCATCACTATAATATGCTGTTTATAAGTCCTTTGGGTATAAACCAAGGAGTGGGATAGCTGGGTTAAATGGTGGTTCCATTCCAAGTTCCGAGGAATCTCCATACTGCTTTCCAGATTGGTTGCACCAATTTTCAGTCCCACCAGCAATACATGAGTGTGCCTTTTCCCCCACATCCTCACCAACACTTATTGTTGTTTGTATTCTTAATAGCTGCCATTCTGACTGGAGTGAGATGAAATCCTAGTTTTGATTTGCATTTCTGTAACTGCTAGAGATGTTGAATATTTTTTCATATATTTTTTTATTGTATATCATCTTCCAAAAAGTGTCTGTTCAGTTCTTTGGCCCACTTATTGACTGGGTTATTTGTTTTTTGGGGTGTTAAGTTTTTTTGAGTTCTTTATGTACCCTAGAGAATAGTGCTCTATCTGATGTGCATGTGGTACAAATTTGCTCTCATTCTATAGGCTCTTTTCACCTCACTGATTGTTTCTTTTGCTGAGAAGAAGCTTTTCAATTTGAATCCATCCCATTTATTGATTCTTGATTTTATTTCTTGCACTATAGGAAACTGCTATATATACACAATGGAATATTACTCAACAATAAAAGAGAATAAAATCATGGTATTTGCAGGTAAATGGATGGAGTTAGAGAATATCATCTAAGTGAAGTAAGCCAATCCCAAAAGACCAAAGGCCAAACGTTTTCTCTGATAAGTGGATGCTGATCCATAATGGGAAGGGGGTGTGGGAGGAATAGAGGAACTTTGGATAGAGCAAAGGGAAGGGAGGGGACTTGGGGGTAGGAAAGATGGTGGAATGAGATGGACATTATTACCCTAAGTATATGTATGAAGACACTAATGGTGTGACTGTACTTTGTGTATAACCAGAAACATGAAAAATTGTGCTCTGTATGTGTACTATGAATTGAAATGCTTTCTGCTGTCATGTATAACAAATTAGAATACATAAGTACATTTAAGAAAAAAAAGATGGAATTGGGCTGAAGTGAGAGGTTCAGTGGAGTGGGTTGCCATTTGAAACCCCTGTGGATTTAGGAACAGCTGCGAAGCTGCTTTGGGAAGTTTGGTGGCCATGTTATTCTTTCTTTCTTTCTTTCTTTCTTTCTTTCTTTCTTTCTTTCTTTCTTTCTTTCCTTCCTTCCTTCTTTCTTTCTTTCTTTCTTTCTTTCTTTTTATTGGCACGTAATAATTGTACATAGTTATGGGATAGGGTTTTGTCCTAGATACCTAGAGCACAAGGCAGCTTAGCAAGAAGACTCACTCTGCTTCACCTTAGCAGATCACTCACCCTGCATGGAAATCCTTCATGACATTGCAGCAACACTGGCACATGGCTTTCCATCAAGTTGTACCTGCACCTTGCCTTCTGTCCCCTGCTTACTCTTTCTGCTACCAGTGAACTGACTGCCTCTCTGTTTCAAAGAACTGTTTCATTGAGTTCAGTATGAGGAGTACATACACACGCATGCACGCACACACTTGGCTCGCATGCGCACACACAATTTCAATCTTTACCTTTGTCTCCTACTGCAGCAAGTGCTCTAGAAGATGGATGACACCATCGCATTGAAAAGTTCATTATTGAATAACCACAATTATACATCTGCATAGTGACCTCTGGGGACCCAAGCATGAAAAAATGAACTGTTTTTCTCCCTGCCCTTTTTTCTTAGTGGTAGAAATCAACTGATGTGTTCACAGGAATTGGATTGTATATGATACTTGGGAATGACACAATTCTGAGAGCTTATAAAATACCAGTTAAACATTTGCTTTGCTTAATGCTTTAAACCTTTCCAAGAGTGCTCCCATGCATTATCATTTTAACCTTCAAAATAGCAAGGAGAAGCAGATATTACCTTTTGCTGCTGAGAAAACAGGTCAGCACTAGGAAACAAGGTAATGCAGAACCAGTATTAGAATTCCAGTCCTAGGCTGCAAATATAGCTTAGTGTTAGAGTGGCTGCCTAGCATGCACAAGGCCCTAGGTTTGATCCCCAGCATTGCAAAAGGAAAAAGAATACCCATTTTCTGGTACATCCCTCAGCACCCTGATTCAAAGCTGTGGCCATTAGAAAGTATTTAAATATTTGCATGATTACCTGCTCCCCACTTCCCCATGCACAGGCCATTGAAACCTAGTTAATGAAAAAATGACAGAATTTACCAGCATCAGTAATTTCCATGCTGTATGTATGATACTGATAAGTGAGAAATTAACTAATAATCCAGTACAGCATGAACATCTATCCAATGTCCTGTGTGTTATTTATTAGTAATTAATCGAGCAATAGATACAGCAGGGAATTTGGTGATTCTACACAGAAATGAAGCAAGGTTTCTCTATCATTCTTCTCTCTGCCTAGTCATTGGCCATCCTGTTAGAATGGCATTGTTTATGAAAAGTCACACAGGACTTCTAAGATAAGGAGACATGAATTCTGATACCCCCTCTGACACAATGTAATTTAGGCTGTTACTACACCTTTATGAATTTGACCTTTTTTTTTTTATAAAAATGAGGTGTCAAGTTTTATTTTGTGCTTTCATCTTTGCCCTGTGTGATCTGAGTCCCTACTTGCTGTTCTTTATCATGTTATCCTCCTTTATAACATCCTTTCCACCCACCCTGGGCTGAGGGACTGCAGTGAGGGTATCAGCAATATATTAAAAATCAATATTATATATCGGGTTGGGGTGGCGGCTCAGTGATAGAGTGCTCGCCTCACATGTGTGAAGCCCTCTGTTCAGTCCTCAGCACCATATAAAAATAAATAAATAAAGGTATCATGTCCATCTACAATTAAAAAATATTTTAAAAAATCAACATTATATAGACCAATTTGTAGATCTTATATGATATTCCCTCTGCTGTTTAATTCCACTAAATTACATTTTTATGTTAACTTAATAGGCTAATATTTTATGAACTTGTAAGATTGAATGTACAGAATGAAATCAATATTTCTGATAATTACTTGATGGGGGTGGGGAGGTTCACTAGAAAGTCATTTAAAACTTGTAGACTGATATTGATTAAAATTAGTGTCCTAAAGAGTTAGAATATCTAATTTTCAGGGTTCCCACCCCCCACCTTGGTTTATTCTATAGCTTAGGTAAAAATTGTTGCCCTAGTAGTTACACTAACATTTATCAGGTAATTTTCTTTACTAGATTTAGGGAAGAACCATTAGTTTAGAATCAGAGAAATCTCTGTATCCCTGTATTGGGTATTTGAGGCTTTATTGCTGCAATTTAATATTTTTATCTGGGGTGTTCTAAAGAATAAGCTCACAGTTTTCTCTTTTGGAATTATCAGAATCTGCCTTTGTATCTTTCCATATTCATCTCATTCAAGCATTTATGGATGGCCCTAAAAATATCAGTAAGTCCTTATAATTGTTGAATATAATACAACAGTGTCCCTCAATTCTAGCCACGCATCAGAATGCATTCTTTAAGAGTTCAGAGATGTTGGGGAGATAAAAAGGATAGTAGAATGAAGCAGACAAAAAAAAAGACTTCGGAGATGATTTTGATCACCTCTCCCCTGTTGAAAACCATAGCTCTCAACAAGAGTGTTAGGTTTCATTTCAGGAGAAAGATACTACATTTGTTATTGATGAGCTCATCTTTTACAGAGAAGGAAACTGAGGCTGTGGAAGGTTAGATCCCAGACCACACCCCAAAGAGGTTAGCTTCCAACTGTCTGGTATCTCCACTAAGATGGGCAGTCACAAGGCTCGTGCTGTTTTATAACCTGGTGTCTTTGTTACGTTTAAGACTATCATCAAAAATAAAATTGAAAACATAGTGTATTGTGCCAATTGTGGGACCATGACGAGTCAGAGTTAGGTGAATACTCCCTTCATTTTAGAAACCTGAAGGCCCAGAAGTATTAAATATCCTATTAAGGACATACCAGTAGTTGTCACATAGTCTGGAGATAAATAAAAATCTAAATTCTTTCACTGTGTAACTCTTAGCACCTTTCTCCACGTGCCATCAAGTTCATCATCATGGGCCAGGGGATAGCGTTGCCCTCTGACACATGATTACATGAACCTTCTGACCTGCCTAAGAAGCCAACTCGGCCATCAGCAGAGTTGGCCCAAAGAAGAGGGTTCAGGAAGATAGTCTCACCGCCGAGAATGGGTCCCCTTGGCACGGTAGCTTGAGCTAGGTGATGAGATTAGCAAGTTGTCAACTCAGTGAGGAAGCAGGAATTTGTTGTGGGACAAAGGGTACAGATAGAGCAGGAACTAGCAGCCTGACAGTGCCAGCCAGAGGAGAGTGGCCAGATGCTACCTCCACGTCTTCATTGACCTCTGCCAGCCATGCCTTCTATTTGGACATTTTTACCAAGGCAGATACAATGGGATATACTTTTTTTTTTCTTTTTAGAAGGATGACAGATTATTAAAAGCCACCTTTCATTCTTCATTTTATCTAGCATGTCATGCCATAATCTGGATGTACTACAGATGTATTATATGATTACAAGTTCTTGATGCCTGTGGATACCCCCGCCATGGCATAAGCATTTGTGGGAGGTAACATTTTCCTAAGAAATGTTTTTGGTATCATTTCTGTCAGCCTTGTCCCACTAATGAGGAAGACGGCATGGTAGGACAGGAAAAGCACAGAGCTGGAGGTCTGCCACTCTTTACTTTCACACTGGCCATAAGCCACCTAACCCTGGCTTGCTTTGCTTCCTCATTACTATAGTTGGGATCTTAAATGTCCTCCCAAGCTCATGTGTTAAAGACTTATTCACCAGTCTGTGGCACTATTATAAGGTGATAGAACCCTTAGGAGATGGGGCCTAGTGGGAGGGAGTAGGATTATTGAGGATAGTGAGACCTCAACCCCCATCCTCCTCCCCTCCCCCACCCTTTTGCTTCCCAGCCACCACAGGAGAATAGCCTCTTCTCCTGTGTATTCCCACCATAATGTATGGTGCTGCCACAGGCCCAAGGCAACAGGGCCAAGTGACCATGGCCTAAAACCTCTGAAACCATGAACTAAAGTAACTTCTCCTTTTAAGTGATTCTCCCGGTTACTTTGTCCTAGTGATGGAAATCGGACTTAACACCTCACTCATGTCTAAAATGAATCTGGGTTAGTGATTTGTCTCTGAGATTCTTATACTTTGTGGATACCATCGTTCATGGTGACAATAATATGATAATGATACTTTCATTTATCCTTTAGATATGAGTATATAGCCTTCTACATCCACAAGGCCGTGCTAGATGCTGTGGGCAGTGCAGCAGTGAATCCCACAAAGATCCTCCCCGCCTAGAGCTTTCCGTCCAGCCTGGGAGATAAATCAGAGCTCAGATAATTCTCCCAAAATACCAGTTTGGGAAGCACATGGAAAAATAAGCTTGTATTTATGAAGTGCCTCTGTCCTAGGGATTCTATTTGATACTTTGTGTACATTTAATTTTAATTTTCACAATAATTGAGCTGAGTAGGTATTACTGTCCCATTTTATAAATAAGGAATCATTTATTCAGAGAATAAATAATCTGCACCTAGTCATTGAACTAGCAAGTTGAGCCAGGATTTAGAAAAACAAATCTTTCTAATTCCAAAGCTTGTGTTTTTCTATAGAACAGTAGAACAATGCTGCCTTCTGATAAGATGTATAGTGACTTGATAACAGAAGATAATATGTGCCATCTAGGACAAAGAAAGCACATTTTGGTAGAGGAGCCATTTGCACATGGACCTAAAAATGGTGGAGTTGGTATGTGTGAACTGCAGGGAATGTTTCCAGCAGGGCATTAGAGAGGGAAGGTAGTGGGCAGCTAGAAGCCCGTATGTATGTCCTCAACTCAAGGTGTGAGCAATACCGTAGGAGTTGGGGTAGGTCAGTGGGTAGGTGGAGGTTTCAGAAGTTATTTAAAAGGCAAATTTGGAGCCATTGAAGATTTGGAGTAAGAGGTTGAATAAGTTGAGGTCACATCTAGCCACTGCCTTGGAATACTAGTGAGGACAAGGATTGAGTGGGCTGCTAGGGGCTGCCATTTGAAATGGGAGATCAGAAAGGAGAGGAGTCATGGAAAAGAAAACCATATGTTTCTCATACAGTGGTGTCATCAGAAAAATCACACCTAAGCACAGGAACAGACCTGAGAGACACAATGAGAACTCTGGTTTTAGTGACTCTGAAAGCAAGAGGTTGCTTCAACTGTAATTCTAGAACTCTGGAAGGTGCCAGGCCCTGAGCATGTAGGGTCATGCACTTTCAGGGAGCTGAAACGATGAAATAAATTTCTTGCATTCTGCTCTCCCCAGAGTACCCCTCACATTTGTTACCACGTGTGTTTCCTGTGGTGGCCAAAGGAGAAACACAAATAATAATCATGCTAATAGATAGTGAGTACCTATTGTACTGTGCCTCAGACCTCACGTCCCTAGGAGATATGTGTTGCTATTCCCTCTATTTTACATAGGAGGGAGCCGGCTTAAAGTTAAATAAATTAACCAAGGTCACACAACTAGAAAAGGGAGAGCCCAGGTCTGATCACCTTCAGGTCCTCAGGCTTGGTTAAACCAAGAAGGAAATGAGATCCTGCCGTAGGGGGAAAATCAGACTCAAAAAGAAAAACAGAATTGCAAAGAGTGCAGATATGGTCAGTCTGTCTGTTTCCTAGTGTACCGTTCAAAACTGAATATAAGGATTGAGTGTGGAGTTGCTTTGAATGATGTGTGCTTATTAGCTCACTGCCATTAGCAATCACCACCTTCCCCAAAGCTTACATAGTGAGCTTTATGGAACAGATGGCTGCCATGCATTACTGCCTCTTAATACCCCATATTTCTTTGCCTGAAACACGAGTGAACACCTGAATGTCAGCGAGGACTCAGGCACACCGAGGCATGATGCGTCTGTTCAGCTGCTTCCGTGAATGAAGAATTAACATTTAACATTTGCCCTTTTTACATTTATCCTAGAATTTCTTGACATTTTTTTTAAATTAATGTTTTACTTATGGAGAATCTTTCATAGGAGTGAGAAAGTTAGTACAGTGATGAGGTAGTAGGATACCATGTCCTTGGAATGGCTTCTGCTTGCTCATTGTGCTTGCGTGCACATGCACACATTGCACACACATATGCACTTGTATGATTTAAGAGGAACTGCATACCTGATTTTCCAGATCTAAATAATCTGTATCTTCCACATTTAAATTGCTTCAAATTCAAATGATCCTCCTGCCTCTGCCTCCCAGTCATAGTTCAGGGGAAAGGTATACTGGAAGCACCGGCCACTTATCCCAGATACTTTTAAAAACCCCGTATGATGTCCTGATCTCCACAGCTGTTAAGGACTTTAGGGATACCTTTTTTTCCAGAAGGCATGCCAAGGTCTTTAGATTAAGTTGTCCCCCAACTGTAGTGTTTGGAGAATGTCTCTCTGGACAAGTTCTAAGGACCAGTAGTTTGAGCTGTGACTTTGAAAACAGACATCTGAGGTTTACAGTATGCTGCTATCTGACCTTGGCTAACCACTGAAAGTCTCCCTGGAGTCAGTTTCAGCGTCTGAGATAATGAGCCAGACGCCATCCTTGATAACTGTGTCCTCAGGACCTATAAGAATTAATGAGCTGAGGCTATAGAGCACCATGAGAGTCTGCAGTTGAAGGGCCTCTCATAGGAAGTCACCATTGCAGGACTTCTTCGTTAGCATGTTTTCCCCACATAGCGTGGTTTCTAGCAGGTCCTCATTTTATGATCCTCACCACATTAGTACCCATTTCATGTGTAATTTTGAAAAACAAAGTATCACACATACTAATGGAAGCTTCTCGAATTATTAATGAGCACTCAGAACAGAAAAGTAAATTCGCTAAATATTACTCATTTATCTGAAATATGGTGTCATATAAAAATACAATAATTAATGGGAAATTTCAGGCTTAAAGTACAGTTTAGAAATATCAAACAAGCGTTATATTAAAAATAAAATTTTGTTAAAGGAGCTATTATAAAGTGTTCAAGAAATGAAAACTTGAGTTCTGAAAAAAAGAATCCAAAACTCCACATTGAAATTCATTATAAATGGCAAAGCAGTTAATATATACTTTTATCTATTTATCTGTCCATATAGATCAATACATTCATAGGTTTAATTTGCATTTTTTTAATTATGTTTCTTATATAAATGGAAAATTATTTCAAATAAGAGGCTATCATCTTTAAGAATTACAGTTGAAATAGTTTGAAAAGAACTGATTTTCTTTTTGGTGTCGTTTGGTTTGGTTCTTGAGATGCAGAATTGTTTTGATGCCCAGGCTGGGTTTCAAACTCCTGGACTTAAGTAATCCTCCTGCCTCTGTAACCAAGTAGCTAAGGCCACAGGCATGTGCCACTGCACCCAGCTGTGAGAGAGGTGATTCCTTAGCTGCTACAAAGCATTATGTGTATGTGTATGATGTCTACATGTATATAAGTATGTCTCCTCCCTGGGTAAATATTACTACCCATCATCTAATCTGAAAACTTTCCTTATATTAAAATCTTTTTCATTATTTTTCTTACTTTTTTATCCTTATTTTGCTCTTAACATTTAGCTTCTTGTCACTCAGCTCTTGGTCTCTGTCTCTTCTGCTTTGGGAGGCCCACTTGGCTTTGTTGCAGTCTGTCACTCTTTGACCATAGGTAGGATGCTAGGGACACCCCAGAAGCTGAGAATGATCAGCTGAGAGGAAATATACCTTGCTCCAGCCATGACCTAGTCCCATTCAAACCTTGGCAAATACTTCAGCTTAATTCAGTGGCTCGGGAGGCTGAGGCAGGAGGATCGTTAGTTCAAAGCCAGCCTCAATCACTCAATGAAGCTCTAAGCAACTCAGCAAGACCCTGTTCCTAAATAAAATATATATATATATATATATATATATATATATATATATATATATATGGCCTGGGGATGCAGCTTAGTGGTTAAGTGCCCCTGGGTTAAATCTCAGATACCAAAAAGAACAAAATTGGGGACAAAAGCCCCCAGCCTATGACTGTTCCCAAGAGGGCATGGATCTAGGGTGTTAGACCATCTGCCCTTGGTCACTCATCCCCACAGAAAGAGCAGAGACAAAAAACTGTTGTAGACACCACACCTAAACATGTGTTCAACATCAGTCACGCCTACTCTTGATGAAAAGCTTTAGACTCTTCATCACAGTTGTTAACAACTCCTACAAGAATAGGATTCCAGTAGCTCAGGAAACAGAAGCAAGAATTGACAGGTGGGATTACACTGCAAAGCTTCTGCACAGCAAAGAAAACAATGAACGGACTGAAGAGACAACATACAGAAAGGGAGAAACTCTTCGCCAGCTATTTATCTAACAGAATATTCATCAACATGATATATAAAGAACTCAAAAACATCACCAATGCAGGGCATGGTGGCACACACCTGTAATCCCAGCAGCTCTGGAGGCTGAGGCAGGAGGATCGAAAGTTCAAAGTCAGCCTCAGGAGCATGGTGAGGCTCTAAGCAACTAAGCAACACCCTGTCTCTAAATAAAATATAAAAAAGGGCTGGGGATGTGGCTCACCGGTTGAGCACCCCTAGGTTCAGTCCCTAGTACCAAAAAATTGTTTTTAAAAAAATCATCAAAAGAATAAGTATTCTAATCAAAAATGGGTATATGATCTGGTCAGACACTTCTCAAAAGAAAAAAAAATACCAATGGTTGTCTTCATTCCAAGGTTACAAGAATGGTTCAATATATAAAAATGGCCAGGGGCTAGGGCTGTAGTTCAGTGGCAGAGTGCTTGCCTAGCATGTGTGAGGTTCGATCCTCAGCGCCACATAAAATAAATAAACAAAATAAAGGCATGCTCTCCATACACAATTAAAAATAAATAAAATGGCCAGTAAATGTATGAATATATGATCAGTATTCTTAGCCATCAGAATTCTCAGCTCTTGGTCTCTGTCTCTTCTGCTTTGGGAGAAGCAGTGAAATACAGTGAAATACAAATCACAACAACATTGAGATTCCTTAGTCAGAATGAGTTTCATTAAAAAAAAAAACTAATACTGGTAAGAATGTACAGAAAAAGAAGCCCTTATGCATTCTTGGTGGGAATATACAACAGTATGGTAAATGGTATGGAGGGTCCTGAAAAAAACAAAGCTAGAGAACTAGCATGTGTTCCAGCTAATTCACTTCTGGGTATTTATCCAAAGAGAATAAAGTCAGCATACAGAAGAGAGCTCTGCATACCCATGTTTATTGATGCACATAATAGACAAGATATTGAATCAGTTTACAGGTGAGTATTTAAGAAAATATTGAATATGTCACAATGGAGTATTATTCAGCCATAAAGAATGAAATCATATTATTTGCAAGAAAATGGATAGGATTGAAGAACATAAGGTTAAGCAAAACAAGCAAGACACAGAAAAGTACAGCAAGTTTTCTTTTATATGTGGAAACAAAGAAAAGATGACTTACTTTCAGGTTATCAGGGAATGAAGAGGAGACCAAGGCAGGCAGTTAAAAGAAGGTAGAAGTGAGGGTAAGCATGATCAATACATGATACATGCACACTTGGAAACGTCACAGTGAAATCCATTTATCTGTACAATTAATAAGCGTAAATAAAAATAAGTAAATCCTTTCTAGGAAGAAAATAAAAGCATATTTGGTTGCTCAGAGTCCTAGCTCCCCCACAGCACAAGGCTATCATACTACAGACATCTGATCATCTTGGGTCTTGTAAAGGCATTTGTGTCTCTGTTTTCATGCTTTCGGTAAATGTTGAGGCATTGAGTGGTCAGTAATGGAGATAGGTCCCCGCTCCCATGAGCTTATGGTCTACACTGTCAGGCATTAACATAAGCACACAGTGAGAATGTCGCAACCAGCAACCAGCCATTTGTAATAAGTGCTACAGGGAGGGCTGCCTGGGAGATGGCAGTGGACACCAGGAGAGGATGTCTTCTGAGCAAGGGACAGTTAGTCGGGGACCTGGCAACAAGTAGAGGTAAGTGGAGGGGAGCCTGGGAAAGGGCAGGCAGCCTGAGGAGAGACAGTCTGTATAGCAACCCAGAGTGCTATGCCACTTGGTCCATTCCAGGAACCAAAAGAAGAGAGGAATTGTTTTCCTGGTCCACATGGGAGGGAGTCTCTTTATCCTCAGCTGCCAACTGATTTACAAAAGAAAAGTTGAACAATAATCTCTCATCAGTGCAGCTGTTAATGAGACCTGGTGCTTCTAGAAAAATTAGGCCTAACAAAGTACCATGCTGTTATTTCCCTGGGAAAATAAGAGAGAGAGAAGTGAGACAGAGGGCACAGCACCTGACTTGGCTCGCAAACACAGGGAAGCTAGCAGTGGGGAGAAGGAAACTGAAAGGTCTTGTGACTGGTAATCTTTATTTCTGTCTCCCGTCTTCCTTTAACCAAAGATTAAAAGGAATACATTAATGAAACAATCATGTGAACATAAATAAAATTTGGTTAATCACAGGCTATTTTTTATTAATATGGGGCCTTATATTTTTCTGGACATTGTGGGGTAACCCACAGTTTCAAATCTGAACTCACATTGATTCTGAGCAAAAGGGACACTCATTCACTTCACGGACACAGCATTTTAGATGAAGACCTAAATGATTGCTTGTTGTGAATGTAATCAGGTACTTCTGTACCAAAACCCAAAGTTAAAATGTTAGAACATCAGTGAATTCAACTACCCATTTGTTTCCTAGAGTAGTTAACCTGATTAAAGGAAATCCCAACAAATGCCTGTGTTGTTAAGGTGATAAAATGAGCACATGTAAAACATAAATGTATGTTGAAATTACAAAAAAGAAAAAAGAAAGAAAAAAACTTTTAGCTCAGATGCAAATATCTCAGCAAAATTTAACCTGTCACCCAATTAACATCATTAAAATATAAAATCCCAAATTTACCAGTAGTCTCCAAACTGATAAACAAATTCAGTAAAGTAGCAGTACCAGCAGTCATGGCCTCCTGCAGCCATTTAGGTTTTTCTTCGAGTAGGAAAAGTCCTGCCTCGGAGAGGACAAGTATTGGCCAAACATTCTGTCTATCCATCCCACCTGCTATATTCTCACATGCTCTTACGCTTCTCTATATATTGATTCAAAATGACCCTTTTAAGTACTCCCCTCCTTCCCTTCCCACCCCCTCAGAATCTAACTAGTCTGGGTTGGTTAATTCAGTAGCCCAGAGACTTCCTGGCTTCACTTTGACAATGTCCTTCAAAGTATGAAAGTACCTTACCTGGCTCTTCCTCATCTACCCCTCCCTGTACTGGAGACTGAACTCAGGGCATTGTCACTGCCTCTGAGCTACATCCTCAGCCCTCTTGTTTTATTATTTTTTGAGACCTCAAACTTGAGATTCTCCTGCCTCAGCCTCCCAAGTTAAAGGTGTGCATCATTACCTAAGGTTAAATCTTCTTAACAGAGAAGAAACCGTTTCCAGATGTCCCCCATCCATCCTCCCCATTAGTCACTTGGCCAGAGTTGTGTTATATGATGCTGCCCAGGCTTTGTTGGGTGTGAGGAGACCGGGCAGCTTTGGGATGGGCTATTGATAATCTCAGCCACACTGAGTCCACTACAGAGAGCCTGGGAATGTGCACTCCACAAGTACTGCAGGTGTTACCTAGTGATACTGGTGAAACAAACACTTGTGAATCCTGGCTCTCCATTACCAGCTCTGTGACCTGGACAAGTTCCTATATTTAATTTCTCTGCATCGAAGTTTTCTCATTGCTAAAAAATGAAGACAATAATATCTCCCCCAGAAGATGACGTGAAATGTAATCTGAATGCAATTGCCAGACACAGGCCTGTTATTTGTTACCAGTAAGGTCTAATCTTAAGTCTAATCAACAGCAGACCCCTCAGCACTTTGCACAGCGTATTCTATTCACAGGCATGAAGGTACTAGGACTGGGTAGGGGAAGAATACTGCTAAAGTGCTTCCAAACGTCCAGGCTTCCAATATGTGGCGTCAGTCTGTGGTTCAGTACCCACAGCCTAATAGCTTAGGAAGTTCTAAGGAACAGCATTATAACCACCATATGCATTACGAGGAGATTAGAATATTTTAAGCAATTAGACGATAATGTAAGTATTATTAAAGGAATTACAATAATAAGAAGTAATTGTAGAGAGTTGATAATGGAGACATAGTGTCCAGGTAAAAGATTTAATTCAAACACAACCCTCTGACAGAAGGGAATGCCAATGGGAGTGGAAAGTATACAAGAACCTGAAAGATTGTTTAATGGCTGGCTAAATTTGCTGGTTTAGGTTCTAGAGAGAATTGTGATCTAGCAATATGGATTTAACAGTCAATATTATAGCATAGGTTATGAAACCATGGGTGTAAGTGAGACCACGGGCAGTGGATGTCAAAGACATATTGGTGACTTTCCTAATGTTTCATACCATTGCACAACAATATGTGTGCAGAATAGTCATGAGGAAAGTGTCAGATGCTGGATCTTAGTTCTTGCTCCATTTCAGTCCTGACTCCATGTGAAATTAAGCCCGTCTCTTAATCTTTAAAAAACTCAGTTTTCTCTCTTGCAAAAATGAGAATAATCGTACTTACTTTATAGAACCATTGTACATTGTGCATGAGATAATACGATTAAACTAGTTGGCATTCCACCTGGCCCAGAAGAACTAGTCAGTAGATGTGATTATCTTACCATAACCATATTTTCTTTTCTTTGTTAAAAGAGAGAAACAAAAACAAAAGATATCTGAGAAGGAGCAGGAAAGGCTTGCCTCAGACTTCAGATAATCTGACAGAATATCAGCACGCTGGTTGTGTTTGAAATGATGGGTTGGTATTTACCCCAGGCTGTGCCTGTCTTCCCTGCTCTCTCTAGAAACTACCTTACGGCTGCAGACAAGATGATGGGGCCTGCCCTTCCATGTTCTCCAGTGGGGGCATTTCCTTCTCTGGGGACCACCCCATTAAGCAAGCCACACTTTGGGCTTATACTAGAAATTCTGTGGCCTGCATCTCCTTACTGTCAAACTTCAAAACATCCCAGGAGGTCAGACCTAAAAGAAACTGAAGACACTCAGTGTGGCCTTGCTGTGAAGACACTCACAGCCAGAAAGGGACCACAAAGAGCCTTGAAGTGCCACAAACACATCTGTTCCTGCTCCTGCTTCCAGACAGTTCTAGATACGTATTCTTTGAATTGGTGAAGGGTTCCCCTAGCCCCCAACGTCATGGCTAGCTAGGATTTTCTGGAAAAGAGGGGAAGAAAAGCACTGTGATTTCATATCCCACAGGAGAATTTCACTTTATTCCTCACAAATAAGCCGTTCCTTTTCCTTGGGCAAGCTGAGGCAAGCCCTCTCTCTTGCCCAAAACTCGCCTGCATGTCGGAGCAGTGATTCTGAGCTAGACATAGCCATAAGGAAGAAATCCAGGGAACAGCAGTCAGAGCTGGGGAAGCCCCAGATGACTTGGCCTTGAAGAACCATCTGACAGGCATTTGCTTTTCCTCACACATACTCCGTAAGCCATTCTGACGATGTGGTCACATCAAATCTCTCATCTTCTCTAAGCATTTCTTTTTCTGGGTATGAAGCAGCTCTTTGGGGAAGAAAGCAATTTGATGTTAGGGGTTCCTTTGAGCCTTGGGAATTAGGCTTCAGAATCTTGGAATGTGAGCTCAGCTGCTGGTGGAAAATACACTGTGAATGTTTTATTCAGTAATGCATATATAACATTGAGCAGGATCCAAATACATAAATCACTTATACAATAGCTGTTGAGAAGTACCTTCCAGCAGCATTTCAGAACCTAGCTGCCAGAATCACTCACAAAGTCCTCTAGTGCCATCTGCTGGCCAAATTTTATATTCTGGTAAGTTCTAGGTAGTTCCTATTTTTGGTCGTTTTTCCCAACCCACACCCCAACCTCTTCATAGTTCTTTAACATTTTGGGGGGATAAAATTTGCCCCACCAACACTGAATTGCCCTGTATTTTTGAAGATTGCAGAGGAGACCCTTCACACCGTAAAATGCTAGCAGATGGCACGGTGGCACACACCTGTAATCCCAGCAAGTCAGCAAGACCCTATCTCAAAATAAAAAAGGGTCTCAGGCTATAGCTCAGTGGTAGGTGCCCCCACTCTCTGGGTTTAATCCCAGTGCGGGGGGGAATGCAGGACAGAAAATACAGGGCAGAGAGATGACAAAGCAAATTTTACCCCTTGGACTCTGTACGTGGGCTCCGTGCCAGCCTGCATCTCAAAGCTCAGGACTTGGTACTCAGTCTGTCTTTATAATGGGTCCTGTCATTGCAATTATCAGCCTTTCAGTGTCTTTGTATTATAATCACCAATATATCACATCAAAGAAATAGAGACTTTTTACATTACCAGCAAAACCTGCCCACAAATAAGCCTGGGCTTACCCACTTACAGGCCTAAAGATTGACTCCAGCAACAATTTTCCCCAGAAGTTTCTGTGAATCATTAGAGTCAGCAGACAAATTTGGTCACCTACTTAAGAATGGCCACCATACCAAGAGTGATAGTGGAATGCTGACCGGGCATCAGACTCTTGTAAACTGAAGGTCTACTTGCACTGCAGTTCTTGACTTCTGTCGTATGGCTACAGGCCATATGTTGGAGTGCCAACAGCTGTCACCTGAGCCTTCTAAATTGAATTATCAGCATCGCCCTGAGCCATTCTGAACTTGAGGTGGCATCAAGGTCTCACCACCTCTGAAACAAAACACATGGCATCCCAGCCCCTGGAAGCTTTATGAAAGGCCGGCAGGATATCCAAAATGCAGCCAGGTAGTGAGTCAGGGTAGGGCCATAACTCAGGAATGCTGACCAAAAAATAGGAGACCACCCTTGGATGTGGCCTCTATGAGACACTTGCAAGGCAGGCAGACTTCAGGGCCACGACTAGAGATGTTCAAGTCTTCATGGGCAGAGGCAGAGGCATTCCAAAAACTGAAGTTATGTGGCAGAGTTGTTAAAGCATACTGGGCTCTTCCAATCTAGTCAAGGCTGTAAGCACCAAAGAGATGTTGTCAGTTAACATTACCTCCAAATATAAATGCTCAGCATGGGGGGAGGGGATAATCACCATTTCGAATTTAAAGGGAAAATCTAAATTTTATTTAATTTTATTCAAAATTTAAATTTAAATCAGGTGGCCTTGTCACTTTGATTAAACTATGGAAGTGTATTCTTCTGTAAACTTCTAAGGTTTCTCTAAAAACTTAAGAGCGTTAAAAACAACAATCCTCACTTATAGAACCAGGTCAGGAATTCAGACCGTGCTTGTCAAGGATGACCCGTGTTGCTCCACAGTGACTAAATCTTAGCTAGAAGACCTGAATGCTAGGGGCTGGAATCATCTCATTCATTACTTGCCTGGCGACTGATGCTGGCCTTTCCAGGACTGTCAGCCAGAACATGCTCACACAGCCTCTCCCTGAAGCCTGGACTCCCTCCCAATATGGTAGCTGGGTTCCTGGAGCCAGAATCCCAACAAAGAGCCAGGCAGAAGCCATATTGCCTTCAGGACATAACCTTAGAAGTTGTACAGGATCACTTCTGGTCAAGGTCATAGAACCTGTCCAGGCTTAAGGAGAATGAACTGAAACCCTGTCTATGGAGCAGGGTCAAGCCACATTGTGGGATGGGCATGTGGGGTGCAGGGCTGTTTTGAAAGACAGTGTCAGCCACACTTGTTTAATTTATTACTCTGGATCACATCGCTACACTCATACAGCCTCAGGGAGCATGTCATAGACCCTCAGTGGCCACCAGACGGGTTTGTGTCAGATGACTGGATGGGGCAGCTTTAGTTCTGGTTTTCTCTCCCAATTTCAGTTTGACCAGTTCTTAGCTTCATTGGGTTTGTTTCTTCTTCCTGAAAACAATGAGTCTGAGCTCCGACTAGGGGTATAGCTCAGTGGTAGAGCCTGTGCCTAAAATATGTAGGGCTCTGGGCTCCATCTCCAACATCAGAAAAAGAAAAAGGAAGACAGAGATGTAAACCAGTGATCATTAGCCCTTTTTTAATATTTATTTTTTAGTTGTAGGTGAACACAATGTCTTCATTTTACTTTATATGGTGCTGAGGATGGAACCCAGTGCCTCATGCATGCCATGTGAGCGCTCTGCCTCTGAGCTACAACCCAGCCCAGCCTTTTTTTTTTTTTTTTTTTTTTTTAAACATCCATGTTTTTCATAGTTCTGGGACAGTAAAAGTTTGAGAAAGCCTCCCTCAGATTCTTTTTTGTTTATTATTCTAATTTGTTACATATGACGACAAAATGTCATATGTATTCGTATTACACATGTAGAGCACAATTTTTCATATCTCAGGTTGTATCAAAAGTATATTCACACCATTCATGACATCATACATGTACTTAGGGTAATGATATCCATCTCCCTTGTATTCTCTTTTTCCCTTGAGAATTCTGAGTTCGATGATCTTTAAAATTCCTCTCTACTCCCCAATTCCTGTCGGAAGCTGCCACACAGGAGCTGAGCCCTCCCTGGCTTTGAGTGATGAAAATGTGGAGACTGGCTTCCCTGACCCAGAGGCAGGTAGATCCCCATCTCCTCTCAGCAGAGGAGCAAAGCTTTGGGAGGGGCCATTACCCAATGGAATGGGCTGCCCTCTTGTTCCTTTGTAATACTACCCGTGACCTTTTGTGGAAAGAACATTCCATGGAACCTCCCTTTATGTGTCCCCCCATATAAGAATAAAGAATTCAGATGGTGCTCTCTATTTGCAATGGACCCCTAAGATCAAGAGCCATCACAGAACCCAAAGAAAAAGGTATTTTCTGTCTGTGTGTAATTATTTTGTGCCAACCCAATTTCACCTGGAGTAACCCTGACAGATTTAGTCGCATGTTGCAGCAATTTCCCATGAGCATTGAGACCTTGAATGTAATCCTTGGTCTTTGGGGTTTCCATTTCTTACTCTGTAAAATGATGGCCTAGTAAATTACCAGTGAAACTTTTTCCAGGCCTCAAATGGTAGTAATTATTTTGACTTAATAATCTTCTTTTATCCATTTCAAAACTGTTTTGCTACTGTGGATATGTGAGAATGTCAAAGAAATCCTGTGGTTACAAGTTCCTACCCCAACTCTTCTCAAAGAGAAGAGTCTTTTCCTTTCTGTGAAACATCAGAAACACAGAATGGCTTTTGTGGCAAGAAGAATCTTGGAAGTCATCGTACTCCATTTTCTCTAATTGAGAAAACAGGGCCAGAGACTAGTGACTTTCCCAAGGTCAGAGGATGAGTTAGAAGCAAATCAGTCTAAAGTCCCATTATCCAGGGCAACATGCTTCACTGTGCAATATCATCCTTTTAATAGAAGAAAAAAGAAGGTTTTGTAAAAGTATAGATTTTCAGACATGAAAACTCTAGATTAAAAAGCTGAAAGTCCAACATACTTATAAGCAAAGGTAATTATGATCACCCACAGAGGTTTTTAGTGTTATTTCTTTGGAGAAGAACAATGTTTGAATACTTCCAGAACTGTTATTTAAAAAAAAAAAAAAAAAAAAAAACACTGGCAGGCTTTTTTATCAATGAGGTTGATTATGAAGGTGGAGGGAGGTGGCATGAGGGAGGCAATTTTGCTAAATTATAAGGCAGGAAAAAGGTTCCACATTTTGGTGTCAATCCATTGTCTTTTTTATTTTTATTGTGATAAAATACACATAAAATTTACCATCTTAACCATCTTTATAAGTGTCTGTGTTATACTGTTAGATCTAGGAAGTGATCAATAAAGAAAATGCTAGACCTCGTTGGTACAGAATGGCTTTTCTGAGCCCAATTCCATACTTCAGATACTGGGTCTAGAACTACACAGTATAAATACCCTTGAAACACAGTGAGATACTTTTGATTTGTAAACTACTTAGACCACATCCTACTTTGTCTAAACCTGTATTTTGGTCTCCTCTAATGCTAATACCTGTGTAGTATGAATATATTCATTAAATACAAATGAATTCCTCTTCCTCAAAATGTTTTATGAGTCCTGCCAAATTTTGATCGAGCTTTACTAAAAATCTTATGCAATATTAGACACAATTATAGTAAAAGTGTCATTCAAGGCTAAAGTTTTAAACCATTTAGTAATACCCTTCAGTTTACTACTCCAGTTCGTGTTTTTTGTAAATAAAGTACAAACTACGTCATGAGTGGAACTTGATATTTTCTTTTGTCGGTCAGTCAGCATTTTAGGTGTGATATGTTCTCCATGTTTCTGGAACCGCTGGTAATGAGATAATTTGAACTTTGACTCTATTAAATGAGGTGAAAGTGCAGTGGTTGCCTGGAGAGGTCATGGGTGTTGGGCTAGCAGTTCTTCCTGAGCCAGGTCACCAACTGTTGTCATTTAGAATGGCTATTTTCCCTCTATAAGCTTTGCCTTCTTGTCCCTGCAACAGAGTGGTATTTTTTCTCATAATTGTGCATGTTTCTGAGGTATAATGTGATGTTTGATACTTGTCTTCATTTTAAAATGAACAAATCAGGATAATTAACATTTCTTTATTTTGAGGACCTTCAAACTCCTTTTCTCTAGTTATTTTGAGATTTCATGATAAATTATAATCACCCTGCTATGCTGGAGAACACTAAAATATATTGCTCCTCACTATTTTGGTGTTGATTATCCAGCCCCTCTCTCTGTCCCATCTCCCTGCTGTTTCCAGTCAGTGACCACTGACTCTCCACCTCTGTGAGCTCAATTTTCTAGTTTCCACATATGAGTGGGAATATATGGTGTTTGTCTTTCCGTGCCTGATTTATTTCATCCAACATAGTGTCCTCTGGTTCCATCCGTGTTGCATAAATGACAGGATTTCATTCTTTTATGGCTGAACAGTACTCCATCGTGGATATGCAAATGTCCAACAAGTATATGAAAAATTGCTCAACATTACCAGTCACTGGAGAAAAGCAAATCAGAACCACAAGGAGATACCATCTTCCCCCAGTCAGAATGGCTTTTATCAGAAAAAACAAAAAGTAACAAATGCTAACAAGCTTGCAGAGAAAGGGGAACACTTACACGTATAAAGACAATTATGACAGGAAACAATGCAGAAGCTCCTCAGAAAACTAGCAGTAGACCTACCGTATGATCCAGTGTTCCAGTACTGGGCACATACCCAAAAACAGTGAATCAGTATTTCTTAGAGATAACTGCATTCCCATGTTTATTGCAGTGCTATTCACAATAACCAAGATAATAATGTGCCTGTCAACAGCTGGATGGATAAAGATGTAGTATACATACACCAGAGATTTTAATACCTATTTACTGAGAATATTAACAAGGACAGAATTCAATTATAGATCTGAAGTGTCTCACATGAATTCCTGCAAACATAGTAGGTATTGAATTGAATTGTATTATTCTGAAATAAAACTCTCCCTTACTTTATATGTAGCAACCACTTTGAAGTCCTACTCTGATTGTTCGAAAGACCATTTCTTTAAGACTTTAAAGTTCTAACATGATTGTAGGGAACAAAATTTCTGTTAAAGGTTTTAACTCATTTCCAGCTTTTAAAACTATTCTTTTAACATCTCTAGTACTTGCTTCTATTTGAATTTCCAAAGAACTGTTCCTTTCTGCGAATCTCCTTTGCTCTTCCTTCCCTGGGCCATAGAGTAAATGTCATGTCTGGTACCAGGTTTATTTTCTGTTGCAGCTAGGTGTTTCTTCGAATTTCAGTGGGGAACGAGTTAGCGCTCTTTGTATAATACACAGCTGTCACAGTATGCTGTATTAGGTTTCTTGTGACAGTCTGGAAATCATACATGTAAAACATAATTCTTAATGGCTACTAATTTTTAAACTCTTTCAGGAATTAGTATCATTTTCTCTTTATACAAATGTATGTAATGAAACATTATTTGCTGATTAAACAGTAATAAAGGGATGTCACATGCTGCAGCTCAGTGTAGAAGTCTCCTGGAAACATGATGCCACATGAAAGAAGCCAGGCCTATGGACGGAAGAGGCAGATTCATAGATTAGGAAAGAGATGAGTGGTTGCCGGTGGCTGGGGTCGTTAGGAGGCCTGAGGAGTGATGGGTGACTCGGATTTTTGTTATTATGACCAAATACCTGAGGCAGGCTACCTTATTTAAAAATAATGCAGGTTTATTTTGGCTCAGGTTCTTAAGGTACAAACAGCATGACACAAGCTCTGCTGGAGTCCCCACCGCCAGCCAGGCTGCAGCACGTCCTGACAGGCTCATGTGTACATCTCCATCTATTTGGTTTCTCTCCCTACAAAATAGCTAGGACTCAATCATGAGGTCTCCACCCTAATGATCTAATTTAACCACTTTGCAAAAGACCAGCCTCTAAACTTAGTCTGTTAGGTTTCCACATCCTTAATCCAATTAACCCAAAACTTTGGGAATTAAACTCCTGCATGAGTTTGGAGGGACAAACCCCATTCAAACCATGGGAGGTGACATCAGTGTAATGATTCATTGGAGGTAATAAAAAGCCTCTAAAATTGATTGTGGTCATTCATACACAACTGTGAATATGACAGAAACCATTGAGTTGTACCCTCAAAATAGAAGAGACACCAGGAAGAAGCAACAGTTCTTTCTGGGCAGAGTCCTCTACAACAAGAAAGGGACAAAGTCCACCTAGTCTTCCCACAGGCACTGTTCTTGGGACAGTGCATCCTGCTGTTAAGAGATGCTATGGGACTTACCTGTGAGTGCCACTTTTCTAGCCAACATCTGGACAGTCGAAATGGCAGTAATCTATTAAAATAGAAGACATTCATTGAATCTCATTGTACCGAGACATTATATAAACGCCATATAATTTATATATAAAATCTCTGTTGTCCCAGTCTATAGGTGAGTAAACGGAAGATTCCTGGTTAGGTGATTATACCCTAGGTTTCAGAGCCAGTGACTGATAAAGAATTGAAATTAGTTTTGTCTTTAGATGAAACTCAGGGTCTTAACTACTAGGTTATCCTCCCTTTCACCTTTCACCACCATAACCCAGCATCATTCTGGAAGTCAGCAGAAAACAGGGCAAGTTATGTTTCAGAAGAATATTGACTTTAAGAATGTATCATGTTTGTAAGAAATAAAAAAAAACAGAATGTAGAATACAATTACCATATTATCCAGCAGTTCCATATCTGGGTATATCCCCAGAAAATTGAAAGCAGAAACACAAACGTATTTACTCATCAACAATCATAGCAGCATTAGTAGCCAAAAGATGTCTGTCACCAGATGCATGGGTTAACAAAGTGTATTTAGACTCAACGGAATATTAATCAGCCTTTAAAAGGAAGGACATTCTGGCACCTCCCCAACAGATGAACCTACACCCTATCCAAAGTAAGTAAGCCAGTCAGTCACAAAAGGATAAATGCTGTGCGATGCCACTTGTGATGTATCTAGAGTAGTCCAGGTCATGGAGGAAGAACACGGTGGCTGCCAGGGACTGAGAGAGAGAACGGGGAAGTAGTACTTAAGGGGACCGTTTCAGGTGGGGAGGATGAAAACACCGTAATGATGGCTGCACATCAATAGGAACATACTTAATGACACTTGAGTGCACACTTACAAGTGGTTGCGATGCTCGATTTCAGGTTGTATTTACACACACATGAATAGTATTAGGTTTCTTTCAAATTCTTGAGTTAGAAAACTTTTGAGTGGATTAAACAGGAAAAAGTAAAAGAAAATTCTTATCTTTGAAGGAGACAAGGCCAAAGACACTCAGATGAACCCCACCTCAGGAGCCAACTCTGTTACCGTAAAAAACATCCCTGCATTGACCCTGCGCCCTGTTCACAGTGAGGGAAGGAAGGAGCGCCAGCAGCAATGAGTTCTCTTAAATAGACTTTTGGTTGCGGTTTCCCCCATTGGTTTACAATGAGTGAAACTCTTTTGAAACTATATTATGAAAAACTTTGAACATATATACACTGAAGTAGATAGAATAGTATAAACCTGGGGTTTCCATTTCCCACATTTAACAATTATGTACTCATGGCCACAATTTGTAAACTTATCCTATATAAGTGTATGTGTAGATATATATTGTGTATGTGTGTGAATATATACATACGTATATACACATACATACATACACATACCCTCCCATGTTATTCTGAGAAAATTTCTATCATTTTAAATAATACTATTTTACTACAAATCTGGGAAGATGACGATTGTTTTTTAAATCCTAAATATAAAACCATTATCATAACTAAACAGGTATTTCCCTAATATCATCAAATCATCAACTACACAGTCTTTACATTTTGAATTGTCTCACAAATGTAATTTTTCCAACACTGTGTATGTGAGTGTTTGAACTAGGATTCAAATAAGCTTCTGGATGACATGTCTCTAAAATGTTTTTAAAAGAAATCCACAGGTTCCATTCATGTTTTTTTTTTATATTCCTTGCTTATTATTTGTAATTTATTTGCTAAAGAAATCAGTTCTTCAGGCTTTTGCTGGTTTCATCTTTGTTTTGTCACTTCTGCTACATAAAACTTGAGTTGGATCTTAACCAACCTGGTTCCTAACCTTGGTGAGACGATACACTCACCTGGGGAGCTTTTAAAATTCTGATGTATGGAAAAACAGCATGTTGCTTCTTAAGTAAGTGAAACATAGGATCAATATATGACCCAGCAGTCCCACTGCAGAAGAACTGAAAACAGGTGTTCACTCCAAAAAAAAGTATGCAACTGTTCATAGCTTCTCTATTTACAATGACCCAAGCTCATAAACAACCCAGGTGCCTTCAGCTGAAGAAAGAATAAATAAAATGTGGTGTATCCATATCATAGAATATTCTTAAAAGTAGTCTTAAAAGTAGTGAAGTACAGATGCAGGCTACAACCTGGATGAATCTGGAAATGTTATGCCACACGAAAGAGGTCTGAGACAAAGGCCACGTATTGGATGATTCCTTTTATATGAAATGCCCAAGATAGGAACCTCCATAGAGACAGGAGGTAGATTTGTGGTTATTATGTGTAGTTTACTGTAATTATTTAAAATTTATTTCCCAGGTCTGATAAACTGTCATCTCTTAAGTGTGACCCGAGCATGAGAATATTCTACAAGGTTGGAATCCCTAGTAGAGGATGAATTAATCAAGACCACTTCCAGGATTCCTTACCAGGAGGTCCAAGGAGAGGAAAGGGTCCTCCTGATTCTGAACTACCAGCTGTGTGTAACACTGTGTAACTACCAGTGTCGGTGCAGAGCATCGCCCTGAAATGACAGCACCAGACAAGTGGCCCTCAGGCTCTCCACACATACCCATGGGCACAATCCCACCAAATGCAGGCACCAGCTCTGTCCTAACCTGGCCACATCACATTAAAACCAAGAAGCAGAAGGTAAAGGAACCACTTCTGACTCCTCGGGGACTTTGTCTAGTCCTCTTTCTAATCCAGAAGGGTTGGTGCTGCCAGCACTCCTGCAGAATCTCAGCAGAGCAGGCTCCACTGCCCTGGGAAGAGAGTGCCATTTCCTTAGCAGGACTCTCTTCCCATGAGCATGGGTCAGGCCGCAGCTGCTGCCAGCTTTGCAGCTTTGGCAGAGTTGCAAATAGGTTAAATGTGGATGGGAGTTCTCCCACCAACTTTCTTTTTATGGCCAAATTCAAATAAACTCAGTCTGGGCAAGTGGCTTGCCACTCCCAATGGAGCTTCACAAAGAAGAACTCTCCTTATGTGATTCAGAAGATGGATGGCTTGTAATTTCATTTGCTCAGCATTACTTGTTTAATATCCCAGACTCCCAAATCGGAAAGCAGCGGAAACTGAGATGTGCTCCTTCCAGTTAAACTTGGAAATCAAATTGCTTCCTTTCACTCCCAACCTTTGTAGCCCAACCTAAGGAACCAGAGGACTCTTCTCTTTGAATAACACGAGCTTTCCATTTAGGCTGTTTTCTGAAAGAGTGTCTGCAAGTGTGTTGTAGTGAAAACAAGTCAAGTCATAGATTCGGACGTCACAAGGCCTGGAAAAGAATAATCTCAGCTCCATAATTAATTTGAAAACCTAATTAAAAATTAATCTAGGAAGAGGAAAGATCAGTTATCACAGAAGAGATCGAACTATCTCCTGTTACCTTGGTTTTTGTTTTTTCCAGGACTGAGGACCAAACTCGGGGCCTTTAGCGTGCTAGGCTTTGCCACTGAGCTAAATCCTGAACCCCTGAACTGTCTCCTGGTTCAAACTTTTTAGTGCTTTCATTTGGCCAAGTGTTTGATTAATTTCCAGAAATGGCTATTTGTTGTAAATATTTTATAGACCAATCTGTAAAAGATATATTCATAAGATGTGTATTTGAGTTTAGTTTATTCGCTTATATTCAAATCCTCTGTTATTCCCTTGTTTCATGTACTAGCTTTGTCAGTTCTTGAAAGATTAATATCAGAGTTCTTCACTAGAATCCCACCTTCATCAATTTCTTCTTTTATTTCCAGTAGTTTAGGCATTTAGGTACAGTTGTATTACTTAATGACAAGGATATATTCTGCGACCTGTGTCACTGGGTGATTTTTGTCACGGTGTGAACATCAGAGTGCATTTACACAAACCCCAATGGCACAGCCTGATACTCACCTTGGCTGTACAGAGCACCCTCAGACGTGTGATCTCTCATTGACCAAAACGTTACACAATCATGGCTGTCCTAAGCTAAGGACTTAAGTAGTGTAAATCTAGATACATATGTGAATGTGACACCTTTTTTGTAAATGTCACTCATTATTCATGTTGGTGCTTTTCAAATCTGCCTTATCCAGTGTAAATATAAGCTAGGATTCCTCCTCCACCCCTCACCCCAGTGTACCTGGTGTATTCTAGCTCGCCCCCTGATGTTCAGTCTTTATCACTTTTGTTTGAAGGGTTTGGTATTATTTTGTTACCTGGCCTAGTTAGTTCATTCACATTTCATAAAGTGGCTGATGGAGTTGATTTTACTCCTTCCATCTTGTTCTGTTTATTTTAGTTTGTTTTCTCGTTCCCTTTCTTACCTTCACTGGCTTTAACAATTAACTCTTCCCCACACACAAACTCCACTCCCTCTCTCATACTAGATTGGAAATTCTATTCTACTTTTCGTGCCCTTAATGATTGTCTTCTGTAGCCTGGTGCTCATAATTAAAAGCATGCATTTTTATTTTTGTTTGTAAAAGGATATCTATTTTTCCCATCAAGACTTCCTGTTATATATATTTCATGAGTAAGTTTATCATGTTTCTTTCTGATTCTAAATGCTTTTATTGCATCACCTGCCTCTCAGCAGTTTTGGTTTATAAACAGCTGGTTGGTTGTTTCTTCTCCTGGGCTCCTAGATTTCCTTAGATATATTGATATTTTTCTTTGTCATTGCGCTGTACTCAGATCTGGTTGTTTGAGGACCCTTTGTAGCTGCAGTTCTGAGACTGATCAAAGGAAGCACTAAGCACTCCCTTCTCCCTCCCAAGGACCAGTGACAGAGCAGTGGCAGCAGTGCTAGTCTCCCTGTTCCCAGGTCCCCTTGAACAATCCCAGCCTTGGGAGCAGGAAGTGGTGGCCTTCTTCTCCGGTCCATTCTCGGTTGGTAGAGCTCACTTGGAGAAGCCAGTGTTGGCTGGATCTCCAGGCTCCATAGATCCCTTCCAACCACACTCGTCCCAGACTCCCCTTGCTGAGCCTCAAGGAAGACGGCTCTGTGAACCCTCCCTGCAGCACCCTCTCCAAGCCCAAGACCTTGCCCACACCAGCTGCTCCACTTACCTCAGAGAAGCAGAGATGAGATTTGGAAATGTGAAGGGAAGCACATTCCCAGAATCCTTCATTTCAGTAGTTCTTAATAGATTTTAAATTAGTTTTTGTAGTCTGAGCTAGGAACCTAATCCACATTTGTATCATAATCTGTAAGAAAAGCATATTCCAAATACTCAACCAACTTAGAACTAAAGGCCTTTTCATAGGACAGCTGCCCTCCCGCCCCATCTCTTCCCCATTTTCTCCGTGGTGCTTGATCTCTGTGACCTGGCTTGTGGGGGCGTCACCGGCATAAGATTTGACTACAGAGGAGAAGGCCATGTGTCGACAGAAGCACAGAATGGAGTGAGGTGCTTGGAACGTGGAGGAAGGGGCCACAAACCAGGGATACACATCTCCATTAGAACCTCGAAAAGACAAGGAAACAGATTCTCCCCTAGAGCCTCCTAAAGGAGCCGTCCTGCCCGTCAATACCTGGGCTTTTCTCCAGTGACACAGATCTTTGACGACTGGCCTCCAGGACGATAAGGAACAAATTTCCATTGTGATAAGCCACCCATGTTGAGGAAATTTGTTAGAGCAACAACAGGAAATAATTCAAAGGATAATCCTTTGATGCAACTGGGTTGTCTCAGGGAAGCCTGTGACTCAGATGCCATTATCACCTGTGTCCCCAGGCCCCAACAAGGAATGTGGTAGACAGTCTGAGACCACACCACATATGTAAGCAGTGACCCTTGATGACCTGGCAGCGTGCCCCAGGAGTGGGCAGGGTTGTGGCTGTTTGCTGCCCTGGTCTCTCAGAGATGGCGCTCACATGGAAGGCATCTCTGTAAGTGAGGGAGGCAGGTCCTTTTTGGGGATTGAGGGGGTTTTGAGCAAGCGCATATGTGAGCAGCCCCTCAGAGGTTCTGGGCAAGCAAAACCAAACCTTCCTTGAAGGGCATGGGCCCCAGCGTGCTCTGCACAAGAGCATCCCCAGGCCCTTGGCTGGGAGGATGTCCTCCTACGGTGATGCTGGCAGCTTCACCTTATCACGCAGGTGGGTCCTCCCTCAAAGTGTGTAAGGAAAGGAGTGTTGACGAACGTGGCCATTTCCCACGTAGTACTTCCTACCCAAGGTTATCTGAGACCATGAAAAGGGTGAACAAAGAAGGAAACCCAGAGAGGTCAGTAAGAGGGCTCAGAAGACAAGTTTTCAGATGGTTGCCAAGAAGGAAGAGGGGAGGGCGGCATGAGCTCCGCATCCACTTACCTGTGACTGTCTGTCTGTCACAGTGGCCCTTGAAATCGACAGATTACACATTCTCTCCCTGACAAAAATTAAAGGTGACTCCTCTTTCTCTGCTGTCCAATAGCCAGGTGACCTTGTCACTTTGACTTTCCTCATGGGAAGTGTGCTCAGCCACTCTCAAGCCTGATGGCTTCATTTAGCGATAGTGATTACTGTACTAGAAAAGTGACTTGCATCTATGAGACCGTGGGGTGTCCTTATTTGCAAGTCCATGATGCGCCCCCACTTTCAGTTATAGGCAGGGAACCCACAGTGATTGAAGTCCTGCTTTCAGGCTATAAATGTAATCACTGCAGTTCTCTGTGCATTGACAGGTTCTATAAAATATTTCTTTGTAGGCAGCAAGAAACCTACATTTGGATTTCTACTTAACTTTTGTTATTCCAAGAGGAACAATTTTATTTTACAGAGGATCAACTACTTTTAAGATACCATTGCATCCCCAGATTCTTCTCACCAGGAGTTAATAGTGTTCCACCAAGAAATGTAAAGGCTGTTTTAAATATCGGTTTTCTAGTTTTAATATTGTACTATCTTTCTGCAGAATGTAACCATTGGAGGAAATTGGGTGATGGGTACATAGGCCCTCCTATTACTTTTCGCAACCTCATGTGAATGTATATTTATTTCAAAAGCAAAGGTTACAAAATAATGTGTATTTTGCTACATGCTTTAAAACCTAAAAGTAAATGAAATTTTAAAAAGTTTAACAAGATGGTATACATTAGCACTATTTATTAGGAATATAAAACAGGCTATAAAAACAAGTCAGTTGTGTGATCTTAAATGGTGTAATATCCATATTTTTAAAAGAAGCAGGCAAATTTAATTCTAATAATGTATTTTCTTTAACCCAGTATGTCAAAAATATTATTTCAATATGTGATCAGTACAAAAAATATTAGTAAGATATTTTATACTCTTCTACTAAGTCTTTGAAACCCCCTGTGTATTTTATACTAACAGAGCATTTCAGTTTGGATTAATCACATTGCAAGTGCTAAATCACCACATGTCCCATAGAGCAGTGCAAGTATAGGCCTAGGCCCTATAATTGCAAAATCTTTTAACATCCTTTTTAACATCTTTATTGAGATTTCCATATCATAAAATGCACCCACTTGAGGTGTATTACTCAGTTCTTTTTACTATATTCAGAGTTGTTCAAACTTGCCAGAATCAAAATCTTTTTTCTTTTTCTTTTTCTTTTTTTTTTTTTTGTTTGTTTGTTTGTTTTTGTTTTTTGGTACCAGGATTGAACCCAAGGGCACTTAAGTACTGGGCCACATCCCCAGCCCTTTTTATTTTTTATTTTGAGACAGGGTCTCACTAGGTTGCTTACAGCCTTGCTAAGTTGCTAAGGCTGACTTCAAACCTGTGAGCCTCCTTCCTCAGCCTCCAGAGCCCCTGGGATTACAGGTATGCACCACCAAGCCCAGCTCAACCTTAAAACATTGCCAGCACCTCAGAAGGAATCCCTGCACCAATCCACAGACACCCCTCATGGTCTCCCACTTGCCCAACCACTAATCTACCTTCTGGGCCTATGGATTTGCCCTTTTTGAAGGGTGAAACCTCTAGAGGAAATAGAGTGAAGGGTATATGGGCACATTTTAATATTTTATCTAAACAAACTCACAGTATGTGGCCCTCATGCTGAGCTTCTTTCATTTAGCATAATGTCATCAAAGTCCATCCTTGTGGCATATATACAGATTTCATTTCTTTGTATGGCTGAATAACATGGCATTGTGTGGATATATCACCTCTACCGTGTACTACCATGAAGACCATGTAGAAATGTGGGGAAATGTAATACTCAGGTTGTGCATTAGTAATACCAGAGAGCATACGGCCATAGTGGTCAGCAGAAGTGGTTTCAGGTGATGAAAACTGAAGTCGACTTGAGGTGATTGGATCATTGCTGGTTTTTGTTTTTTGTTTGTTTGTTTGTTTGTTTGTTTTTTTACCTAGCACAACTTTTTTAAAACTATACCACATTCCAAATTAACCAAATTTAGTATAAAGACTAAAGGATTTAAATGAAGTCAGAGATTTGCTTCAAATCAAAGAAATAAAATATTAACCCTTTGAAGTTGGAGAAATAAATTTACCTCTTAAACCCTTGATCTCTAACTATAAAGTAGAGATGATGATGACGATGATGATACCTGTTGTACATACCTTACAAGTATCAGATGAGCCAGAAAGTGTATAAATATTACATAAACTACCAAACTACTGGACAAATGTTAGTTATTACTATGATTATTAAAGTATGAAGTATGTGAAGTTGTAATCTTAATAAAATGACTAGACTATGATTTCATAGAAGCAAATAGCATTGAACAAAAGGTCTACTCACAGGCCCTTTTCAAGATCAGCAGTGGCAAAAGATTGTGTGGGATGGTAAATCAACTTGCTCTCACTTTCCCCTTGACAATTAAAATTGAGTATATTTAAAGAAACAGTCTATATACGTCAGAAAAAAAAAAAACGGATATTTGCAAATTGGCTCTTCCACTGTGGCCTCAACGCAGGTGGGTAGAGGAAGATGGCTGGGGCGCAGGGCAGGTGGAAGGTGGACCCAGACCACCTGCTCTAGCTCTCTGGTACTCAGCAAGGCTGGCCTAGGCATCATGTCTGCAGCCTATCCTTCCCTGGGCAAGTGAAAGTAGGACCTGTCAGGAGAGTCACATGTCCCTCACTGCTGCAGAACACTGGCAGAGGGTCGACCATGGCTTGTGATTCTGAGGCCTGGTTCTTTCCTTCATCAGGGAGCCAGGCTGGCAGTTGGCTCCTTGAATGACAGTTCCCTCACAGGTTGTGTGTCATTTCATGCACCGAAGGCAGCACCCACCCTGTGGCAGGTCCCAGCAATCTGTGCTTCTGCTACATTGTGGAGCACAGTCGAGGGCACAGCAGCAGGCTAGGAAGACACACGTGTTGACGCTTCAGTGTAGGAGTCTGTTCTTCCTGAGATATTGATTCTTCTCCCCAGATGCTTCATTGGAAGGCAGGATCAGTGGGAGCTTCTGGGAAGCAGTAGGCCAGCTCCGGGAACCCAGCGTGAGCTCTGCATGAGAGAAGGCCTCCCTGTACTCTCCTCGCCCGAGAGCTGAGGACTGCCCAGAGCTCCATAGAGGCTGACACCAGAAAAGAGAAGCCCCCCTCCTTTTGTCTCAGACATCTCTACTTGTCATCTGGGGCTCCTACTCCTCCCTCATGTAGAATAACCTCCCAGAGCATGTTTTGGCTGTTTTGCATGTTCCAACATTATTTCTCCTACAAAGAAATAATAAGAAAATGAGTGTAGTGATCAGCACACTGTCACTGCAAACCATGGATGCCTTTTCAGAGATAACCCAAACTCCTTCTCTAAAGTACGGGCCCAATGGGTGATGTGCAAAATAGTGAGTCACCTGTAGGACAGAGGCACGACCCAAAGCTGGCCAAGCTAGAACAGGACCTGTCAGGGGAGTCACATGTCCCTCACTGCAGCAGAACCTGGCAGAGGGCAGTGAGCTAGATGAGTACCAGCTAGATGAGAATTCTTTGGGACAGGGCCATCTGGAAGGAGGCAGAGGGTGGTAAGGGAAGGGATTCTGGGGAGTAGCTGTTTAGGAACAGTATGGAAGTAGTTGAGTGTTTTAACAAATCTGATATACACAGCCTTGTCCTGGTCCTCTTCCCCCAAACATCTCTGAGAATCCCTAAGAGTACTTACACACGTACCTCATCATCTTCTGGTTCCTGTGTGTTGGGTCCTATGGAAGCACTTGGGGAGGTTGTGCAAGAGGTAACATTGACAAAGGGCCATCCATTGAAGGCCCACTGCATGCTGCCCCTGATGGCATCCAGTATCCCAACTCTGCACTTTGCACAACCAGCTCTATGGGATGCCAGGAGCAGAGGTGTTGTCTTCCATGGCTGGGCTGGGAAGGGACATGTGTGCTGGACTGGAGGCCACACAAGCCTGCTTCTTAGTGCTTCAAGATGGCGTTTTTCTCTCAGTGACCATTTTCGTGCAGTCTTCAGCCTGCCTGCTGGAGGAGAAGTCAGAAGGGAGCCTGGTTATTCAGGTGTGTTGGTGTATGTGTGACCTCATTATCGTTTAAGGTGTGATATCTTTCCCACAAGTCTCCTAAGCACTGGAAAAGTGAGAGGGTGCTGCTGAGCGCCTGTTTTAGAGTCCCTGTGGGACTGTGAGCTAAAGAATACTGTGTGGTTGTTGGAAAGAAAAGAAGGGGACCTGTGTGTGCCACATGGAAGGCTGCTCAGGGTGCTGGGCAGAGAACGAGCAAGTCGTGGAAGACTATGTGGACGGTCGTTTCTTGTTTGTTTTGTTGGTTTTCACCATTTCTTGCCTGTGCCTACTGACGTCAGCCCATGAGGGTTGAGGCAGGTCAGCCACCACCAGCCATGGCATCTTGTCAGGAACAGTCATGTGGGATTCTCCAAGAGAAACTTCTGGAGAATGCTGGGTCTTCAAGAGGAACTGAAGCCAGGGAGCGGGTATCATTGACTTTCATGAGGACTTTTTCATTCCTGGCAACTTAACTACAGAGGGCACCAAACTTACCTGGGCAGTTTTTGTTTTTGTTTTTGTTTTTTTAAGAGAGAGAGAGAGAGAATTTTTAATATTTATTTTTTAGTTCTCGGAGGACACAACATCTTTGTTGGTATGTGGTGCTGAGGATCGAACCCGGGCCGCACGCATGCCAGGCGAGCGCGCTACCGCCTGAGCCACATCCCCAGCCCTTACCTTGGCAGTTTTTAAAAGAAGTCGGTAAATCAGCACTTTTCACAAACCTAAATTTAAAAATATGTAAGTGTGATTTCTGGATCTTCCTCTGGAAGCTTTTTTTCAGCACTGAATGTCACTTCTTTGGAGCAATAAACTGAACTAGGGTTCTGCTGTGTTTGGAGCTCTTTTACAGTGATGATGCCTTGAGTAATCCTGTCCCCGCATCTGGAAGACCACAAAGTCAAGAGTCTGTAGAATCACACAGAGCATTGTGTTTGATGAGGCTGTGTACTCTGTAACCAAGCAGATGCTGCCAGTCCTCACCTCACTGGTGACAAAGCAAAACCAGCTGGATCACAGACCACCCCCCAGGTCTCCAGAAATGAACTAGCTAGCTCCGCGTCTTTTTGTGAAAAGGTTTTACTGAGCTTGCTTTTGGTTATATTTGTCCAAAGCAGCTGTTAAAAATCACAGCTGGTTCATCTTGAAAAAAGGTGTCCCTTGAAGGAATAAAATAGGAAGCCCAGTTGTTCCAGATTGTTTGTCAAAGATATTTCCCAGAGCAGAGAACAAACATAATACCAGGAACTGGCTCACTTGGGCACAAATCCCAGCCCAAGCATTTGCATCACCTTGTCACTAATTATAGCGGGGTCAGAACTCTGTTGCTGCTGTGCCGTTGGTGGCCTGAGCACTGAGTCCAGGGGCTGACGTGCTGCTGAGTGCAGGAGCGTGACCTCTGCTGGGATGTTAGCTCTGGCGCTTGGCCTGGTCTCTGTTGAGATCATCCTGGGGAAGTGCTCGGCTTTACTGTAACATCATGCTCAAGTCCTGAGTTCTGCCCAGTGCCCCCAAGGGCCAGGTGACTGGCCACAGTGCTGCCAATAGGCAACATGGGTCACCTGCTGTTTGGATGCTTTCATCTCACAGAGTCTTAGTTACATGTGTTTCTGCATGGTTCCAGGGGACTCGTAGCTGACATTGTCTGTATCCATTGTCCCCATGAGGCCAGCTGTGCCCTACCCCAGCAGAGGTGGGGGAGTATGCTGGGTGACCAAGTACCTGCCCTTGTTTTATCACAGTCTCCCACCCTGAGCAGGGTTCTAGACCTGATGGAAACATCCACAAGCACTAGTTCTCTGAAGAGCATGTGTATGTACAGAAGACAGGGAGATGTTATTTCCTTCTCCTGCTAACAGTGAGCTAGGCGATAGCATCTTCTAGCAGCACCATGAGGAAGGAAGGCGGTGCCCTTCTCCAGCTCCTTTAGTCATCCAAGGCCCCTCCTAAGTGTTTGGCCTGATCCCCTTAGATGAGCATGTCTTATCATTTCATCATCCAGGGATGTCAATCAGGAGAAGAGAGTAATGATTTGCCTGGGCCTCCTGCCCAGGGGATTACCCCCATGCCCTCCCTAAACAAAAAACTTCGCAGTGGGGCCTTGGCCAGACATGTCCTGAAAAGCTGACCCTGTGGTTCTGCTATTGGGCATCTCTGCCTTTGCATATGTGTGCATTCAAAATGGACTCATTGCGAGGGAAGGATCAGTAGACTTACTGGGATGGGAACCCCCACCAGCTGCCCTTGATCATGGTTAGATTAGGCTCAATTTTTTGTTTTTTCTTGAATTCTTTTCCTCCCTCCCCAGCAGGTTCTTTGTCTAATGAATCTCGGGGCCCAGGCACCTTAGAGGCCACAGGCACCTCTGAGATTTATTAAAATGGCTTGATTTTATTTACTGTAATAGCCTAGAATGCAAAAGAGACATCACCACATGCATGGGGGGCTTCTTTTTTTAACTGAAGTTCAGTGATGCAGAAAAACAACGTGGCCCAGAAAGCTGCCAACAGTGGGTAAGGGGCAACTGAGGGATTCCTCAGCCAGCCTGGAACACTGCGTGAAAGCTGTCTACTAACAGTCGTGGTGGGGCAGTTGGCATAATCAGGACAGGTGTATGGTCATGCTAACGGGGGTATGTACTCTTGCATCTGTTTTTTCTCTTGTCCCTAACAAATAAGGATGGAACATTAACTATGACATTGAGATGTGGGGGTGGGGGGATGAATTTGTTCATCGCTCTGTCAGTAATCACACAGAAAATAAGAAGTGCATTCTCTACCACCTCTCTCCACATAAAGAATATTCAGAGTCTTGGGTGCAGTGGCACCCACTGGTAATCCCAGCAGCTCTAGAGACTGAGGCAAGAGGATAGCAAATTTGAGGCCAACCGGGGCAACTTGGACCCTCTCTAAGAGATAATAATGTGTTTCATCCGTGCTGGTAGGGACAGGATAGAAACCAGATGCGAGACTGCATCCCCTCCTTAGCATGACCATTTGCCCTGCTTACACCAGCTGCCCCAGAGTGATTATTAATAGAGATCTCTTTCACTCTCAAGTGTTCCGGTTTGACTGAGGAAATTCTGGTTTTTGTTTTTGTTTAAGGGAGCTGGGGATGTAGCCAATGACAGAACACTTGCCTAGTGTATGAGGGCCTACATTGGATTCCTAGTAGTAAAAGAAGAGAATATCCAGAATCTCAAATATATATATCTCAAATTCAAGACTTATAGGTAAAATGGAGATGGAATATGTTCAGGGAGAGGGGAATCAAGAGATACACACATGCTCCCTGGGTTCTTTGAAATGGACTTTAATGGGTGGTTGAAGGATGGTTCATGGATCCACTTTGATCACGCATTCTTTTGTTGCATACAGTGACAGAATTAAAACTCATAACATTATAGGTCAACGTTTTGAAAAACAAGGCTGTTGGATTCTAGGAGGAAAAAAGCTCATGTGGCCTGAGAGCTGTTTTTAAAGGACCAAGATGTGATCTATGTTCATCTTTGTGTTTCAGAACACCTCCTTGTTGCTAGACAGAAAAGGCGGAGAAAATTGTGTATAATTCCATTTATCCCTCTTTCAGTTTGCTGCTTTAGAAAATTAGTGGAAAGTATAAAGTGTGATTAAAAATGATAATGTGAAAACAAGCTAAACAAGTCTTGTAGCTGGTGACTTGACAACACTGTGATGGTGACTCCACAGTGGGACCCCACCAGAGGGAATTGCTGCATGAATTGCAGACAGCTTGAGAAGCTGATATTATTATCAGCCAGAGAGGGACACAGATGTTGTGCTCGCCTTCCACGGTGCAGGCAAATGGGAGCAGGTGTCTCAGCACGTGCCATCTGACAGGAGGCCACAAACTAGAATTCCACTATAAAAGATTCATATTTTTTAAAAGTCATCTTGATGACTCAGAGGTTTTGTTTTGCATTGTTTTTTCTTTGTCTTTTTCTTTCTTCTTCTTTTTTTTTTTTCCTGCCAAAGTCCCTATCAAGTGTAGCTGTCCCAGGGAAGTGAGATAATTAAAGAATGCTTCTGAAACTTCATATATCAAAAGGCACTCAGGAGCACAGGACAAATGCAGTGCATCTTCTTGGAGAATCAGGGTTATGTACTGACTTGGGAAACATTTTTCTATTAAATAAGCACATATAGAGAGAGCAGAACACACTGTGTGAGAATCAATAGGAGACTTCAAAGAAATGTTCTAGATATCAGTCTCTTTAAGCTTAATTCCCAGAAGTATGGTTTTGTGTATTAACTACTTCTGCACAGCAAGGTGCAGTTTGAAATCCTTTCCTCATCTTGATTTCTCTTGCCTTGGACCAAGGCCATAGTGTTTTAATTGTACCTCAAAAATGCTTTAAGAGAGGGCTGGGGATGTGGCTCAAGCAGTAGCGAGCTCACCTGGCATGCGTGCGGCCCAGGTTCGATCCTCAGCACCACATACAAACAATGATGTTGTGTCTGCCGAGAACTAAAAAATAAATATTAAAAAAAAATTCTCTCTCTCTCTCTCTCTCTCTCTCTCTCTCTCTCTCTCTCCTCTCTCACTCTGTCTTTAAAAAAATGCTTTAAGAGTTTCCTTTTCAAATTTTTCTTTCTTATTCTTGACTTTTTATTCATTCAAATAAGCTTTAAAGTCATTTGTCAACTATTTCAAAAAATCCTGTTGCGATTTTTTTTTTTTTTAAATCATTGTGTTAGAGATACCTTAAAGGCTGGGGAGATAGCTCAGTGGTAGAGTACTTGTCCAGCATGCACATGACCAGGTTCCATCCCCAACACTGGGCGGGGGGAGTTATTATTTTGCAAAACATTGACCTTTATTTCATGTAATTCAGTCTTTTCCTGAACATGGTCTGTCTCTCATTTCATTAAACTTTTCAATTTCAAAGTATTCTAGTTTCTTCCTGAAGATCACAGATATTTCTGATTAAGATTCTCTCCAGGTATATTTTTTTGTTGCTGTGAGATTTGCTGCTGTCTTTTCATTATATGTCCAGAGTGATTCACTAAGATGCTGGCTCTTGATGGGTGACATGGAAAAGTATGCCCATCAGAACAAGTATGTGCTTTGAAAAAATGAAAATTAAAGCAGAGTAAGGCAGTTACAATTTGCCTGTATAACACTATAAATTAATGATAATAATTTAATGTGTATCTTCTTTACAAAGTTATTGAGGGGCTAAAAGAAATATTTAAATTAGTTAAGCACTTAGAAATGTGCCTGGTAAACAGTAAATGCTCATTAAATGTCACTTGCATCATCATTAATAGTCATGATGCCAGAAGCAACACTTGGCACTGTCCCCAAGTGGCCAGGAAGCATCCCCGCCTGCTTGATTTCACCAGCCTCCAAGAGGGAAGAGAGCAGTGACAGTTCACCCTGTGCCTCTGCCAGCAAAGCCCGAAGCCCTCTCTTGTAACTTTCCAGTGTCAGTGCACCTCCACCTCACTATGGGCTGCTCGGACCAGCTGGGAGCATCATGGCCCCTCCTGACTGGAAGCAGTGCCCCCCCCCCTCCCCGAGAAGAGATAAGGAAAGAATCCACTCAGCAGTCTTCCCTCAAGTCCAGCCCAGAAAGCTCATGTTCAAAACCAGGGGGTGGTGTCTGTCGTGGCTGACACTCTCTGTCCACAGCGGGGGTTTCATTGGGTCAGACTTTTAGACTCTTAACAGCTACAGGGTGATGAGCCTTTGAGATGCCTAAGGTCTGGTCTGGAACCCATGATACACGTCTTGACAAAAACAGGCCGTGCACAATGCTGTGTAAGTACATGACATTTAACGAGCCTCTGCTGTATGCCTGGCACTGTTCTCATTTAATCCTCCCAGCAGCATTTAGACCTTTCACATATTTGGGCCCCTGTAGCTGGAGAAGTTGGTAAATTTTCTTCATGTCTAGTACCTCATTTGATTTTCGTAGCCACCCTGTGAAATGAGCAGAAAGCAGCAGAGGCCAGATTAAGATCCCAGCCCAGAGCGGGTCTATTCCCCTCGTAGGCCTCCTCACCACCCACTCCCCTGCTGATTAGCCCAGCTTCTGTGACTCTCAGGTCCTGGGATGTGTTAGAACAGGTAACTAACTCCATGTTGCTACAGAAGAGTTGGCAATGAAGACCTGAAACATTAGGCTCAACTTTCTATTTTTTCTTGAATTCTTTTCCTTCCTCCCCAGCAGGTTTTTTGTCTAATGAGTCTCGGGGCTCATAATGTTTGGGGGCCATCAAGGCCTCCCATCTACTTACAATTGAATAATCTGTGTACTTTTCTAATGGACTCTAATGCCAGCTCCTAAATTTTATAGAATAAAAGTGTGATCAGCTTTAATGACCAATTTATGCACAGTAACAGTCTGATGTGGCCGTATAAGTCAATTTGGGGTTCTGGAGGGACTGTAAACTGAAGCTGTTAATTGCTCTTCCTCACTTCCATTGACCAGACCTCTCACCTGCAGCTCCGAAGCAGTGTGCTCTGTCATTAGCACAGCAGCATTGATCCCAGCTGGCCTCCTGATGTGTGCTGACACATTTTACAGGCCAAATAAATGCAACAGAACTGTTACACAAACATTTACGGCCTCAACTCTTGCAGCATTCATTGAGATAACTTCCTACTTTTTCTTCCCTGTGAGAACTGAATGTTTCCCTTACCTCTCTGTAACTGCTCTTGGTTAATCCCATAAAGCCCTGGATTATGGCCTTAAACTCTCTGCTCAGCCAATTTTAGATCATTTGGTTCTGTTTATCAGTCAGTGAGCATTCTTGCAGTAAATGATCCTATTGCTATTTTTATTGACTTACATTCTTCAGTTTCCTCCAGGCACTGATCACCAAAGCACTCTGCAATCACTTATAGGTCTAGGTTTTTAAATTAGTGGGCAGACAGCCTTACACCCATGGCATTTATGACACTGATATTATTAGTTATTGAGCATAATCAGACATTACTTAACCATAAAGGTATATATGTCCCTGAAATGCATCATTAGCCCAATATTGTCATGGGAACATCCTAGGATATTTACACAAACTAAGACAGCTACAGTGTTGCTAGGTGATAAAATCTGTTGGACCCCCCATCTTACCTGCAGTCCATTGTTGACTAAGCATCATTATGTAACACATGACCCTATTTATTGTGCACCTTCTGTGTGCAAAGCACCATCCTAAACTATGCTGTGAAGGCAGCCAAGGCCATCGATGCGTCCCCTCACCTCCTCCTCTCCTCAGTCACTGATTTTTAATGCAGGGAATGAGGCAGGCTCAGTTTGAGGCAGTACAGGGCCATGGGAGCACCATGGGAGTGGTCCCTTGTGTGCAGAAAGTATTTCAGGGAGGAAAGAGCCCTTCTGCAGAGGGGACGAGGAAGCTTCAGTCACTGGCCCAGAGGGCGGGTGAATTTTTTTGGTTTTGTTTTTTGTTGTTGTTGTTTGTTTGTTTGTTTTTTTATTTTATTTTATTATATTTTTCTGCAAAGACCATAAAACTCCTGTTTCTGAGTGGATATTTCAAGAGCAGGTGCATAAATTAGTGGTAGAAACTTGCCTAGCATTGCAAGGCCCTAGATTCTGTCCCCAACATCAAATAAATAAGAATGGATTTTTAAAAATCAAATTCATAAATATACTCAGGGTGGACTTTAAATGTGGTTTGTTGTGATCTCAAGTTTCCTACAGCTTGACTCTTTGGGTTGTCCTGCAGTCCTTTGTTCTGCAGGATTTTCTTTGGAGGCGGATGGACCCTAGGTCACCCACACACACAGCTGTGTCTTGCAGGAATGCATCTCCTCCAGAGGCCCTGTCCTCTAGGAGGGTGGACGTTAAGAAGTAAATGTCAGGTTCGCTATCATAGTGGGAGCACACAGTGGGAGAATCCTGTGTTCCTGCTCCAGCCAATGCACTGAGGGTTGCTGTTCGTACACCCAGGCCACCCACCATATTGTGTGGGGACAGACACATTTGTTTTGTCACAGGACACTTGTGCTGCTGAAGCCTTCAGATGGGCCACCAGAGGGAGCATCCGTTGGACAAACAAGCAAACCTCTTTGAAAGCAATTTTGCAAGGTCCTTTAGGAACCCTAAAGATCTTCAAACCTATTTACCCAGTAATTCCACTTCTAGAAGCCTTTTCTATAAAATATATATAAGTGCACTAAAATATATGTGAGTGGTTATCGTAGCATTAAATGGAAGCAATGTAAGTGTTGATCATGTGAGAATGATAAATAAATTATGCATCTTTACAACAAAATATACAATCATTGAAAATATCCTTTTCAGAGAAGTTAATGGCATAAGGATTATAATATGAGGTTCAATAGAAAAAGCAAGTGATGATATAATTGCAAATTAAATATTTTTATTTTGCATGCACACACACACACACACACACAACCTTTTAAACTTATATATGAATTAACAGTCTAGGCAGAAGAATACCAAAGTATTCATAGCCACATCCCATAAAGCAATTAAATGTTTAAGGAGAAAAAGAATAAGATCCTCATAAAGTTCTTATGTAGTTTTTTTTAAAGCTTTTGAAATTTCAATGCTATCTACTAATGGCACCTCCCAGGTGATAAGGACATTGTTTCCATTTATCACAGGAAAGAGCAAACCTCCTTCTTGGCACTGACCTTTATCTTCATTAGTTATATGCTCCAAAATTAAAATTCACAGTGCGCATTCAAATCAATCAAGAGTCGGTTTTGTTGTGTTTAACAAGAAACCCAAATAATAGTGGCTTTAAAAGATACGGTTTATTTTTCTCTCATATTTAAGCAAGCTGGCAGTTAGGTGTCCAGAGCTAGCATGGTGGCTTCATGGTCATCAAGAATCCAGGCACCTCCTTTCTGTCCCCCATTCTCATTGTGTGACTCTCATATCAAACACAGTGCTATATGGCTGCTGGTATCTCAGCCATCTGCTTCAGATTCCAAGGAGAAGTGGCGGGCAGTGTTTTGATATGTGGGTTTACCATATCTTCCATTCATGATGTAATCTGACATCTCATTGTCCCCTCTTGATACAAGAAGAGCTAGACACTGTAGAATTCTAAATTCACACATTGACCCCAATAAGGAGAAGGAGAGATGGGTACAAGGGAGTCCACAGTTATCTATTGTGGTTATCTCCAGTTTTAATCATATAGGGTTATAGGTCTTGCCATGACTGCCACCGTGTTACAGTGATGTGTACTTTTTTGGTGGAATACCAGGGATTGAACTCAGGGGCACTTGACCTCTGAGCCACATCCTCAGCCCTATTTTGTATTTTATTTATAGACAGGGTCTCGCCGAGTACTTATTAGCACTTTGCTTTTGCTGAGGCTGGCTTTGAACTTGTGATCCTCCTGCCTCAGTCTCCAGAGCTACTAGGATTGTAGGCATGTGCCACTGCACCCAGCGGCTGGTGATGTGTACTTTATGTGATGAAGAAGTCAGCATTATTTAGGGAACTGGCAGAGGAGTGCCGTTTTGGAAAAAGCACTGGTTAGAGATGGGAAGATATGGAGTTCAAGTCTTTGTTCCTCAGGCTCTGACTTCACTTGGCCTCCATTCCTCACCAAAAATGAGGACACTAATACGTGGAGCATTTGCACCTGTGGGTCTTGCCCTTGCTGTGGTTGATTCCCCGTTTTGCACTTCACATTTCTCTGGCTCCCCCTACACAGCTGCCCTTCCTCAGTTCAGGCTGCAGTCCTCTCTCACCTTCCTCCTTGCTGGGCTCTGAACTGGGCCCCTGGCTCTGGCCTCTGCTGCTCTTGTTCCTGGACACCGAGATAAAGTGGTCTTTGGAGTCAGTTGTTCCTCTCATGCCCCACCCACTGCTCCCAGTACCGGGGATTGAACTCAGGGGCACTCAACCACTGAGCCACATTTTGTATTCCAGCTCTCAGCTCAGCTGGTTCACACCTGTCTGGCATATAAATTCCTTCTCGATCCTTGCTTGATGCTTCTCACAAGGACAGAATTTACTGCTTCTTGAGGCAGCCCTTTCCTTTTTATTATTATTATTATTTTTTTTTAACCCAGCAGAGGATTGAGCACAGGGCTTTGTGCATGCTAGGGAGGCGCTCTACAACTGAGCTGCATGCCCAGTCTTCTTGTTCCATCCTGTTTTGGAACAACTCTGTTAAAGGGTTCTTCCACATGCCATCTCATAGACTGTGTCTGCTGCTAGCCACTTCAAAACTTGGTGGTAAACTCAGCCAAGCACCTCTGATAGTCCCCTTCTGTGGGGAATAGCACAGAGGATTCTTGATTCTGACCCCCGGCCACTCTGGGTGGCAGCTCTGGCCTTTGGGAGTTTTCTCTCACTTGTATTTTTTTATTCTAATTTGTTATATATGATAGCAGAATGATTACAATTCATATTACACATATAGAGCGCTCTCACCTGTATTTTTAAAAAGCAGTTGTTATGTGCCCCGGATTGTCCATAGAGAGGTCCCCTACTCTGAATTCCAGACAGATTTCTTAATGCTCCCTTTCTTCGCCAGTTCTACTTATTCCTTTAAAAAAAAAAAAAGAAGAAGAAGAAGAAGAAGAAGAAGCATCTCTCAGGAGCTGCCTTTAAAGAAAAATTGTGACAAAGACCCTTTGTTCTGGGGGAAGGAAAGGCCATAACCCTGGGTTATGGCTGGGCATCCATCTGAGACAGTGGGAGCACTTATCTAACAGAGACACTTAATTGAAAAGGACCCTTAAAATAGAAGGCAAGAAAGACGGGCGGCAGGAGATGTGTGAACACAGACTGCCCTCTGCCCACCAGGGTCAGCAGCTAAGTGTTTGCATTTCCCAGAATGCAACACCTTTTCCACCCCAGCATGGAAAAGGCGCACCTCAGCTTTATGCTGAAAGCCTTTCTGGGTGGAAGAGGTAGTCTTGAAGGAAGTCCCATCAGGTGGGGAACCTGTGCGCACATGTGGAGGGCTCAGCCTCCAGACAGCAACCAGGGAGCCTGGTGGACAGACCCAGGCTGGCCCTGGGGCCCTTTCAGGAAAGCAGGAATGCCCGTGTGGGTCTCTGAGTTCTCACAGGGAGGGGGTGTGGGAAGTGGATGGTGCAAGGAGACACTTCTGGAGGTCCGCTTCGCCCCACAGTACACTTTTCAGGAGGGAATACCCTGCCATTTAATGCAGAGGCTAATGTATTTGCACTTAAATGTTACAAATGGCTTTTGCTGATGGTTCACACCTGGGAGAGTCCTGTGGTTCTTGACCTGTGCTTTTTCTTTGCCTTCAGGTTCAGATTGGCCAACTCTATTCAACTGACAAGCTTGTCATTGAGAATCAAGAGAAGCCAAGGACCTAGGGAGCTGGGAACCAGCCACCGACGGGGCCATGGACCACCTTCAGCATCCATTCTGTGTGCAGGCTGAAAATAGCCTCTCACTTTGCCTACCCTATGGGAGCTGAAAAACTGAGTCACGTTTCCATTCTGTTACAGCCTTGGTGAGAAAGGATGGCTGTGCCTTCTCAGTTCAAGTGTTAGCATGAAGGGCTAGAGGTCACTCCGAATAATGCTATGTATTATGGTGTCTCCTCTCCCTCCCATCCCATCTTGTAGCTTGTCACCATTTGTAGAGAACATATACAGACTTTGTTTTTCTTGGTCCTTGACAATAAACCAAAGTGTCTCCCTTTTTCTTTTGTGCCAAATAAACCCATTAAGATAATGCACATTCACTTCCTGCTGAGGCAAGGCCTGAAGAAGTGGAGACCCCTGAGCAGGTCCCACCTTGAGCTGAAAACTCCCGTTGTATGGGGAGTAGAAAGCAGGTCAGGGTGATGAGGAACAGGATATGCCCAGAGATGAGTACTTTACAGCCAGCCAGAGTGGGTGTGGGGATTGGCAGCGAACCCCTCCCCACCCCTTGTGGATCAGAATCTTACCTCTGACAGGCCCCAGTGTGGTGCCTGGACCCTGAGGAGAGTCTGAGAACCACTGCTAATAGCACTGGGCCCAGCTCCGGCTGACCGTCGGAAACAAACAGACAGATCTCTCACCACTTCCCTTCCTGTAGATTCTAACTTGGTAACTGAGAGGTGAGACCGAGTTAATATATATTCTTGAAGATCTGATGTTTTCAGTGTTTAATCAGTTTGAGGAACCCCTGCTCCTTGAGTATGTTACAGATAATAAAGATTATGATTTGAACACTTTTATCGTGGAAAATACATTCTTTCCACACATCTAGAAGAAGCATATTAAATAACTTCCTTGACTTCTGGGGAGCTTAGGCAGGGCCCAGACCCTGTTAGAGTGATTTCTCATTCTCCTTTGTGTACAGTGTTAAGTGGATTCAAGATTCATGTGTTACGGTTTGAACAGGTTCATATAGGTATTACAGTTCCTGCCATAGCTGTGATGGTGTCACCCTTTTATTAATTCTCAGTCTTGAGTCAAGCATGAACAGTTCTGGGCCTATACCCTTGTCACCCTCGTCACCTTGTAAGTTACGTGTCCGTGGCATCCATACAGTGCAGATTATATTTATGATGATGCATTCAAAATAGCTGAAGCATTTAGCCCTCCTATTTGGCAACACAACTTTTTCAGGATACAGTCTCGTGCACCCGTGAGACTAACAAAGCTCACTGTAGGTCCCGAATCTGTTACTCTGAACAGTTCCCTCCTGGGAGCTGCAGCAGAGTGGACCTGCAACAGAATAGCTGTGGGTGATCACAGACAACGAGGGAAATGTGATCTCCCCTTCAGCTGAACGTCATGAGCCACAGTCCCTAGCCATGGTAGATGTGGCCCTGGTGCCCTTCTTCCACTCTGCATCAATGTCATTCACCAACGACCTCATCCAGCAGTGTTGTTAGTGGATGGCACCTCTGATTTATACTTCCTTGAACAGCTGCTACTTGGAAACCTAACTCCAGACTCCAACCTTCTCCTCTAAAAGTATCACATTGCAAGCAGGAGAACAACTCGAGGAGACTTACCCTCCAGGTTTGGTTCCAAAGGCAGCCAGAGCAAACTTAACATTTTTCTGCAGTCCTTTAACAGCAGGTTGCTTTTGTGTGAATGAAACCACATGAATGGGTTTGAACCTTGCCCAAAGCCTTGATAATACCGAGCAAGTCTGTAACTTAGGTAAAATTACACATTTGGAATCTGCAAAAAAGATAGGAAGGAGAATTCTATGGCAGAAAAAGTCCAAACAGGGCTTGATCCTTCACTACAGGTGTAAGTCTGCAGGCAGAGCCTCAAACTGGGAACTCCCCAAATTCAGAGGATCGAGCTTGAGTCTAGAGCATTGGATAAAGTGCCATGTCCATGGAGACTGGGCCCCAGCTGCAGGGTTTGGAGCAGAGTGGGGGTTGCACCATCCATCACCATCAGCCTCAGAACTCTACAGTTTGAATGACTGTTCTAAAGAAGGGGTTCAGGCTGCGGTAGAGATCAATTTCAGTGTCAGATATTAGCAACTGAGAAATACCACCAGAAGTTCACCTCTCCTGAGGTAAAAACCATTGGCCGAGCAGAACCGCTTCTAGAACTTCAAAGATGGCATTGGATTAGACAAGCCATGATGCATTAGGACTCGGGAAGCCTCATATAGCCAAGCCCATGGCTATGTTGCTTTGATGCTCTTGTTCTCTGGATTGTGGAACTGAAAGGATAACGTGGGTTGGCATAGACTGTTTTATGTACACTCTCCTGCCACCCAGTAGCAGTCACACAACCCCCTCCCTCCTCAGCCTCACCCAGCATCTCAAGCCCTTTGATTTTATTTCCAAAGGTTGAGAATATTTCTCTTGATTGTTTTTGTTTTTCCAGTGCTGGTGATTGAACCCAAGGCCTTGGGCATGCTAGCCAAGTACTCGATCACAGAGCTACGCTCCAACATCTTACCACTTAAAGTACCAACAAAAATAACTTCTCAAGACCATTATGAAGAAATGTTTACCTGTAGTTCTCAGTAGGAAAAAAAAAAAAAAAAACATTTTCCTATAGGAAAAGTCTTTTATATGTAACAAGTTTGACTGGGGGCTCGATGTAGGGAGAAATTTTTCTATATTTAGCAAAAGGAGTCATAGGATTTTTTTAAGAGGCTGAGGAAAGTTGGTCTACATGTTGGCCTCATAGTTCTAAAAATGAAAATAAAATACACAGTAAAGGTTGAGTTGGTAGAAAGTGCAAGGATATAATAAAATAAGCCACTTTTTTTGTTGTTAGGTATAGTTTCTTCTTTATAGAGTAAGCCCTCCATCTCTGTAGGTGTCATATCCATGGATTTTAGCAACCAAAAAATAATTGGGGAAAATTGTGTTTATACTAAACGTACTTGTGGTATGCATTATTAGTCATTGTAAGTCATATAAGATGGCTGAATTCTACAGAAAGATGTGTGTAGGTTCTATGCAAACATTCTGCCATTTTACATAATGAATTTGAGCATCACTGATTTTGTCATCCACAGGGCTTCCTGGAACAAATCCCCTGAGGATACCAAGGGACAGCTGACTAAACACTGCTGCTTGCTTTCTAGATAAAGGAGCATCTTAGATACTGAGTCTAGGTTATAAACAGCAGTGGATCATGGAGTAGGCACATTTGCTGAGACCACATAGATGAAGCTGGCAAAACTCATGCAGATATTTATTATCACACATAAAAGGAACAGCCCCCAGGAAATGCTCCATACATCTCGAGTGGGCAACTGCCTCACAGCTAATCTGGTGTTTACCAGTAGTTCCAAAAGGATCTAGAAAAACCGGGTAGAGAAAGCAATGATTGATGATATAGCAGTCTTTTTTGTTTGGGTTTGTGTTGTTTTATGAGCATTTTCCCAGAATCTATATGGACAGTGGCTTCCCTCCTCTCTTGAAAACAATAAGACTTTCACTTTTCAATCTTTCCATAGCCCTTATTTAGTGCTTCAGGGAGCCATTTGTGAAAATTGCTTCTTGTGTTGATATCCATGTGGGGAGTGGGATGGATGTTGTTGCTTTTGCTCTAAGGTACAGTTTCAAGTCAAAGACCCTGAGGAGAGAAACAGGAGAACTCTTGGTGATGAATCTATCCTTTTACCTGGGGACCACCGCCACCATAGTGGTGACAGCAAAATTGGGGTCTTGCTATCTTGAAATTAGATCACAAGAATTGTCAACACCAATAAAACTGGAATTGCAGGTATTGGGGTCAGACTAATGGTGTCTGTGCTGACCACAGCGTGACCCACAAGAACCATGGGACATTGGGCTACGTCTCCCTGAGGCAGCAGGACTTGGGTCAGAAGCTGGATCCACAGGAACACCACTTCCTGGAAACAATCTTTATTCTCTTCCTTACCAGCATGACGGGCTTTCCCAGAAACATCAGTAGTACTGAATACAAACCTCCCATCAGACAAAACTTACTTTATTTCCTTTGTTTAGAGGTATGTCTCAAATGTGTGCTCATTATATATTCTTAAAGCATTTTGCTAGAGCTTCCTGCTAATTACCTACTGAATTCATGTGACTTCGCCTCTCTTAAACAGTTTAGTGACAGTGTACTTGGTTTGGTTTGTTTGTTTGCCTCCCTATGTTGCTTAGGCTGGTCTCTAATTCCTGGGCTCCAGTGGTCCTCCCACCTCAGCCTCCCAAGTGCTAGGACTACAGGTGTGGGCCGGCCAGCCAGCATGTTTCTTTATTGTTTAAATGAGCATTTCATTCATGTGCAAACATGTGATAGATACAGCACATACAGGATCTATGACCAGGTTTTAAATACGTCTTGGGAGGAGTGAGCAGCTTGAAGGAGAGGCATGTTGTGGGCCAGCCTGAGCCAGAGTCCCTGCCTGGGAGAGAGTCTTGTTGGTCTTCTCTGTTCAGGAGACCAGCCTGTAGAACACCTGCAGAACTAAGTGCTAGACTGGCTACGAGAGCAAGAGAATGGCAGGGTTCAAGAGAACTCAAGAGGGCTTTGGGTTGGAATGAACTAAGAGGGAAGTTTAGTGTTAGAACAGGGAAGATGGAGATACCCGTCCGTGGGAGGACCATGGGCCTGGTACATGGGCAAGTGTGCCCCAAATCCTGGTTCACGGCAGCTTCCCATAAATGAGGGCAGGTTGCCAAAGTAGCCCCCAGTTACGGATGACCAAGAAAATCATTCATTCCTTTGTCTTCCAGGCCCACCTCTTCTGGTGGTGAGACCCAAGTCAGCAGCATCTCCACACTTTAGTTTCATCATCCACAAAGTAGAGCTAAATGTGTGTCCACCCTAGGGCTGCCCCGAGGATTTGAAAAGCCGTGTTCTTCCAACACTTTTGAAAGAGAGCGAGTAAATAATAACTACTGACTGCTTTATGTCAATCATTCTAGAAACTGATGGATACCTCACAGGTGCAGAAAGCGCCAGACCTGGATTCTTAATTGCAGTGTATTCAGCACTGGGCTTAAGGCATAAGTGCAAGGAGCTCTTCTGAGTCTGAGTTCATAAATTACCAAGGAGATGAAGTAGGACTGCAAGGGGAAGAGGAGGAGATTCAGAAGGAGGCATCGTCTCAGCCGGAGGACGGAAGCCAGGAGGCTGTGCAGCGGAGCTTCCTGTGGGGGGACAGGGAGCTGCTGAGCAGAGAACTGAGCGTGTGAACTGCAGAGCAACTGGTGGACACAGGACGGCTTCAAGAGCAGAGCAGTTACTTAGAAGAGGGGACCAGGGACTGATGGGACAGTGGCAGTAGGAACTGGATATAGAGGACAGAAGGATCCAAAAGCCATTTCCAAATGACAGACCTGGTAACACAGAATAAAGAATGAGAGGGAAGCAAAAATCACTCCAGCGTTCTGATCCTGAAAGACACAGCGTGAGGTTCTCGCACTGAAATGAGGTGTGGGGCGACAACACACCCTCTTCATGAAATGCACACACTGCAGTGCAGTATCCATGCCTGCCTTTGGCAATGTCTTCTTAGCAGGAGGCACTCTGGGGTGTCAGCCTATCTCATGGGAGCACCCACTTCTGTCTCCCAACAGGAGTCAGTGCTCCTAACAACACACACACACACACACACACACACACACACACACACACTTCTAACCAGAGATGGGAACAGAATGGACAACAGACACAAAGTGGGTCAAATATCTTCTCTTAGAAACTCAGAATTAGCTGTGAGAGGTGTTATTTCTGTCTGGGCTGCCTGCAGAAACTTGACATGAACTTGGGAGATGCAGAGCAGCCACCTCTCACCATGTGGACAGGGAGAGGACAGCAGAGATGAGGCAGAGAGAGCCCTGCTGATTCCCTGGAGCTTCACACCTCTTGGCTTCACACACACACACACACACACACACACACACACTGGTGCAGAGCCCCTGCAGCCCTTAGACTCCACAGGATAGGCGACTGCCCTTCAAACCCCACCCACCATTCGCTGAGGCTCCTTGAGTTGGTTTTGTAACTTACAGTTTGGAATACTCACTGGTGCGTGCTGCGTTTCACTGAAATACAAGACCTGCAAGAAATAAGCTTACATTTTTAGTAGGTAAGTTCCCCTTGGAGAATGGGACTTGATCCTGGTGTCAGTCCCCCAGAAGAGGTGGGTAACCATGACTTAGATGACAGGCCCCAGTGGGACAGACAGGCAGGTTGGCCTCCCGTGCGCATATTAAGAGGCTAAATGTCTTAGGGACGCACCCTCTGGGGAGACCTCGGAGATGTGGAGTCCAGTGGATGGACTCTAGACGTGTAGTCATCTCTGTGATTGTACTCGATGTGGCACTACAGGATCAGGAGCAAGAGGCCTGGGTCAGACTGATCTGGGTCAGATCCAGCCCCAGTCTCCTATTGGAGGGGCAAATTACTTAATCTCTCTGAGACTCAGCTTCTTCAGCTATAGATTTGGAGTCACACTTGTGTCATAGAGTTCCTCTTGAGTCTCCAAAGGGTGGGCAATAAATATTACCCCTCTTCCTCACCCAACTTTTATACCCTTTAGGAAATAAAAACCCATGACAAAATGCAATGTCATTTTGGCAACTGGCACAGGCCACAGGGAACAAAATTGCTAAGTGCAAGAGTCAAAATAGGCTCCCAGTTAAAATTGCCAACCACTCACAATACCACAGACTGGGTAGGTTATAAAGAAAGATTTATTATGGCTCATGGTTCTGATCCAAAGTCCACATGCTGCACCCTGTGACGGCTTTCTTACTGGCAGAGTCTCAAGGCAGAACAGGGAATGGCAGGCTGATGGAGGAAGGAACAAGAGAACTACCAAACTGGCTTTCCTAACAGACCCACTGCCCAGATAACCCACGAGCTTATTAACACATTAATGCATGAATGCATTAATCCAGTCAGGATGGCAGAAGCCTTGTCTCCTTTTAAACGCCTCACCTGGTTCCCACCTCTTAAAGTCTTATAAGAGGGATTAGCTTTCAACATGAGTTTCAGAGGGCAAAAGCCATACTCAAACCGTATCAGCATCCACAGGAAAATGAGTCCAGGAGGCAGGTACCGTGCCCAGGGTGTGACCTCCCACTGGGCCAAAACCAGAGGGAAGAAAGCCATGACGCTTAGAACCCACGACAGATGAGCTCATGCCACCAGTCACTGTGGACATTGCCACCCACCCCGTCACTGGGCCGCAGGGAGGAGTGGGACAAGGACAGGTATGCCAAACCCTCTCAGAAACCACGAATGGAGAAGACGTGTTTCCCTGGCCCACCAACGACCAGGAGTTAGGAAGGAGTGAAGTCACCCGGGTAAGGGGCATCACACCCGAGGGGGCCTAACTCTGTTAAACCTCATTCCCTTCAGCAGGAGGGACGGGACTGACACATTAGGACACGGGGGCTTCCGCCTGCTGTGGCTCTGCTGGCTGCACATCTCAGGGGGCTGCGACACAGGATGCATGGATCTGTACCTCCCTCACGCTGTTCCATCTGAGGATGTTTCTCACAGTGTCAACCCTGGGGCACTGAGTGACAGTTTTGTTTATTTTATTTTATTTTTGTAGTTGTAGATGGACAGCATGCCTTTATTTTGTTTATTCTTATGTGGTGCTGAGGATCAAACCCAGTGCCTCACACATGCTAGGCAAGTGCTCTGCCACTGAGCTGCAGCCCCAGCCCTGAGTGTCCGTTTTATCGAGGAATTTGGCATTTCCTCAGTGTGTGGAGCTGAACATGGAAGCAGAAATGGAGATGGAGTTATCCACAGAATGGTCCCACTTTCCCACATGCCGGCTCCCCTCCATCTTAATCATCCCAGTGCCCCCCTGGGCCTGCCCGTGTTGAGGACCCCCTCTACACTGAGGAAAGAGTGACGAGATTTCCAACAGGTGAACCGAGGCATCGATGGCCCCTGGGAAGCACCCCAAAAATCACAGCCTTCCTCTCATGGAATTTGCAGCATCTATGAGAACAGAGAATTAGAAAAGGATTTCTGGAAGATGACATGCAGAGAGCTGGAGAATCCACCCCAAAAGCCACAGAATGCAGCTTGCACGGGAGAGGGGGGACCAAGAGAGGGCAGCCACAGGCACTAAAACAGGGTCTCCAAGAGTGGAGGTTCAGAATGATGTGAAAGAGCACTTAACAAGCAGGAAACCCCAGAGTGGCTGCTTAAGAAAGGGCAGGAATTTAAAAAAAAAATTTTTTTTTTTGAGACAACAACTATGTTACCCAGGCTGACCTTGAACTCGTGATCCTCCTGCCTCAGCCTCCTGAGTAGCTGGGATTTTCTGCCAGCTAAGGCAGAAAAGTCTTGGAAGAAGCCGTTTTGAAGAAACACGATGACTAGGAGGCACGTGTGCACTATATGTGTATCTATATGTCATCTGTCAGAGCAACTCACGCCCAGTATGCCTCCCACCCTGTGAACAAGGAAGAGCAAACAGCCTCCTTTCTGTCTGGGTAACCAAAACGGTTTGCCTGGTTAGCACAGCGGGGCTACTGTCATTTGTTCTCCAAGTTGAAAGATGCGTTTATGCTTCCTACGTTCAGATGAAGTCAGAGAATGTGTTTATTCTCAGGAAAAAGCAACATGCAAAGCCAGAGGGGAAGAGAAAGGCGCGGAGACCAGCTGTGAACTTGGCACTTCACAGCTCCTTTCCCTCATGGCTCACAACAATCCAAGTTAGGCAGGAATTACAGTCCCCATTTTGCAAGCGTGAAAACTCATGCTCACTAGGTTCAAGGGATTTGCTCAAAAGCACGCAGCCAGACGGGTAGAGCTGGCGTCAACTGCAGGCCGGGCTGCCCTGGAACCCACACATCGTCCCCACACAGGCCACCTCCCCAGCCATGTTTGTTCACCAGTGTAATGACAGGCAAGGCCTTAGACACTTCTCCACTGTCCAGTGGCAGGGTGTGTTGCTTTGTTTATTTTTAAGGTTTAATTTCATTTTTGTCGTTATTATAACTGTTTTGGGGTTTTTTGTTTTGTTTTGGTTTTTGGTACCAGGGATTGAACCCAGGGGCACTCAACCACTGAGCCACATCCCTGGCCATTTTTTGTTTTTGTTTTTTGCATGTTTACTTTTAATTTATTTTTAATCAGCTTCATTTGAATTGGAAAATTATATCTAGAAAAAAAACTCATTGAATGATATCTAGAAAAAATGACACAAACATTTAATATTATGTTGACATTTTTAAATGTAACATTTCAGCATGGATTTATGCTAGACCATATAGACCACAATTTTTCATGTCTCTGGTTGTACACAAAGTAGAGTCACACTATTTGTGTCTTTATACATGTATTTAGGGTAATGATGCCCAACTCATTCCTCCATCTTTCCTACCCCCATACCCTCACATCTCTTTGCCCTATCTAAAGTTCCTCTATTCCTCCCATGCACCCTCCCCCAATCCCCATTATGGATCAACATTCTCATATCAGAGATATGAAACTTTTGTATCTCCTGTGCATTGCAAGATGGTTAACAGCACTCATGAGCTCTGCCCACTAAATGCATGGGTTGACTATCCCTTATCCAAAATGCTTGGAACTTCTGTATTTCAGATTTTGGAATATTTGCATATAAGTAATGAGACATTTTGGGAATGGGACTCAACTCTAATTCAATCCAAATTCACTGATGTTTCATAAACAGCTTATACAACAGAACCTAAGTCCTGCTCCCAGGACTGGGGATTGAACCCAGGGTCTCACACATACTAGGCAGGCCCTCTGCCACTTAGTTACATCCCCAGCCCCATTTTATTTTATTTTGATAAAAAGTCTTGCTAAGTTGCTTAGGCTGGGTTTGAATTTACAATTCTCCTGCCTCTGACTTCCCAGGAGCTGGGATTCACTGAACCCAGCTTTTGAAGATCATTTCATACAGTATCTTAGTGCACCTGAATATTGACAGTGGCCCATCATCGGAAGGTCAGGGTGGAATTTCCCACTTGCAGCATCCCATCGATGCTCAAATGTTTCAGATTTTGGAGCATTTCAGATTTTCAGATTTGCAATGCTCAACTTGTATATCACACCCTCTCCCCAGTCATGACCACTAAAACTATTTCCAGACTCCATTGCTTTTAACGTACCACAATGCTTTACATTCTTTGTCAAATCAGGACTTTGGTGCAACAGTTTTTAGGTCTGACGACACATACAAAAAAAAACAGCCATAGAGAAATAGAAAGCACAAATTTTTAAAAATCTCAGAATTGAAAAGACACTTTCAAACCCCAAGGGTATTAACCACTCTGTTGAAAATCAAGGAGAAACACGAGGGCTGGGTTTTGACGACAGCAGTTCTCAGTTTAAATAAACACTGTCAAAACCACGCTCCCAGAAATCTGTTACTCATGCCTGGTGTTCCACTGGGCACATTTCTCAAGCAAATCCTAAAAGGGAGGTTCATGAGGTTTTTCTTCTCTCACCTTATTAGAAGGCAGTGTATGATATTTCCATGTAATAATAAAAATATCAAGGGCTGGGGTTGTGGCTCAGTGGTAGAGCACTTGCCTGGCATGTGTGAGGCTCTGGGTTTGATTCTCAGCATCACATAAAAATAAATGAATAAAATAAAGGTCCATCAACATCTAAAAAAACATTTTTCAAAATAGATCACTCAAAATAGCCACCCGCTCTTGCCTCACTGCCGAATAGCTGCCAAAGGAGCCCCCAGCCCCCCTGAGGGCAGATGCAGACACAACAGAAGGGATGGTCACCTTTGCCCTGGTTCTGGGGCCACCCCTCATCCCTGACCCCTGGATGGGGCTTCCAACCTCACCAAGTCCTTTGACAAGTCCGAGCCCTCGCTCCATAGGCAGAATCCCCAGAAAGCTCAGGAGTTCTAGCCACACACCTGAAGCAATGACCTGAACATGTTAGTGGTGTTACAGTGGTGGTCAGCTTTAATGACGTCAGCTTAGTTTCAAGTTAACATTTCAAAATTAAAATTTGTCATCAAAATCTAAAAAGAAAATAAAATTAAAAAAAAAAAGACTTCAGAGTGGCCATCGAGATACTCTGACCCAAGCCAGAGCCTCTGGGACAGAGAGGCCAGGCCACAGCCCACCTCACGGCTCTAGATAATGGGGGACTGTGCCAGGCAAGGGCACGGGGTCCTCGGAGCTCAATGCCTTTACAATCCGTCTTGAATGTCTTGTTTCCTCTGCCACAGAAACGGGCCTTTCAGGGCACATAGCACCAATATGTAAATTCACCTCCAGTGACTCTCTGTAAACAGCAAAGTGCAAATTAACTCAGTATTCTGGAAACAGAGGCAATGTCTCATTCAGATTTTGTTGTTGTGGATGAGGTGAGGGAGACTCACAGACCTCTCTGTGTGCTCTTGTTGGCCCCCCCCCAAAGAACATTCTGTGTATTTCATTGTTAAACGTTTACCTGAAATTTAAGATCCAAATATATTCATAGATCTGCCAGGAGAATCTTCAAACGCAGTTGGACCTACACATTTACATTGCTAATACAGCAAATACAAACTCACTAACTTTGGATTCTGCACCCAATCGTGACCTACACATCATACAGACGTCCAGATTTGCTGGCTGAGAGATGCAACAGCAAACAGGAAAATCTGAAATTGGAGTACATAAACACAACTGCTCCTTACCCAAACGGAAAGGAAAACAAATGGAATGTTCTGGACTATTTAAAGGGGTTCTTAAAGTCACTACATTTATTTTTAAATAATGTAAAACTCAGAGAAAAGTTAACTCTCATATTATCTTTCTCTGGGAAATAATGGCCTCTTACCTACTAAGAGCATGAAAATATACCAACTGTACTGGGTCAGCCTCCTGATAGAAGTCACTGCTCTAATTTGGATCTGAAATGTCCCCAAAGACCCATGCATTACGGCCTCCCCCAGCATGGCACTGTTGGAAAGTTCTGGAAACGTTACAAGGTGGGGCCTAGTGGGAGGTCTTTGGTCATTTGCAGTGTGTCACCAAAGAGGATTCTGGGACACTGGCCCTCTTCCTTTCTTGCTCCACCACGTAACCCTCGCCATGATGTGTTATCTCACCATAATCCCCAAAGCAATAGGATCAAATGACCATGGACTGACACCTCCAAAACTATGAGCCAAAAGAAACCTTTTGTCTTCATAAGTTGATTATCTTGGGTATTTGTTACAGTGATGGGTAGCTGACTAACAGTCAGCAAGGAGGAGGTGAAATCACATATCCTCAGAGAGCACAGCATGGTGGCCCTTGGAGATACTGCTTCCCATGAACACACAATCCTTATCTGGTTTTAGTGGATGCTTCTGTTACTAGTTCTGTGGGTTCTTGTGCTTTCCATCAGAACAATCAGATAAAGGCATCACTGTGACTAAATAAGTGACTAAGTATTGGGACTTCTTGCTCCAGCAGAAGGAAGACGCAGCACTGACCCAGAGAGTGTCACACTAGTTCCCCAAAGAAGGAAGCTAGTTTTATTCATGTGTAAGGGCAGTAGGGGTGGATGAGAATTTAAGAATTTTAATTGGCTTTAACTGCATTTCAAAAGTGTTTTTCCTTTTCTGGGTGAGCTGGTCACCCAGCAGTAGTCAGCTGGTCACCCTAGCACCAAATGTCTTGCTGTTAAGAGACACAGGTGGCAGTGGAAGGAAGCACACCATTCAAGGAACAAGTTAAGGGTCCTGGGTGACCCCTCAACAGTTTTATCCTTGATGTAGACCTTGGACAGTCACGGTGAGGGCATCCTGGCTTTAGAGATGCACCTGGCTTCTGATAATGTCGGGTAGGTTATTTAGGTGGGGAAAGGTCGGTGAAGGACAGGTGTATGCAGGTAGGCATATGCATTAAGAAAAGTCCATGAGTCATAAAACCAAAGCAGCAGGGAGCCTCAGCAGGACAGGAAGCCTGTGAGCTGAGTGCCAATGCCCAGCCTTCCCACGCTGTAGGGAATATAGTCCCTTGAGGGAACCATCATTTAAAATCCGGGGGAAACTTCCTGACACAGGCAGGCTTCAGGAGAGTGGGGCCTGGTCTGTCAGAACCTCCCCCAGCAATGGTGGGTTACAGCCCCAAAGGGAGACTGTTTCCAAACCCTGCCACCACCCTCGCTGGGAACGAGGTCACCAGGATGCTCCCTCCCTCGTCACTGAAAGGATGTCACAGCTGTCCTCCCACTGAGGGGCGATTCATGCAGGTCCTGTGCAGGACGTCACCCTCTTTTCTCACTTTTGCTCACTGTGCTGTGTCCCGCTCAAAGTCCTTCCATGGTGTCACAGGATCAGGGAACTGAGGTTACAAGTTCCTGCATGCCAATGCCTATTAGGGTAAAAGGACTTCTTTCTTTCCTTCTGACCCTCTCATTTTGATCTCTAGACCAGCAGAACATCATGCGGCTTCGCTCAAGGTTCAAATGGGTGAGAACTCTAATTCACATCTAGGGGCAAGAGCGCTCCCCATCCATCGGTTTGGGTCGAGGTGCCCCATGTAAACTTTGCCTCATGCTCTGATTCAGCCTTCTTTGCTTCTCTGTTATTTTTAGTCTGGCCCCGATGGGTTCCTCTCTCCCTGGGCATGTTCCTTCCACGGTCCCTGAACTGTACTAGGACTGTGCTCTAGAGCGGGGAGGGGAGACAGCAGGACAGGGACCTGGACAGGCCAGCTACACCAGGTCTCAGGTCTCCCCTTTATATTCTGCTCCAGAGACCACACAATGGAGCCCCCCTACCACAGGGACTCAGCTTCATAAGAGAAAGTTGCCATGACAAGTCCCAGATCATCAGGGGACACCCACGTCTCATGGATTTTCTCTTCTCTCCACTAATGGGAAATCAGAAGTTGATTCTAGCGAACGCTTCTCCTTGATGCATTTTTGGAAACCTGGGACAAATTCATTCTGAGGCTTTTAAAATGCAGAATGCTGGTTTTGCTATGTAATGGTGCCTGGCCTAATATAGACCAAGTGATAAAGAAGTTGTCCACCAGATGGCAGTCTAAACTACAATACTCTTTGGTCTACAGGAGCGAAGGGAAATGGGGAGAACTTCCAAGTATACAGCTTTCTTTCTCCTGAAGGACCACTCAGACCTTCATAAATGAGGCTGGGTGGAATCCTTCCATGGTTCCCAAGCTTTAAAAAACCCCTCACCCAAAGGGTTAGAGGAGTTAGGAGAGGACTCTTGCTCAACTCCCCCAGAGTCAAAATTATAAAAACCCAATAGCTTCTCTGTACACAGCCCTTCCTAACATAGAGCCTAGCCCACCATACCCTGGTCCCACACCTATGCCCCTTACAAAAGGCAGCTGGGGAATTTACATGGATACATGTCCCATTTTCAATTAAGGATTTAACACAGATCAGGCAAGATCTAGGCAAATTTGCAGGAGACCCAGGACAACATACTGAAAGCTTGTGATACTTAAGCTTTTGAATTAACTTGGAAAGACCTATTGTGATGTTTGGGCAAACTTTAGCCACTACAGAAAGAGAAAGTGATTTAAAAAAAAAAAACAGTTCAAACATTCAGAGATCAGATCCATCTTGTGTATTAGAAATATCCTGTAGGAATTACCGCAGTCCCTCCTGTACCCCCTGACTGGAATTAGGGAGAGGAAGAAGATAGACAAAGGCTGATCTGCTTAAGTGGAGGACTAAGAGAGAGCTGAACGAAGCCTTTAAACTATGCCAAACTGGCAAGATAGAATAGAGAGATAGAGTCCAATTTCCTTTCTTGAGCATACAAGGAGCCACTCATAAAATATACTTCTACAAGTCCAGACTCTTCAGAAGGACAATTGATTTTAAAAGATAAATTTAGCATTTTGTCAGCCCCAGACCTCAGGAAAAAAAAAAAAAACTGCAGCAATTAGCTTTAGGTCCCAGGATTCCCACTAATGAACTTGTAAAAATAGCGACCTCCACGTATTTTAACCAAGGACAGGAGAAGGAATTAGAAGCCTAGAGAAGAAGAGCCCAAGAAAGAGAGGGGCAAGCCCCCCCCCCACACATTATAAGGCAAATCCAGTTCTGTTGCCCTCAAAAAACCTCCCACCCCAGATGTGCCACCTCTGCCAACACCCAGCCCCTGGAAACACAAAGACGTTCCTTCAAGCCCTGTTGGTGACAGGGACACCGGAAACCTGATTGTCCTGAGGGCTGAAGGGGCTTCAGGACAACTGATTCTGCCTGTACCTTTCCTGGTTACAGAACGAGGAGCCCTCCAAACCCCAGGAGCCCAGGGCCACCCCATGGCCATTCACGGGGGGAAGCCAGGGTAATGCTGGATAGTGCGGGTAACTGCTGTCGTTCCCACTTGACCCAGAAGCCCCTCGCTGTGTTCTCTTTTCCTTTTATTTTTTAAGAAGTGCTAAATATTCTTTATTTAATATAACACTTAAAGCCCACTGAAATGCCTTTCCATAAGGAAAACATAGCATTCTAAATACAAGGAATTTTAATTAAATTGACCTGGTCAACGAAACTATCAGTATCTCCAGCTATTGCCTTTCACAGGCTGATGAACACAAATTGAAACACCTGTGAACCTTGCTTGGTTCTGAGACAGTGGAGGGAGTTCCCTCATAGTTAATCATGTTCAGAGGATCAGTTCTAGAAACCTAAAAATAAAGCCAGTTTTGAGATAGCATTCACCATTTTTGTGAAACATTGAACATTACCAATTAGTTCTAGCCATCACTTTAAAAAGGACAAACGGGGGTAGAATTTGCTGGACTGGGATTGTAATCAAAATAGTAATGTAACTACAAGTCAATTTTACTTCAATCAGAAATGTCCAGCAAAAATACTCTGTCAGGCATTCATGATCAGAATTCTGGTGCCATCACATCAAGTCAATGCTGGTGCGCCTACGAAAGCCACGAGATATTTCTGTTTGCTAATAAATAAGTCAATGTCTATTATTCATTAGTAGCCTTTTTAAAAACCACTTATTTTTCAGGTGTAGATGGACACAACACAATGCCTTTATTTTTATGTGGTGCTGAGGATCGAACCCGGGTCCCACCTGTGCTAGGTGAGTGCTCTACCTCTGAGCCACGATCCCAGCCCACATTAGTAGCTTTTTTTGAGATAACCTATTAAGTCTGCCTTCTCTCCCTTCTCCTTTTTTTTTTGAATTTTTTTTCAATTTTCAGTGGATCTTTTATTTTATTTACTTATTTATTTACATGTGGTGCTGAGGATCAAACCCAGGGCCTCACACAGGCCAGGCAAGCGCTCTACCGCTGAACCACAACCCCAGCCCCTTCTCCCTTCTTCTTAACGCCAGTGAAGATCATTTCTGTCCAGGATGTACTTTCTGGGATTCTCCAAATGCTCCATCAGTGCATCCTCTCCCCAGGGGCCACCTTGTTCTTGCTGGTGAGAGAAGCCAGCAGCCGGACCTGCCTTCTGCCCAAACCGTCGGTGGAGATTCCGCCTCGTCCTGTGCTTCTCTCCCCTTTCCACGATGTGGCACTGGGCACACTTGGGAGCACGTATCTTCTTGCCTTTCTCAACATCACCCATTTTGAATTTATTCTTTCATCCCTAGCACGGTGAAGGGTCCTGTTCAGATGCCGATGTCCCGCCCTCCTCTGTTCTCATTTCTTTATCTGATAAAATAAGTATCTGTTGACCCTTGGCAGGTAGCAGGAACTGATGGACAGGCCCGGACCCGCTGCTCCACTGAACTGGTGTTGGCACATAGGGCAGCTGGACATTCCTTCCTAGTAATGCCCAACAGCCCGGCCCCTCTGTTAAGATGACATCAATTTCAAAAGAAGGGAGTCCAAATTGTTTTTGAACCACCAATTGTATTTCAGGCTTTTGTACCAACTCCACAGAGGTTATCTTTGCAATGCCAATAGAAGTAAAAGCAGACCCTGAGGTATGGGACATTAGGAGACCAGGGAGAGCCAAACCGGCCTCACAGGTCAAGATTAAACTTAAAGACCCTACTAATTGCCCTCACAAGAGACAACATCCTCTAAAACCCAAGGCTCTTGCCAGTATTCAGCCTTTGATTACTAAGATTTAAAACACAGATTCCTGGTGCCTTGTAACTCTGATTGCAACCCCCCAATTCTAGCAGTTAAAGAGTAATGGGGGCTGGGGATATAGCTCAATTAGTAGACTGCTTGCCTCACATGTCAAGGCCCTGGGTTCAATCCCCAGCACACACACACACGCACACACACACACACACACACACACACACACACACAACGTGCACGTACACGAAGACTAATGGAGATTTTGTCTAGATCAAGATCTAAGAATGATTACTGAGGCAGGAGGCAGTCATTCCCATCCACCCAACTGTATACATTTAAATAGGATCCCTCCAAATGCAAATTGGTTCTCAGTACTACATTTAAAAGATATAGCAAAACCCTTTTAGGAGCCATTAAAAAGGAGAGAAAAAGACTAAATGATGAGCAGCAACTCAGACAGCTACCTTTTTAAAAAAATTTTTTTAAAGTTGTTGATGAACCTTTATTTTATTTATATGTGGTGCTGAGAATTGAACCCAGTGCCTCACACATGCTAGGCAAGTGCTCTACCACGGAACCACAACCTCAGCCCAGACAAAAACTTTTAAACAACTCAAAAGGGCCCTCTTCTCTGTCCCTGCTCCAGGGCTGCCCAGGGCAGACAAACCTTTTCAACTCTATGTAACTAAAAGCAGGCCTTACACGTTATCACCTGAAAGATAAGGCCTGTTTCTCAGCCTGTGGGTTATCTATCCAAAAATCTAGATCCTGCTGCTTTAAGATGCCCAATCTGCCTACACACAGTCGCAACAACCTTCCTGCAAGTAGAGGAGGCCTCCAAAATAACCCTGCCCCCCACAACTGTTTACACCCGGCAAATAGCTCTCTTCCTAGAGACCAAAGAAGCTCTTTGGTTCACCGATAGCTGATTGCTCAAATATCAACTGCTATTTTTTAAAAACAGGAATTTTTTTCAAAGATTTGTAATGCTATTCCCCAAGTACATGTATAAGACACAAATGGTGTGAAAATACTCTGTGTACAATCAGTGTCTTGAAAAATTGTGCTCTATATGTGTAATATGAAATGATTTCATTCTGCCATTGTATATGACAAATTAGAATTTAAAAATTTTAAAAACTAAAAAAAAAAATGTAATGCTCTTAACTTAAGGCCCCAAAACATCTTCAGATTCATCCCCACATGATTGCAGAGGTGTTATAAATCTCTTTTATGCTAGAAGAACAGTTTTAGAGGATACCCCTGTCTCTAATGCAGATCACATCTGGTTCACAGATGGAAGTTCCTGTGTTCCGCAGGAAATCCGCAAAGAAAGCTACTACATAGTATGCTTAATGGAGGTCATGGAGACAAATATCTTTGCCAGCAGGAATGTCAGATCAATTGACAGCTAATAGCGCTGACACAACCACAAATTCTTAGCTAAAAGACAAGCTACAAATATATATTGACTCCAAATATACACTCTTAGGTCTATACACACACGCCACTATTTAGAGAGAAAGGGGAAATCTAAATCCTAAAAAACAATACTGGCAAGATATGGACCACAGATTTTGGAACAATTGGAAGCATCCACTTTCCCAAAGAGGTAGCTGTTTTTCATGGTAAGGGACATCAGAAAGGAGATACCTAGGTTGCCCAAGGCAATAACCTAGGTGATAAAGCAGCTAAAACAGCTGCTTCAAACTCAGAGACAGTAGCTTCTCCAATTTCTACCTCACCAATAGGATCTGATATTCCCATTTATACCCCAGAAGAGAAAGAATTGTCTGTGAGTAACCGCTACACTCACGACTCAGTTGGACCGCTATATATGAATAAGATAATACAACTACCCCAAAATATTCAATGGAAAGTTCTTCAAAGATTGCATGAGTCTTGCAAGTCATTTTGGCAGAGACAAGATGATGATTCTGAACAATTATTTACTGGACAGGGACTATCCAAGGCCACAGGACAGATGATTCGGGCCTGTTCTAATGAAGTGCTACAGAGATCACCAACCCAAGTCCTAACTCTGCCCCATCTGGACGGGGTCTCTCCCTGTGGTGTTATCTACCCTTATAGCTGTCAGGATTCCAGCTGGACCCACCATTCTTTAGTCAATCTACTAATTAAAAAGAATGATCCCAATAAGACACCTGAGGAGTTCCCTACCTACTACACCTGCACCCCCATAGAAGATCTGTAGAACCTCCACACTGAGTTCCACCCAGGACTCACAAACTACCTTCTACCCCCTTCCTCAATATCTGTGGTTGAGCTGTTATAACTCCTAGAATATAAATATAATTTATAAATACAATATCCTCCTTCCTCGACATCTCCTGTTCTTGGAATTTTGCTCTTATTAGGATTTACAGTAGGCATTATCCTGCAGCTCACGGAGCTAAAACACGACTAACTTGGCCTTTTTCCTCCTTCTGTTAAGCTTTGGTTGTACTAAAGGTGCTAACTGTTTTGTGAGTTGGCAGTATGCCCAAGAAATAAATAAGACTGATGGCTAGGTCTGTGGCTTCATGCCTCTTTCTAGCACCTCAGGATTGCCCTGGTGGGTTTCCCCTTTACAAAATTGACTAGCCCTGCAAAGATATATCCTGGAGGGGTGCTGGGCTACAGATGGGCACTATAAATTCCGACTCAGTGGGATACATCACAATGGCCTCCAGAAGACATTTCCTCTCCAGGCCATGGCCAGAGCCTCACTGCGGTCACCACTCTCAAACAGACACGGGGGATACTTACAGGAGCCGGAATATCTCTAGACCTGGAGTACATTCCACAAATGTGTCCCACGAATCTTAGGTACACTAATGGGTATTGTCTACTACGTGGCTCACTCCTCCAACTGGGCAGTTACTCCAAAAGGCTCCCCCATGTTGGGAGCAAGGAATTATAGGTTAGATGATTGGGCAAATTCCACTCATCATAACTCCCCTATCTCGACTGTCATCACACCGCAATTTTAAACACTACTAATAGATATTCTCCTGAATAGACTCTTCCAGAGAGATATTCTCCATGGTCTGACCCAAAAGGAAACTATTGGCTTTGTGGTCATGATAATTGTTGGTTATGGCTGTTTCCTGATTGGTTGGGATCTTGCACAACCCTGGATTCCCTTGGATACAGGGACAATGGACAACCTCTCTAATCGATTCCACTTACATGGCAAATTTGAAACACTGGTGAACTAAAACAGTACTTCACTGGTATGATGACCTAGGCTTTTACTTATTTATTCCATCATGAGGGGATGTAATTTGACACGTAGAGCCCTTAATGAAATACACAAAAGGATCTCCATGACATGGCCCAAGGAATAGACCGATTAAACTCAGAATTCTGTCACAATGATCTGACAGGTTGTATTTCAAAATCATATGACTCTTGATGTTTTAAACACAGCACAAGCATTTAAACATGTGCTCTTATTAAAACTGAATTTTGAATATACATTTCTGACAACTCTGCCACTATTTCTGACATTGTCCAGGATAATAAAACTCAAGATGGAGCACTGAACCCCATCTTTGTGAAACTGGGGGAGTTTTCTCTGTTTAGCATCTTCGCCTTTCGTTGGTGGAAGGGTTTCCTTGTGACTCTATCTTTAATCACCCTATGTGGTATTTTCATGTATTGCCTTGCCTGTTTCCCTCCAATCCTAACCAATCCTAATTGGTAACTGGTATTCCCGAGCTCCTGCAAGACAAATGGCATTTTGGTCAACAGACCACGACTCCTTCTACCATGAACCCGTGGACTGACCGCACCCACCTAGCAGAGAGAAAAGGCTTCCGTCCCCTAAATATGGCCCCATCTCAGCAGAAGTAGCCAGAATGAATCAGCTCCCACTTATCCTTAAATAAGTTAGGAACCTGGTCTTGAGGGAGAAATGTCAGGTAGGTTATTTAGGCACAAAGAGTAGGTAGGGGAAAGGTCGGTGAAGGACGGGCATATACAGGTAGGCATATGCATTAGGAAAAGTCCATGAGTCATAAAACCAAAGCAGCAGGGAGCCTTAGCAGGACAGGAAGCCTGTGAGCAGGAGAGCCGAATGCCCAGCCTTCCCACGCTGTAGGGAATATAGTCCCTTGAGGGAACCATCATTTAAAATCTGGGGGAAACTTCCTGATGCAGGTGAGCTTCAGGAGAGTGGGGCCTGGTCTGTCAGAACCTCCCCCAGCAATGGTGAGTTGAAACTCCAAAAGGAGACTATTTCCAACACCTCCCTAAAAAGAAACTAACTTTATTTTTAGAACCACACACGCCAAACAAAACAGCTCCTCAGGAAAAACCCTCAGAGCCCAACTGCCACCACCGGCTTCCACAAGCCTCTCACACAAACACACAAGCCTCTCCCACTCCCACAATCCTCCTGCTCTTGAGGCCTATTGGCTGGGTCGCGTGGGTGGAGCCAAAGAAGTCCCCCAATGAGCAGCTCCCGTGGTCTGAAAGGGCGGGGGAAACAGCCCAATGAGCATCACCGCAGAGGAGCCAATCAGCTAGATGTTGCTGGGCTGCTCTGAGCCAATCATCAGCTGGCAGCTGGAAGTTTGCTGGGGCCCCTTAGGCTGTGGCTCTCAACATCTTACCACTGAGATACCCCCAATCCTCTAATTTAATTTTAAGTAATAAAACAATTTAAATAGTGTGTTATGAACATATAAGTCAGCATTTTCAAACTGTTATAGACTATATGTGCTATCAATACTTTCCACCTAAAATGTACTTACAAATGCATAAAAATATATTTAGGCATTGTTGCTAATATAATAATGCACTTTTAAGAAATTTTGTGTCAGACCTGAGACTATCTGGACATTGCATGAAAGATGTTGATTGCTGTTGCATTTGATAACCGAAAAATGGTATCACTGTAATCACTTGGTTATTTTTATTATTATACAATATTCTCAAAGTATACATGGATTTAGCATTCACTATTTCATTAATGTGACCGTTTTTAAAAGTGTACTTCAACTATAAATTATAACTCATTAACAACTCCTGGTGGCTTTCTGTCAATAAATTATTTAAAAATTCCCCCCTGATTACTTAATCTTGGGAAACACTGCCATAGTCAAAGGAATTCTCCAATCCAAAGTTCAAACTAAATATTTTTATTCCTGTAGACATTCCACTTAAAGGCAAAGAAGGCTAGGTGTGTAGCTCTGTGGTAGAGCATGTGCTTACCATGTGCCAGACTCTGGGTTTAAAGCACCAAAAATAAAATAGATAATAAAGGCAAAGAATATCTGGCAGATTTTGTAGTTTGGTGCTAATTCAGATTGTTATTGTATTTCAGTGATCATTTTTTAGGTGACAGAATGCAGCAGGTAGATTTCCTCCCTTCAGTAAGTAATTGTGCTTCCTTGTGTCTTAATGTTTATTTTAACCAAGATTACTGAAAGTAACGGTCTTACCTTTGCCCAAAGGAAGTTTGTTTCAAGTCAGCAAAATTTAATAAAAGGTTAACTGCCTTATTAACCATAATTCTCTGCATATGTTGTTTAAAAATACGGAACAAGGATTGAAAAGCATTCTATAAAGGGCCAGGTGGTAAATATTTTACACTTTGCATATGGTCTTTGTTGCACCCACCCAACTGTGCTGTGCTACCATGAGAGAAACTATAGAGAATACATAAATAAATACATGGGGCTGTGTTCCAATAAAACTTTATTTCTGGATGTGCACATTTAAATTTCATATGATCCTCATGGCAAAATAGTATTCGTCTCTTGAATTTTTCAACTATTTAAAAATGTAAAGAGGAAACAGACTTTGGGCCAAATTTGGTCAATGACCCTCTTCTAAATGAAAACATCCCTTTTTAAACATTACCATTCCAAAACTAATTGGTAAAGCTAGCTTTGTGCTGGAAAAACCTTTTTAAAGTCTAAATTACCAAAGAAGGATTACCAAGGTATGGTGGAATTAGGTCCTCACCCAGGATGCCCACCTGCTGCCTCATTCAGGGCCAAATCAGCCTGGCATCCACAGCCACACTGAAGCCAGTGACCCTGTGCCTGTGGTGGCAGTACAGAATGCCATCTGGGTCTCAGCAGCATTTATGTGCTGGGCATGTTTCCTCTCAGTGGCTCTGAAAGGGACTCATCCCCCACCCTCTGCACTTGGAGTCCAGCCCCTAAGAGCCCAGCTTCTCTGACTGCTAATGGCCTAGTGGGAGTCTCCCGCTGTTCTGTCCCTACAAAGAAGGTTGGGACAAGTGTGACAGGTCCTTGAAGCTCACAGCTGAGGCCTACTTTAAGGCTTACTCTAGCATTTTAATTCACCAAACATCTTACTATGGCAGGGGGACAGAAGGCTACCCCCAAATCATTGCAGAAAGCATTTTTTTCACAATTCAGGAATCTGGGCCCTTCTACACCGGAGAGGGCAATGTGTGAATACTGTTTAACAATTGTTAAAGTGCGCTTGCCATCCGCTGAGTAAAGTCTCCTGACTGTCAAGGCCTCCTAAAACACTCCGGAGCTAAAATGTAAAATACAGCCTATTACTTCTGAAAAAGACATTTGTGCACAATCAGAGAAGTAAATAATGTCAAGTCTGGGCAGTCATTTTCCAGATTCCATTTAAAAGAAAAGGACAGTCTGACCCAGCCACCACCCAGTTTTCTCTGAGAAACAGACTGGGGTATTTAGGTTCCACGCGTGCACAGTCCCGTGGTGCGCGGTGGTCGGGCGATTTATTCTTTTCCCACTGGTCTCCATCGAAAGACGAAAATATGACATCTCTTTGTTGAAAACAAGTCCTAGAGCCACAGGTACAGTCGCGATCAGGAGTTGAGAGCCCCTTTCTTGGAGTTTCTGCTTCAGGACTTGGGGATTTCTTCCCATTCTGACGCAGGCTAGGAATTCTAAAAGCCATATAGGAAGGTGGAAGCAACAAGAAAACTGAGACCAGAGAAGTTGGGGGCATTGCCCAGTTTCACAGTGCTAGCTCCTGTATCTGCCAGGGATTCCAGATTCAGGTTTAGCGATTCCCTCCTTTGGCTTCACACTCATTCCAGACCGACGACGCTCATCAAAGCATCGCAGCCACTGCCTCGGGAGCAGCCGCCTGAGCTCGGTTGTGCTGGTCAGCCCCTTCCCTTCCCTCGTTCCCCCAAAGCGCTTTGGGCTCAGAGCAGATTCGTGGGGCGCGCATAGCGCAGTGTGTAATTAGTTCCCGCGTTGTTGTCCCAATACTCGCCCTGCTCACAGCGGTAGCAGACTGCAAAGTGAACGGAAATATCCTCCCCTTCCTTGGGCTGCAGGCCCGGGGGTAGGTACAGCGAGAAGCGGAAGCGTTCTGCGCCGGGCTCCTCCTCAGCATCCCCAGACCCTGGTTCAGAGGCCCCCGACGGCGCTTCTGTTGGCTGCAGCTCGGCTGGCACGTCCAGGAATGTGCGCCACTCGGTAAAGGTGTAGCGCACTGTCACAGCCCTGGGCCCCGGGCAGCCCAGCACCCTACCAGAGCCCGTCACCTCCGTGCCCGAGGGTGCCGAGCACTGCACGCGCTCCAGGCACACGCGCTGCTGTCGCAGGCGCTCCGCTGCAACGCTGTGTCCCGGGAGCTGGAAGAGAGGCCGGAGTCGGGGAGGCGGCGCCGGGAGGGACGAGGGCGCCTGTGCCAACAGGTCCCCGAGCTGTTCCAGATGCTCCACACGCATGGGGAAGCTGCGGAGGCGCGAAAACACGGCGGGAGGCACCTGTGGTTCCTCAGCCTCGCTGAAGTGCTTCACGCTGGCCAGGCTCAGCCCCAAAGAGTCGGCGAACTGCACCCGCTTCTTGCAGCAGTCGCCGGGGCTAAGCAGGGCGTCCTCAACTGGCTCACCGCTCTCCGCGCCCAGGGCCTGCTGCTGCTGCTGGCGCCGCTGCAGGAGCTTGGCCGCCTCTAGAAGGGGGTCTGCCGGCAGGGAGAAGGAGCGCGCGCGAGGCCGGCGGCATTCCAGGGGCTCCGGCTCCGGAAGAGGCGCCTCTTCCTTCGGTGACAAGGGCCTGTCTTCGAACTGAACTTCAGGGCTCCAGGCTTCCGAAGTGCCACTCTCCACGCAGACGACCTCCGGGGTTGGCCGCCCCTCCGCGGGTGGAGGTTCTGCGAAGGGCACAGGTCTTGGCGCCTCGGAACTTTGCAGCGGCGTCTCGGGAGACTCCATGACACCATCCGGACCCGGGACTTGTCCCTCCGAGGACACCCGGCTCAAGAATTCTCTGGAAACATCTCCTTGTGCAATTGAAGGAGTGAGCAGCGCCGCCCGCCGGGGCTCGCTGACCGGTCGCCAGTCGGCCCCGGAAGAGAAGAGAAGAGGTCCACTCCGAAACCACCAGCTTTTAGCTGGTGCGGCTCAGGACGCAGTGGGAGGAGGACGAGGGCCTCGGGCCAGCTCGGGAGTTGAACCTGCCCGCCGCGGGGGAGGGGCGGGGGCGGGGAGGGGCTGCCGCCTGAACACCTGGAAGCCTGCTTCGGAACGCACGGGTAGAAAGTGACAGAAAGATTTCTGAAGGGCGCGGTCCGGGTTCCCCTCTTTCTCCACTCACTCCCAGCGGGACTCGGTCTGTTCCACCTCTGGAGCGTCCGGATGGAGGACTTGCGCTCAACTTTGAGAGACCGGAGCGTGGCCCAAGTTTTCTTGCCTCTGAAGTTGACCTGACAGCTCTGTCGTCTGGAGGAAGACCGTCCCCCTGGCTGTCATCGGTCTAGGGAGTCCCCGTCGCAGGCAAACTTGCCTATAGGGAACTTGGAAAGCTGCAGGTCCTGCGCGGCCCCAAAGTGAGGGGTGCATCTCTGCCCCCAAATTTAAAGGCGCCCCCGGATCCAATCTGCGCGCTTGCCTCTGGACCCGTAGCCCCCACCTACCTGCCCAATGGTGGCACCGGTGGGCTCGGGTCTCGTCTGAGTCGGGGATCTTGCCGCGGCGAGCGGGAAGTGGACGCAGCCGCCAGCGCAGAGCTGCGGGAGGCCATTCGCTCCAGGCCAGCGAGCACGTCCCCGCCCCTCCCCTGGTCCCGCCCGCGAGTCGGCTGTCGCGGCTGGCTGGGGAAGCAGCGGAGGGGGGCCCTGCGGGTGCTGGCACCCACGTGGCGCACACCGCCTCCCACCGCCGCCGGGCGCTTTTGCCACAGTCCGCAACTTAAACACCTCGCCCGCCGGAGTGGGCGCCGGACTCGGCCGCCCTGGCCATCCCAGGCCGCGACAGTCCCTTGAAAGGGGCCAAAGCCAAGCCTGGGACGTGGAGGGGTGGATGAGCGCCTCATAGTATCTGGGGATTTCGAGAGTTTCCAAAGTAGTATTTTTGGTTTTGTTTTGCTTTAAGGCCAGGTTTTCCTTAAACTTGAGCGCGCGTCAGCATCACGGGGCGGGCCAGTCGGAGCAGATCTCTGAGCCTTATCCCCGGAGTCAATAGGTCTGGGGTGGAGCCTGGAAGTGTTTCAGCCAAGGAGATGCTTATGCGGGGCTCTGGGGAGTACCCTGTGGGAACTGTTAGTTAACCTATATGGATATGTGTACAGTTACTTAAATAAAAGTTGAGATTCTATGTGATTCTGCAACCTGTACACTCAGAAAAATGAGAGATTATATCCCATCTGATTCAAATGTATGATATGTCAAGGTCATTGTACTGTCGTGTATAACTAATTAAAATGAATTAAAAACTTTTTAAAAAGTTGAGATTCTAGAAACATTGATCCGCTAATCAACTAAGCAAGAAACATAAAAAAGCAAATATAACTTACCCTGGTTATTTAACCTAGGCTTAGTTAAATAAGTTATGTGTTGGCAGATTTAAAGGGGCGGGGTTTTAAGTGCGTTGATAGGAGAGGGAACAGATAAAAGAGATGGTGAGTGGAAGGTTATGATAAGATCATTTTAATGGCTAATATTTATTGAGCACCTACTGAATACCCCATCAGTGCTGAGGGCTCTTCCTGAGCTATCTGACTTGCAGAACAACCTTGTGAGGTGGAAATCATATGATCCTAATGTACATATGGGATATAAAGACCTAGAAAGATTTTTCATTGGCTCATGAGCCACAGTTTGGTTGTGGTGGGATTTGAATCCATAAATTAAAGATTTCTACCATTATTAGAGAGGCTGATCTGGGGGTGGTTTCATGGTTCCCTTGCTGGGATATTGCTGGTCATTTTGTGCCCTTATATGGAGCTCCATAATTTTATCTCAACTGTGTGTGGGGCTTAAAAAAAGTTCAAGATACATGTTGCATATCTTCCTGGAATAACTGCATGATTTGTGGAAGAAGACAATCTCTTGATGTATCTCATTGATGTATTAGCGAATTTAATATAAAAATCACAAAATAGTTTAAAATATAGAACTTCAAAGAGATTTTGAGGTTGTGGTGACTCTCTGGTCCACCACCATCATTGGAGACATGTCCATTCCACTCTGGGGCCAGGACTAGAGGATGAAAATGAAGGGCTTAGAACACAGAATTTAAGTAGTCATCACTCCCAGGGGTGTGCCAGTGCCCTGGTCCTAGCTCCAGTCCACATTCCTCTCTTTGATGGAGGTCCCCAGCCTCATGGAGCTTTCAATATATTGGAGGAGACCAGCATTAACACAAACTCAGCCCTTGGGCACAGAATGGAATCTTGGAAGTTACAGGACTGGAGGGGAGAAATTCAAAGGCTCTGTGCAGAAGCAGCATGGAGGGGAAGAACTGAAAGAAGGTCCTTGTGGCCTCCGACAGACAGCAAGGTAATCCAGCTGAAGAATACAAAGGTAGAGAGGGGTTAGCTACTTGACCTTGAAGCCACTGGAGAGTTTTGAACACTGAAGAGTTCCTCCATATTTAGTAGGTTTGAAAAAAAACAGAAATAAATTTTGAAAAGGCCATTCTGGGTACAGAATGAAGAGTAGATCGCTGGGGGCAGGACAATGGGGTGAACCTGATAAGAGGCTATTGCAATCATTGTAAATTGAACTGTGATTACACCCAGATTGAGAGATGATGGTGGTATGGATAGATCTGAGAGCTATCTAGAAGTGAAAAACACAATAGACACTATGGATTCACACAGGGAGGGAGCAGGGGGAGGGAGGATCCTCCTAGGATTTGGACTTAAAGTATTTGGACTCAAAGCAGTAGCAGTCCTTGGGGTGGGAACTACTAAAAGAGGAATAGAGGGAGGGCATGATCAGAATTCCATTTTAGGACACGTTGACCTTAAGTTCTGGGGTTCTTTCTGGCACCAAATGGTGCCTTGTGTTACACCAATTTTCTGATTCTCCAACTGGGTGTCCAACAATTCAATTCTAAGACGCTCTTCCTGGAATGAATGTCAGATTCCGCAAGTTAAAGGCCCACAAGACGACCTCAACTTCAGATGCCAGGTGCAAATGAGGGGCCCAAGTGACCCACATTCCGGCCTGGCCAGCTGGTAATTCAGGAGTTCCCGTTATGTTCTCTTTCAGTTTTGACAGTTCAGTAGTAGAACAGTTCACAGAGTGTGCGAAAACACTTGAGTTTGCCAGGAAACAGCCAAATAGAAGGGACCCAAGGCAGGGATGGGTGTGGAGCTTCCCTGGCTCCTCCAGGCCCAGCACCATCCCAGTCCCTCCACGTGGCCTCCAACCTGAAAGCTCCACACACTTTACTGTTCATGAGTTTAGGAGCTCAATCTCCAGTCCCTTCGCTTCCTGGAGGTCAGGGCTGGGACTGGAAGTTCCAGTCTTCTAATCACTTCTTTCTGGTTACCAGTCCATCCTGAGGCTCTTTAGGGTCCCCAGTCTATGTCACCTCATTAGCATAAACTCAGGTGTGATAAAAAAGGGTCTCTTTATAAACAACAAAAGATTTGGTGGTAAAAAGAATAACAATAACCACATAAGAAGTGACACTTCTCCTAACACTCAGAGACTCCTAAAGTTTTAGGAAGACTTTATCAGGAACCAGGGGCAGAGAACCAAATGTATGTCACTGAGCCAGACTCTTCTGTCCTGTGTCCATCACTGAAATGATGAGTTTTGCAAAAGAGAGTTTACTCATGAAGTTAAACATGAACAGGGAATTCCAAGTCTCAATTCTGCCACTCCAAGGACAGGGGTTGGAGGGTATTTGTGGGGAAAAGAGGCAGAGTGATCTAGGGCCTGGGGACAGTTGACTGGAGGTAAAATCATGGGTGGTCCTCGCGTAACACGTGTTCAGAGAATGCAGCGTTTGCATGATCTGAGGGCAGAGTTTTCAGCCCTCTGACATCAAAAGGTCACCCTCCATGCACCTGTGCAGGTTCAATGAAGAGTCAGTGGTGTCAACAACAGTGGCCTTCAAGTCCTTGAAAAGTAACCTAGGTACCCGTTATCGCCATGACCCCCACGTTACAGACATATCAGCAACAAAGGTAATGGTGAGTGGATTGATGTTACTCAGCTCCGTGGCCTCCGAAATCGGTGCTTTATAAGTCAACTCAAACCAGTAACTAAAAGCAAGTGAAACCAGATAGGAATTGTCCCTCCGTTTTAAGGTTTAAAGCTCAGGAAAAGAGGAGAGGAAGCACACCTGAGCTTTGAGCCACTCTGGCATGTCAAGGTCAGGGGAGAAGAATGAGCAGCCTGGGGGTGGGAGGGAACAGGAGAGAGTTGGTCCCCAGAGGCCAGGGGAAGGCTTCAAAAGTAACAGTGGGGAGCACTTCACTCAGGGCCCCTGGGGACTTTGGGATCCTTTCCCCGTTTTTTTTGGTTGATACCAGGTATTGAACCCAGAGGTGCTGAACCCCTGAGCCACATTCCCAGCCATTTTTATTTTTCATTTTTAGTCAGGGTTTCTCTAAGTTGTGTAGGGCTGTGCTAAGTTGCTGAGGCTGGTTTTGAACTCTCCATCTGCCTCCACCTCCTAAACCACCTCTTTTGCCTCTTAAAAGGTGTAAAAGCCATCGTGGTCTCTGGCTCCCATCCCACATATCTGCTCTGGCCCACCTGGTGAGGCACACGGCTTCTCTCCCAGGTTTCAACCCCAAGACAGAAGACAGGAGTTCTCTACCGTAAGGGTCTGGATCCCTGAAGTTAATACAGATGGTCCCTGACGTAGGCTTGCTTCAGCTTTGAATTTTTTAACTTCATGATGGTGCAAAAGCTACACGTGTTCAGCAGAAATTGCGTATCAAATTTTGAATTTGGTCTTTCCGAAGAAAGAGGGGAAATGTTCGATGCCCTCCAAGGTGCTGTGTTGCTAAGCTAGGATGTGTATTAAATAAACTTTCCACATGATATTTTCAAATGGTGATAGGTTTATCAGTATCTAACCCCACTGTAAGCTGAGGAGCATCTATAGTCAAATGGCACAATCTGCATGCTAACTTTTTTTTTTCAAAATAACTTTTTGAAATTTAGATCAGGAAGTCTACACCCCAGAAATGTGTTTAATCCTATTTCAAACATCACTGTGCCTCAGGGCTAAAGTATTTACTCCAGGCAGAGGTTTCAAGCTTTCCCATTGGTACTAGTTACCTATTGCTATCTCACAAACCAGCCCAGACACAATTGCTTGTTAAGATAACAATGGCATGAATGTGCACATTGAGAAGGACCCCTCTGGGACAGCTTCTTTCTTTTCTATTTGCATCAGATTAAAGACTGGAACTGGGATTGTCTGACCAGGTCTGAGGCCTAGTCTGGGAAATTTCCAACAGTGCAAGTTAAGTCATTGGAAAGGTACTTTTCCCTTTGTATTAAAAACAGAAATGGCACTGGATCCTTCCTTGGTGACCTACCAATGTAATAGTATCAAATCAATGCTGTGGTCTGATTTCATAGGTGGCATCCTCAAGCACTCCCCCACACCCAGGGAAGTCATAGCCATTCCTGCACAAACATTTGCCCATCACCAAATGTTTCAACTGGGTCACAGGCCACCCTCATATAAGCTGGGAAAGTTCAATTGCTCCCCTGATAAGTCTCCTTAGCATGAAAAATTATACATGAGAAGACCAAAAATCTGGACTAGTTGGTCAGGGGACAAATCAATGCCACGCTAGACCACGGGCCTATTATATCAGATATTTTACAAGCTATTCTGCTTTGCAAACTGACAGGGAGCATGGAGGATATAGGAGTACAGATAGATAGATGTCAGTACCATCAATAACGAAGGTCTTGAAACATCTGACCTGGAAAATTGCAGGTTTCACTCTGACCTTGTCTGTAAGTGGCACTGAGCTTTTAATTTTATGTAGCAACAAGGTCTGTAGGAGTTTGACCTAAGTGGTCAGGATGATGTGGACTCATTATAATATTACCTTCTTTATTAAAAAGGCATATAAACAGATTAAATTATATATATATAAACAGATTAGGGATATACCTCCGTGGTAGAGAGCACGCCTGGTATGCGTGAGGCCCTGAGCTTAATTCCTAGTATTAATCTGCCCCCCACCCCCGCAAAAAAAAAAAAAAAGATATGTAGGTTCTCAGATCTGTTCACATCTCTGGGTTTTCATTTCTTATGTTTTAGAAATAATGTGTCCCCCAAAGCTCCTGTTAATACAGGAATATTCCGAGGTGAAATGATTAGATTATGAGAATCCATCCTAGTTTGAATGGACTGACTGGGTGGTTAACGTAGGCAGGTGGGATGAGGCTGGAGGAGGTACATCTTCCCTAAGATCCCTGGCTCCTCTCTTAGGGGTTCCCCCCGCCCAGTCTTTCCTAATACTGCCAAGAGCTGGGTCTTTCCTCCGTGCTGTGCTGCCTCACCTTGGGCCCAGAGCAATGGAACTGGCCATCTATGGACTGAGACCTCTAATACTATGAGCCCCAAATAAACTTTTCCTCCTCTAAGTGGGTATTTTGGTCACAGTGACATAAAAGCTGACGAAAACATATGTAAAGGCCTCTGAGTATTTTTCACGTAAAAATATTCACATTAAATAAAATTTATATATTGTACTTTTCTTCTGCTAATCTGCTTTTTATAAGTTTAAATCTCAGACCCAGACACAGAACCCAAGAGACTAGAGGAAAAAAAATCTCTCCTTTATTATCTATGTCAAAATATTTTTAAAATATTAAAAATATTTAAGTTTTTTTAAAAAGCAGAAGCATTTTAGAAACATTCCTCTAACACTTTGTTAGCTTTCTGAAGCAGATTAACTTGCTTAAAATTAAAGTCACGGTGATTTTTCAGGGGCTTAAACAAAGCAATGGAAACTTTCAAGAAAAATGCCTTATAACTTGAGAGGATCAAATTCTATAGCTCCTTAGGCCCCATTTATCAGCACAACTGAAGCAGGATGAAAGAATAAACTTGCAATGAATTTGAAAAAAACATGACCCTGCTTGCCTGGATCATTTTTCTCTCAGATATATGTGCTTTCTAATAGAATCAAGGGAGTTTAAGAGCTCAGAAAATAAAGACCAGAGGAGATTTAAATGATTTGTTTAACCAAAGGCATTCAGCTATCCCAGGAGAGACGGGACTGGAATGGCAGCTAGTGTGGCTCGTGCTACTGCTCTCCAGGCACCCCTTATGACATTGCTTATCATGCTCACAGGGTCCTGTGGGACGATACCAGTCTTGGAGGCTTAGAGAGAGGAAATGAATTGCTCTCGATACCCAGTGCTATGGTTTGAATGTGCCCCCCAAAGTTCATATGTTGGAAGGTGAATCCCCAAATCCACATGTTAAATGGTTTTTGGAGGTATACTTGGGGGAGCTAATTAGGATTAGATGAGGATGAGGCTCATGAGGATGCCCCCCCACCCCACCCCCACCCCGCATGATGGCATTAGTGGAATTATTAGAAGAGGAAGGGAGACCTGAGTTTTTGCTCTGACTCACCAGGCAATGCCCTCTGCCATGTTGTGATGCGGCAAAACAGCCCTCACCAGATGCTAAGCAGATGCCTCAGCCACGCTCCTGTCCTTCCCAGCCTCCAGAACCATGAGCCTAATCAACTTCTATTCTTTATATGTTATCCAGCCTCAGGTATATCGTTATATTTGCTCAGACACTCAACTAGTAAACGAATGAGCCAGGATTTGAACAGAAGCATGTCTGGCATTGTCTAGTCCACAGACTGATCATCACTGCAGCCCTCTCTTGGATCCCACTAAAGACAAGTCATGTTTTTTATTTTGTTTATATTTATTTATTTAACAGTGCTGGGGATTAAGCCCAGATTATGGTGCACACTAGGCAAGTGCTCTATCACTGATCTCTGTAAATCCAGCCCTTTCTAACATTTTTTTAATTTTGAGGCGGGGTCTTGCTAAGTTGTCCAGGCTGGCCACAAAACTTCAATCCTCCTGTCTCAGCCTCCTGAATAACCGAGACTGCAGGCATAGGCCCTGTGTCCAGCTGAGATTGGCCATGTTGCCTTTGGTTTTTTGAAACAATCCACCCCGTCAGAAGGAGTGTTCCTGCTTCTGTATAATGAACAGTGAAGAAGAAAGATTTTAGACTTAAATTTTTTTTTGTTATTAATTTCTTTAGTTTCTCCCTTTCTTTGTGCTTATTTTTCTGATCAAGATTTTAAACATGATTTGCACAATCTTTTCACCAGGTAACTTATATTATTTCTCAGAGCTGATTGGCCCAAGGATCAAAAACAAAAACAAAAACAAAAAAAAACTTTTGTCTGAAATTAATGGTTATCTAGACTTTAAATTTAAAAGGGAATACTAGAATTTGAGGTAGGATGGAATAAATAAAAGGTAAAAAGGAGACAAAAGGAAAGACAAAGAAATTAACAGTAGCCTGAGAGCCATTGCAGAAGTTCCACATACCCTTCCCCCCAAGTCGGTTCTTCTCCTAGGCCTGTAACTCCCAAATTTCTGGGAAATCTGTAGATCTTCACTCACAATCTTAGAGTTACCACAAATTCACTCACTTATGAAAATTACCTTTGCATGGTAATATATTGATTAAGCAAAGAGAGAGAGGATATTTTAAGAAACCTACAATCTAGGCACTTTCCAATGTTGTCTACTGATCAGATAATGGAGATCATGTCATCGTTAGGATCCTGAAAAATCGCCAGACTGCAATGAACCATCTTGTGGTCACCACACCGATGGCTTCCCCAGGTCCCTTCCCATGCCCACCCCTCGCCAAGTTCCCAAAGCATCTTTAACTCTCAAGATGGCCCACATTCTTCCTTCAACGTGTATCTGCTTTCCTAAATTAATCTCTGTGCCTCTAACTGAACATGTCCTTAAATTAATTTCTGTGACACTTGTCAAGAACCCCACTTGTCCCGAGTTGAGCTTCCTTTCTCTGGGAACTCCTCAGACTTCCTCCAAGGACAACTCTAAGGACTTCCTAATCTATTAACACTTCAAGTTTTAATACATTAAAAATGTCTATTCTCCTATAGGTTTTATGCTGCATTTAAGTCATTTCAGTTATATTTCAACAATTTTTTTCTGATTTGACTTTGGATGACTGTAAATACCAACTATGGTAACAAATATGAAAAATGTGTCAAAACTATGCTGTTGATGTATGTGAAATGGTTTATTTAATTTTATGTATGTATGTATGTGTTTTAGGTACTAAGAATTGAACACAAGGAACTTTATCGCTGAGTTACATCCCCAGACCTTTAATTTTTTTTTCTTAATTTTGAGACAGGGTCTAGCTAATTTGCTGAGGCTGGCCTCAAACTTGTGATCCTCCTGCCTCAGCTTCTGGAGTCACTGGGGATGACAGGCATGAGCCACCATGCCTGGTTTTAATTGGTGAATAGTAAGAAACTTTAGAAATCCAGGCCTGTTGGTGATCTACTGCTTCCACCCTACCACCGGAGAGCAGTTCCTGTCCCTAGCCTCCTCAGCTTCTGGGAGAAAGGGCTTAGCCTCCTTGTCTATGATGCCAGACCACCCCCCCCTCCCCAGGGAAACAGAATTAAAAGATTAGAGAAATGGTCAAGTTTGTTACCTCTCCTTAAAGGGAGGAAGGCAGGGAACTCTAGACTCTTATATTGTCACTACATGACAGAGACTTTCTCTGCTAACCCTTAAAAGCATTGTCCAGTTAAGTTTGGCCTAGATGGCTCTCCGTACATGGGGAACTGCAACCTAACCTGATGTGCAAACAGACTGTCATGTCTGAACCGCTGCCAACCACAGCGGCCAACCATTCAAACCTTGCTCAATCGGTAGGCCCGCTTCCGCCTCTCCCCTGTTTTCGGTCACTTCCTATTCACGGGTGATATATCTATCCTGCCCATGTGGCGAGGTGAAGTCATCCTAAACCAAGTCTGGTTCTGGAGGCTGCCAGATTCATACATTTTACCTTGTTTAATAAAACTCTGTTGCATTTAATATGCCCAAGTGTTTCATCCCACGGAAGCCTGGGAGGTAGTGGGAGGGGCAGGTGGCCCTCCCCTTCTTCCTCTTTGACAGGTGTCCCACCTGTCCTTTCACAACTCTTGTCCCAGGAAAAGTCCACCCTGCTCTGCTGCAGAAGAGCATCTGTAGATCTAGAAGGAACGCCCCTGCTCGTGACTGGTGCAGGAACCAGCTAGTGACCCGGCTAGGAGGACGGGAGGGGAGCTTTGCCAGGCAGCTCCTGAGCAAAATCTTCTCCTTCCCCAGGAGAGAGCAAGAGAAGAAGTGGTTGGGCTTGTTCCCCTGACTTTACTGGAGTACCCAGAAAGCGGCAGCCACCTTGTTACTGCCAGAGGTGAGGCAATCACTGAGCCAGGGAAACGGAAGATAAAAACAAGGGTCACAGACTGGCATCCTACTTAGGACAAGATATGTTATATGTTATATATATATGTCCAAATTGACAAATTGACTCTACTGTCCTGCATAACTAAAGAGAAAAGAAAGAGAGGGAGAGAAAGAGAGAGAGAGAAAGAGAGAGAGAGAGAGAGAGAGAGAGAGAGAGGAAGGAAGGAAGGAAGGAAGGAAGGAAGGAAGGAAGGAAGGAAGGAAGGAAGGAAGGAAGGAAAAGAAACAGGTTTCCTTGATGTGATCATGTGATGGAGCTGCTAAATGGGCAGCCTGCGGCATTTTGAGCAGAATAATTCTTTGATGTGAAGGACTGATGTGAACGTTTTAAGACCTTTAATATCCATCAGCTCTACTTTCAAAATGCTGCTGGCAGCCCCGGGAAAATCTAAAATGCAATCACGGGTAAATTTTATCATCATCTAAAGAAAAAATTAAAAGCCATGATAGCAGTCAGCATTATTTTAATTGGATTCATTACGATGCTTGAGTTCCTCTCTTGGGTTGCCGTTAGCCACCTGATCTTATTTTGGTGCCCATTCTTGCTTTGGGCATAGTGTCTTTCATATCCATCCTTTCCTTTTCCAACTCACTGTTGCCAACCTAGAGTGACCGTCCTCCAGTTCTTTGGCACAGCCCTGATGGAGGACTCTTACCCAATCCCTACTTTGATGCCAACCGTACGCACCTACCAAGTGCCGTCCAAGCTCCTACCCCCACGTAACCTGATGCCTCCCATTTCCATGCTCTGTCTGTCTTAGGAGGTCATTTTCTGCAAAGCTCCCCCAGGAGTCCCTGAGCTGATGTGATCTGAGTCATCCAGGGACCTAAGTCCTCTGTTCCAATCTATTTGAGAAGCTGAAATTTTACCTGTTTTATGCTTTGTGATTCCTGAGATTTTGTTGGAGTGAAGATACTGCAAAGAGTATCAACATCGTTGCCATTGTCATCTTCAACGTCACAACCACCACCACCACCATCATCACCACCACCATCATCATCACCACCACCATCACCATCACCACCAGCATCATCACCACCACTATCACCACCACCCCTACATCAACAGCCTGGAGCCTGCTACTGTGGGAACCTTTTGCTGTGTTTACCTTTCTCTGCTCTTTGGTGACGAGGTTTTTATCACATTTCAAAACAGACTGGAGCCTCAACTTTGACCTCCTATGGAGTGTGAGTGACCAGACCACAGGATTGTAAGGCAAACATCTGTTTGTAAAGAAGCAGAAACTCAAAGGCTTTGAGTCAAAACATGTGAACCCAAGCCTCAAAGAGATCAGAGCGTGGACTGGCGGGGTATGTTTTCAAGGGAAAAAAAAAAAGTTAAAGCCATTTCCCCATAAGCCTGTGTTTTCCCTCACATATCACCACCATCACCACCACCATCGTTATCACCAATATTATCAACATTGCCTAAACTGATCTTTCCCAGAGGATGATATTGGAGGCTTGGTCTGAACTGGAAGATAGAGCCACTGACTCTGTACTTGAGTGCTGCCGTCTCTGCAAATTACAAGACCTCTTTGACCTGCAGTTTCCTCATCTGTGAAGTGGGATGGTGTTAGTGCCTACTTTTCTGGGGTTGCTGTGAACATTGAAACAAGAAGATCTGTGCAGATGGCTTTTCACAGAGTCCAGCATGGGTTGCTGCACAGAAATTGTTTGCTGTCTCTGCCTGTTAGCACCGTGCCTTTAATTCATTAACTCCACACATATTTATTTCATGCCTACCAAGTGCCAGACACTGTTTTAGGTGCCGAGGACAGAGTGGTCAATAAGATAGGCACAGATCCCTTCCTTCGGGGAGCTCATCTCTTAGTATCTGAGGAATGAAAGACAAACTATAAAAATAAAGGCATTAACTACACAGTTGACATACTCGTTACGGGAGATATAAAGGTTTGCACATAGTAGATACTTAGGAGATGAGTGCTCATGGCCATTTCCCGCCGTGTCCCCTCCCCACCTTCTCCCTGCCTCAAGGTCCCCTTTCCAAGGTGATTCAATATTGTCCACTCAGTCTAAACTCTGGAGATCAGCAGTATAAGTGTCCCCTGGATGATCTCAGATGTATGGCCAGATGGAGCGCAGGGCAGAAGAACGAAGCTCACAAGTCACAAAACGTCTGAACCCGTGACGTCAGGGGACACCCACAGGCGTTTTGACGTGAGTCTTCTTCCCGAGGATCATGCTGCTGAACTCTAAAGTTTGCGCTCACCCGTGATCGATAGTTGTGGCACTGTGAATTCGGGACAGTCAACAGTGACCCTGGCCCTGTGAGGGTGCCGAGAAGCCGCCCGGGGCCGGGGTCAGTGTTGTTTGTGATCCCAAGAGTGTCTCCTGGGCCGGATATTTCTGGCACAAGTGCTGCTGTGGGAACCTTTCTGCTGTGTTTACCTTCCTCTGCTCTTTGGTGACGGTGTTTTCCTCACATTTCAAAACAGACTGGAGCCTCAACTTTGACCTCTTATGCTGAGTGACCAGACCACAGGATGGTAAGGCCAACATCTGTTTGTAAAGAAGCAGAGACTCAAAAGTTCCAGAATCAAAAGGTGTGAACCCAAGCCTCAAAGAGATCAGAGCGTGGGCTAGCGGGGTATGTTTTCAAAGGAAAAAATAAAGGTTCAAGCTACTTTTCTATGAGCCTCTGTTTTCCCTTACAAGTCCAGCACTGTCCCAATGGAGGGGGTTCTTGTGAGACCACTTTAAATAAGTGAAAGTTAATTGATTCCTGTGACCCTCCCATATCCAAGCATGAACAGATCAGTCCTCACACTGTGTAATATTATTTGATAACTCCATTTTTCCACTGTTATAGTTAAAATTACTCAGCACGGACTGATACAAACCAGCATAGGATTTATCTTAATACTGCTTGCTTGTGTGTATTAGTAAAGTGTAAAATGATTAAGATTTGTGATTATTCCTTTTTTCCACATATAAAGTTTTCCACAAAAGTCACAAAACAAATCCATGAACTTCTCTAAATGGTAGTCTGCCTCCAAGACAGCCCCCCTTCATTCTTACCTCCTGGTGCTCATACCTGTCCATGACCTGTGTAACCAAGAGGAGATAGTAGAAGTGACAGTGTGTGACTTCCAAGGCTGTCATAAAAGACTGAGGATTCAGGCTGGGGCTGCAGCTCAGTGGCAGAATGCTTGCCTAGCATGCATGAGGCACTGGGTGCGATCCTCAGCACCACAAAAAAATAAAAAACAAATAAAATAAAGGCATTCTGTCCATCTACAACTACACACACACACACACAAAAAAAAAAAAAAAAGACTGAGAATTTGCTCACCCAGCCTTCTTCTGCTTTGCTGGCAGCCATGTTGGGAGAGCACTCAAGCAACCAGCGTCAATATGCCGATCATTTGAAGTAGCAGCAGAAATGGTACTAGGAAGTGGATTTAAGCCTTCAAATGATGGTAACTCTGGCCATCACTTTTGCTGCCAACTCACTAGAAACTGAGCCAGAACCACCCCCAAATTTCCAGCCTCCAGACTCTGTAAAACAGTAATGTTTATTGTTTTTAAATTACTCAGTTTAAGATTATGCAGCAATAGATAGTTAATGTATTCTGAACTTTCTATAAATACTTAGGAAAGGCCTAGAAAGATGCACATGGGAAATGTAGTGAAATTGGAGAAGCTGAGGAGCAACAAGGAAATTAACAAATTAATCCAATTGCTTACTATTTCTTTCCGATGCATATGTGTATATTTCAGTGACATACAAATTAACTTAAAGTCAGGCTCGGTGGCACATGCTTATAATCCTAGTGGCTCAGGAGACTGAGGCAGGAAGATTGCAGTTTCAAAGCCAGCTTCAGCAACTTAGCGAGGCCTTAAGCAACTTGGTAAGACACAATCTCTAAATAAAATATTTTAAAAAAGGGTTGGAGATGTGACTCAGTCCTTGAGTGCCTCTGGATTCAATCTGTGGTACAAAAAAAAAAAAATTAACTTAGAACCTAAGCTTGGAATGAACCAAGATGCCTTCCAATGGGTAAGTGAATAAATAAGTTACATCCTGACAATGGAATATTATTCAGCAATGAAAAGAAACAAGCTATCAAGCCCTGATTAAAAAAAAAAACACAGAGGAAACCTCAAAGTATATTACTAAGCAAAAGAAGCCAATCTAAAAAGCCTGCATACTATATCGTTTCAATTCTATGACACTCTGGAAAATGCAAAACTAGGGCAGCAATAAAAAGGTCAGTTGCTAAGGGGTTGAAGAGAGGGAGGGATGAATGGGCAAAGCACAGAGGAATTTTAAGGAAGGGAAACTGTTGTGGGATAGTATAATGGTGGATTCATGTCGTGGACACTTGTCCAAACCCACAGAAGATACAACACCAGGAGCGAATCCTAATGTAAACTGTGGACTTTGAATGATAATGAGTCTGTGTGTGTTCATCAATGGAAACAATCATACCAGACCACATTAACCCAAGAAGTCAATAGAGGAAGCAGTGCGAGGAGGCCGGGGGTGGGGTGGGGAGTGTCCTTTCCACTGGATTCTTCTGTCGACCTAAAATTCCTCTAAAAAATAAATTCTATTAATTATTTTTAAAACACAATAAATTTTAAAAGATGCATAAAGATAAATTTCCAAGCACAGATAGCACATCTAATTTTTCAGAGAAACAAACCGGAGCCAGGTGAAGATGGAAAGATGGATTGATTTGTCACCATTATTTCTGACCATTCTCCTCACCCCCCCCACCCGGAACATATGGGATCAAAGTTTAAAAATCTTGACTCCTGAAGGAGGAAGATCCTAAAACCTGAGACCCTTCAGGTCCGTATTATTAAAACGTGTCCCCAAAGCCAGCCACGGGTTGAGAATGGACTCCCAGGGTTCCAGGAGGCTCCAGGCAGAGGAGATTTCCGCGGGTTGGGACAATGCAACCACGGACCTCACCACGGATGACCAGAGGGGCACATCCCACTGGAGCTACTGCCCCTGGCTCGGCAAATCAAATTCTTTGATTCAGAGGCAGTGAGTGCAGGAGCCCTGGGACTGGGCGCTGGCTACTTTCTGGGTCAGATTACAAACATCCTGTGAAGAGAGAGATGAAGAGGCTTGCTCAGGGCCTGGGAAGGTGAGCGACCTGAGGGTGCAGCCCTGCCCTCCCCAGAAGAGGACCAGAGGAGCAGCCACTTAGAGGGGCTGGGTAAGGCCAAAGGTTCTCTTGGACACACAGGTGCTGACTCGCAATAGGTGGGGACAGGTGAGCAGGGAGAGGGGAAGTTCACTGGATAGGACAGGGCAGAGGGGAGGAAGGGAGGGGAGTTGGGAATGGGAAAGACAGTGGAATGAATGGGACATAATTTTCCTGTGATCATATATGAATACACGACTAGTGTAGCTCCACATCATGTACAACCACAAGAATGGAAAGCTACACTCCATGCATGTATATACACCAAAATACATTCCACAGTCATGTGCAACCAAAAAGAACAACAACAACAACGACGACAAAATCAGGAGAGGCAGGAATACAGGTGGAGTATCCCTTATCTCAGGACCTGAAGGGTTTCATATCTCAGATTTTTTTTTCAGATTTTGGAATATTTTCATACACATAATGAAAGATCTTGGTGATTGGACCCAAGTCTAAACACAAGATTCACTTATGTTTCATAGGCACATTATATATATATATATATATATATATATATATATATATATATATATATATATATATCACCTGAAAGTCACTCTGTACAATATTTTTAAAATATTAAAATTTGTTATATTTGTGCATGAAACAAAGTCTTATGTGGTGGAATTTTCCTTTGGCATCATGATAGTGCGAAAGAAGTTTGGGTTTTAGAGCATTTGGGATTGTTAGATTGGGATGCTCCACCTGTAAAGGGACTTGTCTCCTCAGAGAGGTGGCTCCCCCATCCGGGTGCACAGTGGAGCTCAACATGAGAGCCATCTGCGGAGGGAACTGCACACAATCAGGAATTGTCACTCACTCCTTAAGCAGGTTTTCCTTGGGCCAGGCTTGGTGGTGGCCCTGGGGAGACTGAAGGGGACAACCCAGAGTCCAGTGACTGTGGATTTATCTTCTAGTGCTGCTCAGGTAGTGTCCAAACAAACAGTCACACAAATAGCATCTGACAGTGGCAATTTCTATGAAGACAATAAAATAAGTGGAAGGAATAGGGAGCATGGGCCGAGGGAGGTGCCGCGTTGGACAGGGCAGTCGGAGAAGGCTGTATGCTGGATGCAGAAGGGTGACTATGGTGCCTTCGAAGGCTCCAGACCCCCTAGAATGCACCTGGTTCTTCTTGTGGACATCCCACAAGCAATTCCTTCTGTATATGTTGAGAAGGGAGGGGAGAAAGCAAACTGAGGGAGACTGGGTTGTAAACAGGCAGGTCCAGAGGCCTAGTGGTGGCCCAACCCATGCCCAGCTCCTCCGCAGTCCCCTTTATCTGGGGACAGCCCTACCTGGGTCCTACCATGGGCCCTCCCCAGTGGAGCCTCCTCCATATTGTTCACTCCTGGTTTGTGACAGGCTTTGGTTTGCCCTAAATCCAGCAGTTGCATGTAATTAGATGTCACTGATTCTCCAACACGCAGCATCTCCCTCAGGATATGAATTCAGAATCTACTCACAGTGCTGGGGACTCATGTGCCGTTTGCACTTAGGAATTGATTTTGTCCTGAGAGTTGCCTGGGTCCTAGGGAGTTGGACAACTGTTCTTAGGAAGGATGAGCTTTCAGTAGAGAGGCCAGTTGGGCAACTCAGGGGCAGCTTAGAGTTCACAGATCCTTTCTGCTGTGGCGCATCTGGGATGCTGTCCCACTGGCCATATTTGTCTCACGCCTTCATGAAAGAGAGATGGTGCACAACTCAGCAACTCAGGAGGCTGAGGCAGGAGACTCCCAAGTTCAAGGCCAGCTGCGTTACTTAACGAGACCCTGTCTCAAAATAAAAAAGGGCTGCAATGTAGTTCAGCGGTAGGGTGCCCCTGGGAACATGCCCCAGTACCAGGTGAATTAAATAAAACAGTAATGTAGAAGAAAAAGCACAGAAAGTACACGAAATGAAGTAGAAATGATGATTATCAAGAAGTGAAAGCCGTGTTTTAAACCAGGAGAATATAGAGGGAAGAAAAAAAGCAAAGGATCAAATTAAACATCAGAGTTGATTACATAAAAGTTGAGAAATACACACGTATAGAAGACCTCCATTTCTAGAGAATTCCAAAGACTATATCTCCCTCAATTATGGCTCAGTCTCAGTCTCCTGGTGGTCAGTGCTTTGTAATTCTTTGTGTGTGAACCCATTTTTGTAAGATTTCTCTGGGGGACAAAAAAACATGTTGCTACAGAGCAGAACAGGGCGAGAAATGGTTCCGGTTCTGTTTTTGTGCTCCTTTTCAGATTTTAGTTCTTGGACCTTACAGGTGGTTAGACTCACAGCCCCAGGCCCTTTGGCTTTTGTCACTGAACACCCATGGGACTTAAGTCTTGAAAGGGAAACATTTGGGAGACAGCGAATCTTTCTACTTTTGTCTCATTTGTGTTATCAGTAAAATTAACCCTTCTTATTCTGGAGCATTTCGCTATTTTACATAAAATAGGGTGAAATGTAATAAAGTGTTCTCGTAATTGTGAAAGCACTGCTGGATAGGCAGAGGTGGCAGTTAGTCCCAAACTAAACTGTTGACTGACAGACTGGTTTCCCCAGAGACCAGAAGGCTTGTTCATAGCTGAACATGAAAGGTGGAGGGTGTTAGGGGACAACACAGAAGGTACAGTTTCTGTGGCAATTGGCACATGGAAATTGATGACTGCTTATAAATCACAGTTGGAATAAAGGAGGAAGAAAGCTAAAGCCTGAGAAATAAGTTAAAATCATGAGACTAGAAGAATTGAAGGACTCAGAAAGAATTCAACATTCATGAGTTAAAAGCAAAATAATACCCCCCCACACACACCAAATAAAGATACCTACTTTTGTTTTAAACAATGAAACTAAAAATTTGAGGCAAAAGAGATACAATGATACAATGGCTAGTCAAAGAAACATGACAATTCATAAAAGGCATAAAACATATACTACCCCAAGATACTTACTAAGACATATACAGACTCAAGTCCACACATCTGAGAAATACAAAATTCTACTGAGGAACAAAAAATACATGAAAAGACCTACCTAGTTCACAGATAAAAGGAAACAATAGTCAAGAGATTTATTGTGATCTCTACAAAGCAAAAATATTTGGGGAACTACAGGGTGAAATTCATGTAAAATATAAGAACAGCCAAGAAAATTCTTTGGGGAAAAAAGATGAGTAGGAGATGGATTTCAGTGTACATTGTCACTTAATATAGATGGGTCCTGACACATGAATTAAGCACACAGATCAATGGAATGGAATAGAGAATCCAGAAATAAGTGCAAAGGTCTATGGGTATTGTGTATAAATGTGTACACACACATATACTGGTATGCTAAAATATTTTTTCTGGCTGGTGGGAGACTGCCTATGTTAGTCAGCTCTCTGTTACTATAACAAATATCTAAGATAATTAGTATATAAAGAAGAAAGGTTTATCTGGTTTCATTGCCCCACTGATTAGCCTATTGCTTCGGGGCCTGTGATGAGACAGCACATCATGGTGGTGAGTGCTTGATGAAGCAAGGCTGCAACCAGGAAGCAAAGAGAGGAAGTGTAAGGGGCTAGGGTTCCAATATTCCCTTGAAGCTAAGTCCCAGTGCCTTAATTTCCTCCCATTGCCTCTAAGAGGTTCCACTACTTCCCAGCAGCTCCACGGGTTAGAGACCAAACTTTTAACCCATGACCTGTGGGGAATACTTACTTATTCAAAGCTTGGCACTGCCCTTCTTGGGTCTGCAGGCTCATAGATAGCAAGGGCTCAGCGGGAAGCATGCCCTTGATATGAAACTAACCAGTCCAAAGCCATTCTCCTCTGTCTGGTCCAGGTACCAGGAGGCCATGTCTGTCTGCCTTGATCATCCCAGGGCCAGGTGCCAGCCTCAGATACCACCCTGCTGGCCGTGGTCCACCACAGATATTCCCACCAGCCAGTTCTACGCCATTCACCTCACCCTGCCTTGTCCTTCTTGGAAACCATAGTTATAAGTGCTAGCCCTGGGCTCTATATTCACTGATGTCCCTCCTGCCTCTGACCACCCTGTGGCCTCCCTTTGTGGCCCTGCATAGGATACCAAGCTTCCCATCCCCTAGAATCACTTAAAAATACTTCTGATAGCTGGGCCTGGTGGTGCACGGCTGTCATCCCAGCAGATTATGAGGCTGAGGCAGGAGGATTGCAAGTTCAAAGCCAGCCTCAGCAATTTAGCAAGGCCCTATCTCAGAATAAAAAACAAAAAGGGCTGGGGATGATGTGGCTTAGTGGTGAAGTGTCTTTGGATTCAATCCCTGGTACCAAAAAATAAAAATAAAAAATAAAAACAAAAACCCACCCACCCCCAAAATGACCATATGATATAATTAGTTGTCTATTAGTAGTGCCCTCTCCCTCAATTTTAAACTCAGAATAAATTCCTAGTAGATTAAAATGTTTAATGCAAACAATGACGCCCAAAGGAACAAATAGAAAACGTAGGGAAGAAAAACAATCTTTGACTGGAGAAGGCCTGACTTAAGCAAGAAACAAAAGCCAAAAGCCATATGTGAATTTACTTGCAAAGCCTAACAGTGAATTTCACTGAATAAAAATTTAAAATGTCCTCAGGGCAAAAAATTATAATAAACAAAATCAAAAGACAACCCACACTCAGGGAACAATATTTCCAGCAACTATTAAAAAGGGGTGCCCTGTCTGGAGGGTAATATGACAATATTTAGCGCTGTTTTCTTTTTCAGAGCTGGGATGGAACCCAGCTCCTCACTGTACTGCTAAGCTACACCCCCAGGCAGGTCAGCATTTTGAAAGCAAATAGTTTTGACCTAACAACTCCACTTTTACAACTTCACGTGTACATACTATTTCACCAAAGCACTCTTTAATAGGAAAAAGGAATTAGAAACAATTCCATGTTCTATAAAAAGAGGACAGGTTCCATATGCTATGGTATGTTCTTAATTGATGTTACAGCTCAGCCCTTGCAATTATTGGAGTAGCTTTTTATGTGCTCATATGGAACCATCCCCAAGATACAGAAAAGAGAAAGGTCAGAACTGTGTGAACGACGTTTCTATTGGTGCAATACAGGACGAGGGGTGGCTTGTTCCTGCACAGAGAAGTTCTGGAAGGAAACTTAAGAAGCCACTATCTCAGTTGCCTCTGGAGACAGAGACTAGGAGATCAGAGGTCTTGCTTGCTTTTCACAGCACATGCTTTTTATCATTTTCAATTTTCATCATGCATCTTTTATTACTTTTTCAATTAAAAGAGTTAATTAAAAAAAATCCGGGAAAACAACTTGGAAGCAAGAGAGTGTTACCTTAAAGGAATATAAAAGAAATTGAAGCAGATAGAAAAAAATGGAAAACAAATAGCAAGCATTAAAGCAATCTGATATAATTGAATGGAATGGAGGTCAAGGCTATAAAAAGAAATAAAGCATTGATAAAAACAGGAATAAGAATAAGAAAGGCTGAATCGAAAAGATTCAGCTGAATCTCCCGGGAGGCAGATAAAGCAGAATCCTCTGTGGAGTCCATAGGTTGGACCCCTGGTATCCACTGAGTCCCCCTGGAGGTTCCTGAGGCTGAGCCACACTGAGCCCAAGGTCAGAGGTGAAAATGGACATCAGAGACAGAGGGGTCCAGGCTGGTGGGCCAGGTGAGGACTCGTCCAGGCCAACACTCTGGAATGTGGCTGTGTCCAGAGGGTGATGGCTGAGCATGGAAGTGTACGTGGGTGTGACCTTGGTGTTCCTGATCCATGGCCATGAGACAGTGGGCTTGGCCAGGGTGTTGAGGGAGCAGGTGTCTGGGCAGAGAGCTGGCCCATCCAGGGAGGTCTCCCAGTGCTGGCCCAGTGTCCACGTTGTGCTATGCAGGACCCATGTTCAATAGTGACCCCAAGTGGCAAAGAGAAGCAGTGGGCAGTGGTCTCATGGGACTCAAGCTGTCTCTTCATTCCACAGAGAGCCCCATGTGGATGCTTCAGATGGCTGAATCCTAAAAAGGAGACCCTTGGCCTTGGGTAAACAAACAGTAAAGGAGAGGCTGTTAAGCAAAAGTGAACATGCCATGGGGCGCAAGGGAGGTTTGACCTTCAAAGCTCTAAGGTCTTCCATGCTGGTCTCTTTTGGCCCCATTTGGAGTAAGAGAGGGCAGGGAGGATGAGAGGAGAGAGAGAGAGAGAGAGAGAGAGAGAGAGAGAGAGAGAGAGAGAGAGAGAGAGAGAGAGAGAGAAATCCTGGAGCGCCCCCTTCAGGTTGAATTGTGCCACTTCAACAGTTATTACAGGCTAGGACAGCAGTTCTCAATGTGAGGTCCTCTGAACCCCCACAGACCCTCAAAACCCTTGGAAGAAGGAGGGGCTGCTGGTGAGGTTGGCACTGTTTTCCTTACAGTAACAATTCATGATTTGCCTTTCTCATTGTGGACATTTGTTCTGATGTGGAAAAAGCAACGTGGGGGAGGCAGGTTACAAGTGTGCCAACGTTATTTAAAATTATCCTAGATAAACAACAACAATTATTAAATCTCCACCCCTGAGGACAAGCTTTTAACATTCTGGGTGACAAAATAGGAAGCACATAGAAGGCACTTTTGCCGCTGAGTCTGATGGTTGCCTTGGGGAAAGAGGTTGGGTGACGGAGCTGCGAGTTGAGCTTTTTCATGAACCACTTTTTCACTTGAGAGAATGACAGCCGAGCTCCGATCCTTCCAAGTTGGGTGACTGGTTGACATTTTCTTGAAAATAATCCAAGTGAGCCTCTGACTTCAATGAAAACAACTGAAAGGATGTGTTGCCGATGTTGAGATCTGAACTTTGAAGGAAGCTTGTAATGTACCCTCCGGCGGGGCAGCTTCACCGTATCCAAAGACTTTCCTAATAACATCAACAGTGAGGCAAGTGTGATATGTAAATCAAATAATGAAAGGTGTGAAAGGGGTCCACGTTTTGAAGAACTCCATTTTTCAATGAATCATATTTTCCGAATGATCAGCACATGATGTTATGAAATCACGCGTGAATAAGAGATCTCTACCAAGTACAAGGTAAACCCACTGCCATAGAACAAGTCTGAAAAGTCTGCCGCTAAGATTTCAACTCCTCTGTAAAGCAACTGCATCCAGGCCTGGGGCTGTGGATCAGTGGCAGAGCACTTGCCTGACATGTGTGAGGCACTGGGTTCGATCCTCAGCACCACATAAAAACAAATGAAATAAAGGCATGCTGTCCATCTACAACTTACAAAAGAAATCTAAAAAGAAAGAAGAAACTGCATCCAGTGGAGTTTCGATGGCATATTCAAGAACAAGGTCTGCAGTCATCTGAAAAGTTTACTAAAATACTCCTTCTTCTAATTTTCTTCATGAGCCTGTATTTTCTTCATATCATTTAAGCAGAACACATATCACAACCGACTAAATGCAGAGGAGATATGAGAATCCAGCTGACTTTTTAAAAGCCAGTCATTAGACGGATTTGCAAAAAAAAATGTGAAGCATTGCTATCCTTCTTTTTGTTTTAGTGCAGTTTTTCATTGAAGTGATTCAGTGTAACATGGTTGCCACTATTTTAACTTGAAAAAAAATATATATATATAATGAATAGTGGTGCTGGAGATTGAACCTAGGGCTTCATGCATGTTAAGCAAGTGCTATACCACTGAGCTGCATTCCCAGCCAAATAAATACATATTTAAAATATTTCTCAGTTTTGTTTCTTTTTCTTTCTCTTTCTTTCTTTCTTTCTTTCTTTTTTTTTTTTTTGTCTTTTCTTTTTTGGAACTGGGGATTGAACCCAGGATTTTGTAAATATGAGGCAGTGCTTTGCCACTGAGCTATGTCCCAGCCCCTCAGTTTCTAATACGATACATGAAAATAGACGTAACCCACATAACCAAAGTTTCTTGAGGTGTTCAATAGCAAACACAATGACAAAAATAGTAAAGGACTGTTAAGACCAAAAATGTCATGAACCACTAAAAGGAGCACTGGTAGGTGTGTCTGACAGGATGCACATGGCTTTTAGCTGTTCCAAAGCTACCTTTGACCCTGTTCAAGTGCTCTGAAGTGTAGTCACAAGATGACCCTCTGAATAGACACTGGCATGGTGTCTAGAAGGCTCCTTAGCTCAGGATCTACCTGCTTAGAAACTATTTCTGGACCTGGCAGGGTTGGAATGGGAATGTGTTCAGTATTTAAATGGTAGTCAAGAACATGAAATGATTTTCAGTGAGCCAAGGGATTCAAGGGTGGTATCCCTGTTACTGTAACAGAATACCTGAGATTGGGTATTTTAGAAAGAAAAAATAATTTAGGGATTCTGGTTTCAATATCCAGTGTCTTAATGAATGCTGCTTTATTGTATCAGGGCACCTATTACTATTTCCTGAAAGCTCTTTTCTCTGCATGTATGACTGCTCCAAATCCAAGAAGAATCCTCACCTATTGTGTTCTAGAGAAATCTGTCCCTGATATTTTTGCCAAAGGTCTGTTGCTGTTTACTTCACAGAGAACGGCTTCTCTCTTCTTTGGTTTTGGTCTGTTTGGGATGCTGTAGCGAAATACCATAGACCAGTGGCTAAAGAGAACAGAAATCTATTGCTCAAAGATCTGGTGGCTGGAAAGTCTAAAATCAAGAGATGTGGGATCTAGCGAGATCCTGATTCCTATTTCATGGACGGCGCCTCCTCACGGCATCCTCACATGGCAGAAGGAATGGGACACCTTTGGGGGTCTCTTCTGTGGGGCATTAATCTTATTCTAAGAGCTCCATCCTCATGACCTGAGCCCCCACCTCTAAACACCATCACACTGGGAGTTAGGTCTCCACATGCGAGTTTTGGGAGCCACGAGAACACTCACTGGGTGTCGCCTCCTCTATGTCTTTTCTCCCTCCTCGTTCGCCTCCCTGCCTCCCCTCTGTCCCTTCATCCCTCCCTCCTCTCCTTGCTGCTTGCCCTGTTTGCATGGCCCCTAGGCTGAGTCGAGACTTCCCCTGGTAGCCAGGCATCCCCGTTTTCTGGATTCTGTTAATGGACTTGGGTGGAGGAGAGGGTTTGTTTGGCTCAGTATCTAAGCACAAAAAAAGAACTTCCTAATTTGGGGTAGGAGCTGATCATGGGAAACCACACTGTCATGACGTTTCCTGTTTAACGTCATCTTAAAAATCCTCCCATCCCCACCATCTGCAGAAGATCCACCAGGATGCCTGCTTAACCACTTCCTCTCCAAAGCGCTGAGTACTTCATTAGCACCAAGGTAAGTAGGACCAATGTGCCCGTCTTTCTGTTATACATAATCATGATATGACTTTCATTTTCCATGCCTCCATAAGATGAAGAGGCAGCAGCTGATAGTGTATTTCTTTTCTTTCTTTCTTTCTTTCTTTCTTTCTTTCTTTCTTTCTTTTTTTTTTTTTTTTTTTTTTTTGGTATCAGCAATTGAACTCAGGGGCACTTAACCTCTGAGCCACATCCCCAGCCCTTTTTACATTTTTATTTAGAAACAGGATCTCACTGAGTTGCTGATGCTGGCTTTCAACTTGTGATCCTCCTGCCTCAGCCTCCTGAGCCTCTGGGATTACAGGCATGGGCCACCACAGCCATCTAGCAGATAGTGTATGTGTTTCTATGGGGGTAAGGGGTGGGGGAGAGAGACTACTCTTTAGTAAAAGGGAGAAACCCATGGATCAAGTCCAAAAATGCATGTACTCACTCCTTGTAAGTAAATTATGAAGGAATGAAGCACAGAGAGAGTGGGTAGGAAAAGAGGCTTCTTGGAGAGTATGGTATTTTTTTTCAAAAAAGTCATTTTTTTCCAAATTGTGGCTAAATGTACATCATGTACAATGAACTATTCTAACCCTTGTTATTCTAACCCTTGTGAGTGGCGTTGAGCACATTCACACTATTGTGCAACCGTCACCTCCATCTGTCTCCGGGACTTTATCTCCTAAACCTGAATATCCTAAGTGGACCCTGTAGTTTGAATCTATATCAGCTTAACTTCAATAGCAGGCAGATACCCTGCTTCTGTACAGCTCTGTCCCAAATACCTTTCAGCCACTGGTGTCACAAAACTAGATCTTTATTCATTATGTCTCCAGAAACATTGTTTCTTAACACATTGGTCTCTTAAGTCATGTAGAAAACAAAGATTGTGGGAAAAGTTTGGATGATACGATTTTATGATTGTCTATGCATTTGCCTTTGCCACAAATCTTACTTTTCATAAAGCTTTGAGTTACTGTATAATGTCTTTTCATTTCCACCTAAAGGACATCCCTTCTTTCAGAGCAGGCCTTGTAGCCTGGTGGTAACAGATTTCCTTTACTTCTGTTTATCTAGGAATGTGATAATTCCTCCTTTTTTTTCCCAGTACTATGAATTGAACCTAGAGCCTCACACATGCTTGGTAGCACTCCACCACTGAGCTACATCCCGGGTCCCCTCTCTCACTTTTTTCTTTCTTTTTGGACCAGAGATTGAATCCAAGGGTGCTTAACCACTGGCCCCACCTCCAAACACCATCACACTGGGAGTTAGGTTTCAACATGCAAGTTTTTTTTTTATTTTCTAATTTTTTATGTTGAAACAAGGTCTTGCTAGGTTGCTTAGGGCCTCATTAAGTTGCTGAGGCTGGATTTGAACCTGTGAACCTCTTGCTTCAGCCTCCCAAGTCACTGGAATCACAGGCATGTGCCGCATGCCCGGCTCCTCCCTCTTTTGAAAGACAATTTTGTTCAGATACAGGAATCTTGTTGACAGTTTTTTCCTTCAGCATTCTGAAACTATCAGCCCACTGCCTTCTGCCCCTGATGGTTTCTGATAAGAAATCTGCTTATAATCTTATTGAGGGCCTCTTGTATGCAATGGGCTATTTCTTGTTGCTTTCCATATTCTCCACTGACAGCATGATTATAACATGTCTTGGTTGGTGTGGGTGTTTGAGTTTGTCTTATTGGGGGTTTATTGAGTTTCTTGGATGTTTGTGTTCATCTTTTTTAAGAAAATCAAATCTGGGAAGATGTTAACCATTATTTCTTCAAGTCATTTCTTTGTCCCATTCTTTTTATGTCTCTCCCTTTCTCTCTCTTCTCTGAAATTTCCACAGTGTGTATGTTGGTTCACTTGATAATGTTCCATAAGATCGATGACTTGGTTAACTGTTCTTCAATCTTTTTTTACTTTTTGTTTCTCATGCTCAAAATTTTCAATCATCCTACCAAATTCACTCTTTCCTCTCTCTGCCTCCTCAAATCTGCTTTTGAATCTCTCTAGTGAAATTTTCATTTTATGGTAATTTTTAGCTCCAGAATTTCCTTTTGATCCTTTTTTGTGTTTTCTAATTTTTTTTATATTCCATTTTTGCTAAATGTCTTCACTTTATCTACATTTTCTTTTAGATTTTTTAAATCTCTTTTAAGACAGCTGATTTTCCTCTTTCTTTTTGGATACTTGGGATTGAATACAGGGGTGCTTAACCACTGAGGCACATCCCCACTGCTTTTTATTTTTAATTTTGAGATAGGGTCTTGCTAAGTTGCTTAGGGCCTGGTTGAGTGGGCTGAGGCTGGCCTTGAACTTGCAATCCTGCCTCAGCCTCCTGGACTGCTGGGATTATAGGCATGCACCACCAAGCCCGGCAAGACAGTTATTTTAAGATCTTTATCTAGTAAGTCCAACTTCTGGTCTTTTTTAGAGATGATTTGTTTTGTTTGTTCTTTTTCTTTTGAATGTTCCATACTTTCTTGTTTGTAAGCCTTGTGATTTTTTTTATGGAAAATAAGATATTTAAACCTTATAGCGTATGATGTAGAACTCAGATTCTTTCCCTGCCCCCACATTGTTGTTGTTGTTGTTGTTGTTGGTTGTCGCTATGCCAGAAACAAGATTACATACTCTTACATGGAAACTCGGGGGGTGATGATAGAGGAGGCATTTAGAAAGTAGGGTGTAATTTTCCCTAAATAATGTTAAAACATTGCTTTATGAGAGTAAAAGGGAGGAAGACAAGTAGACATGTGAGAAGACTTAGTCAAAGGCCAGCCCACAGCTAAGTTTCCCATTTATGTGGCATGAGCCAGAAAAATGGATCTGAAATTTGAGATCTCTAACAATATCTTGGTGGGGTAGTAAAATGTGTTAAAAAGATATCTATCTATTTCATATATGTGCAGATGTGTCTCTGTATGTATTTCTTGGATTTAGTTGGCAGGTATGACAGATATGCTGTTGTAGGGTATGAATTGATAAGTTAGTAAAGTACATGTAAAAATTGGTGGTATTTATGTATCAACAAGGAATTGGGGCAGTTGTGATGGTCATTCGTTGGGGACACAAGGTGGGAGATTGTGGTGGAAAGCAGAAGGATGGACTAGGAGGCATTGGGGAGTGGGTGGTCCTCTCCCTGAGGTTCAAGGGGTTCACTGACATGAGGCAGATGTCCCCTGGGGAAAGCACCCATATCCATTAATTTTAGAATGGCACCGATAGCAGAGATCTCTGCTAGATGTCTCTAGGTGGGGGAGCAAGGAGTACACGGAGACCATGGGCCAAACAGACCCAATCTTGGGAAACACAAAAGAATCCCTGATCTCAAAGGAAGAAAAATAATGAACGTCTCTGAAAAGATGGTATGAAATGGGCAAACTGTTGGGGTACTTGTGGGTAGTCTAGAAAAGTGTATTGTGTCCATTTGAAGATAAAAGGCAAATTATGATTGAGAATGTGTTGAAGTGGGCACTGAAGGAAACACAGTCACCAAAGATATTTATCAGGCACTGATTGAGCAAAATCAATAATTTGAATAATAAGGTTTATGAGCCTTAATGGATAGGCCCATGGCATTAAGGTGATAGTATTGCACCATGAGTTACCATTTGTCAGTTTTTTTAGGTTTCCAGGTTTAAAAAGCGACAAAATTGGACTGTCAAATGGAGAATCGATAGGGATAATTCTTTTACGAATTAGGTTTTACATATGTTTTAATTTTTGAAAACCCTGCTTTAATTTACATAGGACCATATTAACTAATGTAATGGGGATTTGTGGAATCCCATTTTATCAAGCCAGTTTGTTAGTACCAAAGATTTGATGTAATTTTAATTATTCATCATCTCAGTGTGTCTATTCCTAATATGAGATATTTTAAAGCAATGGGTACTATAACAAAAAAAATTTAAACAAAGCTGTAGTTAAAGTGAGGCAAACCTGGTTTTCTTCAGTTTTACATTTAGTTACTTTCCTAAGGTTTTAATACTGTACAATGTTTAAATTTACTAAGATTCAGGATCAGAGGTGTAGCTTAGGTGAAGCCCTGGGTTCCATCCCCTGTGTGTGTGTGAGTGTGTGTGTGTGTGTGTGTGTGTGTGTGTGTCTAAGAGAGAGAGAGAGGGGTGGTAAGAGGGAGCCTACCCTGGCTCCTTTAGTGAGATTACAAAGTGTAATTCAAGCCATAGCATTGATGAACTCCATGAAATTTTGTCAATTGGTGCATTTCATCAGAAGTTAAAGTTAATTTAGAATTGTGTGTTATAAAGGCACAAAGGCAACCAGTGGCCTTTTTATCTTTTTGTTATATGAATCTTTGGATTTTCAATTTGGTTCAGCTATTGGTCTTTGGAGATATATATAAATATATAAATGTACAACTAATAACATATTAAATATCATTTATATATATATATATGATTGGCTAACACCTTCTGGGAAGTTGCAGGGGAAGGGGGTCCGGCATGGTGGGCAGTCCTTCCTCTTTCCAGCGTGCCTCCTGTGGACCTGGGTTGGCACTGAGGCCTGTGGCATCCTCCACCTCGTTAGTCCTCTTGTCTGAAGCATCGCCCCCCTCCCTTCATTGTCTTTTGGGACAAAACTTTTTGGAGTGGTTTCTATCACTAGGAAGGTAAAAAATAATAATTATCACCATTTTTGTTTCTGTCTGTCCCTGACCCTTTTTACCCTTTGGATGTTTACTGGGAAATTCCTAATGTTCCCAAGTGGCCTGTCTGTAGGTGGTGGCCTTCCTGTCTAGGGTGTCCCAAGTGTCCTCGCTGGGATCAATGTCAGCATCTAGAACCAGTGTGGCCTGGTGAGAATTTCTGGGCTCTGGTCTTCAGCAGGATGTCCCTGTTGAGTTCACAGGTAGCCGTACTCAGAAGGGCCCATGCACAGCTTCCAGGAGCTGGGCCCTCCGAAATTAATTGTATGACGCCCCCCCCCCCCCCGGGGTTTTAGAAAGTCTGAAATAAAATGTTCATTTCCATTTTATTACTTCATTAACCATCATGCCACGGTGTCCAAGGATGGTCCCCATCACAGCCATGGATAGATCAGGCAAGGGCAAAACAGTCGTGTGAGGCTCCAGACATGCGAGTGGCCCTGAAGCCCCTTGGCCTCTGCTCGCGAGGGCAGGCTGAAACGTCTAGGAAAACAGCAAACCCGTTCCCCGGCTCCTGTCAGTGCGGCTGGGTCAGCTGATCAGGCCTGGCCCAGGGCGTTTGAAGGAAGTCACGCCTTGGCCTTTTTGCAGAAAACTTGCAAACTTAGAAGGTCAACATAAAAAAAAGGAATGTCTCCAAGAGTGTCATCTGGAACCCAGACAAATAACTCAGACTGGAATTCAGGGAGAACTTGGTGCTGTGAGTTCCACCATTTAAGGTGGGAATTCATGGAAATGCCCAGCAAATGCAGCAAGCCACAGTAGTGGCCCCAGCTTAAATGCTCACCAGCAGGTGGCGCTGCCTTCCCAGGTTGTCTCTGTCACCTAGTGGGACCAGCCAAGAGACCAGTGGTGTGTCATTCTAGCCAGAGAACAAAACATTAAATATAAAATATAATGCACTGATAGATTATTTGACATTCATGGAGGACAACAGATGAGGGGACAATGACTGTCAAATGTTTATTACAGTTTTTGAGAGGTGGGGCCACGTCGTGGGAGGGGCCTCTCCTGGAAGCCTAGGGTCATAGGGGAGGGGGTGGACTGTAGACCAGAGTCTTCATTGTGGTTTCTGATGGAAGGAACAGATGAGGCAGGTTGAGCAGGCTGAGGATTGGCCAGTTTGAATTATTTCAGCAGGCACTGGGTTTAGGCTATCCCTAGTTGGTTCTCAAAGCCAGTGGTGAGGGTAAGTGAATAGTGAGCCGGACCAGGAGCCCAATGAAGGAGGAGCTGGGTTGGTTTGTATTTGAAAAGCAAACACCAAGATGGGGCACTCCTCTGCAAGAGGAGACTGGTCAAGGAGACCCAGGCTGGGTGAATGGGAATAGTACCAGGATGCCCAAACCAAGCCGTGTCCAGCATGTCTTACAGTTTTAGATGTAGAAGCACCAGGTTTATAGAAACGAATCAGTGCCCCAGCCCAAGGTAGTTCCCCTCTGCACCTGGGCCACCCTGGGGTGCAGACCGCAGACTCCGCATCTTAGTTGCAGTGCGGATGGATGGGTGAGAAATTGGGATGGTTTCAATCCCTTAGGGATTTCTCCTTGACTTCTCACAGTCCCCAGTATGGGTCACACCAATCCAGTGGCGCCCCAGCCTTCTCAGACTGTCATGGCTTGAATTGTCCCTGTGCTGGCTCTGGTGGCATGGGGCTGGTGAGGGCCTTAGGCCCCTGTGAAGTGAAAAGCCCAGTGAGTGCACATTCCCTCAGCTTACCGCACAGAGGTTCTGCAGGTGGGCTGGAGGGAGAAGCCCTTGGGCAGAATCTTTGCTACCAGGTTTGCAGAGAAATGTAGTTGGCCCTTGAGGACCCAGACCAACCTGAAGGAGAAAGAGCAGAGGTGGGCATGGGGCTGATGCAGAGCCCCACCGGGAGGTTGGGAGCTACCGTAAATATGCTTCCCTTCCCGGCAGGAAAAAAGTTCACAAAGATCAAACAAGGAGTGAACACAAAATTTTATATGTGTGTGTGTGTGTGTGTATAATCCATAATACACACATGATACATACACACACATAGCTACATACATATGTTTGAGCAGTTTTCCTTCTCCTTCTCCTGCTATCTCTCACATTTTTTTTTCTAGATCAATTCCTAGTCCCTGGAATCTACATTTATGCAGAATCCAGTGCTAGGGAAATAAAAGAAGACAACTCTAGCATCCAGAAAGGTTGGATGCTGGTTAGAATAGAGACAAGGAGAGAAAGAAGGAGACGGGACCTGGTTGGCTGGGTTTCAGATGGCCAAGGGTGTCAGAGGCTGGGTCTTTGGGAAGCTGCAGTGAGGGAGAGGTTAAGACATACTTTTCAAACTAGACGCTTTTGGTTTTGCAGTGCTGGGGATCAAATCTAGGGCTTGTGCCTAGGCAAGCACTCTGCCACCAAGCTACAGACCTTGCCAGGTTTTACTTTATTTTGAGATGGGATCTCACTAATTACTCAGGCTAGCCTCCAACGTGCGATCCTCGTGCCTCAGCCTCCTGAGTAGCTGGAGTTACGGGTGTGTACCACCATGCCTGGCTCACTGCATCTTAAGAACAAATGCTCTTTAGATTTCCCTCAAGAGACTAAGTACAGATTTGGGCTGCTTTCAATTCTACTTTGTGTCAGGCTATATTTCTGGAGAGGTGACACCAAGGGGTGACTGGACTATCTTGGGGTCCCTGTTTATGTGTTACATTGTATTGAACCTAGTGCTTTTTATAAGTATGTTACTAATGCTTTTGTTGCTACCCAATTCTTATAGAAAAGCAGGGAAATTGCTCCTGGTTTCATGTTTCATGTTGGCTACTAAGGGCAGTCCTCCATCCCCCAGCACAGCCAGAAGCCCAGATCAGATCTTTCTGTTTTGATCCCAAGCTCAGAGATAAATCCAGGGTGTGTGTGTGTGTGTGTGTGTGTGTGTGTGTGTGTGTGTGTGTGTGTTTCTGAGAAAACATCTTCAGAAAGCCAAACAAATTTGGGGGCAGTAAATGACAACCAGCAATTCCATCTCTGTGCTGCAGAATGACCGAAAATCCTGGCTGGACTCTGGTTCTCTTTGACGGCTTCCTTTCCACAAGATTGTGTTGGAGGTGAAGGCAGGGACAGAGTCTTATCCGAGAGATCCAGACCTCTTTGTTCTAGCCATAGCTGGCTTGCTCCGAGGAGGAGCGCTAATTGACTGTGGTGGGAGGAGGCTCTGCGGGCAGCTGCGGGCAGCGGTGCGGGTGGAGAGGAGCCAGGGCCACCTACCAATGGCAGGAAGGAAAACCTCTGCGCCCAGCGACAAGCCCCTTTAGCAGCTTAAAGTCAAAAGAGGAGCAGCTTGCTACTCTTGATTTCTCTTTCTTTCTTTTTTTTTTTTCTCGTAAGAGACCAATTAGAGCCCTCAGTCCTGGTCGGTGCGTGCCAACTCAGGAGTCCGGCGACACTCTCTCGGGGGACGCTTCACTTCTCCTTAATTGGGTTTGAAAAATTGCAGCTGGATCCCAACAGCTGCTGCTCGCGGGCTGGGGCAGGAGCGGGAGAGACAAGGGACAGGGGACAGAGATGACAGGTCCTCCCGCTGGCCTTCCAAGCTTCTCCCTGGCTTTCATCCTTGGCCTTTCTCTTCCAGCCTCCTTGTTTGTTTCTGGGTCCCCTCCCCCAAACTCCCTTCAAAGCCTGGCCACAGGCCACTGTTGCCTCTTCTGGGGTCTCTGTTCTTCCTGCATCTGGGGTGACAGCTCTGGAGGCCGCCTTCCTGCCTCCTTCTCCTGGCCTTCCCCCGCGGGCCTGCGCAGTGGCCCTCTGCTGCCTTCACCTGTCTCTCTCTGGCGCTCTCCCCTGGGTGCCCTCTGTGCCCCTTTGGCGTGCAGAACCTCCAGTGCCTGACTCCACAGACATCTTGGAAGAAAAGGCCCGAGAAGGCCTGACTTCCTGCTTGAAGGCAGAGCTGGGCCTGCTCTAGCCTCGGCTTCCTCCTTTCCAAGGGAAGGCTGGGTTAAAGCACGCTGTTTTCAGAGGTCTCTTCTCTTTCCTCTGAGAAAAAAAATCCTGTCCCAACAGAGCTGCGTGGTAACACAGGCAACCCCTGCCCCCGGCTCCCTTCCCTCCCTCTGGTCCCAGCTCTGGGCGTGGGTCAGCCTGGGCCTCCCCAGAGTGCAAAGGAATGCCATCGGTTCTCTTCTTGAGTGCAAAGCAAACAAGCACAACTGGAAGATGACAGAAGGAAGGAAGATTTATCACCCACCGTGGAGTTATCTGCAAAGCCACGCTCAAAGAAGCAGCAAGAACAGGGATTTCATTCTGGGAGCCTGTACCTATTCCCTTTAGGGGCGAGGACATTCCTGAGTGTGCTGTTTAGGATGTGCATTTTTGAGCCTCTCTTGGCGGGCTCGGCTCAGGGTCATGGAGTGCATGGTAAAAGGTTAAGTGGCAGACCCGCCAGCTTCTGAGCTTGCTCAGTTCAAGGTCACAATGATGATGGACACTTCTGGGCATGCTCAGTTCAATACTGTCATGAGTCAAGTTGATTCTAGGAGACTAAAAGAAAAAGGTGGAGTATCTCTGTAATCTTGGAGCTTCTGAAAGGTTCTTCACAAGTTGCTCCAAAAAAAATTTAGCTGAAAGGAAATTTTGAAGGTGCGCTGGTGTAGGCGTTTGCTCCTAAAGGTGCCCCTTCCGCTAATGAGCGCAGGTGGAAAATCACCAGGCCAGGGCTCCTTAACTCTGACATCCTGGAATCTGTGACTTGGAGTTTTTAGGAAGGATCCTCAGAGAGAAAGAATCTGCAGTCTGGCTGCTTTGTCCCTTCAGATTAAAGTGGCCTTGGGCAGGCAGAGGACTAGGCAACAGGAGAGAAGCAAATGTCACCTCCTTCAGCGGCAGGGACCCAAGCTGCACTTTACCTAAAAGGAAATTGGGGGACACAGAGGGAGTTTTCTACCCCCCTCCCCAGCCTACCTGGGGACATGAGGTTTAAGAGATAGGCAGGGCCTGAGGCCACAGAAAAGTCTCTTCATTTTTTCCCCTCAGTGCAATGGAAAGCTATTGAAAGACTTTAAATGCAGGCACAGCATGATGCGATCTACACACTGAAGCTATTTACATACTTGGAGACTAGAGATACAGCTCAGTGGTCATGGGCTTACCTAGCGTGTGAGAGGCCCAGCATACCAAAAAAAAAAAAAAAAAAAAAAAGATTTACATGTTTAAATGAATCCTACTGATAAGTTGAAAAGTGGATCAGGGGTAAAGGGGATAAGCCTGGCCAGGTACAGTGGCACACATTTGTAATCCCAGTGGTTCAGGAGGCTGAGGCAGGAGGACCATGAGTTCAAAGCCAGCCTCAACTAAAGCGAGGCACTAAGCAACTCAGTGAGACCCTGTCTCTAAATAAAATACAAAATAGGGATGAGCGTGTGGCTTAGTGGTCAAGTGCCCCTGAGTTCCATCCCTGGTACCAAAAAAAAAAAAAAAAAACAAAAACAAAGGATAAGCCTGGAGGCAGGGGACATTGAGGAGTTTACTCTCCAATCTCATTAAGAGATGATGGGGTACCCAAGAACATTGAAACTGTACCTCCATGTGAACCAGGAAATGGGCCCTCATGGGACACCAAATCTGCTGGTGGCTTGATCTCTGACTTCCAGTCTCCAGACAAGTGAATTTCCATTGTTTACAGGGTATTTAAGACAGGAATGTTCATAATTGCACTATTTATATTAACCAAAAAGTAGAAACAACCTTTTTATTTTTTTATTGACTTTATTCTTTTAAATACACGACAGCGGAATGCATTACAATTCTTATTACACATATAGAGAACAATTTTCATATCTTTGTATATAAAGTATGTTCACGCCAATTCATGTCTTTATATATGTACTTTGTTTAGAAACAACCTTAATGTCCATTAGTGGATAAATGGATAGGTAAAGTGGTGCACCCATGTGATAGAATGCTATTCATCTATAAAAAGAGGAAATAAAAAAGAGCTGATAGGTGGTACAGCATGGAGGAAACTTGAAAAGATTATGCAAAATGAAAGAGGCTCGTTCCAATAGAGCACACCTTATAGGATTCCAGTTACAGGAAATGCTCAGAACAGACAAACCTATAGACAGGAAGCAGATTAGTATTTGCCAGAGAGAGGGGAAGAAGGAGATGGAAGGTTTCTGCTAATGGAAATAGGGTTTCCTTTTGGGGTAACGGAAAGGTTCTGGAATAAGATAGTGGTGATATTTGCATGAGTTTATTAATAACAACCACGGAATCATACACTTTCAAAAGATGCGAATTGCATTTCAGCTAAAACGATGCAAAATAAGAGAGAAAGACAGAGATGAGGGGAACCAGAAAGGAAGACGGTAATGGGGGTGGAGCAAGTTCTAGAATTATTAGAGAAAAGGGATAGCATTTGGTGGCCGGTTGGATATAGAATGTGAAAGAAAGAGTAGTCCAGGCTGGAGCTCGGGCTGCAGACGTGGAATTCTGTATGGAGGTAAGAATAAATTTAAGAGGCTTCAGCTGGACCATACAACATCTTAGTGCTGGAAAGGTTAATAATTCTAACCCATCAATAAAATCTCACTAATTTCGTCAAATTGAGAGAAAGTCCAGTGTGACTGTGTAGGGATGAATTTGAGTTTTATAATATTTGTTAAAGAAATAGAACTTTATTACTCATCAGGAACTAGGGCATTACACATTGACTTCAAGCAACTTATGTAAACTTGTTGAATCTCTGTCTCTTTATCAGGATAGATGAGGGGATTGGACACACAGATCTCTTGGGTCCCTCACAGCTTGTGTTCTCTGTCAGTTTGTGCTTCCAGAGCACTAACCCCTGCCTCTCCTGCCTTTTGTCCCCCCCCTCCTCCTCCTCCTCTCCTCTTCCTCCTCCTGTTGTCTTTCTTGATTTCCTTCCTGGTGTATTAAATGTTGGCATTTCCCAAGTGTTACCCTTGGCTCTCTGATTCTGATTCTGGAACTACCCATCTTCATTACTGTGGTAGCAACTGCCTGCCCCTAACTTCCAAGTCCTTGTGTCTCTACCTCAAGCTTTCTGCTCCTGGCCTCCTGGGAGCTTAGTAGCCCCACTACAGGATATTTGCATATGGGTGTCCACAGGCATGTCCAATGTACCATGTCCAAATGGACTCTTCTCCTTCCCTCTCCCACCCCAATACTGCTTCTTTTCCTGTTTTCTTAATTTAGGTAAAAAATAGCAACACTCATTAAATGACTCTTAGGGGCCTGTTATTCCTGTTCTAAAGACTCAACATGTTAGTGTTATGATTCAAGTCTGAAATGCCCCCTAAAGGCTCACGTGTCAAAAAGACTTGGTCCCCAATGCAACGATGTTCAGAGGTGGGGTGTTTGGGAAGTGATTGGATCATGAGGGCGCGAATCTCAACAGTGGAGTGATCCATTGATGAGTTCATGTTAATTCACTAATCTATTGACAAGTTAATGGAGACTGAAGGGGGGGGTCCTAGTTGAAGGGAGTGAGTCTCTGGCCTCTGTCCCTCTCTCTCCCTCTCTTGCCTTTCTCATTCTTTCTGCTCCCTGGCCACCTCAGGAGTGAACAGCTGGACTCCACCACACCCTCCCTGCCACGGGGTTCTGCTCACCCCAGTCTCAGAATCCATGGAGCCAGCCAACCATGGGCTGAAACCATGAGTCAAAATAAATCTTTCTTCCTCTAAATAGATTCTGTCACCGTGATGAACAGCTGACTAACACAGTTAGAGATGAAAGCGTGAAAGAGAAGATAACGAACGTGTCCAAGATCACACAGCTAGTCCGTGTGGATCTGGACCCACCAAGTCCCGGACTCTCAGGTAGGGCATTTCTCCAGGGCCCTGGACACACCCCTGTGCACAAGCCAGGACCTAGAGGTTGATTGTTCTCCATGGCTCCCTCTCATCACCGGTGACTGTCCCATTGCCAGGACCTGGTGCCTCCAGCACCTCCTCAGACCTCCCGCTTAGCTCATTCACACTCATCCTCTTGCTGTGGTTTAGATGCAGTATCTCCCAAAAGGTTACAAGTGAGACAATGCAGGAAGGTTTGGAGAGAAATGATTGGATCACAGCCTTAATCTAATCAGAGAATTGATTCCTGATGGGATTAACTGGGTGGTGGATGAAGGGGGCAGGGGGAGGGTGTGGCTGGAGGAGGTGGGGCATTGGGGTGTGGCTATGGGGTATGTTTTGTATCTGGAAAGTGGAGTCTTTCCCTCTCCCTCTCCCTCTCCCTCTCCCTCTCCCTCTCCTTCTGATCATCATGTGAGCTGCTTCCTTCTTCCACACTCTTCTGCCATAATGTCCTTATCTTTAGCCCCTTGGAATGGAGCTGGCCTTCTCTAGAACCTCTGACATCCTGAGCCCTCAAATAAACTCTTCCTCCTCTACAAGTTGTCCTGGTCAGATCGTTTAGTCACAGCAGCAGAAAAGCTGACTAGAACACCTCTCCTGAACACAGCCACTTTCTAAATGAGGTAGGAGAGGCAAAAAGGAGACTAACAAACAAGGAAAGGAGAAGAGACTGGATCTAAGAAGCTCCAGGGACACTCTCATCTTCATTCCTCAGCTCTGTTTTTCCTCCAGGCCTGAATTTGTAAAAAAAGCCCTTGATTATTGTGAGTCCAGATGATTAATACCTATGTACCTTACTAGCTTATACAACGTATTTTCTTTAGACTAAATAAAGCAAAAGGGAAATGTTATTAGGCACTTATGATATGAGTCCATTCCAAACTAGATATATTGGCTGGATGACATTGACCTGTAGATCCTGAAAGAACCAGGCCACCATGACCTACCTTGTGCTCCACGGTTAAGAGCATTGAGCTCCCCAGGCTGATGTCACCCACCCCTGTGCACTTTATTCCCCCCACCCCCGTGCCCCATGCATTTTATATGTTCACTATTTGCAAAATTTTCTTTAAAAAGAAGAGGCCAAGCCCCCCAAAGTGTGGCTTCCTCTGGAGCACCCGTGTTCCTCCCTTTGAGTGTCTAGCCTGCTCCATTGCTTGCTTTCCTGAGTAGGTACCTTTTCTGTCTTAAAGAAACCTTGTGCTTCTTCTAACATATGTGGAAGTTTCTTTCTGTGGTGTAAGTTAGAACCTGCCAGGACTGAGATGAGGTTCCCTTTGCCCTTCAGATCCTGATCTGGTGACATAACTAGTCCCCTATCTTTCTCTCTTCAAGTCACATTTTACACCAAAAACAGGTGCTTTTCTTACAACACAAGCCACGCCGCTCCCTTGCTTGGAAAATGTCAGTGACCATCTGCTCTCAGGACAAAAACAAGCCTTTCCCCTTGGCTCTGGCCTCGTGTCACAGCCTCATTATTCACAGATAATGTGTTTGTGTGAATTGCCACTGAACTTACTCCCAGGGCCTTCGTGAGTCCTCTGACATGGTGTTCCCAGCCAGGGTTGACCTGGACCACACTCTACCTTCTCGTTCAGGTCTCATCCTCTAGAAAAGGGTCCTTTCATGGTCTATTCAGGGCCACATTTTTTCACATCCTTTATTTTGCCATTTGGGATGGCCTGCAGGTACAGTGCTGAAGTCCTATCTGGTGTCCCAAGGTGCAAGGGGCTGTCATGTGTCTAAGGAGGACACAGGTGTCAGACAAGTTTCCTCCAGATGTGAGAAACAGAGGTGCTGGTGAGTTTGATACTAAATAGTACATCCAGATAAAGAAAGAGGGAGTTAGCCTGTCTACACCAGGCTCCTCCAGAAAGTGCTACTGTAACATCTACAGCTACGGTGCATCCTCAAACTATGGAAAAGATGGAAAGGAGGCTGAATTTGTGAATTTGTGAGAGGATGTCCAATAATGATACTTTCTGTTTAAAATAGGTAGTGGGCAGCATTGTGTGAGATTGAAGGTCAAAGAAATCTGTGGTCAGGAAGCCCTTCTCTGCTGATGCTGGTTGGCTCACCTGTGTGAAAAGGTGATATGACATGAAAAAACATTAAACTCCTAGGAAGACCCTGCAGATCAGGAGTTTGTGGAGGTGTTTTTAAAATGCCTGTTAGATGTTCTTCAAGAAAAAAAGATTATGTGGAAGAGTAAATTTTGACTTTGAGATTGGTGGGATTTGCAAACAAACCTATAACATAAGTGCTATTCTGGCTGACCTCTAGAGGTTCAAATGAACTTAACCGTATATTTTCCCTGGGAGAAATAGTTCTATATTTACTAGTTCAGGGCTTGAACCAAATTTATAGAACACCCCTACTTAAACTACAAGAAATAGCTGGGCGTGGCGGCACACACTTGTAATCCCAGCTGCCGCAGTCCGGCTGCAGCAGAATAGCCGGGGGGTGACGAATAACTTGTGTACGTTGATGCAGCAGGAATGGGAGCCGTTTATTGTAGGGCAACAGAGCTATTTATACATTTTGCACAGCTTATCTTAATTAGCATAAACTAGATACATCAGTCAACCAATAAGGAATCTCCACACTTAATGGCTCACTTTTGTTACTTTTCAAACCACTCCCTCTGGCATTTTGCCAGGCACCATCCAGACTTGTTTACGAACTCTAACATTTCTCTGGCAAAATACCAGGTGTTATTTTGACTTATTTACAGACCTTAACACCCAGCAGCTCAGGAGGCTGAGGCAGGAGGCTCAGGAGCTCAAAGCCAGCTTCAGCAAAAGTGAGGTGCTAAGCAACTCAGTGAGAGCCTGTCTCTAAATAAAATACAAAATAGAGCTGGGGATGTGACTCAGTGGCCGAGTGCCCCTGAAGGCAATCCCAGGTACCAAAAAAATAAATAAAATTTTAAAAAATTACAAGAAATGATGGTTCTTCCCACTATCACTGATATATAGGTTCCAGTCCCACGAAACTCTCTATATAGTTTCCTGAAGACGCTTTTCCTGGGATGCTGTCTCTTTTCCATTTAGTCAACTAGATTCATCCTTTGAACCTCAGTCTGTCATGCCCAGAGACACCCCTCTGGGTCCCACCCCTAGGGCAACTGAGATGGCATCTTCTGTGCTTGTTAACACAACGTGCCCACACCTGTAGCTCAGCATGGATCACATCAGTGTAGTTGTTCATATATTTGACTGCTTCCCCCACAAGCTTCTGAGCTGCTCGAGGACAGGGCTCCCCCCCCCCCCTGCTTCCTTCTTCTACCTCTCCTCTGTGCACACATGAGTATATGTGTCTGTGTATGTATATACATTTAGACATATAGACATGTATACATATAGACATGTATGGGGGTGGCAAAAAAAGCAAACCAACACTCCAAGATATTTCTTCTGTTGCACTTTGATTTTTTCTTAAATTAACATACATATGAGGCCTACTTGACTGATCCTCTGTAGTTATGGTCTGGTACTTAACACAGAGCCTGGGCCATAGAAAGGATCAATAAACATTTGATGAGAGCAAGAAAGTTGGCTGCTGCTGATTCATTTTGCCCAATCAAAGTTCTTTGGGTCATCAACTTTTAAACAAATACATAAAATAATTTCAAATTACCAAGGTCGACATTTTGTTCCCTTAAATATTTCAAATACTTCTTCTGTCTCCTCTCTTTGTATTTATTTAATGTTTGTAAAACTCCCCCCCCCCACTCCCTTCCATTTGAACCATGGAGAACACACTTTTCCTAAGCAAAATAAACTTCAGCTTAGTCCAAATGGAATAATTAGAAATTTGGAGGGAGTGGGATTGGGGCTGTGGCTCAACGGTAAAGTGCTTGTCTAGCGTGTGCGAGGCCCTGGGTTCGATCCTCAGCACCACATATAAAATAAATAAAATAAAGGTATTGTGTCCAACTGCAACTAAAAACAAATGGATATTAAAAAACGAAAAGAAATTTGGAGGAAGTGGTCTGAATTAATCATTCTACAGTGCCCAGAATATGTATAGAATGTTAGAGCCAGAGACATCTTAATTTACACATGTGTTAATTGAGCTCTTCCAGGTCAGCAAAGGAAAGAACAGAAAGAGCCTCAAGCCTCAAGGCAGACAGCCCAGGAGCGGCTTTCCGACAGCAGCCTTGGCTTTCAACAAGCAACCTCTGAACCAGCGTTTGCTTCCCGCAGAGCTGGGACTGCTACTCTGGAGACCAGCTACTCCTGCCCCTGCGTGAACCCGGCTTGCCTGATCCACTATTCCACAGCTGCTCTCTCTGCCTAGGACTCCTGCCCAGTCTAGCGAGTGCTGTTGGTCTCTGGAGGCCTCAGATGCACATCCCTGCAAGGAAGGGATCTTCTGTCTCCAGATTGCTACTCTTCTTCCTGCTGGGGAGCGCTCAACTGCCAGTCCTCTCCTGAGAGGGAGGCCCACTATGAACGCCAGTACCTCCTCACTGGGCCAGGATGAGGAGAAGTCTCTGTCGTCATTGGAGAGAACCTGGGGGTGTAGATCAGGATGGAGTGGCCTCCTCTGAGGCAACGTAGCAAAATCGGATGCCCAGGAAGCTAGGTGGAGCTTGCCTCAGAGGCTGCCTCTCAAAGCCCACTGTGATCTGGGCCTCAGAGGCACAGCGTCTCCCCAGGATTGAGAAGCCTTGTTTCTTTTGACCTGCTCCAAATACTGCATTAGAATCACAAAGCTGGATTCACAGGCTTGTGAAACACAAGACTAACATCAACAAACAACACACAGAAATAGCATTCTGCCTCTGGGTCCTTTTTCTTTTGGCCGTGCTGGAGATCAGATCACTCACTGGTTTTGTGGTGCTAGCAACCCACACCTGCTAGGCAAGGCTCCACCACAGAGCTACACCCCCTGCCTGCCTCTGTGTCTTCTATCACAATTATTCACTGTTAAAATGTAAGGTTGTCATCACCACTGACTCTAAACAAATGAGATGGTGCTTTAAAAATAAATCCGTAACACTGAAAGGGGAACTGGTATGAAGCTGACCAGAAGTTGAGGGTACTTAGCTCTGTTAGAAGCTCTTAGTATTGTTTAAGAAGTTTTAGGTGTGGTTGCAGATGGATGGTCATTGAGAACCACCTATGTGTCATACGTTGTGTTAAACCTGGGTGAGACAGCATCGAAGAGGGCTGTGTCCCTGTTCTCTTGGGACTTTAATAGTTTCTATTCATTCAACCCCTTTCCCCACTTTTCAGGACAAGGAGTAGGGCAAGGTGGGAAAGGAGAGTTAAAAGTTAAGTTTTCCAAAGTCTAGCACCAAAGTCTTCTAATTAAAGTGTGAATGAGAGAACTTATGAGGTCAAATGAGCAATTTGAATATTAAAAATGGCAATTTACTTCCCACATTAAGCCAGTAGTGACTCTGAGTTGCTTGAGGAAGTTGCTGTTGTTTTCTCTGAACTAGGGATTGAATCCAGGGCTGCTCTACACTGACTTACATCCCCTGTCCTTTAAAAAAAATTTTTTTAAATTTCTTTTTGGTGGATGATAGACACAATGCCTTTATTATTTACTCCTTTTTTATGTGGTGCTGAGGATCAAACTCAGTGCCTCTCATGTGCTAGCAAATGCTCTACCACTGAGCAACCCCCTCAACCCTCCTTTTAAATTTTGAGACAATGTCTTGATATGTTGCTGAGGCTGGCCTCGAACTTTCCATCCCTCCGCCTCCGCCTCCTGAGGGCTAGATCCTGGGCAGGCGCCACTGTGCCTGGCAGCAGGACGCCCTCATTATTAAACTCTGTTCAGAAGCTCAGTGATGTGTGGTGAAACCTCAGGCCCTGATCCCTGAGCAGTCCAGGCTCCATCCCAGAAGTGTCCCTCCCATCATTCAGGCCCAGGACAGCATGGAGGACCCTGCCTGCTCCTTCCCACTCTGATTTTTCCCATAGCAGATGTGTCAGTGCTCACAGAATAGTGCTTTTGAAACAGCTTTTTAAAAACCCCACAGCCCAGGCCTGTGAATGGGAGTCCTGGTGGATACAGTTGTACATCTATGGAGGCACAACCCTTAGAACACACTGGCCTGGGGTCCTGGGAGGAGACCCTGCCACCCAGAGCATGGAATCTCAGGTCAAGGCCAACAGATAAAAATCACATCCCCCACCAAACCAAAAAGATACTGAGCCCAGAAGTCGAACCATGGCCTGCACCTGATCAATTTTATATTATCACCGCTTTATTTAAAGTGGGAGAGAGGCCAGGCACAGTCACACACAATTGTAATCCCAGCAGCGCAGGAGGCAAAGACAGGAGGATTTTGAGTTCAAAGCCAGCCTCAGCAATTTCATGAGACCATAAGCAACTCAATGAGACCCTGTCTCTAAATAAAATACAAAAAAAGGGCTGGGGATGTGGCTCAGTAGTTAGTGCCCCTGAGTTCCATCTCTGATACCAATAAATAAAGTGGGATGTAGATTTCCATCTTTGAGGTTCACCTAGTTCTGCAGAACAGTTTTTAATATGACCTTCCTCAGCCAGGTCTCTCCCCTTCTTTGACCCCCAAGCACTCCTCTGTGTAATTAGAAGACCCCCACACACTGTATCATAATCTGTACAATTATGACAGTATAATGATTTCAATGTGAGCACCTTGTTATATTTGGACAGTACAATTTCACTAGGAGAAAGATGCTTCTGAGCCTCTGTCCCCTTAGAAAATGAGCCAGAAGCCAGATTCCCCTAGAAGCCTCCCCTTGTGCTCCGTGCTGTGATGGACAGTTCCACCTTGGACATCAGCCACCTCTCGGGCATGGTGAAGTATGGGGGTAGCCTCCTCCCTAAGTTGGTGGAATGGTTGTTGGATTCAGTCTCAAGTAACACATTTACCGTGAGATGAAATTATGTGTCATCCTAGTGAGTTTCTAAGATTGGAAGAGGGGGCTGGGGTTGTGGCTCAGCGGTAGAGGGCTCACCAGGCACATGCGAGGCCCTGGGTTTGATCCTCAGCACCACATAAAATAAAGGTATTGTGTCCAGCTACAACTAAAAAATAAATATGAAAAAAATGATTGGGATAGACTTTTATAAAGGCATATTTTTTTTGGTCTAATTTTTTAAAATTTTTAGTTGTAGATGGACACACATACCTCTATTTATTTTATGTGGTGCTGAGGATCGAACACAGTGCCTCACGCATGCAAGGTAAGCACTCCACCACTGGGCTGTACCCCAGGCCTGGCATTTTTACTTTTATCTTCATATTTTTGAAAAATAATAATGTTCATTATTATAAAAGCTTACTAATATAGAAAACACTAGGCAACAAAGCCTTTCTCTGGTTGTCATTTCACCTGACCAGGTGAAGTGAGGCCTACAGGTTTCTGAGGGATCTGTGACATCTGATATGGGAACATGAAGACACTTACATATCACTCTGTCCTTACTGTGATTTGGGGCATAGAAACTGCATGACTTGGTTATTTATTTATTTATTTATTTATTTATTTATGGTTCTGGGGATTGAACCTAGGGGCAGCACTTAGTTATTGAGCCACATCCTCAGCCCATTTTGTTTTTTGAGACAGGGTCTTGCTACATTGCTACATTATCTCACTAGATTATCATCTAGCCAACATGGTGGCACATACCTGCAATCCCAGAGATTTGGGAGGCTGAGGCAGGAAGTTGCAAGGGAGAGAGGTCAGCCCTGGCAACTTAGTGACACCTAGGTGTCTCAAAATAGGAAATAAAAAAGACAGTGGAATGAATCTGACATAACTTTCCTATGTGTGTGTGTGTGTGTGTGTGTGTATACACACCACAGTGAATCTCACCATCGTGAACATCCACAAGACTGAGGTCCTAATTAGAATAAGATATATTCCATGCTAGCATAATTATATCAAGATGGACTCTATTGTCATGTAATCCTAAAAAGAACCAATTTAAAAAAAAGGACTGGGGATGTAGCTTGGTGGTAAAGCACCCTTAGTTCAATCCCCAGTGCTAAAAAAAAAAAAAAAAAATTATCATTTAAAATACAACATTTAAAAATATTTTTGAGAAATCTGGGCTCATTAAGAATATGTCTACAGACCCCTGGGAGTTTTGAGAACCCTGCCACAGTTTGTTTCTGTGGAAACAATCAAGAGCTCCATCTGTTCCTCCCAGCACTTGGAGATTCCCATAAAGTGCCAGATTGATCCACCAATCTTGATGGCACGGTTATACTAACAAATCTGTTGTTATTACTAGTTATAAACCTTAACTGAAGGAGCCTTCTTTTACAGGGTATGTTGAACACTATAAAATACTGTCGCTGCTTTCTGATAGTTAGCAATCCTGTCACTGTCATATAGCAAAGTTTTAAAAAGAGAAATTGACAATCATCTGATTTTAAAATTTACCTAAGATGCAAAGGGTCAAGAAAATCCAAGATACTACTAAAGGAGAATTTAAATAAGAGAAACTACTATACAGATTCAGACTTATTACAAAGCTATAAGAATTAAGAGAGTGATGTTGAAGTAAGAATTTAGACTAATGGAAAAGATCAGAGGCCATAAACGGACCCACACATATGAGGGATGAATGACCTATATCAATGAAAGTGTGGAGCCCCGCAAGGTGTGCATACCTATAATCCGAGCGACTCAGGAGTCTGAGGTAGGAGGATCACAAGTTCAAGGCGAGCCTCAGCAACTTAGTGAAGCCCAAAGCAACTTAGTGAGACCCTCTTTCAAAATAAAAAATAAAAGTCTGGGGATGTAGCTCAGTGGTGAAATGCCCCTGGGTTCAATCCCCAGGATAGAACTAAAACTTAAAAAAAAAAAAAAGAATGAATTATTGTAATTTACTGATAAAAAACACATTTAAAAGTTAATGGCACTAGTTCATGTGGATAGCCCTGTGGAAAAAATGTAAATTGGCAACTTAGTCTTCATTTGAAGATATTTTTCTTTTCTAAGTTTCTATTTTATTTTCAGTGTGTTAATTGTACACATTACTGGAGTTCATTGTTATGTTTCAATGTATCTTGAAACATACTGTGAATATGTACACAAAAATCAATGTAAGAAAGAAGGTAGCTTTGTTATTATTCCTTTTTTTCCAATTCTGGGGATTGAATCCAGAGCTTTCATGCATGACAGGCAACGGCTGTTAAAAATATTAAAAATAAATTTTCTTAAGACTGATTATATTTATGACCTTGAGTAGGGGAAGATTTCTTAAGCAGAGGACAAAAAGCAGTCACTATGAAGAAAGAAACTGACAAATTGGATTACATTCAAATTGAGAATTTCTGTTTATCAAGATACCATTAAGGAGGGGAAGTGGAGAGTCGGGTGAGAGTGGATATACACAAAACGTGGAACAGACAAGGGCGCTCACCTCCAGAATATGTATAGTCCTATAAGTCAATAAGAAAGAGACAGGAAATCTTGTGTTTTTTTTAAATCTATTTTTAGTTGTAGATGGACAAAATACCTTCGTTTTACTTATAGTGGTGCTGAGGATCGAACCCAGTGCTTTGCACATGCTAGGCAAGCGCTCTACCACTGAGCTACAATCCCAGCCCGAGACAGGAAGGCTAACAGAAAAGTGGGTATAAGACCTGAAGTTTGGCTGGGTGTGATAGGATACACCTGTAGTAATCCCAGCTATCCAAGAGGCTGAGGAGGAAGATCATAGGTTCAAGGTCAGCCTGGGCAACAGAGTGAGACCCTGTTTCAAAATAAAATTTAAAAAAAGTGGGGCTGGGGATGTAGATGATAATAGAGCATTTGCCTTGCATGCACAAGGCTCTGGGTTCAACCCATAGTACTGCAACCAAAAAGAAAGAAAATAAACCACCCCCGGAACATTTGATCTACAGAAGAAGATAACCAATTGGTGTCCAGGTTTGTGTGTGTGTGTGTGTGTATATGTGTGTGATGTGGTATAGGGGACTGAACCCAGAGGTACTCTACCACTGAGCTACATCCTTGGCCCTTTTGTTCTTAACTTTGAGACCGACCCTTACTAAATTGCCCAGACTGGCCTTGAACTTGCAACCTCCCATGTCTCTGGGATTACAGGTGTTTGCCACTATGTCTAGCTTTCTTAATAATTACAAATTCAAATTGAAATCACAATGAGATGCCACCACATATCCTTCAAAATAGCTAAAATTAAAAAGACGAACAACTCCAATTTTTGGTGAGGATGTGGAGCCCTGAGAACTCTTGTTTACTGCTGGAGGGAGGACCTTGTGCTCCACATGGCACTCTAGATCTGAACAGGGTTGCAGAAACCCCAAGCATGCGGTTTACCAATCCCAAGGAGAGAACTTGGAGGATTCAATGGAGAAGCTTTGGACATTTTATTACTTCTTCTCTCCAGCAGCGGCAGGCCAGAATGCATGCAGGCCACGCTGTGCCTACCACAGGGGAGTGCAGAGGGTAGGTTGCATGCCCCCTGCAAGTGGATTTCCTCAGATGTTTCATGAGCACATTCCTTTACAGCCAGTCTCTATCCTTAACAAATGCGCCTGCTCAAGGAAACTCATTCACCAGAGTCTGCCCACCTTGGGTGTGGTTTATCAGAGCTTAACTCACCTAGAGGAAAGAAAATACCCAACTGCAGAGTGTGTGTGTAGGAGGGAGGCTGTCATCAGAGAAACACCTGAAGATCACAGGGACTCGCTGAAGGACCCAACTACTCCTGGGTCTGGAAAGACGGTCCTGAGTCACAAGGGCCCCGCTTACAATTTTTCAGTTTTATGAAGGTACAAAAGTGATGCACAAGCCGTGCGTGGTGGCGCTCGACGGTAATCCCAGTGGCTCGGGAGGCTGAGGCAGGAGGATCATGAGTTTAAAGCCAGCCTCAGCATAAGGCGAGGCGCTAGGCAACTCAGGGAGACCCTGTCTCTAAATACAAAATAGGGCTGGGGATGTGGTTGTGTGGTTGAGTGTCTCTGAGTTCAATCCCTGGTACCCCTCCTCAAAAAAAAAAAAAAAAAGTGATAAGCATTCAGTAGAAACTGTACTTCTAATTTTGATGCTGATTTTTTTTTCTGTGCCTGACATGTTCTTAAATTCTTTTCTGCGGTGTGCCAGGAGTCTGGACGTTCTGAGCTGAGGTCTCCTCTGCCTCTAGAGACACCTCCTTGGACTCCGGCTTTGTGACAAGGGCAGGGACCTTCAGAGGCATGGCACTGGGAAAGACTGCAGCACATACATTTCAGGAGCGAGCGGGCAGCTGTTTGGGTGGTGAAAACCGTACTCCTTCCTCCTGGAAGGGGGAGGCAGAGCGTCGTTCCAGGTTGTTGGAGGCCGAGAGAGAGAGAGTGCTCTTCACCCACTTCAGTGGACTGCTTAGAAAATGCACCCGGAGGAGGAGAATTGCAGATGCACAAAGTCCGTGCTTTCCACATGGTCCGCAGGACACGATGCTTAGGGGAAAGGCCACTTGATTCATCAGTCCCAAGGAGAGACCTGCCGCAACCCATGCAGCAACAACAAAGGTTCTCGGGTAAGGGCGACCCGAGATTAAGAAAACCTGGGACCCCGACATCTGTCCTCCTGATGGAGGAGCAGTGACCCAGAACCAGCTCAGCATGTTTATAGAGGGTCTCATGGTCAGGAAGTTAAACGACAGGAGCTCTGCAAATTGTTCAAGGCTTGTGAGTGATCCAGAGGCTTCTTTGTCCACTAAAAGTCAGAAATATCTTCTGGCTGTCCTGCTGTGGCAGGATTGGGGACATCTTTCCACTATCCTGCTGGACCCAGATTACCTATCCCACCAGAGCGTCTGACACCCATCGATGCCAGAGTCTGTCAGGGCTGTTCACATTCCCACCTTTTGGCAAGGACCGTTTCCCAGGCTTGGCTTTTGTCTACACTACAAGATCAGCTGACCACAGGGACTCTTTTGCTCTCCACTGATATCCATTCAGAGAATGCACACGGCCACGGTGAATCTTAGGGAGAAAGTCCTCAGTTCTCCAGATGGTTTGGGCAGCTTTTCACCCGAACTTTGTATTATGTGGCCCTTGAAATTGTTTCTAGGAATGGAAAATGAAGCTGGGCATGGTGGCACCCGCTTGTAATCCTAGAGGCTCAGCAGGAGGCCAAGGCAGGAGGATTGCAAGTTTGAGGCCAGCCTGGGAAATTTAGAGAGACCCTGTCTCAAAATTAAAAACACCAGCTGAGACAGTGTGGTGAGACACGGAGTGCGGCCTGCTCTCCTGGGCCCTCTGGACCCCCTGCCCCAGGCCTGCGGGTGAGCTGGGGAGCATGCGGACCCGGAGGCCTTCCCTGCAGATCAGCGAGCTCCTGCTATGACTGCCTGCTGGCTGGCCCTGGTTGGGAAGGACCGATGAGCCTATGACCCAGACTGGAAGACCTGATGACAGCGGCCACCTGTCAGCCGGCCCTCCCGGGCTGCCAGATCTCCTGGCCCAATCCTGTCCGTCCCAGCTGAAGCCACCTCCGAGGACGTGGCGCCTTGGGGTGGCGGCAGGCGTGGCCAGAACGGTGGCCGCCGGAAAGCCCTGGAGGGGCTGCGAGGTCCCAGGAAGGAGCGTGGACACCCGAAAGCTCTACCTTGCGTGGGGCAGCGGAGCTGCACAGACCAGGACCCTCGGTGACCGCTCGGTGACCGCTCGGTGACCGCTCGGTGACCACTCGGTGCCGGCTCCTGGAGACCCAGCAGAGACCGGAGCCATCCTGAAAGGTGAGCAAAGCCCCCGAAGGCAGGACGGTGGAATGGCCAGCGGCTGGCCCGTTGGTGCTGGCTCTACGGAGGAGAACCGGTAGGTGGCATGCCCTGGCTGAGCAGGTGCAAGTGCCGCCACCCCCTGGGAAGATGTCCTGGCCATTGTAGAGGCTTGTGTGTGTCTTAGGAAAGGCTGCTCTCCGCTGACCCCCAGCTTTCAAAACTTGTGCTGCCTCTGGACACTCCAGATGTGAAGAGGCAGGCTGCCCACGTGTGATAGAGTCAGAAAACAACGTCCTGAAAATGCCCATTTGTTTGAAAAAATCAGAAATGCCTTCGGGAAGTGACTTTGAAATGGTGTCCTTAGACCACCTCTAGGAGCCACACTCTCCCTTGGTTCCATGGGTTAGAGGACACGGAGAGGACTCACCCTGAGAAGAAGGTCCAGTGCCACACTGGTTTTACATAAAAAGACGTTTTTCTTATAATAACTGTTGTGAGTGCATTTTATTCCTCATGAGTGTATATATAGTTGAAAATGCTAAGTACTTAAAAAAATCTAGGCTTTCTAGATGTTCTAAAGTGCCTGATATATATTAAAAGTAGAAGTGGTAAAATATAGAACACATTTTATAAATTGCTTTTTGTTAAAATTCTTATGAAATAATAATTTTGTGTGTGCAGTAGCCAAACCCCTGTTGAGTAGTACAGAGCTGGGTGCTGCTTCTCGAGAGCACCTGCTGTGGGCTTACCATGAGCTGTTCCTTATGTCTACAGGTTTTGTTTTACTTTCCTGTGTGCATAGTGTATATAAAGGGCAAATGAGTCCTAATCTACACCTAGTCTTTCTAGATGTTAAAGAGATTGTCAGTGTATGGCAAAAGTAGAAATTAGTAAAACACATTGTGTTATGTTTTGTGTTAAAATTCCTAGGAAGGATTGTCTTTGGAAAATTGGAGCATTATAGCCCACTGGGTTGGTGAAGGGCCAGAATGCTCATATTTTGAAGACATTTTCAAATTAGAATCATTGTTACGTGTGTGCAGTGTACTCAAGACTGTTAATGTACAGAGTTGACAAATTGAGTCCCTACTTGAAACATCTAGTCTGTCTAGATGTTTAGAAGTGCCCGAGGTATGTTAAATGTAGAGATAGTAACATACCACCTCGTAAATATCATTTTGCTAAAATTCATATGAACTAGTCTTTGGGGAATAAAACTCTTAAACCACCTCTGTGAGCAGTGTAGTATTGTCTGTACTTGCTCAATGATATGGAGGGGTGGGAGGGAATCGATTGCAAAAGGTAATACGTTAGTGTGTTCATACTTGGACCTTCTCAGATGTTTTTGGATGTTTTCTGGATGTTTTGTGCATTTTGTTTTTCTGTGTATACAGTGTATATAATGGACAAACGAGTCCCAATTTTGCAACATCTAGTCTCTAGATATCAGAGGTTGCCAGTGTATGACCAAGTAGTTAGTAAAATTAGAACATTTTGCACATTTTTTGTTGGAATTCATAGGAAAGCTGGTCTTCTGTCAATGACTGTTGGATACGAATTTGTTCAATCATCTCTAAGTGTTACTTATGCCTGTCCTTGTCCACAGGACTGAAAGCAGAGAGGCGGAAGTGAGGAGGGAGAGTTTCAGACAAAATGGTCATATCAGATGATAGCCATCACTCCATGTGCAATTTGACTTACCAGTGCTGTGTTCATAGAGGACAGGTTCTTTTGAGGAGTATCTAGTCCTTCTATATATTTAGAAATGCTTGATATATTTAAAAGTAGAAGTAGTAGAATTGAAACTTTTTGTAAATAGCTTCAAAAAACTGATGGGAAATACTGTGTTTGGAATTGTTAAACTAACTCAGAACAGAATACTGTCTGTACTTGTTCATTGGGTTGACAGAGGTGGGAAGGAAGTTGCAAAAGTGTTTTGTGCCAGAAAATCTCAGCTCACCCCTTGCCCTGTAACGTGCATTTCACTTTGCTGTACTGTATATATTGTATATATATCCTGGACAAAGGAGTCTTAATTTTATAACATTTACTCTCTAGATATTAAAGAGGTTGCCAATGTATGACGAAAGTTGAGTTAGAAAACTCACACATTTTGTACACTTTGTGTTAAAATTCATAGAAAGGCCGTCTTCTGAAAAGGACTTTTGGAAGTGAAATTGTAGCATCATATTATGTAACACTCAGGTGTGACAGAGGAGAAAGAAGTGGAAGAAATGAAGAATTCTAGGCCAGAATGACCCTACTTAAAAGACACTTTCAGATATAATCATTGTTACATGTGCACAATTTATTCAACACTACTGTGTACATAGTGGACAGACTTAAATCCTTATTTGAAACATCTCCTCTTTGTAGATGTTTAGAAGTGCAAAACTATGTTAAAAGTAGAGGTAGTAAAGAAAAAAAGACATTTTGTAGAGACCTTTCTGTTAAAATTCACAAGAAAATAACTGTCTTTTGGAAATGGAATGATCAAGACACTTCTCTGAGCAGTACATGTTATATCTGTGCTGGTTCAGGGAGGAAGAAGGAAAAGAAAATAGAAGGGCCTTTATACCAGTGTATTTTATGTAAAGCAAGATTGACCATTGTCCCTTAAAAAAAAAAAAAAAAGGAACTGCAGCTTAGTGGAAGAGCACTGGATTTGTTCCCCAGTACCCCCCCCCCACACACACACGGGATATACAAAAAAAAAATAGTCCTATTTTATAAAAATAAATGAACACTTCCCTCTGCATGGAAAAGTTGGTTATTGTACCAACCACTGAGCAGAGGTTATCCCTGGTGATGAGATGAGGAAATAAGGAGAGTGTTCTGGCTGGAGAACAGTGGTTTTGCCAGGAAGCAAATTCATTGCTTTTCCATTGTTGGAATTTGCAATTAATGCTTTGCATGCCCTAATAACTAATGCTTTAATGTGGATCCTTGTCCTCTCTTTGGCTTTAAGTGGAGGTCAGTGCGCCCTCGTTGAGCAGGACCTGTGTGGTCCTGGGTGAGCCTCACACAGAGGGGCTCCTTGAGGGATGGCCTGCAGGCACCAATTCCCTTTCGGTGCTGCCTAAGCGGGGCTCCTTTGGTTTGGTTTGTCTGCTCTTTTTGAAGACAAAACTTGTGTCCAAAGGGACAGTTCTCCAGATGCTTTACATGGGGTGGTGGCACCTCAGGGGTCAGCGCCTGGGGCTCCTGTGTCAAGACTTAACACCTGATCAGGAAGGTGGAGCAGGTGTGTTGGTTTCTGCCTGTAGCTGTTAACTGCTTAGCCTCCCTTATTCCTTCTGCCCTCTACCCTTCCGCCCTCACTATTAAATTCACGATGGCTCAGAATTTTTCTCTTATTTCAGAGAATTTTTCTCTTATTTCAGAGAACCCTTTGTTATTGACAGCTATGTGGATTGTTCTAGATTAGTTCTATCATTTCACACTGATTGCTCCATCTTCCATACCAAGATCAATTGCTTTGTTTGAAACCTTTTGCCCTTGGAAGCCACTGCGGTGTTGTTACTTTATTTATGACCTGAGGTCTGGGCTGAAGGGATCCTCCTGCCTCAGCCTCCTGGCTGTCTGGGACCACAGATGTGTGCATTTTTCTGGCTGGTGTGCTATTACTTTTTATCAACTTAAAAAGTTCTGGTTCAGGTTTTTTTTAAGTAGCTAGACATAGTTGAGCTGAAATACTGGATATCTATTATGAAGTTAGTGATGGCATGCCAATAAGGATAGACCAGGGCATATAATTTGAGGTAAGATGTAGAAATCCTAGAAGTTTTGCGTCTTATCTGTAAAATTCTCTCTCTCAGGAATGTCTCTCTGTAGCTTATCTATTTTAAAGACCCCCTGGGTCCCGGAGAGCGAGGCAGCTCTCAGGCACAGGATGCTGTAGCCTTCGACCTGCTCCGTGCCGCCCTGGGCTTACCTAACTGCACATCAGAGATGGCAGGGGCTGGCCTTAGGGAGATGGGGCTAGTTTTTCATCATGACGTGGGAGATGCTGAAAAGACCCCCTGCCACTGTCCTTTTGCCAACTCTCAAAACCACACCATTAGAGACTTGTGCTTTGAGTCTTGGAGACTTTTCATCACGAGTTTCTGTTCAGATGCGACATTCCAGGATGGAAAGCATCTGCCACCCAGAATCTCTCCAGGGTTCCTGGGGACAGAGCAGAGGGACCTGCTGCTGGGCCTGGGGGAAGAGGGGCGGGGAGCTGGCTCGCCAAGGGCTTTGCACAGCTGTTGCTGGTTCTGCCGGGACAGCGCCTCCTGCCCAGAGCTGCAGGGTGTCGCAGGAGAGAGGGACACCTGCCTGAACCTGCTGGGCAGTGCACTTCTGGGCTTTATCAATTAATTTATAGCCTACTCCACCCTTCTTCTCTCTTCCCTGCTTATCACTGTTCTTTTTTTAAGGATAATTTCAGAAAAGAGGCTATGATTTCTACCTGTATTTGTGGCTACAGATCCCTTCTCTTGTGTAGGAATGGGAGATTACAATAAGTAAAAGAGTGCTGGAAATTCATGCTGTTCTTTGTGGTTACATTAAAATACTGACCTCGATAGATCTTAATATAATAAAGTGTATCCTTTTAGTTTCTTGCTGTTAAACCAGATATCCATTTGGAGTAGAGTCCGGTGTAGGCCAGCATTGATACCTGGCCAGCTTTGTCTCTTAAATTGCAAGAAAAATTTATTAGAAAGATTCTACCTATTAACTTTTTAAAAGAGGATGTAGGGAAATAGTTTCATGGCAGCAGAGACGGCTTCGCCTCCCTCCCTCTCACTCATTCCCATGTCCCAATCCACTGTGGGCACAGGGATTTGGGAAGATGGTCTAGAGAACATCGGTGTGGTCTGCTGCCCCATGATCCTTCAGTATGAGTGGTATAAAGAAAGAAGGTCCCTTTCTTTGCTTTTTTAACATCAGGGCCCTGAGTCAGCCTCTTCAGTGGCAACCTCACCTCATGAAACATGAACAACTTGAGGTTCCGGAGACCCAGGTTCTGGCTGAGCAGTCTCCCCAAGACTGAGCTCCCACACGGCAGAGGGCAATCTCTGCCCCCACTTCCCCAGCTGATCATTCTGACCCGTCACATCTCTGAAATACAGTAGGTCCGCATCTTCTAATGAGCGTTTATTTGCACTTTTGAATCACAATGGCCGGCAGTGGATTAACGGTGTCTTGATACCTCCAATTTTATCCCTGTCAGCTTTCAAGATAATACGGCACATATTGAGGCAGGAATTCTTATGTAGTAAGAACAACTTGAAAACCATTCTCCTGGTGAACTCCCCTTCCACTGCAGACTCAGGGCTAAGGACTTTATTCTGGGAACCTGACTGCCAATAGTGGGGAATTGACTTATTGCAGATGAGGGTGATTCTGTGCAGAAGAGCTCTTCTTTCCACATGACGGCCCCCAAAACATGATCTAATAAACATTTACCAGCCAACCCTGGGTGGGTAGGTGGCCATGGTGGAATTCACCACTCTCGGCTTTGAACAGTGGGAGTTCAGTCCTCTAGCTGAGAAGTTGGAGGAAGGGGAGTCCTGGCAATGTCATCGGGGCTACAAGATCCGAACACACCTTTTCAAAGTGTGCTGTTCTGTGTGGTAGGAAAGTTCTGGAGCTTTAGAGCAGCCTGTTTCTGTTACTCTATAGCCTGATTGACAGCCAAATACTCTGCTGAAAGTTGTTTCTATTAAAAAGTGTAAGTACCAACCAATTCACAAATAAGTTGACAGAAGTCATTCTTTTACAATTTGGGGTAGACCACGTGGTATAACATTTTGAAGTTCCAGTAGCACACTGATATCTAAAATAAGGAGCCACATCTTAATCCAATTTCTCCCAATATCACAGTGATGGTTCAAAATTATGAACATAAGTAAAACTTAGAATGAGCTTACCATGGTTTCTGAACTGACTATGTCACTGTTAAGGTGCCATTGTGTCCTCTATTAAATCTTTTCTACTCATTGAGATCTCACTTTCTTACTCCTATAATTTCCCCTTCTTTAGAAATCTCTGGGATCTACTTGACCAGGCAATGCTTTGAACCATTCATTTATTTTTAATTTCATATCTTGAAACACACCTTAAGTCTCACAAAAGCAGAAGATGTACCTTATACTGCTTCTGCACTGGTAGCACCATTTGGCTTCATCCAAATAAGAACCTGCATTTCTCAAGCTTGGTCACAGGTGATATCACATGCTGATAAAGGGGTCAATTCTCTAAGGAAACATCATAATCCTTTATGTCTCTGTGCCTAATAACAAAGCATCAAAATACAGGAGGCGAGCTAGCAGCAGGAGGAGTGCTCCTCAGCAAGGTGGGTGGCTGAGGGAATTCACTGAAATCCAACGTTGGACAGTAAAATAAGGACAGAGCCACAGAAATTCAGAAGCTTTGTACATAGAATGAGAAGTAATATGTTAGAGACGCGCTTGCCCACTGCAGAGGGAAGGAGACTAGGCAGAGAGAGGAAAGCCCAGTGAATAAATTTGGCCTGGGAGAACCTGGTCCTAACTGACCAGAGATGATGGCACAAGCTGGTGATTGAAAGAGGATCAGAACCTCTCCGTGGGTGAGTGGAGAGTCGCTGCAGGAACCATCTGCAAGTGTCCTCACTGCAGCTTTCAGTGGTGGGAGCTCTGAGTTCATAAAGGGAACGGACAGCCCGTCCCAGCAGATGCCTGTCTGCCGTGGGGTCCAGAGTGTGCCTGGACCCGTGCAAATGAACAGGCACAGGGAGGACTGTGCCCAGGGTGATCCCGGCTGGGGATACCAAGTGGAGAGAGGCTCGGGTTCCCTGTGTGGCTCCAGGCTCATGCAAGCGGCTGGGAAGAGGCCTGAAGTGGTCAGAAAGGTGTCTCTGCACTCCAGCTCTGACCCTGGATAATTCACACCCCCAGTGGTGGAGTATGGGAGACCTGCAGAAGGTTAGATCCCTCACTCTCAGAATGGAGTTTTCAGGAGGTCCCCGAGACCCAGACATCCAGCAGAGATCAGCATCTGCCCAGCAACTAGGGGTAAGGATCGAATCCCAAATAGCCTGACAGCCAGGCTAGACCCCAGCCTCTGGGACTTCTCATTTGGAACCCTGCATCAGCCGTGCCCTGGAAGGGCATCGACCTGTTCTGTGCAGACAGAACTGCAGTTGTCAGCACTCTGCAGCCACATGGGAAAGAGAGCTGCACCAGCCACCTTGGCTCTGGCCACGCTGGGGCAGCCTGTGAGAAACACAAAGAGATGGATACACCGACTCCCAGCCCTGGATCCAAGAGGTTCACAGCTGAAAAAGTCAGAAAAAGAGTGGGTGCAACAGCATGAGCAGTGGACACCCCTCCTTCCCCATAGTCGTGACCACCTCGGTGGAAACAAGCCCTTTTAATTTTTCATTACAAATTTTTTGCCTTTTTTGATTTTTTTCCCCAAAAACCTATATAGGCTGATAGATTCAAGGAAGTGTGTGTGTGTGTGTGTGTGTGTGTGTGTGTGTGTAATTTATATGTATGATTTTTCATACAACTTTTCTTTGATTTTAATTGTCTTCTGTTTACTGTGTGTTATTTAGCCTTGTTTTGGCTTTGGAGGGGTAAAACTTTATGTAGGTTTGTTGTTTTGGTTTGATTTTATTTGTTCTTACCTTGTTTTTTTTCTTATTCTTCACTCTCTTCCCCCCACCTCATAGGCACATTCTCTTATTCCCTAGTCCTCTATTTATTTATTTTTTATTAATTTTTACTCCTCCTTCCTTGTAGCCATCACCTGCTACCTCTCCCCTGCTTCTCTTTTGTTCACTTTTTAAATATTTTAGACTTTCTCTTGTCTTTCTACCTCTTGTTTTCCTCACTTAAAGAACGATAATTTTACTGTATGTTAGAATCATTTAGTTTGTATGATTCCTAACAATTCATGTTGTTGTTTTAGACATTAATATGGTGGACCACATAGTTGATACTATTTAATGTTAGGTCTAGTTTATAGCTGTTTATTTATTATTTTATTTATTTATTTTTTAAAGTTTTGTAGTCGTAGATGGACAGCATGCCTTTATTTTATTTGTTTTATTTTTAATGTGGTGCTAAGGAGCAAACCCAGTGCCTCACACATGCAAGGCAAATGCTCTGCCACTGAGCTGCAGCCCCGGCCCCACAGCTGTTTACTATTGGTGCTGATGTTACATGCTGACTCCACCAGGCCTCTTTTTGTGGTGATTAGTCTTACAGATCTCACAGTAGGCCCTGAACATTCATTTTAAGGCTGTGTATTGGTTGCTACCATTATTGCTATATTCTTTGCTTTCCCCGCTTTTTAAGAGGAACTAGGAAATGATCATTAATTCACAGGGTAGAGATTCTGGTGCTGAGCTGCACTCACAATTTGGTCAAGTGACAGAAAGCGTCACTAGCCCCACTTGACTTCCAAAATACTTCAATATGTAGCAGAGTAGGGAAGACAAAACCCCTCAATCAATAACCAGGACCCAAGCAGGAACAGCTAGAGAGGGACCTCAGGTCCACTCCTGGATATCTACCCATAAAGCAAAACCAAAAAAGGTCACTAGAACAAAGAAAAATGTAACTATACACAAAATGACACTCACATAAAAGAGGAAGAAGAATACATCTCAACAAATGCTCAGGTCCAAGACCTCTGAAAATACAAGGAAATAGGCAAACAAATCTCCCCCTAAAATTTACAAAGGAAACCACAGATACAGATGTGATTCCAGAGAAAGATTATTAAAACTGATTATTAAATTGTTCAATGAGCTAAAAGATCTAAGGAACAAATAATAAGGGAGGAAAAGCAAATATAGGGCGGAAAGACCATTTCAATAAAGAAATGGAGATGCTGAAAAGAAACCAATCAGAACTCCTGGAAATGAAAAACCCAGTGAATCAAATAAAATTTCAGTTGAAGATATTAGCATCAGATTATATTACAGAGAAAACAGAACTTCGGGCCTTGAAGATAGGGTATCTGAACTTGCATAATCAGTATGTAATAAAGGAAAAAAAATAGAGGCCCTGGTAAGAATATACAAAAACTCTGGGACAGAATCAAGAGACCAAATTTGAGAGTTGGGACAGAAGATAGCATGGAGATATGGACTCATGGCATTAAAATCTTTTCATTGAAATAATAGCCAAAAACATTCCTAAACTTAGAAATGAGGTGAACATTCACATACAGGAAGCTTATGTAACCCTAAATAGACAAGATCAAAAAAATAACTCCTCCAAGAAAAATCATGATCTACATGCCTAACACAGAAAATAAGGAAAGAATATTTTAAAAGTGCAAGAGAAAAATGACAGGTCACATTTAGAAATAAGCCAATAAGGCTCACTTCTTACTTCTCAACTCTGACCTTATAATCAAGGAGGGCTTGGAATTAGATATTCCAAGCTCTTAAAGAAAACAATTGCCAGCCAAGATTTCTATATTCAGCAAAGCTATCTTTCATAACTGAAGTAGAAATAAAAAACTTTCAATGATGAGGAAATTTATGACCATTTTAGGCCAGCACTACAAAAAATACATAAAGGTATACTACACAGAGACAAAGTAAAACAAACATCAAACTTCCCAAATGGATGAAGGCCTCTAGAAGATCAATTAACTAAATAAAAATTAATACCAAATTAAATATAGAAAACAAACCAAAATGGCAGAAAATAACAAGTACCTATCCATAATAACACTGAACATAAATGGTCTCAATCTCCAATTAAAAGACATAGATTGGCAGAATGGATTTAAAACAAAAAAAAAAAAAATCCAGCCATATACTATTTGCAAGAGACTCGTCTCATAGGCAAAGATATCCACAGGCTAAAAGTAAAACGATAGAAAAATATTTCCATACAAACAAACCCCGAACAGAAGAAAGAGAAGCTATTCTTCTATCTGACAAAGCAAATTTCAAGCAAAATTTAATTATAAGAGACAATGAAGGTCACTAAGTATAGGTAAAAATAATGATTCAACAAGAAGATATAATGATAGTAAGTATTTATGCTATAAATGTTGGTGCACCCAATTACACACACACACACACACACACACACACACACATACACAAAATACTTCATGACATTAAATCTCAGGTGAACCCCAATACAATAATACTGGGTGATTTTGATATACCCCTTTCACCAGCAGACAGGTCATCCAGACAAAAAATCAATAAAATACTTCTGACCTAAATAATACTGTAAATCAAATGGACCTAATAGACATCTACAGAATATTAAACCCCAAACAGCTGATTTCACTCTCTTCTCAGTAGCTCATTAAACCTTTTCTAACATAGACCATATTCTAGGTCATGTCTTACCAAACACAAAAATAATATTATCCTGTGCATCTTATCATATCCTAATGGAATAAAATTGAAATTAACATCAAGAAAAATTATAGAAACCACATAAACACTTGGAGGTTGAATACTACTGTTTTAAATGAGGGATGAATCATAGAAAAAAATTAGAGAAGAAATCAAGAAATTTTTAGAAACAAATGAGAACAGAAATACAACATACCAAATTCTCCAGGACAGTATAAAGGCAGTTCCAAAAGGAAAAATTATAGTATTGAGTTCCTACATTAAAAAAAAAAACTGGGCTGGGGCTGTTGCTCAGTGGTAGAGTGCTTGCCTTGCATGTGTGAGACCCTGGGTTCGATCCCCAGCACCATGCAAAAATAAACAAATAAAAATAAAGATATTGTGTCTATCTACAACTAAAAAAAATTTAAAAAAACAGAAAAATTTCAAATAATCTAATGCTATACCTCAAGACCTCAGAAAAGGACACACTAATTCCAAAGTCACTAAAAGAAGGAAATAATTAAGATCAGAGCCAAAATTAATGAAATGGAGAATAAAAAATACAAAAGATCATTGTAGCAAAGAGTTGGTTCTTTGAAAAGATAAAAAAGATTGATAACCCATACCCAAACTAACTAAAAGAAAGAGAGAGAAGACCCAAATCAACAAAATCAGAGATAAAAAAGGAGATATCACCACAGACAATTCTGAAATCCAGAGGATCATTAGAAACTATTTTGATAATGTATATTCCAATAAATTGGCCAACCTAGAAGACACTGGCAAATGTCTAGACACACGTGACCTGCCAAATTGAACCAGGAAGACATAGAAAATCTAAACAGACCAATATCAAGCAATGATATTGAAGCAGCAATTAAAAGTTTTTCAACAAAGTAAAGTTGGACCAGATGGATGCTCGCTGAGTTCTACCATATTTTTAAAGAACTAACACAAGTCTTCCTCAAATTATTCCATAAAAATAGAAAGGGAGGGAACACTCCCAAATTTATTCTATGAATCCAGTATAACCCTGACCAGATAAAGACACATCAAGGAAAGAAAACTACAGACCAATATCCTTAATGAACAATTGCCTATGCACAAAAAATCCTTAATAAAATATTAACAAACTGCATTCAAGTTTTCATGAATGTCATTAAGAAAATAGTACACAATGATCATGTGGGTTTCATCCCAGGACTGTAAGGTTGGTTCGTCATATGCAAATTAATAAATAATTCACCATATAAACCAAACTAACAATAAGAATCATATGATCATCTTAATAGATGCAGAAAAGGCCTTTGATGAAAATCCAGCACCCACTTATGTTAAAAATGCTGGAGAAGCTAGCACTACTGGTAAGTAGTAAGGAACTTACTTCAACATAAAAAGGCTGTATATGATAAACTCAAAGCCAACACATATAGAATGGAGAAAAACTGAAAAACATTTCCTTTAAAATCAGGAACAAGACAAGGATGTCCACTCTCATCATTCCTATTCAGTATAGTTCTTGAAACTCTAGCCAGAACCATAAGACAAAAGAAGGAAATTCAAGGCTACAAATAGGAAAAAAAGAGACCAAATTACCTGTTTGCTGATGACATGATCCTATAACTAGTAGACCCACAAAACTGCACCAGAAGACATGTAGAGCTGATGAGTCAATTCAGTAAAGTAGCATTATACAAAATCAATATTCATAAGTCATAGCTTTTCTAATACTCCAATAATAAATTTTCGAGAACAAAATCAGGAAAACTATCCCATTCATAAAAATTACACACACACAAAAACACACACATGCACACACACACACCAAACCTAAGAATAATTCTAACCAAGGAAGTGAAAGACCTCTACAATGAAAACTATAGGACACTGAAGAAAGAAATTGAAGAGGACCTTAGAAGATAGAAAGATCTCCCATGTTCTTGAATAGGCAGAATGAATGGTCAAAATGGCAATATTACCAAAAGTAGTATACAGATTCAATGCAATCCCTATCAAAATTCCAATGACATCCTTCACAGAACTAGAAAATGAATCCTGAACTTGGAAAAATAAAAGATGTAAAATAGCCAATGCAATTCTGAGGAAGAAAAGCAATGCTGGAGGCTTCATAAAACCTCATCTGAAATTATTCTACAGAGGTATAGCAGTACGAACAGCATGGTATTGGCATCAAAACAGATGAGGATCAATGAAATTGAATATAAGACAGAGACAACCCACATAGTTACAGTCAAAGTGGATCAAAATGTAGGAATTAGTCTAGAAACTTTGCAACTGCTGGGAGATAACATAGGGTTGACACCCCAACATATCAGCACAGGCACTGACTTCCTTACAAGATTCCTAAAGTCAAGAAATAAAACCAAGAATCAATAAGTGGGATGGCATGAAACTTAAAAGCAAGGGAAATAATTAAGAGCATGAAGAAAGACCTACAGAACGGGAGAAAATCTGTGCCAGCCACTCCCATGACAGGGGAATAATACCCAGAATATCCAAAGAACTCAAAAAACAACACAGAAAAAAAAACCCAAAACAAATAATCCAATCAATAAATGGCCAAAAGAATGGTCATTTCTCACAAGGAGAAATACAAGTGGCCAACAAATATATGAAAAAAAGTTCAATGTCTCCAGCAATCAGGGAAATGAAAATCAAAACTACATCAAGGGGCTGGGGTTGTGGCTCAGCAGTAGAGCGCTTGCCTAGCTCGTATGGGGCCCTGGGTTCGAACCTCAGCACCACATAAAAATAAATAAATAAAGGTATTGGGTCCAACTACAACTAAAAAATAAATATTAAAAAACTACATTGAGATTTCATTTCATTTCAGTCAGAGTGGCAATTTTCAAGAATACAAACTCTAATAAATGCTGGTAAGGGTGTGGGGGAAAAGACACACACATACATTGTGGGCAAGACTGTAAATTAGCACCACCACTCTGGAACGCACCATGGGGATTCCATGAGATACCAGAAAGAGAACCACCATAATATGGCCCAGTTACCTCATTCTTTGGTATTTATCCAAAAGAACTAAAATCAACACACGATATTGATACAGGCACATCAATGTTTACAGCAGTACAGTTCACAATAGCCAAGTTAAGGAACCAGCCTGGTGCCTGTCGACAGATGAATGGATAAAGAAAATGTGGTCCATATACAATGGAGTCTTACTCAGACATAAAGAAGAATGAAATTTTGTTATTTGCTGGTGAATGGATAAAACTGGAAAACATCATGGTAAGAAAAAAAATGACAGATTCAGAAAACCAAGGTTTGACTGCTTTCTCTCACATGTGGAAGCCAGAGCAAAATATGGGAAAGAGAGGGAGGGGGAGATCCCAAGAAAATAGAAGGGAGATCAATGGATAGAGGAAGCTGATGAAGGAGGGATGGGAAAAGGGAATGCAGAATGGAACTGACAGAAGTATGCCACACACGCGGATGAACACGCCACGGTGAAGTCCACCTTTCTGTATACCCATAAAGCACCAGTTTAAAAAAACACAGTAAAATAAATAGAAGGAAGGGGACTGAATGGAGCCAATTACAGTCTATTGATGTACAATTAGGTCCCCCCCCAACAATGCATTGTGCACAACTGTAACGAACAAATAGAAATATTTAAAAAAAAAATTTTAAAAACATACAGGGCAAGAACTAATGGAATTACATTAAGGAATAGGTGACCTCACTATGATAGTTTCAGAGTTTAACAACACTGGATCTGTAATTGACAAATCCAACAGACAGAAGGTCAGTAAGGACGTGGCTGAACTGGACAGCCCAGTCACTGACCTGCCGTTATCCAACATCAGCAGCAGGCAGGATCTTCTCAGGCTCACTCTGAGCATTCACCAAGACAGACCACACTGTGGGCTCTGAAACACACCTTGGCAAACTTAGACAACAGTGGTCATAAAATGTAAGGTGTCAGAACATGATGAAATTAAACTAGAAATAAACAACGAAAAGGTAGCTGAAAATCCCTGAAGCAGATGGAGAGTAAACAACACTCTTCTAAATTACACATAATAAGTCTCAAGGAAATTTAAAGAAATAAGAAAGTGAAAATACAAATTATCAAAATTCTGGTTCGCTGTGGAAGCAGTGTGCAGAGGGGAATTCACAGCATGTGTGTTCAATGAAAATAAGAAAAGTCAAAAATCATAATCTGAACCTCCACTTTAGAAATCTAGAAAAAGAAGAGCACTCAAATCTTTATTTGGGGGTAAAAAAGATTAAAAAGTAGAAGTCAATGAAATTGAAATAGGAAATCAATAGAGAAAAAAAATCAATGAAACCAAATGTTAGTTCTTTAAAAATACCAATAAAATTGATAAACATTCATCTTGGCTAAATAAAAAGAAAGAGAAGACACAACACTAATATCAGAATTGGGAAGAGAGCCATCATTACTGATCCTATGAAGATTAAAAGGACAATAAAGGAATATTATGGACAACTCCACATCTACAGATTTGATGGCCCAGATGAAATGGAAGAATCTTTTGAAAGACACTATCTACCAATACACACTCTAGAGCTACTGAAGAAATTGAATCAATAATCTTCCAAAATAGAAAAATACCAGGCCCAAGAAAGTTCACTGGCAATTCTAACAAACAATTAAGGAGTAAATTATGCTAATTCTCCACAGTCTCTTCCAGAAAATGGAAGCAGAGCAAATATTTCTTAAATTATTATATGAAGCCAGCAATACCCAAAATGCAGATAAAAATATTAAAAGACAATTTCAGACTAATATTGCTCATGAACATAGATGTAAAACTTCATAACGAAACATTAGTAAGCCAAGTCCAAAAATTTGGAAAACAAAATTATATAAAATGACCCATGCATGTGAGCTTCTGGCTCAGCATTCGAAAATTGATCATGCTACAACATGAATGAACTCAGAAGGCAGTGTTAGGTGAAATAAGCCAGTCACAAGGGAACACATATGGTATGATCCCACGTATATGATTTAATTGCATAGTCAAATTATAGAGACAGAAAGCAGAATGGTAATTTCCAGGAGCTGGGGACAAATAATAAATAACAAATTTATTTATTATTTATAAAATAAGTACCCATTTATTGTTTAATGGGTATAGAGTTGTCACGACCCCTCGCCGGCAAGGGAAACACGACACAGGATTCTTCTTTCAGCAGTTTACTCAGGACCTTTGAATCATGATGAGAAGACAGGAATAAGAAAGCGCGCGCGCTAGCGGTCGGTCTGCCCTAGCTTAAGTACCCAGCCTTGCCAATGAACCAGCACCACGTGGAAGAGTCTAATAGGTGCAGCGCAGCGGAAGCAGGCCAGAGCCCAGCCCACAGCCCAACAAGGAGTTGTTTACTTCTAACAGCTCCAACCGCTAATTAAGCAGAAGCAGGAAACCAGTGCCATTTTCAGGGTGCGGTCGCCGGCTCCCAACAGTTCCCCCTTTCTGTTTTACAAGCAACAGGTAAAAGTAGAGGTCCTATCTCCATTGTGCAAAAGTGGCCGTAAATAATGGCACACTCCTGAGGGGCGCCTCCCCAGGCGAGTCACCATTCTGACCGATGCCTTTTTCATGGAGGTGGGGCGTCGACATCAAGCCCACATGCAATAGGACATGCTTTTCTTGGGACTCAAACCTAGAGCTCCCAAGTGCAGTACCTTGCCTCGCACCCTGTGCTGTGTCGATCACTTGAGCATGGTGAGCCATGCTTGAGGGGACTGTCCTGCCTCTAAAGTGGCAAAGGCTTGTACAAGCATAAGATTCTGCACCCGCTGCCGCTTGCACACACGAACCAGACACCACAGGCACAATCCAATGGCAAGTACCAGGACCACAGCCAGCGCACCCATGCCTGCCCATTGCTTCAAGAAACTAAAAGACTTAAACAACCATGATATTATATCTTTCACGGGAGCAATGTGGACTCGCGTCTTATTTACTCTAACAATTTCTTGTAGTCCATCCATGGGCAATAAACACCCATGAGTGAGTACTTGACTCAAAATGTCCACTTGGTCTTGTAGTAGATCTACCCGCTGGTTTAGAAGCACAATGCCACGATGTGGATGTTGATTCATCATAGTCTGAGTCTCCATGGCTGTTGCAGCAGTACCCGCAAGCTTGTTCACAGCATCAGCAGCAAGCACAGCAATAGCGAGAGCCATGGCGACAGTGGCCACCGCAACAGCAGAAGCTGCAACGGCTGCCACAATGGCTGCAGTTATACCAAAGTCTCTTTTGTTTCTTTGCAATAATACAGGCAAATTATGGAATCAGAGTAATCAACATGTACAGAGAAACACAATGTGTCAAACAATGAAACAGTAGAAAAGTTATCAATAGCTGCTACAGTATCCATAGGCAAGGTCAACCAATCCATGGTAGCAGAGCCATTAGTAGTGAAGAAAAAATGGAAGTACACCAGCCTGAGAAGTAACGGGCAATGGATATGGCCACGTCTTTACCACCTCCCAGAGGAGTCGTTCTGCAGTCCAGACGACCTCATGTCCGATCATCATCAGGAAAAGCATCAAGCACCTCATCTTGTTCATCTTCATTCTTCCTTCCTGACGGAGCTTGAGGAACTTTCCGCACGAGGCGCTCTGGCACCCACAACGGTTCCGTTCGGTCCTGTGGGAAAACACAGACAGAACCTCGTGCCCATGCCAGCACGGGATCAGGCCCATACCATTGTCCAGAAATTACATCTTTCCACTTAACGTGCCCAAAGTTCGGGGCAGAGGGCAAACAGTGCCTAGTCGCAGCAGAGCGCCCTTGGATGTCCAGATTCAAAAAATTAATAGTGAATAGAGTCAAGGAGAGGTGCTCTTTCGGGGTGTGGCCTAAGCCAATTCCCCCTTTTTGTTTTATTAACATCTCTTTGAGAGTCTTATGAGCACGCTCTACAATACCCTGACCTTGTGGATTGTAGGGTAAACCATGGACAAGCTGGATACCCATCTGGCTGCAAAAAGAAGAAAATTGTCATCCAGTATACGCTGGAGCATTGTCTGTCTTAATGGTCTGTGGTAATCCCCAGGCTGCCCAGGCTTCCAAGCAATGTGTGATAACATTTCCAGCCTTTTCACCAGACAAAGCAGAAGCATGGATAATGCCAGAACAAGTATCTACAGACACATGGACATATTTAAGTTTGCCAAAGTCGGGAACATGAGTGACATCCATTTGCCATATAGTTAAAGGCCGCAAACCACGAGGATTTACGCCTACAGAAAAGGGATGATGCAAAATGATACAATTAGGACAATCCAATACAATCTGCCGAGCATCAACACGGGAGATAGCAAAGCGCTTCTGAAGTGCTCGTGTATTAACATGAAATTTACTATGAAAGTTTCTAGCTTGATCTAAGGAGGAAATTGGGAACACCCAAGAAGGACGAGTAGCAAAATCAGCCTGGGCATTGCCAGCAGAAAGAGCACCCGGTAAACCTGTGTGGGCTCGAATATGCAAGGGGTAAAAACAGGCGGAGCGATTCCAAATCAATGTTTGAAGACGGAGAAAAAGGGAAAACATCACTCCTGATGTGTGTATGGGACCCACTGCTTCCAACACCTTTAAAGCTTGAACTACATAAACAGAATCTGAGATTAAATTAAAAGGAAACGGACATTGTTCAAATACTTTTATGACAATTTGCAGCTCCACCCATTGTGGATTGCCAGGAGCAAACTGATGTTGGATAGGAGGTTGATCATTTACCACATAGGCTCCAATACCAGTTTTAGATCCATCTGTAAAGATATTTGCAGCTCCTGGGATAGGTGTAGAAGAAGTGATTTTAAGGAAAATGATAGGATGTTCCTTAACAAATGTAATAAGAGGATGTGAAGGATAGTGATTATCTATTTCTCCTGGAAAAGAGCATTGTAAGGGACAATCACAGACATAGGAGGAAAACCAAAAAATTGTATACTTTGTTGTATCCCTAACATAGCTAAAGAAGCAACTGCATCAGGATAATACTCAAGGGATTTTCCAGGGGATATACGTGGATGTATCCACAATAAAGGACCATCTTGCCACAAAACTCCAGTAGGTTGCCGTACAGTGGCGAGCACACATAACTGAAGAGGCTTATCCTCTTGAAGCCTGCAAAGGCTAGCATGTTGTATAGCCTCCTCCACCTTAAGCAACGCTGACCTGGCTTCCTCAGTAAGATGTCGAGGGGAAGTAAGATCTGAATCACCTTTAAGAATTTCATACAAGGGTTTTAATTCAACATTGGGAATATGTAAGTAACCCCTAATCCAATTTATGTCATCCAATAATTTCTGGAAATCATTTAATGTATACAAATTATCAGTCCTGAGAGTTACCTTTTGGGGTGTAATGGTTTTACAAGAGATACTAGCACCAAGATAATCAATAGAGTCTCCTGTCTGTACTTTATCAGGTGAAATAAGCAAGCCCTTTGATTGTAGTAAATGTACTAAATCAGTGTAAGCCGCTCCAACTGAGTAAGAGTGAAAGCAGCATCTATACCATAAGTGCGAACAGATTCTGCCAAGGTTTTAATTATTTTAAAATCCAAAGGCTCATGGTATCTTCCCCTATTAGCGTCCTGAAAAACCGGGCACGCCAGTCCCATGTCTGTATTAACTGTTCTCCAAACTTGTGCATGAAAAGTTCTCCCGGAGCTTTGGACTCCCCTCACACATGAGGGCGATGCAACAGGCACTGCATCTTCTTCTAAACTCTCAACCTCCTCCTCAGAATTAGATTTATCAAAATTAGATTTATCCCCTTTCTCACGGTAGGCTTTCATACTTTGTGCCTCCATTTTTTTCCTTTTCATTTTTATCTTACGTAGTTGTTGTAACAATATATCAAGGTCCTCAGAACTCTCCGAGCCGCTTGTGTCCTCGGGTGTTTTTAGTTCAGTCAACTCTGGATAGAGCCTTCTCCTATTTTTAGTTTTAGGCTCTTTTACCTTTTCACTACTCTTGCTCTTAATACTCTCTGCCACTTCGCTATGTGACCCCTCAGATCTTTCCTCATGTAGTTGTTCAAGAACGGCCTGACCCTCACCCACAGCTTCCTGGCATTTACCGTCTGCTATACATTCTCTAACCAACTTCCAAAGTGGTATAACGCCATCCTCCAAAGTACCTTGCTCATAAGCGAAATCCAGATCTCTCCCTAATTTGTCCCAGCTGGGAATCGTAAGACTCCCTGAAAAAGCAAACCAAGGAGCCGCTATATCAGCTTCTCTTAAAAACATCTGCAAAGTACTCTGCTCCACCTTAAGTCCTTTTGAACGCAGCAGCCCATCCAGGGCCAACAAAATTGGGCTTGAAGAGGTAGCACCCATAATGTTTTCAAAGCTATAAAGAAAGTGAAAGTACAAAACCCCGCTCTCTCTTTATCTACAGAGGAGCGTCCTGTTCTATTATTTTTTCCCTGCTCTCTCTTTATTTACAGAGGAGCGTCCCGCTATTTCCTTGCGGATTCCCACTTTACCTGGGAACTTACCGGTGCACCACCCTGACTGCTGAAAGTTCTGGATCCTGGGTTCGAGGAATATTCCTCCCCGTACTGGCCACCAATTGTCGCGACCCCTCGCCGGCAAAGGAAACACGACACAGGATTCTTCTTTCAGCAGTTTACTCAGGACCTTTGAATCATGATGAGAAAACAGGAACAAGAGAAGAAAGAGCGAGAGCGGTCGGTCTGCCCTAGCCTAAGTACCCAGCCTTGCCAATGAACCAGCACCACGTGGAAGAGTCTAATAGGTGCAGCGCAGCGGAAGCAGGCCAGAGCCCAGCCCACAGCCTTACAAGGAGTTGTTTACTTCTAACAGCTCCAACCGCTAATTAAGCAGAAGCAGGAAACCAGCGCCATTTTCAGGGTGCGGTCGCCGGCTCCCAACATAGAGTTGCAGATTTACAAGATTCAAAAAGTTCTAGAGGGCTGGGGTTGTGGCTCAGTGGTAGAGTGCTCGCCTAGCATGTGCGAGGCCCTGGGCTGGATCCTCAGCACCACATAAAAATAAATAAATAAAGATTTTAAAAAGTTCTAGAGATGGATAGAGATGATTGCTGCAAAACAAAGTGAACGTTAATGCCACTGAATTATATAGTTAGAAATGGTTAAAATGGTGAAGCTTATGTTATGCATATTTTACCAAAAAATTTTAAAAACGTTTATTTTAGATAGTGTCTTGCTATCTTGCCCATGTGGGTCTTGAACTCTCGATCCCCCACTTCAGCTTCCCAAGTAACTGAGGTCATGCACATGCTACTGCACCCAGTTTAAAAAAAGACATTTTAATGAACAAGCTATTGCTACATGCACTGGCAAGAATAAGTATCACAAACATAATGTTGCATAAAAGAAGTCAAATGCAAAAATATGCATACTACATGCTTCCTTTCAAATAAATGTTTTAAAAATACAGAGATTCTGGCTTCCCATAATGATGCAGTAGCTGGCTGAACTAACCCTAAATAAAAATTATAAAACCTGGACAAAATATTATACATATTTATTTAAAGCATGTATCTAAATGTTACACACACACACACACACACACACACCAAAAAGCAAGTGGAACTGGAAGTCTACCTTGAATGATGGGAACTGAAACAGAAGATATTTGCAAGCTTGAGTCTTTCTAATCTTCAAGTGCTTCATACTTCGTACATGGTCCAGGTAGGCAGAAAACCAGTTTTACTTGTGGGATCAGAGAGCATATTTTGGGGCTAGCTGAGTAACTGGAAAATTAGGAGGGATGTTTGGGGGTAAAATATATGTATATATATATATATATATATATATATATATATATATATATATATACACACATACACACACATACATACACACATATATAAATCTATCAAAGTAAAAACAGCAGTTGGAAGATGAAGGAATGGAGAGAGAATTTCAGTTGTGCCCACTGTAGGGGAGAGAGAGGGACTGATGTTTGAGTGTAGCCAAGAAAACTCCTTGTTAGAAAAATGTCAACACTCTTAACGGAGCACAACAGAATCCACTCTTTCTATAGAGGTCATTTATAGTATCTACTACACAGTAAAAAAAAATTATCTGACATGTAAAATAGGAAAACATAATTTATATGCAAGGCAAAAAAAATCAGACAGTAGAAACCAACCCAAAATTGTTCGTCTGCGATTAGAAGAATATGAAAGCAGCAATCACATGCATTTGTGGACATCGTGAAAAATATTCTCATAATGAATAAGCAGTTGTGGAAATTAAGCAGAGACTAGAAACCATTTTAAAAGAACAATAAAAGGTAATTTAAAATTACGTTTGAGTCATCAGCTAACTAGAAACAGTAGAAGAAAGAAACTTGAAGACAGAATGATAGAAATGCTCCAATTTGAGGAAAAGAATGAAAAATGTTTGAAGAAAATGAATGAAGCCTTGGAGATTTGTGGGTTGTTTGAGTACCAGAAAAAGAACGGAGAGACAGAAAAATTACACAAGACAGGAAAGTACGCACATTTAGAATAGCTAAAAAAATTCCAAAATCTGGTAGACAACCTAAAATTCTATCTTTAAAGTTATAAAACTTTAAGAAGAAAATGCAAATGACACTGTGCCTTAAGCACAGGATAATCAAAAGATTTCTAACAACCCTGAAATCAGTCAGTAAAAGCAACATATTACGTACAGGGGAAATGATGTGAGTGATGGGTCAAAAACAACAGAAAAGCAACAACGGAAGACCTTTAAATGGCAGAAAGGAAGAAGGAGTGTCAACCCAGCATTCTGCATCCCTGGTGAGAGGTCTCAGCAGAACAGGCCTTTGCAAATGAAACAGACTCCACAAGGTGGAACCACTCACCTATTAGAATGGCTAACTTAAGAAATGAACTCGCAAACTGAGCTCGGTGGTGCACCCCTGTAATCCCAGCAACTCGGGAGGCTGAGGGAGAGGGATCAAAGTTCAAGCAGCAACTTAGCAAGACCTTCAGCAATTTAGTGAGACCCTGTCTCAAAGTAAAAAATCAAAGGGACCCGAGATGTAGCTCAGTGGTAGAATGCCCCCAGAGTGCCCCTGGGTTCAAGCCCCAGTATCAAAAATGAAAGGAAATAAAACAAAAGAGCAAATACCAGTGATACCCTCTCCAAATAATGAGGATTTAGAGAAACTAAAACTGAGTGCAAAATGATACATTGACTTTGGAGATCAGTCTAGCATTTTCTTATAAACTTAACATGCGAGAAAATTCTAAAGGGCGATTAAAAGGAACAAACTGTCATTCATACAGCAACATAGTAAATCTTAAATGCATTTCTCTGAGTGAAGGAAGCCAGGTGCAGAAGACTATATAGATTGTATGATTCTACTTGTATGATATTCCAGAGAAGGTACAACTGCAGGGATGGGAAATGATCCACAGTTGCCAAAGAATGGGAGGAGAGAGGCCAGACTACAGCCCCCAGGGCCACGTGCTCTGTTGACACACAGACTTTCCAGACTGTGAACCCGGACCAATCCAGCAGCAACAGTGACTTTTATGAACCGCCCTCCCATCCAAAGACTTCTCAGGTTCAGGGTACCCCACCTTTCTTATCTATAGCCAACGAAGTTTCAGTGTAAGCAATTTATGCTTTTCTGTCCCATATTTTCCTTGCAAAAATGTTTTTATCTCTGAGTAAACCTGCTATCTAGACCCACTGCTTGCAGTTGCAGAAACATCCCAGGACCTGGTCTCTTTCCTAGTTAGCATCTGTAATGGCTTAGTGAACTCTTCATTTCTGAAATCCCTTGGAGTCAAGGGCTTTGGCTTAACAATAGAGATATGTGTACTTAACCTGAGTTTGTATCCATGCACACATTTCTAATTAAAACAAATAAAAAATTTTAAAAAAGAAATGCATTTCCCTCAAAAGAAAAAAAAAAACAGAAGAAAATGTCTGGATATAGAGTTCATTGTTCTGAATTTCACATTTTAAAAAAGGATCCATGACTTTGTTGCAGAATTATAACAAATGCTTACTGAATTATGTTGTGGAATATAATTGATATAAAGTCAATGTTACAAATTTGAAAAAAAAAAAAAAGGTGTTGGGCTGGTGCAGAGGTGCACATATGTAATCTCAGCAATTTGGGAGGCTGAGGCTGGAGGATCTCAAGTCCAAGGCCAACCTCAGCAACTTAGCAAGGGCCTAAGCAACTTAATGAGACTCTGTCTCAAAATAAAAAATAAAAAGGACTGGGGATGTGGCTCAGTGGTTAAATGCCCCCAGGTTCAATCTGCGGTACCAAAAAAAAAAAGGAGGAGGAGGAGGAGGAGGAGGAGGAGGAGGAGGAGGAGGAGGAGGAGGAGGAAGGAGGAGGAGGAGGAGGAGGAGGAGGAGGAGGAGGAGGAGGAGGGGTTTGGAGGTGAGGACGTATCAAAAGACGCCAACATGACAACATGAAAGAGATCCTGAGGGCCCAAGCTGGAACACTCTGAGCAGCAAAATATAACAATGGCTTAAACATCTGTTCCTTTCAATGTTCTTTTTTAAAAGATTTTTTTTTTTTTTGGCCAGGTGCAGCGGCACAAAACATGTAATCTCACTTGGGAGGCTGAGGCAGGAGGATTGCAATTCAAGACCAGCCTCAGCAATTTAGAGAGGCCCTAAGTAACTTATCAAGACTGTGTTTCAAAAGTAAAGAATTAAAAGGGGGCTGGGGGTTGTGGCTCAGTGCTAGAGTGCTCGCCTAGCATGCATGAGGCACTGAGTTCGATCCTCAGCACCACATAAAAATAAAATAGAGATATTGTGTCCACCTAAAACTAAAAAAAATAAATATTTTTTAAAAAATTAAAAGGGTTGCGGGTGGAGCTCAGTGATAGTGTCCCTGGGTTCAATCTTTGCTATCAAACAAAATGTAAATTTTTAGACAGGGTCTTACTAAGTTTTTGAGGCTGGATTTGCCCTTGCAATCCTCCTGTCTCAGCCTCCCAAGTTGCTGGGATTACAGGCGGGTGCCACTACACCTGGTGAAGAGCTGTGCCTTTCCATGTGGGTACATTTTGCTTTGTGGGGGGAAAAATCTTTAAAAAAATACTTAAGTCAAAAGCTTGACCTCCAGGGTGGTGCTAGTGAGGAAGCAATGGAAGCTTTATAAGGTGGGGGCCTAGTGGGAGAATTTCAGGTCCACGGGAGGATGTCCCTGAGGGGATTACTGGATTCTGGTCCATCTTCCCTCCTTACCCATCTTGTGCTGGGGATTGAACCCAGGGCTTTGTTCGTAAGTTCTACCACTGAGCAACACCTCCGTCCTCCTCTCTCTCTTTCTTCTCTTTCTTCCTGGCGATAAGGCGAGTGGTTTTGTTTCACCATGCGCTTCTGCCATGATGTGCTTCCTCACCACAGGTCCAAAGCCACAGGGCCAGCCCACCATGAACTGGAATCTCCAAACCTGAGAGCCAACATAAACCTTTTTGCTTTATAAGTGGATTCTCTCATGTATTTTTGTTACAGTGATAACTAATACAATGAGGGGTAGAGAGAGGGGGAAACAAAAATGGCAGACAATAACTAGCTGTTCACATTTGGGTGGAGGGCTGGGGCGGGGCTCAGTGGTGGAGCACTTGTCCAGCACATGTGAGGCACTGGGTTTGATCCTCAGCACCACATAAAAATAAATAAAATAAAGGTGTCTTGTCCACATACAACTAAAAATATTTTTTAGGAAAGTTGGGTGGGTGTTCTATAATATTTTGTTCATTTTGCATAGGTCTAAATTTTTCGGTAATAAAAATTGTTTATAAAAAGACAATATTAGAGAGACTCAGCTTTATGCTGTGGCCAAGCACATTGGTGGAGAAGCTGAGGTCCGGCTGTGCGGCGAGAACAGCGGCCCCGGTCCTGGGTCTAGCCTCTGTAAGAAGCTGAAATCCTCCACCATCATTCAAAATGCAATGGAATGCACCACGGACTGTGTCTCGGCTGGCACACAGGACATGCTTGGAACCACAGAAGACCGGTCTCTGTGGACCCCGTCAGAACATGAGGTGGCCGTTGCTTTAGAATAGTGCTGAATCTAAAGGAGTCTGGGTTCAAGATCCTCAGAAGCAGTGCCTGCCCTTACCTGCTGCCACGTCTTGCAAAGGAGAGACAGTCATCAGGTGCTCAGGTTCCCAGATAGCGGGTCCCTTGTGGTCCCCTGTCACAGAAAAAGTGACTCAGGAAAAAAGAAGACTTTGATCCTTTACAAGACAAATCTATTAGTCTTTATCAGCAATTTAAGAAAACATTTAGGCAATATGGGAAAGTTTTGATTCCTGTGCATCTAATGACTTCTGGTGTCTGGTTTGGAGCATTTGATTGTGCAGCCATAAGAGGACTGAACGCCATTCCTGTCCTGGAGCTCCTTGGGTTACCCGACAGCGAGGTGAACACCCTGAAAAAATGCCCAGACTGGAAATGCCCCGACAGCAAAGCCATGTTTAAGATTGCAACACCTGTGCTGCACCTCGACCTTGGGAGGACTGTCCTTTACCGAGAAGTCATTGCACAGTCGTGGCTACATGGTGACACCACCTCCTATCAAGGAATATCTGCAAGGCAGGATGGAAGAGACCAAGGATAGACTCACTGAAAAACTACAGAAACCAAAGAAAAAGTTTCCTTTAAGAAAAAAAAAAAAGTGGAATAGGTTGCCTTATGTAACAAATTACAGAAAGTTCCTGCAATTGGACCCTCTGGACACTTTGGGCAAAGATACATGCTTCTGATTATTTTTTTGTTAGTTGCCTAGATAGATGACTTATCTGAGGGTTAAAGAACTAAGATACCTTTTTTAAAGTTTAATAGCCTACAAAAATCAGTGGGTTTTTTTAGAGGAAGAAATGAGCCTAGTATAGGAATTGTACATCCGTAGCAGCAGGAAGCAGTGGCTACTATCTGAGAATCCAGGGTTCTTTCCCTAGGTCTTTAGGATCTCTTGGTTTAAGTTCTCCAGTGTATTCCGATTAGGCTCTTGACCCCTCTTAGATAACTGTGGTCCAGAGGCGGAATGCTAATACTGGGTCTTTAGTCTTCATGTTGAATAACAGGAAAGTTATTAAGGTTTTAACTGTATGCAGTTCTCTGTGGAGGCAGACCTGCACCTTTGAACAGGGTATTAGTCTTTCTACGAAAAAGATATAAAGTTGCCTATTAGTTAAAATATAAATCTTATGTGGAGAATGTGGAATAAAAATTGAGTCCTATATGTAAAAACAAACAAACAAACACAATGTTAACTCTTCAGATCTTGGTAGCCTTAGGGAGTTGGGAGAAAGCGATTTGGGGGAGGCATAAGTGGTTCTATTCACTTTGGAATAATTCATCAAGTTCTAGGAATACTTTGTGCTTTTAGTTCTGTCTGCAAGTTATATATCAATAAAATGTTTAAAGATCTTGAGTTTTTATGACGCGATTTTCCCCAGCAAAGTCAGTGACGCACACCAAAGGCAGGAAACCTGGCACACTGCTCTGTGCGTAGAATGACATCAGTGCCCGTGGTGCTGGGGGGATCAGGAACAACAGCTGTAGCAGAGGTTGACTTGTGCAAAGATAGCAGGCATCGCAGGTAAGACAGGAAGGCTCCAACTCAACAGCCAGTGTCTTATACTTATTTGAGAAAATATTTGCAACTTGTTCACCAAGAAATGCTGGTTTAAAGCAATGGGTTTTGGCCTTGAATGAGCACTATAATCACCTGGAGAACTTCAAAACCACTGATGCCCAGGTCCTCCTCCAGAGATTCTGATTTAACTGCTGTGTTGCAATTTAGGGTGCAGGGAATTTTAAAGGCTCCCAGGTGATCCTAACACGCATCCAGGGATGAAACCCTCTGAGTCAGGGTTAGGATGCATTAGCTCTAAGTGGTTTCATTGTGTGATGGGGACTTACCCCACTGCCACACCTCCAGTTTGGGAGCTCAGGAAATAGCTTTACCCTTTTAAAATCAAGGGACTTTTTCAAGTCATACTCAGCTGTTCAACTAAATTGCAGCAGGGAGAAATGTCTTCTCAGCACTTCTATTTTTATGTCACTTGCTTTCAGAGTAACATTGTTTTGGGGACAGTTTGATTTAGCTTGTGTTGAAAATCATAAACAGCCTGCAAACACCAAAAAGGTATGAAAAGAATTTATAAACATGTGGAGTACATTATACATGTTTTCAAATTTCTCCTATGATTTAGAAATGAAAAATATATTGCTAGGGCCTTCTTGATGCCGAAGCTCAGACCTCAGTCACTTCCCTATGTCATTCCAAGTCCTTCCAAGACACTTCAGCATTCCTCTCCATTATTCCCAATGGTGGAGTTCTAGATGCACACGAATCTCAAAGGAACCCTGCTGTTCCTGGAGAAGTGTCCTTTTCCAGAACCTTAGAAGACTTTCTGCAGCAAAAGGCATAATGATACTGACTGCAAAAATAACAGCAATTCTTCATTCTTCCCTGTACCTGTGCTCTTTGAAATGTAATTTTACTGCTGTTCTTATTGATGAGTAGAATCTGTTTCTCCCAGATTAGATCTGGGCTGGCCTTATTTGCTCTGGCCAATAGAATGCAGTGGATATGACAGTGTGCTAAAAGGTCCTGAATGCTTCTTGTTTTTTTTTTTTTTCCTTCCAGAATGCTGCCCGCTCCATGAGAATAATAAGCCCATGCTAGCCTGTTGGAGAATGAGATGCCCCGGGGAAGAGAATCAAGGTGCCCAGTTGATAGCCAGCTTACTTCCAGGAAAGAGCCACCTAGGCAACCAGCAGTTAGCCACACCGACCACACATGCAACCTCACATACATACCATACCTACATGAAGGATCCCGGCTGAGACCAGAGCAGCAGAGGGACCAGCCTAAATGGCTGACCAGCCCCATTATAAGCTAAATAACTCTCAGGGTGTGTAATACATACACTTTTATATCTATTTTTGACACGGTCTCAGGGTTTGATAACCTTGTTGATTACAAGATATCTGAAAGACAGTATAATACCGCACAGGTACTGATTCCCTTTTCTTCTTAAAATTGGATCTCTTGAGTAATACAGAAATGCACATAGGTGCGTTATGCATAGGATTGTTGCTTCAACTCACATGGTACCCCCACCCCACAGAAGGAAACAGACCACCACACTCTGACCACATGGGCCCCATGGGCCCCGTGGCCCCCAAAACTCGAGGCCAAGGCTGCGGGCAGATTTGAAGACATGGGGTCCCCTCTCGCTTGGTCCACACCAAGCAGCAGGTGGAAAGCAGGGGTGCACTTCTGAAACTTCCTCCTTTCTGCATTCTCCTCAGTTTCTTGGGGAGACTCTTACTCCCTCCTAGGGGCCTGAGGAGAGATATTGGTGGGAAGGGGCTTTCCCCTGCCTCTGGTAGAAACGTTGAGGGGGTCAGGCCCTTCATCTCCTTGAGGGTGGGGGAGTCAGAGCCCTCAGAACTGTACTCCCATGCAAAGCCACTTGCCAGGTGTGGCTACTGGGCACCTGGAGTGTGGCTACTCTGAGTTGAGGCATGTTGGAAACATAAAATACAGAGTGAATTTCAAAGACTTAGTAACAAAAATAAATAAATAAATAAAGGATATTAAACAGTTTATTTATAATTGATCACAAGCCAGGCATGATCACACACATCTGGAATCCCATCAGCTCAGAAGGCCAAGGCGGGAGGATTCCAAGTTTGAGAGGCCAGCCTTGGTAATTTAGTAAGACCCCATCTCAAAATAAAATACAAAGAGCTGCTGATGGCACTTCATATGGTGCCCCTGAGCTGCATTCCCAGAACCAAAAAACAAGTGCTCACACAATTACATTATTCACATATTAAATAATATTTTGGATATACTGGATTAAATAATTATATTTTTACAATTTCACACTGTTTCTTTTTATAACTCTGTTAACTTCATGTTGTTATTACAAATTCCTGAGAAGCAAAAGGAGGAAAGGTTTATTTTGGTTCATGGCTTCAGTTCACGGCAGGTTGGTCCCACTCTTTGGGGGTCTGCGGTGAGGAGAATGTGGAGGAAGGAAGCTGCTCTTCTCAGGGTGGCCAGAAAGCAGGGAGAGAGGAAGGGGCCACAGTCCCCATAGCCCCTTCAAGGCGGCTCCCATTGACCTAGGTCCATCCTCCCCTCAGGGCCCACATCCTAAAGCTTCCATCACCTGCCAGGGGCACCACACACTGGCCACCAAACCCTCAGCATATGGCCTCCTGGTGGGGGCTTTAAGAGCCAAACCATAACAGTAATCTTAAATTTCAGGTTTAATATCAGAACAACACATGCATTTCCACCTTGCAGTTACCAAATCAATGAGAGGGCACCGTCTTTGTCCTCGAGACCTTTCTAATGTTTTGAACATGCTCAGGCCATAATTTGATATGCAAAATTCTATCTGTGAACTGAAATAGAATTATCATTTTTAAATATTGTGAAAGTAACATTACTTTTACTTGGGAAGTCATGAGCAGACCAGAGAGCCTCATGTCTGTTCTACAACCGTCTTATAAACACCTAAGAATATCCAATGACCATCAAGGCAAATGCAAGCAAGGACCTTCATAATTAAGTCAGCATATCAAGGACTGGCTGCAGGCAGGTCTAATTCCATTATTCATAGATTCTCTTCCCTGAAGTCAGAGAAAAAGTCAAAATTAAGTTTGAAGCTCCCAGGAAACCACAGGATTTTCTTTTCCTTGGTGTATCAGTCTAACATCAGAAATACCAATTGCGGGGCACAGCTGAGAAAAAGATAAGGATGAACTGAGCCTGGAGTCACATTATACCTTCTACTCACAGGCATCTGCATTACAAAAAAGGGGCAGGACTTTCAACAATTCACTAAATCCCCAGCACGCTTAGTCCACACCGGATCTTAGACTGGTCGGTGCCCCTGCGTTACTGGGGTCCAAAAGGAACTGTGCTGCATTCAGAGAAGATAGGGGCTGAGATGTCAGGAGGGGAACCAAACTTGAAGAACACATTAAGTAAATCAAACTCTTCAGTGAGAGCGAGCATGATGGCCAAGGTCAGCTGACTCAAGGCCACTTCCTGCTTTTAATATTCTTAATAAAGAATATTTTCAGGGTGAGAGGCCCAGTTTGGAGATAGGAATGCTTTGATAGCTGCCCTGGAATATCCACATTGGGACAAATGTTATCACTGAAAATATTTCAGAACTATAAATCCATGTATGTATTCATCATCACAATGGTTTAAAGTGCAAGGAAATTTTAAAGTGTCACTTTTTTTTCCACTACTGGGGATTTAACCCACTGGTACTCTAACACTGAGCTGCATCCCGGCCCTTTTTATTCTTTATTTTGAGGAAGGGTCTCCCTGAGTTGCCGAGGCTGGCCTTGACCTTGCTGTCTTCCTCTCCCAACCTGTCAGAGTAGCTGGGTTACAGGCCCATGCCACTGGACCCGGCCTGTACTTCATTTCTTTTTTTTTTTTTTACACTTATTTTATTTATTTATTTTTATGTGTTGCTGAGAATTGAACCCAGGGCCTCGCACATGCTCTACCGCTGAGCCACAACCCCAGCCCCTGTACTTCATTTCTTACACCCTCCCTTTATTTAAACATCTGAAGTTCCTAAGCATGTAAAATTACTTTTTATGGGAAAAAGAAACATAAAACAAACAACCTCCCACTGACATCAAGGTAAACATTAATATTGGAAAATTAGCTTTTTCATTTTCTATTTTGTTTGTATTGTTAACTTTAAAAAAAAAAGTTGAAAATTTGAGTTCTACTTCTTCCATATTGCATTATTATTATTTTTTTTAATTTTCCATTGTGGTAAAATGCACATGACATAAAATTTACTACCTTCACCATTTTTAAATGTTCAGTTGAACAGTTAAGGATATTTACATTGTTGTGCAACCAGCCTCCAGAACTTTTTTCATCTTACAAAATAAACTCTATGTCCATTCAGATGCTCCACTTTTGTAAATAATAATAATCATCTAAATGTAAAAAGTTACATTTTCTTCAATTGCTCATTAAAAAAAAATTGCAATTTGCCCATTCTATGCTGAATATACTTCCAAGAAAGGAGGGGAGATGGAAAAGAAGCAACAAATGTTCCCAAGAGGTGGTAAGTCCCCAAAAGGCAGGGACAGGCTCATATTGTATCTCTGGTTCTTTGCATAGTCTGTCACATAGCAGGCACTTAATGGAGAGGTTGATGATTAAATGAATGAATATTCACAACGGGCCTGAAATACAAATGCAGGATTCTAAAGCTGTGCCCCGGGGCCGCCATGGACTTCCAGGCACAAGTTGCTGCTGCTGGACCTTTGACCCATGCCCCAGCCCCAGCTCCTGCCTGTCATAACCTCTGGGGTCCAACACCTGCTGCTCTTCCCCTTTATCCCTCCCTTCCCCTCAGAGCCTGCACCCCAGCTGAACTCGCCACCTGGTCACATTCTGAAATAATGTGCCGCCCCCTCCAGAGGTCTTGGAAGTAGACGAAGGTCCTTTAGGATCTCCAGGGAAAGCTGTCTTTCTTGTTTCCTTCTAGTTTTTCCTTGAGCACCAGCATTCAAGATAAGAATTTAAAGAATCATTGTGACAATCACAAAAAGGAGGGAAGTACTGACACACGCTACTACTTAGAGGAGCCCTAAAGACATTATGCTAAGTGAGAGAAGCCAGGCACACAAGCCCAGGTAGCTCCCTTACCCAAAAGTCCAGAAAAGGCAAACCCACAGAGAAAGAAAGTAGCTTACTTAGGGCTGAAAAAGGGGACAGAGGAGATAGGTACAGGTATGGGCTTCTTTTTGAGGTGCAGAAAATGTGCTAAAATTGACTGTGGTGTCAGTTATACATGTCTATACATGTACTAAAAAAATCAGAGTTACATGCTTTAAATGAGCAAAAAGGAAAGGTACATTGCTATCTCTATATAGCTGTTGTAAAATTTTAAAATTACCAATATATATATAATTATATAAGATATATATATATATATTTGTTGAAACATGATTTAATGTGGGTGCATTTTATGATACACACCAAATAATTCAAAAACGTTGACTTTTAAAATGCCAAGATCAAGAAAAAGAAGACTTATTATAAAGTATAATTTCAAACATAATGAATAGTTGTACTGCAGGATCCTGAACAAGGAAGGAAAATACCTAAAAATGACATTATGGGAACAACTGACAAAATGTGACCATGGATTATAGGTTAGGTCATAGTACCGTTTCAATACTAAATTTCCTGGTTTTGATCATTGTAGTAAGGTTATCTAAGACAAAAATCTTTGGAAAATATTTAAGCAAAAGAACAAGATAGCCTCAATTTACTATCAAATAATCAGTAAAGATGTGGGGAGCATATCTTAAAGTTGAGCAAAATATGAACAACTACAACTGAAAATTTAGATGAAGTTTATATGGAAATTCTTTATCCTAACTATTCGGTATGTTTGAAATTATATTTTATGGCAAAATAAAAAGTTTTTAAAGATGATGTGAACTCATATATGTGAACAAAACACTGGTGTATTCCAGTTCTTGTTGTGTTACCAAAACCAGAAGACACTGAAAATGATTATCTGTTTATCAGGTTCTCTAATTGGTTCTATGGATGCCTCTGAAAAGAGAAAGAATAATTGCTGAGGGCCATTAGAGAAAAAGCAAGAGCTTTCCAGACCCAACTCTCCTTCCTCTTCCCCACAAAGGAACATGGCAGCTGATCTAAGTCATGATGCAAAACAACATTTTCTTCCTCTTGCAGCTTCCATAATGGACCAAGTCCTTTTCTTCTTATCTCACATTAAAGCAGATTAAATACAGTCAACTCTCTTTTCAAAGATATAATTGCAGGTAGAGCACTCGATAATTTCTTTGTTGCAGCTAAAAATATACATGTTCTTCTCCCAGAAGACACATTCATTATTGAAAGATGAATTCCAGAAGATGTGCCGCTGTGAACCTTTGGCCATTTACTTTCCTCTTCATCACATAATAATGCAATCCACTAATAATTTTGACAAACCTGGAATTTTCATCATTTATCTTTAAAAGGGATCGTTCCTTATCTTGGCAAGTGTGCTTCCAGTTCTTCCAGTCTTTTTAGCCCATGGTGAAGGGTAACATTTTACTCTCTTAAAGGATCAGTGGCCTTCACAGAACATCCTGTGTTTTGCAAAAATTTTGAAAAGAGTTCATTTTTTTTTCATGACATCTGTTTTTGAGATATAATTTCTGTTCCTTTTCATGCTGAGAGGTTTTTTGAGACTGTCATATTCTAAATACTCATTTTTCAAAAGTTGTTCCTTTAAGTAGTCACCATTTTGCATAATGTGGAACTTTTGAGTGAGGTTTCCTAGAATTTCCTGTTCTTGATGTTTTTCTTGAATATACTGAAAAATCTCTATCATCAACACTGGAACTGTCATCAACAGAAGTAAACAGAAGATCCCAAGCATCACTGTAATGAGATGCCAGGGCTCTGAAAACTCTGCCATTCCAGGCCTTTGGGTAGCATCATGCCTTAATCCATTCTGCAATTCTGAAGGAAACTGAAGAAATTCCAGGGTTGAATTAAGTCACCTCCAGATGGCTCATCTGTATCTGTACCATGCACTGATCCCCAAACGAGTGACAAGTTGGCTTCTCCAGTCCTGGCCCCCTTAGGTTTCAGAGGTTCAGTCCGTGGTCAGCTGACCCCTTGGCTCTGGGCCCAAGATGAGGCAGAACATCAAGGCAAGAGGGCGTGACAAAGAAGAGCTGTTGGGCTCACCACCTTGTTAGAGGGCAGATAGATGAGGACAATGGGAACATGAGGTTAAGAGAATAATTCTATAAAATGCCCCACTGTGCTGACCCCCACATGCTTTCTTTGCCAAGAAGCAACCTGCTGGCAGCCCTACCTGGCCCTAGTGGACAGGATATGTCACATGCCTCAGCCAACTACCTGTTATCGTCAAGGAAATGTAGACAGGAATTAACGTTGAGAAGAGAAACCCAGGTTACTTTGAAGGGACAGACTTTTCACAGACCAGATTCTGGAAGATAAAAGTAGTCCCTCCTATTTTAAGTAAAAATAGGTAAGAATCTATTAGAATCCAGTTAGAACCAACTGGTCAGCATAGGCCAAGGTGACCTAAAATTGCCATGGCAGGGGGAAATTGAAAGTCTGATGCCACCCTGCTGTCAGTCAAAAGCCAAGAGATGGACCTGCATGAAACTCTCTGAAACTTCTCTGGGATCCCCAATAAAAGTGGAGTGGAGGAGAGGCACGTTGTCCCTCTGAGAGGATCCACTCTCTCCCTTGAGAGTGTCCCCTTCCCCTTTTCCCATCCCTTCAATAAACTTATCCCTGCTACTCTGAGCAACCATCTGAAGTCCTTCTGACTTGGTCATGGGAATTGGGGTTTGAATGGGAGTCCTCACATTGCCTCAGTTTCTCAGAAAGCCCCCGCCTTGTGACAGTGGCTAGGAAGCAGAGAGCTCCTGACTTTCATTACAGTTTTAATGTATGTGCACGTATCTCTAACAGCACAGTGCTTACTTTGGTAGGGTTTCCAACTTTCTGTAATTGTATAAGCTAAATAGACTTCTATGACTTCCATTTTTCATTCAACATTGTATTTTTGAGAGACTTCTGTATTTTAGTTATTCAGTTCTACTGCTAAATTATCTCTAAACCAACTATCATACAACCTACCTTGGAAAAGATTCTTGTGAAATAATAAATACAAAATGCTTATGATGCCGATGGTTATTGGTGACAAGTTCTGCTCCCTCACATGTTGAAGTATAACATTAGAGAAGACGAGGCAAGCTATAAAGCAGGGTTTATCTAAAAAGGGCTAATATAGACTTCTCCCTGGAAAAAGAGGGGGGCCACAATTAGTATCCTAGGATCCCAAGAAGTGAGGCGGTCTGCCTTTTTATATGTCTTAGGCTTCCTTTGTTCTCCATGACTAGGCCCAGGAGATGCTCAGTGGGATGGCCAAAAGGTAAGAACCAGATGGGATGGAGGGGCCAGGCAGGAAGGGGACCCAGGGTGCATTAACAACTTTTTTTTTTTTTAATATATATTTTTAAATTTTCAGCTGAGGATCAAACCCGGGCGGCACGCATTCCAGGCAAGCGCTCTACTGCTTGAGCCACATCCCCAGCCCCATTAACAACTTTTATAACTCCCTGTAGGGAAGGGCAATCCCTGGGGCAAGTGACCTTAGCAACAGGTTAGAGCAGGGGCAGGTTTTCTTGTTAAGGGTAGAGAAAGGGCTCTGAAGGCATTAGCATTGCAATCCCTCTCCAACTTTCCAGACCCAAATTGACCTCCTTGATCTGATCTGACTGGATTTACCTATCTATACTGACTGCCTTACAGCAGATTCATTACACACACACACACACACACACTAAAGATTGGCTCTGAATGTAAGGCCAGGCAGCTGCAGCCAAAAGGAGGCAGTTTTTAAAAGGCCGCTGAATGAGGCTTGGCTTTATTGAGATTTCGCTCCCTGGCGGGACCCTCAGACCAACAGAGTGGATATAAGGAGAAGCAGAAGGGGTGGGGGTGGGGGGCTCGACCAGACTGGAATTTTTATTGGGCTTAGGGTAGGAAGGGAGGGCTTAGGACAGGAAAGGGGATTTTTAGAGTCCCTTGTCCTACTGGGGTTGGTCAGGGGAGCTGGCTAAGATCCAGGATTGGCGAGGAGACCCACTGATTGACAGGAGTTCTGTCAGTGCCTGATTGGTGCTTCTTTTCCACGTGCTTTGTTCCCCAGCCACCTCCATCGACCTGACACTGAAATGCCCCAAAGGTCCATGTGTTAAAGGCTTGATTTCCAGCTTCAGAGGTAGTAGACACTTTAGGAGGTGTAGAGCCTGGTGGGAAGGAATTCAGTTATTGGGGGGTATGCCCTCAAAGAGGGCTATAAGACCCTGATATCGCTCTTTTTGCTTCCTGGCCACCATGAGGTTCCCCCACATTCTCTCCACCTAGAAATACCAGTTGTCCTAGGCTCAAAAGGAACAGGGCTATAATCTCCAATTCTGTAGGCCAAATAAACCTTTCCCCCTTTTAAGCTGTTTATCTCAGGTATTTTGTTTTAGTAATAGAAAGCTGACTAACACACATTATTTATTGTATGTTATATAATTACTAATAATTATATAAATTCTAATTACTCTTTATTTCACCAATTGCATTATGCATAAATAATTATTCAAGCTAGTAAAATATGAGTGACAGAAACCTTTGGGAAATACCTCATTATTGATGTTTGAAGTTTCTGGATAGCTAAGAATATTAAAAATTTTTGTGTACCAATGGATTTCTAAATGTATGTTTTTAAATGCAAACAAACTAAAAGTTTAAAATTTTTTCCAGCCATTTCTACGTTCTCTTACAAATTTGTCACCCGTGACAGGATTTTAATAAGACTATACAAACTATTTTGTGTTCCACTTTTAAAATATGACTTCATGTGTACACTTCCACATATTGATATGGTCTATGTCTGTCAAACGTTTGTGCATCTCCAGAGGGAAGGCAGTCCAGGAAAAAGGAAATGAAGCTGTCCATCTCTGAGCCTTCACCAGAAAGACTTTGGGGATCCCATATTTTTGCATGGGGCGGATCATACATTCTTCTTGGGGGCTTCGTTCATTTAAGCTGCTATAACACGGACTGAGTAGCTTATAAACAATATAAATTTATTGTTCACAGTTCTGGAGGTTGGGAAGTCCAAGATCAAGTGCTGGTAGATGGAGAGTCTGGTGAGAGCCTCTTGTTCACAAACAGTGCCTTCCTGCTGTGTCCTCACAGGTGGAAGGGATAAGGCAGCTCTCTGAGGCCTCTAATCCTATTCATCACTTAGGAAAGGCCCTCCTTCTACCACTTCACATTGATGATTCAGTTCAACATGTGAATGGGGAGGGGGCAAAACATCCAGGCCATCACAGGGGTCATGCATTGTTCCTAGTGCAGCTGTCAGCACCGGGTCCCACTCTGTTGCCTGAGGGCAGTTTGGGTCTTGTAAACCAACACCAATTGATTTGTAGCAGCTGCCTGGGATCCAGTGCTGAAAAGGACTATGAGGTCAAGTTCAGTCTCAGCAGGAAGAAGTCTTCCTGCAATGTCTGCTATAGATTCATTTCCACCCACTGCTGCTCCTAATTGTACTAAAATGATGTTAACAATTCCAGGTCAGGCCAGAGTTTCAATTGACATAACCTGGTGACTCTAGGTGATTCTGAGTCTGAGAACTCCTACCTTTCAGAGACACTGCACATCTCAGTCTATATTTGGAAGCATAGATATATTTATGGGCACTGTGCTTTGGATTTGCACTTTAACACAGACATTAATATATCTAAAGCAATATTTTTACATCTTTAAGGAGGTGACCGTTTAAATTCTGTTTCTGTTATTTCTAATTGTGTTATGGCCCAGAAATGTGTCAAAATTTTGTCATTTTATATTTATGAAGTATATATTTTTGTTTTCAGAATATGACCAAAGGCATATCTATTTTTGTGCAAGTCTGTTGACTCAGTTTTTACTACTTTCTTTTGAGCATATACATACAGTTGAATTATGCATGCACACACACACACACACACACAAACACCCACACATATTGGTATAGTTCTTGACATTATTATTTGGTATTAAACCCAGGGGTGCTTTACTATTGAGCTATATCCCCAGTCTTATTTTTTTTTCATTTTTGACACAGGGTCTCCCTAAGTTGCTGAGGCTGGCCTTGAACCTGTGACCCTCCTGCCTCAACCTCCTGAGTCACTGGGATTACAGGAGTGTGCCATCATGCCTGGCTTGCTTATATTGTTCTGTAAGATTTAAAAAATTTACTTATTATTTTTAAATTGATATATATTTATATTAATTTATGGGGTACAGTATTATAATTAAATACATGTATGTGATGTGAAATGATCAAATCAGGGTAAAAAGTATTACCATCTCCTCAAATACATCTATTTTTTTTGAATTAGAAACCTTAAAAATCTTCCCCCTAGTTATTTTAAACTATCCAATTTTTATAGACTATAGTTGCCCTACTGTGCTACAGAACATTAGAACTACTTTATCCACCCTCTATGCTTCTCCTAGCCTTTAGTGGCCTCCATTCTACTCTATACACCCATATGATCAACTTATTTTAGCTTCCTCAATTGAGTGAGAACATGGGTATTTGTCTTTCTGGGCTGGCTTATTTCACTTAACATAGTGACTTCCAGTTCTTGCTTTTTTGGGGGTAGGGGAGTGCTGGGGGTTGTCTCATGCACGGCAGGCAAGTGCTTACCACAAAGCTACATCTCTAGCCCTCTGCCTATTTTTTTTTAATGCTCTTTCTCAGTCTTTTCCTTCCATGACCAACATGCCACAGTCTATGATCTAACATGTGTTGGACAGTTCAGATCGCTTTCAGCTCCCGGTAACAGAAAAATCTCATACTCAACGGCAAAGGCGAGAGATGAGGCTGAAGAGAAAAGTAGGGGCTAACTTGTCAAAACTTTTATTCTACTGCAATGAGAAGCCAGTCAAAGGGCCTAAGCAGAGGAAGAGGTTAAACAGCATGTTTTTCCTGTTTTCATGAACTCACTCTGGAGGCTGAGTGCAGAATGGACTGTGCGAGGGCAGGAGAGGAAATATGGAGGAGGTTAGCACGCTGTCTTTGGCAGCGGACCAGGAAGAGAGGAAGGTAGCTGAAACTGATTGTAAAATGAAGACAGTGAGAGGGGACAGGGGTGTGGCTCAGTGGCAGAGCACTTGCCTAGCATGTGTGAGGCACTGGGTTTGATCCTCAGCACCACGCTTAATATATACATAAAATAAAGGTCCATCAACAACTAAAACATATATATACACACACATACACACATATGTATATGTGTATATATGTGTGTGTGTGTGTGTGTGTGTGTATATATATATATATATTACATATATATATAAATGAAGACAGTAAGAAGGGGCCATTATAAAGCAAAAATGATATATGAAATGTGATGGAACCAAAGAAGCAATGTTTAAGCATTTTATGTCTTACCATGATATTGATACCTTACATCTAGGTGCCATACTTTGATTTAGGAAATTGGTAGTTTTCTGGTTGACTTGCTATGCCTTATAACTTTGTTATTTAAAATAATGGGAAATATATTCATTCTCTCTCTCTCTCTTCTCTCTCTCCCTCCCTCCCTGTCTCTCTTATATGGTACTGGACAATGAACTCAGGGGTGCTTCATTACTGAGCTACAGCCCTTCTTTTTATTTTTTTATTTTAGGATGAGGTCTTACTAAGTTGCTCAGGTTGGCCTTGAACTTTTAATCTTCCTGCCTTCACCTCCCAAGTGATGGGATTACAAGTGTGCTCCCAGCAGGAAATAGGTTCTCATTGGAATTTTTTTCTTGGAGAAAATCTGACATTTCAAGCACATGTTACTAACAGTTATTGTCTTGGTTTTAAATTTTTAATTACCAGCCTTGTCTTGGTTTTAAATTTTTAATTACTTTGTAAATTACTAAACCCTATTCTTCTAAATTCTATAGTAAAATTAATGTTCCAGGATGAAGTATCACCAGTGTTTTGTTTTGCATTCTCCCGGTGCAGAACTGGAACTATGGATTCTTCAATTTAAAAAGCACAGAATCAAGGGCTGGGGTTGTGGCTCAGTGGTAGAGCGCTCGCCTAGTATGTGTGAAGCACTGGGTTCGATCCTCAGCACCACATAAAAATAAAGATATTGTGTCCACCTAAAACTAAAAAGTAAATATTAAAAAAAAGCACATAGTCAAAACGAACCCAACTACCACGTGTAACTACCACGTGTAACTATAATGCTCTAGTAAAAAAGAAGCACACAGAATGTAGTATTTAAAAGTTAATCATAAAAACTAAGTGGAAAAATGACTTCAGAGATTTATCCCTGTTAGGCCAGGCGTGGTGGCGCACACCGGTAATCCCAGCAGCTCCGGAGGCTGAAACAGGAACTGATGGCAACTTCCAGGCCAGCCTCATAACTTAGCCAGAGCCTGTCTCAAAATAAAAAAATAAAAAAAGGGTGGAGATGGCTCAGTGGTTAAGTGACTCTTGAGTTCAATACCCAGTAAAAGTAAAAAATAAAAATAAAAAGATTTTTCCCTGAAATGCCACAAAGCAACACATTTTCGAAAATGGTTCCAAGGGGATATTTAAAAAGGACTTTTAGAAGTGGCTCCAAAGGAGTCCTGTTATAGGGCAGAAAGTGTGTATTATTTTCTTACACGAACTTCCTTGACATTTTGAGAAGGACCAGTGGAAACGTTACGTCCTGTTGGCCAAAGGGTCCACAACAGGATAACAAAACCCTGCGGACTAGACTTTGTGAGGACTCGGGAAAGTAGTGTGGGTGCTGCCCCCACAAGGGGCTCGGAGACTCCCCCAACCGTACAGCGCAATCTCCGACGTCGGGCCTTCCCTCCTCCTCCTTCCACGGGCTGGGAACAGTCACTCCTCAGAGTCTGGGGCTCCTGAGGGAGGATTCAGGGCAGCGCGGAGTGATGGAATAGGTGAAGGGGCCGTGGCTTTGGAAAGGTGAGTGCCAGGCTCCTAGGAACCGACTATTTCCATTTGAGAGCAAATGTACAGTTTCGAGTACCTATCGAGAGTTTAAGCGCCCGCTTCTCGCAACTGCAGAAACTGCAGACACCGGCGCCACTCCGGTGGCAGGGACCAGTCACTGCGCGTGCCTGGGGGGGCGTGGCGAAGAGGAGGGGCGTGGCGTCCCAAGCTCTTCAGAGACGCCGAGCACCCGGAATCGCCGAGAGCATGGCCACGCTGCGCAGACTGCGAGAGGCGCCCCGTCACTTACTGGTCTGCGAGAAATCCAACTTCAGCCACGACAAGTCGCGCCACCGGCACCTCGTGGAGACGCACTATCATAATTACAGGGTGAGTTAGGTTCCTGCGGGCAGTCAGTTTTGGAAAGAGAGGCTCTTGCTCAGCTTTACAAGGCGGGGTTACCGTCGCACTCGCAGGGGCGGGGAGAGGGCGTGTCCCTCGTTGGGCATGCTGGGAGTCGTAGTCTCTTCGCCTCTCGGCCCGGTTGGTTGCAGGGCTACAGGACTTCAACTCCCAGCATGCGTCGGGTGCAGGGCGGTGCGCAGCCCTAGAGGGACGGACTGGGAGCTGTGCGCCTCCCCAAATCGCTGGGGCTGCTCTCCCCACATCTGCTCCACCCCACGAGGAGTGTTCAGAGAGCTTGTGAAGAGCCTGGCGGGAACGAGGGAGGGAGGAAAGAATGAGGGCTGCCACGAGCTTGTCTCCCTCCCCTAAATCGTAGCTTGATTTTCTCTTGCGCCTGTGTGCCTCGGCATCCTTGCAGAGCTTCGTGCTCAGTTTTTCTAAACTGCTTGAAGGAGCTGGTTTGATACTCGAAAAACTCCAAATAAACCCTGGAGATACTAAGGGTTTAAATAAGCATCTTTACATTTTAAATTAATCGGCCTGATTGATTTCTCGGTGACATGAAGTGACGACCTAATCTCTCGGAAGAGGCTGGCGTTTGAGCTCTAAGGGAGGGATTTTCAAGATGTGAGCGCTTGGGCAATATTTCAAACCGCTCGGTTTTAATATCCCTGCTTTGGTTGAAACGCTCATCACAGACAGTAGTCAGGGATATATACCTTAATTCGTCGGTGACGGTTGTATTTCTCTGTCTAGAAAATGGAAACATCCAGGAGCACTTCTGCTTCTGTGTAGCCTCTTAATAATTGAATGTCCCTAAGTTTCTTAGTCACCCAGGAACAGTTAGTTCCTTTGATTTCAGGATGATACTAGGGCAAACAAATCTAGGGACGTTCAATTATATTTCTTTAAAAATAATGAGAAGAAAAAGATATAAAATACATTACTCATCTGCAAAAGATGAAAATGGGAATAAGATCTTTTCATTAAAATGTTTTTGTTCAGATTATGTTTGAGTGCAGAAATACAAAACTTGAATTGTCACATTTTTCTTTGCCTAAGACTGGTAGGTTAACTTAAGAGGCTTGTTTCATATGTTTATCTAATAACTTTCAGTGAAAATTGTAGTGAGCAACTTTCCTATTTTTTTCTTAAAAACCTTTTGTTAATCTTCATGAAAAATAAGACCTTGTTTATATTACACATTCCAATAGGTTTCATTTCTCATTCCTGAATGTGGAATGCTATCAAAAGAACTGAAAAACCTGGTCGAGGACACTGGACCCTATTACTTTGTGAAGAATTTACCTCTTCATGAATTAATTACACATGAATTTATCCACACTTTTGTAAAGAAAGGTAAGAAAAACCATGTAATGTCTATGAACAGGGCAAGATGAGGAACTTATGGGGAACAGTACTAGGTTCTCTTGTTTTAAACAGATCCATGGGGATATTTCCTGGGGTCACATGCATGCATCACTCCCCATCCCTCAGCATTCTCATCCTACTCTTTCCTGTGTCCTCTTCGGGTGGTGGTTACTGATTACATTTGTCCCCAGGTCCTGGATGGGAATGTTATAACATAAGGGTGTCTGTCAGTTTACAACAAGGATTCATGGAGAGAAGAGCCTGGTGATGTGTGTTCAGATGCGCTGCTGTTGGATGGGTGGCTGCAAAGTACTAACACTTCCAGCTGTCCCCATAGCAGCTGTTTCAGAAGGTCGGTCTCCTGATGCAGCCACAGTTGCTGCTCACAGGGCCAGATGCTCCTTGTGGTTCAGTGTTGTCTTTTAGATTTTTGTGTCGCTGAATCTTCTCTGCTTACCCCATTCCCAGCTGTATCTGCTGGAATGACTGGTTTGTTCTGGTAGTTTCCTGGAGCCATTGGTTTGAATTGTGTTTTAGAATGTCTTTTGGGATTTTGCTCTCACCTAGTAATCACTGCACCTGGCTATGGACCTATCTTGTTGTAGCCCCCACAATTGTCCTCTCTGCTGGAGTGGGCAAAAATTCTCCCTATGAAGAATTCTAGTTATTTGTACACATCTCATCTGACTCTGCTGGAGCTAATAATGACATTGAACATCTTATCTTTGTTTTGAAGCCTGATACTATTTCATTAATGGTGGGAACACTTACTGTAGCAATAAGTGTTTTATTATATCTTACCAAATTAAATTTAGATTTTAATATATCTTACCAAGTTAAACAACAGTTAACATTTTTAACGCTTTTAAATATCTTACCTATTAATGAAATAATACTGTTCCATTAATGGTGGGAACACTTATTGTAGCAATAAGTGTTTTATTATATATTACCAATTTAAATTTTAGATTTTAATGTATCTTACCAAATTAAACAACAGTTAACACTTTTAACACTTTTAAATATCTTACCAAATTTAACACAGCTTGCAATACCTCTATGAAGCAGGCCTATGGTCCCCTTTTAACAAATGGGGAAAGGCTTAGTAGTCTTTGAATATTGACCTAAAATTCTAGTCTTGTACTTTGTGACTTTCTGCTGGTAACCCCAAGGATACATGTTCCATTCTGAATCCATTTTCTACCTAATGATAGTGAACTTGTGTAAATAGGCCCTTAACAGTGGGGGATGGGGCTGTGGGTGAAATAGCTGGAACTTTGGCCTTCTTTGTGTTCCAAATTACCTGTGGCACATGTTGGGTTTATGGAGTGAAAGGAAGCAGTGGTAGATACTAATTGTTACTTAACTGAAGGTTTTGTTGTCATGTGAGAAATACAACATTTTACAGATATAATTTCTTCTTTTGTCTTAATTTCTCCTCTTCTAGGTTCGTGCTATGCACTAACATACAATACAAATATTGATGAAGATAATACTGTTGCCCTGCTTCCAAATGGTAACACTCATTTTCTTCTTTCTTAATTATAAAAGAAATACATGTAAAACCAATAACCAAAAAAATCAAATCATGTACATCTATACAAGCAAAGTAAAGGTACTCCCTCCCTCTAAACTCACTCCTTTTCTTGAAGGAACTACTAACATTTTAGTATTTATTCTTCCAGAGATTTTCTATGAATTTATAAACACACATAAGTGTTTTTTCTTTTAAAACATAAATTGTATCATACATTGTTTCTCAGTGTTCTCTTTTCCCAAGCTACAGATCATAGACATCTCTCCATATCAGTGCAATATACTTATAACCACAATTTTTTTAAATTGAATTTTCCAAGCTGGGCACAATGGCTCACACCTGTAATCCCAGCAGCTTGGCAGGCTGAAGTAGGAGGATCGCAAGTTCAAAGTCTGCCTCAGCAAAAGTGTGGCACTTAGCAACTCAGTATCCTAAATAAAATACAAAATAGGGCTGGGAGTGTGACTCAGTGGTCGAGTGCCCCTGAGTTTAGTCCCTGGTACCCACCTCCCAAAAATTGAATTTTCCAAACATTTATTGAATATGCAATAGAATATATTGCATATATTCTAGGTTCCTAAATTTTAACTCACAATTTTTAATGGCTTAAAGATATTTGAAATAATGTGTATGCCATGATTTAACTGTTCCTTCTTTAATAGAAATTTAGATTATTTCTAGTTTCACTATTATAATATCCTTTTGTGTATTTATGTATAAATAATATCCAGATATTATAAATAAGGTCGTTGTGTGCAGTTTATTACATTGATATCTAGCTGCTTAATTGTCTTGCATTCTTAGAGAACGTAAGTCATGTTTTTAGCATCTCTTTCATGGGAACTATTTGATTTATAGGGAAATTAATTTTATCACTGGATAAAGATACTTATGAAGAAACTGGACTTCAGGGTCATCCATCTCAATATTCTGGCAGAAAAATTATGAAATTTAGTAAGTATTATGTAATATCCCATCAGTTTCTAACAAGTCAGGAATCTTCCTGAAGCAACTTAGGTTTAAATGTTTAAATTGCCTCTGATCTCTTTGTTCAGAAAACCATAGCTCCTTCTTGTGTTTAAAACTTTTCACTGAGGAAAAGATGAAGCTATTAAGTGTGTTATACATTTCTCTTCAGCTGTAGGCTACATTTTATCAAGATCATAGAATTGGGCAGTCCATTAGACATGTATGTTTTAGGTCAAAAATCCAAAGTAGTCAATAGTTTATGACTTAATGAAGAGTTTCCTTTAATTTCACCAGATCTTTACAGTTACTAGTAGAAATTTACATACATGTAAAGAGATGTGGTTCTTCTGACAGTATCTGGTGTGGACATCAGTAGTTAAAGCTGCCACGTCCATAAGTAGATTAGAGTTGACCTTTTGAGGACTTTTGCCATTGGTCTTTGAAAGAGGAAAAATATGAATTAAAACATGTTTTGGAGGCTGGGGCCGTGGCTCACAGGTAGAGCGCTTGCCTTGCACATGTAAGGCACTGGGTTTGATCCTCAGCACCACATAAAAATAAATAAACAAAATAAAGGTATTGTGTCCATCTACAAATATATATATCGCGTTGTTATAGTTCTCAACGCTAGAAATGCCCACTGAAGGAATTTTTTTGACTTGGTACAATAAAGGGAGTATCAAAAGAATAAAGTGATTTTTACTATTTATAAAGCTTCCAAAATATTTGACTTTTTAATATTAAACTTTCTCCACAGTGCAAGATATGTGTATTTGAATGAATGTATTTCTTTTTCCATTTTTAAGTTGTTTCCATTGATTTGATGGATTTATCCTTTAACCTGAATTCTAAGAAGTATGAAAGAATATGTTGGTCCTTCAAAGAAAAGAAGCCAATGAAATTCGATTTTCTTTTGGCTTGGCATCATACAGGTATGAAGAATAAATTAGGTAATATACAGCGATTTTGAAATCTAATTGTTAATTCAAGGGGAGTAGTGAAAGATTGAATATTGATTTATTCCTATGATTAAAGAATATTTATATGTAAATGTATAAACATTATTAGGGAAATTGCTTTAGCCCTGTGCCATCTCTGAGGACAATAGCTTAAGGTAATCTAGACCTCTTAGCCATCTACCTCAATCTTCTTGGGTTATATGTAGATTCAGAGATCTTGAGAGTGGTTCAGATCAGCTTTATCAATTTCTCCCCTTCCTTCCCTCCCGCCTACCTTAAACAGCCTTGGCTAGAATATTTTAAATTAACACCAATTATAATTATATATATGATCTGCTCTTTCATTATTGCAGGATAATAGCTCAGGCATACCATTACATGTCAGATTCAGTTTGTTGTGACTTTTAATTGATTGGAATACTAAATTTAGTTCAAAATTTGATGTTCATCAAATATGTTAATCTGCCAAAACTGCCACACTGCCACATACATTGCTGCTTTAAGAAGTGTATCTTTGGCCCATTGCATAATTACAGTGAATCAAATCATTAAGAATTATAAAAGCATAGTACTCTCATTCAGAGGCTAAGGAAGCACGTCGGTCCCTTTTGGAAATAGGTCCATCTATCTGCTCTTCATGGTAAGTTCCTGGCCACTGGGTTGCCTAAGTTGCTCCCATAACTTCTGCTTCTGTAATTCTTTGGCACTTGTTCTGTAAAAATGGGCAGAGGGACTTACTGAAGTTTCAGTCACTTGAAGTCTTCTATGAGGATTCCCTATACAGTAGGTTCTGGATGTGTTCCTAAGACTCTTAATTACTTTCAGAATTTCTCAGGAACTGTGAAAAGTCTGAGATTTTACCCTACTGGCAGGCTAATGAGATTTTACCCTACTTGCAGAACATGAGACTCCTGGGTCAGAGACAAAAAAAAAACCCTGATTCCTCATAGCAATAAGAGTAGAGACAAAAGTAATTAGGAGGGAGGGGGAGAGAGAGATAGGAGGGGGCTTATTAGGGCAATTGGTTCATGCAGTCACAGAGGCTGAGAAGTCCCATGATAGACCATCTGTAAACAGGAGACACAGCGATGCCAGTCCAAAAAAAACCAAAAAGAGGCCTCAGAACTAAGCAAGCTGACAGTGTCATTCTCAATCCAAAGCCAAAGGCCTAAGAACCTGGGGGGCCTTACTAGTTCAGGCGTGGAGTCCCCAGGCCAGAGAAGCTGGATGTCCCAGTTAAAGGAAAGAGTGAATTTGCCTGTCTTCTGCCTTTTTGTTCTGTCTGGGCCCCTGAGCTAATTGAATGGTGCCCACCCACACTGAGGGTGGATCTTCCCTACTTAGTCCACTGACTCACATGCCGTTTTCCTCTGGAAGCATCCTCACAGACACATCTATAAATAATACTTTACCAGTAAGTTGACACCTAAAATTAACTGTCACACAGAGAATCAGCATTTGCGCCCTTTCACCGAGTCCTAGCACCCATAGGATGACATAAAGTTGATCCAGTAACGCTTGCGTTACAGGAGAGGAACCCAGAGCTTAAGGAACTCAAATCTTTTATAATGAGCAGTAATCCTGCTGATCTCTGCCCAGAGATAAGGGAGCAAGACTTTTTTTTCCATTATACTGGTCGGTAAGCAAGCCTATCCTTTGCTCTGGAGGGGGTCCCTGTTTCTGTATTCAAAGGCTGCAAGCTACATAAACATCTCTGAAAAGATACATTGGATTACTGGGTTTTCAAAGACAAGCTTGAATGAGATTCTATCATTGTTTACTTCCTCTTCTGTTTCCTGTACAGAGATTGTGTAAACATGCTCTCTGTAGTGTTCACTGTTACTCAGACATAAGAAATGCTTTGGGGTTTATGTCTTAAATTGAAATTTTCTTATTAGAATAAATGATGAGACTAATTTGGATCCAGTGTGAAAGAAAAAAAGAAAAGTTTACAGAAAAGTGTGAACGATGGTGAATGTTCACAGAACTGGAGCACAAGGAGCTGAAAGCAACTTGAAATGGTTTTGATTTGAATGCAGCTTTGCACAGCCTCCATTTTTACTTCCATTTGCCTGTTTCCCATAACTCAACAGGGAGTGGGGTTGTTTCAGGAATTCAGTGAATGTTTTTACATATTCATGTGACCTTTTGTGGTGTGTTTTAAGGTGCAGAAGAATCATCGATGTTGTCATTCTTTTCTAAATACCAAATTCAGGAGCATCAGCCCAAAGTATCAATGAGCACATTGAGCGATCTCCAGTGCCCAGTGCTACAGAGTGGTGAGCTCAGGGGAAAGCCCGAGACGTCCTGCAGTGCCCTAGAGCTCTTGGACTGGCTTGGAGGTGTCTTCTGTAATGCAGACCTGTGCGTATCTGAACTCCGTGGGTCTGGTAGGGGTCTGCTTGTTGCATGTTTTTAATAGCAGTCTAATACTTTGGATTTGATTATGTAGTGGCTAAAAATATGTTATCTTTTTTTTTCTTTGTGGCAGAAATAAGGAGCCTGATAATTTCATATCAAACTTTTGCTGTCCCCAACCAAGCACAGTGGTGGCCCAAGCTCATTTGTGTACAATCACTGGTTTCATACTTCCAGAGAAGATCTCTGTCCTACTGGAGCAGCTGTGGTAAGAACTCTGTCTTCTATATCGTGCGTGTTGGTGCCGTGGTGTCATGGTGAGAACAGTGCTGGTGTTCCCCAGGCAGGGCCCTGCACACACCTTTCTTTTTTCATTGCTTGGGCTGACAGTATAGTGAGTTCATCATCTTAAATGTCGTAATTAAGATGCTCCTAGGGAAATGTTACTACCAAGTAGTTAAATGCTTCTGGAAAATAAACTGCTCATTTTCCTGGTTCTGCCTCCCTGGGCCATTTTTTGGTGTAGGCCAAGTTATATGACTTAAAAACACAGTAACATTCTGTGTGACAAATTATGATCTATTTTAAGTATTGCAATTCTGCAAAATCTCTCATTCAAAAATGGAGCGGAAAAGAGCTGATCATTTCTGAATCCAAATCATATCTGAGATGTGTTCCAGCCTAAAATTCTGTGAATCACTAGGCATTAATAAGATTCTAAGTATTTTATAGAATAGTATAGGTTTTTTTTTCATTTTGGGAGGTACTGTATTAATAAAATGTATACATTGTGTCTAATATGAGGATGCTCACATCCCTATTGAAATGACTAAATTTGAGCATAATCCTCTTTATAATAATAAAGCTTATGATAATATTATATTCAATAATATAATATTGAATATTATAATAATATTCAAGCTTATAATCCTGTATAATGACATTTCTCAAATCAACATTCTCTAACATTCTGTTCTCAGTCTTTTTAAAAAAATTTTTTTAGTTGTAGATGGACACAATATCTCTATTTTATTTATTTATATATATATATATATATATATATATATATATATATATATATATATATATATATTTTATGTGGTGCTGAGGATCAAACCCAGTGTTTCATGCATGTGAGGCAAAGTGCTCAACCACTGAGCTAAAACCCCAGCCTTTACTTTTAAAATGTCTAATATGTAAGTCTTCAGGGTTTTCCTTTTTAAATCAAACATCCTTTTTCACACTTACTAGTTTAGGTCTTTGATTTACTTTAATAAGAAGGGTGGATTTTAAAAACCTGGTGAATTATTCTGCATTGTTTCAGTGAACAGAGATGGAGGAAAGCACTCTTGATGGGAGAGAAACTATACACTGTGTGGTGTTTTTTGTTCTTTTAATCTTAAATGATCTTCCAGAATAGGGATTGGAACTGATGGAGTTTTGTTTTATGTACTGTGTATTAGTTGAACTTTATGAAATTCACAATATAGCATCAGGAATTTAATTGCATCTAATTTTTATAAATTAAAGCAAAAGTCTAAGCTTCCTTAGAAATTAGAAATACTACTTATGCTGAGTCAGTTGTTTTTAAATGTGGACATTTCCTGAATCTCCTTGTTTGCTAAGAGTTCTCTTTCTTTTTCAGTCACTACTTTGATGAACCAAAGTTAGCTCCATGGGTTACATTATCGGTCCAAGGCTTTGCAGACAGCCCGGTTTCATGGAGAGAAAATGAACATGGTTTTTGGAAAGGAGGAGAACATTTATACAACTTCGTGATTTTTAATAATCAGGACTATTGGCTTCAGATGGCTGTTGGGGCAAATGATAATTGTCCACCATAAAAAATTCAAAATCATGTTTGTTTATATTTATGCTTGTTTTCAGATTTCTTCATTTTGTGTGTGTGTGTTTTGTTTTTTGTGGTACTGGGATTGGATCCAGGGTGCTCTATCACTGAACTACATCTCCAGCCCTTTTTATTTTTTATTTTTTATTTTGAGTCAGCATCTCACTAAGACTGGTTTTGAACTTGAAATCTCCTTTCTCAGCCTCTTGAGTAGCTGGGATTACAGAAGTGCACACACAAACACAGCTTCATATTTCTTAATTGAAAAAGAATGTGTGACAGCTCAGGTCTGTATAATGACAACATTTCTCAAATCAACATTCTCTAGCACTCTGTTCTGGAATGGGATCCATCTGTGACAACAACTGGGCTGGTCATTCAACCAGTCAGTCGTAGTTGATTTCTCCCATCAATAAGCACAGGTTTGTGGCTTACTGTCTAGAAGAGCAGGCTGGAATGGTAGGAAGCAGGGGGAGTTGGACAGTTGGGCAAGGTTTATCATTACTCATTCCAACTTTTCACATAACAAAAAGAAATTCTCTATCATCCTTATAAGGGTTATTCCTTATCATCAGAGCTACTCACATATTCACCTCATGAAATTCTCTCACCAGCCCTCTGAGAAGACTGAGGCAGAGTGTAAGTAAGCTACCAAGGTAATGCTGGTGGTAGACCTGAGATCTCATCTCAGGCCAGCCTGGCTCCTCGTGTGTGTTCTCACGCTCTGTGGAGCAGGAGGGGATCTGTGGATGTAGAAAGTAGTAGAGGACAAATTGAAAGGATTTTATTTCCAGCAATATGGCTGATAAGGACCAGCTGAAAACAGCAAAAACTACCAAAATACATATGAAGAACCATTTTTTAAAATCAGTGAGTTTGTAAGAGTTCTCAAAAGCAGATTTTTCTCTCCCAGTGCTGGGGTTTGAACCCAGGGCTTTGCTAGGCAAGCTGCCTTATCTCTGAGCCACATCCCAAGCCCTAGGTTTTTGTTTTTTTGGTTTTTTTTAAATTTTGTTTTTAATGGAAGCAGGAACCCAAAGTAATTAAGAGCATTGATGCTACTTTTCCCCCTTAATATATTTGCCAAATGTCAAACATTTCTTTTTACAACCTGGTGGGGGAGGGGCAACAGAACAGCAGACAAAGCTCAGAGCTTGCCCAGGGAGAAGAACCACAAGGAGAGCTCAAAGCTGAGACCCCAAAGCACAGACCCACTGTGAAGGCAAACCTGCCTGCTTCTCACCCCTGCAGCCCCTGGACAGCATGCAAGATATCTCCTGAGGGAAAGCCTCTCCCTGAGAGGATATATTTGAAGTGATAATGGTTTAGTGCCTTGCAGGCAACGCAGGAGCAAACCAGACTGCCCTTAGAGTTTCAAGGAATACACACATATATAGTCAAAAGTCACAAACACATAAAATAGGCAAGAGCCAGCAGAAAAAATGAACAGGAGCAGAGCCACAAAGACTTGGAGTTAACCAAACACAATGTAAAATGTGTTTTATACTTAAATGAGGATTAAAGAGCATGATTTTAAAAATAACCAAGAAGACTGGGAAAAGTGCCAAGGAGAAGTCCTGGAATGAAAAATATCATAATTGAAATTGAAAGTTCAAATGATTAGTTCAACAGCGAACTAGACACCAGTGCAAAGAGAATAACCCAAGAAATAAAGACATTCTCAGACTTGTAAAAGCTGAAAGGCTATTACCTGGGGGCCCACAAGATACGAAAAATTAAAGGATGTCCTTCAGTCAGAGGGAAAATGCCTGCACAAAGGAATGAAGAGCACTGGGAGTAGAACAACATGGATAATTATATGATTTACTGTTTTTTTGGTTTTTTTTTTAGGCATATGCTCTTTTTTTTTTATTGGTTGTTCACAACATTACAAAGCTCATGACATATCATATTTCATACATTAGATTGAAGTGGGTTATGAACTCCCAATTTTACCCCAAATGCAGATTGCAGAATCACTGATTTACTGTTTTTTAAACCTCTTTAAAAATAGTTATTTAAACAAAAATAATAAAGTTGCATGAGATTTATATGTAAAAATGAAGTTGATGACCACAAAGGCTTTGAAAGACTAGTAGAGGAGATGCATAGAGTTGTAGGATTCTTAGACTGTACAAGTGCTTTATTGTCACTTAAATGTAGAGTGTTGTGCCAGGTGCAACTCAGTAGGCTGAGGCAGGAGGATGGTGAGTTCAAAGCCAGCCTCAGTAACTTAGTGAGGCCCTAGGCAACTTAGTGAGACCCCGTCTCAAAAAAGGTCAGCACCACATAAAAACAAGTAAAATAAAGGTATTGTGCTCATCTACAACTAAAGAAATATTTTTTTTAAAAAAGGCAGGGTTTTAAAAAAGATTGGGTTGAAAAAAATAAGACTCAACTATATGCTGCCTATGAGAAATGTTGTTTTGATATAAAAGTACAAATAGATTTAAAGGATAGGAAAAAGATATACTAACACTTTTAAGTGAAAGCTGGAGTGGCTATATTTATTTCAAAATAGGTTTCAGAACAAAGAATGTTACTATAACTGACAGTAGTCAACTAAAGAAGAAACAAGTTTTGGCATCTGATAACAAACTTCAAAATGCATATAGTAAAAACTTTAGAATTGCAAGGAGAAATAGTAAAATGGCAAATATCAGATTTTAATACACCTCTCAATAATTAATGAGTATCCTGAAATCAGTAAGAATATAAAAGTTTTGCCCAACAGTATCAATTAAACATGGGACATTTAAGGAGATAGACTGTACCATGGCTCATCAAAAACATCTCAAATTCAAAAGTATTCATTATATGGTGTCTATTTTCTGATCAGAATAGAATTATTAGAAATCATTAACAGAAAGACCCTTGAAACCCCCCATCCCAATATTTGAAAACTAACTCAGTAACCTGTAGCTCAAAGAAGAAGTCTGAAGGGAAATTAAAAAAGTAAAGTGAATAAAATATCAAAATTATGGGTTGCCACTAAAGCAGTATTAGACTGCAATTTTTAGCATTCAAATACCTATATTAGAAAAAGATCTCAAATGAGCTGCTTATTTAAGAAGCTAGAAAGATAAAATTAAATCCCCAGCAAGTACAAGAAAGGGAATAATGAACAAGTGTAATTCATTGAAATAAAAAAAAAAACTTAGAGAAAAATCAATGGACCCAAAAGCTTATTTGGGAAGATTAAATGAAAGAATAGAATGTTCAACCAGATTGATCAGGAGAAAAGAAACAAGGAACACATTACTAATATTGGGAATGAGAAAGGTGACATCATTAAAGATTCCACAGATATAAAAGGAGAGTAAAAGACTATTAGAATGGGAATATGTTTATCCCAATAAATTCAGCAATGGAGAACTTGACAAATTACTTGAAAGGCACAAGTTACACAGCTCACTCAAGAAGGAAACAGATAACTTTATAACACTGCGTCTATTTAAGAAATTAAAATTGTGGTTTGAAACCTTTGTCTAAAGGCAATCTAGGTCCCAAGTGGCTTTCATGGCTACAGTTAGCAGAAATAATGCCATTCTTTGCAAACTGTTCTGAAAAGATGGAAGAGGACAGACTTCCAACTCATTCTATGAGGCCCAAATCACCCTGGTACTTGTCAATCATGTTACAAGAAAACTACAGGCCAATATTATTCATGAACATACAGTGAAAATTCTGAACGGCTCTTTTACAATTTGAGTCTTGCAGTATAAGACTGAAGTACTATTTCCTGATCAAATGAAATTTATCCAAGGACCACTGACTTGATTGAACATTCAGAAATTAATCAATGTAACTACTCATATAAATGAACTAAACAAGAATAGTCATGTAATCATCTGAATACGGAAAAAACACAGTTAATAAAATCCAGCTTTCAAGTAACAAATTAGGAATCAAAGGAGCTTATTCAACCTGATGAAAGGCAACTACAGAATCCTTACAGCTGTGATAATTATGAAAGCCTGGAAACTTCCCCCATGTGAAGAATGAATTGGGGATGTCTGCTCTTAACCACTTCTGTTCAGCATATTGGAGGCTCTGGACTATGCAATTGGGCAAGAAACAATAAATGATATCCAACTAAAATTAAAAAATCAACATTTGTAATACCATAAAAATATCAAGCTCCATCCTGCCACCAGCACATACCCACTGGAGCCCAGCCTCCAGCACAAGACTGTCCCTTCCAACCAGAAGGCTATGGGGGGAGGCCAGGCCCCGCCTAAAACCGCCCACACCAAATTGCGGGGACCCAGGTCCAGGGTAGGTCCCAGTTCACCGCCCCCACACCCGGGCGCCCAAGCGTAACCGACTTTCATCTTGAAACACTGCAGTCATCGCCATAGCCTTCCCCATGCAGTAGCCCCTAACTTTTTCACCACAGACAGAGCCTAGAAGCAGCCACATCTCAGAGCAGGAATCCCAAAGAGAGCGTGAGACCCACCCTTTCAGTCCCATCTCTGTAAGACATTGCTTCCATCTTGGGGCACCTTAACTATTATCTAGAGTTACCTCGGCTGTTGCCACCACCACCTTTAGTTGCAGTAGCACACACTGAGGGACACCTGCAGGGTCTGGAAGCCCAACATCAAGGTGAGGTACAGACAATCTGCAAGGGTACTACAAGAATGTAGGGAAGAAACTGTACTACCTCAGATCCACACTGCAAGAAAGGAAGACACATAGACAACATGAAAAAACAAGGGAGGCAAGTGCCCCAAACTAACCAGGACACTGTAATAACAGAACCCATGGACAGTGAAGTTGATGAAATGTCAGAGAAGGAGTTCAGAAGGTTCATAATTAAAATGATCTGTGAGGGCTGGGATGTGGCTCAGGCGGTAGCGCGCTCGCCTGGCATGCGTGTGGCCTGGGTTCGATTCTCAGCACCACATACAAACAAAGATGTTGTGTCCGCCGAAAAATAAAAAATAAATATTAAAACAATTTCTCTATCTATCCCCCTCTCTCTCTCTCACTCTCTCTTTAAAAAAAATAAAAATAAATAAATAAATAAAATGATCTGTGAATTAAGGAATGACCTAAATGAGCAAATACAGGCAAAAATTGATCACTCCAACAAAGAGATAAGAGAGCAAATAGAGGTAGCAAAAGATTACTTCAAGAGAAAGATACAGACTCTGAAAAAAAAAAACAGTTAGAAATCCTTGAAATGAAGGATACAAAAAACCAAATGAAAAATCCAATAGAAAGTATAACCAACAGACTAGATCACTTAGAAGAAAGAACATCAGATAATGAAGACAAAGTATACAATCTGGAAAATAAAGTTGACCAAAGAGAGAAGATAGTAAGAAACCATGAACAGAACATCCAAGAATTATGGGACAGCATAAAAAGACCAAAATCTAGAGTTGTTGGGATAGAGGGAGGCACAGAGTTTCAAACCAAAGGAATGCACAATCTCTTCAATGAGATAATATCAGAAAACTTTCCAAGCAAGAAGAATGAATAGGAAAACCAAATGCAAAACGCTTACAAAACACCAAATGTACAAAATTACAACAGATCCACACCAAGGCACATTATAATGAAAATGCCTAGCATACAAAATAAGGAAAGAATCTTAAAAGCTGCAAGAGAGAGGAATCAGATCACATAAGAGGAGACCAAATTGTATCTCAGCAGATTTCTCAACCCAGACCCTCAAAGCCAGGAGATCCTGGAACAACATATACCAATCTCTGAAAGAAAATGGACTCCAACCAAGAATCTTATATCCAGGAAAACTAAGCTTTAGATTTGATGAAATAAAAACCTTTCATGATAAACACAAGTTAAAAGAATTTACAAGTAAAAAGCTTGCACTACAGAATATCCTCAGCAAAATATTCCACGAAGAGGAAATGAAAAACTGATGAAAATCAGCAGAGGGAAGGATTACACTAAAGGAAATTTTAATCAGAAGAGAAAAACAAGTCACATTAAATACCAAAAATAAACAAAAATGGCTGGGAATACAAATCGTGTCTCAATAATAACCCTGAATGTTAATGGCCAAAACTCACCAATCAAAAGACATAGACTAGCAGATTGGATTTAAAAAAAAAAAGACCCAACAATATACTGACTCCAAGAGACTCATCTCATAGGAAAAGACATCCACAGACTGAAGATGAAAGGTTGGGAAAAATCATACCACTCACATGGACTGTGGAAACAAGCAGGGGTTTCCATCCTCATATCAAATAAAGTAGACTTCAAGCTAAAGTCAATCAAAAGGGATAAAGAAGGACACTACAGCCTGCTCAAGGGAAAGTTCATCAAACAAACTCTTCTCAAGTTCAAGAGTCAAATAGACCACAACACAAAATTCTGAGTGAATTTAACACACCTCTTTCACCACTGGGTAGACCTTCCAAACAAAAGCTGAACAAAGAAACTATAGAACTCAATTATACAATCAATAACTTAGACTTGGGGCTGGGGATGTGGCTCAAGCGGTAGCATCCTCGCCTGGCATGCATGTGGCGGGGTTCGATCCTCAGCACCACATACCAACAAAGATGTTGTGTCTGCCAAAAACTAAACTAAACTAAAATAAAATATTAAAAAAAATAACTTAGACTTAACTGACACATATATAGAATATTTCATCCATCAACAAGTGAATACACTTTCTTCTCAGCAGCACATGGATCCTTCTCTAAAATAGACCACATGCTATGCCACAAAGGAACTCTTAGCAAATATAAATATAAAGAATAAAATTAGAAATCAATGATAGAATAAGAAAAGCTACTCCAACACCTGGAGCATAAATAAAATGCTACTGAATGAACAATGGGTTGCAGAAGACATCAAGAAGGAGATTAAAAAAAATTAGAAGTGAATGAGAACACAGATGCAACACATCAAAATCTCTGGGACACTATGAAGGCAGTTCTACTAGGAGTTCATGGCATGGAGTCCATTCCTCAAAAGAAAATTAAAAAATCAAAAATAAATGACTTAACATTACATCTCAAAGCCTAGAAAAAGAAGAACAAATTTACACCAAAAGCAGCAGAAGACAGGAAATAATTAAAATCAGAGCTGAAATCAATGAAATTGAAACAAAAGAAAAAATTGACAGGACAAAAAGTTGGTTCTTTGAAAAAAAAAATGAATAAAATTGACAAACCCTTAGCCATGCTAATGAACAGAAGGAGAGAGAAAACTCAAATTACTAACATACATGATGAAAAAGGAAATATCACAACAGACAACACATAAATACAGAAGATAATTAGAAAGTATTTTGAAAACTTGTACTCCAATAAAATAGAAAACATTGAAGGCATCAACAAATTTCTAGAATCATATGATTTGCCCAATCAATTTGGAGGATATACACAATTTATACAGATCAATTTCAAGCGACAAAATAGAAGACACCATCAGAAGTCTACCAACCAAGAAAGGCCCAGGACTAGATGGATACACAGCTGGGTTCTACAAGACCTTTAAAGAAGAACTAATACCAATACTCTTCAATTTATTTCAGGAAATAGAAAAAGAGGCAACACTTCCAAACTCATTCTATAAGGCCAATATCACCCTGATTCCAAAACCAGGCAAAGACACATCAAAAAAAGAAAACTTCAGACCAATATCTCTAATGAACATAGATGCAAAAATTCTCAATAAAATTCTGGCAAATTGAATAAAAAACATATCAAAAAGATCATGTACCATGATCAAGTGGAATTCATCCCAGGGATGCAAGGTTAGTTCAACATATGGAAATCAATAAATGTAATTCATCACATCAATATAGTTAAAATAAGAATCATATGATCACCTCAATAGACACAGAAAAAGCATTTGACAAAATGCAGCACCCCTTCATGTTAAAAACACTAGAAAAACTAGGGATAACAGGAACATATCTCAACATCGTAAAGGCTATCTATGCTAAGCCCAGGACAACATCATTCTAAATGGAGAAAAATTGAAGGCATTCCCTCTAAAAACTGGAACAAAACAGGGATGCCCTCTGTCACCACTTCTATTTAACAACGTTCTTGAAACACTGAACAGAGCTATTAGACAATAGAAATTAAAGGGATACATATAGGAAAAGAAGAACTCAAATTAGCTCTATTTTGCTGATGATATGATTCTATACCTAGAAGACCCAAAAAGTTCCACCAGAAAACTTCTAGAACTAATAAATGAATTCAGCAATGTAGCAGAATATAAAATCAACACCCCATAAATCAAATGCATTTCTGTATATCAATGACAAATCCTCAGAAAGGGAAACAGAATGGAAAACTAGCCCATTTACTATATCCTCAAAAAAACTAAAATACTTGGGAATCAACGTAACGAAAGAGGTGAAGGATTCATATAATGAAACCTACAGAACCCTAAAGAAAGAAAACAAAGAAGACCTTAGAAGACAGAAAGATCGACCTTGCTCTTGGATAGGCAGAATTAATATTATCAAAATGACCATAATATCAAAAGCACTATACAGATTTAATGCAATGCCAATCAAAATCCCAATAACAATTCTCATATGAATAGAAAAATCATTCATGAAATTCATCTGGAAAAATAAGAGACCCAGAATAGCCAAAGTAATCCTTAGCAAGAAGAGTGAAGCTGGTGGCATCACTGTACCATACCTTAAACTATACTGCAGAGCAATAGTAACAAAGACAGCATGGTATTGGCACCAAAACAGACTGGTAGACCAATGGTACAGAATAGAAGACACAGAGACTAACCCCCCCCAAAAAATACAATTATCTTATACTATAGAAAGTGTTGAGAGCCACAGCCAAGTCGGAATGGCCCCTGGCATTTTGCCAGAAGTAATGGTTGAGAGGCGAGCCATTAAGATGATGCTGGATTGATTCAATTGTATATTAGACCTTTACACCAGTAATAGGGCGGCTCTTGCTGCCTCCAACGCCCGCCCGCTACTTTGGAGTTCCTGTTGAGTTGAGGGGTTCTGAGAGTGAATGCACACGCAGCCCAAGAGAGGGAGTTCCGGTTGGTGTGTGGTGTGTTCCTGGAGGAGCCACGTGGGTGGTGTTCCGGGCTGTGGGAGTTCGGAAATAAAGTCTGTTCCTGCTCGAGTGGCTCGTGATTTGTGCCCAGCCAGACTTCGGCAAGAAAGGTGCCAAAAACATACAGTGGAGAAAAAATAACCTCTTCAACAAATGGTGCTCGGAAAACTGGAGATCCATATGCAACAAAATGAAATTAAACTCCTATTTCTCACCATGCACAAAACTCAACTCAAAGTGGATCAAGGACCTAGGAATTAAACCAAAGACTGTGTGTCTAATAGAAGAAAAAGTAGGCCCTCATCTCCATCAAGTGGGATTAGGCCCTAACTTCCTTATTAAGCCTCTGGTAGCACAAAAATTAAAATCAAGAATCAATAAATATGGGATGGATTCAAACTAAAAAGTTTCTTCTCACAAAAATAGATAATAATCTGTGAGGTAAACAGAGAGCATACTTCTTGAGAGCAAATCTTTACCCCTCACACATTAGAAAGAGCACTAATATCTAGAATATATAAAGAGCTCAAAAAGCTAAACACACAAAAAAACAAGTAACCCAATCAATAAATGGGCCAAGGACATGAACAGACACTTCTCAAAAGAGGATATTCAATCAATCAACAAATATATGCAAAAATGTTCATCATCTCTAGCAATTAGAGAAATGCAAATCAAAACTACTCTATGATATCATCTCACTCCAGTCTGAATGGCAGCTATTATTAAGACAAACAACAATAAGCGTTGTCAAGGATGTGGGGAAAAAGGTACACTCATACTTTGCTGGTGGGACTGCAAATTGGTGTAGCCAATATGGAAAGCAGTTTGGAGATTCCTTGGAAAACTTGGAATAGAACCACCATTTGACCCAGCTATCCCTCTCCTCAGTCTATGCCCAAAGGACTTAAAAACAGCATACTACAGGGACACAGCCTCATTAATGTTTACAGAAGCACAATTCACAATAGAAAAACTGTGGAACCAACCTAGATGCCCTTCAGTGGATGCATGGATAAAAAAAAAATGTGGCATATATACACAATGGAATATTACTCATCAATAAAAGAGAATAAAATCATAGCATTTGCAGGTAAATGGATAGAGTTGGAGAAGATAATGATAAGTGAAGTTAACCATTCCCAAATAACCAAATGCCAAATGTTTTCTCTGATATAAGGAGGCTGACTCATAGTGGGGTAGGGAGGGGAAACAAGAGAGGAATAGATGAAACTCTAGATAGGGCAGGGGGTGGGGGGGAAAGGGAGGGGCATGGGGTTAGAAATGATGGTGGAATGAGATGGACATCATTATCCAAGGTTCATGTATGAAGACACAAATTGGTGTGAATATACTTTGTATACGACCATAGATATGAACAATTGTGCTCTATATGTGTGATATGAATTGTAATGCATTCCATTTAAAAATGCAGTACTTGGGAATAAATCTGACAAAAATAACAATATAGAGAATAAAAAAACTACAAAATCTTTCTATGATAAAGAAGACATCTGGGAAGATATACCATGTTCATGGGTAAAGGAGGTAGGTGTGTCTATAAAGGGGCACCATGAGGAACCGTCATGGTGATGGGACGATTCAGTATGTCTACCGTGATTGTCTGTACACGGACCTACACGTAATGAAATGGCACAGAACTAAAACACACAATTACAAGTAAAACTTCAGAAATCGAATTCAGGTCTGTGGATCATACAAATGTAAATTTCCGGGTGTTAGCATGCGGTAGTTATGTAAGATGTTACCATTGTGGGTGGGAGCTTACACGGGATGTCTAAGGATCATGTTCTGCAACTTCCTCAGGTTTTAATTACTTAAAAATAAAAACAAAGCAAAAAATAAAAATGTGTGCTTTTTAGAAAGACGTGAAGACCAAACCATACAAAAAGAAACAAGGAGAAAGTACACGTGAATCTGGGATGGAAGGGGAGGACTACTTGGGTACCTGCCCATTGTCATGATGCACACGTCCTTGATGAATTAATGACTTCTGTGGGTTTATTACATCTAAATAAGTAAATGGCCATCAGTGACAAAAAAAAACAAACGTGTCACAATCAGTGATTGTGGTCTGTGCACTTAAGCTTGGGTGCAAGAGCCTACAGGGGCTGGAAGAGGGTAGGAATGGGGTGATGCCGTCAGCAGACCAGAGTTCCATGGGTTCCTGAAGTCAGTAGCACAGACCACAATCACTGATTGTGACACAGGAATTTTGATACCAATGTTCAGTCCATAACAGGTGGCCCTGCAGACAAAGCTTCTTGGCCCCACAAGCTATCCTTCAGGCAGGCAGGATGATGGTAAATAAGCTCTGTAGAGCTGCTTTGGTAGAAATTTAAAAAAATACAAAATACATTTCCATCAGGGTTACTACAGGATGCCGTAGCTACGGCAGGGCAACAGCTATGATGGTGGAAGGGGACTCATTCATGGAGGGAGAGTCCTTAGGAGGAAACTTACCATGAGTTCCCCCTCCACCTGCCCCACCAAAACCCCCTTGTCTAAGGGGCTCCCTAGGGGCTGCCCCACAACTTTTTCCCCACCAGATGTTAGGAACTAAAACAGGTTGCAAGGGAACCCAACTCTGGGGCCACCTCAAATTCAGGGGCTAGCCCTGGGTTTACAGCCCCTGACCATACACCTTCTCCAGGGCAGCCCAGGATGAACAGAGGGGCAAAAGGCAGTCCTTGCTGCTGCCTTCCATGGGCACATTCTGCCCTGTCTGCAGGGCCACCTGTGTGAAGCCACAATCCCTAATGTGATAGTATTGAAAGGTGGGGTCATTGGAAATAAAGGTTTAGATGAGGTCATGAGGTGGAGCATGAATCCCGTGATGGGATTAATGTCCTCATAAGCAGAGGAGGAGACTAGAGTTCTGTCTACCCTAGGAGGAGACAGCAAGGAGGTGGCTCTCAGAAAGCCAGGAAGAGGACCCTCACCAGGAGCCTGATGGTGCTGTACCTCACTCCTGGGACCTCCCAGCCTGCGGTACTGTGAGAGATGAATGGATGTTGTTTAGCCACCCAGTCTGTAAGGGCAGCCCAAGGAGGGACTGAGTCACCATCTCTGGCAATCACATTCCATGATGAGGGTGAAAATACCCTCCAACCACACCCTCAGCCACCTCCTCTCCACTGGCCTTCCACTGTCCCACTCAATGACCACACTCATCCTTTCTGCCAAGAATTTCCATTGTTGTTTTAGAGTTTATTATTTGTATTTTTTTTTGCAGTGCCGGGGGACGGAAGCCAGGCCCTGGCACATGATAGACAAATACTCTCCCACTAAGCGCCAGAGGCCCAGCCCCCAACTTTTCTTCGATTTCCCAGGACTCACCTTGACTTTCCCAACTCTGACTTTCTCACCTCCAACCCCAGGCCACTAAATCCCCGGGGGGAATAGGAGTGCCTAGGGAAGGCTGAAGCCCCAGGATTGCCAAGTTTGAGGCCAGCCATGGCAACTTCACAAGACTCTGTCTCAAAAAATAAAAATGGGTCAGAGGGTCTAGCTCAGTGAGAGTGCCCCTGGGTTCAGTCCTCAGAACCAAATCATCATCATCATCATCCTCCTCCTCCTCCTCCTCCTCCTCCTCCTCCCAGGGTTGTCGTCTGAATGGTTCTCCATCTGGAAGTTGCCTCTCTCTTCTCTGACCTCACACTGTTTTTTAAGAAAAGTTTTATATTTACAGAAAAAAAATAGAAGCAGCTGGTACAGAGTTCCCATGTACTCCTCCCCCCACACACAATTTCTCTTATTAACATATTAATACAGTACCTATGTTAAAACCAGGGAACCAATATTAATATGTTGTTATTAATCTGGGCCCATACTTTATTCAGAGTTTGCAACTCTTCCCTAATGTCCTTTTCCTGTTCCAGGATCCCATACAGAACCTGATGTGACATTCACCCCCCTGTTTCTGCAGGCTCCTCTTGGCTGTGACACTTTCTCAGGCTTTTCTTGTTTTTGATGACCTTGACAATTTTAAAGAGTGCTGGTTAGAGGTACAGCAGGGCTGCCTCTCGGCTGGAATCTGTCGGATGTCATTCCTTACGATTAGGCTGTAAGGGGAAGAACACAGAGGTAAAGTACCATGGTCCTTGCATTTTATCAAAGGTACCTAGTCTCAGTGGGATTTATGTCTGCTGATGTTGGCCTCGATCACCTGCTGGAGGTAGTGTTTGTCAGTTTTCTCCACGGTGAAGCTCCTCTTTTCTCTCCCTCTATCGTAGTCTTTGGAAAGAAGTCACTGTGATGGGCAGCTCATGCTTAAGGAGTAGGGAGTTATGCTTCCATTCTTTCGGGTGAAATATAGAACTAATTTGTTTGGAATTCTGCAGGGGGGATTTATCTCTTCTCCCCTAGCCCTTCATCTATTCAATCATTTATAATGGCATGAATTTGTGCATATTTATATTTTCAGTTATGATCCACGATGGCTTTCTTTATTTTTGTTGTTCAAACTCTTCCACCTTTGGCCATTGGGAAGTGTTTCATTTGGTTCCTGTCAATGTTGTGTGTGTGTGTGTGTGTGTGTGTGTGTGTCTTTTTGGAACTACAAGATGCTCCAGGCTCATCTTGCACACTTCCTGCCTTAGCCCTAGAGTCAACCATTTCTCCAAGGAGCCCTGGTTCCTTTGATTGGAGCTTGGTGTTAGACACCAAGATCTGGGTCCTAGAGATGCGGTTGGGCAAGTGCTTTTAACACACCACTGTCACGCTGTGCTCCAGCATTCACTCTCCACTCCAAGCAAACTTTTCTTAGATTTCCCAGAATTCACCTTGACTTTCCCATGTACGACTTTCTCACCTCCAACCCCAGGCCATAAACCCCCGGGGGTGGGGGGGGATAGGCATGCCTAGGGAAGGTGAAGCACCAGGATTGCCAAGCTTAAGGCCCTGGCAACTTCACAACACTCTGTCTCAAAAAGAATGGCTTGGAGGGTCTAGCTCAGTGCCCCTGGGTTCAATCCTCAGTATCAAAAAAAAAAAAAAAAAAAAAAAAAATCCCAGGGTTGTCATCTGCTGCATGGCTCTGCAGCTGGACGTTGCTCTCTTCTCTGACCTCACAGGACAGTCTGCACATTGGTGCAGAGCACCTGTTTCAGCTTACAGCTTCTCTGCCCCTGTCTTCATTCTCTTGGCTCTGTCTTGCAGGTGGCCAGTGTCTCTGGTCACTGACTCCCCTGAGGTGTCAAGCACAGTGATTAGGCATCCATGCCTCCAGAGCTGGTGTGGAACTTTGCAGTACACTCTTGCATCCTGTAACAAAGTTTCAGTTAGCAGTGGACAGCACATTTGAAGGTGGCCCCTAGAGCTATGGTGAAACTGAAAAGTCCCCGTTGCCTAGGTCCATGGCAGCCACCTTGAGGTCTTAGCACAGTGCCTCGTGGGTGTGCACAACATACACACTTATGCACAGTGCATAACACTTAATCATGAATGGCTGTTACTAGTTTATGTATTTACAATTGGGTTTTTTTTTAGTTGTAGTTGGACACAATACCTTTATTCCATTTATTTATTTTTATGTGGTGCTGAGAATCAAACCCAGGGCCCTGTGCATGCTAGGCGAGAGCTCTACCACTGAGCCACAATCCAAGCCCCTACAGTTGTTTGGTTCTTTTTTAAAAAAATATTTTTTAGTTGTTGTTGGACCTTTATTTTACTTATTTGTATGTGGTGCTGAGAATTGAACCCAGTGCCCCAGGCATGCAAGGCAAGCACTCTACCACTGAGCCACAACCCCAGCCCTACAGTCGTTTTAATGGTAATTTTAGAGTGAATTCCTTCTACTTATTAAAAAAAAAAAAAGTTTACCTCGGACAGTCTGCCAGGTCACAGTGGCTGTGGCCTCCTGCAGTTTGCCATGTCTCCATGACATCATTTCTCTTGAGCTTCATTGACTCTCAACTTGTTTTGGCCACCAAGGCCCTAGGAACAACAGGATGTAGTGTGTGTGTGTGTGTGTGTGTGTGTGTGTGTGTGTGTACATACATATATCCTACGTGGCCTAGATGTGTAGTAGACTTTTCCATCTGGACTCGTGGACATACACTCTGTGATGTTCGCCCAGTGACAAAGTCCCCTACCACCATGATTCTCAGAACGTGTTCCGCTGTTCCAAAGGCATGACTGTATATCACCGCCGGGGAAACCTGGCAAGACGGAAAAGTCTCAACTGCTCTGTTCTTTCTCCACCGACCTCATGGAAACACCAGCCCACGCAGGGGGCATCTGTGTTTCAGTGTGTTCCTCTCATAACCCATAAGAGTGCGTGCCTGCCGGGAGTGGAGTCATAAGGAATTTAATTCAGGACGTGTCAGTTGAAGTGGGAAATATCATGTGTTGCTGCTAATTCTCTAGAATAATCCCAGGTTGACTCGTTCTTTCAAACTATCTATACCTGCCAATGAATGCCATGTTAAGCTATTTTCCATTTTAAATTAAAAGTCTGATATATAAAGAGGAGTTTTAAAAGACGGAGTTGATAAATTTATGTAAATCGGCAAATTTATGTAAATTCATATGTAAAAAGTAAATTAGAAGAGCACTTCAAGGAACAAGTGTCAAGAGGTTTCTGGGGGGAAAAAAAATCCTACCAATCACCAAGGCAGTTTCCTTAGATTTGGAACAAGTGAAAAGTAACACAGCAACTGATGAAATAAACAAACAAACAAAAAATGGCACCCCTTTTCAGGAGTTAAGATTGTCGTCAGATCCTCTCAAGATAACCTGCCAGGACTCAGGGTCACCTAGGTGACCATGACGAGTGCTGGTGCATTCTGCAGAGTCCATATTTTAGTTAGCTTTTCCATCACTGTGACCACAAGGCCCGACAAGAATAATGTAAAGGAGGAAAGGTTTATTTTGGCTCATGGCTTCCGAGGTTCAGTCCATGGTTGGCCACCTCCATAGCTCCGGGTCTCAGCGAGGCAGAACGTCATGGTGGAGGGACATCATGATAGCCAGGAAGCGGAGAGAAAGCTGTGCTCACCAGGGACAGAATGTGACCCTCTTCCTCCAGCCACACTCTACCCACCGACACTGCCATCCAGTGAATCCATCCGTGGATGATTAAGTGGAAGTTCTCAAGATCTAACTGTTTCACCTGGGAACCTTCTGGCATTGTCTCCCACATGGGCTTTGAGGACACCTGGTATCTAAACCATAACAGTCCAGATTCAGGAAAAGTGTTTCTGACAGCCAAGACACTCATGATATCCAAAGGATATCGAAAGGAGACAGCAGAACCTGGTGAGACCCACTCGCATCTGAGGAAATGACTGGAGGCCAGAGGGGATTATTTTTGATAATCGGAGAAATAATTGTCTTCTTTTCCTCTGGCCCAGGATTTGGGTTTTCCCCCTCTTCTGGAGCGTCGCCTCTAATTCTGGATGCCATTTCTACCACAAAGCTGCCCTGTGAGTTAGCCGAGTCTGTGGTGATGGCCTGGATGGTATCTGGGTTACACTTATCAAGACAGTTTCTGTGGGACTGTGAGCACAGTAGATTCGATGACCTGGCTTCCCCTTTGGGGAGAAGATATGTAGGGGGCAGCGCTGTCCCTCCCCTGACCTTGTTAGCCCTGCCCTCAAGCAGGTGTGGTGACTGTGAACGTCAGGGGGAATGGACATGCTGGGGGAGGTGGAGGCTGCTCAGCTGGGCTCCTTCCCCTGGGAGGAGTGGCATCTGGGAACGTGCAGGTTCTTGAAGCTGCTCTCCCCACCTTGGACCCCTGACCCCTGGTCCTCAATGTCCCAGTTTGGAAAGGCCTTGCTCAACTCCTTGGCCAGAGCTTCTTGGGAACCATAAAGTCCTAATGATGAATGGGAGTCTGTTCTCAGGAGAATGCTCTGCTTTATAGAAACAGCCATTTCCTTAGTCATGACCCTGTGCGACTATGGACTAGTCAGCTGTCCTGAATTGTGTCTATAGAGTGTCCTTATTTTAGGATAGACGAGACTCCTGGAAGTGTGGATGGACGTGGCTGGACTGGCTGCCCTTTTTCTTTCTCTTGTAACACCCACGTGATGGGTGCTGAAGGAGAGGTCTCAGCAGGCTGGGTGGAAAGGAATGGTTGAAATCCACCGCAGTCATGAATGCCATCAGCAGGGGGCGCCTCGGTGAGAAGACCCCCATGTGAAGAAGTTCGGGGACTGGAAATCTGGGCCATCACTGTGCTGGCACCGATGCGCTCTTTCTGAGAAGAAATTGGGCACGGGGTGGGGGGGAGCTATATTCCTGCAGACTTCCTTTGTTTCCCTCAACTAACGAGGAATGTGAGGGCTCTTTTCTTTCCTTTACAAAGAGCTCACATCTGGCTCCCATTTCAGATAACAATTGGCAGCCTGGAGGCAGCGTGTTCTGGAAATCTTAGTGACACTTGGCTTTAGGCCACTCTGCCTGCTATAGTCACCTGGGGGAGAGACCCAGAAAAGATGTGGAGGCTTGAGAATGTAGGGCAGTCTCTTGGATCTGCAAGCGGCCAGAATTGGTCCTGTTGGTCTCCAGCTTCTAACAGGCCTCCATCTCTTTGTTCCTGGGGGAAAGTTTCAAGCACAGGATGCCTTCTGAACTTCCAAAACTTGTCTCTTTCTCTCAACTGGTAAACTTTGCCCCTGTTCCATTCTGAACCCACTCGAAAGTTCTCAAAAATAAAAGCACAGCCAGTATATTTGATTTCATAATAATAGCTGACATTTCTGAGCATTCGCTGTGCATTCAGACCCAGCATTTGATACACATTTCTTCAGTGAATGCCCACAAAAGACCCTTGAAGCAGGTGTGACTCTCATTCTGCCGATAAGGTTGAGGAAAAACCAAGTAATCCTCCCAAAGCCACATGACTAAGTAAGCAATCAAAAAAAGCAAAATGACTGATTAAGTTTGATTTTGTAGCTGGAGATTGTAAATATCAAGGTTTGCTATGTCTCCCAAATACCCTTAATTCATTAATAAAATGAGATTGGGAAGATGAAATTGTTTTAATCATCTATTATCAGGTAACAGAGACCCAAAACTTAGTGGATTAAAACACTGACAATTTGTTATTCCTTGTGATGCTGCAGTTGACCAGTAGATAATTCTCTTTTGTGTGATTATGGGTTGGCAGGAAGATCCAAAATGGTCTCACTCCCATGACTGGCAGTTGGCGTTGGTTCCCAACTTGATGGTCAACTGGTGCTGTTGGCCAGAAGTCCCAGTGCTCCTCTGTAAGAGTCTCTCTGTGGCTGCCTGGGCTTCCTCACAGCATGGTGACCGAATTCTAAAAAAGAATGTTCCAGAAGACACGTCCCATTGTGAATGTGCTTATGAAGCATGCTGCTGGAATATACTTATTAGTGACACATCAACCAAAGTGAGTCTCATTGCCGAGTGTTGGGTTTATGTGGGAGACTCTACAAGGGCATGAATCTTAGGAGATGTGGTTCATGGAGGGACACCAAAATAAGCCTCCTACAGGTGATATGTGCTAATATTTTGTCTGGCTGAAAGCATTCTTTTATTCCCCCACCTCAAGCTAATAGCAAAGCTCACTCATTAACATTTCAAATTGAGAGCAGATTATGCTAAGTGAAGCTAGTCAATCTTTAAAAAACAAATACCAAATGACTCCTTTGATATAAGGGGAGTAAACAAGGACAGGGTAGGGGCGAAGAGCTTGAGAAGAAGATTTACATTAAACAGGGATGAGAGGTGGGAGGGAAAGGGAGTGAGAAGGGAAACCGCATGGAAATGGAAGGCGATCCTCAGGGTTATACAAAATGACATATAAGAGGAAAGGAGGGGCAAGACAAGATAATACAAATGGAAGAAATGATTTACAGTAGAAGGGGTAGAGAGAGAAAAGGGGAGGGGAGGGGAGGGGAGGGGAGGGGGGATAGTAGAGAATAGGACAGACAGCAGAATACATCAGACACTAGAAAGGTAATATGTCAATCAATGGAAGGGAAACTGATGTGATACAGCAATTTGTATACGGGGTAAAATCGGGAGTTCATAACCCACGTGAATCAAACTGTGAAATATGATGTATTAAGAACTATGTAATGTTTTGAACGACCAATAATAAAAATAAATAAATAAATAAATAAAAACATTTCAAATTGAACTTATGGACCTTTGCACATCAATTTTGAAACTTCAGTGATGTACAGATTGCTGCACGAATCAATCATTCGCCAATTCATTTATGAATGTCATCTTCCCTGTTTTCAGCTTAGTGAGAAGAACGGAAGAGTGATCGATGCTAACTATCCTTTGAAGTTAGCCAGTTGAGAAAAGAGCTATCCAGAAAGCCTTTGGGTTTCCTGCACCCCGACTGCAAATACCTTTGCTCCATTCACCACGCTGAGAGGTCTGGATCTCTGTAGCCTCTTCCTCCTCCTCTACCAAAGCATTGTTTCCAGGCAAAGGAGCAACTTAAATCTCCCCAAACATCAAGTGTTCTTGGGCACTTGCTGTCCTTCTTGATGAGAAACTCTTCCCTGCTCTTATCCAGTGGCCTCGGGTCAGCAGGTGGCACACACACTTGGCCTGGCTACTCTTGCTGCAGTCAGCTCCAGGGTCAGCCCTGCAGGACTCCTTCCCAGCGCCCCCTGCCAGGGTGGGTGCCTCTCACACCTGGGGTCAAGGCTTCTTACATCCTGCCCAGAAATGAGCAGCTCATGGGCTACAACCTTCCTCACTCTGCAGTCTGTCTTCCCAGCAGGCCAGAACAAGTTGTCCATTCCCTGCCTTTTTAAAGGGTGGTAAAATACACACAATAAAATCTACCCTTTTATCCCTTTTTTAGTGAGCAGTTCTGTGGGGCATTCACATGGCTGTGCATCCACTACCTACCTATTTCAAAAGCTTTTCAATATCTCAAACAGAGGCTGTTCCCAGTACACAGTGTCTCCCTATTTCCCCTTGTCCTAATCTTTGGGAATCTCTATTCTACTTTCTGTATCTTTGAATTTGTCTATTGGGTATATGGACACATAAAATATTTGCTCCTTTTTGTCTGACTTTATCCATTTTTGACTGCCAATAGTGTCTTCAAGGTTCATCCGTGTAGTAGCCTTGTCCAAATAACCTTCCTTATTAAGAAATACATATATTCTATTGTATGAACATACAGCCAGTGAATCTTCCTATCCCCTGCCTTTAGAAGCCCTCGGTCAATGTTCCATGAGTGAATTAATGAAAGAATGATATATGCTTGAGAGGCTGTGGTTGCTTGGGCTAAAATCACTCAGGCACATTTTTGTTTCTGTGCCTGGCTTATTTCACTTAACACCATGTCTTTCAGTTCACCAATATTGTCATGAATGACAGTACTTTCTTCTCTTTAGATGCTGGATTGGAATGCACTATTTACCATTTTTGCATAGATACCACATTTTATTCATCCATTCATCTGTGAGATGGATTCAATATCTTGGCTATTATGAAGAGCACCGCACTGGATCTGGGACTGCAGGTATCCCTCCAACACACCGATTGTGTCTCCTTTGAAGATATATGCTGTTGTATCCCATCAATAATGTGCAAGAGTTCCTTCTTCTCCACATCTTAACCCAGGAGTTCCCTTTTCTCCACATCTTAACTAACCCTTGTTATCTTTCCTCTTTCTTTTCTAATACTCATCCTAATGGTGTGAGATCATGGCGATCTAATTTGCATATTCTTAATGATTACTGATGCTGAGCATTTTTTTATACACTTGGTCCTTTATGTCTTCTTTTGAGATCTGTTAGGTCCTTTGCTTATTTTTCAATGGGTTATTATAATTGTGTGTGGATTTTGGTTTTACTATTGAGTTGTTTGAGTTTCTTACTTATTTTGGATCTTAGCCACTTAGGAGATATATGGTTTGCAATTATTTTCTTCCATTCTGTGGGGTGTCTCCTCACTCTGTTGACTGTTTCCTTTGCTGTTCAGAAGCTTCTAAGTCTGATATGATTCCAAGTTAATCTTTTTTTTTTTTTTTGCCTGTTTTTGAGGTCAAATCCAAAGATTCATTGCCAAGATTGATGTCACTGATATTTTCCCCTATATTTGCTAGTAGTGGTTTTACAGTTTCAGGTCTTACGTGTAAATCTTTAATCCATCTTGAGTTGATTTTTGCATATGGTGTGAGTAATAATCAATCTCATTCTGCATGTGGACACATAGTTTTCTCAGAACCAATTATTGAAGAGTCCTTTCTCCTTTGTGTGCTTTGGCGTTATTGTGAAAAATCAACTGAATATAAAAGCATGAATTTACTTCTTGACTTTCTGTTCTGTTTTCTTGGTCTATATGTCTGTTTTTATGCTTGTACTATGTTGTTTTGATTCCTGTAGCTTTATAGTAGATTTTGAAATTAAATAGTATAATGTTTCTGGCTTTTTTTCTTTTTTGCTCAAGATTGCTTTTTACACTTAGGGTCTTTTGTATTTCCATTCAAATTGTTTTTATCTGTTTCTGTGGGAAACTGTAATTGAAATTTTGATAGGAATTGTATTGAATCTGTAGAAAATTTTGGTTACTATGGACATTTTAACAATAGTGATTCTTTGTGTCCATATATAGGGGATTATTTTTCCATTTATTTGTGTCTTCTTCAATTTCTTTCCTCAATGATTTATAATTTTCACTATAGAGTTCTTTCACCTCTGGTTAAACTTATTATTTTTGTAGCTATTGTAAATGGGATTGCTTTCTTAATTTGAGGGATAATTTATTATGAGTGTACAGAAATGAAAGTGATTTTTATATGTCAATTTTATATCCTACAACTTTACTGAATTTATTTGTTAGTTCTTACAATTTTATGGTCTTACAAGTTTTCTATGTATAAAATCATGTCTGCAAACAGAGACGATTTAACTTCTTTCTGGTTTTGGAGGCTTCTTATTTATTTCTCTTACCTAATTGTCTGGTTAGGACATTCAGTACTCGATTAGACAGAAGTGATTAAAGTGGGCATCCTTGTTTTGTTTTTGATTTTAGAGGAAGAACTTTCAACTTTTCACCATGGTGTAAGATGTTAGTGATGGGGTTTGTACCCATGGCCTGTGTGGTGCTGAGGTGCCCTCTGTATCTAATGTATGGAGAGTTTTTATCATGAAAGTATGTTGAATTTTGTCAGATGGCTTTTCTGCATTTCTTGAGATGATCATATGGTTTTTGTCCTTCATTCCGTTACAGTGGTGTGTCAAATCTATTAATTTATTGGTATTAGGCCATCCTTGCATTCCAAGGACAAATTCCACTTGATCATATGAGTGATTTTTTTTTAATGTGGTCTTGAGTTTGGTTTGCTATTATTTTATTGAGGATTTTTGCCATTGTGTTCATCAGGGATATTGCCTTTAATTTTCTTTACTTGTAATATCCTTGTCTGGATTTAATATCTGGATAATGTGACCTCATAAAACCAAATGATTTATCTTTTTTTCCAAAACATATTCTTTTTTTTTTTAATAAAGAAAAGCATTATCTTTTCCCCTCAAGTCTGGACTCCACCAATGAAATCATGGGTCATGGAGCTAGAGATGTCTGGAGATGTCACTACCAGGCTCCCAGTGCTTCAGGAATTTTGGTAATTGTGATGTGATTTGCCACATAGCCCAATTGACTCTAAGTCCAAAAGGCTAGGAGGTGACTTCAAAACCTCCACAGGCCTGGTGGGTTGGGGATTTTCTGACCTCCACAGATGCCGGAGAAACAGAAATGGAGCAGTGGCAGGTGACCCTGATTCTAGATGCTGGTAGCAGCTCTCACATCTTCAGGGGAGAACCTGCCAACCCTAGAATTCATCCACCTAGAAAAGTTTGGCTTCAGGATGCTGAGTGTCGTCTTGGACTTTAATCTGTATTTATGTAGAACCAAGTGTGATGTCTAAGGATTGGATTCTGAGGGATTCCTATAGCACCGGAGGAAAAAAGTACCCAGTTTCTCACCTGCTGGGTAGGACTGTGCACCTGAGAGCATTTGCTTATTGTTATGGTTTAGATGTAAGGTATCTCCCAAAAGCTCGTTCGTAAAACAACGCCAGAACATTCAGAGTCAGAATTATGGGATTAAGAGAGCTGTAACCTAATCAGTGGCTTAATCCACGGATATGGATTAACTAGTTGGTAACTGCGGGCAGACAGGTGTGGCTGGAGGAGGTGGGTTACTGGGGGCATGCCTCTATTGTGTCCCTGGTGAACTCTCTCTGCTTCCTGTTGCCGTGTCCTGAGCTGCTCTCCTCTGCCATGACCCTCTGCCATGATGTGCTCCTTGACCTTGGGCCCAGAGCTGTGGAGTCGGCTGGCCAGGGACTGGACCTCGGAAACTGTGAGCCAAAATAAACTTCTCCTCCTCTTCGTTGTTCTCCTCAGGTGTTTTGGTCACAGTGGTGAAGCAGCTGGCTCACACACTCACTCAGTTCTCCCATGGACCCCATCGGTAGGCAGCCAGCCCTCTTCCTTTTCAGCAAACGGTGCACTAGGCTCCTCTTTAGCTTTGGTTCCTAGAGACATTGGTTTAGGTCAGTGGTTCCCCCTGGGACCGTGGGTTCACCAGGAAGCACCTGTGTCCTTGACTCTGGGCCTGGCTCCAAAGAGTCTGAGTCAGCATATGGTGTGTGCTTGGCGATGCCGAGGTAGAAACTTCCCCTGGGAAGGTGGCTGGTTCTTAGCCTGGTCGTTGACACACACACACTGGGCAGTGGACACTTAGGAGGCAGCATAAGAAAAATGTGTATTTCTGACATCAGATGATGCAGAGAAAGAGTAACCATAGGAAGACTAGAGACCAGTCGGTGGACTTCACCTCGGGCTGGGCCTCCACCTCGGGAGGACAGAGGCAGAACCACCGGATGGAGAGTAGAGAGAAGCCAGCGCCCCTCCTAGCACCCTTTCCTGAAGGAAAACATCCTGCCTGCCTTTTCCAAAGGGCACAGGGAAGCTTTGGCCATAGGGCTCCTTGGACTCCTGTGGGAGCGGAATTTCCAAAATTCCAGCACCTTCTTAGAAGGATCCTTGCAACTGCCACTGCGTGCCCGCCCGCTGCCAGCATCTAGGAGCCAAGGGTGGAGACTCAGCGGCAGGCCAGGTCCTGGAAGAAGTATGTAGAGACCCCACATTTCTTCAGCCTGTCTTTATGAATGGAGAGGAGGGAGGAACGCAGGGGTGGGGGGAGTTAAAATATCTAGAAACACTTCAGGTCAATTAGTGGGTAGAAATCCCCTTGGCAAAATGCTATTTTCTCAAAAGGAAGCAGGATGTCTATATCCACCAAGATGAGCGTCTCACAGCCCTGCAGGATGTCCATAAACACCTCCTTGGGTTCCTTTAACCCAAGGAACGGAGAAGAGACAGAGCTGAACGACTTGCCATATCCCTTCATTTTGAAGGGGAGCAGACAGCAAGTTGTTTCTCGGCCAGACTCCAAGACCCGGTGTTTAAATAATACAGCGCCCCACGGAGCCAGGGAGCAAATGAATTGTTTTCCTAATAACTGCACTTAACTGCCAAAGGGTGAGCTGAGGTGAGCTGCTCTCTCCTCTGGGGCCTGACAGTAGCCCAGAGCTTTCAAATGCAGCCACTGTCTGCCCCAGGCACAGTCAAGAAGAAAAAAACCTGTCATTTAAAGCAGCCCAAATCTTATATAAAAACAAGTTCACGGGTAGGCAGCAGTGGTCCTGCTGCCCGAGAAGGAAAACATCCATTTAAATATTTGATTCCTGTCCAAATGCACTCCATCAAAGCCCTGGCCCCCGCAGCAGTCTGCTGACCCATTTGAGAAACAACACGCACATTTCTGGTGTGCCCGAAAAGTGGGCTCCGCGCCCCAGGCCGCCAGAGCCCAAAGCCGTAACTGGCTCTGAGTACTGGGCGTCGGGTTACTCCACCCCAGGGTAACACATGGTCAAGTTCAGCTGAAACTGGAGCTGCTCCAAGTGCTGATGTATGCTGGCTTGGGGGCCTCCTGGGTCACACAGCCAAATGGGGCCTGAGGTTGTGACGGGGATGGGCTGGGAGCTGGGGGCTCCAGGAGAGCCGGGGTCCCCCAGCTTGGCCCCATCCTGCCCCGACTCCTTCAGCCTCCCTCTTCCTTCGTCTGGCTTTCCACTGCTCTCTTTGGATCCTTTGGTGGCAGATTTCCTAATGCTTCTGCCAAAACCCAAGGCAGCCAGCGAATCCTCAGCTGCAGTTTGCGAAGCCATTGCATTCTGCGGCTGCTATTTTCATTCAGAATTTTCTGGAATCCCAGCTGCCCTTCACCACTCCCCTACCTCCCCGCAGTGGTCTGGCAAGGCGCTTGGACCTTTGAGGTCAGCCTATGGGAATGAGCTGGGTCCTCTTCCCTGTGCAGGAAGGAGGGACTCAGAGGAGGAGGCCGACGGCAGGAAGCCCCCCAGGCTTCTGGCACTGCCCACCCTCAGCTACCTGCTTCAGACAGGGGCTGACATTTGTGAACAAGCAAAGTCGGAACAAAGGCAAAGTCATGAGACCAACCAAGCTCCTGGCTCCCTCCCGGCCTGCTCCTGGGAGTTGGCCAGTTAGTGTCAGCTGGACGGAACGGTGGGTGGGGGAGATGGCCCCCCTGGCGTTGGAACCCCTTACCTCTCCTTCCAGGCTTGGGAAAGGTCAGGTGACTTGTCCTTCCCAGAGGGCTCCGGGAAAAGCTCCTCCTGATGGTTTCCTAAAAACAAACATTTTGCAGATCGAGAACCTTAGAGACATTTTGTCTCCAATATTCAAATATGCATGTCGAGGAGGGAAGCAGACGTGGTGGAAGCTGTTCTTTGAAACAATTTGTTTATTTAAATCGTGGTAAAACATACAGCATAGAATTGACAATTTTAACCATTTTTTTTTTTGAAGAACACAGTTCAATGGCATTAAATAGAGTCTCAGGGCTGGGGGGTGTAGCTCGGTGGTAGAGGGCTTGTCTAGCATGCACGAGGCCTGGGTTCCATCCCCAGCACTGTGTATATGATGCATGTGTGTGTGCATGTGCGTGTGTGCGCGCGTGTGTGCATGTGTGTGTGTGTGTGTGTGTGTGGTCACATGGCTGTGCAGCCATCACTCCATCCATCCCCAGAACTTTCTCCTTTTCCAAAACTGAACCTCTGTACCCCTTCCCCTCTTCCCCAGCCCCTGGCAAGCGCCCATCTCTTTGAATTTGACGACTCTAAGTGCTTCGTCTAAGTGAAAAAAACCATTTTTTAAATTTAGAAAATGTGTTGTGGCTAGGGAAGGAATATTTTGAACTTACTGAATTGAAATTTCTGTTCCATTAAGTCCTAGGGAGAGACCCTCCGGGGTCCCCCTTTACTCCCACCACCATGACCAACTTGTTTCTTGTTGTTTTATTTTTTATATTTTTAATTATTTTTTGTCTCTGAGGCAAGTCACCAGGCCTGAGGGGACAGGAGTTCAATTGTGTTAGAGTCTGAAATAGTCCCTGAGTGGCTGGACCCAGGCTGAGGCCCCCCAGCTAGCAGGGGCTCTGGTGGCGGGGGAACCCTCAAGGCTCTGGAACCTTTCACCTCGGTTCTTGTTTCTCCTGAGCCAGAGTCTCCTCCGCCCAGCTCCTGTCTGTTGTGGGCCCCCGCCTGCCCCCATTTCTTCCCTCTCCATCCCCTCCTCCCCCATCTGGCAGCCTGGCTTCATCCCCTCTTGTTGGGCTCACCGATGACTTCCCGATGGCCAATCCCCCTGGCCAGTCGTGTCCCCCCTCAGATTCACCTGTTGAAGTCCTCACTCCCAACACCTCAGAATGTGGCCGTATTTGGAGATGGGCCTTTACAGAGGTGATTAAGGAATGTGGGGTCATTGGGGTCACCCTAATCAATACAACGGGGTGTCCTCAGAAGAAGAGGAAACTCACACACACACACACACACACACACACACACACACACACACACCTAGAGTGACCCTGGGAGAACTCAGAGAGCAGACTCCAAAGCAAGGACAGAGGCCCAGGAGAAACCAACACGGCCATCTTGGGCTTCCCGCCTCCAGAAATGTGATAAAATAAATTTTGTTGTTCGAGCCTGTGCTCTTCTGGTACAGCAGCAAACTAACAACTGGTCACCAGACTCTGTCGGGTCCTGTCTTCTTTGACTTCTCCTGAGCACACACTTTTCAGGCCCCTGTGTCCCCATCTTCTGTTCTGACATCTCCCACCCACCCATCCTCTTCCTCAGCCTGTCGGAGGTGCTGCTGGTCCTGAGGGAACCCCTCCTCTCGGGCCACACACACTCCCTGGGTGTCTCTCTCGTTGTCCTGGCACCACCTACACACACAGGACTGTCCCATCTCCCGGAGCCCCAGAGGAATGCATTCAACTGCTCGCTGGAGATTGTCCACGGGCACCTGCAGCCCAGAGGGGTGGGAACAGAACGCATGGCCCCTTTCCAACACTCCCTGTTTTCCTCCCACTGTCATCTGTTCCACTTTTGCAAGCTACAAACCTGGCCATCGTTACTGACTCCTCTTTCCTTCAACCCTAACCAGTCAAGCACCAAGTCCTGCTGATCAGACTTCTAAAGCCTTTTTTAAAAAATCCTTTCCATGGTCCCAGTCACTTATAAGATCAGATTCTAGCCCATTCTCTAGGATACGAGGCCCTCTGAGACCCGACCCCAGATTTCCTCTGCCCTAGACTCGAGCTCCACCTCGAGCACCACACTGTCTCACGTCTCTGGGACGCTCTCAGCCATGCCCGCTGCTGGGCTCTGTTCTCCTCGTGGGCCTCATCCCCTCAAACTCCCCCTTTTAGACCCAGCTGAGGTATCACCTCTGTGTCGGGCAGCTTTTCGTCATTGTGATCAGAAGATCTGACAAGAAGAACGAGAGGAGGGAAAGTTTATTTGGGCTCATGGTTTCAGAGGTTCAGTCCACGGTGGACCAACTCCATTGCTTTGGACCTGAGGTGAGGCAGAGCATGATGGTGGAAGGGCACCGCAGGGGAAAGCAGCTCTGTTCATGGCAGCTGGGAAGCAGACAAAGGAAGAAGGGGCAGTGGACAGAATTCAAGGCTATGTCCCCAGCGATCTACTTCCTCCAGTCTTTCCCCATTTGCCCACAGTCAGCACCCAGAAATCCACATGAATTAGTTATCCATCAAGTGGATTAATCCACTGAGAGGTTACAGTAGTAATCCACATGAATTAGTTATCCATCAAGTGGATTAATCCACTGAGAGGTTACGGTTCTTACAACTGCATGTTGGGCACCTCACTGAGTGTTAGATCTCCTTGTATCCTTACAAAACCCTGTGAGGGAGGTATTTTCTTATCCCCAGCTCACAGATGGGAAAACCGAGGCACAGAGAGGGTAAGCAGCTTGTCCAGGGCCATCGTGTGCCGCAGTCTGGCTGGGCACAAATCAAGCCACCGAAGCAAGAACAGACTTTATTTTTTTACTGCAAGAAAGAAACCTCACACACGCTCCCGGGGAATCCTCCCGACAAGCCACGAGGCTCCTCCAGGAACCCCCAGCCGGAAATATCTCCCCGGGAAAACCCTCCTCCTGCACTTCGCCAACCAATGGGAACTCCCGGGGAATCCCCGTGAGAACTAAAAATAGCGCGAGAACTCAAAATTAGCGCTAGAACTCAAAAGTAGCGGCAGAGGCGGATATTAACGCCTTGCCTGTCAATCAATACTGTTGGCAAAATGCCAGGGGCCATACAGACTCGGCTGTGGCTCTCAGCATCTCCCCCCTTCTGTTTAATTAAACAACAAGTAATGTGGCTTAGGGACCGTGCCTGTTAGGTAGTCCAATTCAACATATGGTCCTTACCCGTCATCGGATGAACTGACCTCTAGGCGTCAGCCTCCTGTCTTAGGTTGGTACCACTGCAATCGGATCATACCCGTCACTGACTACCGGTCCAGCATACAGCCATACTTGTGGATAGGCCTTTGCACCAGTGGGGGGGTGAGGTTCTTTGCCTCACCTCTGTTGGCCCCCAAACTTGTCCTTGGTGCCAATGGGGGGGTGAGGTTCTTTGCCTCACCTCTGTTGGCCCCCAAATTTTAGACCATCACTAGTAGAAGGGAGGAGGATGAAAAATGCCATGACACCAAGCCAAATGAGGGCTCCTTTGAAAAATTGTACCACCGGTGACACCATCAGCAAAGATGCCAGCATTACCACAATTCGCTGCACCAACAGATAGTTCACAATGCATACAAGTGATACATAGTCCAGGCAAGTTCTGCAAGCAGTTCAAAGTAGAGGAATCTGTCAATATGTCCATTTCCTCCCAAAGTAAATCTACTCCTTGATTGAGCATTACTTGTTGAGTTATTATTCACTGATGCATCAGTTTATACAGTTTGTTGATAGCTACCGAAGAAGCTGTAGTTTGGTTTTATCTTTGTCTTCACCGGCACTGGGATGAAGATAGGAATTCTGGCAATGATGCTAGGAAAAAATTATGTAACATTCCAACAGGCATTAAGAAAACAATTTTTTGAACAATTTACATTATCCTGAACAGAATTATTAAATATAATGAGAAGGAAAGGTGAAAGCAAACAAACAGATCTGTTAACCTCCTTATTTGTTCACATATAAAAACAATTTTCAACAGCTGTTTACCCAATCTAAATTAAACCATAAAAATCACGTGAATAAAAAAATTCGGATCCATTTATTCATGAGCGCTCCTCATATAAGATATATGGACATACACACATACAGACATACAACACAAAACAGAAGTGTGCGCACATAACATACAACATATAAGACAATAATAAAGGCCTTGTAGCTTTACCTAGGTGAAATCTCCATTGCAATGTTTAAAAACTCCACAGTCAAAAAATAAAACACAGTCAAAAAACAAAACTGATCAGAAAAACATTAACCTAGGTTTGTATGAGCTCAAAAAATAAAATAGAACTTTATGATGTGGGAAAAATGCAATAATAAAATAGATATTGAAAAAAGGCACCGTGGTTAATCACTGTCGCAGATGTAAGAATAGCCAAGCTGGAGCTCTGGATATCAGCTGTTATGGATTTCAGTCAAATCATCTTCTTTTTCTGTAGAAATTGTTTTGGTTAACCTCTCTGGAATCCAAATCGGCTGCTGTTCTCCCTGTGGGAACACACAAACGGAACCCCGACTCCAGACAATAACTGGGTCGGGACCTTTCCATTGTCCTGTTAGAATATCTTTCCAAAGTACCTTAGGCTTATGTACATTTTTCGGATACATATGTCTTTCCGCAGCACTAAGTCCTGATGAATCCAAATTTAGAAAGTTTAGAGTAAAAAGGGTTATTTTAAGTTTATCTTTGGGGGATATATACCCCTTTCCAATTCCCTCTTTTTGCTTTAATAAGTACGTTTTAATAGTTTGATGAGCTCTTTCAACTATGCCTTGCCCCTGTGGATTGTATGGGATTCCTGTTATATGAGTAATACCAAAAGATGAGCAAAATTGTTTAAAAGAGTTAGAAGTGTAACCAGGACCATTATCAGTTTTTAACTGTTTAGGAACACCCACAGTGGCAAAATTTTGTAAGCAATGAGCTATAACATCTTTAGTTTTTTCTCCGGCATGAAGGGAGCCCATCAAAAATCCGGAAGAAGTATCAACTGTAACATGTAAATATTTTAATTTTCCAAATTCTGGCAAGTGTGTGACGTCCATCTGCCAAATATGGTTAGGTATCAGTCCTCTAGGATTGACTCCAAGATTAACTTGTGGTAAAAAGGTCACACAATTTTGACATTGTTTTATTATATGCCTGGCTTGTTCCTTAGTTATTTTAAAACGCTTTTGTAAAGTATTAGCATTAACGTGAAACCTTTTATGAAAATTTGTAGCTTCTTCTACAGTAGAAAAAATATGTATATCATGTGTAGTTTTATCTGCTAAATCATTGCCCAAACTAAGGGCTCCAGGCAATCCTGTATGTGCCCTGATATGTCCTATAAAGAATGGATCTTTTCTATCCCAGATTAGACTTTGTATAGTGGAAAACAAAGAGAAAACAGTAGAGGAAGGGGAAATCCTACCAGCATCTTCAAGGGATATTATAGCATTAACTATATACTGACTATCAGAAAATAAATTAAATACAGAATCTTTGAACATTACAAAAGCTTGTAAAACTGCATTGAGCTCTACCTTTTGAGCTGATTGTTTGGGAACTAAAAATGTAAAAGTTTGATCAGGGGTAACTACTGCTGCTGTACCATTATTAGACCCATCAGTGAATATATTTGGAGCATTCACGATAGGTGTTTTTCTTGTCATTTTAGGAAAAACTACAGGATGCTTAGACCAAAAAGACAACAAAGGATTAGATGGTAAATGATTATCAAATGAAACATTTGATTTACACATGATTATTGCCCATGTATTTAACTCATTAGCTAACTCATCAATTTGCTCCATAGTATATGGAGTAATAATTTTATTGGGAGAAATTCCAAACACTCCCTTTGCTGCTTTTATTCCTTTCAGTATTAATTGTCCTACAGCCTCAGGATACCTAGTAAGAATAGTGTTAGGAGAGTAAGATAAATGTATCCACAATAATGGACCTTCTTGCCAAAATACTCCTGTAGGAATATTTTTTGTTGGTATTACAATGAATAATAAAGGCAAACTTATATCAATTCTGTCCAAATGCATATTTTCCATATATGTTTCAATAATTTTTAATGCCTTTCTTGCTTCAGGAGTTAATATGCGGGGTGAATTTGGATCTGATGGACCTTTTAGGATATCAAATAAAGGTCCCAACTCTCCTGTTGGTATGCCTAGATAAGGCCTTATCCAATTTATATCTCCCAACAACTTTTGAAAGTCATTAAGCGATTTGAGTTGATCTACTCGTATTTGAATTTTAGGTGGACGGACCATGGTTGAGGATAATAGAACTCCTAAATAATTAATTGGAAAATTTAATTGTACTTTATCTATTGCTATCTCTAGATTATAATTTTTTAACAAATTTGTAAGTGTGGCATAACATTCCAACAATGTGTTTTTATCTTTGTGTGCTAACAATACATCATCCATATAGTGAAATATTTGTAGTTCAGGATTTTGATTTCTAAGTGGCTGGATTGCTTTATTAACATAAATTTGACACATAGTTGGGCTGTTAGCCATCCCTTGAGGGAGCACTTTCCATTCATATCTCTGATCAGGACCTTCATGATTCAGTGCAGGGATAGTAAATGCAAAATGTGGACTATCCTCAGGATGAATTGGAATTGAAAAGAAACAATCTTTAATATCTATAGCTAAAACATACCAGGTTTTTGGTAAAGCAGACAATTGAGGAATCCCTGATTGAGCAGGTCCCATAATAACCATCTCATTATTAATGGCTCTTAAATCTTGTAATAATCTCCATTTACCAGATTTCTTTTTAATGACAAAAATGGGAGTATTATAGGGAGATACAGAAGGTTGTATATGTCCTTCCGCTAATTGTTGTTTGACCAGGTCATGGGCTGCTTGTATCTTTTCTTTAGTCAGGGGCCACTGAGAAACCCATACTGGTCTATCTGATTTCCAAGTGATTTTTATTGCCTCAGTGACCCCTTCTGAAAACCCAGTCCATGTCTATTTATTCTTTGATCTATTTGTATTGGTGCCGCTATACCTTGTTCTTGTTTTTCTAATCTTTTTCCTTTCCTAAAACCTTGTCTAGCCATAATAGTGGGTGCATTTTGATTGATATTATTTGTTAATGTCAAACCTAATTGATCTAAGACATCTCGTCCCCATAAATTTACGGGAAGATGATCCAATACATATGGCTGTATAGTTCCTTCACATCCTTCAGGATCCTTCCAATCTAAGACCATTGCACTTCTATGGGGATTAGTTGCCACTCCTAGGCCTCGAAGCGTTTGAGTGGCTTGTTGTAATGGCCAATGTTTTGGCCATTCTTGACGAGATATGATGCTAAGGTCTGCACCTGTATCCAGTAGCCCATTAAATTCATGTCCTTGAATATTTAGTTTTAGCATTGGGTGAGAATCTAAATTCAAAGACAGCATAGCCCAATCTACACCTGTGGAGCCTAATCCCCTGGAACCTCTTTCCATAGTAGTACTGGATAATTTATCATGTAGGCTGGATATTATTAATAACTGTGCTATTCTATCTCCTGGTGAAATTACTGATATACCCTTTGGAGAACTAGCTATAATTTTTATTTCACCTTCATAATCGGGACCAATTACCCCGGGACTTATCATAAGTCCTTTTAGCGTAGAAGAACTACGTCCTAACAATAAGCCTACTGTTCCTTGGGGAAGAGGTCCTTTTACTCCTGTGGGAATGATTTGAACTCCCATCTCTGGAGTTAGTACTGCTCTGGCGGAGGCGCAGATGTCCAACCCTGCGCTCCCTCTGGTTCGTCTGATGAGAGATCGGATGGATAATGTGTCCTGGGTACTACCCTGATGGGGTTGCTGGGTTCCTCCATGGTTTTTCTGGGTTCCTCCAGTGCCCCGTACATTTGTGGTCGTGGGCCCCGGAGCATTGGGCCCCCCTGTCCGTTTTTTGGCAATGGAGCCTGATGCCTTTCTCCACGATATCGTGGGTAACCACCTGGTCCTTGTCCATTTTTTGATAATGGAGTACCCTCTATGGTGGTTTGAGAACGGCATTCATTAGCCCAGTGTCTCCCTCTACGGCATCGTGGGCAAATATCTGGTGTTCTATTCCTTTGATACCTAACTTTGTTATACCTTCCTCCTATGGGGCAACTCCTTTTAAAATGTCCTGTTTGTTCACAATTGTAGCATGTTTTTGGCCTGGCATCTAAAGCCTGTTGTACTGCTGCCAAGACTTGTCCTTGTTCATTAATGTCTCTACATAATTTAATATATGTGTTTAAATCTTCATGTTTCCATGGTCTAATGACCTCTCTGCAGCAACGATTTGCTTGGTCATAAGCCAGTTGTTTTATAAATGGCATTGCTTGTTCTGTGTCACCAAAAATTTTGGAGGCTGTTTGAATAAGCCTATCTACAAAGTCAGCGTAAGGTTCATTAGGTCTCTGTATTACCTTAGATAGCTGACCTTGTAAATCTCCCTGTCCTTGTAAAGTCTTCCATGCCCTAACTGCGTCTGCAGCAATCTGTGCATATACAGCAGGATCATATTGAATTTGTTGCCGCTGACCCTCATAAGGTCCTTTTCCTAGCAACATCTCTAGACTTCTTTGAGGGTAACCGGCTGCTGCATTTCGTCTAGCTGTCTCCCTGCAAAATTCCTCATTGGCAACCTTCCATAACAAATATTGTCCTCCATTTAGCACAGATCTACACATGCTAGCCCAATCTGCTGGAGTCATGTCCAAGTTAGTAATGGATTCGACCATGCTTACAGTGAAGGGTGCATGAGGACCATAGGTTGTTACAGCCTCCTTTAATTGCTTCACTGTTTTGAACTCTAACTCACGGTGAATTCGCTGCCCTCCTGCCTGCTCAAGTACAGGGCATGCTAATCTTTGAGGTCCTGTCTCAGGATCCCATCTATCAACTACGGGGGTTGAGGGGGTTGAGGGCCACTCAGCTATCTCCATAGGTGGAGCTGTTGGCTGAATTACGCCCTCTGGTGATAGATCGGTGTTAGTAGCAGCCTCCTGTTGTTGCTTCCCCCCTGATAGCTGTTTCTCCTCTAAGCTTTCTTCCTTTAAATTTTCTTCCTCTGTCTGACTAGCTTGAGAGACCTTCTCTTTTGCTTGATCTAAATTGTCTTTCTCCATGGTTTGAACCTCTAACAATTTATTTAACACTCTTTCAGTTTGTTTTTTACTAATTTCTAATCTGTTACAAAGATAACGCAACCCAAAAAGATAACACAAAACAAGACCGAAACAGAATGAAACAAAAATGGAACAAAAAATCGTTGTATCAATTTTCCTATTTTCTGGACATGTGCATTTGTGGTCTATTTCTATCTCTTCCTCAGGGGCAAACAACTTCAAACCTTGAGCCAACCATTTTTCCCAGTCTGCCTGAGGAAATTCTAGGGATAGGCAGCTTGAAACAAAACCAAAACAAATCAAAGCAAGAACATATTGTTTTTTAAAATGGTCACCCATTCTCTTGCCTTCCCTTAGGGGTAAGCAATTTCACTTACCCCGAAGCTTCAGACGTTCCCCGTCCGGGCCGCCAAATGCCGCAGTCTGGCTGGGCACAAATCAAGCCACCGAAGCAAGAACAGACTTTATTTTTTTACTGCAAGAAAGAAACCTCACACACGCTCCCGGGGAATCCTCCCGACAAGCCACGAGGCTCCTCCAGGAACCCCCAGCCGGAAATATCTCCCCGGGAAAACCCTCCTCCTGCACTTCGCCAACCAATGGGAACTCCCGGGGAATCCCCGTGAGAACTAAAAATAGCGCGAGAACTCAAAATTAGCGCTAGAACTCAAAAGTAGCGGCAGAGGCGGATATTAACGCCTTGCCTGTCAATCAATACTGTTGGCAAAATGCCAGGGGCCATACAGACTCGGCTGTGGCTCTCAGCAATCGTGTACTGGTAGCATCTGTCATAACATCCATATCATCACCTTGTCTTGTAATCTGCTTTTATAGCCTCCTACCTAAGTGGTTTGAAGGCTTTTATGTCCCCTCCTGCCAAAAAACTTCACGTCAAAACCTCGTCACCAGTGTAAGAGGAGCCTCAGGTGGGGGGACTGTTGGGAGGTGATTGGGTCATAAATGCTGGTTTAGTCAGCTTTCTCATCACTGTCACCAAAAGACCTGACAAGAAAGACTGAGAGGAGGAAAAGTTTATTTTGGCTGAAGGTTTCAGAGGCTCAGTCCATGGTCGGCTGAGTCCATCATGCTGGGCCCCAGGTGAGGAAGGGCATCATGGTGGAAGGGCACTGAAGGAGAAAGCTGCTGAGGTCCTGGTAACCCGGAAGTAAAAAGAGCTGCACGCCAAAATGTAAACCCCAAGTACGCTCTCAGTGACCCGCTTCCTCCAGCGACACCCTACCTGCCTACAGTTACCCCCCAGTTAATCCATATCAGTAAATGAGTCCCTTCATCAGGTCACACCTCATGATCTAATCACTTCACCTCTGAACCTTCTGGCACTGTCTTACACGTGAACTTCCAGGGACACCTCATATCTAAACCATCACCATGCCTTTACAAAAGGGACCTCAGAGAACTCCCTTGCCCCTTTCACCATGTCAGGACAGAGCATGAAGGTGTGATCCATGAACCAGAAAGCAGCCCCCACCAGACACTGGGTCTGCCAGTGACTTGATCTTGGATTTATGGCCTCCAGAATTGTGAGCAATAAATTTCTATTATTGGGCTGGGGATGTGGCTCAAGCGGTGGCGCGCTCGCCTGGCATGCGTGTGGCCCGGGTTCGATCCTCAGCACCACATACCAACAAAGATGTTGTGTCCGCCGAGAACTAAAAAATAAAAAAAATAAAAATAAATAAATAAATAAATAAAAAATATAAATTTCTATTATTTATAAACCACCTTGTCTGTGGTGTTTTGTTATAGTAACTCAAGCAGACTAAGTCACTACCCTGAAGAAGAGGATATAATATTTAATTTCTTTTTGGATCTCCAAGGCTAGCATAAGCAGTACAGCAAGGAGGAGTTGCCATATAGACCTGAACTGGATAGACTGGACCTCGAAACCTCTCACCAGGCCAACCGACCTGTCAAAGGCAAGACACTCTGCCTCCCGGCTCAGGCTCCTCCGCTGTCCTGCTCTGGCCCAGGTCTGGAGCTCACCCTAGGTAAATGCTTAGTGACAGAGAGTTCATACATATTCAGGTCTGTGTCTGAGAAAGGACTTCTCTCATGCATAAAAAATATCTTTCCTGTGTGCTCTACCAAACTGCAAGTCTCTTTAACTGAATGAAGGCTTTCATTCCATAAGTAAAAGTAAAGAGTTGAAAGAAAACGAAGCCAATCCCACATTTCTCTGCTTGACGTTCCTCAGTTCCCTGGGTCAGTTGGTTGGTTTGGAGACCTGCCCTTCTCTTTATCAATTAATTCCAGAACTCACGGGGCTCATTTTTTCCTTTATATTCATAAAGAAATCCTGTGCCGAGAGGTCCACATGTAAATGTAGTTATTTCATGGAAACTAGTCTGATGAAATCTTTCCTGCTTTGTATTATTATGTGGTGCAAAAAGAACAGGAGAGGGTATTAGGAGAGTGTTTTAGATAAAATGCAGATGCTTCTTGACTTATTGGTTATATCCAGGTAAACCCAATGTACATTGAAAATATCATGTCAAAAATATTCTTACTACTCCTGCCCTATCAAACCTCCCAGCTTAGCAACCCAGCGCACCACAGACCATTGGTTGTTTCCTCTTATTACCTAGGAAAAGATCCAAATTTGAAATAAGGTTTTGACCAAATGCATAGCACTTCCATAGTATCACATAGTTGAAAAATCATAATTAAGTCAATGTAAATCAGGGGGGTATCTGCTTAGTGCTTCTTAGTTGGAGGATCTTTTCGAAATAAACTTTTAAAAACTTGAAGTGGAATATATGGACAGAAAAGCCGTCCGTCCTCAGTACAGCTTGATGAATTGTCTCAGAGTGAACACACCAGGGACCAGACCCTAGATTAAGACATAGAATATTACGGGCTGGGGAGATAGCTCAGCGGTAGAGCACTTTCTAGATGCTCAAGGCACTGGGCTCAATCCCCAGTGCTGGGGGGAAAAAAAGAATATTACCACCAACACCCATCCTCCTGTTGCCACTGAGTCTCTCACCAACTGATGCCGTGTTCAGTGCACATCTACCTGGAGTCCTGCAGCGCCAACTCTTTTGTATCTGGTTTCTGTAGTTCAACATTGTGGTCATGAGATCCCTCCACCAGCCACAGATATTCCATTTTTGTTACCATAAGGATTCTATTTGTAAATACATTACAATGTGTGTGTCCGTTCTCCTACTGACCCACATATGCGCTATTATGAGGTGCTGCTGCAGACATGCTGGGGCACATCCTTGGTGAACCTCTGCATTTCTTTCAGCCCTGTGCCTAGGAGTGGGATTTCTGAGTAACAGAGTCAGCTTGGCCTCTGTAGATACTGCCAAAGGGTTTCCCAAGGCCACGAACTGTTTTCTTGTCTCACCAGCAACGTATGAGCACTTAGTTACTTCACGCTCATCAACATGTTAATGATGCTTTTAATTTTGGCCATTCGAGTAGGTGATTTCTTACTGTGAGTTCCATTTATTTCATGGCGGATAGGGTTCAGTGATTTTTCTCCCACCCTTCTTCCTCCCTGTCTGAGGGGGTGAGGGGGTGAGGGAAGAGAAAGAGAAGCTCTAGAGACTGAACTAGCACAAGATACATTCCATATTTTTATAATTATGTCAGAATGGATTCTACTGTCATGTACGACTAAAAAATGACCAATAAAATAGACATAGTACTTTGCCTATTACCTGCGTTACAGACACATGTCTCTATCTGTGACTGCTGTGGTCTGACTCCTAAATGTTCCCCACGGCCCACCTGTTAAAGGCTTGGTCCCCAAGGGGCTTCTCTTGGAAGGTGGTGGAATCTCTTAGAGGAAGGGCCTAACTTTTGACAACGCAGATTCAAGAGGACGGGTCTGGATGACATGGTGTTAGGTTACATAAGCCCTACCCAAAATATTATTATTACATTTGTATGAAAAATCTCAACAAATAAAATTCATAGTATCAGGAAAAAAAGAGGAAGAAGTCATCGGAGCTGGTGAGACCCTGGCACCCTCTTCTCTTTCACTTTTGCGTCTTGGCCAAGAGGCAAGTGGGTTTGCTCCACTCTGTGCCTCTGCCATGATGTGCTGCCTCACCACAGGCCCAAGGCAATGGGAGCCTCCAAACCTGTGAGCCAAAATAAACCTTTTCTCTTTATAAGTTGATTTTTCTTAGGTGTTTGTTATAGGGACATAACGCTGTCTAATACTGTGACTCCCCCCCCCTTTTTTTCAAATATTTTTATTAGTTGTTGATGGACCTTATTTTATTTACTCATTTATGTGTGAGAATCGAACCCAGTGCCTCATGCATGTGCTCTACCACTGAGCTCTAACCCCAGCACTTCCCTCTCTTATTGACAAAAGAAAGTGACTAATGTTGGGCTACAGGAGGTGGGACAGGAGCAGATAGAGCCAGTAGCAGGAGGAGCAGGACATGAGGAAAGGCTGTAAGAGAGAGAAAGGGGAAGTGTCCTGTGCTGGCAGCTCAGTGTCACCGTGCGGGGGTGGGGGGTGGGGGTGAGGTTGCAGCCAGTGGCTCAAACATCTGCACTGGATTCATGACTCAGTGTTTGGTGTCAGGACTGGCTGTCCAGGCTGTCCAGACTGTTGGGAATTTGCCCAGGACAGGTCATGGGGCAGAGCCAGAGAGCTTGTAGAGGGGGGATCAGGGCTGCCAGGGGAGTGGGGGCTCCAGGTGGGGGCATGGCATAGGAGGAGCCCGCACCAGCTTCCCTCCCTCCCTCCCTCCCTCTTAGAATCGAGAAATTTAAACACATAATAACAAGCTCCTCCTACAAAAAGAAAGCATTTGCCTGCTGGGCTCAGAGCTGTATTGTAAGCAGTTTGCAATCCACTTACTGTGACAGAAAGCAGATCAGCGTGTTGTCTGGGATGGGACAGGGTGGGGAGGGTCTGTGGGGAGGGATTGTCACCAGGGAAAGGAAGATTTCGGGATCACAGATACCGCGTACACTGTCTTAATTTGGTGACAGTTTCATGGCAGGGGTAGGGGGGGATGTGAAAATTTGCCAAAACTTGTCAAATGGTACAATTTAAATACATGCAGTGTTGTTGTGTTGATGACATGTCAACAAAGCTGCTAAAAAGTGTCCCCCTGCCCCTGCAGATCACATGCGTGGGCTTGTGCAAGCTCGTGCACTCTGCCATGGAGTGGCCCAAGTCACAGATGCATTGCTCACATGCCAGGATCTCCCTCTCCAGACCGGCCCACGTGCAGGAGCCCTGGGTCTTCAAAGTGTCCTGGCCCCGGTTCCAGTGTGGCTGCCGACACCACATCCAGTTCCGTGTCCTAGAGTCTGTGATGGCCCAGACAGAGGACAGAACCTGCCAGGGTTCAGAGAAGCACAGACTCTTCACCTGCATCTAATTCCTCCCCACACCCTCGACACACAGGTGATCACCGGAGCCTGTGACTTGAACTGCAGCACCACCAGGCGATGGAAGAGTCCCTCCATCCTGAGAAAATTGGAAATTGAGAATCAGGAAGGCGTGTGTGTGTGTGTGTGTGTGTGTGTGTGTGTGTGTGTGTGTGTGTGTGTGTCTGAGGTGCTGGGGTTGGAGCCCAGGGCCTCCCCAGGCTCGGCACGCTCTCTGCCACGCAGCTGCTCCCCCAGCCCGGGGAGGTGGATATTGAATCTGAGGGACCCAGCACAGAGCTGGGGGCTTTGCTCTTGGGATGATAACCACACACTTTTAGGGAACAAGAAGTCAACATATTTTTTTTTTCTCCAAAAGTATGTTTTTGTGATAGTCTCTCAACGCAGGGGTTCTAAAGCTCTGAGATGATCTCTAGTAATAAAGAAGAGGGGGCGGGGAACCAACCCAGTGATGACTGACTCAATGTTAACATGTCAAGAAACTCACCTTTGGGGCCCGACTCACCCTCCTGGCTCCCCGTCACCTAAAGGATCTCCTCATCAACAAGGGCTGACATTCCTCACCCCCTGTCGCCTGTTATCTCTACAGGTTTCCCTGGCGGAAGGTCCCAGTCTCACTTTCCACACGTGCTCAGCTTTAAACCCTGCTCCTCTCCTCCCTGCTGCTCAGGACTCTCCTCCTCTCACCCATTCGTGCTCTGAAACTCTGGAGGAGTTACTTCCACATCCCTCCCACGTACAGGAAGGCCCCTGCTCCAGGCAACAGGCACAAGGTTCACAGAGGGCTTCCTTCCTTCAGGAAGGAGTTCATGGGGCAGCAGGGTGTGCTACAGTCTCTCTAACCTCGGTTATGGAAGTGGCTCCCTCCCCAATATACATCCCATCAGCAGGCGGAGCTGGTGGCCCTCACCAGAGCCTTCACTGTGGCAAAGGGAGCCTCCCTCAGCGTCGACACTGACTCCAGATACGATTTCCACATACTTCTCCCCAGGGAAGGAACTTCAATTGCTAAAGCCCCCTTTATCTCTGATCTCCTTCAGGCCCCAAAGCTTCCCATGGCCATTGGAACTGAGGATGGCAGCTACGCCCACTTCTGCAGTGGGCACTTCCTTCCTGGCCTCTCTCCTTGTCATAGGCCTCTTGCTGATGCTCGCCCCCTGCGTCATTAGATTGATTCCAGACCCAGACTCAAAGGATCTCTAAGTCAACCATGAACCAGCTTCTGTTACAGGACTTCCAACCCCTCACCAACATTGGGACATCCGGAGTCAGCATCCCTGGCACCTCCTGACCCTCACCATTGCCTCAATGACACCCCGAGCCCCTGACAAGGTCCAGGCACGGCCCCTTCCCAGCGTAAGAAATCTATGCCCCTGTCCCTTACGGGGTCCAATAACAAACAAAAAAGGGGGGGAAAGTGAGGTCCTTGCTTAGCATCTGGACGGCCATCTTGACAGCTGCCATCTTAAGAAAAAGTTCTTCTTTCCCACCCAAGGGCCTTTCTGAGAAAGGCTCACCACTCCCTCACACCAACCCCACCCTTCACTGCCCGCCTGAGGACCCGCCCAGCTCTGATCCCTGGGCCTCCCCCATAAAAGTCCTGAACCCCAAGCCTGTCTTGCCTTTGCCTCTCTCTGTCTATGGAGAGATGTCTTGCCCGTCTCCCGGTTCCTCGCTTTCCTTCTCCAGAAGGCACGCGGGCCCTGTCCGTTTAATCCGCATCTCTCCATCCCTCTGCCGATGGACAGTTGTGGCCTGCAGTCAGCCAAGGTCTTTGGCGAGGGACCAGAGGACAGCAGAAGGCCCCCCAAGCCAGGACCACACTTGGTCGGCACAGCACTCTACCCACCACGGTGCCAGCCAGTTCCCGGGGACAAGGAGAAAGGAACAGAAAAGCTGAGCCCCAAAGAAAACAGGGGGAAGATCTCTCCTCTCAAAAACGTCCTGCAGTGGCCCTGGGGTGACCAGAGCCCCAAAGAGGGAATTGTTGGCTTCACAGTAAAACCTACCAAGTTCCTAACTGCACCTGAGAGAGAGGACACCCCTAACAGAAGCACCCAGGCAGCCCACCCCGCTGCCTCAGGAAGGACCAGGAGAAGCTGGGGTCTCTGTGGGAGGAAGGAGAGCCAGGCTGAGGCGCCCATCTCGGGGACCTCTGCCAGCTCCTTTTGGAAGTCTGGGTTATGCTTCTTGAGATGGAGGACAAGAGGCACTTACACAACAGGCGCGTTTTGTAAAAATCAGTTAATGATTGTGTGAGCCAGATGTTCATCACTGTGACCAAAATGCTTGACAAGGACAACTCAGAGAAGGAGAAGTTTATTTGGGGTGCATGGACTCAGAGGTCTCAGAACTTGGCTAACTGACTCCATCGCTGTGGACTTGAAGTGAGGCAGAACATGGCAGAGGGGTGTGGCAGAGAAATCTGCTCAGCTCTAGGTAGGAAGGAAGGAAGGAAGGAAGGAAGGGAGGGAGGGAGGGAGGGAGGGGGGACAAGGAACCAGGGACAGACATAGTCCAAAGGCTTTCCTCCAGTGACCTCCTAGCTCTAGCCACACCCTACCCATCAACAGGTTCCACCCAGTGGCCCATTCACATTAATCCATCTAATGGATTAATCCACCGATTGGGTTATAGCCCTAATAATCCAATCTTTTCACCTCTGAACATTGCTATGTTACCTGACACATGAGCTCTTTGGGGGGATATTTTTAGACTCAAACCATAATGAATATTTGATAAAAAATTAAAACACCATAGAAATTTATTTGGTAAGCAAGTTCCTCAAGGTCATACCCACTAGAGGTAGGCAGTGTCCAGTAAACCCAAAGCTCGGTGTGTTTTCTGTGCATCTGTAACTGCCCCTCACCACCCAAATCACCAAGTAGTTCCTGCCCTGAGAGACACCAAGCTTGAATCAGGAGCATATGCATTCCAAATGAGTTTCCTTCCTGAGTTTAAGAGGGTGTGTAGACAAAAAAGGGGTTTATGCAAAAATGTATCTGACTTTATGAGAGCTTGATAGTGAGAGTTTGTGATCCTCTGGGGTCATTTCAGCCCTATTTTGTATTTTATTTAGAGACAGGGCCTCACTGAGTTGCTTAGTGCTTGTTTTTGCTGAGGCTGGCTTTGAACTCATGATCCTCCAGCCTCAGCCTCCAGAGCTTCTGGGATGACAGGTGCCTGGCAGATTCAGAGGAGGCCTGAGGAGAAGTGGGACATCATGGCAGAGGTTATGCAGGAGGGAAGCTGCTCCTGACAGCCAGGGAGGAGAGGGGAAGGGGAGGGGGGAGGGAGGGGAAGAGAGGAGGGGAGGGAGGGAGAAAGGGGCCGGGAACCAGATCTACCCTTCCAGGCACACCTCTCAGTGACCTGTCCCCAACTAGGTTCCACTTCCTATAGTTTCTGCCATCTTCCCAAAACGCCATCAAATGATTAATCCACCCGTGAACTAATCCGCTGGTTAGGGCGGAACACACGTGATATATCAGTTCCCAAAGCCTCATCTCTGAACGCTGCTGCAGTGGGGAACAGGCTTTTCATACACGATCCTCTGGGGTCATTTCAGATCCAAACCCTAACACACGGCTGTCTATGGCTATGTCTATGTCTGTCTGTCTGTCTCTCTCTCTCTGTATTTATCAAATATCAAAGTGAGCTCTAATAAGATATAACCTATGCTTGTAGAGTTATAGCAAAATGGATCCTACTGTTATGGATAACTAACAAGAGCCACTAAAATAAAAACATAAGACAAGCACAATGAGCTCCGAGACTGCCCAGCCCAGGTGTGAGGATTGCTGGTGCTCAGCAAGTTATCCCCAAACTCAGGGGCTTCAAATAACAGCATGGATCATCTCACAGTTTCTGGTGCAAAACTGCAGGTGTGGCTGGGCCAGGTCTTCCACCAGAGGGTCTCACTCAAGGCTGCTGGCAGAGTTGACCACGTGGCGGGGAGGGAGCCCCTTGCAGGGGGGAGCTGGCAGGCTGGAGCGCCTCCCGGGCTGCTGGACTGAGGCGCTGCATCCTTCACGGGCTGTGGGATGGCCACTCTCAGTTCCTGGGCTCCTGGACCTCTCTTTAAGGCCACTGACTTGCCCCGGAGTGAGCCAGAGAGAACACGTGTGTGCAAGTTGGAAGTGACCGTTTTCTACAGCGGCTTTCAGAAGGGGCACCCCTTGCTTTTCCTGGGTCCTATTTATTAGAAAGACGTTTCCAGGTCCCGGGCCCACGAGTGGAGAGGGGACACGTGAGGAAGGGAGGACCCCGAGGGGGACCGCAGGTAGTCAATGTAGAGGGTGTTGGCCACACTCCGGGACTTGCAGAAATCGAACCTCTCAAGACCTTTTACCTGACTGTGAAACCCCCCGCCCTCGTGGAAGGAACAGAGAGTCCAGTTCCGCCAATTACAGGGTCTCACAAAAGACTCCCTTTAGGATTCTTGCATTTTTAAAAACAGAGTTGTCAATTTTCCTCTACATATTTTGAGAACAAGCACCTAGGCACACACAGATTGAGAACCGTTCTAGCTTTCAACGGTTCTATCGTTTTAGAAGGTCTCAATCTGCTGCTTTAAGGAATGATTATTTTTCCTAACATGCTTTTTTAATAGGCATTTTGATTTTAGCATAGCTATGTTAGTTTTTGTTTGGTTGAGACTTTCACAGTGTATATTTTCTACCTTCCACTTTTAATTTTTCAGCTTTAGGTGTGGATATTTGTAAATAAACAGCCTATAGGTATGTCTAGATTTACTTATGTTAAATGTAACCTGAAGAATATTTGCCTTTTCACTCAAGAATTTGGTCTATTTTTATTTAGTGCGCCTGTAAATATCTTGAGCTACATTCTACCATATCGACAAGGTGTCTGTTATTTGTGCAACTTGTTTATGTTCCTTTTTTCACTCCTTTGAAACTTATTCTGAGTCAGTTAAGTAGTTTCCATATTCTTCCTATGTTAGAGGAAAAATACACACACACACACACACAAACTCTTTGCAAAGTTTTAAGATATGATTGCTGTAAAATTAACCATTTTAAGCGTAGAGTGCCGTGTCTTTCGGTACATCCACCAGGTCATGTGAACCTTACCTGCACAATTCCCCAACATTTCATTGTACCCAAATAAAAGCCTGTCCTGGATGTCCCTCACTCCCTCTCCCAGTGCCAGGCAACCCTTGTTTTCATGAATTTGCCGATTGGGGATATTTCATACAAATAGACTCACCCAATGCACGGCCTTATGTTTCAGGATTCAGCCATGTTGTGGCATGGATCAGGTCTCCATTTCTTTCTATAGACAGACGACGTTCCATTGGGCATATCCATTCATTGTTTATCCATTCGTCAGCCGATGGCAAGTTGGGCTGTTCCACTTTGGAGTTATCATGAATAATGCTGCCATGCACAATTATGTGCAAATATTTGAGCACTTGTTTTCAATGCTCTTGGATATTTAAATATGAGTCAAATTGCAGGATTATAAGGTCTATAAGGTAACCCTGTGTTTACTCTTGGGGAGAACAGCTAAACGGCTTTCTACAGTGGCCACACCTATTTACATTCCTCCCAGCAGGGGAGGAGGATTGCATTTCCCACATCCTCAGGGACACTTGTTACTTCTTATAGCCACCCCATTGGTATGAAGTGGTAAGTTGAGATTTTGATTTTTGTTTTCCTAATGACAGTGAATTTTTTTTTTTTTGTACTAGGGATTGAACCCAGGGGTGCTTAACCACGGAGCCACATCCCCAGCCTTTTAAAATATTTTATTTAGAGACAGGGTCTCCCTGAGTTGCTTAGTGCCTCGCTTTTGCTGAGGCTGTTTTTGAACTTGAGATCCTCCTGTCTCAGCCTCCTGAGCCGCTGGGATCACGTGTGTATGCTGCCACACCTGGTCAAAAGAGTAAATTTTAAGCCAAAGTTAGAATCATCCAGTGTCATTTGCACCCAAGCAGACGTCTGTCTGTTCATTCAGAGACATCGTCAGGATGTTCCCTAGAGGATAGAGAGAGGTCCCCTGGGGTTAGGGTCGAGTCCACTTTTCCCCTGTTGCTAAGCAGTTGGGGGATTAGTTATGTGTGTGTGTGTGTGTGTGTGTGTGTGTGTGTGTGTGAGAGAGAGAGAGAGAGAGAGAGAGAGAGAGAGAGAGAGAGAGAGAGGGGTGTACTGGGAATTGAACCCAGGGCTGCTCTACCACTGAGCTACACCCCCAGCCCTTTTTAATTTTTTGAGGTTGATCTCACTAAATTGCTGAGGCTGGCCTCAAACTTGCAATCCTCCTACCCCAGCCTCCCGAGAGTCTGGGGTTATAGGTGTGTGCCACTGTGCCTGGCTGTGGTTAATTTTTAAATGCTAGTTAGTATTGGGAAGGCTTGCTGGACTTGCCCAGTTCCTCCAGATGTGGAAATAGCTTGCTGAACATTACAGTTCTCTGGCGTGTCCAACTTCCACTTATAAACAGTCCTAAATCCTGAGCCACCTAAAACCTCAGACCACCCACCCTGCCCCACAGCACCACCAGGTCTGCCCCTGTAGAACCGTAGGCCCAGGGAGTGCCAGATGGGCTGCCCTTCCTCTGCGGGGCACTGACGAGACGAGCTGCTGGCCCTGGGTCAAGGTCTCAGGATGCCTGGATCCCAGACCAGAGGCTGTGTATGATTTGATCAGTCTTGTGTGGCCAGGGTGTCCAGTGTTCTCAAAGCTCTCCCAGTGATCCTAACGTGCAACCCAGATCCACAAGCCCTGCTCCCATGAGCAAGGTCCCTTTTATTTTGATCTGATTTTGGTGGGCGAGTGTGAAGAGCACATTTTTCCCGGGTTCGCATCACCAACAGGCTGTGTGATGACGGGAAAGTGGCCTGACCCTTCTGGGCCTCAGTTTTCTCACAAGTTACACGGGTGCTTTCCATGTCCACTAAGTCCTGGGTTGCTCCCCAGGACCTCTGACCGTGCCCTGAGGGTCTCCTTTCTCCTGCAGGGAAGCCTACCCCAGCTTCCACCTGGCATGTTCTGGAGGCTCAGAGACGCCTTCCCATCTGTTTGCCGGGGGCACAAACTTGGGGATAGCGTCAGAAGTCTCAGAAGTTGCCTGTGCTCTGGGACAGAGGGACACGGGCAGGGACAAGTTGGTCAAGAAGACACAGGTCAGTAACAGGCCACCCAATGGGTGCAGGGGGTGTGGTCCAGGGGGAGTCGATGGGACTGGCTTCCTGGGGCAGTGACAGACCCAGCCGAGGGAGCAGGGGGTCCGTCCATGGCACTATTTAGTAGGTGAATCGTGCAACACACTCTTCACCACCTGGGAGAAGCTGTAACATCTGCTCATAGGCGTGCGAGACAGCAGCGTGCAAGCGGGTTGGAGCCTCTGATGCTGCCCATCAAGAGGGCATTTGCATGCTGGCCCGGCCCTCTGCACACCCCGCGGTCACCCTTGGCCAAGGGTGGGAGGAGCCATGCAGTGGCGTAGACAGCCACCCCTTACCTGGACTTCCCTCCCAGGCCTTCCAAACTCTGGTTCTTTTCCTTAGTCCTCTCTAGTCTTGCCAGTGATGTCATAAACGGAGTCAGTTTATCAAGACTGATTTTTGGTACTGGGAATTGAACCCAGGGGTGCTCAACCACTGAGTCACATCCCCAGCCCCTCCAGTCCCTCCAGCCCCTGCCTTTTTAAAAAACAGAGTCTTGCTAAATTGCTTAGGGCCCAAGTAGCTGAGGCTGGCTCTGAACCTACAATCCTCCTGCCCCAGACTCCTGAGCCACTGTGATTACAGGTGTGTACCACTGCACCCAGCTCGAGACTTTTTGAGAGCTCTCATTTGATACATTATATATGAACATACCTCGTGTTCTCTATAAAATGTCCTGTTAACGTTTTGTCACTATAATGGAGTACTTGAGGGAATTGACTTACAAGGAGAAAAGGTTCATTTTGGTTCCCAGTTTTGGAGATTCCAGTCCAGAATGGGGTGTGCACGTGGCTTTGGATCTCTGGCAGGGCACGCTGGAGGGCCCTGGCAGGGTGCATGTGATGAAGCAATTCCCTCTGAGGTCACACCCACAGTGCCCTAAAAACCTCCCACGTAGCCCCACCTTCTGAAAGTCTCACCACTCCCCCACAGCACCCCCCTGGGGACCACGTCTTTAACACTGGACTTTTCTGGGGGGATATTCAGGATCCCCATGATGCGGACTCTCAAAAAATTAAACGTGCCAATGCACCAAGTATTTAGAAGAGAGCTGGGCACGTGCTGCCACACTACTGTCACCCTTGTCTCAGCTGAAGTCCTGAGTGGCACTAGTGGTCTCCAGACCCTCTGCTTCTGGGGTGAAGGGGACTGAGCAGTCTTTAAACCAGGGAAACACCAAGGGAAGAGGACCTAATAGACACCAGAGCATCGTCTGGTTTTGGTGCATCTCTCTTTAAGGTTTTAAAAACATATCGTTGCTGTCTTCAGTATATTATTTTATAAATACTCCATTCTTTTTTCTTCCTTCCTTTTTGTACTAGGGATTGTACCCAGGGGTGCTTAACCACTGAGCCACGTCCCCAGTCCTTTTTAATTTTTTGAGACAGGTTCTCACTAAGCTGCTTAGGGCTTCACTCAATGGCAACCTCCTGCCTCAGCCTCCCCAGTCGCTGGGCCGGCAGGTGTGTGCCACCAGGTGGGGCTCCGTCCTTTTTCAGTAGCTGGGTATTCCATCGGGTGGTCGTTACCCACAGCTGTGATCACCCTGTGAGCTGAAACTGCACTCACCACCCGTAACCCGAGGCACGCTGCAGGGTGCTGGTGGTTTCCCTGGTGCCTGCTGAGCTGACTGAAAGCTGCCACTGCCCAGCTTCACAAGAGCATTAGACCACATAGACTCAAAAGTCAAAGTACAGTTTCTACTGGCTGTGTATTGTCTTTGCACCATCATGAAGCTGCAAAACCAGAAGTCGAACCACTTCCAGTCAGGAAACGTCTGGAATTACTTAATCAAAACCCTATTGATGGACACATGGGCTGTTCCTAACTTTTCCCCATTAGGCACCATCCTGAGATGAACGGAACTGCATATGGACCTCTCTTCTCACATTTCCAGTAAGAATTTATTCCTTAAGGTGATTTGTATTTAAGGAATTTATTCCTTACAAATGGAATTGCTGGGTCCAGGTTTTCAGTGATCTATTTTGACAGCGACCGTCCAATTCTATAAAATTGTACCGATTTAGACTTCCAATATCAAAGTCTGCATTTCCTTCCACCCTCCCCGACTGGGTGCGAATCTCAGAACTTCACCCAAGTTGACAGTGTTCCTCCAAGTGCCTCAGAGAAGGGCGGATGGGGCCTGGACCAGCCACGTCCAGGCTGATGGAGCCAGATTCCTACCCCGAGAATCTACTGGGTGAGTTCCCCAGTGGTCAATTCTAGAAAGCAGACAGAACCAGGGGTCGTTACTGGAATTCGGGTTTGCCACACTGACCTGGCCCAAGTCTGGTCTTATCCCTGACAGATTACCTTTGTGACTCAGGTCCAATGTTAAAAAGGGAAGCTTCCTTATCTCTAAGACAGGAACGAAAATACCTGCACTGCAGGTGTGGGTACAGAAGAAATCAGTCACAGAGCCAAATCACAGAACTTATGTCTGATATGACATAAATGTATGACGTTGACAGACCTAAGCAACATATTTTAAGAATATTTTCTTGGATAGAGAAGCAGGCAGTGGTCCCTGGCTGGGGCGGGGGTAGGGCTTTGGAAGGATCTGACTGGTTGTATCCTATTTCCTGCCTGGTGGAGAGTTACACAGGTATATTCATCCCACTAAACTGCACAGACGTTTTAGTACATTTGTCTATTTCACAGAAAAGATCGGAGAAGACATCTCAGGAAAAACCTTTGCAAGTGAAGAATCACAGAAACATTTCAAATGTGTTAAGAAATATTAGTTTTATTTAACCAGTTTTCACAGCTGAATATTTATTCTATAAAAACTTTACAGATTGTACAGTTTATATATAGTTCAAACTACTGAACAAAAAGTAGGTCCCACAGATGCAAAAATACTGTACCAATCAATCCAAGTAAAGGCAGATTTACACACTGTACAGTTCTCCGCGTGGCTGGGGCGGGGGTCAGTTCTAAGTATAAACTTCAAAACTGTACAAAAATAAGGTTTTGATTTTATTTCATTCTTCATACATTCAATATGATTGCAAGCCCAGAAGCCTTACTACTAACAGGCGTCTGTCGTCAGGAATCAGTCCCCACTCCTGAAAGGAATGCGCGTCCCCGTCCACACAGGGCACTCTGGGACACTGAACTGTATTCAGGATGTGGTGGAGACATAAAAGCAGAGACCAAGAACATTAAATGTTGAATATAAGGTAGTTCTTTCTTGTTTGGAAAGGAGTTTCTGTATTTAATAGTGTGCCAAAAGAATTTTAACTTATTAAATAAAATATATTCTAAGTGAACCTAAAAATTACACTTTATAAACATAAAAATACTTTTTTTTTTGGTGTAATTCAGTCATATCTGCAGATAGAAAACCAAAAACTGTATATAACAGAGTGTTTCTCACCCAGCAACAAGAAGTGCTTATGTAGTTATTTTCCCAAAGGGTCAGAGGAACTATTTAAAACCCACTAAGACTAACTCATAACTTAGATACTCATACTGAGGCTATTCAGTGACTCACTAATACTGTAAAACAAGCTTTCTTGGAGAGAGTGGTTTCTTCATGTTAACTGGGTAAGAACTAGGCATAAGAAGAAAGAAGAATCAATCAACATCTCAGCATAAATCCTAAGTGCATGTTTATGTCTTTCAGCGGAACTACTTTTCCTTAAAGGTAAGTCTTACTTTTGATTTAGAATTTTCCATCTCTGAGGTATCTGTACCTCTCCCCTTGGAGACAAAGGAATGTCTCAGGTCTTTTTGTATCTCTATTTGGGGGAGGGGGAGATGAGGTTGGCTAATACCCCGTTAGATTCTGTGTTCGAGAAGGAAAATTGTAAAAAAATGAGGGAAATAAACATTATTCCAGACTTTCTATCACCCCAAATGAATACAACACAATTCTTCTTTTATACAGTACTAGCCAAAGAAAACAAAAGTTAGAGCGTCCAAGAGCAGCCTAGTGCTCTCCATTATACTTTTATACTCGTGAGTATATAAGTATAAAATAATGACGTTTGCACAAAGGAGCTTTGTAGTTATTTATTTGAAAGTTACAGTACTTAAAAACTCCTCGATAATAAATAGCCTGGATGTTCCCAGCCCTGCTTCTAACGTGTGCTACAGGTAAACTTGCTTCAGGCTGTGAGGATGGATCCTGGCAACTGGGAGCCGCCGATGTCCTGCTCAGACCAGTTTCAGTGTTGCTGGCACGCGGCCTGCTGATCAAAACTCATCGATTTTCCTCTGTAAGTACTTTAACATGGAGTCCATGCCCTGGGCAGAGCCCCAGATTTTCTTCAGCACTTCACACTCCCTCTCATTGGCCTGCTCCAACTCCATCTTCATGTTACAGCGCACGAGGGCCTTGGACTCCTCCAGCACCTGCAGCGGGCAGCAGGGGGCAAGTTAGCATGCTGACCTCCGTGGGCACTGGCCCTGCGTCCCCACCTGGGGAGACCGTCAAGCCTGAGCCACCACTTACAAGAGCCAGCAGCCCCACCTCCAGGGCCCCCACACACGTCAGGACAGCTGGCCTCTGAACCTGTGGGTTCCACATCTGTGGACTCTATCAACACTGCACTGAAAATATTTGGAAAAATCAGTGTCTGTGTTGAACATGTACAGACTTTTTCTTGTCTCAATAATAAAGATATAAAACACCGACCAAAGTAGTATTCACAGTGCATTAGGCTTTATAGAAGGCAAATACCCAGGTGTTTTTATATAGGGGACTTGAGCAGGCAAGGAGTTTGGTATGGGGAGGCCTGGAACCACTCCCTGTGGAAGGAGGGTGACTCTACTGCACTACTGTTATGGGCAGGTGTGGACCCCTGAACTGGATGTCCACTCCCTTGATACTTGAGAAAACTTTGAGAACACCTGTTGAGCGCATTTTCTAAACAAAGTTTAATTTTAATTATGGAGGTTGCTCAGATGTCTGGGCAGGTTTAGATGAGAGTTTTGGCAGTTAACATTTCATCCTATAATGTGTTAAATGCAATTTGTTAGAAGACCATTATTCAGCACATTTATTAAACAAACAAACAAACAAAAAAAACATAGGCTCACCGAGTGCAGGGGACACTAAGTGTGACTACATGAGAGGGCTTCACCAGCAGGAAAGGACGGTATCAGTGCTGGTTGTGGTGAACATTCAGTGGACACCTTAAATTACTAATTCCAAATGAAGTCTACTCCTTTAATTTGGGGGGATATTCATGGGGGGACCAGGTGCACAGGTCTGGGGAGACAGCACCCATGTGGTCTGTCAGTACTGGGCTTCAAGGTGGCTGTGTTGCGGTGTGGGGACTCAGGACATACTGTCACCTGTGATCTCTCAAGTAACAGGTGAAAGAACCAACTGGACGTACCACTGGGTTACATGAGGCCAGTTCCTTGATCCGAACCATGACTTCCTGGGTGAAGGTCCCCGGCCAAAACACCTGGGAGACCAAGCCTTTGCCACAAGCCTCCTGTGCGGTCAGCTTCCGCCCACTGAGCAACATTTCATTTGCCTGAAACAAGAAGCGTTGACGGGGTGTGACACTGGGGAGAAGGCAGCAGGGGAGACCCATCCCCAGAACCCACCCCTCAAAATCCAAACTGAGATGGAGGTTTAAAAACGCCAGAATCTGCCGTGTCCTCCAGGGGCCACCATGAATAAACCCCGGGCGAGGGCACCATGAGTGGGGCCTACTGGGAGAGCGGGGTCACCTCAGAGAGTCCCTAAGACCAATTCTGGGGAAGTGAGCCCTAAGTAAGGTTAGGTGATTCAGAACCCAGGACCTGAGCCAGGACTAGGCCAACGTGGTGGCCTCTTCTCCAGACACAGAGCCAACGTTTTGGTGGCAGTGTGCTGTGGGTTGAAGCTTTGAAGGCCATACTGCCACCTGGATATTAAAATGCGAAATGATCTAGGCAGGACCCTAGGTGTCCAAAATCACTGTGGTCTGTATAAGAGGGCGAACCCACTGGACAAAGCTAACATTTGCTTGTTTAAAAAACCCACATGTACAATTGACACTGATTTTGTCCTGGATTCCAGGTCACTTTTCAGGTGCCTGGAGACTGTGTGTGGATCGGCTCACACTGTGACAGGTAAGAAGGGAAGGATGCACCTGACGGGCTTTGGAGTGGCCTAACATGACAACTGCCTGCCCATGGTCACCCCGAGATGACCCCTTCCCCGGTTGGGAAGAAGACCTGACCACGAGCGAAGTCATCTCAGGAAGGCCTGCAGTCACTGAGTGTGTCCCCCGTGGGCACAGCCAGTGTGGGCTGGTCTGCCCCTTCAGCAGAGGGGCAGAAGACTCGGGGACGGGCTCCTGGCGAGATAGTCTGCCAGGTCCTCAGTCATCTCCCAAAGTGCAGCCTGCTCTACGGCTCAGTCTTGGGGCGAAGCTGTGATGTGTGAAGAGTGCTCAGCCCCGGTGCAGTGAACAGCTCCCTAACGTGGCACGACCCCACTGCTGCCCGTGAAGACAGCTTTTCTCCAGGCAGACTCCAGGGCAGCGAGGAAGGAAGCCGGAACGGGACCCGGGTGGCAAGCTCCGTGATGCGCCCCAGGGTGACCGACCGTTGCTTTCCTGGAATTTGTCTCAGTATACAGTGAAGACAACACCACCACTCAATCCCTTGGTCAAGGAAGATGATGTTCTCCAACAAGACCCACCTGAACCAGAGCCTGAGCTAGGCCTCCCATACCCATTCTCCTCCATCCTTCCCACGCTACTTCCTGCCCTTTCGGGCCAGTGGGCAGCCCTCCCACGGCTGCCTTCCCCAGTCCCCCTTTTCCTGGTTCTCTGGACCTGGGCCCGCCAATCAGAACTGCCCTCCCCTCCTGCAAACAAATTGTCCTGGGGGTCGGTCTGCCTCCTGAGCCCAGCCGGCTCTGCACTGCAGACCGTGAAACCCTAGCTTTCTCTAGTCTGGACGGCTGGATGTGCCGGACATCGAAGGGCATTTCTGAATTTAGCCAAGAGTATCAACGTTGGGGCTGACCCTGGTGGCTTCACATAGGCAACGGTTCACTCGGTCATCAAAACCACCAAGCAACCATTAAGAGAAAACGGTTCTTGTCAGATATGCAGGACTAATAGACTCCATCTGAATCAAATAACAGACTTGCAAAGATGTGGTCTCTGGGCAATTCACTAGCTGTGGACTGAACATGAGGCCCTGGGAGATGACCCACAGAAACAACTCACGTGGTCAGAACTGTCCAAATGTCTAGAAGTCATCGGGTAAGACCCGGGCCTGAGGGGAAGTGCTGGAGGACAGTGAATCAGGCCTCGGCCAAAAGGCGACATCAAGAGCCACAAGGGAGGGCTGGGGGGGCGTGTCTGGGTTTCGAGCTATAAGGGTAGCTGTGGCTGGGGTTCTGCCACTCACTCCTGGGGCCGCCATCTCTAAATGCCCCAGGAGGGCAGCTCTTGTTGGTGAACTCAGGGAAGGACATGGCCATTGACTGGGCACTTCTCCAGCCAAACGCCCCTTGAGGACTCAGTGGTCCAAGTTCACAAGTGGGGCCTGTTTGTGGGCCCGGGTCCTTCTTTGTGCTCTCCTCAGCCGAGACTCTGTGCCAGTCACAAAGTCCGCAACTGCCCCGAGCATGTAGGCTCCTGGGGATGGGATAGAGGGGTCTGAGGCTGGCCTGTGACCTTGCAGAGTGTCTGGAGTACAGCAGGCACTCAGTGAATGTCTCCTGGGGACAAGGAGGGTGACCCATAGAATGGCCTCCTGAGCTAACTGCCATGGTGTGGCTGGACCTGTGGCTAAGGGTCATCTCCCCAGCGGTGGATGGAGGGCTCCCAGCTAGCTTCATGGTCACGTGATCCCCTGTGTATCCCCAGTCTTGCCTCAGATACACCCAAAGTTCAAAAAAGGAAGTGCATCATTTCAACAAGAGCTACCCCATATGTGCCACCAACACCACTTATTTACTTTTTGCAGAGGTTCAAATACTCTGCCTGAAATGTGATGGATTTGCAGGTGTGAAGGGTAGGATCCTCCCCCTTGCTCACAGCAGTTTCTCTCTGGGCTCTGGAGTCATTCGGGGATGGTATAACTTTGGTGTGGGGGCTGCCGTGTGTGTTGGAGGAGGCTGGGCAGCTCTCCTGGCCTCTACTGATCAGCATCTCCTCAGTTGGGACAACCAAGACAACGTTTCCAGACAGACATTGCCCCAGGCCCTGGGGTGAGCAAAGTTGCCCCAGGTACACTCTAGGGGAACCAAATGTATCCATTTGTCAAGACCTGTCCAGTGGGAAAGACAACTGACCTAGATTTGTATATGACTTGGCCAAATTCAAGCCATCTACAAGTCTTGCCAAGCAGTGAATACCAAGACCCCCATCGCCAAGCAGCACGTGGCCCAAGGGCTCCACTTCCAAAATGCCTTTGCCCAAAAGGTGCCTGATGTCCATTCTGCCTATTTCCCCCAGATCTGCCCTTCCCATGCACCTGCACCTCACAAATATTCTCAGGTCCTACAACAGGACAGAACAGAATCCTCAGACTTCAATCTCTATAGAGAAACCCAAAATGAGCTTATTCACATGACGTTATTGTTGATAAGGATTCTCTATGCCAGGATTATTATGAAACCACCTATCCACAGTGAGAACTCACTCAAAGAAATTGTAGTGATGACTTAAACCTGGAACCAGGCAGCGGCAGGTAGGTGCAGCCTGGTGATGCGGACAAGACGGACAACACAGATGACCTTCATGTGGTTAGCATGGAGCACGCCCTGGGGTGGACAAAAACACGCCCCCAGCCTGGGAAATGCTGGCTGCCCAGCTGCTGGGAGAAGGTCAGCAGGCAACTGAGAGCTTCCAGATGGCCTCACCCATGGACTGGCCCTTCCTGGGACTGCTACTGTAGCCAGGTGTGGTGGGGGCACCTGGAGTAACCATGAGGCCATGTAGGCCCCAGAGCTGCAGGGGCTGGACAAGGCTTTGCCAGGGCTGCACCCCAGCTTTGCCCTCTGCCCAACCCTGCTTCCTCCTGTCCTTCCTCCGGCGATGACACCAAACTCACCAAATCCCACTTGTAAAACTCCATCTCAGCTTCCAGAGAAGTGAACTTGTGGCAGGTGGGAATAGAATGAACGCGGGGGAGGGACTCGGGGGCTGGATGGCTTCCTGTTGGCTGGCAAGGAGGCCCGATGCTGGGCCAGGCAGAGTACCAATGGTGCCCGCACAGGGCCCTCAACGTGTTCCCGCCCAAGGTAGGTCTGTTAGGGAACCACAGAACGTGGCATGGGACCTCTGGGAGGATGTCCTCCAAGCCCTGAACTTCAGACTCCTCTGACCCTGTGTGTCCACAGAATGGTCCAACTGTCCCCACTAACAGCATGCTGCCCTGCTTGAAGGCAATGTGGGTTCACTCTCAAGACAATACTGAGACCTGTCCCTTCCTCCACAAACTGAGACCCCTAAGACCTGTCCCATCCTCTCTCAGGTGTCAGGCCTGTAACTTGTCTCCTCCCTGAGAGTAATCGTAGGGCCAGCCAGAAGGTACCGGTGGGGGCAGTGGAAGACTTGTGGGTCTCATTCTAAGGGCATATGGCCCAGGGCCTGACAGGAGGAGTCAATGGGGGTCACCTCACTCCTGGATGGTTTTGAGAGTGGGGACTCACTCTGAGCAGAGCAGGAGGGCCAGGACAGCTGTGGCTGACAGTGGAGGGGGTGGGATTGGACGTCAGTGGAAGAGCCAGGGGGAGGACCACAGGATAGTTCTCGACGCCCTGGAGCAAGGTGGTGCTAGTCTCAAAAGGGAAGGATGTGCCTGCTGTGCTGGCTGGGACTTGTTAGAGTGTGTGGCCATGGGGCACCAAACGAACACAAGTCAGAAACGTCCATCATGAGCTGAGTCACACCAGACCCACAGGTGTGAGGCCAGGCAGGGCCAGTGGTAGGCGCAGGCTCCCACATTTGCTGCACAGGTGTCCTGCCTTAGCCCATACCCGTGGCCACCTGGGAATTCCCTTTGACTATGCGTAGTCAGTGTGTGGGTGTGCAAGTCAAAAGAGGGGACAGCAACTTGACTGAGGCCTTACAGAACTGTGATGAGGGGAGACGCTACCAAGTGGGGGGTGCACCTGGGCACGCGTCTGGAGCAGCAGCAGGAGATCCAGTTAGGACACTGATCCCCAGCAGGGGTGGGTAGCCTGGCTGGCTGGCTGGACTGTCGTCCTGACTGCAGCCATCCCCGTGAGGACCTGACAGCCCTATGAACTGAGTGAGGGATGGTTTCCACAGCATGGACCCGGATGGCCAAGGTGATTTTAGCTACTGCTGCCTCCAAGTCCAGCCTGCACAGCACTGTTCTCAGAAGTGCACTCAGTTGGCACCTGGTGGTGCCAATGGGAATGTCCTACCCCTGCCCCCAGTGCTGCCTGGTAATAGCAGGCCCTCAGGGCTGAGGCTTAGGGAGGGTCTAGTCCACCAGCACAGGGTGCCACAGAGCATTATGCCCGACCAGAAGACCCCCCTAGTGGTGGGGGACTTACGGGAGGGGGCCAGGACCACAGGGCCATCTGGCTGAGCCACACACAGCACCTACAGAAGCTGTGGCCTGATGGAGGGTCCACAGGCCAGGGGCAGGCAGAGCACCAAGGTGGCAGTGTGTTCCCTGGGCACAGGACTGTTTTCTGACTCGTGGTGCTTACAGCGCACCCAACACCTGCTACAGGTCGTGTCCCTAGCTGGAAGGATGCACGGCCTGGGGCAAAGGTGAAACAGGACACTTTAGGTCCTGCCCTGCCCAGTGGTACCACTCTGGCTTGAGCAGTGCAAGGTGACCAGGCCTGGGCCCATTAGGAATGACACCGGCAGAATGTGGTGAGGGCACATCTAGCCAAGAAGCAGGATGGCCAAGGCCAGAGTGGCAGCGGGCTGCTGCTTGTTCTAAGGAGGAGCTTCCTCCTCCTCCCGGGGATTTTTTTGGGGGTGGGGTAGTATTCTACTTTTGGAACACATTTAGGCTTATGGAAACATTATCAAAACGTGTAGGAGTTCCCATTAGCTGGCCCAGGCCTTCCTACATTAACAGGTACCTACCTGTTAGGAGGAGCAAACCCAGGGCATCACCACTAACATCACACGACTCACCTACACCACTCTGGCCAGTTTCCCTACTCAACCATTTTTCTGACCTGGGATCCCAGGACTGCTTTGAGCTGTCACATCCCTGTCCTCCTGGGTACAACGGTCCACAAGCCTCAGTGTCTCTATGCCTCTGACACTTCTCAGGAGCACGGCTCAGTGCCGCAGACTGCCCCATGGCCCGGGTCTGTCGGGTTTTCCTGGTGACTAGACTGAGCAGTGCACTTTGGCGCAGTCCTGTGACGGAAGCTGTGCCATCGCAGGTGTCAGGCCTGGTGCACTGAGGGCCACAGGCCTGGTGGTGCACTCTGACCACCAGTCTCTCCTCTGAAAAGCTCTTCTTCTCACAGCCCATAACGAGAGGGTGCAAATGTCCTTTTCCTCCCTCAGGCTCCCACTCACTCAGTTTGATAATCTTGGACAGTTATTAGCGTCTGACCTCGTCCTCTATGACTGCACTGGGAAGAGGGGGATCCCGGCAGCAGTGGGCTGGACTGTGTTGGGTGGGAGATGTGCCACTGTGACACCCAAGGGAGGTCTTGCCTCCTCTGCGGGCAATGCCACCAGCCGGCAGCCATTGGCCTCTGTGGGGACTCCCTCAGCTGCAGAGCCACCCTGTCCATGGGCACACACTCTTCCCAAGCATCCCCTAGACGACAATCATAGACACAAAGGAAGCAGCCTGGCTGTCCACCTGGGCACTGGGACAGACCACATGGGCTCCAGAGCCCCTGGGTGTGGCAGAGCTGCAGTCCCATGTCCTCCTTGTCTCTCAACAGGTGCCCACTGGTCGCCTCCAATTTGTCAGCTTCTGGGGAAGCACACCAGTGGCACTGCCCCTTGCCCTAATTCAAGGACCAAGGAAGGAGGTACGTGTGTCACTGTGTTACTGCTCAAGGAATCAAAAGCTACCAAACACGCGCTATAGTGGGTTTGTTCACAGTTAAAAAAATCAAACTAAAATCATGTGGGAAACCCCCTCTTTTATTCTTTGCAACTATGCTCCCCCATTGCTTTCCTGACAAGTGCAAGGTTTATGGGTTATTAGGTAAAGACGTTTTCAGTTGTAAACCCTGTTGTCTGGCTTACACCTGGGGAATTATCAGTGTTGGTTATGCAAAGTTGAAGGCTTCTATATGAATGGGTCCTTCTCTAGAGAAGGATGCAAAATAGTATCATAATGTCCCACGAACCAATCTCTCTTACAAATGTATTTGATGGACAGTTCCCACAGAATGACACACTGTATTTTGAGAAAAACAACAACCACACTAAATTTTTTCAGGACAATTTCTAGAATGATCTTTTTTTTTTTTTAAAGGTACTCACAGATGCTCCTCCCATAATCTTGGGAAACATAACGGTAGAACAGCCATCTGGACTCTGTCCGAAGGTAGTATAGGGTGTTTGAAACCAAGCCTTTTCGTTAGCCCAAACCACATCACAAAGAGGCAATATGGATGCTCCTAGTCCAATGGCAGGGCCATTTACTGCTACAATAATAGGCTTCTTAAACTGAATGAAAGTATTCACGAAGTTTCTAAAATAAAAAATAAATGGGGAATTACTCAAAACATTGCATATTTGAGCAGATGAAAAAAAAATCTATTATGGAACTCAGTTTTTACCAAGATGTAAACTCTGTGGAAATCATTATAAGCTGAGATTTGTTGAAGGCCCTCTCCCAGAAGTTGTGAACTGCGGACGTAAAGGCTGAACAAGAGCCGGGACACAACCCAGGGGGCAGCTCCTTAGTCACCTGGGAACCACAGATTCGTCCTGAACTTGGACTGAACTAGACTGAGTGAGTGGCCTGGGGTGTGTGGAAGCAGGATGGCTCAGACACCAGACCAGAAAACAAGAACCGCAGGTCCAGCAGGCACACGGCCACACCCCCTGCTGACCCTTAGCAGACTCCACTTGGCAGCAACTCAAGGAGAGCAAGACCAGGAGTGGGATGGCCGCCGCAGAGCAGGCAGATTTTATTAAAGAGTCAACCCTGCTTTAGGACCTGGACGGAAAAGTAAGCTGCTTTTCAATTTGGGGAGACGGTGTCAGACCATATTGGGAATGAGCATGTTCCTCCCAATCCCAGAGGCTACGCTGAGAAGTTGTTTCTTATTATGACTTAACACAGTGGAGAAAAGGGTAAACGCACACCAAAATGAATTCAAGATAATCCCTTTAAGGCAGTTCAGGTTCTAGATTAGAAATGCACAATAAAGAGAGCTTTCACACTGGATGGATTCTAAACCTGAACCCCTTGTTAGAACTGAAAATAGCCATCTGATGCGCTCTATAATTCAGCAATTTAAAAAGCTGGAGCAATCTGTTCAGATTTCTGAAAATCATACTCAGCATGCATGAACAGTGCTCCCACCCCCAATACTGGCAGGATGAGTGGTATTTTTTTGGAGGGGGCAGGTTGGGGAGGCGAGGAGGGTGGGCATGTGCAGGAGTACATGTGGAGACCAAGGCAAGGAGGGGTTACAGAGCCAAGGAGCTTGTTAAGCTCTAGTCACTGCAAGACCCCCAAGATTTGTGGGATCTTTGCATTGAGCAAGAATTCAGTTCATTCAAATGAATGAGCTGCACTAAGACTTGCTAAGTGAGAAGACCTGAGGCATTGTTGCGAAGATTACGTGGGGTCTAATGGTACAAAGAGGGTCAGGACACCTCTTAGCCAGGCTCTTGAGATGAGCCTGGAGGGTCTACGAGAAGCTACTTCAGCTGTGCTGCTGTTTGAGGCTTTTGGGTCAATGACGCGAGATGGAAAGTCATTTCTACCCTCAGTTACTGTTGCCCCTTGGAAAGAGCTGCTGACTTGCCCCCATGATATGGAGCAGATGCTCCTAAGATATGTCTCCTTCAATGCCCGGAGTAGCTCCATTTACAGGCTCAGGTGGAGTACAACATTCCAGTTGACATTTGGGAACCACCAGGGTTGGCAGTGACATGAAAAGGACCATCAAAACCAGGGTAATCATAAAATGATTCTGTAGAGAAATGGTAAGAGGAACTAATTACTTCAAAAACCCTGCTTCTAAGGAGACGAAGAAAAATGAGAACTGGGATTTTAGCGACCTGTTGAATTTTTTGCAATTGAAATTTTATTTTGATTTTTGCCTGCAATAACAAATTCAACTGAAACCGAAGGCTCTTTTTAGGAGGGGACTGAATTCACCAGCACACTCTAGAGCAAAGATTTTCTCTTCTCAGAGGAAACTGGCCATTTTGATATGTGAGCTCCACAATACCAGAAAAAAACATGGTCTGCCCAGAAAATTGTGTTGTCAACAAAACTCTTCTAGAAATGCTGTGTCTAACAGAAACTTCTCAGAGCCACTGAGAACTCAGCCTTGTGACTACAACTCCCCAGGGGTAGGGAGTGGGGACGGCCCTCAGCAGCGTGCATCAAAGGAGACCAACGCTTGTGCTGGGTGTAAAGCAAGTATATTCAAAACTAAAAACAAAACACACAAGTGTGTGAAATGCAACATTTAACTGAGTTAAAGGCTATGCTGGGGACGGAAGGGAAGGAAAAGAGATGCCATAACATTAGTTTTAAAGATTTATAATTAAGTACATTTACCAATGTATAAACATCAAAAAGCTAGATATTCACCTAAGGTAAGAGACCAGGGATTGTTTGGGGAAAAGAGGCCAAGAGGGTTTCAATGGCTAGTCCCTGCCATTTCTCAGCTGAGCTATTCATAAAATTCCTGAAACTGGAAAGAGTGAATGGGGACGAGGTCAAGATCGGGTGGTTTACCCCTCCTTTGTTCCCTCTCCTGTCCTCTAATCTGGGGACAGAGCCCCTCCTCTTGGGCTCCCTCCTTGGTGGGGCGAGACACCTAGCTCCTGGAGAGAGGAAGCTCCTTCCTTACCCACCACCTGAAAGGAAGGTACTGTTCCTGCAGGCTTCAAAAGCCTAATGACATAAATGGATTCCTGGTCATTCTGTGTTTATCACTAAAGAGCTGGACACTTTATGACAATGAATCTGCAAACTGGTTATCACCAACAATTCCAATAATGGAATTAGCTACCTGGCAATCTAATGTTTAGTCCAATCTTCTTCTTTTGGCATTGCTATGATGAGGTCCTTTCAAAGTTTTAAGAAATTTGAGATAAGACACATAGAAACAACAACAATATATATTTTATACATACACACACACACACACACATATACACATATATACGTATGTATATATACACAGTAAGAATTTATGTGTATAAGCCAATTTTGCACATATAAGAATTAATTTAAATGCAAATGACCAAGAGAAAGGATAAGTGAATGTGGTGTAACTAATTGTTTTTCTGATCCTGCCAGAGTATATTAAGAAAAATTGGCATGGTCAAAAATGTATTCACTTAGAGTAAAACCAAGCAGGTTTCCTGGAAGTAGGGTTTGGCTTTCGCAGAACACCAATTCAGCACTTTGTGGGGAGCAAGGAGAGCAGAACGGAGTGGGGAGGGTTGGGAGCAGAAATGGGAGTGGAGGCTCAAGAAATTAAACACTGAAAGTCATCTAGAAGTCCAAGAAATGAGATCTCCAAATCTGTCTGGACCTGTCTTTTCTTTTTTCTACTAGTCCCAATGTCACAAGCTGTGGCCTCTGCCAAGGGCAATGCCACACTGGAGGAAGCAGTGGGCCGAATGGCAGAGACTCAGTGGCACTCAGGGCAGCGCCACATGGGAGAGCGTCCCTGCGGCTCCAAAGGCACTGGAGGACAAACCTCATTTTCTCACTGCAGCAGAGCCACCCAAAAGCACAGTACTAAGTGTGAATTCAGTGTGATCTCGAAGAAAATAGTCATCATGGGAGGCATAAGGAGTCCTTAATTCATGCAATTCACCCGGGCGGGGGTGTGTGTGTGTGCTGGTAGTGAGGGTTAGCTGCAAGTAGTCACAGAGGTTCTGGGGCTCTGCCAGGAGAATTGTGCACATCAATCAAGAAGTATAATTCAAATTAAATAATCTAGTACTATACCATAAATCTGAAATTATTTAGGAGGCCAGAAATAATACTTACATTATAAAATTTCAAGCTATTTCTGAAAACAAAAACAAAAAACTATCATGATAGCCTGAAGATGGCAAAGTACAAAAGATTAAGGAACAAATAACCTCCTAAATGCAGGTGTATACATAGATTGGTCAGATAATTATTAACTATATCATGAAAGGCCAAGATAATACCCCATAACCAGGAGGCCTGGGGTTCCAGGAATCTCTGGTGGGCTGAGTGGGTAGTGCTCATGAAAAGCCCCTTAGGGATCTGTTACAGAGAGATACCCAGACCCACAAAAACTGAATGGTTTAGGGGACCAGAAAGCCCAGTGCCACAAAGGAGTGCTCGGAGCCTCAGTCTGTCAAAGCTCAGTAATTATCAAAATCTCAGCTTCAACTCTGTGAGTATCTGGGGCTTTGGAAGAGATCCAATCCACTTTATTACCCTTCTACAAGTATGCATCTCTTATCCTTTTATAAATTAAAAAGGCAAAACCCCTTAGGGGGTCACGTAGGGATATATCCTTTTAGGCTAGAGATACGAGCCTCCCTGGTTGGTGACTGGTCTCATTCATTTCATATAAAATTCACCTCTGAAAAATTAGATACTTTCAATTACACACATTGCTTAGTATTATAAATGAGAGGATGTGCTTACAGTGGAATTGGTGATTCTAAGGGGAGCTTTGCGTACTGTTATGATACAGTAGTGAAAAATCCAACCACAGAGGAAGTGGAAATAGCTCAAAGTCCTACAGTTAGAAAGGAGGAAAGCGAGCTGCAAAAAGCAGCACACAGTGTAATCCATTTATTTAACAGAACTACAACCAATCTGTATTATGTGTGTGTATATAAAACACACAATTAAAAATGCTGAAGTCAAGAGAACGACTGTACATCATGGTAACTACAGTTAACAACACTGTACTGTATGCCTGAAAACTGCAAGAAAGTAGATTTCATGCTCTCACCACAAAAATGGGTACATGAGACAATGCAGACATACATCAAAACATTATGCTATAAAAAAGAATGAAATTATGGCATCAGTGACTAAATGGAAATGGAGAATATCGTGCTAAATGAAATTAGCCAAATTCAGAAACTCAAAAGACTGAATGCTTTCCCTCATATGTGGATGCTAAAGTAAAATAAAGAACAGGAAGAGGGAAGGATAGGATGATATAAAGGACCAAAAATAAATTAATAGGCAAGCTGAATAAAGTCCTGTGGAGTAGAGCAAGGAGAAATGGAGAGGGGAGGGACATGGGGAGGGAAAAGGGAGAGAGGGGGGGTCATGAACTTAAATTGATTTCTATGCACGTACGAGTTTGTTAGAAGGAACCCAATTACTATGTATAACTATAAAGCTCTAATAAAAAATTCATTAAAAGTGAACATAAAAAAACCCACCCACTATGCTGTACACCACAAGTATTTGCAATCTTTACTTGTCAATTAAAAAAAATAAATCCTACGAAATAAAAAAGAAATTGTTTAGTGGAAGGTTGTGGAAGACATAAAAGTGAAGAGTGGGGCGGAGTGAGAAAGGGGAGTCTTCCTCTCTCCTGTGATCCAGTCTCTGTGCAGCTGGAACAAGCCGCAGCGAGCGGGGTCTGCACTAGCAGAGCAGCTCCCGTGCAGCGTGAGGAGCCAGCCTGTCACAAAGGCCACCAAGGGATGGTGGGGTCTGGCAAACTAGCAAGTCATTATCTGGAACCCAGAGAACGACTCTTTATTTACGGGCCGAGGGCAACAAATAATGGAAAGCCTGGCGACACATGATCCTGTAGAGTCCTCTGGTCACAGGAGCCTTCCGGGGCGCTCTGGGAAGGAGCCAGCCTGGAAACTGGTTACCAGCCCAAGGCGAGCAGGAATTTTTGCCAGGCCCACAGAAGAGGCAGGTGACTCATTCATTCTGCTGCTGTGCCCCCCAGAGGCGAGAAGCCGGTCTGGGTGGCTCTCGCAGAGACTGAACACTGAGCACAGAACACCCAGCCAACATTCACCACACACCATTTCTGCATACCTGATTGCTTCGGCCATTTTAGTGCTTTCTCTCTTCCTGTCGTCTGTGAGACGCCGTATAAAATAAATAAAGTCAAGACCGCAGCAGAAGACGCTGCCCACCGCGCTGAGCAGCACCAGCTTGCTGTCGTCCGCAGCGGCCGTGTTCAAAGCACTCTGGACTTCTCTCATTACCTGAAAGTCACCATAAGTTCAAGTGGTAAAGAGCATTTGGGTACAGAATCCCACAGCATTGTATTATCAGATAATCCAGGCAAGGGAGACGCATTCCCAGCCTGACGGAGTTTGTTACATCCACCAAGACTAAATAATTCGCACATTTCTTATTTTCTATAACTGCAGACTGGGATGCTGGGAGTGGAGAATAAATATGACTATATAAGTAATTAGAAATAGGGCACAGGTATTTAAAGACAGGTAATTTGTATCACCTTCCCCTTCTGTGGCCACTGCGGCTGTCAGAAGACAAGGCAAGTCACACAGGGTACCCAACGGGTATTTCTACAGTTTGGACAGCAGGTGGCATATTCAACCAGTTCAAAGGAACAAGTTCAGTTCTGTTTCTTGGTTGCTCTTTCACATCAGCCTACCAACCTAACACCCTTGGGACCGAGACCTCAACGGTTCGGTGCAGCAGCGCATTAAGTACAAGCACTCAGCACGGGAGGGAATTTCAGAAGGGCAGAAACTCATTTAAAAGGATCTCTCTGAAGCATTTAAAAATAACCAGTGAGGGGACTCTGCAGTCTAAAACTGTACAGAGAGGCCTGGACTGGCTTGTTAAATGACCCTGGCCAGACACACAACTTTCTGTACTCTGGTTTTCTGTTTGGAAACAACTTGCCCAAGCTTCTCACAAGGACAAAACCACCGACCACCAGAAGTAAAACTTTGGTGCAGTACAGAATGAGCCCCAACACTCTGGTCCTGATACTCTGTGGAATTAGCTTCCACTCCAGCCTCCTGGGTCTTTGGAGGCTGACTTTCTAGGTACTACCAACAATGAACGGGTGGCCGTTGTGTTGGGCTATGCTGAAGAGTATCTGTATGCTAGGATATCACCCCCCGCCCCCAGCCTGGGACCAAGGGCATTTTAATTTTGTTTGAACAACAAAGAGCCTGTTAAGAGACTGATGACATCTAAGGCAAAGCACACACACAAACACTTCCCTTGTGACTTCAGGGAGGCTGTGTGGGCTCCCGTGTCCCCCATGTCCTGCAGATAAAGAGCTCCTGAGCTCAAAGAGGAGCGAAGACAGGGGTGTAGCTACTATCTCCCTGTTTGCAGCCACGGTTTGCACAGAGCTCACACACCCAAGAGAACTGAGTGGACACTCGGCACAGGCCTACTGTCCCCATGTCACTACAGCCAGAAGTATGAGGAGGAGCAAAGCTGTCAAAGTCACCTCTGCTTCCTACCTTCTGGTGGACATCGTGAGATGGCCCAGAAGGAGGTCAGAAAGAGCACAGAGAAGAGCGTCAACTCAGCAAAGCAGGCCGGGAAAATGGGGGCGTGGAGAAGCACGAAGCACAAATCAGCCCAAGGAGCGTCTCACCTCTGGATTGAGTGAGTTATTCTCTGATGATTTTGTGGATAACAAGATGTGGGTGAAGCCATCCTGCTTCCTGACGACAATATCTCTGTATCTGTAGGCACTCTCTGTTTGCCTCACACTGAAACGCAACCGCTTGTCAAAAGGCTGGTCTCTTCTGTCGTCAATAAATTTCCTTTTCCCAGCTGTCACTCCTGTAACAGACGTCTGTATGTTGGTTGTCCCATTGGCTGTTAGCGCGTCCATGAACGGAGAGGAACCTGCCAAGAGCGTGAAATCACAGTGGTCTGTGATGTCCTACTACCAGCTGCTCCCACTGTCACCTCTGAGCTAGATTACAATGTTCTGCCAGCCCAGGACTTCACAAAAATCAAGACCTTCAGAAAGTTGGCTTTTAAGGTATTTGTTTCCTTCAAACAAGGAAACCACCCACTGACTTATCTGGCCTAAAAGATAAAAGATGGAGAGATACTTACTGAAAGAAAGCTACAAAATTTGAGAATTTTGAAGAACAGAATTAAAAGAGAATGGGTTGCTTGAAGAGTACCTATTCTAGGTTTGAGAAGTCTCATGGAAAAAGGAAACTAATTCAAGAAAACAGAGTTAAGGCCATCTGCCATCTAGCCAAAACTCCATTTTCTGAATGTGACTGTATAGACACGTGTAGGTAGGCTCCTGACTTCCCAGGTCTGGAGGGCAGAGTGATGGCTGCCATTTCCGACCACTTCTACCCCGGGTGCCCTGGAAATTAAGGATGTCTTCCTTAAAGGGTCCCAGTGGTACTTTTTAAAGGGGCTTTTAAGTAAATGAAGCCAGCTTCCTTCTCTTCCACCACATAAAATATTCCACCAATGTTCCCATGTGCCACGGCTTCTCCATCAACAATTAGCCTTAAGACAGTCTCCTGGACTTAACATTTCTTTTATTTATTTGTTAGGGATGAAACCCAGGGTCTCAGCCATGCTAGCTAGGTACGTGCCCTATCATATCACTAAGCCACATCCCCAATTCCGAACACTCCCCCCCTCTTTTTTTTGCAGTGCTGGGGATTGACCAGGTGCCTGGCATATGCTAGGTAGGCATCCCACTGAGCCACATCCTCAGTTCCTAACACTCTGAATTATAATAAAAGCCAAGGGTTTCAATTAATAGTTTACTGGAGTTACCAAGATGTCAGAGTAAGAATTTAAGTATTAAAACAAATAATTATTCTACTATGTATATTAACCCTCCAAATATTACCTAGCATGGTAATGAATGTAAGTCTTTGGGGAAAAAAGGAAAGAGATTATGAAAACTACATCAGATTTTATTAGTAAAATTAGCAATGGTACAAGTTTTCTGAAGGAAAAATTAAAAAACTAAGAATCAGAAATACTTCTTCCACAGTAAAAGAAAGTAAGCTATTGCCACCAAAAGACTAATAAATGGTCATTTTACAGAAGTCAAATAATCTCCCCCATAAAACAACTTGGCTTTTATTCAACTGGTAAAATGATAATATCTATTTTAATCTTTGAAATTAAAAAAATTCAATCCTCTGAAAAAATTTAAAGAGGTTATAATATATGTATATGTTTTAAGAATCTAAAAATATAAACAGATACGGTTAAAGGCCCCCTCCTGCACCCACTGTTGGCCCTGGGCCACTGTGCCCCAGTCAGTCCCTGGGGGTGGCTTCTCAGGTGTCCTTCCAATGTCCTTGTCTATAGACAAGGAAATATAAATATGTACTTCTCTTCCCTCCCTTTTCAAAACTACAAATGATAGCACACTAGACAGTTTTTTGTTCTATTGTATTCTCTGCATTGAAGTTATTCTTTTCTCAGGCTGCACAGTAGTCTACTGTACGGATATATCAGAATTCATTTTTCTAATGCACACTGGGATAAACACTAATATTCAATGATTTTTAAAATATTATGACAATCCTGGCAGTGTATGGCCTTGGCCCATGTCATTCCGATGCTGGCAAACCTAGAGGGCAAGCTCAAGTGCTTCTAACTGAAAGAGCACTTGACAGGATCTACCTGTCAGACGGGAAGTTGCCAGTCCTTCTGAGGAACTTGGGAGAGACCCTTTCTCTTTCTTTTAACCTCTTCTCTTCTGCGAACCTTCCCTGTCGGTGTTTAAAGTGCTTCCCGATCTCTTCTGCCCACAGACCCTCTCTCACTGCTCTCCGGCACTGTCCTTCCCTCCCACACCTCTGCACCTCACCTGCTCTGCCCCCGCTGTCCCCACCTCTCTCTCTGTCCATTCCTGGACCCGCTTCCAATTAAAAGCTAGAGTCAACACAGCCAAATAACTTCTGAGTACAGAAAAATGGATCATGGATGTTCTGAGCCTCTGAGCTGAGCAGGAGAGGGAGAGAACCTGGTTTTATCCAGGGTAGGTCTTCAGGGTCGGAGATGGCTATTGGGGACCGGTGCTCAGAGAGGATGGCGGAACTGACAGGCAGTACTCCAGAGGGCAGAGCTGAGGGCAACTGAGCCTGCTGCCAGCCAGCCGGGGAGAGCCACACCCAGAGCCGGAAGACCACCAGGGCTGAGGGTGTGTACGAGAGGTGGAGAAGGGAAGGAAGGTAATGCAAGGGGAGATCAGAGGGCACACTGCACAGAATCCAGACTACAATGAAACACAGACATAAAATGTTAAATGAACACCATAAACGTTCAAATCAAGAATACATTAAAACAGCCGCGCATGGTGTCTCATGCCTGTAATCCCAGTGGCTCTGGAGGCTGAGGCAGGAGGATCACATGTTCAAACTCAGCCTCAGCAACTTAGCGGTACACTTAGCAACTCAGCGAGACACTTAGCAACTCAGCGAGACCCTGTCTCTAAATAAAATATAAAAAAAGGGCTGGGGATGTGGCTCAGTGGTTAAACGTCCCTGGGTTCGATCCTCAGTACTTAAAAAAAAAAAAGAAAAAAAAGAAAAGAAAAGATTATGTTAAAATACTGGTTTCAGGAAAGCTGAAACACAACTGAAGGTGAGAGGACACTGACATTTAGGAGAGGCTGACAACAGGGATTTTTCTGGTCTAAAATACAGATCATGTTAGGAACAGTCAGGTTCAGGGGCAAGCATGAAGGCCACGTAAGCTGGTGCAGGAGGGATGTGACAAGGAACACGTGGACAGGCTGGGCCTCTGGCCTTCTCAGGAGGAGGGCTTCTTACAGACCACACCTGAGGTGTGTAGGGTCTCTCAGAGTTACTTAATCCAACTTTTAATGATGCTGTTTTTCAAAGCACAAAAAATTGGTCCTGGCAACAGAAGGGGAGTGCTGTGGCTGTGGTATGAACGTGAGTCCCCTCCCCATCGACACTGAAATCCTCCAGGAGCCTCCACTAGACGCCAGGTCCGCCAGCCCCACACTCTGAATGGAGCTGACCCCTGCTGGCACTGTGCTGCCTCCCACAGGTCCTCCACTGCTGGCGGTCACCACCCTGAACTGCTCTTCCTTCTCACAGCATCTTTTCTTTCTCTGTTTGAAAGTTCTATTCCTCTCCCAGCAATTTTGCTGGTGGCTTCCTTCTACGGAAGCAGGATTTCTAGGACACGAGGTCCACACGGCCATGACACGTGAGCTTCAGCAGTTCCTAGGGAGCCTTCTGTGGTTCTGCAAATTTAGAAACGGATTCCTTTTGGCTCCTGCTGCCCAAGACGACTGAACTTGGCTCTTGGCTGCTTGTGTGAAATCTGTGTTCGCTCGCTGTGCCACTGGGGTCCCTGCTGATTTCAGATTCTGATCTTGCTGGTGCCTCCACTACCACACCCTCCCCAGGATAAGGCCAGGGACCCTGTGTCATCCGTCTGTGAAGAGCATGAGACAGGAACCCTGTGCTACTTAGGTGTTCACGGCAGGCGGAGCCCAGCCCCACTCCGTCTGCTCCTGGCCTCACGTATGTCCCTCTGAGCTCATCCCAGGGGACCAAGCCACATGTTCTTACAACAGCCGGCTCTGTGCCCACTTCAAGATCTTTGTGCTTGCTCTTTCCTCTGCCTAGAATATCCTGTCCTAGAACTTCAAATGGCCAGTTTCTTCTGCTCATCTGGAGGGCAGTTCCAATGTTAGCTCCCCAGACAGACTTGGATGTCCCCATCTAATGCCAGCCCTGCCCCGTCACCATTTCACATCACCCCATTTTTCTTCAGAGCACACCTAAAGCCATTTCCTTCTCAGTGTCATCAGTGTGCTCCACCAAGCCCTGCAGGAGCCCAGACACCCTGCTCATCTCCCTCACCCGGGTATCCCCAGGAACTCAGTCAATAGTCACCGAATTAAGAAATGAAGTCCTGCCATCCCCTTGCCTGTAATCACACTCAGGAGGCTGAGGCAGAAGGATTCCAAGTTCAAGGCCAGCCTTGGCAACTTAGTGAGACCCTGTCTCAAAAAATAAAAAGGACTGGGGACATAGCTCAGTGGTAAAGTATCTTTGGGTTCAATTCCCAGTTTAAAGCAAACAAACAAAAACAAGTCCCTTTAAAGTCCAGATCCCTTGATCTAGAGATAAGATGACTTGCCAGATGTCACATAGCCAACTGCCTCAAGCCAGAGTAGGGGCAGAGTCAACTCTACATTCAGAGAATGACTAAATGGGAGCAAACCCTGGGACCCAGGGAGAAATGTCCTCCACGAAATAAACTGTGTGAACATTTGGTGTGATTCACCGGAGCAACAACTCTTACGAAAGCAGAGGAGTCCCAGTGGCCTTGAGAACGGATTGTCCCTTAAGAATGAGGACACAGAGACCTCCAATGTGTTTCCATGGGTTATCAGTATAAAATCCAGAGAGGAAAGAAAGGAACTCATTTAGTAGCTCTTCTAATAACTGGTTTCCTTTTAAAGTACTAAAGAGCCAAAGATATCATCAAACGTGGTTGGTGTGTTAAATATGGCTTCAAAAGGTAAAGTCTCTCTAAAAGCGCCTTGACACGTGCCTCGGGTCTTAGGAGAAGGGAAGGACGGTGCCTGGCCTTCTCGCCTCCACTGATAACTAGGGAGCTGGACAACATGTATGGACACAGGCAGGGCGGGCTGCTGAAGCCTAACGGAGCACCCAGCTTTCTGCTGGGAGGTAACCTCCACGCTGCACCGGTAGGGAGGGAAACCCAGACAGTCTGCAGAAATGCTGCCCTCGAACAGACGACGTGGGGACCCAGGAAGCTACAATTTTGGGGGCAGAGTATGGGAAAGGAGGGAGCTACCCACAATTAAGTTCCAGAACTTGAGTCTTTCTTTGCTGAGCACCAATGCGGGTATACAGAGGGAGAAATTCTACAAGCCTGAGCAGGGAGCAAGAGTTCACAAAGGGTCCTCACCAGCCACAGTGAATAAACCTCATGGAACTCACGGGGTATTTGTGGAGAACCCAGGGAGGCACATATTATCAGCCAAACTAATCTAGGTCTAGAATAAAGGATACTTTGAATTGTACCAACAAAGCTTAAAAATTAAGCCTCATAAGCATCCAACTGATGTAAGTTACAATTTTCTACCAGAACAAATCTAACACTTTTTCAAAGCATACAACAAAATCCAGCATCCTGAGTCATGAAAGTCAAAATTTTCATCAACCAACCAGATATGGACAGGCAAAGAAGCAGCGAGACTAATGACCAAGAGTCAATCTGTCTACAGAATAGACCTAAAAATGGAATTAACAGAAAAGGACATTTCCACAAATTAGTAACCTCAACTTGAGAAGATTAAGGATGGAACAATAAGTTGTAAATGGGATGGGAGAGAGCAGGCATGGCAAGGTGATGGTCCCTGAGGTGCAGTCAGACCTCCTGCACCCTGTGCAGACAGCGCTAATTAACCACAGCTGCTCTCCATTTTTTTCTTTTTTGGTACTGAGGAGTGAACCCAGGGGTGCTTAGCCACTGAGCCACATCCTCAGCTTTTTTGTATATTTTAGTTAGAGACAGGATCTCACTGATTTGCTAAGTGCCTCACTAAGTTACTGAGGCTGGCTCTGACTCGTGATCCTCCTGTCTCAGCCTCCAGCAGAACCGTTGGGATGACAGGGGTGCACCACATCTCAGCAGCCGCTCTCCTATTGAAAGAAGAGGTGGAAAAAGTCTTTTCAGAACATGCCCCAGGCAGCTGGGACTCTTCAACCATGGTGGGCACCTACACAAATTGGTATATATTTGCCTTCCCACTCCTAGATATATTTCTGTAAAATTTTACTTATACCTATTTCTTAGGGGATATATTTCAATAAAGAGCTACATTTTCATACTAATGAATTAAGATTGGAGACTCTTTTTTTCCTCCTCCAGTCACAAAGCAGGCAAAAAGTACGGACAAATCGTTTGGCCCCTACTTCATAATACAAAGTGACATCTCTACCTTCCGACCCACAGAGATCCAGCTAGCTCCCAGCAAGTGAGCTTTGCAGATACTATCCTGTTTGCTAATGGCAAACACTGGATCATACTATGAAAAAACCTCTGCCTCTTAATGGCTCTTACTCTAGTCTTTCTAAAGGCAGTGGGGGTGGGGTTGTGGGACGGACTAGTTGGCTGTAAGGAGCATTGCTCTGTGTTTATGCAGACAAGCACTGGTAGTCATTGTATCACTGTCTGAAATACCACTTTATGATCTGTGTTTTGGATTTTAAAGATTCCAACCAAATACAGTTTCAGAGCAACAATCCTCAAATGTTGTTGTAGAAAAAGAGCGAAAGAGATATAGAGATAGTAAGAGAGTGAACACATACACACGTGCAGAAAAAGCTCAAGGATTTCAAAGACATGAGCACTGTGTAGAAATGCAAGATTAGAAATAAAAACTTCACTGGATATTTAACAGATTGGATACTACTACAAAACAAAAGATCAGAGAACTTGAAGACAGCAATAGACTCTTCAAAATACCTCACGGAGAGAAGACAAAACAATGAACAGACCTACCAAGTAGTCTAGCATACATAGTGTGAGTTTTTAAGAGTGTGTGTCGTATATCTGCAGAAATAATGCCTGAAAGTTTCCCATATTTGATGAAAGCCAGAGCCTACTTATTCAAGAACTTAACAGATCAGGATACATGCACAAGCCAAACTAAGGCACATTATAAGCTGCTAAAATCTGAAGAAAAAGATGACAAAAAGGTGGAGGTGTATTACAGATAAGACAATGGGAGAACAGCTGTGTACTATCATTAAAAAAGAATATAATACAGAAAAAAATGGAATGTATCTTTTTTTGTTTGGTGCTGGGGACTGAACTTAGTGGTGCTTTACCGCTAAGACCCCTAAGCTACACCCCCAGCTCTTTTTATTTTTGAATCAGGGTCTTGCTAAGTGCTTAGGGCCTTGCAAGCTGCTGAGGCTGGCCTTGAATTCACAATCCTCTTGCCTCGGCCTCCTGAGCAGTTGCAATTATTACCGGCGGGTGCCACTGAGCCTCGCTTGGAATTGTATCTGTAAAGTATGTGAAGGGGGCGAGGGCAGGGGAGATGAACTTAGATAGCAAACACACAGCATAAAGGTCCTTCAACAACACAGGACAGCTCTGTTTTCTCACTGCCATGTCCTGAGCTGCTTCCCTCTCCATATCCTTCTGCCACGGTGTTGGGGCTCACCTTGGGCCCAGAGTCATCCTGGGCTGACTAGTCATCTAGGGACTGAGAGGTCCGAAACCACAAGCCAAAACAAGTATTTTCTCTAATTTGTTCTTGTTGGGTCTCTTGGTCACAGCATTGAAGGCCACTAAAAATGAAATTGGTCCTGAGAAGGGGTTGCTGCTGTGCCTAACTGACCATATGGTTCAGCAGCCGTAGATAAACACAAGACTGAAGAACACCAGAGCAGAAAATATATGGGTAAAAATGAACCTACCCAGATTGCATATTTAGTGTACGTTCCTAACAGCAGGAAGTAGAAACTCCTTGGCCCACTCACAGGAAAACGATATCTCCACTACGTTCCTATCGACCTAGCAAAACCAAATAAAAACCTGTATCCTATAGAAGTATATTAAAATATCTTCAAGAAAATGATCACTGTTAGAAAAAGATGAATTATCAAGACTGATTTCTGATGCAGAAATTAAAAAGAAAGGAAAAATAACCAAGGGGGGAGGTTAAGAAAGGGAGTTATAAAGAATTCCTTCTGTTAGCTTCCCATTAACAGATATCCGAGATGAGCAACTTGCAAGGAAGACGTGTTTGATTTGGCTGTCAGTTGCGGAGGCTCCACCCGGGGTCCCACTCGGTCCTGTGACCTTTGGGTCTGTGGTGAGGCAGTACTGACCGTGGTGGGAGCATTCGGAGGAGAAAGCTGCTCATCCAAGAGCAGCTGGGAAGCAAAACAAGAGCAAGAGAACACAACCCACAATCCCTGGGGACACGCCCCAGTGACCTAAGGCCTCCACCTCCTCCAAAAAGTGCCAAACTGAGGACCAAGCCTCCAACACACAGGCCTTTGGGGGACACGTAAGATCTAAACTATAGCAGCTTCTTAGGACCATTTTGGAGCCAGGCAGGTTACGAACAGTTGACTACAACAAGTGACTTCAGAGAACAGGGCTAGAAGGAGAGCTAGGATGCATTCTGCAAAGGCAGCTTCAATGGAAGAACCTGACACGTACGGCCAAGAGCGAAACCACACACCGATTCTGGTTATTACACCATCACCATCCTATTTACTAATGGTTGATCGTCTGTGGCAAAGGGCATTTTAAGAATTGTGAGATATCTTAGTGCCAGGGGGGAAAAAAAAACCACACCGAACAACAGCTCTTCTACTTTCTAGGAATTGTTCAGAAAACAGACATTAAAAATCCATCCAGAATTGAACTAAAACTAGGGTCAACTTAGCCTTCAAGAAATACACACAATGAATAAGTAGAAATCAATCCAATTTTACCAAGGAACATTTTTAAAAAAAAGGAGTGGGGAGAGAAAGTGCTATGATTCTAGCGGACACCAAGTCCTGTTAAGCTCTCTGTTGTTCCCAATTTTAATTCTAAGATTTCCAATCAAAATCTCTGGTTAAGATTAAGCAGTAAGACAAACTAGGAGACTTTGAAAAGACTGATGAGTAACGTGTACCTTACTAGTTTTCTAAGTCTGCGCAAAGAACACAGGTCTGATACAGAGAAAGCTGATGGACTAGAATTAGCTCCCCAGTAATTGTACCTGCATTACAGACCAGATTATCTGGTATAAAAAACTATAAAGCTGACCATTAAAAAAAGTTTTATTTAATAAAAAACAGCACAACATATGATTTCTAGATGAAAAGAACAAAAAAGGACAGAAGAAAAGCTAAAGAAAAATTCAAGTACAGACAAATTGAAAACTTCCTCAATGAAAGGCTATTTTTTACATTAAAGCACTGATAAAAATGGATTTAAATGTAAAGAATAAAATAGACCTAAAATATATAACACACTTAAAAGGTGTACAAAGCAAACTCAAATGATGGAATTAAAAACACCAAAACATGAAAAATGGGTTTGAAGGAAGGAACCATCATCTACTTTTAGATTAGGAAAACTTATGGCAACTAAATCAGTGATAGTGAAGGGCATACAGACGTGAACTGGCACATTGTTAGAAAGCAACTGTGATGTACCAATTAACTTCTGCCCACGTAATTCAACTTTCATAAGTTTACTTCTAAAAACTAAAAATTATATGAGGTCTTGTTTTATGTACAAAAGGTATTCACACAACTTTTCAATTCCAAAAAAAGAGCTATCAAGAGCTCTAAATTTAGTGCCTGAATGTAAGGAAATAGTCAAATTAATCATAGGTAAATGACAATATTATGTATCTGTTAAAATTTTTAAAAAAATAATCCAATAAGTGCATTACAGCTGCTACCATTTACATTAATACCACAAATGCTTAACTCTTATCATAAGTCATTTCTGGGAATCCTGGAACTGTGTGCTGGGCCTGCAGACCTGAGAGCTAAGGCTGTGTCCTCCAAAGACGAGAAGAAAGAAGTGAAAATGAAAGATGACCAAAGGAATGCGTGGAGGGGGAGATGTCAACCACGTTTCCATGCCAGTCTATTAGGAGTGTAAATCATAAAATCCACGTATCAGAGAGAACATTCTGCTTTTGGTGTCCTAGGACTGGCTTATTTCACTTAGCAATACTCTCCAGTTCCAACCATTTACTGGCAAATGCCAAAATTTTATTCTTCTTTATGGCTGAGTAATATTCCATTGTGTGTATGTATTGCATTTTCTTTATCCATTCATCTGTTGTAGGTCACCTTGGTTGGTTCCCTAGCTTAACTATTGTGAACTGAGGTGCTATAAACATTGAAATGGCTGCTCAACTTTTATTTTCAACTCAGGATGGGTTTATTGTAATTACTAGGCTATAACCCCAATGTAAGTGGAAAACTATCTGTATACGGAGCCTTATTATAAAGAATAATATTGCCAGGTGCAGTGGTGCACACCTGTAATCCCAGCAGCTCAGGAGGCTGAGACAGGGGATCTTGAGTTCAAAGCCAGCCTCAGCAAAAGCAAGATGCTAAGCAACTCAGTGAGCCCCTGTCTCTAAATAAAATACAAAATAGGGCTGGGGATGTGGCTCAGTGGTTGAGTGCCCCTGAGTTCAAACCCCAGTATCCCCCAAATAATAAGATTAAGAATTATAATTAAGAACGAGGGCCACGTTCTGCTGCATGGACACACCTTCCCTGCACTGTCCATTCCAAAGCTTGGCAACGAGTGTGGGTGGCCTCCCAACCCCCACCCCTGCCCCTCCAAACTGTGCTTCATCCATCGGGCACAGCCACTTCTGATGACAGCAGACCCAGTGCAGCAAACGGGAGGGAGGGCTACACTGTGCTGGCCCCACTTGGGCTTCTCCCCATGTGTGCTAGAAACCACAACAGCCCACCACATCAGATGTGGCCCGGGCCTTGTAAAACTGCCAGCCACTCAACACAAATGCCTGAGCAGTCTTGCTGTTCCAGCAGCTACCGCCACTGGTTTCCACGTTGGGTCCAGACCAGAAGGTCTTCTTCTAGGTCACTGTGCTAACCCTGGAGCTGTCTAGGGGTGCTGGATGGGTGCTGGGTCGTCTTTCTCTGGACGTAGTTCACACCACACCATGGTGCCTGTTGAGCTCTGTGATGCAAATGCAACTGCATGGCTACCAATCAATAATTATTTATTTCAAACAGAATAAACTACAAGAAATTAGAGGTCATGGCGTGCCTGGGCACTGATTCATTCACCTTGGAGAAGTGTGAGAAGGCTGCTTCGGTACTGCAGTGCCTCTGTGTGCCAAGGACATCTTTTGGAAAGCACCAGCTGTGCTCCCTGAGGGTTCCAACCCCTGACTCATCTGGGCTCGGAAGGCATGGACCCCAGGTAATATCTGACACTCAAGGCGCATCTGATAAGTGAAAGGCTCTCACTGGCCCAGTCTCACGCACCTGCTTTCTGAGAATCATCACTGTCCCCCTCTCTGCTCATCACCACCCAGGGAGGCACGTGGCACAGAGGGAGACAGGACACCAGGTAAGCAGCCAAGTCTCCCATTAACAATGGCAGGTCATGGGCCTCTGGTGGCCTTTCTGGAATGGAAGGAACGAATGCCTCACCAGCCGGGGCCGCCCACTGCCCTCTGCCCTCACAGCCGAGCTGTCCACCCCTTCCTAGATCCCCCTCGCGCTGCTCTCCTGACCTGCGGATTTCACGGTCCTTCTCCTGAACCTGGACTCCCCACCCACCTGCGGCTTCTCTGGCATCTCCTCCTGCTACTGCCCTCGGCCACCGGCCAGCCCACAGCCAGAATGACTCCCCGACACTTGTCATTCAAGTGCTCTCCCTGAGAGCCTAAACGTAGACCTACTAAATCTAAACTAAGATGAATAGTTGAGGTTTCTGAGACTCAGGTCTCTTTCTAGCATCCCTGGTGTCACTTTGTGACAAAGATCCAGGTGCCACATTCCAAGACAACTGGGCCTGAGACCCTGTACTGTATGGCTCCTGGCATGGTGTCAGCACAGGGGGAAAGAGTTGCAAATATCATCATCATCATCATCATCATCATTAGTATTATGGCATCAGGGATTGATCCCAGGGGCACTTAGCCACATCCCTAGACTCTTTTTTGAGACAGAGTTTCACAATAAAGGTTGCTGAGGGCCTCGCTAAGTTGCTGGAACTGGCTTTGGACTTGTGGTCCTTCTGCCTCAACCTCCCAAGCTGCTGGGATTACAGGCGTGTGCCACTGTGTCCAGCACTAATAACTCATTATTTAAAGAGCAAAAAGAAACCTAAGAATGGAGGATGCATACGTCATTTTAGTCCATGAAACATACAAATAGCTGAGGAATGCCAGAAAGAGTCGGAAGGCAAACAAATGGAAAATAAAAAAATGAAGACATTAAAAACCCAAGAGCACATAAGCACTTCAGAAACAACAGGAAAAACACACGCTGTAGTTTCTTCAATTAAAATGATTCGCTTTAATAGCTAACTTTCCATAGAGAACCAGTCTAAAAACAGCATGAAAAGCAGCGAGGAGGCTTAAACAGAAAACAGAAGTACAACTAGTAAGACTAAGTAACTTAAATCAACTTCAGGTAGTTAATTATGGTTTCCTAAACCTAAGTAAGACCAGCCTGATTAAACCCAGGGATACCTAATAATGCTGCGTCTGATGGGTCAAGTGTAACATGTGCCGTCTACAGTGGGGGTTCTCGCCCTGACTCAACAGAACCACTGAGGACTTTTAACAAAGTGCTCCTTGGGCCATGTTGGCGGCCACCTGAGGTTTCCAGGGTGGAGCACAGGTCCTCTGCCCACGGGATGCTGATGCAGGCTGAGGCTGAGGACCACAATTCAGAGTCAGTGTGTTTGACACTGTTTACCAATGGAGGACACTTGAGGACATTCAGGTAGGCCCAAAACAAAAAAATCAGGGCGGCAAGACGGATCCGAGTAGCAGTAACACTTCCTCCAAATCAGAGGAAGGAGTGTTAACTCCAAGTAATCAAACCGATATTACAATGAAGAGATGGGGAAATGGACGCAGGGGGCTGGGAAGCCAGCAGGGAGCTGTGAAGTGGCTGACACCAACACTAACTTTCCTTATCAAAAACTACCCACAGGAGCAAGCTCAGGATTTACAGTGCTATCGTCCTATGTGGAAATAGTTCAGTGTTTGGTTCTTTTACTTGTTGTATTTGTAATTTTTCGCAATTAGTGTCACTCAGGAAAGCAGAACTGTCCCTGCTGTGATAAGCCACTTTCCCTCAGGATGAACCGCCTGTTCACTGACAACTCTTTGCTAACTTCCTTTCTATTTTCACCAAATGCTTACGGGGTATCCCAGCTTGTGGTTTCTCAGAGCAAGGAGATCATAGGAGGTCCCAGATACAGACAGCCAGGCACAGCTTTGGCTACAACACCCGCAGACCCATGGACACTCTCTGGGCAACACTAAACCCCCTCTTCCCCAGGTGGAAACTCAGGGTGTGCAGCACTAACCACGTGGCCCAAGCAGGGACAGGAGGCGCCCAGGGCAGATCAGATTTGTGCCACGAGGCTTTACAAATGCCCTCTGCTCTCCATCATACTTAGGCTCCTGCCCCAGCAGTAAACATATGCACACATGAAAAACACACTGGCAAAAGATGGGGAAATGGGTGATTAATGGCAAGAAAGGTCTTTAAGAAGGACACAACTCTGGAGGCAATGAAGAGGGATAAGGTGATCAACATCTCACCCACCTTCCAGGAAAAACTAAAAACTGGGCCCAGGAAGAGGGGATGTGCAAGATCTTCCAAGAGCCAGAAAATGTGAAGCCAAGTGCTGATGTCACTCCAACACATGGCTCACAGCTTATTAAAGTTTAAGGGCTCCCAGCTGCAGTCCTCTTGTGGCTTCTGACATCAGCCTGGGAGGAAGGACCAAAGGGACTGTTCACAAACGGGGAGAAAGCCCGTGCTGGGCCGCCAGGCTGTGCGCTAGTTACCAGGGCAGAGAGGAGGCAGTGCTACGACGTGATAAGCTTCCTCTCTTTCGTGGGGGAGTTTGCAAAGAAACACGCCAAGTACCACAGAAATGCTTTCTCCCTGGGCGCAAAACACACCCACCTCTAAGTGTATCCCGAGGTTGCTGATGTTACCTACTATTAGGGCCTACAAGAGAGGATGGAAGGCCACCATTGCTGGGCAACAGCTCGTGCTAGTGCGATTATTAAAAACAACAACCCCCCCCACACACAATCTCTAGACGGGCAAATGTGGTCAATAAGCTGCCTTCTGCTGCTCTCATTCCTGCTGCCCCTGGGGGCATCAGCTGTGCCCTGCAGCGCCCACCCCTGCTTGCAGGACATAGCTGGGGCCCATAGCAGTGCCCTCTGTCTACTGGGCCCGTCTGTGACTGTCCTTGAGATCGTGAGAGTCCACTGTGGGTGCTGTGTAGACAGACACCTCACCGTCCTGGATGGGTCCCAGCAGAGAGCACCCAGAGTGCTGCTTCCTGTCAAGGCGTCCTATGTTAAGTGCTCCTTTCCACGGCACATTAAGTACATTCACAATGTCGCACAACCATCACGGTCAACCCCTCCAGGACTTTTTCCATTTTCCCAAATTCAAACACTGTCCTCATTAAACTGACTCCACATCCCCCACTTCCCTCCAGCCCCTAGTCGCCACCACACTCCTCTATGTGTCTATGGATCTGACCACTCCGGTACCTCGTGGGAGTGGAATCCTGTACTGGTCCTCTTTTAACTGGTGACTGGCTCATCTCACTTTGCATAATGTCCTCAAGGCTCATTGTACTGTGGCGTACAGAGAAGTTTTTCTTTTTAAGACAGGAGAGTATTTTACTGTATGGCACATTCTACTGTATGGAATAGATCTTATCTATTTGGCTGACAGAATCTGGGGTTGTTATCATCTCTTGGTGATTGTGACTAATGCTGCTAACACTGATGTACAAACACCTCTTAAAGACCCCACTCCCCATTCTTTGGGTATATTCCTAGAAATGGAATATACCCAATATGCTGGATTGTAAGGTAACCCTGTGTTTAATTTTTTGAAGTTATAGCTAGTATCTTTCTAAATTACCCCAGGATGTGTTTAATGACCAATTATAATCAAACTCTTGGGGAAGATTTAAAGTATGCTTATTTCCATTTCCTAGTTCAATTTCTTCAGTGTTCCTGGACTGAGCAAGTAGGAGACGAAGCTGTTGGGTCAGTAAGTGCTGGGAGGCCTACTGTGATCAAAGAGGCAGTGCACAAGAATCCACAGCCAGTTCTGAGCCCAGAGACAAAAGCTGTACAAAGAGCTATTTGTTTCACTTTTTTTATGGTCAGAAACCGCCTTCTTCCAGCCAGCGCGAGAGTGCTAACTACACCAAGGGGCAGCAGGCATCCCTGAGGATAGGGTTCCAGCCTCAGGAGCTTGTGCCTCTGGTTGTGGGCTTGAGACTTGAGCTTAAGACACTCAAGAATTCGCTGAAAAACTCCCCCCACCCCCGGGGTGGGGGAGGGTAATTGGGGATTGAACCCAGGGTGGTTCTACCCAGCCAGTCTACTTTGTGTTTTGAGATAGCGTCTCACTAAATTGCCCAGGCTGACCCAGAACTCAAAATCCTCCTGCTGCTGCCTTCCAAGGTCCTGGGATTACAGGCATGTGCCACCATGCCTGTCTCCCTGAACAACTTCTTGACCGTAGGGCAATAAAAATAACTTAACAATTTCTGTTTTTCCAGGACAAAACGTTCTAGTTGGCAATATCACCATGAACTATGCAAAGTTCAGGGTACAAGGAGAGCCAAGCAAGTGTCCTTGCCAGAGTTTTTAAGGTTTTGTGGTGTAAAGGTCAGTGGTCTGTTGATTATCATATGGATGAGAACCCTCTGTCAGTTTTAATCTTCATTTTGAGTTATGCTGAGCTCCTCAGAAAGCATTAATCCTTAAGGGGATTTGGATTCCTAAATCTAGAAAAGCGATCTTTAGTACCCAAAGGAAATGTAAATGCCCATCAACACATATGAAATTAAGCAGCCACAAAGCTATCAGCTATACCCAACATTGTACAATCAAAATTTAAGGACGTTGAGGAGAATAAAATTCTTAAAAGTAAACTATCATTTGAAAAAGTTAATGGACAACTTTACTTAAGAGTGATCAGTCTTTAATTATAGATGCAAATTCAAGCTATTAAGCTTAGTTTCCTTTTGAAAAAAATTACTAGGCAGGGGCTGGGGTTATGACTCGCTGGTAGAGCGTCTGCCTTGTACTGGGTTTGGTCCTCAGCACCACATAAAATTAAATAAACAAAATAAAGGTACTGTGTCTATCTACAACTAAAAAAAATTTTTTTTTAATTACTAGGTAATTTAACTAAGTAATTCTAACTAAGCATACCAGTCTAAGTTGCTAAAGTAAATTCAACAAGATAGTTGATAATTCAAATTTAGTTCACTTTATTTCCTCAATAATACTTCACAAATAGACCAAATACTGGAGAGAAAAAGACCCTACAACAAAAAAGACCCATGAAGCTACAGAAAACACAAGTGAAAATATAAGAATATTATATTTTCACAATATTATATTTTACACATACCTACACATACACACACAGAGATAACAATAAGAATGCTATAAGCTCTTATAAAATAATAAGAGACTATATTGTTGATCATGTCAACAAAACTTTTGTTCCCAGAAATTATGATTCCATTTTACCTGATACTCTATCAAATTTCTCAACGATTTTCTTCACAATGTTTACATTGTCTTTTAGAACCTACCAGCTTTTACAACTATTGTTTTAGTAAGGAAACTAATCAACTGTAAGCTGATTTCAAATCTTACATTTTAAAGGAGGATACTACCTTGGTGAGATACATACAGAATAGTGAAAAATTAACTCACAATCTATATTTACTATACTGGCATAGTCTAGGCTAACATGTTCAGTGCTAATTTTCCATCCCTAATGCAAAGACACATCTTGTGAACCAAATCTTCAAATAACTCCTTTGGAACTATATTATTACCCACAGCAAAGTCATGTTCAAGGTGTTTGCTGATAAGCAGTTTAATTCATCAACATCCACAGACTGAGAATGAAACTTGTTATCTACATTTTTCATCTTTTCCAGGTGCTTCCATTTCTATCAACTTCTTGAGTATTCAAGTAACAGAACACAGCACGGGACAGCAATAACTTCTCTCTTCCACCCCGCCACCTATCTCTAAATCAGAAATAGTTAAAACTGGAATAATGCCTGCGTTCACTTTAACGCTCTTCCACCCACGGTCAGGATGACACTCGGCTCCCTCTGTGTTACAGATGCTGGGGGCGGAAGAGCCCATCAAGCTACAAAGGCCAAGACTACCCAAAGCACAGGCCCCCCATCAAGGCAAAACAAAGGGGAGAACACAGAAAACAGTCAGTTCTGTGGTCAGTTCCTGAAAGTAGGCCACAGACTTGACTTCTGGGGTTTCTAGAAGCCAGAAGAAGGTTGATGATTTCATTAAATTAAAAAAAAAAAAAAAGGAGGGGGGGGGGACTCAGATACAAACACAGCTATGACTTAAGACGACAGACTGGTGCTTCTAAGATCCATGAGAAAGATCTTCCCTGGGTTCCTTAAAAAAAAAAAAGTCAACATACACACTCAGCCACCCCAAAGCAGAAGGAAGGAAAAGAAAACTTAACCACAAAAGCCCAGGGCTTGGCAGGTTACCCACCCAGAAGGCTCCCCAAACTGCACAAACCAGCTCTTTCCTCAGCATTTCTCATACACACAGAGCCAATTTTTTCCTTCCCTAAATAAAATCTCACCTGGACCCTCAAAAACAAAACCAAAACAAGCAGAGGAACTCTGGTGGGCGGAGGCAGCAGAGTTGGGGCCCAGCTGTACAGGTGGCCAGACCTCCTTCAGAGGACCTGCCCAGCACATGGGGAGAAACAGACTTCCTTGGACTTAGGGAGCACCAGAGAGATAAAGATGGGACTCCATTAGTAAGGAAGACTGGGGAGGGGGCTGGGGAGACACCCCGTCCTCTCAGAGCTCAGCTGTTTGCCCGGAATGAACTGCCCCTCAATGAACTGTCAGAATCGCCAAAGGAGAAGGCGGGACTGGAGAACAGAAACTGACACCCAGTCTTGTCGCCTCGGGGGCATGCTTCGGCGGGCCTTTCAGTTCGTTTTCAGAACACAGGAACATGGTCTTTGTTCTACCCACAGTGAACTTCTCAAGAACTGTCTGCAGTGATTTATGACATTCACTCAATCTTTAATTTTAGGGTTTTTCCCCCCCAGTCAAGATTTCATCACTTGGGGCTGGGGATGTAGCTCAGTGGTAGAGCACTTGCTTAGCATAGGTGAGGCACTGGTTTAGATCCTCAGCACCACATAAAAATAGATAAAATAAAGGTATAAAAAATAAAAGATACAATCACCTTAAAAAGAAAGATTTCATCTCTCCAGGACTACTTCAAAGAAAATTTACTCATAGGAACAGATTTTTATATAAAGAATATCCTCAAAGTTTAAAAAGTCTGGCATGCAGAAGAGAGGGATATAAGAGAATATGCCATCCAAAAGATGGCCACTCTGAGCATGGCTGTGGCTTTATTTTCTTTAGATTTCTAGATACTGAAAGTGTGAAGCAATCAAGTTAATCACTCAGATATTACAAGAAATACATATGTTTACCCAACTTCTAAATTAACAAAGGCAAGTGGCAAATACTGTCAGGGTCCCAGGAAGTCTGAATGCCCACAATGAACATGATCTGAGGAGCACGCACGGTATGCAAATCTGTGAGCTGTGGATTCTTACAGAGACCACATGTGGGCACGGCGTGATGGCAAGGACAGGGCCAGACCTCTGCAAGCTGGCTCTGCTTCACCCTCTTGCCCGCTCTCACCTACGGATCCATTTCCCAGTTTCCTGCCATGAGCATGGTCTCTTCTCATCCTTCCCCACATGCTGAGGACACAGAGGGTCAGCTGCCGGGCTTCTGCTGCTGTAGTGGAGTATGTCTGCACTAGGCCATGAGCTGACCATCTAAGGGCAGCTTTACAGACCACACAGCAGTGGCACCAGGCCACACGAGACCCAGCTCTGGCTCATCCTGGATGATGCCATCTGTGGTCTCTGCTCCAGGAAACTAAGTCAGAACCTGCTCCAGTTAGAAGACCCATTCTGTAAACCTCACATTCTACTGCTACAGAAGTCCCATGGGAAAGCAGATGAACAACTCAGAAGGAACAGAACTGTCAGTGGGTAAAAAGTTGATTAAAGAGCTGAATAAACTAAAAATACAACTCTGTTGAATTCAGTGAACTGAGGCTGCAAGATAATCAAGAGCCTGAATGCACAGAAAGATGGCTCCATGCAAGGAAAGCTGAGGCACGTGGACCGTCTCCACTGTGGAGAAGGAGGAAGAAGAGAGACCAGCCACACCCTACAGCCTAAGCGTACAGGCCTGACTCACAAGGAAGCCTTGGGCTGCGCACAGCAGAGACAGCCTCCCTGTGGGAAAGGCATGAACCTCCTCCACCCTCCCATCTGTTCTTTCTCTCAGGCCTCCCTGGGGGAGGGGAAGACAGGACAGCAAACCCTGCTGACCCATTAGTGCTGAGGAAAGGGCAGTGTGGGGAAAGCCTCTTGAGACCTGGGGCAGGGGAATGGATTCCAAGGCTGAGGTACAGAGTTCTAAGCCTGAGACAGAACCAGAAGACCAAAGAAGCACCCCGCGCCCACTGCCCGCGGTAACCCCACCCCAGTCCAACAAGAGCTAAGTAAAAACCAATGGCTGGCTCCTGCCAGAAAAAGGCAAGGGCACAGACTTAGGCACACAGGACAGCTGAGAGCTGCCAGCAGGTCACAAACATTGAGAAACACTCTCCTGCAGCCTAGCCTCCATCTGAACCACATAGCATCTTGGGAGGAATCTGCAGCTCAGATGCACTGAGGGCAATCAGGAAGCACAGTGAACACAGCTCAAGGTGACGAGATTGACTGGCTGGCTGCTGGAGACACCATGCCCACGTCTAGACATAAGTATTATGTACCTCAATCTCTCCTGCTTGTCGGGCATCCACCCAAATTATGGAATCCACAGAGATCACTGTTGAGAAATAAAGCAATCAACAGAACTGAAACTCAGCAGTGACTTGAGATTATGGTATTGTCATACTGGATGTCCCCTAGGAGATGTTCGAAATAGACTGGAAGAGGTGGACAACTTGCACGAACAGATGGAGAATTTCAGCAAAGATACAGAAACTCTTAAGAAAGCATAAATATTATGGCCAGAAATAAAAAAACATGGTGCAGAGGTAAAGAACTCATTCCTCCAGCTCCACAGATAGGTCAACAGAATTAAAAGAAACAAAATGAAAAGTCCCACGAGTTGAACAGAGTACCCAAGACACTCTGAGAACTCTAGGCAGAATTTAAAAATACGCATTCCTAGGCAAATCATTTGCAAATCTCTAAGAACCACAGTGAAGTCTAGCAGGGTGCCAGGTGAAAAACTCACATGACACAGGAACAGAGGCTGACCACAGACCTCTCATCAGACACAATCCGACCAAGACAGAGCAGCACCTTTGAAATACAGAAAGAAAACAACTGTCCACTGAGAAATCTACCCAGTACAGACTGACTTAAAAAACAAAGACACAATTAAGACTTCAGGAAAAACAAACAAATAAATAAAAGGCTGAGAGAGAACTCCCTCATCTCAGTAAAGATATAAAAGATTTGGATAAATACACTTATATTTGTCTAACTTATACAAAAAGGACTAACAACTGAAGTCCAACATAAAATTTCCAAATGTTTAGAAACCTAGTACACTGCTGGGTACAGTGATGCATGCTGTAATCCCAGCAGCTCGGGGGGCTAAGGCAGGAGGAAACCAAGTTCAAAGCCCACCTTGGCAACTCAGTGAGGCCTTAAGCAACTTGGCGAGACCCTGTCTCAAAATGAAATATTAAAAAATGGGCTGGGGATGTGGCTCAGTGGTTAAATGCCCCGGGGTTCAATGTTCAGTACTCCCCTGCCCACCACCCGCAAATAAGTACAGTTTTAGGAAAATAACTTAGAGCATAAAATTGCCGAATAATAAAAATGTATATCAAAACATGCGGGATGCCACCAAAGCCTTGGGAAGTGGGAAATTCGTGGCCTTAAATACATACACTTAGAAACAGCCAAGAGCCCCAAACATAAATACTCATAGCAGTAAGTCAGAAAATAAGCAAGTAAAACCTAAAGAAAATAGAATGGAGGAAATAAAAGCACAGAAAATAATGAAATAAAATAACAGAATAGAATCAACAATGACAGAAAGCTTCTATTATAACAAAACTGACAACCCCCTAAACAAAACAGATAAGTAAGAAAGGGGGGCAGAAAGAACCAATGTCAAGAATGAAAAGAGCAGACACCTCTACAGAACCCAAAGAGAGATCAGAGAGAAAGTATTAGGACCAACTTTATATAGATTTGAATATGAAGATGCAGTTCCTAGAAACACAAACTATTCTAAGCTGACACATGCAGAGACACAAAATCTGAATGGGAGTGACATCAGTGAAAATGGTTAAAGACTTTGAAAACTCTCTCTTCCACATAGCAGTGAGAACACTGTTAAAAATAGGAAGAAAAGGGAAGGAAGAGAAAGGAAGAGAACTTCAGAGGGCCGGGGTGCCAGCCGGGTGCACCGACATGCACTGGGGACCCCAGAAGGAAAGGAGAGCACAAATACTCATCTGAAGAGACAGTGGCTCAAAAAGTCTGATGGTGAGACATTAACCTGCATATCCAAGAAGCCAGGGAACTCCAGGCAAAGTCGACTCAGCAGATCCCCTCCAAGACACAGCGAAATCCAAGTGCTGAAAGCAGGAGCCCAGGACAGAACCTCGAGAGCAGAGAGCGGCCCTTCCTGTCCAAGGATCTCAGTAAGACAATAACAGCTGGTTTCTCAACAGAAACCACAGCAGGCGAATGGTAGTGTGGCAACATATCTAAAATAGTGAAAAAACAAGACTGTCCACCAAGAGTTTAATAAAACAACCTTCAAGAATGAGGGAGAAATTAAGGCATTTCTAGATAAACAAAAACAGATTCATCACCAACCCGACCTACTATACAAAAACAGGAGACCTTTGGCTAAAATGAGAAGACTCTAGATAGTGACTCAAATCTATGAGAAGAAATAAAGAACATTGATAAAGGCAACTGCAGAGGTTAAATATAAAACACAGGATAAATGTGCTTTGGTTTATCCTTCTCCTACTTTATTTAACAGATATCTATACAAAACAAAACGACTGACTCTGTGTTGGGCACATACTTGTATGACAACAGCAGCAGGAGGAGGGAGGAGAGAATGGAGTCTACAGGAGCAAAAGTTCCATCACCACGGAACTTAAACTGCTGTTAACCTGAACTGTATTTTCATAAATTATCATGTTGACATAATCTCCAGAATAATCACTGAAAACAGCTAACACTACATAGTATTAGTAAAGAAAACATGAAGGAAATAAAGTGGTATACCAGAATATACTTTTTTTTTTTTAAGAATATACTTATTTAACACACAAAAAAATGCTTTAATGGGACTTGGGCAGGAGTATGAGTATATAGAAAATGGCGAATGTAAATCCCACTACAATCACATGTTGCTTAATGGATCAGGTTCTGAAAAATGCATCATTAGGTGATTTCATTGTGCAAACATCACAGAATGAATTTCCACAAATCTATGAAATCAAGGGTACATGGGTACATGGGTACTTAACTATACCTGGACAGCATGTTACTGCACTGAATTCTTAGGGCAACTAAAAAACAATGGTTAAGTATTTGTGCATCTACATATATCTATGGGCTGGGGCCTGGCTCAGTGACAGAGCAAAAGAAAAGATACAGTTACTCTACAGTGTAAAAGATTAAGAAGAAGGGAAAAAGCTGGGTGTGGTGGTTCAGGAGGCTGAGGCCGGAGGGTCGTGAGTTCAAAGCCAGCCTTAGCAAAAGCAAGGTGCTAAGCAACTCAGTGAGACCCTGTCTCTAAATAAAATACAAAATAGGGCTGGGGATGTGGCTCAGTGGTCTAGTACCCCTGAATTCAATTCCTGGTATCCACATATCCCCCCAAAAAAGAAAGAAAAAAAAAGTACACAGCTCAGGCACTTTCCATAAAAGGAGCGTGAATGCACAGGCCCAGGTCTTTACTTGCACATGGCTGCAGACTTTATGATGACCACACACTTAGGCTACACTAAATTCATCAAAAGTTTTTTGCATTAATAAATTAATCTAGGGCTGAGGTTGTGAATCAGTGGTAGAGTGCTTGCCTAGCATGTGTTAGGCACTGGGTTTGATTCTCAGCACCACATATAAATTAATAAATAAATAAAGGCCCATCAACAACTAAGAAATATTTTAAAATAATAAATTAAATCAATTAATCTGAGCTTACTGTACTTTAAAAATTTAATACCTTTTTACTTCTTTGTTAATAACACTTGTATGAGACCACTGTCATAAATGTGATCCATCAATGAATGAAGCGTGCCCAACTATAATTACACTCAAGGTGATGAAGCAGCCAATCCACTTAAAAGGCAGAGATGGGCAAAAGGAATGAAAAAACATGATACCACCCTATGCTGTCTACAAGGGAGATACTATAGATTCAACACACAAACAGGTCAAAAATAGACGAATGGAATATGATTGACCATGTAAACAATTACCAAAAGAGCTGGAATGGCTATACTAGCATCAGATAAAACTCAAAAGACAAAAAAATATTACCAGAGGAAAACAAGATGGGCTGTATTTTTATATTAATAGAAGGCTAATACATCAAGACAACATACACACACATGTATAACAGAGACCTAAAATCAGACAGAACTGGAAGAACTAGGGTACTCAATGATAGCTGAAGATTTTAATATCCTGGTTTCAATAAGGACATTGCACCAGATAGAATGAACAGGATTGGACTGAAGATGAGCAGGGAAAAAGACGACGTGATGGGATCCACAAACAAACACCACCACACACCAAACACCACCACACACTCTTTTCCAGTGCACATGGAAGACTCTCCAGGATAGAGAATGAGCCAGGCCACAAAAACAAGTCTGACCTAATGTTAGAGGTCTAAAATAATATAAAATATGATCTCTGAACACATGGAATAAAATTAGAAATCAGTAACAGAAGAAAATTTGGGAAATACCTCCATTTAAAAACTTTCCAACCACTGGCCTAAGCTTCCATCCCAACAAACTAGAAGAGTAAACTAAACCCCAAACAAGCAGAAGATATAATAAAGAACAGAAATTAATGAACCAAGGAGCAGAAAAATAGCAAAAATAACAACAACAACAAAACAAAAAAACAATAACCCAACAACAACAAAATCCAAAGAAACCAGAAATTGGTTCTTAGAAAAGGTCAATAATATTGACAAGTCATTAGCTAGACTGGCTAGGAGCACTTAAAAGTTTGGAAATTAGCACTGCAACAGGAGACATCACTACCAACCTTACAGAAATTTAAGAGTTATAAGGGAACCCTATGAACAACGGTGTGCCAGTAGATTAAGAATACTTAGACTAAATGGGCAAAGTCCTACAAAGATACCAACTGCTAAAACTGACTCTAGAAGAAACAGAAAATTTAAAAAACCTTTAATAAGTAAAAAGATTAAACTAATAACAGCAAAATTTCCCACCAGTCCAGACCAGAGGGCTTCTTTAACTGTTAAATTCTACCAAATATTTAAAAGACTAAACACCAGTTCTTCAACATTATCTTTAATAGGAGAAAACACTTCTGCACTCATTTCCTGAAGCCTCCTATTCACCTGATACCAAAACTAGACAAAGATCTGAAAGCTGCAGAGCAATATCCCTTATGAACACAGATCCAAAAATCAAGAAAACACCAGAGAACGGAATCCATGAGCATATAAAAATGATCATACACCTTGATCAACTTGGCTTGTCTCAGGGATGCAAGGCTAGCTCCACATAGGAAATAAATGTATTAAGACACATAAATAGAAGTGAAAAACCACATAACCATCTTATAGTTGCAAAAATGTATCTGATAACACCGAGAATGCATTCCTGATGAAAGCACTTGACAAAGCTGGGCAGAAAGGAACTTGGTCCACCTGACAGAGGGCCTCTATGAAAACCCCACAGCTGGGACCACGCAGCCATGTGGAGTATGATGACAGTTCAGTCAAGAGCAGGCTGCATGGCAGTCTTACGGCATTTCCATAAGATTATAATGGAGCTGAAAACCTCCTACTGCCAGTGTGTTTTGAGTCGCTGTAGAAGTAATAGTGCAATGCACTACTCGGGTTGTGGAAATCCTGTTGTGAACAGACTCACTGTGCTGCTGGTTGTATAGTAACACAGGATACACAATTATGTACGTGACTAATACTTGATAATGACGACCATGTTTACTATACTTTTTGTTATTTTACAGTATGGTCTTTCCACTTCTTAAAAGTTTGCCAGCAGCAGCTTCCTACAGCCCATGTCTCTTAGCCGCATCAAGAGACCACGTCCAGTCACTGACCTAGACCATCTGAGTTTCTGCAAGTGTACTCTAGGATGTCTGCACAACACCAAATTTGTCTAGTGAGGCCTTGGGCTATGTCCCCAATGTTAAGGATGCAGGATGTACTACTGCCACGCCCAGTTCACAGGGTGGCTCAGCTTGGTGCTTTGTGCATGACACTGGGTACACTTTGCACACACCAACTCAAAGGCAAGTGTAAGGTCCTTATTACAAACCATGTCCACTCTCCGTCCCGGAGCCCAGCAATGAAGCTGTCCCTCCTCACATACTTGCTGCTCTTTCTCATCCCTGCCCAGTCTCCCCTGAGTTATACCCTTCTTCACTGCATTTGAAATTTCAAAATGAGTACGATTAAAGACAAATAATAATGGTAATTTTAAGAGAAAATTATATCTTGAAAAATCATGTAATTTTAACTTTAATCATGTGATATCAGTGAGTGTTGAATCTTTTTGCTTTCCACAAACTTAAAGCAAATAAATAAATATCCCACCCCACGCCCAGGACAGCATTACACAGGAAATTCCCAAAGCCAAATGGTCTTGCAGTTTCTTCCCGCGCCCTTCCTGAGACTGGGGGGGGGGGGTGGTGGTCTTCACACTCCCTAACACTTCTGTAGGTCTTTTTAGGTTTGTTTTCCCCATATCACATCTGTCTTCAGAGCCCCTGCACCCTGCATGTCCCCTCCAATCATCTTTCAATGCACAGCACCTTTTCAAACACACTGGCAAAGAGGCAGGCCTCCTTTTGGTATGCACAGAGATGCAGGACAAATCAAATTAGTGACTGCTTATCTTCTCATATTAACAGGCACTTCATCTTTGAAGATGTAAATCACTGTCTGAAAAATACCAAGTATCTCCCAGATCTAAAAAGGGACTCTTTCACAGTTATTAGAAACTGATTCTTAATGAGGACTTCTCAAAAATTTGACGTCAAAATAAATCACCGAGGTGGCTCTAAAGCCCACTGTGGCTGAGTCCTTTGGTAAAATTCTAAAATCAACAGTTTTGAGACATTTACATCTACATCCCTGTGAGATCTGAAGAGCTTAAGATGTAAATTTTTATGTAAGACATTTTTATATTAAAACAAATATCTAAATATTATTTAATATTTGCCAAGTCGTTTTCTTTAATTTCCTACATGCTATCAATTTCAAGACCAAAGGTGAGCCAGGTGGTCACCAAGCACTTTGGTTTCAAAAGGCTCTCTTCTAGTTTCAGCCTCCTTCAACACATTTATTCTCCCCAGTTTTAGGCCATGTCAAATTTCTGGAAAGAATTGTATCAATTCTATTACACGGTTCTTTGAAAACCAATTTATAACTCAGAGGGAGTACTTAAAACACAACTACTCATGAAACACAGTGGTGCAGGTAACTTTCTTGTTTTCCTTCTTTTTATTCTTGGTGTGGTGCTGGGCCACAGTCCCTGGACCCTGCAATTTACTTTTAATTCTCTGTGGCAAAAGGAGTCAGGCAGGATGCTCAGCAGTTTGAAAACAATAAAGACAAGGCTCACCACTCGCTGCCCCTTCTCTCTCCTCATTCACCCGCCTTCCTGACACCACCACAGCCAGGTTTCGGGGTTTCTTCCCTCTGTGCGTTACGGTCATGCGTGACACTAAGCTCTGTTGTCACAACACGATCAGGCAGACACCGCTTCCCAGCACCGGCACCTGTCATTTCTAGGAACTACGTTCAGTGCTTCTGCTGACCCATCAGTCTGGTGGGGTCCCTTGTGCTTCGTGCCATCCCAATTTCAAGGCTTGTCCCACCAGGATGTCCCTGGGAAGTCCCAGTCTCTGGCCTCCCAGCCCCACTTGTCCTGAGATGACCACTAACATGAACTGCTGCTCCCTCTCCAGCACAAGGCCCAGATCCTTCTAAGGGAGCCACAGGGCGAAGGCCTCTTCCTCACTGGGGACCTGTCTCTGCCCTCCCCATCCCCCCTGCTGTGGACAAACCCTGGGGTGTTGGCCCCTCTTTAACCTTCCCTCCCTCTTCTCCTGGAGGCGGGCAGACAGATGGCGACGACCCTGTCTATTCCCTGTCTGTCTGGTCTAGAGGGCTGGAGGTGGTGGCAGCAGGAGAGGAAACCTTCCTACCAACATTATTTTGTCTCCAGAGAGTACATCTAAGAACTGCCCTATAATCAGAAAAGGGCTCTATGCAGCTCCTCCCTATACCCCAAAACACACTGAAGCAACCCTTTGGACACCGTCTTTCTCTGAATCCCACCCAGTTCTGCTGTCTAATAAAACAGCCCTCCCCACGGGCAGGCTCTGTTTCACACTTCCAGGTTCCTGGGTTCAGAGGGGTCTATGGGAGTCCCCATGTGTGGCCCCTGTAACCTGACTCCTCACCCCATCCTTAGGATCTGCTGCCTGACAACTAGAGGCCTAATTTGCTGCCCACTGGCAAGCCAATTTTCTAGACCAATCATTCCCTTGGCTTCAGTGTATTTTAGTTTCCATCTGCCTTGGTGTCTTCACTTGAAAAAACAAACCCCAAACCCTCTAATTCTGAACAGTAAACTGCCTTCAGTCTTTTTTCAAAAAGGTTTAAAGGTGTCTAATTTGTCAGGAACACTCTGCCCCCTGCCTTCCACCCAGACCTTCTCTTCCAACCCTACCACTGGACCAAACCCCAGGAAGCCTTCCAGGCCCATGGGGATGCCCTTCCCCTCTTCCTGCTTCCGTGGGGCTCAACCAGACGTGCCCTCGCCTGGAACCTCGGGAACCCTTCTCCAAGTCGCCAGGGACATTTACACACTGCCTCCCACAAGGTCCCGTCACAGGCTTCTCTCCTCCCCAGCAAACACCGGCTCCTGGACACAGACTAGTTACATGGTCACATGTGTGTCACCAGTGGACCTCGTGGTTCTTGGCACAGAGTGTCCAGTGGGCTTAGTACACCAAGTCGGAGGACAGTGATTGCCACATGCAGAGCCTTCACTCCTTCATTCCTGGACACTTGGCCAGAAACACAGGGACAAAACCACGGAGCCTGCCCTGGCAGGAAGAGAAAGATAAGAAACCCAGGACCACAACTTAGGAACACCAAGCAGTCAGCCTGGCGATGATGGTGCCTAACCTGTAGCTGGGTGAATGACCAACATGAGCTAGAACTGGAGGTGGATGCTGTGCAGTGGCAGAGTGTGGCCGAGGTGGGGGGGAAACTGGGGGGAGTCCAGGGGTGCCAGCTGGGCTGAGACCAGGAGGAAAAAAAGCTAACCAGATTTTTTAAAAAGGGAACACATGTAAAACCCTGAGAAAAGAGAGAAATTGGCCAATTTCATACAGCACAGGAAGCCCAGTCCACTGGAAGCAGACAGCAGCGTAGGGCTGTGTGAGTTCCGAGCAGCAGTATGAGTTTCTCTCAGGTACATCAGAAAGTCAGGAAAGAGCCCCAGCAAGACAGTGATATGACTGCCATAAGCTGAGAAATAAAAAAATGGACTGAAAAAAGGCAGTGAAGGATGTTAAGGGTTGGCCTGGGTGCTGGCCACGGTGAGAGGCTGTGGAGGGCGTGGGCTCGGGGCTGGCTTCAGGGCGAGGAGGTGGGAGAAGGGAGCCTCGGTGCGTGGCCTGGGTGACTGAATAGAAGAGAGTGGCCGGGAACTGGACTGGTGGGTACAGTGCTCATGGCCAAAGGCACCAGCTGGAGAAGTGAATACAGGGCGGAAGTGATTCCATGACAAACACACCTCCTTCTAATATACTCGCTCCCCTCCCTTCTGGCTGGGTTCCTTTAAGAGATTTCCCTCATGCCCACAGAACCACAGAGCTCAAATGCAGAGGCACCCCACCCCTCGACCCAGCCCTGCTCAAGCCCAGCAGCCTCCACTTCTACATGTGGGCACGGCATTTTTCAACCCTGTGTCCATGCTAAGTGAGGAACTCTCTGTGGATTAACCAGGCAAGCAAATCTAGCAAAGAACACAGCATCTCAACACAGTTGGAACATGACCATGAAAGGGAAAGGAGACTTCTACCGAGTGTGTGTCGCAGTACAATTAAGGAGGGCGGAATATCTGTATGTGGATGGACAGAGCTGCTGGAGAACTTACAGTGGGTCAGATGGGTATGGGCTGCAGGCTACACTGATCAGAATTAAAGCTTGTTTCTGCCGGGTGGAGGAGAAATGCGGAAAGACAGCAGTAAGCTCAAAGGTGGGACATTACCTTCCAAGTAGCAGCAGGTTTTACGGTAAAGAAAAGAGACTCTGGAACTGTGGAGAGCCAAGCAAGCAGCCTGCTGGCTCACAGTGTGCCATTTACCATGACTGTGGTCTGAGAGAAGCTGCGAAGGTATGTGACACTGTCCCATGGTGAAGGACAAGAATCAAAAGGTCCCAGGCGACTTATTTTCACTAAGGAGTCAGCTTAATCTGAAAAGCTAAAAGGCTAAACAATCTAAGCTGAAATTAAATATTTCCTTAAGCAAATTTCTAAACCACAGTTAGTTTTAGTCTGGATCAGTGCTTCTCAAATTTAGGTCCAAAACCACGCCACCTACAGTGAGGTTAACATGGCCTTTAAACCCATGACATTGTCCCAGTGATTGCCTACATGGACAGGCTCCCTCCCCTCCACCAGGGTGTTTCCAGCAGCACCGACACCCTTGGCTTGAGCCACAGTCCAGGACAATCCCTGAAGGGACCACGATAGAGCATCGAATTCAACATGTCGCTTCACAGATGTCCAGATGTCCAAAGCTACTCAAAATCCACTGCAGAAGGCTGACCTCAGAACAACAGACTCAGAATACAAACAAAACCCTGAGAGCCACACTTGCTAACTTTTTATGAACATAATCTAAAAAATTACATGGTGATTTTAAAATCAAATTCTGAGCTCTGTTATGACTACTTAAAAACCATACTAGAGCCACACGCTGACACAGGGCTTGTTGCTATTCTTCCATACATTAAGGAAGTGCGTGCTAAAACTGCAGCAGCATGCTCTGTGCCATCCTAAACTCGAGTGTACACTCACCTGAGTGGAGCTTGGAGCAGCAGCAGTTTCTAATGTGGTCTTGTGATACAGTAACATGTAAAACTCTCAAGACTATGGAAAAGTGCCACCCAGGGCTATCACAGCAGTGCACAGAGTATATAATCAAGAAAACCCGAGGCTGGGGATGTGGCTCAAGTGGTAGCGCGCTCACCTGGCATGTGTGTGACCCGGGTTCGATCCTCAGCACCACATACCAACAAAGATGTTGTGTCCGCCGAGAACTAAAAAATAAATATTAAAAATTCTCTCTCCCTCTCTCTCTCTCCTCTCTCACTCTCTCTTAAAAAAAAAAAAAGAAAACCCAATGTGTAACTGCTTATTAAATGCATATTAGAAAATCCCTGGTGAAACTGGAAAATGCACAGATCAGATTGTATGCTAGGTAGTTCTTCCAAATGGTTCATGTGATAGGGGAAAGAATGGTTTAGACCACTTGTTGAGAACACATTACTAGAAAATGGCATATGGAGTACCCAGCAAGTAGAAAATTGACTAGGGCAAGCTTTCTTCCAAAATAAAACCAAACCAAACCACAACAAAACAGCCTGAGACTATTTCCCCCACTCCTCCAGTTGTCATCATAAAGTTGTGGCAATTCAGGTAACAGAATAAACAGCTTGCCACAGTTTTAGAACTTTTGTTCTATCGAATATGGTTCATCGGAAAAAGTAAAGTCAAATTTAGGACAGGAATCAGGAGAATCTATTTTCTACTTTCCCTTTAAAATCCTTCCAACACTAGTACAAATCATGGGATCAGCAGCACCGTACCTAAGGTGACACCTTCTGAGCTGGCCTGGCAGCCTGGCCCTGTCCCTCCCCTCCCAGACTGGCACCTTCCTAAGGCAGACACACAGAGGCAGCCATGCAGCACAGTACAGCACTCCACGATTCAACGTGGCGACACGGCGGTTAAACAGCATGGTCCTTGCTGATAATGTTCACATGACACTTTCGTGTAGAATTCCTACAAAACCCAAACGTCATTTAACCTCTGGAGGTAATGCCAGGCTTTGCTCAAAGTGTCATCCAAAGAAGAAAATGCTAGAATTAGATTGCTACCATGGGATACATAACTTAAAACATCAGCAAAATGAAAACTAATCCCCATCTCGTTTAAGAGCTTCAGGTTTTAATGTGTGCTGCATTCAATAAACATCACAGCACCCATCCACAGGACAGGCAGTTTCCCTTACCTGATAAAATGCAAAACTCTCCCCGCATCACCAACATAATTAAAATTGTAGATTCTCCTCCTCACAGACCATGTCAGATTACTCTTTGATTTTAAGAATTTACCAGGACTAGTAATCTTCTACAAGGACTTTCCACGTGACTATAGTTAATAGTAGAAATGGTGCTATGACTATGGAGTGTTGTAACAGTATTTTCTGTTACTATAAGGAAATACTCTAGGTCAGAAAACTTTTCAGGTTGCATTTCAAGGGCCTGGCACTGGCATTGGATTGGCTTGGCTCTGGTGATAGCCGCATGGCAGATGGCATCAGGGCAGGAGTATGTGAAAGTGACCACACAGCCAGACAAGAAGCCAGGAGGAGTTTGGGAAGATGGGGACTCACAATCCCCACATAGAGAATGCTCCCAATGACCAAATCCCTCCCACTGGGCCCCTGCCCCACCTCTTAGTACCACCACACTAAGGACTGTGATATACCGACATTCCGATACCACACTGTGGTGTGAAAGGTAATGTAATGGTAAATGTGGTGACTACGGTAAAGAGGGCTATAAGTTCTTTAGTTCAGAACATGCTAGAACAGGGACAATGGCCCAGCCAATGGAAGAGCTGTCGTCATCTTCCTAAGTCTATTGTGCAAATGGTCGGGACTCACCCAAAGGTCAGCTGATGTCACAAGGACTAACGGGTCTGCTGGCGATTAAACATCTGCTTTACTGCCTGGACTTCTCAGCATGAGGGTCGGCTGAGGGGAGTTACAGTACATGCTGTGCTCTAAATAGACGACATGGTCCTAGGCAACACCTGCACGTGTCCCTTGAAGCACAAGGTCATTTACACTCCTCTCCCCTTGCCACACATACATAAAGACTTACACTGCAGCAGAATTTAAGATGACCATGACAGAGGTAACTGGGCAGAAAGGGGGTTGTTTTAAGGTATATTTGAGAATCCAGAACGTTCCCATTAAAAACACCGTGGGGGGAGGGGGGGCGCAGCAGTTATCATAAATAAAGCTGATAATGAAGTATCATCTTCCCAAAAACGGGGTTGGGGGGAGGCCCGGCAATGAAAGAATGAGCAGCAAACCCATCTATCTGCCTGAGAACAGACGAGAAGCTCAGGGAGTAGCTCAGGGAGTAATCTGGAATAACTCTCACTCTGGAAGGAAGGTTTAAAATGTTCTCCTAATATTCCCTATTTTGAATGCCTCGGTGGATTCTATTTATGGTCCTAGACAGAGAAGCCGTTACATTAGATCCTTATCACTAGGGGAGATGAGTATTTACTATATTAGGGTAATTACTTTTTTATAGAGACAGTTTATCTCATTAGATGTCACCACCCCAGCAAGAGCAGGTCTGTGCAAGGATTAGTTCATTACAATCTCCTGCTCTGGCTCTAAGGAATGCTGGCCACCCCTGCAGGGCGGAACTTGCAACACCACAGAGCATCTGGGCCTCTGGTGTGCGGCCTGCGGCTCTGTCAACTACAAAGCCATTCAAATGGCCCCATGATCAGAAACTCGTGTTCTTAAACATCTGCCAGCAGGCTAGAAGCTACCAGAAGTCAGGGGCAGTGTGTTTCTGAACTGAGACTTCTTGGCACACAGCAGGTGTTCATTAAGCATGATGAGAGGGCATGGCTTCTGGAAATGTCCTCATGCAGGAGTGGCTGTCAGTATACGGATCGGGACATAATCAGAACCTCAAAACAAAGTTGATATAAATGCCTGATGATCAGAAAAAGCCCTGTTTCTGGAACTTAGACTAACTGCCACAGAAGACAGTTAATCAGGAGCCAGAACTTGGAGCAGCCTCATTCCTGGGATACCCAGAGGCAGGTGAGCACCCCCAATCCAGGTGGGGGTGCTCTTTACGATTCCTTTTGTATGTTGAAACCTAATGACTCTTTGAACTAGATTTTTCTCAGATAAAACAATGTAGTATTAATCTTCAAAAACAGGTACTTATGAAAAGCATGTTAAGATGAACCATAAGAGAAGAAAATGCTTCATCTGTGCCAGTGTGGCACGGAGTGGAAAAACAAGATGGCATGTCTCAGTTCTCCCTCCCAGGCAGGTCCTGTGCATGCTGGGGTCTGCAGGGAAGAGGAATATATCAATTAAAAAAAAAAAAGTGTAAGTGCAGGAGGGATGTGGGGGCAGGAGCGTAAACCCGCCGACCTCATCTAATTACGAAAAGGTCCTCCAGGTGCCTAGGGCGGGGGTGCAGGTGGCCCTGGGCAGCCAGAATCCCACCTGGGCCATCAAACCAATACCCTCCGTGAGTGCCGCAGCAAGCAGTGTACCTTAGGGGTGTCGAAGAACAGTTCACAAAGGCAAATGAGAAGAAATGGCCAAAGAGGCAAAAGGTGAACAGAGAGAAGAGTGTTCTGTCAACAAGGATCTTAAAAACCCAGGATGACATGATGGGTTCTGGTGAGGACGTGGAAAAACTAGAGCCCCTGTGCATCGCCCGTAGGAATGGGACAGCTGCTGTGGAAAACTGTGCAGGCCGGGTGCTGTGGAGCACGCCTGTAACCCCAGCAACTCTGGAGGCCGAGGCAGGAGGATGGCAAGTTCAAGCCCAGCTCAGGAACTTAGCAAGACTTTCAAGCAACTTAGTGAGCTCCTTTCTCAAAAAATAAAGAGGGCTGGGGATGTGACTCAGTGATAGAGCACTCAGGGTTGGATCCCCAGTACCAGGGGGTTGGGAGGTGTGGGGATTTCTTCAAAACTTAAGAGCAGAAGGACCACAGGATCCAACAGTTTCACTTCTGAGTGTTTATCCAAAGAAGTGAAGGCAGCAGCTCGAGTAGGTAGCTGCACACGTGTTCACAGCAGTGTTATTCCCAACACCGAAGGCGGAAGCAACCCAAGTGACCAGGATGGAGGAATGGATAAACAAGATGTGGCATATAACACACCAGGGAACACTATTCAACCTAACAAGAAATGAAGAGTCTACACAGAAAAAACTGCACGATTCCACTTTATCAGGTACCCAGGAGTGGTCAACTCAGGCATAATGTAGGAAGGTGGCTGGCAGGGACTGGGGGAAGGAGAGGCAGTATTGACTGGGTATGGAGCTTCTATTTTATAAGATAAAAGAGTTCTAGGGGCTGGCGCTATAGTTCAGTGGCAGAGTGCTTGCCTTGCATGTGTGAGGCACTGGGTTCAATGCTTAGCACCATATAAAAATAAACAAATAAAATATAGGCCACTGTCCATCTACAACCACAAAAAAAAAAATAGGATGAAAAAGATAAAAGGATTCTAGGATCTGTGCATGACAATATAAATACATATAATGTCACTGAACTGTATAGGTAAAATGTTTAACATAACAAAAATTTAAAAAGAGGTCTGGGGATGTAGCTCAGTGGTAGAGTGCTTACGTGGCCTGCACAAGGCCCTGGGTTTAAACCTTGGTGCAGGGGGTGGGAGGGATGGGGCCGTGTAGCAAAAACATTCAATGTGGCTAGAGTGTGGCTTGTTAGTTGGGATGGCACAGAGCCTTGGGCACTCTGCCACTGAGCAACAGAGCAATGCCCCCAGCCCCAGGAGGGCTGGTTCTGGGGGAGTCTGAGTACCAGCGCAGACCAGCGGCCCTGGTGCTGAGTGTCTGTGAGAGAGGAATAAGCCAAACCCAGGGGCGATAAGCAGGGAAGAGAAGAGAGCTGGCAGCACTGAAGTGAATTCTCCAGAAGTGTGGCCTAAGAACAAAGCAGACATCAAGGTGGCAACAGATTTTCTTAAAAAATAATAATAAAATTCTGGCAGAAAAGGGACTAATGGGAACTCCAGAGGCCGAGAAATTAAGATTGCTGGTTACAAGGTGGGGATGGGGTGGGGGCAGGGGCATAAACTGAACAGAAAGAAGCAGGTGACGGGCATCTGCACCTGAAAACCATTTTCCCCCCTGTAAGAGAAAATCATTCCCAACTATGGAGAGGACATAGTTGGGAATGGGACTTGGGGATTAGGCTGTGTGATTTGAGCAGGCTCCTTCCCATCTTTCTGCCTGGTGTATTTCATCACTTGGTGGCTGTGACAACAGGGGTAGTGGGCCTAGAGGCTGCAGGTGCATGTGAATGGCAGCCATTTGCTGGGAGGACAGAGGAGGCCCTCCTGGCCTCCCCTTGCAGGCTGAGTCCTCTGAGGTTACGGGAGGAGCTGGAGAGTGACTCAAGGCCTCGACTCAAAAGCCCACCTCTCTGAGGGATGTTGGAAGAGGACCAGGAAGCTGGTCAATCAAAGCAAGAGGGGACAAAGATCGGAACGCAGGACTGGACAAGGAAGGAGCTGCAAGGGGAGCTGGTGCTGGGTGTTGTAGGGCAGGAAGGTGTGGGGAATCCTCGTGGGAGGCTGAGCACTAGGGGAACTGGATGAAGGCAAAGCCGTGAACATGACAGTGTGTCACCAGGTCAGGAGGTGGGTGAGAAGGGGCAGGAGCCAGCTCAAGGGAAAAGGGCCTTGAAGGCTGAGGCTGGCATGACAAGGGGGAAACACATGGAGACACGAGCCCGGGTTACTTCTCCCTCCAATGACCAGGAACCCCAGGAGCTGGGACAGATCTGCTTGTCCGAAGCTCATTCTGAGACTGCGAGCTGTGGAGGTGATCCATCCGGGTGAGAGGCTTGACAGTGGTCACTATCAAGCTCTGCCTGGATGCCGTCACAGAGAGGCCTTATTCCCTGGTACTTCTACAAGATGTCCTGTAACATTAACTTTGATTTGTGGTTTTAGGAATCACTTCATATTCACCTCCTACTGTCTGTAATTTCTTAATTACCCAGACAATTAATCTTTTCAGACGATGCAAACACAAGATGGAAACACAAATGGTAGAAATTCCTCCAACAACTCATTCACGAACACTGAAATGTAGGGTAAGCACCTGTTCTGTGTGAACAATTGGACAATGTAGGAGATTCTAAAGATGATTTGAGACATTAGTCATGATACTTTTCCATTCCTACCATCTGAAATGTTGGTGTATGTGTGCGTCTATTCTGGATCTCTCTGAATCTTTTCCATTACATTTTCCATTTTCATAGATTCCACCAGGGAACTGACTCTCCTTCACCAGATGTAGGCGTCCCAGCCATTTTGTTCTGTTTTTGCAGTGCTGGGGTCTTGGTGTGCCCTCTGCCACTGGGCTGTACCCTTCCATGCCACCTAAGAGTTTTTTTTCACAAAGCAAGAGTTTGGGAAATTTTGTTCCCTCTTCCTTCAAGAGTTCCCAATAAACTGTCTTTCAAATAGCCTTTCTTTTGTAAGGAAGTGGCTGACTGATAAAAAGTGGCGTACATGTTAAGAGAGGATAGAGCCTCTTGACTTCTATGTTCAGGTCTGCCCAGTACCTACTTTCACTGCCAATGGCTCTGGAATTCCCTCAGGGAATCCCAACTCCCTTTCTAGATTAGAGTTTAGAAGTTTAGATGAAGTTGATCTCTCCTTTTTAACTTCTTCTCCTTTTTTTTTTTTTTTTTGGTGGTATGGAAGACCGAACCTCGGATGCTTTACCACTGAACTACATCCCTGACCTTTTTTATTTTTTTCAGACAGTCTTGCTAAGTTGTAAGAGGTCTTGAACTTGTGAACGTCCTGCTTTCGCTTCTCAGATTACTGGGATTGCAAGCATGCATCATATGCCTGGCTCCCCTTTGAACTTCTGAGGAGAAGTCCCTTTTCTGTCTGGTCTGCTGAGAGGTCAGACACCCTGACAGTATCTTGATTCCAGGTGGGAAGGGTCTACCTGAGCTCAGAGGAGGTTAAGGGCTGCCTCTCTATTTTTTCAGGCCCTGGATCTTAGTTATATGAGACAAAAGATGCATTTGACTGTTTGATTCGATTTGAGTTTAACTATGTACTTTGAAAACAGAAAAAGTCCTTTCTCACATAGTACCTATCAGTGGTATGAACTGTACTTACAGAAAGTCACTTGAAACCATGTGACAACATTATAAAGAACTAGATGGAAGTCAGGAGTGAGTTCTCTACTGTGGATCCTATTCTCCCAACAGCTCTGCTGAAGTTACTGTTATCAAATCACTTTCCCTTTCACAACCAGTTTCTCCCATTCAGTAAGATTCGCTGAATTAGGAAGAATGTCGGAGGAACTTAAGACAAGCAACGGCAACACAAGAGCCTGCTCGGGGGTGAGAGCATGATGTGCAGGACTGGCCTGTGTGCACAGATGCCCCCACCCCTCAGATACAGGATGCCACTACAGGAATCTTCTAGAAGAGCAGTACCCAGCTGCAAATGACAGCAGCAAAAACAGGAATACAGAAGATATGTGGGACTTGTAATAGGTATTCAGCTCCCACTGGTATAAAAGCAAATATCACAGCAATGAGAAAAAAATATTAAAGAAAAGAAATTCAACACAAAAATGTAACTTTCTTCTTTTGTCCCTGAACGAGTTAAAGTTCAAAAGGGAACAGGAATTATAGCTAGAAATATTCCTTTGACATCTGACCTAAAGAATCCAAATTTCTCTTATACTCCAAATTAAAGCAGTATCTTTGGTTTTAAAAATGTATTTTTAGTTGTAGTTGGACACAATACCTTTATTTTATTTGTTTATTTATTTTTATGTGGTGCTGAGATTGAATCCAGGGCTTCGTACGTACTAGGCGGGTGCTCTGCCACTGGGCCACAACCCAGCCCCTAAAGCAGTATCTTTTGGTGTATGCAAAATGCAGCAAGAGGGCTGGGGTGTGGAGCCCTCACCTCAGTGGTGGAGCGCTCACCCAGCACACGGGACGCACTGGGTTCCATCCTCAGCACCACATAAAGATGAAATAAAGATATTATGCCCCCCTATAATTAAAAAATAAATATTTTAAAAATTGAAGCAATAACCATAAAATTAATGTAAATTAATTTGTGGTTTTCTAGTCCCTTGAGGCAGGGACTAGTCAGTTGTAACTATGGAAGTATCAGCCTGTGAGTGGGTCAGGACTATAAGTCGGTGACCTCTTTTGAAGGGCACCCTTTTAAGTATGCACACTACAGCTCAAGCACACAGAGAAGACTGTTTAGTCCCTGGGCAAGGACATGCACATTCCAGAAATCTTCCCATTTTGAAAAGGGTAAACCACTCAAAAGAAAAGTAGGTAAGGGTTATACAAAGAGAAGCCGGAGACAAATGCATGCGAATGATCAACCTGTTTAAAGTTTTCCTAGTTTAAAATCTAAACGAGATATCATTTTCTACCTTCTCTGGCAGATACTGAAAAATGGACCAAACGTCTGTTAGGAACAGGTAAATGAAGAGTCACAACCTCACAGCTTTCTGAGACAGCAATGTGGCAAAATCTATCAAACTCTTAAATCAGTTACGGAGCCTGTGTTAGGCTAATGTTTACAACAGCAAGTTGCCAACAAACTCTAAAATAGTTCAGGAAAAAAACGTGCCTCCACATATACGTATGTGTATATAAACACACACCTGGGCAGAGGGAGACACGGGACAGAGAAAGCAAAGAAGGCGGAAGACAAAGGCCTGGTGACTCTGGGCGAAGAGAACCTGAGTGTTTCTTGTATTGGTCTGGCAACATCTCCAGGAACATGAAATCATATCTATATAAAGGTAAAACTTTGAGAGAAATGACATATCTTAAAACAGAATGCTCTCTAAGACACGATGTTAAATGAAAATGTAGGATCATGTATATAGTATGATCTCATATTAAAGAGAACACACAGAGAAAAAGGTCTAAAATGATACCCAGCTATTAATGTTCTCTCCGGGACACCCAGTATCCTGTGGAGAGGAGGTAACCAAGAAGATCCACGTTTTGCTCAAAGTACTTCTAAAGTACTGTGTGAACATCTGTGGTACTTATGCTGCTACTTCTGGTTAAAACAAGACGTGGTAACATTCCTGCAGCTGTAACATCAATGGTGGGGACCTTTGAAATGTCTGCAGTGCAGCTCTCACAGACTAGGGGCACCGGCAACGTGGGACTCTGGTTTATGACAATGCCCAAAGCCATACCAAAATCTTAAGGGCAGGGCTAGGGACACTAAATGGGGGGGGGGGGGGGAGTGTCCAGCCCAAATCCGAAGTGCTCCTGCTGAAAAATACTGTTTGTTACGGTTTGGATGTGAGGTGTCCCCCCCTCACACATCTCCGGTGTGAGATGATGCAAGAAGGTTCAGAGGAGAAATGATTGGGTTGTGAGCGTCTTACCACAATCAGTGAATTAATCCTGACAGGGATTAACTGGGTGGTAACTGAAGTGGCAGGGTGTGGCTAGAGGAGGTGGGAATTTGGGCATGGCTTTGGGTTATGTATTTGTCTCTAGCCAGTGGAGTCGGGTCTGTCTGTCTGTCTGTCTCTCTCTCTCTCTCTCTCTCCTTTCTGATCCCCATGTGAGCTGCTTCCCTGTGCTACCCTCTCCCGCCATAATGTTCAGTCTCACCTTGAGCCCCAAGGAATGGAGCTGGCCTTCTGAAACCATGAAACCTCAAATAAACTTTTCCTCCTTTAAAATTGTTCTGGTCAGATCTTTTAGTCACAGCAGCGAAAAAAGCTCACTAAAACACTGTTATCATATATATACTATCTGATAAACAAGTGACCACAAGTCTTTTAGAAGAATGGAGTTAAGTGATTTGTGTGGATATGAAAAAATATCCAAGATGTATTACAAAATGGGGGTAGGGGGAACAATCCTAAAAGAAACCAAACCACAAGTTGTAGAACATACAACAAGTATGTGCAGGTTGCTACATATTTAGACCATTTTTAAAAGAAGAAAACTGTTAGCAGCAGTTATTTCTAGAAAGTAAAAAGGAGGTAGGGATTTTGTGTCAACGATTAGGTGTTTTTTATTATTTTATGATGCTTGTTAAAATCTGTATTAAAAATGATCAAGCTGGGTGCAGGGGCACACATCTGTAATCCCAGTGGCTTAGGAGGCCCAGATAGGAGAATGGCAAGTTCAAAGCCAGCCTTAGCAATTTAGCAAGACCTGTCTCTTAAGTAAAATTTTAAAAGGACTAGGATGTGGCTCAGTTGTTAAATGCCTCTGGGTTCAATCCCTAATAGCTCTTCCCCAAATCAAAAAGCCTAAAGACAATCTTAAATCTAGACTAGGGCTGGGGTGTGGCTAGTAGAGCACAAGCTTAGCACGTATGAGGCACTGAGTTCAATTTCCAGCATGAGAAGGGGGGGGGGGGAGATATGCAAAGTTAAACAATGATAAAAGAGGAACTAAATATATACAGCAATAAGAAACTAAAATATGTCATAAATAGAATTATTTAACAGTATATTTTTATTTACTTTCCACTTTGCCAACCAAACATAAAACAAAATACAACAGAGTAAACCTTGGCAGGCATCAGAACACATAGAGAGCATGCTGGATTGCTGGGCCCCAACTTGAGATTCCAATTCAAGAGGTGAAGTAGGGCCCAAGAATCTGCAATCTCACAGATTCCCAGATGCTGCTGGTCTGGGTACCACCTTTGAGAATCACTGGCATTTAAAAAAAAAAAAAAAGAGTCAAACAACAGAAAGTTGAAACAACAAGAGAACTAAGTGATCACATCACATTCCAACTTAGTTTCTAGGCTAGAAGCAGGGTTTTAAGGGCTCACTGGATAAGCATTGCCCAGAGTCCTAAAATCCTTAATAATGTCATAAAACATTTTAACAGTACAGTAAGGATGGGGGGCACTCTCTGAAAAGTTTGGTGCCTACACAGAGTAAGAAAGTCAGCCTTTAGGCCTGGCTGCCACGGGTGCTGGTCAAGAGCTGGCTGGAGCTGTTCCCTTAACTTCTGCAAAGGATCAGGGCATGCCACTGAAAATGTGCCACTTTGGTATAAGAACTGTTTTGAATTGAAGGCAAATGAGAAGCTACAGCTGGGAGAACGACTCTACCCTCCCCCTTTCTGCTTAGAAGTGGGGCATAAATTTCCATTTACAAAAGCATCCTCCTTTTCAGAACCAGGAAAAGAATCCTTATCAATGAAGGTGGAAATGAGACGAGTCTCCATGAACAAACTTTGCTAACAAGTCCTTATCTTCATTAGTTTGCACAAATATTTACCTTTCTCAATTTATATATCTAGAACTCAAGCCCTCAGTGCCCCGTCTAGTCACTCCATAGTTTATTGTCCTTTGTTAAAATGGCACAGAAACTCTTAACTGTAGTCACTCCTTTGGGAGTTTCCTCTTTTCTGTGGCAGCCCAACCCCCAAACACATAAAATTAAAAACATCAATTCAGCGTACAAGCCTTTTCCCCTCCTGTCCCCTCTCTCTCGTCAGTTCAGTTTTACTCACAGGCCCCCATGAACCTAGGAAGGGAGGGAAATGCTTTTCTCCTTCCCTCCACTTCTTAGGCTGGTCCAACTGGTTCATTCACTGTTGCATAAAATTGGAGATGTGACCACAAAAGGGGAGCTTACACTTCAATGAAAACTACATCACATGCTTTGGATAGGCTTTAGGCTAAAAATAAATGTGAAACCAGGTGTGAAAAAGAAATATGAAGAATCCTTCCCCCCTCCAAAAAAACCCCCACAAAACAAAAACGAGGACTATGCATTCAAGATCCAGAAACATCTAAGCACTTCTCCAGTTTGAAGAAATCTGAACTGGAAAGAGTAAATGGTGATTCCTGGGTGTGCACCCCAGTCAATGGATCCATACTTGAAAGGCCCTGGCTCTCCAACAAGTGGCAAACACAAGTATCCCCTTTTGAAGGGCCTGGCTATACAACAGTGGTTGACATAAAAACCATACATTTATAAGTTTTTAAATAAAGTTATTACACTTTATATGTTTTCAAGATTCCTGGGGACAATCCACTTCTTAGGCTAACAATGGAGTCTGCTGGATCTTCTCAACGTGGTACTGCGTCTAGTGAGAACTCTGCGTTAGAATTCTTGAGCACACCCAGGTTTAGGGACCACCGAGCTGCCCATGAGAAATGGAAGAACCTATCTGCACTGGGTGGTCACATGTTCTACCAGAGGACATGGGCGATGCACGCTGGGGTGGGTGGGGAGAAGGATGTCCATGTACTTCCCTAAAAGACTTATTTTCTTGTGGTGTGGTCTGGTTTTCAGCTTCTGAACCGTTCCATGTTTAAGCAGCTCTATTCCTTGGAAGGACTCAGTGAGCACTTAGAAGCACTGAGCGCGGGGCCTGGTACACAGAGATACCAACTGCTTGCTGGTTTCCAATTGAGACCTTTCTGGATCAAATCCTTACAGACACTTTCAACTGCTTGTCTGCTCTAACTTGGCTTCAAACATCTGCTGTTCTCAAGTGGACATTTCTTTTGTGGCCTCACTAAATGGCTGTTGCTACTGGACACTGGCCTCCTGAATTCTTACCCTCCCCAGGGGTGAAGTCAGTTCTGACTTCAGAACTGCAAGACTTCAATGAAAGCTACATCACATGCTTAAGGATTCATCCCTAACTTACTAATAAGGAGGGGTAATAAGACAGCTGCATTAACTGCATTTTTAAATTTCAGTGGCCCTGTGGGGCGAGGAGCCTCTACATGAACCTGATGATCTTGGAGAAAGGGGAGCCAGATCATCTGCTGTCAGCGAGAGGAAGTCGCACTCCAGCCAGGCTGCCTAGAGCAGGCTCTCCTGGGACCTTCCTTTGGTTGACATGCTCATGGGACAGAAGGTGTGCCAAGGGGCTTTCAGTCACCTTCCTGCTATGTCTGCTGGCTTTGAATTGAACGTCTAATGGCCAGCTCCACATGATAATACTGCTGAGGTTTACACTTTTTTTTGGTACCAGGGATTGAACTCAAAGGAACTTGACCCCTGAGCCACACCCCCAGCCCTATTTTGTATTTTATTGAGAGACAGGGTCTCACTGAGTTGCTTAGAGCCTCACTTTTGCTGAGGCTGGCTTTGAATTTTCGATCTTCCTGCCTCAGCCTCCTGAGCCACCGGGATCACAGGCGTGCGAGATGGTGCCTGGCCTCTTTTATTTACTTATTTTTTCAAAGTTTTCTAATAGCATTTTCTCCAAATCCTTACATATGGAATGATGAACAATTGTATGTTTGAACTCATGAAAGAACAAAGTCATGATAATCCAGTTTTTAAAAGCAAATTGCTTCTTTTGTAGGATTAATTCATTCGGCAATTAAAAGAGCAAAGATTCATCCCTAACTTAATGATAAAGAGGGGTAATAAGATGACAGCTGCATTAACTGCATTTTTAAATTTCATTTGAGTGAAGCAGTGTATTCATCTTTTAAACCTTAGCTTCACACTTAGAATAGTTAGAAAGTAAATGTCCATGTGGTTATCTATAAAGGCAAGTGTGTGGGGTTAAAATGTCCCAGAAACACCCACTCTTTTGGTTCCCAGACACTCAGGTATCTGTTGTTTTATGTGGCAGATACATCCCTCGAGTGCACATGATTACTGTCTTGGACAGGAGATGGTTCATTTCCCAACAACTCTACCAGTATCTGCTTCAATTAACTGTAGAAAACAAATCAGTTTTCTTATCATCTCTAAAATTAATCTGGAAAGTAAAACAAACAACCACTTTAAAAATGTGTGTGGCCCAACAATCCACCGGAGCTTCACTCAGCAAAAGGCAATACGTGGCTTCTTGGAGGTTTTCTCTGGCCCTCGTTCCTTATAATCTTGGTTGCATTTCTCCTTGAGTTGCTCTGAGCCAGTAATGGGGGGCGGGGACAGCACAAGGACTTGTCACAGTCTCTTCAGTAAGCACCCATCCTCTCGGAATCAGTCACACACAGGGATTTGCAGAGAACCCGCCCATTCAGCCGCCCCCCGACACACACTACCCCCAAGGAGCTTGCACTCCGGTGCAGGAGCAACAGCAGCACTTGTGCCATGGAGCGGCGAAACACCCAGGAAGCCAAGGCCCTGATCCTCCTAGGCCCACCTAAGAGTCTGCAAGTGGCCCAGCTACCCAAGACACTAATGCTTTTGTCATCTTGTTTATTCATGAAGGACACTCCAATGGCAGGAAGGATTATTCTCTAACTTATGAATGAGCAAGTGTGACTTCAACACAGGCTATGCTACAGGGTATGCTACTCACCACTGTCCTATGCCCTCACCCACACATAGGACGCAGGGCCAACAACCAGGCGGAAGGGAGCAAGAGGGGTATGAAGAGGACAGTAGCTTCTGGAGAAAGGCAGTGTCGTGAAGGCCATGCAATGACAGCATGACCCCCACACCAATCCCCCTAATGCCACAGACCAGGAGAAAATAATGTAAGATTCTATGCTTTCAAGCCCCTTGTGGTTTTAACCAAAGCCACCTTTGGGATTTTATTGTTGTTGTTGCTTGTTTGTTTGTTCCTACAGGAAACTGGAACGTGCGCTTCTGCTGAGGAGCCTCAGTGTGAAGGCTAAATGCATGGTGGCCCACAAGAACACCTGTGCAAGAGCAGTGACCAGTCAAAGCTGGCCTTCCAGGTTCACAGCAAGGACCATGGTTCTCAACCTTGATGGGTCAAAGCCTTAGATCCATGGGTCCTCCCATAAAAATGTACACACACAGCCTCTGTGGACCACGAAAGGGGCCCCCAATCTTCTGAAGCCTTTATGTTTCTTCAATTTAACAAAAAGCCCAAACTCTATGACTTCCCAGAGCCAAATCGGCAAGCCTTAAACCACAGTCTCTTTCAATGACCCACCTCTGCCTTGTTACAGGAGCATGGCCAAGACAAAACACGTGACGGTGAACCAATGAATTAGTGAATGCGTATAGCCGTCCTCCAACCAAACTTTATATACAGATGCTTGAATTTTAATTTCTTAATTTTCATGTGCTAGTAAATATTCCTCTAATTTTTTTCAGCCATTAGAAAATGTAAAAACATATTTAGCTTGAAGGCCATAAACTAGGTGGTAGGCTGGTGGGGTGTTAATTCCTGCCCGAGTCCCTGACTGTGGCTCCAGAGCCCTGCACAGTACCTGGCTCTGTGTCATCAAAGATGGGAGGCCCTTGACTAGCAGAGGCAGCGCACCATGATAGGGAGAACACCGGAGGAGGGATCGAGGCACACTCTCCCTCCCTCCCCGGCGCCTGCTCTCTCCATGAACATCCTGCTCTCTGGACTTATCAGGAAAACAGAGCATGCTCTCAGGTGACTTATGAAGTCCCCTGCACCTCTGACCTTCTATGAGTCTTCCTGTACAAATAAGTAAGAGACCTGTACCCATGAACAGGCTGACCCAGAGGAAGGCACATCCGTAAACAAGTTCACACGTCCCAGGTGAGGGTCAAACTGGAGCAGTGGAGTGGCAGCATCTGGGTCAAGTGTGAATCTGAAAAATGCTAGCAAGGTGGCGATTTCCTGTCTAGAGGAAACCCCACGTTTCTGTCTCTACCCCACTTGGCTGCTAAGCCAGGGTCAGGCCAAGAAGGAAGCTTGCTGAGTGCCCCACAGCAAGGCTGTGGGAGTACAGTCCCCCGCCGAGGAGAGCAGCTCCCCCACAAACCGATACCTCTTTGTCTGGCTTTCTATTATTCTAGTGGGTGGGGGCTGAGGGAGACTCACACAGATGGTCAGAGGCAGATAAGAAAACTGCAGCCCAGAGAACAAGGAGTGAAGAGGGCCCAGGAGGAGGCGCCCCACAGCCAGGCAGAGAATCGGCTCCAGGAGGAAGAGGGAGCACACTGCCCTGGTGCTGAGGGAAGGCAGGTGAGGGTGGGGGTGAGGGTGGGCTCACAGGTGCTACCCAAGGCCATGGGCGGGGGCGGGGGGCACTGGACTGGAGAGGACAAGAATGGTGGGAAATGGAGGGAGCTGTCAAAGGCAGGAAGCAGAGAGAGAAATTGGGGGGCGGTGCATAGTTCAGCAGTACAGTGCCCGCTTAGTGTGCACAAGGCCCTGGGTTGAAACCTTTGCACCACTACCCCCCCATCCCCCCCAAAAAGGAAAGGAAAGCTATGGCAGGTAAAGTGAGGCAGTTCCAGGCCTTGGAGGGGAGGAATATGATGGAATTCTGTAAGCGCAGGTGACCAGGAAGGTGTGGGCAAGTGAGGGAGAAGTCTCAGGTGAGCCATCTTAGGAGACGGGCAGGTCACAGTATAAATGACGAAGCCGCAGAGTCTAAGAGCAGGAGCAGGGGGTGAGAGAAACCCCCCCGTGGCGCCATGTTGAGCAACGGGATCCGAACAGAGAACCCGCAAAAACTCCCACCAGGAGGCTAGTGACGCCCTCGATGAAAGGCACTTAAGGTTACTCAAGAAGGTGTGCAAAATAAGGAGCACAGCTTCTAAATCTACACTGGCCATGCGGAGAAACTCCAGGTGGGTTCTTAAAGATGAGACCTACTGTCTGAGAGGCAGAAAGGCAGGTGGTTTCAGGAAGGAACTTGATGCAAGAAGTACCAACCACAAGGAGTTTAGAGTGAAAAGCTGTTCAGGTGAGTCAGCGGGGGACACAGTAGAGGGCGCAGAGACAACGAGTGCTGATTAAAGAGATGAATGCCGAAGACTGGGGGGGGGGGGGGGGGGCGTCGGGAAGATCTCCCAAAGCCTTCAGCAGACACCTGTGCAGGTTCCCGATTTCTGTGAGCACAAGTGGGCGCTCTGGAAGCCGTCCACTGGGATCCTGCTCTTAGGCCTCTAGAGAAGGATGTGCACCCTCCGGGGCCACTGTCCAGCCAGCAGTGGGCAATGGCCCGCGGCAGCCTACCTGGACACTCACCTTTTCCATTAACAGCTAAGCCAGTGGCCATGGCTGCAGTCACAGGGCCAGACACCTGAGGCACTAGTGGGTGTATTCGGGGCCTGCTCCCCATCCTGGCTCGTTCTGCACCGGGCCCCAACAAAGCTCCGACAGGCTTCTCGGCTGCTACTTCCGGTGCCACTGTGTCCTCCACACCCTGCTCCACGGGGTCCAGTTTCTCAGGGCTCTCACTCTGAAAGCCGTCCACCGGGGTCCTGCTCTTAATGGGGCTCTTAGGCACAAGGATCTTGATACCTGACTTTGCAAGGTCCATGTTCTTACGGCTCGAGGGAGATGGGGATGTGTTTTTCCTGAACTTCTGGCTGGCAGCGAACAACTGGCTGTTTTTGGCCTCGTGGTCTTTGCCGATTACGAGGGCCTTTGGAGAGGTCTTAGAGAAACTGCTGTTGGTGGACCTGGAAATCTGCTTCCTGGCATTGTTGGGAGAGGTCCTGTTGGTGCGAGTCAGGGTCCCCTCTCGCTGCCTCTCGGGGTGGCGCCGGTTGAAGTCATGGATGTACTCCTCACAGTTCACCAGGTGCTGCTCCGGCTCCCACGTGTCGTCCTCGCTGTCATAGCCTTTCCACCGAACCAGGTACTCCGTCTTCCCCTTCTTGTTTCTCCGCTTGTCCACGATTCTCTCAACCTGATAGAGAAAGGAGTCTTAATAAGAGCTTATGCTTTCAGAAAGGTACAAGCCTAACAAGGAAACATCAAAAACAATGAAAAGCACCACAGATCATGAAAATGGTCTTTTCTTCCCAACCCCAATCATCTGAAAATAAAACAGTAACAGACACTTGGGATTTGGGCAATTTCCTTGAAATGGAGTTGAACAAAAGGCTTGAATTTTATGCTTGGCATGTGTGAAGAGTACACATATATCGAAGCATTATATCAATATACATGATTTCTGTTAATTATTGGGCATAAACAAATTTCAATGATTATACAATAATGATTTATCAAAGTGATTTTATTTTAAAACGTATTCTTGCTTTAAATATCAATAAGACATGAATTTTTATTTATCATCAAAGAGATGATACATGGATGTGCATCGGGTGGCTTGTTTCTTTGTGATGCAAAGGGGCTATTTTTATTTCTACACTGAATCCTGTCCACCTGAGCTGGCTTTCAAAATTGTGACTGGAGCAGGAGGGGGCATCTGCAGCCTTGGGCCTGGTCCTCCTCAGGTGACCAGCAGTGGGCAACATGCAATGAAGCACTGTGGACTTCCCATGGTGTGGGGTTGGCTCACTGAGCAAATGTAATTGGGATTATAAGTATCATTCTGAAGCACTTCCCCAAAACTAAAAAGGTAGTTTATGATAATAAAATGGTCCAGGATAGCCAGGTTATTTATCTTCAAATCTTGGTTTTAATTTTATGAAAGTATCTTTAAAGAAAGATGCTATTAATCTCTGAATTTAATGATCGATATGTTCTGTGTCAAACTGTGTAAAGTCACACACCCTTGCTTTGTAAGTATGTTATTACCCTGACATGTTCTACTACCTTAACATGCTAAAGGTAAATGGGAGATCTTCTACAGCTTACATGAAGAAAAAACATTTGACACGATGCCCACATGTTATTGCAGAAATTTAGAATCTGTGGTTATATCTGCAGTTAATGCAAACTTCTCTCCAATCAGCCTTCTCCATCAGGGGCAGCATGTGGCTCACATCTTGAGGCGGAGGCCCACAGCCAGAGAGCAGCTCTTTAATTATGGACACAAAGGTCTGAGCCCTTCAATGATCAAAAATATCAATGTTTCTGGCAAATTTAAAGGTTATATCAGATGACATGACAGTGTACCTAACTTTGATACTGCCAAATGACGCTGGCTGATTGAATACAGTTGTAGATAACTTTTGCAGAATGGGAAAATACCCACCCCCACCATTCCCCTATTCTTAAAATGACAAGACAAACTACCCAGTACATCCACTTAAGATACAGAGAATTAAAGCCATGAACTGCAGAAAAGCCTAAAATTCAATGCACATTACTTCCGTGCAAAAAGGATTAAGAACAAAAAGGCCTTGTTTCATCGGGAGGCAGATTTCACGCCTAACAGATCTCCTGAGTCAAAAATTAATGTCAGATCAGCATGAGCAAGTCCACACAGTCCATAACATAGCAAGGAGAACTTTAAAATGGTTTTTCTCCCCCCTGCTCCTTCACTTGTGAATAGTTCTGCATAAAGATACAAGCCTTTAAGTAAAAGATGTATTTCTGGAAAATTTCACACAAATTAATTTCATGGCAACAACAGTTTAAAAGTTTTAAATGCAAGGGGTAAAGAGATTATCTCTGTGGGAAAACTATGTTTAATGCTTTTTTGTCCCCCCTAAATAAATTTCCATTCCAGAAGCATGCACATTAAATCAGGGTATCCCCTTTCGCTGGCCTCTATTTCCTCAAAGCTATGAATTGAGGGTCTGGGGGTATAGGGTGAGTCTCTCTTCCTCCTCCTCCTTATCCTAGTCTCCCGGGATTATCTCCTTAAAGGGTCAGGCCCCACTAGGTACTGTACTGCTTCCTTCTGCAACTGAGAGGTAGTACAACAGCACTAGCTTTGGCAGAGGGTGTGTGTGTGTGTGTGTGTGTGTGTGTGTGTGTGTGTGTGTGTAAGCGCATGCACAAGTGTATATGTATGCTCAGTGGTCAGAGTTTTTACAGATGCAGAAAGAGAGCAATGGTAGACCACGAATTGTCAACGTTTTAGGTTTGTGGGCCACATCATCTCCCAAACACTCAGCTCTGCCCCTGGAGCAAGGACTCAGGCACAGGTAATACTTAAACAATTAGGGAGGCATTAAACAAGAAAACCCTACTTATGGACACTGAACTTTGAATTTTGTTCATTTTCATGTGTCACAAAATAATATTCTTTAATATTATCTGTTAATTTCTTTAAGTATTTAAATATAAAAACCACTTGGAGTCAGCTGTGGGCTGTAGTTTGCTAATCCTGCATTAGACCATGACGGCGCAGGAAGACCTTCAGATGCAGACAGGGTGCACCACTAGGTTCTTGTGGTAGACACTGGGTGCGAATCAATGGAACACACACAGGGACAAGGAAACAATACATGAGACTGTGAAGTGGCGCCGAGCACAGGGTAGGAGGTACCAACTCACACCTGAAGGTACAGTGCCAAATCCAACTTTAGATTCAACTGGGGACATGAGGTATCCGAAAGTCAGATCTGAAAATCTAAGTCCTGTATGATCCCTTTCATTTGAGTTAATCTCCTACAAACAGACATCACTTAGATTCAGTAAATTGTTATATAATATTAAAACCTATTTCTTTTATGATGGTCAGTGAGGAATTTTAATCCAAGCACGTAAGTAAATCTTTCAGGTTTCATAGTTCCTTTCTCTCGGTCTCCCACCCCGTGTGACTGTTCCTAAACGGTATCAATGTACTACTGTCTTTCTCAAAGTCTAAGCAGTTGTCACTCTAGTTTTATAGAATTTCAATGCAAAGAATTTTACACAAAATGAACTCTTTGCGGAAGGATATACAGAATTGCAGTAAAATTCTAAATTTGTTTTCAAAGTTAAGACACAATGAAGAGAGAAAGGCAGAAAAATCTCACTCAAATCACACAGACACTGTTCTGCAATAATGTTATTATCCACAATCACACATGGAGTAAAAATTTAAGTGAAAAATCCAAATCATAATAGCCTTAGTTGCCTGTACAGTACGCTGGCCAAAATACTTTTTTGTTAGGATATTTCATCTAAAACCCAATCTAAAAAAAAAAAAATTAAAAATGCTAAACAAGCAAAAACCTGACTTTCCTTAACACTGCTAAGCCCTGTGATGGTTTGTAGAACAACCCCCATCCAAAAAGGCTGCTGACCACTGTCCAAACACCTACCCGCCTGCTCGCTCTGCCTCCCTGGAGCACTCTGAGAGCCCTGGCCCAGCGCTGCACTCAGAGCAGGAGGAGTCAGAAAGGAAAGGATGGAAGCAAGGCCCAAGACCACGTGAGCAGAAATCCACAGAAGAAACTGGTTCAGCCCAGGATGAGAAGGAAGAAGGCAACTGTGCCACTACTGCAGCAGAAAACAAACCAAGGCAAGGCACGCAGATACACTGGCTTACGAGAAAAAGATGGAGCTGCAGAACCACCATGGCAGGAAAAGCCTGCGCACCGCACCAATCACCTCGTCAGCAGCAGCAATGCCGGCTCTGCGCAGCGCGTGCCATCAGAACTGTGTGAGCAGGCTGCCAGGACAAAGGGAAACCTGAAGCCATCTGAAAACTTCTCTTGGGTTTGGATAGTTTTAAATCACAAAGCTTCGCTCCTAAGAAAGATAATGCCTTTATTTAAACCGCTTGTAGCAAAGACTCCTGGTGACCTTTAAAATTCAACAGTCCCTTGGATGAGGAAGGTAGGCTTTGCACCAGCCCTTTTGAAAGCTGTCTCAGCTATTAAGAAGACTTTTAAGAATAGATTTTATGTACAGACACCAGTCCCCTTTCAGGTTTATCATGGTGTGAAAGCAACAGACACTCAGTAGAACTGGACTTCTGACCTTTTCCCACCCTAGCACTATGGGGACCGGATCCCCTCTGGTGATGCTGGGCAGGGGAAGTGAGCCACAGCTCCGGGTGGACCCGTGATCACAAGGGAAACCACAGGCGCTCCCCTGTGTGCCCTGATGCCAGCTGTGGTGCTGGTGTGGTAGGAGTCTACACGCATTGCTGAGATTTTCAACCAACGATGGACTTACTGCGAAGAGCCCCATCATGACTCAAACAGCATCTCTATTATAAAAACAGACAGATGGTGCCATGGCTGGAAATGGAATCATTTAAGTACAACTATCTGTAGAAAGTGGAAAGAAATCCAATCCAGGCCGAAGCCAGAGGCAACTGGAGTCCTAAAAAGGAACCACACAGGCTTCGGCTCCTCGGGGTCCGGCTGGCTGGCGAACGGTGCTGGCAGAGTGGGAGCCACGGGCCGAGTCTTACCAGCTGGAGGACAGAGTTGGGAGTTGACAAGGTGGCCTGAGATCTATGGAGGAGGTAAAGACAGGATGCATTACCGAGAAGTGAGCCCCCAAACCAACGTATCAACACCTTCAGATCCTGGGCACGCTGCTGAATGACACCCGGCCAGTAAAAACGCAACGGCTGGTGTGCCGGAGGTCCCTAGACCACCTGGGATTCACTGCGTGGTCTCGGAGGTCCTGCATATCATCTCATTCAAGTTTATGACTTTACTACAGTAGAAGGAAACTAAAAAAACCAGCAAAGAGAAAAGGTACATGGGTTGACATCTGGGGTACAAGGCACAAATCCAAGAGTCCTCTCCTAGTGCCGTCCGTCCGTCACACAGGACATATTTCATTCCTCCACCAGCAAGCTGTGACCACACACGTGAAATGCTGTGGCTAAGGAAACCTGCCAGACCAGGTGCCAGGGCTTTTATGGAGGATGGTCACATCAGCACCCACTGCCTGATAGGTACCAAAGTTCCAGACTCTCAAAAGGCGTGCAGTGTACTCCACACCAACGAACCTCACAGAGAAACTTGAAAATAGACAACAAGGACCTGTAAACAAACAACAACAAACAAAGCAGGAACCAGTGGGTGGGGTGGAGAAGTAAGGCCACAAAGCAGAGGCCAGAAGACAAGGGCACACCCACCACGTGCTGAAGGGAAGGCCCACCAGCTCAGAACTGCATCTGGAAAAGAAATGCTTCCAAAGCAAAGGCTGAGCCCCACTTCTGCAGTGGAGACACAGAGAGCCCTACAGACACGCTCCCAAACATACGCAGAGTTGGAGAAAACCAGTCCTGCAAATTGCCCTAAGGACACAGAAAGCATGAAGGAACACTTCTTTAAGAGAAGCTATTACTACTCAGAACACAGAAAGCGTGTGACATTTGAACCATACTCCATCACCTTCCGGTCTTCTGCCCAATCCCCTATTCAGGGCACAGCTGCTTACTCCAGCGGATGGACCCAAAATCTTGGGCTCCCCATGTCATCTTCAGTTCCCAATCAAGGCCACCACTGCCTAGCACCCAAAGTGGTGGTTCAGAGATTCTGCCCAGGGGACAGGCAGTCCAGAAGAAAAAGAGAACCAGTACCCAAAACAACTGACTCTGAGACAGGTTCAAGCCTAAGGCACTCCTGAAATGACAGTTAAGATTAAGAGCAGCAGGCACCCAGTCCACCCCAGGGAACCCGGGAAGAGCTAGGAACAGTCCTGCTGGGTCAGAACACACCTGGCTTCAATCTAGCCCCTGACCAGATTTCACAGGATCAGACTCATCAGCAGTTGAATGCACCAGACACTCAGAAACAGTGAGCAGCAGCCACCAGGAATAAGCAGAATTTAATGAGCTGAGTGCACAGCAACTGAAACCACAGCTTAGCAGAAAGGTCGGGGAAAGAGACAAAGAGCCCAAACACCACTGTCAACCCAGAGCGACTGTGTGCTCCCCAGACCTGTGCCCTCGGAGGAGCCACATGAAAGGCAGCACACCGGAGGGACACAGGCTTCACAAAAATGGTCTAGCCAAGTCACAAAACAAAGACACCAAGCAAATACCAAACAACTCCTGGGGAGGGGAAGGGGAGCCAGGATAAAGAGTTGTTCTGACATGCAACCTACACACCCAGTTGTTTTTTTTTTTTTTAATTTGTTCTTTATAGTTACACATGACAGAAGAATCCATTTATACCAACATGGAGTATATCTTACTCTAATTAGGATCCTAGTCTTGTGGATGTGGTGAGATTCATTGTGGTGTATTCGTATTGAACATAGGAAAGTTATGTCTGATTTTTTCAATTTTCTTTCCTATTCCTATCCCTCCTCCCTTCCCTTCATTTCCCTTTGTCTAATCCAATGAACTTCTATCCCCTCCCCTACTGTGGGTTAGCTTCCACATATCAGAAAGAACACTTGACCTTTAGTTTTGGGGTATTGGATTATTTTACTTAGCATGGTAGTCTCCAGATCCATCCATTTACCAGAGAATGTCATAAAGTAATTCTTCTTTGTTGCTGAGTAATATTCCATTGTGTGTATATTTATATAATATATATATTTCTTTACCCATTATTCTGTTAATGGGCACCTAGGTTGGTTCCAGAGCTTAGGTATCGTGAATTGTGCTGCTATAAACATCGATGTGGCAGTGTCACTATAGTATGCTGATTTTAACTCCTTTGGATATATACCAAGGATTGGGACAACTGAGTCACATGTTGGTTCCATTCCTAGTTTTTTTGAGGAATCTTCATACTGCTTTCCAGAGTGGTTGCACTAATTTGCAGTCCCAACAACACTGTCTGAGAGTACCCTTTTCCCCACATCTTCGCCAATGTTTATTGTTACTTGTGTTCTTGATAACTGCCATTCTGCTTGGACTAAGGTGAAATCTCAGTGTAGTTTTAATTTGCATTTCTCTAATTGCTAGAGATAGAAAACACCCAGTTTAAGTACGCATATTTAAATATTACGTAATATAGTATATATTTTTGCCTGCAAAGAAACCAGGAATAAGTGACTCAAACATGTAAAACAAATAAAAACAAAACAAACCCATGACTACTTGTGAAAGGGAGGGATGCGAGATATAACAAGACGCCAATAAGCCAAAATAAATATGTTCAAAGAACTAAAGGACATCACACCTGAAGAAGGAAGGTATGAAGACACTGCCATCTTAAAGAACACCAATGAACAGAAAATGTAAAATAATGAACAAAACGGAAAGTCTGGAGTTGAAAGGTACAACTGAAAAGAAAAGATCACCACAGGCTCTCTTCAAGTTCATAATCGGTGAACTTGAAAAAAGACCGAGATTATACATATGAAGAGAAGAGAATGGAATGAAGAAAATGAAGAGTCATAAGGAAACAACATATTTAGGCACACCAATATACATGTAATGGCAAGAAAAGAAAGGAGCAAGAAAAAATAATGGCTAGAAACTCCCCAAGTTTATTTTAAAACCACAACATATATATCCAGGAAACACTACAGACGTCAAGGAGGATAAGTGAAGAGATCTACGAACAGACTCATCATAGTTAAAATACTCAAAGGCAAGAGAACGCTGAAGCAGCCGGAGCAAGACAACTTCTCAGGTGGAAGAGAATTAAGAGGATGCACAGCTGACTTCTCATGAGAGCAGAAAGCAGTGGGAGACATAGTCCAGGGTCAAAATTTTGTTTTAAACATGTCAATCTTCGAGTCAGTGAATGTGTTTTTCAAAACTGAAAACAGAAAAGGCTCCGTGCTGTATGCTTCCAACTATGGGAGAGTCTGTAAGAAGCAAAGGTCAGCGGTCACCAGGGGTTGGCAAGAGGAGAAAAGAGTAATAGAGGAGCACAAAGAGGTGACTACACAATGCTGGACACGCGCTGTTACACGCCTGCCAACCCATAGAATGAACCTCATGAGAGAACCCCAAGGTAAACTGTGATTGGGGTGGTATCCATGTGTCAAGGTAGACTGTTGGGCCACTTTGTTACAAGATGTTGATACTGGGGAACCTAAAACAGCAACAAAATATATGAAGCCCACACTGAACAAAAATGAAGGGGGAAATGACTATAAATAATACCTGGCTCAACCTGGGCTGGGGTTGTGGCTCAGCGATAGAGCACTTGCCTGGCATGTGCAAGACCCTGGTTTTGATTCTCAGCACCACAGAAAAATAAGTAAGTGAAATAAAGGTGTCAGGTCCAACTACAACTTAAAAAAAATTTTTTTTAAATCAACCCCAATGTCTATAAGGGACAGAATAAAACAGAAGGAGACATAATCAGACTGGGGGTGTAGCTTAGCGATAGTGCACTTCGTAGCATGCATGTGGCCCTGGACTCCATCCCCAGTATTGCAAACACAACACAAGCGTGTGCGCGCACACATACACACACACGAAAATAAGACCTGAACAACACAATACACAACTAGACCTAAATGACACCTATGGGGACCTCTACCCAATATCTGCAGAAGACACATCCTTTTCAAGCACACATGGGACATTTCCCATGTCACACCAAGTATTATCATAAATAACAGGAAATTGGGAATTTTTTTTAAATGTGGAAATCAACATATACAACATTAGCAATGGGCCAAGAGTATGGGAGGAAATCACAAGATAAACTAGAAAATACCTTGAGGTAAAAGAAAACAAAAATCCACATATGAAAACTTACGGGAAGGTGCAGTGAAGAGGGGGAAGGTATGCCTGTAGGTGCCCGCCTTAAAAAGAAGACAGTCCAGAAGTGAGAAGTGGAAGCCGGGCAGGTGGGGTGAGTTCAGGGCCAAGGCAAACTAAGCCCAGAGCACAGAGAAGGGTGGCAACAAAAGGCAGAGAGCAATGTCAGGAAATAAAAGCTAGAAAAGCAACACTAAAAGTGATAAAACCTAAAGTTCCCTTGCAAAAACTCAACCAAAGTAATAAACCTTAGCTGCACTGATCAATCTGTAATAAAAAGTAATAAACCCTTAGCTACTCAGAGGCTCAGAAGGCTGATGCAGGAGGATTGCAAGTTCAAAGCCAGCCTCAAGAATGGCAAGGCACTAAGCAACTCAGTGATACCCTGTCTCTAAATAAAAAATATAAAATAGGCTGAAGATGTAGCTCAGTGGTCGAGTGCCCCTGAGTACAATCCCCAGAATTAAACACACACACACACACACACACACACACTCACACACACACACACTCTCTCTCTCTGAATAAATCTATACGAAACAAAAAGACTGAATTAGCAATTTAAAAAAAAACACAAAGTACAGTACTCAATGGCTTCAAAGAATTAACACCAATTCTTCAAAAAAGTCTTCCAATAATCAGAAGAAAGAATACCTCAGCTCTGATCATGAGACCAATAATATATCTTGATGTCAAAACCAGAGACATTTAAAGAAAACTATAAACCAATGTCTATAATGAACAGACACAAAAATTCTCAATGAAATACTAACAAATCCAGCAACACATAAAAAATGACCATGACCAAGGATTTATTCCAGAAAGGCAAAATTGGTTTAATATCCCCATATCCATTAATGTAATATGCCACATCAAATAATGAAAAGGGAGCAGAAATCAGGTTGTTTCAATAGATAAAGAAGATATGATACCTTTTCTTGATTAAGCAAACAAGTCAAATAAACATTCAATAAATTAGAAACAAGGGGACTTCTTCAACCTGATATAAAAAGATCTAGACCAAATAACTTCCCACTCAAAAGTGAAAGACTAAGTTTTCTCCCTAACATCAAAAATAAGACAAGGATGCCTGCTATTGCCACTTTGTGCAAAAGTGTGCAAGAGGCTTCCCAGAGCAAGATAAATAAAATTTTGAGAAGGTATCCAGATTGGAAAGAAGTAAATTAGTCCCCATCCTCAGCCCATTAAAAACCATTAGAACTAAAAAGGGCAGCAAGATTTCAGGATACAAGATCAATATATAAAAATCAGTTGTGTTTCTTTATGAGTAGCAATGATAAAATCAAATACAAAATTAAGAAAACAATTTAATTTACAACAGCATTGAAAAGAAACATACTTAGAAATAATTCTAATATAATACACTGAAAACTACAAAACATTATTCAAAGAAATATCTAACTAAGTGAAAACACATACCGTGTTCAGAGATCAGGAGTTAATATTGTAGTATACCTCAAACTGGTTAAAAAGAAAAATCAATTCAATCCCTGTAATTCCAGCTGTTTTCTTTCTAGAAAATGGTGTGCTAATCCTAAAAATTGTATAGACTTGAAGGTCTCAAAAGAACGGAAACAATCTTCAGAAAGAACGAAGCTGGAAGACTCACACTCCCTGATTTCAGAACACTACAAAGCTTCGGCAAGTCCAAACAGTGTGGACCTGGCACAGTTACAGAGACCAACCAACAGAAGAGAGGGTCCAGAATAAGCCCTCACACACAGGGTGCTATTTGACAAGGGCACCAAGATAGGGAGAATATTCTTCTATTTTCCCTAAACAGTGCTGGGGCAAGATGCAGGCTGCCCTTTACCTCACTCCTTGCACAAAATTCAACTCCAGTGCATCAAAGCCCAGCATAAGGGTTTAAACCTACATCCTGGAAGACAGGAGAGGTGCTCCTTCAACAAGTAAGCACACACTTACTCTCAGATGTACACATGTATAAGTGTGCACTGTGACCCTGGATCAGGCAATGGTTTCCTAGATACGACAAAAGTGACGGCAGCAAGATAAAAAAAATGTAAAATAGAAATCAAAATTAAGAACTTCTATGCTTCAAAGACAACCACCAAGAAACTGCAAAGACAAGCCACAGAATGGGAAAAATCGTTTTTTCTCTAAAGGACTTGCATCAAGAACATATAAAGTCTTATAACTCTATTTTTAAAAGACAACCCATTTTAATAATGGCAGAGGATCTGAATGAACATTTCTTTTGCTTACAAATAACCTGTACTTGTAAGATAAGATGCTCAGCATCATTAGCTACTTTAAAAATGTGTCTCACAACCGCAATGAGACACCACTCACGACCACCAGGACAGCTACCACACAAAGGTTACGGGTGTTGGCAAGGACACGGAGGATCGGAAACCCTCATACTCTACCTGGGAAATGCTGAATGGCTCCGACATCCTGGAAGACAGGATGGGTGCTCCTTCAACAAGTAAATACACACTTATCATATGACCCAGCAATTTTCCTAGGTATCTACCCAAGAGGAGGAGAACTTGTCTCCCATCAAATCTTGTCCAATGAATATTTATAGCAGCATAATTCATAATGGTCAAAAGCTGGGAAACACTCAAATACCCTCTAACTGATGAGTGAACATGATATATCTATACAATGGAATACTACTCACCCATGTTATAACATGAATGAGCAGTTTTAAAAAACCAATATGTTAAACTAGTCACAAAAAGCTAAACGTTGTATAATTGAATTTTTAAGAAAATGCGTAGGGCTGGGGATGTAGCTCAGTGGTAGCACATGGACTGAATACCCACAAAACCCTGGGATCTAGCTCCAGTACCCCCCCCCAAAAAAAAGGAAAAAAAAGTATAAATGTCTATAACAGGCAATTTTATACAGACAGAAACAAATTAGTGGTTAGTTGCTTGGGGCTTGGGAAGAGGTAGTAGGGTGAATAGAGGGATGACTGCTAATAGATATGGGCTTTTTTTTTTTTTGAGGTGATATAAAAAATGATCTAAAAGTGACTTTGGTGATGGATACAAAACCCTGTGCTGTTTTGTATTAAGCCATACAATTTAAATGGGTGGACTGCTTGGTATATGAATTAATCTTAACAAAAGCTACTTATACAAAGACAAAAATATAGAAATTTCAGATGAATGAAAGCTAAAGGGATTTTTTGCAATGGACCAATCTGAAGAACCACGAAGGATCTGAGATTTTACTATCTATCAGGTTAGTTTCTGATATTTTCATATATTGTGGCTAAAGATTCCTCATCAGAGCACAGCATTAGCCACTGTCAGCTTGTGAGCACTTACCTGAACCAGCATCTGAGCCCCAGGTCCTACAGAGCAATAAAAACAGGGCCAGGTAACAACTGCTCGCCCAGCAGGAAGCATTAGCAGAGAGGAACTGAGCTCTGGAGACCAACATCTCTATGACAGGCAGTGACCCGCCTGTTCCATCCCTACCACACAAACTATAAGCAAAACCCATCCTAAAGTTTGAAAGGAGACACTATTTCTGTTTCCAAGGCTGTTTGCTCCATCAACACTACTGAAAATCACAGTCAAGAATAAATGCAACTTTTTTCCTCCAAAGACAGAAATGTAAGAGACCCCTGGAGAACTGTCTCGAAAGGATACCCTTGTTTTGACATTGTACTGGCTTCAGGCAACTTTCCCTCAGAGCACCCACTCCATCAGTCAATCGGATCAATCTGACCAATAGAGGCTGGAACCAAATCTGCCATTGTGTCTCACAACATTTAATGAAAACTATCACAAAAGGACTCTGTCTCAGGATGAGCCAACCACACTGCTGACCTTACTCATGCCTGCCAGTGAACTGGACCCAGCTTGCCCAACAAAGGCAGAAATAAAGGCATTTTCAGAAGAACAAGAGCTAAAAGAATCATTTTGCAATGAACCTACCTGAAGAACCAAGAAGAATCTGAGATTTTACTATCTGCCAGGTTAGTTTTTGATATGTTCATAGATGATAGCAGAAGATTCCTCATCAGAGAAAAAACAATTAGCAATTGTTAGCAGATCAGCACTTACTTGCAACAGTATATCAGGGGTCAAACACCAAACATCAGGGCTCACCTCAGAAGGCCACATGGCTCTCTTTCAATGTATGAACTGATATTTGCTGTTGGCTGGGGCCATTGACACGGGTATGATAGGACACATTAGCAATTGCGTGAACTTTGTCTTGGCCCAAAGGAGGAAATGTGGAACGTTTATATCACCCATAAAATCCTGGGTTAAGACTGTCCAGGTATCTTCTAGAACCAAGGTGTTTCCAGGACAAATTTCCTACCACCTTGTCTGTTGCTGATGGAAGCTGTGTACAGTGAATCAATTATGCCTCTGAAGAGCTACAGAAGGGTAGCCTCACTTTGGAAAGAACTTCACAGTCTTACGACAGCTAGATGATTTTTTTAGTTTCTCCTTGAACTTGAGGGTCTTTATGTCCCTCCTAAGGTGTAAGTAAAACTGTGTTTTAGGGAGGGAAACAAATTGGTACCTGGCCTCCATAAGAAATACAGTCCCAATGGTACATACTAGTCCTAAAAAGTGCTGTTTATAATTATTGGGGCTCCCCCAAGCGGTCTTACATTATGGGGACACAAATTGACAGTGCCTCCAACATAGGTGTGGTTGGTTACAGTCTGGTTAAAGATGTTACAGTCTACAGTTCAGTACAAATTATTTAGTCTCATCCTTATTTTTGGAGGGCCATTTAGAGCAGTTAGTCCAACCTGTCCCGTGTCATCCAACCAGCCAGGAGGCATTATCCATGTCATGGGAATAACTGAAGGACGGCCATGAAAGGGGATGGGACAGACATGCGGAAGTGTTAACAGGTGTTCTGTGTGACAGGTGCAGGAGCTGGAGCCATCCTCTGCTGCCTAGGTTAGTCTTCTCAGTACAAGGCAGAGGAATACACTGCATCCATGAGCAGCTTGGTTCCTGTTGGTCTCATCAAAGAATAGGCCCCTTACCAGAGGCACCCACATGAATGACCCCAAACAGTCCAGCGGCCTGCTTGGTTTTCCAAGGGGCAGACCAAAAGACAGCAAACCACCCAAGAGTCAAACCTTTTATTCTGCCCAATGAGCAGAGCCGCCACACTAGGTTCTGAACAGCTGCCAAGAGGATGAACAGCAGCAGTCTCCGGCTTAGCTGAACCATGAGCAGAACATGTCCAGACACTTCAGGGGAACCCTGTGAATCCAGGCCCCAGTGAGCCAGGGGCTTTGCTTAGGGTGAAGAGAAGAGGCTAAAGATTCACCCCAGGGACAGCTGCCACTTTTCTGAATAAAATCAAGACGCTACCAGGACCAGGCCATCTAGTTCAATAGGATATACCCACTTAGCAATTGAGGCTTGCTGCGCCCGTCTCATCTGAGTCATGGATTCCACACTGACCATTCCAAAGAGGGAATAGCAGGCTCGAGAATCACAAGACCTCCATGGGACATGCATTTGGTGTCTCCCAGAGCCCAGTATCAAGGAAACACCCAGCTAATAATAGCTAGCTTCTTTTCCAAAGGGGTGTGCCTCCAGCCCAGTCAGCCAGAGTGCTGGGTGGCTTCCACACAACCTGTCACACTGACCCCCAGCAAAGGTTGCTGACTTTCAGCTTGGTCTACATGAAGGGACAAGCAGAATGCCCCAGTGAGGACCATGCTGTCTCCAATACCCAGAGTCCAATTAGGGGACGGCTCCTTTTCTATGCAGGAGCCAGACGGCAGTTACTACCAAGTTCTAAAGGAGACCCCCTGAGCATTGTGCCTCTGCCCACATAGTCCTAGAGACCTGTATGTGGCAAGTGGGCCATCTGCTGGTGTGTGTATCAGCCACCCTTGCAGGTGGTGATACTCGGGGCACTTGAGACTGAGGCTTCTAACATGCTGTGTTAGTCAGCTTTTCGATGCTGTGACCAAAATAGAAAAGTTCATTTTGGCTCAAGATTTCAGCAGTTTCAGTCGGCAGTCAACTGGCTCCATTGCTCTGGGCCTGAGAGGAGGCAGAAGGCACGATGGGAGAAAACTGCTCAGAGCCTGTGGCAGGAGACCCCGTCCACGGCCTGCCCCAGTGACCTACTTCCTCCAGCTCTGCTCCGCCTCCTAAAACTTCAACCAACCCCCCACCCCGACAGCTCATCAACCCGTCAATGGATCATCCACTGGTGAGGTCGGAGTCCTCGCCATCCAATCACCCCCACCCCGAACACGGCTTCATCAGGAACAGGACATTTCACATGTGCCCCACGTCAGGGCATCTCCTACAGAGTGACAGCTCTGGGAACAGAGGGTAGAGGCGCTCCTGTGAACCCAGACCTCTCAACAGGGGCAGACGGGGGAGCAGCTTGTCCTCGCCTCAAGGCCCCACACACCCAGCTCTTCTCCACGGAGGAGAGGGAAGTGCAAGCACGGAACCCGCCGGTTCTGAACTCCTAAATGCACCACACACAGGACACTGAGTTGATCCAGGAGGACACAGCTGGGCCAAACCCCATCCGTGGAATTCAGATGCCACCTATCCCCATCATAAGACTGGGAAGGCCAGTGACTTGGGCGATTTTATCCAACAGAGAGTACGTGTGAGCTCCTCCCGACCCAGAATTCCCTAGGCTCCCTGGAGAAGTGGGCAGGAGCTGCCATCCCTCTTAGGCACCTCACCTGACCCCTAGGCATCTCTTCCTAGTGCAGTGGGGAAGGGGAGTGGAGAGAGGGCCAGGGCACAGCGATGGGACGGTGCTACCCTCGTGCTCAGCCCAATGCCCTCACTCACCCCTCCAGGTTTCCTAAGTGAAGCTCTTCTCAGGGGACAAGGTCGCTAGTGCGCCATCTGTCTCAGTGTTGGGGACTCCTTGCCTCAGCAGTCTCAGCTAGTTTTCCAGCAGGGGCCACAGAGCTTGCACATTTTGGCTGACTCAGGCCTGAAGTACTTGGCAGCGACTTTTAAAGGCATAGGCCCTAATTAGGAGCATCTGCTGTCCTACCATCCTGACATTACCTCTTAGTTTTCACCATGTTTTAGGGAAGGGCCAGGAAAGTATTTGAGCAGCAGAACAGACTGCAAGGATCTATCTCACCTTGTGTGGGATGGGCACCTTCCTCAACACTGGACACCCAACGTGGTAGTAAGAGCCTGAAGCCGCATTAATGCCTTTATTTGATAGCCTGTCACTGTTTTCCCGCAGGTGTCTCTGTGTCAGGTTACCTCCCCAGCTGCAGCCAGGATCTAGCACACACACACACAAAAAATGCTGAGCCTTTTGTTGTCATCTCCCAGGGGACCTGAGGTTGGCGGGCTGGACAGGGCTACAGGAGTGAGTGTGAGGCAGTCCAGCTGTTACCATCTGCTTAACCAGTCCCCCGCCCCCCATGTCCCAAGAGAGCTGCCCCTTGTGGCTGTGAATTCCCTTCCCTTAACTGTGTGAAAGGGGCCAGAAACCATCGGCCTGTAAGAAGGGTCCAGGAGGTCCTCCCACCCAGAGAAGAGCTGGCCACAACCAGAGGACTGGTTCACATCTGGCAGCCAGTCACAGTCATCCCCTCAGTCTCTCCTCATCAGCAGGCAATGAAGTGGAGGATTATACTAGTAGGTTGACAGTTTGGTCAACATGTCAGAATGATGACCCGATGGATTTCCTAAAATTTCATCAACCAATCCAAGAAGCTCTCATGCTCTTATCTGAAGAAACTACGTCCTCTGTCAACTCCCCATCCTCGTAACCTACACTGTCGAAAACCGTGACCAGTCTGCGATTTCACCTCTCCCACAAACTGGTTAGTGAGCCTGCCACTGTTTTATGGATGCTGCAAGAAGGCAAGGGACTCTGGAGCCACGGTCAGAAGAGGCTACTGCTGTAGCCAGAGTGCCAGAGCTTTCTTACTCCAGCTTAGTAAGCCTCCAGTGCCACAGAGAGCCCAGGACACCTCTGCATACAATGGGCTATGCTACACCAGAGGAGCCTGAGCTCAATCTTCTAGGACAATGGCAAGCATGCCTACCCCGACCTTTGGTAGAAAAAAGGGGATCCAATCCTTTTCAAACAGTGACTTGGAATTGTCACAATGACAGATTCTTCTCTACAAACACCCCTGAAAAGACAGTGTTATGGTTTGAATATGAGGAGTCCCCTAAAAGCTCAGGGGACAATGCAGGAATGTTCCGAGGTGAGATGATTAGATTGAGAGCTGAAACCTCATTGGTGGATTAATTAATCTGATTAGTAATCGGAAGGGACCACTGGGGTAACTGTAGCAGGTTGGGTGTGGCTAGAGGAAGGAGGTCACTGGAGGTGGCGTTGGTCTATGTCTGGCCCTGGTCATTCTCCCCCACTCTTCTGCTTCCTGGCTGGATGAGCTGAGCAGCCTTTCCACCATCATGTTCTGCCTCAGCTCAGGCCAGGAGCAATGGAGTAGACCAACCATGGACCGAACCTCTGAAGCCATGATACCAAAGAAACTCTTCCTCTTCTAAATTGTTCTTGTTTGGTAACTTGATAACACTAACAAAAAACTAACACAGTTAGAATAGCAGCTAGTGCTCTGCTAGCAAAATGTGCAGAAATGCAAGGGACTTGTGGAAAACTGTCTCCCAGCAATACCAATTATTAAAAATGGTAAAGAATATGATTTGGGGCTGGGGATGTGGCTCAAGCAGTAGCGTGCTCGCCTGGCATGCGTGCAGCCCGGTTTCGATCCTCAGCACCACGTACAAAGAAAGATGTTGTGTCCTCAGAAAAATAAATATTGAAATTTTTTAAAAAAGAATATGATTTGGGTTGAAGCAAAATGATTATCAAGTGGAAACTCAGATCTACAGGAACAAAAAGGACCAAAATAATAAATAAGTGAATAAACATAAATGACTTCTTTTTTCCTCTTTTAATTTTGTAAGACAGTGTAGTATTAAATGAAAAATTTGAAATGTAGTATTGTGAGACTTACCATTTCCAGATATAAAATTCACCATAGCACAAATAAGATAAATCAATTGGATTCTACAGTTTGTTAAAGTATGTGTTTTGCATAAAGTGGTACATCACATCTCCACACATTTCAACTGTTAACTATGCCCAAGGCTTCACCCAAAAGTCTGAGGCCTAGACACAGCCCAATAATTTATGTTCCTAATGAGCTCTCATGTGATGCTGAGCCTGGGGCCTAGGCAGAACCATCACGCTACAACAGTCACTAAGAACTAACGGAGAAAACCACAGTGATAGAAACCAATATGACCAAAAGCCATTAGACAATTAGAGTGAAATGTCAAATTTCAACAATGTTATCCCCTATATATATATATATATATATATATATATATATATATATATATATATATCTGGTAATTGAGGGAATCAGAAGATAGGAAATATTTGCAAAAGGTATTATCTGACAAAAGACTGTTATCCAGGGGCTGGGATTGTGGCTCAGTGGTAGAGTGCTTGCCTAGCATATGGGAGGCACTGGGTTCAAGCCTCAGCACTGCATAAAAATAAATAAAATAAAGATATTGTGTCCATCTGCAACAAAAAAAAATTTTTAAAAGACTCAACCAAAAGATACAAAGATCTCTTAAAACTCAACAATAAGAAAATGAACAACTAAATTTAAAAAGAGCAAAAAACTCATCTCACCAAAGAGGTCTAGATGGCAAACAGACATGAAAAGATGCTCTAGGGCACACATCACCAGGGAAATGCAAATTCAAACAAGGTTGAGGCACATCACTATGAGAGTGGCCACATCCAAAACACTGATGACACTGGGTGTGGGCAAGATGCAGGGAGGCAGGAACTCTTGCTTGCTGCTGGTGAGCATGCGAAATGGTACAGCCACCATGGGAGACCCTTTGGCTGTTTCTGACAAAACTAAACATGCTCCTACCATATGATTCTGCCTGCCATCATGCTCCTTGGTGTTTATTCAAACAAAACCTACAACAGACAGCTGTACAGCTTCAGTTATAACAGCCAACAGACAGCTCAGGAGTTGAACAGGTAAGTAAGCTGTGGTACATCTAGACAGAGAAATGCTCTTCAGTGGACGGCAAAACACAAAATGACAGGGACCAGCCTTACCAGCCTATTGCCAAGTGAAAGCAGCCAGAGCGAAAGGCTGCACGCTGTGGGATTCCAACTACAGGACACTCTGGGAAGGCAAGGTGATACTGCAGCGACAATAAGACAGAAGTCGCCAGGGTGAGAGGGGAGAACAGGAGCGACAGAGGCCTGCAGGGCAGTGAAACTGTTCTGCATGATACCCTAATGATGGATGTGGGTCATTAAACGTTTGCGAAATCCTGAGAACGTACAACCCTGCGAGTAAACGCTGACGTGAACCATGGGCTCTGGGTGGGAACGATGGGTGGGTGCAGGTTCATCACTTCTACCTAATTCTCCGCCCTGGTGGGATGCCGATGCCAAGGGAGGCTGTGGTGTGTGGGGACAAGAAGTACGCAGGACATTTCCGCACCTTCCTCTCAATTTTGCTGTGAACATAAAACTGCTCTTGAAAAAAATAAAGTCCATTAAACCAAACAAGCAAAGGGAAATGGAAATATAACTATTCTTATATGTCAGGAGACATCATGAAATTATTTTTTTAAAAGCTGGTATTTATCAAAGTGAACAGGCAGAATGAGCAGAGATAAAGAAAGAATGGCTTTAACAACTGGGCTGGTTCATCAAGACACTATGCCAATCCTCAATACTTACTCAGTAAAAGCATTAGAAATACATGAAGGGAAACCATCCAGGGACAAAGAGTAATCCCCAAACTCAGCTGGAAATGTTAACAACCCTCTTTCATTGAATAGAAGACCAATAATCCATTGAAGTGTTTAACAGCACTCTTACACCTTAACCTGGTGATATTTAGAATACTACAGCCAATGACTAAAAACTATATATTAAAATATACTTAAAATAGTCACAATTGGAGACCACTTGTTCAGCCACAAGATAAGTAAATTTAAATGATTGACTTTTATATTCTTTGACAGCAGGGAAATTCAAGTAGACAGCAATAATAACATCAGATCTAAAAATATCCCAGCTATTTATAAGTTTTTCTTAAAAAAAAATGCAATCTAAGTTTCCACTTTAAAAAACAGAAAAAGAAGTTTAACCCAAAGTAGTAAAAATAGGCTGGGGTTGTAGCACAGTAGTGCCTAGCACATGTGAGGCACTGGGTTCAATCCTCAGTGCTATATAAAAATAAATAAACAAATAAAGGTATTGTGTCCATCTTACAAATAAAAAACATAAAAATAAAAAAGTAGTAAAAGTAAGGAAACACTTGGCAAGAGAAATAAATTGGAACAACAATAAAAAGCAAAAAGTCAAAAGATGCTCCATTTAAATATTATTAAAATTTATAATATAATATTATAATACAAATTTATAAATATATATGTATAAATTTGTAATATAATTATGATATTATAATATAGTCAGGGTGGTCAGGAAATATGAGAATACATACATTATCAATATTGAAATGAAGAGACAACACTACAGACCCTACAGACATTAAAGTACAAAATACTGAACACCAGTCTGCCAATATTTTCATCAACTGAGATGACATAGACATACTCCTTAAGAAATAGAACTTAACTAAAACAGACACCAACATGAAACAAAAATATAAAGCTATGGCACCTAATAAAAAATTCTCAGAAACCTCCCTCCCTAAGCCCCAGATGTTCAACTACTGAATTCTATCAAACATATAAGGAAGAAAAGAGAAATAAAGAAACTGTATCATGAAACATAAGAGAGGGAAGCCAGGCTGGGGAGTAGTCTGCCCAGTATTCACAGGCCCTAGGTTTGAGCCTAGAACTGCAACTGAAAAAGAAACAGAAACGGGGTTGGGGGGTATCATGTATCTCAAGAGATGCGGGCCTCTTGCCATGGGCTTCGTGCCACTGTCCCAGGTCCCCACGCTGGCCTGGCCCAGCCACCCAGCTGGGTGTCCCGGGGAACTAGACAAGGCCCGGGACTAAGCAGCCAGCCTTACTGCTCATGAAGATTCCATGGAGAGTCACACCGTTGTGCCATCAGTATAGGGACACAACCCTTTTGACGTTAGAGAAAATTAAGGACCGTGTTTTGTACGTCCTGAAACTCCATGACAAGACTGACCCAGAAAAGCTTTCGGTAAATTCTCATTTTATGAAAGACCTGGGCTTAGACGGTTTGGACCAAGTGGAGATTACCGTGGCCATAGAAGGCGAATTTGGGTTTGAAATTCCTGATACAGAGGCAGAAAAGTTAATGTGTCCACAAGCAATTGTTGATTACATTGCAGATAAGAAGGATGTACACGAATAAAAATATCAGACCCCTTCCCTCACGGAGAGAGGACTCAGATGATATTGGCGAGTGTGTGGAAGTGAGAACCCATTCTGAAATCATCACTGACTGGGGACCTAGTTCGGGGACAGAGCAGTTCTCCTGGACCTTTACCTAAAGTCTCTAAGTGCACTGCCCTTTGAAAACAAATCTATTTAAAAAAAAAAAAAAAAAGGAGTGGGAGGCATTCACTGAGAATTAAAACCTTAAATGAATGCAGGGATATTCCATGTTCATGAAAAAAGAGCAAGTACAGTTGAGGTATAAATTTTCCCAAATGCAACACAGTCCCAATAATAATCCCAACAATATTTTGTGTGGAAATTCATAAGATAATTTTAACACTTACATGGAAAGGAAACGAACCAAAGCAATCCTAAAAAAGAACTTGAGGGCTCACACAACCTCACTTAAGGAGTTATCATCATAAAGCAATTTTCAAGGCAGTGTAATTCATGCGTAAGATCTATAAAGAGATCAATGACACATGAGAAAATAGATAGACTCCTGTTCTATATGGATGGTTGGTTGGTACTGGGTCACAAAGTAATCAACTTGGTTAAATTGTCACTGAAAGACTGGCTACCCATATATAAAAAGAGCAAATTGCAAACCTTATCATATCATGCAGAAGTTAATTCAAGATCTATTATAGACCTAAATACCGAATCTAAAACTATGAGGATTTTAGGATAAAACATAGGACCGTCATTTCTGTGACCTGGGGGAAAGGACAAAGTTACTTAGGTCACAAAAAACAATAACCATGAAAAATTAGAAAATTGATACAACAGATGCTCAAAATTTCAAATGCTCCCCATCAAACCGTAGACTGGGAGATAACAGACGCGACACATTCTGCTCTCAGTGCTGATTTCTGTCTTTACCTGTTGGGGCTGCGACAAATTTACTGCTCACAGTCCTGGAGGCTTGGGAAGACCAGGGTCAAGGAACCAGCAGTGTCTGGTGAGATGGTGCCTTATGTGTCTTTGATGTGGGAAAATTGCAAATAAGCTCCTGTGGACCTCTGTAAGATGCCAAGCCCATGGCAGACCCTCCTGACCTCACCACCTCCTGCTGGGGATTAACTTCCATCATGGGGGGACGGAGGGAGCCCCCACAGGTGCACAAACATTCCTTCCATCCTAGTCTCCAAAATTCATAGTCTTTTCAAATACAAAATACACGCATCCCATTCCCAATAGTTCCAGTACCTAAGAAATAAAATTTCTAGAATTTCATAATGAAAAGATAAGAGGCAGACAGCACATGTATACAAAGGATCTGAACAGACACTTCTCAGAAAATGATACGTGAATGGCCAGTAAGCACATTAAAAAGTGATGGACATTTTGTCAATTAAAAAATTTTAGAAAGTGATAAAACCTGCTATCAATGAAGAGACTACAAATTAAAAACATAACGAGCTACTAACTATATACCCTGAGAATGGCCAAAGTGGAAAAGGGCCACATGATGGGGTTTGGTTACAAAAGTTCCCTGAGCAATCCAGCTGGTCAAGTCTTTTTAATAAATGGTGCTAGAAGATTGGATATCTATATATGAATAAAGTGAACCACAAACCTTGTTATATCATGTAAGTTAATTCAGTGTTGAGGAGTGTGGACATTCACACATTGTTGGTAGGATTTTAAAATGGTTCAGCCACTTTGGCAAAAGATCTGACAGCATTTTACACAACTAAACAAATCCTACCCTGCAACTCAGCAATCCTAATCCTTATTATCCAAAAAGATGGACCAACACAGGAAGAGATGGATGAATGGTAAAATGAGATTCTGTGTCATGAGTTTATGAACGCTCATAGCAAAATTCTCTACTTAGCTGTATATTTAAGACGTTGCAGGCAAACAATATATTATTATTGATTTTGAAGCTCAGAAAATAGAAAAAGACTTCACAATTAACTGAGGAAGATGTGTGAATTTAGTCATTGGAGGACAAGAAAAAAAAATCACAAGATTTTTCATATATTAGTAGTAACCATTCAGAAAATGAAACTTTAACAATTCACAAAATAATCACAGAACAAAATATTCAGAATAAATTTAACCACAAAAAATAAGACATTTACAATGAAAATGACAAAACATGGCTGAGAGATAACTGAGAGACAGACCATGTTTATAAACTGGCAAACAGTGTTATTTGGTTGTCAGTTTTCCCCACACTGACATACAAAGGCAACATAACCCCATGCAACATAATCCCAATCACCGATTCCTAAAGGCTTTTTCAAAGAATTTAATCAAGATAAATAAACCGCAAAGAGCATAAAAGAGCCAAAACAATCTTAAAAGAATAAAGTTCTTCAGGTCGTACAACACCTAGATTCAAGAATTATTCTACTGGCCAAAATTAATAAGATGACAGGAAATGTTGCTGAGGACGCAGGACAAGAGCGACTCTCAGTGACAGTTCCTTCAGCACACAGCTACCCCAGCAGTCTACTCTAGGAATGCCGCCCAGTCCCCAGGCAGACCTGTGCAAGACTGCTCGGCCGCCTTCTTCCCCAAGAGACAGATGGAAGCAGCCCAGGGGAAGGTGTGTGAGCAGACTGAGGTGCCCATATGATGGCTGCAGTGGGTGAGGCTCCCCCAAGGCCTACACCAGCTGGTCACACTATTCAGAGGTGGTGCACCTTCAGGAGGTGGTGCCTCATTAGGCAGGATCGCGGGGGTGTCCCCTGCGGGGGTTCTGGGGCGCCAGCCTCTGTCACTCTCTACTTCCCGGTTGCCAGGAGGGAGCAGCTTCTCTGCTGCGTGGCCCCACCCTGATGTGCTGCCTCACCAAAGGCCCCAAAGAGGGGAGCTCACAAGGGACCATGGACAGAAACCTCTGTGAGGCTTTTGGACTGTGAGCAAAACTAAGCCTTTCTCCCTAAAAGCGGACTCACCTCGGGGATTCGTTAGAGTCATGGGACACTAGAATGATGTTCACCATAGAAGGACTGCTACTGACTCGTGCGATGTCACCATGCTCAGCAAAGGGAAGGAGACACTGAAGGACACACACTGTGTGGCTGCATCTGTATCGTGAGGAAGAGGAATGGACAGCGGCTGTAGTGGTGGGCTGGGGGGGGTCTGGAGGTGGTAAAAACGCGGGCATCCCTGTCAGGTGGAGGTTACACAGGTGTGTGTGTGTGTCTGTCAGAATTCACCTACCCGTGCACTTAAGATCCAGACACTTACTGTGTGTGAGCCACACTTCATGTAACAAGTTTAGCAGAGAGTCACCTAGGCAGCTCATGGTCTGGAATTACTTGTGGCGTGAAAAGATGTTTCTGGCCAAAAATATTGAAGACTGCTCCTGGTCCTGTAGAGACCCCTGGTCCTCTCAGATTCCTGTGAGGAGCACAGCACACTAGTTTCTACCACACGATGGGGAGAAGGCGGCTTTGCCAACCCTAATGCCAACACTGAACAGAAACATTTAAAATGTATGTAATATACATAAAAAAATGACCCTAAAATAGACTGACAGACTGTGACTAAGAAGCTAAATCTTAATGCATAAAAAGCTCTTTCAAATCAGTAAGGCCAACACTCGAAATTGAGAGTGGAACAAATTCTGCCTAAGCCATTCATAAAAGAACATAAACTCTCAATAAACCTGGAAGAGCATTTAACCTTATCCATGTGAGAGGCATGTTCTGTCTAAAAGGCTTCCTGGGCGTGAAGAAGCCACTTCCTCCACTGCTGGGGCCAGCAGGACAATCTTACAAGGGCAAGCGAACAGGAGCATCCGAGGGTTTTAAGGCAATCTCCCATGGGAATTTAGTAAGGAATAATCCCCAAGAAATAACTCAATGGGTGCTCGAAAGAAGGAGCAAGTGGGTGCGGGAGGCAGGATCTGCAGGCACAGGACCCATGCATGTCCCCACAGGAGGTCTCTCCGCCGTTTCAAAGCAGGACCTCAGAGCCTGCTCCATAGCACAGCACGAAACCAGATATGCAACATTTCATTTTTTTAGTTCCTTCAATAATAACGAAATTCTATATTTTTACATCTGCCAATTAATTAACTCACTCTTGAAGCACACTGGTAGAATTAAAGTGCAAGAATTTTCCATAGCCATGTTTCCAGAGAGTGAAATGGTAAGTTAACTTTTAGAACAAAAATAAAGGAGAAATTCAATGGCTTAGGTTATTAGCAAATGTGAATTTCCATCCACCCCATGAAAAGCACTCAGGACACCATCAACACTGCCCTTCTCTCCCCTCCCGTGAGGACACTAGAGACCAGGGATGAAAAGGCCTCTCATGACACACACACCAAGGAACTGCAGGCTGTGGCCCTCTCCTCACCAACGAGACTGAGAGAACAAAAAGATCCTTTTGGCGAGGGGCCATAAAATGCAGTATCTGATTTATCCATTTTTTTTTTAATAGGGCTTACCCACACCTCAAAAAACTGGAATAAATATTTTGCAAAGGATAAGCCATTGAAAGATTTTACCAATAGGTCACATTTCTGGTGTTTCGTTTGAATAGTGTAGAGTGGTATCTGGTACAAATCAATCTGCTTGCTTCTTTTCTACTTGACAAACAAATCACAAATTGAATCAAATCTATATGTGTGTACTGTATAAACAGGGCGAATCAGAACTTCTCCCACACAGCTGCTACAACTGAAAAATAACTGTAAGAACTAATTTCACAACAACTGCATTACTCTTCAGATGCCTCAAAGCAGGATAAGACATTGGTTATTTCTCACTGGCAACACAAACCAAAATTACTAAATAGAGAGATCGAAGAAATCATAAAGAAATTCCTGTTCTGAAGCTGAATGATGCTACTGTGCTTCCAAGACTGCTGTTCGTAAATGGATAGAGACAAAGATGATATTGTTGGGTAACTAAAAATAGATAAACTAGGATGTCTGAGGTGGGGAATTTTCAATCTAGTTCTATTTCATGAGAGCACAGTGAAGTTAGAAATTACAGTGCTAAACACAGGCCTCCACACTTCTTAAATTTTGAAACACTTGTCCAAATATTCACTTTTAAACTTTATGTTCCACAAACAAACAACCCAAGCCAAAATACCAAGAGATGCCAAAACATTCAGGTACAGAATATACCAGGCACCTGGTAGACTCTTGGTAAAAGCAACGTTTATGACAGATTTCGTTGAGGTAGTTGACTGGTATTGAAAAACTCCCAAAGCCTCTGCTGAAGGAAATGAATCTATCCACCCAGGAATAAAACTCACTCCAGTGTGTAATGCAGCCCACAAAAGACTATTCAAACTACAAAAAGGCATGCCTGCACGCGCGCGTGCACACACACACACACACACACACTCTCTCTCTCTCTCTCTCTCACTCACTCACGACCAATGATAGGCAAATAAAGCACTTTATGTTCCACAAACAAACCGTAACACAACTGCTTTAGTCAGAAATCAAAATCTCAACTTTTGCACAGAGGTCTGGCGCCATGTTATGGAAGCCATAGCATCTTCAAGATCACAAAGCAACACAGCCACAGTGCCAAAGACGGGCACGAGGCTCGCTGCGGAGACTAACGGGACCTCTGGTATTCAACAGAATTAGAAACGGGCATGAGCCAGACCAGGGTGCGGGTGGCTTCTGTGAGAAAGTGTACTGTCCCCAAGTCCAGCTAAGTAAGGGAGACTGTTCAGGGTGGGGAGGACGTGGCCACATACAATTTTTAAACAGCACTGCAACAAGCTAGAGAGAATCTTTGGGAGCGATGCTCAACGTCTTAGACTTCAAGTCCGACAAACTAGCTTGGAGATCCGCCAAGTCGGAGGTTCTGACAGTCGGGTGGAAGCCCCTGAACCAGGAGGACCCCCTAACCAGTCAGTCCTCACTCCTCCGATATTTTCTGGGACTCCACAACGTCAGGCTTCCTGCTGCTGCTGAGACTATAACACAGAAGACAACACGGACATCACCTCTCCCTCTTACTCTCAAAGCTATATTCAAGTGAGAGGAGTAAGACAAAACGAACACATTTAGCACAGTAATGGACACAACTGTTGGGAGAAAGCCCACAGGAGAGGACAGGGTAACGGCAGAGAAGTTGCCAGGAGGCAGTGAGTCCTGTGGACGCCCCAGGAAGAATATTCAGAGGAGTGGGCAGTGCCAACCTTGGGACTTCTCGGGCTCCACGATTACATGAGCCAATTCCCCTACTCAGTGCCCCCCCAGGCAAACACACCCCATCGTCCACCCTTCCAGGCATCCGTGTCCTGCTGGTTCTCTCTGGAGATCACCAGGACTGGTGCTCACAGGACTTCCCGACACCCTGGCTGCGGTCAGAAGAGGCATGGAGGGTGAAGGTTGACCTAGGAATCTGACCCGAGCGACCGCTCCAAGGATGGAGCTAGGCTGACTGAAACGTGACGGACCCAAGGGTCTAGTTTCAAGCAAGCTGAGAGGAGAGGGAGAGCAGCCTTTCAACTCACAGATCCAGAACTCAGGTTAGACAGAGAGCTGGCATTAGAGGGCACTAAAGGGTCATTAAATTCCCGAGACCCCAGGAGTGAGTCTGGACCCAGGAAGGAGAAAGGAGCCCGAGGGCCGACGCCCGGGGCACTCACCCAGCTGAGGACCCAGAGAGCAGGAGGCAGGCCGCAGAGACTGGAGAGGAGGGGCACAGCAGGGCAGGGAACCAGTGAAGTGGTGTCCCCAAAGCCAGGCTTCCATCAACAAGTCAGGTGTTTTTATATAGGTGCTAGGCCTGGCAGGGGACTTCAGCTACAGAGTCTGACAGATCCTTTCTACCAGGGAGGAAAAGAAAACTTTAACTTGAGAAAATTAGCAAAAACAATCATTCCAGGCTCTAGAAAGCCAAAACAGGCAAGTGATAAGGCTGGGGGAAAAGGGTCTCCCCAGAACAGCACAGTGACATCGGCAGTGACTGACTGGCAGAGCAGGCAGACACTGCAAGGGTCCTGGGCCTCTGAAGCCCCCGACAAGCACTGCAGGGCCCCACCCTCTGCGAGCCTCGGGCACACTGTGCAGACCCGAGCGGCCCAGAAGGACCTGGGGCAGCCCAGACAGTGGCCCGACCTCCACTGCAGTCCCAGCCCAAGCAGGACGGGAGCTTGTGGGTTCCAGAGGTTCACACATGGCCTCCCACCAAACCTGGCTCACAAGTAAACCCTCCAGATACCCAAGAGTGACTCCCTGGAGAGTGAGGCTCAGAAGTGGGGTGATGGTGGGGAGCTGAACAGAAAAGTCGGGGTGACAAGATTTCCTGGGCTACATCAAACAAGTAACTTTAAAGCACACATATAAACACATACCCCAAAATGCTCGGGGCAAAACAATTTTTATATCCTGAAAGCAAGCAAGCAAGCAAACAGAGTAAGAAAAGGAGGGGGAAAAAAAAGGAAAAGCATGAGCCCAGCTTGAATAGAAACATTTGATGGAAATTTTCTCCAGTTTTTCCAGAAATTGGATTTAGCTGGGAAAAGATTTCAAACTATGCTAATAAATACATTCAAGATATTTTAAACTGGGAGCAGTGGTGCATGCCTACAATCACAGAAACTCAAGAGTCGGAGGCAAGAGAATCCCAAGTTTGAGGCCTGCCAACCTATTTCAAACTTTACATGATAATAAATAATGATGATGATGATGAGTATAAAGAACTGGAGCTGCAGCTCAGCAGGAGAGTGCCCCTGGGTTCAGTCCCCAGTACCTGCCCCCGACACACAGATATTTAAAGAATGTTTGAAGAACTAAAGGAAAACATGACAATAACTCAAGTAGGAAACATCCACAAAGAAATACAAGTTATCAAGATTTTTTTTTAAATTAAGCTTTAAAAATACAATCTAAATTTTTAAAAAAATTCACCAGATTTTGAGATGGCAGGAGAAAGAATCAGTGAATTATTTAGAGAGCAACAGAATTTAAGCAAGCTACACACAAAAAAGACTGAAGAAAATGGAGAGGGGTGAGAATGTGCTCGTGGTAGAGCACTTACCTAGCACGCAGGAGACCCTGGGCTCCATGTGCAGCACCCCAACAACAAAGACAAAACTAAACATACTCCAACAGGATGAAAACAAATTAATGGACCCAAGAAACTCGGTAAAATGCAAATAACATAAACACAAAAATATTCACATAAGTGCATCCACTAAATATCTGGAAATAACAGGCAAAGAGAAAAACCTGAAATCAGCCAGGAAAGCAAAATGCCACCATGCCCAGGGGTTGACTGTCCATCAGCAAGAAGCAAGGCCAGAGGGCAGGGGAAGACATCCTCAAAGCACCAAATTAAAATCAAGATTCCATGCTGCACAAAATGCTCCTTCAAAAATGAAGGCAAAAGAAAGGCATCCCAAAAACCAATACTGAGAAAGCTGTTGCCTGCAGAACACGAACAGAGGTCTGGGGCTGCAAGGAAGACCGCAGACAGCCCCCCCACGCCAGGGCAGGTGAAGGGGTCTGACAGGGTGAGCCACCCACCTCCTCTATGTGAAAACTATCTGGCCATTCTGGGCACAGTGTTCTCCCATACAAGTTGTCATCTTGTGTCACACAACAGTGACCAACGCGGAGAGGCAATGAAAACTAGCAAAGCAAAACCCTTCTCACTTTGGGATTTTTGGTGAGATTATTCTGCATCTATAAATGGGGAGGGGTAAGAATTAAAAGTAACAAGCCTTCCCATCCACCAACATGGAACACTAGTCCATTTATTTGGTTCTCTTTAATTTTCTTCAGTAACACTCTAATTCTTTTCATAAAGATTTTGCACATTTGGATTTATAGATTTGTGGTTATGATTTTGTTGCTACTATAAATGTTTTCTTAAGTATTTAAATTGGCGCTCTGATGGAAAAACAGTTCGTAGTCTACCTTGTGTCCCCCCCTTACTGACATCCACACCTGCCTGTTACATGGACAGCCTTGTTTCTTGCTTTCCAGGTCTCAAGCCCACTGCTCCGTATTTTAAATAGAATACTCGTAACATTTCATCATTCACCATGTTTAGAGCAAGTCTGAGTAGATACCCTATGTCAGAGCTGGTTCTATTGCTAATCTGCTGAAGAGTTTTTAATTAAAGGCAATAAATTATACAGAAAGGGGCTGGGGATGTGGCTCAGCGGTAGCGCGCTCGCCTGGCATGCGTGCGGCCCGGGTTCGATCCTCAGCACCACATACCAACAAAGATGTTGTGTCCGCCGAGAACTAAGAAATAAATATTAAAAATTCTCTCTCTCTCTCTCCTCTCTCACTCTCTCTTTAAAAAAAAAAAAAAAAAAAGAAAGACCCAATCTCTTAGTTGAGATGACTTTATGATAATGACATATATTACATGCCATTTTCACATGTTAAATTGGTCATTTTTTAATACACTGCTGAATTCTTGCTCACACTCTCTTTAGGAAATTTTATGCCTATGTTCATAGACATAAAAACACCTGAATTCACTGATGAATCTTAACCTCACTAAAAGTGGGACAACCAGATATCATGTGCTTCCTGGTTAGATGCCACCGGAAGGCTGCAGCGCTGTCTCTAAGGGTTCTTGACAAAGAGACTGACCTGAATTTAACAAGCCCCTAGATCCAGTAACTATCAATTTATGTAAAATTCGCAACTTACATGGGGACAGAAAAACAAATATAACTAGGATGCAGCCAGCTATTACAGACTTGGGACAATCCACACCACAAATGCCCTGGTTCTTTCAAGGAATGGTTGGAACGAGGACAATAAAATAGAGGGAAACAGTCAGGCCAGCCAATTGTGGAGTCATAGTTTAGAGCCCAACTAAAACAAGCCAATTGTAAAAGTGGCATTTTGAATCAATATCATTTTATGTAATGGTGGTTATTATTAAAATATAATGGTATTATAGTATTCTTACAGTCCTATTAGGTTAGAAATATTTAGGATGATGTTGAATCAATATGCATTCAGGGGGAAAAAAAAAAAAAACCCTGCACTTCAAGTGTGTGTCTTTTCTTGGCTGGCAACATGCGCTCCAATCAAGGCAGAGCAGCAGAAGCAGCCAAAGCTCCAAGCTCCAAGGGGGGGGGGGGTGATACGCCTGCCTATGGGGCAGTGGGGGTGGGGGTTGGTATACTTGCCCTACGGGGCAGCATGTTGCTAAGCTCTGATGTGCCGCGGTTGGGGGCACTCGGTGCATTTTATACTTGTACTTCCAACCCTGGATGGGCTTAACAAGACACAACCCCACTGTAACTTGAGGAACGTCTGTATGCTGGAGTTATCACTGGAAGAAATGACATCTCTTGAACTTGCCTCACAGTAACCCACAAACAAACTCCCTAACACTGAACTAACGCTGGCTTCCTTCGACTTTTTCTTGGGGTGCATTGGGAACTCTCTGGATCTGGTGTGGGGGCACGATGTGGATGAGTAGGTCAGACCACTGATTCCTTCAAGGCTCATCCTGCATCCCCGCAGGTGTTTGTAGGAGCTGTCTGCATCCTGAGCATCCCACTGCTCTCAGTGGGCTCTCAACCCCTCTCATCGTCTGGTCTCTTTTAAGTGCAGTGTGGTATACCTGTACATTCCTAGTGGTATTTCAAAGCTATTTGGAACTCAAATTCCCAAAATGTATGTGCTTGGAAATTCAGCTTCTAATTTAATAAGCTGTGATCAGAGACCATCTGGTATTTGTTGATGTTTACTGTTTTGTAGCTTAGTACACGGAAAAATTAAGACTACGTCTCACATTTTAAAAGTTTAACTACTTATTAAAGAAGGGGTTTTCCTGTCCACTAGCTCAGACAAAACTGCAGCTATTCAAATCTACCTCAACAGTTTCTCTCTGATCAACCTACTAGTGACTTATGGAGAAGTCGTTCAACAATTTCCACTGACTACAGATTTGAGGTTACGTCAGCTTTGCCTTATATATTTTGAAGCTATGCTTCCAAAGATAAAGAAATTTAAGATTATTTTCTCTTCATGAAGAACTGTGACATTTTTGTTTTCCAATACTGTACATGCTAGGCATGTACTGTACTTTCAAGCTATGTCCCCAGCCCTTTAAATATATATAATATATATGTGTATATACATACATACATACATATAGTTGCAAATTGACACATTGTCTTTTATGCATTTATTTTTATGTGGTGCCAGGATCAAACCCAGGGCCTCACACATGTGAGGCAAGCACTCTACCACTGAGCTAAAGCCCCAGCCACTTTTTTTTTTTTCAAACTTTGAGACAGGTTCTCACTAAGTTGCTGAGGGTCTTGCTAAGTTTCAGAGGCTGGCCTCAGACTTATGATCCTCCTGCCTCAGCCTTCTGAGTTGTTAGGAAGATGGGTGTGTACCACCATGCCCGGCTGAGAACTGGTTTTTTAAATCTACAATGGTATCTTTCTAACCATTATCTTTTCCAAAATTCTCTCATCAGACCTTCCTTTCTCTACTCAGAAACATAATTGACTTACACAATTGGACTTTCTTGTGCCTCAGTCACAGCCATAGGTCCCACAAGAAGCAAAGATCAGAACTGTAAGTTTATTTCAATAAAGGCATTTACAACTAAGCCGCTTTTGAGATCAGCTCTGCATTAAATATTTGTTTTGCATTCCTATGAAAAGCTTCAAATGGCTATTTATTTCCCTAATTAATTTAGATGCTTGTAGGAGAAAGTGGCTTTCTTGGAACATCTTTTCAGACTCACCCCCATGGGAAATACCATTTTGCAATAGGAATCAGCTGTGTCAAAGCCAGGATTGCTTAGGCAGGATGCCAACAAATGCAAACTTCAAGCAACACCTGGCTAGTCGAAACTCTTGGAGGGTTTTTCTTTGTGAGTATAAATTAATTCCAAAGGATTAAGTAACCAAATGGCCCCCTCCCCCCATTTCTGGCATGAAGTGGAACTAGAAATGTTCTTCAGGAAGCACCCATCTGAAAAGACATTTCTTGCTCAGATCAGCAGACACTGACTGGCAGGGAAGCCATACCAGGTCCTTAGCACCAAGGTAGACTAGAAAGGCCTAGCCATAGACAAGCCAAAGAGTCACTGCCAGGCAGATTCCCTTTGAAGCTGCTCAGGAGTAAGAGGCCTAGGATCGGCAAAATAAAGACGAACAAATCAAATAACTGTCCTGAAGCATTTCATGTGTCTGACTTAGTTCACACTGACAGCTGCAGCAGGCTTCCAACTTTATTAACTGAACTGCCCCCAAAGGCAAAGAACCTTGTTGATCCATTAGGTCATGTTTAGGTCTTTCACAGGTTAGTTATAAAGAATACCGTTTTAATAGAAACCACAATGAGCACTATTTACTATGGTTTTAAGTTTTACGGCTCTGGCAAAAATTACTTTCTTTTCAAAAGAAAGGGAGTAGTTCGGGTAGGCTGTCACCAGGTGGAGCTGATACTTGGGCTGTGAGCTTAAGCCTTCTTTAAAGGCTCCACCAAAATCAGTGTAAATTCATCCTACTCCCTTGAAAAAGAACAAAATGCCTCCAACCAAACAGCAGACACAGCAGCACTTAAACCTTTCTTTTGGAGCTAAAGCACACACTGTCTCCGGGATCAGGCACAGCCACAGGGAGGAGGGACCTTTCGCTTCTCATGCTAAAGCATTTTGTTTGTTCGCAGGAGCTGTGAGAACACCACCATCAGGCGCCCAGGGGCTGCACAGCATCTCCAGAAAGGCTGCTTACACCCTGCCCTGTCTGTTTCCAGTTGGGGGGGGTGGGGTGGGGCAGAGGGGGTCTCTTCCTGGTTTATGACCAGGGTTATGAATTTATATGACTGGCTTGTGATTTAACAGGGAATAGACCCTTGGGCCGGGTGCTGATTTGAAGGACATGGTCACCGGTGTTCATAGCCTGACACTCTCGTGCCTCTGGCAACCAAGTTGCTCACAGTTTACTGAGGACAGAGGTAAAACTGCAGGGACAGGAGGCACAGGAGGTGAACTACACAGGGAGCCACACAGCAGGACAAGGGCAACAGGCTCAACTCGTGGGGCAGTTTCCAGAGGCTCTTAGAAGCAAATCTTTTCTAACTGTTCTCCCTGAAAAGCAACCCCATAAAATTAAAACTCCTTCATGGAGGTGCACAGTGCAGCGACAGCTCCACTACTAAGGACCTCCTTAAACATCACAGCATGCACCTTAAGAAGCGGGTTTCCCTTTCTTCTCCAAAGTCTGGACCATCATCTCCTGGCCCGCTTGGCCCTCACAGGAATCTGGTGCTGGGGCTCAAACATGGCCAAGGCCTGGGCAACATCTCCAGCACTGTCACTCAGGTGACTCTGAAGAGCTACTTAGGGACAGATGGGTGACACAACTGACAGCAACCTTCCAGAAGGAGAACTGGGGCCACCTCCTTCCCAGCAGCCAGCCTGGCCCCCAGACAACTCTAGCTAGCCAAGCCCTCTGCACCTTGGTTCAGGCCTGGGTGACCAGCCTAGAGAATTAATGTAGGCCTCCCTGTGTGAGCCCAAAATAGATATGACCAGAAAGAACATGGATATGCCTCCCTAATATTTTGCTCACAATGTTGTGTTTTTCATTGACATTTAATTGGTCTGTATTTTTAGGTCTTCTGCGTCAGAGAAATAAATAACTGCTGCTAATGAATTAATGTCACCTTCTATACTATTCTGATCACTGGTAACAAGCTCATAACTGGAGCCTCACCACCTATATGCTAATGCCTGCACAGGACAGGATCAAGTCACTAATGTAAAGCCCCAACACAGCAGCCCTCGGGGTGGAAAGGAAGTGAGGAGAGAGTATGACTGGCAAGAAGTAGTGGCGATAATTATATACATCATGCACATGTCACGAAATATGCAAATCAAAGTTCAAAAAATAAAACCATTAAGTACAAGCTTGTTCTTATGATCCTTATAAACTGTGTATCTATTAAAGTCATCCTCTTGGTCCAGCCAGGGCACAGCTATTCAGAACTTGGAGGACCTGCAGTCAGTGGTCAGGTTGAGGGAAAATGTAGGAGACAGAAGAGGTGGTTCCTGCAAACAAGACACTACTTGTTCACCAAACACTGAACCTGAACTTTAAAAGTGCTTGTAGATGGGGGCTCCCAAAAGATAACATACCTCCTAAATAAGGCATAATCCCTAAAATGCAAAAGTATGCAAAACTAGTACCAGCCAAACAGTCTCAATTTCTCACAACAAAATCCACAGTAAAAATGTTCTTTTATGCAATTGTCAATCATAGAAAAGAAATGAAGCTTGCCTTGTATGAACGAGGTGAAGCCCTGGAGGCCAGGTGGGGTGAGGTAGGGACATAACCCTGCCTGTTCCCCATCTGCTTGGCCAGGGCAACTGATTTGGGCTGAATTAAATGAATTCTGGCTTAAGCAATTCACTGAGGCACGGCTGATCTGCAACAGCAACAGTGGGCAGCAAGTAGCTGGTGCTAACTGGCACAGACAGAAAAGACCTCAGGCAGAGGCACCCGTCTCCCAGAACGGAGCTTCCTTGAAATAAAATTTCCCTGTTGTCATAATCCAAGGACAGGTTTGTTCCACAGAACACACCTACAGTATGACTCACTGAAAACAACACACCACTAAGGAAAGCTTCAAAGAGACTCGCCAGCCACCAAACCAACAGAGAACCTTACTGAGAATGACATTTAGATAACAAATCAGTTAAAAAAAAAAAATGTGCACATGACTGGCTCCCCCACTACTCTCAAAGCACCCTCCCAAGTGAATCCGTCATGAATAAGCCCAGAATGAACAAAGGACGCGGCGGGTACCTGACATTTAACATGGGTAATTAACATTTGCAGGTGCTTATTTTGCAACCACTGCTTTAAGCTCTTTATATATATTAACTCATTAATTCTTGCAGAACCCTAATCTGTCCTCCCCTCTCTACAGAGAAGGGACTGAGGCACAAAGAGGATTAGGTAACTTCATCAAGGGAACAGAGGTGGCCTAATGCAGAAGTCTCCCCTCTCTACCTTCATGATGGCCTTAAATTTTAATCTGTACAAAGATATGAAACTATTTATAATATATACTTCAGTTTTTTTAAAAAAAGCAGGACACAGAAAAATACATTTGCTCTAGCTATGCACAGCAAGGAGGAGAGGAAGTCACAGACAAATTGGCTGGGTCCCAAGTGCACACCTGCCTGGCTCTGGCCCAGTAGCTCTGAGCAGCTTCCAGTTCACTCATCCGCATAGATACGCAGCAGTCGTCAGAGTATCCCTTATCCAAAAGGCTTGGGCACCAGAAGTGTCTCACACACCCCTAGAGGGTTGGTGTGAAAGCAACTCATGTGTCTGGGTGTGAAGCATTTTGGAAGTTGGTAACTTCATGTTGCCATTACTGCATATGAACAAGATGATAATCTGATTAATGTAACAGTGGTTTAGTTCTGATGCTTAAATTTTATGTGAGTTTCCACATTCTGGCATAATTCCCTTAATGCTTGGTTTCCCCCCCTAGATAAGTATTTTTTTTCAAGTTGTTGGCAGACCTTGATCTATTCATTTATATGTGGTGCCGAGAATCGAACCCAGAGCCTCACACATGCCAGGCAAGCGCTCTGCCACTGAGCCATAACCCCTACATAAGTATGTTTTAAAAATACAAACTATTTTTATTTGAAGGAGAATGAAATAAAAGCCTGATGTGAACAAGAAGCACACTGTGAAATAAAAGGAGATAAAAGAAAGTGAACGCGGAAGGCTCCCAGTTGAAACTCTCATGATCCAAAACAAGTATGACTTTGAAGGGCGAGCAAAGCCGGTGAAGGGAGCCAAGAGCCTGGAGCTAGGGCCACACGTAAGAACCAGTAAACGGGACAAGCTGCCTGGTGAGGTGGAAAATCTTCAGACTGGCTGGGTACAATCAGATGCAGCAAAGCCAGGTCTCTAAATCAGGCTACTTCAGCAAAGCGGGTGGTGGTTCTTCTAAACAGGTGCAATGGGAAATAAGGACGAATAAAGCTGACTTTAATTCTGCAGAGAGTTCAAGGTGAAGCAGCAAACATCAGGCAAGACCCTGCAAAGTCACCTGAAGGACTTGGGACAAGCTTTAATTCAACAGGTGTTTTCTATTTTGTTTTGTTGTTTTGTTTTGGGAGAAGCAAATGGCAAGGAAGAGAATTCCTGAGTCCAGTAACAGAGTTCAGGGACACAGAGAGGGACGCTCAGCACACAGGTGCAACTGTGAGCACAAGAATCCCCTGGGATTTCCCGGCAGGAGACTTTGAAAAGCATTCGCACGTATCAGAAGGCCACAAGGGGTCTACATAACTAGCCCTATTTGGAAGGGACTTTAAGGGCCAACAAAGCCATCCAGAAGACACAAGAGGACATTTGCTGAAGGGAGAGTTGGCCAGAAAAGGTGGAGTCCGGCAAGAGTCCACTGGACTTCACAAGAATTCTCAGTTTAGACCCCCAGTGGAGAAGCTGTCCTCTAGAGAGGCTTCCATGACATTTTTAGAATCAAATATTTAATCTATATGAAAACATTTTTATGTTTGTATAGTAATTTTTCATGGTAAATTTGGGTAACTCTGAGATACACTTGAGAAGGACATCTAAGTGCAGAATTTCATTTTTCAATAGTTCTGGAGATGTTCTGAGGTGGTGACTGCCCATCAGAGGGAATGTGCTCAATACCACTGAAGTGTACACTTAAAAATGTCTCCCAGGTTAAAGTTTGCATTAGGTGTATTTTACCAAGATTTAAAAAAAAAAAAAACATATTTCTCTAATTGGAAAAGGCCACAAATTATACCACTGAGCCATGTGGGTGCCAAAAGATGGAGGAAAGGCACCCTTCTCCTCTTCACAGCTGGTTTTCTCTTTCTGCTCAACAGACTTCCCCTGGCTGGTTGAGAAAGAAACTACCAAGAACTCAGCCCCACAGGAAAGACAGAGTGGGGACAGCCACACACAAAAACATAGTAGCCAAGCACAAAAATATCATGGCCACTCTCACCAGAAGCTGTTTAGGGCTTCTCTTTCAAACAAATGAAGAACTGTGCAAAACTATAAATGAAGGATCCTGACACCCTCTTGGCTTTTCCAATCAGACTGAATCGGCATCCCAAGTTCCTGCGGGCCCAGGCTGGGCGCCTGATGCCCCCACCCCTGCCTCAGTCTTCCCAGTCTGTCCAGGTGGCGTCAAGTGCTGAGAGCCACAGCCGAGTCCGTATGGCCCCTGGCATTTTGCCAACAGTATTGATTGACAGGCAAGGCGTTAATATCCGCCTCTGCCGCTACTTTTGAGTTCTCGCGCTATTTTTAGTTCTCACGGGGATTCCCTGGGAATTCCCATTGGTTGGCGAAGTGCAGGAGGAGGGATTTCCCGGGGAGATATTTCCGGCGGGGAGTTCCTGCAGGAGCCTCGTGGCTTTCGGGAGGATTCCCCAGGAGCGTGTGTGAGGTTTTTTTCTTGCAGTAAAAAAATAAAGTCTGTTCTTGCTTCAGTGGCTCGTGATTTGTGTCCAGCCAGACTGCGGCATTTGGCGGCCGGCACGGGGGAACGTCTGAAGCTTTGGGGTAAGTGAAATTGCTTACCCCTAAGGGAAGGCAAGAGAATGGGTGACCATTTTGAAAAACAATATGTTCTTGCTTTGATTTGTTTTGGTTTTGTTTCAAGCTGCCTATCCCTAGAATTTTCTCAGGCAGACTGGGAAAAATGGTTGGCTCAAGGTTTGAAGTTGTTTGCCCCTGAGGAAGAGATAGAAATAGACCACAAATGCACATGTCCAGAAAATAGGAAAATTGATACAACGATTTTTTGTTCCATTTTTGTTTCATTCTGTTTCGGTCTTGTTTTGTGTTATCTTTTTGGGTTGCGTTATCTTTGTAACAGATTAGAAATTAGTAAAAAACAAACTGAAAGAGTGTTAAATAAATTATTAGAGGTTCAAACCATGGAGAAAGACAATTTAGATCAAGCAAAAGAGAAGGTCTCTCAAGCTAGTCAGACAGAGGAAGAAAATTTAAAGGAAGAAAGCTTAGAGGAGAAACAGCTATCAGGGGGGAAGCAACAACAGGAGGCTGCTACTAACACCGATCTATCACCAGAGGGCGTAATTCAGCCAACAGCTCCACCTATGGAGATAGCTGAGTGGCCCTCAACCCTCTCAACCCCCGTAGTTGATAGATGGGATCCTGAGACAGGACCTCAAAGATTAGCATGCCCTGTACTTGAGCAGGCAGGAGGGCAGCGAATTCACCGTGCGTTAGAGTTCAAAACAGTGAAGCAATTAAAGGAGGCTGTAACAACCTATGGTCCTCATGCACCTTTCACTATAAGCATGGTCGAATCCATTACTAACTTGGACATGACTCCAGCAGATTGGGCTAGCATGTGTAGATCTGTGCTAAATGGAGGACAATATTTGTTATGGAAGGTTGCCAATGAGGAATTTTGCAGGGAGACAGCTAGGCGAAATGCAGCAGCTGGTTACCCTCAAAGAAATCTAGAGATGCTGCTAGGAAAAGGAGCTTATGAGGGTCAACGGCAACAAATTGAATATGATCCTGCTGTATATGCACAGATTGCTGCAGACGCAGTTAGGGCATGGAAGACTTTACAAGGACATGGAGATTTACAAGGTCAACTATCTAAGGTAATACAGAGACCTAATGAACCTTACGCTGACTTTGTAGATAGGCTTATTCAAACGGCCACCAAAATTTTTGGTGACACAGAACAAGCAATGCCATTAATAAAACAACTGGCTTATGACCAAGCAAATCGTTGCTGCAGAGAGGTTATTAGACCATGGAGACATGAAGATTTAAACACATATATTAAATTATGTAGAGATGTTAATGAACAAGGGCAAGTCTTGGCGGCTGCAGTACAACAGGCTTTAGATGCCAGGACAAAAACATGCTATAATTGTGAACAAACAGGACATTTTAAAAGGAGTTGCCCCATAGGAGGAAGGTTTAACAAAGTTAGGTATCAAAGGAATAGAACACTGGATATTTGCCCACGATGCCGTAGAGGGAGACACTGGGCTAATGAATGCCGTTCTCAAACCACCATAGAGGGTACTCCATTATCAAAAAATGGACAAGGACCAGGTGGTTACCCACGATATCGTGGAGAAAGGCATCAGGCTCCATTGCCAAAAAACGGACAGGGGGGCCCAATGCTCCGGGGCCCACGACCACAAATGTACGGGGCACTGGAGGAACCCAGAAAAACCATGGAGGAACCCAGCAACCCCATCAGGGTAGTACCCAGGACACATTATCCATCAGATCTCTCATCAGACGAACCAGAGGGAGCGCAGGGTTGGACATCTGCGCCTCCGCCAGAGCAGTACTAACTCCAGAGATGGGAGTTCAAATCATTCCCACAGGAGTAAAAGGACCTCTTCCCCAAGGAACAGAAGGCTTATTGTTAGGATGCAGTTCTTCTACGCTAAAAGGACTTATGATAAGTCCCGGGGTAATTGATCCCGATTATGAAGGTGAAATAAAAATTATAGCTAGTTCTCCAAAGGGTATATCAGTAATTTCACCAGGAGATAGAATAGCACAGTTATTAATAATATCCAGCCTACATGATAAATTTTCCAGTAGTACTATGGAAAGAGGTTCCAGGGGTTTAGGCTCCACAGGTGTAGATTGGGCTATGCTGTCTTTGAATTTAGATTCTCGCCCAATGCTAAAACTAAATATTCAAGGACATGAATTTAATGGGCTACTGGATACAGGTGCAGACCTTAGCATCATATCTCGTCAAGAATGGCCAAAACATTGGCCATTACAACAAGCCACTCAAACGCTTCGAGGCCTAGGAGTGGCAACTAATCCCCATAGAAGTGCAATGGTCTTAGATTGGAAGGATCCTGAAGGATGTGAAGGAACTATACAGCCATATGTATTGGATCATCTTCCCGTAAATTTATGGGGACGAGATGTCTTAGATCAATTAGGTTTGACATTAACAAATAATATCAATCAAAATGCACCCACTATTATGGCTAGACAAGGTTTTAGGAAAGGAAAAAGATTAGAAAAACAAGAACAAGGTATAGCAGCACCAATACAAATAGATCAAAGAATAAATAGACATGGACTGGGTTTTCAGAAGGGGTCACTGAGGCAATAAAAATCACTTGGAAATCAGATAGACCGGTATGGGTTTCTCAGTGGCCCCTGACTAAAGAAAAGATACAAGCAGCCCATGACCTGGTCAAACAACAATTAGCAGAGGGACATATACAACCTTCTGTATCTCCCTATAATACTCCCATTTTTGTCATTAAAAAGAAATCTGGTAAATGGAGATTATTACAAGATTTAAGAGCCATTAATAATGAGATGGTTATTATGGGACCTGCTCAATCAGGGATTCCCCAACTGTCTGCTTTACCAAAAACCTGGTATGTTTTAGCTATAGATTATTAAAGATTGTTTCTTTTCAATTCCAATTCATCCTGAGGATAGTCCACATTTTGCATTTACTATCCCTGCACTGAATCATGAAGGTCCTGATCAGAGATATGAATGGAAAGTGCTCCCTCAAGGGATGGCTAACAGCCCAACTATGTGTCAAATTTATGTTAATAAAGCAATCCAGACACTTAGAAATCAAAATCCTGAACTACAAATATTTCACTATATGGATGATGTATTGTTAGCACACAAAGATAAAAACACATTGCTGGAATGTTATGCCACACTTACAAATTTGTTAAAAAATTATAATCTAGAGATAGCAATAGATAAGGTACAATTAAATTTTCCAATTAATTATTTAGGAGTTCTATTATCCTCAACCATGGTCCGTCCACCAAAAATTCAAATACGAGTACATCAACTCAGATCACTTAACGACTTTCAAAAGTTATTAGGAGACATAAATTGGATAAGGCCTTATCTAGGCATACCAACAGGAGAGTTGGGACCTTTATTTGATATCCTAAAAGGTCCATCAGATCCAAATTCACCCCGCATATTAACTCCTGAAGCAAGAAAGGCATTAAAAATTATTGAAACATATATGGAAAATATGCATTTGGATAGAATTGATATAAGTTTGCCTTTATTATTTATTGTAATACCAACAAAAAATATTCCTACAGGAGTATTTTGGCAAGATGGTCCGTTATTGTGGATACATTTATCTTATTCTCCTAACACTATTCTTACTAGGTATCCTGAGGCTGTAGGACAATTAATACTCAAAGGAATAAAAGCAGCAAAGGGAGTGTTTGGAATTTCTCCCAATAAAATTATTACTCCATATACTATGGATCAAATTGATGAGTTAGCTAATGAGTTAAATACTTGGGCAATAATCATGTGTAAATCTAATGTTTCATTTGATAATCACTTACCATCTAATCCTTTGTTGTCTTTTTGGTCTAAGCATCCTGTAGTTTTTCCAAAAATGACAAGAAAAACCCCTATCATGAATGCTCCAAATATATTCACTGATGGGTCAAATAATGGTACAGCAGCAGTAGTTACCCCTGATCAAACTTTTACATTTTTAGTACCCAAACAATCAGCTCAAAAGGTAGAGCTTAATGCAGTTTTACAAGCTTTTGTGATGTTTAAAGATTCTGTATTTAATTTATTTTCTGATAGTCAGTATATAGTTAATGCTATAATATCCCTTGAAGATGCTGGTAGGATTTCCCCTTCCTCTACTGTTTTCTCTTTGTTTTCCACTATACAAAGTCTAATCTGGGATAGAAAAGATCCATTCTTTATAGGACATATCAGGGCACATACAGGATTGCCTGGAGCCCTTAGTTTGGGCAATGATTTAGCAGATAAAACTACACATGATATACATATTTTTTCTACTGTAGAAGAAGCTACAAATTTTCATAAAAGGTTTCATGTTAATGCTAATACTTTACAAAAGCGTTTTAAAATAACTAAGGAACAAGCCAGGCATATAATAAAACAATGTCAAAATTGTGTGACCTTTTTACCACAAGTTAATCTTGGAGTCAATCCTAGAGGACTGATACCTAACCATATTTGGCAGATGGACGTCACACACTTGCCAGAATTTGGAAAATTAAAATATTTACATGTTACAGTTGATACTTCTTCCGGATTTTTGATGGGCTCCCTTCATGCCGGAGAAAAAACTAAAGATGTTATAGCTCATTGCTTACAAAATTTTGCCACTGTGGGTGTTCCTAAACAGTTAAAAACTGATAATGGTCCTGGTTACACTTCTAACTCTTTTAAACAATTTTGCTCATCTTTTGGTATTACTCATATAACAGGAATCCCATACAATCCACAGGGGCAAGGCATAGTTGAAAGAGCTCATCAAACTATTAAAACGTACTTATTAAAGCAAAAAGAGGGAATTGGAAAGGGGTATATATCCCCCAAAGATAAACTTAAAATAACCCTTTTTACTCTAAACTTTCTAAATTTGGATTCATCAGGACTTAGTGCTGCGGAAAGACATATGTATCCGAAAAATGTACATAAGCCTAAGGTACTTTGGAAAGATATTCTAACAGGACAATGGAAAGGTCCCGACCCAGTTATTGTCTGGAGTCGGGGTTCCGTTTGTGTGTTCCCACAGGGAGAACAGCAGCCAATTTGGATTCCAGAGAGGTTAACCAAAACAATTTCTACAGAAAAAGAAGATGATTTGACTGAAATCCATAACAGCTGATATCCAGAGCTCCAGCTTGGCTATTCTTACATCTGCGACAGTGATTAACCACGGTGCCTTTTTTCAATATCTATTTTATTATTGCATTTTTCCCACATCATAAAGTTCTATTTTATTTTTTGAGCTCATACAAACCTAGGTTAATGTTTTTCTGATCAGTTTTGTTTTTTGACTGTTGAGTTTTTAAACATTGCAATGGAGATTTCACCTAGTAAAGCTACAAGGCCTTTACTATTGTCTTATATGTTGTATGTTATGTGCGCACACTTCTGTTTTGTGTTGTATGTCTGTATGTGTGTATGTCCATATATCTTATATGAGGAGCGCTCATGAATAAATGGATCTGAATTTTTTTTTATTCACGTGATTTTAATGGTTTAATTTAGATTGGGTAAACAGCTGTTGAAAATTGTTTTAATATGTAAACAAATAAGGAGATTAACAGATCTGTTTGTTTGCTTTCACCTTTCCTTCTCATTATATTTAATAATTCTGTTCAGGATAATGTAAATTGTTCAAAAAATTGTTTTCTTAATGCCTGTTGGAATGTTACATAATTTTTTTCCTAGCATCATTGCCAGAATTCCTATCTTCATCCCAGTGCCGGTGAAGACAAAGATAAAACCAAACTACAGCTTCTTCAGTAGCTATCACAACAAACTGTATAAACTGATGCATCAGTGAATAATAACTCAACAAGTAATGCTCAATCAAGGAGTAGATTTACTTTGGGAGGAAATGGACATATTGAGATTCCTCTACTTTGAACTGCTTGCAGAACTTGCCTGGACTGTGTATCACTTGTATGCATTATGAACTATCTGTTGGTGCAGCGAATTGTGGTAATGCTGGCATCTTTGCTGATGGTGTCACCGGTGGTACAATTTTTCAAAGGAGCCCTCAATTGGCTTGGTGTCATGGCATTTTTCATCCTCCTCCCTTCTACTAGTGATGGCCTAAAATTTGGGGGCCAACAGAGGTGAGGCAAAGAACCTCACCCCCCCACTGGTACCAAGGACAAATTTGGGGGCCAACAGAGGTGAGGCAAAGAACCTCACCCCCCCCCCACTGGTGCAAAGGCCTATCCACAAGTATGGCTGTATGCTGGGCCGGTAGTCAGTGACGGGTATGATCCGATTGCAGTGGTACCAACCTAAGACAGGAGGCTGACGCCTAGAGGTCAGTTCATCCGATGACGGGTAAGGACCATATGTTGAATTGGACTACCTAACAGGCACGGTCCCTAAGCCACATTACTTGTTGTTTAATTAAACAGAAGGGGGGAGATGCTGAGAGCCACAGCCGAGTCTGTATGGCCCCTGGCATTTTGCCAACAGTATTGATTGACAGGCAAGGCGTTAATATCCGCCTCTGCCGCTACTTTTGAGTTCTAGCGCTATTTTTGAGTTCTCGCGCTATTTTTAGTTCTCACGGGGATTCCCTGGGAATTCCCATTGGTTGGCGAAGTGCAGGAGGAGGGATTTCCCGGGGAGATATTTCCGGCGGGGAGTTCCTGCAGGAGCCTCGTGGCTTTCGGGAGGATTCCCCAGGAGCGTGTGTGAGGTTTTTTTCTTGCAGTAAAAAAATAAAGTCTGTTCTTGCTTCAGTGGCTCGTGATTTGTGCCCAGCCAGACTGCGGCAGTCAAGCTTGGCCCTCCTCTCCTCTCCTGCCCAGGTCCAGTCTTTCTGGAATGGGGCACTCTGGCTGTTCCTGCCGCCACCATCCCAGCCAGGTCCTGCGCACCTTGCATGCAGCTCCTCTGATACCCCGTGCTCCCCAAGCCTGGTCAACACCAGGCTGCCCTCTGTCCCCTCAGCCCCCTCCCTCCTCTCCAGATACCATGGGGCCCTCCCACTCAGGGCAAGTTGGCAAATTCCTACCTCAAAATAAAAAAATTAAAAGGGCTGGGATGTACCTCAGTAGTACAGCCTCTGGGTTAACCCCCACTGCGGGGATACGTGTTTCTCTCTCTCTCTCTCTCTCTCTCTCTCACACACACACACACACACACACACACACACTTGCTAACACCTCAGTGACCCTGCCTAAAATCCCAAACCTTATCCCAGCCCTTCGTATCCCCTTCCCTGCTTTGCCTCCTTAGCACCCACCACAATCTGCCATGCTACATATTTTGTCTCCAACTCCACCTGTCTCATCTGTTCACTGCTATACCCTACAGCTCTTTGCATACCTGTGCTCTGACCACAAGGAGGCAGTAGACTGGCCTTAACCTTGATCACTCTTTTTACTTTTTTAAAGGCAAGTAGTCAAGGATGCCAGCCGGGAAGGTAATACGAGCTCTCCAATTTATAGGACTAGTGTGGGTCAGATCTCGATATTGTTGATATGCCAGAGACCAACCTGTAATTCTTTCTGAGTGCTTGAGGTAAGCACGTACCAGACCTGACCTGTTCTCCTGAGCAACAAAGAGATAATGACTATAAGAACTATGTGCAAACAGGAGATGCTCTGACACAGAGCCTGACTGTGATAAAGCAAGGGTTCTAACACCTGGCCCCCTGGCCAGCTGAGAGCCACATTTGTCCAACTGCAGGTGCAGACCCACTAGCCATGAAGTTGCTTTAACTGATGGCCCTTCATAAAATGAACTACACCATGACAGAGCACATGGCAAGGCCAGTGCTCTGCAAGACTTTTTATGTTTAACAAGTGTGTACAGTAGATGGTGATGTACTAAAATATTTCCCACTATACCCTGAGGTCAACTTTTAGAGAGAAAGAGTCCACAAATATCTTTGCTGGCTCTCCTCACAAGGGAAACCTGGGGGCACACGGGTAGCTTTCCAGGTTGAGGATGCATGGCTTTTGAGCAGACCCCAGAAGGGAACTACTGAAGACCGCTGGTAAGAGAGTATTAATAGAAAAGAGGGTGGAGTCTCTCTCACTCTATTTCAAAGAGTCAGATTTGGGGCTTTCACTGTTGAGAATCCATTATGGATCCATTCATTTATGCAAATAATTTTCAATCTAGCTATAGAGTCCATCTAAAAATACCAAGCTTACTACCTGTTAAACAATCCTTTCATTTTATCCTAAAACAACTTTGCCTAAACACAGACTAGGTCTAGAATTCCAGTGCTTAGTAAAGAAGCTTCTTTCCCATATATTTTATAAAACTGTAACTAGACTCAGTTGAATTCCAACTTTAGCCCCGACTCGACGCAGTCTTGGCTGGTGATCCTCGGGGTCGCAGTAGACTGGCCTTAACCTTAACACTCTTTTTACTTTTTTAAAGGCAAGTAGTCAAGGACGCCAGCCACATCTAACGCAGTGTGGAGTGTTTCAGGGTTGTGCTCTGCAGTTCTGGTCTCTATGTCACTGGTCGCACACATGGGGGGGGGGGGGATCATCTGGGTCTCCCTTGTGCTGCCATAAATAGGTGGGGACTTAACCTTGAGGCAATATTTATCCTAAATGGGACAAACTTGCACCTCCAGTCTTGACCACATATCTCCCTCAACTGGGGTCATGAAATTGTCTGGTACTTCATCCCAGGTAGCTTGGCATTTCCACACTTGAAAATTCTTGCTGTAGCAGAGTCTTGGCATAGGACACTTCTAAAAGGAGGGTACACATTTGGCTCCTGGTGACTAAAGTCTGTGTCATTTAATACACCAAAATGGTTCACTAGGAACCTACAGAGTGCACAGTTCTTTGTACTGAGAAGAATCAAGTTCAAATGTTGTGATCTGCTGGACTAAACATATGACTAAGCATTAGACTGTACTACAACCCATAAACAGAGTGCTGAGAACTGTGAATGTTGAGTTTTTAAGAAAACTGGCATGAGAAAAAAAACGTCCTGAGGACAAGCTGAGCCCTACCATACCACAGGACAGCATCAACTGAATAAGAGTCCAGGGTGCGACTCCAGTGAGGAGAACCAGGCTTGAGCCTGTTCAGGCGTGCACTGAGCGCTCACCACTGGTACCTACACGCTGACTGAAAGCTGCACAAGAAGGGTCTGTGGAGCTTTGTCCTGGTGTGGCCTGCTGGAGGAGATGGCTGTACCCTTGAGGACACATGTGGAAGGTACTGTGCTTCAGGGGAACTGGCCAGAAGCAGGGACACCTCTGAAGAGAGAGATGGGAAAACACATCTCCAGGAGAAGCCTCTCTGGGCTGGATTTTGACGAAGGAAGGAAGGAAGGAAGGAAGGAAGGAGGGAGGGAGGGAGGGAGGGAGGGAGGGAGGGAGGGAGGAAGGAAGGAAGGAAGGAAGGAAGGAAGGAAGGAAGGAAGGAAGGAAGGATTGATTTAAAGGTGGAAGGATTCCAAGAAGAAACAAAATGTGCAAGGTGTAAGAGCAAGTATCAGTGAGAGGAGACGACAAGCTGCCCTGCCCTGCAGGTGTGGTGGGAGAAGCCTGCGTGCCATGGAGGAGGCTGGCTCTGCAATGTCCACCAAGTGGAGCTGCCCTTGAACAGAAAACCCTTTTGGAATGAAATGATGGCATTTGCCAGTAAATGGATAGAACTGGAGACTATCATGCCAAATGAAATAAGCCAATCCCAAAGAACCAAAGGCCAAATGCTCTCTCTGATATGTGGGTGCTAACAGGCGCGGGGGTGGGGGTAGTTCACTGGATGAGACAGAAGGGAATGAAGGGAAGGGGGGGCGTGGGAATAGGAAAGACAGTAGGATGAGTCGGGCACAATTTCCCTATGTGCATATTGAATACACAGCCAGCGTAACTCCACATCACGCACAACTGCAAGAATACCAAGTTATACCCCATGTCAAAATACACTCTACTGTCATGTTTAGCTAAAAACAACAACAAAATCCTGCTGGCAGGACTGATCACATGAGGAGGTGGAAGGCAGGAGGCAGAGACCCGATGCAATAACCTAGAAGAGGAATGGGCACCTAAAGCGAGGAGAGGAAGCCGAGAGGAGCCAGGAGACGCTGCAAGGCTATCCTTAGTGCGAAAGGGCAGGGTGGGGTGGGGGCAGGTCTGCGTGAGCTGGCTGACAGTAACAGGGCAACTACTGGATCGGATACAGGCTGTACCATTAGCACCTAGCTTTGGAGAAGTTGTGTTACCACTTCTTAAGCTCACTGAGCTTTGGTGTCTTCATTTTACACGGAAAAATAAAAGTACCCATATCCTCAAGGTTGTGGTAAGGACTGAATGTGGTACACTCACTCCTCATGAATTACCAGTCAGTGCCTAGTGATGGCTACTGTAATTACTATCGTGGTCAACTATGCAGAGAAGGTAGGCCTGGGCCGTCTTTCTGTGCCAAAAAGCAATAAAGAACTTAAAGAGCAATGAAGCAGTGAGGATGGATGTCAGAGGGGGAAAAAAAATAAGACATGCACAAGAAACGGTTCCCACTGATAGAAGTTTGATGGTCAAAAAAACTGACTATTTGCACCACTGAATAAAAATCATAAGCCCACAGTAAAACATGATAGAATTTAAATCCTCACTTATCATCAATGAAGGCAATTATTAGACTGAATCTAAACTTTAAAAATTGGTTTAAAAATAAAAAGTAGCCCGTCTTCTTAGGAAGAACCCCAGGTGCTGAGAGAAAACCCCTTTACATCATATTCTACCCACGAAACACAGCAGCAACGGCAAACCTAGAAAATCCCACTGCGACACACAGCAAGTCCCAGCAGGAATCACCAGTGGGAAACGGGAGTTCCACCTGGTGCCAAGTGTCACCAACAGGCAAGGGGCACACATCCCTTCACAAGACAGACCACTTACTAAGCCATCAACCCAGAGCCTGCCGCTGGGACAAGCTGCCGCTGGGCCTGGCAGTGGGACCTCCAACAGCACAGCAGAGGCCGCCTCGAGTCGAATGGAGCAGCCCAAGTCTCACAAAGCCTTTAAAACCTCCCCAGTGGAGAAGAGCACAAGGGAGACGGAAATAGGTTGCATCACTGCCGGGAAACAGTCCAATGAATCCAGAATGTGAGACTCTCAACAAGAAACTGGCCCCATCATCTCAAAAACTCAATAAATACAATAAATAAAAGCAGGGACTGTTGAAGAAGAGGGTACAGATACCCGCCTGCTTTCAGTTAGTCTCAACACACCCACCCGCTGGGTCATTCCCCAAATGTGGTAGGAAGAATGGCAGCCACTCACTTCTATGGGCATACGGCTGAATACACGCACAGCGGTGACACATCACTATCCGTGATTCTTGGTAGGAGAACTTTACCAAGGGCAGATGTTTGCATGTGCAAAGGGACAGTGAAGAGTTCAGCAGAAATTTGTTTCCAGGCCCCCGTTTGAAAGCTCCCTCACAAAGGAAGGTAGGGGCAGGCAAGTCACCTGCTTCTACCTTCCCAAAGACCCCTTAACAACCTCCCGACTCCAGCTTCCTATGATCACATGACAGAAGGTGTCACAGATGCAACTTGCCACTGTAGACGTCAAAGGTTCACTCCTAACTGGGAGAGTACTGACATTTCCAAGCAGAGACTGGAACATGGTAGGGTGCTCAGGACTGTATGGAAAACCTTTCCTTCATCAACACTGGGAAGCACTGTCTACGAGTCTGTACCCTGCTGCAGGCTAATCCCATAACGTGCACCAACAACTCATTTCGGTTCTCATCATCCTGTTACCATCCATTCACAGATGGCAAAGTGACAGATACCTTCTCGAGGTTGCAGATTAAGCAACCGAGTGGCTCTGATTACTTTCTGATGAGATATGCTCTGGCTTTGAAAGGGCGCAATTAAGTCCACCTGGAAGAATCTGCCTTCACACCAAGTGCTGTCATGGAAACCCAGAGTCATGGCCCCAAACATCAATGTCAGGATTTGGAATTGGTGAGGGTACAGTACAGAACCCTGTCTGCCTCAGACCTTTACAGCCACAGATAAAGTCACACACCCGAGTCAATCACAACCAGTCAGACTTCAGTGCTCAGCCTTAACTAGTCATGATCATACTGCCTCAATCATACATTTTTTCAAATAGTATTTTAACTCCTGAAAACTTCTCTTAAGTATCCAAATTATTTCCATCCCTCCTCCTCCATCCCAAATGGAGAATGATTTACCTCCTTCACCAGTCAGCATTCAGGAACTCAGCTAAACTCCAGCGTGTGGTTTTGCAGTCGGGACTAAATGCTTCTGATGATCAAATGGCATATTTTATTTCCATCTTAAAATTAAGATACTTATGGAATGAAACAAATTACTATGCTAAATGATGACAAGGAAAAATAAAACACTAAGTATCTGATCACAAGTTTTACTAAAATATAAACTTTTGCAGTTAAATGACAAAAGGTCACCAAACAACTTTTTCTGTAATGCAACATAAGACACTAAGTGTCTTCAACTAGACCTCCACCAGAATGAAGACAGAAATCTCACGCTATCCAAAACCCAGTTAGGTCCCCGGTGCTGAGCAGAGACACTCAAGGAGTATCTACTGGTTAGTGAAGGAATGAGCTGCGATGCTGTGGAGCAGTCATTGTAAAGATTCAATAAGCTGGTACTGAATAAAGGCTGAAATTATCACTATATACACCTGCGCTGCCTTTTTACTAACAATATTCCTCTTACCCATTGAACAGGTTGAATGCCTTTTTTTCCAATTTATTTATGAGAAAACAGACTGCAGTGTTAAATGACTGACCTGAAGTCACCCAGCTAACACCCTTATTTAGTGGCAGTGTGAACTGGCTTCTTCTGTCCCCAGCCCCAGTCCTATTCCCTTTCTCTGCCTTCTGTTTTGTCCTGAGCACCTAATGCCATCGCACGGCCTCATTTCCTTATGGTCTACACGTGAGTTTCATGAAGAGTTCATCAGTGTTGTTTCCTGCCAACTCCCTTGAACTTCTAAGTATTCAGCACATGATGACAAACAGGAATTATCTAACATGCTCCAACTGGGTAAGGGTTTTTTACCCCCTTGGCTGGACTAATTTTATAATTTGGAAAAATTTTTTATTAAAAATATATTATGGGGCTGGGGTTGTGGCTCAGGGGTAGAGCACCTGCCTGGTACATGTGAGGCACTGTACTCAGCACCACATTAAAACAAACAAAACGAATGAATAAAGGGATAAAAATATAATTATATATAAATATCCTTTGAACAGTGAAGTTTACATACAAAAGCAATGAAGAAAAAAAAGAACATTTATTTAAATACCCAAATTAAGTAACCAAATTAATTAGTAACATTCCACACTGAATACTTAAGATTGTTAAGAATCTTTTAAAGAACATTCTATGTAAATATCATGCTGCTCAGTATTGATCGTTGTGTCTGTAGCTTTCTGTTTATAATTCTGCTAACCTCAGAAAGCAATTGCATTTGGCAGATAATCACTAATGTATGCTTCCATAAAGACTTGTTTTGCCAAAAGTCACTATTATCTGTTTTGTAACTGGTTTCTCTCTCTCCACATTTTAAAGGCTTCAATTTCATTATGAAGCCCCCATGTCTGTGAAAGTGTCTTACCAATTTATAAATCATGCCTTTGGTAACTTAATGGAGAGATCAAGCATTAAGGCAAAAGAGTTTCATCTAGCTGTCCCAAAATAATCAGACATAATTAAAACTAAATTTGATCAATTAAAAAAATGGCATTAGCTCTATGGAGTTGATGACGATCATTCTATTACTGTACTGTCTTTATTTTGCTATTACCCAAAGGAAATGTCAAATATTATGAACGAGTTGACATGATAAGCTTCAATTATCCTATACACACAGTGATTTCCAGCCCTTGCTGGTGTCACCATCAAGGCCAAACTGCCCCCAGGTGTCCCACCCAGCCTCACAGGAGTCACACCACCACTCTGTCTTTGAGGCATGTCCTAAACCACACAAGAGATCAGGCAGCAGAAATATCCACACAACTAAAATTACCCAGTTTCCAGGAAGAACTACTCTCCTCAAGATGTTTGCCCCTGCACTGACTTCGACTTTCAGGCCAGGTGCCCACGACTCAATGCAGATCCTGCCCTGAATACTCCTTGCTGACACTGAACAAGAAGTTGCGCACGACTGCTATGGTCTTGGTCCTTCATGCACAAGTCACACAGAGAACATTCTGAACTCTGAGACAGGAAGCACAGTAACTGGCTCTAGGTACCAGCAACTGTTTTCACATTGACTATTTGGGAGAGGATATCACAGCTATTTTTTTTAAAGTCTTCCAGGGAAGGAAAAAAAATGTCATAGAAAAAAAAAAATTAAATCACCAAAGAATCAATTTGCCATATTTGGGGCCTTACCTTAAGCTTGTTCATTTGATGATGTGACAGACAGTGTCAGACGCTGAGCTTGGGACCGAATACACAGACACCCACCTCAAAGACAACAACAACAAAACCCCTGCCTCACGAGGCTCACAAATTTCTGGAAAAGGCCTAACTGGTTTCACAGAATAAGAGGTTAACGATGTTTAAACTTTTATCAAATGTCAATATTTATAAGCAAAAGCATTAAGAAGAAAAAGAAGTTCCCAGTTTCGCCTCTGGTCATTAGATTTCTACCAGGTCTTCACTAAGTGCAGGGCATGTCCCACTGGCACCAACCCACAGAAAAGCTTCAGCAGGTCTTTTTGGAACCAACTTTGTGGCAATCAACACATAAAATCAACCGCAGGACTCCAGCTGAGAGCCTGGGGAGCGGGAGGCTTCCCGCATCTTCCAGCTTTCATTGGTTGAGCTCTATTCTGGCTGGACAGAGATGCAGTTACTACTTCATTTTAAAATACAGCAGAAGCTGTTAACGTTTAACAGGTGTTCCTCTGCTCTAAAACATAATTTTTAAAGTCTGAAATTAAAAATCACCACACTGGCTGGTCCTGGAGAAAATGGAAACTTCGGCCGCAGAACTTGAGATAAACAATGAGCTCAATGAAGTGGCTACATCAATTCCACTTCAATTCACTCAACTTTCAGCTCATGACAAACACAACAATGGGAAGATCATACCTTGGATTTTATATGGATAAATATCAGTCAACAATCACCATGAGGTTTAGGTGTCAGGTGAAGAATTCAGCAATGATCTAACTAACCTAGACCCCGCAAGATGCCCAGTTTAGAGAGAAAGGGAATTTTTAAAAGTGATAAATGTAATTCCAACAGGGAGATGTGTGATAACAGCCCTTAGTTGATGGGGAAATTCCACTTAACAGGGCACTGGGGACACACAGCAGTTGGGATCAGCCGGGGTACTGGAGGGATGTGATAGTAATGACAGACAGGACCTTAATTTCCCATGTGCCAGCATTTCCTCAAGACTTACTGAACCCCAAATCTCTGGGACAGGAACCAGAAATTTGCAGCAAGCCTCACATATAGGTAATGTTGGTGGCATACCACAACTGGAGGACCACAGGTGACATTTATGGGGAGCTCGTTCTGGGTTTGAAGTACAGAGAGCCAGTATCAGGTTTTCACAGCTCACACAACAGGACTGTACAAAGGTGGCATGTGGGGTGAGAACAGGGAGAGCAACCACGGGAGGCACCTAGGTGGTTACTTTGCCAACTAAATTGAGACAAGGAAAGAGAAAACTACCCAAACTACAGCAAAGCTCAATTTTATGGATTTAAACAGGATAACCATATGTCCTGGCTTATGGAGAACAGTCTTGTCTGACACCTGCTGTCTCAGTATCCTAAGTAGTTTGGCCTTTGCATTTTTCCATTTTTAATTGTGTATTATGATTCACCACAGCATTAAAATATGCCAGTTTTGAGTTTAGCAGGCCTCCACTTTGTGTATCTTGCTTCTGCCACAATCTCCTCTGGTGGTATGCAAGACGTGCACCCAGTCTCTTTACTTCACCATGTTATTAAAGTCAACCAGAAACAAGCCACCTGTTTTCTGGACCTTTTCCAGCTCCACAATAACCAGCAGCTCCTTAGGCACACAGGGTAAACTCGATGACGAAATGTGCTAGCCTCAGCAGATTCCTGGGCATGAATGCATGGGAATCAACCCAAGACCAGTCTCACAAGTCTGCTATTTACTAAAAGGTATAAATCCACACTTTGATTGGTTTCTCTGTCTTTTTGATTACTATTATTTTGCAATAAGTCACTCAGTGGCATTGAACTAAAAATTAAAATGTGGGCTTAATAAGTATGGAAATTGTTTAAGAAAGTTAATGAACTGTAATTTCCACATTCTGTTCACATTTGCCATGGGGGCCATTATCAGTGGACCCAGGAAGGCCAGAAGAACTCTGAACCAGTGTCAATATGCACTCTAATAGTTGGGGTTTTCTTTTTAAATAATTTTTTTTAGTTGTTGATAGACCTTCATTTTTTATTTACTTATATGCGGTGATGAGAATCGAACCCAGTGCCTCACACAGGCCAGGCAAGTGCACTACCGCTGAGCCTCAGCCCTAGCCCCAGCCCTAATAGTTGTTTTTTTTGTTTTTTTTTTGTTTTTTTTTGTTTGTTTGTTTTTTTTAAAGAGAGAGTGAGAGAGAGGGAGAGAGAGAGGGAGAGAGAGAATTTTTAATATTTATTTTTTAGTTCTCGGCGGACACAACATCTTTGTTGGTATGTGGTGCTGAGGATCGAACCCGGGCCACACGCATGCCAGGCGAGCGCGCTACCGCTTGAGCCACATCCCCAGCCCCTAATAGTTGTTTTTAAAAGAAGGCAGTAACCAAACTAATTATCAAGTGCAGAAATAGAATTGGCATTTACACAACTGCAGCATTTACATTTACTTCTGAAATATGGCTTTTCATTTAGATCAAACAGCTGTTTTAATTAATTGTACCCAGTTTCTCCTCTAAATGTTCTCCTGTACATATAAAAGTAACACAAGAGATTGGATGGTTCCAGTTTTCAAGCAGAAAGTAATCTATTTTTTTCAATACAACTCATGGGATCAGGGTCTGCAAACTATGTCCTGCAGGTAAAATCCACCTGCGACCTGTTCTGGCATGGCTTACCAGGTAAGAATGATGTACACAGTTTTCAGTGGTAGGAAAAAGAATGGAAGAGGAATAACCATTTGTAATACATTTCAGTGCCCATAAATGAAGTTTTACTGGTACTCAGTCTTCATTCATTTGCATATCATCCACGGCTACTTTCAGTCTGGCCCACAAAGCACAAAATAGACCATTAATGCCCTGGCCCTTCACAGGAACACTTCACTGACTCTGACACCTCGGAAGGTTAAAATCCAGTATCACTGTAAATAATGCTGTTCAATATAGAACATGACTTGTTTTTATGATTTTCAACACAAGTGCAGATTTTCATACATACATAGTAACAAGGTTAAACCAAAGTTAAAAATAACTCCAGCATAATCGAAGTGTGGATTCTTTTTGCTGTTCACCAAGTTAAGCCTTCAGGAGAGTACTTTGAAAACCAATCCAAGTATCACAAAATGATCTGGACTCAGTAAGATATTTAAATCTGAGCTTTATTTTGTTCAAAATCAGATCAAAATTTTCAACAATTTTTTGGGGGGGTCAATTTTTAAGCCCTTAGTAAAGTACAATTATTAGTTAAAACTTATAAGAAAACATGATAAAGTTAATCCTCATAAATCAAGAAGCTAACTTAAAAAACAGGTTTAAAATGTAGAATAATTTTGAAATTCACTATATGTTTTAGAGTATTTCAATTTGTGGAAATTATTTTATAGAGCTCCTATTTTTACTTGAATAAAAACATCAAATTTTACAACATCTAAATTTAGCCTAATAGTCAAAAGAATGAAAGAAGCAATTTAGTTGACAGTGTTTTGTCTGGTAAGATTATTTGTTGAACAAAGGCATTCTGAATGGAAGTTAAAAAAATAAAAGACAGTTCTTGTGAAAATATTTAAGCAGCAATACTTCATATTTCAATTTAACAAAACAACTAAAACTATTTTCCCTTCAGAAGTTACTCTGAACTTATAATAAGCTCCCTTAGCACCAAGAGAGTATTTTTTTCAATAGAAAAATATGATGGTGTACAGAGAAGAATAAACTAAAAATGTCAACTATCTCAAGCATATTAACTTGAAAACATTTTTTAAAGAGGTGTGCAGGCAATTCTAAGAATTCACAAATAAACCCACAATGAGAAAGAAACATTCTTCAGAATGACATTAATAACATCATGTTGCAACAGAAATGATAAAACTACAAAAAATGCAGCAAGAATGATTATTAATTTCTGCAATGTTCCAATGACCATAGAAGTTCACTTTAGATTACTTGTGAATGCAATAAAGCAAACACATTGGTCAAAATATTTCAAAAATCATACAACAATCTGTAAGCCCCTTTTGCTCTTCACATGTCTCCATTTGAATGTTGTAACTTTTTTAACTTGGGATTTTTCCGCTACAAGATGGTTTTATTGGGGTTAAATACATTTTGACTTAGATTTTCAATTTACATTGGGTCGGTCAAGATGTAAGCCTAATGTAAGCCTGTTGTAAGCCAAGGAGGAGTATCTGCATATGGTCACTCTAAGATGGTCCTTGACTTACAAGAGGATTAAGTCATGATAGGTCTGTTTTAAGTTTAAACTACTGTTAAGCTGAGGATGCATTTAATACACATAACCTAGGGAGCATCGCAGCTCGGCCCTGCCTACTTTAAATGTGCTCAGAACACGTACTATAGTCTAGAATTGGGCAACAATCATCTAACAAAAAAAAAAAAAAACCTGTAGGGCTGAGGATGTGGCTTAGTGGTAAAGCACGCCCCTTTGAGTTCAATCCCTGATACCAAAAGAAAAAAAGAAAAGAACTATTTTATGGTAAAACGTTGACTATCTCGTGTGATTTACTGAGCACAGTACATTGCAGAGTACCGTATTGGCTCTTTCCTCTGGTGACAGTGCAACTGGCTGGAAGTTACATATTGCTAGACTGGGAAGAGAGGGAAATTAGAAATTCCAAGTACAATGTCTACTGAATGTGTATTGCCTTTGTACCATCATAAGGTTGAAAAATTATTAAGCTGAACTGTCTGTCATAAATTGGGGACCATCTATAGGTAAAACATTAGGTGAGGAATGTATGCTGAGTCAAATCAGTGAACTCAAACCAATGGCCATTTGTATCACTGAACTCGGGATGCCTACCACTGGGGCCCAGGCCTCCAAGAATGGCTGCTCTAGCTTATCTGGACCCTCATTCATTTAGCACAGGAGTGACTATTATGTGCAAGGCATTGCATAAGACACTGGAGACATGGAACACTGCTCCTGCCTTACTTTGAGGAAGTAAAATCACAGGCAGACATGGGAGTGAAAACACACACACACACACACACACACACTCTCTCTCTCTCTCTCTCTCTCTCTCTCTCTCTTTTAGTCCATCCCAGGGAGCCACTCCAGATGAACCCCATTTTTGTTCCATCCACTTCCTTATCTCCCAATTCTCAATACACCCAGAACAAGAACAGGCCCAACCCTAGCAAGGTGCAGAGGCAGACAGGGACCTGCCCACTGCCGTTTTCCACCTACTCCTCATATACAGTGCTGGCATTTTGGCTTCCCTCCGCCACACTAAAGCCCAGCACACCGAGAGTCAAGCTAGCCCCCCAATTTCACCAAGCTGCTTCATTCCTCTGTGTAACATTTACGTGCAAATTACTTTTTAACCTGTTGTGTGGTGATGTGCATTAAAAAGCATTTAGGATCCTCATTTTGCCCTAATTAAAAATATTTTAGGGGCAGCAGGTATGGCTCTGTGGTAAAGCACTTGCAGAGCATGCATGAGGCCCTGGGTTTGATCCTCAACACTGCAGAAAAAAGAAAAAGAAAAATTTAATGAGTAGTGTCTTAAAAGATTTTAGCAGGACAAAGTACTTATGCAGAAACAGAAGAGGAGGAAGGACAGCAAGAGCCCCACAGTGGACAGAGACAAGTGGTATCCCTGGAAAAAAGAGTAGAAGGTCCAAATGCGAGGACCCTGGAGGAAGAAAATAAAAACTGGAGGAAGGAAGGAAAGAAAGAAGGGGGTGGGGGATAAAGAGAATTCACCACACTGAGTTAAAATTCCAGCTCCTCTAGAGTGTTGGAATTCTGAAAGCACATATATAAAATAAATAAATAAAACCCACTCTGGGTTCTGGAGAACCTGTTTCTACATACATAGTCATGGAGGGCATTTGCGGCTGACAAAGAAACTAAGCCTTATGAATAACAAATTTAAAAGTTCCCAAATCAAAAAGCACCAATTAGGGCTGGATGCAGGGGTGCATGCCTATAATCTCAGGTACTTGGCTCCCAAAGCTGAGGCAGAAGGACCGCAAATTCAAGGCCAGCCTCGGCAACAGCAAGGCACTAAGCAACTCAGTGAGACCCTATCTCTAAATGAAATACAAAATAGGACTGGGGATGTGGCTCAGTGGTCAAGTGTCCCTAAATTCAATCCTGGTACCAAAAAAAGAAAAGAAAGAAGAAACAAACAAACAAACAAAATACCAATGGAGGGGGAAAGTTTCAGATCACAAACCATGAGTTGTGGTGTGCCTGCAAGTCAATGAGGCTGTTATGACATATTAAACACAGCATCCTGAACTGGAATAGAGTGGGGGCTGCTGAAGCAAATTGCCAATGCTATCCAAGGTCTGTCTTTATGATAGGGGATTAGGCATGATGCTTTCCTCCAGGGGTACCCAAGATGACTGCCTGGGTTGCACAGAATGAATGTTTGAATTTATGAACACTGTATTTACTTTATGCACATTAGCACCCGTGGGGAGCCATTCGTGAACTGTGTGTGAACTAAAAGCGATGTTGAAGCCATGACATCAGGAACTAGTAGTAATCTCACTGGTTTGAGAATGCCTGGTTCACGTGGCGTCCTGCCTTGCTCCATCTCAAGTTTAGCACAGCACTGGAGATGAGCGTCACCTGCTAAGAGCCATACAGGCTGCTTACTCCCTCATCCTGCTGCCCTGAAGAAACAAGACTTCCTGAAGGAGACAAGACTCCTCCCACACTGAAGCTTTAGACCTACTGTATGGAGCATCTGCCATAGACATGCTGGGAAATGCTGGGACTCGAAGAGTTGCTAGCCATAAGGAACAGCAGCCATTGAACTGCTTAGTCATGTCTGCTTGCAACTGATAAAGAGCTGTAGGCGGCACTAGCCATAGGCACGCTTAGCAACTACTGGTTACAACTGTCAGGGAGCACAGCTCCACGGACATGTGCAAAGAACATGCCCAGTTGCAATTCATCACCTCACTGGACATAACCAATGGACACTGACTGTCACTGGGTGTAACCAATCACCAAATGACACCACCAACTTGGAACTGTGCTTAAATTGCTTGTCCTGCCACACTGAAGAGTTTGCTCCAATGACATCCGTGAGACTGCCTGCCTTGCTGTAGGTACCTGGACCGGCTCCACCATTTCCTCATGTCCAGACAAGGACAACTCTGCTCTTTGGCTAAGAGAAGTCTCATGACCTGAGAGGTATTTGGGGGCCTGTGGTTGCCCTAAGATTGTGTGATTTGCTTATAGTGTTTAATTAGTGTGCACCGAATGGTAGTTGGGGTGTTCCAGCACACCCAACACTTTGCATTGTTTATATTTGACAATTGGAGTGGTCGAATATACACTTGCATTTAAAGACAATCCACCTCCAAATAATTATTAATAGCACTGATTGCGACACCTACCCATCCCCTTTGATCTGTACCGCTATAAATAAAGCAAGCACGGGCTCCATCTTTGTTAGATGCCATATCCCTCTGGTCAGCGAGAAGTACCGCTTATCTAGCGCCAGCTGTTTACAGGGATGATGGCTTTCCTTACGCAGACCCTGAGCTATGGGGGCCATCCTTCTACACACTAGAACATTTAAAATCTCTACTGACCTTTGACCACTCAGAAGCACAGACAGGGTCAGAAACTGAGGGGCAGGATGCTCCGACTTCCTACTCCCAACAGAAACATCAAAAACAGCATCGACTGTTAGAATGAATTTTGTCAGAACTCTGGACAAAGGTTTACAACCAACAAGTGACCTCAAATCACACATGCAACAAGGCAGTTTTAAAACAGTAAAAAAGCTTTGTGGTTATTTTTACCTTTCTCTTGCCCCACCCTCTTCCCCACCAGGCAGCCTGCATTCCCAATTGGGGTCCCTGGCTCACTACTCAAAGGAAGCAGAGCAGATTTAATTTACAAATTGTTTAGATATGTTCTAACCTGACTGGGAGCCGCCCCTTCAGGACAGTTACACGATCCCTTAGGGAAGAAAAGTGAGGGCACATTAAAAAACACCCACAGACAGTGAGAGAAAAGACCACACACCTGAGGCATACAATGCACTTCAAAGGACATTGGAACAGAAAAGCTGGGCAAGAGCCTTTGGGAAACCAGGATATTTAAAAAGCATTCAGGAGTAAAGGGGCTGACAGAAAGCTATGCACATGCCCAGGACCCTCAGCTTTCAGCCAGGCTCAGTGCAAGCCTGGCTAATTGTGGGAGGAATGCCCTATCATGGGTCAGCATTCGGGGACCAAGTGAGGTACTGTTTTATTTAGCTCTGTGCATACAAAGGAAATTTCTGTCAAAGCACTAGTGAAACACAGGCTAAGGATCAGAGACTTCAGTGACAACACACAACAAGGAATATGGTCTTTGTAAAAAAAAAAAGGGGGGGGGGATGTCATTAAGCAAACTGCAATAGCCTTCAACAATTAAAAAATCCTGCGAAACTTGAGGAAGGGGGACTCCGATGTTCAGAGTTCCTATATTGTAATAATCAAATTTCAGTTTCCAATATCACAAGGCTCATAAAACGAGAAAGTATGATCTATTCAGAAGAACAAAAACTGACAGAAACCAACTACAAGGAAGCCCAGACATCAAACTTAACTTGAGAAAAGAATAGACCCTCTTAATATATTCAAAAAGTTAATAGAAATAAAGAACTTAAGAAAACCAGGAAAATGATCTAGAAGCAAAACCAATAAATAGAAATTACATAAAGGAACCGAAGAAACATTCTGAAAAATTTAATAACTGGGCTGGGGATGTGGCTCAGCGGTAGCGCGCTCGCCTGGCATGCGTGCGGCCCGGGTTCGATCCTCAGCACCACATACCAACAAAGATGTTGTGTCTGCCGAGAACTAAAAAATAAATATTGAAATTCTCTCTCTCTCTCTCTCTCTCTCTCTTTCTTAAAAAAAATTAATAACTGAAATTAAAGGGGTTCAACAACAGATTTGAGCGATAAAAAATGCCAATCACTTAAAAACAGGACAATTTAAAGAATAATTAAACAAACCCCAAAGGACTAACGGGATACCATGAAGTACAACAACCAATGAATTAAGAGAGATCTACGATGAGAAGAGAGGCAAAGGGACTATTTTTTTAAAAAATGATGGCTAAAAATCCCAAATTTGAGGAAAGACATGATTTTATAAATCCAAGAAAATCAATGATCTCCAAGCCATTTAAAATTAAAGAACACCACAAAAGCATACAACAATTAACTGGCAGAAACTATCCACACAAAGAGAATCCTAAAAACAGGAAGAAAGGTGACTCAACACATATGAGGAAACTTAATAAGATTAACAGCATTATTTCTCAGGAGAAACCACAGGGGCTGGAAAGCAATGGGATGACATTTAAAGTACTGAAGTGGGTGGGGAATGGAACACACACACACACACACACACAGAGCCAATCAGCCTATATCCCACAAACTGATCTTCAAAAATGAGGGATGAAGAAAAACATTTATAGGGCTGGGGCTCACAGTAGAGCACTCAGTTCGATCCTCAACACCACATAAAGATAAGCAAAGGTATTATGTCCATCTACAACTAAAAAATATTTTAAAAGAAAACCATTCACAGATAAACAAAGCTGCGAGAGCCCACCACCACTTCACCTGTCCTACGAGGAATGCCACAGGTGAAGTCCTCAAGTGGGAGCAAGCCGGACAGTAACTCAAAGCCTAAAACAAAGCAGGAAGAAAGACCAGTGGTAATGTGAAGACACTAGCCCTATTGTATTTTGGGACTGTAAGCCCATTTTTTATTCCATATGTGATTTTAAGGTGAATGCATGAAAAATAATCACAAGTCCAAGTCACTGAGCACACAGAAAGGGGGCGGATGCAGAGAGAGACATCTGTATGCTACTGTGGTTAAGTTGGTACCATTCAAACTAGTACACTGTTATAAGTTTAAATTGTTACATGGGATCTTAATGATAGCCACAAAGGAAATACCTAGAGGAAGAAAAATAAGAAAGGAACCAGGCGCACACTCCCAGGGGCTCAGGAGGCTGAGACAGGAGGATCACGAGTTCAAAGCCAACCTCAGCAATGGTGAGCAACTCAGGGAGATCCTGTCTCTAAATAAAATACAAAATAGGGCTGGGGATATGGCTCAGTGGTTGAGTGCCCCTGAGTTCAATCCCTGGTGAAAAAAAGGAAGAAAATGAGAAGGCAATTAAAACTATCCACTATCAAAAATGAAAGAAACCAAATAACGTAAGGCTATAGTTGAGGAAATCATGGACAAAAGAAGTAAAAATCTAGGTAACGGCAAAATGGAAGAAAAGCTTCCTTATTAGTAATTACTTTAAATGCAAGATAAACTTTTCTGACAAAAGGAAGCAACTGGCAAAATGGATGCAAAAACCTGACCAAACAATAATGAAAACAGACCTGGAGTAGGTACAATAGTATCAGGCAAAACAGACTTTAAGAAAAAAACTATTGGCTGGGGATGTGGCTCAAGCGGTAGCGCGCTCGCCTGGCATTGGTAAGGCCCGGGTTGGATCCTCAGCACCACATACCAACAAAGATGTTGTGTCCGCCAGAAACTAAAAAATAAATATTAAAAAGAAAGAAAGAAAAAAAACTATTACAGGGAGGCCGGGGTTGTCTCGGGGCTAGAGGGCTTGCCTAGCGTGTGTGAGAAACTGGGTTTGATCCTAAGCACCACATAAAATGATTGAATAAAAACACAAAGTTTAAAAACCTATTATGGGAGTCAAAGGGCACTGATTCAAAGGTCAATCCATCCCTCAATCAAAAGACATAACATGGAAAAAATTGAGTTCTATACATGTAATAAGAATTGTGATGCATTCAGCTGTTACATATAAATAAAATAAATAAATTTTTTTTAAAAAGACATAACATGGGGCTGTAGCTCAGTGGCAGAGCACTTGCCATGTGTGAGGCACAGGGTTCGATCCTCAGCACCACATTAAAAAATAAATAAAATAAAGGCATGCTGTCCATCTACAACTATAAAAAAATAAATATTAAAAAAGATATAACATTACAAACATTTATGTGCTCTAAACTATGTGAAGCAAAGACTGACAAAACCGAAAAGAGAAAGGCGGTTTTACTATGATAGTTGCAGACTTCAATACACCTCTTTCAATAAAGGACAGAACACCAGACATAAGATTGTAAGGAAACAGAGACTTGACTGAAACCATGAACCATGACACTAACAGAAATACGTACAACATTCCACCACACAGCAAAAACACCTTCCTCAAGTACACATGAATCATTTTCCAGAACAGACAAAATATTAGACCTCAATAAAGTTTTAGGGCTGGGGATACAGCTCAATTGGTAGAGTGCTTGCTTCGCTCTGGGTTCAATCCCCAGCACCATTAAAAAAAAAAGTTTCAAATTTTAAATGACTGAATCAAAGACACTTTAGTACCTGCTGGAATGAAAAGAAATCACCAAGGAATAAAGAAGATAATGAAACAAATGAAAACAAAATCACAACATATATGAAATATGAAATGCAGTGGAGACAGTGCTCAGAGGTTGATTTATAGCTGTAAATCCTACCGAAAAAAGAAATCTTGAATCAATAGCCTAACTATAGATCTCAAGAAACTTTTTTTAAAAAAAAGTCAAATATGAGCCCAAACTAGCTGAAGGATAGAAATTTAAAAAGATAGCAATTATATTAAAAAAAAACAAACAGACAAATCAATGAAACCAAGAGTTGGTTCTTTCAGCTGGGCGTAGTGGTGCACGCCTGTAATCCCAGCAGCTAGGGAGGCTGAGACAGGAGAATAATGAGTTCAAAGCCAGCCTCAGCAAAGAGCAAGGTGTTAAACAACTCCATGAGACTCTGTCTCTAAATAAAATACAAAAGAGGGCTGGTGGTGTGGTTCAGTGGTTAAGTGCCCCTGAGTTCAATCCCTGGTACCCTCCCCTACCAAAAAAAAAAGTTGGTTCTTTTAAAAGCTCTATAGGAATCTACAAATCGTTACAAAGGGGAAAAAAAGATTAAAGATACACATAACTAAAATCAGAAATGAAAAACAACAAAAACCTCCCAACAAAGTAAAAGACCACGTGTTATCACTGAATTCTACCAAACATTTAAAGCAAAGTTAGCACCAAGCTTCCTGAACTCCTCCAAAATATAAAAGAATATTTCCTAATTCATTCTCATACCTATATTATCCTGACTAAGATATCACTAGAAAACATTTTTATTAAATTAACTAATTAACTAATTAAATTGGAAAACATTTAAACCAAAATCCCTTATTAATATATATGCAACTATCTTCAACAAAATAGAGTGAATTGTTATATTAGTAGCAGTTTTATTTTATGAAGATACTAAGAAAACTGAATTAGTAAATGATAAACCACTGCTGTCAGACCAAATACACACGCTCACTTGCTCACACTCATTCACTCATCACACAGACTATAATCTTAAAATCCTACAATAAACTGATCCTGGTAGATTCTATTTTACAAAAGAAGAAAAACAAAACAAAACCGGAAGTGTGACTTGCCTGAGTCATCCTTCAGACAGGTACCAGAGTTGGGATGCAAACCCCATAAACTGACCCAGGGCACTATACTTCCATCCGCTGACCTCTCTGTGAAAAGCTGAACAAGCAGTGTGTTGACATGGTCAACCTCAACCAAGAAGGTGCATGTCAGGTGACTCAAATTTTCTTGCTTCTTTAGGCATGTCCACAGATGACATGAAAGTCCTGCAGTATTCATTTGGAGGTTAGTCACTACATAAATTCACAAATGTGGAATACATGAATATTGAGGACTGACTATACTAATACAATGAATCCCCCAGGATAGTAACAGGATTATGAAACATGACCAAATGGAATTTATCCCAGGAATGCAAAGTTGGTTCAATCAACATCACAAAGAATCCATACATGAATAGAAAAAAACCTGACATTCTCAGATTTTGAGAATGACTTCTGATGGCTCCCTGAAACCAAAGTCACTTTCAATGCCAGCATTCGAAATTCTTGGTATTCAACCAAAATAAAGAAAATGATTAGTTATCTTCTGTACTTTCCAACTGTGCACACATCAATTAGATGAATGTGAGCCTATAAATCTATCAATCAATAAACATTTCTATTGACATATTCTCTAAAATCAACACGGTAGTTTTATGCTTTTTACACTTCTATTTAACTGGGTGATACATTTGTAATAGAAATAAACTTTACTTTTAAATATAAATGTTAAAAACGATGATTTATTTAAATAAAACAATAACATTGTGGGTGGTATATTACTCAGTTTTCTATCACTACAACAAAATACCTGACAAAAACGTGAATGGGGAAGAGCCTTATTTTGGCTCATGGCTGCAGAGGTGCAGTCCATGGTCCCTCAGCTCCACTGCTTTGCAGCAAGCATGTGGTGGAGGAAAGCAGCTCCACTGCTTTGCAGCAAGCATGTGGTGGAGGAAAGCAGCTTACCTGGAGGTGGCCAGAAAGCAGACAGAGAACAGGAAGGTGCTGGAGTCCCCATATCCCCTTCAAGGGCAAGCCCCCAGGGGCCTATTTCCTGCCTTCACCACGTGAGCGTTTGTGGGACACTGAAGAGCCAGGCCAGGACAGGTGGTGAACACAGTGTTGCAAACGTGACTAACACGTGGGTCTGGGCGCAAATACATACCTTCCTCTACATAATCCCACAGGCACATGCTTTTCATTTTCTAAATCACAACTGAATACATGGAAGAATACATGGAGATCCAAGGAATACTTTTACACAAAGAATTCCCATGTTAGTGAGAATCAATGCTTCTCTGACCTACATTCTATATACCTGAACCTTCTGTTACTTGGACTACAAAAGCATTACAGTCACAAGATGAGTAGGTGAAGAAGAGGTTAATGATGATAAAGGAGAAATGAGAGTCTACACTGTATCATTAATAAGATTAATATAATTAAATGCAGGACTAGAAAACACAAAAGCTGCTCTCACTGCTATTTCCATTGGATATTTTCTGTGCCCAGAACTCAGTAAAGATACAAGACTGTTCTGACAGGATTTCACATGTAGGTGTAAGGCAAGAACTTTAGGTTTTTTTATGGATTTTTAAAGTTTCACTATTCTGGTGTTTTGGTACATTCTAGGCCTGCCAGTGTATCTTACCACTGTACTTTTATTTTTGTTTTGAAGGGCTGCTTCCATCCACGTAATAATTAAGGTAGCTCAGTCATTTTGTGGACATCATTTCTAACTACGACATCATTTCCCCAAGCACTCACCATGGAGTTGGTTTAATTTGATCTTGTGCTCCTTCACAGAGCTAAGTCTCCTGTCTGTTCGCCTCTTAAGTACACCAGGAGACAGGAGAACGGAACGCACACTATCGGCTGGCATGAACCTTGTATTCCTCTATCCCATTCACTGAGAGACACAGCCAAGATGCAGGAGCTGAACCTCAGGACCCTGAAAAAAGCTTGATGCTGCTAGAAAGAAAGAAGAAAATGGCAGAATCCAAACAGCAGAGGAACTCGTCTTTCTTCCCCATGGTACAGACTAGGTTTAGAACTGTTAACTAATCACTGAGCCTGACTCATTACTGCACAGAAATCAGGGTGAGAGGAAGTAAAAAGGCCACTTTCACAGCCAACCACGGGTGAAACTGGATCTCTAAATTTTTTGTTTAACCCCACAAAGTAAATTGGGTGTTTTTAGTAATCACTTTGGAGTCACCAGGTCTATTCAGGGCTCTGAAACAACAGAAATGCTACAATTGCAGGAAACAAGGCTGTTTATCTGCCTGTTGGGAGCAACTGCACTCTCTTAGGGAAAATCTAGATCTCTCCATGGTTATTTGTTTCTAAGAGCTCTCAGTATAACTGTGTGGCCTGAGGACCTACCAACACAGAGATGGGTTAGAGATCAGTATGCAATCCCAGCACTGGTTCTGCCCCTTCTCCTCCTCCTCACTGCCTAATCCACCTTCCTCCAGTCCCTGGTCCTGCTAGGGTCTCCCCCAGACTTTACCCCATCACTAACACCTGGGGCATCTCCATAACCCAGGGTTCCTGCACTCCAGCACTACTGACATTTGAGGCCAGCTAAGTCTCTATAGGGATGTCCTGTGCGTGGCAGGATGATCAGCAGCGTCCCTAGCCTCCCCACAGGTGCCAGGAGCACCCCCGTGCGCGAGCGCACGCACACACACACACCAAGCTGGTCCTGACAAAGTGTCTTCAGACACTGACTAATGTCCCTGGGAAGCAAATTCAATCCACATTCCCCCTTGAAAACCCCTGCCATAAACACCTGCTCCAGACTATGGGGCAAAAGGAGAAATAAGCAGGGACCAAAGGGGGTGGTGGAGAGCATCTCAACTAACTTCCTTCATCCTCAAGATCTTAAACGAAAACTGTGGATACCATACACCTCATGCCATCGTCATGATGACACCTGTAACACTAAGCTGGGCTCCCAAAGCAGCAAACTTCATCAACAGGGGGCTATCAGCAGGCCAGCAACAGAAAGGGCAGAAGTCACAGCCATATTGCAAGTGGATGTTGGAAGAGTTGGAACCAGGATGAGTAGAGCAAAGCCCCCCACTTCTGGGCTTGGATTCCCCCACCTGCCCAACAGTGGGCAGCACAGAGACCACATCATCCTACAGCCTGAGCACTGGCACAGCCCAGGCTGGGAGCATCTTGGCTCTACACACAGTGACCAACATACAGGAGTAGTCATCAACTAGCAAAGAGCGTTCAAAATCTCAAAATACTAATGGGATTTATCACAAAAGATTACCTCCAAAGCAATTCCCTAGTCACAAAGAACAGTGAGGAGCTATACACTAAAAGGAAAGAAGGAAAAAAAAAAAGTTTAAGCAAGTCGTACAGTGGTCCCTCCAATTCTGCAGGGAATTGGTTCCAAGACTACTCAGATAACACAATCTGTGGATGCTCGAGTCCCTTATATAAAATGGTGTGGCATCTGTACGGAACCTACACATATCTTCTTGGGTACTTTAAATCACCTGAAGATTACTTATAATTATATCTGGTACACTGTAAATGCTATGTAAATGACTGAAATGCTGTATTGTTTAGGGAATAATGACAAGGAAAAACATGCACATGTTCAGTATACACAACTGTTTTACTGTCTGGATTAGCTGAATCCATGAATAAAGAACCCACGGATACAGAGTGCCACCTCTACCTTCCTTTTCAAGGTATGCAGAGATTTGACTGTGGGCCCAAGTTCATCTCTGGGGGTCTTGGGGAGGCACTCCCAACTATAGGACCTACAGAGAGCACTGCAATTACATAGCACTTGGGTTAACTTTCAAAACAGACTTAGGAGCAGGACATCAGCCCCTGGGAAAAGAAAAACGACTAAAAACAGAAGTCCTCCAGTCACCTAGTTAAAAGAATGACATCCAAGTTGTCATAACTTTTTTTTCTTTTTTTTTTTTTTTTTTTGCAGTGCTGGGGACTGAACCTAGGGCCTTGTGCAAGCATTATATGATTTTTTTAAAAAAAAATATTTTTAGTTTTAGCTAGACATAATACCTTTATTTTTATTCATTTATTCATTTATTTTTATGTGGTGCTGAGGATTGAACCCAGTGTTTCACATATAACTAGGCAAGCACTCTACCACTAACACCCCCGGCTCCATAACATGATTTTTTAAAATATTTTTTTAACTTGTCAATGGACCTCTTACTCTATTTATTAATTGGTTTATATGTGGTGCTGAGTATCGAACCCAGTGCCTCAAACATTATAGGCAAGCACTCTCCCACTGAGCCACACCCCTAGCCTAACATGATTTTTCTGTCCACAATTTTAATACTGAAAGCATGGATCAGAGTTGGCTCTCACGCCTTCTCCACTGAGCATTTCACTACAGAATACAACTGTGCCTCCCTCCTGAAGACGGAAAGTTACAATGGTGTCAAAAGCTGCCCAACGAAGCAGGACGAGCACAGTATGAGCAGGAAAACCGGGCACAAGAAGTTCATTTGCACATGGAAGACAATTAAATTATGGTCCCCATTCTGAGGAACTCATGGAGAGTCTTGAGACTTTATGGAGAAAGAAGTCGGAACACACTCACTGCCAAGACAACCAACCAAGGGCAAAGATGCAGACCAATCCAGTTGTACACAGTACAAACCCTACACAGAAGACACTACCAAGGATTCCTTCAAAAGGCTCCCAAAATCTTTCCCTTCCCTGGGAACAAATGATCCTTCCCGGGGTTACCAGGATCATATCACTTTTACTATACACTGCCTTTCTTGGTTATTTCCTATTTTTAATTTTAGTAGTCAGCTACTTTCTTATTCAAGGATATCGAAGCTGAGGAAACACAATTTTAGCAGTAGCCACAGAACAAGAATTACCAATACTTGAACATTCTTAATAGGTAAAAGATATACTTTCAAAGTTTCTTCAGGGAAATGTTTTATCCCAAGAAACAGAACTGCACAGATAAATTTATTTAATTCTGATTTCGTAAACCTGCCCAAAACAGATCCCAGTATACAAAGTTTCCCTTTGGTAAAGGGGAAAGATGAGCCATGAGTGATACTGGCAATACTGGCTGAATATGAAACTTAGACCACTCAAGACACAGCTTGGGCAAAACAAATCCTGCCAGGCAAATTACAAATTTAAAAGTTTAACATGATTAAAATTTTAAAATTACACTTGGGAATGGCATTTAAGTTCAAATTACAAACTGCAAGACCAATGGACCTATCTACATTAAAAAAAGTGAAATAGAGATAAATAGAAAGTGTCAAAGCATAAAGAAAATAAATTGAGAAATATATCTGCCATAAAAAGGTGTTAATATGAAGATAATGTGAAATTGTTGTTAAATAGAAAAGGGCTAACGAAACCCACTTACTTAGCTTCTAGTGATCTGAATAGTACAAATTAAAAGAAACCCTCTTCTATCAAGTGAGCCTGGTTTTTTATTTTGCTTGCTGCATGATGCCTCGTACAGGAAAGGGATGCTCCAGAGCCCTCTCAGGTCCTCCGGGTAATAGCTGGCTCCAACAAAAGCTTCACATGCTCACAGCTTCGGATCCAGTAATTTCACTGCATTTTTTTAATCCTCTCTTGAAACGCAAAGCACGCTCTGAGAGCACGTCATAGTACTACTTGTAACTGTGCGCCAGTAATTAAATACCTACTGGGAGAGAGCACACCCTCCAAGCTCGAGCCCTGAAAAGGCTCGCTGAGGTTAGCTGGTTCCTGGCAGCTCCACGGGTTATGTGCCATAACTGTAAGGGACACTCTTTACAAAAGAAAAAAGTATGGAAAAAATGAAATGGCTAAAAGATTAAGCAGATTTTAAAACAATACAGCAAATAGGATATAAAACATTCGTGAGTTATACTTGTAAGTGTTTAATGATAGTGGGAAATCTTGTAAAAAGCAGGACACAAATCACAGTTAGTGACATTAAACATGAGGTGTGTGAACTGGGTGTACATGCCGGAGAAGCTGGAGCCCCGGCCTACCTCAGGCTACACCACTCACGGCCTAGATGACAGCAGAGTTCTTGGCTTGACGTTGTTCCCCATTTCAATCTTACAATCAGATTAATTCTATGATTGCTGAGAAATAACTGCTTCTTCCACAACAATACTTAAAAAGAACTTAAAAGAATACCAACTACATGATAGTATTGATATGGGCAGTATTAATTACATTTGTTTCTTCATAAAAGGTTTCCTTTACTAATCATAAAATCCAAAGTAAATCTCTTTTTTAAAAAATCAGCCTACATACATAAAAATAGCCACAAGAATTTTGGCCAAAAAGAACAAGGGTGAGGGAGACATGCACACTGAATTATCAAAATAAACTCTACTGCTATAATAATTAAAATTCTGTGATACTGTTGCAGAACAGTTCAACTGTTCAATGATGCTAAAGGGAAACTTCAGGAATATATGGAAACTTAGTATATGCTCAGTAGGATTTTTGAAGGAGGAAAACTCAAAGTATTGAGACAATTGGCTATTTCATATGGGAAAAAAATCTTAAATTCAATTCCTAAATTCCCATTGTGGGGGGCGGGGTGAATCAAACAGAATAATCTAAAAGAAAACAAAACTAAAACTATAAAAATACTCAAAGAAAATATAAAAGGGTGTTCACAATTTTGATACAGGAAAGAACAATTTCACCAAGATACAAAAGCTAGTGGTCATAAAGAAAAAGACTGGACTATCAAAATAAAAAATTCTGTAGAGCAAAGGATTTTTTTTTTCGTAACCAAAGTGGAACTTTATTTTTTTTAATTTTTATTTATTTATTTTTAGTCATACATGACAGTAGAATGCATTTTGATATATAATACATACATGGAATGTACATACATCAATCACATTGTCTATTCTGTTCTGCTGCCCTTCCTATCCTCCCTACTCCTCACTCCTCTCCCATCCTTTCTCTCTATCCAATCTAATGTGACACATTTTTTTCTCATTATAACATCATATATGTATTCTGTATAACAATGAGGTTCTCCTCCCATCTTCTGTGCAACTCCCCTTCTCCCTCTTTTTCCCTCCCACCTCTCTTCCCTATTTAGTGGAAGTCTTCTTCTCATGCTCTTCCTCCCTATCCCATTTTGAGTCACCTCCCTTATATCAGAGAAGACATTTGGCATTTGTTTTTTAGGGATTGGCTAACTTCACTTAACATAATCTGCTCTAATGCCATCCATTTGCCTGCAAATGCCATGATTTTATTTTTTTAGTGCTGAGTAATATTCCATTGTGTATAAATGCCACATTTTTTAATCCATTCATCTATTGAAGGGCATCTAGGTTGGTTCCACATTCTAGCTATTGTGGATTGTGCTGCTATAAACATTGATGTGGCTGTTTCCCTGTAGTACGCTCTTCTTAGGTCTTTTGGGTATAGTCCGAGAAGAGGAATAGCTGGGTCAAATGATGGTTCCATTCCCAGCTTTCCAAGAAATCTCCATACGAGCAAAGGATATTTTTAAAAGTCAAAACAGGCAGCAGATGAGGAGGAAACGCTGTGACACAGACTATACATTTAGTATGAAGCATGACTATGTACTGATGAGGAAGAACCTTAATGTGAGGGTGTCTTACAAAAGGGAAAAACAAATGATAAAGTGAGCAAATAAAAATAAAATTTAAAAATGATAAAGTAGAAAAATGTTCAACTTCACTATAAAAACAATAATATGCCAAATTTTTGTCTATTAAATTAGCAAAAAGTAAAGGCTGACAGTGATCACCATCAATACGCACAAGAAAACCGGTGCTCAACCTGTGAGTACAGACAGACGGCCGGAGGACAACCTGGCACCACGGGAACTGTTCAGTGTGTGTGCTTTTTGACTCAGTAAGACCATCTGAAAACCTGCCTTCCACCTAAAACTCAACAGAGAAATGGCTGAGTAAGTTCAGTTTATATGCTAGGAAACAGAAACACTGAGGTCTGGAGGAGGGTAGGGTGACATGACTGAGGGTAGGGTGACATGACTGATGGGCTAATGTGACCATACGCAAAATAACTATTCTTAAATTGCAAAGGAAAAAGCCACATAGCTATATCTGTGTACATTTTCAGTGAACATTTTAAAAACCTATCTATGGGATACATACTATGTACACGCGCACACACATATGCATGTTCTAGAAGGTCAAGATGGAGGATCAGGAAAAAAAAAAATCAACGTTCCTCTTTCCTGCCTATATTTACCACTAGAAGATAAGCATATTACCATCAAAACTCAAGTTCCTACTGACAGGCTTAAAAATGTGATTTTGGGATAGAAGAGAAAGCCAACTGGAAGTCACAGAGAAAAATGGGAAAGTCTGTGACCAGGGAGTTGAGAGATCTGTCACCAAGGAGCTGGACAGCACACCACTACCACTATTCCGGCTGATGTACTTATCCTTTCCCTTGACTTTGAAAGGATTCCACCAAAACTCAGGACAACAGGACATGATTCCATGTCATCCACACCAGAGCACATCTGCAGGAGCCGGTCTCAGTCCTATACTCGTCTGTCAGCCCCGCGTTGGCAACATTAAATTCCCACAGCGAACGGAAAAAGAACTTCCTCCCGAATTAAACTGCTGTGATCTCTGAGGTCAACTTTGCATATGCGCTCAATGGGGCAGTAAAACCTCGGCTCAGTTTCACTTTCTACTAGGTTCAAGTCAAGACGTAAGGGTTCTTTCCCCCTCATGATTTCATCTCTAAAATGACTATAAATACATAAGTACAAAGAGTTTCTCATAGTAAAAAACTTACTCGAATATTTTTTAAATGTTTTGTTCCCAAAAGAATGCTGAGAATAATTTTAACTAAGTGTAGTAATGAAAATAACTGAAACACATACCTAATTAGATGAACCCAAAGTTAATGCTTATTGTTACTTGAAATGTTAAAAAAAAAAAAACAGCATTAACAATTCTGCCTACAAGTCTGAGAAACTTCAGATAATTCCACCAAAACTTGAAAAAAAAAAAAAACAAAACAGTGCACGTGCGGGCAGACACACACACACACACACACACACACACACACACACACACACGGGTTATTCTCACAGCAGAGACTTAGACTTCCTAAACAAATAATGTAGCAAACTGAGTTCATCGGTGACTAAAGAATAAATAAATGGCTGGGTCTAATGGCACATGCCTGGAATCCTGGCAACTCAAGAGGCTGAGGCAGGAGGATCACAAGTTTGAGACCAGCCTCAGCAACTTAGCAAGGTCCTAAGCAATTTAGTGAGACCCTGTTTCAAAATAAAAAATAAAAAGGGGTGGGGACATGACTCAGTTAGTGCCCCTGGTTTCAATTCCCAGTACCTCCCAAAATAAATGGTAACTCAGTACAATATATCACAGGAATACTAGGAAAATTCAATCCTACCTCATTATATAACTTAACAAAATCTAAAAATATCAATGAATGCTGCAAAAGCATATATCAAAGTAAAACCCACTTGTGAGTTTTAAAAGTAACAAAGACCTCTTCACCAGGAAGTCTGGATGGAAGAGTACATGTAAGACATTGTGGGAAAGCCTTGAGAAGCCCTGCAGTAAGCAAAGCCCGTCAGCAATGCCATCTACCGCCTGCCTACGCATCCCCAACCTACATTAGACAAGAAAATAAAATGAGAACAAAATATCAAGGAAAATATATTAAACCATAGTTAGAAGGCATCTGATTGCCAACTGGAAAAATTCTAGTGATCTGACAATTAATATCCAGCAAAGGAACCAAATAGGAGACCAAGATCCCCCCAAAAACCTGGTGGTTTTCCTATATACTGGCAATCAATTAGAAATCAAGACTTCTCAAAAATCCCATTCATAGCTGGGTGACAGGCCTATAATACCAGCTACGTGGGAGGCAAAGGCCAGCCTTGGCAACTCAGTGAAACTGTCCCACAATAAAACAAAACAGGCTGGAGGTACAGCACTTGCCTACCATGAGTGAGGCCCTGGATTCAATCCCCAGTAGCACTCCCCATCCCATTCTTAAGAGCTAGAAAAATTAAGATTAAACCACCCCGCCACATACAAAAAAGAAAACCACAATATATAACACACATATATAATAAATATACATTTCCATCCAACTACAAAGCTTCACTACAGGGCTTACAACTAAAATAAATGGAGAGAAACACCATCCAGGGTCAGGAATGAGTACCAGAAAGCTCAACAAGTTAAAACAAGACTACCTCTCCGCTGAAATTCACCTGGAAATTCAATGCCATCTCCTGCCATGAAAACCTGACCAGAATTTTTCATTGAACTTGACAGGCTGAGTTTCAATTTCATTATACAAGAATTAGAAATTTCTTAAAAAGGCAATAGAACTTTGAACAGTTACAACAAAGGGGGAATTGAGCGACTTGATGTGAAAATATTACAAAGCTGCAGTAATTAAAATATTGTTGTAAAAATAAAGAATATGCAAAATGAATACAGAAATAAATTAGCGTCAAATTGATAGCACTACTATGGAGGGCAATTTGGCTGGATCATTATGTTTAAAATGTTCACACCCTTCCATCCAGCTACTTCCTGGCATGTATACATAAAACACACCTTGGGAGCTCACCGCCAACTGGACGTCTCAAAAATAAAACTGCAAACAACCTAACTGCCCTTCAAAAAAGAAATGGCTAATCAGTGAGTACCACAGAAAGAAAGAAACCAAAGAGGTCTACACACAGCAACACGGAGAGACCACAGGGCAGCTTGTTGGGAAAGTTGCCACATTATGCACTCTGGGTAAATTTTAAGCATACATCTGCAACACTTTCTACATTTTCTAATACATGCATAAATAATTACATGCCTACAATCACCTAAAGATCTTATTAACATGCAGATTCAACAGAGTAGATTTGGGTAGAGCCTGAGATGTTGCAATTCCAACCAACTCCTATGAGATGGTGCTGCAGCTTGGTGACATCCATGGGCGACCTTGAATACAAGTGTTCCCCTTCCTCTGGGAGGTTCTAGAGAAGAACAATAACAGTTACAGAGGTGGGGAAGAGAGAGGGAGACAAGTGAGACCGCAAGCAGGAGTCAAAAGTGGTTTGGGGCTTATTTATAATGTTTTAATTTATTTTACAAGAATCATATAATTGAGTACTTGTGTAATTAAAAACTAGATTCTAAAATCCCAGACAGAAAACTTCTAAGTATATAGTTACTAAATTCTACGAGTCTCATAATGGTAAGTACACAGAGAAAGTCAATTAAGGTTGGCCGGCTGGCTCTGCTCCTCAAACAAGAATCAGTAATTGGGCCAGAAGAGAACAGCAGCAAAGAGAAATTAATCAATAGCTGGTGGTGACAGCTCATGACTATTGCAGAAGTACTTTTTAAAACACTATTTTACATTATGTGATCGCCTTTTATTTAAAATTGTTTAAGTCCAATAAGTTTACTTAAAATAACTGCTATTTCTACCTGAAGTAGTAGTATTCATGCAACTGTAATTCAGGATTTTTCTTTTTTAATGTGGCCTACTACATTTCATTCATCTCCTACTCTTGTTAATTAATCCTTCCAGAGAAAGTCACTCTTAACTATCCGACAATTAATGAGCTGGCATAAATATCTTTTCTATAGCCAACTACTAAAGACTCCAGGGCTGGCCCTTGAGAGTGAGGGTACCCAAATCTAGAGCTTCATTCACTCCCTGTGAACTGGCCTTGCTATGGCTGATCTGCTCTATTATGGTGTGCACTCACTAGCTATTTCACTACTGAAAAGGCTGACTGGAATTTATTGTCCATAAATGGCCATTCACTCTGGTCTAAATGTCTGTTCACCAAAATTCACAACCTGAAACCTGATCCCAACATGATGACATTAGAAAGTGGGATCTTCCAGAAGCGATTGGGTCAGGAGACCTCACCCTCAGGAGTGAGCTTAGTGCCCTGACCACAGAGGCCCTGGAGAGCCAGTGACCCCCTTCCCCACAGTGAGAAGGCGCCATCCATGAATCACAGAAGGAGCCCTAATTGGACACCAAATCTGCTGGAGCCTGGATCTCAGACTTGCAGCCTTCAGAACTGTGAGCAATCACCTTCTGCTGTGTATAAGCCACCCAATTTATGGTATTTTCTTACTGCAACCCAAATGGACTAGGACGCTACCCAAGTTCCCTTGGGAACACATCAATTTTATCATATGTTGGCACAAAAAAAGGAAAAGGTTTTGGTGAAATCAGAAAATATTAAGCAGGGTGAATGTCTCTAATGCAATGGTGAATCATCCTAAACAGACCCCGGGCTGATGCAATGGGAAACTCTTGAGTGAACCTGCACTAGTCACCAGTCACACGGAGTCACTGAAGGGTGCCATGAGGATCACACAACTTTTAAGCAGCAACCCCCGGGAAGGCATCAAGGCCATCCATTTCTTTCTTTCTTTCTAGTTGAGAAATCATTTAGGAACTGTCCCCTGAGCCGAGACTTGTGGAGTAGGAGTTGTCAAGAGCAGAGAGTGGGCAATGGAGCACCCAGAGAACTAGGGATTAGGGGACTAGCCTGCAGGCAAGGAACGAAGTCATGCAGACAAATCAAACTCAAAGTCCACCTGGAGAAAACACACACAAGTATCGCCAAAGGCTCACATCTGTGCCATACAAAGAACTCTTAAAAACTAAGAACACAGACCAAACTCTGAGAGTACTGCGATAAACACAAAATCAGACGATTCACATCTACAAGAAATTTCTAATACCAAAAAATATAACATATCAAACATGAAAAAAATGTATTCCAACTCATTGTGACAGAAGTTCCAAGTTTAATACATGTAGATAAAATTTCTTTATTGAATTAGGGAACAGTGATGACATATTCTCCTGGTGGCGCTGAGGCCTCCCACACCCGACAGAGCGCTGACACCCTTCTTGAGAAGAATTTGGGAACAATTAACAAAATGACATTTGTGCTTTGCCTTTTGACCCTGCAGTCCCATTCTAGAAATAACAGAAAAAGAAAAAAAATATTCATATATAAGGTTATTGACTACAACACCGTTTATTACTATAAAATATTAGAAATTCTAAATGTCATACCTAGGAAAGTAGTCAAATAGGCTACGATGCAGCCACACAATGGAGTCCTACTGAGCTACTTTTTAAAACAAAGATGATGTCTAAGAGCTGATTTAGAGTAATTTCCAAGAATGACTGATAAGAACGCAAAGTGCAAAACAGTGTCTTATTGTGTGCCACTCTTCTTGCAAGAAGAAAGAAATAGATCAAGAAAGTACACAAGGGTCTGCTGCTCTGCTCCAAAGATGTACGTGACAGACAAGGAGGACTGAGGAGACTGGTCACCCCCAGGGAGCAAGCAGGAAAAGAGTTGGGAGCTTGGGGGAATGGCAATGGGGAAGCGGGACCTTCTGATAACACCTCCCATCGGCGCCACTGTTTCACATACCCCAAAAATACACAATTAAAAGGGCTGGGGGGTGTGGCTCAGTGGGAGAGGGCTTGCCTAGCATGCGTGAGGCATTGGGTTCAATCCCTGGCACCACATAAAAACAAAGAAATCAAATAAAGGTACTGTATCAATCTACAACTAAAAAAATGTTTAAAAAAAAAAACAAACACAATTACAGTTAGCCAGGATGAGTTTGTGGGGAAACTAAAACGGGAACACAAACCGTAAGGAAGCAGCCACTGCATTACAAAGGAATTAAATAACCACACTGAAGGTGGTGGGAAGGACAGGCTAGTGGGCAGGGGTAGAGTGGTGGAGTGCTTGCCTAGGATGTGCGAGTGATTCCCGGCACCACATAAAACAATAAAAAAACAAAAACAGGCAGGCTATATGATTCATAAAATGGGAGGAGGCTAGATAGGGCCCATGGTATAGTTAGGTCACTGATCCCTGATCTAGTTGATAAAGTTGTTCCTCATAGGCACATGGGTTAGCAAGTCTGAAACTACTTTTATGTACATACTAGAATTTTATTTCCTAATGGTGATGGAACAAATGAATAAATGTATTATAGATGACAGGAGACAGGCTTCTCACTGTTGCAGAAATAAGTTATTTATAAAGGAGTGAAGTCAGAATGGACACTATGGTGTTGGACGGGAAATGGAACTTACAATACGAATAGGGGGTTTTTAATTACATACAGGCAGATCCATATAAAGATGTGGAGGAATGTAAGGACTGATACACATACACGTGTCCACAGCTCTGTCCTACAGGAGACTGTGCAGCAAGAAGCACACTGTGCCCCCAGATCTGGGTTTCTAAATGCCACTCTCCAAAAAAACTAAACAGGGCTCCTTTAAAGAAGTGTTTCACTCCACAACTGGGCAAGGATGGTCTAAAGTGCTGAAAAAGGAAAGTGGGGGAGGGTACAAAGTAAAGATAAAGCAGCCAAACTGAAGGAACGTCCAATGACCAAAATTATAACCATCTAAGTAACAAAATGATAATGTTGGATTGTAACGTAGAATTTTTAAGAATTGAGTGCAGAAAGAAATGAATGAATGAACATCCATGGGGAAAGGACAGCTCCTCCTTATAAAAGAACTCCAGTTAACAAATGTAGAGGAGACAGGAGAATAAACAGTCACCATCAGGAAACAAATTTTGCAGACGAGATTCACAAACCGAACACTGAGGTTAATGGGCAAAAGTCTGAAGAGATAACGGTTTATGGACAGTCTCAACGTTATCTCCCCAAAACATGTATTAACTACAAAGTAAAAACTAACTACTATAAACCTTACACTTTCTGTGTGTGTTATGTTTGGATGTGAGGTGTCCCCCAAAAACTCACATGTGAGACAACGCAGGGATTGAAGAAGAAATGATTGGGTTACAGCCTTAACCTCATCAGTAAATTAATCCCTAATGGGATTAACTGGGTGGTGGCTGGAGGCAGACTCGGTTTGGCTGGATGAAGTGGTTCAGTGGGGGCATGACTCTGAGGTATATATTAGTATCTGGCAAGTGGAGACCTCTCTCTCTGCTTCCTGATCATCCTTTGAGCTGAGCCTTCCACCATGATGTCCTGCCTCATCTCCAGGCCCAAGGAATGGAGCTGGCGGTCTGTGGACTAAGACCTCTGAAACTGTGAGCCCTCAGATAACCTTTCCCTCCTCTAAACTTGCTCTGGTCAGGTCTTTTAGTCACAGCAGTGAAAACGCTGACTAAGACAATATGCTGTATATTTGCAGATACCACCTTAAACCAAGTGATCAAGTCTATAAGATAACATCACAGGCTGGGCCTGTAGCTCAGTGGAAGGGCACTCGCCTCACACATGTGAGGCACTGGGTTCGACCCCCAACACTACATAAAAATAAATAAATGAAGATGTTGTGTCCATCTACAACTTTAAAAAAAGTATGACATCATATATCTTCCTACTGATGCGCGAGAGAAGGGCTGAACACCCCCCCACCCCATTTATAAGTTGAAGCCCCCATCCTCACAACCTCAGAATATGGCTGCTTGGGAGGCAGGCCTTCAGAGGTAGAATTATGTTAAATGAGAGCTGTGGGTAGCCCCATCCAACAGAGCTGGAGCCCTTACAAGGAATCTGTATACAGAGACCCCAGCTGCATGCATGCAGAGGACAGAGCACACAGGAACATGGCTAGAGGATGGCAAAACTCTGGTCCTCTGGGGGAAGAAAGCCCTCAGATGAAACCAAACCAGTTCAAACCTTGCACAAGACTTCTGACCTCCAGACTGTGAGAAAGTCAACTTCTGCTCTTTAAGCCACTTAGTCTGTGTTTTGTTATAGAGGCCCTGAAAAAATGCAGAAGACGACAACATCGCTTCTGTGAAATTCTTGCCAAAAGTGTACTAACACTGAATTGAGGGATTTTTTTACAAAATAACTTATTCTTTAAAAATGTCAAGGTCATGAACAGAAAGACTGAGGAACTGTCACAGATTGAAAGAGAACTAAAGAGAAATGACAACTAAATGCAACACTGGATCCAGGAGCAGAAAAGAGACATTAATGAAGAAACTGGTGAAATGTGAATAAAGGCCGGCCGTGTATATAAAGTCATGTCCCAATGAGTTTCTGGGTTTTGATGGCTGTGCTATGGCTATGAGTGATGTAAAAATCCAGGAAGTTGGGTGAAGGTATTTGAGGATCCTGTACTACTTTTGCAACTTTTCTGCAAGTCTAAAATTACTCCAAAATAATTTTTTAAATATTAAGAGCCATTAAAATGCTCTGGTAGTGGAAGGCAAGGATCATTTCACCGTTTTAGAAAGACCACTCTGGGAGCAACAGAGGAGGTGTGAATTTACACTCAACTCCAAACTGTCTGCCCTGCTGTGTGACACTGGACAGCTGACTTGACACGGCTGCTTTGCCAACAGAGGGTGCTGAAGGGACACTGTAGGGAGGTATCCTCCCTTTTCCTTCCTTCTTCTGCTGAGCGTTTTCCAGGTGGCAGCAGCCAGTCCGTCAGCCGGCAGGTCTGCACACAGGCCCCCACAGTTCACTTCAGTGCTGGCCGGTCCTGGGTTCTTATGGGACACATACACCCTTGGTGGTAGGAAGCTTAGCAGCAGGCAGGCTGTCCTCCACTACATTCCTTCCTTGTCCCTCTTCATTAGCTGCTTTCTGTGGGTGCCACTTCTGTGGGTAGCCTTCTTTCACCCGCTGGTGACAGTTAGTTTTTTATATGTCAACCTGACTGGCCTAAGTTATGTCCACGGCACTGGTAAAGCACTACATCTGGTGTGTCTACAGGGATGTCTCTGCAAGAGGTCAGCACCTAAATGGGCAACTGTGAGCAAGACTGCTCTCCCCAATGTGGGTGGGCACAAAATGGCAAAAGAAGGGCTGGTTTACTCTCTGCTTCAGCTGGGACATCACCTCTGCTCTCCAACACTGGTGCTTCTGGTTCTCAGGCCTTTGCACTCAGACTGGAACTCAACGTCATGGCTCCCCTGGTTCTCAGGCCTCCAAGTCTGGGTTCCACTGGTTTTCCTTAGTCTCCAGTTTGCACATGGCATGCGGTAGACACTTTTTCCAACATCCATAATCACATGAACGAACTCCTGTAAGAAATGATTCTACATATCTATGTATACCCTGTTGGTTATTCCTCTGGAGAATCCTAACACCTACCAACTCTTTATTCAAAATTCCACCCATTCAAATTACTGGTGTGGCTGCTAACTACTGGCTGTACCCTGCCTAATACAAGTTCTAACATTTCTTCAGTGCTAAAGTATCTATATTAACATGAGTTATCAAGTTTGATTTTATTTGTGGTTGTAAATGAACAGAATGGCTTTATTTGTTTATTTTTATGTGGTGCTGAGGATGGAACTCAGTGCTTCATGCATGTTAACTAGGCAAGCACTGTGCTGCTGAGCTACAGCCCCAGCCCCAGCCCTTGAATTTGATTTTAAAATTCTCTAAAAATAAAACAAACTTGACTCACAAGTTGAAAGGAAAAAGAAAATTAACTCGTTGATTAGCATATTAATAGCTTTTAGAGTCCTAAGACATTAGTTTACATACCTTACTGCTATTTAAAAGTGCCTTCCAGTCTAATGTGGCTTTTTTTTGTATAGTTTATTTTATGTAAACCTTTATTTCAACTAAAATCATTACTAAGTATGATCTACTACCAACTATTTCTCCCTTACTTTAATCATATTCAAAAATTATATAATCTGGAACACAGAGATAAATGTATAGCTGGGCATGGCAGTGTGTACACCTGCTGAGGCAGAAGGATCACAAGTTCAAAGTCAGGCTCAGCAACTTAGTGAGGCCCTAAGTAACTTAGCAAACCCTATCTCAAAGTAAATTTAAGGGGGGGGGGGGGATCGTGCTAGGGATGTGGCACAGTGGTTAAGCACCCTGGGTTCAATCGCCAGTACCAAAATGGGGGGGTGGGAGAAGAGAGGAGAAGGCATAGATATGGGACAAATATACATGAGCCAATAATGCACACGATTTACCAATTTTGTGTTTTCATTTAAGTGGTGACCTTAAAAAGTCCAGTTATCAAGTCTAATGCTTCTTCTTACAGGTTAATCTTGCCACCAAAAAGCACTTCTCAAAGAACTAGTAATTTCTGTCACTGGCCATAGGACAGGCAATGCACAGGGATGTGTTACCATACTTCTGACTGGTGACAGCAGTCTGTTTGAGTCAGGCTGGAGACAGGCACCAGGTCTACTAACAGTGGGAGGCTGCTCTGCTGCTTGGAGCAGGGGGCCAGGGAGGGACCAAACCAACCCACTTAAGCTTGATTTCCAGGCAGGGAGAGGCCAGAGCACTGGTGTCAAAGGGGTGTGCTCTCTGGCTCCCAGGCTGCTGGCCAGGACATACAGCCCTGGAGTGATGGAAGTCCTTGAGATACTTCAACATAACTGAAGCTCCATTCTCTTTCGCTATAAAAGGGGTGACTAAAGAGGGAAATTGCATGGAAATGAGGGGAGACCCTCATTGCTATACAAAATTACATATAAGAGGTTGTGAGGGGAATGGGAAAATAAACAAGGAGAGAAATGAATTACAGTAGATGGGTAGAGAGAGAAGATGGGAGGGGAGGGGAGGGGGGATAGTAGGGGATAGGAAAGGTATCAGAATACAACAGTTACTAATAGGGCATCATGTAAAATTGTGGATGTGTAACTGATGTGATTCTGCAATCTGCATCTGGGGTAAAATTGGGAGTTCATAACCCACTTCAATCTAACGTATGAAATATGATATGTCAAGAGCTTTGTAATGTTGTGAACAACCAATAAAAAAAAATAAGAAAAAAAAGGGGGTGACTAACACTTGCCTTACAGTGACTGTGAGGAATATGTGGGTTAAACTCTTGCACTTGGTCATGATTCAATAATTACCTTCCCTGGGTCTCAGTCCCAGCACAGGAAGAGGGTGATTAAGCATGTTTGTGCCTTGGACCTCTCTCACAGGAACAGCCTCTGGTCTGTGAGATGTGGGTGTGGCCAGGGCAGGAGCAGTCTACAACTGAGAGTTCCTCTTTCCTCTCCCTACCATCTACACTGGGAGGTGGGTCTTACGTGACTGAACATCCAAAACACTGCACAAAAGTTACAGCCTCTAGACTGGTTTCTTAAGGAGAGGATAGCAAAGCATTAGAACACACAGAGAAAGCAAAGGCTTCCAAAGTCAGAAAGGATTAAGACAGAAAAGAAAGTGTGATGAGCCATGGCACAGAAGTCGTGATAAAAAGGATCAGACAAGTTTAAAGGAAAAAAAATGAAATTTTCATTTTCACCAATGTGGTCAACAAGGTCCTTTCTAGGTCCCTTTCTAGGACCTTAACTGCACACACACAGTTGAGTAAAGTATCTTTCAAATACTTTTAAAAGGTATCACTCAAGTGGGCAAAAAGGGATATCTTGAGTAATATACAGGTAAAAAATTTTTTTTAAATATCAAGGGCTGAGAATGTAGCTCTGTGGTAGAGTGTTTGCCCCACATCCATGAGGCCCTGGGTTCAATCCCCAGGACCCTAAAAAAAAAAAAGTTAAGAAAGTAATCAAATCTGGAGATAATACACCAAGAACATGTGCTGATGCCTGTGATCTAGTGGTCAGGACACAAAGCTGTGGGCGGTGGGAGGTCACCCTGGAGCCCACACAGGCAGGCTAGATCCCCGGCTACCCTCTCAAGTAAAATGGTGACTAGGGAACGGAGACCATCAGGAAACCTGCCTAATATCAACCTCAGTTGCAGGGCAGCTTCCTGAGAATGCTTACCCACATTCCAGCCTTTGAAGCAGGATAAAACCTGACACCTCAAGACATGAGGAAATAAGGGAGAAGGGGCATCTGAGGCGGCTTTCCATCTCCCTGGCTCCCTCGGTAAAAACCTAAATCTTCAGATAACAGCCAAAGAAAAAGTTCTAGTATCCCACAAGCTACAAAATATATTGGGCAGGAACATATCAGCAAAAGCCAAAGACCCAATGTATCAGAGTCTGTGCAGGAGGAAGAAACAGGCAAAAGGTGTCAGTGGGTGGGAACAGAAGCACCCAGCACATTCATCAGGTCCTGGCTGCAACAGTGAGAGGACGTCAGAACAGCAGCCTAAACCACAGGGTCTGACACATTTCCATGTGCAGGTGAGCTCAGGGATTGGTCAGGTGGAAAGGGACTGCTGCTCTCAAGCCTTGGAGATCCTGAAAGCAGCCAAAGCACCCCTCCAGCACCCCTCCACCAAAAACTGCTGGGAAGAGCACATAGAGGAGCGGAGGGGAGGGGAGGGGAGAGGAGGGCAGTGGAAAGAGAGGGTGGAAGGGGAGGTGGAGCCTGAGAGTGCCGCACACATTTTCAAACACTCACTGCGATGACAGAAGGGGGAGCTCTAGAGCTGTGGCTTCAGAAAACCTCTCCTGGCCCATCCCCCTAGAAAGTGCACAGAAACTAATTTCAAATAAAAATTAACTACAGAAAAAGGATGGTGGTTAAATCTCACACAAAGTCACCTGCATTTAAAAAAACTGAACAGAAAAATGACCCTAAAAGCAATGAAAGCACAGCAGAAAGATATGCATGCTTACAAAACAGGTCATCCATGCCCTAATATTCCCAAACTACAAGTCAACTTTCTATAATGGCTGACTGTGAGGGGGACACTGGAACACCCGCAGGTGACATGTATAAGTGGACTAGAACAAACAAAAAACAGACCATCTAAAGTCAGGGGTTAAAAGAGCCAGGTTAAGAATTAAAACCACAACCTGAGCAAGAAGAATAGTAAATTTGTGACCTTTTGGCTTAAAAACAATGGTTTGAATGAAAGGTGTCCCCCAAATGCTCCTGTTAATGCAGAAACACTCAGAGGAAAAATGAGCAAGTGAGAGCTGTGACCTAACGAACTGGGTGGTAACCTGGGGGGCTGGGGGTGAGAGTATGCCTGGAGGAGGTGAGTCACTGCGGGGTGCCCTGGAAGGGTGCACCTTCCCTGCAGCCCTTTGCTCCTTCCTCTGTGGGCTTCTGACCCTGCCAGGAGCTGAGAAGCTTCTCCCAGGACATGCTGCCTCGCCTCAGGCACAGAGCGTGGAGTCAGCCATCTAAGCACTGGACCTCTAAAACCATGAGTCCCAAATAAACTTTTCCTCCTCTAAATTGTTCTTGTCAGGTACTTTGGTCATTGACAGCCCTCCCCCCCCCCAAAAAAAAAAAAACCTGCCTAAAACAAGCACTTCTCTTTTTTTTTTTTTTTTTAAAGAGAGAGTGAGAGAGGAGAGAGAGAGAGAGAGAGAGAATTTTTAATATTTATTTTTTAGTTCTCGGCGGACACAACATCTTTGTTGGTATGTGGTGCTGGGGATCGAACCCGGGCCGCACGCATGCCAGGCGAGCGCACTACCACTTGAGCCACATCCCCAGCCCAAACAAGCACTTCTCAATCCACACAACTATGGCCATACCAAGCTATAACCTAATCAGAATTTAGAGTTGAGAAGCAACCATAAATCTAAAGGATTTTGACAGCACCAGAATTGCAGGAGTGGCACCCAAATGCAGAGCACCAAACACTGAAATCTTCACTGACAGCCTAACCACGTGGCACCGAGGACTCCAAGCCAGCAAGGTAAAAGAAGCCAAGACCTGGAAGAGCTCTTCGTAAGGAGTTAACATGGAGCCAGATCTGTGAATGGGGTGCTTTCTACCAACCACACTCAGCTGGGGGGGCAGAAGCCTCAAGTGTCATGAGCGCGAGCTCAAGGATGGCAGAGTAGCTAGAAGGCAGGGGAACCCAGCAAGAAAGAAGACTACAAAGGGAGCAGGACCACTCTGCCCAGAGCCTCCACCGACCTCCAAGTCTTGCAGGCACAGGGGAGAAGAGCAACCAGGGCGGAATGAAGAAGAATCAGCGGAAGACATAAAAACTGAGCAGAGAGAGAGATGATCAGCTTCGAACCACAGGGTTTGACTCCGAGCAATTTCATTGTCTGCTACAATAAAACCCCAATAATCCTCATATGAACACAAAAGAGTTCCAACTCATTATAGTATGTCTAATTTTCAAAAAAGCATGACCAATATGCAAACAAAAAGAGAATAAATCAAAATAGATTCCACTGGCCTTGGATATTAGACTTAGCAGCTATAAGTGTGTCAAAGAATTTTTTAAAACTTGCACAAGAAACTGAAGGAAAATATGGTACCAATAAACGAACAGATAAGACAATTTCAACAAAGAAAATGCAGTTTGAAAAGTGAAAATTCTAGATCTGAACATTTATTAAAATAAATTCCAACTAGATTGGCAAAGCAAAAGATTGATGCTTTCTTCTAACATCTGCAATGAACTTGAATACAGAATAATCGGAACAAAAAAAATGAGTAGAATTCAATGACATAAGCCACAATAGGAAGTAGTGTACTACTTGGAATGTTGCAGGGGCCAGGAAAGGATAAGGGGGGGAAAAATTATATATATATATATATATATATATATATATATATATAGAGAGAGAGAGAGAGAGAGAGAGAGAGAGAGAGAGAGAGAGAGGGAGAGGGAGAGGGAGAGAGAGAGAGAGACAGAGAGAGACAGAGAGAGACATACATAATCTAAAAACCTCCAAAAAGCTCAACAAACCTCAAAGAGAATTAACAAATAAAACAACTCCCAGACACATTTTAGCTGAACTGCTAAAAGCCAAAGAGAGGCAATCTTGAAAAGTAGCTATAAAACAATGACATGACACAGACAGGAAAACAATGACAATCATGCTCAGAACAAAACCAACTGCTCACTAGAAACTATGGACACACAAAGACACTGGCACCACATCTTAACCACTGAAGAGAAGGGAAAAAACCTCTCAACCCAGAATTCCAGCACACAGCACAGCTACCCTTTAAATGAAAGTATTTCCAATATGCTATCTGTCATGGCAGATCTGTGCTACAAGAAATACTAAAAAAGATTCTCTAATCCAAATGGAAAATATAGGAGCTGGTAAGATGGATCTACAGGCAGAAACAGAGTCAGGAATGGTAATTATAGTGGGTATATATAATAAGCACACCCTATAAAAGATAACAGCTTAAAGCAACATGTTAAAACCATTAGTGGCGGGTTTGCAAAGTATATAAACATAACACATGACAATACAATGATTAAAAGGAGAAATGAAAACATTACTGGAAAACTTCAATGTTACATTCACAGAGATTCAATATTAATGCTAAAGTAGACTGTGACATCGCTGATGTACATGGTACCCCTTAGATCAACTATACACAAAAACGCAAAGATATAGCTATAAGCTAAGAAAATTAAAATGGAATTTAAAATAGATTAATGCGAAAGAGGGAAAAGGCAAATAAAATCCCCTCTCTAAAAAGGTACAAAATGATAGACCTAGAAAAGAAACATATTTATAATTACTTTAGATATAAATGATATAAACATCCCTATAAAAGGGCAGAGATTGTCAGGTTGGATTAGGAAAAAAAGCAACAACCAACTACATTCAAATATTTAAAGAAGGGCTTTAAATATAAAGAAAGAAACAAACTAAAAGTAACATCAAAACATTAAAATCATCAAGGATTAAATGGATATATTATTGTAAAACAAAGTAGACTTTAAAGTACTACTAAAACAGAAAATGGGGAGGGGGACCTGGGGTTATAGCTCCGTGGTAGAGCACTTGCCTTGCCTATGTGAGGCACTGGGTTCAATTCTCAGCACCACTAAGAAATAAATGAATAAAATAAAAGTCCATCAACATCTAAAAATATATATATTTTAAAAAACTTCATACCCATGGCACACAGCCTGGCATGGCAGCACATGCCTATAATCCCAGTGGCTCAGGAGGCTGAGACAGGAGGATTGTGAGTTCAAAGCCAGCCTCAGCAACAGCGAGGCACTAAGCAACTCTGTGAGACCCTGTCTCTAAATAAAATATAAAATAGAGCTGGGGATGTGGCTCAACAGCCAAGTGCCCCTGAGTTCAATCCCTGGTCCCCCCCCCACAAAAAAAAAAAAAACTGCATGCATTCGATAACTTCAAAACAAACAAAAACTAAGGGAAAACAAATCCATAATCATAGTTGGAAATTCTAACATACTTCTCACTGACTGATAAAACTGGACTAGAAACAGGACAGATATGAGACATCTAAGTGACAATATTAAGCTTAATTTAGCTGATAACTATGAAACACTCTTCTAACAACTGACAAATTTATCATCTTTTCAAGTTCTCCAAGAGCACTGACCAAGGCTGATGTTATACTGGGCCATAAAACAAGCCTAAAGAGATTCCAAAAGACTGAAATATTACAGAAAATGCTCTTTGACTATAATGGAATTAAAATCAACAAGAAAACATCTAGAAACTTGACTGTAAGAAAATTAACCTAATTCTAAATAATCTATGGTCAAAGAAATCACAAGGGAAGTTAGAAGATAGTTTGAACTGGATTAAAGGAAAGCATATCAAACTCTGCAGGATCCACTGGTGTGGCGCTTAGAACATTCACATAAGAAAAGAAACCAACAAGAAAGTCTTCGACTGATAAACTTTCACCTTAATAAACAAAAAAATAAAGCAAATAAAATTAGAAATAAGTGAAAGGTAAATAATAAAGAGCAGAAACAATTATCAGCCAATAATCCAGCATTTTAATTCCTTTAAAGACGTAGCTTACACCAAATTAATTCAAAAAAACCCTGAAGTCTGCATATTCTTATTGTCTATTACAGATATTAAATTTATAATTTGCCGCAGTCTGGCTGGGCAGAAAACACCAAGCCGCCACAAAGCACTTGTATGTTCAAACAGGAAACTTTATCACCAGCACTCCATGCACACTCCCCAGGAACTCTCCCAGCTCTTCCCCAGGCTCCGCGCCAACTCGGGAGAACTCAATGGGAACTCCAAAGTAGCGGGCAAGAGCCGCCCTATTGCCGAACAGCAAAGGTCTAATATACAACTGAATACACAGCTTAACTAACCATCATCATCTCAATAGCTTGCTGGCTGTCACCTTTCAACCATTCCCTCTGGCAAAATGCCAGGTGTCATTCCCACTCAGCTGTGGCCCTCAACAATAATCTAAAAATTATCATAAAGAAAATCTCAGTCCCAGATAGTTTCACTAATAAATTCTAATAAACATTTTTGGAAGCATCAAAACCAACCTAACACACCCAACTTCAGAAAATAAGAGGAGCGAGTGCTTCCTAACTCCTTTATGAGACCAGTATAACTCTGACATGAAACAGGCAAAACAATGATAGATCCATGAACCTTCTGAACACACACACTTCCTCATTAGCATACAGTAACAGGACCCAATGTCCTCGGATCATTCAGATCAAAAGTACACCACATCTACTCACCCACAGAGCTGAGGGAAGGCGATATTAACCCTCCAGAAAGAAAAAAAGAGATGGTAAGACTAATAAAAATCACAATAATAAACTTATATGCAGCTAAAAAGTCACCAATAGTGGTGTCAGTGAGATTATGTTTCAACATATGAATAAAGAATTCAGAATCCTAAATCCTTATTAAAATAACTATTAAAACATGACCAATTCTAGATGTCTACTTAAGTACTGAAAATATATTCACACAAATACTTGTGCATGAAGACAGAGCGTTATTCAGAATGAAACACAGAAACAATTCAGAAATCCAACAAATGATAAATGATAAAAAAAATGTATGCACTCAAAATAAAATTATTCAGTCATAAAAAAAGAATGCAGCACTGATCTACAAAGTGGATGCCTTAAAAACATTACGCTAAGTGAACAAAGCCAGATGAAAAACACCGGATGTTGCATGACTCTGTTTGCATGACATACCCAGCACAGATATTCGTAAGATGAAAAGTGGTTCAGTGGTTGCCATGGGTTGGGGACAGGGACTGACAGGTATTATTTTGTACACTATTGGAGTTTCTTTCTGAGTGATGAAGACGTTCTGGAATTAGACAGTGTGGATTGCCCCACAACTTTATAAATATGCCCAAACCCCATGAACTGTATATTTTAAGAGAAATTCTATAGCATGTGAATTATACCTTGGTGTGTCAGGGGGATAATTCATGAAGAAAAATCAGCACACATGGAAGAAATAAAAGAAACAGCTAGCACTCAAAACACATGTAGGAAAATTTAAATAACCTGTGATTTGAAAAAAAATTGTTAGTCTATCTTTTTTAAAAATATTTATTTTTTAGTTGTAGTTGGACACAATACCTTTATTTTATTATTTTTATGTGGTGCCGAGAATCAAACCCAGGACCTTGCACGTGCCAGGTGAGTACTCTACCGATGAGTCACAACCCCAGCCCCTGTCAGTCTATCTTTTAAGAATGAAATGCAAACAGAAGAATTAAGGTAACCAGAGTTGAAGCCTAGAGATTTCAAAAAGAATTAAAATGAGCAAATTTCCTTGTATCTTTCTTCTAGGAAGATAACTAGAGCTTCAGTAACATATGCACCACATTTTTGTACATTTAAAAGAATACAGCCTGGCAGAGTGGCACATGTCTGTAATCCCAGCAGCTGGGGAGACTGAGGCAAGAGGATCCCAAGTTCAAAGCCAGTCTCATCAACTTAGAGAGGCCCTGAAAAACTCAGCAAGACCCTGTCTTTAAATAAAATATAAAAAAGGGCCAGGATGTTGCTCAGTGGTTAGGCTTCCCTGGGTTCAATCACCAGTACAAAAAAAGGGGGGGGCAGGATTCAAAATTCTGGATGAATATAAGATGGAGAGGGAAGAAAGCTGAGATTCTTGTCAGATTCCAAAAGTTATAACTGAATGATCTGATTATTCAGAATATTATTTAGGCAGAACTTAATGAAACTAATGGCAACCATAAAGCCAGACTTAAGATCTATACCTTCCAAAATGACAAAGGAAAAGCAAACTCATATAGAAAAGTCTCAAAACAGAAGAAAAACACAAGCAAACAAGAGTGATGAACAACACTAAAAATCCAAAATATTTCAGCAGTCATAATGAGCAAACACATCAAATTCAGGAGACAGATCATATTTAAGATTTTAAATATGGCTGGCTGTTGCTTACAGCTCTATATAAAACTAGACTTTTTTCTTTTCTTTTCTTGAAGACAGATTCTCACTGTGTTGCCATGCTGCACCCAACTCCTGGATACAAGCAAACCTCCTGCCTCAGCCTCCTGAGTAGCTGGGATCACAGGAGCACACCAGCACACCTGGCATAAAACCACATTTTTAAACGAAAAGGAAATAAAAAGATGTGACTCCAAAAATATTACCACAAACTAGTAAGTATAGCAATATATAAAAAACTTAGGGGAAAATGCTTTGAGGGTCACTATATATTAATAAAAGGAACAATCATGAGTTTAACTGCATCTAAAGCTTAGGCTCAAAACATGCAGAACAGGGGGCCGGGGCTGGGGTTGTGATTCAGAGGTAGAGCATTTGCCTAGCATGTGTGTGAGGCACTGGGTTCTAGTCTCAGCATATAAATAAATATACATACATACATACATACATACATACATAAATGCCCACTGATAACTAAAAATATTTTTTTAAAAAGCATGCAGAACATGTAATGGCGAATAAATCTATAAGTTCAATGCCTATGTATATACTGAATACTGAACACCACAAATACCAAACTTGAATCCCCAAACAAACCCTTTAAGGTCATAAAAAGAAAATTTCATAAATTTTGAACCTTCCTAAAGATTATTCTCTGACCATAATGCGATTCAAGTAGAATTCTGAAGTCTAACTGTGAAAGAAAAAAAATGCCTTAAAAATATAAATGTTCTCAAAAACAAACCAATCTGTGGCTGTCAAATTTTTTTATACTTTTTAAACATAGAAATAAATATACTAATCAAACAAATGAACATATTTCAAACAGAAAAGAAAATTCTCAGAGCCATAAGACTGAGTTTATAATGCATCAAATTTATTAGATGCAGCTAAAGCTGTACTCATAGGTAATTTCGTAGCTTTTACTAAAGAGCAACATGGGCTGTGTTCATCTCAATAAACAAGGGAAAAATAACCTAGAGAAGGCAGAAGGAAACACAGAGCAGGACATAATAAAGTTGAAGACAAGGAAGAGCAAGACAGTAGAACCAAAAACTGGTTCTTTAAAAAAATCAAGTAAGAGAAAATATATGTAAGGTACAGAAAGCACAAGGCCTGCTGAATTTTAAGTCTGGGAGAGTACTTTAAAGATACTTAGAATCTCCTGACCTAAAAAACGTTTGGCCATAAATGATTTAAGAAATAAAAGCACTTCCGGGTGTGGTGGCACACACCTATAATCCCAGCAGCTTAGGGGGCTGAGATAGGAAGACAGCAAATTCAAACCCAGCCTCAGCAACTTAGTTAGGCCCTAGATAACTTAGCAAGACCTGTCTCAAAATAAAACATATAAAGGACTGGGGATGTGGCTCAGTGCTTAAGCATCCCTGAGTTCAATCCCTGGTACCTTCCTAAAGACTATTCCCTGACCATGAGGCGATTCAATTAGAACCAAAAGCGGGGTCGGGAATAAAAGGTACTAATAAATCAACAAGAGCTAGTGACCAAAGATCTCCCCTTTTCCTACAAGATGATTTCATAAGCAACTAAAATCAAATCTAGAAAGCAGAAAATCCAAAAATTCTGGGAACTATGAATAGAAAAAAACATTACTGCTCTTCTATGAGGCTATAAAAACAATGATTATGAAAAGAATTTAGCAATGTGCATAAAATACCACATGTGACTGAAAGGATTTAGCCCAGAAATGCAAGGATGGCTCAACCAGAAAAATTTATCAACATAGTATTTTAAAAAATGAAAAGGTGGGGCTGGGGCTGTGGCTCAGTGGTAGAGCACTTGCCTTAGCATGTGTGAGACACTGGGTTTGATTTTCAGCATCACATATAAATAAATAAAGAAAATAAAGGTCCATTTACAACTAAATATATATATATATTTTAAAAAATTAAAAGGTGGGTAAAGTGACAATTCTCTAATAAACACAGAATATATATTCAATACAATTCCATAACCATGGTTAAAGACTCTTCACATAGTAGACACAGAAACTTTACCAGATTTTAAAAAAAAATAGTATTTAGCAAATATTCACAGCTTTTACTTAATAAAACTTTATAGAATGATTCTATAATCAACACTGTATTGGATGGTCCCAGAAAATACAAAAGAAATAACATATGAAAGCTTAAAAAGAAAAAGTATAACCATCCCTACTTGTACACGTCCTATCTAAATACAACCAATAATCATAATCTAAAAGAACATACAGATTTTCAAAGAACAAGTTAATTGTAAAAGTTTGCAGGCTGGATACAGCAGCACATGCCTGTAATTCAGTACAACAGAGGCTGTCGCAGGAAGATCTCAGGTTCAAGACCACACTGGGCAATTCAGCATGACCTTATCTCAAAATAAAAATAAAGGACTGGGAATGATATACACACTGACAACTCCCCAGACTACCTTCTGCCCTAAACAGGAGCTTACTGTTAGCTCAACATCTCCCGAATCCAGGCATCTCAAGCCTGCCCTGTCTCACACCCAACTCCTAAAATCCACCTTCCAGTCTTCCCTGGCAATGAAACCAAAAGCTGCACCCGGAACAGCACCCCCTCCCCATCTCAATAAGTCTCAAATCTTAATGACTAAAAACCCTGGATTCTTTCCTCTCCTTCTCCTTCCCTTGCATTCAATGTACGGTCCACAAATGGACCCTGCTGAGCTCTACCTTCAACACGTATATGAAACACGAAACGTAATCCCTCCTCGCTATCTCCCCAGTCCTACCCAATCCTGCACCTGGGCTTCAAACTTCCACCATCTTTGCCTGAACTACCTGTTAGCGAGAGCTATTCGGTCCACCCGTTCCTCCTAGTGTGCCCCTACCCCGTTATCTCCATATAATAGTCAACCATCCTTTTAAATTTTTAATTTCACTCCATCATTCCTCCAAGGCTTCCCATCTTATACCAAATTAAATTCAAAGTAGTTAGCATGTCTCCACGCACCCCCCAACCTCATTAGCCATTCTGTAGGTCTCCAGACTCACTGGCCTCCGTGGCCTGGCAGCACTCAGACCTTCATCTCAAACATCACCTTTCAATGAAGCTTTCCCTGATCGTCTTACATAAAAATAACATCCCCTCCCCACACCACTAGTACTCCAGATCCTAATTAGTTTTCTTCCATTAGCAGAATAAAAGTTCCTCAAGGGCAGGAGCGTATCTTCCCCAGAGCCACAGAGGAGGCCTTGACCAGATGCAGTATCCAACCCCCACCGACGTGGTTTCTCATGAAACTCATCAAGATGGTTCCAGTGTGTAAAGAGCACAACTACCGCCAAGGAGAACTGAGAAGTGCGCCACAGAGAACAAGGCGGAGACACATGGCAGGGCAGGTTTCCAAGATGCACAGCAAAGCCACACAGATGAACAGTGTGGCATTGACAGCAACCGAACAGAAGGTCTGACCCATGCATCCACAAAACCTTCTCATACCAGACGTGGCGAATGGGTAGGGGACAGATGAACTACAGATAATCCACACTTCAAAAAGAAACGAGACCCCTATCTTATATCATACATTAAAAACAAATACGAGCAGATTAAAATTCATGCTATAAAAAGCAAAACTTTGAGATGAAGACGCTGGGGTAGAAAGGATTTTTTTTTTTAAATACCAGGATTGAACTCAAGAGTGCTTAAACACGAAGTCATATCCCCAGCCCTTTTTATTTTTTTATTTTGAGACAGGGTCCTGCTAAATTGCTTAGAGCCTTGCTAAATTGCTGAGGCTGACTTGAATTTACAATCCTCCTACCTAAGCTTCCCAAATCACTGGGATTACAGGCATGCTCTATACACCCAGCAAAAAGGACTTCTTAAATGGGAAAACAAAGGAAAAATTTGACCACATTAAAACATAAAAAATCTCATCAATTTTACAGGTGAAACACGCGACTGACTTAAAAGACTTTTATGGAAGATCTAAGGCACAACATGTACCAAGAGGCATTTCCAACATAACAAAAACTAGTAACCATTACATAGAATTCCAACAAATCAATAAGAAAAACAAGCCAATGATATATAAAGAATTTTATGTAAAAATCCTACCACTCCTTCTCATTAATTTTGTCTTGTTAAACAGCATGGTCACAACACAGTGACATAAGAAGGCCAAACAGGCTGTGGACAACACAAAACCTTCCCAGAACTTTCTCTTCCTTTAGTGCTGTCCTCTGACATGATCTTTGCAATATCCTCCAAGGTGCCAAGTCTTCACTCACTAAAGTAGAAATGGACTGTGGAATGAACTAGAGTAATTTAGAACCAGATGTCTAATGAGTGAGGCCAGGGATATGTTGTAAATCAAAAGTTGTTTCCCACACAGTAAAGTGTTCTAACAAGGAAATCTATGATTAGACCCCTGTGTTTTTGTTTTTGTTTTGGGGTTTATGGGGTAGTTGGTACCAGGGATTTAACCAAAAGATGCTTAACCACTGAGCCATGTACCCAACCCTTTTTAGTTTTTATTTTGAGACAGGATCACTAAGTTGTTTAGGGCCTTGCTAAATTGCTGAGGCTGGCTTTGAACTTGTGATCCTCCTGCCTCAGCCTCCAAACCACTAGGATTATAGGCATGTCACAGTTAGCAGATCTGTTTTGTTCCCTTTGCTCTTCTTTGACTTTCAAAACTTCCTGATTTCCACACACTAAATTTATCTGACCTATGGACTTATTTATAAAATGAACAATGCTATTGGTGACAAAGATCACATGCTGATTTGACACTGGTGCTTTCTTGCCTCTTAGGAATGCCAGCGCTTGCTGCTAAACAGGACAAGTCACCCTCCTTAATGTATTCCCCAAACACATTCCATTCTATTTCTTACAAAAAATAAAAATAAAAACTCATACGTCAGATCTATTTTAATCAATTTTGTAGGAACTTTCAAATTCTATTCCAAAGTGAGCTTTTGCTAATTTTCAAAAGATAAAAACAAATTTCAGTTGACCTACCTGGACAAATCCAATCTCTGATCTCTTCTCCATTTCCATCAGTGTTTTGTTCTTCCCCTATAGACACCTGCTCAACCTGAAATGTTTGATGACAGTCGAACACTGCTATTGGGATGGGGATATAGCTCAGTTGGTAGAATGCTTGCCTTGCATGCACAAGGCCCTAGGTTCAGACCCCAGCACCACAAAAAAAACAAACACACAAACAATGTTATCCATGATGATGCCTTCAGTTCATTCACCTTGCAAACTTGCTTCACCTTGCATAAAACTTATCAACTTCTATCCCATCATTAGCCACTCATTTTTGTCCACACAAAAGACTTCCATGATGCTGTGTACAGGAAACCTAATGGCCGCCTCTGAAACTCCAGGCAAGTAGCAGCTGAGTCTGCTTATTCTACTTCCTTCCACAAGCAACATTAGAAAACACGTCACTACTTTAATCATGTCCGCAGTGGGTTCTGCTTAATGACCCCAAATATGATGACAATGGAAGAACAGATTTATCTTTAACAATGAATTACCATCATGTGTCAACTTACACCAAAAAGACTTTAAGATAACCTCATATCTCTAGTCCTCAAACCAAGAAAAAGCTGTTTTAAGTTGTTATTACTGTGTCCTACAGAACAATGACAACTCTAGAACATCAAAGTCAACCCTGCAGCACAGAAGTGACACCTCCTGTACTCAGACACGCTGTCACATAGTACCCACAGGCCACTGGCATATAGCATGAGGTCACATGATTGTTAGCTGCTCACGGAAAAGTTCTTAGGTGAAAAGAATTTGGAAATGTTTTGGCTGTCTTCACATTTAAAAGATCTCCTTATTGTGGAAGCAACCTAGATGCCCTTCAATAGATGAATGGATAAAGAAACTGTGGTATACATACACAAGAGAATATTACTCAGCAATAAAAGAAAATAAAATTATGGCATTTGCAGGTGAATGGATGGAGTTGGAGAATCTTATGCTAAGTGAAGTAAGCCAATCCCCCAAAACCAAAGGCTGAATGTCCTCTCTGAGAAGTGGATGCTGAGCCATAATGGGGGTGAGGGGTGTCACATGGGGAAAATGGAGGAACTTTGATTGGGCAAAGGGGCGGGGTGGGGGGAGCATGAGGGAAGGAAAGATGGAGAATGAGATGGACATCATTACGATAGTACATGTATGACTGCACCTTTGGTACAATGCTACATCGTGTACAACCAGAGAAATGAAAAGTTGTGCTCCAATTGTGCTCGATGAATCAAAAGGCATTTTGCTGTCATCTTACCTAATTAGAATAAATTAATCAATTATTTTAGATATGATTCCATTATTGAGGGGCTGAGGTGGGAAGATTACTTACACCCAGGAATTTAAGGCCAGCCTGGGCAATACAGTGAAACTTGACATAAAATAAATGATTACAAGAGCATTACATTTTTTATAAACTCTTTTCCAGAAATCTTTGAAATACCACCTTTAACAAACACAGCATGCTTACTGAAACAGAAAATAGGTTTTTGCTCATATATATAAAAAATAGGTAACTAGGGAGAAAGTCAGTCTTCCTCTATTTGTGCTGTTCTTCTGTATCAGTGCTGATTGTCAACAAAAAAAAAAAAAAACAAGCAAAAACTTGGTTGGATGGTACTCCCTAAACTGACGATGTGTAGCAAAAACAAGAAATCCATTTCCACTGAGGACCTACAGGGAAGTGGACAAACACCCAAGTAGTAGCTTAGTTTAGTGTGAAAGACAAATTTTGTTGTGCATCTGATTTTTTTCACAAAGAATAGAAAACTAGGCTTTTGAATGGTTTACTTCCATATCACAAGATGGAGCACATAGGAAGGGAACGAGGCTCTAAGGGGTGTGTGAGGAGGTGGCAGGAGAAGTGGAGGAGACAGCCACACTCTGAGCAGAGTGAGACAGGGCCACACGCCTTGCTGTGAGACTACGGGCCAAAAACTTTTAAAAGCCATTCTTTTTTTAATATTTTATTTTTTAGTTGTAGTTGGACACCGCACCTTTATTTCACTTATTTATTTTTATGTGGTGCTGAGGATCGAACTCAGGGTCTCGCATGTGCAAGGCGAGCGCTCTACGGCTGAGCCACAACCCCAGCCCTAAAAGCCATTCTCGACAAGTCCTTTCAACACACGTCTTTTCTTTGCATCAACACGTCCCCCCACACTGTGTGGGCCCAGGAGAGGGGACTGCTACTCCAGGACCTGGAGGTGCCACTCCCAGTTCCCCTCTCTAGCTAATCGCGTGGGTAAACTTATTAATGTCAGAGAGGCTCCAGAAAACAAAAGTAGGGAATTTGGAAACACTTCTTAGTTCAATAATTGATCTTGTTGGAACAACTTTCAGTGACAGGAGCTTCCAATACACAGTGGTCTTCAACAGCTAACACTGGGCCCTGCAGAAACAGGTGCTTTGCTTCATCCCTAGGGTTCGCACCCTCTGGGCCTGGGACAGGTGCCTGGAGGGGAGGCCTGCCAGGACTGGAGAAGAAATGGGGCTGGTATGGCCTTGCAGCGGGGTGGTGAGGGCTGTGAGCCTGGCTCGGTGTCTGTCCCCGGGATCCTCCCCTTCCCCGGGATGCTTTGAGATAGAAGATGCTCCTGAAAAGACCCTGGGTGAAACAGTACACTTAACCTGGTCCTCCAAAGTCGAAGGAGGAAGAAGGAGAAGTATGAGCCCTCCTTTCCTGCCAGGGTGAGGGCGGTGCTGCAATGGGCAGGGAAGCCTCTAGCTCACATCACAACACCCCGGGGGGGTGGGTCCTGCAGGAGGCTGTCCCAACAGGCACAAAGCAGATAGTGGCAACAATCCTTTGTCCCAGGAGAGCAGACAGATAAAGTCAGCCATGTCCTAACGGGGGAGGTGGGAAGGGAGCTGGCTATCAGACAAACTCCAGAGAAATGCGGGTAGACGGGGTCAAGCTTAAATGAAAACCCCAGGTCTGAGGGGATCCCGGCAGGGGCAAAGCTCAGAGGCGGGAATTTCCGAGCTCCTCTAGTTCCCGCAGGGCTCGGAACACACAGGGGATTCCAATCTGCTGCTGCACCTCAGGGTGTGCACAGGCATTCCCTGGCCCTTCTCGGGCACAAGAACGTCCTTATTTGCTCTGATGTTTCCTTGTAACTCTTCAGAGTACTGTTCTTCAAAGGGGGAGAACTACTCCACTAGAAACCAACAGTTCACCCACATTCCTCCAGTGCCACCAAAGTGAGCCCCAAGATGAGGACCCTCACGTTTTAGGTTTCCTTTTATAACGAAGAGTCTTGATTTTACAACAACCCTTCCCCACCTCTTTTCCCCCCACCATCTTCCTGACCAAGGGGAAGGTGGCTGCCCAGCTCTCTTCCACTGGCTGATCAGGTTAGGGTCTTGCCAGTCAACCTCCTCCCACACATATACCCACACCCTTCAGCATGATCATTCAAACTTATTCCATATGATCACTGCCAACTCATCATTTTTTAGCAGCCCCAACTTGGGGCTACTTAGGAAGCAGCATCTCCCTGAGAAATAAACATTCAGATGTTATCTATCAGTTGAATCAAGACATCATCAAAACACTCATTTGTGAGCAGGATCTAGTTGAAGGACGGCATACTAAATAATTCTGGAGGAAATGTTACTCAGACAACAGTGCCCACTGCCTGTATTTATGGTTTATTTACAGTTTTACTTTCTGTGGTCTCAGTTACCTGTAGCCACCTGCAGTCTGAAAATACTAAATGGAAAATTCCAGAAATAAACAAGTCATAAATTTTAAATCACATACCTTCCTGAGTAGCATGATGAAATCCCACTCCATCATACCTAGGAAATGAATCATGCCTTTGTCCAGCATATCCACACTGTATACATTACCTGCCTGATAGTCACTTGACAGCTGTCGCAGTTATCAGACCCTCTGTCACAGACTCACAGAGCTCGTGTTTAGGTAATCCTTATTTTACTTAAATGCCCAAAGTACTAAAGTTGTAATGCAGGCAACTACGCCAGCAGGAAACTGTACAATGTTTCCTTTAAGTGAAAAGGTAAAAATATGGAAAAGTTGGGGGAAGAAAGAGATAAATCAAGAAAGCACAGTCACTTAATCTATTGCACAATATTGCTATAATTTATCTATTTTATTATTATGATTAATCTCTTACTAGGTTTAATTAATAAATTAAATACCATAGGTATATATTTGTGTCAGCCAGGTCCATTTCTGTAACAAAATACCAGAGATACTCAAAGAAGAAAGTTTTATTTCCTCTCCATTTGGGAGATTTCAGTTTATGACTGACCGGCTCCCTTGCTGCAGGCCTATGGCGGCACATGGTGGCAGGAGTGTCTACTAGAGCCAACCACTTACCGCAGGGTGAACTAGGGTCCCACCGCCCCTTCAAGGGCACACCCTGAATGACCTGAAGTCCTCCCACTCCACAACCAGCGCTAAGCTGGTGGCCAAGCCTTTACCACCTGGGCCTCCAGGGGAACATCTCAACATAAATAGGAAAACTTGATACACTAGGGCTTAGTACTACCCAGTTTAGCAGCACTGGAGATCTTGTAGCATGTCCCCACAAAGTACCACAGTAGTCTGAAGGAATAAAACAACAAACCATCTTTTAGTTGCAACTTTGGAACACACTCATACCCTTTTCATCCTTAGAAGGGGTAATAAAATCCTCATATACCTCTTGCTTTAGGCTTAAAAGTTCATCTGCATACAAGAGGTGAGCAGGGAGTTGAGGACTGGGCAGTCCTGTGCTGGCCAAGAGTTGGCTAAGCTCTACCTCAGGTGCCTGGAGTATAAGGAAATTCTTTTTGGACTGTACAGATAAAAGGCTAGGTAAGCAAAAGTGGGCAGTCAGTATCCTAGTTTCCAGGCCAGACCTCGGCAAGAAATAAGCAAGTGCAGGGCCAGAGTCAATAGTCAGAATAGGATGAAGCAGAAATTCTCAACGGACATAGTACCAGAGCTGGGCATGGATCCAAGAGGGAGAGAGGGGATGATGATGGAGACTCCTCAGTGTGTTGTCAGCTTTCTGTTACTATAACAAAATTCCTGACATATCAACTTGAAAGAGAGGAAGGTTTAATTTGGCTCTTTATTTTTCAGTCCCTAAGTGGTTGCCTCCATCATTTGGGGCCTGTGGTGAGGCAAACAGTATGGCAGAGAGCACATGATGGACCAAAGCTGTTCAGTTCATGGCAGCCCAAAAGCAGAGAGGATGGGGCTGGGGTCCCAAGACCCCTTTCTTCAAGGGCACACCCTCAAGGACCTAACTTCCTCCCACTAGGCTCCACCTTCTAAAGATCCCACTACCTCCCAATAGTGCCGCAGGCAGGCAACCAAGCCTTTGAAACATGAGCCACTGGAAAACACTGCAAATGTAGGCGATAGCTCTTTGGAAGACAAAGAGGTGTCTGTGGGGACCTCACCCTAGTTCGTGGATGGCGCACTGTGGAGTAGACCTGCCCTCATGCCAAGAGCAACCTACAGAAGCTCCGCAGCTGACTCCATGCAGCAGCAGCATCTCTCTCTCAAGTACAGAGATGCAGCAGGCGGACCTGAGATGACAACAGCCAGTCCCCCTTCCTCCCAAACACCCAGCAAGAAGACGATTTAGACAGAAAACAAGTATCTTTGAAGTTCATTGAGAAAACAATTACTGAAACAAGATTTTTTTAATGACTCAAACCTTCTCATTTATTATCACCAAATGAGCTAAGACTTCCTTCACCTAGCACACTCCAGAAGTGAGCATAGTACACGTCCCTGTTCTTAAATCAAGTTTACACCGTGTGTAGCAGGCTTCCTGGAGGCCACTCACCCATGCCTCGTCTTCCTAAAACAGCAACTGGGGAAGATTTGTGGGGAAGAGTTAACCAGTCAGAAGAGTTAACAGTTAAAACATTTAACATGGAACCTCCCCACAAAGCTGTGGAATACAGTGAAAGCATCAAAACAGTTTTAGGGTGACAGGCCAAGCAAACAGGTCAGGCTTGCGGAGGCCACTCGGCCTCCCCAACCTCCTCCACCTCCTTGTGAGAGTATCTCATGGCTCTCCTCTGCTCTTAGAACTTGGGTGGCAACTGTGAAACACGGGCCATGGAAGTAAATCCAACTGTGTCCGTACACACCCAGACTCTTCACCCATTCCTTGCTGTTCTTTCAACACGTGCCCTTTCTCCGCACTGGCCTGCCCTTCCCATGCGTGTGAGGTTCGGAGCAGCAGGAGACTCTGCCTCCCCAGGGCCTGGAGGTGCCAACCCCAGCTGCCCTCTTTGGCTGACTGCATGAGCAAACTTACTTGTGCCAGTTTACCTGCCTTTGGCAGATCCCTGTCCCTCACCAAACTTCCTTTTCTAACATGCTAATGAAACCAAGCATATTATGCCCAAAATAAAAAGTCTCCAAGGGGGACATAGGCAAAGCTGACCAATGGCCATGGGACACGATGCCTTTTTTACAAATTAAGATTATTTTTCTTTTTTGGTCCCAGTTCTCATATATGCTAAATAGCTGAGTTAGCCAGATTAGCTACATGTCAAAATAAGAAATGCTTCTGTATTCAGCTTTGTGAGACTCAAATCCTCCAGTAAACTACTGGCGAAAAATGGGTACATTTTAACCAAAGAATATTCATGACCTGCAATAAACAAATGCTAGGCAACTACCATCCTCTAGAAAAATGCACACAGCAGAGCCTATTACAAATGGAAATCAAAGTAAAAACACTTCCCTAAATATACCAAAGCTAACTTCTCCGACTACTCCACTCTGTTGTTAGCTGACACCGCGCACACACACAAAAAAACCATTTGTTTTTTAAATATAAAATCCACTTCAATGCTAAAAATCCAAATTCTCTTTCTAGGAACACAATTTCCTTCTTCAAATTATTTTCATCAAATTTAGAATTCTAGTTTGCCTCTAAGACATTTTGTAGGGTTTCCTCAAACAAGATAACTAAACGCATGGTTCTGACATGTAAGGTAAAACCTCCAACAATGTGGCTCTAGAAACTGTAATCACATGCATGTCTTAGCTAACAGTGGGTTAGCAGTGTCTGACTGCTACATTCAAGTCTTCAGACTGGGCACTAGATACACCAAAAAGCACATGCTTCACCCACCATTCCAGAAAAGGTACACAAGACATCACATCTAGAAAAAAAAAAAAAAATAGCATGTGAACAAGTGACCACTAAGAACTACAGTGTGAAACCAAGAGTAAACTGGTCCCACAAGATGGGAATGGGAGTTCCGTGCAGGTGAGGTTCTGAAGGAGAATGGGCACTGAGGATGGGAAGGGGGAACCTCCCACTCACTGGAGAACCACAACTCACAGGTACAGGGGAAGGGATATAGGTGTGAACAAGCCAAATTCAGACCAACTGAACAAGACAACCTCAGGGGAAGAAAAGTTAGAGACAGTATGCTTATGCATCAAAATTGTCACAATGGAGGTGAACATTTTGCTTCAGAATAACAGTTTAATTAACTACCATATCCATCTTCATAAACAGTACCCATGAAATCTACTTTATACTTTCATTGCTTTTTCAATATCAGTAGGTAAATCTCAATGTTGGCGCAAACCCTCAATCATAATGAAATCTATGATTTCATACAAATTCCAAGTCAAGAACGCTTCTTTAGTTTCTGGCAGGCAGGCAGGCAGGCAGGCAGGAAGGAAGGAAGGAAGGAAGGAAGGAAGGAAGGAAGGAAGGAAGAAACAAGGGTTCCTGAGGGCTGCCCATTACAAAATAACTTGATGATCAATAAACTACAATTCTTATACTTTCTAGGGCTTGCAAGAAGCAAGAGAAATATCCAAGTACCTTCCTAATTCCCCCAACTCCACCATAATGAATAATGCACTCATGAAAGTGGATAAGCACCAAAGGCTGAAGAGGCAAGCAGCACACCTGGTGGGAGAAACACCACCAGGATATTAGAAGTAAAATGCATTAATTTTTGCAATTAAAAATGCAACCGATGAATTAAACAGCAAATTAAGCACGGCTCATTTGATCTAAAACCTAGAGTGAAGGAAATACCTAGAATGCACCTCACAAAAAGAAAGCAAAGCAGAACAACGATTTTCATACATACATAGAAAAAGAAAGAAATTTTAAAAAATTGAAATGAGGAGGTAAGCAACAGAGAGGAGCAACGAGAAGATGCAATACATGGCTACCTGGAATTCCAGAGGAGCACAGAAGAGAGCAGCCTTTGAAGACAGAATGCACAAATCTTTGAAGCAGTCTTTAAAAAAGAGGCACAAACCCACAAAAGAAGCACATCACACCAAGCTTAGTTATAAAAAGGAAACCACACAAAATACACTGTGGTCAAATTACAGAACACCAAAGTCAAAGAGTTGATCTCAAAAACTATCAGAGACAGAAGACAGACCTGCAAAGCAACTACACTGACAAGATCCTCAAGAATAACCGGGGCCTGAAGACAACAGAAGAGTATCTTCAAAATGCCAATCAACTGGCTTTACAGGAAATACAGGGCAAAATAAAAATAAAAACATTTCCAAATGATAAAAAAACTAAACCTTTCTATCAACAGTCTGAGATGTCTAAAGGATATACTTAAGGGAGAAAAAGAAGTTTTGAGAAAGAAAGTTCTCAGAAAGAAGATTGATGATTAAAATAAAATTGGTAAAGATGTAAGTATAAAACTAAACAACGTCATCTATATGAAATAACAATGTTCTATTTTATGGCATAATAAGACGCTGGAAAATAGTAGAAGGTGAGGGATGAATCAGAGTTTTAAGATTCTAAAGTTCTTGTATCATCAAAAGTGACATTAATATTGATTAACTTCAGATCTTAAGTATGTGTGATTTAAAGAACAGCCACTTTGAAACTGGAAATAACAAACAACTTCCAAACTCAATCGGCAATGTTTTAAGTAGACAGACTGTGGCTGGAGCATTAATGAGTTTGACCAAAAATAATTTCAAAATAATGTCAAAGCAGTCAATAAAGAACAGACAAAGTTAAAGGTGTTGCCATGTGTCCATCACCACAACCCACCATACTGGAGATGGAACCCAAGGCCTCACCAATGAGCTACATTCCCAGCCTGACAGTCAACAGCTTTCCAAGGGTCTCAAGAGCAGTTTAACACTTGAGCTAGGATTCTAGAACCCTCTTGAGAATCATAAGAAAGCTCTTGGTAGTCTCAGAAAAAATGTTCATATAAAGTTGTACAAATTTCCATTAAAATCCAGTAGACACTTCCCAGACTCCCCAGAAAACATGAACTCATCCAGCTGGAAAAGCTGAAGAGAATCAGATTAAGTGAGAGAAGGCAAAGTTAGAAGTTCTGCCGTGAAATAAAGCACATGACAAACTAAGTGTAAAGGACTGGCACAGGCATGTTGAAGTCAGGGGTCTTGTAATTCACTCTTCCAATGAAGTAATTCAACACTCATGCAACTCCTGCAATATTTAATGACCTCAAAATGATGCTTAGCTAAAGCACTCACACTCCAGCAAACACGCTACCACACAAAGACGACACCAACAGAAACTGCAATGCCCTTAGCCAACTGCCTTGTGTGTTCAAAGTTCTCCTTCCTGGAATGGCTTCAGTTAATAGCCAGCAATGGTCAAAGACTCTGCAAAATGGGCCAGCCCACCGCTGAGCTCCTACTCCTGGGCTGATCTCCTGACCTTCCCACCTCCACTCAGAGCCTAGGTGTCCAAAAGGTGGAGTCCAGAAGTTCCAAAATCTACCAGCGTTCTAGGAAAAAAAGCTTCCTGAAACAGATTCTGGTCTCCATCCAAATTGTGAAATTAGAAAGGCTAATAATCTCAATTTTAAAAGGACCCCCCAATGATCTTGTTCCACTCATGAACACACAAAACAGAAAAAACTATTACTTAGGATTTACAAAAGATTGCCTAATTTGAGAACTGACTTTGTGCATCATAGATAGTCAAAATGACGAACCAGAAAACTGCAAATAAAGTGTTCCTATATACCCTGAAAATGGACTCCATGGATGTGAATCCGTGGTTAAGCACCCTGGGGGTTCAATCCCCAATACAAAAAAAAAAAACAAAACAAAACAAAACATGGAGCATGAGGAGATATCAATGACTCTGACACACCACTACAAGAACAAAATTTGTTCTGTACTCAGGGATTAAAGCAAATTTAAACGAACAGCTCATGAGATGTCTTCACATGCTTGTTTAGGCAAATGAATAAATTTCCTCAGCAATCCACAACGTGAAGATCGTTCAAGATAACCCAGAAAGGTTCAAAGCACACATACTGTCTGACTTCACTGACCCACCACTCAATTTCTAGAAACCTCCCCACCCCATTCTGGTGATCACAATCACCAAGGTTATTTTTTTCAATTGTGTGAGTATATCTTTCTTGGTGCTACTTCACCTACACAACCACATGCACATACAATTTCCAACTTTGTCATCAATACAAACACACACATCTGCATGTGCACACACCCCGGGGCCAATTCAATTTGCACTGTGTATTTTCCATAATCAAAAGCTATGGATGTTTTCCCTTTTTGAGGGGGGGTACCAGGCTTTGTAAAACTCAAAGTCTACCTGCTAGTCAGTCATACATATATAGTATTCAGCAGTTTAATTTTGCTCATAATAAATATTATGAACCAAAATAAAATGAAATGCCACCAGCAACGTTATTTAAAAAATAAAAAAAGAAACCCGCTGCTAAGGTGCCTCGTACATTTGATCACTGGATAAAGTGAGGTCCTTTTTATCTCAGTTTTCTTTGATAAAATAATCAAGTCACTGGATACTTTCAAATGAAATCCCAACTCTCAAAGTTTTAAGAAAAATACGATGAGTTTCAGGAAATGAAAGGTAGGTGGCTTGTTTGGTTTTTGTTCTTCTCTAAGAACGGAAGAAGAGCTGGGTGCAGTGGCGTGTAGGAGCGCATGCCTACAATCCCAGCAGCTCTGGAGGGTGAAGCTCCAGGAAGATCACAAGTTCAAAGCCAGCCTCAGCAACTTAGCAAGGCCTCAGGCAATTTAGTGAGACCCTGTCTCAAAATACAAAATAAAAAGGGCTAGGGACTGGGGTTGTGGCTCAGCACTAGAGCACTCGCCTCGCACATGCAAGACCCTGGGTTCGATCCTCAGCACCACATACAAAAAAATAAACAAACAAGTGAAATAAAGGTGTTGTGTCCAACTACAACTAAAAAATAATAAATATTTTTTTAAAAAAAAGGCTGGAGATATGGCTCAGTGGTTAAATGCCCCTGGGTTCAATTCCCAGCACCCCCCTCCAAAAGAAAAGAATGGAAGAAGACATTTCATTGGATGAAGTAATCACTTCCCAACTTGTCACAGCATTTCATCAACTATAAATTGCTATCACTGGTAACGTCAATAGCCTCACGGATGTTCAGTCATCATTATCATACTCATTTTACCGATGACAAAGCTCAGGGGAGGCAGCTACTTGACAAGTCACATAGCTATTAAGTAGAAGGGAAGAGTGGTATTCAAAACCTCTACGAGAGCCAGAACAGAAGGCCTTTAACCACTCAGCCTCCAGCCTCCACAGGCTCCAGCTCTCCTGTACAGCTCAGTTCCTGAGTAGATGCCACCTTCTCAAGCAAGGGTTGCAACCTGTGACCTACAGGCCCAAGCCAGCCCACTGGCTGTCTTTGTGGAACCTGTGAGTTAAGGACAGTTTTGACATTTTTAAGTGGAGAGAAAAAGAGCATTTCATGACACATAGAAACGAAATTCTAACTTCCAGTGCATTCTATGGCTGCTTCTGTACTCACAACACAGCTGAGTAGCTGCGGTGAACACTGTATAGCCTGCAAAGACTACAGCATTGCCTATAAACCCCTTACATACAGAGTGCCATTTAAGGGTGCTTGGTAATGCACATACAATATAAAAAGGTGTAAACCATGACATCAACAATTCAAGATGTGGAGATGGGATGGTGGCTCAAGCCTGTAATCCCAGCAACTTGGGAAGCTGAGGCAGGAGGATGCCAAGTTTGAGACCAGACTCAAAAACTTTGTCAGAGAGACCCTGTCTCAAATTTAAAAAAAGGGGGGGGGAGGCGTATGCAGTGGTTTATGCCTGTAATCCCAGGGACTTGGGAGGCAGAGGCAGGAATATCACAAGTTTGAGGACGACGGCCTCAGCAATTTAGCAAGGCCCTCAGCAAATTATGGGACCCTGTCTTTAAGTAAGTAAATAAATAGGGATGTAGCTTAGTGGTAAAGCACCCCTGGGTTCAATCCCCAGTACCATTAATAAATAAATAAATGGCTGGGGTGTGGCTCAGTGGTAGAGCACCCCTGGGTTCAATCCCTAGTACCAAAAAAAATTTTTTTAAATCAGAATATAGGACAGGGAGTAAAAGTATAGTCTTTTTTGTGAGCAAAATTAAGTTGTTATATTGGCTTAAAATAACCTATCATGCTGGTGGTGTAGCTCAGTAATAAAGCCTCTGGCCTAGCATGCACATGGTCCTGGGTTCAATCCCTAGCTGGGAAAAAAAAAATCTGAAAATAACCTGTTATACATATAAAATGCTTTTTATAATGTTCATGGTAACCACAAAGAGAAAACTCATAATAAACAGAGAAAAAAAATGAAAAGCAAGGAATCAAAACATAATACCAGAAAGACATTAAGAGAAAAAAAGGACTCATGACGTACCTAGAGAACAATTACCAAATGGTATCCCTAGGTCTTCACCTGTCAATAACTGCCTTGAATGCAAACAGATTAGACTCTTCAACAGAAAGGCAGAGTGGCTGAATGGATTTTAAAAATCTCCGACACAACCATAAGTGCTCCCCAATTCATTAGGCCCTGATAAACCCATTTTAAGTTGAAAATACTGTTTAGTCTAAAATGCATTCAACACGCCTGGCCTGCAGAACATCGAGACTTAGCAACAGAGCACGCTGCAGAGCGTCGGTGTTCCCCACGACTCCAGGGCTCACAGCCCCTGCCCCTTGTAGTGAGAGGACCACACCACACACCACAACCCAGGAAAAATACAAATTCAAAATGCAAAGTAAGGTTTCTACTGAATGTGTATAGTTTTTGCACAACAATAAAGTCAAAAGATCTTAAATCGGGCCATTTTGCCCACAAGGGACTCACTTTCACTTGAAAGTGGAGGGATGGCAAAGACAACCCTGCCAATGGAAACCAAAAGAGAGCAGGGGTAGCTACGCTTTGATCAGATGAAGTGGATTTTAAATCAAACTGTAAGAGACAAGGGCACTGTGCAATTATGAAGGGCGACAGTTCAGCAAGGATGTAAATAACTGTAAAAGAAAGGTGAACCGAGCTGAAGGAAGAAACTGGCTGTAACACAAGGGTAGTAGGGCACTTTTAACAGCCCCACTTCCAGCCACAGGCAGAGCATCCACAAGGAAACACTGGACTTCAACCAAGAAACCCCACACTTTAGAACAAATGGACCTAACAGACATGTGCACAGAACATTCCATCCAACATCAACAGAACACAGATTCTTCCCAACTGCACCCAGAACATTCTCCAGGACAGATCACATAGGAGCCCACAAAGAAGTCTTAACAAATTTAAGAACACTGAAACTGCATCGAGTATCTTTCTTCCCTGAACACAGTGGTACAAAACTGGCAATGATTAACAGAAGGAACTTCAGAAAATTCACAAATACATGAAAATTAAACATGCTCCTGAACAACCAATGGGGAAATGAGGAGATTTTTAAATTTGGAACAAAAATGGAAACACAATACAAAACCTCTGGGATTCAGCAAAAGCAGTTTTAAGAGGGAAGTGCATAAGCAATAAATACACATCAAAAAGGATCTTAAACTAGTGACCAAACCTTATACCTCAACAAACTAGAAAGACAAGAACAAATAAAAGTCCAAAATCAGTAGAAGGAAAGAAACAATAAAGATCACAACAGAAATAAATAAAACTTAAACTAGAAAAATAGAAGATATAAAATGGACCTAACAGACATACATAGAACATTCCATCCAACATTAACAGAATTCAGATTCTTCCCAACTGCACACAGAACATTCTCCAGGAGAGATTATTGGGAGCCCACAAAGAAGTCTTAAGAAATTTAAGAACAATGAATTGGCTTTGGAAAATATAAACCAAATCAACAAACATTCAGACAAGAAAGAGGAACTATTTAAAATAAATAAGATCAGGGGTGAAAAAGCAGACATTACAACAGATACCAAGAAATACAAACAATCCTAAGAAACTATTAAAATTACGCGTCGAGCTGGGCATGGTGGCCCATGCCTGTAATCCCAGCAGCTTGGGAGGCTGAGACAGGAGGATCACAAGTTCAAAGCCAGCCTCAGCAATGGTGAAGCACTAAGCACTCAGTGAGACCCTGTCTCTAAATAAAATACAAAATAAGGCTGGGAATGTGGCTCAGTGGCCAAGTGCCCCTGAGTTCAATCCCTGGTATCCCTCACCCCTTCAAAAAAAAAGTTACACGTCAACAAATTGGATAACCTAGAAGAAGCGACTTCCTGGACTCATACAGCCTACCAAGACTGGAATTGAAACAGCAAATCTGAACATAACTAAATAAAAATACTGGTTAAATCAGGATAAAAAGGGTCCTATCAAAGTAAACATTTACTATCTATCTATTTATTTATTTATTTATTTTTGGTGCTAGCAATTGAACTCAGGGACACTCAACCACTGAGCCCCATCCCCAGCCCTATTTTGTATTTTATTTAGAGACAGGGTCTCACTGAGTTGCTTAGCGCCTCATCATTGCTGTAGCTGGCTTTGAACCCGCGATCATCCTGTCTCAGCCTCCCCAGCCGCTGGGATTACAGGCGTGAGCCACCATGCCCAGCTCTACCAAATATTTAAAGAACAAACACCACCTTCTAAAATCTCTCAAAAAAAAAAAAAAAAAAAAAAAAAAAGCTTCCAAATTCACATGATGAGGCCAGTATGCCCTGACACCAGAAACACAAGCACAGAAGAAAGAAAGAATAGTACAGGCTCATATCCCTGGTGAACACAGATGTAAAATCCTCAACAAAATTGTAGCAAACCCAACTTGACAGCTGATTATCCATAAAAATCAAAATCAAGTGGATTCATCCTAGGATATAAGGATGGTTTGCCATGCCATGATACATCATGTTAACAGAATGAAGGACAAAAAATATACCATCATTTCAACAGGTGTAGAAAAAGCATTTGACAAAATTCAACATTCCTTCATGACAAAAACCCTCAACAAATTAAAGAATGCACCTCAACACAACAACAGATAACATCATAACGAACGGGGAAAACACACGAGCTTTTCCTCTGAGATCTGGAACCCACTATCTTCTACTCAACTCAAGGATGCCACCATCGTCTACTCAACCCGGTACTGAACCCTAGCCAGAGCAATGAGGCAAGAAAAATAAAGGGCATCCAAATTGGAAAGGAAGAAATTAAACTCTCCCAGTTTGCTGACAATGTGATTCTTGTTTGTTGTTGTTGTTGTTTTGCTTTGGTTTTTGGGAGGGAGGGGCAGGGGGCTGCTGGGGATTGAACCCAGGGAGCTTTACCACTGAGGTACATCCCAGTCCAGTCCTTTTTCCCCTCAGCCTTCCAAGTCACTGGGATTACAGTCATGGGCCACGATGCCCAGACAATATTATACATAAGAACCCTAAAGACGCCACCAAAAAACTATCAGGGCCAATTTAGTAAAGTGCAGAATACAAAGCCAATATAACAAGAATCAGAAGTGTTTCTATGCACTAACCACAAACTATCTGAGAGAGGAAACCTCACTTATGATAACGACAATGACATAAAATACTTAGGAACAGACTGAAGAAAAAGACCTCTACACTGGAAACTGTAAAACACTGGTGAAAGAAGTTAAAGAAATAAATGGAAAGATATGACTTGGAAGCAATAAAATGGCTAAAATGTCCGTCCTACCCAAAGTGAGCTAATAAAGATTCAATGTGATCTCCATCGAAACCTCAATGGCATTCTGCTTCACAGAAACAGAAAAGGCACTCCTGATATTTAGGTGGCACCATGAAAGATCCCAAATAACCAAAGAGTCTTGAGCAAAGAGAACAAAACTGGCGGCATCATGCCACCTGACTTCAAAATACACTGCAAAATCACAGTAACCAGAAGAACAAGGTATTGGCATAAAAAGACAAGACAACAGGACAAACTGGAAAGCTCAAAAACATAGCTTAATGTTTACAGCCAGCTGATCTTCAACCAAGGTGCCCAGAACACACCACGGGGAAAGGACAGGATCTTCCAAAAATGGTGTCGGGAAAACAAATTGTCTACAGTTGGAAGAACGACAGACTCACATCTCACCATATTAAATCATCAACTAGAAGGAATTAGAGAGTTAAACATAAGACCCAAAACTATGGAACTACTAGAAGAAAACACGGGGCGGGGGGGTGTCTAAGACGTCATTCTGTACCATGATTACTTTAATATGACTTCAAACACAGGAGCAACACAGACAAGTAGGTCTGTGCAAACTAAGACATCTCTTCGCAGCCAAGGAAAGCACCAACAAGAGCAGGAAGAGGCCTACAGAATGGCAGAAAGTACTCGCAAGCTGTCCTCTGATAAAGGGTTGATGACCAAACTATGCAGGAGCTCAATTCAAAGCAGGGAAAAAAAAAAAAAAACTCTTAAGAAATGAACAAATGACCTGAATAAACACTTCTCAAAAGACACACAAATGGCCAACAAGTTTATTAGGAATATTCAACATCACTCATCATCAGGGAAATGCAAATCAATACTTCAATGAAACTCCTGTTATAATGGCTATGCAAAAAAAAATAAAAAGTAACCACGAACAAAGATGTGGAGAAAAAGGAACCTTAGCACACTGCTGGTAGGAACGTAAATTAGTACAACTTTTGTTGGAAACTGTATGTAGGTTCCTCAACAAATTAAAAACAGAACTACCACATGATCTAGCAATCCCTCTACTGGGTATATAACCAAAGGAAATAAAACCAGTATTGAAGAAACACCTGCACTCCCATGTTTATTACACACTGCTGACCACAACAAGATATGGACCAAACCTGAGTTCATCAATGAAGGGAGAATATATGGTTTCTATACATAGAGGAATACCACTCAGCCATTAAAAAGGAAGAAATGCTGTCATTTGTGACAACACAGATGAAACTGGAAATCATTATATTAAGAGAAATAAGCCAGGCACAGAAAGCCAATACTATGTGAACTCATTCATATGTGGAATCTAAAAAGGCTGAGCTCAGAAGTTGAGAATAGTACAGTGGTAAGGCTGGAGTAGTTGGGAGCAGGGGATGGGGGGTAAATTCAGGGGATGATGGTCGAAGGACACATAATTATAGTTAGATAGGGATCTATTAGACAACAATGGTGACTACAGTTAATGATAACACACTGTATCATGAAAAATGCTGAGTAGATATTAACTGTTCTCATTACAAAATAATTGAGATACTACTCTTCTTAACTAGCTAGATTTAACTATTCCACAATGCATATAGACTTCAAAACATTGTTATACATAAAAAACACAATCTTGTGTTAATTTTTTTTGAAAGATTAACTTTTTAAATTTGAAATAAAAGGTGCTTGCTTGGCCTTTTTGTGAAAGATCTGAAGTTCTGATCTATGCTGAACCAAAAACCTGCTGCAACACGGGAGGTAAATCTATTCTATCCTTCCACTAATAAGAACACTTCAAAATTTGCAAGACTGATGGACCACCAACATTTCCAGGACTCGTTCCCTTATTGTTTTTTACAAAGCATAGTTTCAATAACCATTTAAATATTTCTAAGGTTGCCATGTTAAGCACAGGAGGTTACTTCCTTTTAGGTGGGAAAACAAAGGCTAACCAGTTAAGTTATCGACCCTTCCTTCTACCAAGCCATGAACTTAGAGACTCCATTCCCTTAGGTTTGTGAAACCTCAGGCCAAACATGAAACTTATTTTCATTTGGGAACAACTGAGAAAAAACATGGCCACTATGTCCCTTGAGCTGTCCAGAAAAGTACCTTGGTGTTCTTCTCAGCCTGTAGGACCACAGTATTCATTTACACTTTTATATCATCACTGCCCCACAAATAAGACTGCCTTGATCAAAACAACCCAAACCTATGAATTTACAAAGAAAAACAGGACTCAGTGAGAAAAAATAAAAACCTCAGTCACCATACAATAACAACCATCACTTACTAAGTGCTTGCAGTGGGAATTGTAGGATATACTTTATGTATTTTCTTATTTAAACGTCACAGCTCTACGAGGGAAACACTGATCCCAATTTCACAGAGGAGGAAACAGGGCATTCAGGGCTAATTTACCCAAGGAGACACTGCTGGAATTCAATAACTAGTAGTCTAATTCCAAATCCAGGCTCTCAACCACAATGCAAAACTTTTACATGTCAATTTTTAATAGCAGCCGACCCGGGTGGCCCGCGCCTATAATCCCAGTGGTCTGGAAAGTCACGACAGGAGGACTAGGAATTCAAAGCCAGTCTCAGCAATGGAGAGGCTCTGCGCAACTCAGTGAGACCCCGTCTCTAATCAAAATACAAAATAGGGCTGGGGATGCGGTTCAGTGGTTGAGTGCCTCTGAGTTCAATCCTGGGTACCAAAAAAAAAAAAAAAATTAATAGTAGTATAGTCACAGTGCTCACTACAAGAAGTTAGAACTAAAAGCCTAAAAGATACTGGCCGCTAGGCACTTACTACATGCTATATCTCTTTACACATATCACTCCTTCCCCCCCCCAAAAAAAAACCCTAACAAAACAAACAACAACAATTTGAAAAAAACCCAGAATGGAAAGTTCAACTGTGCAGATGCATCATTTCTTTGCAATGTACTTATTTCTTCCCCAGTAGCTGCTCCTTGAGGGCATGAACATTCTCACTACTCCATCTTCTCAATGGAACCTCCATACAGCACTCAATAGAACCTCCATACAGCACTCAATAAACATGCTAAATGAATACAAAACAGTACTAATTGTTACTTGTAAGTAATTTTTGCTAGAAAAATAGCTAGTAGAAGAGAAACTTGAATATAGAGAATAAATTTTAAAAAATGTAATTCATCAAGCAGCACTAGTGTCTTAGGTTTATTTTTATAGGCATAGATACAACTTATGTATAAGGTGCTACTCTCATCCAAACACCAACTGAACCCATTACTTAAAATCACAAAACCAAATGCAAGAGTGAACACCAAAGACTAAACCACCCAAGAATGATCTAATACAGAAAGTAAAATCCCTCCTACTTCATCCTACGTACTTTCCCACTGAAGGATGTTGCTGGTAAAACCTGAAGCATTCATCCTAGCCTCTACTCTGGGCCTTCCCCACACAAAACACTTATCCTTCCTAGAAGGGAAGCTTCTAGGGAAGCTTAGATCCTCAAAGGATCTAAGACAGCATTTTGAATACACTAGGACACAACTAGTATGTAAAACGGTTGAAAATAATGGAACATTTTCAGTACCAGCTAAGGCACACTGACCACACACAATGTAGGGAGAGGCAACAACCTACTATTAGTCTACAGAAGGCAGCCTCCTCTGGATAACTTTACAAACACTTGCTTTTTAAAACCAACAAAAAAAGTTGCTAAAGACTATCACTGTCAAGAAAGCTCCATTCCAAGACAATAGCAAAAACAATCTGAAGACACCACACCTTGGAAGGATCACTTAGGGCCAAGGGACTCTACTGTTACAGACGCTTACACCCAGGTCCCTAAACACCAGGTCCCTAAAGGCACCATAGAGATGAGTGTAGAGAATAGCCAGAAGTTTTAAGGCTCTTAAAAAGATGCATTTCCAAGTACGTGTGAAGCAGGAGAACCATCTATCCAAACTAACAGAATGCCTGCCACACTTCTGTAGTCTCAGCAAGTCTACTTTGAACTACATCAAGAAGTTAAATCAAGACATAGAAAACATGCCCAAAGATCCAAATGGATAACTCTCGAAGTTGAAGCTGGCAAACCCACCGCCCATAACTTAGCGCTCTGATTGTACCCTTTCTTATTTGCAACGCTGCGGCGACGGTGTATCGGCGTTAAATTTAAATTTCCTGGCTCTGGCCACAATGCTAACCTAATTAAAGCATGTGGTCACCGTTTAGCATTTTCGGTGCGATATTTTGCATCGCTTTAGTTAGCAGTAGAGTCCAGACAGTTGCCTTGGTTCTCCTGCCCCCCCCCACCAGAGACAAAACCCTCTCCCAAATGCTTTATTAAATGGACAGGAAAAACACCACCACCCGCCTTGCACCGCCCACAGACCCCGCCAAGCGCCCACAGGGGCTTCACTCCCATGGCCCACGCCACCGACACTTCGGGCTCAGTCTAAGCAAGTCACTTATGTCAGCGCTACTTCCCCACGGCCCGGACCCCCTCCGGCCCGACAACTCCAGGAGCCCCCACCCCGCCCGCGGGCCCCTCGGAGCAGCGTGGCTCGGGGTCCCCTTCGCACACATTTCCCGTCCAGCAAACTGCGGCCGCGGCGGGGGAGGGGCCGCGGCGGGCGCCGGCGGCGGAGCGGGGCCGTCGGGCTGGCAGCGGCCGGGCCGGGGAGGGGCGGCGCGGCGGCGACGGGGGGCGGCCCGAGGGTCCGGGGGGAGGGGAGGTACCTCGTACAGCTCCTCGGAAGCCATGGTGGGCGGCGGAGTTGCGGGCGCGCGGGCGGGCGCGGCGCCGGGCGGCCGACACTTTGTTTCAGTTGGGTCCCTGCGTGGCCTGCGCTTCCTGCTCCCGCTGCCGGCGCCGGGCGCTGTGCACGGACGAGCCTCTCCACTCCGCGGCCAGTGCGGGCCGGCGGCGGCGGCGGCGGGGTTGTGCGCAGGAGCAGCTGCGCAACGCGCCCTGGGCGCCCCGCGCTCACTCCCCGGCGGGCCGGCTGGGGCTTGGGCTCGGGCTCATCGCGCCCCGCCGCGGGGCCAAGCGGGCTGAGGCGGGCGCGGCGGCGGTGCAGGCGGCGCGGCCGGATCCGCGGCTCCCCCTCTCCGGTGTAGTGCAAAAAGCTTCCTACTTGCGACCAAAAAACCTGCCCTGGCTACTGAGCATGCCCAGTGCGGCCACCCGGCCCGGCGGAGCCGCGCTCCCGCGCTCCGGGTTTTCGGGACGCCCTCGCGGGAGGGGCCGGGAGGTGGCGGGGCGGGGCGGCGGAGGGGAGCAGTAGGCTCCGTTCCGGGCCTGGGCGGGCGGGCTGGCGGACGGCCGGGAGCAAGCCAGCAGGAAGGGGAGGAGTCGGCGTGGTGGGCGGGGCTCAGGAGAGCTGTGGGCGGGGCAAGGCGGTGGGCGGTACTCTGGCTTCCCCGAGTCCCGCTCGCGGGGGTCGGCCCAACTGTGGCGCCGCCCACCGGCCAGCCTAGACGTGGCTGCAGGCTGGTTCTGAGAGGAAGGGACCAGGACCTCGAGGACCCAGGAGAAGGGCGGTGGTGCCCATGGGGACAGGCATCGGCGAGCCGAAGTTGGGCAGGGGACCTTGTGGACTTAAAGGCCTGCGCCCCGACGGCAGCGGCCGCACCGCCTAACGCGCGCCTCTCCCGGGGGTGGCAGGGCTGCCGCCTCTGTGCGCCCGCCTCTGTCCGCGAGTCCGGGACAAGTCAGCCAGCGCGCTGAGGCCAGCGGCGTGGCCAGGTGGAACCCCAGCCCCACCACGTGCCCGCCTCCCCGGAGGCCGCCACCAAGACCCGGAACTCGGACTCGCGCCCCGCCGAGTGTCTGGGCGCGCTCCGGCGGGAGCGCTGGCTGGGCCGCCGGCCGGGGGTGGGGGCCGGGGGCGGGAGCCCGGCGCCGCGGAGGGCGGCGCGAGGGCGCGGCTGCCCGGGCTCTGCCTCCGGGTTCCTCTTGGAGCGTCCACCTCCTTCGAAGGGGAGCTGGGACCGGAATCTGAACTCCCGGGAGGTTCGGGTTCTAATGGAAGGAAGCTGTCAATGGTGGTACTCGTTGGGGGCATGGTGTGGACAACTACGCGACAAGCCTTCTCCGCCACCAGGTTTGAAGGGCCGGCCCTTCCCGCAGCCTACAGGGGAGATGGCCAAAGTGAGCCCCGCTCGCAGGGCTACCTGCCGAAGCTCACCTGCGGGGAACTAGACGTTTCACCATCTGTGGGGAAAGGAAAAGGGGCTTCCGGGCCGGACTCCCCCAAACAGCCCGCAACTCCGAACCCTCCCGCCAAATACGGCGGAACTTCCCCCCACCGGGCCCTGCAGAGGCTTTTTGCATGTTCTTCCCCAGACCCTACATCTGGAAGCCTTCACCAGTTCCTACATTTCTTCCAGTGAACCCTCTCCAGCCACCCATTCCTTAGTGCTCAAGCCTAACCAACGTCTCGGCCACCAGGCTCCTCCAACCAGTCCGATTGTGCCCGAACAGCGTTTTAACCACCACAGACCTCGCGGAGTTTCCTGACCTCCCCACGCCCAGAAACAAGGACAACGCTAGACCATAAGTCAAATCATCGCCGCGTCTTTTCACGCGGATGTCTCCACCTACGGCTCCCACTGCCTGAAAGCCCCTTTGGAACCTTGAATTCCCAGCTCCGACGTCATTTCACAAAGCATGGTCTTCTAGACTTCCTCCCTTTCCAGGGGCTTCCGAAGCACCCATGCGTGCTCCATGGCAGAACTTATTTCAGTATGTTTTAATGTTTATCCGTTCTTCGCCCCACCCCCATCTCTAGACCATGACCTTCAATTAGACCTCAACTTCCAATCTGACTCTTGGGCTCGTAGCACCGTCCTATACATACAAAACAAGTCGTTATGTCCAATCAGTGGAATTTAAGTGTTTACGAGAACGCCAGTTACCCACACGTCCAATTCTCATCAAATTCCTTAAATCACAAAGCCTCCAACTCATGTGCCAGTCCAGACGTCTTTCCCTAAGGGTCCGATTCTCTGACTCCCCTCCAAATAGAACTTCTTTCCCCTCATTTAGCATTTCCATTATTTGCTACATTTGGCGATTATCTTCCTAGGTGTGCCAAGCACCAATATAAATGATAAGCTCCAATTCATCGATATAAATTGCAAGCCCTTTGAAGGTAAGGAGCAGGATTTTATACATTTGAGAAGTCTCAAAGCAATCAGAATCCATACAAACACTATAGCAAGTGCTCAGATACTTGCAGGTGATGTTTTTTAAAGAAAAAAAATCACACAAAATAAACTCTTGATAGAAAAGAGAATCCTCGATATAAAATGAACAGATACATCTCACATATAAACCTATATACAGCGATAGATCAATATGAGTGTTTCTTCTTTTTCCCAGGACCAACCTACTGATTGCCACTTTCAGAACAGAAATTGTTAAGCATTCACATGATGCTCCATCATGGACTCAATGTTAAATGTTAAATATGTTATCTCTAAAGAGCCTCAAACACTATCACTTTTGCGCAAGGAGAGAGGGCAAGTAGGAAGGAAACCCATCCATGACAACCATATTCAGATACTGAGCTACTACATACAGAGAATGGTGATTCTTCTCATTGTGTGTGTGCGCGCGCGCGCGTGTGCGCGCACGCGCTCGCAGAAGGGGCGATTTACAGCCTAAAACAGGTAACTCAAAAAAGTCAATTTACATTAGACCTTTAATCTTGGTTATCTGGATTAAGTATATTGCCATCGGTAGTCATCCACGTTAAAAGTATTACCATTGGTAGCATCTGTACCAAGGTTGGGGCAAACCAGCCTCTAAACTCAGCTCCACCACCTCTCTCCTCCAACAGTGAGGGCTCCCACCAACGCAGAAAAGGCCAATACTAGGGTACCCAACTAGTGACTGAGTAGTTGGCCACGTTTTCTATTGTCCACTTTTGTTCATCTCACCTGCTCTTCCGGCTGCCCTCCACTTAAAACACCCATTATTTTACTGAATGCTGTTTTAATTTGTTTTTTTATTTCATCAGTTCCATTTATCTTACTTTCAAGCAAATTCTGCTTTCCTCTCTCACTTTTTAATATAAACGACATTTTATCAATGCTCATCACTGAAGTAAATATGACCGATATCACTGAGTGGCTTTGAATTTATATCATCTTTTATGAAATAGTGAAGTTTTACAGTAGTTACCATGACCACGTGTGTGGGTGCTCTTTACAAAAGTACTTTCTCGGTGGATTGAGAAAAGCGAAATCACATTCCCTGAACATCAGGAAGACTGTACCAAAAATACACATTGTACAATAGAATGTGCTTATAAAGATATAGCCATTCTAAAAGATTATAGAAGTGGTCAACAAGAGAGATGAGGGACACACATAATTATAATACACATCTACCGGCAATAAACTCCAATGCTTACCTGACCTGAGCCAGTAATGGAGATCCACATAATTCATTTTACACCTTTTCCAAATATATCCAAACAACTGATAATCCACAACCAGTCTACCCAAGACTCTTCAGATATGGAATCACAGACGTTTTCTATCTTGGAAGAACAATGACTAAAATCTTAAATTTGAGGTCTTCTCCTTTCCCCACTCAACAGCCAAACTGGCCACTCCTTCCTTTCTCCCTCGGTAATCTGCATTTCATCTGCATTTGAATCCCAAGGCACGCAAGAGGAGGTGGGGGATGGGACTTTTAAGACAAAAGAATCCAAAGTCTTGCAACCACTGCTCCCCAAGCCAAAGGCAGTTTAGGTGGCTGTGAAAAGTCTTGCTTGAGTCCCTTCAGCAGTTTTGTATCCCAAAAGCATACTCTATCTTCACAACCTGCTCCAAAACTCAAATTTTAATTGTGGTTTTTATGGGGAAGGGACCTAAGTTTGTTTGTTTAAACACACTGAGAGTAAAAGGAAATCACTGTTCTTGTTATAGCATATCCATTCCATAAAAGTTGGTGGACTATCTATCCATCTCAATCAGTCAAGAAAGTAAGAACATTGCAAACCTGAGATGCAAAAAAGAGAAATAGAGAACCAGTCATTAGATGAATTCAGATGCCTGGGCACTTTTATGAACTTCGAGCCAACCAGTTCTGCCTTCCCAGAGAGCTTAAATTGGATACCAGCGCCCTTTTCTGGCCAACCAATAACATCTGATTCCTGGTTTCAGCCGCTGTTTCCTTTCTTGGCCAAATAGTCAATTTCCCCATTTTAACTGGCAGCCTCTCCCTGCCTCTCTCCATCCTGGTCCTGGGTATCATTTCTCTCTTTCATATGGAAGCCAGTAACCAGCTGCCACACTGCTGCTTCCCAGCCAAACACCATTTATTTAACTCTTTGCCTTAATGATGTCAATTCTGAGACTTCTTAACATTTCACCAGTTTCCTCTTGAGCTAGGTACCACCACTACCCAAGGGCAACTGACAATTAAGCATCTTTTTCTGTCTCATCTTTTTCTGTCTCTAGTTTTAGCATTTTTAGCTGTAGTTCCTTTTTTATTTACTTGATGGTGATTCTATGAAAGAATCCTTATACAATGTATCTGTTGTGTCTTCTTTCAATTGAAGTGCTTGATTAAGAGCAAGGAAGTTTTTACTGATAGCTTTAAACATCACCCCACCTCGGGAAAGAAAAAAGACTTGAAATCATAAAGAGCAAAGAGTCCAAGGCACTCCCATGACTTGGTTGATTTTATGCCAGTTACGGCAGTAGCTAACTTATTTTAGATCCTGGGGGGGGGGGGGGAAGAACCAGTAAGTATAACTTTTCCTTGAATTATTTTGATGATTAATTATATTTGGCTTTAACCAAGACCATCCTCAGTAACCTCCTTATCCTCTGGTTTTGGAGAAAGAGTACATAACTAGGTAGGAGATGAGTGTGGACATTGTGGCTGGTAAGGAATATAGGAACAGCAGGTCTGCCCAAAATAGAGAAACCCAGAATTAGCTCAGGACCCAAGCAGGTGGGCACTGAATCTAAAGCAAAGTATAAATGAACTTGAAAGTAAAACCGGGGCCAAACAATATTGGAAAACACAAATAAAAAATATTATCTAATGTAGAAGTTCTCAAAGTGTGGTCCCCAGACCAGGGCAAGAGTATCACCATAGAATTTGTTGGCAGTATAAATACTTGGGGCTGGAGGTTTAGCTCAGTAGCAAAGTACTTGCCTTGTATGCACAAGGCCAAAGTTTCAAGCTCCAGGTCTGCAGTGGATGGGAGATGTGAATTCTTCACCCTACCACCTTTTGGAGCCTGCCAATCTGTTTAACAAATCCCCCAGGAGATTTTAATAAAAACTAACATTTGGAAAGACTGGTTTAGAGCAATACATTCATCAAGCTAAAAGGTTTCAAATCATGAGTAGATCGTTAGATCACTTTAGTAGATCTTGACTAACAGTTTTAAAATGAGACAGAAGGGAATGGATAGAATGGAATCAATGTAGGGAAAGTATCATAGTACATTCAACAAGTCACTTAGGGTACCTATTGTGTCATGAAATTCAATTTCCATTGTACTTATGCATGTTCATACATGTATATATGTGCATATACACACACATGTATTCTTTTGTGACTAGATCATAATGTATTTCTTACATTTTGAGTTAAGTCAAAAAATTTTGAAAGCTAATGTTTGGAAAGATGGATAACAAGCCCCTTGAAAAGTTGGATTGTTAATATTGTATGAATGGTATTACCTAAGAGCTCTGAAACCATTTTCTTCAATGGTGTAATGATCCCTTTTTTTTTTTTCTGTAGTATACATTATTTCTCCATAAATACTACAAAGGTGTTCAGACCAGGTTCCTTGCTGAATTATCACGTATCCTAGAGTGGTATATTTTAAACTAATGAACATTTATAGTATGTGGTGTATTTTAAACTAATGAACATTTATAGTATGTATTTTAGTCCTTTTCTCTCCAAAGAATGTGGAAGACTGAATAAAATGAATGAAGTTTAATTTGGTCAGCAACAGCATTAAAAAAACACACACACACACACACACACACACACACACACACACACAAACAAAAAGCCTTTACCCTGTGCTGGGAACTGTTCTAAACACTTTATAAATATTAAGCTCTTTAATTCAACAAGCACCTAATAAAATTATAGCTAACATTTACAAAGACTCCTAAGTAAGCACATTTGTCCACAAAAGCACCCTTTGGAATAAGCACCATAACTGACTTTATTCCCAGAAGTTGGGGAAACAAAAATTGATGCTCAGGTCTAGGTAACTCTAGTGCCTGGGTTTTTTCATCACCAAGTTAGAGTCATTCATTCATTCAATGAATATTTACTGGCCACTTGTGTTCCAGGCCTCTTACTAATCAATATATATATATACAATCATCCCTGCTCCCAGACAGCTCACAATCTACTGGAATAGATAGACATTAAGTTGTCAGGGGAAAAAACATTCTTAATTACTAATCAAGGAAAATGGCAAGAAGCTGTGAGCCTGGACCACTTAAGGCCGACTCTGTCCTGCTGCTTTCCAAAGGACAGTGCCCATCACCCTATGAGCACAGGGGACCTGCAGGGGAACCAGCAAAGCAGGATCACTGAAAAAGTATTTTCAAATAAATTAATAGCTTAAAAAATCTTAAGCAGACATCATGAGAGAAATCAACATTTTTTTTTCCTTCTGCATGATTGCTTTTCAGTTAGCATGCTTAAAAAGTGAAATACTTGACTTTCAAAAAGGCATAAAGAAGTGCCAGACATGGTGGCGCGACATGGTGGCGCGACATGGTGGCGCACGCCTGTGATCCCAGTGGCTCAGGAAGCTGAAGCAGGAGGATTGTGAGTTCAAAGTCAGCCTCAGCAAAAGTGAGGTGCTAAGCAACTCAGTGAGACCATGTCTCTAAATAAAATAAAAATTGGGCTGGGAGTTGACTCAGTGGCCAAATGCCCCTAAGATCGATCCCCGATATTAAAAAAAAAAAAGTATAAAGAATAATACAAAGAGGCCTGTGGACCTAATTCTTAGTTTAAGAGGAATGATAATCCTGTGTTCCTGCCAATACTTTGGCAGACTTTTCAATAACTCTTGGGAAGTATAAAGTATACCATACTGTGTTCAGTATGGGGGCATATTGAATTGTTGATGTTTTCTCATAAATGTTTTCTTATTTTAGATTTAGATTTACAGAAAAAAATTAAAGGTAGTGCAGAGAGTTCCCATATACTCCACACCCAAATTCCACTTATGATTAATATGTTACGTTGGTTTGTTTCATTTGTCACAATTAATGAACTAATATTGATATTTTATTATTATTATTATCCCCCCCCCCCCCAGTGTCTGGGATTGAACCCAGGCTCTGGTGCATACCAAGCACAGGTTTCCACCACCAAGTTACACCCTGTGCCCAACACATTAACTAAAGTCCAAACTTTATTCAAACAACCTTAGTTTTCACCTAATTTTCTCTTTGTATACCAGGGTTCCATTCAGGATGTCACATTGCAGGTGGTTCCCCTGCCTCCATAAGCTAATCTTGGCCGAGACAATTTCTCAGACTTTCCTTCTGTTTAATGACCTTGACAGTTTGGGAGATATTGGTCAGTTATTTTGCAGAGTGCTTACAGAATCTCTTTAGCTGGAATTTGTCCAATATCAGCTCTTGATTAGACTGGGGTTTAGTGTTTTGGTAAGGAAGACCACAGAGGTTCAGTGCCAGGCTCACATCCCATCAAGGGCACATAGCAGCCAACATTACTTATCACTGTTGACCTTGACCTTGATCACCTGGATGCAGCAGAGCCTGTTAGTCCCACACATCCCTGGGCCCCCTTTTCCATACTGTGCTCTTAGCATCAGAGTCAGAGTCCACACTTAAGCAATGAGGACCCACATTCCTCTCGGGCAGAACATCTACAAAAGAATTTGGAATTCTTTTGCATAAGAAATTTGTCTCTTCTCCCCCACTTATTAGTTGATTAATCATTTATATCAGTATAGACTCATGAACATTTATTTATATTTTGGATTATAATTCATACTACTTTATTTTCTTGTTCAAATTGTTCCAGCTCTGGCCATTGGGGGGGGGAGGGGTTACTGGGGATTGAACTCAGGTTCATTTGACCCCTGAGCCACATCTCTAGCCCTATTTTGTATTTTATTTAGAGACAGGGTCTCACTGAGTTGCTTAGTGCCTCACTGTTGCTGAGGCTGGCTTTGAACTTGTAATCCTCCTGCTTCAGCCTCCCAAACTGCTGGGATTAGAGGCCTGTGTCAGGGCGCCTGGTGGGAGATCTTTTAATTGGCTCCTTTGACTTACACCCATCCTTATGGGGTGTATATTTTGAGCATTTCCTCTCTTTCTGGCACCATAAGACACTCCAGGCTCATCTTGTGTATTTTCGGCTCTAGTCCTAGAATCAGCCACTTCTGCAAGGAGCCCTGGTTTCTTTCATGAAAAAAGCAATATTATGCTAGAAAGCAGTATCTGTGTGCCAGGTGTGTTCTTTGCTACTGGAGATTGTTTTTACTTTTAGATTAGGACATATCTAAATTAGTGACCTGAAATCTGAAGGACAAACTTGAACAAGAGGGCAGTGGAAAGGGTCCCAGATGGAACTGGTGCAAAGACCTTGATGTAGAAGGAGCAGACACCTCTGAGAACCAGAAAGAACCGAAATGCAGAGAACAGGAAGAGAGACAAAGGTGGGGGTGAAAAGGCAGATGAGTCTGGTAGGTTATGACAATGTCCTGGGTCTTGTGAACAATAATCTGCTCTGCTGGGGAGGGGGGTGTTGTTGTTGTTTTTGTACCAGGGATTGAACCCAGGGGTGTTTAACCACTGAGTCACATCCCCAGCCCTTTTCTATTTTTTGGGACAGGTTCTCACTAAGTTACCTAGGGCCTCACTAAGGTGCTGAGGCTGGCTTTGAACTTGTAATACTCCTGCCTTAGCCTCCTGAGCTGCTGGGAATATAGACATGCACCACTCTGATCTGATCTGTGTTTTTAAAAAGCTTGGCTCTATGAAGAACTGGTTATAGGGTGGAGCAGTTAGGGAATTATTGCATTAAATTGGATGCTTTGTGATTTTTTTTGTTTTTCTTGTTGTTCTTGCTTTTTTGTTTGTGGTACTGGGGCTTGAACCCAGAGACACTCCACCACTGAGCCTCTACCACTGAGCTACATCCCCAGCCCTTTTTTTAAAAAATATGTTTATTTTTTAGTTGTCATTGGATGCAATACCTTTATTTTATTTTTATGTGGTGCTGAGGATCAAACCCAAGGCCTCCATGTGCTAGGCAAGCACTCTACAGCTGAGCCACAACCCCAGCCCCATCCCCAGCCCTGTTTTATTTTTTATTTTGATATAGGGTCTCCCTAAATTTTCCAGGCTGGCCTCAAACTTGTGTTCCTCCTGCCTTGGCCTCCTGAGTTGCTGGAATTACAGGCATGTGCCACCTTGCCTGGCTGCTTGTTGGTTTTAGATATGAATTTATTTCAAAATAAAAATGTGGTGATCTTAGTTAGCTGATGCCAAGTGCGTACTCCAAAAGCCATTAGGTGACAGGCACCCAGTTTAGGCTTTCCAATGTAAAACTGAATGAAAGTAGCAATAATGGATATCTTCTCCTAGGGTTTATTACAAAGGGAAAGCTTTTGCCATTAGAAATAATATTTGCTGAAGGAATTTTTGCTGCATCTTTAATCAAATAAGGCAGTCCCTTTCCAATCTTAGTTTTCCAGAAATCTTTTTCAATTAAATTATGAATGGATAGCAGATTTTGTCATCTGGTTTTATTTCTTCATTTTGTAAATGTGTTGACTTATATTCTTTTTTTTAAAACCCAAGGCACTAATTTTAATCTTAAGCCAATTTTCTTTTTTATGGAATATACTAAATAAGGTTTTGGTGCATTATACTTTTTATAAATTGCTGGATTTGGTGTGCCAATAATGTGTTTAGGATCTTGAATGTATATTCATGAGGAAGGTTGACCCAAAATTTTCCTTTCTTATGTCTTTGTTAGTTTTTTTTCTTTCTTTTCTCTCCCTCTCTTATTCTTTATTTTTTTAAATATTTTTTTTAGATATAGGTGGACACAATATCTTTATTTTATTTTTATCTGGTGCTGAGGATCTAACCCAGTGCCTCAAGCATGCTAGGCTACAACCCCTCTAGCCATAACCCTAGTCCCTCTCATTCTTTTCTTTTGGTATCGGTGATTGAACCCAGGGGCAATTTACCACTGAGCCACATCCCCAGCCCTTTTTATTTTATATTTTGAGACAGGGTCTCACTAAATTATTAAGGCTGGCCTTGAACTTGCCATCCTCCTGTCTCAGCCTCCTAAGTGGTGGGTATTCCAGGCAGGCACCACCACATCAGGCCCCTGTTAGATTTAGATATCAAAGTTACACAAATCTCATTAAAGAAGTTGTCATGTATTTCCTCTTTTCCAGTTTTTAGTTTATCTATGAATGCTTTATTTCTTCCTTTAGTATTTTATGCATTTGCTTGTAAAATCATCCAATAAGGGAACATTCTTGTTAGAAGGTTTTAGATTAAAGATTCAGTGCTTTAAGAAAGGAATACTCAGGTTTTCTATTTCTTCCTGTGTCAATTTGTCCATTTCATCTATTTTCAAGTTTAATGATATAACATTTTTTATAAAATTTTAATACTTGTAGGATCAATAGTCTTGTCCCATTTTTGATTCTTGAGAGTATGTATGAGTTTTCTCATTTTTTTCTTTATCAGCTTTTCCAGGGGTGTATTAATTTACTAGTCTTTTGAAAATGCCCACTTTGGACTTTTTTGATTCTCTGCTTTGTGAAGTCTATTCTATGTTGGTATACTCCTACTAATATTAATTCCTTTTTCCTTGGGTCTTATTGTTCTTTTTCTAATTTTTAAGACAATTTTATTCACAGATCTTCAATTTTTCTACTTTCCAAATGTATGGATTTAAATTTACAAATTCTTCTTCATCTCACAAGACTTAATATTTTATGTTTTATTATCATTTACTTCAAAGTATGCTCTTTGTGGCTTCTACTAGACTATAGGTTGTTAAAAGTATATTTCTTGATTTTAAATTACAAGGATTTTTTTTAGTTTTTTTTTTTAACTTCTGGATTAATGATATTGTGATCAAAAACAATCTGTAGAATTTCAATCCTTTGAAATTTGTTGATTTCATACATGTCACAAATATGCTCAGGTTTTGTAAATATTCTGTGGTATTTCAAAGAGACTGTGTATTTTGCAGTTATTATGCTTAGTGTTCTCGCCTTACATACATTCAATTTTATTATTTATGTTGTTCAAATCTTTCAGTTAGTAGAATATGTATATGTGTGTGTGTGTGTGTATATATATATATATATATATTTTTTTTTTTTTGGTGGTGCCGGGAATAGAACCCAGGGCCTCATACATGTTAGGCAAGCACTCTACCCCAGCCCTAGGATAGGCATAGTAAAAATCTCCCATTATGATGGTGAATTTGCATATAACTTGGTTTGTTTAATTTTTGCTTTATATATTTTTAGGCTATGTTATTTGGCACATGCAGGTTTAAAACTGTTTATTTCCCTGGTAAACAAAACATTATCATCATAAAGACAACAATAATGCTTTTGACTTTAAATCTACTTTGTTGATATTAAGATATCAAATTTCTTTGGATTCATGTTTTTATGACAGAAAAGTCTTTTTCCCTCTTTGTATTTTTAACATTTCTGGATCCTCATATTTCCATGTGTCTCTTAAAAAAATAGCAATTTCATTTTTTAAATTCACTCTGACAATTTTTGTCATTTCATTTGAGCATTTAATGTATTTATATTAAAGGTACTTATTGATATGTGCAGTTTTGATTCTTCCATGTTATTCAGTATTTTCTTTCTTGTTTTTTTTTGGGGGGGGGGTAGTGGTACTGGGGATTGAACTCAGGTGCACTTGACCACTGAGCCACATCCTCAGCGCTATTTTGTATTTCATTGAGAAACAGGGTCTCACTGAGTTGCTAAATGCTTCATCATTGCTGAGGCTGGCTTTGAATTCATGACCCTCCTGTCTCAGCCTCCTGAGCTGCTGGGATTACAGGTGTGCACCACCGCGCCCAGCTACTGAGCATTTTCTATTTATCCTACCTGTTCTTTTTTTTCTTCAATTATTGATTGAGAATTTTTGGAAAAAAATGACTATTTTTTCCCCATTATTACCTTGAAAGTCACTTGTTCCTTTACAATATACAATGGTGCCCTTTACCTTTTACTGTCAGATCAATACTTCTGTCATTTCCTGAATAACATGAGAACCTTGCACTGCTTCCCAGCAAAAGCCAGGCGCTAAACAACTCAGTGAGACCCTGTCTCTACATAAAATACAAAATAGGGCTGGGGATGTGGCTCAGTGGTGGAGTGCCCCCTGAATTCAATCCCCATACTCAAAAAACAAAACAAAACAAAACAGACACTCTGCTGTCATGTATGTCTAAAAAGAAGAAGAATGGGGAAAAATAGAAAAAAAAAATAATAAATGGGACCAAAGTCTTGAGCTGGGGTGATGGCGTCTGTAATCCTAGCTACTCAGGAGTTTGAGGCAGGAGGATCACTAGTTAGAGGTCAGCCTGGGCAACTTAGTGAGACTCTGTCTCAAAATAAATAAATAAATAAAAAGGAATGGGGATGTAGCTCAGTGCTCAAAGCCCTGGGTTCAATTCCCAGTATCCCCCAAAAGGGGGAGGGGCAAAGTCATAGATAGAATACAAGCTGTTTATTTGCTAATTAAGAGGAGGTGGTCTCTGGACCCTCAAATAACACCACAGGAGGCGTTCCCTTTGACAATCATGGGGAAAGTGCCTTTATACCAGATATGTATGCAACAGAGCCCCTGTGGTACTCTATATTCCTTGGAAATACAGCTTTGAAAGGATCTATTTAAAGATCTATTTAACTTAACTGTAACTGGGAGTGCTCAATCTGGGCCTTCATCTGCCCCTAAGAGTTTGTCTTAAATTAGCTCTCAGGTTGTGGAAATAGTTTTTAGGAAATGCATGAAATGGTTGAGAGCAAACGTTAATTTTGCCACAGTTACTCTGAACATTTCTATCAAGGAGAGTTTTTGCTTATTTCAATCACATGGTAGGAAGCACCGTCAGAGGAACCCAGTTCCATATCAAGTTGCATTGAATGATAACACTTGAATAGAATGGAGAACATGTTCAATTTCCATATCAAAGAATGAGGCAAGGGCAGTAGACTTTAGTTTTTCTGGGGTGGGATGGGCCTAGAAGTTGGGTTGGTTGGGAGAAAATTCTAGAAAAAAACTTGAGGTGAAGCCCCACTGATGTATCTGGTTTTTTTTTTTTCTTTCTTTTTCTGAAAGTTAAGATGTATCTTTGACAGTTCCACCTACTTTAAGCCCATATTTTCCCCTCTTTACCACAAATCTTTCAACCAAGTGTTTTTCTTTCTCATCAGGCTTCTTTTTGGTTCCTTTAGGTTAATCTCCTCATAGCTTAGGTCCAGATTTCTCCCTCTGAATAGCTCAATTTCACATCTACCTTCCTAGAGGCCAGAAATAGTCGGCCTCTCCCCCCCTCCCCACTCTGCTGAAGCTTCCTCTCCTCTCTCTGTTCCTTGCCAATGCCATGAATATTCCTCTAAGGGAGCAAACTTTTTCCTGACCAATCTATAAAGAACTGATGCCTTCAGCATTTAGCACCAAACCCGTCAACACTGCATAGTCCTTTGAAAGCAGCATAAACATTTATTTATTCTGGGGTATGGTTTCTACTTGGATCATCATTTTTTTTTTTTTTGTATTGCTGTGCTTTCTGTCTTTGTCCTTGTGTGTATGAGTGTGAATGCGTCACCACCCTGCTTTACAAAGAAAGGGCTCCAAAGGCAGACTTGCACAATATTTTGAACACGTGAGTTCCCAGAGTTCCCAGGACGCAGGAGTCCTGGGTGGTGAGGTCAAAATGCCATCCACTCTGGGCGGCATTCCTACCATAAATGTTTATGGAACATGACGCACAGGGCATGTTCTTTCTTGGGTATTAGAGGATGTGAGTGTATCCAGTCATAGGTCAGATCATGGTGACAAGAGATTGCTGACTGTCTAGCTTCAGCAGAAGCAGTGATAGATGGGCTTTTGGGAACAGGAGTAAGTAGAAGAGGAAAGTTATTGGGACAATTCTATAATTTCTAAAAATAAAGAGATGAATGGGCACTTTTAGCTTAAGCGCTAGAATCTGTAAAGTTAATGAAAAGCAAAACTCAGAACATCTTCCCTATCTCATCTGTGTGACTAAATAAATCAATATAATATTAGGTAGTCCTTAGGGCTGGGCGTGGTGACACACAGGCCGGTCATCCCAGCGACTGGGAAGGCTGAGGCAGGAGGATTGCAAGTTCAAAGCCAGCCTCAGCAATTTAGCCAGGTTGCAAGAAACTTAGCACAACCCCTCTCAAAATAAAACAGGACGGGATGTGACTCAGTGGTTAAACACCTCCAAGTTCAATCCCTGGTATGAAAAACAATAATAATGATGTTAGGTAGCCCTTAAAATTATGTTTATAAGTTTCGTTTTTATTCTTGGTGCTGGGAGTTGAACCCAGGGTCGATTAACCACTGAGCCCCATCCCCAGCCCTTTTATTTATTTATTTTTAAGACACGGTCTTGCTACATTGATAAGGCTGGCTTTGAACCCATGATCCTCTTTTGCAGAAGCATCTAGAATTGCAGCCGTGTGTCCTGGTGCCCAGCATAGGATTTTAGATAAAATCCTCAGCTACTTAACAAGAGCCTAAGCAACTTAGCAAGACCCTGTCTCAAAATAAAAAAAATAACAAGGACTGAGGATGTGGCTTAGTGGTTAAGTGCCCCTGGGTTCAATCCCTGGTTAAAAAAAAAAAAAAAAAAAGAAAAAAAGATGTATAGCTTTTAACCCAGTTCATTCCATGTAGTATCAAAGTCATTCTTCGGAAAGATTTCAGTAAGTTTATTATTAATGAACAAAATTTATAAAGTCTTTTCTTCAAATGTCATGTGGAAAATCAATTCTTTTTGTTTGTCGGAAAGACAGTTTTTTGGAAAGACACACTCAAGGAATGAGGTGAGGAGAGTTAATACACTTTGGGTCTGTATTAGTGAATTGTGTGACCTTGGACAAGTCAGTTTACTCTTAAGTTCAAAGCAGAGAGCTCAAACTGGATTAGGGTTTCCAAATCCTTGGAAAATAATATCAAGAATTCAGCCCAATTCTACTGAAATTTATGAAGTTAACATAATCCATCTTTAAATGTTTTTATTTTAAAAAATAATGCAATGAATACATTGCTGGTGGGACTGCAAATTGGTGCAGCCAATATGGAAAGCAGTATGGAGATTCTTTGGAAAACTGGGAGTGGAACCACCATTTGACCCAGCTATCCCACTTCTCATTTTATACCCAAAGGACTTAAAAACAGCATACTACAATGACACAGCCACATCAATGTTTATAGCAGCACAATTCACAATAGCTAAATTGTGGAACCAACCTAGGTGCCCTTCAGTAGATGAATGGATAAAGAAAATGTGGTATACATACACAATGGAATATTACTCAGCAATAAAAGACAATACAATAATGCCATTTGCATGTATGGAGTTGGAGAATATAATGCCAAGTGAAGTAAGGCAATCCCCCCAAAAAACAAACACTGAATGTTTTCTCTGATATAAGGATACTGATTCATAATGGATATGCGGGGGGTGAGCATGGGAGGAATAGATGAACTTTGGATAGGGCAAAGGGGAGGGAGGGAAAAGAAAGTTAGGAAAGATGGTGGAATGAAATGTACATCATTACTCTAAATACTTGCATAAAGACATGAATGGTGTGACTCTACTTTGTGTACAACCAGAGACATGAAAAATTGAGCCCTAGAGCTGGGGTTGTGGCTCAGTGGTAGAGCACTTGCCTAGTATGTGTGAGGTACTGGGTTTGATTCTCAGAACTGCATATAAATAAAGGTCCATTAACAACTAAGAAAACTTTTAAAAATTGTGCTCTATATGTGTAATATGAATTGAAATGCATTATGCTGTCCTATATAACAAATTAGAATAAATAAAATAATGGGCTGGGATTATGGCTCAGCGGTAGAGCACTCGCCTAGCACCGGCAGGACCTGGGGTTCCATCCTCAGCACCACATAAAAATAAAGGCATTGTGTTGTGTCCATCTAACCTAAAAAAAATAAATAAATATTTTTTAAAAAGAATAAATAAAATAAAAATAATGCAATGATTCTTTTTAATTTAATTTCAATGTTTTACTTTATTTTTATTGGTACTGGGATTTGAACCAAGGGATGCTTAACCACTGAGCCACGTCCCCAGCCCTTTTTATTTTTTATTTTGAGACAGGATCTCACTAAGTTGCTTTAGGGCCTTGCTAAATTGCTGAGGCCGGCTTTGAACTTGTGATCCTCCTGCCTCAGCCTCCTGAGCTGCTGGGATTACAGGCGAGAGCCACCATGCCCCAGCTTTATTTTTTGAGACAGGCTGTAAATCACCAAAGCTTATGATCCCTCTGCCTCAATATCACTACAACTGATTTTAAAAACAAGAAAGCTTACAAAATATAAGCAATCAAAGAGATAAATATATCAGCAAAAGAGAAAGGGTAAGAAAATTAAAGCCAAGGATAAGATCACTATAGAATAATATAATCCATTTTCTAAATAAATTTGGCTCTACATTTCCTAGTAGCCAGAGCAAAAGGAAAAGTACTCCTGGCATTATAGTCAGATCTGAAATGCCCGCTAAGGGCCCATGTGCTACAGGCTCAGTCCCCAGCATGGTACTATCGCAAGATGGTGGAAACCTTAAAAGGTGGGGGCCAGTGGGAGGTCCAAGGTCATTGAGGGCATGCCCTCGACGTCTATGGGACCCTGGACTTTTCCTGTTTCCTTTCTACTTTCTGGTCATCATGAGATGAGCAGCTTTGATCCACTACACAGTCTTGCCACAGTGTGTTGCCCCAGGCTCAAAGCAGAGGGGCCAAATGACCAGGGGCTGAAACCTCTGAAACCAGGAACCAAAGTAAATCTTTCCTCTTTTTCTTTTCCTTTTTTTTTTTTTTTTTTTTTGTGTGTGTGTGTGTGTGGTGCTGGGGATCAAACCCAGGCCTTGTGCATGGGAGGCAAGCACTCTACCAACTGAGCTATATCCCCAGCCCCAGTCTTTCCTCTTTTAAGCTGATTATCTCAGGTATTTTATTATAGTAAAGGAACAGTACAGTATAGTAAAGCTAACATACTCATACCTATTATTCATTATGTATTATATATACTTTTTTTTTTTTTTTTTTTTTTTTTTTGGCCAGTTGCAGTGACTCAGCAACTTAGGGAGGCACTTCCCAACTCAGCATGACCCTGACTCTAAATAAAATATTAAAAAGGGCTGGGGATGTGGCTCAGTGGTTAAGCACTCCAGGGTACTTAACCACTCTTGGTACCAAAAAAAAAAAAAAATGTGTGTGTGTGTGTGTGTGTGTGTGTGTGTGTGTGTGTGTGTGTGTTTCTGCGGGGGGGAGGGAGGGACTGGGGATTGCACCATTTACTGGGGATTGAAGCCAGGATGCTTTACCACTGAGTTATATCCCTAGTTCTTTTGATTTTTCATTTTGAGACAGGGCCTCACCCAATTGCTAAGGGTGACCTTGAACTTGCAGTCTTTTTGTTCCAGCCTCCTGGGTTGTTGGGATTATAGGTGTGAGCCACCTCACCCAGCAAGATCAAGGGGTTCAGTGAAGCCAAAGTTTTCCTGCATCTGTTCCCAGGGAAATATCTCCTGTGGGTCCTTCTGAACAGGAGTCTGGCACTCTCAGATTGGGCTATCAGTAAAATCCCTGAGTTAAATGTAAGAAGGCACATCTTAGTGTTGACTGGGTAGCACCCCTTCACATAAGCACAACTCAGTCAAATCAGTTCTACAAGGAGGCAAACATCCGTGATCTGCATACACACGGCTCTGATGATCAGACTTGATCCAAAGGTAAATTTTAAGATATCCAGCAGGATGGAGAATTCTCATACCCTTCCACAAACATCATTTCTCAAAAATTAGAATTTTGCTAAGGAGTCGTAGAACAAAGAGCTCAAGGTTGTATTTTGTAATGAGAGCCCAGAATACAGTTATTCTGTGTTATCAGGGAGGGTACACACTTCGATTACCAATGGCCTAAGGGAAAAGGGAAAGCTTTTCTTAGAAAGTTACTGTTATAGTTTGGAAAAGTGCCCTGTTAAGGACCTCATGTTGAAGGCTTTGTCACCAGCCCGTGGTGCTGTTGGGAGGTGGTGGAACCTGTAGGGGGTGGGGCCTAGTGGGAGGTCTTTAGGTCATTGGGGGTGTGCCCTTGAAGTGAATACTGGGATCCACTCCTTGCCTCTCTCTTTTGCTTCCTGGTCAGAGGCAAGCAGCTTCCCCCATCAAGCACTCCCTTCACAAAGTACTGTACTGCCTCAGGGCCCAAAGCAACAGAGCCAGCTAAGCAACTATGGATTGAAATCTCTGAAACCATGAACCCAAATAAACCTTTTATCTTTTTAAGTTGATTATTTCAGCTATTTTGTCACAGTGATGGGCAGGCTGACTAACACATTTTATAGGCAATTATTAAAAAAGGAAGATCATCTTTAAAATCTCTTTGAGAGCTATTTCATAATTTTCACTATAAAATACCTTGTTTATCTGGCCTTTCAGCATAAGGGATTGAATTATTTTAGCATTTACTATCCTTTTTGGAATATGAAATCCTAGGAGGCAGGGTAATTGTTTATGTTAGAAGAGCCCCAGTAGGAAGCTTAGTCAATATTATTCTGATCTCAGTGCAGACTCTACACTTAAATTTTCCCAGAAGTAATGATAAAAGCCTGTTAAAGCACAAGTTCAGAAATGTAAATTTTTAAAGTTGTCATGCCAGCAGGCAAAAGAGTCTATGACTGAATGACAGCTTTAAAAAGCTGTAAAAGACCTTTATTGGAAGGCACTCACAACCTGGCCCCACCCCCACCACCCTTCACAGCTTTTGTCTTGAGAAAGAAGGAAATGGCCCACCACAAAGGTGCCCTTCCCATCTTGGTGACCGGCCGGGGGCCATTGTGGAGTTCCCAGGAGCACCTACCCAGAATGTGCTGTGAATATTCACACAGGCAAGAGCCGGTGAGGAAGAGCCACCCGCCCTGTGCTAATTGCCCCAGAGTTCTTATTGTTGCTTCACTCTACCAAATCCTCCTCGGGTCACCCATCACGTGCAGCAACACATGTTGGAGATTGAGAAGCTATTTAATGGCTACACAAATAAAGAGGCCATGCAGATCAGCATGCAGCTGTGGCCTTGCCTGGTGTCACCACATTCATGCTGGGCCCAGAGCCAGCAAAACAGGCACAGGAAAAGATGGGCAAGGTACCCTCATGGCGTGTGAGTATTCCTTCAGCTGGATTCCTTCAGGAAAAAAAACCTTTTGTGAAATATTTACAGTCAACTAAAAGTGAAGATTTCCTGGAATACTTGGCATTTCCAAGTATGGTTTCTGCTTCTATCATTCTTTGTTTCTCCCTCTGGAAGTTTTTTTTTTTTAATACTTTTATTAGTTGTTGATAAAAATTATTTATTTACTTATTTATTTATTTATATGTGGTGCTGAGATTCGAACCCAGTGCCTCACACATGCTAGGCAGGCGGCTCTGCAACTGAGTCCCATCCCAGCCCCACCCATCTGGGAGTTTTAAAAAGAAAGTTAGTGGAATGAAGTTAAAGTGGATCTGGTCCAGGATGGAGCAGCTTACTGTGGGAATTTGTCTTCCACTGTTACCCCTGTGCAGAATGCATTTGTGGGAATGTACAGTGTCCGTCTCATTTTGACCGTTTTCTTTTGTAGACAACATCCTCCTCATGGTCATTACTTGAGATCTATACAATTAAATGGATTCATAAAGCATAAAGAAGCACAATTTGAATCTATTTTATAAAAGAGAAAGTATATTTAAATGTTTAAATAAAATTCACTCTTTTGGAAGAATTAATGTGCTATTTATTGGCCAGTGTATCTCAAATTTAATGTACCTACAAAACAACTAAAGGCCTCGTTCAAAGGCTGATTCTAACTCTGTGCATCTGGGGTGAGGCCTCAGTATCCACATTTCCAGCAGATCCTCAGGTGATGTGGGCTTTACTGGTCTATGGCGCACACTGAATAGCAAGGGTATGAACCTACCTTTTTCTTAGCAACATTCCTTTCATTAAAAAGTCAAAATTCTGGACTAGCTTCACTAGACTATTAAGAGAAATTTACTCAAAGATAAATATCTGGAATCTAAAAAGACATGCTTTTTTTTTTTAATCCCCATGAAATGCTCTTGTCCACAAACTTAAAGCATGTGCAGAATTTCCTTTTATTCTCTTGATAGCCTTTGTCATTTATGTATACTTTGTCTCCTCATTTTAATGCATCATATTTATTAATTAAAAAAGTTAAATCAGGCTGGAGTTGTGGCTCAGTGTTAGAGAGAGCTCAACTAGCATGCACTGGGTTTGATCCTCAGCACTGAGTAAAAATAAATATATTGTGTCCACCTACAACTAAAAAAAAATTTAAAAATTATTAAAAAATTAAATAGTAACAAGCCATGAGAAGTGTTGCAGCTGTGAGAACAGCATATGCAAAGGCCCAGAGGCTTCCTCAAGCAAATGGAACATTGACCCTTTCTTTGAACTCCCTTGTACTTATCTTGACTGTATGGCTCAGATGGTTCCTATTGTCTATGCATATTTACAATACCACTTTTTACTCTCAAACAAGACCCAGTTTAAAGGATAAATTGTAGAATCACCCTATTCTTAGCCCTGACTGTGTGGACAGCCATGTGGTATTTAACAGGCCATTTTCCTACATTGTTAATCATTTCTACTTGTGTCCGTGTCTCATGTTTCCAGTGAGATGATAACTTATTTGAGAATATCACTAGTCTCCTTCATTCATCAGGTCAACATTTACTGCGTACTCTTTAAAACAACCTGGGATCATTGCAGATGCAAGTTGGAATCAGATGCTTTGTAACACCAGAAAATACTTATGTCTGTTTAATTGACATCTGGGTAGTGATGACATCACTAATAGGATACATCCATCCACCCACCCATCCATCTATCCATCCATCCACGCACCCACCCCTTTCTCCATCCATCCGTCCATCCATCCATCCATCCATCCAAGCACCCACCCTTTTCTCTGTCCATCCACGCACCCACCCCTTTCTCCATCCATTCGTCCATTCATGCACCCACCCCTTTCTCCATCCATCCGTCCATCCATCCACTCACCCAATAACACTCTATTGAAGAGGAGGTGCCGGGCCCTGAGCTCAGTCCTAGAAGTACAACAGTGAAGGCACAGCGCTTCCTCCCAGGCTGACTGCTTAACTCCTGCACATAGAAATGTTTGTCAACTCAAAAGCAGGCTTTTCTTTTTTTAGTATCAGTGACAGTCATCTTTTTGGAAAAATGAGAGCACGAGATGAGTATCTATTGGAGGAACATGGTTCTAGAAATATAGAGACTGCGGATTTGGGCTCAGGCTCCATATGATCTGACAATGTGTCTGCAAGGGAGTAACTTCCATGCTCTGGCCCTTGAGGTCCTCACCTGTGAGGCAAAGGAGACAGAGACCTCAGAGATTCCTTGCAGTCCTGCGGTTCTCTTATAGGAGCTAAGCTGCCCCTGGGCTGGGGGTGCAGGTCAGTGGTGGGGACGTGCCTGGCGTGCACAGGGCCCTGGGTGCTACTCGCAGCACTGGGCGGGTGGGACGGGAGGGAGTGTTTCCTCTGATGGTGGCGAAGACTTCTAGGAAGAGACGAATTTCAGGAAAGCTTTGAGTAGTAGAGAGAATAAGATGGTAGAAGCCTTTAGGGAGGAGTAGTTTTGAATATTTTCCTTTCTGTCTTTCAGTTTCAGTTTTACAATATGCCAAGATTTTCCTTCTTTCTTATTTCTTTTACTAGAATTTACATTTCCTGTCTTTCCCCGTCTCTCCATCCGAACACGTCATCTTCTTGTCCCTCCTCCCGTTGCCGTTCATCCTCTTGCCTTCCGTCACTTCTCTGGCATCTCTCAAAGCCATCGTGCCCTGGTTAGGTCCCATTCCAGTTCTCACTACCCAATTCCGTTTCCCTTTCCGTCTCTCCAGAATTCTCCCCACTTAGCCCATGAGCCATTTGCCTCGTGGCCTGTGTTATTAATAAGTATTTCTTAGGCTTTTTCCCAGAAGGAAGACAGAGAGTAAGAATCTCGTGTCTCCTGCAGAACCTGCCTATGTGGCTCGGTGCCTTGGGAATCCCTCCGACGTGCCCAGGGTGGCATCCCTCTGTGCCGTCACTCATTCAGTCTCTCAGCTGAGAAACATCTGCACATCTGCCATCCCCACGCTCTGTGAATGGGATCTGTCGCTACAGATTCATTCACGAAGCCGTGTGTTCAGTGGATACTGATGGAGCGCCTGCTGCACACGGCACTGTGTTAAGGCCCAGGGACGGGGAGTGAGAAGATGGGTAAGATAGGACACTTCTCTTCTTGGAACTTACAGAATAGGAGGAAAGACATATTTGTCAACAAAAAGAATCACAACCCAGTCTGACAAATGCCACACTGCCCTGAGGACACAGCAAAGCAGTCCCTGATGATTCCTGAGGAGAGCTTCCCGGGGGTAGTGGCATTTGACTTTCACAGCACAGTGGTTTCTTCCTGGCCACCCACTGCCAGGTGGCTCTGACATTGGGGACTCTGCATGGGTCAGAAACAGACATATGTTCCAGTTCTGTTTTGTCCATGTCCAGCACCAAAGAAGCCATCACCTGAGTTGTCCACTTCTACAGATAAAGCAGTGTACTTCATGCTCCTAGATAAAAAGGTTGAGGACCTGCACAGTCCATGTATATCCATGCCTCCGAAGCAAAAAACCAGCGGTGGGGGATGTAGCTCAGTGGCAGAGGGTTTGCCTAGCATGCATGAAGCCCGGGGTTCAGCCCCCAGTACTGGAGTGGAAAAGACTTCTAAGTACAAAGCTAAGGACTCAATTTTTTAAAAAATATGTGGTTGAAGAAATGGGGCTTCTAGTGGCATGGGTGGAGGACTGAGGGGACATTAACCTCAGTGTTAACCACCAACCAAATATAAGTAAACAAATAGATTTCTGTGGATTCAAATCTAGTTGATTCTCTTCCATTAAAATCCAGAAAGCGCGCTACCGCTTGAGCCACATCCCCAGCCCCTAATTTTTATTTTTTAAATGCTGGGAAGGGACCCAGGTCCTTGAACATGCTGGGCAAGCTCCCTATGGCTGAGCTACATCCAGCCCTAGAGGAAGCCTTTCTACCCCCGGTTCCCACAGATGGGGGGTGACATGGTTTTCAGGGCATACACAGCTCCTGAGCTTGCCCACCCACCCCAGCGCCTGTTCTGTGAGTGCAGAGCTGGGCTTTGGGACGTCTGCAATCTAGGAGCAGAGCGCGCAGTGGATGCTCAGATGGAGGGAGGGAAGGAAGGACGAGAGGGCTTCAAATCCCATTTGGTCTGTTTGCTCATTTTCCTAAATGCAAACCTCTTCCTTTCCCCCTCCTTCCTGCTCATAAAGACTATAATATGTGGCTTGAAAATGCCAATTATGGATGTGGGGCTGCAGTGACTTTCCTTGTGATGAAATGAGACTGATTATGCAGATGACGGGTGATTGTATACTACTGAATAATTAACACAGCCAAGAGTCGTCCCTCCGAAGAAAACAAAGTAAAAAGTGGGGCACGGCGGTGTATGCCTGTAATCCCCGTGTCTCTTGAGGCTGAGGCAGGAGGATCACAAATTTGAGGCCAGCCTCAGCAACTTAGTGAGGCCCTAAGCAACATAGTAAGACCCTGTCTCAAAATTAAAAAAACAGGGGCTGGTGTTGTGGCTTAGTCGTAGAGTGCTCATCTGGCATGCGAGGGGCGCTGGGTTCGATCCTCAGCACCACATAAAAAATGAAGTAAAAATATTGTGTTCATCTACAACTAAAAGATAATTTTAAAAAATTCTCTCTCTTTCTCAATAAAAGGGGGGGGGTGCTGGGGATGTGGCTCAGTGGTTCACCCCTTTGTCAATCCCTGGTACAAAAAAAAATGGGGGAGTTGGGGCTGTGACACACAGTGGTAAAATGCCCCTGGGTTCAATCACCAGTTCCAACAAAACAAAATGAAACCAAAAACAACAACAAAACCCCCAAACCGCCCCAAATTTACCATCTGAACAAGGTACCACAATGTTCAAGAGATTAATTAGCTCGGGTCTCCAAGAGACCCGAATTCATGCCCGGATTCCACTATTTGTCATCACCTTGGGTAAATTATTTAACCTCTTTGAGCTTGGGTTTCCTTATCTGTAGCCTATAAAGCATTGAGTACATTGCTTGGAACATAGTTACTGGTCAGCCAGACACTGTGTCGCCCACCTGTAAGCCCAGCTGAGGCTGAGACAGGAGGATCTCAAATTTGAAGCCAGCCTTGGCAACTGCTATGATTTAGATATGAGGTGCTCCCAAAAACCTTACATGTGAGACAATGCAAGAATTTTGAGCAGGGAGATAATTAGATTAGGAGAGGTGTAAGCTAATCAGTGGATTAATCCACCGATATGGATTAACTGGGTGGTAACTATAGGCAGGTAGCGTGTGCCTGAAGGAAGTAGGTCATGGGGGAGTGCCTTTCCAGTTTATATTTTGTCCTTGGTCAGTGAGGCTCTCTCTCTGATTCCTGGTCTCCACATCCTGAGCTGCTTTCATCTGCCATGATGTTCTGTGCCCCAAGCGATGGAGTCAGTCAACCATGGACTGAACCTCTGAAATCATGAGCCCAAATAGACTTTTCCTCCTCTAAATTGTTCTTGTCAGGTATTTTGGTTGCAGCAATGAAAAGCTAATAACTAAAACATCAACTTAGTGAGACTGTCTCAAAACAAAAAGGGCTGGGGGTGAAACTCAGTGGCTGAGTGCTTACATAGCTTGTGCCAGGCTCTGGGTTCAATGCCCAGTTAGCGTTCTCCCAAAAGGGTTGGTTGTGCTGGGCGCTGCGGTGCAGGTCTGTAATCCCAGCAGCTGGGGAGGCTGAGGCAGGAGGATCGCAAGCTCAAAGCCAGCCTCAGCAACGGCAAGGCACTAAGCAACTCCGTGAGACTCTGTTTCTGAATAAAATACAAAATAGGGCTGGGGATTTGGCTCAGTGGTCGAGCACCCTGAGTTCAATCTCTGGTACTAAAAACAAACAAACAAGAAGAGTTGTGTGTAATAATCAATAGCAGTCAGATTTTGGATTTCTCATTGATTTCAACAAGTAACTCTCTCTCTGACTCTCTTAATTTTATAGTCAGATTCTGGACTGATGGACCTCAACTGATGGGCTTTCCCCCCATGTCCTTCTTCCCAATTCCCATCTGACCTTTGTCCCCCTCAGCAGTGAGTAAGCCCCCACCCCTCCATCACCAGCCTCTGCTCTATTTCTGGGTCAGGAATCAATCGACATTCTCATGAAATGTCTGGATCTCTCCTTATGAGAGACGTCATCTGAAATTCTGTTCCAGCTTGAGAAAAAGCTTATGAGCTCACAGGAAAAGAGATAGTTAGCACATTCACTCCTGGATGTTTTATCTGAATCCTAAACTCTCAGGTGCAGGTTATTGCTAGGAACTATTTTAATTAATAAACTGTTATGATTAATAGTGTGTGCAATAATTTGGATTGTCCTCGTCTTCCAAAGCGCATGTGTTAAATCTTGCTCCCTAGATTAATGCTATTGTTGGAAATTTTAAGAGGTGGGCCTAGTGGGGTTTTAGGTCACTGGGGGAGGGCTGATTGTGTTTTCTCCCTCTTTTTTTTTGCTTTCCTAGTCATAAGGTGACCAGATTTACTCCACCATACACTCCCTTCCACAGACCCAAAAGCAATGGCATCAACTAATCATAGACCAAAATCTCCAAAACTGTGAGTAAAAATAAACCTTTTCTCTTTGTAAGCTGATTATCTCAAGTATTTGTTATAGTAACAGTCAACTGACTAACACAATGTACTTCTTGTCATGTTGCACGGTTAACAAGTCTCAGCTGTGGGGTTTTTAGCACCTTGTTCTATGATCAAATCACTATTATTTTGCATTTTCCTGTTTTAAGCAACTAAACTGTATCCTTATCAATATGAAATTTGACACCTGGCAGTTGGGCAGTGTATGTAATAAAATCCAATTGTGTTAATGGCTTAGTAAAGAAGGTCAGGTATAGAGCAGAGATGGAGTGGATATTTTTGTTGTATAGTTTGTAACTTTGTTATGCTGTAGCAAAACATTTGATCAAATGATCACCTGATGTATTATGTCAAGCAAGTAATATGCAAACTGAGGGTGTAGCTAGGGCCAGAGATAGGAAATGCAAAAGTTTGTATTGATTTTCTTTCTTTCTTTCCTCCTCCTCCTCCTCCTCCTCCTCCCCCCTCCCTCCCTCCCCCTCTTCCCTTCTCCCTCCCTCCTCTCTCTCTCCTCTTCCTCCTCCTCCTTTTTTGGCACTAGGGATTAAACCCAGGGGTGCTCAACCACTGAGCAACATCCCCAGCCATTTTTATTTTTTATTGAGAGACAGGGTCTCACTAAGTTGCTCAGGGCCTTGCCAAGTTGCTGAGGCTGACCTCAAACTTGGTTATCCTCCTGATTCAGCCTCCTGAGCTACTGGGACTACAACTGTGCCCCACCAAGCCCAGCGTTGATTACTTCTTATAGCTTCTAGCTATGAACTGTAATAAAGATATGAACTTGAGCTGGAGCTATCCCACCCACCAGCAGAAGTGGAAGCAAAAAAAAAAAAAAGTGCATTGTAAGAGTCTCTGCCTGCAATCTAAATCCACCAGGAGTCCTGGAATTGGGGGCCTTGCAGGGGTGAAAAATCCAACTGCTCTTCCCCCAGAGGGAAGCAGTAGTAGAGTGACAGCAAGCCTATGGGCCTTGGCAGGACATAAGGATGTGGCCCCAGGCCCTTTCCAAGCATCTTCCTGGCAGTTGCCTCTGGACAATGGAATTGCAGTTTAAAGATGTGCCTTCCCACCCAAGGTTTTATCTCTGCCTTTCAAATAGTCTCAAAGGAGCTAGCATCACTTTGAGAGGGAAGGATGGGCAAAGCATAAAGAGACATAAATAAAAGATCAGAACCTTCAGGCTTACACAGTGTTTTTGGACACAATATTGGGCTGTAGTAACTCATGCTTGGAACCGACTGGAAGCAAATAGATTGGATGGCAGCTTACTTAGGTTTGGACAGAAACCCCGGGCTTGGCCTGCGAAAACGTCTGCTCATTCAGCTCTCAAATGCACCCTCCAAAGCAAGAAGTTGGCTACGGAAACCATATGGCATCAAAAGATGATCATAACTTCTGATGCACGGGGCTTGTCCGTTTCCCTCTGTAGAAGAACCTCCTAGAGGGCAGACAGACGTCACGTGGGACAATGGACAAGAGAGCTTCTCCAAGGCAGAGCTGCCAGAGGGACAGTCAAGGCTCACACGGACAGCAAGGGGGGAAGTCTTGGCCATTTCTATAGAGCAGGATTTGATCATCGACATGGACAAATTCCTGTGATGTTTATCTTTCTTCCTTTGTCTACTGTGAGTTTTAAAATTAATTATGTTAGAGATGGGGGCCTCACTGTGTTGCTCAGGCTGGCCTTGAACTCTGAGGACCATGTGATTCTTCTGCCTCAGTCTCGCAAGCAACTAGGAACCACAGACCACACCACCATGCCTGGCTGGGGGAGAGTTTTTATGGTGGTTATCTGGCTTCTGCTCCAGCAGTGATGTTGTATGTAGATGTTGGATAACTTGCTTTTTTGGTTTAAAAATGAGCAGAGCACAAGGAGATCCATCTGGACTCCATGGAGATGATCACGTTTCATCTAGGGATCCTTAAAGTCTAGGTCACCTGGACTTTAAGTGAGATTTAGTAACAGTATGAGACTTTGAGGAAAATGCATGGGTATGAACGAGAAGAGCATTCATGGGTATTTGGGGAGTCAAAGGAGCAGACCACAGTGGAAAATGCTAGATGCCTTCCAGAATCCACATTGCTCTTCTTTGATACAAAACCCCCAATTTTTAATAGGCATATTGCCACTCAGCTTAAAAAAAATAATCTATACAATTGGATCTTCTAACCTGCAGCTTCCATGGTTGCAGATTCAACCAACAGTGGATCAAAGATATTTTTAAAAATACTGCATCTGCAGTGAACCCGTGTAGACATTTTCATCATTATTCCCTAAATAATGCAGTGTTAACAACTATTTCCAAGGCACTTACATTATATTACGTATTATAAGTCAGCTAGAGATGATTTAAAGTCCACAGGGCGATGTGTGCAGGTGATCTGCAAATACTATGTCATTTTACAGAAGAGACATGAACATCCTGGAGATTTTGGTATCCACAGGGGTTCTGGGACCAATCTTATGTGAACACTGAGGGTCGACTTTTATTTCCCTGCCTCCTTTATCATTAGGTATGGCTAGGTAGGTAATTAAATTCTGGCCAATGAGCTAAAAGCAATTGTGTGGCAAGGAATTTTCTGGAAGACTTCTTAAAAAGGGAGAGGCATGTCCTTCTCCTTTCTCCATTCTTCTGACTTGAAGGTGGATGTTCTTGTGACATGTCAGCTGCTATCCTGGACAATAACAAGAGCCAAGCTACAGAGAATATAAGAAGCATCCTGGGGCTGCCAAACCTGGCCTGGGCTAACTCTAAATTTCAATTGACCGAGAGAGGCATCAAATTCAATTTTACTTAAGCCACTATATATGGGGCTTTGCTCATATGAAGCTGGATCATGATTGATACACTTTTCATGCATGATTTGGCCCATTGAACTTTAAGAATATGGAGCAATTGATTTAGGGGTGTGGATTTGAGATCTGAGTCCCTGGATCTGCTAAATGATTTCCTGGGAGGTTGAAAAGAAACAACCCATGTTGTGCTTCCTTTAGTTTTGGAAACAGACAGCGTTAGTCTGAATTAGATTGCGAACCTATACGTATTCAGATCTGGGAGGATTTTTCTCAACTGAAATGATTGGAGTATATGCTCCCTCCTGCAGATGACCCGGATAAGAGAACTGGAGGCTACAGTTTGGGCAGAAACATCTCTAATCCTCCACACTCTTGGATGTAGCCCAGTGTCTGGGTTAGAAAAGAGGAGTGGTTTCACTAATCCCCAGTTATTTAGAAAAAGGACTCATCCGAAAAGTAGTTAACTTTAGTATGTTATTTGCAATTCAAGGGATGTGTGTTTTTAATTTTCTGTGGGCTTACACTGGGATCCTCAACCTTTGCACTATTGACATTTCTTTCTCCCTCCCTCCATTTCTTACTTTCTTTTCTTTGCTTCCTTTATTATTTTTTCTTTTTGTTTTTTGGGCAGTGTTGGAGAGTAAACTGAGGGCCTTGCACATACTAGGCAAGTGCTGGCTCCCTGACCCCAGTCCTCCTGTTCTGTACCAGCTACGTCTCTGTGGTGGGGGCATTCGATGCATCACAGGTTGAAAGTAGATCCCCAAGCTCTAGGCTCTGCATTCTAGTAGCAACACCCTCCACATTGGTTGTAACAGCCAAAATGTCTTCAGACATTGCTATGTGTCCTTTGGGGGTGATACTTGTCCCCAACTAAGAACTGCTGGCTTACCATGAGGCTTAACATCAATTTCATGTGTTCTACCATACACATAGTCTGTTGCTCAAGCTGGTGAACTGGGTGGGGAGAAGCTACAGGCTGGGTATATAGTCAGGGCACAGGACCGAAGTACATTTCACTTACCTATACTTGGTAGATAACTTAAAAAATGGCTTCAATTAAGTAAGGCACTAGTAAAGGCCATGTATTCTCCTTAGTACTTCCTATTTACTTCTTTCCTCCTGCCAGAAAAGCTTTTTAAAAGTAGACAAAAGTATAATCACAACCCTCCTATGTATCTTTCCCAATTTCTTTCCCATTAGAAATCTGGTGTGTATCCAGGCCACATTATCATGTGTTTATATTACAGAGATTCTGTTTTTTGTCACCGTGACAAAATACTTGAGATAACCAGCTCAAAGGGAGAAAAGGTTTATTTTGGCTCATAGTTTCAGACCATGGTCTTTTGGCTCTGTTGCTGTGGGCCTTTGGCAACACAGAAGTACATCATGGTGGGGTGCAGGAGAGAGCTGCTCATCTCATGGAGGTGGGGGGAGAGAGAGAGAGAGAGAGAGAGAGAGAGAGAGAGAGAGAGAGAGAGAGAGAGAGAGAAAGGAGCCAAGGTTCCAGTATCCCCTTCAAGGGCACACTCCCAATGACCTAACTTCCTCCCGCTAGGCCCCACCTCCTGAGGTTCCACCACCTCCAATGGACGTCATGAGCTAAGAACCATGTCTTTATCACATGGGTCTTGGGAGACATTGAAGATGCAAACCATAAAGTACACGCATATGTAAAGAATATTTAGTGTTGCTTTAAGTATCTATAACTATTTGCACAAGTGATGTCATAACTGTATAAAACTTTCTGCAGCATTTTTTTAACTTAAAAATCGTATTTTTTATCATTCACCCTAGATGTTTCATGTGAGTCTGGCAACTTTGTTTTCATCGGCACATAGTATCCCACTGTATGAGGGTGCTGGAGTCCATCTGTCCATCCTTCTACAGAGAGAGGTTCACATTGATTTTAGTTCATCTCCACCCAAAAGCTACACTCCAGCAAAAGCCTTATCTGCCCCTTTGAGCACAGGTACTAGTGTCTCTTCAGATGAACTGTTGATGGGAGGTTGTGCCCATTTACTGAATCATGCTACACTATTTTCCAAAGTGGTTGAATCAATTTATACTCCCACTAGTGGAGCATATGAATCCCCTTTTCTGCACAATCTTCTTCAACGCTATTATTAGGATTTTACAATTTTTCTAAGCTTAGGGGAGTTTTTCAGTTCTTATGAAAGGGGAACTATTTGATAGGACTGAAATGGGGATCGATTTGCAGTTCCACATGTTCGGTGAAGCTATGCTTCTTTTCTTGCATTTGTTGACCTCTGTGTTTCTTCTGTCAATTATACCACCCCGTGAACAATAGAAATTGCTCATTTTCTATTAGATTTTCTTTTCTTTTAGATCAGGAAAAGGTGTTATTTGAGCTTTTTTTTTTTTTTTGACTCTACTTATTTAACTTGGTTTTCTTCAACAAACTTATTTAAAAGAATTTTAGTATGTGCCACATACTAAAATTCTTTGTTCTTTTAAAACAGGTTACAGACAGCTTCTTCCTGGCTTTGGGTTGTCTTTTTACTTTTTTCCAAAATGTCTTTTATTGTGCAGACTTTCCTACCTTTGATGCGGTTCAATTTATATATGTTTGTTTTTATCATTTGGCCTTTGGGGGACTTTTTAAAGAAATCTTTTCCTATTCCAAGGTCATAAAACCATTATCTTGCATTTCTAAAGATTTTAATGTTTTACTTCAGCGTTTATCTTCTGATCCATCTGGAGTGTTTTTGTGTATATGATGCAAGGTCAGGATGTGATTCATGTGTTATCTCTCAACCTCACAGCAAGTCTATGGGGTGCACACTGCTCCTGTTTCACAGACGGGAAAACCAAGACACAGACACATGACTGGCCCAACTTGCACTGTCAATAAAAGGCGGCAGGCCAGGACTTGGGTCCACGTTTGTCTGGTCTCAAAGCCCATGTTCCTTTCCACACAGCACAATGTTGGTTCCAGAAGGCCTGGTGCAAATGTGCATGATATTTTATTTTTCTAGAAACTTTCATGCATCTTTATCATAAGGGTCTGATCAATACCTTTAGGTGCAAGATGGAATGGAGAATCTGAAGTTTATTTGTTTGCATTCCAGGGTTGCAGAGGTTCAGGTCCAGTTTGGTGTAGGATTCTCCATGTGGGTTAAAGCACCAGTGCCAGTAACAAACCTGAGCCTAAAGTGGGTATAAAAGTGAGGTGGAAGTGGTATCTGCCATCACTGAATGCTGACATTTGATCTGTGTATTGGGCTTCACTCTCTTTCTCTTTCTCTTTTTTTTTTTTTTTTGTAGGGGGGGAACAGGCTGGCAGGTACTGAGGATTTAACCCAGGGATGTTCAACCCCTGAGCCACAACCTCAGCCCTTTTTATTTTTTATTTTGAGACAGGGTCTCATGAAGTTGCTTAGGGCCTCACCAAATTGCTGAGGCTGATCCTGAACTTGCAATCCTCTTGCCTTAGCCTCCTGTGTCACTGGGATTCTTGGTGTGTGCCACCAAGCCTGGCTTTCACTGTGTATCTCTTTTGCTGCTCAGTTTTTCTCTGGAGGTAGATATGGTAAAATTAGGTCAGAAAGAAAAGTAATGAATAGTCCCAAACAGTTATTTATACTATCTTATTTTTTTCCCCTCTCTGATTTATTAGATTGTTTCACAATATATGACTATTTGCTCTTTTTTTTGTAATTTTCATTGCAAATATTTCTTCATGCTTATTATTATTGTTATTGTTGTTGTTGTTATTATTATTATTTTGGTACCAAAGATTGAATATAGAGGGGCTTAATCACTGAGCCACATCTCCAGTGCTTTTTAATTTTTTTTTTTTTTTAATTTTGAGACAGGCTTTTGCTAAGTTGCTTAAGGTCTCACTAAATTGCTGGGGCTGTCCTTGAGTTTGTAATTCTCCTGCCTCAGCCTCATGAGCCACTGGGATTACAGATGTGTGCCGCCATGCCTGGCTCTCTTTGAGTTTTATCTGTGATATTGTTGTTTTGAACTATATTTTCATGTGTGTGTGTGTGTAATCAAATCTTTCAATTTCCCCATCATTTCTTCTATTACTTTTATACTCAGAGAATCCTTACTTGCCTCAGATAAGTTCAAGTCACATTAGTTTCCTTTAGAAAAACTTAAAAAGTTTTTTTCAAACTTCTTTTCCATCACATGAACAAGATATCTTTATTTATTTTTTTTAAAAATTTATTTATTTTAGTAGGTCACAACATCTTTATTTTATTTATTTATTTTTATATTTACAAATATTTATTTATATTTATAAATATTTATTTATTTTTATGTGATACTGAGGATGGAACCCAGGGCCTCACACGTGCTAGGCGAGTGCTCTCTTAATCTTCGAGTTGCCTGTCTCAAAGCTGAGGACTTCGGGCTGTAACTTCGCTCCACTCCTAAAGGAGTTGCTAGGTGACCTGCAAACCTCACCAACAGGCCACCAAACCGGCCCTGCAGCCACCTCCTCTCCACCCCCGCTGACCTACATAAGGATGTGGGAGATCCCTGGAGGAGGCAGCTTGCAGTCTGGGGCTTCCTCATCTGTCCCCAGGAGTCTGTGGATAGATTTCAGAGGTCCAAGATCAAGGGTAGAAAAAACATTCCATCCTTATTTTCTGTATTCTGTAGTTGAAGTTTAGTATATCCTTGGATTATGAATGTAGCCAACAAGGTACAGTAGAATTAGCAACATTGGTAACTCTGTCACCGGTAGAAACCACAAGTTTTTCCACATCCTATGCAGTCATTGTGGATATCTCGAAATGTCCCTTAGATTCATCCCTACTTAGAAATTACTGCTAGAACTTATTGATAAAGTATTAATAAAGCAGTATTTAAGCAAAAATAAGCGAGACACAGAAGGAAAAATACCACATGATACCACGTAAATGAGGAAACTAAAATAGTCAAACACGTAGGAGTAGAGGGTAGAACCGTGGTTGCCAGGACTGGGGAGGAGGAAGCAGGAGGTACTGACCAAAAAGCACAACGTTTTGCTTATGCAAGATGAATAAGTCCTAGAGACCTACTGTGCAGCATAATGCCCATGGTTAACAATCTTCTGTGACATTCTTAAAAATTTGTTAAGAGGGTAGTAGCTCTTATGTTACATACTCTCAGAATGAATGAATGGATGGATGAATAGGGCAGGAGGAAACTTTTGAAGCTGATGGACATATTTGGAGATTATTTGGGGTTTAAATTGTGGTGATGGTTTCACGAATATGCACTTGTCTCCAAACTCCTTAGTTTGTATATAGTAAATACATACAGCTTTTTTGTGTGCCAATCACATCTCAATAAAGTGATTCTTTTTAAAAAGAAGGATTGTTATTAGAGCATCAATTTTAAAGTGATTTTGACAACTGCATTTCAGTAACATGGGTTTCTTTTGTAATTCTGTATATTTTATCTTATGTACTTAAAAGCACTATTTGGAGAAGGAGGCCCATGAGATTTTGCCAAAGGAACAGAGCACAGGAAGGATCTAGTGGGGCAGTGTGTAATGTGGGGGGCTTTCCCTACTGGCCCTTAAGCCAAATAAGGGGTTCTAAGGTCGCCACTAGGAACGGTCCCAACATAATGATTCGACTTACTTTTTTTTCCTTTAAATTTATGATTGGGTGAACGTGATGCACATTCAGTAGCAACTGTACCTGCAAAGTTTGAACTTAGGTCTTTTCCAGGATCGTCCAGTCCTCTGCCTCAGTGCCGGGCAGTGCCAACAGCCACGGCTCCCAGTCACCCCCCATGATCCCGCGTGGAGCAGCAGACACTCCACTGTGGTCAGGGTTGCTCATCGGGGGTGTTGGAAGGTTGGGTGAGTTCAATGCATTTTCCATTTATGATGGGTTTATGGGGCGGGTGGGGGAGCATCACCTCCTCCTAAGTCATTTGAGAAGCATCTAGAGTACAAAGCCAGCCCTCCCTACAGACAGGGAGGCGGTGGACTTCTTCCCTTGCTGGCAGCTTACCAAGACGCAGGGGCCCTGGAGTCCCACCCTGTCTCCACCACGACACAGAGCAATTGGGAAAATGCTCAAGACGGATGGATCTGCACCGCCCCCCTCAGAGTTTAGGGGCCTGTGCGAACCTAAAAATTGATCCCTACTTTCTCTTTTCCGTCTAGAGAATTTGGAATGCCATGTCTTGCTGCAGCAGCCCACCCCAGGAGCGGGTAGCTCCCATTCTCCCCTTCCAGAGCGTCCAGGATGGGAGACCGAGCTGTGGGCCCCATAAATGTAGCAGAGGTGGCTGGATGGCTGGTGCAGAGCCCCCTTCCCTGAGCCCCTCGGCTCTGATGGGCATAGGTGGGCGGAAGCCTTAAAGTGGGGCTATGAAAAGTGGGACCCCCAGTGCATCCGGCAATAGTGTGACTGACGAGACCTGGACATCAGAAGGACCTGCACCGGGGGACCCTCCCGAGACAGCTATAGGAATGACGCCTTTCCCCTAAGCCTTCCACCCCTCTTCCCCCAACCTCAGAGGGCCACGGAGAGAGGAAAAAAAGAGAAACAAAATTGCAAAACAGTCCCCCGGGTCACAAGTCAGGCCTGAGATGGTGGAGGGAGGTGGGGGAGCCTTGGAATGGGATTAAAATTAATCTCTGATTTAGCCTCCTGAACTTTTAAACACCTGAAATGGAATCTTAATGACTTGGATACAGCTGCTCCTCAAATTGAGTCACTAAAGAGCCATCTGTGCAGCCCGAGGAGTCAAGAAGGGCCCAGCAATTTGGAGATTTGGACGCAGGGGTTGGAGAAACTTTTCTGCTCGCTCTCTTTTTGAACAGACCCCCTTTCCCCCCACGAATTGGAATCATATATATTTTTATGGTTTCATTTTTAAATGAACATGCAACTCTTCAATCCCACTGGAGTTGACTTCTCATGCCTAGTGGGGCAGAGGGCAACCTTGTTTTGAGTCTGGAGTTAGAACTGCCCACGTGGCCAGGAGACCCCTGGACCGGCACTGCACACCTACCTGGCAGGTTTCGGGGGAAACATGTTGCCATTCCTCTGGAGGCTTGTAGGGCTCTTCTTTCTCTTGGCTGGGCAGGCTACTGCGCAGGCTCTGCAGGAGGGGAAGGAAGGACAGCATGCTGAGTCACCTCAGCGACACTCCTGAGCAGGAGATTCTGCACCCACAGCTGAGGGAAGGCCTGGCTAAGGACCAGCAGGAACCTGGCTCCTGTGCCTCCTGACTTTGGGCCACACAGCCTGGACAGCAGTGAAAGGCCGATTCCTGGGGTGGCTGAGGTCAAGGCCAAGGGCGATCATGGATTTGCTGATGGTTCTTGGAGGATTTGAGGCACTTTCCATGGCTCCCCGTCTCTCCACCAGTCTGTAGTCTGCAGTCCTTTGTGATACCTTTTTTTTTTTTTTTTTTTGGTACTGAGGATTGAACTGAGGGGTGCTTTGCCACTGAGTTACATTCCAAGACCTTTTTATTTTTTATTTTGAGACTATGTCTCACAGAGTTGCTGAGGCTATCCTCAAACTTACGATCCTCCTGCCTCAGCCTCCCAAGTTGCTGGGAACGTAGGTGTGCATCAGCGCACCTGGCTGGTGATACTTCATCAACCTGTTGATCAACCACCTCCACCACTCCCATCTGGCCAAATCCTCCTTTCACCCCTACTCTTTCTTTCTTTTCTGTTTTTCTCTCTCTTTCCTATTTATTTATTTTGGTTCTAGGGATTGAAACCAGGATCTCATACATTCTAGGCAAATGCTTTACATCCCCAGTCTCCAACTCTATTATTTCAGCTCATCTTTCAGACTTATTTATTTTTTTTATTTCCTTCATTCTTCTTTTACTTTCTTTTTCCCTTTTATGTTTTTTTTTTTTAATTTTCTCTATTACCTTTATTTTTTACTCAAAATTCAAGGGATACTGAGAATTTTCTTCCTACCTAAATTGTCCCTACATATTACCTTAAAATTAGGACATATTTGACATTTTCGTCATGTAATATTTCATAAAACAAGAGAATGTGATATACCAAAGACTTGAAGCGTTACCAATCTTTCTATCCCCTGCACAGGTTAACAGCATCTTGAATTTTTTTATCTATTCATTTTTTTAAAAAATATTTATTTTTTAGTTCTCGGCGGACACAAACAACATCTTTGTTGGTATGTGGTGCTGAGGATCGAACCCGGGCCGCACGCATGCCAGGCGAGCGCGCTACCGCTTGAGCCACATCCCCAGCCCTCTATTCATTTTTATAGGAGGTAATATTCCAAGGAATATTTTGTGGTTCCTTGGCGGAAGGATGGGAGATAGAGGGAGCCAGGACCACCGGCCCAGTTCCTGGAATCCTTACCATGTGAATTAGATCATGACAGTCCCCTCTCAGAAGCACGTTGGCTACTTAGATAGTTTAATACAGAAGCAACCTTTAGTACTGTGAGAGGGATTTAGATCTTAACCACTCAAAGATGAAAGCAGGAGAGTCATGACTGATGTGAACATCTCATGTGAAAGCGACCTGGAGGCTTTAGCTAACCACGAGGCTTATCTGAGCTGAAAGTGTTCAGTGGTTTGGTAAAGGATGAAGTCAATCACAGAATGTATCACGGGGAGCGTTAGGTTCCAGACACAGTGGACACCAGCAACACAGTAGCCCCACTGCGGTCCAAGAGCATCCTCAGCGTTGAACACCATGATGAAATGATCAAGGTAATCCTTGTTCCGAGGCCACACGTGGAAAATACAGAGTGAAGAATAACATGGGCCACATTTAGTATTTAGGGGGAGGGGCAGGGCCATGGGGGTGGACTTCCAATATGTTTGTCAAACAGGAGCCAAAAAATTAGAGGGACAGGGACACAGGATGTACCCAGAGGAAGCTGAGAAGAATGGGCGGGGAGTGAGGGTGTCTAACCACAGCCTTAGGGTGGGGGCCATCACTTCTGCGTCCTTTCAGAGAAATGCAGAGGGAGGGGGAGCTGAGGAGGCAGACGGTGGGGATGTCCTGTCTGTGAATGCATCTGACTTTGCCTGAGGTCATTTTTCTTACTGTCTCCTGCCTTTCCAAGCTCATCTCCATTCTGATCCTTCCCTATCGAGGTGAGACTTTCTCCTCCAGCACAGTTGGGAACCTGTCCTGGTCCTGAGAAACAGGTGGCAGTCTCGCTGTCTCCAGGATGACAGCTTACGTTCTTAGCAGGGCATTCAAAGTCCTGCCTGGCCGGGTATCCGACTTCATTTCTAGCTGCCTCTCCAGTGATGCCTCCGGTGACGTGTCCTTGTGCACCCAGGGCCCCGTCAACTTCCTACCCTTCCTTTCCGCAGAGCACAGCTCACCCCGGCAGCAGCCTGTGACTAGCCTCCCTGTCCGTGCATTCTCTCTCTACCAATTTAAAAAAAAAAAAAATCCTTCAACATCAAGTTCAAATGCTACTACCTCCGTGAGCGGTCCTTCCCAGAGCCACTCTCCCAGCATCCAACTTGGATGAAGGTGCAGGATTTGTAGCTCTGTCTGGACTCCAAATTTCTTGAAGTCAGGAGCCTTTGTCTTTTTGAATTTTTTATTAAACCCCTCTCCTCCATCCCAGAACAGATACATGTAAATATATGCTGGCTGATTTGACTACCGATTATGGGGGACAACCTATATGAAACAATCTATATGTTTCCTTGACTTGTTAATTTTTGGCCCCTGTGTATGTATCCAGCTTAGTTCATGAGCAGTACTTTGAAACAGATTTGCTGAGCAACAAGACATTTGGTGCCAGGACCGGAATCATTAAGCTTTGCCTCCCATAGGTCTTCCTCCCCTCCCTGGGGAAGGAAGGATAATGTAAATTACATTATCTAGTTATAGAATCTGAGAACAACATTGAATTATGCCTCCATGATCAATTGTCCAGTTGACCTTTAGCGGTGCTTTTAATCAGGGGCCAGTTCCACTGTGCCGCCCTGAGATCACCTTTACCGTGTTCCAGATTACCCGTCGTGGTAAACACTTGTTCTAAAAATATCTTAATCAAAGCATCATCAGAAAAAAAATGTTATGTCCTTAAAGAAAAAAAAAAATCTCTTGATGCTTTTAGAATAGAAAAGTTCTGAGAGTTTTGGACATTTCCTGCATTACAATCTGTCTTTGAATCCTAATAGGGAAAAGGCTCTGGGGCCACTCTTACAATAGTTTTTTAGATGATAGATTTCTGAATACTTGAGGGAGGGGCCTTTTGGCATGTGGGCATGGGAGATGACTTGTTAGATCTATGTCCCGTGGGTGACAAATATTTCCTTCTCTAAAATAGTGAATAACCTGGAGGTAACCCCCCTCCGAGCTGTTACTTTTTGCCTCTATAGAACAATTGAACGAATTGGACTGGAAAGATCTGGAAAGGTCAGAGGGTCTGGAAGAATACGGATGTGGGTTTTGTAATCCCAGTGTGACATGTTGATCCTGGGGTGTGAGCGTGTGTGTGTATGTGTGTGCATGTGTATGCTCAAGTCTCGAAGGAAGTCTGAGCAAAAATAGGTTGTAAGGCCTCCTTAGAACTTTGAACTGGGTCGTGGGCCAGTGAGGAAGGGTCCAGTTGGGGAAATTCCAGGAGCCACAGAGGTGAGATTTGTGTGTTTGGGGAAGAGGGCTTTTATCTCACTTCTGGGGTTGCCCTGCTCACTCTGTGTTGTAGTCCATGGGTTTACACACCCAACTAGCACACGGGATGGAAGAGGCGCACGGGACACACTAAATAGCTTAATTTGAATTGGTTTAACCCCAAGAGGGAGACTGGGAGGTGGGAGGAAAGAAGAGCTTTGGGAAGGTGTGCCGCTCGCTGGGTTTGGGTCTAGAAAGTGGAACCGAGACCATGTTGAAGTCTGGGTAGTAACATACAGGATGGGTGCGAAACTGTGCAACACTTTAAGTGGCCTATCGACCCTTTCCCAAATCGATTTGGATTACAGAAATATCATTTTTTTTTTTCAACTTGAAATAGCAGCGCCTGACCTTGAGTCCTGGAGTGGGCAAGATCCGGAGCAGGGCAGAGAAAGGGCCCTGAATCCATGACATCTTTTTGAAGGGAGAAATGCTCTCAGGTCTTTTCACATTTGGAAACAGAAATCGACACGGGCAGCTGCAGCCTTCGGTTCAAGAGCTTTTGGGGAATTCCTGGACAAGCCTTCAGTGAAACTTGAGTTCCCTCTAATGAGCCCAAGACTCATCAGGAGTGAAGGAGAAACCGGCCTTGCTTGGGATCATTGAACAATTGAACTAATTGGCCTCTCAGTGCCAGGCTCTTCTCATCTTTTCCATATTTTAGTTCAGTGAACACTCTGAACTCAGAACCTCGCGGCGGAAATAATTGGAAACGTTCTAGAACCAAGAGGGACGGGGAGAATGCTGTGTCAGGAGACCGAAGCAAAGAGGAGGAGGCCGAGGCAAATGAGCCTTCTCCAGAGGAGTGAGCTTCGGAGAGTCTGAGAGGCCTAGGCAGGGAAGGGGGTCTGGGGACGGTAGAGGTGACTAGGGGGTGTCCCAGGGGCTAAGCCTGAGGCAGAGTCCAACCAACCAGCAAAGCCAGCGGAGGCTTAGCTCAGAGGTGGATCAGTCTAGGGCTAATCATCTGCAAACCAGCCTAATTTTCCTGGGTGTGACCAGAGATAAAAGCAGCCAACCGTCGGTGGTGGTCATTTTGAAATGATAACACTCTAAAGAGCAAAAACTGGGATAGTTAAAGAATTTCCCTTGAAAAAGAATGGACACAAATTCCGAAGCATGGATCAACTCTCAAATCGGTATTTGCCAGTAGTTTCCAACAGGCCACATCTAACCCATAAATGGCTTCTGTCAACAGCCCGGAGCCCGCTGCCAGAAGCTGGGAGAGGCCGGTACAGGCTTTTAATGTGGAAAAGGCTGGTAACCCAGAAGAAGGAGCCAGCAGAGGCTGAAACCCAGCCGTCCTAAAACCACAAACACAGAAAAAAAAAAAGTCAACATGCCATTTGTCACCGTTTTGCCACTTGGCCCTACTAAAAAGCATTCATTGAGTTCCTTGGGCCCCCAGGTGGCTGCTAAGATCCTCAGCAAACACTGCATTTTATTGGGGTGGCGTCCCACCCCCAGGGCAGCTGGAAGCAGTCTGTCAGTGAAAATTCAAGAAAGAGAATCTATGTCTACTCGGGGCTTCTGTCAAACACAGCGTCCAGTCGAGGTTCTCGAAACACTAAAATTTTCTTTCTTTTTTTTTTTTTTTTTTTTTAGAGAGAGAGAGAGACAGAGAGAGGAGAGAGAATTTTTAATATTTATTTTTTAGTTTTCGGCGGACACAACATCTTTGTTGGTATGTGGTGCTGAGGATCGAACCCGGGCCGCACGCATGCCAGGCGAGCGCACTACCGCTTGAGCCACATCCCCAGCCCCTAAAATTTTCTTTTGATCGGGGGAAGGGGGCAAAAATGGAATGGAAGAGAGAAAATCACAGTAGGCTTTTAAAAACGCAAGTGAGACTTGGTTAGAATTGCCCAGAGACGATGGGGTACTTTTCCTCATTGTCTGTACCTCATTCATACTTTTTAAAAAATTTTTGGTGGGGTATCAGAGATTGAACTCAGGGGCACTAACCACTGGGCCACATCCCCAGCTCTATTTTGTATTTTATTTAGAGACAGGGTCTCACTGAGTTGCTTAGTGCCTCTCCTTTGTTGAGGCTGGCTTTGAACTTGAGATCCTCCTGCCTCAGCCTCCACAGCCGCTGGGATTACAGGCGTGGGACGCTGCACATTCCTACTTCTTATGGCACGTGGGCTCAAGACTAGGAAGGGTTGAGTGTGGCATGTTTACCCCAGGTATGGAAAGGGAGTTCCATTCATGGTGTCAAAAAGGAGCCCATAAACTGTCTCCTCATATAGTTGTTAAGATCCCTTCCTCCCCATCTCCTGCACCTGAATGCGCTCCACTTGGATAGACTTCATTGGTTACTGATCTGGATTACACATCAAATAGATTGAAAGAAAATTCGTGCTTCTCTGGAAACCTTTTGTTCAAAGGAGTGTTATATTTGTCTCATTTCATCCCTGTATTTGCAAACAGCTACTCCGTGTCAGGCAGGCAGAGAAGAACCAATATATTTAGAAATTCTATGACATTTGATGGAAAATATATTTCTTAGGTTATTTAAATGTAAAGTTACTAAACACAAAGTCACTGAAACCATGTTGGCTAAGGTGAAGAGAGTTATGGTGGGAACCCTGATTTTAAAGCCTACTCAGGGTCAGATATTTTTTGGAAATTACATTCATCATTATAACAACCAATGAGTATCATTATTTCTCCCATTTTCCAAAAATGGAAGAAAAAGAGTCTTAGAGTGAGTACTAAAGGTCCAAATCCTTCTAAAGATAACAAGCACCCTTCATATGGAAAATTGTGGTCTGTTCATCAGCTATTAGCGTCTATGATGCCACAGAGGGATTTCTGTGGTTCAGTGCAATAAGAATGAAATCTGCTTTTGTGATATGTGTTTTAGAATTTTAAACTCTAACCATTGGACTATGGTTATATTAAGGGCCACATTGGAGATCGCAGGGGCGATAACTTCCTGTCACGTTCTTTCTGAAAACTGAAGTTGCTGCTTTGCAAGTCAGAAGTTGCAGACAGCTTACAAATAATTAAATCCTGCTTTGCAATTTGCTCATTTGTTTCTGGCTTTGACAAGAATTAATACATTTTGGAGAAGCATGGATATATGCATCTTCAATAAGACCAGGTGGCTTCAGAGTGAAAATGGGCAGAATACTGAAGATAAATCCAACAGTGTCAGCTCCTCAGTGCTATGGGTACCCTGATGTCATTTTCTTGTAATTATAAAGGGAGGGGAATAGATGCAGGACTTATATGAAGGCTCAATCATGAAACTAGTACAGACAAATAGGATGACTAAAATAATTTTATGTTTATTGTATGATTTAAGTATGGTTTGACCCCTCTGAAACACATATTGAAATTTAATTGCTATTATATTAAGAGGTGAGACCAGGTGGGACTTTTAAGAAGTGATTAAGTCTCTGCTTTTGTATTAGTCAGCTTTCTGTTACTATCACAGATGCCTGAGATAATCAGTTTATAAAGACAAAAGGTTTATTTTGGCTCACCGTTTTGGAGGTTTCAGTCCGTGACTGATGGGCCATAGTGAGGCAGAATATCATGATGGGGAGGGAGTGATGGAGTACAACTGCTCACCTCATGGGTAGGGTGTGAAGAAGAGGAAGAGAATAGACCAGGGTCCTACAATCCCTTCTGAGGGCATGCACCCAATGACCTAAAACCCCCCTCTAGGCTCCACCTCTTTCTCTTTGTGGCACCAGGAATTGAATCCAGGGTCTTGGACCTGCTAGGCAAGTGTTCTACCACTGAGCTGTATTCCCAGTCTCTTTCACCAGTTAAAATTTCAACCTCCTATGAATAGCACAATAGGCTGGGGACCAAGCCTTTAACACAAGGAGCACATTCCAGATCCAAACTAACAGCCCTCATGAATGGACCAACCACATAGACTAATGGGTCATAGGTCACTTGAGGCTAGGCTGCTGTAAAACCCAATCTGGCCGGGTCCTGCGCGCTCTCCTTCTCTCACCACGTGATACCACGCACCACTTGGGCACACTGCCCACAAGAAGGCCACCTTCAGATGTTCTCCTTGACCTTGGACCAGAACCATGGAGCCAAAATAGATTTCTTTATAACTTAGTCTGTGGCATTGTGTGATTAACTACAGAAAAAAAGCAGACAAAGACCGCTGGGTACAGGGGCACATGCCTGTAATCCCAGCTACGTGGGAGGCCGAGATAGGGAAGATGGCAAGTTCAAGGCCAAATGGCAAATTTAGTGAGATCCTATCTCAAAATAAAAAATAAAAAGGTGTCGGGGTGTAGCTCAGTGGTAGAGCACTGCTGGGTAAATATCCCCAGTACTGAAAAAGAAAAAGAGAAAAAAAGATTAAGACGTATAAATATGCCTTACATATATTTAGATGTCAATATATTTATGTCTGAAAATATATATGCATATACATATCTTTGAATATGTGCATAACATACACATATATTTATATGTGTGCATGTGTATAAAAATACTTCAATGTCCATTAATTCCAAATTAACTATAAGAGACCAGGTCAGGAGGCATAAAAACCAACATCTTGATTTTGATTTTTGCTTACTTCTATAAGAGCTAGTTAGACCTGCACACTCGGGTATTGCTACTATTAAGCTGCGTTGGTATGTGCCTAAACTAACGCCTTCAACTTGCCCTTAGATTTTAAGTGACTAAGAGCAGGGGCCACGCTTTAGTTAACAAGGAGATTTATGCAAACTGAAAGTGTTAAAAGGATGAATGCCATCACAGAATGCATTTGCAGAAGTGTAAACTTTAAACACAAGTGGTAGCAGCAAGACAATATTCCCACCACAGCCAAATAGCACACTCAGTGTTGAACATGAAGATGAAAAATGACCAAAGTAATCCATGTTCCATGCCCAAATGTTGAAAATGCACAGTGTAGAAGGAAACAACAGTGATACCCATAATGTCATCGCTCCAAAGACCTACATTTAGCATTTCTTTTGAAATGTCAGGCTTAGGACTTCTTTGGGCACCTCCCCACCACTCTCTGCCCTCTGCTGTGGCCTGGGATGCTGCAGACCCCCTTACCAGAGATTCCTTTCCTCTTCTTTCTGGTTGGACTTGGGGAGGCATTAATTCATATCTGGAGGCGGGGGAGGAAGGTCCTGGGTTCCCTCCCTGTTGGTTTGTGGTGAATTCAGGCTGGGCAGCTTCCCCTGAGGGTGTACGTGGCTGCCCACTGTTGCTAGCCCAGGATGCCTCTCCACGCCTCTGTAAATAGCCTTTTAATGAAACTCTACTCAAATGACTCAGTTTGACCATACCAGCTGCCTCCTGCATGGGCCTTGATGGACTCCTGTTTAACACAGTACTTTAGACACAGTTCTGCATTCAATAAAGGCTTGCTTTACTCAACTAAACGGAGTGTTTTGAGCTGGTAAATATATTCAGGATTGCTGAGGTGAGGGTGACCAGTTGCCTCAGTTTGGATCTCTGTGTTGGGATTCCCAGGACTTGGGACTCTTAGTTTTAATACGAGGACAATCCTGAATAATCTTTTAAAAATTTTAATTGGTTTTAGAGGAACATTATCTTATCTTTCAAAAGATTGCTATGATTATATTTATAGAGTTGTTTCATGAAATAATAACAGGATATTTTTCACTTATAATAAGATCTGTGCCTGAAAGTCTTCTCTCTCAGTAAATTTCTGTAGACAACAGAGCATGAACTGTGTCGGTTCTGAATCTGTTCACACGAGGGGAAGTTAACCAAGGAACACGCAGGACAGCGAAGCGTGACGTATACGTGCCCATTAGGAAATTTTGAATGGTGTGGCAGAGTGCCTGGCAGCAGCAGCAAACAAACAAACAAACAAACAATAACAACAACAAAATACAGGGCTGCTTGAATATGGTTTTCAATTTAAAAAAATATTTTAAAGCCTTTTTAATGATAGTTTCTTGTTGCCCTGTCCTTCCTGCATACTGTTTTTCTCAGACTAGAAGAAGACGTGTACATATTCTCAAGAGCAGACTTTATGTTTTCCTGTTCCTAATTCCATGGATTGGTGTAGGTTGATTCCTAGGAGGCAGATCAATGGGAAAGAAAAAGCAGCAGAGATTTTGAGAAGACACCTTTATTCCATGGTTTCATTTTTTTCCATTGGTTATATGTTTATTAAATGACAATATTAACAGCTATCATACTGCTTTAGTAAATAGGCTGCCTAGGAGGAGGAGATCGAATTGAGATAGAAATCTACCATGATCTGAATGGTTTTCGATGCCAGAATTTATTTTCTAGTAAGGAGAGATTTCAACTCTTCCTGAAACTCCAGGAAACCAGAATTTCAAATATTTGCTTTACTCCTGCCATTTACTATCAATTTTCTTCATTGACTTCTGCTCCTCAAATCAATTTTCCTTTTTAAGAGTGGGACAAGTTATTTAAAACAAATTGGTAGGGCCAGGGGTGGGGGTGCATGCCTGTATCCCAGCAACTTGAGGCAGGAGGATTATGAATTCGAGAGCAGCCTCAGCAATTTAGTGACCCTCTCTCCTCCAAAAACAAAAAGTGGCGGTGGGGGGGGGGGTGGGCGCTGGGGACGTAGCTCAGTGGTAAAGCACCCCTGAATTTCAATACCTAGTACCAAAACAAACACACAAACAAAAATTGGTAGTATCTGCTGTAATTAAGTTAGAATTTAATAACTCAACCCAGGCACCTTGGGACAGTTCCCATTGGTAATGTTTTTACATTCCACATGGACAAAGGAAATGATATTTATGGAAATGGCTGCAGTTAATGTTACTTTCCAACTATTAAATACCATAAACATGTATGAAAAGATATTGACCTAACTATTAAATTTGTTTTTTAAATAATTTTTTAATATATTTTTTTTGAGAGAGAGAGAGAGAGAGAGAATTTTTAATATTTATTTTTTAGTTCTCGGCGGACACAACATCTTTGTTTGTATGTGGTGCTGAGGATTGAACCCGGGCCGCAGGCATGCCAGGCGAGCGCACTACCGCTTGAGCCACATCCCCAGCCCCCTAACTATTAAATTTAGTTCACTTTAACACACATTTATTTAATGCCTATTGTGTGTAAAGCAATAATAGAAAATAAAATTTCACAGTGGCAAGCAAGGTACCTATTCAAACATCTAACTATCAGAAAGAAAAAAAAACCACAGTAGACATTCATGTTGGCTGTATTTAAAAAATGCACATATGCTTTGACATTTTTAGACCAAGTTTTCAAGAGTATTTTCCCTTTCTGTTTTGTTCCCTTATGAAGGGTTCAGATTTGTAAGAATTTGACTCAGAGTTTACAAGTCACGGTTTTTTTTTTCTTCAGAGAAACGTAGGGGTGTAGACAAAGATCCCCAGAATCCCATGGTAAACTGTCTTTGGCTTTCCGTGGACTGCCCTCATGTGTGCTTTGCAATCTTAGCCTGTGAAGTTGGTGGTTGTCGCAGTAGAGGTTGAGATGAATGGGTTTAGTGATTATTGACTCATAATCCTGAGTGGCAATAACCATGGAAATGGACCGCAGGAAGGAATTCAGAGGCCAAGGGATTGTGAACTCACTTTGTTGGACAAAGTGGGGAGAACTGGTCCAAAGAGGCATTTTCATGACTAGCGGGGAACATTTTCTCTCTCTGTAATGGCAGTAGATGGTACTTTGGGGAAAGAGGCAGGAGATCTTAGAAATGAAAATTCTGGTGACCGTTTCAATGAAAAGGATTCTGCTTAGAAAAGATCTGGAATATCCCCCACTGCCGATGGGCAGATTATCTGATCTTAGCTTGGGATGCCTCCATCGGGCAGTAAGGGTCTCTTTGAAGTATATCAGTCAAGGGTCCCCTCCATAATAGTTTTCCTGTCTCATCTTCAGTCTTTTAAGTCTAGAAGCCACTTTAATCTTTATAAAAAATGAGTCATAGCTTTAAAAGCCATAAAAGTGAATGTCCTAATGATTACAATGATTAGCTGATAGTCAACTCAGCCCTTGCAAGAATGGGAGTCAAGATGGCGGCATGAATGGGAAGTGGTAGGGCCTAATGGGGGAGGTGCACTGAACACCGAGGGATGATGGGGTCAAAGTTGAAACCACCTGATGTTAAGCTTCATCTATGGAGGCTGTATATTAACGTGGTTAGACACATCTGCAACCCTGTAACCTACTTCTGCACATCTGTATTAAGGAAAGATGCCTAGCTGCACCCACAAGTATAGACATACCAGGATGTTTATCATGGTATTGTCTAAAAGTAGCATAAAAATTGAAATAACCTATCAATCAATCAGGGTTGAAATACTCTGTAGGAATCCAAAATGATAAAGATGCAGAAGTCAAAAGAGACCACATTTTTTTTTAAATTTCATGTGAAGGAAAACCATACCAAAAACTAGGTATAATACCATCTATATTTTGTTTTTTGAAGATATGCAAGTCAAAAAAAATAGAATCAATATGCAATCATTTATTTGTATTAATTAAATAGAAAACTTTGGTACATATACTATATTGTCTCTGAGTAGTGGGAATTCAGATTTTTTAAAGATTAAAAATACTTTTAAGATTTAAAATACTCAATGAGTATTACTTGTTTAGTTAGTTTTTTCATAGCTGTGACCAAAAGGCCTGACAACAACATAGAGGAGAAAAAGTTTGTCTTGGCTCATGGTTTGAGAGGTTCAGTCTGTGGTGGGCCAACTCCACAGCTCTGGGCCCCAGATGAGGCAGAAAGGCATGGAGGAGGAGGAGAGCGGCCCCCCAACCCCAACCAGGAAGCAGAGAGCTCCCCTCACCAGGAACAGAATGTAAAACCCAAAGGCACACCCACACTGAGCCTTCCCACCACACCCTGCCTTCCTATAGTTACCACCCAGTTAATCCATTTTAGTGGATACATCTTCTGATTAGGTCACAATTCTCATCATCTAATAATTTCACCTCTGAGCATTTTTTTTTTTCCTGGTACCAGGGATTGAATTCAGGGGTGCTTAACCACTGAGCCACATCCCCAGCCCTTTTTTGATTTCTTACTTTGACTTACAGGGTCTTACAGGGTCTTACTTACAGGGTCTTGCTAAGTGGCTTAGGGCCTCGCTAACTTGTTGAGGCTGGCTTTGAACTTGTGATCCTCCTGCCTCAGCCTCCAGAGCTGCTGGGATCACAGGTGTGCGCCACCACACCCACCCACCTCTGAACATTCTTGCATTGTTTCACACGTGAGCTTTTGGGGTACACTTCATATCTAACCCGTAACGATTACTTTAAAAATGAGGAAAACAACAAAATAATAAAAACAAATCGGTGGAGGTGGCTGAGGAACAAAGCACCAAGCAACCCACACCCCCAAAAGAACCACCAATCAGACAGTCAATGGGGGGGGGTCTCCTGGCCAATCCTGGATCTTAGCCAGCTACTCCAGATCAACCCCAGTAGGACAATGGACTCTTAAAACCCCTTTTCCTGTCCCAAGCCCTCCCCTCCTGCCCTAAGCCCAAGAAAAATTCCAGTCCAGTGGAGCCCCTGTGGGCTTCTCCCCAGACCCTCTAGTTACCTGCTCTGTCAGTCTGAGCGCCCCTCCCCCAGCGAAATCTCTGTAAATCCTCCTTCAGCAGCCTTTTAAAATCTGTCTCCTTGTGGTCACCGCTGCCTGACCTTACAAAAAATCCCATTCCTTTAACAAATAAATGCAACTTTTCCTAAGCAGAAATACCTATTGTGGGTCCTGAATACACCTCTGCAGCAGGAAGTCTCTTGACTGGGAAATTAAAAGCCCCAAGTGCCCTGGGCTCTGGAAGCCACCGCAGTGGAAGGGCCCTGGTAGTCCAAACTGGAGTCAGGGTGAGAAACCAGCCTCCACCTCAGAGCAAAGCCTGTCCAAGGTAGGGGGCGTGACCCTTGTCCTTGGAAAGACCCACAGAGCACTCCTAGGCACATTCCCACCCTGCTGAGTTGTTTATCTACAAATAACAGCAGAGATCTGCAGAGCCAGGTGTCCCTGACTCAGTCAGGCTAGGTGGGGACATCTAGCCACCCCCTAGCAGCCACCAATCAGCATGAGACAGGGAAATACCTGGGATGCCAGATGACCCTCCCAGTAGTTTTTGGTGGTTGATAACATGTTGGGAAACCATGTAGTTCAGCATGTACTCCTCTCGTGGCCTAAACCAATCAGTTCAAAGGAATCCCCCTTTTGTACTAGCCAATCACCCCTACCCACTTGTTCAGCCAGTGAATGTGCTAATCACGTTTTAGAGTTGTTGTTTGATTTTCCCGAGGTGTGTGATGATTTGCTAAGAGATGCTATGATGGGGCTGGGGATGTGGCTCAGCGGTAGCGCGCTCGCCTGGCATGCGTGCGGCCCGGGTTCGATCCTCAGCACCACATACCAACAAAGATGTTGTGTCCGCCGAAAACTAAAAAAATAAATATTAAAAAATTCTCTCTCTCTCTCCCCCTCTCTCACTCTCTTTAAAAAAAAAAAAAAAGAGATGCTATGATGTATGTGAAGTCCCTGCCTTCCCCAAAGAGTGTATAAAACTGCTGCCAAGCCTGGCTCAGGGCCTCTCAGCGTCACCAGTTGCTGTGTGCGCGGAGGACCGAGCTAGCTCGCAATAAACACCTCTTGGCTGCTTACATGGATCTTGGTCTCTGGTGGTCTTTTGGGGGTCCCGAATTCGAGCATAACAAGGGAACTACAATCTCTCTAAAGTCGGCTCTGGAATCTTTACCTCCCACTCGTCCTTCTTCTGGGTTTCTGTCCTGGGTTCCCACTGCCCGCTTCTGTTGCACTTGAAAGCTGGCTGACTTCAAACTCATCAGTCATAGAACGGAGTTGGACCTCCATAAGAGTCTCCCCTGGGGGGATATGACCTCTCCCTCATTTGAACTTCCTCAGCCACTTGTCCCTCTCTTGGGGCACCTCGTCCCTGCAGCCCATGCGGTATTGATCGGAGCACCCGTTTGCAGAATGAAAACTCCTCGTAGTCTGTTTTTGACTTTCCCATTTCTGCACCCCACAAAGCACATAGCTGGCGTCCTTCTGACGGGAGGCACCCGGAAAGGTGCAGCGAATAGGTGAAAGAATGAAGGGATGGTTTCAAGTGGCTAGTTCTCGTGATGTCCTACTGGCTTGTTGTTTCTTAGCGGTGTCAAAGACCACTTGCACCTTCTATCCGCTCTTGTCAAGCATCCAGGCATCCTTCAGCGGAGATAAGGCAAAAGGAATTAGCACTGCCTTCTGTGATACTTGTAAACACAGGGTGTAGGAGGTGCTATCGTTGGATTTGGAGGAAGTGAAAAATGGAACCCAGCCAGCTATTTGTTAGGTCATTAAAAGTTATTAAAGAAAGCAATCGGAGACACAAAAGTAACCACCGCTCTGAAACGGAAGCTCCGGCTACAAAAAAAAAAAAAATTAATTAATTTAGAAAAGCCAGATGGGAGAAGATTTAAAGAGAATGGAAAGAGAAAAGAACTTGTAGGAGGAAAGGCATTGTGGGAATAGCTACAGTGTTATAACTCTGCAATACCAGAATGCTTATGTTGCACAAATACTGAATACATACGGAAAAAAATAATTATTTTTAAATAAAGGGAGGCGTCCTCTAAAAATTCTGCCCTGCTGCATCAGAACCCATTCGGTTGCTGGTTGGTCTTAGCCTTGTAGGACTGTCCACATTTCCAGTTCTTAAGCCTCCAGGCTGTGCTGTGTCCTGGCTGGAACACCATCAAATTCTTCAGGGGGTCTCTGCGTTCTCTGATTACCACTTGCAATTACAATCCCAACAAGAGGGATTTACTACAGTAAATGGAAAAGTGAAGCCTCATGATACTTAACTTCTTTCTTCAGGTCCATATTGAATTTGAGAGTGAGCCAGCGTCTTGTGCTTTGCAGAGGAAGCAATAAATATCATTAAGCATGGCCATCAAAAGGAACGATACATTTAAAATGATAAAGAATAAAAAGCATCATTTAAAGCATCATTTAAAGTTGTCAAACTCGCTCTTCTTTACCACAAGATATGCCAATATCTTGGTTACTTGCAATTTATCATGATGTGTTACAATCTGTAAAAGGCTAAGGAAGCCAGGTGGCTTGACATTTGTGACAAGGGCTGGAAAACTACCATTTATGGCTCTGCAACTACATCTGAGTCACATCTGAAGGGCCATCCCAATTCCTCTTTTTTACCTTCTCCAATTGTCTGGAGGACACGGAGATGACATGGGGGTGCTCTGTCTTCAAGAACGCTCAGTCCAGTAGGGAGCCAAATGCATACCCGACACCTCATGCAAAAGGATCCAAAGCGAGGAAGTAATGAAGAGTTCAAACGGAGACCAGGAAGTGACCCAGTCTTAGGGCAAGAGCAAAAGTAACAGAGGCATGACACGTTTTCAGAGCAGTGAGTAGTAGTTTGGCATCGAAGATGGCATTGGAAAGTTTATACCTTCTGGAGTTTGTCTTGCATAAATAAAAACAGCTGAGATCATTTCTTTTGGCTTTTAAGACAGAAAGGTGAGAAGCGTCACTTACATTTTAAACGATTTTAACTGGTGTCACACACAGCTAAGCCGAACACAGGCTCAGATGGTACATCAAGATTGCTGTTGTCAACACAGTCCACTGGGGTGACCGAGGTCTTTCTAAAGCAGCCTGCTCATGAATTCTCTACTAGTTAGCACCTGGGGAATGTGTGACAGGACCCTGAAGGACTGGCATCACCCGCAATTTGTCCCTGCAGCCACAAGACACTCCATACGGATGGCAGCTGGTCTTTGACATCACAGTTTAATTCGGGAACAAATGTTCCTTTCCTAGAAGCCATAGAGAATGTTCAGGGTAGCCAGCAGCTGTGGGAGACGACCCCTCTGGGGGGGGGGGGCTGATCATTAGCAGCACTGTCCATGGGGCCAGGAGGATCTCTGGTGTCCAGAACACAGCGAAGAAAACTACTATTTATTGGGAGCTTATCAGGCATTGCATTGAGAACTCTAGTGAATTCTCTGATTTAAACATGTTCACAACAACCCTGTGGGCACTATGGAATCTACAAAAATACCTTCTCGATGGGACATTATGGGTCTTAGAGGTTAAACTTTCTTTCCCAAATTTCCTGCAGTAAGTGGTAGAGGTGGGACTTGAACCCAGGTACTCTGAAGTTCTCTCTCTCGTCTTTCCTGCAATGTCAAAACCTGATTTCAGAGAGACACATTGATGCCAAGCATAAATATCCACCCAGAGGCAGTGCCCTCTAAGGGTTAGGGATGGGGTGGCGAGAAGTCAGAAAAACATGGGTCGAGGGCAGGGCCAGCTCCACATCTCCCCCTGTGTGTCCAGACACTTGAGCTGCCTCTGTAAGGGGCGGGCCACAGCTGCACATACCTCTTAGGTTGTGATAAACATGACATGCAATGATACATGGAATGTCACATGGGGTGATTTCAGTCAATCTCAGCTGTGGTTGTTATATCCTCAGGGAATTGTGTGAGTGTTCCACCTGTGGCATGTTTGTGTTTTACCCAGTATTACCGAGGCTGAAAGAAAAACAGAAGAGCAAATGGATAGTGTAATTTTACATCTGTACTCAGTTTTTAATTATCCAAGTAATGCTGGGAAACTCAATTGCTTGAATTCAAAGAGTGCCTATAAAGTCAAGTTGTCCCTTAGGCACCCTGGTGGTGAAATTGAACTCATTGTCCGTTTTGTTGGCTGACAGAGGGGCAGCGAGGTCCTTTCTGGGAGTTGGGGAGTTCCCCTGCAGCCACCAGCTTGGGGTGGGGCAGTGTCTCCTCCAGCCTTAAGGCTCAAGGATCGTCCTCTGGCTGCCAAATCGGGAGCCTGGAGGGCAGAGAAGTACCACAATCATTGGGGAAGCAGTTTGCTGTCCTGCTGTGTCCCTAATTGGCTGTGTGGCCTTCTCATCCAGTTCCTGATTGTGAAACTAGAGAAGAGTCAGGGTAATCTCCACTGGGTCATCTTGTCGACCCTCCTCGTTGGATAGAAGTGGGAATCAGGAGCCACACCCACCATGCTCAAGGACACATACTTGAAAGAGGGCGAGCCCTCCGTCTTGTGGCTTGGGTATCTGTATTACTACAGATAGGTGGGCACATCTTTGCTTTGTTTTCTGGTCCAATTTTGCAGAAACAGGAGTCAGCCATTTTAAGCTACAAAATCCTCTGGCTCCAACTCTCTAAATCTCTTGGAGGCTGGAAAAGTGGTTCCAGGTGTGAGTGGGTGTAGGCGTAAGAGGGAGGATCCCAGTGTGGTAGCACGCAGGGCAGGAGAGGGCCCACCTTCAGCAGCTGTCCTGGTCACTGGTGTCCTTCAGCTGTGCCTGGGAAGGAGGCTGGCCCTGCTCTGGGCCACCAACTGCTGCAAATTCGGAGAGCAGCCAGCCACCTGCCTGGCTCACTCCTCCTGTCTTCCTCTCTTCCCTTCCCTTCACTGGAGACCCTGCCAATTGTCTTGCCCAGCAAGAAATTCAGGGGAAATTCCTGGCATCTCTCTATCCCATGGGAATGGAAATCATTTTGACGAATGCCAAGGACTTGGGACAACAGAAGCCATTATTGCTGGAGTGCAGAATTCTAATCTCGCTGTCACCTGCTCTCAGCCTGAATTCCCAGGCTTGCCATTGTTAGGAGCTGCTTCTGCAAGGAGAACAGACTTGGCTTCTCCAGTAGCACATTTTCCCTCTGCTAGGTCGACTTTAGACGGGCTCACAGAGCTTGCATCTTCCCAAATTGGAGGCAACAGGGTCCTTCTAATTAAGTGTTATTTTTTTTTTCCTTTTATACTCCATAGAGCCTTGCCCTTCTGGGGCCTCTGTCGGAGCCTCTCCCTGGCCAATCTGAGAGCTTCCTCCATCCAACCCAGAGGGTAACAATCTTGGCCTTTTTTTTTTTTTTAATTTTTTAAAATTCCATCTGCTATTGTTTTTACTTATTTATTTTTATGTGGTGCTGAGGATCAAACCCAGTGCCTCACATGGACTAGGCAAGTGCTCTGCCACTGAGCCACCACCCCAGCGCCCCAAACTTAGTCTTTGAGGTGTTTATCAGTGACAAGTCCAGAACTCTTCCCCACATATGTGAAGAATGATTCTTTGGAGAAAGATTTTCAGAAAACAATCCAAGTTGTATCTGAATTTCCCTGGTTCAGTGATTCTGTGTTGTTCTCTAGGACTGTCACCAAAGACACCAGGTGAGTGACCTCTCACTGGGATAGATGCTACTCCCAATAAGTAAGATGAGAGAAGAGAGCCTTCTGCCCCTCCCGAGGAAGAACCTGAGAACAAGGAGAACCTCAGTGAGCCTCTGGACAGGAGCTTTGAGCTCAGTAGATTTGAGGTTTGAGGGTTTGTTTTTTTTTTTTTTTAGACAAAGGAAACAGAAGTTTTATTGCTTTGCTAGCAAAGGAGAAGCACAGGAGACTCCTGTCCCAGAGGCTGTGGTTCTGCCCATCAGCAGGAACAGGGGGCTTTTAAAGAGGTGATTCAAAGGCTCCATTCCACGCCTTCTCCATGGGAGCTGTACTTCACTTGTTAATTTGGGAGACAGTCATTTCTGAGATCTTCTGGTATCATCCCCCCAATCTGGATAACTTCATTCCTATGGTGGGTGTGTGCTTGGACAGATAACTGTCTAAAATGGGGAAGAATCCTGTTTCCCCTGAGATTAGGGAGCAGCAGGCAGAGAGGAAGAGAAAGAAACCTGTCCATTTGAAAAGTCAGTTGCAGAGACCGAGCAGCCAGGGTTCTACTCAAAGCATAAAGTGGACCACTGTTACCTTTCCCATGTCGATAATATCTACCTTCCATTTCTATGGGGAAAATGGGGGATGACCTCTCTGAGCTGCTTCCTGCTGGGAGAAGGTGAAGTTGGGGGAAATAACCCACAGCTCTTGTTCTCTATCCAGTTCTCTACCAGGCCCCTTCTAGAGAAAGCACACCATTAGCTCACCATCCCCTCTCCACACTGGCCAGGCCCCAGGCTAGGGGGAGGAGGTATAGCATCTTCGGCCCTTCCTTAAGGACTCTGTGCTTTAGCTGGAGACATGTTCATACACTGATGTTGGTGACAAGTTCCTCATTTGGGATTTTGTGTTGATCTGATTGGCTTATTTTTTTCTTTAAAAAAGAATTGCAGACAGTTAAGGTGTGCAATACCCAGTTTCGATAGAGATATACACAGCTCAGTGATTACTGCAGCCAAGCAAATCAACATACCCTTTTCCGGACAGTTACATTCTCTTGTGCACGTGGAGAGATCTACTCTCTTAGCAAGTTTGCAGTCTTATTAATCCAATCTTATTAATTGTGGACACCCCAGGAATTTAGAAAGGGAGGAAGACAGAAGTCTGGGAAGCTCTGTGGAGGAGTTAAGTTATGGGCAAGGCCACCAAGGATCGTTAGGATGTGAGTGGGGGAAGGGAGAAGGAAATTCCAGGTGCAGAGGGCAAAGAATAGAGTGTAGTGGGGCACATGTGGCGCCAAGAGGAGAAGACTGCAGCAGAGGGGCCTGTTGGCTGGAGCAGCAGAGGCTATCCACTGGGTCCCCTATGCCAGGCCCCAAAAGCCTTTCAATTCCTTTTCTCCTTCCTTTGGTTATTTATCTTGTTCTGAGCATCTACTATGCAAATCATCTGGTCTCTGGCTGAAGAGATTTCAGAGTAGAACGTGGACTGAAAGTTGTGTTTTAGGAAGATGAATTGCTTTTTAGGTTTAAGGTTTGGAGGTCAGATGGATCAAATTAAAAGGGAACTGTCCTCAGCCCTGGTGGCACATGAGCAGTCATGGATTCCTTGACCCCCTTCCCCAGAAATTCTGATCAATTTGGTCTGGGGAGGGAGTAGGAGCAGAATATCCTTCTCCCTCCTTCCTGCCCTGCCTTCTTTCCTCTTCTCCACCCCACCCCCTGCATCTCTTTCTGCAGCTATTTGGGTGTGATAAAGGCCTGAAATAAGTAGCAATCCAAACAGAGAAGAATCAACATAGAGACATTTTAAAGGAAAAAAAAAAATGCCTGCTATCTTGACGGATGAAACATCGTTGGAATAAAGAGACATTCTATTCATTTCTTTAAAATACTGATTGAAAAGCTGGGCGTAGGAGGCTGAGGCAGGAGGATCACAAATTCAAAGCCAGCCTCAGCAACTTAGTGAGACCCTGTCTTAACATTAAAAAATAATTTAAATAAAAGGCTGGGGATATGGCTCAATGGTTAAGCACCCATGGGTTCCATCCCCAGTACCCCCAAACAAAACAGAACAAAACAGAAAAACCAGCCAATCAACCAAACAAAAACAAACAATAAAAAATATTGGTTGTGCAATTGAGGAGTCAGGAAGGTAAAACCCCAGTCTGCCTTCAAGGATCCTAAATCTAGTAGATGAAGAAAATAACTACAGTAGGAGGAGGGCATGGAAACTGGCTTACGGGTGATTCTTTTTTTCTTTTTTTTTTTGGTGTAGAGGTACAAAGAGGAGAGAGGCAGAGAGTCCCCTCAGAGGAGGGGCTGCAGGAAGACTGCACCGAGGTGCTGAGTAGTCACGACTCAAGCCTGGGGAGGTTTCCTGGCAGGAGCAGGTGGGATAAGGAGCCTCATACAGGAGGAGTCACAGAGTGTGAGGTCAGGACTGGAGATGGCCAGGTGTGATGAACGATGGCAGGAGACGTGGCAGCGGATGGCCTGACCCCCGAGAAGCCTGAAGTTGGAGGAAAACTTGGTGGAGGAGACGGACATCAGGAAAGCTTAGAAAACTGGGTGGGGGGCTGGGGCTGTGGCTCAGTGGTAGAGCGCTTGCCTCGCACTGTGAGGCACTGGGTTCGATCCTCAGCACCACCTAAAAATAAATAAGTAGGGATACTGTACCCATCTACAACGAAAAAAATACTAAAAAAGAAAACTGGGTTGAATGTTAACTTTAAAAAAAATGTTGACAGTGTTTTATTGGTTACAAGTATGTTCGCTTTTTAAGGATTTAAATATATATACAAGCTTTATATGCTTTCTGCATATATATACATATATATATTATATTATATTATATTATATTATATTTCACACCTTAAAGTTGTTTAAAGAACAGTGGAAAAATCAATATAATCATCATAAACGCACACACACCAAACAATATACTCTTGAGCTATACCAAATAGATATGAAAACTATGCAAATGAAAATTGTAGTTGGAAATGTTTTAACATGCATCTCTAAGAAACTTAGGTCTAATAGAAACAAAAGTAGCATGGATATAAATGAGCTGAAAATACGATAAGATATATGTAAATCCACAATAAACAGAAAGCAGACCCTTTTTTGGAACATACCTAGAACAGTCACAAAAATAGGCCATAAAGGAAGCTTCAATAAATTCCAAAGAATCAATCCCATCCAGACCATATTTTCCAACTATGATGCCATCATGGAATTCACACTTTAAAAATGCTGTCCCTGCTAACACACAACATGGAGGGGGAGGGAAGAATAGAAGTACTTTGGATTAGACAAAGGGGACTGAAGGGAAAGGAGGGGGGATGGGAATAGGAAAGACAGTGGAACAAATTGGACACAACTTTCCTGCGTCCCTATAGGAGCACACGACAGTGTAACTCCACATCACGTACAGCCCCAAGAACGGGAAGTTGTACTCCATGTACGTATGATAGACAACATTAAATCGTACTCAGTTTAAAAAATACTAAATGCAACACTACATGCTAGAACTTGTGTGTCACAGCTAAAGCAGTGCTTATAGCTTTAAGTACAAATAAGAAAGGCTAAAAGCAAAGGAGCTGCCATTGTTAAATGCCACCTGGATTCACCACTATTGAGAAATCCAAAGGTAGCAAAGGTTTCCAGAGTCATCTCCACTTTTAAATTAAGTCATGGGCCTGGGATTGTGGCTCAGCGGTAGAGCGCTCACCTTGCACGGGCGGGACCTGGGTTCGATCCTCATCACCACATAAAAATAAAGGCATTGTGTTATGTCCATCTACACCAAGAAATAAGTATAATAAATAAATTAAGTCAATATTTGCATACAATTTAATGTACCCATCTAGAAGTCTTACTTTTTCATGGTGTTGAATGCACAGGTAAGAAATTTGGAAGACTGGAGGCTGTATTGATACAATAAAGCAGTCGATAGTCTTGGCACTGAATTAACAGTTGCATCCTTTGCTCACTATGTAATCTTGGAAAAATTATTTGAGTCTCGGGGCCTCATTTCCTATCTACGGTGGTGATGGACATATACCCCCTAAGGAACCGGAAAGGATCAGTATATTGTATGCAAACGGCTTGACATGGATCGGGGACCAAAGAAGTATGAGTTCACTTTCCATTTGGCTCAGGAGAATCATCAGGGATGATTCTGCCTATTTGAGAAGAACTCCAAGTGGTTCTTTCTTTCTTTTTCTTTTTGCGGTGCTGGGCATGGAACCCAATCAGGGCCTTATACAGACGGGGGCAGAGGTACATTCCCAGCCCCCTGTGTGGTTCTGAGGGTCGGACTGGCCTGGGCAGCAGGGTCCTTGGCAGGCTTCTGAGCAGGGAAATGCCCTGATGAGAGCTCTCCAGGAGGACTGTTGGCTTACAATGGAACATATGGGGCCTGGAAGCCTGGGTGCGTGCGGAGTGGACAGGCTGGAGAGCAGGTGCAGCCTCTGATTCAGAGGGTCAGCGCAAGCTTGGTTTTAGTCAATGTTTATTTATTCATCAATAAGAAAACATTGATTCAGGCCCACTTGGAGTGAGGCCCCATGTTTTAACACAGAGATAAATGCATCCTCAATGCCCTGACTTAGTCTCCTAGGGAACACCACTTGGAAGGCCATCTGTGACCTCTCATCCTTGACTTCTGTCTGACTCTGTGCAGTTTGGGAAAGGCCTGGGCTATCCAGTGGACGGTGGGCAACAGAGCTCTTGGCTCTATGTGTTCTAGTGGGGGTGGTGACTGGTGGGGTACTCTAGTGGATTTCCTCTCTCCAACTTGGACTCACAACCTCTCCCTTAGCACATCTAGATCTCATAGTGCAAATTACTAGCCCCAGGTTCTGAGTCTACTAACTGGAACTTTCAGGCACAGTCAGAATAAGCAAGAACCAGGAAACCGTTCAATCAGCCAGGACTGAGCGGCTGTGACAGTGGTTACCCGGGGGTGCTGCAGAGAATTCTTTATCCGTCTCTTTTGAATATCTTGCTTGTCTCAACTTTTTGAGACGAACACAGGCCACTTCAGAGGGCTTATGCTGGCTACCTATCTTGTTATTGCAAAAGTCTATCAGTTGTCCTTGAAAGAAGGAACACAATATCCTTAGCTGGAAGGCAAGTAGGAGACATTAATATCTTGTTTTGTTCTCAAAAGGCCTGTGTGGCTCTGTTTTTTCTTGGCTTTAGGTGTATGGTCTCATGAGAGCCATGATAAGGGAATTAAACTAGGCGAAGAGGTCGGAGGAGGTCCCTATGGAAGAGATTTTGGATGCCATATGAGAAGGGAAGTTAGCTGGGGGGGGGGGGTGGCTGGTTCAGATGGGAGATAGCAGGGTGGGTGCAGAGTATTCTATAAACAAAGGCCAGAGTGTGAAACAACACAGAACACAACTAACCCTGTGTAAGATGAAGTCAGAGAGAGAGAGAGAGAGAGAGAGAGAGAGAGAGAGAGCGAGTGAGCGCTAAGGAATAGACCTTGTGAAACCCATGTGACTTCATCTCCATCTTGAAATCAAAAGGCTGGTTTTGAAATGTTTTTAAAGCAGAGAGATATAATCAATCAAAGTTTCTTTGTGATGGGGCTGGGGATGTGGCTGAAGCCGTAGCACGCTCGCCTGGCATGCTTGCAGCCCGGGTTCGATCCTCAGCACCACATACAAACAAAGATGTTGTGTCCGCTGAAAACTAAAATAAATAAATATATATAAAAAAAAGTTTCTTTGTGAAAATATCATGCAGACGATGGTAGTTGGGTGATTGAGATGGACCAGAGATGGAGATGAGCCAAAGGCATAGAGATGTGAGAAACAGACATCATGTAGTCCTCGGTGGTGGACTAGAAATGACAGTGGGTATTGGTGGAAGTCGTGAAATACAACTCTTAAGATTCTGGCGGTTCTGAAGGAATGGGGGTACCATCTACCACATTAGGGAAACTTGAAGAGCACTTTGAGAGGAGGAGGATGAATTCTGCTGAGGGCCATTACCAAGTAGGTATTGACGCATCGTAATCCTTGCCAGTGTACCCCATGTTAAATGGACTTGCCTTGGAAATTTGCTGCGACCTTGCTTGTGTGTTTGAGAAAGATGACCCTGCTCAAGGTGATCGAGGGTGGATCCAGGTTTGAGGAAGTATCCTGCAGGTTTGAGGAAGTATCCCGGTCCTTGGGCTTAGGGTGTTCCCGGTTTAAGGCGTTTCCCGGTTTAAGAATATGGGTTTTAGGGAAGTTGAGGTTGAAGATTATTGCTGCTGGGATTAGGGTGTTCCTGTGGCTTGTTGAGTTCTCGTGAGATTAAAATGGGATTTGGAAAAAGCCTCATGGAGTAGGATTTGGGATCGGACATATTGGAATTGCCCCTGAACGTGTGTGGAGGCTGGTGTGAGATCGGGAATAAAGAATTGCTGTTTGAACCTACAAAGCTGTGGTGCCTCCTGATTCTGGAGCCCCCCCCAAGACATCGGCAAATGGTGGCCCGTACGGGGATGTCTGAAGCTTGGGGGTAAGTGAATTTGCTCCCTCCCGAAGGAGAGCAAAAAAATGGGTGACCATTTCAAAAAACAATGTGTTCTTGTTGTGATTTATTTTGTTTTTATTTCAAGTTGCCTGTTCCTAGAACTTTCTCAGGCAAACTGGGGAAAATGGTTGACTCAAGGTTTGAAGTTGTTCGCCTCCAAGGAAGAGAAATTGTTAGAGGAAGGAGGCACCCCAGTGAGACCAAGAACAGCTAGGACATATGTTGATATAATACAAAAATGTGGCCCATGGCTTTTTAAAGACGAGTTATTAAGTATATCAATGGGACCATCATGGTATCCTGTAGAAGGATTTTTCTTCAACAAGAAAGAGATGGCTAGTTCTGTTTATTACGCTTGTCTAAGATCTTGGTTTTTACAGACATCTGATTAATTACCAAGCTAAAGTGTTAAAATATCAACCACTAAATATGAAATCAAGTACTCTTTACTTATTAAGTTCCATAAGGTAATATATTTAAACATTATGTGTGTTTGCATAAATTGGTAAATGGAAAAAGGTTTAATATTGCTTTGGTCTGTGTCTTTGCTGAAACAAGGTTACTGAATGTTAAGATTCTATCATGTGTAATTTATATACAAATAGTATAAGAAGTTTCAGTTGGGTTTCAATTACAGCATAATAGTACCTTAAAAAACATGAAAGTATTTCATCTTATTAAAGTGGAGTAATTTTATAAGGGTTGTTTCAGAATGTGAATTTATAAAAAGGGTTAATAGCTAGAAAAGAGATATAAAAATATTTAAGATGTGGAAATATATTTTAATATAAAAGGTTAAAGGAAAAAGAAATGTTTCTAGATGAGATAATTTTTGTGTGGTAAAGTAAAAAGTTGTCAAATGCCATTTAAAAAGATTTTGAGGAAACTAGACTTACTTTAAAAGCTTAAGAAAGGAAGAAAGAAGAAAAAGATATTTGTACATGGCAGATTGAGACAAAGCTTCTCAATGGAGTAAAAAAGAGCCTTTGGTTGAAGGGCAGCCATGTAAACTAATATTAAGCGATTTAAACAGAATCTAAGCCTCGTTTTAAAGAGTAAAGCTGTAGGTGGTGAAAAAAGTACATTTAAAAGTACAGTATAGATGATAATTGAAAGGCTTTAAAAGATTAAATTGAAGGTGGTCGAGATACCTTCTTGGCGGAAAAAAAGATTGCTTTGCTCATCAAACTATTAAAACGTACTTATTAAAGCAAAAAGAGGGAATTGGAAAGGGGTATATATCCCCCAAAGATAAACTTAAAATAACCCTTTTTACTCTAAACTTTTTAAATTTGGATTCATCAGGACTTAATGCTGTGGAAAGACATATGTATCCGAAAAATGTACATAAGCCTAAGGTACTTTGGAAAGATATTCTAACAGGACAATGGAAAGCTCCTGACCCAGTGTTTGTCTGGAGTCGGGGTTTTATTTTTGTGTTTCTACAGGGAGAACAGCAACCGATTTGGATTCCAGAGACACTAACTAAAGCAATTTCTACAGAAAAAGAAGATGATTTGACTGAAATCCATAACAGCTGATATCCAGAGCTCCAGCTTGGCTATTCTTACATCTGCGACAGTGATTAACCACGGTGCTTTTTTTCAATATCTATTTTATTATTGCATTTTTCCCACATCATAAAGTTCTATTTTATTTTTTGAGCTCATACAAACCTAGGTTAATGTTTTTCTGATCAGTTTTGTTTTTTGACTGTGTTTTATTTTTTGACTGTGGAGTTTTTAAACATTGCAATGGAGATTTCACTTAGGTATAGCTACAAGGCCTTTACTTATTATTGTCTTATGTGTTGTATGTTATGTGTGTACTGTTTTGTGTTGCATGTCAGTATGTGTGTATGTCCATATTTTTATTTGAGGAGCGCTCATGAAAAAATGGATCCGAATTTTTTTTTTTTTTTTTATTTTTTTTATTCACGTGATTTAAGTGGTTTAATCTAAATTAGGTAAACAGCTGTTAATGATTGTTTTCAAAGGTGGTTAACAGATCTGTTTGCTTGCTATTGTTTTTAAAAGTGATTAACAGATCTGTTTGTTTACTTTCACTTTTCCTTTTCATTATATTTAATAATTCTGTTCAGGATAATGTCTCTTTAACATCATTGCCAGAATTCCCATCTCCATCCCAGTGCCTGTGAAGACTAAGAAAACCAAACTACAGCTTCTATGATCACAGTAAACTGTATAAACTGATGCATCAATGAATATAACTCAACAAGTAATGCTCAATCAAGGACTTGATTTACTTTGGGAGGAAATGGACATATTGATAGACTCTTCCACTTTGAACTGCCTGCAGAACTTGCCTGGACTATATATCAGTTGCATGCATTGTGAACTATCGTCTGGTGCAGCGAATTGTGGTACTGCTGGCATATTTTTGCTGATGGTGTCACCAGTGATGCAATTTCCTTGCCAGCGCACCCCATGTTAATTGTGGTAACACTGGCATCTTTGCTGATGGTGTCACCAGTGACGCAATTTTTCCAAAGGAGCCGTCAATTGGCTTGGTGTCTTGGCATTTCTGTGTCTTCCTCCCTTCTACTAGTGATGGTCTAAAATTTGGGGGCCAACAGAGGTGAGGCAAGAACCTCACCCCCCCACTGGTGCTTAGGCCTATCCACAAGCATGGCTGAATGCTGGACCGGTAGTCAGTGACGGGTTGATCTGGTTGCAGTGGATTCAACCTAAGACAGGAAGTTGACGCCCAAAGGTCAGCTCTCCCATGACGGGTAAGAACCACATGTTGAATTGGACAACCTACCAGGCACGGTCCTAAGCCACATTGCTTGTTGTTTAATTAATCAGAAGGGGGGAGATGCTGAGGGCCATTACCAAGTAGGTATTGACGCATCGTAATCCTTGCCAGTGTACCCCATGTTAAATGGACTTGCCTTGGAAATTTGCTGCGACCTTGCTTGTGTGTTTGAGAAAGATGACCCTGCTCAAGGTGATCGAGGGTGGATCCAGGTTTGAGGAAGTATCCTGCAGGTTTGAGGAAGTATCCCGGTCCTTGGGCTTAGGGTGTTCCCGGTTTAAGGCGTTTCCCGGTTTAAGAATATGGGTTTTAGGGAAGTTGAGGTTGAAGATTATTGCTGCTGGGATTAGGGTGTTCCTGTGGCTTGTTGAGTTCTCGTGAGATTAAAATGGGATTTGGAAAAAGCCTCATGGAGTAGGATTTGGGATCGGACATATTGGAATTGCCCCTGAACGTGTGTGGAGGCTGGTGTGAGATCGGGAATAAAGAATTGCTGTTTGAACCTACAAAGCTGTGGTGCCTCCTGATTCTGGAGCCCCCCCCAAGACATCGGCAGAATTCCACTTTGGATATTTGGAGTTGGGGGTGCCTTGGAGATAGCTTAATGGAGAGTAACCACTGAGCCACATCCCCAGCCCTTTTTATTTTTTATTTTGAGACACTGTCTTGCTAAGTTGTTTAGGGCCTCCCTAAGTTGCTGTGGCTGGCCTTGAACTTGTGATCCTACCCAGTAGCCATATGAAGCTGATGTTTGGAATCTGAGTGATCAGGGCTGGACATAAAATTTCATGAGTCACTATCTATCCTTAGGTGGTGACCACTGTGTCTTGCTGTCAACTCAACTCCATTGGCCCCAAATGGGTTGTCTCATCTTTTTCCCCCTATGTTAATGTCATAATCATTATTCTATTTATTCCATCTAAAAATCTGGACATAATTTTGAACTTTTCCCTTTCTTCTGTCCCCAAATCTAATTAGTTGCAAAATCCAGAATTTCTCCTTTTGAATCACTCTTGCATTTTTCCCTTAAAAAAAAATTCCAGGGGTAGCAGAATAGCTTAGTGGTAGAGTACCTGCCCACTACACACAAGGTCCCATTATTGAAAAAAGAAATACCCAATTCAAGTCTTAATTATATAAAATATCTGGAGGTTGGTGCCTACATTTTCTCTCTCAACTCTGGTCTCCATCCTTAACACTGTAACCAAGTTAATTCCCCCCCCACCTCTCTCCTTTTCTCTCTCTCTCCCTCTCCCTCTCTCTTTGGTACCAGGGATTGAACCCAGGGGTGCTTAACCACTGAGCCACATCCCCCCAGCCCTTTTTATTTTTTATTTTGAGACAGTGCCTTGCTAAGTTGTTTAGGGCCTCCCTAAGTTGCTATGGCTGGCTGGCTTTGAACTTGTAATCCTCCTGCTTCAGCCTCCCAAACTGCTGGAATGATAGGCACGCACCTATCGCCTGGCAGAGAAATAGAGTTTAAAACCCCCGTGGGCCAATGAGGTTCAGATTTCCAGCAGATGGTTGGATAGTTGAGTCTAGGATTCAAGAACAAGGTTAGAGCGGGGCTGATGTAAGATGGAGCTTCATCTGTGGGAAGGAGATGGTTGAAGCTGTGGAAGGGGTGAGCTGTTTAAGAAAGTGGGCAATATGGGTATTGTGAAATGCACCCCTAGAGTCTGGAAGGAGAAAGTAGGGTGAGTAAAGGAGACGGGAGAGGTGGCCAGAAAAGTAACAGAAGCAGCTCAAGGGCAGACTCAGTGTCCAGGAAGGTTGCAGTGGGAAGGTGGTCAGTGGCGTGAATGTTGTTAGTTGCAGTTCTTGAGTGGATAAGGAGTGATAAGAGGCCGGTGACCGTGGAGTCCAGGATTGCTTGGCAATTTTCTGAGGAGTACATATGCTGGGGTGGGTGAAGGGCTCGTGTTCACGGATGGGAGAAGGGAGTGGGAAGTGATTGGTTTCCTTTCCCTCCCAGGACACCACAGAGATCAGACCAATCTGAAAAGACTGACCACATCCTCACTCTTGCTTTAGAGAGAAAAACATTATTTCCTAAGGAATTCAATTACTCAACAAAGATTGCCTGAACCCAGAAACACTAATTATTTTAATTCTGAAAGTTGAGGATCCTCAAAGGTGATATCTAATTTCTGTGTGTTTTTGTTTTTGGAGAAAATTGCCTTGAAGAAGAGATTCTTTGGTCTTTTCAACCCTTATATATTGTGTTTTAGAACTTGCCACTGCTAAATTCCTAGGAGGAATTTACTTCTGAGCCTTTTAATAGGTATCGTGGGAACACCATCTCTTCTGGTGTGTGCTTGTTAGCAAGAGAGGAAGGGTCTCCTGGAAGACCTGAATCTGGTTGGCTTCCCCAGGTGACTTCGTACGGCTTCAGACAATGCATTTGGAGGGAGCTGGTTCTGGGAAATTGGTGTGTTTAGGAGCCCATGTTGTTTTTAACTTGATAACTTGGTCTTGTTTTTCCCCTTGCTTTCCTTACTTTGTGCACATGATCTATACTGGGAACTCTCTTTTTAGGATTGAGCCCGGGGGTATGCAACCACTGAGCCACATCTTTTTTTACGTTTTATTTAGAGCAGGGTCTCACTAAGTTGCTTAGGGCCTCACTAAGTTGCTGAGGCTGGCTTTGAACTTGTGATTCTCCTGCCTCAGCCTCCTGAGCCGCTGGGATTACAGATGTGCCCCACCGTACCTGTCATCCATTGATTATCTTTGCTTGGGTCAATTATTTCATGAGAAAAGGAAAAGTGGTGATGTAAAAAATTTGACCATTCTTTCTATATTTATCAGCTGTAAATCTAGGATAAATTATTATTTCCTTCCTTTTAATTATAATTTTAAGCTATGGAAGTTGAGGTAATGGCCACTCTCCTTTTGTATGTCAGTGGGGACTCAGGAATTTAAAAGAAACATATTCAGTGTGTTTTACTCAGTTGCAGACATTATATATTTTAAGGCAAAGTTGTTCCAAATGTATCTAAGGGGTGCTTTTTCAAGCTACCTTCTGCGTCCTTTTGACATGTTCTTATTAGTTTTCGACATCTTCTTCGTTTCTACCCAGATATCTCAGATTATCTTCATTGTTCCTTGACTCAAAATTGGATTAACCATTTCTTTAAGGAGTTCTGGTTCCTTTTAGTGGAAAAATGGTATTTAGTTACCAAAACCTGTGTTTTGAGGGTGCTCATAGCCCTGGGTTTTCATATGGCAAACCTTAGGCAGTTTCAGAGGGCACAGTGAAGAAATATGTATTTAAAAGAGGAACCAGGTGTGAGAGTGGTGCTTGCCTATAGTCCCAGCTACTCTTGAGGCCGGGCCTGGAGGATGGGCTGAGTACAGGTGTTCAAGGCCAGTCTGGGCAACATAGTGATACTCCATCTTAAAAAATAAAAGAAAATATAAAAAGAGAGGGAAAAAAAGATTATGAGTTTATGTTGATATTTCCAAATTTAATATTGCACTATTTTATTTAACCTTCAAATTTGATATTGAATTGATTTCTTTCTTATTTTTCTTTTTTTTCTTTATACTGTTTTTCATGTCCCAAGAATCTTATCATAGCTAGTTGTTTGCATTTTCCCACAATTTTCAGTTTCAACACAATAGTATTTTTACTAGCAAGAGAACTGCCAAATGGAATTTCTCTGCAGAAGGATGCCATCGAACATGTATAGCCAAAGTAATGGCTTCAAAGTTCTTCAAAGTCATTCTTTCCTTTGTATGATTGTTTCCAATATGGCCAGCTTAATTTATCTTAGTTTGTTTTCAATTCCAGGGTTTGCTTTTTCCCCCCCCGCTTTAAGGTTTATGGGCTGGGGCTCAGCGGTAGAGCGCTTGCCTAGCATGTTCGAGGCCCTGGGTTTCATCCTCAGCACCACATAAAAATAAACAAAATAAAATCATATGTACAACTATTTACAAAAAATTAAAAAAGACTTAGGCTTATTATTTGAGTATTAAAAATAATTGCATGGTTCAAAAGCTAAAACTGAAAATTTATACTTAGAGAAGCTTGTTTCCAATCCCTTTCTTTGAATTCCGCCCTTCCTTCCCACATGGGTAATCATTTTTATTGGTTTCTAACTTATTATTTTAGTGTTTCATTTTGCAAATAAAGGGCATTCATGTGTGTATAAATATTACATTACTTTGTATTAATACTATTGTATTATGTGTCTTCTCTTAATACAAAAGGTATATTCTCCTTGTTGTTCACCATGAATTTTTTTGTAGTGTTGGGGATTGTACCCATGATCTTGCTCATGCTAGACACAGATTTACCACTGAGCTATGTCCCCAGGCTCACCACATAAGTAACAATTGCACAGGAAACAACTATGCATTCAGGGACTTTTTTTCTCTTTAGAAATGAACAAATGTTGGGGCTGGGGATGTGGCTCAAGCGGTAGCGCGCTCGCCTGGCATGCATGCGGCCCGGGTTCAATCCTCAGCACCACATACAAACAAAGATGTTGTGTCTGCCGAAAACTAAAAAATAAATATCAAAAATTCTCTCTCTCTCTCTCTCTCTCTCTCTCTCTCTCTCTCTCTCTCTCTCTCTCCTCTCTCTAGATTAAAAAGAAAAAAAAAAAAGAAATGAACAAATGAGCCCAGAGGAGATTGGAGTGATGTATGGAAATAATTTAATAAAAAAAAAGACTGCTAAATGACTTTTTTTTTTTGACACCGGGGATTGAATTCAGGGGCACTCAACCACTGAGCCACATCCCCAGCCCTATTTTGTATTTTATTTAGAGACAGGGTCTCAAAGTTGCTTAGCACCTTGCTTTTGCTGAGGCTGGAGATTCTCCTGTCTCAGCCTTTCGAGCTGCTGGGATTACAGTTGTGTACCACTGCACCCAACTTACCACGTATTTTAAACTGAACATATACTGGAAATGACACCATAGATAGAATTTTTTTTTATACTTCACGATGGCATCCTACTTCATTCTGAATGTACCATTATTCCTAGTTGACAATTATTTGTATTATTTCCAATCTTTTGTTATTTCAAACAGTATTGCCACAATCACCTTCTACTTCTGTCTTTTCATTTTTTTAATTTCTTATATCTTTTTAAAAATTTGTTTCTTTTTTAAATATACATGACAGTAGAGTGTATTTTGACACATACATACCTAGAGTATAACTTATTCTAATTAGGATGTGCTGGTATATCTTTAGGACAGAATTGAATTGTGTGGTTGGTTGTTAACACCTTTTTTCTTGCCTTCTTATTCTTTATTTTTCTCTAGCATTTAGATAATCAAATGAAGCTTATGTACTCTACAGAAGAGTATATAACAGAAATGTTAAGTTGCGGGAACACCAACCCATATTTGGAATAACAGGCCACTGGAACCCTTGGTAATACCCCCAGCTCTTCCTACAAGTTGTGGTGATTATCCTGAATTCTACATGGACTGCTTCCTGTATTTTCTTTACAGTTTGGTCACATAATTCTGTATCCCCAAGTCATATATTATTTAGTTTTAAAATTATGTGCAGTGATGTGCTGCATAATGACATTTTGGTCAATGACAGACCTCAAATGTGATGGTGGTCCCTAAGATTATATTGCTTAGCAACATCGTAGCTGTCTTAGCTGGTATTAAGTACACCCTGTGATATTCACACAGCGGTGAAATTGTCTAACGTTGCATTTCTCACAACGTGTCCCTGCAAAATAACATGTGACCCCAATGAAATCAGGCTGTACATATTCTGTTATTTTAATTCGACTTCCTTCTGGAAATTTATCTGCACTGCTACATAAAACTGCAGGTCATTCTCCAGCTCTTCCACTTTGCGGTATTTATCCTGAAGAATAAAATCATCTTACTACAGGGATATGTGCATAGCCATGTTTACAGCAGCACAATTCACAATAGCCAAACTGTGGAACCAGCCTAGGTGTCCATCAACAGATAAATGGATAAAGAAAAATGTGCTAGATAGACCCAATGGAGTTTTATTCAGCCATAAAGAAAAACAAAGTAATGGTATTTGCAGGAAAATGAATGAAACTAGAGGCCATCCAGCCAAACTAGAGGCTGGAGAGTGATATTGACCAAATTATATTGTTATATTGTATGTAGGTATGAGTATGTAACAAGTCCCATCAATATGTACAATGATAAACTGGGCACGGTGGCACATGCCTGTAATCCCAGTAGCTGGGGAGGCTGAGGCAGGAGGATCAAGAGTTCAAAGCCAGCTTCAGCAATGGGGTGGCGCTAAAGAACTCAGTGAGACCCTGTCTCTAAGTAAAATACAAAATAAGGCTGGGGATGTGGCTCAGTGGTCGGGTGCCCCTGAGTTCAATTCCTGGTATTAAAAAAAAAAGAAAGAAAAAGTACAACCAGTTAATAATGTGGGGAAAAAAGCCTGCTAAAGGTCATTCATTTTCTTATCTGTGTAATATTCTCTTAATGATATCACAACATGTTATATCACAACACCCTACTCTCAATAGACATTGGGTTGTTTCTGCTTTGTTATTATAAATAATGCTGCGCAGTAAATATCCTTGCAGGTATTGGTGATGTCCATACCCAAAATTTCTTTAGGGTACATATCTAAGAACACATTGCAGGACTATGGAAGATGGGCAAGTACCACTTTGATACTTTGCTAGGCATTTGGACAAAGTTAAAGCTAAAAAAAAAAAATAGAATACAATATAGCCTCGTTCGAAAGGGATTTATAACCCCATGACTGTCAGAACGTCTGGGAGTTTGAAGAAACAGATTCTAGACAGAGTTTCTAGGAATGAATCCCAAACCCACACCCAGTGACTGGGCCACCAAGGAAGCCACCACTTTTCCCTCCAAGAGAAAGCTATGTTTTGAAATGGAAGGTTGCCAATTCGATTCTGGTCCCAAAGCCACACAGCCTTAGGTACAATTAGGGAACCACCTCAGCTCCATCAGGAAGCCCTGGTTAGACCTGCTGGCTCCAGAACCAAGCCGCTGCTCTGAAACCACCTTTTAAAATTGGGAAGCCACCATTATAATCCCCACCCGCTAAATGAATACCCTGGGCCCTGCGTCTCTTCCCCACTCAGTTAAGTCTTACCCAGGACATTGGGTGCGTCAGGCCTTAACCCTACTGGAACCCATGTTGTATGGGTGTCTTGGAAATGTCGTTTTTTTAGTTTTCTCCCTTTTGAAATAGAGGGAGGCACCCTAGAAGAAGGCTGGAATAAAAGTTGAGCACACCAGTTTCTAGTATCTGCTGCAGGAAATGAGGCCAGATTTCTTTCCAATGTGGTTGAACCCCATCTCTTCTCCTGGCAGTGATGTATGAGAATATTTGTGGTTCTACAACCCGGCCAATGCTTGATTTTGTTGGGTTTCTGTTTTTGAAAAGCGATTTCATTATCATTTGAATTTGCAGTTCCATGATTAATAACGAGGCTGAGTATGTCTTCCTATATATTTTGGGCATTCGTGAATCTTTTTCATAGACATGCCTATTTATGTCCTCTGTACATTTTCTGTTCTTTTTCTAATTCTCTGGGATTCTCTACTTATTCTGGATGATGATTCTCTCTTGGTTATATGTTACAAATGTCTTCTCAGGTTGAGGTTTATCTTCTCACCTTCCTAATGATGATTTGGCTGAATAAAAGTGCTTTGGTTAAGTTTAATAATTTTTCTTTATGGCTTCTTGTGTTTTTTTTCTTGCTTGATTAAAAAAAAATCATTCCCTACCCATAGATCATAAAATCTTCTTATTTTCCCCTCTAGCTATTTTGATTTTGCTGTTTTAGTTCCTGTTCCACTTAGAATTGTTTTTTTAAACATGATGTAGGGTAGGAATTAGTTTTCCTTTTTCCCCCCAAATCTATCATAGACCAGGTTTAATTTAGAGTGGGTCAGTCTATAGGCTCCCTCTTTGATCCATTAATCTTTTTTATTTACACTTGTATGAAAAGACCACAATCCTGATTGCTTAGCATGTGTCTTTTCTGGCAGAATACTTTGACCTGTCTCAGCTTTCTGACCACTGACTTTCTTTATACATTTTGGAATTAGTTTGTCAAGTCCTACAAAATTGTGATTTTTAAAAAAATTTTTTAAATGTATTTATTTATTTTTAGTCATACATGACAGTAGAATGCATTTTGATATATAATACATACATGGAATGTACATACATCAATCACATTGTCTATTCTGTTCTGCTGCCCTTCCTATCCTCCCTACTCCTCCCCTCCTCTCCCATCCTTTCTCTCTATCCAATCTAATGTGACACACATTTTTTTTCTTTTTCTCATTACAACATCATATATGTATTCTGTATAACAATGAGGTCAAAATTGTGATTCTTATTAGAATTACAAACACTCTACAGAGCAATTTGAGTAAGAGTGGAATTGTTAACATATTCACTCTTTTTTTTTAGCAGAAGAAAAAAAAGCCCCTTTATTGTATACAGCAACATATTCACTCTTATCCATGGAAAAATTATGTCATTCTGTTTATTTTAGTTTGTACTTAATATCATTTACCAAAGTTGTGTAACTCCCCAAAGTCTTGCACATCGCTTCTTACACTGATTGTTAGTTATCTTATTTTGTGGCTGTTGTGAATACTTATTTACTTATTGTTTTGAGATGGGATCTTGATGTGTTACCCAGGCTGTCTTCAACTCCTGGGCTCAAGTGATCCTCTTGTCTGAAGAGGGTGGGACTACAGGCACATACCACCACCTGGCTGTAAATATTTCAAAAATTTGCATTTCCTTTTTTTTTTTCAATACTGGAAATTGACCCCAGGGGCATTTAATCACTGAGTTACATCTCTAGCTCTTTTTATTTTTAGTTTAAAAATATTTTTTTAGTTGTTGATAGACGTTTATTTTATTCATTTACTTGTACGTGGTGCTGAGAATCGAACCCAGTGCCTCATACTTATCAGGCAAGCGCTCTACCACTGAGCCACAATCCCAGCCTGCCGCAGTCCGGCTGCAGCAAAATAGCTGGGGGGTGACGAATAACTTGTATACGTTGATACAGCAGGAATGGGAGCCGTTTATTGTAGGGCAACAGAGCTATTTATACATTTTGCACAGCTTATCTTAATTAGCATAAACTAGATACATCAATCAACCAATAAGGAATCTCCACACTTAATGGCTCGCTTTTGTTACTTCTCAAACCACTCCCTCTGACATTTTGCCAGGCACCATCCAGACTTGTTTACGAACTCTAACATTTCTCTGGCAAAATACCAGGTGTTATTTTTGACTTATTTACAGACCTTAACACCAGCCCCCAGCTCTTTTTATTTTTAATTTTGAGACAGGGTCTCCTTAAATCATCAAAGATGGATTTAACCTTGTGATCCTCCTGCCTCAGCCTCCTGAGTCACTGGGATCACAGGCGTGCACCAACACACTGGCCCATTTTCTAACTTAGTTTTGGTAGTATGTAGAAATGCACTTGACTCATATGTGGATTTTAAGATTAGGAAAAGTTACTAAACTTTGATTGATTGATTGCAGTGCTGGGGATTGAATCCAGGGCCTCATACATTCCAGGCAAGTGCTCTACCACTGAGTCATATATCTAGTCCCCTTAAACTTTTATTAATCCTAATAATTTATAGCTAATTGAAAGTTTTCTGCATAGAACACACTACCTACAAATAAGCATAGTTTGATTTTTTCTTCCTGAATTTATATTTCTTCTTCCTCTTTCTTTCTTTCTTTTTTTTTTTTTTTTTGGTACCAGGGATTGAACTCAGGGGCGCGTGACCACTGAGCCACACTCCCAGACCTATTTTGTATTTTATTTAGAGACAGGGTCTCACTGAGTTGCTAAGCACCTTGCTGTTGCTGAGGCTGGCTTTGAACTTGCAATCCTCCTGCCTCAGCCTCCCAAGCTGCTGAGATTACAGGCGTGCACCACCATGCCCAGCTATCTTCCTTTTTTTTATCCTGGCCGGAGTGCACCTAGAATTGGAGATAGCGTGCAATCTCTTCTTATCACTGCTTTTGAGCAGCATGTTTTATCCCTCCCCTTTTTTTTTTTTTTGGTGCTGGGGATTGAACTCAGGGCTTTGCACACGCGAGGCTAATGCTTTATCACTGAGTTACCTCCCAGCCCAAGAGCATGTATTAATATTCCCAATAGAAAAAAATGGTTTCACTCTTTTATTAATTCGAAGATCCTCTTTATCATGTTACAAACATTCCTTTCTCTTTCTAGTTTGTAAAGAAATACTTTATGCTTTCATCTCATGAATACAGTTTTGAATTTCATCAAATGCTTTCTCCCACATTCATCCAGATCACAACATAAAATTTCTCATACTAATGAGGTGAAGTACATTAAAATACATTCTAATATCGACCTAACTTTTCCCTCTTGGAAGAAACCCAACTTGGTCATGATGTTTTTTCACTTTGTTAAATTGCCAGGTTCAGTTTGCCAATATTTTGCTCAGAGTTTTTGCATCTATGTTTATGAATCAAAATGACCTTCAGTTTTCCTTTCCAATATTGCCATTTTTTTTTATATCAAGTTTGCAGACGACTCATAAAACAAATCTGGGGAGTGTTAACTTTTTCTATTTTCTATGGAATTTTTCCTTTTTCTTTCTTTCCTTTTTTTTTTTTTTTTTTAAGGTGAGATTACTGGAGATTAACCCTTTCAGCTAATTTCAGTTAATGCAAAGCAGTGTCATTAACCACAGTCACCATGCTGTACATCAGGTGGCCATAGTTTGTTCATCCTGCTTAACTGAAGCTTAGAATCCTTTGACTAACATTCTCCCATTTCCTCCTCCCTCAGCCCCCAGTAACCACTTACTTTTGTTCCAATGAATTTGACTATTTTAAATCCCCCAGGAGAGATTGATCATGCAGCATTTTTCTCTCTGTTTAGCCTCCTCTGCTCCGCATAATGTTCTCGAGTTTCATACCGAGTTGTCACAAGTGACAGAATGTGCTCTTTTTTAAGGGCTGGATAATATTCCATTGTCTATGCACATCACAGTGTTTTCTTTATCCATTCTTCTGTTGATGGACACTAGGGGGGATTCCCCACCTTGGCGACTGAGACTAATGCTGCGGTGAGCATGGGAACGCAGACATTTCTTCAATACCCTAATTGCATTTCCTTTAGATAGATACCCAGAAGTGACATTATTGGATTGTGTTGTAGTTCTACTGTTAGTTTTTTTGAGGCTCCTCCAAACTGTTTTCCAGAATGGCTTTACCAGTTAATATCCCCACCAACAGTGTGCGAGGATCTCCTTTTTTCTACCTTCCTGCCAATGCTTATGATCTTTCGTGTTTTTGATAATTGCCAACAGGTTGGAAGTGACATCGTTGAGGTTTTGATTTTAATTTGATGATTAGTAAATGGAGCATTTTTCTGATATTTCTGTTGACCATTTGTATATCCTTGGATCATTTTGGATTTTCAAGATTCTAGAGGCAACCCATTTAGCGAGGAGACCAGTCCTTGGACTCAGAGACGTGTCTGAGCTCTGATTTTTATCATGGAGTTGCTGGGAGCTCTGGGGCTGGTAACTTAACATCTCTGCGACTCTGTTTCCTCATCATTTGGACATGCTGTCCCTGTCTCAAAGAATTGTTGCACTCCTGTATGTGTTAAGTGGGATACTTTATAAAATGGTTCAATATAAGTCCTGTAAGAAAGGTCTTCTCTGTCAAAGCTGGCCTTAGGGGAAACCTTGTCCTGGGGATTGTTTCCAAAGCAGGTTTGCCCCTCATCGTGTGGATTAGATGAAGAACAGCACTGCTCTTGGAGACTCTTATTCTTACAAGGTTGAGGTCAGAAGCATTGACAATGGACTTCTGGGCAATTGCTGTTGGCAATCTCTGAAGTCAGATTCCAGGTCATGGAACCCATGAATGTTAGATCTGGAGAGATAGCACAGGTCATGTGGCCAGTGGTGACTTCAGCAAGAAGGCAGTTAACTTTATCTGGAGCTTTAATATCTTAGTTTAAAATCGCATGTAAACAGAGCATGATGGTGCAGGCCTGTCGTCCCAGGGGCTCGGGAGGCTAAGGCAGGAGGAGGATTGCAAGTTCAAGGCCAGCCTCAGCAACTTAGTGAGGCCCTAAGCAACTTAGCAAGACCCTGTTTCCAAAAAGAAAGGCCTGGAGTGTGACTCAGTGGTTGAGAACTCTAGTACCAAAAAGCAGACAAAAAACCAAATGTATGTCAATTTTTGCACTTATATTCTAATGTATCAACAATAATACCTTCTCGAAGTAAAAATATTTTTTTGTGGGTGTTGGGTGTTGGGTGTTGAACTCAGGGCCTTGCTCATGGTGGACTGTTCTCTACCAGTGAGAAGAAAGAGTTAAAGTGAGTTGGGCATTGTAGTGCGTGTTTATAATCCCAACTGCAATTTGAGAGGCTGAGACTGGAGGATCCCAAATTCGAGGCCAATCCTGGCCTCTTAGTGAGACCCTGTCTCTCTCTCTCTCTCTCTCTCTCTCTCTCTCTCTCACACACACACACACACACACACACAAAAGTGAAATGGCATGAGAGAGATAAATGAAAATCCAAGTTTTCCTTCTTTTCTAGTCACGTCAGCCTGTTTTTCTCCTGACAGAATAACTTTCCAAACTTTCTCTTCAGAATCTTTCTGGAAGTTACTTCCATGGTTCTATAGGATGTACTTTTACTGCCATTCCTTGGATTTACAAGTTTTTAGACCTCCTCTATTGTTTCCCACCATGACAACAATGAAATTTTCTTTCTTGTGTTTTGTTTGCCACATTTTATTTTATTTTTTTGTTCCTCTGTTGGTCACCAGTGTAGCTTTAACTAATCTTCTTGAACTTTTATATTTTGACCTTCAACTAGAATTTCCCTTCAGTCCTCACGGTGTAAGGTGTGGAAATCGGTTGCTCTGCATTTGCCTTTCCTGTTCCAGCTCCGTGGATCTCCCAGCCCCTGTGGTCAATGCTGGGGCATTTCAGTGTCTGGCTTTATAACACGTATTCGGTTTATATATAACCATATACGCCCTTTAGGTTTTTCCTAGAGGTTGGTTCCAGACACCAAATGTCAATATTCCAGAATATATATTATTAGGGTTACGTCAATATTTGTTCAACTGTGCCCCATGATTGCACAGCTAGGGAAGGAAATGAGATCCCAAGTTAATAAACCTGGGTCTTTGAGAGAGAAGGGAATTCTTCAAAACCAGGAGGAAGAGTTATTTCTAGCAGAAGGGAAGGGGGACAGCATGTTGTGACTACAGTCCTCCCTCAGTGTCCATGGGGCAGGGGATTCCAGGACCCCCTACCATACCCCAAATCCCTGGGTACGCACGCAGTCCCTTATATAATTCTGCATAGTATTTGTATGGAATCTATGCACAGCCTTTTGTAGACTTTTTAAATCATTATAAGATTACTTATAATGCCTAATAAAACATAAGTGCTGTGCAAATAGTTGTTATCTTGTATTATTTAGAGAATAACAATAAGAAAAAATTTGTACATATTTAGTACAGATGCGATTTTTTTCTGAATGTTTCCAATTCACGATTGGTAGAATTCATAGATATGGAACCCTTGGGTATCACCTTGAGTAATCACCTTTATTTTTGCTTATATATGCATCTTACACTAAAATTATCTATGTATTAAGTTATATTGTTTTGTGGGGGGAATTCATTTTTTAAAGGCATACACTTACTATAGAGCGTTTTGAGGTTTTCTAGGTTCTAATTTGGCCTCAGTCTTCCTAGGCTGGCTGTACGGCCATCACCCTGGGTGACTTTTCTTCTCTGGGTTAAAACTACTGTGTTTGTTTTTTTGTACTCCCTTCTGGTTTGGCTGTGGTGAACCCTTGAGTAATGCTCTCAGAGCAGATCGCTGTGTGCTACACAATGTCCTTGCTTACACATTAATATCTGGGTCTTAAGATACCTCAAGGGGTCACAGAATTTTAAGTTTAAAATAGAATTTTCTCAAAACCTAAAGGCAATACTCCATGGTCTCAAGGCATGAAGTGTAGCTGATAAGAAGTCAGTAGCTGGGGCGGGGGTGTAGCTGAGAGGTAGAAGGTCCTGGGCAGGATCCCAACTGCTGCAAAAACAACCAACCAGACAGACCAGAAAAGGGAAAAAAGAAAGGAATCTCTTGCTCATGTTCGTCTGGTTCAATTGAAAGCAACTTATTATTTTTTTTAAAATATTTTTAGTTGTACATGGACACAGTAGCTTCACTTTATTTATTTATTTTTATGTGGTGCTGAGGATCGAACCCAGTGCCTCACATGTGCCAGGCAAGTGCTCTGCCACTGAGCCACAACCCCAGCCCAACTTCTTCTTTTTTGGGGGAAACTTTTTAAGTTAACGTTCATGACGACGACGTGTGTGTGTGTGTTGTAATCCATCCTTTCCTGATTTGGTGATGTCTGGACACATATTTTTTTCTGTATAATTTTCTGTTTTGCATGTTCTCTTTTTTCTTGAGCCTATACTAGTTGGATATTTGACTTAAGTCTCTTAAACCTTTTTTTTTTTGGTCCTAGGGAATGAACCCAGGGGAGCTTTACCACTGAGTTACATCACCTGCTATTTCTAATTTTCATTTTGAGACAGCATCTCATTAAGTTGCAAAGCTGCTGAGGCTGGCCTTGAACTTGAGATCCTTCTGCCTCAACCTCCCAAGTTGCCAGCATTAGAGGGGTGCACCACTGCGCCTGGCGAAGTCTCTTTAAATTTATTTTTTTCTAAATCACTGCATTTTTAATTAAGATCAATGTCTTGCTTCTAGCCCTTCTATTAAAGTTTTTATTTTGTCAATTATATTTTAAAAAATCATGAACTTTTTCTTGTCATTTTGTTTTTGCGTCTCATGTTTCTTTTTCTTTTTTCCTTAATGGATACATGTATTAATTCGTTTCCTATTGTTGTAACAAAATGCCTGAGGTTGGGTAAGCACATATGGAAAACAGGTTTATTTAGCTCAGTTTTGGAGGCTGAATGCTGAAGGCTGGGTGGTCCCACTGCTTTGACCCCTGATGAACGCTCTGAGTGGACGCCATCAAGGTAGGAGCATATGCATGAGACAGACATCACATGGTGAGACAGGAGGCCAGAAACCAGGGAGGGGTCAGTCTTGATTTTTAACTGTTGTTATTCCTTTTTTAATAGCCACCCAGTTCTCTCTCTGGGAGACTGGCATTAATCCCTTCCAAGGGTAATCCCTCAATGACCTGTCCACCATTCATGGGGCCCTACCTCTTAAGGAGTGTTAGTTTTTCTACCTGAGAAAAACAACATTGAGGAGGAAGAACTCTTTTTGGGCTCATGGCTTGAGAGGTCTTAGTGCATGGTCAGCGGACGCCGTGGTTCTGGGCGTGAGTTGCGCATTGAGGCAAGGCATCATGGTGGGAAGGCCTGGTGGAGGAAAGCAGAGAGGAGGATGGGAGGAAGGGCCAGGGACAGACACAGGCCAAGGCCAGGCCTCCAGTGACTTCCTCCTGTCTCACTGGAGGCCTGGGTACCACCCAGTAGTCCTTTCAAATTATTAATCATCAAGTGGATTAATCCACTTATGAGGTTACATAATCCAGTCTTTTCACCTCTGAACATTTCGACATTCCCTAACACATGAGTTCTTTAGAGGACATTTTTCAGATCTAAACCATAAAATTAAGGTTCCGTGTCACCTCCCACCACCCCCACACTGGGAACCAAGCTTCCAACACAGGAGCTCATCCAAACCAAAGCTACAAATTCTTGCATTTCTCTGAGATGCTCATTAGACCAGTTCTGAGGTTCTCTTCTATTTCCCGTCTTGTCTGTTTCCTGCAGGGTCTTTTGTTTTGGTTCCTTTTATTCCATCTCTCTGGAGCCGTTATTTCCCCCTCTAGTAAGGAGTTGATGAAAAATAATGTTCATTTCTCACACTGATCCAGACCCTGAGCCAGGCAGACAAGGATCCTGGCCTCTGGGAGCTTGTGTGGTGGGAGGAGTTGCCTTTATGAGGGAAATCAATGCATAAAGACGGTTTCAGTTTGTGGTATCGTGGAGGAAATCAGCAATACAAGGCAAGAATGACCAGAGCCGTCCCTTGAGAGGGTACCTTGACATCTGCCAGCCCGGTGACCTGTTGGGGGTCAGTGAGGGAGGAGGAAGGGTCAGGTTGACTGTCTGGCCAGGCCTTGTCCTGAGAAGTTTGGCTCTGAGTGACCTGCCCCAGGAAGCCGCTGGAGCATTTGAAGGGGACGTGATAATCTTATTTAGTCACTGGAGGGGAGGATTAGCCACCCTCTACTGACAGCCCGGACCTGGAAACTGCTGGAATATCTGCTCACACATGCACACACTTTGTAGGGCTGCCCATAGTTTTTCTTTCCTCCTTTGACTTGTTTCCGCCCCCTTCATCCCCGTTGAGGAACCCATGGTTTTCAAAAGCACTCCTTATTTCCATTTTACTTCTGATGATTTATGATCCAGAAGGACATTTGGCTGCCGTATGTATCGTGGAGCGGGGGATGGTGGGGAGGGAGGGTTGGGACTTTGTGCAGGTTGCGGGTGCTGAACCCAGGGGAGGATGGGGCAGAACAGGTGCTCGGGGATTACTGAGAAACCAGTGATGTTCTCGGAGCTCTGATGTGCTGCTCCAGGGCACTTGATATTTGAAACCAAGAAATTAATCCATGAACCATCTTTCCTTTATAGCCTGGAAATTATAAGCAGGAGTTTATTTCCAAGGTGCCTAATAAATGCGTGTTTGCTTTTCCCAAGTCTTTGGAGTTAGGGACCAGATCCAGTTGTTAAAGGGGCGTGGAGAGATGTTAAAGTGGTTAATATGTGCAGACCACTCCAAGGTGTTCTCTCATTTAATCCTCATAATATTCCTGATCAGAAGGTTATTTTAATTCCATTTTTACAGATGAGGAAATTGAGGCCTGGAGACTGGCCATGCCACACAGCTAGTGACCGACACACTTCATAGTGAAGCCCACAGCTGCTTCCAAAGCCCATGGTCATTCATTTTTTTTTTCCTTTAAATTTTTTTTTTAAAAATTTTTGTTAAAGCTATGTATGTATAAGGTAGAATAAGAAAATGATTCTACATGGTTGATTATAAAACATTCTTGTACCTCCCTGCCCCACTCTCCAGAAGCATCCATGTGCCAATTTTACCAACTCTTTTGAAATTTGCATCCATATTTGTAAAATATGAAAATTTATAAAAATGTAATATTTAAATTAATTTATTGATGGGAAAAGAAATTGAATAGTATTTGCTGGAATATAAGGATTTTTAAAAAGGGGTTGTTAACTTTTAATTTGCCCTTTAATTTTCCATTCATGTGTTTTCTTTTTTTATTTCTCTTTTTAGTTATACATGCCAGTAGAATGCACTTGGACACATCATACATAAATGGAGTATAATTTTTAATTCTTGTTGTATATGATATAGAAACACATGGGTCATGTAGTCATATCTGTACATAGATAATAATATCTGATTCATTCTATTATCCTTCTTACCCCCAGACTCTTCCCCTCCCTTCACTCCCATCTATCTAATCTAAAAAACATTCGGCCTTTGGTTTTCTTGGGATTGGCTTATTTTACTTAACATCATATTCTCCAGCTCCCCCCATTTATAGGAAAATGCCATAATTTCTTTCTTCTTTAGAGCTGAGTAATATTCCATTGTGTGTGTGTATATACCACATTTTTAATCCATTCACCTGTTGAAGGACACCTAGGTTGGTTCCATAGTTTAGGTATTATTTGAATTGAGCTGCTATAAACATTGATGTGGGTGTATCACTGCAGTATGCTGATATTAAGTCCTTTGGGTATAAACTGAGAAGTGGGATAGCTGGGCCAAATGGTGATTCAATTCCAAGTTTAAAGTTTTCCATAATGGTTGCACCAATTTGCAGTCCCACCAGCAATGTATAAGTGTGCCTTTTCCCCCACATCCTGCAAACATTTATTGTTGCTTGTATTCTTAATGATTGCCATTTTGACTGGAGTGAGATGAAATCTTAGAGAAGTTTTCATTTGCATTTGTCTAATTGCTAGAGATGTTGAATATTATTGCATATTTGTTTATTTTGATCAACTTTTGATCAACATTTGATCAACATTTGTTGATAGACTGTGGAATACACGGATTTTGTTCTCTTTTACTCACATGACCCTCAGAACACAATTTGCTTTTTCATTTTCCCAACATTCTAATTTTGCTTGGCTCATTTTTTAATGTTTATTATGACGACACATGCTGAGTCATGTGATATACAATGATTACTTTCTGCTATACCTTTTTGTTTTCCATGGAGTTTATGGTTGCCTTTTTGTTTTATTTGCATAGTTTATTATATACTTGTCACTAATTCAATGCCACTTTTCCAGTTGGGTATATCTATCAGTATGTTCACTTTCATTTTTCTTGAAGAAATCGCTTCTGAATCTTTGGATCTGCTACAAACTGCAAGGGTGGCATTTTATATCAGTGAAAATCTGTCATGTTGGGCTTGACCTTCACACATCATCCCAGGTAATTCCTTCACCTCTTTTCTTGCAGGTTTGACAGGTCTTTTCTACTCCTTTCAATGAATTGATAGTTTGGCTGAGTATAAAATTCTAGATTTTAAAACATTTTACTTCAGAGATGTGGAGGTTTTTGCTCCACTGTATTCTGGCTTATTACATGAAAACTGTGGCTCTCCCCTTGTTTTTGAAGTTTGTAAGATATATTCTCTGTCCTTTGTATTCTGAAAAATGAAATGATGTGCTTTGTTGTGGGTCTGTTTTTGTTCCTCTTCTGGGCTTGGAGAGCCTCTTTTAATCTAGAAATCCATGTCTTTCAGTTTGGAGAGATTTTCCATGAATTATTTTGCTCCTGGCTTGTTTGTTGTCTCATTTGTTGTCTCTTATGGGCAATTCTCTTAAGTGTCTTATGTTTTCTGATTTCTATCTCTGGGAAGTTTTTATAAACCTAGTGTTTTCTTAAATTATTAAATTTTTTTCTAATTAGTTATACATGACAGTAGAATGCTTTTTGACATATCTGTACACAAATGGAGCACAACTTCTCATTCCTCTGGCTGTACAAGGTGCAGAGTCACACCACTAGTGGAATCACACATGTGTATAGGGTAATAAAGTCTGTGTCATTCTACTGTCCTTCCCATCCCCACAGCCCCACCCCTCGGCTCTTTACATTCCAAAGTTCCTTCATCCCCCAACACCCCCGACTACGGATCAGCATCCACTTATCAGAGAAAACATTTGGTCTTTGTAAACCTAGTCTTTTATTGTAAGTTGCCTTATTTAATTTTCAACTTTAAAGAATTATTTGAATGTTCAAAGATTTCTTGAAAAAATGAAAAATGTCTTTCATTATCTTCCTAAGGATATTGGCAGTGGTTTTGAGGTATGCTTTCTCCTTTATTTTTATTTTTTTCCGGTTTGCTTTGGTCTCTGGTTTGAATATTATCCTATGTTTTGCACTTGAAGACCCTGGGACTTTAGTGCTCTGCTGATCTTCCAAGAAGGTATCATGAAATCATTTTGCACAGTTGCATCATGACTGTCCCCTGGCTGGTGGTGATGTCGTAATACTATTTGGAAGGTGTTATCTGGATTCAGAGAGGTCTTAACATTTGAAATAGGGTAAATGCTTTCCTCAGTTATGAAGGATTTTTGCCAGTCTGCCTGTAGTTTAAGGGTGGTGCACCCCAAACCTGAAGCCCTCTGTGGGCGGTGCTGGTGCTGGTGGTAGTGGGTGGGTGAACGGCTTTGCTGACAGCAGAGCTAACTGTGGGGTGACTCAGCCTGGCTGTTTCATGGAGAACCAGTGGAGGATTATGCTTTCTTGGGCTGGTTGGAGTCCTAAGAGGAGAAATTGTGAATCTTTTGCCTGAAGGATGTCTACCTTCTGAGCGTCCAGAGAGGACAAGATTGGGTGCCAAGGCGTTCGATGCATCCACTCCTGCTTGGTCCCTGTCTTTCAGGTGGTCATCCTATTCTCCCTTCTGCCTGGTCTTCCTAGCTCAGAGGGGCTTGGTTTGACCTCTGCAGTAAGAAAAGCCCTCCCCATGTTCGCGCATGGGGAGCTGGGAAGGAGAGCTGGTGGGGGGTCTAACTGCTTCTCAAATGGACCTTCAACCAGACCTTCTGTTTTCAACCTTGTCTTTCCCTCCACTTCCAAAGGAACATGGCGCAGCCAACCCCTGACCCTTGGGAAGGTGTGTCTTGGGGTTGGGTTGCATCTGGGCTTTCTCTACCCCTGTCTCAGGCCTGCAAGTCAGTTACTTCCTCTTCACTTTCCAGTTCCCTAAATGCTCTTTCTCATTCTTTTTGTCCTGGTGGGTCTGGCCCTTAAATATCACTTTATTAGATGGATGTGGTGGTGCACGCCTGTAATCCCAGCATCTTGGGAGGCTGAGGCAGGAGGATCACAAGTTCAAAGCCAGCCTCAGCAACTTAGTGAGGCCCTGAGCAACTTAGTGAGAGCTTGTCTCAAAATAAAGAATGACATGGGCTTGGAATGTAGCTCAGTGGTTAAGCACCCTGTGTTCAATTACTGATACCCCCCCCCCAAAAAAAAATACTGTTACTTTTGTTTGGTTTGAGGGGAAATGGAGGTAAGTATTAATTATTCAATCTGCCATTTTTTTTTTTTTTTTTTTGCTGCTATGCCCAAAAGACCTGTCAAGAACAATTTTATTTTATTTATTTTTGGTACTGGGGGTTGAACTCAGGGGCACTCAACCACTGGCCACATCCCCAGCCCTATTTGTATTTTATTTAGAGACAGGGTCTCACTGAGTTGCTTAGGGCCTCATTAAGTTGCTGAGGCTGGCTTTGAAGTGGAGATCCTCCTGCCTCAGCCTCCTGAGCTGCTGGGATTACAGGTGTGCACCACCGAACCCAGCAAGAACAATTTTAGAGGAGGAAGAGTTTATTTGGTGCTCATGGTTTCAGAGGTCTCAGTTTGTAGGTGCCAACTCCATTGCTCTGGGTTGAAGTGAGACGGGATGTCACTGCGGAAGGATGTGGCAGAGGAAAGAAGCTCAGGAGATGGCACCAGGAAGGACAGAGAGAGAGAGAGAGAGAGAGAACTCCTGCAGACCAGGGACCAAATAGATACCCCAAAGGCACGTCCCCAGTGACCCACCTACTGCCTACAGTTACCCCAGTTACCCCCTATCCGAGGACTAATGCTCTGGTTAGGGTAAGGCTCTCCCAACCCCACCACTCCACCTTGGGACCTTCTGTCACTGTCTCCCACTCTGAGCTTCTGGGGGTCACCTCACATGGAAACCTTAAGAGCTGTCCTTCCTTAAAGCTCACATTTACTTTTAAATCTCTTGAGAGAGAGAAGTGGAGTTCAGAACATTTGGTAAATAATGAGAAATACAAAGGAAAAATCACCCCACCATCAGAAATTGCCAGAGTTCACACCTTTCCTTAGAACTCTGAACACTTCTCAGTAACAAACCCTCCGCTTGGACATGGTGACTACACTCTCATGCTTTGGGGAGGGCTTTTGGCATCTGTCGCCAAGTGGACCCAGAAAAGAGCCCTTCTCGTAGAGAATTCTTCCGTTAGTGGAGAAGGCCTATTTTAAAAAATATTGTCACCCACAATGGTTAGCAGCATTCTTTTAAAATATTTGCCACCCTTGCCGACAAAACATAAAGGTAAGATACTAATTTGTCTTTCTTAAATCCTGGTGACTTCAAGTCCTACGATACATATTGTCCTCTACAGTCCAGTACGTACTGTCAATTTTTATTTCTTATGAACTACCTTTTAAATTCCCTTTCCCTGTTTTCAGTGAGTACTTTTATCTTATTGATTCATAAGAACTCTCTCTGTTAAAGCTATTGAGTCAGTGCTTCAAAAATATTTTCCCATTTGCCTTTCAATTTTGTAAAGGGCTTTTTTTCATTTTGTGTCGTCAATCAATTGACCCTTCCTTTGATATCTGTATTTCTGTTATTCTGTTCTCATCCCAGGACTATGTTCACCTTTTAATTCTTGTACGGTTTTCACATGGCAGGAAGTAAGACTCTCACCTTTGATTTTTTTTTTTTAATATTTATCTTTTAGTTCTCGGTGGACACAACATCTTTGTTGGTATGTGGTGCTGAGGATCAAACCCTGGCCGCACGCATGCCAGGCGAGCGCGCTACCGCTTGAGCCACATCCCCAGCCCTCACCTTTGATTTTTTCCTTGTTTACCAGTTATCTCAGCAGTATTTATTGAAAATGTATTTTCTACATTGATTTGGAAATTCCCTTTTTATTTGGATCTGTTTTAGAGCAAAGACCGAGAAACTTCCAGACTCCTGGTGTCTGCTTCAGAGCAGGTGAGTTTGTTTTCCTTTCCTTTTTTTGGTACCAGGGATTGAACTCAGGGGCACTGACCACTGACCACACCCCCACTCCTATTTTGTATTTTATTTAGAGACAGGGTCTCACTGAGTTGCTTAGCACCTTGCTTTCACTGCGCTGGCTTTGAACTCTCGATCCTCCTGCCTCAGCCTCCTGAGAGCCTCTGGGATCATAGGTGTGGGCCACCATGCTTGGTGTGAGTTGGTTTTTCTTTTCATCTCTGTTTCTTTGTCTGTCAGCAATTGCATTATTCTTTCTGTTTTTTTTTTTTTTTGCAGCCACGTAAGCTCTTATTCATTAAATTTTGAACATATATGGGGCCTGTGTTGGCAGAGAGTACGTGGAATGCAACAGATGATATGGCAAATTTATCGAGGAGTAATTCTACTGTCCTAGGACAGGCCGGGATTACAGAGAATCTGGAGGGCATGGCAGAAAATGTTAATGGTGGTTGTTTCTGAGGATGTGGTCTTTTTAGCCTTTGATCTCTCTCTTTTCTTTTGGTACTGGAGATTGAACCCAGGGCCACACGTGTCCTAAGCAAGTGCTCTATCACTGAGCTATACCTGCTGCCCTAAATCTTTTTTCCTTTTTGCATTTTCTATGAGCACAGACATTATTTTTTAAATCAATATTTATGTGTTTATTTGGTACTGGGGATTGAACCCAGGGGTTGTTTACCACTGAGCTATGTCCCCGGTCCTTTTTATCTTTTGAAACAAGGTCTCACGAAGTTACTGAGCCTGGCCTCAAACTTGTGATCCTCCGGCCTCAGCCTCCTGAGTCGCTGGGATTATAGGCGTGTGGCCCTGCACCTGGCAAGTTGGTTTAATTGTAATCCTGGGTTCATAACACTCTGTGGGGTCTCAAGTTCCTCTAACAAAAAGAAAACAGAAGACATTTACAGAGGTCGGTGCCGATCAGAGGCAGGAAGGATTCCAAGAACATGACCAGAGGCTCTTCCTTGGGTGGACATACTGAAAGCCAGAGCAGGCAGAGGGTGGCCTGAGGGACCAAGGTTCAGCAGCCCCAAAGAGTGGGCCTTTTTTTGGGGGGGGAATGGTGAGTAATGCTGCTTGTCAGAAGCTGAGCTTGTAAAGGGGGGTGACCGTGTGTGTTATCTGGTGAACATAGAGAAGATGCAAAAGGAGTAATTTTAAGGCTGTGAGAATTTGCACATCTAAGGATCTCATATGCCAATTAAACCAGTCCTTTGGGGCATTTTCTCACAGTGGGAGGATTAGCTGTTCTTTCTATTAAAAAGTGTAACTTTATATTAGTACCACAAAAATGAAGCCCCCAAGTCCCTAATAAAAGGCAGAGATAAATGCACCTACTCACGAATGGCCAAGAGGATGGAGCCTTTTACAGACATCACCCCGACCAGCTGCCTCTGCCCTGCACCTCCCTGAGGGCAGCTGAAGTGTCCTGGACTCGACTTTGATCTTGTGCCATTTCTCAGCTCTCTTTCCCAGAAAGACGCGCCCTGCTGCCTGCTCTGTTTCTCTCCCTTTCCTTCTCCCTGGAGTCCCCTCAGTCAGGGTCCTGTGTCCCCGAGACTGTCCTCAGCCAGGCAGACGAGGGACCCCGCCCCCACCGGGTCCTGTCCCCTGTCCCCTGTCCGCGTCATTCAGCCGCTTTAGGCACCATCGCCTGGTTCCTTCCTTTTGGAAACCTGTCTCGACGCTCCCACTCGGTTCCATTCCCCTGTTTTTCCTGCGCCCTCGCCAGCTGCTCCCCCCAGCCCCCCCGAGATCTCACCTCCAAGGGCTGGAACATCCGACACCCCAACTCTGGATCCCCGCCCCTTCCCCCTGGGTTCTCCCTGCCCTCAGCGGCCACCCTCTCTGTGCTGGAGTCTCCTGAAAGCCACCTGCTTCCTCCACACCTTCGCAGATGCTGGGCAGGCTTCGGTGGCCACAGGGGACTCTGGCTCCTCCACCCCTCGGGGCCGCGTGGCCTGGAGTCCTCCCTTCTTGGTCGACTCCTCCCTGGGACCCAAGCACAGGCATTATTCTAGATGCTTCTTGCTTCTTTCCCTTTCCCTCCCTCCCTCCCTCCCTCCCTCTCCTCCTCCTCCTCCTCCTCCTCCTCCTCCTCCTCCTCCTCCTCCTCCTCCTCCTCCTTCTCCTTCTCTCTCTCCCCCCATCTCTGTCCCTCTCTCTTCCTTCCTTTTACTCTTTCTGTTGATCCTCGAGGTCCCGGCAGATTTATTCTGCCACCTCCCCACCCTGCACTGTCTGTCTGCTCTGCGCCCTGGCCTCCCCTCAGGGGGGCGGCTCCAACAGACCCCCAAGTGCTCCCAGCTTCTCTTCTTATCCCTTTCTGATCCCAGTGGATCCAGAGATCATTTTGAAATGTTAATGTAAATCCGATGGCTTCAGCCATTACCGTGAGGATGAATCTGAACTTCCGAAGCCCCCAGGACTCATCCTGGAGCCTGTCTGGCTGTCCACCGCTGATGCTCTCCTCTTCTGCCTTTTAAACATACTGAACTTGTACCACCTCTGGGCCCTGTGGGGTTTGCTGTTCCCTCTGCCTAAAGCGCTTTGCCCCCAAAACTGCTGTATGGCTGTCTTTTTTTTTTTTTTTTAATTTGGTTTTTAGCTGTTGATGGACCTTTATTTCATTTATTTGTATGCAAGGCTGAGACTCGAACCCAGTGCCTCACACATGCCAGGCAAGTGCACCACCGCTGAGCCCCAGCCCCAGCCCCTGTCTGTCTCTTCATTGCTCAAGCCCTGCTGAATTCCCACCTCCTTGAACATCCCTCCCTGGGGTCTCTTAGACCTTCCCTATTGTGCAATATTCTCAGCATTTCTCAGAATAGAATTTATTCCTTTCTGATATTTCTCTTCCTCTCAGTGTTTTGTTTTCCCAACCAGAACAAGAACTCCGAGAGAGCACGAGCCTCAGGTGACGTGTTTATGGATGCAACACGGACACCTGAAACTGTGCCTGGCACTCAGGAAGGGAGTGCTGAAGGAGAATGTTACGTGGCTGCACCTTCCCTCTGGCCTGCGAGCACAGAGTCTTCCTCTCAGCTTGTAGGTGGGAAAACAGCATCAGAGGCTGATTGGTTCGTTCCAGGTCAAATAGCTCTTAGGTACACAAGTGTTGGCATCTGATTCTGGAGGCTTGGATTTGAAATCCCCAACAATACTGCCTTCTGAGTCTAGTTTTCTGGAATCAAGGAAGTATTTTGTGAAAATGGGGAGGGATTCCTAAAATGAGTTCACTGGCTCTATCCGGGGAAGAAACAGGCTGGAAACTAAGTTTACTAAAGGTTTTTAAAACTCCTTTTTTCTGAAAGGATGAGGCTTTTTTTCTTTATTCTTTTTTCTTTTCTTTCTTTCTTTTTTTTAACCAGGGGTTGAACCTAGGAGTGTTCAGCCCCTAGCCACATCCCCAGCCCTTTTTATTTTCTATTTTGAGATAAGGTCTGGCTAAGTAGCTGAGACTGGCTTTGAACCTGTGATCCTCCTGCCTCAGCCTCCTGAGCCACTGGGATGACAGGTGTGTGCCACCACACCTGGCACAAGGCTGAAGGTTTTAAGTAATGTCATTTCTTTTCAAAAAAATCCTACAGTTAACATATACCATTATTACTATTTTTTTTTAAAGGATGAGGGTCTCTATGTTGCCCAGGTGACCCTGAACTCCCGAGCTCAAGAGATCTTCCTGCCTCAGCCTCCTAAGTAGCCAACACTGCAGCCCAGCAGCTGGCTCAGTAATTTTTTCTAATAGAACCTTTAGCTTGCATGAGAATCTTACTACATAAAGTCCTGAGACCCTGGTTCTGCCTAGAGAATGGCAAGTGGGGAGGACAGGAGGGAGGAAGGGCCATTGCAGCTGAGAAATCCCAGGGCAGAAACCTCTTGTTTCTGTCCTGTGATCCTCTAGGAGGTTAACAATGCCCTGAGTTTACAATCCCCACAAACTGCAATGAGCTATTTTTTTTTTTTTTTGATCAATTGTGGAAGATCCAACATGGACTATATATTAGGTGATGTTTGTTTTTTTTGGGTGGGGCGGTAGTGTTTCTGTTTCGTTTTAAAGGTCCTAAGAGGTAAATTGGAGTATTTATAGGTGAAACGATATGATGGCTGAGATTTGTGTTAAGCACCTGAAAAAAATTATGTGTATCTATCTGTGAGGATAACAGGAGAAAATCTTATCAAAACAACAACAACAACAACAATAACAAAAACCAAGGAAGCAAGTTGATGGTTATTGAGCCTGGATGAGAGATGCAGGGGTGTTCTTTACAGTAGCCTCTCTGCTTCTGTATAAGCTAAAAATGTCCTCAGTGAAATAATTTTAAAAACCTTCCTGACTATTCATGAGTTTGGTCTGCAGTCAGGTTTAGTTGCCCCACAGAAATTATGGCTGCCGTGGGTCAGTAAGGGACTCACGAGGAGGAAATGTCAATCAAGATCCAAAGAGATGTGCACTCTTCCACCCAGGGCTCATAAATAAGTGCTTGATAGTGATTCATTTTAATGATTCCACGTTTCCACCTAAGTGGACTTGTGGGATATGCTGATGGAGCTGCTAGCCTTTCTAGAGGTCCTTATCAGTCCTTAGAAGAACAGACCCGCTGACCGAGGCTCAGGCCACAGTGAGGCTCCGCACTGGGTGCGGGAGGTGTGGGAGAGTACGCCTGCCAGGTGCTAAAGCTGAGTGCCTAGCCAGGAGCTGGTGCTCACTGGGTCACGCTCTCTGGAGGGTGCCTTTTGGGATGTCATCTTCTTTGACAGTGAATAAGTTGGCAACTGCTACAAGGTATTCCATGACAGAAGATCACAGATTGTCCCTTTTCTGGGAAGAATTGCATGCAGGGTGTCCCTTACATGTACCGGGTAGGTAGACTTCCTGGTGCTAGGGACTGTGAGTGACTTCGAGCAGTGAGTGGGTATCTCTAAGCAGAAAAAGGAGATGGGTTCCCAGTTCTTTGAGGTGCACCTGACTCCTCCGTCTCAGTGCCTGCTGGGTGTCCAGGAGGGGAGCTTATGTTCGTGCGAGGGTTCCTGCTCTTACCACTGGGGCCATTTGGGGCCAGCCCGTGCTAGGGAGGGTCTGCACTGTGAGGCTTGCAGCAGCACCCCATCAGCTACTCACTACCTGCCAGGAGCAACTCCTGCCTCATGGTAATGACTCAAAACATCCCTAGACATTGCCAGAGGTTCTGGGGGGGGGGCAGGGTGTTAACAGGACCTGGTACCTTCTGAGCCAGGTCCTCAAAACATCCTGTAGTAGGGATCCCCCCAGAGAACCCAAGAACCCCTTCTACACATTTAGTGTCAGGCCCCCTGGTAGGGGAAGCGGCGGCCTCAGTCCCACACCAGCTCTCTGCCATGTTTTCAGAAGCCATTTCTGCTGGGTGTGCCACCTGTGACCCCTGATCAGCTTGAACTGTAGGATCTGCTCCCGGAAGCCTGCTCCTGGATTGCTGTTGTGTCTGTCACCCAGGTGATGGGGCTTTGACCCCACCTGTCAAGGAGCAGGCACTGCTTGGGGGCCGGTGAATCAGGCTGGGTTCTGCCAGCCCGACTCCGCACATCTCAGCTCTGGAGAGCTCCGAGTGTCAAAGGCCTCCCGGGAGGGGGCCTTGGAGGGAAGGGTACACCTGAGACATGGGGTATGGGAGGGCTTGAGCCGGGCCCTGGGGGACCGACAAGCCCATTGCTGGCACCCAGAACTGGGTATCAGGGACATTCCAACTCCAACGGCTTATTAAATGAATGAAGCAACCCATCATCAGTTTGTATGGGTGGTGGGAGACGTGTTAGAAATTAGAATTGTCTTTAAAAAAAGGCAGAAAGAATGAAATCCAAACGTCAGCTTCCCCGGCTGGGAGTGGACTCTCCTTAAGGTAAAATGTAGGTGCTGGGAAACACCAGTGCATCCAGGACCTGGTTGGTTGGGCTTGGCTGCTGGCAGAGTCACTGTTTCCCCTCATGCCAAGGCTGAGGATTCCAAAGGCGTTGTTTTCTCAAGTTCCAGCTGGGAGTGACTGGAGCCTGGTGACCAGGTCTCTCTGCCCCGGCTCCTGGAGCCATCTGTCTTTCAGATCATGACAGGACCATCATCATCATCACCGGCCTGGCCTCTGCCCAGCCCCGGGTGTGCAGAAGTGAATGAGTTGGGAGCACCCCAGCCCGCCTGGCTTCTCTCCTCCCACGTCCTTGCTGGCCTGGGGCTGCTTCCCCGGCAGACATTGTCCTGCCAGAGGTTTTTTACCATGAGGCTGGGGGCTGCCCAAGGCTCCCTGGCCTCAGGGTTGCAGGACCCGGCCTAAAGGCTTAATTATGCACTAGGGAGAAGGTAGAGAGGAGTCGAGGGTTTGGATCGTCCCTGCCCCATGAAGCCAGGAAACAGGTCAGAGGAGGCAGTCCACGCGGAGTGGCGAGTTAAAGCAGGTCCACGCGCTATTTGGCACTTCTCCAGCCAAAGGTGAGTGAATCTGCGCCAACTCCAGTGACTCATTTGGAACAAGAGGATGTGGCAGAAATGACGCCGTGTGACTTCTACAGTCGGGTCCTCCAAGGCAAGGCCTGGCTCTGTCTCTGTCTCTCTGTCTGTCTGTTTCTTATCTCTCCCCCTGTTTGTTGACACTCTGGTCACTACAGACAGGCCCCTGTGGATGTGCCAGTCATGTTCCTGGCTGAAGTGCCAGATCACAGCCAGTGTCAACCTGGCAGGCGACCGGGCTGGTTTGCAGGTGTCTTCAGCCCTGGCCTTCCAGGCATTCTAGCTGGTGTCTAGTGGAGTCGAGACAAGCAAGGTCAAGGTCATCGTTGTTTGAAGCTGCCTTGCTTTGGGGGTAATTTGTTACGTAGCAGAGAAAATGATAACATGAGTAAGATTGACAGCTACCGTTTACTGAGCACTTACTGTGTGCCTAGACCCCGTGCTAAGCATACAACATGGATGATTCCCTTCTACTTTCTCGGTGACTCTGAAAGATAAGCTAAACCCTGTATGACTTTTCACCTGATTTAAAGAATAAGGTCCAGAAAGTTTGGGTACAGTTGCCAAAGTCAGGTGGCTCTTGAGAAGTACTCAGGATCCCAAACCAGAACCTTTGTTCTGTAATACAGAACGACTGGCCAGTTATGTGGGTGGAGGGTGCACGCCATCCGGCTGAGGGACAGCAGGAGGTGTCTCGTGGTGACTGAGTCATGCTGGCTGGTGGCAACTGCTGTCTTTTGAGCTCCGGCGGTTCTGTCTCACTTGCTGGTTCCTGCTGGGCAGCCGGGGCTAAAACACAGCTTCTGGGATCCCTCGCCAGGCTCCCTGAAGGAGCATCTCTGGCGGTGGAACCCAGGAACCTGCGTTTGTTACAAGCTCCCTGTCTGATTCTCCTGTGGAAGGAACCTTGAGACCCCTGGCTTTTAGGACAAATGCAGACTCTGAGGGACCCAAGGGGGGGACCTGATGGCTTCACTCTCCTCCCTCCCCCCCAGGTCACACAGAGGGGATCACGGAAGCCGGAGACCTGTGGCTAATTCCCTACCCGTCAATGAACGGCACGATCTGCTCTCCTCCGAAAATCTGACAGAAACAACAGAGTCGATCAGGCCTCCGTATTGTGACGTATTGTGGACCTTGAATGGTTGCCACGGCCGTCAATCCAGGCAGCAACTCTCTGGAAGCATCGCATGTTAAAGTGAAAAGCCTTTGATGGCCGCCGACTCTCCTTATGACTCCCCGGAGGGGTACAGAGGAGGCTGGTGTTCCCAGCTGCGCTACCTTTGGTCCGTGTAGCATGGAGGACGCCAGTGGCTTCCCCTCCCCTCTGCAGCCCCCTCTATCATGCCGTACCTGGAGCGCAGTCCGTCTGTAACTCAAACCCTTCGTACAGCAGGGACTTAGCGTCTGTGGCCACGGAGACCAGGTGGGCAACTTGCGAGAGATGCAAAGAGTCGACCACACAGAGCCTCCCTGGTCACTCTCAGCTGGTGCTGCAGAGGTGGCGGGGTTCTAAGCGGGGACGATGGCTCTGTTGTGAATGCTTCAGTCTGGTGGGAGATATGAGGGGTGTCTGCACAGAGGTGGGCAATACCAGGGCACCGTTGAAACAAGTCCTGGGTCTGCTCTAGACAAAGGGATCTTGGAGGAATGGGCGGGGGACTTGGTGGGTTCTCAAGAAAGGTAGTTTCTAGGTCGCCCTTAGAGGACAGGTGGGCTTCAGTCTTGCCACTCTCTGCCTGCCAAGGGAGGCCCTGGCTCTCAGGTGCTGACTTGTGCTCCCATCACCCTTGGGAATTATGCCTTCCTGAGTTCTGCACCCCAGGGGCCTCTGTTTCCTCCCTTTAGTTTGAACTCTGCTGGAGCTGCAGCTTCATGTGGATACGTTGAAGACACACCCGATAGGATGGCCCCCACTTATTGAAGGTGGATATATTCCAAGACCTCAAGTGAATGCCTGAAACTGCTGATAATACCCCCAGTCCTGTAGGTACTAAGTTTTTTTTCCCTATACACAAACACCTATGATAAAGTTTAATTTATAAATTAAATCAGAGATTGATAATAAAAGCTAGCAATAAAACGGAATCATTATAAAAATATACCATTTACCATAATAAAGTTGCCAACATCATCACTTTTGTACTTAGGGATCATTTTTAAGTAAAAAAAGAGGGTGAATTAAATTCACAAGCACTGCCAGACTGAGATAGTTAAACCGATAACCAACGTGGCTCCTAAGTGACTAACAGGTGGGTAGCATATACAGTGTGGATACACTGGGAAGATACATGATTTGTATTGTGTGTGGAATAGAGAGGGACAGTGTGAGATTTGGAGATTTTTATCTCACTACTTAGAACAGTACACAATTTTAAACTTATAAAATGATTTATTTTTGGAATTTTCCATTCATATTTTTGGACTGTAGTTGGCCCCAGGTAACTGAAACCATGGAAGGAAAAATTTCAGATGAGGGGGACTCCTGTGTTTGCATCCTCCTTCCTGGGAGAGTAGAGAGTGCTTGTCACTGTTGGGTAGGGAGGGCTACCGCGGGCTTCACACAGAACCCACGGGGAGAAGCGTACTGGGGCTTCCTCTGTGGGATCCTTACAGTTGTTGCATGAGTTAGAAGTCACACCTCAGATTTTTCCTATCAAGAGCCATCAATTCCGAAGCCAAAAGACTTGGTGACCAAAAAAAAAAATGAAGCCAGCTTTTGATTTCTCTCTTTGAAGATGGGGGAGCTTGCTGACGGCATCTCTTCTTCAGGAAGCTTTTGTCTTCTGCTGAGGACATCTGGCATCGGGCCGGGTGTGGAGTAGATAAACATGTGGGATTCTCTTTGCCCCCGATGCACATTCCAGGCGTGTGTGGGAGCTGGGTCCCTGGCCCCAGAGAGCCAATGAACGTTTACTTGGTCCTGTCGCAGCCTCACCCCTGTTTGGGCATTGTCTCTGAGTCCTTGTGGTGCCTGCAAGTGTTTCAGGCCTGAGCTGCGTGGTGGGGACTGAGCCCCTCTGCTTCCCTTCCCAACAGTCTGCTACTCAACGGCCTTTCTGAACGCACACAGCAAGTGCTAGAAGAAACGTGTGTAGAAAACTTTGTGCTTTGGTGTGGGGGCTGCATGGGTGAGCCTGACAGCTCCCTAGGGGAGCATTACTGACCTGGTCCAGCTGTGGTGCTCAGACCACGCCTTCCAGGGTGGCTCCTGTGGAGGACTCAGTGCAGTGGTAGACTAAGGTACCCAGGGTCTAGAAGACCTGGGACTCCTTTGTTAGAGGACTTGGGCTCCAGGACACCCTGTGGTTTTGCAGAAGGTCCCGGAGACCGTGTGGTGGTGATGGAGTCTCCCATCAATCTTCCTTCCCTGAGTTTGAATAGCATCGCAATCTGATGGCCCACGATTTCCCGGGTTCCCTTCTTGTTTCCCTTAGTTCACACATTTCCCTTTATAAAACCCTTGTGAGTCGGATCGTCTCTTGGTGACTGCATTTTGGAGGATCTGAGCTCACACAATTTGCTGTTGTATTTTGCAAAACTGATAAGGACTTTTAAAGGTCCAGCCGGGTAGTGGTGGGGAGGGAGGCCCCAAACAAGGATTTGCAAGGGGCCGAGGGTGTGCACTGCTAGCCACAGACTTCCTGCCATCTTTGGGTGAGAGAGCCTTTACGTTGAATGCTGGGGTGTTTCTGGTTTGTGAGATGCTTGGGGGACAGCTGAGCAGAGCTCTGGGGCTACGAAGTTCAAGGTTGTCTTTCCCACCCCAGGGCCGTTGTCCCCATCCTAGAGCATTAGGGATGGACACTGAATTAGGGGTCTAACCCATTTTATAGCCCCAGGTAGGTGAAAGGTCATTGGACCTTGCTGCAGTGACAAAGGGGTCTATTTACTGTCCTTTCTTTTCTTGCTTTTTTTTGGGGGGGGAGGGGGGTACTGGGGATTGAACCCAGGAGCACTCCACCCCTGAGACACATCCACAGCCCTGTTTTGTATTTTATTTAGAGATAGGGTCTCACTGAATTGCTTAGAGCCTCATGAAGTTGCTGAGGCTGGCTTTGAACTCGTGATCCTCCTGCCTCAGCCTCCTGTGCCACTGGGATCACAGGTGAGCGCCACCGTGCCCGGCTTCCCCTCTCCTTTCTTTCCTGTGTGTCTCCTGTTGTGCAAACCTCAAAGGAAGACAAGACCCAAAACCTGCCCTTATGGTTTCCTGACTAAAATCTGATGAATGGGCTCATAGTCCAAGGTGGGTGCTCTGAGGTTCTCTCCCTGAGGTTTCTAGGGCACATTTCTGTGCTGTAGAGGGTTCAAGAAGAATCGGGTTTGGGTAGGCACTGCATAAACAGGAGCAATTCCCACCGTGGAGGGTAAAATGCGGTGCTGTCTGGCTGACACTGAGGACTGTTTGCAGATACAGTCCTGAAGGTTTTGCATTAAAAAAAAAAAATACGCCTGGGAAAATTGTGTCTCTTAGTGCATTTGAGGCAGGAGGGGGCTGGGGAGTGCTGGACTGAGTAAAGGGTGAGCCCCCCCCCTCTTTTTTTTTCTGATTTGAGACGATTAAAATACGATCTGTAACCCCAGCTCCTCCAGAGCCAGAGGCAGGACGATCACAAGTTTGAGGACAGCCTGGGCCACTTGGTGAGACCTTGTCTCAAAAAAATCTAAAAAGGGCTGGGGATGCAGTTCAGTGGTAGAGTCCTTGCCTAGCCCGTGGGAGGCCCCGGGGCCAACCCCTCCCACTGTTTAAAAAAAAAAAAAGATGGGCCCCCAGTTCCAAATTCACTGCCAACAAAAAAATGCAGGTCTAACACCCCAGATACGATTTCCTTGTCACCTCACTTTGTTGGAGTGATCAGAGACCACGATTGCCCAAGCTCCAGAGCTCCCAGGATTTATAACCAGTGCCTTTCACACTGGGGCGTTCATGCACCGGTTCCAAGCTGGGGCTCACGTTCAGAAGCACAGGCCGGTGGGCGGGAGAGGGGTTTCTATCCTCTGGCACAAGTTTTGCAGTGACAAGATCTCTTTGCAGGAAGAGGCGGAGGGACACGCTTTGTAAGAGGGAAAAGTACCTCTTGGAACAAAACAAGGTAAAAACCAAACCCAAACAACAAAAAAAAAAAACCCAGGGAATTGAAGGTGGATTTCTCCTCCCCCTGCCACACGCTTCCTGGGGCAGGTACTTTTCCGTCCCCTGGTGGATTTTTCTTTTTCTCACTCCTTTCTTATTCTCCACCCCCGAAGCCTTCGCCTCCTCCCACGGTGACTTATTTTGGTAACTGACTACCCCCAGCGCAGTTCCCTAAGCTTTCCGTCGTTGTTGACTTAGAAATAAATCTGGGGAGTCGTGGGGACAGTCGGATGGTCCAGCTGGCCAACGGTGCTGACACACGAGGCGGAGTCCCCTAGCTGATTTGGAGTGTGACGGTGACAGAGTCAAAGGATGTCTTAATTTCATCTCTAAAGAGACCTTAGGAGCCAGGGAGCCCAGGGCACACCATGACCTTGGCGTGGCTGTTGGCACGGCACCTGGGGCCCAAGGTGGAGTCTCGGCCGGCACAGAGTGCTCCTGGTGCTGAGCACAGAGTCCTCTTGTCAAGGAAGTGAGCACACCGTGCTTCTAAGCAGAAAGCCCACGCCTCCTCAGGGACTCGTGCGGAGCCTTTTTGGAGCGTGGAGTCAGTCTGGAGCTCTGGGGGTTCTCGTGAAGGCTTGCTGCATCTTAGCTGTGTGATATGGTGCAGATACTCAGCCTCTCTGGGCCTCAGTTTGTACATCTGTAAAATGAGGATAATAGTAGTACCCTAGAACTTCAGCAAGGATTTAATGAGTCCATATGTATCAAACTGCCTCCCCCTTCCCCTAGTCTAGCTATGATCATTGTTGTGTGCATTGTTTTTGGTAGGAGAGGGGTGGCCTTGGAGGTGTTGCAGCAGAGTAGGCCAAGTTGGAGAGCCAGAGTCCCCGGCACCAGCTGTCCCCTAGAAAACACCTTCTGATCCAGTCTGTGATTCCACTTGCATCGGAGTGTCACCTTTGTGACAATCATGGCAGAAGCACCTCACAAACATTATTTCTGGTTCATGCACAACAGACACAATCAATCCCAATTCCTAAAAAAAGAAACTGGGGTGTGGGGATGGGGGGCGTCGGACAGCCAAGAGCCTTGCCCAAGGTCACCGCCAGGCAGCGCAGGAGAGACAAACGGACCCAGAGGTGTCCCTCCTTCCTGCGTGGCGGTCTCTCGCCTCCACTGTAACCAGGATGAGCCCCCAGAGGCAGCCCGGGACTTGGAGGGGAGACCCTGGGGCCGGGTGCTGAGGTGGGGTGAGCAGGTTGGGGCAGGGCAGAGGCCACTCTCTGAGGGATGGAGGGGAACACCCCGGTTGTGCTGGAATCAAACCTCCAGGGGGTCTGGGCGGCCCCAAGTCCCTGGGCGTTGAGCATCTTTTCTTCCTGGTGCTGGGGCAGCCCCCAGGCCCTCCTGCCGGCCTCCTGGCTGTCTGTCTGTCTTCTCCCTCTCCTCTTCCTAGGTCCCTCCTTCCCCCTCAGGGACCTCAGGGCGGCTTCTGTGCACACAGCGCGAGGGAGTCTGTGGGAGGCACGGGGTGCTCATGGCCTCCCCTCGATGGGGCTGGACCTGGGGAGAAGTGCCGACAGAGGGCACGCGGAGGCCAGATGGCACCTGTCCTCTGCATTTGATCAAAATGCCACTTGCCATGTCCACTTGCCCTGTTTCATATTCTTGCACTAAATTGAGCCATTTGGATGCCAATTTAGGCAGGAGGCAATCCCACGTTTGACGGATGTAACTAACACAGGGCGGCGCATGGGGCTGGGTTTCTAGGAACAGACTCTCTCTCTCTCTCTCTCTGTCTCTCTCTCTGTCTCTCTCTCTGCAGCCCTCTATTATTTCTTCTTCCCCTCCTCCTTCTCCTCCTCCTTCTCCTCCTCCTCCTCCTCCTTCTTCTTCTATCAAGCCTGGGGCCACAGCTTCCTCTGGACTTGGTGATGGCACGGGCCCACATCATGTCCTTCTTTTATCAGGGACACTTAGAACTAGCTTTCTCTCATGTGCAACCGAATACATTTTATATTGTGTTGTCCAAGTACGACATAAAACACTGGCGATCAACTGATAATTTGACCTTTGTTTGCACAGTAAATTATAGTTTTTTAAAATCACTAAACATATCTAATAGCTCCACCAGGCACGGTTATAGCCCACTCCACAGAACAGCCACAGGACAGGGCCCATGGATGTCTCCATGCTGCAGGAAGCACACCGAGAACCCAAGAGGTGAAGCAACTTGACCAAGGATGTCCAGCCAATAAGAGACAGAGACGGGGTCAGGATCCGGGCCAGCGGCTGCTGAGGCCGTGCTCTCTGCTACCCCACCACGGGGACTCTCACACTGTCATTTCCTTTACACAGCAGCGGAGACTTCAGGATATGATGAGATCTGCCCAAGATCAAGGAGCCAGAGAGTGATGGAGCCCAGGCCTGGACCAGGTCTTTGGATTGGGAAGTTCTTCTCTGTATCACTCTCCATGGTTTCACGGGGGACGGTGTCATGTGGCAGCTGTCGAGGTGGACAGCCGGGGGGAGGTCCATGAGGCAGGTAGAATTTGGGTCTGGATCTGAGGCGCCTGGTGATGCACAAGAGGGAGGGTTCTCAGAGCCGCCGATGAGCAGGGACAGCCATTATGGAGCCAGGGAGCTCTGCCCAGGCCAGGGGACAGACGTTGGTGAAAAGGGAGTGACTCAGCCAATGATCTGGGGAAGGAGGGAAGATGCTGGGCAGGAGGAAGGTGTGGGTGGACGGTGGGTGGGCAACATCTGGGGTGTTTGGGATGAAAGAAGGGGTTCCAGAAAGCGAGAGAAGCAGGGCACTGGAAATACTGATGTCTGTCTGGGTTGCACTTGGTCCTTCTCTGAGTCGCTGAGGAGCTAGCCCCAGTCTCCCACCATCCCAGAGCCCCAGGCTGCCCTCTGGCAAAATGGAGGGATTGTGTAGGTCTCTGAGCCTCATCTTGTAAGACTCACTCCCCGGGCTGCCTGTCCCTGGGCTCTCAGGTACAGTTCTTGATTGTCCCTCGGGTTTTTGTCCCTTGTGCCTGGCCAGCGTGCCCTCCCCATCGCTCATTAGTGTTTTCTTTATAAAGAAAAGGAAGAGTCCACCATTGTGTGGAACAGCTGGCCCAGGGAGAAGTCTGACCTCACTGGCCGGCATGGTGGACTCTGCTTTCCTTTGGGGACAAGTTAAGGGTTCTATACGGAACCACCACACCCATGGCGGTCACCAACAACCAGGGAATTTCTGTGCTGATAACTCCCAAGGACCATCTGGGGAGATCTCCCCAGAAGGATCAAGAATTTTACACACTTGATTCTACATTGAAAACACACGTTTTCCTATACATTTGGTCTTCCCTATTCATGGGTTCTGTATCCTTGGGTTGACCCAATTGTGGATCAAACCTATTTAGGAAGAAACTTAAAATTTTTAAAAATGTTTGTTCTTTTTAGTTACTCATGACAGTGGAATGTATTTTGACACACATGGAGTATAACTTCCCATTCTTTTGGTTGTCCATGATGTGGAGTTACACTGGTCATGAATTCACATATGAACATAGGAAACTTAGGTGGATCCATTCTACGTCTTCCCCATTCCTGTCCCACCTCCCTCGCCTTCATTCCCCTTTGTCTAATCCAACGAACTTCTATTCTTCCCTCCCCCACCCTTATTGTGTGTTACATCCACGTATCAGAGAGGCCATTCAGCCTTTGGTTTGGGGGATTGGCTTATTTCACTTGGCATGATCATCTCCAGTTCCCTCCATTTACTGGCAAATGCCATAATTTCATTCTTCTTTATGGCTGAGTAAGATTCCATTGTGTATATACGCCACATTTTCTTTGTCCATTCATCTGTTGAAGTGCACCTAGGTTGGTTCCGTGGCTTAGCAATTGTGAATTGAGCTGCCATAAACATGGATTGGTAGCATCACTGTAGTATCTGATTTTAAGTCCTTGGGTCATATGGTTTGGAGTGGGATAACTAGGTCAAATGGTGGTTCCACTCCAAATGTTCTGAGGAATCTCCGTCCTGCTTTCCATAGTGGTCGCACTGATTTTCAGTCCCATTAGCAATGTATGAGTGTATCTTTTCCCCCACATCCTTGCCACATTTATAGTTACGTATATTCTTGATAGTTACCATTCTGACTGGAGTCAGATGGAATCTCAGTGTAGTTTTAATTTGCATTAGAAATAATTTTTTTTAGAAAGTTTCAAAAAGCAAATTTGAAATTGCCACCGAGAACTGTGTTGGATCCACACACATGAAGAGGTGTGCAGGCCTTGTATTAAGTATTGTGAGTAGTCTGCAGTGACCTCAAGTGTAGGAGAGGATGGCGTGGGTCTTGTGCAGATATTAGGCCATTATCCATAAGGAACGTGAGCATCCTCAGATTTGGGTGTGTGTGGGGGGGTCAATCCTGGAGCCAATCCTCCATGGGTGCAGAGAGACGGCTGTATCCAGAGAGCAATGGCTTCTTCTGGTGGCTAACTGCGGCCTGCTTTTATTCAGTCATATTAGTGGGACTGAATCGCCAGTTTGTGCTTCTCAACATGTTTTCTATTTAGTGAGTGCCCAGGACTTGCACGTGAGTCTTCGACTATTTTTTTTAAAACTTTATTCACTTTTTTTGGAGTCATCCCCGTTCTAAATCACAAAGATTGTTCTAATAGAGAGGGAGGTCAGGTGTTCTGGAGGGATTTATCAGGAAGGGAGACAGCTTTGGCTTTTCTTGGTCTTTGGAGAGAGAGGCAGGCGGAGGCGGAGTGCTTGGGAAGACCTGTGGGGTGGGAAAACGAGGTCACATGGTGCTTCCTTCCCTGTGGTACCCGTCAACTCCGGCTGCTTAACGTAACAAGTGCCACAGCCTGGTGGCTTCAGGGACAGATTTCTTCCTCCCAGCTCTGGAGGCTGAAGGCTGAGGACAGGCTGTGGGTGGGGCTGGTTTCTTCCGAGGCTCCCCGCCCCCTTGGTGTCCCTGTACGGTCTTCCCACGGTGAGGGCCTGTGTCCTAATCTCCTCTTTATAGGGACACCAGCTCTTTTGGATCAGGGCCCCTCTCGGTGGCCTCATTTTAACTCAATCACCTTTTTAAAGACCCTATCTTCAAACATGTTCTCGTGTGAGGCCTTCAACGGGACACGGTTCATCTGATCACAACTTTTTGCCCATTAGCCAATCAGTGGGGTTAATGATCTCCTACAAGGCACCTGTCTTTCACGCCAGGGACTGAATACCACTTGTCCCTTAGTGTCTCTGGGTACTGATGTCAAATCTGTGGATGCTAAGGTCACTTTGATGAAATGGTACAGTACTTGCACATCACCCTTGTCACCCTCTCTCTTTATCATGCCGAACACATGGGCATGCTGGGAAACAGTGATTATGCTGCGTCGTCTAGGGGATAAGGACAGGAAACAGATCTGTTGGTGCTTAGAGCAGGCAGAACCGTCATTGGGCAGACTACAGTTTCAGTCCCTTGTGGGTTGGATCTGAGGATGCAGAGTTCGTGGGCTGACTGTACCCCTCCGTTGGGCCTCCTTCCAAGCACTCGGCTGAGTAAAACCACAGAAGGCTTTGGTCTTTTTGGAGAGCAGACTTTATGGGGAAGGCTGTGAGGGGCCTTCACCAGGAGTCTGGGAGGCCAGGGAAGAAGTACACTCTGGGCCTGACGGTTGTAGCTGAGAAGTTGGAGGTTCAGAGCCAGAAGAGGTGCCAGTTCATTTAGGAAGAAAGGTGCGGTGGTGACATCACCTAGAATTAGGCTCCTAAAACGGCAGACTGTGACAGTCAGAAGCAAGGTCATTGTCCCTCCCGAGTTTCTGGGTCAGAGTCTGCAGAATTCTCTTCTTGACAGGACACGGAGAAGCCATTTCTCAGGTCTCCATTGGCGAGTGGCAGGAGCCCACCAGAGTGAATCCGAGAAGTCAGAGGAGGAGGGCGTGTGCATCGAGGGGCACGTGTTTCCAGGGAGACTAATAGGGCAGGGATCTAGGGCTTCTGTCTGCTCCTCACTCTCTCTTTCCCTTTCTTCTGGTGGCAGATCCTATTTTCTTGACCCCAGATGTGGACCTGGGACCCGGAGTGGGTGAATCATTTCATGCTGTTGACCACAGTGACTCTTCCAAGGGTTGTACTCAGGTTGAGCCCTCTTGAGCTGACCAGAGTCTCTCCTGGGCTTCTTCAAACTGGAGCGAGGAGAAGAGACACTTCTTCTCTGGTTGACGAGTTGGTAACAATGTGGGTCACAGCTGCTGCCCACACCCTGCAGGGACGCTGGTTTGGCTGGGTGGTGGCCACGCAGAGACAGAGACTGAGACCAGAGACCAGAAAGGGTGGGCCCTGGTGGGTCTGAGTCCCCGGCTCGGTCACCTGCAGGACCATCTCCACCCCTGCCTGCCTTTCTTGTGGTTTGGACCATGAACCCCACAGACCCCTCCTTAGCTGGGACTGTTGCCACGTGCAACCACAGAGAGGCCTGACTCATTCAGGTAGAGCTTGGCCCGCAGTAAATCTTGTGAAGAATATAAAGAGAATTACAGGGAGGCTGAGAAGGGCAGGACCCCACCGTGACGTTCAATGACTGAGGAAAAGTTCAGATTATCCTGGACTTTTATGTAATAAGCAAGGGTCTCCCTCAGATTGGAAAGGTGGAAATAAACTTGACCAAAAGGAATCGAAACTCAAGACGGAGGAGGAGACAGTAAGAAAAAGCCACCCACATTTGAACAAGCTTGTCCCTTATGAGCCTTGCTGAATCCTGCTGGGAGAGTGGATGCCTTTCCGGGTAATTTGGGGACATGCACTTGTAGGAATCACGACAGTGGGAGGACATGTCACAAAACTAGGGTGGGTTGTTGGAGAGCGATTTTCAGAAGAGTCAAGTTCTTCGACCTTCTGGGGGAATGACACACCTTGATTTTAGTAAGACCTGGAGGCCCCTGTTTTGGTACCAGGGATTGAACCCAGGGGTGCCTAACCACCGAGCCACATCCCTAACACTTTTTTTTTTTTTAGAGACAAGGTCTCCTGAGTTGCTTAGGGCCTTGCTGAGTTGCTGAGGCTGGCTTTGAACTTGCCATCCTCCTGCCTCAGCCTCCTGAACCGCTGGGATTACAGGGGTGCACCACCAGGCCCCGCCTTTTTAGCAGGCCTTCTACAGAGCCTCGCAGGGCGAGCTTGCAGCCCACCTCTGGTCTTAGACAATCAGATGGGAGAAGGAGCCGTGCTGGTTGTGGGTGGTGAGTCTGAGCGGCGGTGAGGACAGGTGAATTCTGTTGGGGTGCGATGGAGGTGCTGCCAGACACCCACGTGGGGCTCTTCCGATGGTGAACTGAAAACTTTGATCTGGAGCCCGGATCTGGGGAGGCAGCTCTGGGGTCATGAGCAGGAGGGAAGGAGCCAGATGGCAGATGAGACCCCAGGGGAATCCTATACAGAGAAGAGAAGAACAATCTTAAAGCCAGAGCTTGTAAGGGGACTTATATCTGAGGTGGATAAAGAGGAGTGGACAGAATGAGATGCTGATGAGGAAGGACCGTCTTTGGTCATGGATGCGGGGGTCTGCGTGACCCTTGGGAAATCCGTCTCAATCAGCAGAGAAGTAAAAGTTGAGCAGGTGGAGGAACCGGAGGGGAGAAGCCCCCTCCTTCCCTTGGTGTCACCGTCACCTCCCGTCCCGTCTCTTACCCGTCCTGCAGTGGTTTCTTAACGGGGAACCGGGGACCTTCGCTGGAGCAAATCTGACTTCAAAGTCCACCCAGAGGGACTCCGAAGTCCCAGTGGCCTGGCATCAAACCCGGTTCTCACTCTGGAAAAGTCTCCTGAGAAGCCGAGAGTTGATCCAAGATGAGGTCGAGAGAGATTCTGCATCTCCATGGTGCGGTTCCAGCCACCAGCCAAGCCAGCGGAGGGACTGTGTCCAGGCAGAAGCCCCTGGACGGGCGCCCAGCTATGGCCTGAGGAGGTGGGCTTCGGGCCAGGCCTGGGAGCAGTGTGCATGACGTCACTTGGGCTTGATTCTGTTGGTTGGAGTGGAGTCCCGTGGCCTGAGTGCAGGACTCGCTCCTGGGTGAGACTGGGGTGGGAAAGGAGGAGGCAGGAGCGTGCTTATGGCTGAGGGCTTGCACCTGGGCGCTCAGGGCTCCTGAGGGAAATGATCCGTCCACCCACTGGAGAGAGAGAAGGGGAGGGGGAGGGGCCAGACTCCTCCTCCTTAGCGAAGCCGGCCTCACCACTGCCTCCCTGAAGTCAGCCTTGAGCCAGCCCAGAACAGCAAATTGAGGAGACACAGAAACAGCACGGTACAGACAGTCCCACTGCAGGAGAACAAGGTGCAGATTTGATCAGGGACTGTGCACGTAGCCAGAAAAGAAAGAAGGTAGATTTTCATAGTATCTACATTTTGACACTAACATTATAGGCATTCCGCACCTCAGTGAGGCCAGCAGTGCAGGGATGATCAGGCTAAATGGTGGATGGAAATATGGAGGCTCAGAGAGGTGAAGTGTCTGGGCCAAGGTCACACAGCAGTAAGTAACAAAGGTTTATGTTTAAAGTTGCTCTCTTCTTGGTGAATCATAACTTATTATTTTGTAGTGACCCTCGGATCCCCTGGTATGCTTGTTGACTTTGAGTCTATTTTAAATCATCCTGATATGCTACCCAGCTTCCTTTTGGTCCAAGTTGCTAACATGCTATTTTCCACCCTTCGCCTTTCAACCTTTGCACGTCTTTCTGAGTGTATCATAAATAACACAAGCCTTCGCTTAAAAAAAAAGAATGCAATCTGCTAATCATTTGAGTGGTGAGTTTCATCTAAATACATTTATTTTATCCCTGGTATACCTGGACCTTGTTTCTACGTTCAGTCTCAAATTTTCTTTTAAATCCTTTTACCTAAAAAAAAAAAAAAAAAAAAAAAAGGAATCAATATCCCTCCCAATAACACAAGCACTTCAGCAGCGGCTCTTACACTAGGCCTCTTTAGAAATGGTCATGCTTCTCAGTTGTTTTGTTGATTTGGTTCCTCAGCTTGTTTTCCTGGAGGTAATTGGCTTATCATCAAGGGCTCCAAGGAGCTCTGTGGGGAGGGCGTGGCTCCAAGGAGCTCAGGGGAAGGGCGTGGCTCCAAAGAACTCAGGGAAGGGGCGTGGCTCCAAAGAACTCAGGGAAGGGGCGTGGCTCCAAAGAACTCAGGGAAGGGGCGTGGCTCCGAGGGGCCCAGAGAGAAGGGCGTGGCTCCAAGGAGCTCAGGGAGAAGGGCGTGGCTCCAAGGAGCTCAGGGAGAAGGGTGTGGATACGGGGATCTCCGCGAGGAGGGCGTGGCTACGGGGACAGAGGGGCGTGGCTAGCGAGTCTAACTTAAAAAAAAAAAAACTCCTGAAGTCAGGGCTTGCTCTTTGCTCTCCAAACAGAAGAACTAGGAGATATTCTTTAGTATTTAATTCCCTTGCGTGGGTGGGAGTTGGAGAGGAGCCGGGAGCAGGCCACTCTGAGGACTTAATGGTCTTCACCTATCTTGTTTTCAGCTCCTCGCCTACAGGGAACTTCTCCAAGGTCTGGTTTTATGGTTTTATTCCGAGGACAAACGGGGCCAGAGGTTTGGGAGTAGGCACAGAACCCCGGGGGTTCCTTTCTCATTTTGTCCTTGTACAGCTGTTTTTGCTTTGAGCCCAAGCCACCTCCTGCAGACCATGGAAGTCTCCACTCTACCCCAGGGTTTCTTGAATGTGTTAGCGCTTATCTTCTCGGTTCCTTGGTAACCTTCCAGGAAAGAGCCCATCCTGGAGATTGTTAGCCCTGGAAATGAATCACATGTCACAGTCTCTGTGTGGACTGCTCCCTCTCTCCTGCTGCCACCCTTTATTCTTGCCAAGCTGGTCTTTGGAAGCAGCTCTGTGTGCACCTTTGAGCTACAGCACTCTGGGCTTCTCTTCTTGACTTTGCTTGTCCTCCTCCTACCCCCGCGTGCCTTAGCTATTCTTTATCCTGCAAAGCTACATTCGACTGAATTTAAGAATCATCCTAGAGAGCTTTTACCAAACCACAGCCACTCTCAATCCAGTGCATCCCACCTTGACCCAGATTTCTGCTCCATAGAAATCAGGGACAAAGCTTAAGTAAGTGTGATGTGTGTGTGTGTGTACAATAGAATGGGGAATCCACAATGGAGTTTGACAGTCTGCTCTGTCCCCTTGATATCTCTCTTTGCCATGTGTCTCCAGGTGAGGGTGACTTACTCCCTTGGTTCTCTTTCAGGAGAAGAACAACTTTCTTCCAAATTAGGATTTGAGAAGCTTCAGACTTTGGGACACAGACACAATGAAAGGCAAGGATAAAATTTGGATTTAAAATAGAAGCTATAAATGAATGTTTGAGAAATTGACCTGAGGCTCTAGCAGCCTGCTCTCCAAACCCTCTGCCTAGAATGTTGGAAGTCAGGGATGTTCTTCTTTCCCAAAGAGAAAGAAAAATCCATTCTTGGAAGAACTGTAAGTTCCCGGGGAGGGAGTGGATGGGGAACACCTTCAAATACTGACATTTTTTTTCCGAAAGGAAAGTCAACCTTTACTGCATGACAGTTTCCTAAAACCTACCACTACCCAGGCTTCCAGGACACACAGTCATTGTAAGACCTTCATGTTAGGTAGTTAAATATGGACCAGCAGCCAAGGATCACCACCCCTGGAGGTCAGCTTTCACCACGAGAGACTGAAACTGGAGTTATGTCTAGAAGAGACACATGCAAAGACCTCTTAAGGAAAAAAGGAATTGAATTACAATAATGTTCTTAGAGAAAAGGAACAATATAAGAATAAGAAAGAGCTCACTGGAATTAAAAACAAAAGTTTCAGAAAGACTTGGAAGGTAAAGATTGTCTCTTAGAAAGTGGGACAGGAAGATAACAAGATGGACAATTGTGAGATAAGGGTCAGAGGGTGTGTTTAGGAGGGCCAACGTCTTCCTTGAGTTCTAGGAAGAGAAGAGAGAAAACAGACAAAGGGAATTTTTAAACAAATTATACATGAAGATTTCCTAGAATTGAAAGGACATGATTTTCTACTTTGAATGGACCCCAAAGAACCTAACTAAATTGAGAAAAAAAAAGAAAAAGTGGGTAAATATTTCCAAGGAATTAAAAAAAGGTCACAGAGCTTTAGGCATTAAGATTGCATTAGATTTCTCAGTAGCAATGCTGATATTAGATAATGACAAAATAATATTTCTAAAAATCGGCAGAAAAATAATTTCAGCAAAAAAAAGGTTTCTTAAATATTATATGGAAAGACATGCAAAGCAGGTAAAAGTGAATTTGTAGTTCCTGGGTATAAGGAATGTTGTCCTAAACTGCTTCCCATATTTTAGAAATTAATTTTATTGAGGCATACTTTATAAACAATAAATTCACTCATTTTTACTGTATGGTCCACTCTTTGACTATTTTATTTGACTCTTTCTTTTTCAGTACTGGGGATTAAGCCCAGGGCTACTCTACCATTGAGCAACCCCTCCAACTCTTTCTTTTCTTTTTTTTTTAATTCTGAGGCATGGTCTTGCTAAGTTGCTCAAGCTGTCCTGGAACTTCTGGCTCTCTCTTTTATTTATTTCTTTATATTTTTAGTTGTAGGTGGACACAATACCTTTATTTATTTTTGGTGCTGGGGATTGAACTCAGGGGTACTGGAACACTGAGCCCCAACCCAGCCCTGTTTTGTATTTTATTTAGAGACAGGGTCTCACTGAGTTGCTTAGCGCCTCACCTTTGCTGAGGCTGGCTTTGAACTTGTGATTGTCCTGTCTTAGCTTCCAGAGCTGCTGGGATTACAGGTGTGCGCCCCTGAGCCTGGCTCTGACTCTTTTTTGAGTCTCCTGAGTAACTGGGATTACCGTGCCCAGCAGGATTTTTGACCAGAGGTGATTTTGTTGCACCCCTAGGGAGACATTAGGCAATGTGTGCAGGAATTTTGAGCCATCACAATTGGGTCTGCAGGGTGGATGTGCTTTTGGACCTAAGGCTGGGATGCGGCTGAACATCCCACCACAGAACAGAACAGTCTCCTGCTGCAAAGAACTATCCTGCCAAGGATGTTGATGGTGCCAGGTTGAGAAATCCCAATTTTGAAAACATACTTCTGTAACTACCACCATAATTGAGATACAGAACTTTTTAGGGTTAGGGTTAGGGTTAGGGTTAGGGTTAGGGTTAGGGTTAGGGTTAGGGTTAGGGTTAGGGTTAGGGTTAGGAAAAAGTTTCTTGTGTCCCTCTACAAGGGGGCTAATTATCTTTCCCTTCACTTTCTGGGCCCTGGAAACCATGGATCTTCCTCTACCACTATAGCTTTGTTTTCTCTAGAATTTCACGCACACGGAGTCGTATGTATGTGGTCTTTTGCGTCTGGCTTCTTTTGTTCTGCAAAATGCGTTTGAGATTTGCCCAGGCTAATTCATTGTTTTCTCCAGAATTCTCCTGCATGACTGTAGTTCGTTTATCTGTTCACCTGTTGAAGGAAAGTTGGATGGGTTGTTTCTGGTTTGGGTTGATGGAGGCTAAGGCTGCTAGGAATGTTTGAGAATATGACTTTATGTGATTTTATTTTCTTTGGGTAAATGTATAGGAGTGGAATTACTAGATCATATGCTAAGTATACTTTTAATGTTATAAAAACCTGAATTGTTTTCCAGAACGGTTGTGCCATTTTATATGCCCATCTAAAATATGTGGGAGCTCCAGTCGTTCCATGTATTTGCCAACACTTGGTATTGTCAGTCTTTTTAACTAAAGCCAATGAATTAGGTCTGTTTTTATCACAAAATGCCTGATGCTGGATAATGTACAAAGAGAGGATCTGGGGATGTAGCTTAGTGGTAGAGCACTTGCTTACCATGTGTGAGGTCCTGGGTTCAATCCCCAGCACTGGAAAAAAAAAAAAAAGGTTTCATTTAGCCCATGATGATTTTGGTTGCTGCAAAGTCCAAATGGCATGCCACTTGTGTCCTGGTGAGGGTCCCCTGGCTGTGTCTCAACATGGCAGAGAAGTAGAAAGCTGACCGGCCACAGGCAGCAGGGGCCAAGTGCATGAGGTGGCCTCACTTTATAACAATCTGCTTTTGGGAGGAATAACTCTATTCTCCTCCCTTCCAAGGGCCATGCCATGACCTAATTACCTTCTTTCAGAAGCTCTTAAACATTCTACCACCTCAATACCAGCACCTGGAGGACCAAGCTTCCAGCATGTGAACGTTTGAGGGGTAAACACAAATCAAATCCAAATTATAGCAGCCAATTGAATGAGTGTGAGGTGATGTCTCCTTGTATCTTTAATTTACATTTCTGTGACGAATCATTTGTTAAGCTTCCTGTCACATACTTTTTTTTTTTTTTTTGGTACTGGGGATTAAACCTAGGGGTGCTTAACTACTAAGCCACATCCCCAGCTTTTTTTATTTTTTTTATTTTGAGACAGAGTCTCTGTAAGTTGCTTAGGGCCTTGCTAAGTTGCTGAGGCTGGCTTTGAACTTGCAATCCTCCTGCCTTAGCCTCCCGAGTTGCTGCAATTACAGGTGGGCACCACTGGGCCTGGCATCATTTCACATACTTTTGTAAACACTTTTTTGAAGCGTCTGTTCAAATCTTAGCCCTATTTAAAAAAAATTAGACTGTTTATACCTTTTGAATTGTAACAATTCTTTAGTTATTCTGGCTATATATGAGATTTCCGTTACCCCCAAAGTTGCATGTATTTTCTCCTTGAATTTTCAGTTTTACCTTTTACGTTTAGGTCTATGGGTTAACATTTCATGTGAAGGTGAAGGCCAATTGGTGTGGCTGGTTGTTTCCTCACCATTTGAGAAGACTCTCCTTATGCCACTGATACATTATCACTTTTATTGAAAAGTTAATTAGCTGAGCATTTATATGTGAGATTATTTCTAGACTCCCTAATCTGTTCCTTTGATCCGTGCGTCCATCCCTTATGCCCACAGATCATCATCTTGATAACTGTGGTAGTTCAATAAGATTTGAAATCAGGAAGTATGAAATCCTTGATTTTTTCCTTCTCTACAAAATAATTGAGTCTATGCGAAGTCCTTTTAATGTCCATATCAAATTTAAAATTTTTTAGAGTCAGTTTGTCAATTTTTTGTGAAAAATGCTGTGTATGAGTGATATTTTATCACTCTGGAGTCCCATCTGTGAACATGTTACGAATTATTCACAGATAATTTGCTTATTCCTCCATTTATTTATTTATGTCTTTTTAAAATTTATATCTGCTATGTTTTGTGATTTTTTTCAGCAGAAACAGCTTGATCAGATTTTATTAAGCTTATCCTTTGATATTCTGGGTATCTCCTGCTTTTTTGTATTGTAAAGTCAAAACTTTTTTAAAAGTATTTTTTAGTTGTAGATGGACACAAACCTTTATTTATCTATTTATTTTTATGTGGTGCTGAGGATCAAACCCAGGGCCTCACACCTGCTAGGTGAGCGCTCTACCACTGAGCCACAGCCCCAGCCCCAAGTTAAAATTTTTTATCTTCTATTTTTTTGGTTGCTAGTACATATAAATACAATTGGTCTTTAAATATTGACTCTGTATCTTATGACTTTGCTAAATTTACTTAATGTTTCTAATACTTCCTATTTTCATTTGGATTTTCTATATAGATAATCATATCTGCAAATAAATGCCTGATTTTTCTTATTTGTGTGAATTTTATTGCATAGATGTCCTCTGTACTTTGTTGACAGGACGTGGTGAAATTGGGTGTCCCCTCCTTGTTCCTGATTGGAAGGGAGATGCCCTCAAGTCTTCCATCATTAAGTGGGATGTTAACTGTGTTTTTGTTACCTGTGTGCTTTGTAGATGTCCTTTTTTAGTTTGAGAAAGTTCCATTTTCTTTCTTTTAAAAAAAATATTTTCTTTTTTAGTTGTAGTTGGACATAATACATTTATTTTATTTATTTATTTTATGTGGTGCTGAGGATTGAACCCAGAGCCTTGCACCTGCTAGGTGAGCGCTCTACCGCTGAGCCACAACCCCATGAGCGTTTTTACCATCCATGAGAGTCGAGCTTTGTCAAAGGCTTTTTCTGCATTTATTGAATCCTATTTATTCTGTTAATAGGGTGAATTATATTGATTAATTTTTCAATTGTTAAGCTAATCTTGAATTCTTGGGATAAATTCCACTTAATTGTGATGTATTATCCTTTTAAAATGCTCTTTGATTTGTTTTGCTAATAGTTGATTAAGGATTTTCGCCTTTATGTCCATGGATAATATTGGCTAATTTTGTTTTCTTACAATGACTTTCAAAGACCAAGAAGAAAAACATATCCCATCTCATTTTACCCTTGTAAAATCATTTGGATTTTCTATATGGGATATGTTTTTTTTTTTCCTTCTGTTTTTTCAAAGTGCTTGTGTAGGGTGGTGAGTCTTATTTCTTCCTTAAATACTTGACAGAATTCTTTAGAGAAGCCATGTAGATCTGGGTTTTTATTTCATGGGAAGATTTTAAATTACAGTAGAATCTAATTAATAGATATAGACTTCTTTATATTTTATATTTCTTCTTGTTCCAGTTTGGGCAATCTAAAGTTCTCAAGGAATGTGACAATTTATCACATTTATTAACGTATAGTTATTCATATTCTTCCCTTGTTATTTTTTAAAATGCTTATCAGCTATGTGGTGATGTTCCCCCTTTCATTTCTGAAGTGGAGAACTTGTGTCTTCTTGGTCAGTTTAGTTACAGTCTGATCGATTTGATTACTCTCCAAGAACCAGCTTCTGGTTTTATTGGTTTTCTCTAATGTTTTCTATTTCTTTTACAAGACAGGAAATAGTAGTGACAGTTTACCTTTTGTCTTAGCTGTGAACAATTTTAGTTATAGTATGTCATGTTAACACCAACTCAAAAATGTATAGCTAGAAATTGGGTAATTATATAATCCTAAGTGGATGGGGAGGAAGTGTGGAGGGGTATTATGGAGACGACAATGTTATCTTCACAATAGGGAGTCAATAACAGACGACACGGATTTATCAACAAATTGCAGGGTAAACGTATCATTTTAAAATATGAAAATAAATACTGGGAAAGAGCTAATAGAAGATTTGAAAATGGTAGTGTTCATGATGTGAAACTGGAGTCTGAGGGGAGAGAGCTATTTTTCATCAAATTTTTTTTGTATTGACTTTGCCTTTTAAAAAATGTGCAAGTATTATGTTGATAAAACAACAATTAATTTAATACTTTAATATCAGAATAAGAGAAAGCATGCTTGGGAAATAAGGTTGAAGAAGTAATTGTCTTGTGAGAAAAATTAAGTTATACTCGCAAGGTCTTTTAGCAAGAAAACAGTCAATGAATCCAGAAAGATAGCTGAGAGCCCTGGGAAGGAGTACACACCTGGTTTTAAGGGGTATGCCCCCGACTTTGAATATTGCTAAAAGGTGTCTTTTTATTTTCATCTAATTTTAAAAATAATGCATTCTATGCTTCTGATGGAATTATTACAAAAGTGAAATTTTAATGCCCATTGTGACCAAAACTTATGATTGTCACATAGTATGTCCTTAATATTATAATATTAAATGGCTCTTATAGTTTACAAGGAGAATTTTCATATGTATTAGCTTTTTTATCCTTACTTTAGCCCTGCAAACCCAGTATTATTATAGATAGCATCTTCACTTGGTAGCTGTGATCCAGTTCAAACATGTGCTCAAGGTCACATTGGTGGTAAGTGCCCTGGGGGTGGACTCCAAGCTCGTTACTTCCATTAATAATTCCATAATATACATAGTCAAATTGCAAAGCAATTTTAAGCATTTAAGCATGTTGATTCATTTATCTGCATATTTTCATAACTATGACTTAATTGCTTGGATGGTTGGGAGCAGAATAGAACATAGGTCGACTTCCAGTTTGAATAAATCTGTAGAGAGACTGTGCTGAAAGACCTTGGGACATTCACTGATTTATCTCTTTCTCTGTCTTTGCCTGAAATGGGATATGACTAGCTTCTCCACAGCATTGTTCTTAAGAATCAGCATATGGAAAACACTTAGGACAGTACCTGAAAGTTAGTATGGATTTAATAATTGTTTAATATTACAATCATTTTTGTTAAGTATACAAATAACTGTGAGATTCTTTAAAAATTCATGTTATTTATTTATTTATTTGATATAGGAGAACAGCAAGATTGCCCTCTATCAAAATGATATTGAGCCAGGTGTGGTGGTACGCCCCTGTAATGCCAGAAGCTCAGGAGGCTAAGACAGGAGGATGGCACATTCAAAGCCAGCCTCAGTAATTTTGAGAGGCCCTAAGGAACTTAGAGAGAGCCTGCTTAAATAGATAGATAGATAGATAAATAGATAATCTAGATAGATAGATAGATAGATAGATAAATAAATAAACAAATAAACAAACATAAATAAATAAATAAATAAATAAATAGGGCTGGGGATGTAGCTTAGTGGTTGAGTGTTCCTGGGTTAAAAAAAAATGATATTGAGTTTTTCTAGTGAGACAATCAGTTCAAAAAAGAGCTTTTCACATGCAAACATGAAAGCTAAACTGAAGTGATACTAAAAATCAATTTACTTTTGAAGATCACCTTACTAGTAAGATGAATCACTTTGAGTCAGATTACATATCGAGGCTTCTTGCTTTTGTAAAATGGTAATGTGCAGAGAAATATGTAGATACATAGATATCAGACAGTCAACAGGGCTGGGGATCATTGTGGGAAGGGCATAGACCTATTTTATTAGTAGCTTTTAGTGCTTTTTAAAAAAATGACTTTGAGATACTACTTCTTCATCTGAGAAAAAGAAGATTTGAAAATAATTCCGTGAAAAGAAAGCCTCAGGTTGAATTCACAACCTGATCACACAGTTCGACCTAAGTTGCTCCACCCTGGCTCCTCTTGACTTTTTCTGGAGATCCTGGTCTCCAGCCCTGGGATTTCTGAAAGCCACCAGGACCCACTGGCGACCCGGGATTTGCATCTGGTTTTCATGCAGGAGGAGTGTTCCTGGGGGCTCTCGGATCCTGGGAGTCAGAACATTTCAGGATCAGAGAACCTTTGCTCACTTCCAAGGGAAGCTCTCACCGCTGGGCTGCCCAGCCCTGACCTGCGACCTGCCCTGGACATCGTGGCTGTCCAAATCACTTGAATCACACAAACTGAAACTTAGGGACGCGACGGGGTGTCATCTCACCCTCTCCGATGGCCTTCGAGGGTTGCTTTTCAGTTAAACCCTAAGGATATTTCTTACGCCGAGGCTGTTCCCAGTTTGCACCCTTCCCTCCCTTTCCGCCCGCCCGGGATCGGTCCGAGGCTCCCTGCCTGAATTCCACCTTTCCGCGTTTTCCCTCCGCCCCTTTCTTCTGGGAGCTCCCGGTCCTTCCCGGAGCCGAGGGGGTGGGGAGCGGGGCCGCTGCAGGGGGGCGGCAGGGACAGCGCAGCGCAGCGCACGAGGCTCCTGCGCCCCACCCAGCCACCCCGCCGCCCGGCTCTCCAGGTCCTGCCCGGCAGCTGCGGGGGAGTCCCGCAGTGTCAAATACTTTTGAGAAGAGTACGGGTCACTTTATTACGGTCCTGAGCATGACTTGATTCTCCTAAGTGACATCCTTCTTTACCAAGACGAGGCTCCTCTGGCACCGATTGGTGCTTGGGAGGGCACCTAAAGGCCATCCAGGTCTCTGATCCTCACACTCGGTGGGTACTAACATAAACAGTGCCTGTCTCCTGGCCTGGGGCGCAGAAGCTGGCTGCTGCTGTCACAGAGCTGGAGTTACCGGTGTCACCTCCAAGGTGACCTTATCCACACTTTGTCTGAACTCGGGTTTAGGACACCCACGTGGCATTTTGTTCTAACCCTTACTCTCACTTGAATGTGAGACTTTAATAGAGGAGCTGTGGGAAGACTCTCCTTTCAAAGGAGTTGAGAAAAGTTCAGAAAGGGATGTCCCAGGTCAAGGGATTATAGGATGACTCAGCTTCTGAAGAGTTAGCTGAGCTTTCCGATGGGTCCTCACTGATGTGGATGGGGGACAAATCCTTACCAAAGTCTTCCAGGCTAAGGTCAGAGGGCAGCTCCTGCATGCCTTGGGCATCTGACCTCATGGGAAGCTGGTTTGAATATGGTTCCTACCTACAGGGGATTTCTTGGGCAGCCTCCATGATGAGATAGGACAAGGCTTAGGCTTTAAATTTTTTTATTGACACATGATAATTGTACATAGATTCTAATAAAGGCCACATGTAATAAGTCAAGAGCTAACATGACATTGACAGGGCAAAAGCTGAAAACTTTTTCTCTAAGATCTGGAAAAAGAAAAGAATACTCCTTTTCACCACTTTTAGTCACCATGTACTGCAAGTCTTAGGGCAATCAATCAAGAGAAAGGAAGAAAGAGCATCCAAATTGGAAAAAAGTGTCACTGTTTGCTGGGTGTGGTGGCACACACCTGTAATCCCAGAGGCTCAGGAGGTTGAACAATGTGAGGTGCTAAGCAACTCAATGAGTCCCTGTCTCTAAATAAAATACCCCTGAGTTTAATTCCTGGTTTCTTTGCCCCCCAAAGAGTCACTGTTTGCAGATGACATGATCTTCTATATGGATAACCCCCAGACGTCACCAAAAACTATTGGAACTAATAAATGAATTCAGCAAAGTCGCAGGATACAAAAATCAACATTTAAAATTAGCATTTTAAAATATACCAATAGGGAATTATCTGAACTAGAAATAGAGAATCCCACTTATAATAGCTACTGAACCAAACCAAAACAAAGACAAATGAACAAATACCCCTTTAAATTTAAACAAAGAGAAAGCTCTCTATATTGAAAACTATAAAGACTGATAAAAGAAATTGAACAGGACTCCCCCACCCCACAACAAGATATCTTATGTTCATGGATTGCAAGAATCAAATGAACTACAGATTAATATAATCCTTATCAAAACACCAATGAGATTCTTCCTGAAATTAGGAAAAAAGCTATCTTAAAAATCTGTAACCACAAAAAAATCCCACATAGTCAAAGCCATTTTAAACAAAAAGAATGAAGCATGAAACATTATACTTCTTGACTTCAAAATATACTACAAAGCTACAGTAATAAAAACAACATCATATTAGAATGAAAAATCAACACACAGACATATGGAACAGAATAGAGAGCCTCAAAGTAAACCCAGGCATCCGCCGAAGCCCGTTCTTGATAAAGATGCTGAGAACACAAACTGGAGAAAGGACAGTGTTTTTGACATTGGTGCTGTTGAAAATGGATATCCATACCCAGAAGAATGAAACAAGACTCCTCTCTCCTACCAGTGACAAACATCAAATCAAAACAAAGACTTACACGTGAGACCTGAAACCATGAAGCTACTAGAAGAAAACTTAGGCAAAATTTTTTAGGTCATTGGAAGGAGTAAGGATTTTTTTTTTTTTTTTTTTTTTTTGGAGAAGACCAAAAAACACAGGAAACACAAGTAAAAAATAGACAAATGGGAGTATATCAAACCAAAGAGTTTTTGTTCATCAGAGGGAATAATTAATAGAATGCAGACATCCAACAGAATGGGGAAAACGTTCACAAACTGTGTTTCTGACAAGGAGTTATTATGCAGAATATATAATGAACCCCAAAAACTCAGATCACAAAAAAGGAGGAAAAAAAAAGCAAAACAGAACCAAATAATTCCACTTAAGAAATGGAAAATGGAAGGAAGTAGACATTTCTAAAGGAAAGGCGTACAGATGGGCAATTGGTACACGAAGACGTGTCACCCTTACTCATCACCAGGGAAATTCAGGCAAGATTGCAACATGACAGGTCCAGACCAAGGCGCTGTCGGTGCAGTGGAAATTGGGAAGATGACTGATTGGGGCCTGGGGGAAGTGACATTGGCCTCAATCTGGCACCGGGGTCTAGAGGAACATGGTAATGTGTATGTGACCAGGGGCAGGCCTTCTCTTGGTCCTGTCTTTCCCTAGCAAAAGGCACTTTCGAAAAATCATTGACTGTGAAAAAAAATCCTCCGACAGCATTAGATCATGTTCAAATTGTTTGATGGACGGAATGGCTTTTAAACCAGATTTTGAGTAACACTGATAACCTTCTATAGTGTTTCCTTGGCTGTTAATCAGTGTCAGTGACTTACAGCTGAGATCAACTCGACTTTTTTCAATCCAGAGGCTGATCACCACTCCACTCATTAACTCAGGCTGTCCTTCTCTCTTTCCCAGGGAATCAGCTGAGCCAGGTATCCTTTTCAGGCACCTGCTCTGTGTAAACTTTTGCACTAGATGCTGTCACTGTCCTTTAGGAATGTACCCTCGAGTGGGGACAAATACTCATAGGAAAAAAATCATTCACGGTGCAGAGCAGTGTAAGTAACAGTGACAGCAGCTGATACAAATACAAGTCGCCGAGACTCGGGGGGAGGCATGGGTTGGTGAGCTGAGCGAACACTTCCCCGAGGAGCTGTGAGCCAGTCTCTGGGGCAGTCATGACTTGGAGTACCGTAGGAGCCTTCTTCTCCAACGTATGGTCACCACCATGAATCTCCCTTTTTCTCTCGTAACCACATCTTTGCCAATGTCATTGCCAAAGAAGGTCTCGCCTCTCTAACTGTTTAGCGTGGTGCTCTCCAGAGTTTTCCAAACTCAGGTCATAGAGGTCCTTGAACATGTGGCTTAGGAAAGAGAATTTCTGTTGTTGGAAATCACTACTTTGGAGTGGGGCTGTGAAATGGTAAGTTTAACCCTGACTGGGCTTTTGAGAAGAGAATCATTGCCAAACATTCAGCTCATTAGGGCTTATGCCTCTTATTTATTGTTTTTTTTCTGTGTGTTTATTAGCCTCCTATTGGAGAAGAGACTGAAAGATCGTAGCCAGGGGCAGGAAACTGATCCATCTCTGGAGATTCTAAAGCCCAGAGATAACGTCTGCAGATGCTTCTGGTTGTTGTACCTTAGGGGTTGCCACTGGCATCTACTGGGTAGATATCAGAGATGCTGCTAAGCCCCCTACAACGCACAGGAGAGTCCCTCCCTCAACAAAGGATGATCAGGCCAACACGTTCACAGGCTGAGAAAGTGTGCCCTAGAAACTTCGAAATTATTGATGGACTTTTCTCCGTAAGGAAAAGTTGCTTGAGAGAATTCGTCTCAGAGGAAAACAAAATAGTAAACCTGTTCTACAACATTTCAACCAGAAAAAGACGTCACGAGAAGACTGCAGGTCGTTTTTAAACTGCCCACTGCCAACCCTTTTATTTGCCTCTCTAGCTGTCAGCTCAGCGTGAAGCTGGCATTTCTGACTTTGACTAGAAGGTAGCGATGCCAAATGAATGACTTCAGGAAGAGCAGAGCCACCACCAAGGAGTGTGTCATGCTCCCGTTTGCTCAGTCTCTCCCTGGTGTGCCAAGAACACCCACCTTCCAGGTACGGTCAGGTTAGGCATTTCTGCCTAGCGCCTGTTTCTCTCTGGAGGGGGTGTAGGATGTGAGGTCAAGGTCAGGAAGGGAGAGTGGTCTATGCTGGAATCCTCAGGGGACCTGAGAGCTTCTGTCTGCATTTTCCCTTTACAGCATTTCACTCTTGGCTGAATGGAGACCCTTGATGGATCCTAACGATTGTTTTGCATGTTCATAATACATTTATGATGGGAATTAGGGTTCAGAGGTTGTTTTAAGTTTACATTGAAGATTAATGCATAGAATTTATGTCATGCTATAATAACACAAATTATTTGCACACTTGTGTGTTCGTTTTAAAGGTGAGCGCATATATATATATATATATATATATATATATATATATATATATATTTTACCCAGGGAAACCTATTAATTCATTCATTCTCAGGGATTTGTTGCATGTCAACTATACAGATGTGGAGTTAGGTGTAATGTCCTGAGGATTCATGGTCTGTTGATGGAGATGGCCAAGAAAAAGGTAATGACTGTGCTAAGCACTGTGAGTACTTTGTAGGATGCCTTGGGAATACAGTGAAGAGGTCCCTTAGGCTGAGACCTGAGACTCAAAGGGTAGCTGAGGGGGGAAGTGGGGCAGAGGTGGGAGGCAATATCTCCCCAAGAGTGGGGGATGTGTGCCAAAATTCAAAGGCTAGACAGAAAGAGGGGGGGAGTTCAGTGAATCTGAAGAATATGCAGCACAGCTGTATTGAAGATACGGACTTAGGATCCAGGAGCAAGCCCAGTGAAAAGTTCATTCTCTGGGTTGATTGACCAGGGAGAGTGGGTAGAACCTGAGAGAAAAGGATCAAGAAGAACACAAACCAGAGGAATGGGAGCCTGACAAAAATAAGGGACTAGCGGGGGCATGGTGGCACATGTCTGTAATCCCAGCAGCTGGGGAGGCCGAGGCAGGAGGATTGGAAGTTCAAAGCCAGCCTCAGCAACTCAGCAAGGCCCTAAGCAACTTAGCGAGACCCTGCTCAAAATAAAAAAATAAAAAGGGCTGGGGGTGTGGCTCAGTGGTTGAGCACCCAAATCCCAGACCAAAACTAAAACAAACCAAGAAACCCAAAAATACAAACTGGCAAGATAGGGCAGGGAGTATAGCTCAGTAGTAGAGCACTGATTTAGCAGGCCTGAGGCCCAGGGTTTAGTTCCCAGCACCACAACACACACACACACACACACACACACACACACACACACACACACATGCACATAGACACACACACAGAGACACACACACACACATAAAGTAAAAAGATTGATTCATAACTGGTGGGAAATACCAAGAGGGGAAGAATTTTGACAAATCAATAAGGAAAAAGAGATGGGCCCAGTGGAAAAAATGGTCAGAGGAAATGAAAAAGTGAGTCATAAACAAAGGAAAAGATTCTCTTTCTTCTTGGTAATCTGGAAAATGCTAATTAAACCACAAGGGAGAGACGGTTTTGCACCCACGAGATTAGCAGCATTAGAATGTCTGACAACACCGAATATTGGTAAGAAGGGGAGCAGGAGGACCTCTGATGTGCTACCAGGGGAGAGTACATTAGTACAACTGCTTTTTAAGAAAATTGGCAAACAGTAAATATGAAGGTGCCTTGATCCTACACGTTCAGAGTGTCCGGGGGCATGGGACAGTGTTGTTTATAACAAAGAATTGGAAAGAACAAAACCATTCATCATTAGTAGAAGAAAATGTACTTTGTCCATTCATAATTGAGATTCTAAAGAGCAGTGAAAATTAACAAGTTATATGTGTGTTATTGATTGAATTGTATCCCTTAAAAGTTCATATCTTGAAGTCTTTTAAAATTTTTTAAAATTCTTTTTAGATACACATGACAGTAGAGTATATTTTGACATATTACAGATACATGGAGTGTAACTAATACATACAGATTATGCATACGTATTGTACATGGAGTGTAACTTACTCTAGTTAGCATTGCATCTCGTGGTTGCAGATGATGTGGAGTTTCATGGTGGCGTATTCACATGTGAACACAGGAAGGTCATGTCTTGAAGTCATCGTTGCAGTACCTTGGACTGTGACTGTACATGGAGAGAGTTTTAGTAAAGAGGTGATTAATTCTGGTGAGGTTATCTGAGTGGGCCCTAGTCCACTCTGACGGGTGTCCTTAGAAGAAGAGGAGATCAGGAGGGAAGACCACAGGAGGACACACGGGGAAATGGCCACCCACCTGCCGATGACAGAGGCCCTGCTGCCGCCTTCGCCTTGGACCTCCAATTTCCAGGGTTGGGAGAAAATCAATTTCTGTTGTTTAAGCCATTCCATCTGTGGTGCTCTGCTATGGCAGCCAGAGAAAACCTAAACAATGTGCCCAGTGAATGGATGTCAAAAGTATAATGTCAGATGAAATTGCAGGTCACCCGACATTTATGGTGTGCTTCTGTTTAGGTAAAGATGAGAAGAAACATATGGTTTAGGTTTATACACACATATTCAGCATTATTACATTCTCACATTATTACTCTCCTTTCAGAAGATGGAGGTAATTTCCCCTCCCCTCGAATGTAGGTGGCCTTAATGACTGATTCGTAAGCAATTAGATAGAGTGTACCTGATGGTGTGACCTCCAAGCCTGGGTCACGAAGGACGGTGTGGCTTCCTCCTTGCTCTCTCTTGGGTCATTTGCTTTGAAAGAAGCCAGGTGCTATAATCTGACGACATTTAAGTAGCCCAAGACAGAAATCTATTGCAACAACCTGATGCCTCTTTTGCCAATAGCCAGCAAGGAATTGAGACCTCCTGCCAACAAAGTGCCCCATTTTGGAACTGTGTCACCACCCTGTCCCGCCTTCAGGTGACTTAGCCTCTGCCAGAGCCTCAAACATAACCTCATGAGAGATTTGGATACAGAGTTACCCAGAGGGGCTGCTCATACTTTCCTCACCCCAGAACCCAAGGAGTAATAAATGTTCATTGTTTAAAACGGTGAAGTTTTGGGACAATTAGTATATAGCAACTTAACTAATATAATAGAAAAAAAGCAAGAGGACATACATTTCATAATGATAATAAGTTTCGGCATAATGATCATGGCTTCCATGGAAGGAAGGGAATGCCATTATCTAGGGAACCCGCAGACACTTCAAAGATATTGGTGATGTTTTATTTGCTTTTAATTTGGGTAGCCAGCACGTGAATATTTACTTTGCTGTTTTAAAAAAATCACTATACACACATATACATTTTGTATATATATATATATATATATATATATATATATATATTTTTTTTTTTTTTTTTTTTTTTTTTTAAAGCATGATCAGAGACAGAGAAGGAGACTCAAGAGGTCAACTCCATGCCAGGGAAGAACTGAGTCAGACTGTGGAGATCAGGTAGCAGTTTTGAGAACCAGGCCGGCAGGAGGATAGCTGAGCTGCACCAAGTGTCCAGTTGGGTTCACAGACCACAGCCGTGGACTAGCAGCTGCCTGTCAAGTGGATGACTTCCCTTCTGCCCTGCCTTGAGCCCCAGGTTGGCACACACAGAACCCAAAGGATCAAATCCTGCTCAAGTGTCAGGTCTTGTGTGACGTTCCCAAGGTGCGTTCCCCATGTCTACCTCCAGTTGGGTGGATGTTTCCTTCTCTTGAGCTTTTACCAAAATAAGCACAATGACAATTGCTAACACCTGTGATGCTTCGCCTGTATCAGGGGCACTGTCGTAGTGGTCCTCCGTATAACTTTATGTATAACTTCATTCATTCTTCACCACCCGCCTGCAGAGCAAGCGCTCCTGTTATCCCTGTCTTGTGAAAGAGGCTACTCCGTGGTCATAGTGGGGACCAGGATCTATTCCGCTCTGTGGCATCTGGGGACAACCATCACTCCACGTGGCCTCCTACAGACCTGGCCTCCTTGGCATTAGGTGGTGATGATGACTTTACATGCTCGAGGTCCTGCCAGACTGTGAGCTGTCAGAAGCTTTGGGTCTGTCTTAACTGTGTCTTGGCACCAGCTCAATATAATGCATGATTGAATGAGTGTTGGGTGATGCTGTGGGATTTTCTGTTGGTCAAAATTCTGTGTCCCCTACCACCTCGGGTCCCTTTCCAGTTTCACAGACACCTGTACCCACATTGCTTTAATTCCAGGGGTCAGCACGGATGTCTTTCTTACAGGGTTGCCCCCAGGCTGCCAGGGCTTGCTTTGCCTGCAGTGTCAGAGAGACAGAGGGCCTGCAAATTGGTGTCCTCCCTGGGGCAACCTGTGGCCAAAGATGGATGGACAGATGCGTGGATGTAAATGGTCCAGCTCCTCGGCCTCTGATTGGATCAACTCCAGGGTACAAGTACACTCTCCAGAGGGTCCCATGTGGCATCCGCCAATGGAACATGTTTATGTGGTAGGATGTTATGGTTCAGATGATGAGGTGGCCCCCCAAAGTGCATGTGTGAGATGATGCAGGATGTTCAGAGGTGACATGGTTAGACCATGAGAGAGAGAACGGGATCAGAGGGTCCATCCACTGCTATGGATTAGCCTGGCAGGAATTGTAGACAGTAGTGGGTGGCTGGAGGAGGGAGGTCACATACCTCTGGGGTTTATATTTTGTCCCTGGTGAGTGGAGCTCTCTCTCTGCTTCCTGGTGGCCAGGTCCTTAGCTGCTTTCCTCTGCGATGCCCCTCCACCATGATGTTCCGCCTCGACTTGGGCTCAGAGCCATGGAGTTGGCTGACTGTAGACTGAACCTCTGAAACCAGGAACCAAACTGTACCATTCCTCCTCTCTATTGTTCTTGTCAGGTCTTTTGGTCACAGTGACGAGAAAGCTGACTATAACACAGGTGGTAAAAGAGTACCAAAAGTACCTCTCAAAAGTACCTCCCATCCTACGCGCTCTTCACCATGCAATTCTACTATGTGCCCATCAAGATTTGGAGCTGATCAAAACAAATTAAAAAAAATAAAGGGAAAACATGATTTGGAGCTAACCTCCTCCCCTGCCTTGAATCTGGACCGACCATCCGTTTGTGTGAACAGAATGGAGGTAAATCAAGGTGGCTTCACTGCTGACTTCTGAAACAGGTTAGGAAAAATCCTACAGCTTTTTCTTTGGCTTCATGGAACCCAGTGCCGCAGTCCGGCTGCAGCAAAATAACCAGGGGGTGACGAGCAACTTGTGTAGATTGATACAGCAGGAGTGGGAGCCGTTTATTGTAGGACAGGAGGGGTAGATATACATTCCACACAGCTTATCTTAATTAGCATCAACTAGATACAGCAGTCAACCAACGAGGAATCTCCACACTTAATGGCTCGCTGGCGTTACTTCACAAACCACTCCCTCTGGCAAAATGCCAGGCGCCATCTTGCCTTGTTTACAGACCCTAACAACCCAGGTCCCCAGACTCTGTCTGCACTTTGGAATGCTTGTTCGTGGAACTCAACAGCCACGTGTGAAAGGCCACATGTAGGTCTACTGGCCAACGATTGGAATTTTAGTTCATCCCAACTAAAGGGCCCTATATGTAAAGAAGCTTCCAGATGGTTCTAGATCCTACTCGCAGGGCCACCCTGTGTTGAGTCTTCCAGGTGAGGCTGCAGACACAGTGGAACACAAATCAGCTGTCTCTACTGCCCAGTCCTACGTCTGAGCCATGGAATCTGTAGGCATCTTAGAGATGACGATGGACTTGGGCCTCCACGTTGGTTCGGCTTGACAAGCAGGAGAAGAAACCTGGAAGACGTCTCCCTTGGCTTCCTCCTCCTTCCTGCCCTCCCTTCCCACCCTCTTACTGCTATTTCGTGGGAATGCATCCTGGTGAATCCCTTTCGTGTTAACTTGTGCCTGTTTCACAGATTCTCATTTGAGGCAGCTTCTGACCTCCTCTGGCCTGGAGTGGGGGCTGGAGAGAGGAGCTATTAAGAACCGGATGGAAGAGCAGAGACACTTCCGCCATCGTTAAAGAACCCTCCATCACAGGGTACGTCCTTGGCTTTAGGAAACTGGAAGCGCATCCGTTGTTTGGAGTCTCAGGTGGGGCTGGGGGCATGGGAGGCTGTGGATTCAAGGGGATGAGAGGCCAGAGGACAGGGCAGGGAGCTAGCAGAAATTGCTCCCTGTTAGAGCTGGGCACATGGACAAGGATGGTCAGTCTAGGCTGGGCGTGGGGGGAGGTGCTTCTGGAAGCCAGTGTCCAGGTCAGCACGGTGCTGGGAGACGTGAGGCTGATCCAATGTCAGGATCAAGTGAGGGCAGAGCCTCAAGAACAGAAGACAACCAGGGACCAGTGTCAGGGCCCTGGATGGTCCCAAGCAGACAGAAATCGGTCGAAGCAGCTTGGAGTAGTCAAAGCAGCAGACACGTTCGGCCTCCATGATTCTTGGAGGCCTGGTTGGAGGAGGTGGCATTTCCTTGCCTCAGGTCAAGTCTTCTAGATGGTTCCTGGGGTAGCCAGGCTGGTCTACGGGGCAGATGCTTGGGTCCCCAGCTGGGAACCAGGTGGGTGGACCTGGGCTGGCAGCTGCTTTGCTAGCTGATCCTGTGAGCACAGACACAGCCCCGGGTCACGGGAGCCCTGGGGTAAATATAGTCAGGAAGGCTTGGCGGGCAGAAGTTGCTGGCAGGCGCTGCTGTGGTTTGCCCTTGAAAACGCCAGAAAAATTGGTTAAAGGGAAAAGCTTACTCAATTTTTTTTTTTTTTCCAGGAAAGATGCAGCAGAGACGGAGGAAGAAAGAGGAGGCCAGGCCAGGCCGTGGGGCCAGAGCTCTTGAGGTTGCTCTGGGGCCAGCCATCTCATCCGGGGATTGCTGGTTCATGGGATTGTTGCTGGGCCTCGGGGACTCCTGGCCCTGGTGAACTGCAGCCCCAGGGGACGTGCTCTGCCGGAGACGGATCTGGCCAGCAGGGGACTGTGCCAGGCCACTCCGCCAGCATTGCTCAGATACACAGGGCCAGAGGGAGACGCAGGAAAAATGGATTTAATAGCATGCTTGCAAAAGATCGGTGGGAGTTGAAGGGTGATGCAGGCAGATGTAAAGAAAAATTCATATTCTACACAAAAGAATCAATGGTCAAAAATAAATTTGTATTCCGCTTCAACTCCCAGATCTGCAACTATGGAAGCACCGTCTTCCTGAGATCCGCTGTGGGCGTGGACTCGCACGTGGGCAGGCGACATACCTTCTCTGCCACGTGTCTCCTGTATTGGTCAGTGTGCCTTCCCTACTGATGTGCTGTGGCTGCTGTATCAGGTTGAAGGGGCCACTGTTAGATTTTTCAGGAGTTTTATGAGCTGGTTATTAGTGCCATTATTAAAAATGAAGTTCTGTGACCTTTCAGTTCATTCAGTTTTATTAAAAGCGAGTTTTTGGTCAAAACTTGTGGCTTCTTTATTGCTTTCCCACACCTTACCATTATGTATGTTCTTGGGGGTTTATTAAGATTTCTGTCTATTACAGCTATACTACATCTGTAGCTTGGAAATACCACAGAGTGGTGTGCCCTTTGAACTTCAAGCTCCATATACAATGAGAACATGTTAGTGGCTTAAGGTGGGTCAGGGCGGGAGTATTTACACTTTGGAAATCGGCCAGGACTACCAGTCAGAGCCTGGTCTGTGTTTTGTTGATTGTCTAGAGCAAGGGTCTGCAAATTCTTTCTGGAAAGGACTAGATGGTAAACATCCCAGGTTTGGTGGGCCACATGTCCGCCGTCGAGGCGGCACAAATGTATCATATGTAGCTGAAAGCAAGCGGCTGGCTTCCAGGTTGTGCTTACAAAAACCTGAGGCCAAACTAGATTGGGCTCAAGGGCTTTGGTTGGCTGACCCTTGGTCTAGACTTAAGAAAGCAGTGGAGAAAATGAGAATCACAATTTAGCTATTGTGAATTATGCTGCTATAAACACTGATGTGGCTGTGTCCCTGTAATATGCTATTGTTAAGTCCTTTGGGTATAGTCCGAGGAGAGGGATGGCTGGGTCAAATGGTGGTTCCATTCCCAGTTTTACAAGGAATCTCCATACTGCTTTCCATATTGGCTGCACCAATTTGCAGTCCCACCAGCCATGTATGAGTGTACATTTTTTCCCCACATTCTTGCCAACACTTGTTGTTGTTTATCTTCATAATAGCTGCCATTCTGACTGGAGGGAGATGAAATCTAAAAAAAAATGTGGCATTTATACACAAATGGAATATTACTCAGCAATAAAAGAAAATAAAATCATGGCATTTGCAGGTAAATGGATGGAGCTAGAGAAGATAATGCCAAGTGAAGTTAGCCAATCCCCCAAAACCAAATGCTGAATGTTTTCTCTGATAGAAGGAGGCTGATTCATAGTGGGGTAGGGAGGGGGAGCATGGGGGGAATAGAGGAACTCTAGATAGGGCAGAGGGGTGGGAGGGGAAGGAAGGGGGCAGGGGGTAATCAATGATGGTTGAAGGTGATGATCATTATTATCCAAAGTACATGTGTGAAGACATGAACTGGTGTGAATATACTATGTATACCACCAGAGATGTGAAAAATTGTGCTCTATATGTGTAATAAGAATTGTAATGTGTTCCGCTATTATATATAAGTAAAAAATAATAAAAAAAAAAGAAAACGAGAATCACCCTAACTTCCAAAGAGAATCACTCTAGCTTTTATGTGGAGAGCTCAAAATGTGTTTCCCCTGTATTTAAAAACTATTATTTGATTTAGCAAAGAAGCTGCTCATGTCATTGATAAACAAGTGAAGTTCCGACACACACATTTGTCCATTCAACTTACCCACATACAAAGATGAAACATTCACCAACGTTCACGTCTGAACCATGCTCATTTGTCAACAAACCAAGCAACTTCCTTGCGGATTGAATGGTAACCAAGCTTATTCATAGTTTGATTTGGACACAGTCATGCTCGATGGAATTATTAAAAAGTTGACAATGGGTTTAAAAAAAAATAACACATCACACTGAGGTTACAGGATGAAATTTACAACCAAGGGTGGTGTGTGTTCTATTATTTGGCAATTGTGCACTACACATCCTCTATATTACTAAAATTCACAATTATCTTTTGTGCCTATGCCCAGCCTTACAATATTTTTGCATTATTAAACATTACCAGCACAGCATTGCATAACTGTTGAAATTTGCTCTTGTTTACTTAATATATTTTGAAGAATCTTTCATCATATGGGGATCCACCTTATTATTTTCAGCATATATTTATATTTGGTACCAGGGATTGAACCCAGAGGAGCTTAACCACTGAGCTCATCCCCAGTCTTTTTTTAAAATATATTTTATTTTGAGACAGGGTCTTACTAAGTTGTTCAGCTAAATTTCTGAGGCTGGCGTTGAATTTGTGGTCCTCCTACCTCAGCCTCCTGAGCCACTGGGATTACAGGTGAGCACACGGCGACTCGGGACTATAGTCTTTTTAAGTCTTGTACCGTTTTAAGATACATTCTGTATTTGCAGAATTGGTCTCTCACTCATGGTTATTTACGCCGTTGTCAGTCTCTGCTCCCGTAGAGTTCTTATGTACCGCTTACTGTATACATACACAAACACATCTGTCATGTCCATGCTCAGAAGTAGACTTGATGGACCAAAGGGCAGAGGTCTTTGTGATAAATACAGACAAATTGTTCTTCAAGGACACTGAACCCATCTACACTCGTCCCCAACCCAAGAGAGTATTTGTTCCTAGGTTCCTTGGCCAACCTGGTATATGATCACACTTTTTGATTTTGGAAAATCTGATGGATGAAATTGTATCTTTCTGAAATTTAATTTGCACTTTATTTTCTTTGAGGCAGAGCAGTTTTTCATATGCTTAAATGCTGTTTGACTCATCAGTTTTGTGAACTGTTTATATTCTTTGCTCATTTTTGGGGGGGAGGGGTACTAGAAATTGAACTCAGGAGCACTCAACCACTGAGCCACATCCCCAGCCCTGTTTTGATTTTAGTTAGAGACAGGGTCTCATTGAATTTCTTAGTGCCTGGCTTTTGCTGAGGCTGGCTTTGAACTCACCATCCTCTTGCTTCAGCCTCCCAAATTGCTGGGATTACAGGCATGTGCCACCATGCTTGGTTGTTTGCTTATTTTTAATTGTTATTTTCCTGCTAGGGTGGAAGATCCCTTTCTGTCCCTCAGAAGAATGTAATTTCCACAAGGTAGGGAGTTCTAATTGTTTTGAATCCTCAAATGCTTAGGCTGGCACCTGGCACATAATAGCTGCTCATTAAATATTGTCCATTAAGCATTTATTAAGAGATTCAGCCCCGCGTCTGTCACATAGCTTGACATATTCTCTCACAGTTTGTCACTTACCTTTTACTTTGGGATTTTTATTCCTTGCAGGATTTTTTTTTTCTTGAGTCAAAAGGAAACAATTTTATTATTGAGTGAGCATTAAACTAGAATGCTATACATTTCACAGGCAATCTGTTAAAAGAATTGTAACAATAGGAAGAAAACTCACTCTTTTGTATAGCAAAGTGAACCCAACGCATTACAGAGAGTAGGTTTATTTATTTATTTTTAATTGTCATGTAATAATTATAGATACTTGTGGGCTACCTGACAACGACATGACATGATAAATATTTGCGGTGATGGAGATATTTGTCACTTCAACTTGGTTATTTATACACACTGTGTGTGTGTAAACATCACACAGCACTACTTGCAGAAAATTAAAATTTTCATATGGTCAAATTTAGAAATCTTTTCCCTTATGGCTTTTGTATCTTTGTGTCTTACTTAAACAAGATATTTATTTCTAAGATAAACAATTCTCCTGTGTTATCTCCTAGGAATTTATAGCTTGATTATTTTTCATGTTTAAATCTTTGAAACATCTGGAAATTATTATTATGTCAGATAAGCGATAAGGTCGGCCCCCGACTTCTGATTTTTCCATTCGGTTGCCCAGTTGTTCTGACATAGGCACTAAAATATCTCATTCCCCGTGATCCAACATTCCACGTTATCCTATACCAAGTTCCCATACGTGGGTGGCCTGTTTCTGGCCTCTCCCGGGCTCTGTCTGTGTCCCTGTGGGCCAGCACCACGCCGTGTTAATTGTTAATGCTCACGCTTTTCCACGGTGTTTATAGCATCTGGGTGATCAGGTTTATGCAAACACCACAGCGTGCGTGGTTAAGCCCTCTTTGGCTTTAGGCCCACGAGTACGGTTTTTAAGAAACAGCTAAAGTGCTTTCGCAGACATCCATGTCACTCCATGTTGACAGTCCCTCTGGCAGGGAGCCGACGTCCGCCCCATTTTACAGATGTGGAAGCTGAGGATGGGTGAGGTGGGGGCTTTTGCCCAACCATGATCATTCACTATCAACTGTAGAAAGGGCGCTAAACAAATTCTTACTCTTTCATGAAACTAAATGTTGATTTATGGAAAAATGCCTAACAACTAAGACAGAAATGACCCCAAGTTCTGCAACCTCAGCAAATCAGTGATTCATTTCCACAGGTTTTTCTTGTTCTTGTGGTTTTCTCTTATGCTGACCCTTAGATCTAACCAAGAATCTCATGAGCATTAATGTCAAGGAAGTTTTAAAGAGGTCATGTTTGCTCAGCACAGTTTTTGATATATAATATTTATATAATATTTATTATATATCAAAAGTGATAGTTTTTGAGTCATAGACTTCTTTTTTTTTTTTTTGGTACCAGGGATGGAATCCAGGGGTGCTTAACCACTGAGCCACATCCTGAGCCTGTTTTCAGTTTTTATTTTGAGACAAATTCTCCCTAAATTGTTTAGGGCCTTGATAAGTTGCTGAGGCTGGCTTTGAACTCGAGATCCTCCTGCCTCAGCCTCTTGAGCCGCTGGGATTATAGGTGTGCGCCACCACACTCAGCTCTTACTTCATTAAGAGCATTGGCTTTGAAGGCAGACAGACTTGAGTTCCACTTTCCACTCTGTCATTTATTAGCTGGGTGATGGTGGCAAGTTCCTTAACCCCTCTGAGTGTTGATTCCCTCATATGTAAAGTGGGAGTTGGAATAAAATCCTTGGTGGGGGGTAGTTTGTGATGGTTAGATGAGATAATACAAGATGCCTACCTCAGCATGTTCGTGGTGCAGATTAAACCCTCGATAAATATTAATTATTTCTGACATTTTTCTTCTGAGATTCTTACACTTATTTCCCTACCAGTAGGAGACTGTCCCATGACCCTTTTATTCCCCCCAAGAGAATCAGGCCCAGTTAGTTCTGCAGGTATCCCGTATTCACCAATACATTCTCACATACCTGATGACCCTCTGCTGCCTTGTCTGAAAAGCAGAAATAAAAATCAATGCAGGCCGCTGACTTTAATTTAGATCCCACTTATTATTGCTAAGTCCCACAGGATCTGTTGATATGATTTGCTAAGCATGGTTTTGTGAAATAAATTAAGAGTGTAAACAAGACTTGGGAAGAGTGTTGAAAACAATTAGGGGAACCGTTTTCCAGCAGGCGTGAATACTGGAGCAACGCCGTGGAAATCCATCTCCCATCTCTGCCCTGCTCAGCGCCACTCGGGAACCAGCGATTGCAGCTAAAGACACACTGACCTCTCTCCCCGCTCCACGTGGGCACGAGGGCAGCCACGGAGCATCTCCTCCACACCCCGGCTGCCCAGGAGTGGTGTTCAAAGACGTACGTGGAGAAACTCTTGCTTAGAGGCACTTGATCAAGTGATTGATCCAGATCAAGTGATTGATTTATCTTTGACAGCTGGTTGGCCATTTCTCCCGTGGGAAAAATGAACTCTATTCATAGTAATGACAATAATGACAACAATGATAATAATAAATGTGATTCAAGGAGATCTCCTACTAGGCACAAAAATTAAAATGAAATGGATTATAGACCCGGATGCAAAACTTTGGCCATGGTTTCTTAGGACGCAAAAAGCATCAGTCAAAAATAACTGAAAAGTTGGGCTTTATCACCAAAGTTAAAAGCTGCCCCATGATCAAACACCATTCAGGAGATGAAAACGCACCCTGCTAACTCTAACCGTCTATTTTGTCCTACCTGCCATGCATAAAAGAACTTGTGTCCAGAACATATAAAGAGCTCTTATGATTCAATAGTAAGGAAACAACTCAATTAAAAAACAGGCAAACGTTGTTGACACTACCCCAGATTTAACAAAAATAAACAAATTGCCAATAAACACATGAATAGATAGATGCTTATCATTTTTTTTTTGTGTGTGTGTGGAAATGCAAGTTAAAATTACAGTGAGATTCCACTCTACATCTAATTTAATGGTTAAAATAAAAAAGACAGACAATACCAAGTGTTGGTAAGGTTGTAAGAGCAACTGGAAATCTCATATATGGCTATTGGGAGAATTTTTTGGCATTTCTTCATAAAATTCAACATGCATTTACCTCATGGCCCAGAAATTTCTCTTGTAGTTAGTCCCTGCCCCCAAATGAAAAGACATCTTCCAACAAAGACTCATACACAAATGTCATTGTCATTATTATTTTTACCTATTACTTTGTGTAATAGGTAAAACCCCGAAACAACCCAAGTACGCACTGACAGGTGTGGTATATTCAGAGTAGAATAGTACTCAGAAATAAGAAGTGAGTTGCTGATACAGGCAACCATAAAAATGGCCCTCAGAACATGCCGAGCTGAAGAAGCTAGAGAGAAAAGAGGGCATCTTCCATGATTCTATATACTAGATCCTAAACCAGGCAGAATTAATATACAGGGACAGAGAATGATTCAATGGCTGCTTGGGACGGGAAGAGGGTTTAACTAAGAAGAGACACACATGGACATTTTTGGATGATGGAAATGTTTGATATTATGATCGTGGTGGTAGCAAACAGGTGTTTATATATGTTAAACTCATTAAAAGATACACTGTAATAGGTATATTTTGTTGTATATCAATTTTATTTCCATAAAGTCAGTGTGTGTAAAACCAGAGCACAACATGCATATTTTCTGCATTTATTGCTTAATGTATCATACACATTACTCTGAATCAGCCCACAGAGAGGTAGCCTGTTCTTTTTAATTTCATGTGGAAAGGTTTTTCTTGATATACTTTAGAATGTTTCCTTTACTTTTTTGACAAATGTAGCAAATACAAGTATCTTTGTGCCTTAATTCTTTTTCTGCTGCCATAGCAAAATACCTGAAGCCAGGTACGTTCGTTATAAAGGAAAGAGGTTTATTTAGCTCAAAGTTGTGACGATTAAAGCCCAAGACTGAGTGGCACCATTGATTCAATCTCCGGTGAGGGCCTGCTTGGCTGCCACCACCTCATGGTGGATATATCACACCATCGAAGGAGCGTATGTGAGAGGGGGATTGCCCCGCAAGTCAGGAATCCCAAAGAGCATGCAGAGGGGCCAATCTTGCTCTTTTATAACATTTCACTATCAAAAGAACTCACTCCACGAAAGCGCCAATTACTTTCTCCTAACCCCCGGCTATTAAAAGTCCTCCCACCACTCAATATCCCTGTGCTGGGGAACAAGCTTTCAACACAGAGACCTTTGGGGACAAACCGTACCAAACCATGGCTGCGTGCATGTTCCTAGACATCAGGGGTTTTTTTTTCTTGAAAGGGGAGATTTTCAAACATTGGATTCCTGGTTCCAGGAGGAATGGGCATTTTAAACTTTAATAGATACTGTTAAATCCTTTCTAAAAAGGAAAGAGGCTCTCATCAGTCATATACGGGAATATTCTCCTCCCTGTCAACAGTACCATCTATGATGATTTTTTTCCCATGGATTCCATCATTTTAATTTGCATTTCTCTTGCTATCAGAAACGCTGACCATCCTTTCTCTCTTTCATTTTTTTTTCTTTGAAGATAATTACTTGGATTTAATTTTTTTACTCAATCGCCTTTTCATATCCTTTGCCAAATTTTCTGTGGGACGTTCTTTTTTTAAAAAATTCAATTTTCTCACCCATCACGCACAGCAGACCGCTTTGTGTGTTGACTATTTTATGGTTAGAAAATTATTTTTGTTGCTTTTCTCGCTTCTGATATTCAAGGAGCGCGGTGTTCTTACTGGATGAATCTCTTTGAACAAAAAACCCAAACCCTAAGGCCTAGAACTCTTTAAAAACACATCTCCACAGAAAATTCATCACCTTAAGGTTATCAGGAAGATAAAGCCCATTTTTCACTTTATATATTTCTGATAATTTAGAGACACTAGCCCCTAAAAATAAAAATATATCAACAAGATTAGAAAAGTCAAACACTAGACCCAAATAGTATAATCATTGCTTAAATGTAACCTAAAAGGGCATCCCACATGGCACAAGTGCTGGATCAATGTCACTCTGACGTGTCTACAAAAAATTCTACTCATTAATAATGGAGTGAAGTTTCCATTATTTACACTGGGTATTTCTCTTGCCTCGACAACTCCAGACTCCAGTTAATCTCTTTGCATATTTCAGCGGGAGATTTGGCAGGAGCCCCCGAAACTTCATTCATGGGGACACTTTTTTTTTTCCCATAAAACATGATTCAACCCATTAGAGAATCTGGCAGCTTCTAGAATTGTTCACCCATAAAAATCCCAATGGGACCCAGATGCATTCCTAGACTAGAAGGAGAAAGCATTGAGAATGTTTTCTGCAGGGAATTAGCTCAGGATCATGAAATGTGATCCCTTCACCCAGCAGAGGGGCGGGGCTTCCCAGTCCATTGGCCTGGGTGCCCAGGAGCCCCCAGGGCTGCACAAATGACCCCCTCACCCACCTCCAAGCCCCCGAGGAAGGCACACCCCACCCTTCCCCAGCCAGGGGCACAGCTCCCAGGCGGGTAGATACCTCGGTGTTCCCCACCATGGGGTGACAGCTCCTAGCAAGAAACCCCAGGTGATCACCTCCAGTCCACCTGAAACACCATTCCAGAACAATCTTTCTGAAACTCTTCCTCTTCAACCACTCCCCACCCCAAACTATTAGCAGTTTCCCTGCCATCTTCTGGATCAAGAACCAATGAGCTGCTGGGATATTTGTCCCCTGACTGCCAACTGCACTGCTGCTCTGTGGCTGCAGACTAGGCCCCTCCCCTCCTCCTCTCTCTGGAAGGTTCACTGGCCCTGCCTCCTGGCAGGAGGGTCCTTCTCCTCCTGCAGACCTCACCTTCCTCTCCCTGTCCTCAGGGTCTAGTTCAGGTGTGAGCTGGTTCATGAAGGCTTTCCCGGTCTTGTGCACCTGAATTTCACTAGCATCTGCACTAGCATTTACCTACGTTTTGCACCATGAGTTATCTTTGGGGCATTATCTGCTTTAGCACTTGGTGCATGATGAATTGCACCGAATACCATTTGGAGGCAGAGACCACATCTGGTGTCCCTTCTACCTGCCTCCTAGTCCTTAGTGCGGTGGCGACGTGGAACACACAAAAGGAGCTCCCCAAGGACAGGCTTCATCAAATCACATGAGTGTTAGCAATGGCACTGAATTTCTGCACCACACGTTCTCATTCAGGTTAATCAAGTCAAACTCGTTGGCTTCCAGTTCTGAGTTCTTGCATTCATTCACCTGCTCTTTTTTATTTATTTATTTTTTTAAATTTGCTATTTGTACGTCCTGTGCTCTGTGGACAGGGCGATAGAATGGTGTCTTGGTTCACTCCGCATGCAGTAACAGAACACCACCGACGGGGCGGCCTTAAAATAGCAGAAACTGATTTCTCCCAGTTCTGGACGATCTAAGATTGAGGCCCTGGTAGGTTCAGTATCTGGTGAGGATCTTCTTCCTGGTTTACACTGGCGCCTTCTCCCTGTGTGCTCACGTGGTGGAAGGGAGTGAGAGAGTCTGAGGGGCCCCTTTAATAAGGGCAGAGATGGCCTAATCACCCCCAAGGCCTTGACCTCCCAGTACCATCCTTTGGTGAGTCAGCCTCAGTCTATGAACTTGGGGGGACACGAACCTTCAGCCCATCACAAATGGCCGTCCAAACCACCCTAACGAAACAAACCATGGCTGTTGTTCTCGTGTGGCTAAAAGTCTCCCAGGACAGACAGATACCCACACAAAAAGTGCAGACCTGCCGCAGGGGCAGATGCCACGGTCAGCGGCGAGGTGGCTTTGTGAGGGCCAGGGGAGGAAGCTGACCCAGATCAGAAGGTGATGAAGTCCTGCCCACAGAGCGGATCCTGGCACTGTGCACTGAAGGAAGCTGGGAGTTAACTGGAGAGTTAACTAGAGATGGCGGGGAAGGGGGGGATTCCAGTCAGAGGGGAAGGGGCTGGAAAAACGAGGCCATCGTGAGAGAATGGGCAGAGGGTCCTTGAGACCCAAGTGCAGGGGGAGGCTGGAGAGGCCCGGGCTGCACGGCAGGGAGGCCACACCTGCAGGGTCTTGAGGGTCAGGTAAAGAGCACTGGATGCCAATGGACGGGTTTATGGAGGAGACTGGATCACCTGGGGAAGACTACCTGGCTCTAGCGTCAACAGTGGGGGACACAGAGGGCAGGTGAGGAGCCCGGGTAGGGGGCTCTTGCGTGGTCCGGGGGAGAGACGTTGGATACTTGTGCTAAGATTGTAGAGAGATGGAAAGAAGCAATACCTAAGAAATTTAATAATGAACCATCATTAATCATGAGCAGTTATTAAGAATTAGCAGGGCTCAGTGATGAGTCGGAGGGAGGGTGAGAGAAAGAGGAGCCTTTACGGGCACTGAGATGTCTGAAGAGCTGTGGAAACGTGGATGTCGGTGCCATTCACCAGGAGAAACCCCCACAAAAGATGGGCCTTGGAAAGGAGGTGATCATGACTTTGATTCTGGATACGTCAGGCTTCAGGAACTTTTCAGAAAATTTTTTAGGATTTTTTTTGATATATATATTTTAAATTGATGCCTTCTACATGAATGTAGAATTCCCTGTGATAGGTTCCTGCATGCACCTGACATAATTTGATTGATTTCCGACATCTGAAGCAGCTACCCACAGCCATTCTCTGCTTATTCCATAAATGGGAAGTCCTCCTGAACTGAACTAGGCCTAGAGCTGCCGGAGACATTTTCCAACCTTCCTTGCATTTAAGTGTGCCCAAGAGATTAACTTATGGCCAGGGGTCTGTGAGTGAACCCAGTGCAACCTCTGGGTCATGTTCTTAAGGGGAGGCAACTTGTGTCTTCATGACCCTCTTCCCCTTCCCGCTAGCTGGGATGCAGGAGTGGAGACAGGGATTGGAGTGAGCATCCTGGATCCTTGTCTTGAGATTGACAGGACCTCCTTCCTTATCAGACTGAGCTCACCTTTTGGGGGACTGTGATTCGAATAGGAGCTGGCTCGTGAAGTCCCCAAGCAGAGAGCGCCCTAGGACAGATGGACGGAGGGAGTGGTGAGCGGCTCTGAACCTCAACAATCTTTGGAGGCCAGCTCAGCCAATGACAACTGGTGTGCACTTGTCAAATCGAGGGCTCTTTTGCTAATGAACATTGTTATTGCTAATATAGCTTCATAAAACCTGTGCACAGCTCTGGAAGGAACACAGAGAGATTTAATTACTATTTTTGAATTCAGTTTTCATGATCCTGAAACAATAAATTTTTTCAAACTCAGTCTGATGTTTCACATGAAACCATAAATTTATTTTTTAACCATATTTCAGATTCTGAAAATTCACTTCAAAATACATTTTTTTTTTAATAAGCATGAGGTCTTGTGGTTTGCCAGGACTGGCCTCAAACTCCAGAGCCCAAGCCATCCTCCTGCCTTAGCCTCCTGAGTAGTTGAAACCACAGATGCCCAGTACTGTGCTTAGCTAAAATTTTTTTTTTTTTTTTTTTGGTGCCAGGAATTTAAGCCAGGGACTCTTAACCACTGAGCAACATCCCCAGTCATTTTTTATATTTTATTTAGAAACAGGGTCTCTCTAAGTTGCTTAGGGCCTTTCTAAGTTGCCGAGGCTGGCTTTGAACTTGTGATCTTCCTGCCCCCGTCTCCAGAGCTTCTGGGATTACAAGCATGTGCAGCTGTGCCCAGCTTAAAAAAAAAAAAAAAAATTAAATTGTGATTTAAAAACTCCACACAATAGGAAAATCACCATTTTCACATTTTTAAGTGTACAGTTCAGGGGGTGTTAAGTATACTTACATTATTGTGAAACAGGTGTCCAGAATATTTTCATCTTGCAAATCTGGAACTTTTGCCATTCAACGACTCCCTCCCTCCCTTTGTCTGCCCCCAGCTCTGGCAAACACTGTTTTGTTTTCCTGACTTGGAATCTGAGTACCCTAGCTACTTGCTACTTGTGCTTCTGTGACTGGCTTATTTCATTTGGCATGATGTCCTCCAGTTTCATACACGTTGGAGCCTGTGCCAGAATTTGCTCCCTTAAGGTTGAATAATATTCCATGGTATGTATGATCCACATTATTCCCCCCTACACGTTCATCTTGAAAGAACTGACCTTGCAAATTCTCCTTCTTTTGAGACAAAAGTTTCTTCCAGTCTTGGTCACCTAGAAAACATGCCAAAGAGAGATGGCAAATCAGCTACCAACTTCCCCAGAGAACATCGACCCGCTAAATGGGTGCTGGTAATCTTTTCCTGCAGAGGGCTAGATAACAAATATCCTTGAATTTGGGGGCCATACAGTCTCTTTCACGATGGTTCAGCAACTCCCTCTGCAGTGGGTTTATCTGACTCTCACATTTTTTGTCTTTGATTACACATTTTTTTCACTGTCTGTCTTCTATGCCGGGCTGTAAGATTTGATGGCAGAAGCGGTCCCCCCTCCCACGTTCAATGAATTCCCAGCACCTGGCATGTCCCCAAATGCATAGCAAGGACTTTGCATGTGGCCTATTTCCTTGTCATCATGTCGTTGATGATTACTTATGATGAAGGGAATGTGGTGTCTGGCGGTGGACTGGCGAACCTCATCATAATGGAGGGAGTGTCCCTGTCATGTTAGGCACCGTGGGAAAGAGTGAGGTCACACATATTTGCTTAGAGGAAAATGTCCAGCCGTATGAAATATGGCTATGTGATTTTAATCGGTGGCATCGTCTACCACAAGACATTATCAACCCAGAGCCTTGTAACAGAGGAGCAGGGGTTTGGATGTCAATGTGCTTTGGAACCAAAGATAAGAATTAAAGACTGTTTGATGGCACCATGAAGGGACAGGGCAGGAGTCTCAGGGGAACATGAGTCGGTGGCTTATGGATTCACATGAAAGAAACGTTTGATCTTCTTCTTTCTGTTCCTGCCAACATCAGAGCCTGTGATTGCGCCTGTGGATCCTCACCGTAGGCTCTGGCCAGTGGGTGAGTGGGCTCACCTCTGGTGTTCCCTCTGCTCTCCAGGACATAGCCCCAGGGTGGTCTGCAGCACTGGGGGGGGGCAGCACCTCTTTCTGATTCGTATGCAGCTGTCCTATGCACTTGCTGGGCCTGGACTGACTCCTCTGTCATTCAACAATTTTTTTTTTTTTTTGAGACAGGGTCTCACCATGTTGCCTAAGTTGGTCCCAAATTCCTGGGCTCCAGGGATCCTCCTGCCTCAGCCTCCTGAGCAACTGGGACCATAGACCCCAGCCACCGTGCCCAGCTTGTTCAACTTACATCTGGCTTGTCTCCTACCTTATCTTTCTACACCTGAGTTTTCTCAAGTATCATCTTTTCTTTAACCACTGTCACAGTGACCTCATCGTTGCCATGCTCAGAAAATGCCGCGGCTTCCTCGTATGCTCATGTGCAAGGAATGACACATGTCCTAGCTTGGATTCAAGCCTCCTCCAGGCCTGGCCTGGCCTGGCCTGACCCCCCACCACACTCTATTCTCACGTGTTAGAAATACTGGGGGAGCTGCAAGGAATCAGACCCGTGATTGGAAGTCGGTTGGCAAAGCAAAGTTACTTCTGCAGGAGAATGTGTTACTGACCAAGTCTGGCAAGCAAGGGTGCCCTCCCACTGCCCCTCGTGTTTACCCGGAATGCTGCACTCTCCCAGGCTCTGATAGGAGGAACTGGGGGTTACAATCTATGCAACTGGCTAATTTCAAAATTGGGGAGGGCCAGATAGGGCATTAATATCCTGAATCTCCAAAGGACTCAGGCAACTTCACACCAAATGACCCAATCAATAAATGGGCAAAAGGAACTAAACAGACACCTCTTAAAAGAAGAATGTATACAAATAAATGGTCAACAAATACATGAAAAAATGTTCAGCATCTCTAGCAATAAGAGAAATACAAATTAAAAGCACACTGAGATTTCATCTCATTCCACTCAGAATGGCAATTATCAAGAATATAAGTGACAATAAATGTTGGCGAGGACGTGGGGAAAAGTGTTCATCCATACATTGCTGGTGGGAGTGCAAGTTAGTTCGACCACTTGGGAAAGCAGTATGAAGATTCCTCAGAAAATTTGGAATGGTACCACCACATGACCCAGCTATCCCACTCCTCAGTCTATAGCCAAAGGATTTAAAATCAGCTGCTACATCAATGTTTATAGCACTCAATTTATAATAACTAAGCTATGGAACCAATCCAGGTGCCCTTCAATAGATGAATAGACAAAGAAAATGAGGTATATATACACAATGTGCTATTGCTCACCAGTTAAGAAGAATGGCTTTATGACTTTTGCTTGTAAGTGGATGGAGCTAAGTGAAATAAGCCAGTCCCCCAAAGTCAAAGGTAGAATCTTTTCTCTCATGCAGAAGCTATTCCCAAAATAGGACGGAGGTAATATAAAAAATAGAAGAAAGATTAGTGGAGCTAGGTGTGGTAGCACAGTCTGTTTTCCCAGCAGCTTAGGAGGTTGAGGCAGGAAGATCACGAGTTCAAAGCCAGCCTCAGCAATGGTGAGGCGCTAAGCAACTCAATGAGACCCTGTCTCTAAATAAAATATACAATAGGGCTGGGGATGTGGCTCAGTGGTCGAGTGCCCCTGAGTTCAATGCTTGATAGAAGAAAAAAAAAAAGAGATCAATGAATCTGACCTAACTTTCTTATGTACATATATGAATACAACCCAGTGAATCTCACCAACGTGTACATCTATAAGACACTAATTAAAAATAATATAAGTAAATAGCAGAAAGATCAGTAGAGTAGAGGGAAGGGAATGGGGGTGGGAGGAAGGGAGGGGAAGGGGACGTTCTGGGGACTGAATCAGAACAAATTATATTTGACTGACTTAGAACACATTATATTCCATGGTTGGAAGGGCTCTAGTTAAAATGGATACGATGGGATCTTAGATCCCAATTAAGGCTAAATACTATATTCTGAAAAGGGACCACTGGACTTTCTATTTCCTCACATACTGCACCTGGGGAGGACTCTCCCAGCACTATGGGGCTCATGGGCAGGGTGGTAACAGAGAGCATTTATTGGCTCTGAAATGTGTGCCGGGCATTGTGCCCGACTTCTCAGAACAGCTCCATGAGACAGGTTCTTCAGAGTCTAGCTTCCCAGGGCTAAGGGATTTGGGTGCCTTGTCTCCTTTGCTGAGAACAACCCTACAGAGGAGATTCCACAAAACCACATCCAATGCATCCTGAATGCTCTTCCTATCCATTTTTAAAAACCTTGCACATGCATTCTTTCATGTAGGTGCCTCAAGGACTCGATGTGGTAGACATGCCGGGTGGAGTATCCCTTATCTGAAATGTTTGGGACTGGATTTCTGATGTTTTTCAGATTTTTTGGAATATTTGCATATACCTAATGAGATATCTTGAGGATGGCACCCAAGTCTAAACAAGAAATTTATTTCTGTTTCATAGACATCTTATGCACGTAGCCTGAAGGTAATTTTGTGCAGTATTTTCCTTGCACCTGTGTTTTGACTGTGACCTGTCACAGGAAGCCGAGGGTGGAATTTTCCACTTGAGGCATCAAATAGTTTCAGACTTTGGAGCATTTCAAATGTTGGGCTTTCCAATTAGGGATGCTCCATCTGAGTTCCCAGTTTTGGGATGAAAACATCGAGGCTCAGAGATGTTGACTGTGTTCCCAAGATCACACAGTCAATTAAGGCAGAGCTGGTTTTCAGGCTTCCGCTGGTTTGACACCAAAGGCTGTGCTCTGCAAAGACCAGAGGTTCTTAAGCAAAGTCACCCTTAAGAGTCACTGACTCCCGGGTCCCACTTTAAAATAGGTTCTAACACTAGAGAGTCTTTGTTAGGCAGTGAGGGCAGTGCCCACAGAGGAAGATTTTCCAGCTCAGGGCTTCTGGTTGTGCTGTGGGTAACCTGTCTGAGACGGCTGCTCTGCCGATGGGCCTTTGCCTCTTCCTTGTGTTGTACAGGGTCGGCACATTGGGCTGCTTCTGGATCATGGGTATTTGACCAGCTTGGTGACAGTGCATGCTGTGGGTTTTTTCTGCTTCTTCATAATTCTTTTTATTTATTATCTTGCCTTATTTAAAGATGTGTTTATTATATATTTAAGTTTTCTGTAGGTTTAAGGGGTGCAATGTTTTGACATCTGCCTACAGACATTCCTCGTTTTGTGGTACTTTATGATGTCTCACTAATAACGTAGCTTTCACAAATTGAAGGTTTGTGGCAACCCTGCTTTGGGCAAGTCTCTTGGTGGCAATTGTCTCAAAAGCATGGGCTCAACTCACGTATCACGTTCGTTGTTATACTCTGGTAATTCTCACAACTTCAAACTTTTTCATAATTGTTCTATCTGGTATAGTGACGTTGTGATCATGGATTTTGTTTTTCTTTTGTACCAAAGACCAACCCCCAGGGTGCTTAACCACTGAGCTACAACCGCATCCCTAAGTTGATGAGGTTGGCTTTGAACTTGTGATCTTCTTGCCTCATCCTCCCCAAGCCTCTGGGATTACAGGCATGCAGCACCACGCCTGGTGGATCAGGGATCTGTGCTTGTCTGGAGAGCCATGGACCACATCCACATGAGATGGAGAGGTTGTTCTATAAATGGCTCCATTGAATACCCACTCTATCTCTCTCCTTCTCGCCAGGCCTCTCTATCCCTGAGTCAACTCTATTGAAATTAGGCCCATTAATAACATTGGCTTTCGAATATTCAAAAGAAGGGAAGAGTCTCTTGTCTCTTCCCTTAAACCAAAAGGTAGAAGCGATTTGGTTTAGTGAGGAAGCCACTTTGAAAACTGAAACCAGCTGAAAGTAAGGCTTCTTGCACCAATCAGTTGTGAACAAAAGGAAAGTTCCAGAAGGAAACTGAAAGTGATATTCCTGGGAGCATATGGATGATAAGAAAGGGCAGCAGCTTCAATGCTGGTGTGGAGAAAGTCTGGCCTGGACGGAAGATCTCACCAGCCACAAGGTTCCCTTAAGCCAGACCCAAGTCCAGAGCAAGGGCCTAAGTCTCTTCAATTCCGTGAAGTCTGAGAGAGGCGAGGAAGCTGCAGAAGAGCCGTGTGAAGCTGGCAGAGGCCTGTGCATGAGGTTTAAAGGAAGAAGCCATCTCTGTGCCATCCAAGTACAAGGCCAAGCAGCAGGTGTGCGTGGAGAGGCTGCAGTGGGTTGTCCTGAGGAGCCAGCTGAGATCATTTCGGGTAGTGGCTGCACTGAGCAGATTTCTATAGCAAGAAAGGGGAAGTCCGTGCCTGGCTTCAGAGCTTCAGAGCACAGGCTGACTCTTGTTCGGGGCTAATGCAGCTGGTGACTGAAGTTGAAACCAATGCTGATTTTTCTGTTCCCCAAATCCTAAGACCCTTAAGAATTATCCTAAAGCTACTTCTACCTGTGCTCTATGAATGGAAAACCAAAGACTGAATAATAGCACATCTGTTTACAGCACGGGTTTCTGAATATTTTATGCTCACTGTTGAGACCTAGTGCTCGGAAAAAGGATTTTCTTTTTGCAAAACGTTATTAAGCATTCACAATGTACCTCGTTGCCCGTGAGCTCTGGTGGAGATGGACAAGGAGATTAATGTTGTTTGCATGTTACTGACACGACATCCATTGTGCAGCCTGTGGATGGAGGAGTGATTTGGATTTTCAAGACTCATTATTTAAGAAACACATTTCATAAGACTATAGCTGCCATACATAGGGGTTCCTCTGGTGGATCTGGTAAAGGATATTGAAAACCTTCTGGACAGATGCCATTAGGAACAGGCATGATTCAGGGGAGGAGATCAAAACATCAACCCTGACGGGAGTGTGGAAGAAGTTGATTTTAACCCTCATGATGACTTTGCATGGTTAGAGACTTTCATGGTGAGAGTAACTGCAGATGGGATGGAGAGGGAAGGCAATGAGGATTAGAAATGGGATCCAAGGGCGTTACTGAGTTGGTGCAATCTCAAGATGAACCGTGAACACATGAGGAGTTGCTTCTTATGGATAAGCAGAGAAAAATGGCTTCTTGAGAAGGAATCTCCTTCTGGCCGAGATGCGACAAACACAGTTGAAATGACAGCAAAAAATTTAGGATGTTGCATAAACATGGTGGCTAAAGCAACAGCAAGGTTTGAGAGAATCGGCTTCAATTTTGGAAGAATTTGCCTGTGGATAAACTGCCATCCAACGGCACCACATGCTATAGAGAAATCTTTGGGGAAAGCAAGAGTTCATTGATGTGGGAAACGGCAATGTTATTTTAAGCGATTGCTGCAGCCACCCCCACTTTCAATAACCTCCACCCTGATCTCTCAGGAGACATTCAAACGGAAGTCAGACTCTGCACCCACAAAAGAATTATGATTTGTTGAAGGTTCAGATGATTGTTGGCATTTTCTAGCAATAAGGTATTTTTAAATTAAGGCAGATACATTTTTTAAAAAAATTATTTTTTTTAGTTGTAGTTGGACACAATATCTTTATTTTATTTATTTATTTTTATGTGGTGCTGAGGATCGAACCCAGGGTCTCACATGTGCTAGGTGAGCACTCTACCACTGAATCACAACCCCAGCCCTAAGGCAGGTACACTTTTTAGACATAATGATATTGCACCGTTAGTAGACTATAGTATGGTACAAACATAACTTTCATATGCATTGGGAAACAATAAAATGTATGTGACTCATTTTATTTATTTATTATTTTTGTGTGACTCGCTTTATAGCGATACTTACTTTATTGGAGCAATTTGAATCGAACCCACAGTATCTCTGTGGTGTGCCTGTAGTGCATTGTGAAGTGATTAAATCAAGCTAACCGAGTTTCTCTTACTTAATATACTTACATTTTTGTGGTCAGAATGCTTAAAGTCTATTTTCTTAGACATTTAAAAATATAAATATATAATAAGTATTAATGATAGCCACCGTGCTGTACTATAGATCTCCAGAACTTATTACTCTTATTTAACTAAAAAATATGTGTCCTTTGACCAACCTCTCCCCATTTCTCTGCTCTCCATCTCCACGTATTTGAGTTTTCAGATTCCACATGTAAGCGAGATCATGTAGCGTTTGTGTTTTTGTGCCTGGCTTATTTCATGAAGCACACGGTCCTCCAGGATTAGCCACGTCTCAAAAACAAGATCTTTTTTTATTTGTTGCAGCAAGAACAAATACAATCATTTCATTCTAGAGAGACCCCTACGTCTTTGAACATGCCGTTGAGAAGGAGAGCCCAGACCCGCTTCATACCACTTGAAGTGGCCATCTGCTCTTTCAGAAGGGCACTGCCTTCCACTCTGGATTCTGGAGCTGAAATTGAAACTGTTTTCTGAAAGAGCGTCAAAAGCATTGTCGGTGGAGATCCTACAGCCTGGCCAGGTCTAGATCTAGAAATGCTCTGAAGAAACCTCCGTTTGTTGCCGATTCCCCTTGACAGGTTTACCAGAGTGTGACAGCAGTCAGGGGTGGACTAGAAGCATCTAAAGCCCAAGAGTTGCTTCTGCTGAATGTTAGATTCGCAGACCAAACTATGGCTGTTGAGAGCAGAATCATGGGGCTATGGATCTGTATTTGCCAAACCATGCAAGGACAGTCTGGTAAGGTGCCCGTTAGTGCCTGTTTCAGGCATTAACTGAGAGAAAGGGCTGTGTCTGTATTGAGTTCAACCACAGAGCAAGGAACCAATGATTATTCTCAAGTCTTGAAATCGAATGGAGTTTACACTGCTAGGGTTCACACTTCCTTGAGACCTGGGACCCCTTTTTTTCCTTCTAGCTCTCTCTTTTGGAGTGGGAAATCTCTCCCAGGCTGGGGCAGACATAGCCATTCTGGAAGAAGAGGATCGCCTGGTTTCCCAGGTTCCCAGATGGAGGGAAATGTTGTCTAAGGATGAATCATCCCCCAAGTCTCACCCAGATCTAATTCAAAGAATATTTGAATGAGTTTATAAACTTCAAATTGATGTTGGAATGGGTTAAGACTTTTGGGGATGGGGGTGAATGCATTTGCCCATGAGATGTATATGTACTTTGAGGAGGTCAAATGGTTAGTTGCGTCCCTCAAGTTTAGATGCTGATGTCCTAACACCTAGTGCCTCAGAATGTGACCTTATTTGGAAAAAGGATGGTTGTAAACGGAGTTAGTGAAGATGAGGTCACAGAGGAACGAGGTGGGCCCTGGTCCAATATGATTGGTGTCGTATAAAAGGAGGAAATTTGGGCACAGACACACACACACAGGAAGAACACCCTGTGAAGATGAAGACAGAGATTGGGGTGACGTGTCTAGAAGCTAGGGATGTCAAAGATCGCCCGACAAACACCAGAAGCCTTAGAGCTCAGCATTACTGAGCCTCACTGTGGCCTGTAGGAGATCTTATGTTAAAAAAATAAAAAAAGTCTTTGAATGTAGTGAATTTCTGAGGGTTCTCCTCTGAGCTCCCCTTAATGATGCTCTCTTGTTAACTGTGCTAAGATATTTTTGGCTTCCTGTCCATCTTGGTCAAGCCAGAAGTCCAAGGCAAGGTCCTCATTTCCTGGTCCCCAGTGTCTGCCTGCCATCTGCCTCTTTGAAGACAGCTGGGCTGGAGTTGGAGACTCCTTACTCTGATGATGGGACAAACTTCCCTGGTCATGGGCTGCTACTTCCCAGAATTTTATCCTGGTTTACCGCTGAGGATAAGTCATGGTTCCCTTCTTTGATCAAAAGGGATATTTCTAAGGGTGAGGCCTGTGGAGTAACCATGTGCCCAGACCAGTTGTGAAGTCATCCGAGATCCTTGCAAATATTAAAGATCCTTGCAGATATTGAATGTAGCTCCAAACAACTATGAGGTTGGTATCAGGATCCTTGATAAGGGAAATGTGGGCATGAAGTCACCCCCAGCTCCTCTGGACAGGCTGCTGAACCTATCAGGCAGGTGAGTATCCTGATTGCACCATGCGGGGAAACCCCTCTGACATCACCCAGGTGGCCTCTGACACTCGCCCTGGTCTCAGTGAAGATTCTATTAGTCAGTGCATCAAAGTCTTAGATATGAGAGAATGTGCTCTGCAAGCCCCAAGGCTCCTGGAGGGGTTAATACCTGCTGGGTGCAGCCAGGATCCCTAGTTGCCATGATACACAGCCCCGTGGGCCCTTGCCAACAGGGAGTGCACACCGTGATTTGCTGTTTGGAGTTGAGTGCTGCCTCAGTGGCTCATTTGCTACATCCCTGGGGTGAGTGGACTAATTCATCCAGCCAGCATGGAAAGTTTTCTCCTGGTGGGGAAATAATTAAGGCTTCTCTAGCTAGGAGAGTCAGGAAGGCCCCAGAGGGGATCCAGTCAGCTGTGGAGTGGGTTTCTCCTAACATCAGGAGAGGGGAATTAGATATGCATGTGAGATTTGAGGGGCAAGGGCTCTCCCGAGCTGGAGGTTCCCAGTGAATGGAATTCATAGATGAGGGAGGAAGGAAGAAGCCTGGTTCCACCAGGAAACAGAAATCCTTCAAGATGTTTTCAACAGAGAGAATTTAATGTAGGAGCTTGGTTACCTGGGAAATGCCGAGCAGGCACACGGGGGCTGGCGAGGAGATTAGAGACTAAGAAAGCACGAAGGCACCACCAACTGTAGTGTCAGAGGTGGGATTAGCCAGAGCCCAGAAACCTGGGCACTGGGGAATCTGGCCAAACCCACCACGTGGGATCTGGGAGGGCCTAGGAAACCGGTGGGCAGCTGACCAGCAGGTGTGATAGCTGAGGCTATGCTCGGAGCTTTTAGGAGGCACTTAGTGCTGCCTGGTGTCACTGGGGGATCAAAGATGTGCATTGAGTTGTCCAGAATCACACCCAACCAGAGCCAGCGTCTGAAAGTGGGCTCTCTGTCTCTGAGTCCTCCAATACCACAGTGAGGAGTAGGACGTGGCTTTCTGGGGATACTTGACTAGAACGGGGAGAGAGTTGAGAAGAGGTGCAGGTGACGGGGCGAGAAGCTGGCTTAGTGCTCCAGCCCGAGCCTCATAAACCCTCCAGCCCTGTTGAGGTGCGCTCAGGTGTCCAGCACCCTGTGGTGGAAGGAGAGCCTGTCCCTCATAGGGCCTTTCCCATTTCTTGGTAACCACAGGACCTTTTTGGTTCTGGATCAAAAATAAAATGGTATCTCCTTATGGGAGGAAGCCCCATGGATAGGCTGGAGCTGGGAGAACTGTGGAATCCTGGAGGCCATGATGTCTCTGGCAGGCTCTGTGCCCAGCTCAGACTCCCAAAAGCAGAATTTCAGAAGAAATCACATGAAAAGTGAAAAGGCTGTTTTTGGCCATGGTTTGGGAGATGGAGGAAGAAAGTGAGGGAAACTTTCAGGTCTTGCTGAGATTCCGAAGCAGAAGCGACAGGTCTTTGGCCCAACTTCAGGCCCCGGGAACTTGTCCCAGTGCTATTTCCCAGGCAGCTGACTGCATTCTGAGAAGACAAGGCCAAGGTCAATGCCCAAATTCTGTGCAGTCATCCTTCTTGACTCACGGTTGGATCTCCCCCATGAGCAACCCTCACTGGTGGTTTGGAATGGATTTTTGTGTCACCACAGCATTTTCTAGCTGGTTGTCTAACTTAAGTGATGAGTCTGCGAATGTTCCGGGGACGATTTGAACTCAGATGACGGGGCCACACCATGTAGAATAAAATACACAGCATGCCAGGATGGTCTCAAGGTCATTGAAAATATCTCTAGAGGTCACGTACAGGTTGATCTGGGTCCTCATTGCATGGGTCGTAATCTATGGCAGGATTTGAGTTTCTCAAGTTGTGGGTAGAGTGATGCCTCTGAATTATTGTCACTAAATGGGCAAAGCTATTTTTTCCCTGGCCTTTCTCATTCCTCTCTTATTTTCTGTTTGTCCCCTCTGTCCATGTGGCAGTATCTAAGCCACTGTGCCTCATGTTCACTATCTTCCTCTCCACCAGTGAGGACTTTGAACAGACTCAGTCCTGTTGAAATGATTGCCAAAGCGGTTGATAAGAAATGATGTTTCAGAGATGTTCGCCAGATGCATAGAAAACCTTTTTTAAAAAAATAAGTGTTAAATGATGGGAAGAAAAAGGAAAAAAATCAGAAATGGTACCCTGTCTCCATACTTCTTCCTATGCCAATCTGATTTCTGGTAGTTTCCTGATGCTCATGGCCTTGAGCCACACGATTTCTTCTCTAGCCCTGGATAAAGACCATCCCATTTGGGGTCTGCGTGGCCCTGTGTGCATTTGATCTCATCCCATTGGACGGTCTGGCCCACAAAGCACTTCACTAGTTACCTGGGAATCTGCTTCTGTACTTGGAGCATCATCTCCCTTAATGAACAATCCACTTTATTTAGCACAGAGAGTGCATGGACACACAGATCTGCCAGTGCCCTGTACATCAACGGTGGGGAAGATGGGACCTTGTGGCCTTGTCCTAACAGAAGGCAGTGGGCACTCGAGCCCTGGACCTGTGGGTTCCTCCACGGAAGACCCAAGTCCACTCACTGCAGCCGCATGGATGACCAACAGGCTCACCCACAGTGCTGCAGGACTCTGTGGGTCTCTGAACATGTTCACCCATTCAACAAGGGTTTGACAGATGAGTCCTCCTGTCTGTCAGGCCCTGGGGACACACTAGGAGAAGGTCCTTGTTCTCTAGGAACTATAATCCTACAATGAGCCTATGATTATGGAATGAGTGGCGGCAGGACGAGGGTCACCGCATTCTTTGAGGGCACAGGATGGATACTTACCAGGGGAGGGGCAGTAGGCTGCGGTGGGCTGTTAGTTCTCATTCTCTGGAACTCTGCTGACGTTGCTTCTGTATTTGCATGTAGTAGGTTCTAACTTAACTCTGAATTTGGGGGAAAACATCATCATAGAGTCTCCCTCTTTTTCTCATCATTTTCTCTCTCTTGCCTCCTCTGTCTTCGTTTTGTCTATCTTTCTGCAACGGGAGTCTACGGACAGGGGTCATCTTTTCAAATTAATCCATAGAATTAGAGACGGGGATTCCAAGGCTGGGCATGGTGGACACAGGGCACTAAGATGGGTGTGGAGCAGAGGTTGGCCAGGAGGCCAGCAGAGAGGAGAAGAGCCGAAACAAGGTAGGGAAATGCACACCCCAACAACACCTCCGGGCGGTGGGCCGCATCCTGGCCAGGTCAGGCAGCCTCTTACATACGTGCCTGTTGCTGGGCAGGAAAAGTCTGGAAACTGAGATCCTCTGAGACCTGCAGATCGGCATCAGGGAGGGACGAGCTCTGTGAGGACAGGGCAGGAGCAAGAATGGATCTAACCCCCGGGTGGGCTCCAAGATGAGCCGCGTTTTGGTTTATTTTCTGGAGCATGGATCTAGATGAGGAAGTCCTGCTCACTTCCCAGAGCTCTGAGCGCCAAGGCACAGTGTCCTTGGGACACTGAGTTGTGGCCCGGATTTCATCCCAGTTTTCTTCAGCGAATTTCCTTCTGTGTGGAAAAACAAAATAAAGGAGCCGCTGTTTGTTTGGTCACATGGAATCGGGATGAGTCACTCATGGAGGGGGCTGCTCCTCCAGACGCTGGCACGGGCAGGGGAATTCCAGCCCTGAGGAATTCTCATGATCCCGGTTTCCATTTTGGTCGGAATGGAGATGAAAGGACTGGATTCAGCACTGCGGAGGACTGTAATTTTAATTCTGAGGGAGGCACAGCAAGAGGAAAACCCAGGCTAACCTTTAATCTGTCCTGTGAATGGAGAGGAGTATCCTATTACAAGTCAAAGCACGATTGTGAGTTGGATTTTTGCTTCGGGACCCATCGCTAGCATCAAATCCTTGCAGGTGAGAGGCAGCTACCACGAAAGACTGATTGGCGTCTTTTTTACCCCAAATATTGTTAGATAATATTATTGTATGTCTCCCTTCCTTTTGGCTTTGCATTTTTATAATGATTATATAAATGCAACTTTATGAGAGAAATTTTCCAATTGGTAAAAATAGGAAGACTAGTTTTGGATGATTATGGAAGTTTCTATTCAAAGGATTTTTTTTAAAAAAAGAACTATAAGGGGCTGGGGATGTGGCTCAAGCGGGAGCGCGCTCGCCTGGCATGCGTGCGGCCCGGGTTCGATCCTCAGCACCACATGCCAACAAAGATGTTGTGTCCGCTGAAAACTGAGAAATAAATATTAAAAAATTCTCTCTCTCTCTCTCTCTCTCTCTTTTAAAAAAAAGAACTATAATTTAGATTCATTTACATAACAGACTGATACTTTTAACCCCCAATTGAGTGCAATGTTATGACCTCTTACTTCTAAGCCTCCCGATAGGTGGGACTCCATGGATTCATTACTTTCAGATTTAGTATTCTTTTGAAAGTTTGAGTTTGAATCGTGGTGATTTATACATAAGGTAAAAATCACCATCATTACCTCTTCTAAGTGTGCAATTCAGTAGTGTTTGGTATATTCACTATTTTGCACAAAACCTCACCATCATCTACCTCCAATGTTTTCATCTTGCAAAATTGAAACTCTGTACCCATTAAAAGCTACTCACCCGTCCCCCTTCTCCCCAGCCCCCGGTGACCCCCATTCTACTTTCTGTCTCAACGAGTTCCCTTTCTCTAGGGACCTCCCAGAAGCAGAACCGTGACGTTGTCTTTGTGTGTGACTGGCTCTTTCACTTAGCATCCTATCCTCCTGGATCTGGTATTCTTGGTCTTTAAAATAACATTTCCTCTTAATGTCTGAGGGCTCACCCACTTAACTCTGGAAAGGTCATCCAGGGAATTTTAAAATTATTCCCTAAGCCTGGAAATTTTAGGCAAAGCGTGCATCTGGAAAACTCCCAGTGGCTCCGAGCAGAGCAGAGCGGGCCATCTCAGGGGTGACAAATCAAACAGACCGCCGCCGCCACCGCCTCCCCTGGAGAAGGAGAGGGTCGTGTTAAGTGGCACCAGCTGGGAACCTCCTGGATGGCAGGGCACGGAGCCTGCAGGCCTGAAGCCAGGGCCAGGGGACGCTCTGCAGATGTGCCCTGCTCACGCTGGTGCCAGCGGTCACGCTGCTCTCCCAGGGCTGTGGCAACAGCTGCCGGTGGAGTGGGGCTGGCAGCGGCTCTGGGGGGAGGCATCTGTCAGGGTTGTCGCTGGAGCAGAACAGGAGGCAGCTGCCACGGAGGCAAAGATGAGGACAGGAGAACGGGGCACGAAAGGACACCCTTGAGCTCCACGCACGCCCGTCCTCCAAGCTCAGGGACCTCCCATCCCTGCCCCCCCGGTCATCCCATCTCCCCCAAAGCCAGGGATCACTCTGGAAGCTATTTTTCCTCTCTGCTTCCATTTGGCAGTCCGCTCTTGGACAGAGAGGGCCCACACCTAGGCAGCTGCCCAGCCGTGTCACACAAAATGATGGAAGGAAGGGGGTGCCGAGCCAGGACATCAGGCTGTTATCTCGCAGATGGGGCCTTTCAGAGCTCCTGGGGGTTTGCTTATGTCTCGGCAGCAATGCAAATAATCTCTAAGAACCCTGACACCCTCTTGTTCAGAAGAAATGTAATTTGCTACTGTCCATAACACGGATTTCCCACCCCCAAAGAGCCATTGTGCGTTTTTTTTTTCTTGCTATTTATCAAATCTTTTATTCTCGGATGACTAATGGGAAATGCAACGGCGATTTGTTACTGTTTTGGCATTGTTTGCTATCAGAAATGACACTGGAACAAAGGGGTGATCATTTACGATTGCATTCGAAATTTATTCTCTCCCCAGGGAGGGCACACACTCACATATCAATAGGGGCTGATCACTGTAATAGGGGTAGCCTTTATAAATTATCTATGGAGTAATTTTCACTTAAAAAAAAAAAAAACAACCACGTCCCCATCCATCAACTCGTTTTGGCGGCACAAGAATGTTTATGATATTGCTTCAGCTAGAAAGAACGAGACTTAGAGGAGAAACAGCTTGTCGAAGGCCGTGTAGCAAGTCAATTGGGGCTAAAATATAGGTCTCCGGAGTCTTCAACCAGAGCTCTTTCCACGAAACTATACTTCAGAAGAACAAACCAGAACCATAGGAAAGGAGGCAAAGATCACTTATTTCTTTCTCTCACGGACAGGCAGTGTTTCCCCAACCCCAGCCTAAATGATCCTGGAATATTAGATTAGGGATTACCCGAAAATCGGGATCATGTTATATAAAATGGCATTTAAATTTTTAAAAAAAATCAAACATCAACAATTGCATGTTTCAAACTAATGACTTTCCCCCCATTTATGTGGCTGACGCTTCCCAGGTCGCCTTGCACTGGTCTCGTCCTTGGTTAATTTGGCCAGTGGCTTTGTTTTCAGTTTCGATGTCCCTTGATCTGAATCTCCCAATGACCTCAGATCATTGTTTAAGCGGCCTTTACGGCCAATTGTAGAGGCATCTGGCCAAACCGTGCAATTAACCCCAAACTCAGTCACTTGGGGTTGTGTAAATGTGATTCACCAATGACCAGGTCACAGGAGTTCTCAACAGGACTAATCTGTTCCCAGGGACGACGTATTTTGCCTGAAAAAGCAGCTGGGTCATTAGTTCTCTTCTTCTCCTCTGGCCTGAGTGGACATGTGTTTGGGTGAGTGGGGAATGTGTCAGGTTGTCATTACCGGTTGGGGGATCCTTAGGAAACCAGGAGGGCACTCCCGGATGAAGAAAGGAGCAGGGAGTCACGTGGCTACCCAGACGTTTGCTAGAATCAGTCTCCGCATTCTGTGAAGGCTGCTAACCCAGCTTCCACTGTCTGGACCGAAGTCAGGGTACTGTCACGAGGGACAGCCCGGCTCCAAGTGGGGGCTGCCTGGCAGGAGGGCCCCACCCACCACTGCAAGATGATGGAGCCTCCTGCTTTCTGCAGATGGCAGAGAAATGGGGACAGCCCTTTCTGTGTTTTCTGGTTACCAGATACTTTTCAGAAGCACTTGATACATGGCATGGAATTATATCAAGCTGGAAACCTTCTGGCGTGGAGATCTGGAGGGCTCACACTCCGAAGGTGTTTCTCGGTGTTGCCGTTTCTGGGAGGGAGGGCTTCATCTTTATTTTGCACTCCCAACTGGACAGAGCTCACAAAAGGGCAGGACAGAAGAACCCTGTGTCCCTTAGAAGGACTGCAGACCCACAGGCTAAAGTCACAAAGACATTAAGGGGCAGCTGTCCACGATCCCTGGGAGAATTTTGCCGAGTGTGTGGGAGGTAAGCAAAGTTTTCAGGAGTCAATGACGCCATGGATAGTGGGAAGCGAACGCTCTGGAAAGAAATAAAAAACCAACCCTGAGTTGTGGCCTTTGCTGATGTCCACGGTGCAAAAGTACTCCCAGTTTTGAACTACCCAGTTTAACCACTGCCTTGTTAAAGTTCTGGATGCGTGAGAATCTCTCCAGAGCCTACATGAGCCCATTCCAAAGTGCACCAGCTCAGTGACTTAAAAATGGAAAGAGGCCAACATTTAAGTACAAGTTAAAATGTAAGCATCTTAGGATCAGGAGTGAGTGTCTCAGGGTGGACTTGTCCCCTGCCCTCTCCTGCTTCTCTTCCTTCCTCAAAAATTCTGGGAAGAACTACAGCTCCTCAATCCATCACTGCAGGAGCCTCCCCAGTCCCAGGCTCCTGGCCCAGACACCCTGACCCAGAACACTGTGCACACTCAGTCACGGCCCCTGAAGCATCCAGAGCCCAATGTCTTCCTAGAGACCCCCCCACCCCTGCACCCCTGATGTTGCTGCATGAGTGACCAGCATCACAGGTACTCCCTGCACTTGCAGGTGAGCAGCTACCTTCCTGGGCCAGGCAAACAGAGCCCCTGAGAGGATCATTCCGCTGGTCTCTCCGAGGGAAGCAGCTGAGGGGCTGTCACTGTGCTAGAGCATGGATTTCTCTCCCAGTCCTGCCCTATGCAAAATTTAAAATAGCTGTCTGCCAGGGTAGAAATTCAGTTCAGTTGTTAGGAAGGTAGAACCCGGCTTGTAGGTTGTAAGGATTTGTTTAGAGGATTGCAACTGAAAGAATTCAGTTGTCCAATAATAAATGGTTCTTCCAGTTATGCAGGAGTATGGCTGTGTCTGCAGTTTGGCCAATATACTTTTTAAAGCTAAGCCATGGATTCCTTTTTTTAAAAAATTTTTTTTATTGATTTTTTTTTTAAAAATAAATGACAGCAGAATGCATTACAGTTACTATTACACATATACAGCACAACTTTTCATATCTGTGGTTGTGTATACAGTATGTTGACACCAATTCGTGTCTTCATACATGTACTTTGGATAATGAAGTCCGTCACATTCCACCATCCTTGCTAAAAATGAGTGGGAGAAATGAACTGCTCTCTAAGACATCCGTCTGTTCTATTGTGCTGCGCTTCTGGCGTGCTCCTGATTCTCAACTTGCCATTTCCCCACACTTTTCTGTAAGATTTTCAGTCCCCTTATGTATTTGATTGTTGGTTTTCATACTCCTGAGGAATCTCATGGTCCACAGCACATCATTATTTAGCTGTGTCACAAATAAGGTGGTTTTTGACTAAAAAAACTTGGGGAGAGCATAGGTTAAACTGTGAATCTTCTTCAGGATCCCTGATATTCTAGGGTGCATTGTATATTTTCAACTTAATGTTCCTGGGGTTGGGTCCCAAGATTATATAAATCAAATCATTTTTCTCCCAAGGACACAGTATTAGTCTCCAAGAGCTGCTGTAACAAGTGCCACAGATTGGATGACTTAAAACAATAGATACTTATTATTTTTTTTATGGTTTCAGAGGCTAGAAGTCCAAATTCAAGGTGTTGAAAGGGCCCTGCTTTCTTGTAAATTTCTAGTGGCTAATCTGTTCCACACTTTTTCCTTCACTTCTTGTATTGCCAACAATACTTGGAACAGAGAAGGACTGTTCCAGTCTCTGCCTGTTGTCACATGTACTCCTTCCTGTGTTTCTGGGTCTCTTATAAAGACTCTAATCACACTGGGTTAGAGCCCACCCTAACTGAGCATGACCTTATCTGAACTTGAGGATATCTGCAACATACCCTATTTCTAAATATGGCCACATTACAGGTAGCGGGAATTAGCACATCAACATAGTTTTAGGGGAATGTTATCCAACCCACAACCTCAAGCTATCAACATTTCCTTAAAGTAGTACTTCAATGACCACTGTAATGGTTACTTTGAATTGTCAACCTGACTGGATGAAGAGATGGTGAAGTTTAAGAGGCTTGAATGATTGACACATGGGATATTGAACTGAAGTGGAGACCCTTCCTAGGCGTGGGCAGCACCGTCCAATAGGATGGTGGCTTGGATAGGATACAGTTGGAAGAAGAAGAAAGCAGCAGCAGATGCAGGCTTGATTTTCCTTGAGTGGGATTCTTGATTGCTGCTGCGATTGCCTCAGGACACCAGGCCCTTGACTCTTCACTCCTCCAAAGTGAACAGGGCCAGTGATTTTCCAGGAAGTTTCCAGAAGCCTTCAATGTCAGACTGGGGTAGCTCTATTGATTCCTCTTGTTCTGAGGTTCAGCTTCTTGGATTGGGCAGCTACTGGTTCTCCACTCTGCAGCCTGCAGATGGCCATTGTGGACCATCCAGCTTCTGGTTGTATAAGCCAATCTCATAAATCCCCATTTTATAATCATACTTCCTATTGATTCTGTTCCTCTAGTGAACCCTGACTAATACAAACACATTTTGATGCTGCCTTAGAAACTTGAAATATAATCAGGATTCACTAATCAGAAGCAGGCTGAGTTTCCCTTATCGGATATGCTTGAAACTAGAAGTATTAAGATATTGGACTTTTAAAAAAATTACGAAAGATTTGCATGTACATAATAAGATATATTGAACTTGGAGAACCAAGTATAAATGCAAAATTCATTTCTATTTCATATATTCCTTAAACACATAGCCTGAAGGCAATTTTACACATTATTCTTAGTGCACCTTCATTTTGATGGTGACCAGTCATAGGAAGTCAGGTGTGGAATTTTCCAGTGGTGACATCAAGCTGTGATTCAAAAGTTTCAGAGTTTGGAGCATTTTGGGTTTTGGATATTTGGATTAGGGATGCTTTCCTGTACATAGTAAAACCTTTAGATCAGCAGATCTTGACCTGATATCAAAGGGCTCATGGCCTTGGATGAGAAGAAAAGCTATGTGTTTGTTTGCACTAATCTTTAACTTAAATCCATCATTTCCTTTACTTATATACCTGTGACCATAAGGGACAAACCATAGCAATATCAGAGATACCTGTGACTTTGTCACGGGTAGATATTGCAGATATTTTTAACTTGAACTGTGTCTTAGAATACCATTCATATCTCACCATTTAGACCTGGCATGAAGTTTTATTTAATGCGTTAATAAGGAAACACTCATAATAACCCATTTTTAATATTTTGATAGCTATATTTCAATATCATTGGCTTACTTTGCCATCCTTTGTGTTTTCTAGTATACATTTGAAAATAATATCCTAAAGAGGTTGCAGGCTCCACCAGACAGCCACCATGGCCCAGGGCCCCCCCAAAAGGTAGGAATCTCTGTCTCTAGTGGTGGCAACCTGTAGCCCAAACAACCCGGCTTTTCCATGGGAGGCTTTATTCAGGAGACATTTACTATGAGCACCTTTCCATTTTGCAATTAAAATATCATTAGCAAACCAGCCAAATAGATACAGTCATGTGTCCCTTAATGACAGAGATATATTCTGAGAAATGAAACTTTATGAACAGCATAGAGGGTACTTATATGTACCAAGACAGCTGTGATATCACTAGGTGCTATTATCTCAGGGGGCTACCATTGTATGTGAGGTCTACTGGTAATGAAAAATGCCATTATGTGGTGCATGACCTCAGCATAAAACACTTCATTTGTAAATAAAACACCCAATTAGAGCAAGATGTAAAAATAAAATATAGATAGACACAAGGAGGTATCTTGTGTAAGAGTCTTCAATTATTGTCCCTCTGTATTCTTCATAAATAAGCCACATTATTAAGCAAATATTTATCTAAATATGAAGGTATAATTTGGAAACTTTATATGCCTATGAGTATCTGGATAATTGACAAGGAAATATATTACTCATTGTGTATGTTCACACGTACCAAGTAGTTGAATATATTCTGTTCACAGGGTAAGTTGGGGTTTGGCTGGAGCTGAGGGGGATATCAGGATGTGGGACATACTCTGTGAAAACCAGAAAGTTCTGGGAAAACCAAGGTGTGGTCACCTGGGCTGAATCTCTCAGCTTCACGGATGAGTGCAGTTCTGCTGTGGCCCAGAGTCCTGGTAGAAATCATGGGGGAGGTCTTCTTGAAAGTGTGACCCCCAGGTGCCGTTTGACCTCGAGAGGCTGAATCCCCGCTCAGCTCTGCCTCTGAGCCATCAAGGAACTAGACACCTGCCCCAGTCTTCTGAATGTCTGTATGAAGACTGGTGAGTGCCACAGCAAGCCTCCTCACTGGGTCTCCCAGGAGATACCAGTGAGATAGTGATGTCAAAGCACTTCATCAACTTGACAGGGCTGGGTGAATAGAACATGGAATAAGTCTTGGATTTCATGTGGCAGGATCAAAATGGGTACACGTTGGCAACATTTTCTTGTTTTATTTTATTGAACTCAGGGGCACTCGACCATTGAGCCACACCCCCAGCCCTATTTTGTATTTTATTTAGAGACAGGGTCTCACGGAGTTGCTTAGCACCTCACTTTTGCTAAGTCTGGCTTTGAACTCTTGTGATCCTCCTGCCTCAGCCTCCTGAGCTGCTGGGATCACAGACATGTGCCACAGCACCCAGCCATTTTCTTGTATTATCAGAAGATAGCCTGTCCCTTTCATCCTTTTTCCTGGTGGACACCACTTATCAAGTGCCTACCAGGCTGTGAGAAGCAGGCCTGGGCTGTCCCTAGCCTTTTGTACGATCCTCTTTCCTTTCTGGGCATGGCTGTGCTTCTGCCCTTTCTGTTCTTAACAACGTGCCCTCTGCAGGCAGTTCCCTAGGGCAGGGCCCTTACCTTGGGTGTGAAGAAGAACCACGTGGGGAAGCCTTCTCTGTCTCCATGTAGGGACCGCAACTGATGGTGACATCAGACTTTGGATATGCAGCTCAGGTTAAAAACATCATTTGGCTGTTGCCTGGAGATAATCAGAAAAACGACTCTTCATTTGCCAGCCAGTGATGTTGTTGCCCTATCCAGAGAGCCCTTTGCTTCAATCCAGGCCCTTCTTGACCATCTCCAACAAGGGTCCCTTGAAAGCCCTGGTGCACCTCCGTCCAGGCTACCCCACCTGCTTCCCCCCTGACAACATTCCTCATCCTCAGGTGAGAAAGCCGAGGCTCCGTGAGTTCTGCACTGAGTTTAAACTCTAGGTTTAAATGGAAGCCACACACACTTCCTTCCCCAGAGCATGGCAGTGCCTTGGTGACAGATACCCCCACCTCTGCTTTCTGCAGCATCAGGAAGGGGGTTGCCTGAGTTGGGCCAGGAGGTGTGACTCCTTCTGCTCCCTGAACATCTTCACACCACTGCAGCCTCCTTTGCTTTGCACACTCACAGGGAGGAATCTGGCCTGAGCTGAAGCAGGTGACACACAGCCCTGCAGTCTGCAGGAGCATGCATATCCCCTGTGTATTCCTCAGCCTGGGCCCTTCACCTGGGTTGTCATAGGGGGACTGGAATACCCCCTGTTCAGGGCCCCAGAGGATATTGTCCTGGGGTTAGGCTCTGACTTTCTGAATTAGTACTTTGGTGGGATTAGAGAGGTCTTACAGAAAGGATTCTCCTATTGGGCTTCACCAGTCTTCCCAAATCCATGGAGCTCCCAGCCTTGGAAGGCCGTTCTATTGATAAACTATTACATTCTCTTGAATTCTGAAGGATTCTTTCATTTGTCTATTGTCTGATGTTACTCCCTTAGAGCCACTGGCTAGAGCCTGATTCTGAGGTCTACAGTCTTAGTTGTAGGCCTTGGGTAAGTTGCTGGCTGTCTTGAGTATCAATGTTCTCATCAATGAAGTGAAGATTCTTATCTTTTGCTCACATATTTCTACAGGACTGTGCTTGGGATCATTTAAGATAATGGACAAGAAATTTCTTTTTGTACAGAAAAGCCCACTTAATAATATGTATGATAATCTTATTACTGTTACTAGGGGAATAACATAATGGTCTGCTTTCCAATATGGCGGCTCACTAAGAGCGAGGGAAGGAGGGCGTGTGTCAGTTCTGAAGGAGTTTGGAGAAAAAGTTGCTGCCCGTGGACGTCATCCTGAGTTTGGATGCTGTGGAGGGAAGCTCTTGGTGTCTTCAGAGGCTGGAAAAGACAGTTGAGGTAGGAAGGAGAGAAAATTACATGGGAAATGAAAGACATCTCTTTTTTGCATTTTGTTAGAGGCCAATTCTGCTCACCTCTGGGACAGGTGATGAAGAAACAGCAAACCTCCTATAATCTACAGGAGGATGGGCCCCTGATGAAGAGTGGTACAGACCAGCAGGTAGGGCAGGTGTCACAGGAGACGCTCTGAAGGAAAACAAGCAGCTGGGATTGGCCTCCTTGAAGCTACTGACTGGCTGGCACCAGGCAAGCTAGGGTGGGCCTGGAGTCTGCTGGACAATAAGGTCATTGAGGGCATCCATTGGGCTGGGTTCTCAGGCCTTGTGCAAGGGCAAGGCCTCTGCTTTGCAAGCAGGTTGTGTGAGGGCAAGCTCTGCTCAAAGCACTTCCTTCTTTGGGGATCACATGTTCCTTGTGATTGCAGGAACTGGACACCTGCTTCCCCAGATGCATCTTCTATGGGTGGGGGAATGTGGTCCGCTGGCCAGGGCCCAGGCTGTGTTCTGATTCTGATCCCGACAGACCGCGTGGCCAGAGCAAGGCCACATCGTTTTCTTGGCACACCACATTCTCTTGGATAAGATGATGAATTTGACCCAGATAACCCCCCAGATTCCCTTCCAGCTTGGTCTCCGATTGATGTCTGACCCAAGACCAGCTTCTAAGACAATCCTTAGGGACAATAAGGCATCCTGGAGTCTGGGGAGTGGGCTTTTATAAACATCCTGAAGCTCCAGTATCTTCCCATGGAAACAAATCCTGGAGTGTGGCATTCCTTAAAAAAAAGCCAAAACAGAATTACTACGTAATCCAGCAATTCCACTTTTGGGTATATACACCAAAAAATTGAAAGCCAGGACTCCAACAGATACTTGCACACCCATGTTCATAGTCACGGTACTCACAGTGGTCCTAAGGTGGAAGCCACCCGGGTTTCCATGGATACACAAAATGCAGCTTATGTGTCCAACAGGAGAGTACGTGGCCTTCAGGAGGAAGGCGATTCTGAGGCCCGTAACATCATGGATGAACCTTGAGGACATTATGCTAAGTGAAATAAGCCAGATAGAAGAATCATCAAAAATGATCAAAACATCTAGATGTACACATCCTCAGTCTTGGACTCTTTTTCTTTCTGTCTCTGATTGCTGAGTTCATCATGGTTTTCATGCATAGTGGAAAAGCAGGTGAGATGATATTGGTACATCATTTGATGATACCTGCCTAGGTGCTCACCTGGGGGCGGGGACGGGGAAGGGGGAGTTTGCAACTGGGAGGATTCTGGGTACCAGCGATGAGCCCTCATGGAGGGTACAGAATTCACCATCTGATTATTCCTTGAGCTCTTTGTTCATGTAAACGTATGTCAATTCCAATGCACCAATTCACACTCCAGATGCACAAGGAAGTAAGCAGGTGTGCCAATGAGTCGCCTCTCTGCTGGCCGGTCCACGGGCGTCATGGTCTAAGTTCCAGAAGGAATGGTAAGAATGGGTTAATCTGGCAGCACAGTCAGGTGGGGCTGGGTGGACGCACTGGGTGGGGGGTGTCTGAGAAAACATGATAAAAATGAAATATCGATATATTAAGGTTAAGAATGGAGCATCTGAGGAGTTATAATAACAATTCTCTTTTTCCATTTTCCATTGTTGATTTCCTAAACCACAATGTGACAAATCTAATGCATTTTCTTCTTCAGGGTGACAGTTCAGCCGAGTTATTTCTCTGGTCTAGTCTTTGTATTTGGGAGGAAAAGAGCATTTTCTAAGGTTTATTTATTTATTTATTTTTAGACCTAATTTGAATAAAGGCAGAGAAAGGAATTGGGTTGGGAAATCATCTTATCACAATATATAAAGCATAATAAAGAAAAGGAATCTCGCAGAATACCCAAGTAGCCTGCCTCTGTTTCCAAAACGGTCTCGTTGAACATGGGCGAGCTCCCACCAGAAACCCGAGCTTCTAGCCGTGGAGCTTTAAAACACCGGCTCTAAGACCAAAGCCACCAGCCCTGGGGTGTGAGGGGGAGAAGGGACACTGATCTCTTTGTAGGGAAGCCAGGCGGCCATCTGGCTGGGTGGTGGGGCAGGCTGGTGGCTTCTTCACACCGCCTAGCCTCGGCAGCCCAAATGCAGAATGTTGGCGACGGAGAGACCCCAGCTAGCTCAACGCTGGAAGGGAGCAGGAGGGTCTTGCTAGCACCCTGCGCTGTAGCAGGGCTGTTGGCCAACGGACGTGCCCCCTGGGCCCCTCCCACCTGTCAGCCTAAGAATTTGTGGAGGAGCCTGTGTGCCACTTCCAGGTGAGGTCAGGGTCACTGAAGGAAAGGAGCCAGCCCTGGAACAGTAGAATGGGGGCCCTAAGGCTGCGATCTGGGGTGGGGGGCTGGGCATCTGCATCTCCCATGAGCTCCCAGGTGTCACTGGTGTTGCAGGTTTGGGGACCACACTGAGCAGCCAGGAACTGGCTGGCTTCCCTTAGTCTCAGGGAGAGGCATCAACAGCCCTGATGTTGTTGGGGTGATTCATGTAGAATCCATGCTCCCCTCTGTCTTCCATCCCAGGGCTTCTCAGCATGGAGGAGATGGGTGGGGGCTAAGCCCACTTCTTAGACTGAGTCCCAGGGATCCTTAGTAAAGCGCCCCAGGAACAGAGGTGGATGGTTTCCTCTTCAGAACCCACTTATCCATTTGTTATTCAATCCCCCACTTGCTCATTTAACGAGTGGATCCAGAGCCAGGGTCAACACAGAGCCCGTGGGCCAGATCTGGTCGGCCGCCTGTTTTCATAAATAAAGTATCATTGGCACCCGGACTTGCCCGCTCATTTACATATTGTCTGTCACTGCTTTTGAACCACAGTGGCAGAGTTGAGTAGTTGTGACAGAGGCTATGGTGTGAAAACCTAAGATATTTGTCTTTGGGCCCTTTACAGAGAAAGTTTTCTGACCTCTGGTCAGGAGCACCAGGTATTATGTTAGTTCCACATAGAGACACATTAATGTTTTTATAATTGGACATCTGCTGTCAATCAACAATCTAGCCGGGCAAAGCTCATGCATTTGAAAATTTCAACTTGAGGCTGCCGGCTTCTCTACTCCACGTGGCACGATCAGCGTCATCGCTCACAAATAATGAGCATCTTCATCATCGATACCTTAGAAGAGCCGGCATCTTGAATCCTCTATCTGGGCCAGGCACTAATCTAAGAGCTTCACATGTACTAACTCATTTAGTCTTCATGGAAACCCTACTTGGGAGGAACTATTATCTCCTTTTCCCAGATGACGAAATTGGGACACAGAGGTGAAGTGTCCTGTGCACCTAGGATCAGGTGGCTGAGGAATATTTGTGAATCAGGTGCTGAGCTAAGCATTTGATATGCGTGTTTCACGTAATCCTCACAACAGGCTAAGAAAGGTGAAGTGACTGTCCTGTGTTCTTGACGACAGCAGATGGCAAAGTCAGGACTCAAAAGCAGGATTTCTGCTCTGAATTGCTGACCCCATCAGGAGTCCAGTCTTTGCCTCTGCCTTACCCTGGTGACAGATTCTCATGACTCTGGCCTGGCTTGGCTGCATCTCAGAGCTGTTGACTCACGGGGCTGATGGAGAGGAGAGCAACCATTTCCTTCCCACTGCATCCAGGGACAGCTACTTCATTTCATGTGGGTCACTATAAGTCGAATTAAATTCTTGCAACTCAATGGAACCCAGAGAGCTTTGGGGATTCAGAGGAGTGACACTTTCTAAGGGATTTGCTTTAGTTCGATCTGGAATGACCCCAAAGGTCCATGTGATTGTGGGGCTCTTGGGAAGCAGTGGAAACTTTAGAAAATGGGGTCTAATGAAAGGAAGTTAGGTCATTGGGAGCATATCCATGAAGGAGACGTTGGAAACCTGTCCCCCTTTCTTACTCTTTTTGTCCCCCCTGGTTGCTGTGAGGTGAACAGTTCTCCTCCACCATGAGCTTTTGGCATGATGTACTGTGCTGCCACAGGCCCAGAACAATGGGGCTGACCCTGGACTGAAACCTTTGAAACTATGAGCCAAAATAAACCTTTCCACCTTGTAAGTTGATTTATATCAGGCCATCTGTTACAGTGATGGAAAGCTGACTAACAGGATTCTTTCAGGCAGGGAAATGATGATTTAGGACAGGGGGAAGACTTCTTGACAGGGAAAGAATCTGAATAGACTTGAAGAATAAACAGGCGAGGCTGAATTTATGAGAGGGGGATTGTAAGGGCATGAAGCAACAGAGATGAAGCATGTTTGGAGAATGGGGTAATGCTGTTTTGGCTACGGAAGATAAGAGGCAGAGAGTTAAGATGAGGTGGAATTGAGGAGGTCTCCCCTACCTGATGTGGGACTTTTGCTTCTTAGGCAATGAGGAGGATGAACGATGTTGAAATAGAGGTGTGCATGGGTCAAACAAAGGTCAGTCTTAAAGCAGATATGGGCTGGATGGGAGAAGGATTGGCTGGAGATGAGGAAGGAGTTAGGGGCTGGTGCAGGAGGTCTGGGCAGAGGTGAGCAGGGCGAGGTGCACACAGCTGGTAAGAAGAGCATGAGAAAAGCGATGCTCAAAATCTGCTCAACAGGGATTGGCACCCGAGCAGATGAGGGTTGAAGATGGAGACAGGGATAACCTGGGTTTTCAAGCCAAGGAGACGGAGGTTGTGCTCATTGGAAGGAGCGGTGTGTGCCCGTGGGTGATGAGCTGTATCCCACTTGCTGGGTCTGAGGTGCGGGTGGACATCCAGGTGGAGACATCCTGCTGCTCGCTGGGAACTGGGAACTGGAAGCCAGGAGAGAGGTTGGCACTGGAACAATGATTTGGGGAGACAAGGGTCTGGAAGGGAGCCCTGGATCTAGCTTGGCCCCAGAGGGAGAGTGTGGAGCAAGGGACAGAGAAGACCAGCGTTGGCAAAGGTGTGTGTTTAGGAGGAAGGTGAAGAAGATATCTGTCACGACCAGACTCAAAGGATCACATCAAATGTCGTCACTCGTAGGTGAAGAAATCATTTGGCTCTGGGCCCTGTCCACTCAGCCCTGCGGTTCCCACAGCCGGAGCCTTCTTTGAGTCTCCTTCAGGACTCCTGTATTTTGTAGGGACCCATCATTTCTGGTTTCAAGTGACTTCAGGAGGTTAACTTGCTTGTTCACCTTTTGTCTTTGTTGCAGGTTGTAGCTAAAACCCACAGCAGGTGGTGGTCAGGGGGCATTGTGGACGCCTATCCCTAGAACGCTTCATGGGAAAGAATCATTGACAAGCGACACAGAGCTCTTGGTATGCCCCCTCGCTCTGCTGAGCATTTCGCAGGTGTTATTGCATTTGATCTTCCATCCACTTGACCAAATAGTATTGTTTCCACATTTAACAGAGAGGAAGCTGATACCTGGGGTGAGCAGAGCCTCAAAGTTGCTGGGTATCGAAGGTTGGAGTCCAGGCAGGTCAACTCCAAAGCCATAGCTTTTAACTGTTGCATTAACCACTCAGAGGGACAGAAATGACGTGGGAGTGAGAGGATGAAGAGAGAACTTTTAAGAAGACGAGTTGGAAATGTTAATTTACCAAAGATGACTTGAACTAACAGTATCAGAGCCCCCCCTCTCCCCCCTCCCGTCCATAAAGCCAAGAGAAGGTCTTTGCCTCCTGGGGGTGAAAGAGTTTAGGGTCTCCTAGGCTGATGCGTTCTCCAAGTTCCCCACCTAAAGATACGCAGCAGTGTCTTCCAAGAAGAAGTACAAGGTACTTGAGAGTTGGCCACCCCAAATAAATCCTGAATCCACAGGTAGCGGGTAGGGTGGGGCGGTGGGGGGGATAGGCTGAGAGCTGGCGGTGGCACATGCTCCACCTCCGTGAGTAAGTTGGCCTCCAAGCCTGGGCTGGTGGTTTTTGATGGATGAGTGGGAAAGGTCCATTCCAAAATTACCAGGAAGTGTCAGCCCTTAGGGATGGGAGGGCAGGGGGAGATTCACCTTACCAATGGCAGCCAGCTCCCTCTCAGTGCTGTTTTTATAAATGGATTAATGTTGTGGAATATGGAAGGAGAACCTGTAACTATTTCTTCACCTCCATGTTGCAGTTCTAAGAGAGAAGAGTGTGTGCCTGTGTGTGCTTGTGTGTGTCTGTGTGTGTGTGCACGTGTGTATGCGTGCATATGGGCATGTGTATATGCACACATGTGGGTGTGCATATGTGTTTGTGTGCACATGTATGTACGTGTGTGTGCCTGTGCAGACACTGGGTGAAATCAGTACCCCAGCATAGAAGACAGCAATGACGGCCGTCCTTTGTGTGTACATTTTCAGGAAGAAGAAAGAGTCAGAACTTTTAGGTTGTGGCTGGAAATCCCTTCTCACCTGGACAGGTCTTCACCTTCAGAGCTGAGCCGTGTCTTTACCGTTTACCTGGAGTGGTCGGGCGCCTGACAGCCCGGCCCAAGGGCTCTGCAGACAGGGGGAGAAACGCCTGCACCCGGCACACAGTGGAATGGAGTGTCCCAGGACGAGAGGCCTCCTTGATCGCATGCTGAGTCCAGCCATCGCAGGGTTCAAGGAGACAGAGTGTGTGAACGGTCTAGCTCAGCGCCCAACATGTCAGCCACAGCCAAGGACAGCTCTGAATGTGGGCTGAGACAGGGCGGGAACCAGTCACAGCCCCTCCCCACCAGGCACCTCTACTGTGCCTCTGCTGTCATCTCGGGAGCCCCGCATCCTCTGAGCCAGCTTTCACCACATGCCAGTCACCCGTGCACCAATGGAAGGAAGACAAATAACAAGCGTGACCACAGGCGTGTGACCCATGGGCTTGCTAGCCCAAGTTGGGTCCCCAGGCTTCGTGGACTCAGGCTTAGCAACGCTGCTTGTTCTTTACAGCCCAGGCGGGGAGAGTTGGCTCCAAGGGTTGTTCCTCTAGAAGTCAGCAGGCTGCGGAGGGGACCGGGACAGGAAGCAGCTCCTTGAGGCCGGCTTTGAACTCCCGATCCTCCTGCCTCAGCCTCTGGAGCCACTGAGATTACAGGCGTGCACCACCATGTCCAGCTAAGGAATGAAGAATATTTGCCCGAAGCAAGGAGGCGGGGTGTCCGGCAGTGCCTGCAGCGCTGAGGGCTGGACAAGGGACACGTAGGGACGGGGTTATCTTGCCACCTCCTCCGTGCGCTGTGAGCACTGGCGCACACATTCCTCTCACGACACAGTGGAACGCAGGATGCAGAGTTTGGGAGACATTCTGCACGGAATCCTGCTTTGTGTTCGTTAAGGGCGTTTGTAGGTATGTGGGAATGAGGGTTCCTTGTAGGTTTCACAGATCTAAAAAAAAAGAAATCAACAGAGAAGGTAGGACCTGACCTGGGCTTGGGAGGACGGGTATATTGGGAGAGGAGGGGAAGGAATCATCCGAGAGAGATATGTTGAGAAAATGCTCAGAGGAAGGAACGGATGGCATTTCAACGGTCAGCAGGGAAACTAGCCTTGTGGGTCAGAGGGTTTGCCCCACCAATGAGGGAGAGGATGCCAGCACCCCGTCTTTCCTTCTTGTCACTCCTCTTTAGCTTTGCCAGGTGATCTGCCGACATCTCCATCTTCCTAGACTGAAAGCCCTTGATAGCAGAGACCCTCTAACCTAGCTCACCCCTCACTGTATCTCCAGGGCCCAGCACAGCATTGGTACTTGATGCACCTGTCAATCAGGATCTGCTGGGGATTGGTTCCAGGACACCAAAATCCATGGCATGCTCAAGTCACTGGTATAAATGGATATATTATTTGCATAGAACCAACATACACTCTGCATACTTTAAGCCATTTCTAGATTACTTCTAATGCCTAATACAGCATAGATACTATGCAAACAATTGCAATACTATTTTGTAGTGATTATAGTCACCTAGAGAATAATGATAAGAAAAAACTGTGTATGTGCTCAATACAGATGTAGTTCTTTGTGTGTGTGTGTGTGTGTGTGTGTGTGTGTGTGTGTTGTGGCTTGAATCCAAGGCCCTGTGCATACTAAAAAAGCATTTTACTATTGAATCATAGGGCTATATCCCCAGCCCTACAATTATTTTTTAAGAATATTTTTGATTCGTGGTTGGTTGAATCTGTGGAGGTGGAACCCGAGGAGAGAAAGGGCCAACTGGATATATGTATTGTATGAATGAGGAATTGAGAAGTAAGCAGGTTTACTGGGGGAAGGCAGGTTATAGTTAGGTTGCAGGTCTTGAGTAGGAACTGGGGACCCATTGAATCATTTACATTGGAATATGTCTGTGTAGGGGAGGCTTTAGGGAAGAGCGACTGGAGGGCCATAGGCAGGCTGGGTAGCAGTGTAGAGGACCTGCAGAGAGAGCAGGTCCCTGGGGTCATCTAAGAGATGGTGGAAAGGAAGGCACAGTTGGGAGATGAACTAAACCAGCCCTCCAGAAAAAATTCACCCTGCGCCTCTTCTGATAGCTTCTGCAATTCTTCAGATTTAATGTGCTTTTACCCTTTCTGTAAAATATTATAGTAAATGTCCCACGTTTTTGCCCACCACCTGGCTTGGTCGGGAAAGGTGCTGGAAGGTTGGCTCAAGGAGGAGTGGGGTCAGGGGACGAGGTGGGCCCTGGGTCTGGGAGGAAGGAAGACCTGGTAGGTGGGCAATATTGATGGTCTGGGCGCAGTGACCACCATCTTCTCTTTTTCAGGATTTCCTGGCTTTGCTGCTGTGGTGTGAGGAATAAAGGCGGAGGAAGGATTAATAACTTTTATTTTCTGCCCAGTTAAAAATCTCGATGGCTCACGCTCTTTGAAATGGTTAAACACAGTGTTCTAAAGATTGGATAAATGCCTCTCCAGGGACAAGTCTCCAGGGAGAATTTGTCCTGAGGGATATTCTTGCAAGAATAAGGTCAGAGGGGGCAGTTGAAAGGCTCCTCAGAAAAGCACGTAATCCTCTGCACATAAAAGGCTGTGGCCACGGCTTCTGTTTTGCCCTGTTGGAACTGGAGGTGTTCAAACACCAGTGGTGGATAAGGATCTGCCTCCAAAGATGGACGTAGACCAACCAAAGCCTGAAATTTCCAGTTGTCATCCTAGAAAGCTGGGTCAGAAAGGCTGGGGAGGACACAGCAGCATGCGTGTCTGACCCCAGAACCTCCACCTTGGTATTTTTGTTATATTTTGTTTGTTTCTGGCCATGATTAGTAGCAAAACCTTGTGGGAAAAATTGGCCTGCCTGCCTGCCTGTCTTCAGTGTGACAGATGAGGAGGCTGAGCCCTCTCTGCAACTAGACCTGGAAGGACCAAGAGGTCAGACAGCCACAGGGGGAAAGGAAATTTGGGGCCATTTTTCCTTTTCCTGGTTGATTTTTATGTATCAACTTGTCTGGACCATGGTGCTAAGGTATGTGGTCAAATATTATTATGGATGTTTCTGTGAATATCTTCTGGATGAGATTAACATTTAAACTAGTGGACTTTGAGTAAAACAGACTCCTCTCCATGATGTAGATGGGCCTTATCCAGTCAGTTGGAGGCCTGAAGAGAACCAAAAAATGACCTCCTCCAAGAAATAGGGAATTCTGCCAGCAGACTTTGAACTTGAACTGTATCATCAGCTCCTCCTTGGGTCCCTAGCTTGATAACCTTCAGACTTGAGCTATAGCATGAACTCTCTTGGGTCTCCAGTCTGCAAGCCCTGCAGATTTTGGAGTTGGCAAGCTTCATAATTGAGCCAATTCCTTGTACTTCTCTGCATATATGTGTCCTATTGATTCTGTTTCTCTGGAGAACTCTGACCAATTCAAAGGCTTAGTTATGGCAGCTCCACTGATTTTTTCTAGCACCTTCATCCTTGGGGTTGCATCCAGGCAGGAGACACTGACTGCAGCAGGTAGACCCTTCAGTGTTTGTACCCCTTGGTGGAGTTACCCCATGTCTCTTGTTTGTCTTTGGTTATCTGTGCTGTTAGCAAAATTTGGGCGGGCTTAAGCCACAGAGGATTCCAAGCATGCTGAAAATTCAGAGAAAAGGCATTTGCTACATTTGTTAAGGGACGTCAGAATGTTATTTAAAGAAAGTGGAGCATGAAAATTACTTGCCAAAAAGGATTCCCTGGACTCCACACTAGTGAATAGACAGAGGACAGAGGGCACCGTATTAGAACAACATTTTTCTTTGATAATGAATTTTACTCTGAAGTGCAAAGCCAGCCCCCCCAGAACTCTAGTTTATCATAGTATTCCAGCCCAACAACTTTTCAGCCAATGGACATTCCTGATTTGGTGCAATGCAATGCAGAGCTTTATGGTTTGGACCAGGCATGTTGAATAGAGTGCTCTTCCTGAGAGTCCCAGGTTGGGCAGGGATCCTGGCGAGACAAATCAAGCAGGGAAGAGATGGTCAAAGGATAAGGATTCAGTGGGGGAAATTAGGTACACGTGATGAGAGTCATTTGTGAGAAGCAGAGGGATGTGACCTGACAGTCCAAGAATCATTTCCAAATAGGTGACCGTGAACTCTACAGCGGTGGCAGTTATGATGGCACCTGTGGCCCCCAAGAGGCCAAGAGGTGAGCTGAACCTCAGCAAACAGAAAAGGACATAAAGGACCAATCTTGGCCACCACTCTTGTAGTGTTGGAAGAAAATGTTGGACTGATTGGTTAGTTTTATGTCCTGACGTTATCTCATGAGAGTGGGGGAAGAGAGAAATTTCTAGCCAAAACATAGAGGATGCTTTCAGACATTTTCATTGTCATTAAAGTATAACTCCTCTGGAGCCTTTCTGGCTCTTTCTGTCCACAGTCCTGCTCTTCACCTGTCTCAGCTCTTCTCATATGTCAAAATACAGGCGGTCCCTGACTCATGATGGTCTGACTTACGATTTTTCTTATTCGACTTTACAATGAAAGCAATACACACTCAGTAGAAATCACACTTTGAGTTTTGAATTTGTATCTTTTCCCAGGTTAGTGCTATGCCGTGCAACCCTCTCTCAGGGTGCTGGGCAGGAGCAGTGAGCCAAGTTCCCAGCCATGAGATCAGGGGAAACCTGACATCCTACAGCGTGTGGTGTTGCTGGGCTAGAGGTGTGTTCTGAGGGCTGTTCTGTAGGGGAGGGTGTCCTGGAGGGTAAGTGCACCAAACACATTTTGACAAATGGAATTTTTGACTTCCTAAGGGTCTATCGGGACGTAACCCACGGTAAGAAGAGGAACATCTCTCTATCCCTGCCTCCTAGATCGAACAATCCTGAATGTGGCAGGTATGTGACTATGCCTGGTTCCATGTCTAGTGCCTGGAATGGGGGAAGTTGTTCCCTTTTCTTCTCTGTAAAGGTTTGACCTTGCTCCAAACCCCCATGAATCTGATTCAATCCCAAAGCAGGGGTGCTACTGGGTTTAACTATTCTTATCCAGCTTATCCCATTATTGAACCTGCTTTGATGTAGAAGCCCACTGACTGCATTTATTCCTTATTATATGTTCTACGCTCCTTCTTCCAAAGAAAGGATTTCATTTCCTTAACCTCAGGTTCCCTTGTCTATATCAAATACCTGCAATGAAGTCTCTCCAGTTCGGATGGAAATGGAGCGTGGTTGCCTCCTCAGAACTTCATCCATCACTGGTTTGTAGCAGTTGGCTTAAATATGACCCTAGAGCCTAGGCTTTGGCTGTGCGTCACAAAATGGGAATTTTTCCCCTTTTGGGCCTCTTTTTTTTTTGCCTATTTTTAAGTGCATATCCTTTAATAACTGATGCCTGGTCTTGCTATATGTTTTAATACTGGGCCCTCCTCTGGCCCTGAGGGACCTCCTGGACTCCATACTTGGGCTTTCTGCATCTGTTTGTGCTTCTTGAAAGTTTCCAGATGCTGGGGATTGGCTGTGGGTAGAGTTTCATAAGTCTAGGGATGAATAGTAACATTTCTCAGAAACATGCTCAGAGGCCTACATTTTCTATATTTGGGGACTTAAGATTTTTTTCTGCAAGTTGCAAATCAAAGACCAGCTGTAATATCCAAGAAAAATCCCGATTATATTCATACCAGGTGGAGGTCATACTCCTGTGATGTCAATGTGAAGTCTTGACACAGGAACAATATGGTCCCCCAGAGGTAGCCGTGCCTAAGACCTGGAGCCTGTAACTTTTCACAGCAAAAGGGAGTTTTCCGATGTAAGTAGGCTGCTGACCTTCAGACTGGAAGACCATCCATATCCAATGCAATCATCTGAACCTTCACTTAGGAGCAAATGACTTTTTTTGGACTATATTTTGGGGGAACTCAGAGAGATGCAGCAGAAGGTAAGCTAGGGAGATTCCAGTTGGGAGAGGGATTGGATGTGCCCTTGTGGTTCTGAGATGAAGGGGCCATAAACAAGTACTCAGGAGGACCTCAGGAGCTAAGGATGGCCAGCTGACAGCTAGCTATGTAACAGGGACTTCAGAGCTACACCTATAAGGAGCTGAATTTGTCCAACACTCTGAGTGAGCTTGGAAGCAGATCCTCCCCTAAAGTTTCCAGTAAGGAACACGGCCGTGTTGATTCCTCCATTTCACCCTAAAAAAGAGGACACAGGAGAGCCATGCTGTGCTCCAGAGCTGAGAGATAACACATGGGTGTTGTTTGAAGTCACTGGATTTGTGAGGATGTGTTCTGGCAGCAATGCAAATTGAATATGAGCCCTCCTGGAGGTCACCTGGGTCTTCCGTGGGAAGGTCTACCATTCCCTCTTCTTGTCCAAGATCCGAGGCTGCCGTGTCTCATTGCTCCTCATTGCTGCCGGCACCGTTAATGAAGGAAACCCCCTGAGCCAAGAACACAGGGATTTTTGTCTCTCACAACAGCTTTCTTGCTTCCTTTCAGAACTCCATATTTGGAGTGCCACAGCTTTCCTTGGGAGCCAGAAAATGGTCATTTTATCACATGCCAGGGCGCTTGGCCAGCCCAGCCAGACTCCAAGGGGGCATCATCAAAATGCAAACACTTATTTCGTACTTCTACCACCTCCAGTTGCAAAGCGGAGAGGGGCTTATTCAATGGCAATTGCAAAGCACTGACTCAAGCAGTGCTGAGAAAGACCCAGCTGTGGGGCTGGGGATCTAGCTCAGTTGGTAGAGTGCTTGCCTTGCATGCACAAGGTCCTGGGTTCAATCCCCAGCACTGCCACCCTCCCAACCCCCCCCCCCCCCCAAAAAAAAAGAAAAGACCTGGCAAGCAGGAGAGCAGGCAGGGGAGGCCCCTCTCTGAAGTTTGCCTCCTGTTCAAGCAACGGGAAATCCACAGCAACTGAGCTGGAACAAGGGATTCTGGTGTTTTGTCCTGGATTCCTTATGAATGATTAGCTTTCTTGGGTAGAATCCAGTGCTAAAGAGGCTGCGGCCAGGGACGTATGCAGATCCATTAACTCCAGCCTGTGTCATGGAGATAGACTTTCTCTAATTAAAAGTCCTTTTATTGAGCACCTAATATTTTTTCAGGATTTATTTCAGGAGATAGAGGGACAGAGGGAAAGAAGGAGTCAGATTCCTCTCTCAAAAGCTCACATATGGAGAGGCGATGGACCTGCAGACAGCTATCATCAAAACAAAGAGGGAGACAGTGATGGTACAGGAAGGTGTGAAGAAAGAGGTCGATGTTAATTCTGCGTGTGTATGCCCCAAGAGTGTCCTGTCACAAGACTGTTGAGCCAGACCCTGATGGAGAGACAGGATGCGTGACAGCTGACGACATACGTGCTCCACACTTTGTAATCTCACCTCAGTGGAATTTTGGTGGGCAGAGCATGACAAAGGTGTCTCAGGGTAGGAAACTAGATGTAAGTGGCCTGATGATGGGAGAGTTCATGATATTTTCTGCAGCCGGGTATTCTCCTTGATAGTTCCTCTCAGTGGACAGGGAAAATATCCTGATGTATACAGTTGGTCCTCCCTATCTGTGGGCTTCACATTGGCAGATTCAGCCAACCATGGAATCTACAAATATTCAGGAAAAAAGTTGCATTTGGAAAGAACGTGTACAGAGCCTTTTCTTCTCATTATACCCTAAACAATACAGTATGACAACTGTTTACGCAGCATTCACACTGTGAGGCCTTAGAAGTAATCTAGATAATACAAAGCACAAGGGGGGACCTCTAGGTTTTTGTATGAGGGACTGAGCATCTGAGGACTTTGAAGTTGGGCTGGGGATGGGAGGTCCTGGAATCAATCCCCTGCGGATGCTGAAGGATGCCTGTATCTGCCTTACATCTGCACTGGTTTCTATACCACCTCTCTATCTCTTTATCTATCAAACCTATGATTGCCTATCAATAACTTTCATTCCAGACAATCCCTCAGCGTTCAATCTGGTTTTTCCTCTTCCCATATTTGTAGCTCCCCTCTCCAGCAGGGGCATGTAGCCCCACGTGACCAGTGTTCCTAGAGAATTAGGTATATGGAGAGAGGGGAGACAGATGTGCACGGTGGCTTGACATCTGCTCTGGAGAGCATCACGTGTCACGGTAAGATAAAAGACTATTTTTTAGGTGTTGGTGAATTATTCAAGGTTTTTGTGGAAAGAGTAATAAGAGTCACCCAGAAGAGTAAAGTTAATGGATATTTAAATAACCCTAAATAAGGTTTTTTAAGTAGAAAGGGAAGTACTGGGGACATTTTTGCAGACTTGAAAAATTTCTCTTGGATTACGTTCAACTGGCAAGATGGCTTCACCGAGCGCCGGCTTCCATCCTGCTGAGACACCCCACTGGGATGAGCTCAGCGTGTCCCCTCACTCTCTGGTCTGTCTTCTACTTGGAATCTGAAAGTCACGGTGAATATGCTCTACATGGTAGGCTGTGTCCCTGTCCGTAGCCAAGGACCCATTTTATTTACCCAGGAGCAAGATTTCTACTTGAGCATTTCTAAGTAGATAACAAGAGAACCCTGGAATCCTATTTCAATAATTATGTATAAGTCAGGATGATTTTTTTTGTGGCACATAATTGAAAACCCAACATGATTAGCTTGAACAAGGGATTTTAAAGATGAGTGCAAATGGAGGTCTGGAGGAAATCGAGCCAGGAGTGGCTTGATCCCGTGATTCAGGATCTGTCCTCCTGTGATGGACTCAGCTCAGCTTGAGTCAGGCTTACAATGAGAGGATCATACAGTTCTGGATCTCATCTCAATGCCTTGCCTTACGTAGAGGAGAAAGAAAAGTCACTAACAGGATCTCTTCAGGAGGAAGAAGAAAAACTTTTCTAGAAGTTTCCAGGAATCGTCTCCTTGTATTTTAAGAAAAAAAATGTAAAAAAAAAAAATTCTTTTTGGATAGGTGCAGTGGTGCATGCCTATAATCCCAATAACTTGGGAAACTGAGGCAGGAGGATTGCAAGTTTGAGACCAATCTCAGCAACGTAGCAAGACCCTGTCTCAAAAATAAAAAAGGCTGGGGATGTAACTCAGTGGTAAAGTGCCTGCTAGGCTCAATCCTCAGTATCAAAACAAACTATAAAACAACAAACAACAATAATTTTAAATTAAAGAAAAGCTTTAAGAACTGTACAAAAATTTATATGGATTACTTGAGAGTGATTTGTCAACATGAAATCCCACACATGAGAATAATTTAGTGTATATTTCGTATGAACAAAGACATTCTCCTACAAAGCCAAAATTTGAATCCAGAGATTCCACTTAAGTTTTGTTGCTTGCCCAGTAATGTCCCTTACAGGATCCCTGACTTTCATGTCCTTGATATTTTAAAAGATCATAGCCTAGTTGTGTTACCAAATGTCCCACAGTCTGGCTTTACCTGGTGTTTCCTCATCATCGGATTCAGGTTTTGTATCATGAGCCAGAATATCACAAAGTGATACTGTGTCTGTGTCATCATCTGGCACAAGATTTCACTTTCTTTCATCCCTGGAGATGTTGATTTTGATTATTTGACTGAAGCGCTGTCTGCCAGATGTCTCCACTATAAAATTCCTTCACTTCTTCATTTGTAATTAACGAGTACAGTGGTTCCTCTGAATCCGTGGGGGATTGGTTCCAGGGCCCCACACAGATACCAAATTCTGCAGATGCTCCAGTCCCTTCTAGGAGGTGGGGAAGTATTTGCATGGATCCTACGCACATCCTCCTTCACACTTGAAGTTATCTTTGATGACTTATCATCCCTAATACAATGGAAGCGCAATGTAAACACTTGTCATAGCCTATTGTTTAGGGAATAATGATGAAAAAAAACTGTCCATGTTAAGTACAGACACAATTCTTTTTCTGAATTTTTTTTTTGTTGTTGTTGAGACAGGGATCTTGCTGTGTTGTCCAGGCTGACTCCAACTCCAGGCCCAAGTGATCCTCCCTCCTCAGGCTCCTGAGTAGCCTGGACTTCAGGCCTGTGTCACCCTGCCTGGCTTTGACTATTGCCGATTCAACTTTGGTCGACTCTGTGGATGCCGACTGGGTTGGGTAGGGAGGTACTCTGAGATGCTGTGAGTATATACTTCCCCATTAAACTTTTAATCTATTTCTTCATCTCTCTCTGTTGATAGCAGCATGGAGATGGGAACTCCTGTTGCATTCAATGGGTTATTATCTGTCATTTATTATGATGCTCAAATTATATTTCTGATTCTTCTAATAGGGACTCCTTCAAGTCAGTTTCTGTGTCCTTTTGAAATGTCCCGTAATTATTTGGGCATGACCTTGCTGAAGATTTTTCCACATTCATTTAGTCCTTTGTCTACTCAGATTATGGGACCAGCCAATCCTCTAAGAAGTCCTAGCTCCACTTAGAAAACCCCCTCCCTCTTCCCTTCTCTATATAATTTTTTTGGTATTTAGGAGCCAAAACTTTAGATTCTAAGTATTCTCAGGGCTCCTGGGGTGTCCTTGCTGCTAGATTGTCTCAGGGGACAGGCCTCGGGAATACATCCTGCCATACAGACCTGCATTTACATTTATTTCCACATTCATCTATTTGTGTATTGAAATCTCTGAGTTCACACCAATATCCTCATTAGGACAGCCTAGGGTGTCAATGAGTTCCTCCTTCCCACTTTTGTAATCTCTTCTTCCAGGAGTGAGAAACGTGGCTCCCCTTGCTCCCCTCTGATCCCCCGTGTGTAATCCGTTTCCCACTGTTGAGCCCCCATGAACACCTTCCTCATTTCAGCTGGGCTCCCACCCCCTGTACCTTCTCGCACACCTTCCTCTTCCAGCTCATCCATTTACACAATCGCGTCGGAACCAGTGACCAGAAAGGTGAATGCAAGAACCTTTATTCATAGTGACCCATCCAGGCAGCCTCCGTAGCTGGGTGGGGTCCTCTGTCCCTGGGTCCCGTGGCCTGTGTATAGGACAGGTGCACACCTAAAAAAAAAAAAAAAAAAAAAGTTAAGGTTCTCTACGGAAGGACAGGAGCCTAAACGCCAAGTCAGCCATGACAGGGCTGGACCCACACATTCCTGTAAGTGGAAGAAACCATCAAGAGCTCTGCCCCGAAGAGCACGGGAAAGCTGGCTCTTTGCATCATCTTTCTCATGATGGGAAGCACAACTCCTTGGCACCGAAGCCAAGGGACGATGTTGTCTGACTGCCGAGAAAACCGCCGAGAACGTCAACAGCCACTCTGAACAGCAAACCATTCACACGAGGATTTTGGAGTGCAGCCCAGGGCTTAAGTCATCGCAGGATAAATATATTCTGAAATCAGAACCTCACTCTTCCCTCACTAAATCCCCCTCCCTCTTCCCTTCTCTATACAATTATTTTTGTTAAAGGGCAACATGTGAGTGCAACATGTTAAAGACACTGAAATAATCTCTCTATGGAAATGTTGCACAAATGCTCACGCTCACTCAAGTGTTCATGAGTGCAATTTCTCCACACCTGAGCCACCTGGTGTGGAAAATACCCAACACTTAGGATTTTTTTTTTTTTTTTTTTTTTTTGCCATTCTGAAAATGGAGCTGTTGTTGTTGGGATTTGCATTTCTTTATTCATGACTAAAATCAAACATTTTTTTCATGATGGTTAAGGGCATTTTCATTTTTTCTGTGCAAGCCTATTTATATCTTCTGTTGACTTTTCTCATGGGATCGATGGTCTTTTTCTTACTTATTTGTAAGAGCTCTTTGTATATTGAGAAAATCAGAATAGGATTTTGTGACATGAACTGCAAATATTTTTTCCCACTTTTTTTTTTTTTTGGTGTGCGTAATTGTTGTTGTTTTTTTTTTCCTCAAATAATATACTTTGTTTCTATGTTATAAAATGTATTCATTTTTTTTTCCTTTTGGATGCATTGATTTTTGTGTCTTCTTGCTTAGGGCTTCATGATCTGAAGAATAAAATCTGGTATAAAAAAATCATTTCTGGCTAGGTACAATGGTGCACCCTGTCACCCCAGCAGCTCAGGAGGCTGAGGCAGGAAAAACGGGAGTTCAAAGCCAGCCTCAGCCACTTAGTGAGGCCCTTGAGCAACTCAGCAAGAACATGTCTCTAAATAAAATATTTTTAAAAGGGTTGGGGATGTGGCTCAGTGGTTAAGCCTCTCTGGGTTCAATCCTCAGTACCAAAATAAAAACCATTTCTGGTGACCCTTGTCCCTCCCCTTCCATATCCTGCCTGAGCAGCCTGGTGTCTACCCCCAGATCTTGACACTTCCACAGAGTCAGGGTTGACACTCAGTGGAGGACTTATGAGTTTCCTTTGTCATAAACTGAAAGTTCATCATGTGCCAGGCACTGTCCTAGGCACTGGGGACACAAAGATTCAGAGGTGAATAAGAGCTAACCTCCAGCAGCACAGAGTCTAGTTGTGTGAACCAATGAGTTAAATAATAAAAATGACAGAAGTCTCTGCAGGGCAGAGTGGGGCCGACCCCCTTCCCAGGTAACCAGTCTAGTAGGTTCTATAATGGCGATGACCTTTGATTGGAGTCTTGAAGGTAGAGCAGGTTCTCACCAGGTAGATCAACAGTGGGGTGGAGAAGGATGTTCCAGGCAGAGGCACTGCGGCTGCCCCACCAGGTATGACTGTGAGGTACGGGGGTTTCAGATCATAGGAGGCTGAGTTGGGGCTTTGCCCTGGAGGGCTACCAAAGGGCTTTAGCATGGGAGAGGCAATTAGCCTAGTAACACTCTTTCCCTCGATAGCAGGGTGAGAAATGGCAGTCAGATACCTGGAGACCAGATAGGAAGCCACAGTTCATGGTCGGAAAGGGCCGGAACCGAGGTGGAAAGTAGTGGAGGAGATTGAGAGTGGAGGGTGGGCCTGGCGAGGGAGGACGAGCCAAGGTGGGGTCTTGTCAGAAGGAGGTGGTGTGGGTGGCAGGGGACAGGGAAGCTGGGGAGTGGGGACTGACCTGGAGGGCAGATCTCCGAGGACTCTGAGTCTCCTTTGGTGTGGATGATGCTGTTGACCCCTGGGGAGGCACTGCAGGGAGAGGCATCTCTGTGCGGTGGACACTCATCTATGAAGATATATTCATTAATAAGGATCAATTAATTAATTAAAACCAGGGTTTTCAGGTTAAAAGTGCACATTCAATCTATAAAAGTAAATCCACACTTTGATTCATTGTAATAGAACACTATTTAAATATTAAAAGTGACTACGAAAAATAAATCACATGCTTATAAAAACCAAATAGTTAGAATGGCAAACGTTTTTTAAAAAAATGTTTCTTTAGTTGTTGATGGATTTTTATTTATATTATGGCGCTGAGAATCAAACCCAGTGCCCCACTCATGCTGGACAAGTGCTCTACCACTGAGCCAAACCCTAGCCCCGAATGGCAGACATTTTAACAACAGATATCAGGAGATATGGAGTAATATCTTCAAAGTGCTGATAAAACAAATGGGCCTAGAATTTTTATGCCCTGCTAAACTATTATTTTTGAATGAAGTCAAAATAAATGCATTTTCAAACAGCAATCAAGTAAGTTTACCACCCACAGATCCTTGCAGGAAGAACTGATAGAGACATATTTCAAGGAGAAAGACGTAATCTGAAAGGGAAAGTTCTGGATCCAAGAGCAATGGTACACACAGATACTTGGTCATATATCTTTTCAAAAAGCAGTCCATCAGGAAAAAAATGTAATTTTTGTGCGTATGTTTAAAAAATAAATGAAACTCAAAGTCTGGACAATATTCACAAGGAAGAGAATGTTCAGTGAGTAGCAAAGCATGTTCCATCAGTCTTGTTTGAAGGGAGAGTAAAGACACTGATAAGTGTAACTTCTTTATAAATATTTATCATTAGTTATGATTCTTCGAAATTGAAAAATGAAAGTTAAATCAGAGCACAATACATCCTCCCAAAGCAAAAGAATTAAGGAATGGAGAAAACGTTATTAAAATTTGGGAAACTAGGAAAGGAGAAAAAAAAAAAAGAAGCAATAAGAAAAACATGATAAGCCCAAACCCTAGAATAAGATGTCGGAAATATGTCCAAATAGATCAGTAATTGCAATAGTTTAAACAGCTGAGGTTCTTTAAAAAGACAGGCATCCAGATTTGACTTTTAAAATAAAATTCAGCTTTGTGTTATTTATAAGAGACATACTTAAGAAGAAATGATGTTGAGTAGTCCAAAATTAAACAGGAAAAGCTATATCAGACAAACATTAATAAGAACAAAACTGTTAGAGCAAACTGAATAATAGACAACTTTTAGGGCAAAGATGGTTCTTGGGGATAAAGAGGAGCTTTCATAATAAGGAAAGAACAATTCTATAAGAAGTAACAATCTTCGATTTGTTTGTTCTTAATGTAGTCTTAATATTTATGAAGCAAAACTAATAGAATCACCAGGAAAATTTATAAGGAAATTGAAAGATTAAGCTGGAAAAAAAAGTCATAAGTCTATAAAGGATTTCAACAGCACAATTAAAAGGTTGGTCTAATTAGATAGAAAACCCTGTACCTAGTAGAGAGATTATGCACTCTTTTCAAGCATTCTTTGAACATTTATAAAAATTGGCTCTATTAATAACAACTTCGTATCTTGTGACCATATTGCAATTAAATTAGAAATCCACAATTAAAAATGATTAGATGACAAGAGACAAATCCATGTATTTGTAAACTATAAAGCCAATTCCTAAAATAGCTTTTAGGTTAAAAAGGAAATCACAATAAAAATTAGGAGGGAATGCTTCTGGCTTTCCCACATATACCAATTAGCTTGTTACCTTGTTAAAGTAGTGGCTTGTTACATTACTTTGATTTATATACAAACCGTTTCTCTTGTATTCCCTTTCCTCTATCTACTATCTCTCTAATTTTTAAGGTTTTGCTTTTATTTTTCTGGAAAGACAAAGATATCCTCTTTACTTTTATAGTTTCGAATTTTTACTCTCGTTCTTTATTCCTCAATACCTTCTATTTTCACATGCAAGACTTACCATCTTAATGGTTTTTGACTTTCAGTGATTGCTTTTGTGTTTTTAAGTTTTTAATCTCATTGACATCAAGGCTTCCCTCTTAAATGTCTATTTTATCTTGTTATTCCAAGTACTGGCTGTTAAGATAATAATTATGCTTTTAAAGCTTAATCCTTTCAGGCATTATCTTCTCTATAATCTTTCAAGAATCATCTCTGAACTTCCTAACTTGCATTTATTATTTTACCCAAGTATTTTCTTTCTGTTAGCTCTCCTGCCTCTTTTTTTTTTTTTTTTTTTTTGGTACCGGGGATTGAACCCAGAGGTGCTTAACAACTGAGCCACATCCCCAGCCCTTTAAAAATATTTTATTTAGAGACAGGCTCTCTCTGAGTTGCTTAGGGCCTCACTAAGTTCTGAGGCTGGCTTTGGATTTGTAATCCTCCTGCTTTAGCCTCCCAAACCACTGGGATTACAGGCATGTACCATCACGCCCAGCTAACCCCATTAATTTCTTCATGTCTGGAATAAGAGTCAGCCTTGGAAATTTGGCCTAACATGGGACCCTGGAGGGTACTCATACCTACTTCAACGCTGCTGACTCTTTCCTTCCTTTCAACCACTGGGCTGCCCTCCTTGCTCCTGCATGGATCTCACCCCCTGTGGGAGCTGGGCTTCTACTCTGGCAGACTCCAGAAACTCTTGGGTTAACTACTCTTAGTGCCCGGAGTTTCTTTGCACAGATGAAGTGCAGTCATGCATTGCTTAATGATGGGGATATTGTCTGAGAAATGCATCGTTAGGCAAGTTCATCTTGTGCAAACAGCACAGAGTATACCTCTGCAAACCTAGATGGTCTAGCCTTCTACACACCGAGGCTAAATGGGAGCGTCTTGCCCCTAGGTTACAAACCTGTACGGCAGGTTAATGTACTTAATACTGTAGACAGCTGTAACAGAGCAGTACTCGTGTATCCAATCGTATTGAAAGAAAAGGCTCAGTAAAGGTCCTAGGCAATAGGAACTTTTCTGCTCCAAGATAATCTTATGGTACCACTGCTGTATCCATGGCTCACGGTTGACTGAAACATTGTAGTGCAGCCCACGACTGTACTCAATTTACTGGTCTAATTTTTCTTCCTCTGCCCTGGGAGGTCTCAGATAGTACATATAACCACTGTGCTTGAGCCATCTACACCATAACATGCCCTGAGGCTGGAATGACTGGAAGGAGACCCTGGCCTGACCCCAGGAAGGAGAGAAGTGGCTTTGTAATCCTGTGTCACAGTGCTCTTTCCCAGGGCCCTATGCACCACTGGCCCTTATGCTTCATTTCCAAATCGACCCATCTCTCTTCTTCGTGGGAATAGAGAAGTTTTTTCCTTGATACCTGGTTTTCCTTAGCTGCCTCCTGTATCAGGGAGTCCATGACGAGCTGGGCTAGGGCAAGGTTGTTTCTGCATTTGGGGTTGAACATCAGGATCACTACAACCCCACCGGGCAGAAAGGCCTTCTCCATGTGGCAAGACCCAAAAGGGCAGCTGGGCACACCAGGGTGTCATGACCTACGGGACAGGGAGGCCATCTCTCCACTGGGGCCTTGGGAGAATTGTAAAAGCACAGGTAGATTTGTTTTTCCTCTTGTCTGTATCCTTAAAAGGAAGAGGGTTCTCTCTCTCTCTCTGGGTAGATGGACACAACGCAATGCCTTTGTTTCTGTATGGTGCTGAGGATGGAACCCGCGTCCGGCCCGTGCTAGGGGAGTGCTCTACCGCTGAGCCACAATCCCAGCCCTATTTGTTTATTTTTTATGTGGTGCTGAGGATGGAACCCAGTGCCTCACACATACTAGGCAAGTGCACTACTACCAGGGAGCCACCACCCCAGCCCCCCCCCCCCAGACACTCTTTTGAAGAGGTCCTAGTCTGTGAAAATGTCGCCAACACCTGGAACTGTGTCTATAATGACAACATCTTTATCATTAAGAGCAACCGAATTCATTCCACTTCCTTCCACTCTAATTGCCCTTTGTTTTCCTGGAGTCTGCGCCTCAAAGATTAGGAAAGAGTTCTCTCTCTCGGATGCGTGGGGCTCTGTGAAAGAAAATGAAGTAATAAAGGTTAAGATTTTTCTGCACTGGAGACGCAGGAAGATTTTTGTCACACCTTCTCAAGGTTAGACCACAGAAGATTGCAGTAAAACTTTGATGATCCATTGAAGGCCATAGCCACCGCATCTCTCACCTGTGAGTACCCTCATTAGCTGAGCAATCGGAATGAGTTTGCAATTTAGGATTTCTTCCCAGCCAATGAACTGACTCCAAAAACAACTGTGGAAATCCCCTATAAAAACAAAAAACAAAAACAAAAACAAACAACCCCCCAAACAAAAAAACAAAAACAAAAACCCTCTTGTGCACTTGCCTTAAGGGACCCAGTTCGGCTGCCTTGATTCATTGTATCCAAATTACAATTCTTTGTTTCCCAAATAAATGCTATTTCCTTTAAATTCTGTGTCATTTTTTTTTTAAATTATCAATTCTAAAGAAAGATCCTGACTTTGGGATTTTATGAAAGATTTTAATAGTCATCGTGGAAGGCCTTCACTTGATAACTTGCATTTTCCCATTTTCCAGGAAGTTTTAAATTTGTTATTGCCTCTGATAATCAAGAACAAAAAAAATGTACATGGAAAAGGTCCATTCCTACCTCTGTCACCTTCAAGCTATCCAGCGGGGCTGGCATTTCCAGTTTTGACTTGGGTCTCTGGCGAGCTTCCTGTTTTGCTTAATATATATGTCCTCCTCCTCTCCTGTCTGTGAGCGCACTCTCAGCTCCTGCCTAGGTCCCTGGTGATCTCTTAAGTGTTTATTCATTCCACATAGCCCGGGGCAGAATTAATCATCCCTGGTTATCTGAGAGTTAAGATTGGCTCATTTATTCATTTAACAAGTGTCTATTATGTCTCCACTATGAGCCATATCTGAATGCCATTAGGAAGTGGCTGAATTGCCTCGCGCCAGGAACGATTCTTTCAGAGGCAAATGGACTAGCCTCATGGAAAATCTCTCTCCACACTCATGTAAAGGACAGTACATTTATTCTGCCCCTTTTGTGGGGCGTCTGGACCCAAACAGATGACTTCATTGGGTTGCTGTCCTCACCAGCAAAAGGCCTTCAGCGGGGGTTTCTCAGTTCTGCAGAAGCTAGTCCAAAAGGAGGAGGGAGGGGAGAGAGAAAGAGAGAAGGTGGGGGGAGTCCATCAAAACGGAGGAAAAATTGGTCGACTAGAGGAAGGGGCCTGCGGGGGAGGGAGAAGGATGGGGTTAGGGAAGGACAGTGGGGGGAACCTGACCTCACTTCCCTATGTGCATACTGAGCCTACCACAGTGAATTTCAGCATCAGGTACCTCCACAAGACACTCACTAAAAACAACAGCAACAACAGCAAAACTAAAAGTAAATAGAAAGATCAACAGAGTTCAGGGAAGGGAGCAGAGGGAGGGAGGGGGCAGTACTGGGGACTGAATCAGAGCAAATTATGTTTCTTGCCTTTATAATTATGTCAAAGCGAATCCTAACGGTGTGTATAACTAAAAAGAACCAGTAAAAAAAATTCCTTCTGTGGGCATTGAGCCCCTATTTGTCAAATAAATGTGTAGTCCTCACTAAAGAGGCTTTTGAAAGATTCTGCTTTCTAAAAAATCATAGCCAGCACTTTCTACAGCTCTCCTCTCTTGGATTATGGATCAGCAACATTTCAGACTGAGACAGTGAGTTGAAGACTTGGGTTTTAGGATGGCCTTCTTGTAGGTTACTAAGGAAACCACACCACACACTGTCTCTGGGCTGTGTGTGCAAGTCTGTGGTCACCTGAATTAGGGACAGTTTGCCGACTGCCCTCACGATGCCACGAGTCTGAGCAGGGGTCCTCCAGGCTGTGGGGAATGCCAGCTTCGGGGTTTTTATCTGCTGTTGCTGCCAGCTCAATTCCACACTGTAAGAACAAGGCATCCCAGAACGTCTCAGAACATCTCCTCCATGGAAAAATTCATCTGCACCTTTCTTCTGCAGGTTCCTTCATTTTTTCTCTCCTCCAACTTCTCCCATCTGCACTGTATATTATCAAGTGGGTCTTGATGAATGATTTAGTCCTACCGTCCATAAACAGTGCTGGTAAATGATTAACAACCAGTCTGGGGTGGGGGGGGGTGCTGATTTGTTGTGTTTATCCATTTCCTTGGTGTAAATATTTCCAGTCATGGCTGATTTCCAGCTATCGACCCCCACCACGGAATACAGAGTTAAGGGAGAAACGCCCACAGTTGATTCTTGTGAGCTGCTGTCAGGTGCACATATGACAGGATACAAAGTCAACATACAGAAATCAATAGCTTTTCTCTATACCAACCATCAATCTGCTGAGAAAGGAATCTGGAAAACTATCTCATTCACAATAGCCTAAAACACCACCTCCCAGGAAGAAATCTAACGGAGGAGGTGGAAATTGCAGAATGCTGAGTAAAGAAATTGAAGAGGACACTAGAAGATCAAAAGACCTCCCATGTTCATGGAGAGGAGGAATGGATATTGATAAAATGGCCATGTTACAAAAAGCAATACAGATTCAATGCAATCCCCATCAATTTACCAATGACATTCTTCGCAGCACTAGAAAAAATACTCCTAAAATTTATTTGGAAGAATAGAAGACCCTGAATAGCCCAAATGATTGTAAGCCAAACAAAGCAATGCTGAAGGCATCACAATACCTGACTTCAAATCATACTGCAGAGCTATAGTAACCCAAACTGCATGGTACTGGCATAATAACCTACACAGACCAATGGTACAGAATAGAAGGCACAGAGACAAACCCAGACAGATACAGTCATCTGATCCAAAACATACACTGGAGACAAGGCAGCCTTTTAAATGATGGTGCTAGGACTATTGGTTATGCATATGTCGAGGAAAGAAACTAGACCTTCATCTCTCACCCTCCACAAAAATCAACTCAAAATGGATCAAAGACCTCAGAATTCAACCAGAAACCATGCCGCCCCTAGAAGAAAACTTAGAGTCAACCCTCCAGCATATAGGCACAGGCAATGACTTTCTCAACAGGGCTCCTGCAGCTCAGGAAATAATGCCAAGAGTTAATAAATGGGATATCATCAAATGAGGAATGTAAAGAGGGAACCCACAGAATGGGAGAAAAGCTTTGCTAGCGACTCTTCTAACAGAGGATTAATATCTAACCTATATAAAGAACCCCCCCAAACACCAACCCCCCCAAATAAGTAAAAGAGCAAATGAATTAAACAGAAACTTCTCAAAAGAAGAAACACAAATGGAAACAAATAAATGAAATAAAGTTCAACATCTTTAGCAATTAGGGACCTGCAAGCCCAAACTACACTAAGATTCTATCTCACCCCAGTCAGAATGGCCATCGTCAACAATACCCACAATGGTAGATGCTGGAGGGGATGTGGGGAAAAGGAACACTGTTAACACTGTTGGTGGGATTGTAAATCAATGCGACCATTGCGGAAATCAGTGTGGAGGATGGAACCACCCTGTGACCCGGCTATCCTGCTGTTTGATACTTATCCTCAAGGATTAGAGTCATCATCCTATAGTGACACAGCACACCCGTGTTTGCAACAGCACAATTCACAATAGCCCAGTTTCAGAACCAGGTGTTCATCAATGGGCATGGACAAAGAAAATGTGGTCTATCTCCACCATGGGGTTCAGTCAGTCCCAAAGAATGGAATTATATCACTTTCAGGACAATGGGAGGGACTTGAGAGCACATATTAAGTGAAATAAGCCAAACTCAGAAGGTCAGGGCCTGATGTTTCCATCTCTTATGTGGAAACTAGAGAGGAAAAGAGGGGGAAAGGTGGGAGGGGAATATCTGAAAATAGAAGGGAGATCATTCGAGGAAAGGGACTAGGGAGAGGGAGGAGGGAAGGGAAAGGGTAATACTGGGGAACAATACTGACGAATCATATTGTTTTATCATGTGCATGTATGAATCCATAACAACACATCCCACTATTATGTGTAAATTATCATGCATCCATATGTGGCGCATATTCACAATGGACTAGTACTCAGCAATAAAAGACAATAAAATCCTGGCATTTGCAGGTAAATTGATGGAGTTGGAGAAGATAATACTAAGTGAAGATAGCCAATCCCCCAAAACAAATGTGGAATGTTTTCTCTGATAGAAGGAGGCTGATTCATAGTGGGGTAGGGAGGGGGAGCATGGGGGGAATAGTGGAACTCTAGATAGGGCAGGGGTGTGGGAGGGAAAGGGAGGGGGCAGGGGGTTAGCCATGATGGTGGAATGTGATGGACATCATTATCCAAAGTGCATGTATGAAGACACAAATTGGTGTGAGTGTACTTTGTATACACCCAGAGATATGAACAATTGTGCTCTATATGAATAATAATAAGAATTGCAATGCATTTTGCTCTCATATATAAATAAAAATAACGATAATAAAAATATGGAAAAAAGACTCTTCATTTGAAGAGACTCCAGGAGACACAGCCATGGAGCTGGGGACTGTGGGTGGCAGTGGAGCCTTCAGAGCTCCTGGTTGTGCTCTCCGGGAGCAGGGTCTGCGATGGAGGTTGGGGAGGAAGCAGCATTGGGCAGAGAGAAACCAAACCCGGACACAATCTTCCAAAAGCTGGAGAATTGTCCTCTGTTGGGCTGAGGCACCTGGGCCATCTCAGTATGTGGGTTCCTCTGGGAGCAGTGCCACGGAAGCCACATGCAGGCTGCCCTGAGATCATGCTCCCTGCTGCTGGAGAAGTAGGTAGCACGACAGTGTTGGCCACATCAGCTACACTGAAGCCGCAGCCTGAAGGTCCTCCTGCCAGAGCAGCCCCTGACTCCCCTTCCTGTCTGCCAGCGCCACCATCAGCACTGCCCCCTCCCTGGACCCTCCCTTCCTGGAGCTCCAAGTCCCTGACTCCTCCTGCTCACAGTTGAAGACACCAGCAGGCTCCTTCCTGCAGATCTGCTTCATCTCCCAGGCTGGACATGGCTGCCCGCAACCTGGCACCTTTGGACCCAGTGCTTGGGGTCTCTGGTGCTGACAGCTGCAGGGAACCTGCCCTCCTGAGCAGACCCACGGGGTTCTTGGGCAGGGGCTTGCTCCTAGGTCCCAGGGACTCTGGGTTGCACCCTGGCCCCCCAACAGGAAGCAGGGTCTGCTTTGGGCAGAGATGGGGTCAACAAGGGCAGCCCGGGCAGCCCCCCAGCCAGTCTGGGGAAACTGAGGGCATCTGCCCACTGCATGGTGGAGGGAAGCCACCAGCTCTGGGCTCCTGGGGTTCCTTTCCTTCATTTGCTTATGAGGCTCCTGGGGCTACACTGACTGGCCCCAGTCCTGCAGCTGGTCAGGGACAGAGCTGGGAACAGCAGCTCTCCCAGGGGCTCTTTAGACTTCCTTCCTCCTGGTGAGTCGCAGCCCTCCCCCGGCCACAGTGTGTGTGTGTAGAAGGGGCCTCATTAGCAGATTGATATGCTCCTCGGTTAGCTGCTCCCAGCCCCAGCCCCACTCTGGCAGGTGGCCTGTCTGTTTGTGGAGGAATTATCCTGCCTGCCAACCGGGTGTGGGGTTTCCACGCTGGCTGGGCCGCAGGGAAATCATCTGGAAGGCCTGAGGTTTCCACGCTGAGCTCAGCCTCCCGCGCAGGCGCAGTGAGGGGGTGGCTTTCTGAGCAAAGGGGAAACCACCTCTGGGCGCCACCGTCCGCCCCAGTGGGCGCAGAGGCAGTCCCTCAAGGCCTCGCTGTGGAGCTGAGGGTCTTCTGGCCCCAAGTTCTTTTTCTTCTTCTTTTTTTTGTAGTTGTAGATGGACAGCATGCCTTTATTTTATTTGTTAATTTTTATGCGGTGCTGAGGATCGAACCCAGTGCCTCCCGCATGCCAGGCAAGCACTTTGCCCCTGAGCTACAGCCTCCGCGGGCCCCACGGGCTCTTATTTACGACTTTATCTTCTTTTCCTGGGCTCTTTTATTAGCAAACATCATGTCTGAAAGAATGCAGTGACCCCGTTCTACCCCTTTTATGTGATCATTTTGCATATAATATTTAGTGATGCATTTTTAAAATTTCCCAGCTCCTACCACCTGTCTTTGTTGATTTTATCTTTTTCCCCCCACCATTTTCATGGTGCGTTTGTTAACTTTAAAATATCTTCTTATTTTTTTTTTCTTTTGGTACTAGAATTGTACCCAGGGACACTTAACTACTGAGCCACACATCCTCAGCCCCTTTTTAAATTTTTATTTTGAGACAGATCTTGCTAGATTGTTTACAGCCTCGCTAAGTTGCTGAGGCTGACCTCAAAAATTTGGATCCTCCTGCCTCAGCCTCTGGAGTTCCTGGGCTTTCAATATTCCTTCTGCTATTTTTAATCTATTTATTTAACTGATCTCCTCTCTTAAAGACAAGCCAGAGGTCTAAATGTATATGGTAGATGGGGCTGGAGCAGGGGTGAGGTCCCAGCTGTGGAGTCACGTTCTGTCCTCTGGAGGTGGTGAAGTTCTGGGCTCCGCTCAGCTCTGTCTGTGCTGCTGGACCTTTTTTTTTTTTTTTTTTAATAAGCTCTCCTTCTCTCCTTGGGCAGATATTTGAATTAAAAAATGGCTAACAAAGAAAAGCTGGCAGAGCTCCCGCACTTAGTGGGTATAAAATAGTTACATTGGGACAAAGAAGGGGGGTGGTGTATCAAATAAGAAGCATCATCAAGCCAGGTGCTGCGGGTGCATGCCTGTAATCCCAGCCTCTCTGGAGGCTCAGGTGGGCGGATCCAGAGTTCAAAGCCAACCTCAGCCAAAGCCAGGTGCTCAGCAACTCAGGGAGACCCTGTCTCTAAATAAAATACAAAGCAGGGCTGGGGAGGTGGGTCACCCAAGTTCAAGCCTCCTCCCTCTCCTGGCCAAATAAGAAATATCCTCAAGCCAACAATGACTGAGGAACAGGAGGATTGTTCAGTGGCAGGGGATAGCATCCTAACGGGAAGCTTCTTTCTTCACCCAAAATGCCAGGGCTGTGTGTTTCCCTTCCTGCTGCAAAAATCACAAGACAGATCAGAGCTGGATGCTCAGAGCAACAAAGCCAAAAAGTACAAATGGGGGAGAAGCCCTTTCCAGCTAACGAGCAGCTGCCCCTGGAACACGAGGAGCAAACAAGGCCTTGAGAGAGGGAAGATCATTGTGCATTTCAGCACGGCAGAGGTCTGGCTTCCACCAGAGTCAGGAGACGCAGCTGAGGGGAGCTCTGGGCTTCAAGACGGAGCTTTGAAGCAGGGCAGACAATGAGATGAAGGATTCCTGTGAGTGGTTTTAACAACCCCAGTGCAAGAAGGGATGAGACAGAAGGGAAGAATGGAGCCAAACTAAGAGACATTTTTCCCAAGTTGGGTCTGTTTTTCTAGTGATGAGGAATTAAAAAAAAAATCACACAACTCTACGGGGCGTGAATTGTAGCTTGATATGTGAAGAATTATGCTTAAGTTAACTCTTGAGTCAACTGCAGTCTGAATGTCTATGTTCAATAATTCTCAGGGATTTTTTTTTTTTTTTGGTCAATACACATGCATGAGTTTGCTACCGTTGCTATAACAAAGTGGCACCATCTGGGCCTATCAAGCATCAGAAATTTATTTTCTCAAGTTTCTAGCAGCTGAAAGTCGGAGCTGAATCTCAGTGCGGCTGGTTTTTCCCCAAGGTATTTCCTGTTGGCTTATAGATGTTGTCTTCTCCCTGTGTCCTGACCTGGTCTTCCTTCCTGTGTGTCTGTGTCCAAATCTTCTAAGGTGGCCAGTTCTATTGGGTCAGACTTCTATTGGGTCATGGATATCTAGCCAAGTTAAACCCCAGCGACAGTTTCTTCCAGAATTTTGGAGTACAGGCTGTGCACAGCAGATAGACAATGCTTCCTGCAAAGATGAGACCTTCACATTTGATTCCTTTTAGAACCTAACTCCAGGAAGCTAGATACCATGGTGGACCCACGGCCTGGTCCCTCCCTGTTGGCTAATGGTCCTGCCCTAGTGAGGGTGCCCTGCCCGTGATCTAGTCCCTCAATGAGGATGTGCATGACCCCAACCCCATTGTCTACATTCTCTGACCCTGAATCATCCTTGATGTGAATATTTGTTGGATTTAACCATGCCGTTCCCCGGATGGATGCTGGGTTCTCCGTGCCTGGGGCTGACTCCCGTGAGTTCTCTGCCCCTTGGCCACACAGCACCCAGGTGTAACGGGGTGATGAAACGATCTTGCAAGAAGGATCTCCAGCTTCCATTCTCTCCTTCTCACTCACGAACAGAACCCGAGTCGTATCTGGGGTCAACAGTAAGTCCAGCTAAAGAAGCTCTATCTCTCAGGTTCTTACCATCTTAAATAAGTTACTGCTTCTTTCTGTTGAGAGTATGGGTGTGATGGGTGGAGTGTCAACAGCCATCTTGTAAGTGTGAGCATGAAGATGTTGGAGTAGAAATTTAAACAGAACCTGGGTACCTCATCCCTTGGGGGATTGCCATACCAGCTCTGCCCTGCCCTTTTCTAACTTCTTAAATCCAGGGAAAAGGAGGAAGCCTCCAGGGCTGCTGGCCCTCACAGTGACTCCTGGAACACAATGTGAGTGGCCCTTCCTGAGAGGCTACTCAGTAGCCTTGTGAACTCATATTTTGTTGAAGCCACTATTTGGGGTTTCTGTACCTGCCATCAAATGTTACTGTAACTGGTGCAGATGAGTTACAATAACTACCATCTTTCCCTCATTCTCCTTGAATGCCTATAGGGAATCTTCTGAAATAGAAGGGAAACAGGGGTGAACTCTTCCTGAGTTTGGATATACTTTCATCGTTTTTCAGCTGTGTGACTTCAGGCAAAACACTTTACCTCTCTGAGCTTCACTTTCTTGTGTGCCGTCATCCAGGGTTGTTGGCCGGATTCCGTAAGAGAATATATGGAGAGCTCTGGGCTCAGCACATGGCCCTCCTGTCCAGGGACATCCCTTGGACCTAAAAAGGAAGACTCTAGTCTCCAGTTCACACGTCCAGGACTGAGCTTACATCTCTCTCTAGCTGCCTACAGGACATTTCTGGTGAGTTCTTCTGTTGGCCCTTTCCAGTACCGTCCCTTTTTCTGATTGCATCACTGTCCCTATCTGGTTCTCTGCCTGCCAGGACACACCCCTCCATGCTGTGACAGGCTGTGCCATGCCTGTGTCCAAAGCCCTCTGGAATGAGATCCATGAGACACGTGTTAGTTTTCTGTAGCTGTGACAAAATACCTGAGAAAAACAACTTAAAAGAGGAAACCTCCATTAGGGCCCCTGGTGCCAGAGGTTTCAGTTCATGGTCAGCTGGCTGCGTGGTTTCTGGGGCCTGTGGAGACGCAGAGCCTCACGATGGCAGGACCTGGCTGGTCCCCCTCTGCGCCCTTTAGGTGGCTTAATTTACTTGAATTCCACTCTGGGCTTCCTCCTTCAGCCCCAGGGAAGACACCCTGCCTCTCCCCCTGGATTGCAGAACCTGGGGTAGCATTTCAGAGGACAGAGGGGTGACCGCTGTCCTCTTCTCCGGAACCCCCACTTCCCCAGGGGGGAGAACCACTACTTTTTTGTAGGAAACAAGACTTTCCTTAATGTTCATGTAAAACTACATGCTAATATAAAACCGTGATGTGCAAATTTAATTCGTTAGAGTTCAGTGTTTAGTTTTAAGAACCTAAAAAGTTATTTTGAGAGTTATATTGAGGGTGTATCCATGTGTGTGTGTGTGTGTATAAGTGTATTCATACATATGTACACACACACACAAACATACCTATATGTGTTTATACATGCACAGACACACATAAACAGAATCATAGTTATTATATATGCCCATATGTATAAAGCACTGGAGGACTTTGTATAGATTTTAGTTTATCAAAAGATAAGTATGACCCACAAGAGATATCAACCTTTGGCCATTGTCTTATCATGATTTGTGCAAGTAATTTTCATCTTCCTTTTAGTATCTGCAGTGTCCTGATACCTGACAGTGTCTACAGCTGAGCATGATTCTTATGGGAATCTTGGAAGTTCATGGTGACCCCTTCCTGACTAATTCAGATCAAGGAGGAGTTGGGAATTATCATGTGTGTCAGTCTACTTTGTGTTGCTACAACAGAATACCCGAGGCTGAGTAATCCACAAAGAAAAGAGGTTTATTAGCTCAAGGTTCAGGAGGATTGCGAGCATGACACCAGCTTCTGCTTGGATCTAGTGATGGCTTCATGGCAGATGACATCCTAATGGCAGGAGTGCATGTGGAAGTTATCGATGGTAAGACAAGAAGCCAGAAAGATTCAGGGGCGGTGCCCGGCTCACTTATAACAGCCCACTCTCCTGAACCAACTCACTCTGCAACCCCCTGACACCGAGGACCCAGATTCCCACATGCAAAGCTTTGGGTGACCCACTCAACCCCTATCCAAACCACTGCCCCATGATAAGGAAGCAGTTGAGCTCCTGCACCTGCTGTTCCTTGTCCCCTGGTGTTTCCCCAATGTTGGCAACTGAGACACGGGCTAGTGTCACAATAGACCAAGACAATAAAGTTATTTTATGTTAGATATTTTTTATATGAGATGATTTGTAGATAGAGGTGAAGCATGCGTCTACGTGTATATTCTATTATTTGATTTGAACCTAATGTTGAACGTGGGCTTCACCCTGGTGGAAACTAGCCTTGGCCAAGAAGATCAGGGCTCTGGAACGCCCTTCTGCTGTTCCCCAAGAAGAGGTTCTGATAGGAAGCCAACCTAGAAAGCGCCCGGCCGGCTTCCGTTTTCCAAGTTACCTTTCCTTGAAACCATTCACTTCGACCCTAGGAGTCAGAAGCTGTGGAGGATGTCGATGATCCCTCCTGGGGAAAGGTCTGCAGAGGGAATGACCCTGGAGCTGATTCCTGAAGGTTGGGTGGAGTCTGGGAATGGGTGGTGGAGGGGTGGTGGAAGTCATCCCCCATTTGCGATGCAAATAGTACTGAAAGATATCCTGCACCTTCTTCCCCTGCTTGGAATCACTTCTTGGATTTATCCCATTTCTTCCTCCTTCCTGGCTGTCCTGGCTCAGGCAGGAGGGTCTGACCTTAACCTTGGGCTCTAACCTCCACACCTGTCTCTCTGCCCCGCGGTGCAGCCTGCACACTCTTACCATCTAGGCGGGTCTCTTGTGCCTCGCAGGGATTACTGAGTAATGTATGGACTGAATCAGTCCTCACGAAGTGTGGTCCCCTGTTTCCTTCTCTTCTCGTTTGTCTGCAGTGTACGGGATGAGCCTGTGCTGTGTTTCTGACATTCGGTGTTTCCGCATTCTGACCCACCTGTCCTTCCCACTTGCTTGCTCATTATTTTTCTGAACCAACTTTCCTCTCCTGACAAACAGATCTGCTTACTGACCCTTCAATTCACATAGAAAACTCAGACCTCTCTGTCTTTGTTTATATAATGCTGAAGTTTTCTCTGTAATTATTCTGATCTCTGTTTTTTTTTTTTTTCCTTTGCAAGGATTTAAGGTCATTTGAAGAATGTTAACTGGCAGATAAACGATTGTGCATACTTATCATGTACAAAATGTTGTTTTGAGATATATGTACATTGTGAAGTGGCTAAATCGAGTCAATTAGGCATGTATTACCTCATAGGCTTACCATTTTCGAAGTGAGATGTAACTGTCTTGATCTCAAACAGCTTTCAAAATCCCATTCAAGGTCAAGGTCTCTCCCTATCATAAACGTCTCTTGGGCTCTCTTCCTAGATCTAGTTTTCTCTCTTTCTTTCTTTCCTAATCGTCTGGTTTCCCCAAGTTGTTTTCTCAAACTCCTAATTTGTGTTATTGACTAATTCACTTTGAAATGAACAGTTTCTGCCTTAGAACTAGATTTTGTGATTTCCTGTATTTCAGTGACTGTGTTTCCAAGCTTGTAAGCTCCCTGGGAACAAGAATCAACCATTTATTTGTGTGCCCTTAGTGGAGAGTAGAAAAAGAAGCTGCTGTCCCAACCAATGTCCATCAGTGAACTGGTGCAGATCTAGAACCAGTGGACACAGCAATTCAGAGTTTGGAAACTTTCTTATTTAGGAGCATGATATTGCAACAGCATGGAACGAAGCATTCACCTTGGGCTTGTTTCGTTGAAAAGGGAATAAATCAGATTGGGTGCTGTTGAGTTCTTGTGTTGAGTTCCATGTGGCACCAGCTGCATACAAGCCACACACAGTAGGGCCACACATCAGCCTGTAGGATCTTCACATTGGACAGTTTGTGAAGTACCATACCAGAGAACCTATGCTGGAAACCAGCATGCCATAAGTATTTTCAGGCACTTGTAGATTGAGACACACCACAGGTTTGAATACTTTAATAGCCATGTTTTTCTTTCCTATCCCTGTATAAAAAAAAAAAATAAACAGAAGCATGAATATAAATGTGCACTCAATTCATATGACACATGTAACCCGGATGTTACCTATGTTGGCTTTCTGTGCTATAACAAAATACCTGAGAAAATCAATTAAAAAAGAGCAAAGACTTATTGGGACTGATAGTTTTGGAGGTTTCTGTCGGTGATTAGTTGGCCCCCTTGCTTGTGGGGCTGTGGCAAGGCAGTGTGTCAAGGCAGGAGCACATGGCAGAGGAAGCTGCTTCCTTTTTGGCCAGAAAGTGAAAAGAAAGAGACAGAAAGGTGCTAAGGTCCCAGCGCTGCCTTCAAGGGCACGTCCCAGTGACCTAAGGACCTCCAAGCAGCCCCACCCCATAAATGTTCTACCACCTCCCAATAGCAGCACAGGCTGGGGACCAAGTCTTTTAACCTATGGGCTTTTGGGGGTCACATCCAAATTATAGCACTCCAACTCTTAAGAACGAGGTGAGATCGGTTTATTGTTCCACAAATTATGGAAAGTCAGTGGCCTTCCTCAAGATGTAGGGAGGGTCTTGGAGACTTATCTGCCCTCATGGCCTCCGGCTCCTAAGACTTCCGCCCCTCAGGATCTCATGCTCAGGAGAATTCACCCATTTTCTTTATTTTCACAGCTCCCTCTGCTCTTGGGTAGGAAAACCTTCGCGGAGGCTTCTGTGTGAAGAGCAGACTCTGCTGAGGGCCCCGGGAGACAGAGCCCGGTGTGTTCCACAGGCCTGGTGCTGAACAATCCATCACTCAGACGGCTCACCATTTGTGATGCTTCTGGAAGTTTCTCAAGGCTCTGACTTTCTGGACCTCCCCTTCTGTCCTCACCCTGGTCTCCTGTGGATGAGAGACTCGGGTTTTCTACTCTCTCCTGAGTCAGAGTGTTTCCTGAGACCCTCGGGGACAGCTTTACTCTCCTCCTGGGGCTCCTCCTCCCATGGCCTGGGTTATGAAATCCATGGCTTTATTCACCACTCTGAGACTCTTAAGATCATCAGTTCTTTCTCAGTTTCATCGAATGTACCCTGACTGTGTACACGGGGACTGAGGTTGACTCAGAAACTGGGTGCCCACACCTCATGTCCCCCCTCCTGCTCACTCGGGGACTTACGTTTGTCCAGCAATTCACGGGGGTCAAATGCCAGCATGATTGGCCTGATTTGTCCCCCCTCCCCAGTCCCTCCCTCATCCCACTACTTTCTCAGATACAAGAATGGGGCCGAGTGATTCCCCCCATGATTATATATAAAAGCCACCTGTCCTAATTGGCGACCAGTCTCCACCGCCACTTCCTGTGGTCAGGAACCTCTCTGTCACCCACCACTCATTGGCAGTTAACACCCGTGGGCTGGTGGCCCAAGAGAGAAGACCAACGGTGGCTTTGCTTGTAGAATGGAACTTTCTGGTTGGGAGGGTCACCGTCCCTTGCTGCCTACTGTGCTTTGAGCAGTGGAAGTGGATCGAGCCTTCCCCTTTTTCGACAGGGGCTACCTTTCCTACCGTCCTGTTGAGTTCTTGCTGCACGTCGGGCTCTGTTTTGCTTTTCAGTAGTCAGAGCCCATGCTGCTGCCCAACCGTGCCTCCCAGAGAGAAGCAGAGCTCCGTTGTCATCGAACAATAGGAGGCTCCCCCCACCCCACCCCCACACACACTTGGTGATGTCATCCAGAGACAGATAAAGGCGAGGCTGGTGTCGGGGGCAGGCTCCCAACTGAAAGGGAAAGAAACCCTGGGCTCAGTGCATCTGGAGAGGGGTGATCACCCTCAGGGTGCCACAAGTCAGGGACTCCTGCCAATCCCGGGAGAGCAAGAGCAGGAGGAGGCACGGGAGAGCAGTAGCTGTGGTGGAGTTTCCCAAGAGCAGGCTGGTGCAGGGAACCTTGGGAGTCGCAGCAGAAATGTGCCACCTTAGTGTGAGCCTAAGTGGAGAGGAACGGAGGGAGGGGGCTGGGGAGATGGCTCCTGACCCAGCCCTGCGGTTCACTGAGGGCTGGGGTCTGGGTGAGTCCAAGCCCTGTCTCCTCTGTGCAATTGCAGCTCAAGAATCCTTTGCAGCTTCTTGGGAGTGGGTGGCAGGCACTTTGCCCCCGAAAGCCTGACAAAAGAGGAATGTGATAGGCAATTTTGGAGGTTACCATCTTGGGTGTAGCTGGGTGAGTTCACTGACCCTGTCTCCCTCCAGCCCAAGTGCCAGTGAGTGAGAACGTCCCTGGGTGGGACCTCTGCAGAAGGAGGCAGGGATCTGAGGGGCGGGGGAAACGGAGCCAGCACAGCATCTTCTGGACGTCTTCTGATGTAGGCGGGTCAGACTGACCTTTTGGGGACTGTGAAGGTGACTGGCCAGCCACCACCTGCTCAGTTTTTGCAGGCTTGCAGTATTTGGTAGGGCATTGCTTGGAGGGTATCCCTGGCCACATGGTCTTGTCTGTTGATTTCTGCAGGAACACAGGCATGCGGTTCCCCAAATCCAGAACCAGCAGCGTACGGTTGCTTGCCTTGTGGCCACGCACATCCTTTGGTTCCTGCAATTGAGGTGAGTCATGTCACCCCAGTCATGTCACGGCATGTCATAAAGCCCTTTCACTCCTCCTCCCACTTCCCATCCACTCACTTCCCCCTGGCTGTCCCTAGAAGGTGAGGTGATCCTTATCTGTGTCAGCAGAGGAGGAAGCCAGAGGAGAGGAGGAAGTGGGAGTGAAGGGGGGTGGGCACCTCCCTGCACCAGCCCTGGGTGCACCCTGCCTTCCCCCGGGGTGCAGCCTGTCCACAAAGCCCCATGCCCTGGCTTGCTTCGCCCTCAGTGGCGGGTGTGTTTTGGCGGGAGTAGCAGTAATTTTTTAACCCTTTCGGTTTTAGTCAACTTTTTCATTGCTGTTCCTCAAAGATCGACAGGCACCATTTTAGAGGAGGAAGTTTATTTGGGGCTCATGGTTTCAGAAGTCTCAGTCCACAGGTGGCCGACTCCACTGCTCTGAACATCATGGTGAAAAGGTGTGGAGGAGGAAAGCAGCTCTGGACATGGCAGAGTCACCTTCATAGTCCCCAAAAGGTCAGGAAGCAGAGAGATAACTCCCCCCTCCTACCATGGAGAAAGTATAAACCCCAAAGGCACGTGCCCCCCTCCCCCCATGATCCATTTCCTCCAGCCACACCCTACCTGCCTAGAGTTACCACCCAATTAATCCCTATCAGCAGATCACTGCACTGAGTGGGTCAAGACTCTCACAACCCAGTCATTTCCCCTCTAAATGGTCTGGCATGGTCTCACACAGGAGCTTCTGGGGGACACCGCGTAGCCAAGCCGTGACACTCCCCCAAGCATCACTGTGGATCTGCACGCAGAGCCATGCCACTCTGGCTTGCCAGGGAGATTCTAGCACAGGTCCTTTTCAGCGTCACTAGTGTCATTCATTCACCAGACAATTTGGGGGTCCCTTCAAGGGCAGAGTCCTGCAAACTCTCGGGGATCCACCTGGTGAAGAGTTTCTGAGGGTCTCACAGTTTGGAAGAGGGTGAGGCCGTGAGCTCACCGACTTCTCCCAAAGACCGCTGTGGAGTAGGATTCAGGACCCGTGTTCGACAGAGGAGGACTCTGACGCCTTGGTAGGTTAATATGCCCGAGAGCACCCAGGACAGTAAGGACCCACACTTCACACTCCGAGCTTTTTGATTTGTAGGCTCAAAGGTAAAGCCTGGGGCAAGGGCTGCTTGGTGCAGCCAAACCTGGAGGAGACTGAGGCATTTGGAGGAGATGATTTTTTTTTACATTGATTTTATTTTTTTAAATACACGACCGAGGAATGTATTACGATTCTTATTACACATATACAGCACAATTTTTCATATCTTTGTATAAAGTATGTTCATTCCAATTCCTGTCTTTATACATACACTTGTGTTTTTTTTTGCATTACAATTCTTATTGCACATATATACCACAATTTTTCATATCTCTGTATATAAAGTAGGTTGACACCCAATTCGAGACACCCAATTTGAGTCTTCATACATGTACTTTTGATAATGATGTCCATCACATCCTTGCTAATCCCCTGCCTCCTCCCTTTCCCTCCCTTCCCTCTTCCCTATCTAGAGTTCGTCTATTCCTCCCCGTCCCTACCCCACTATGAATCAGCCTCCTTATATCAGAGAAAACATTCGGCATTTTTTTGGGGGGGGATTGGCTAACTTCATTTAGCATTATCTTCTCCAATGCCATCCATTTACCTGCAAATGCCATGATTTTATTCTCTTTTATTGCTGAGGAGGAGATGATTTTTGAGCTGGTCCTCAAGCTTTAATAGAAGTTGATCAGGTAGATTCAGGAGGGACTGATGCCTCCACTCCACGGTGTGCATGAGGGCCACTCATGCAGAGATGAGAAGACTGTGTCAGGGCCCGCCCAGGTCTGCCAAAGTCTGGCACAGTGGGTGCATGGGGAGCCAGTTCAAACGTCTGAGTGGTCTCCTTCTAAGGAGAACAGATTCTATCCTGAAGGTGTTGGGGAGGTAAATACTTTGATGCAGAGGGTGGTTAAAATTGTGTATTTTTAAAAAGCTTTATTTTATTGGTTCTTCTTAGTTATATATAATAGTAGAATCCATTTTGATAAAATTGTACAAGCACAGGATATATCTTATTCTAAGTAGGACCCCATTCTTATGGTTGGACACGATGGTGGGATGCACTTAAATATTTTCAGATTTGTACACAGGAAAATCAAGTTATATTTATTCTACTGTCTTTCCTATCCCTATCCCTCTTCCCTTCTTTCATTTCCCATTGTCTAATCTACTAAACTTCTCTTCTTCCCCTCCCCCTTGCTTCTACATATCAGTGAAAACATTTGACTTTTGTTTTTTGGGGATTAGCTCATTTCACCTAGCATAATAACTCTAGATCCATCCATTTACCAGCAAATGTCATAAAGACATTCTTCTTTATGGCTGAGAAGTATTCCATTGTATGTATGTATGTATGTGTGTGTGTGTATATATATATATATATATATATATATGAATGTATGTATATATATATATATATATCTCACAATTTCTTTATCCATTCATCTGTTGTAGGGCACCTAGTTTGGTTCCATAGCTTAGCCATTGTGAATTGTGCTGCTATAAACATTTATGTGGCTGTGTCACTGTAGTATGATGATTTTAATTTTAGGATATATGCTGAGGAGTGGGATAGCTAAGTCAAGGTCAAATGGTGGTTTCATTCCTAGTTTTTTGAGAAATTGCCACACTGCTTTCCAGAGTGGTTGCACCAATTTGCAGTCCCACCAGCAACGTATCAGTGAACCTCTTCCCCACATCCTCACCAATATTTGTTGTTACTCGTGTTCTTGATAATTGCCATTCTGACTAGAGTGAGATGGAATCTCAGTGTAGTTTTAATTTGTATTTCTCTAATTACTAGAGATGTTAAACACTTTTTCATATATTTGTTGATTTCATATATTTGTTTCTTCTTTTGAAAATGGTTTGTTCAGTTCCTTTGCCCACTTATTGGTTGGGTTTGTTTGTTTGTTTGTTTTTTGGTGTTAAGATTTTTGAGTTCTTTGTATATTCTGCAAATTAATGCTCTATCTGTTGCAGGTAACAAAGATTTTCTCCTATTCCATAGGCTCTCTCTTCACGCTTTTGATTGTTTCTTTTGCTGTGAAAAGGCTTTTTAGTTTGATGCTATCCCATTATTGATTTTTGATTTTATTTCTTGTGCTTTAGGGGTCTTGTTCAGGAAGTTCATTCCTGTGCCAATATGTGGAAGTGTCGGGCCTAGCTTCTCGTAGGTGCAGGGTGTCTGTTCTGATTCCTAGGTCTTTGATCCAATTAGAGTAGATTTTTTTTTTTTTTGCAGGGTAAGAGATAGAGAGTAACTTTCATTTTGTTACCTATGGAGTTCCATTACCATTTATTGAAGAGGCTATCTTTTTTTCTAGTGTGTGTTTTTGGCACCTTTGTCTAGGATGGGGTAACTGTATTTATGTGGGTTTGTCTCTGTGTCTTCTATTCTGTTCCATTGGTCTTCTTGCCTATTTTGGTGCCAATGCCATTCTGTTTTTGTTACCATAGCTACACAGTGTAGTTTAAAGTCTGGTATTGGGATGCCTCCTGCTTTGTATTTCTTGTTAAGGATTGCTTTAGCTATTCTAGAACTCTTATTTTTCCACATGAATTTCATGTCTGCTTTTTCTGTTTCTATTAAGAATGTCACTGGGATTTTAGTGGGGACTGCATTGAGTCTGTGTAGCACTTTTGGTGGTATGTCCATTTTGACAATATTGATTCTGCCTATTCAAGAACATGGGGAGTCTTTCATCTTCTAAAGTCTTCCTCAATTTCTTTCTAATGTTCTGTAGTTTTCATTGTAGAGCTACTTCACCTCTTTTGTTAGCTTGATTCCTAAGAATTTTATTTTGGGGGGAGGCTTCTGTGAATGGAATGGATTTCCTAATTTCTCTTTCAGCTGATTCAACACTCGAGTACAGGAACACCATCCATTTACGGGGGTTGATTTTATATCCTGATACTTGGATGAACTTGTTGATAAGTTCTAGAAGTTTTCTGGAAAAGTTTTTTTTTGGGGGGGAGGATATTCTTAATTTAGAATCATGTCATTGGCAAATACAGATAGTCTGAGTTCTTCTTTTCCTATCCATATCTCTTCAATTTCTTTCTTTTGCCTAAATCACTCTGGCTAGAGTTTCAAGGACTATGTTGAATAGAAGTGGTGAAGGTGGGCATCCCAGTTCCTATTTTAGAGGGAATACTTTCAGTTTTTCCTCCATTTAGAATGATGTGGCCTTGGGTTTGTCATTTGTAGCTTTTACAATGTGGGGGTATGCGCCTTCTATCCCTAGTTTTTCCAATGTTCTAAAAATGAACGGATGCTCTATTTTGTCAAATTTTTTTTTCTGCATCCATTGACATAACCATGTGGTTCTTATCTTTAAGACTATTTATGTGATGTGTCACATTCATTGATTTCTGTGTATTGAACCAAACTTACCTCCCCAGGATGAACCCCACTTGATCACAGCGCACTATCCTTTAGATGTGTTTTTGTACGTGATCTGTCAGTATTTTATTCAGAATTTTTGTACCTATGTTCATCAGGTATATTGGTCTGAAGTTTTCTTTCCTTGATGTGTCTTTTTCTGGTTTTGGTATCAGGATGATACCAGTTTCATAGAATGAGTTTGGAAGAGAGATCTCCTTTTTAATTTTGTGAAATGTTTTGAGGAGGATTGGTGTTAATTCTTCTTTAAAGGCCTAACAGAACTTGGCTGAGAATCCTTCAGGTCCTGGACTTTTATTTGCTGGTAGGCTTTTGATGGCTTCTTCAATTTCATACCAGAACTTGACCTGTGTAAATATTCCATGTCCTCTGGTTCAATTTGGGTAGGTCACATGTCTATAGGAATTTGTCGATATCTAGATTTTTCTAGCTCATTGGAATAAGAATTTTCAAAGTACTTTCCGATTATCCTCTGGATTTCATTAGTGTCTATGGCAATATTTCCATTTTCACTACAGATTTTAACAATTTGAGTTTTTTCTCTTTCTTTTAGTTAGCTTGGCTCAGGGTTTATTGACTTTATTCTTTCAAAGAAGCAACTTTTTGTTTGGTTGATTGTGTGAATTATTATTTCATTGAGTTCAGCTCTGATTTTGATTACTTTCTGTCTTCTATTGATTTTTGGTGTTGATTTGTTCTTTTTCTAGGGCTTTGGGATGTCACGTTAGATTATTTATTGGTGTATTTCTATTCTTTTAATGAATGAGCTCAGTGCTGTTAATTTTCCTCTTAGAAGTGCCTTCAAAGTGTCCCAGAGGTTTTGAAATGTGGTATCACTATTCTAATTTACTTCTAAGTATTTTTTATTTCTTCCCTGATTTCTTCTGCTATCCATTCATCATTCAACAGTGAATTATTTAGTCCCTAGGTGTTAGAGTAGTTTCTACATTTTGTCTTATATTGATATCTAACTTCATCCCATTAATATCTGATTGTACGCAGGGTCTTATCCTATTTTTTTGTATTTGCTGAGAGTTGCTTTTGGGCCTGAAATACGGCTATTTTTTAAAAAAGTGTTACATGTGCTGCTGAGAAGGTGTATTCAGTCATCGATGGATCAAAAATATTCTATATATGTGTGTTAAACCTAGATAATTGATTGCAATTTTTCGTTCTATAGCTTCTTTATTTAGTTTTTGTTTGGATAATCTATAAAATGTGTCTTTTAAAGATCCCCTGCAGCGGCACTTTGAATGAGGCACAGCAGACCCTGGGATCTGGAGAGACAGTGCTGCCCCAGCAGATGGAGCCCAGGTGGGTGGAGGTCCTCGCAGTTGGAACTCTGTTTAGAGGAGCTCACCAACTCACCAGGGCTCTCTCCTCTGTGCTTTTTGAGGATGGGAGAACCAAGCTGAATGTCTTTTACGAAAAGCCCCAATCAGCCGGGCGCTGTGGTACACACCTGAAATCCCAGTGGCTCGGGAGGCTGAGGCAGGGGGATTGTGAGTTCAAAGCCAGCCTCAGCAACATAGCAAGGTCTAAGTTACTTAGTGAGACTCTGTCTCTAAATAAAATATGAAAATGGGTGGGGATGTGACTCAGTGGTTAAGTATCCCTGGGTTTAATCCCGGTACCAGAAAAGAAAAAAAAAAAAGAAAAGCCTCAGCCAATTTAAGTGTCCTTCAAACAGATGATGGATAAAGAAAGCCTTGTGTATATGCACAATGGCGTACTACTGAACCATAAAGAAGAATGAATTTATGACACGAGCCAGCAAATGGCTGGATCTGGTGACGATCATGCTAAGTGAACCAAGTCAATCCCCGTAAACCAAAGGTCAAAAGTTTCCTCTGCTATGAGGAAGCTAACCCACAACAAAGCGCCAGGGGATTAAGAAAGAAGTTCAGGGGTGTAGACAAAGGGGAATGAAGGGAAGGCAGGGAAGGGATCGGACCTAGCTTGCCTGTGTACATATATGAACACAGCACAGTGAATCCCACCGTCAGGGACACCCACAGGAAATCAATCAAAGAAATAAGTAAGGGTAAATGGCAGAAAGATGAGCAGAGGGAAGGGAGTAGTGGTGGGGGGAGGGGAGGAGAAGTACTAGGGAATTAGAACAAGATATACACCATGCTTTTAAAATGATGTCAAAATGGAGTCTACTGTCATATGTAACTAAAAAGAACCGAGAGAGAGAGAGAGAGAGAGAGAGAGAGAGAGAGAGAGAGAGAAAGAAGAAGAAGAAGAAGAAGAAGAAGAAGAAGGAGGAGGAGGAGGAGGAGGAGGAGGAAGGAAGGGAGGGAAAGGGGAGGGGAGGGGGAGGGAGGGAAAGGGGAAGGGGAGGGGGAGGGAGGGAAAGGGGGAGGGTAGGGGGAGGGAGGAAAAGGGGGGGAGGGGAGGGGGAGGGAGGGAAAGGGGAAGGGGAGGGGGAGGGAGGGAAAGGGGGGGAGGGGAGGGGGAGGGAGGGAAAGAGGGAGGGGAGGGGGAGGGAGGGAAAGGGGGAGGGTAGGGGGAGGGAGGGAAAGGGGGGGAGGGGAGGGGGAGGGAGGGAAAGGGGGAGGGGAGGGGGAGGGAGGGAAAGGGGGGGAGGGAGGGAAAGGGGGAGGGTAGGGGGAGGGAGGGAAAGGGGGAGGGGAGGGGGAGGGAGGGAAAGGGGGGGAGGGGAGGGGGAGGGAGGGAAAGGGGGAGGGGAGGGGGAGGGAGGGAAAGGGGGGGAGGGGAGGGGGAGGGAGGGAAAGGGGGAGGGGAGGGGGAGGGAGGGAAAGGGGAAGGAGAGAGGGAAAGGGGGAGGGGGAGGAGAAGCTACCTGGACAGTTCCTGGGCTTGGTCAAGGCAGCTCATCATCTCCTTGGCTTTTCCTGGGTGCGGGTCTCTCATCCCTCCCCCCTTAACTGAACGGTTTACACATTTCTGCCTTTGTATAGGGTCGCACGTGTTTGTCCTTGTTTCTTTTTGAAGCTCCTGTGGCTGAGATTCCGGACAGCTCTCGTGCATCTCAATAATCTGGGGCCGGGTGGAGGGAGCCTGTGACCTCCCAGGACCGCCTGGGTCTGCCTGGACCCCAGGGCTGAGCTTTCTGCTGCAGCGTCCTCCGGGTCCCAGTCTCTCTGGTCTCCCTGAATTCCGGGCCCCCAGGTCAGCGGGTGGGGCCAGTCCTGAATCCGTGAGGAGTGCCCTGAAGAGCAGCGCACGTCCAGCGCCCGCCTGAGCCCCGAGGGCCCACCCTGGGGAATCGCCCGAGCAGCGCAGCCCCATCCGCTCTCTGCAGGCTCGGTCCCTCCCCGGGCGCACAGTAGGAGCTTTCCAGTTACCGCCTGGCCAGGTTTCCCAGTCCAATCCACATGCAGCAAAGGCCCCAGAGAGGAGCTAAGGCAGACGTCCATTTGGAGCATTTTACAGCAAAATCCACAGCATGAGCGTACTTAGACGATGGGACCAGCGGAACCTCGGAGCCCCAGGACTGATGCTAAGTCAAACGCAGACCAGGCCCAAGCTCCGGATGCCCCCGCGACCTTCCTCCTGCCTCGCGACCCACGCACACCCTGAGTAGTGGTTGGTGGGAAGTTTGGGTGAGTGGGGGAGGGGACTGCTTTTTTTTGGGGGGGTGTTTAGGAAGCACCCCACCCCCGCCCCCTCCTGGAGATCAAACCCAGAGCCATGCGCATGCCCAGCGAGCCCTCCGCCCCCTGAGCTGGTCCTCAGCCCAGGACGACTAGTTTTAAGGAAAACGAGTGGGAATGAATGGAAATTAGTGCACCCAGGACTTGCATGCAAATAGGTGCTGGTGAGGTGCTGGCAGCATGTATTCTCTGAAACATTTAAAACCCTCCTTGACAGTCATATGATTTTTGTCTTCAAGCTTCGCTTAGGACAGCAAACACTTTTGGCACCCCCTTTTTTATTTATGAAGGAAAAAAAAATCAACTTGGTCAATGACTTGTATTCTCCAATTGGGAATTGAGGAAACTAATTTAATTTAAAAATATTTTCTCCTTCTTTCTCTCCTCCTCATTATTTACCAGGGATTGAACTCTGGGCATATAACCACATCACACCCTCCAGCTCTTTTTCTTTTTAAGACAGGGTCTTGCTCAGTTGCTTAGGGCCTTGCGGAGTTGCTGAGGCTGGCTTTGAACTCATGATCTTTCCGTCTTAGACTATTTTTATTTTTTGACCACATAAATAACTTAAGGATAATCTTAAAAATTTGAAAAAAGAAAAGATACATGAAATCCGTTGTATTATGACTTGCTCTCTCTTTACATACATATGTAAATTTTTAGTAAAAAAAATACACATTGAACTTGATTCTGTGTAATGTGCTTTTTAAACATTTTAGCAATATATTGAGAACACGTTCCAAGACCACAGTTCTTTGACAATATAGTTCTTATTAATTTTACAGTGATAGTATGTCACCATGCCCGGCTTCTGTACATATAAATTTTTTTCTGATTACTTGATGCCATAAGCAGATGTTCATCCTTACAGATACATCTGTGGACATCTGTGATGGTTTCTTAGGGAGAAATGTCTGCAAGTGGCATTACTGTATCAGAGGACCTGCTCAGTTATAAGGCTCTCCACCCACAGTACCCTCCAGGATGGTCACACCAGGGGACATGCCTACCAGGCTTGCATCCATCACCCTGTGGCTGAGGTTTGGAAAACATCTATTTCACATTGAAACTTGGGTCAGAACGGTCAAATTTTCTAAATTGTATCTCAGGCCACAGTGATTTCCCTTTTAAATTCAGAGAGTCACCGCCCCCCCATTTAAAAAATGATAAAAAAAAAAACAGAAAATTTGCCATTTTAAGCATTTTAAGTGTGCACAGTGAAGTGTATGATTCAGAGGCATTAATTATATTCACCTTGTTGTGCAACCATTACCTCATCTATCTTCAGAATTTTTCATTTTGCAAAATTGAAACTTTATGTCCATTCAAGGACTCCCCCTGCCTCCACCCTGCTCCCAGCCCCTGGCGACCCATTTTACTTTCCATCTCTGTGAAATTGATTACTCTAGACACCTTATACAGGGGGATCACATGGTATTGGTTATTTTGTAACTGGCTTATTTCACTTAGGTTAAAGCCCTTGTGGTTCATCCACATTGTAGTTTGTGGCAAAATTTCTTTTCTTCTTTAGGCTGAGAAACATTCTCTGGCATGAAACAAATACATTCGTCTGTTGATGAACTCATGGTTGTTTCTTCCATTTGGCTGTTGTGAATAATGCAGTTATGAACTGGGTGTACAAATATCTCTTTGAGACCCTTCTTTCGATACTTTTGAATACATACCCAGAAGGGAAGTTGGTAAACCTTATGGGAATTCTGTTTTTAAATTTTGGGTTACCTGCCCTACCATTTTCCACAGTGACTGTGCCATCTTACATGGCCACAAACAGAGCAAAGGTTTCAACTTTTCACTCTTGCCAATGCTTAATATTATGTTTATTTATTTTTTTTAATAGTGATCACCTGGATGGGTGTGAGGTGTTATGTCACTACGTGTTTGTTTTGCATTTCCCTAATGATTGGTGATGCTGAGCATCTTTTCATGTACTTGTTGGCATTTGTAGACCATTTTTGGAAAGATGTATGTTCAAGTCCATGTTTCAATCCAGATGTTGAGTCAGAGAGTCATTTCAAAGGCTCCAGGAAGTCCCATTCTTTGCTCTTTCACTCGAATCTCTTCCTAGGGTCTGGCTGGCTGGCCACTCCTTTCCCATGGGGCATCTACCCAGTGCCCCATGGCAAATACAAGCAGACACGCAGCAACAGGACTCTCGCAAAAAGTCACTTTCCTCACGCACATATTGGGTTCCACGCTAAGTATAGCTGAGCTCCTTCAAACATACCAAGACGGGAACTTGCATAACATAAGTCAGGGAGTGAATTCTTAGATTGCAAATGGTTCTGACCCTGCTATATAATAACCTGCAGAAAGAACAGCTAAAAGTCAAGTGTTTTATAAACCAAAGTCTTTTTCCGCAGTCGATTTGCCTTAACTTCGTCTGGTTTGGAACGCTTGTTAGCCAATCATCAAAGGTTTACATTTTGTAGACTTTTCATCTACAGCAACCCCACCACCACCCCCTGCCCAGGTAGTCTCATCTCTGCAAGTTGGACTTTCTGTAGGTGCTCTATTAAAATTCTTTGGAGTGGGAAGTGATTGTGACTTAGAGTTTTTTTCCAAGGGTTTCCGGTGCAAACTTTGAATATCATGGGGGAATTCAGGGCTGTCTGGATCTCCCTTCAAGGCAAGCAGGAAGCCTGTTGTCAGCTCAGATAGTGGCTTGGGGAAGAGAGATCTAGTCTGGGAAAGGGGAGCCTTACTGTGAGACTTAGAACAAAAGGGGTTCTGAGACAGCGTCATGGACAGGGATTTGGAAACCAAAAGAATGAGCTGAGAGGAAAACTCCAATCTGGGCCAAAGGGCCTGCACAGTGCCTAGGCAGGTCTGAGCAAGCCAGTTTGGGAGGGGGTCTGGGGAAGCCCACAGGGATCCACACCAGGGAGCAGGATGCTTTTACAGGATGCTCCAGGCACAGCGGTGACCGAGAGTGGTGTCTATGTGTGAATATAGGGCCATCATGTACTATTGGGCAGGTTGTGTACTGCACAATTTCACCTGGTTAAGGGGATGAGTGGGGACAAAATCCAGGCCACAGTTCAGTTGCCGAGTCCTCTCATCCTGGTGCAGGGGCTGCGCTTGTGTGCAGGAAGGGACATTCTTCCCGGTTCACACAAAGACATTTGTGAATTAGCCATGGCTCTGAGTGAATGCAGTTACTTCCTGGCTAAAATTCTAGAATCATAACCCGTTGCTCAAAGGATCTCAACCAACTCAGATGACCGTCAATCAAAAAGCACTTACCAGGAATACAACACCACATACTACGGTCACGCAGGTCACTGGTCTCAATCGTACCTTCATTTATTTCAACAGGTAGTTATCGGGTCCATGTGCTGGGCACTGTTCTGGGTGTTTTGGGAAAATTCAATGGAAGAATTTGGCCAAAGTTTCTTCGCCTGTGGGGAAGACAAGTTAAGGCAATGAACAGCACACATCATGAATAAGTTACCTAGTACGTCAGGATGTGGTATCAGGGAACAGAGGCTTTAAGGCTGTGAATGATGGATTTTTCATGGATCAAGTTGCTGTTTTCCCCAGTGCAGTTAACAGATGCCTTAGGGCTGGTCCTTACCTGAGCCACTATTCTTAGCGTCCATGGGTAGATCCCCTACGACAATCTGCACTGTGGTGTTCTAGAGGAGTTGTGTATTCTCTCATCCCTTCTCCATGTATTAGAAATCCTCCCATAAGGAAAAAATTTACCTCCCTTTATTTATTCAGCTACTTAGTCACGTCAATGTGACCTCCTGGAGACTGATATCAGTCTGTAGGTCATGATCCAACAGCGCCAGGCAGGGGGTGTACTCACTGCTCTCTGGGTGCCCTTCCTTTATGTCCTCTTGGGGACATAGGTCTTGGCGATGGAGGTGTGGGTGCTCACCCTGCAAACACACACGTTTACACTGACCTCAATGTCCTGAGTTTGTGCTGGTACCTCTGACGTCAGTTCACACCCCAGAATTCATTCTCGATTCCCTTTCCTGATTTGTAGCCTCTTTATCCAACAGTGTCAATCCCGGGTCTCCTTAATTAAAAGACATTTGCTTATTTGTTCAACCTGGGTATTTATGTAAAGCAGAGCCAGAATTGCTCACCCATGCTCTTTTTAAAACAAAAATTTGGGGGCTTTTCTTTGTTATATATGACAGTGGAATCCATTTTGATAAAATTATACAAGCATGAAATATAGCTAATAAGGTTTAATATGAATCTTATCTATATAATATATAGATATAAATACGGTAGATAAGATATAATATACTATATTATAATATTATAGTATAGATAAGATACAATACGGATTATATATATAAAAATAAATAAGATGGAATATATCTTATTCTAATTAGGATCCCATTCTTGTGGGTGGACACAGTGGGATTCACTTAGGTATTTTCATATGTACTTAGGAAAATTATGTGAGATTTATTCTACTGTCTTTTCTATTTCTAGCCTTCCTCCATTCCCTTTGTTTCCCCCCTTTTATTGTGGGTCAGCTTCCACATATCAGAAAAACATTTGACCTTTGGCTTTTGGGGGTTGGCTTATTTCACTCAGCATAAAAGTCTCCAGAATCACCCACTTACTGGCAAACGTCATAAAATCATTCTTCTTTATGGCTGGGTAATATTTCATTGTGCTCTTGTGAAAAACTAAATTATTAGTTAAAATGTAGCATTTGTACATTGTTTTGTCTTTAGTCTTGCAACATTCACTTAAAATGCCATTTCCCCAAAGTAACTCAGTTTGTTTGGTTCTTTTCCTCCCCACTCCCTTTAGTGTGATTATTTTATCCATTTGTAAACTAAGTAAGTTCATTTATTACAATTTGTATTCTATTTTAGGTTTTTCACGTATTATGATTGACGTCTTTAAAATTTACACACAATAAGATTCACCTTGGCATAGTTTCATGGTTTGGTTAGAAGATAGACTTACGTATTATGAGTCATCATGACTTAGAATGGTTCTGCCACTCACAGATTCCCTTCTGTTAGCCCTTCTTTAGTTCACCTGCCCCATCTCCAAGCCCAGACTATAAAACCCTGGATGTGTTTTCTATCCATGTAGTTTAGCTTTTTCTGGATGGTCACATTAATGGAGTGCATGTGTCAGTTTTGTGTTACTACAATGAAATACCTGACACAAGCTACCTATGAAGTAAAGAAAGGTTTATTTTGGCTTATGGTTCTTGCTGCAGTCTGGCTGGGCACGATTCAGGAGCCACTTGTCAAAAGAAACAAACTTTATTTTTAGAACCACACTCGCCAAACAAAACAGCTCCTTAGGAAAAACCCTCAGATCCCAACTGCCACCACCGGCTTCCCCCAAGCCTCTCCCTCCAAACCACAAGCCTCTCCACCTCCCACAATCCTCCTGCTCTTGAGGCCGATTGGCTGGGTCATGTGGGCGGAGCCAAAAAAAGTCCCCCAATGAGCAGCTCTGTGGTCTGAAAGGGCAGGGAAACAGCCCAATGAGTATCACCACAGAGGAGCCAGTCAGCTAGATGTTGCTAGGGCCGCTGTGAGCCAATCATCAGCTGGCAGTCTGAAAGGGCGGGGAAACAGCTCAATGAGCATCTCCAATGAGCATCACCGCAGAGAAGCCAATCAGCTAGATGTTGCTGCTGTGAGCCAATCATCAGTTGCCAGCTGGAAGTTTGCTGGCAGCTGGAAGTTTGCTGGGGCCCCTTCAGCTGTGGCTCTCAACAGGTTCTGGGGATTCAAGTTCAAGATCAGGTTGCCCTGTTGGCTTGGGTCCCTGGTGAGGGCAGCCCACTAGTGTGGATGACAAGTAGAAGTGAATGCTATCAGGAGTCAGGAAGCAGAGACAGGCCAGTGACCAAAGACCTCCCACCAGGCCCCGCCTTTTAAAGGTTCCATCACCCCCCTATAGCATCACTTTGGGGACCAAGCTTTTGATCATGGATCTTAGGGGAACACTATCCATATGGAAACCACATCATGGGATAACATAACACATTACCTTTTGTCTTAGCAAAATGAATTCGCTATTTATTCATCATTTTGTGGGTATCAGTGTTTTCTTCCTCTTTAATTTTGGGTAATGTTCCATTCAATGGATTTATTACAGCTTTTAAAGCCATTCTTTGGTGCCAAGGCATGTGAATTGTTTCCAGTTAAAAATAAAGCCACTATAAAAATGCACACAGATTTTTGTGAACCTGTGTTTTCACTTCTCCAGAGTAAATGTCTAGTCGTGAGGTTGCAAGAACATGTGACACATGCATATTTATCTTTTTTTTTTGCATATTTATCTTGATGCACACTGTCAAACTATTTTCCAGAGTGGCTTACCATTTTGCTTTTCCATCAACAGTATGGGAGAGATCTACTTGTTTTATATTCACACAGCACTGGGTATTGCCAGTATTTTTTATTTCAGTCATTCTGATAGCCGTATAATGATATCACATTGAGGTTTTAAATTGCATTTCCCTGGTGACTGGTGATGTTGAACATGACTTCAGATGCTTATTTGCCATCTTCTTTGATGAATTGCTATTCAGATCTGCATTTAAAAAATATTTTCTTTTCTTTTATTTCTTTTGTGTTTCAGTACTGGTAATTGAATTCAGGGACTCTGTCCCACTAAGCCACATCCCCAACTCCTTAAATTTTTTATCTTGAGACAGGGTCTTGCTAAGTTGCACAGGTTAGTCTTGAACTTACCATCCTTCTGTCTCTGCTTTCCAAGTCTCTAGGATTACAGGTATGTGCCACCGCACCTGGCTTTATCTTCTTATTTTCAAGTTAAACGAGTCAGTTATTTAATCTAGATTGAACAGGTTTTCTCTCTCCTCTATTTCCTTATGGAATTTACGTATGATTGTTCTTATTTGTGATTTTTAAGTCATTGTTATTTTTACAATTATATTTATAATTATTTTTTTAATTTATAATATAATATTTTATAAGATTCACCATTTGCGGCTGGGTTTCTGCTTGCAGGAAGTTTATAAATTGAATTACACATCAGATTTCTTTGCCTTTTATATAACTCTATTTAGATTTCCCATCTCTTGAATCAGTTTTAGTAATATGATTTTTTTTAGGAGTTTGTCCTTTTGTTTAAATTGCTTAACACATAATGTTTTCTTATAAGCATTTAAATTTCCATAGGGTTAGTAATGATGTTTCCTTTTTCATTCCTGATATCTGCAATTTATTTCTTCTTTCTTCATTAGTCTAGCAGATGTTTTTTTTTAGAGTACCATTTTAACTTGCTGCTGATTTTTTAATTTTTAAAAATTGAGATGCAATTCATATACCATGCAATTCATTCTTTTAAAACACAGAATTCGGCCATTAGGTGGAATCCCGCCAGCCAAGCCCACACTGATCCTTGGGCCGCGTACGGGATCTCAGAAGGGGAAGGAAGCGGTACAGTCCCATCCCCCACAGCGGACACTCCACCGAGGCAGTCAGCGGCCACCATCCGGTAAAGCTGAAGGATACACCGCCACTCTCCCACAGAGTGCAACATCAAAACAGGTTTGTGTCAATCAGCTCACCCCCCAGACATCGGGAATTCGCATAAAATCTCTCCTAGGCTTTCCGGGAGAGGGAGTATCAAGCTGAGCCTCCATAAAGACTAGGGGGAAACTAGAGACACCTGACCTCCAACCCCTCCTCCCAGTAGCAGCCAAAACGAAACCTGGCTAGCCAGCACTGGGGGAGGGGCAAGCAGAAAAAATCAAAGTGATAGAGTGCCTGGGATCCCAACAGCCAGCAGCAGGACCCTGGAGATCCAGGCCGACTGACTCCTGCGGCCTCCCCATCGGCTACAGAAGGCCTGCCCCGCGGCTACAGAAGGCGTGACGCTGCAGAGAAGCCATTAATTAGCAAGCAGGGAGATTAGGGACTGCCATTAGGTGGAATCCCACCAGCCAAGCCCACACTGAGCCTTGGGCTGAGTACGGGATTTCAGAAGGGGAAGGAAGCTATACAGTCCCATCCCCCACAGCGGACACTCCACAGAGGCAGTCAGTGGCCACCATCTGGGAAAGCTGAAGTATCCACCACCACTCTCCGACAGATTGCAACAACAAAACAGGAGAAATCAAGACTAACAGGAGAAACCAGGAGATTAGAGGCAAGACCCTGGCCAGTGGGCGGCTGGAAACCGCAGGCCCGCCGGCGACAGTTCACCCACTGCCTGCGTAACTGGGCGGTAGGAGAACGCCGCCCGCAGACGACCGATCACCCGCCAGCGGCCTGTGATACTGGGCGGCTGGAGACTGCCTGCCCGCCGTGACTGGGAACCGAAATCAAACAGAGGCAGTCCAGTCACACCCCCCTTTAGGACACCCCGGCAAGGAGCCTGGGGCCCGCCATAGCAGAGCAGTGTTGTCACTGGAACTCGGATGTCAGAATTCCTTCCCAGCGGAATCCAAGTTAGCAGGCATAGTTTAACAACACAAAGGAGAGACATCAGAGTAATACAGAACCAAAACAAAGCTATAGAAGAGAGCAGAAACATGACAATCAAAAAGAGCTGGGAAGCAACGTGGACAACATGAGAAAACAAGGGAAAAAAGGAGTACAAACAATGCAAGACAACTTAATGCTACAGGAGGACATAGAAACATCAGAAGCAGGGATAGGGAAAGAACTCAAGGCATACCTAAGTCAAATGGAAAGGAATATTAGAGAAGACGTGAGACAGCAAGTCCAAGAAATAAAAGTATATTTTGAAAATGAATTAAACAAACAAATTCAAATGGCAAAGAACGAGCTCTACCAGGAGATAGAGATCTTAAAAAAAAATCAAACGATAATCCTAGAATTGCAGGAAACTATAAACCAAATTAAAAATTCAAATGAGAATATTACAAATAGACTTGATCAAGTAGAAATCAGAACATCAGATAATGAAGACAAGGTTTACCAACTTGAAAAGAGTATAGTCAACACAGAAAAGATGCTTAAAACCCACGAGCAATCTATTCAAGAGATATGGGACGTCATAAAAAAACCAAATTTGAGAGTCATTGGGATAGAAGAAGGAACAGAGATTCAAACCAAAGGAATGGACAGCATATTAAATGAAATAATTGTAGAAAACTTCCCAGAGATGAAAGATAGAATGGATTGCCAAATCATGGAAGCCTACAGGACCCCAAGCATTCAAAACCATAATAGACCAACTCCAAGACACATAATAATGAAGATAGCCAACATACAGAACAAGGAGAGAATATTAAAAGCTACGAGAGAAAAGAGGCAGATCACATTCAGGGGTAAACCAATTAGGTTAACTACAGATTTCTCATCACAGACTTTGAAAGCGAGAAGATCCTGGAACAATGTATTTCAAACACTGAAAAATAATGGATTCCAACCAAGAATACTGTATCCAGCAAAATTGAGCTTCAGATTTGACAACGAAATTAAAATCTTTCATGATAAACAAAAGCTAAAAGAATTCGCAGCAAGAAAACCAGCACTGCAAAGTATTTTGAGCAAAATACTACAAGAAGAGGAGTTGAAAAATAGTGCACAAAACCAATAGCAGGAAGTAGCTCAGTAAAGGGGGAGGAAAATAACCAAAAAGTAAAATTAGCCAAACTAAAATAAATAAATAAAGAAGCATGACTGGAAGTACAAATCATATCTCAATTGTAACCTTAAATGTTAATGGCCTAAACTCACCAATCAAGAGACATAGGCTAGTAACCTGGATCAAAAAAATAAATCCAACAATATGCTGCCTTCAGGAGACTCATGTGATAGGAAAAGACATACACAGGCTGAAGGTAAAAGGTTGGGATAAATCATACCACTCACATGGCCCTCGGAAACAAGCAGGAGTGGCCATACTCATATCGAATAAAATCAACTTCAAACCTAAGTTAATCAAGAAAGATAAAGAAGGGCACTATATACTGTTAAAAGGAACCATCCACCAACAAGACATAACAATTATCAATGTGTATGCACCAAACAATGGAGCTGCAACGTTCATAAAACAAACCCTCCTCAAGTTCAAGAGTCAAATAGACCACAACACAATAATTATGGGTGATTTCAATACACCGCTCTCGCCATTAGACAGATCCTCTAGACAAAAATTGAATAAAGAAACTATAGAACTCAACAGCACAATCAACAACCTAGACTTAACCGACATATATAGAATATATCAACCATCATCAAGTGGATACAAGTTCTTCTCAGCAGCACATGGATCCTACTCAAAGATAGACCATATATTATGCCATAAGACAACTCTTAGTAAATATAAAGGTGTGGAGATTATACCATGCACCATATCTGACCATAATGGAATGAAATTGGAAATCAATGATAAAAGAAGGAAGGAAAAACCCTACACCACATGGAAAATGAACAATATGTTATTGAATGATCAATGGGTTACAGAAGACATAAAGGAGGAGATGAAAAAATTCTTAGAGTCAAATGATAATACAGACACAACATACCGGAATCTATGGGACACAATGAAAGCAGGGAAATTCATTTCTTGGAGTTCTTTTCTCAAAAAAAGAAAAAACCAACAAATAAATGAACTCACACTACGCCTCAAAAACCTAGAAAAGGAAGAGCAAAACAACAGCAAATGTAGTAGAAGACAAGAAATAATTAAAATTAGAGCAGAAATCAACGAAATTGAAACAAAAACAACCATTGAAAAAATAGATAAAACTAAAAGTTGGTTCTTTGAAAAAATAAATAAGATAGACAAGCCCTTAGCCATACTAACGAAAAGAAGAAGAGAGAGAACTCAAATTACTAACATACGGGATGAAAAAGGCAATATCACAACAGACACTACAGAAATGCAGAAGATAATTAGAAAGTATTTTGAAACCCTATATTCCAATAAAATAGAAGATAGTGAAGATATTGATAAATTTCTTAAGGCATATGATTTGCCCAGATTGAGACAGGAAGACACACAAAATTTAAAGAGACCAATAACAAAGGAAGAAATTGAAGAAGCCATCAAAAGACTACCAACCAAGAAAAGCCCTGGACCCGATGGGTATACAGCGGAGTTCTACAAAACCTTCGAAGAAGAATTAATGCCAATACTTTTCAAGCTATTTCAAGAAATAGAAAAAGAAGGAGCTCTTCCAAATTCATTCTATGAGGCCAACATCACTCTGATCCCAAAACCAGACAAAGATACTTCAAGGAAAGAAAACTACAGACCAATATCTCTAATGAACTTGGATGCAAAAATTCTCAATAAAATTCTGGCGAATCGAATACAAAAACATATCAGAAAACTTGTGCACCATGACCAAGTAGGATTCATCCCAGGGATGCAAGGATGGTTCAATATACGGAAATCAATAAATGCTATTGACCACATCAATAGACTTAAAGACAAGAACCATATGATCATCTCGATAGATGCAGAAAAAGCATTTGACAAAGTACAGCATCCCTTTATGTTCAAAACACTAGAAAAACTAGGGATAACAGGAACTTACCTCAACATTGTAAAAGCTGTATATGCTAAACCTCAGGCTAGCATCATCCTACATGGAGAAAAATTGAAGGCATTCCCCCTAAAATCTGGAACAAGACAGGGGTGCCCTCTATCACCACTTCTATTCAATTTAGTTCTCGAAGTTCTAGCCAGAGCAATTAGACAGACAAAAGAAATTAAAGGATAAAAATAGGAAAAGAAGAAGTTAAATTATCGCTATTTGCGGATGACATGATAATATACTTAACAGACCCAAAAGGGTCTACAAAGAAGCTGCTAGAGTTAATAAATGAATTCAGCAAAGTGGCAGGTTATAAAATCAACACGCATAAATCAAAGGCATTCCTGTATGTCAGCAACAAAACCTCTGAAATGGAAATAAGGAAAACCACTCCATTCACAATATCCCCAAAGAAAATAAGATACTTGGGAATCAACCTAACAAAAGAGGTGAAAGATTTATACAATGAAAACTACAGAACCCTAAAGAGAGAAATAGAAGAAGATCTCAGAAGATGGAAAAATATACCTTGTTCATGGATAGGCAGAACTAACATCATCAAAATGGCGATATTACCCAAAGTTCTCTACAGGTTTAATGCGATGCCAATCAAAATCCCAACGGCATTTCTTGAAGAAATAGATAAAGCAATCATGAAATTCATATGGAAAAACAAAAGACCCAGAATAGCAAAAGCAATTCTAAGCAGGAAGTGTGAATCTGGAGGTATAGCGATACCAGAGTTCAAACTGTATTACAAAGCAATAGTATCAAAAACAGCATGGTACTGGTACCAAAACAGGCGGGTGGACCAATGGTACAGAATAGAGGATACAGAGACTAATCCACAAAGTTACAACTATCTTATACTTGATAAAGGGGCTAAAATCATGCAATGGAGGAAGGATAGTATCTTCAACAAATGGTGCTGGGAAAACTGGAAATCCATATGCAACAAAATGAAATTGAATCCCTTTCTCTCACCAGCCACAAAAGTTAACTCAAAATGGATCAAGGAGCTAGATATCAAACCAGAGACACTGCGTCTGATAGAAGAAAAAGTTGGCTACGATCTACATATTGTGGGGTCGGGCTCCAAATTCCTTAATAGGACTCCCATAGCCCAAGAGTTAACAACAAGAATAAACAAATGGGACTTAAACTAAAAAGTTTTTTCTCAGCAAGAGAAACAATAAAAGAGGTAAATAGAGAGCCTACATCCTGGGAACAAATTTTTACCCCCCACACATCAGATAGAGCCCTAATTTCCAGAATGTACAAAGAACTCAAAAAATTAAATGATAAGATAACAAATAATCCAATCAACAAATGGGCCAAGGACCTGAACAGACATTTCTCAGAGGAGGACATACAATCAATCAACAAGTAAATGAAAAAATGCTCACCATCATTAGCAATCAGAGAAATGCAAATCAAAACCACCCTAAGATACCATCTCACTCCAGTAAGATTGGCAGCCATTATGAAGTCAAACAACAATAAGTGTTGGCGAGGATGTGGGGAAAAGGGTACACTTGTACACTGCTGGTGGGACTGCAAAATGGTGAGGCCAAAGCAGTATGGAGATTCCTGGGAAAGCTGGGAATGGATCCACCATTTGACCCAGCTATAGCCCTTCTCGGACTATTCCCTGAGGACCTTAAAAGAGCGCACTATAGGGATACGGCCATATCAATGATTATAGCGGCACAATTCACAATAGCTAGACTGTGGAACCAACCTAGATGCCCTTCAATAGATGAATGGATAAAAAAAATGTGGCATCTATATACAATGGAGTATTATGTAGCAATAAGAAACGACAAAATCATAGACTTTGCAGGGAAATGGATGGCATTAGAGCAGATTATGCTAAGTGAAGCTAGCCAAGCCCTAAAAAACAAATGCCAAATGTCTCCTTTGATATAAAGAGAGCAACTAAGAAGAAAACAGGAAGGAAGAGCATGAGGAAAAGACTAACTGTAAACAAAGACGAATGGGGGGAGAGAAAGGGAGAGAGAACTGAAAGGATTTGCAAATGGTAGGAGACCTTCAATGATACACAAAAGTATAAGAGGTTATGATGGGCAAGGGGGAGGGGGGAAAAAGGGAGAGAATTGAACAACAGCAGAAGAGGCAGAGAGGGAAGGTGGGAGGGGAGGGGAGGGGGGATAGTAGGGGTTAGGAAAGGTAGCAGATTAAGACAGTCACTAATATGCCATTATGTAAAAATGTGAGTATGTAACAGATGTGATTCTGCTATCTGTATTTGGGGTAGAAATGGGAGTTCAAAACCCAATAGAGTCAAATGTATGAAAGATGATTTATCAAGAGCTCTGTAATATTTGGAACAATCAATAAAAAAAGGAAAAAAAATAAAATAAAACACAGAATTCAATACTTTATAGTATCTCCACAACGTTATGTTACAACTAGTACTATCTAATTCCAGAACGTTTTCATCATCACACACAGAAACCTGTCCTCACCAGTTCTCACTTCTTTCTTCCCCTGACACTGGCAATCACTTACTTATTTTCTGACTCTATAGATTTGCTTATTCTTGACATTTCTATTAATGGAATCATACAATATGTCATTTTTGGGATCTGACTTATTTCACTTGACATAATGCATTCAAGTTTCATTCACTTTGTAAAATGGATTAGAATGTTATTCTTTCTGTGGTTGAATAATAATCTATCATATGACTCTACCATTTTCTAATGAATTCATTTTTAATGAATATTTGGGTGTTTGTACCTTTCAGTTATCATGAAACAGTTACCATGAAGCCAGGAACATTCATGCACATGTTTTTGTGTGGGCGTGTTTCCATTTCATTTCCTTTGGGTAAATGCCTAAGAGTAGAATTGCTGGGCTATATGGTAACTTTATGTTCCACTTTTTGAAGAATTACCAAACTCTTTTTTGGGGTGGGAGGTACTGGGGATTGAATCAGGATCACTCAATCACTGAGCCACATCCCAGCCCTATTTTGTATTTTATTTAGAGACAGGTCTCACTGAGTTGCTTAGCACCTCACTTTTGCTGAGGCTGGCTTTGAACTTGTGATCCTCCTGCCTCAGCCTCCTGAGCCACTGGGATTACAGGCATGTGCGACTGTACCTGGTTACCAAAGAGTTTTCCAAAACGGCTGCGCCATGTTGCATTCCCATCAGCAATATCTGAGGATTCTGATTTCTCCATAACCTTTCCAACACTTGCTGTTGTCCATCATGGCCATCCTAGGGAGGATCATAGTTGCCTGAGTGAGTGTGAAGAAGTGTCTCATTGTGATCTTGACTTGGGTTTACCTAATGACTAATGATGTTGAGCATCTTCTAAGGTGTTTCTTGGCCACTTGTGTATTTTCTTTAGAGAACTGCTGACCCCAATCCCTTGTTCCTTTTTAAAACTGGCTTTCTTTTCTTTTTTATTGTTGTGATCTAAGTCATGCATGTGCATTTACATATTTTGGACGTAATCTTATCACATATAGGATCTGCAATTAGTTTCTTTTGTTATGTTGTTTGCATTTTCATTTTCTTAATAGTGTCCTCTGCCACACAAACTTTCTCATTTTGATGAAATCTAATTTATCTATGTTTCTTCAGTTGCTTATGCTTTGGGTGTTCTAAGAAACTGTCACCTCATTTAAGACCACAAAGATTTATTCTAGGTATTCTTTTAAATGTTTTATAGGTTTAGCCCTTATGTTTGGACCTTTGGTCCTTTCTGAGTCATTTTTTTGTGTATAGTGTGAGAAAAGGTTCTGTCTTCTTCTTCTTCTTCTTCTTTTTTTTTTGCAGGTGGCTATCCATATTCCAGGCACCATTTGTTGAAAACACGGTTCTGATTTTTTTCCTATTGCATATTTTGGACACCTTTTTGAACATAAATGTATAATAAGTGTGAAAATCTATTTTGAGCCTTTCAGTTCAAGTTCATTGACCTAGATGTCCACCCTTATGCCAGAACCAGGGTCTTTATTACTGTAGCTTTGTAGGAAGTTTTGGAATCTGGAAGTGTGAATTATCATCCTTTGTTTTTGCTTTCAGGATCGTTGTGGCTTTTCTAAATCTCTTGCATTTCTATTTGAATTTTGAGATCTTCTTGTTAATTTCTACAAAACAGGGCATAGATTTCCTGAAATTTGTGGATCAATTTTTGCACTGTGCGTGTGTGTGTGTGTGTGTGTGTGCGCGCGCGCGCATGTGTATGTGAGTTTGTATGTTTTTTGTGCTGGTTGTCAAATCCAGGGTTTTGTGCATGCTAGGCAAGTGACCTACTACTGAGCTACCTTCCCAGCCCCGTATTAGCTATATCCAACCTTCCGATACGTGAGCATGGGACGTTGCCATGATTTACGCATTCTCAAATTTCTCTAACGGTATTTCAGTGATAGTTTGCAGTGTAAAGTCTTGCACTTCCTTTGTCAGATTTATTATTCATCATTTTCTTATTTTACACCTTTTAACTGAGATCATTTTATTTTTTATTTCATATTGATCACTGTACACAGAAGTACATTTGAATTTGGTACGTTCATCCTTTCTTCTGTGATATGTCATCTTCAATTAGAAGTAGGTGCACTTGTTTATTCCCAATGTTAGTGTCTTTTGTTTTGCTCTCTCTCCTATTTCCCTTGGACAGTATCTCCAGTAAATGTCGAAGGGAAGTGGGAAGAGCAGACATCTTTGTCCTATTTCTTATCTTAGGATAAAAACTTTTTGTCTTTCATCATTAAGGAGGGTGGGCAACCTTGGGAATTTTGTTAATACTATGGATACAGAAATATACCTTCTATTCTTAATGTGTTGCATACTTATATATTTTTAATGAGGAAAAGGTCTTTAAATTTCATCATTTTTTGTCTCTTAAAAAAGATCATGTGGATTTTGTGCCTTATTCTTTTAATGTGGTTTACTTATGGGTTGATTTTATATTAAACTAAACTTGTATTCCTAGGATAAATCCCACTTGGTTATGAGTATAATCCTTTCCTGTCATTAAGTTCAATTTGCAGATGTTTTGTTAAGTAACTTTGTATCCATGATAATAAGAGATGTTGATAAGCACTTTTTTCCCTCATGTGATATCTCTGTCTAGTTTTCATATCAAGGGAATATTAGCCTGATAGAATGAGTTGGAGAGTATTACTGTTTTAGTTTTTGGAAGGGTTTGTGATGGATTTGTGTTAATTATTCCTGAAAAATTTCATAGAATTTAGCAGTGTAATCTGGTCCTGGACATTTGCTATGGGATTTTTTTTTCCATTAACAATTCAATCTCTTTACCAGTTTTGAATTTATTCAGATTTTCTATTTCTTCTTGTGTCAGTTTTAGAAGTTTGTCTTCACTGAAATTTCCATATTTTACCTATATTATCTAATTTACTGACATATAACTGTTCATATTATTTTCTTAAATTGTTTTTTATTTCTGTAAACTCAGTAGTAATGTCCCCTCTTTTGAATTACTAAAATCACTCCTGAGCAAATTAGTAACACCATTATTCTCAAATTTAGTAATTGGGCTTTCTCTATTTCTTTCTCAGTCTAACTAAATATTTGTTGATGATGTTTCCTTTGGAATCACATTTAGCATCTTAATTTGCAATAATGTAGTTTAGATTAATATGAACTTAAGTTAAATAGTGTAAAAAACTTTGTATATAGCTCCATTTCCTTCATTTGTGTTGTTACTATCCTACAGTTATTTCTTTACACATTATTTACTCAACACAATGTATAATTTCTATAGTATGCTATTGTGTTTTGAATAAGATGAAAGAGTTACAAACAAAAAAATTCAATTATACTGTCCATTATATTGTCTTGTTTTTTTTTTTTTTTACTTTTACTGCATGTTTTAGTTATGTGGGGTCTCCCAAAAGCTCATGTATGAGGCAATGCAAGAGAGTTTAGAGGTGAAGTAATTGGATGACGACAGCCTTCACCCAATAAGTGAAGTAATCCCCTGATGGGGATTGACTGAGTGGTGACTGAATGCAGGTAGGGTGGCCAGAGGAAGTGGTTCACTGGGTGCCTCTGGGGTTTCTATTTTGTCACGGTGAGAACAGTCTCTCTGGTTCCTGGAGCCATGTCTTGGGATACTTTCCTCCACCGGACTCTTGGGCCCAGAGGAACAGACCTGGCCACGTGTGGACTAAGACCTCTGAAACCCTGAGCCTCCAAATAAACCTTTCCATCTCTAATTTTCTTATTAGGTCTTTTGGTCACAGCAGTAAACAACAGTGATCAATACCCCAATGCTCCGGATTTCTACATGTGTATTCAAGTTACTATCTAGTGTCCTTTCCTTTCAGTTTGAAGGACAAATTTCTTGTGGGCAGGTCAACTGGTAATGAACCCTCTCAGTGTTTGTCTGACAGTGTCTTCATTTCTCCTTCATTTAAAGGATAGTTTAACTAGATATAGAATTTTTATTTGATCATCATTTTTTTCCTCATCACTTTGAATTTATCCTCTCACTGACTTCAAGCCTTCAAGGTTTCTGATAAGAAATCAATGGTTCATCTTTTAGAGGATCCTTTGAACAGGATAAGTCCACTTCTGGCTGTTTTCAAGAGTCTGTCCTTTAAGAAATTTGATTATTATATGTCTAGATGTGGACCTCTAGAATTTTGAATCGGTCTTAATATAAATTTTAATTTAATTTAAAATTTAATATAATTTATATTAATATAAGTGTATAATAATGTTATAATAATATAAAAATTTGAATTTATATTAATTTTTGTATGCTGAGCTGTTTTGATTGTGTTGATTAGTGTTGTCCATCAAAATTGTGAAGTTATGGTTATTCTTTTGTCAAATATTGCTTCTAACACATTCTCTCTTACCTCACTGAGACTCCCACTGAACATCTGGTGGTGCTTGATGGTATCCCACCGGGTAACTGAGATTCTATTCATTAATCTTCTCTTTTTGATTTTTGTTTCTCAGAGTAGATAATCTCAATTGACCTAGCTTCAAGTTCTCTTATCCTTTTTTTCTGTCTTCTCACATTTGCTATTGAACCTCTATAGAGAATTCTCATTTTATTCATTATACTTTTCAACTACAGAATTATTTGGCTCCTTTTAATAATTTTTATCGAGTTTTTAATTTCCTCTATTTGGTGAGGTATATTTCTCATACATTCCTTTTGTTCTTTAGACATGATTTCCTTTAGTTCTTTGAACATATTTAAAAATAGTGGATTTTGGTTTTATTTATTTATTTATTATTTTTTGGGTAGTAGAGATTGAACCTAGGGGTCCTTTACCACTGAGCCACATCCTCAGCCCTTTTGATATTTTATTTAGAGACAGGGTCTCACTAAGTTGCTTTAGGCCTCACTAAATTGTTGAGGCTGGCTCTGAACTTGAAACCCTCCTGTCTCAGCCACCCAAGTCACTGGGATTATAGTTGTGTGCTACCGGGCCTGGCTAAGATAATGGATTTAAAGTCTTTGTCTACTCTGTCCAATATCTGTGATTGCTCAAAGGCAGTTTTTATTGTCTTCTTTTTTCCCTATGAATGAACCATACTTGTTTCTTTGCATGTCATGTGTGTGTGTGTGTGTGTGTGTGTGTGTATATATATATATATATATATATATATATATATATATATATATATATATATATATATATAAAACCTTCATTTCTTGTTTTGTAAAGATTCAAGGTCAACCAGAGTTGACATCTTTTCAGGTCTTTCTTGAGCACACCCACAATCCTGAGCATGAATCTAATGGCCCCATTTCAGCCTTTGACCTTCCATATTACTAGGAGATTTTCAAATCCCCTGGTAGACAATTCAATTCATTATTTAAATTTCTTTTATTTATTTTTAGTTGTTCTTTTGTCTCAAGTCTTATCACGGCCTCAGGTAACTGCAGTGTTAACCGATTGCACTTTTTTTTTTTTCTTCCCAACAAATGTCCCTGAAGAAAACCCTGCTTCTTTTGGGCCAGATCGGGAGTCAAGTTGCATAGAAACAAGGCTCCCTTGTGGTGTCTTCCAGGAAACCACCGACAAGCCCAGTGAGGACCATTTTCCCAGGAATGGGGTTTGGAAAGAGCTCCAATCCTTCCAGTGAGTCTGGGCTGCTTATCTCGTGGCCACTGGGCTGTTGATTTTCAAGGCTACCACTGAGGAGAGGAGGAGCACCACGGAGCCACGTCAGCACGTCAGAAATTCAGAGAGCGCATCACCCTTTCCTGAAATGGGCTGTTTTTCTTGAATCGGGGTCCCAGATTGTTTCAAGTCTTTGGTTGAATAACCATCATGATTTGATTTTGACATTTTGTGCCAGTGTTCTCATGGATTTTGTGAGGGAGAAGATTTTTGGAGGTCCTTTCTCCTTCATTTTCATTTATGTCCCCTCTGTTGAGGTGACAACTCTAGTTTATGAATTATCAGTGCTGAGTGATCGCAATCGCATCTTAACTTTTCAGTGCCCACCTCAGATTCATCGCCTGAATTCCAATATAATAAGAAACTTCAACATAAGTTTATATTGAAGCTCAAAATTTTATTTATGGAGGCTCAAAAGTCCCTGGGTCCTACTTGGCACCCCAGACTGTGCCTGTTGAACCAATTCCTGACTTGGCAGGGTAGTTTGTTGGTCTGGCTGTTTTTAATCTATCTTCATTCTTAAACGGGGTCCCTAGGATGTCACCTCTCCAGGAGCCTTTTGGTAACCAACATCTCTCTTGGAAGAACGTGACCCTCTCTTGGTCCTCTGCACTGCTCGGCCATCAAAGGGCTCTGGGTGGAGATATTCTTCTTGGAAAGTGGCCTTGGTGAAAAGTGTAGAGCCAGCTGTTCTGGGTGGCTTGCCCCGGGGGGCGGCGGGGGGTCTCCGTCTGCCCTCTGATTCTCAACTTACCTACCTGTGTGGCCTCTCCTGGGAGAGCAGAAGTTTTGCACAGAATCATTTATGGATTTTTACACTTGGCCAATGTGGACGCTGGAAGCCACAGTCAACCCCTAGCTCAGGCCCGAGGCATTGGCTGTACTGGGTCACGAGCTGCCTGGATACATTATCTTCCTAGCCCCTTGCATAGGCCACTGATAATCCCGTAGAAACAAGGGTCTGGCCCTGGTAAGACAATGTAAGGTGGCATTATAGGCCTCTGAGTGAGCCAGGGCGACTTCTCTGCCAAAGTCAGCTTAAGTAGACTTCACTGAACCTGCCCATTGCCCTCCCATGTGGCTCTGTGAAGCTGTTCATGTGTCTGCCCTTGGCTGACTTTCCCTACTCATTACTTGCTTGTTGGTTTCCTTGCTTCCGAAGGCTCTCCAAGACGTGTGAACAAGTCTTTAGGAAGGGAATTGCTAAAAAATATCACTTCAAAGGGATGGATGAAGGTGGGGGACAGGGGAGTGGCCAGGCTGGATGGCTCAAGTATGAATGAATGAGACCTTCTTTCTGAAGTATCTGTTTTTGTGATCAAGTGACTTAACAGGAATTGTACAAAAGGGAAGAGTTGTCTGATATGGATCTCTAGAGAGGTACTACAGAGGCTCCTTGATTTGCACTTTTAAAGTTCCCAAGATTATGGCTTCCCCGTCCTTGGGCTATGTAGCACACTTTCTTCCACAGCGGTGCCTTATTGTCGCATTCTTTGAACCATCAATAAATACTTGTGGCTAAAACAAAACCGAACAAGCAAAAGTCTCAGTCCATCTGAAGTCAACTTTATGTCTGAAGAAGGAGTGGGTTTCTTTCTTTTTCTATTTGGATATCCCGCTGACATCATATATTTAGAAGACTACTGACTACTTCTGCTTTCAAACTTACCTTCTGCGAATTTGTCAGTGACTCTCAAAATGGATCTTGGTATATTCATGTTCGGCAGAGAGTGTGGCTTTCAATCTATCTTCTCTCAGAATCGATTAAAGACTTTTTATTAATGTAAATCTCAGAATTTTATTTTACACGAAGATTTGCAGGTGGTTATAGAAATCCTTTAGAAATGTCCTTTAACTAGTAAATAACTTCTAATAAAGCCAAACAACCTGCAAGAGGTCTAAATTAATCAATTACTAGATTGTTCCATTGATGTAACATTGTATTTTTAAAATTTATTCTTCCGTTTAAAAAAATTATAAAGAGGATAAAGTTATACTTTAAAGATATTAATGCAATATTCTAGAACACATTATGCATTACCTTAAATTTACATGTGGCAAACAAATACCTCACAGATCTCACTATTTTTCACCATTTTAAAAATTTAATCACTGATCAAAATTTCCAATTGATCTCGAAGAGTGACAAATTTAAATAATTTAAGTTCTGTTTCTTTGTCTTGCAGTCAGTATATTATCAGTGTTTATTTTGAATCCACCGTTTAAACACAGGGATGAGTAGAACCAGAAAAAAATACAAAGAGCAATTTTGAATGCTTACAAATTTACCCTTGAAACCACTCTTATTATTGAGATTGTTTTAAAAGTTAATTTCCATGTAGAATACAATGTTCCTTTTTTCCTTTCTTTAAATCAAGGTATCATCTACATACAAAAAAAAAAAATCACTTTTTATAGTACAGGTCTGTGCATTTGGACCAAGGCATCCCTGCTAAAACCACCACCGTGATTAAGACATAAAAAGTCTCATCAATCTCTCTGTCTCCCACCTCTGCTCTGGCAATCTGTTTTCTGTCCCTATAGCTTTTCTTTTTCCAGAATGTCACATTGATGGGATCATACAGCATGTACTTTCTTTTGAATCTGGCTTTCTTAACTTTGAGTGCATTTTGAGACTTACTGGGCTTTTATGCACGCCAATCATCTTTCTTCTCTGTTGTTGAATAATCTTCCCTTCAGTCCACAGACCCCCCAGTTTGTTTATTCACTCTCTTGATGAGACGCATTTGAGTTGCTTATAGTTTTTGGCCATTATGGATAAATCTACTAAAAAATTTCACCCGTGAGTTTTCATAGGACTCTAATTTTTCATTTCACTGTTGGCGATTGTATACAGTGAGAAATTAATTCTTTAGTATTTGATATCATTGATGAAATAAATGGAATCTTTAATTCATAGTCAATCTGTTTGTCATTGGATACAGATATATAATTGGGTTTTACGTATTGACGATCTATTCTAAAAACTGGCTCAATTTGGTGTTTAATCCTAGTCATTTAACAAGGACTCACTTGGGATTTTTTATGTATACAAATATTCGCTGCAAAAAATAAAAATGGCCTGGGGCTAGTGTTGTGGCTCAGTGATAGAGCACTTGCCTAGCACATGTGAGGCACTGGGTTCCATCCTCAGCATCACATAAAAATAAACACATAAAATAAAGGTATCGTGTCCATCTACAACTAAAAAAAAAAAATGGTTGCTACAAAGTTCCATTTTTCAAATGAAGAAAGTTCCCTTTCATTTTTAACTTGGAAAAAAATTTTTAAAATTTATATGAATAATATTGAAACCACCCTCCCTCCCTGCCACCCACCGCCCTGCCTGGCCATCATGTACTGGTGTGAAACCTCAGTGTCGAAGTGGAGTAGGGGAACAGCTGGATCACTTCAGACTGGAGCCTCTGGGTAGCTGTTGCTGGAGCAGAACAGAGCAAGGGTGGCAAGAGTGGCTGAGGGGATGAAGCATGGAATTGAAACTGAACAGGGTGAAGGAAGAGGAGAGGAGTCCGTAGAAATGATCAAAGGAGAGGTCAATGCATCAGAAGACCCGGTGAGGTTGAAGGCCAGGGGCAGTGGAGGAAAGGAATGAAGCTTTGCAGAGGATGGAACGGTGCTTTTCAACTCTGGTTTCACATTGGACATATCTGGGGTTGCTTTTTTTTGGAAAATGAACAGATGCCCCGGTGACACTTGGCCAACAATTAAATTAGAATCTCAGAAGGTGGGAGCTTGGGAGTTGGGAGTGGGGTTTCTGGGTTTTGGTGACTGGATGGTTGTCATGCACAACCAGGGTCAGGACCCTGCACCGGACGGTCGGACGTGAAGATTCAGAAGCGCGCTGCGAAGGATCCAGGTGCGCTGAGATGACTGACAGGTGGCTGAGGCGCGATGGAGCCTGATGCTGGACGTTCTGAGCGCAGGCGTCCTAGGGGTGTTGGATGGGCATCTGCTTCTACCCCGGGGGTACCCAGGGTGCGCATGGATGTGTGGTGGGAGCACAGAAGACAGAGTCTTTGAGGGATGAGGGCAAGTGGCTGGAGGTTAGAGGATGACAAGGAAGTAGAAGCATTTCCAAAAATTTAGGAAGGAAACGCCAGTGAACTCGGAGGATGGATGACTTTGACCCTGCGGTCCCATAGTGCTGTGGATTTGGGGAAAAGATCAGCCTCCAGCTTCGGGTGGCTGCAGAGAAACTGGCTCTCAGAGTGGATTGAGCATCTCCTGAGAGTCAGGAGGGGTGGGAAACTGGCAGGAAGGACCAACCTATAAGGATGTAAGGATGAACTGGTACAGACCCCGAGGACTGTGCTAGATCACACTCACTTCCCTGTAGAGGCTGGGGCAGAGACAGCGCGGAGCTGCTGTGGGGTCCTCCTCATGGACGTCCACACTTAGTTCAGCCCTGGCCTTCTCTTTTTTACCATTACTTAAACCCATCACTTACTTTCAAAGTTTACTTTTTCTGGGATTATATGTGTCTCTCTAAGGTGCCTGGAACCTGTGTTTGGTGTAGGGAGGATCCTAAATAAATCCACAAACGGAATTCTTTACATTGCAAAATAATTTGTGGGATTCTTTTCTCCATTAACTACTTTCCCGAATGCATTTCATGTGTTATTCTGTTAATCATCACTTTCCCAAAATACATTTATTATATGAGAGCAACGTATTTTGACTTGACCTTATTTTTCTCGTATTAGTAACAGAACACCTTCCCCACCCCCAACATATTAAATTTTATATGACCTCCTGATGTTAAACAAATAACTTTATGTTTGATAAAAAAGAGCCGCTACCCCCACCCCACCCTTCACTTCTAGCTAGTGTGTCTGGTGAGTTTTCATTTACTTGGAGATGTGGGAAGTTTATTTTTAATGTTGATTGAGGATTGGAAGCAGATTCCATGCCTGATAATATGTGGCTTGGATATTCAATCGCTCTGGTTGTTGTATGTATCTGATTAAAAGCTCAGAAGAAACTAACCAGGTAGTTAAGAGCTGGAGTTTTGAACTTGGTAATGACCTGATCTTTTTAAGTTTCTGTTCCATCATTTGTGCAATAGGGACAACAATAATATCTACTTCATAGAGACAGGGTGAGACATAAAATCTGCATTTAAAGCATTAAGCATGGTGCCTGGCTTATATTGTAAAACCATTTATAGATGTTGATTCAAAAACAAAAATGAAAGCTTTCACTTTGATCTCTTTCACGGAACGGTGTTAGTCTAATTGGAATGCATTTACGTGCATCTCTCTTTAAAAAAGACAAATTCCTGAAGGATAGAAAATCTCTGTCATGTCCTACAGCTCAAGTACAGTAGACTCTGTAGCTGGTTAATTTTGTTCTCCGGATTTGTGGTGCCACAAATATTACTGGCGTGGTTGATCCAGGCATGCTCAGAGAAAGTCACCAGGAACCTGCCTGTCATGTGAAATTCACTCTCTGATCTCACAGATCTTCAAGTTTGTCACTTGCCCATTTTAGTTTCTGGGTTGCCTTTGGAGTTCAAAAATGGATTTACTACTCTCATGATTCCTAGAGGATCATGCCTATTTGGGGTGTTAATGATGTTTTTCTCAAAGCCAGCTTCCCCCCCCCCCCAGTTTAATTTTAGTCGAGGAGCATTTGGTGAAGCAGAGTATTTCTCCTTAATTTCTCCAGGAGTACGTTCTCCCGCAACTGCGACACCTCTGGGAATTGAGGGTGGTGGTGTCTGGCTGGTGGAGACGGGAGGTGTTGCTCTCCCCCCTTCCTCTTTAACAGAAGGCTCCTCTGGGAAATTTTCTGATTTCCAGGACTGGCGGGGGCTTTTGTTTTGTTTTTTCACCAACAAACATAATCATCCAATCCCCAAAGCGCTCGTGTAAGGAACAGAGCCAGGAATCCTCACAGTGGTCCCTGAAGTCATGAGCATGGAGCAGCCTGTAGCTGTGCAGCGTTCATCTTGACAGAGCCACCTGCTCTGTGGCTTTGAATTTTGACACACCTCAGTCCCTCCAAAATAGCTGGGGGAGATCCCTTCAGGAAGGAACGGGCCAGCCAGCCGATGCCTGCAGCCCCCATTCTCAGGCTCAGATCAGAAGGCAGCAGAGGGATCTGGGAGAATGGGGCAGGCGACTGGGACCAAGGAAGAGGTGACTACCTGAAACTCCGACTCCCTCCAGTTTCAAAAATAGGTGTGGAGCTGAAGTGGGCCTTGTTGTCTAAGAGCCCTGGGGTCTGTCTTTTCCATCCTTTTGGCTCTGGGCTGGCATTTATTTATGGTTTGCCTTAGACTTCAACCCCAATTCAGGGAAGCTTCGTGAAATATTTTGATTGTGGGTTTGATTCATGGGCATCCGGTTTTCTTGCTAACTGGAGTCTCTCATTAGTCTCTTAAAAATAATATCTCCTGCCACGAGCGATACCTAAAGATTTCATAGCTCACTGAACTCATTCATACTGTCTTTTCAAATCTATCTTTTTAAATCAAAAAAGTCAGGTACCCATATGGTAAAAAAAAAAAAAGAAAGAAAGAAAAATAAAAAAGAAAGAAAACAACAGAGAATATAAATGAGAAAACAGAAAAAAAGTCTTTTCCACTCTAGACTTCCAGTCCTGCGGGGCTTCCTCTCCAGAGACAGCCATCGATACCAGTTTGCTTTGTACCTTTTTGGAATTTTCCTCATAGACGGGAGCGTATATATGAATATTCATTCTGTGCGTGCTGATCTCTGTCTTCTTTCCTACTTATTGTCTCTTGCCGTATCAGCTCACATGTACCCACCGCGTTCTTTCTCAAGGCTGATGGGCCTGTCTTTTGCATTTTAATTTAAACGACAACAAGAAACCCATTTTCATGGGCCTCTTGATCTAACCCAACACCAGGGTCCCACCTGGGAAAGGCCTCATGTGGGGTCATTACAGTGGCCTTGGGGACATCTCCCAGTTACACAACATTTTTTTTTTTCTTCCTAACATTCCCCAGGCCTGCAATTCTCTAATTAGACCTACCGTCTTTGATTTTTAGCTTTGCCCATCTGCTCCAATGCAAATATTCCTCCAATGCAAAGAATCCTGGGATTCTTGTCTTGGTGTGAGGACCCTGCATTCCTCAAATCCTTTTCTAGCAGTAAATTTAGCTGAGATTGAAAGAGTGTCTAAATCGGGGGCCCTGGAAACGGGAGGGAGGTGGGGATTTGAGGAGAGAATAAAGGAGGTTTGGGCATCTTTACTTATCTCAGCCCCTGGTTTCTTTTCCATAGTCACATCCCGGTCTCCTGAGGTCCCTCGTGGTGTGTGATCCCAGGAAGGCAAGACGAGGTCCACAGAGCCTTTTCCTCTAGTTTTGAAAATTTATCACCAAGCGTCTCCACTTAGGGGGGTCCTGGCAGAGGACTATGGAGGTACCTCCTTGTCTTAACAGTTCCTTTTTATCTAAGAAAATACTCAGCAGGGAAAAGTGGTCTCCTTGATAGTGGTTATGACTCTTATTCCAACAAGCACATAAAAATCGTATTGAATTGGTTCCTGCTCTTACCAAGGTCAGGGTTAAACAGCTCTGAATTCTTATTTATTTATATTGAAGCCTGATAATAGACCTATTGAAACTGAGGGAAAAACCTGAATAAACCTTCCAGCTTCACTTGCTTTTAATTACTTGCTTTTAATTGACTTTATAAATCACTGATTTTAGCGCTCATGCGGCTGAGCGATATATTATTAGCCTCCCGCTAGCTTTGTGGTAGATGACGCCCCTGATGTTTGGGTCCCGATGATAAGGGTGCTGTCAGCGGCTTCGGAAGGTGGAGGCTGCTTCTCTGCACCTCCAGCTGTTGAAACCAACCATCCTTCACTTGGGCAAATGGGCGACCTCCTTTACATCCAAGGGCCCTAAACTCTACCCTGGGAACATGCTGGCGCCCTCATTTCTGAACATGCATTCCATGAAGAGCCTTGGAGATTTATTACCACGTGCAGAACCCAGACGGCTTTCCTGCCCCCTCACCGCCAATCACAGGTCCCAGGCCTCGGATCACCCTGTGGCTGCATCCCATGATACCCCTCTTTGCCCAGGATTTAGAACTCCTGATGGGAAGGGAGCCCTGGGTTTGGGGAGTGTTGAAGGAGGGGCAGGTGCTGCAGGGAGGCAAGCCGAGCAGAAGGGTCTGAGAGCAGGCAGGCTGTGTGCTAGGAAAGAGGGAAAGCCGAAGAGGTCACATCGACATACCCACCCACAGGAGGACAGAACACAAAGAAGAAAGCACTTGGAGCAGAAGTGGAAGGGAGGGAGGGAGGAGAGTGGAGGGTTGCTTTTTAGCATGTGTGGAAATAGCATACTGATGGTGTTTCTGTTACTGTAACAAATACCTGACATAACTAACTCATTAAGACAAAGAGTTTATTTTGACTCACAGTTTTAGAAGGTTCAGTCCATGGTCAGTTGGCTCCACTGCTTTTGGGCCTGTGATGAGGCAGCAGTTCACGTTGGAGAGCCGGTGGTGGAGCAAAGCTTCTGATATAGTTATGAGCATGGAATATACATACCTTATTGTAGCCAGTTCCCTATTCTTATGAATGTACATGATTTACTGGGACACTTCACGGTGGCAGGGAAGTGAAAAAGAAAGGAAGAGAACTGGGTCTCACAGTCCCCTTTCAGGACACGCCCCCAATGACCTAAGTCCTCCCGCTAGGCTCCTCCTCTTAAAAGTTCCACGACTTCCCAATAGTAACAGTCCCTGGGCCTTGGCAGGACATTCCAGATCCTAACTTCAGCAACAGGTGAAGTACTTATCTCAGAACATTGTTCCTATTATAGGTAGATACTATGGTTGTTCCCATCTCACATGGGAAACGGAGTTAAAGAGGATGTCACCAAGCTTGTCTAGGAGCCAGGCCAGGACTTGAACCCCGGAGTCTGTCCTCCTCCTCTTCCTCCCTAGGCCATCCTGCCTCTGTACACGGGCTCACACCCTCTCTCTTTCCATTTTTCATCCTAGTAAGGTCCTTATAAAATCTGCATTATAAAGTATTTATTTTTAATACATAGTCATTTTTAATGGAAACCTAAAAGTTGGACATCTGTGTGGCAGAACTTTGGAAGTTGCACTCCTGCCCGGCTGTTGCGCTCCTGCCCGGCTGTGGCCCTGTACCCGTAAACCAGCTTCTCCTCCCCCCTCCCTCCCTCCCTCACACTCTTCCTGGCTCTGGAAACCGGTTTCCACTCTGGGCTTCTACGAGATCAACTTTATTACCTTCCCACAGGTGAGTGGGAACGAAGGCATTTGACGTTCGTGCACCCTGGCCCCTGCCTGTCCTTCTTCTGTCTGCTTTTACACCCTGAGCGGTTGGCTCTGCTGTTCATCTTAAATTCAGGCTCCAGGAGAGGACCTGGCTGCCCTGGCTGGTCCCCATCCAGGGTAAAGTTTCCTCCCGGGGGCGGGGTTCTCGAGCCAATCCCACTGTACAGCACTGTGACCTTTCTATAGGGTACAGGCGTGGGGGCCTGGAGGTGATGACCTTGATCTTGGCAGAATTTGGAATTCACCAGGGATTTTTATGCAAATAAAAATCTGCTTCAAGAACTGCTCAGCACGATTTCTCCTTTATGTCCAGCTGATGAATCTTGAAACAGTCAACATTCATCTAAATATTCAAACTCTAGTGACACCGTGATAAAAAAAAAAAAAAAGAATGGATGAATCTAGCAAATTTGATTTCTCCCCTTCTTAAAAAGCTGACTGCAAATTTGATTTCGGTGTCCACCTATCTCACATTCTCAGATCCTATTCTTGTTTGAAAGGATTTCAGGAGTCAAAGCACACAAGCGATATTGCAGTTTTATTTAAAATCGATATATAGTTTTTGTACATCTTTTCGGGGCATGATGTGATGTCATCAGGCATGTAGACATTATGTAGTGATCAAATCAGGGTAATTGGCCTATTTCTCACCTCTGACAGTAAGCAGTGTTTCAAAGATGTCAAAGCTAATTGGTACTTGATTTAAAAATGGCCACCTACGTGCCAATCACATGGGTTTAAATGCGTTATTCTGTTGTCTGTTTTTTTAATCCTTCTGTTTTATTCTGGTCATCACCCTTACCTTTATCATTTCTTAACTCATCTAACCTAACCGGGACTGGCAACAATTCTGCATTTACTGTGACTGAGAAATGGTGGTCCTTCCTCAAGGAAAAAAGGAATATATTACTTCTTCCTCACTAACAATAATCACAACCAAGTCATTTGACATGAATTATGTAAATCAAATTTTGAACATAAAGTGATAGTTCAAGTTTTAGATCATGATAATTAGAAACTTTCGACTTAAATACTTTGTTATAAATTAGACTCGTGTCTGGCTGTCATGGAAACTATTTTTCGAGGGACATTTTCCATGTCTGTTTGTTCCAGAATTTTTCCATCTATAGAAATGATTGCTGTATTTTACAGTCTTTCTTGTGACAAGGTAGACCTGAGGTAGTTTTAAAGGAATAAATTTTGATGTGGAGCTGTTTCATTCTCAAATGTTGATGACATTTATTGAGAAAATTAACTAGACTCTGGTAGCCACCAAGTTTTGCAAATGTAGCCAGTTGACTATTGCTAGAAATAAATTTCAACACTCAACAGGAGTTATATTAAAGGGTTTTGGTTCTGACACGGTATATCAAAGTCCTTCCAGCCAAGTGTGGTGGCCCATGGCCTATAATTCCAGCAACTCAGGAGGCTGAGGCAGGAGGATCACAAGTTTGAGGCCAGCTTTAACAACTTAGCAAGATCCTAAGAAACTTAGCAAGATTATTTAAAAAAAAAAAAGAGTTGGAATGTAGGTCAGTGGTAAAGCACCCCCTGGGTTTAATCCCCAGTAAAAAAAAAAAAAAATTAAAAAAAAATGAAAGAAAGAGAGAAAGAAAGAAAAGAGAATTGTGCTCTTTATGTGTAATAAGATTAGTAATGCATTCCACTGTCATGTATTTAAAAAAATAAAATCAATTTAGAAAAGTAATTACTTATTAGTAACCGCATCAATAGTAAATTTTAAATGATAAAATGTTATATGCACATAAGTATCATCAGAGCGAGCGAGAGAGAGAGAGAGAGAGAGAGAGAGAGTTCTATCCAGAGCTTCACTCTTCAATATATTCATTGGTAAATTTCAATGATAAAGCTTTGTATAGCTCTTGTATTGTTATTCTTCCAATTATATTATTTAAAACAATAGAAAAGGTTTAATAAACTTTCCTTTTGTTATGATGTTTTATTTACAACATAAAAGAAACTAAAGCCAGGCACGGTGGCCCCTGACTGTCATCCTAGTTCCTTGGGGGGCTGAGGCAGGGGGATTGTGAGTTTGAAGTTGCCCAGGACAATCTAGAAGACTGTCTCCATTAATTCATTCATAAAAGAAACAGATTTTTAATCTTTTAATTTTGAAATATCAAACACAGGTAGAGGTTGAAGGACTAATTCAATGAACGCCAAAAGTCTTTGGACCCTGACTATTAACATCTTGCTAGGTGGGCTCTCCTTAAATGCTTGTTGTTGAACTATTTGAAAATTGTAGAAACTCTGAGGCTCCGTCTACCTGTTTTCGTGTGGGAATGCTAAGAAAGACATCCTCCTATGAGTTCTCGGTGCCATTATCACATCTAAGAAATTCACTAACTCAGCGTGATCTAACTTTCCGGTTCATATTCAATTTTTCCTAATTCCCCCCCAAATCGTCCTTTATAACCCCTCCCAGGTCCGTCACGTCTCACCCACTGTATTGGGTCATTCTGTTTCTTCCCTGGCCTTTGATCTAGGTCTCCTGTACTTTTGTTGCTGTTATGGATGATGCTAATATTTTTGCCAAGTTCAGGCCAACTTTTTCTTTCTTTTCTATTTTTTTTTTGGGGGGGGGGGGTAAAATCCCTCACAATCTGAATTTTTTCTGACGATTTCCTCTCGATGGCTCTATGGTGAGATACTTTTGTGCAAGGGCACCCGGGAGGGGACGCTGTGAATGCCGCCGTGTCACCCCGGGAGGCTCACGAGGTCCGAGTCTCTCTTTCTGGCTGATGCTGAGTTTGATGGAGAAATCCGTTTTAAAAATCAATTTGGATCATGGACAAGCAGATCCTGGGATTTTTCCACTGACACGAATCTGCTTCTCCTTTCTAGGGTTTACCCCATTGGAGAAGTGGGCATCCACGTCAGGGGACTGTGACTCACAGAGTGTCTTTGTAAATGGAAGGAAGGGAGTGAGTCACAGGGTATTCGGGGAAAGGCCTATTCCAGGAAAGGGAACAGCAAGACCAAGGCTCTAAGGTGGAGCACAGCTGAGATAGAACCCCATCAGCCAGGGAGAGGACCAGGGATGGGGTGCGAGAGGAGGCAGAAAGCTAATGCTGAAGGTCAATGATGAGAACGAGGAGTTTCTGAGCAAGAGGTGACGATCTGACTTACATTTTATTTTCTTGTCACTTAGAACCTTTTTACACTTAGGGAAACGTTCTTTTATGGCTGAGTAGTACTCCGTTGGGAAGATCTCTTCCATGCCTGTATGATTACATCAAAATGGATTCTGCTGTCATATATAACAAAAAAGAACCAAAAAAACAAACAACCCAATCGATAAATGGGCAAAGGAACTCAACAGGCGCTTCACAGAAGAAGAAATACAAATGGTCAACAAATATATGAAAAAGTGTTCAACATCTCTAGCAATGAGAGAAATGCAAATCAAAACTACTCTAAGATTCCATCTCGCTCCAGTCAGAATGGCGATTATCAAGAATATAAGTAATGATAAGTGTTGGTGAGGATGTGGGGGAAAAGGCACACTCGTACATTGCTGGTGGGACTGCAAATTGGTGCAACCACTCTGGAAAGCAGTATGGAGATTCCTCGGAAAACTGGGAATGGAACCACCATTTGATCCAGCTATCCCACTCCTCAGTTTATACGCAAAGGACTTCAAATCAGCATACTCTAGTGACACAGCCACATCAATGTTCATAGCAGCTCAATTCACAATAGCTGAGGTATGGAACCAACCTAAATGCCCTTCAACAGATAAATGGATAAAGAAAATGTGGTACATATACACAATGGAATAGTACTCAGCCAGGAAAAAAGAATGACTTTTGCCAGTAAATGGATGGATCTGGAGACTATCAGTGCTAAGTGAAATAAGCCAATCCCCCAAAACCAAAGTCTGAATTTCTCTCTGATATGTGGATGCTAACACACAGTTCCGGGGTGGGGAAGGAAGAATAGAAGTTCATTGGATTAGACCAAGGGGAATGAGGGAAGGGGGGAGGAATGGGGATAGGACAGACAGTGGCATGCACTGGTCGTAACTTTCCTGTGTTCCTATATGAATACACCATCAGTGTGACTCCACGCCACGCACAGCCACGAGAATGGGATCCTGATTGGAATAGGTCATGCTCTGTGTATGTGAAATAGGTCAAAATGCACTCCACTGTCACGTGTCTCTAGAAAGAACAAATAAAAACAATTAGAAAATGAACCCATAAATGAGAAAAACAAAAGGAAAACGAGCTTTTAGAATGGTGGGAACAGGTCTTTGTTGCAAATTCTTCTTGTGCAGACATGAAAAAGGGCACCTGGACCCTTTGGTGGCTGGTGGGGTCCCCAGGCTGCTCCCGGAGTCTCCCAGGAGCAGCAGGAAGCTGGGCTGGGGGTGAATGGCACAGGTCCCGGGGGGCGTCAGCCCTGGCCGGGCCTCTCTTGCCCCCCTCCCTCACTCCTGTGGCTGGGACGTGGCCAGGAGGCAGCCCTCAGAGGCCCTTCAGGTGGGCTGCCCTCGGGACCTCTTGGCCTCCCTTTCCACAGTGGGCCTCGCAGGGCTCCTGTCCTCGCTGCCCTTGCCTCCACAGCCTTGGTGCCGTGTTCCTGCCACCTCCGCCCCTGCGTGGCCCCTTGGGCAGGCCCTGCACACCTGGACACTGCAGAGGCTTGAGCTGGGGGCTGACGCGGGGCACCCCAGCAGCAGTGTGGGGGGGCACTGGATCCACGTCCCTTCTACCCCCCAGAAATCAGAAGAGCTGTCCCAGACACCCCGGGGACCCTGTGCTGCTTCCTCTTGACCTTGACCCTGACCCTGACCTTCTCCTGGACTCCGTGGCTCTGGGGCCATCGGCCACTTCTGGTGTGTCCTGGGCAGGGCGCTCTGGATACTGCTGCCCTCTACCAGGGTCTCAGGAGGTGGGCGCCCAGTAGGCACAGCGGCCAGCCGGGTGCCGCGAGGGACAGCTGCAGGCAACAGGCCGGTGGCAAACTTCAGGCCTCCCCCAGTGACAGACCCCAAGAGGAGGCCCGCTGCCTCCGTCTGGGGTGCGTTCAGCTCCTCTGAGGAGCCAGGCGGCGTGACGTCAGGTAGTGGGGACAGGAGGTGACGTCCCCAGTCCCACTCACTCCCTGGGCCTCTCGGTGGCTTCCCTGGCTGCTCTGGTAAAGCAGAGCACAGTGAGTGACTGTGCTGGGCAGGGAGCGAGCACCAAGGCCGCCCTGCACCGCGTCTCTGCGGGTCCCCACGGGCAGGCTGACCTGGCCACTGCGCAACTCTTTCCCACTCTGCCTCTGTCACCTGATTGACCAGAGGGACCCCTGATCTCAGCCCCAGCGAGAGTCAACTGACCCTCCCCTTGGAGACCCCTCCTCTGTGTCCACATTGGATCCCCTGTGGCCCTCTGTGACCTGTCACCATCACACGGCCCTTTTGTTCTTGTCCCCGACAGCTAACTGGCCCCGCGGGACCGGTCACTGCCTCCACGGGGGCCAGGCTGACCCTCCTGGGGAACAGGTGGCATGTCTGCAGTGTCTCTCTGGTTCTGAGGGGCAGAGTGGAGGGGGCTGGCTTGGGAGGCTCCTGCTGCAGTCCAGGCAGACGAGATGGCACCCGGGGGAGAGGGGAGTGGGCCTGGAGGGCTGGGGGTCTTTGGGGTGTGGAGGGTATTGAAAGCCGTGGGAAGAAGTGAGACCCAGGTGTGGCCCTCAATTAGTGTCCCCAGTGAGGAGGAGGGAGGAGGAGCCGGGAAGGCAGGAGGCCACGGAGGTGAGAATGGGCAGCCCTGGTGAGAGACGCTGAGGACAGAAGACCAGGCCACAGACTTGGCGACGCCCACGTTTCTATGATTTGATGAGACGAATGTGAGTAGGCAAAGGCCCGTTTGGAGGGGGCTGGCGAGACCAGGCCTGGGGATGGGGAGAGCTCAGTGACATGGTGCTGGGTGGGCAGGGCTGAGAAATGGGTTAGGGGTTGAGAGAAAAGAGGGAGGGGAGGTTTTTCACAAAATGTCATTTAAATTTAATTATTTCATTTTAATGCCTTTGGTGAGGTGGACTTTACTTGTTGTGCCATTCAGTGGCGTTATGTAGTGTGTGACGACTTACCAGGTTGGGCAACCCTCACCCTAAACCGGTTATGGAACTTTTCTATCACTCCAATAAAATCCCTGGTACCCACTTACAGTTGATCCCGTTCCCAGCCCCAGCCTCTGGCCCACACTCCTCGACGTTTCTGTCTCTGTAGATTTGTCTTTCATGAGACTGTCACGTAAGCGCAGTCACCACTATGTGGTCTTTTGTGGGGGCTTTCTTGGATTTAGCACGGAGTTCATTCAGGATTGCAGTCAGCATCAGTCTTGTGTTCCTTTTTACTGCTGAATAATATTCTATTGTAAGGACATGTTGAATTTTGTTTATCCATTCACCGGGGGTGGGCCTTTGAGTTGTAGAAGATTATTATTTAAATGTTTATTTAAATAGGGATTGTGTTAATCTGCTTGGGCTGCCATAGGAAAATGCTTAAACAACAGATTTTTTTTTTCTTTACTCTTCTGGAGACTAGAAGTTTAAGATGAGAGTACCAGCATTGTTGGGTTGTGGTGAGGGTCCTTATATTTGGCTTTCAGACATCTACCTTCTCATGTTACCTTCACATGGCCTTTTCTGTGTGTGTGTGTGTGTGTGTGTAGAAAGAGAAAGAAAAAGAGTGAGAGAGAGCGAGAGAGCGCAATTTGTCCTCCAGGTTGATTCATGTTGCAGAAAATAAAAGATTTCATCCTTTGCGCTGGGCAGAGTGCTGTATGCCTGTAATCCCAGCAGCTCTGGAGGCTGAGACAGGATGATCACAAGTTGGTGAGGCCCTAATCAACTTAGTGAGATCCTATCTCAGAAAAAAATAAAAAGAGGGATTGGGGATATAGCACCATGATTAAAGCACCCTGGGTTAAATCTCCAGTAACCCACCCCCCCCAAAGTTACATCCTTTGTATAGCTGCATACTATACCACTGGGAATGACTACTACAATCAGAAAAGAACAACATCTTTAATAAAGGTTCTGGGAAAACTAGATTTTTACATGTGAAATAATTCAGTTGAGCCCCTACTTCTCATCATGTAAAATAATTAACTTAGTGTGGATGAAGACAAAATATAAGACCTGAAATAATGAATGTGCTAGAAGAAAAGTTTCTTCTTATGCTTGTATTTCTCAGTGACATCAGTCATCTATGGAGGGGGCCAGGTCATATAGCACACCCATGATGGCTGAAGAATCAGTCATGGTTTATTGGAAACTTCCCTGGAAAAAAGAGAATTATTATATCCTTGGTAAATAATATCAGCCAACATTCTTCTGTCTTTGCCTGCAGAACACACTGTTGAACCCCCTTATTATAACACAGGGTTCTTGATGTATGGGCCTCACCAGATTGTAAGTTATTTGAAGATGGGAGTTCTTATGCATATTTATGCTCAGTCCTTATTAAGTACTTGATAAATATTTTCATCGAAATTATATAGATGACTGACGTCACTGAGAAATCATGTACAAGAAGAAACTTTTCTTCTAGCACGTTCATAATTTAGGGTCTTATATTTTGCCTTTACCCATGTTAATTTATTTTCACATGATGAGAGGTAGGGGTTCAACTGAATTATTTCGCATGTGAAAAATCCGGTCTTTGCTTTCTAAAGACTTTGTCTCAAAGTAATAGCAGCTAGAGCTGACTGCTGAACTAGTAAAGTCGACATAGAAATTGGTGCACTACTGCTCTCTGGGTTTTTAATACACAGCTTTTAAATTTAAAACGCATTGGTAAGTGGCCATCGCCGGGTGATTAGGTAAGCCAGTTGTGGCCTGCCTCAACCAGGGAATGATTTTCAATCTTAAAAGAGAAGGAAATTCTGACGTAGAACTACGCTACAGGTGAATACGCGCGGCAAGGGTCTGGGTCCGCAAAAGATTGGGTTGCATAAGTGACTGGAAGGGCTTATCAAAGAGCCATCAAGGTGACCACTAACGGTGATACCTCATCCAGCCCAGGGGCGGACAACAGGAATCAGGGACTCGGTATCATTCAGAATTTAAAGTGGCTTGGTAACTTAGAGACGTGGAGAGAAAGCATTGATAGCAACGTTCAGAAGGGACAAACTCCTCCGGTCTGGATGAGTGTCCCCAGCAGGTCCACGGATTAAAGCACTGCCCCCAAGGCACCCAGGTGGGTGGTGCTGTGGACTTTGCGGAGTGGGGCTTAGTGGGAGGTGCTTTGATCATATGGGGCATGTCCTTGAAGGGGGTCATGGGACCCTGGCCAGTTTCCACTCTCCTGCTTCCTGGCTCCTGAGATGACGGATTTGTCCCACCAGGTACTCCTGCCATGATGCGCTGCCCTCACCGGAGGCTCAAAGCCACAGGGGCCACTTGATTTTGGACTGGGATCTCCAGAACTGTGAGCCAACATCCATTTTTTTTTCTCTTTATAAGTTAATTGCCTCAGCTATTTCACTCTGTAGTGTGTAGCTGACTAATGCACCACAAAGGGCCCTGTGCTTGCAAAGAAAAAACCCGACCTTTCAAATCTGCGATGAGCAACGATGTGCTAGATACACAGGGAGCCGAAAAATAGCTGAAAAACCACGTGTTCCCGGAGCTGATCGTGAGTCAGGCCATGCAGTGCTCTGGTTTGGAAATCAAGCGTGACAGCAGATTGCACAATTAGAAACCGAAGCAATCTTCGTTATAGTCAGCGCTGCTCGGCACCTCGATAGAATTCTACGTCTGGGTTTGAGTGACACGGATCCGGAGAGACGCAGGGCGTTTGAAGAAAGCGAGGGCATCAGGAGTGACTAATAGGTTGAGAAATAAGGTGTGCTGGTTAGAAAAGGCTGCGCGTGGCGATTGAATACTAGTATCTGGCCCCCCAGGGATGTTTCGCAGGGGATGGGGAAGAGCGAATATTTCTTTGAGATGCCTTTAGATGGCTCCAAGGGGGATTTTGGTTGGATTTGAGAAAAGTTCTCAGTAAAGAGGGTTGTGAAGCTGGGGGAGATACTACGAAGGGAAGTTCTCATGAACGCTTTCTGCTAGAGGGCTTTCCCTATGAAGTGGAGCCCGACTTGAAGACAAAGCAAGGGCATTGATAAAATCACGAGCATTGTCCCTGGGTGCCACCCTTGGGCTAAATTCGATAAAGGAAGATGGGTCCCTTTCCTTTCTCAGGGTGTCCGGGGCTCTCTGAAGGCCCCAGAGCCAGGGGATCACTTAGAGGTGTCATCGCTGAGAGCGCTGAGCCCATCCTCTGCACTGGGCAAAGGGGGTGTGTGTGGCAGGGCCCACAGGAGATGCCAGCTGCTCCACACCTTCTCTTCCTGCTCTCCTTCCTCAGATCCTGTGAAAGCACACGCTAGAGGAGCAGAGCTAGCCCATGTGCCCAGTCGGTTTGGAAAACCGAGTTAAATAAAAATCCCCGTCTAGGATTTGCATGGAGCAGGGGCATAATTCCTTTTTATACAAAAGTCCCACAGGCAACACACAGAGGTGATATTCTCAGGTGGGAGGTTTGGTACAGAAAGGAGAGCTCATTCTAGAGGAGATGATAGCAGCTTAGGCCCAACTGGTTGCTGCCATTCAACATGAGGACCCTGCATCATCTGAGCCCCTAAGCTTTCAAGGCCGACATCTGGGTTTTTAATAGACACCTTCCAACTTTAAAAATGTCATGGCAAGTGCCCGCCGATGGGTGAAGGGACAAGGAAAAGGTGGCAAATCCAAACAATGGATGACTTTCAATCTTGTAAAGGAAGGAAACCCTGAGATATTCTACAACACAGAGGAATCTTGAAGACAGTATGCTCAGGGAAGTAATCAGGGACAGAAGGATAAATGCATATGATCCTCCTTATACGATACATAAAGTCATAGAGTTGGAAAGAAGAATGGTGGTTGCCAGGGACTGGTGTGTGTGGCGGGGGGAATTTTATTTAATAAGTTCCAGTTCCAGTTTTGCAAGATGAAACATTCTGGAGAAGACTGATGTATTCCACAACAGTGCTAACAGACTTAATGCCACAGAACTTCACATTTACATATGGTTCAGATTGCCGGGCACAGGGGCACGTGGCTATGATCTCAGGGGCTCGGGAGGCTGAGGCAGGAGGATCACAAGTTCAAAGCCAGCCTCAGCAACTTAGGGATAACCTGTCTCAGGAGACAGGCACAGAGAGACACCATAGATGCAGAATCTAAAGTAGTCAAACACAGAGAATCAAGAGACAGAAGGGTAGTTTCTGGGAGCTGAGAAGAGGGAGAAATGGGGACATATTGTCAAAGGGTAAAAAGTTTCAATCATGCCAAATAACCAAGTTCTGGAGATCCGACTAGTACAGGACCTGCGATGAACTACACCATATTGTACACTTCAGCGTTAGCTAAGAGGGTCCTGGCCGATATTTTTACATTCTCCTACCTCAAAATCAAACAAAACCCCCCAAAGGGGAAGGGGAGAATCTTTGGAGGTGATGGATAAGTTCATGATATTGATCTTGACTGTGAAGATGGCTTCATGGACGGATGCTTTTCTTTAAAAGTAACAAGTTGCATTCATTAGATAGTGACTGGCTTTTGTATGTCAATCATACTTCAACGCAGCAGTTTAAAAACTGGAAAAAATGTGTTGGCAAATGAAACAAATTCCTAAAAAGCCCTGTGGTGTTGGCCAACCCCCGAGAGGCCAAGCACACCCAGCGGTGTCTGGATTTGGTCTACAGGTTACAAGACTGACACCTCCAATTGGAACTAAGAACTGATCCGTAACTTGTGAGACAGTGCCTGTAACAGTACGGGGACTTTACCTTGCCCCCCAGGGCCACAACTACAGGAAGTTCTACTGTGTGACTTTTATTAATTAGAAGAGTTACCAAAAAAAAAAAAAATAGAGGCTTCCAGGAATTAACTTGGGATCGAAATGTGAAAATCATCAAAACCAAATATGGAGTCTCTTGTGTCAATCCTAAAAGCAGGCAGGTTATGAAGGAAGAGCTGTTAGTAAGTATCTGGCACTCTGTCCGAAACCCAAGCTGGCACAGAGACCAATCCTCATACAAAAGGGATTTCCGCAGGACACCTGCCCAGGAAGAGCCGGGCCCACCTTGGCCTGACACCACTCTCGCTACTAACCATTGTGACCTAGGGTCATGGTTGATGTTATGCCTCCTCATTGTTCTTTAAAAACTTCCCCCTGCCCAACCTCTGGGACTATAGTCCCCTGCTCTTCCCAAATAAATAACCGTGTTCTCTGGAGAATCTCTGATGGTTTTTTACTTGGGATGGCAAACAGGGTAGCTGCGACTTCCTAGCCGCGTCTTGCAATATCAGCCTGTCAATCACCTGACCTTTTCATATAAATGATAAAAAAAAAAAAGATCAACAGCGAAACCCAAGCTTCCAGATGGTACCATCTACTTCTGATTTAGGCTGGATCCTTTTCATGGTACCACATACCAGGCTGGTCTTTTGGAGACCTACTGACATGCTGGAGATGACTTCAACTCCGCCTGGTTGAAGACGGGCATTTTGGATAACTGGATCTAGGAGTCTTCAAGAAAAAGTTCTGCCTGTTCTCCCAGGTGGGACCCATGAGGTGGTGGTGATTGTCAGCTGCCCCAGCTCTGGGTATAAAGAACCCCGGGGAGGAGGAGGCTGGGTGAGCTAAAACTGCCTGCTCAGGCATTTTGCACACAATGGCAAAACATTGCTTTCTTTTATTGTCTGGGGAGAGGTGTGGAGATTACCAGGACATGAATTCAGGGACACTCGACCACTGAACCACATCCCCTGCCCTATTTTGTATTTTATTTAGAGACAGGGGCTCATTGAGTTGCTTAATGCCTTGCTGTTGCTGAGGCTGGCTTTGAACTCGTGATCCTCCTGTCTCAGCCTCCCGAGCCACGGGAATTACAGGTGTGTGCTACCTTGCCCAGCAAAATCATTGCTTTCTTTACAAGTTGCTATTAAATAATGACAAGGGTCTACCAACAATCACTTACTGAAACCTACTAGGTGCCAGGTAGTATGCTGGGCATCATAAGTCACAGGAGCTCCATGATTCTCACTTCTGAGTTATTTGCTGGACAAACAAGATAATTTGTCTTCCGCTCAGTTCTTCAATGTCGTTGGGGTTTCCTGCAATAGAACATTTGGACTTTATATCGGTTTGTTTTTCTTTTCTATGTTTTTTTATGAGATCAAAATGAGACCAAGAAGTCGGGCAGGGATGTCTCCGGGTGTTCTTTTCTGCTTCTAGGAAAGAACTTGGTTTTATTTCCCTTTTCAGTAGAAATGATTGCCAGTTCCGAGCGGCACAGAGTCCTACTAATAACAAGCTCAGGGAATAATGCTCTCAGAGTTTCATGGTTTTCTATGACCTGAAAAATGAAATCTGATTAGTTAAATGCTGGACTGCTGCTAACCGGGATATACCCATGGAAAGCCTTTTGGAGAGAAATTGCTGCACATGGTTATAAAATGATTTATTTCCATTTTTTTTTTGCCTGTATTCCGAGGATGTAGAGATCCTTGTCAAATTTTTAAGAGAACAAGATGAGGTGCCATTTCGTGGAGGGCTTATCCTGTGCTACACTTCGTACACATCATTTTATTCACTCCTCCCGATACCCCTTTTGAAATAATAGTAACCATTTCATAAAATGGGTCTATAAGAACATGTGAAGAGCGAGTTCAAGGTCATTTTACTAGCCCGAGGCTGGGCAGGGAATTTTGCCATCAAAATATCTGCCCTATCCTCTATCCTTTAGTTTTAATACGAGAGATGTTTTATTTGCACACAAATAAAAACGAAGCCTTCTGAACCATCCTATCAGAAGTAACCTCCTGCTCTCCCCAGCACATTTTTTTTTGACAGTCCTTAATGTTGGCAGACGTGCATCCTTTGACAATGAACTTGGCTTCTGAAACCAGCTCATTGTCCTTGGCACCACGCCTGGTGAATACCACTTCCAATCTACAGTGTAGTGAGACTCAACCGGCTTGAAAATGTTTCCAAAGGAGACATTTAGAAATATTTCATCTTATTAAAAACAGCCTTATGGCGATATAATTCACGTATCATGCTTTTTTTTTTTTTGCTCGTTGGAAGTGTACGTGACAATGGCTTTAGTAAAAGCCATAGAATCTGTGCAACTGTCATCACAATCAATTTTGGAACATTCTCGTGACTCTCAGAAGAAACCCCAGCCCCCCTCAGCCTTCAGCCTTTAATCCTCCCTCTTGTCCCATGTCCCCTCTGACCTCCTTTCTGTCTCTATTGATCCGTCTAGTCTTCCTATTTCATATAAATAGAATCATTCAATATGTGATGCTTGGGGACCAGCTTCTGTCTTGTTTTATTTCTAACCACTTTTATTAAGATATGACTGACATGCAGAAGCTGTAGAAATTTCAAGTCTATGACTTCAGGTGGTTGGGAGCTAGGGATGCACCCACGAAAAACCATCATCATCACAGTTAAAATCGTCAATGTGTCCACCAGCTCCAGAAGTTTCCTCTGAACCCTTTAAATGTGCGTCGTCTTCCATTTGTGTAAAGAGTAGTTGACACAAGATCTGCTTCTCTTAGCAAATATCGAAGTATGTCACTCATCATTATTAGTCACACTCCCTCTGTTATACCTCAGACCCCCTGAAACTTTGTACCCTTTGAACATCACCTTCCAGGTAGGAGAAGGTGTTGACTCTCTGGAGACAGTTATTGTGATGAGAACTTGCAGATGCCCGGCTTGGCTAGTGCTGATCGTCTCATTTTATCTTGGTCGTTTGCATTCTCTGACTCTTTTGAAGTGGGCTGCTGAGCTCTGACCTGGCTTCAGAACTTCTAGCTCCCTCTTACCTTGGCTGGGGTCTGGGCACCTTCTAGATCTCTCTGACTTCTCTAGCTCTTGCCTGGAGGCATGGTGCCAATGGTAGCCTCCCTCCCATCCCACCAGAGAGAAACTTCTACCCTAGGCTTTCAAAGTTTTCCTTGGAAAACCCACAAAAATACTTCACTTGAGATTTCAAAGTCTCCGTCCTGCCTCTTTGTCAAGTCCTCTTAATCTGTGATCCAGATGACCTTGGGTTAAACTACTTACCTGCCCAAGGCCTCTGTTTTCTCATCTGTGAAACGGTGGTGGGAAGGGATGAATTGTAATCTGAGTGTGTACTTTAAGAAGTCCATAGTTGACTTTGGCTGGATATAGTTCTGGGGGGTCTTTGGAAATCATTTGCAGATATTTGTGTGTAGGTCATGTGCACATTTTCTGAGACCAGAGTTCCGTGATGCTCATCTGATCTCAAAAAGTCCATCTCTTTACTCCCTAAAGATGAACACTCGATGCTTAGGTAGGAAGAACTCATGACCACAAGATATAACCTCCAGAACAGGCTGGAAAAGGCAGCTCATCCACACTCACCCTCCTGTGTTTGAGCTTGAAAACTTGAGACTGAGTCCCTCTCCACCTCCCTACCCTATGCCTTTTCTTCATGGGTACTGGTTATTTATGTGCGTGCTGTGAATCGTGTCCGGCCGCCTTTCTGACGGACCCGCAAGCCTTTGAAGGTAGGGATTTTATGTTTCTCTTGTCCCTAATAAGAGGAGGCTAAGCAAAGATCTGCAAAGCAGGTAAAGTGACCTGGAGACACTGAGAAAATACCAAAAGATCAGGCCTCATCAGAGCGGTTTGCTGAGGACCACCCCCCACCCCCACCTACTGGGAACCAATTTTCTGCAGCCCACCTTGGGAGAACCTCAGTCACTCAGGTTCGAGATCCTAGTGTGAGGCCGGACTCATTTCCATTCCCTGGTGGTACGACAAGTTTCCTTTCTCCAGTGCAATTGCTCATACAGGTTGGGACAAGTTGGTAAAATGTGCAAATAACAAGTTTGCCTTCAAATGCATTGGCTAGCTCTGCTGAGGCAATTCTGATGGAGAGGGAAAACAGGAAAGCAGGTAATACCTGTTCTGCATTGTGAATGAAACTGTAGTTGGACCAAAGGGAAATCTTTTGCTTGGCTTGCCAAAACGATTCAGGGAAAATCAGTGGCTTTTTTTGGCCTAAAAATCTGGACCTGTGCCATAATATTCTGCTTGCCTCAGGGACCGATCTATCTATCTATCTATCTATCTATCTATCTATCTATCTATCTATCTATCTATCTATCTATCTAACATCTTTTGCTTTTGTTTTGGGAACTGAGGGATCTAAGTATAAATAATTTAAATTCTTTTAAATTATTAGGAATAAGTTTATAAAAAGCGAGTCCCACAAAGTTTGGTGTTATGGTTTAGATCTGGAATGTCCCCTCCAAAGCTCATGTGTTGAAAATACGATCCCCAAATGCAGCAATGTCCAAAGGTGGAGCTTTTAGGCAATGATTATATCACGAAGGCTCTGACTTGATCAGTGGATGAATCCACTTGATGGATTAATAATTTGAATGGATCACGGGGAGCTGGTAACTGTAGCCAAGTTGGAAGTGGTTGGAGGAAGCAGGTCACTGGGCGCATGGCCTGGGGGGTGTGCATCTGTCCTCGGCTCTTTTCTTTCTGTCTCAGCTTCTTGGTTGCCGAGACCTGAACAGCTCTCCTCTGCCACTCCCTTCCTCCATGCTTTGGAGCCTGTGGGTCATAGAGTGTGAACCAGAATAAATCTTCCCTCCTCTAAATTGCTATGTCGGGTATTTTACCAATTGCTTTCTCTTGCTGGTAAAAGCATTCCCTGTTCTGTGTCGAGTAAGAAGATAGTCTCTTCTTACTATCTTTCTTCTAAACCACCCTAGGGAAAAGACCTACTTAACAGGTTGCTATTTTTTCCCCCCCAGGAATTATGTGTCACATCAGAGAAGGTAAAACAGCTCACAGAGCACTTAATTTCCTTTTCCTTTTTTCAAATTATGACTATTTTTTTCATTCATATCCTTTAAACATACATAAAAATCTGAAGAATAGGAGAAATAAATCACTTAGAATGTGACCACCCATAGACCCACAGTCACTTACCCATCATTGCCACTTTAAAGTATTTCCTGCTTGTGTGTATACTTAAAAATTGAAATGACAGTTTACATGTAAGTTTGTAACTGGCAATTTTCACTTAAACATTCACACAAAGCATTTTTTTCTTGATGAGACGGTTCTTTGTGACCACCATAGTTAGTGGTTATATAACATTTTATTGAGTGTGTGTGCCATAATTTTTTTTTATATATTCTCCTACTGATGAATATTTAGATTGTTCTCCTGGTGTATTATGTACCCAATGCCACAGTCAACATCTTAGCCCATAAAGGTTTTCTACAATTGGATTACTTTACCTAGGCTTGGTTCCCAGTAAAATCAGACCCGGATCCGTTGAGTGTAAATGCTGGGATGTGCGCGTCCCAACTGCTTTCCAAAAGGTTTGTACCAATTTTCCCTGGAAGCAGTAGTAGAGGAAGGTTCCAGGATTCCCAGCTGTGTTTCTATTTAAATGGTGATATGGAAACTGATTGCTTGGAAGGGTTTCCTGATGGTCTGTTGCCTCCAGGACTTCTCTGAAGACAGGTAGGAGGCAGCAGTCTATATCATGGGTCACTGAATTATCTAGAATCATGGTCTCTCATCTCCCCTCCAAGATGGGTCCCTGGTGCATAGTCTAGAGCCGAGTGGGTGCATTCTAAAGCACTGAGCCTGAGAAGCCAGGGGAAACGAACAGGAAGAATCTACGATTCAGGTTGCAATTAGGCTCTTGAGACAGCCCTTCTCCATTGCTTTCTCTGGCTGGGCATTAATTACCACTGAATGGGAGAGTGGAACTTTTACTTTGTATCTCAGCTCAGTTTGCTCAGGACCACTGACTTTGGCTAATGGTCCAAGGCAATCCATATGTCTTGCTCTTCTGGTTGTGTTCATAAGCACTCAGTGCTGCATCCCCAAGTACCTAGGAGACTGCCTAAAGATAGTAGGCAGTCCACATGTGTGTGTGTTTGGATTTGTTCTAGGGATGGAATCCAGTGCCTTACACATACAGAACACACACTCTATCACTGAGCTATGACCTCATGACCTCAACCCCCAGTATTTATTTGTTGAGTACAAGAAAAAAATAAATAACAGAATGGGAGTATCGAGAAGTCTTATTTCATACGGGACGCATAGTAGATCTTGCTCTCTGCTGACCAGGCATACATTTTACCCTTCTTCTGGATCAACTGAACTCTCATCACCTTGTGTGCCATACAGAATAGGCTCTAGTTTGTAAATAACGAACTCCCCAGTCCCCTTGCCCATAGAAGGTGGCCATGGGACAGTTGGTGCCTATGAGACATGCAGATATAACCTTAGAGTTTTGGGGGAAGCTGAATTTCTTCTCTCCTGCTTTCCCTTAATTGTTTTCTGTGAGCCTGAATTTGAAGCTGCCGTCTTACCAACTAAAGAGAACCAATGTGAAGATGAAAGTGACGGGCTGAGGATGGCAGAGAGGAACAAGGGGGCATAGCTGGGGTGCTGATGTGATCATGGGACTGTGGTATCAGTCCAGGATGTTGGTACACTTGTTAGAAAATCAAACCCTTTTGGGATAAGCCACCGTGGTAGGGTTTTCTGTTGCATGTGGCCGAATGCTAACCTTTCCCATAATGTTTTAAGGGTGTGAAGGTTATGTGGGCCAGAAAAAGACCAGCCCTGGGTCTACTTCTTAAACCAGACTTTGATTTCCCAAAACATCCCTACTATGGGTTTGAATGTGTCCGCCAAATAGCATGGGAGGTGCAGCTGTCTTGAGAGGCGGGTCCTCTAAGAGGTGATTAGGTCAAGGGCGTGGGTTCCTCATCACAAGGGATCTCTCTGGTCCCTCCTGTTTCCTCCCATGGTTTCCTTCTCTCCCTCTCTTGTGTACTTTCTTGAATTTCCACCTTCCACCATAGAAGGTCCTCACCTGATGCAGCCCCTTGACCTTGGATTTCCCAACCTCCAGATCTATAAGTTCCTAGGATAAAAATAATTCTCGGTTCTTTTGTCTAGCAGCCAGTCTGTGGTATTCTGTTGTAGCCACACAAAACAGACCAAAACAATTTCTTTCCATTGGTAGCAATTTTAGCTTGAAAGAACTCCCAAGCATACTTTGAGATTAAATGCAAGTGTTTTTGGAACACACTTGATAAAGAATCTATTTCTGACCAATTGGGGACCAAAGGATACCACGGAGATGCTTATGAATGCAAGGGTTTTGCTTTTATAGTATATGCTCTAGTTCAAATGTGAGCTCCTAATAAGAAGATTTACTTAGTAGGAGACAAAATAGCAGGAATTTTAAAAAAGATCTGCATTATCTATGCTAATCCTGACCTCACATGTCAAAGAAAATTGGACATTGAATCTGAAACATTTGATTTGGGATTTGATGTTTCAAAACGTGAACATGGCCTTCCATATGTTTCTCATTTTTAGGGAAGTCTAGAAAAATCTGGGCCTACAACCGCCAGGGTGTATTTTCTTGATGTTCTCTCACTATGTTAGAGAACGAACCCTTTGGCAATGTTTCTAAATTAAAAAAAAAAATCATCATCCTACTTTTACATGACATTTGAAAAGCATCTATACTAATCATGTAGTTTTGTTCCTGAATGAATAGTCCTCTACTTTGTGGGAATGACTTACATATGAGGACTCAGATAAAAGAGTGAATAGGGGTCAAGTTCAGGTGGTATCTCATTTGCTGGGATGACCCAGCAGGGAAGTATTTCCATAAATCATCCTGAGTGTCTTCCTTTGTAAGCCAGGGAGAAAATTGATCCCGAGTTTGGCACTTGGTACATCTGTCAGCAACAGGTAAATTCCCAGAGGCAGGAAGAGCAAAGGAAATATCTTCAGGAGTCAGACTACATTTTAGAAAATAATGTAAGGACTGTGGTCCGGATAGTCATGAGTATCCTACTCCTTTTGATGGTTCTTCATCAGTCAATTTTGACGGTAGCTTCTGATGTGGTTGCTTCATTCACTTGTGTCATGATTTTCATGGGTTAACAGACAACCTCCTCCAGCTGACATGATTTCTCTCTCTTGGACTCTATTCTGCTTTTTCTTGTGTTCTTCAATGTCTATAAATTCAAAGACATATGATGCCGAGGAATCCTGGGGAACTCCCCAACCTTGGTACCATCCTCCCCCTTCATCCCCTACATGCCAATAACGTGTCCAAGTGTGGAAATGGGTGCTGGGTGCTGCTGCCGCCATCTTGTTTTCAGCCCAAGGTGGAGCCAACACTTAGGATGTCAAGGGGGACGTATGGACTGTCCTGAGAGGCACACACCATTGATGCCACTGTCCCTGAAGCATAGCTTGACTTTGGAGCCCCCAGTGCAAGGACAAGAAAGGTTATTCTTTGGAAGCTGATTGGATCAGATGTCTATAAATGGTTGCCCAAAGCATCCACACATTTAGGAAAGGCTGAACCAGCCCTTGGAGTGACTCAGCAAACTCTCTGTGATGTCACAACATCTGCCAAGCTCTGGGAACAGCTTGTCCAGTCCACCTCTGTCTCTTCCAACTTGAAAAAATGACAAGTGTTTGTGGCTACTAGATGTAGCAAGTAAATAGGATTTCCAGTTAAATTGGATTTTCAGAAAATTAACAGTTTTATAGCATAAAGATATCCCAAGTATCGCATGGGATATACTGCAGTTGTTCCTTGTTTTTCTGAAATTCAGTCTAACTGACACCTTTATTTATTCATTGTGTGTGTGTGTGTGTGTGTGTGTGTGTGTGTGTGTGGTGCTGGGGATTGAACCCAGGGCCTTGTGCATGTGAGGCAAGCACGCTACCCCCTGAGCTATGTCCCCAGCCCTGGCATCCTGCATTTTATCTCACAGTCCAGCTGTAGACTGAGTGTTGGGAAGTTTTTCCGAGGTGTTTATGGGGGTAAATGGGTCCGACCATCCTGGGTTCCTGCAGTCATACTTGTCTGGGACCCACTTTTAATTAAAGACCATTATCTGGGTGAGTCATTTTTGGACTTAGTGGAAGAGAACCACAGGGCTTCTTGCTAGATCTGGGGCCGTTCCCTAGGGGGGCAAGGTGAGTCCTCGGGTTCTTCCTTCTGAGCACCATTTGGCCTGTGCTCCGAGCAGCGCCATCACCACCCTCCCTTCTCCTCCTTCTGTACCACCGACCCTCACCTCAGGCCAACCCAGGAGGAGCACTGGACTGTGGATGACAGACAGGGACTGGCCTCTCCGGGCTGATCTTCTCTTTGGCTCTTTGGCAGGAAGGTTTTAATCCTTGGGTCCCTGAATACAGTTTGGCAGCAGGTGACACTTCTCAGGCCCCAGAAGTTCTCAGGCCCTGGCTTCTCCCTCTGGCTTCTGACATCTTATTTCTCCGAGTCTCTTGGCTCAGGACCTGATTGGGGGTCTCAGGGAGTCACCAAGGAGGGATCGATCCCCTCTTCGCAGCCCAACCTTCGTGGACACAAATGAAATTCCCTTCTCTTTTTAGTTAAGATTGGACTCCTTAGGAGGAATCTTTCCCATTCAGGAAACGGAGGACAATCGAAGCAGAGAAAGAAATCTAAAGCAGATGCGTCACTTTCTGACCTTAACCTCCTCTGCCAGAGAGCCACCCACTTGTGGTGGCCATGAGAAACCTAGTCTTGAACCAAACCCATCTCTTCAATTTCCCTTGCACCAGATGAGCATCCTGGGGTAGACATAGGGGTGCTTCCTGAGGTCAGAGGTAACCTTCACACCCTCCCAGGACCTGCTCCCACCACCCAAGGCAACCTCACTGCAGCATCTCACGGAGAGCATCCTCTGGCTTCTCCCCCTGACATTTAAGGGCCATTACTGTCCCTGGTCAGCCTGCCCTCCGATGCCCTCTGGCCCTGCTCAGGGTATCCCCAAAGCCCTGTCTCCATCTCCTCCTGTCCAGGGCTGCCCGGAGGTCATGCATTCTCCCCCGGGATGTGCATGCATCTTGCCAGCTTCCATGATGGCGGTGAGAACTGGACTCCTTTTTCTCTTCCGCTTCTCTCCTTCGCCTCGCTGCCCTCTGTCCCACCTACCAGGTTCCCACTTTGTGTGGGTGAGAAGTTTCCGGCCCTCCCTCCATTTGCTGCAGAGATAAAGATCTTGATCACCGATGTCACCATCTTCAAAGAGCAGTGGCAAAATATTCTTTTTATTGGGTTGCTAAACCGTGTCTGGCTCCCTTCCCTGGGGCCATAGTGGTAGAGAGAGGGCAGAGGAAGAAACCAGTTTGTCCACCATGGAGGCCGGGAGACTTTCCAGAGTTCGGATTCCCACTAAACAGCTATTTGTGGAATGTTGACTTCTGTGGCCTAATTTATTCCTTCTTCAACTTTTTTGAAATGAAGGAAGTAAAATAATCGGGTGCTGTATCCGTGCCCAACGCTGTCTCCATACTGGAGTGATTATATCTGTTATGGACTGAATTGTGTTTTCCCTGAAATTTATGCGTGGAAGTCCCAGCCCCCTGGTATAGTAATTCCCCTTTGTCTGGGTTTCTCTCGATATGGTTTAAGTGACCCACAGCCAACTGTGGTCTGAAAATATTAAGTGGAATATTCTAGAAATAACAATTTAAAGCGTTAAATCGCACGCCATTCTGTGCAGTGGATGGAATCTCATGCAGCCCCGCTCCCTCTTATCTGGGATCTGAATCATCCCTTTTTCTGGGGGGTGGTGGGCAGGATGCATGATGTCTAGACTACCCACTCATTAGTCACTTAGTAGCTGTCTGAGTTATTAGATCAACTCTTATAAATTTGCAGACTGGGGTTCGGATAACCCTTGTTTTACTTACTCATGGCTCTCCAAAGCATAAAAGCAGTGATGCTGGCAATTCAGCCATGCTACAGAGAAGCCATAAAGTGCTTCCTCTTAGTGAAAAGGTGAATGTTCTTAATAAGGAGAGGAAAAAAAAAAATCCCTTGTTGGACTTAACGAGATCTGTGGTAGGAATGAATCTGTGAAACTGGGATGAAAGAAGAAGAAACCCGTGCTAGTTTGGCAGTCACACCTCACAGGACGGAGACGACAGCCGTGGTGCCTGCTTAGTCATTCTGCCTTCGCCTGGTCACACAGACAGAAGATCAGCTCACACCGTCCCGAGGAGGGCGTGCACGGTACCGGGGACCACAGTCACGGAACCCGTGTCACAGGATATGGGTAGGATTATTCTATTCAGTGATTGGTTGTTGTTGTTGATCTCTTCTTGTGCTTAATTTATAAATTAGACTTTACCCTAAGTATCATAGGGAAGTGTGTATAAGAAAAAACATGGTAGATAGATAGATAGATGCATGGATAGATAGAAAGGATTTGGTACAATTTGTGGTTCAGGCCTCCACGAGGGGTCTTGGAACACACCCCCAGGTACAGGGCGGGTACTGTATCTCAGCATGTGACTATATTTGGAGATAAGGTCTTTAAAGGGGTAATTAAGGACATGGGGTGGGACCTAATCCACTACGGCTGTGTGCTTATAAGAAAAGGAGATTAGGACACACGCACAGAAGGAAGATCAGATGAAGACATGGGGAGAAGACAGGGTCTATAAGCCTTGGGAGGAGCCAACCCTGGCCACACCTGGAACTCACACCTCCAGCCTCCAAAGCTCTGAGGAAGTTCATTTCTGCTGCTGAGGCCACTCTGCTGTGGTACGTTGTTAAGGCAGCCCGGGTCTTGAGTGTCCTCTAGAGGCCTGTGTGTTCTCCCGGGGCTGCCATTGGGAGGTGGTGGAACCTTGAAGGGGTGGAGCCTAGTGGGGGCATTCAGGTCATGGTGGCAAGCCCTCGAAGGGCATTGTGGGGCTCCAGCTCCCTCTGCATTCCATTTGTTTTCTGGTCCTGAAGTGAGTGATTTTTACCATACCCTCCCACCATGATGCATGGCCTTGCCACAGGCCCAAAGCTGTGAGTCAACTGATCATGGACTGGAACCTCCAAAACTGTGAGCCAAAAGGAACCTTTTATCTTTATGAGCTGATTACCTCAGGTGATTTGTTATAGCAATGGAAAGCTGATTAATATATCACACATCATGGTTATCATCTGGTCTCATATGCTCCAGATGGTAGGTTGTGAGGGAAACAGAAAGAGGACTTGGAGAAATCAAGGGAAGCATTCTGTGTACGGTCACTCATTCCTTGAGGATACCTCTTGCTATTCTTTCAGAGCTCCTGTCCCTCCTCCTGTCTCTGTTGTGTCCTAAGCTTAGAAAGGACTGGTGGGAATGTTCGCTGAGCAGTATCCCAACAACGTGAGGTCTGGCTTCCCAAATTGCATGAAGGCTATTTTTATGACTTTTTCCCCTTAAGCCCTATGGAGAGTGGAGAAAACAAGGAAAAAGTGGAGGAAATGAGAGAAAAACTCAAATTCAACAGTACAAATGCAAAATGCCTTCTGGCTCATAACCAACGCTAATGACTATTACTGATCCCCTGTGGTAGACAGAACAGTAATTATCATCCTTCCCATTTTGTAGATGAGAAAAGTAAAGGCAAATATCTTGCCCCCAACTGTTCAAAGAGCAGGATGTGGAGACAGAACACAAGTGATGGACCTGGGATGGTACGATTTTCAATTTTTCCATTTCTTCCTGGGGCCCCTCCAGGAAGAAACCTCGAGATTCCTCCCTGCCCCACCCAGAGGCAGAGTGGGCTGAGACTGAGGTCCCAACAGGGGTGCGTCCCTGGGGACCTCCCCACCCCTGCTCCCCCAGCCTCCGAACTCTCCCTCCCTCTTCACACAGGTCCCTTTCCGTGGTGGAGGCGCTGGCTTTTGATAGTCCTCAAGGCCAAACAGAAAGTCAGCACAGCCTGAGTCTCTACCGCTTCCAGGGTGGCTGCGTTTAAAATTAAAGCTCTCTGTGTGTGTGTGTGTGTGTGCGTGTGTGCGCGCACATGTGTGTGCATGTGTGTGTGCGCGTGTGCGTGTGTGTGTGCATGTGTGCGTGTGTGCGTGTGTGCACGTGTGCATGTGTGTGTGTGCATGTGCGTGTGTGCGCATGTGTGTGCATGTGTATGCATGTGTGTGCGCGTGTGTGTGCATGTGTGTGTGCGCGTGCATGTGTGTGTGCGCATGTGTGTGCATGTGTGTGCGCGTGTGCGTGTGTGTGCGTGTGTGCGTGTGTGTTAAGGGAGAAGAACAGCTTTGCCCTAGTGATTAAGTTTTCAGAAGGATTTGCCTGTTAGCCAAGCTGTAACTGTGGCTGGTGCCAGGAAAGCATATTTAGAGAATGGGAGCCGAGCCCTCCTTCCTAAGCCCTGTGTTCCATTTGCTCTGTGGTAAGGCATTGGTCGGGGGAGAGGGGCCTTCCAAAGCTCTCTGGTCAGGCGCAGTACACTGCAGGCAGTAGACTCCCATGGATGTGGTTTTTTTCCATACTTAATGGGTGTTTAGACAGAAGGAGGGCCACCTCTGTCCAGGGTTCTGGGGCTCTGGGCTTTCTGTGTCAGAGAGGTAACTGGGCTGGGCTTTGGAAACTGGGCTGGGCTCTGAACTCTTGGTGCCCGGGCTCCCCAGCTGGGCAGGCAGCCTCCCTGAAGGCAGGGGAGATAGCGCCCTCAGACACAGACTGAAGAGCCGCCAGGAGCTGCAGAGAGGGTGTGACTTGGTCTCTGAAATCATTTCTTGGTGAAGTGCTAGTTACAGTCCTCCCGACTCTGTTTTCCTTATGGGGGCACAGAGATCCCTGTCCTTGTCATAGCTGCATCCCCACGGTACCCAAGAGACTGCAAACCAGGGCTTGCTAAGCCTGGAGGGAAACTCTGGGAAGGCTCAGGCTCTGACCAAAACAAGCTGAATAGGGAAGATCCAGCTCCTGGGAGATCTCTCTTCTCCACCTGGAACGAGTTACCATTTAGACTGGGGTGAGTCAGACGCACACGCGGTGGCAGAGGGTTCCTAGGACTCCCACCTCCTGGTGTCCTCACCTCTGTAGAGTCCTTCTAAGGGAGGATGGCCAAGGCGGTGGTTATGTGACTGTGTCACGTTACATCCTTGTCTGACTTTTCGGTAGGTTCACTTTTGTGCTTATTATCTTTTGTTTCCTGGCCATGAGGGGAGTGGATTGGCTCTGCCATGTGCTCCTGCCCTGAGGTGCTGCCTCACTACAGGCCCAAATCAATACCCCAACTGATCATAGACTGGAACCTCCAAAACTGTGATCCCAAACAAAACTTTCTCTTTTTTTTTTTTTTGTATAACTTTGTTACCTCAGGTGTTTTGTTCTAGTAACAGAAAGTTGACAAACATATCCCATATCAAGGTTATCTGGCCAGCCTCTAATTTATGATTTTACTCACTCAACCTCCCAAATAGCCAGGATTATAGGTATGGATCACTATACCTGGTTCCTGGGGCTGCCTTTGAGGGTGCAATCTGCCATGGTGTGAAATGCCCATGGAGAGAGCCATACAGCAGGGGACTGAGGACAGCCCTGAACTGGCAGCCAGCATGGAATCTGAAGCTCTCAATCCTTCAGCCCTAAGGAAATGGATTCTCTCACCAACCCGAGTGAGCTTGGAAGTAGCTGATTCTCCTGTTGAACTTTCAGATGAGAACACAGCCTGACCAACACCTGCAAGACCTTGACTGTAGCCTGCAAGACCCTGACACGGAGAACCCACCTAGGCCATGCCCGGACTATCAGAAAGTGAGACAAAACACATGAGTGTCGTTCAAAGCTTCTAAGTTTGCATTAATTTTTATTTTTAAATATAGCAGTTGATAACAAAAGCAAGGGATCTGCAGAGTAAATTCACAAAGAACACAATGACCAGGCAGGGTGCATAGCTACTAAAGAAGGAAACTTAGGTAAGCCTTTTGAAGTCCTTAAGGAAAAGGCAGTGATTTTGACTCTTAGCCATCCTTTGAAGAAGATATGGAAGACATGCTTCCAGGGAAACATGAAGGAAAGCACTGAATCAGCCACTTCCTGGAGGGGTAGGCTTGTGGGAAAAGCGATCTTCACAGAGCTGGGTCAAGGTCATCACCGGGAAGGGGGGTCAAGGTCATCACTGGGAAGGGGGGTCAAGGTCATCACCGGGAAGGGCGCTGAGACTGTGCCTGGCCACAGGACGCACAGGAGGCCCTGAGGATGGCCGCAGAGGGAGCCGAGAGGCAGGGGCAGTCCCGGGGCAGCCAACAGTAGCCTCTGCAGGACGCGGACTTCTCCTGAGCGGGCTGGGAAGCCCTTCCAGGGTTGGAGGAGTGGTTGGGAGGATGATGTGACCCGACACATTCTAAAATTAGCTGTGCTCTCTCTCCTAATCTATGAGCTGTTTAGAAGAAAGAAGGGGGACGCCGGGGTGGCAGAGATTTTGATTGATTTCTTTATCCCTCGCAGCCCTTAGCCCGATGTCTGACCCATCAGCTGCCTGGGAAGTGTTTGTTCCCTGGAGCCGAACATGTAAACCTTCGGTGATTTCTGTGAGATTTCTGACGTACTGACGAGATGCAGTTCCAAATACTGTTCTGCGGTTTCTCTGACACTGGAAATGTTGATGGAACGGATGAAAGGGAACTAGAGCTACATTGATAAGGAAAGCATTTCTGGTTTCTCAATCTTTCCCCAAAGTTCACAGAAGGGAAAATAAATGGTCGGATGTTACCTGTGGTGGATAAAGGGCATCTGCTCGTTTGCCTGGTGATGCTAAAGAGAATTGAATAGTAATAATCAAAAGGACTATTCAGCTTTTGTGTGTGTGTGATCTCCTCCTACTGGGACCTCACAATGTCTTTGCCCATAGAACCTACTGCTTAAAATACCACCAGTCTTATCATTTAAGTTTGTTTTTTTTTTTTTTTTTTTTTTTTTTTTGTACCAGGGATTGAACTCAGGGGCACTTAACCACTGAGCCACACCCCCAGGTCCTTTTTATTTTTATTTTTTTAAAATTTGCATTAGTTGCCTAGGGCCTCCCTAAATTGCTGAAGCTGGCTTTGAATTTGCAATCCTTCTGCTTCAGCCTCCCAAGCCGCCAGGATGACAGGCAGATGCCACCACCCCCGGCTCATCTTTCAAATTTAACTTATGATTTCTATTCCACGGTTATCTTGAATGCTGTGCTTATTTCTTCTTCACAAGGGTCAGGATCCCAGAGAAACTCTTAGGATCAACCAAATTCTGTAGAACTACGTGAACAGTTGGGTCGGGTAGCCAACATATATATGGGTGATGCTTAATTTTAGGGGTTGCTGGGACCAGGCTGTGTAGCCAGATACTTGGTCAGACACTGGTCTCGATGTTGCTGTAAAGGCGTTTGTTGGTTGTGATTAACTTTTTAATGGGTAGACTTTGAGTAAAGCAGACCATCCCCCATATTGTGAGTGGGCCTCATGCAATCAGTTGAAGGTCTTCAGAGAAAAAAGGCCAGGGTCCTCAAGAAGGGAGAACTTTTGCAAGAAGACCGCCCTGGGACTCTGGACTGCAGCACCGGCACTTGCTGGATTTCCCAGCTGCCTGTCCACCCAGTGGGTTCTGAACTTGCCAGCCCCCTACACTCATGTGATTTATTTCATCCTTAAAATCAACCTCTCTTTCTCTGGGATCTACAGTGAGGAAGGTGGAGGTAGGAAGGGAGAGAGGGGGGACTACATACAGGTCGCAGTGGGAGGGAGGGATGCAAAGTGTGCCCTAACCTCCTCCATAGAGTTCCCCCCAACTTCTGCTCTTTTTAACCCCGAACCAGCCACCGACAAGACCTTTGAGGCAAATGTGCCGAGTTTCCAAGAACGTGATCTGCGGGAGCCACAGAGGCCTCCCTCGCTGTCCGGTCCCTTCACCCTTGTCACAGTGACCCCAGTGAGAGGGACAATGCAGCAGAGAAGCCTGCGCCCCGCCACTCCTGGGACTGGACTCTCCACCTGGCTGTCACATGGAACCTGCGCCCTTTCTCCCAGTGGGAAGGACGGTCACTCCCAACCCAAGGTGTCTCCCAGTTGCCCCGCACAGCTGCGCTCTCAGCGCACCCCAGGTATCTGCCCTTTCCCGGGACTCCCCAACCTCCAGGGCTCCCCAACCTCTAGGGCTCCCCAACCCCTAGGGCTCAGCCCCGTGGAGGCTCTGGGCGCGGTGTTGCTCTGCCCCTTTATTCTGGCCTGGACTAGTCGGGCGCTCAGACTTGTGTGCAGTCCTGGGAAGTTCTTTCCCCAGGGGTCAGACAGGCTTCAGAATGTCCCAGCCTGGGGGAGTTTCAAGTCTTAAACCAAGTTGAATTTGAAGATTGGCTTTATAACAACCGGCCCTGCTTATAACCCTTCTCCTTGGGGCTTAGATGGCTGGGACAGAAGGGAGAAGACCAGTTCACCCTGGTGGGTGGCCCAGGTGAGGAATCCCAGGGACAGAGACCATGCTCACATCCTGGGTGAGCCCAGTCCTCACCTGCTCTGTGGACGGAGCACCCAGAGTCCCTGCTCTTCTCAGAGGCGGGGAGACCCTGGTGAGCCATCTCACCCCACCTTCCAGACCCGGTAGGGCACTTAGAGTTCTGTGGTCATTGCTGCCCAGGGTCCAGGTGGATCTTAAGTGTATCTGGATCTGTGCTGTTGCCAGACCTGGGGGAAAACCTGTGAGTAGCTGTTGACACTCAAGGTTTTGCACCTAGCAGAGATGAGTGGGAGGTGACGGCCACACTGGCCCGTCCTCAGGCCACTGTAAACTGGCCAGAGGTTGTCAATGGATGCTCTTGCTCCTGGCAGAGCAAGAGTATTAATGTATATTAGGGCTCATCACAATCGCCTGGCCTGGGTTGGGGGAAGAGCTCTTGCCTAGTGTGTATAAGGCCCTGGATTCAACCCCAGAATTGAAATAAAATAAAATAAAACACAAGTGTGGCCCGATCTTCCTCAGATGACTGAGAGATGGATGAATGAATGCAGGATTAATGAAGGAGGCCCCTGTTTCTTGGTCTTCCTTGTTTTGATTTCTAGCAGCACTTGTCTCCGTCAGAGTGTCTCATCCAAGGGAGCTACTTATTTTTTCTCCTTCTTCTTCCCTCCTCTCCTTCCTTCTCTTTTAGAGCTCAGACAGATTTCATCTTCTGGAGATAATCATCACAGAACCCTGAATTTGGAAACCGTTGTCCGATCTCCAAGAAGATCCTTACCACGAGGGATCGGGGGATACAGAATGAAGTTGCCGGCGCATGGGGTAAAAATAAAACGTTCTCTGTCCCCCCTGCCCTCTGGGGGCCCTCCCACACCTCATCAGCCGAATCATCCTTGTTTATAGGAAGGAAATGGGAGAAGCCCAGGAATGGCAGTCGCAGCGAGAAGGGGAGGAAGAGAATCAGAACGCAGCATCCTCCACGTTGGTCGGCCCAGGGAAGGGGACACACCCCTCTTTTCATCTGGAGGGAAAATCCTCGACAAAAGCAGTTAAGTTGGGAGTCCATTGAGTGCTTTACCCATGGCCCAGGTCAGGAGTGGGGAGCATGCAAAGTCAAAACCACGTGGAGACAAGAGAACTCGACTCAGTTCACTGACAGTACCTGTGTGTGTGTGTGTGTGCACGCCTGCGGGTGTGCATTGTGTGTCTCCAGGACCAGCTGACTTCCAACCTGTTTGCTGCTTCTCTGGGAAGCAGGTTGGGCTGTGTGGTTATCAGCTGCACTAGACGGAGAGATATCTGAACAGATTCCAAACAGATTCCAGGCATTTCTTAGTGTGCTCTGGATCCGCACATTCCCAAAGCTGTAAGTCAAGCAGGGACAAGCGAGTGGAACTGCCTTGGGGGCACTTCTCCTTACAGTTTGTCCCTTACTGAGCTCTTGTAAAATAGGAGCCCGACGTTAGGAGGAAAAGTGTTGCCCCGTGGGCCTGATCTCATATGCTCATCCATAAAGTGGCAGGATGTTTTGTCTTCCTGAGAGGAAGGGCTCCAAGGCTCTGAGCACCGCTGATTCTGCTTGGGGAGAATCATCTGCAAAATTCTGCTTTATTTTACATCCCCCTGTTTTTATCGTGCTATCAGATTTCTTTATGTCTTCCTTTATGCTACATTTGTTTATTTATTTTTTTTACATAACAGACCTAGGACAAAACCCCCATCCTTTCCTATTTCACTTCCTGTCAATCACTTCAAAATCCTTCTGGTGTCCTTACTCCCTGCAGATCTCAGCTCTCTGACTTTCAGAGTCCCCAACCAAGAGAGTAGCGACTCAGCATGGAGCCACACAAGTTGTCCCCAGGCTGCAGAGGACGGGCCGAAGGGCTCACTCAAGAGGCAGCATCTTGGGAGAAGCTAAATCCAGGGATAAGATGAGCACATTCCCTGGGGATGGGTAAAGGACAGAGAGAGAGAGAGAGAGAGAGAGAGAGAGAGAGAGAGAGAGAGACTGCGAGGATGAGCTGAGGAGACAGAAACCACAGAGATGAGACAGGAGAGGGATACCTCAAAGCAGAGACCTGGAAATAGAACCTAAGAAACTTTCAAAGTCAAGAAAATACGTCTAGCAGTCGAGTCACATAAATGTGCCTGTCAGAGAAGGTCATTCCTGCTACACACCCTAGGGGACTACCCATCTGGGGAATGTAAGCCCCTAACAGGGGGAAATACCATGTGACTGTCATGGATCCAATGCTGTGTCCTCCCTAAACTCCCATGTGGAGGCTGGGTGTGACTCTTCATGTGATGGTATCTGGAGATGGAGTCTATGGGAGAAAATTAAGGGCAAATGGAGGTTGAGAAAGTGGGGTCTTAATCTGATAGAGCTAGTGCCCTTAAAAAAGTGCCCAGAATATACAACAGAGAAAAGATGGACAGGGACAGTCTCCTCAGTAAGTGATGCTGGGAAAACTGGAGAGTCACATTCAAGAAGAGCCCTGATCTTAACACCACACCCCAAATCAACCCAAGAAGGACGAAAGGCCACGTGGGACCCGAAACCATGAAACTCCTGGAGGAAAGCACAGGGAAACTCCTTGGCCTTGGCCTTGGCAGTGGTGATAATTATGAGTTTTTGCATATAAAACTGAAAGTTAAGAAAATGAAAGCAAAAAAAAAAAGTGGGATGAAATCCAATTTAGAAGCTTTTGCACAACAAAGGAAACAATCAATGAAATGGACAGGCAGCCTGCAGAGTGGGAAAAAATACTGAAAAACCGCATAAATGAAGAGTGGTAAATATCTGAAATGTGTAAGGAATCCATACGACTCCATAACAAAACAGAACACAAAAGCAAATAAGAAACAATCGAAAAGTGGTCCATGGATCTCAATGGACATTTTTTCAAAGATGGCCAACAGGTATATGGAAAGGTGTTCATCACGAATAACGAGGGAAATGCACATAAAGACCACAGTGAGATATCTTGTTGAAACAGATATTATGAAAAAAAAAGCCAAGAGGCAACAAGGACTGGTGGTAACGTGGAGGAAAGGAACCTTGGTACACTGTTGGTGAGACTGTGTGTTAGCATAGCCATTATGGAGGCTACTTGAAAAATTAAAAATAAGACTACTATATTATCCATAAATCCCTCTTTTGAGTATCTATCCAGAGGAAATAAAATCCGCATGTTGTAGAGCTATCTGTAGTGCTAGGTTCTTTGCAGCACTGTTCACAACAGGCGAGGGTGTAGAATCAATCTAACTGTCCATTGGTGGGTGCATGGATAAAGAATTTGTGATGTATATACAAAGTGGAATATTAGGCACCCTTTGAACCAGAAGGAAATCCTGCCAATTGTGATAACATGGGTGAACTTGGAGGACATTAGGTTAAGTGAAATAAGCTAGACCCAGAAAGAAAACTACTGCATGATCTCACTTACATGTTGTGTCAGTCATCTTTCTGTTACTATAACAAATACCTGAGATGACCAACTTATACAGAAAATGTTTGTTTTGGCTCATGGTTTTAGAGGTTTTAGTCCATGATCAGTTGGCCTAGTTGCTTAGGGACTTGTGGTGAAGAAATACACAATGGTGGGAGCTGGGGGGCATGTGACAGAGCACAATTACTCACCTCATGGTTAGGACACATACAGAGAGAGAGAAAGAGAGAGAGAGAGAGAGAGAGAGAGAGAGAGGAAGAGGCCAGGGTCCCATGGTCTTCTTCAAGGGCACACCCCCAATGATCTAAAGACCTCCCACTAGGCTCCACCTCTTAAAGGCTGCATCATTATTCCAAACTGGGAACCAAGACTTTAACACCTGGGCCTTTGGTGGACACACAAGGTCCAAATTCTACCATACATAGAATCCAAAAAAGTCAAATGCATAGAAATAGAGTAGAACCCAAGGGTGGGGAGGGGAGGAAATGGGGAGATGTAGGTCAGAGGGTACAAACTTTGGATGAGTAGTTCTAGAGACTAATAATGTAGAGCATTAAGAATATAGTTAATAGCATTGCATTGTACACTGAAAATTTGTCAAGAGAGATTTCAGATGCTCTTACCATCAAAAGAAAGAAAGGAAGGAAGAAAGAAGAGAAGGAAAGAGAGAGGGAAAGAAGGAAAAGCAAAGAGAAAAAGAAAAGGTAATTACACGAGGAAGTGAATATGCTAATTTGCTTGCTGAGTCAATCATTCCGCTATGTGTACAGACATCCAGACAGCACAGTGTACTACCCTCAAGTATAAAAAGTAAAAAGGGCGACCTGAATTCTAAAAAATAAGAGGACCAGCCGACACCCTGCCGTGTGGGTGGGTGCACAGTGAGAAGTCACTGTCCTGTAAGCAGGAGAAGCCTCACCAGACATCCAATCTGCTGCCACCTTGATCTTGGACTTGCAGCCTCCTGAACTGTGGGACAGTGAGCGTGTGTTGGTGGAGTTGTGTGGCCTTTTGTCATGGCAGACGGAACAGATCAAGACAGCGCCCCAAAGCCAGGAAACCCACTCGCCCTTTACCCGGCCTCCGGGAGATTCCAAATGCTTTACCTCATGCACTCATTCGGCCTCACTATTTTAATCTCACAAACCAGTGAGGTCAGTTCTATTTCCATCCCGTGGCGGAGTGGAGGAAAACAGGCCTGCAGCACTTTCAGGGGCCCTCTCCAAGTTCCTACGGCCAGTGTGGGGAGCACCTGGGTTTTGCTCCCAAGCTTCCTGGCTCCAGAGCCTGGAAAATGAGCCCCTGGGCCTCGGCACCCTGTTGTTGGAATTTCAACAGCGAGAGCCTTAGTCATCGTTGCAGTTGGAAGGACTGGATACCTTCAGGTTCCTTTGTCCCTCCACGGGGCTGTCCCTTTAAGAGCAGGTCGGTGGCAGAAAAATAAAACTGGCCCTAGGAGTGGCTGGTCTGTGGGGATCAGTGTGAAGCCCGGAAAGGTCAGGCCTTCTGTGGCCTTACTGCAAGCTCTGGCCTCCCCATCCCCCATCCTTGATCCCTGGAAAACTTTCCAATCATTTCCAAGGACTGTGACCCCACAGAGCTGCAGAAACGGTCCTTTGGAGCGTCCTTGTTGAGCAGTGCGCGCACATCCCCCTGTATCTCCGGGAGGCGGGATCTTACTGCCATCCATGGGCTGAGATGGGAGGCTGGGTCACACCTGGGGTGCCCCACAGGTGATCATGCTAGCAAAAACAGGGGCTTCCTGTCCCAGGACTGCGAGGCTGTCAATCACCGTGACACTGAAAGCCATAATTTTAAAGGGAGAAATCACCCATGCAGGAGGAGCAGGTCAATGGTACGAGCAGACCATCGGGGTCACCCGAGCTTCCTGGCAGACTTATTACAGCCATTATCGAAACAAACAAGCCACCGCTGGGCATCGCCTTTGCCGGACACGGGCAGTGGCCGGGCGGGGGAGCAAAGCTTAGAACAACTCCATTCCCTCGGCTCTCCTACAGGAATATGTACACGAGGAAAGGTCAACTGGTTGAGAGAAGCAGCTTTCAATATTAGTTTTCTTCTTTGCTCTTTTCCTAATATTTGACTTTTATTGTGGATTTAAAACCGATTTTTTTTCCCCCAGCGAGAACTTTGCAGAGTACATTTCTAAATCACAGTTAGCTAATAAAATTTCTATCTGATCAAGCATGAAAAATGCCATTTCGAAAAAAAAAAAAATCTAATTAGATACGTCCCAGTATATGTGTGTATTTATTTTATTCACTAATTCTGGGAAAGTTGGAAGTCTAGAGATGGCCACAGGGTGATAGGCAGATCAGGGCTGAATGGAGGGCATGGTGACGTGGCTGGCACTTTATACCCGTTATTTTGTTTAAGCTGCCTGACGACCGTATGGGTTGAATGCTTTTCTTCTCCCCAGGTTACAGATGAGGAAATATGGAGACAGAGGAACAGAGTGAACTCGCCCAGGTAGTTGGTGGGCATGTAAGATGAAGGAAGGAGAGACCATAGGTACCATTGTGCCCATCCTGGTTAGAAAGTAGGGGGTGACCTGCCTCGTTCTTGCCCTTTCTTTCTTCCATGTGGCTTCCGGGATTGGGGGTCTTTGAACTATCAATGGAGCTCGGTGGCTGTTCTCTATTTTCTATTTTCTGCACTCTTTCTTCCAGAAATGCTTATTTATAGATACCCATTAGTCAACCACGCCCCGAAATGTCAGAGATTATTAACAACGGATCGCAGTGCCAAAACCTAAGGAATAAAAGCTTCTCCAAAGATAATGGATTGGCACTGCCATGGGAATACCTGTTCCTTCGTGAACTATGTGTGTGTTCCACGAGGTTGAGGAAAGGGGAAGTTTTCAACCGTAAAATGAAGAGGATTGCGTAAATTAGCTTGAAACAGCAATCTTTGAAAAAGGCGATTGAGGGCAGATGTCCTTGTAGAAGATTTGTGTGTGTGTGTGTGTGTGTGTGTGTGTGTGTGCGTGTTTGAAGATTGAACCCAGAGCCTTGTATATGCACATGCAAGGCACAAACTCTACCACTGAGCTATATCCTTAGTCACCAATTTTATACTTTGAAGTTCTAACCACCAGTGTCATGGTCTTTGGAGATGAGAACTTTGGAAGGTAATTAGGATGAGGTGAAGTCATGAGGTGGTCCTTCATGATGATATTAATGACTTTATTTTTAGAAAAAAAGTAAGAAAGAGCAAGAGATCCTGTCTCTCTACCATGTTCAGACACAGAGCGAAGAGAACAAGTCAGGAAGCCAACCGACTAACACCTTGACATTGAACTCCCCGGCTTCCAGAACTGTGAGAATAAAGACATGCTGTTCAAGACACTGCCTGTGCTATTGCAGACAGAGGCCTGAGCAGGTGACATTGGCTTAGAGAAAGACGTTTCCTACAGAGAGGACAAGGACAGGTGCATGGAAGCTGGATGGCTCAGGCGTGTGATAGGTCCTTGACAACCTCAGATTTAACATTCATGGTTTTGAAAATACTCGAGTCTGGGCACGTACCACCTGTCAGTTTGCTGAGGAATCAAGGTGAATAGAGGTACTGGGAGCACGTTCCCTTCTCTATTACATGAGCTTCTGTATGGCAAAGACCCACCCGACATCAAGCTTGACTTCAGTGTCTTAAAGACCCTGCGAGCAAGCTATTTGGCAGGCTAGGAAATTGAAGGAATCACATGCTGGATTGAAATTCATGACTCTGAGTGTTCATGAAGGTATCTGGGTGAACCTCTTGGGGATACCAATGTTCCTTGTGGATCTGAGATTTATCTCATTCTGGATCCAATAATTGGGGTTGATTTGCTACCATTGTTCCTTCATTAACTCAGCTGTGTATTTGCCACATGGTTTTTGTTCAGCGTTCCTGCTCTGTGCCAAGTACTTACTGGGTAACAAAACACATGTGGCCTCCAGCTTTGTGGAGCTCATAAAGAATGGGTCAGCAAAAAAAAAAAAAAAAAAAAAAAAAAAGGACACAAACAAACATATGTGATTGGGATGGTGATCCATGCCAGTAAGGGAAAGAGCTCAGCTCGACAGGAGAGAGTAACAATGGTGTGTGTGCGTGGCGGGGAGGGGGGCACAGATGGTGGGGAGTGGTCTACAAAGGGTTCCCTGGGGAGGTGAAGAATGAGCAGACCTGTAGTCCCTGGAAGGAGTTTCAGGTGGAGAAAGGAGCAAGTGTGAGGGCTCTAAGGGAAGGAAGGTTGGTGGAAGACTGGGAAAGAGAGAATATGGAGCAGCATCATGAGCAAAAGAGAAGCCATGGAATATCGGGGTCCAGGTGGGCAAGACTTGGGCACCACCACAGGAGTTTGGCTTCTGTTCCCCCATGAAATCAGAAGTCCAAGAGGGGCCTAAAGCTTCATTTAAAAACCGCCCCCTTGTCTCTCATGTAAAGAACAGACACAAAAGAGAAGGGGGTTCAAGTCGATGCCCAGTTGGAATCTGGGTTCCCAAATTTGGCTTCAGATTGGAACCATTGGGGGTTGTAAAAGAATACTGGTGTCTGGGCACCTCTATCCCTAAGGATCCTGAATTTATTAGCCTGGAAATTTGAAAAGCATCTCAGGTTACTCTGGCGGGCAACAGCGTGCAATTCACTGGATCTGGAAGGTGGATGTCGTGGCTCAATGGTGATCCAATGGTGGTGTGTCCTAGGACCGTGGCCACAACCAGCCAAGTCAGGGCAAATACGTGAGATGCATTTTAGAGGTGGGAATGTTAATGAGTGGTAGAGGAGCAGCAGGTACCAAAGATTATTCAGAGGTGAAGCCTGAGCTGCAGAGAGATACTTGGGAGGCATTGCTAGAAGCAACCACGTGGAGGAGGACACATAGAACAAGCCACCCAAGGATGGAGCCCTGAGGCTGGAAGTGGAGGTGGTACTGCATAAAAGACTGAGAAAGAGAGTCCTGGAGGTAGAGGGAAGCACAGAAGGAGGAGAGAACCATGGGTTGGCAGTGATGGTGGGAAGCCAAATAGAGAGGAGAAAAGTAATGAAAGACAGAGAGGAAAAGGTCCATGGGCTGTTGAAAGGTTTTGACATTTTCAGGCATGAACATTTTCACATGTGAGTAGGGTCAGAAATCAGACAACATGTGATGAAGAATGAATGGAAAATTGAACATGAGGAAAATGTGTGTAGAAAATTATTTCAAGAAGCAGGAAGAAGAAGGCGGAGGAGGAGGAGGAGGAGGAGGAGGAGGAGGAGGAGGAGTTGAAATGGTGGCTAAAGGGAGATGTGGAGTTGTCTTATAAGTTGGGAAGGTTTCAAAGCAGGGTTATGTGTTGTCTTGCTCTGTTTTCTATAGCTATGACAAAATACCTGAGAACAGATAATTTTATAAAGAGTAAATGTTTATTTGGCACAAGGTTCTGGAAGCTGGGAAACCCAAGAGTATGGCAAAGACATCTGGTGCAGATCTTCATGTTGCATCATGACATGGCAGAGACATCCCATGGTGAGACAGAAGAAGCATGCTAGCTGGGGTCTCTCTTCCTGTTCTTCAAGATCCATTCATGCTATCGTGGAAATGGAAGCTCCATTCTCATGACCTCACTTAAACTCCCTAGACAACCCCACCTCCAAATACCATTAACATAAGATTTTGGAGATTAAGTTTCCAGCACAGGAACTTCCAGGGAACGCACTCCAACCACAACCTGTGCTGCTAGGCATGTTCTAGACGGCAAGAGGTAGAAACTGATAGGCCAAGAGGGAGGGCATCATCATTAAGGTAGGGGGGGGAGATGGAGGCCCTGAACTGTGGGAGGCACGAGCTATTGACAGGAGGAGGGATGCTCCCTTCATTTCAGCAGAGTGAATGAATAAGAAAGGGACAGACGTGAGGAGCTTTGTAAATTAGTTATGGGAAAATGAGAGGGTATCTAGCTGGTAAATTTGATATTCTCAATTAAGTGTAATTAAGCAGACACAAGGTGAAAGTGAGGGGCCAGATAGATGTGAGGGTATTTTCCCCTATTCATACTTATCTATGAAAAAGTTGAGAATTTCCAACTTTTCACTTAAAGAAAGTACTTTGTGACTTCTCTTTATTGTCTCTGAATTGCCAACATCACTGCTCTTGATCTTTTGGGACAATGTGAAGTAAAATCCGTGTTACTTTAACACAGGCAATGTGACATCCCTGCCGATTACTGAGGCAGCTACTAAATGACTAACAGGCAGGTAGTGTATACAGTGTGGATACTCTGAACAAAGAGGATTCACATATGGGGCAAAATGGAGTGGGGTGGTTTGAGATTTTTTTTTTATCCCCTTATTCAGAACACTGGGCAGTTTAAAATTTGTGAATTATTTATTTCTGGAATTTTTCATTTAATATTTTGTAGTTGACCCTGGGTAACTAAAACTGTGGAAATCGAAACCAAGATACAGGAGGACTGCTGTATTAGAAAGTGTTGTGAAATTAGAGACGTGTTGCGTGTCTATGTAGAGTGACCAGCAAGATGTGACTTTTCCCACCATCAAGACTTAGAGGCACAGGTTGAGGCCCAGAGAAGGGAGATAGTGGGCTTCACCCCAGACTGGGAATTTGCAGATCTTTGGTGATTTTAACAAGAGCAATCCTTATGAAGAGAGGGATAAGAGGCTGGACGGCAGGTTTTAGAGGTGTTGATGGAAGACAGTCTGTCTCACCTCCCTGCAAGACGGTCTGGCCGACAGACTCCAGCTCCACTCTCTGGCTCCGCCCTGAGTCCTTGGCATGACCCAGGTTTCCTGGCAGATCCCAGCCACTGGCTGTGGGTACTGGTGCAATGGTGGGACACTGGATTTACTTTGGATTTTTAAATATTTATATTCAATTCCTACTGCTGTATTAAAAGAAATGGTTACAAACACGATAACTCAAGACAACACACATTTATTGCCTCACAGTTTCTACGGATCAGGAGGCTAGGCATGCTCTGATGAAACCTCTGCTTCAGGTCTCACGAAGCAACAATCAAGGTGTTGAGGGAGGTTGGGGCTCATCGGAGGCTCAGGGTCCTCTTCTAAGCACAGGTATTTGCTGGCAAATCACCCCTAGTAATTCTGATTTATGTCTTTTTACGTCATGGGAGCAGCACTTTAGCATTCTTTTTAAAATTTTGCCATTAGATTAAATGTTCTTTGAGAAAATTAATATGGATCTGGCTCATAGCACTTTATTCAATAAATACACAGCAATTTGATTTATTCTTTTCCCACTTACACTTTGGTCGCTTACAATTTTTAGCTATTACAAATAATAGTGATGGATTGACTCCAGCTCACTGAAGTTGCTCAGAGCTCATGATTCTCCCGGAGATTCGAGGACAGATTTTTCTTAGAGTCACGGGGCTGGATGCCAATGAGAAAATCGGTCAGAAATATAAAGCATCCTTCTCAACCTGAGCAGTTAATGTGGACGATCCAAATGGTTTTGATTTGAGTGCATTTTCCCCCACAAGCATTTACCGGGGAAAGCAAGTTCTTCCTGAGGCACTCTGGCTCAGCGCTTTGTGAAATTGGGCGATGACGTCTGTTCCACATCACCCAGGCTCCCGCAGTAGCCATCCAGCGCGAGGATCTGGTCAGGCCATACATGCAGCTTCATGACCCTGGAGCAGAAGTTCCGAGCGGGAGGGAGGGGACGAGAAGGAAAGCACAGGGGACGGGAGTGGGGGTGGAGTCAGGTGCAGTCAGAGGAAGGTGATGAAGAGGGTTCATGACCGAAGAGAAAATGAGAGGGGGAAGCCTTCAGTCTGGGAGATTGGTGCCTGGGTAAACCACCCTGGGCTGGCATGGAAGCTGCCCGAAATAACAAGCTCAATAAAGTGATTTAAAACGCATTGATCTTTGCCTTTGTGGGCTTGGGTGGAACCTCGGTGGCTGGCAGACTGCGTCTCTTCTTGCTCAGATTCCAGCCCTGGGCCTGAGCTCTCCTGTGAAACGGGAGGCCCTGGCAGAGCAGACTGAAGTTTCTAGAAGTGGATCTGTGTGTTGGTGGGAGGCGGAGGGAAGGAGGGCTCCATGTGAGACCAGGAAAGAGCAGCAAAGCTGGACCAGAGGGGATTGGCTGCACTGAGGGACCCTGCAGCGGGGCCAACAGCAATGTTGGAAGGCTGGGTGTCGGCATATGCATACCTCCTTTGGCCACCTGGGTTCTCCTTCCAGGTGCAATGACGGCCATTTCTCCCCAGTGTTTTGCTGTGTGAAGTTGTTGAGTCTCTTCTGGGAGCAAACTCTTACTGCCCTGGAAGGGGGCGTGGCCTCCTTGGCCTCTCAGCACCAGGCCCCCTTCCTCCTCCCCCACAAAGCTAAGGAGGGGGGCTTGGTGGAGTGGATCCTCATGCTGATTCACAGCCCAGCAGCGAGAGCTCTGCCCTCTCAGGGGAAGCCTGGATTTTTCTTTTTCTCTTTAAAGTACAAAGAGGATCCTAAACGGGAGTGGCAAATGTGAGAGTGTGGAGCCACTGGCTGCCGGCCTGTCCACAGTGGTGAATCTCCAGGAAGTGACTTTGCTTCTAGTGTCCAGTCCTTCTCAACTTCAGAGATGCAAACTCCTAAGCACAAGCATGGGCCTGTGGTGCTCTATTGCCTCTCAGGGGACAATTGTCAATACAGGGTGTGTGTGTGTGTGTGTGTGTGTGTGCAGGCGCGTGCACGTGTGTGCTCCTGGCACCTACTGGCCATAGAGGAGGCCAGGGATCCTGCTAAATATCCTAATGTGTACAGGAGTTCCCCTCCTGCAACCAAGAATCATTCTGTCCAGAACATCAATAGTGCTGAAATGGAGAAACCCTGCTAAAATAATAATAATAAAAAAAAAAATTTAAAAAAAAAGAAACCCTGCTAAAGACAACTGCATCACCACTATTACCAGGAAGCCTGGGTTCTGGGTTTACAAAATCGATACCCAAGTTTGCGTGGGAGCCATCTGCCTGGACTCTATTTAGGGAAAGGACTGACCTACTTTTCAACGTTCTCCCTAAAGCAAGATCCGTCAAAACAATTCAAATATTGCCAATTTGGGAGAAAACAAATAAATCTCCAAATCTATCTGGCTAGAGGGTTAAATGACTCTTTTACATAACCAGGAGACACAGGAAGTCAAGGAAGATCTGGCTTGCCGTGGACTCAAGAGAGACCCTGGAGAAAGAATGCTCCATTGATATAGGAAGACTCCCCAGCCCTCGGAGGGAGCATTCAGTGAGACTTTCCATCTGAGTCAGAGAGTTGGTCAAAGAGTTTCTGGAAGCCAGGTGTGCGGGTGCAGCCTGTAATCCTGGGGGCTCAGGAGGCTGAGGCAGGAAGATAGCAGTTTGAGGTTAGCCTCAGCAACTTAGCAAGGCCCTAAGCAACTTAGTGAGACCCGGTCTCATAATAGAAAAAATTAAAAGGACTGGGGATGTGGCTCAGTGGTAAAGCACCCTTGGGTTCAATCCCCAATACCAAACAAACAAAACTGAAGGAAGTTAGGAAGGAAGGAAGGAAGGAAGGAAGGAAGGAAGGAAGGAAGGAAGGAAGGAAGGAAAAGAGTTTGTGAGCAGAAGATCCACCTTTTCCTGTAGCTCCTTGGATTCTCCGTTTTTTCCATGGATAACAAGAGGTTGCTGATACTTGCTTTGATAATTCAAAGGCCTTGTTTGTTATTATTCTGAGGAGGCACATTTTAACCCCTAACTCTAGGTGATCGAGTAATGATATAAAATGTTCTTTTGAAAACTCGTGGAGGTGGTGATGGATTTCGAAAGACGGAGGCAGAGGAACCCTGTTCTTGGGGTACCCAAAAGATGCTCTAAACCTGCTATTCAAGCTGTGGGCCACGAATAGATCAGCAATGATGACAGCCCCCGGGAGCATGTCAAAAATGCAGAATCCCAGGCCTCACTGCACAGCCCATGAGTTAGGATCTATACTGTAGCAAGATCCACAGAGAATTCCTGTACACATTTAAATAGGAGATGTCTACAATGTCTGAGCTTATTTACACTTTGTAATTCAAAGAGATGGTCTCCCTTCAGGCAGTTTATGCTAAATTAGTTTTATGGACTGATGTTCGGGTACCAATTCTCATAGTCTTTCTTCATTACAGACAGTGCCTGCAGGGTCAGTAGTGAAGGAGAATGTCTTGAGTTGCCAAGTCTTAAATTTATTTCAAATACCATCTTCCCTTATGCCAGGGACTATAACCAATACTTTCTAGGTGCTTTAGAAAGCTGTAACTCTTTAATGTGATATCTGGAGGTTTGGGAACCCCAGATCAGAGGATGGGCTTTGTGAATCCCCCGAAATTGTCATGCAAAATTGTGTATTCAGTTACCTGAGGACAGAATCCATCAAAGTCATCACATCCCCAAAGGGGCCTTTTATTCCAAATATTGAGAGCCATTGATATGGATTTCTTCATTCATCAAATATTTATTGAGTGCTTATTATGGAACTGTTACAACAGATGAAAAGGAAAATTCTATGTCAGCAGATCTTCATTGGTGGAGAATCATGATTAAAACTTAAAAAAGGAAGGAATCTGGAGAGGAAAACATGAAATTAATCAAGATACATTGAAGAAAGTAATTGAAAAAAATTGAGAAAAAGCATAGCAATATTTTTTATTTGACATTGATGAACATTCTTATTTGTACATATATAAGGTTGAAATAATAATATGGAAGTAAAAACAAAGTGGAGGGAAATCTATGGCCTTGGATATTTAGGTGAAGTGTATTTTTATGAAAGGTGATAAAAATGCTTAGGCTGTGAGGGCTGGGGTCGTGGCTCAGTGGTTACAGCCCTTGCTTAGCATGTGTGAGGCACTGAGTTCGATTCTCAGCACCATATATAAATAAATAAATTGAATAAAGGTCCATCAACAACTAAAAAAAACTTTTTTTAAAAAAAATGCCTAGGCTATTGATTCTGAAAGCATCACCTAATTTATTCTGCATAAAAGTCTTTTTAAAATTTAATTATTAATTAATTATTAGGTGGGAGCATCTGCATTTCATATGATTATAATTTTAGTGTTCGTGGAATGATAGGGAATTGGAAGCTGGGTCTTCCTGGGCTGGAGGTACTGTAGCTCCGTGGTAGAGTGTGTGCTGAGCCTGCCTGAGGCCCTGGCTTTGGTTCTCAGCATGGGGGAGGTGAGGAGAAGAAGAAGCCGAAGAAACTTTGCTTCCTAACAACCCGGTCCAGTCCCTGCAATCAGCATGGAGAGAGTGGAGGCCCGAGAGAGTGGAGGCCGGGGAGGGTGGGAGGGTCTTGCCGCCATCAGTGGGAGGTCGTGGACACCTGGCCTCCCCTTCACAGGGCGAATCAGGACTGGGCCTCTTGTTCAGTGGACCCAGAATTCCAAGTAAAGGTCGGGTTTCTCATTCCTCTTTGGGACTTGTAACTTAGGAAACTTCACATGCACGTCACCTTCCTCATGGATCCATTCATGAAAACTTTCCGTCTAAATTCTGGACGTCCTGAGTGTATCTGAATTTTCTTCTCTATTTTTTATTGGTTTTTTTTTTTTAGTTATAGATAACATTAGAATTCGTTTTGACAAAATCACAAAAGCATGGAATATCATTTGTTCCAATTCAGATTGACAGGGGTAGATGTACATAGGCACACAGAAAAATGAGGTCAGATTCATTCCAATGTTCTTTTCCTATCTCACCTCCCCTCCCTTCCTTTCAATTCCCTTTATCTACTCCACTGATCTTTCTTCTATTTTTTTTTTATATCCTTCCTTACTTTGGGTTAACTTCCGCATATCAGAGAAAACATTGAATCTTTGACTTTTGGGTGTTGGCTTATTTCACTTAGCACGATAGTCTCTAGTTCCCTTCATTTATCAGTAAATGCCATAATGTCAGTCTTCCTGATTGCTGCGTGATATTCCATTCTGTGTCTATACCACATTTTCTTTATCCAGTCATCTGTGGAAGGGCACAGGGGATTGTTCCATAGCTTGGCCATTGTGAATTGTGCTCCTATAAACACGGGTGTGGCTGCATCACTGTAGTACGCTGATGAATACTTTAAATCTTTTGGATATATACTGAGGAGTCGGGTAGCTGGGTCAGATGGTGGTCCCATTCCTAGTTTAGAGTAGTCCTAAAAGCCCACCGTGTGCCACCCCTAACATGAACTGAGTCATGTTCCTTGTGTGGGGGATGCTGGGAGCCTATGATTTATAGCATTGAGAAAGGACCTAAAGGTTTATAGAACAAATCCAAATTTCTCATTTCATAGATGAGGACATTATGGTTCAGAGAAACCGAGCCTGAAAACTACAGAACCCCCAAATTCTCTCCTTCTTGGCTTCTCTTCTGTAAGACACTAAATTTCTAGGAGACACAAAACATCAGCATCTACTTCCTCAGACCTTCCCGGGCTTAGTTTGGTGGCCCCAAATAGCACCTGGCCCTGGACAGAAACTGCTGGCTTTCTCCTTGTTGACTGGGTCGGACTCAACCCACCTTAGAACAGCCACCTCCTCTCCTCAGGAGAAGGGACGTCAACACGCCCGCCCACCACTCACTCAGCGGATGGGAAATTGGGAGGTTGATCCTAGAAGAAGAGAAGACTTATTAGATGCAGACACGGGAGGAAGAGGACAAAAATACGGTCGGTCTCTGTATCTGTGGGTTCTGCATCCGTGGATTCAACCAAGCAGGGATCAAAAAAAAAATCATTGTGTCAATACTGCACATGTGCAGACTGTTGTGTGTGCATTCACATTGCATTTACCCTGCATTCGGTATTGTAAATCATCCAGAGATGCTTTAAAGTATCTGGGAGGGTGAATGTAGTCTGTGTACAGAGACTACCCCATTTTATACAAGAGCCTTGAGTCTCGGTGGATTTTGGTGTCACGGTGGGGTCTTACAACCAATCCCCCACTGGACACTGAGGGCTGACGTTAGCTGTAACAGCTCATCCCTCCCAAAGGACTCGATTCCTCCCATGTAACCAGGATTCCACTTCTGCTACAGTTGGACTGTGGTTTCAGTGAGTTCCTCAAGGTTGATGTGTTGAAATTTAATGCCCATTGTGAGATATTAAAAGGGTAGACACTTAATACAACTAGAGTGGGGCCTTTGGGATGTGATTAGGATTAGGTAAGGTCATCAGGAGGGGGCCCTATGACTGAATACTGGTGGCTCTATGGGAAGAGAGAGAGAGAGACCAGAACAGATATACAAGTGTGTACTCCCCATCTCTTGCCACGTGATTCCCTGCACCATCTTTAGACTCTGGCAGTAAGAAGGACATCACTAGACAAGGGCTCTTGACCAGAACTGTTAGTCAAAACAAACCTCTTTTCTTTAGAAGTCACCACCTCTTTAGGTATTTTGCTGTAGTAACAAAAGATGGGCTAATACGACTTCTTTTCCAGATAATACCTTGTGGTCATAAGCTTGGGTTCTAGCCAGTGAGACAAAAGGGGCAGTTCTGACGGCTACCTAGTGGGAAAGAGTTTCCAGTCCTGTCCCTCCTTCCTTCTGGCCAGGTGGAATATGAATGGGACAAGAACCGTCTTGGAAGTAGGAGTACCCCAAGGCCACAAGACAAAGACTGACAGGCAGGAAGATGGACATGTTCAGTTCAGGCTGCCGTACAAAGTGTCCTGCTTCTCATACTTCTGGAGGCAGAGGGCCCGACATCAAAGTGACAACTAATTTGGTTTTTGGCGAGGACTCTCTTTTGGCTTGCATATGGCTGGTTTCTTCCTGTCCCTTACATGGCAGAGAGAGATCTCTGTTGTCTCTTTATCCTCTTATAAGAGGGCTATCCCTATTGGCCTAATCCTTATGGTCTCATTTAACCTTAATTACTCCCCCCAACCCCATTTCCAAATGCCACCTCCCAGTGGGTTAGGGTCTCAATAGATACATTTTGAGGAGACCAAACATTCTGCCCATCACAAAATCAAACCTTCTAAGCAAGGGCTCCTGTGAGTTTGGACTTTCACATGATTTGAGAAGTGAATTTCTAAACCGTTTGGCCACACGTGGGACTTGGCATCCAGGGGAATTTTATAATTTAACCTGAATAAAAACTTAGATTGTGTTCTTACTGATGTCACACGGACGTTTACTTTTGTCATTGCTTTTGGGGTGCCTGGGATAAACACCCACTCCATGAAGGTATCTGGAGATTCTTATAAACAGGCATCTAGACAACAGATGTGGGAGTTTACATAGGGCGTCCCCAGGTGACTGAGTAAGTTATGCCTTACACCATGTTTCAGTTAGTGGTGGACCACATACAGGAAGGTGCTCCCCAAGGGTTAAAATAGAGCTGGAAAATTCTGATCACCTAGTGATGTCGCAGCTGGTGTGACATTGTACTGCAAAGTGTAACTCACGTGTTCATGATGCTGGTGGAGGCAAACCTCCTACAGTGCCGGTTATATATAAAAGGACAGCATTCACAATGATGCAGAGTGCCTCGTGCTTCACAATGATAATGTTGCTGGCTTGTGCATTAGGATACCACACGTCCCTAGGTATTTTTAGAGTGCACTCTTCCCACTTAACAAAAGGTTACCATAAAACAGTGTGCTGTGTTACGTGGGAAGCAGCCTCAGATATCCTGTGTTTACTCTGGTTGCATCAAGAGGCCACGGTGAGGGAGTGACCTAGACGGTTGGGGTGTGTGTTAGTGCATTCTGTGATGCTCACACAATGATGAAATTGCCTGATGATGCATCTCTCAGAATGTGCCTCTGTCATTAAGCAAATGAGTGACTGCATTCCCACCAGAAGGTGAACATCGTTGGACCGTGAATCGCGGATCACATAGGGCCCCCGGGGAGGGCACTGTGCACTGGCCTGCCATGGACCATAGCAGAACGTTCCTGTTTTGTCTAGAAGTCTTTCATTTTTGTCATTGAAAGAGAGGGTGGGAGGAAGGCATGACAGAGAGGGGTATGTTTCGTTATAGTAGTTAGAGCTACGGTAACAAAGTATCACACACTGAATGGATGCAGCAGCAGAACTTTACTGTCTCAGAGACGTCGGAAATCAAGCCATGAGAAGGTCCCAGGTCCCTCTGAGGACACTGGGAGGTGTCTTTTGCAAGCCCCTCAGCTGCTGGCTCTTTGGCTTGGGCAGCATAACTCCAGTCTTTCCAGGGCATCCTCCCTGAGTGGGGAATGTATCCTCCTTCTGCATGTCTCTGTGTTCAAATGTCCTCTTTTATAAGGACATCAGTCTCATTGGATCAGGATACAACCTAAGGACCTCCCCTGAGCTAATGATGTCTACAGTGGCTTTGTATGAGGTCTCTGGCAGTTAGGAATTCAGCCTGTGTGTTTTGAGAGGCTAAAACTCAATCCCTAACAAGGGTAAGTACTGGCGGAATGTTTCAGCAAAGGATTCCACCCAACCACTAGCAGGAGAGGGGGCCAGAGGAGTATCAGAGAACTCAGCAGACAACCAACCATGGTGTACCAACCTAGAGGGAGGAAGGAGGTGTTCCTTTTTGGTCTCCACAGTGAAGCCTTGGTCTCGTTTCATGCTTGACACATTTCTGCGTGACTCCTGGTGGCCACCGTTGCTGGTAATACATGAGCTCTGTGACCCACAGCCAGGGGCTCCAGATCCTTATGGGTCCACCGCCACCCTCCTTCCTCTTCCATCCCAGTGTGGAAGCCACAGATAGGAACAATTACCTGCTGTGTCTGGAGGCCAAACACCACAGGCTGGTAAAGTCTTTTAGAAAACACTCTTTATCCTTTTTCAAGGATAAGCACAATACAAATTCATAATACAAAATCAGCAAAGTTGGAAATGACACAAAGGTCATAGGAAACCCAACCCTAGTTCTAAGACCCAGACAATCCCTATTAATTTTATTTATTCATTTATTTAGGTATTGGGGATTGAATCCAGGGGTGCTTAACCACTGAGCCACACCCCCAGCCCTTTTATTAAAAAAAAATATTTTATTTAGAGACAGGGTCTCGCTGAGTTGCTTAGGCTTCTAAGTGGCTAAGTTGCTGAGGCTGACTTTGAACTCACCATCCTCCTGTCTCAACCTCCCGAGCTGCTGGGATTAACACGCATGTGCCACTGCACCCATCAAAATTTTAACTTCTATTTTTTCTCATAGATTGTAGAACCTAGACCATAATCTCTATGTAATTACATACAACCTAGATTTATTTAGATTTTTACACTGTATAATAGATATTTTTTATGTTATTAAATGTTCATTATCTAGCTGTATAATATCAAGGATGACCAAATAATAATGACACAGGGAAGCTGATATTTTCTGCATTCCAGATACAGTTCTAATAGTTTACATATATTTTCTTCCATGGTTATTTGTTAAAAATTAGAGCTTGCCCCATGTCATCTTCATAGCAGTCCAAGGAGGTACGAATTAGTTTCAACGTTTGTGTCAATTGATAAGAAAATTGAGGTTCAGAGTTTTAGTAACTTGTTTAACATCACATAATTACTAACTGGCCAAAGAGGGATTTGTACATATGTTGGTTCAACTCCACTTTCCTTGCTTCTAAACATGACTTAATTTATTGTTGAATGCGGAGTTTGCCTCAAAGTTTTTACAGTCAGGGCTATTGCAATGCACATCTTTGGACAGAACAGTTTTCCCTTATATTTTTCTAGGATAAGTCCACAGAACTGGAATTACTAGAAGAAAGAATTGAACATTTGGAAATTCCACTATTTTTATTACATTGCTGTCTATTTGCTTTCCAAAAAGGTTGTGCCAATTTTCATTCCCTCTGTACTGTAAGGGGACGCTTGATTTCCAAGCATTGGACAGTCACGTTCTATAAGCATCTCTGTTGTTCATGATAGATGACAACGGGTATTTTGGTTGCTTTTTATTTGAATTTATTTGATCATTGGTAAAATTATGCATCTTCCTATGTTTAAAGCCATTTGCACTTTTGACTAAAAATCTAGGGCCATTAATCTGATAAGGTCTTAGTATAAGTTGAGCCACATGAAATTAACATTTTTGTGGGTCAAAAACTTGTTGAATATCAGCTCGGCCAAACCATTAAATGTCGGTTGTAAATACTTTTGTTGGTGTTTTGATATGAATGTTTCCAAGAATCTGGAAAGTATTTGGTAATGAAGATGGTTTGCAAATGATTTTCATGGACCTTTTTTTTCCTTCAAATTTCCTGATTTTATGCTTTATTTGTCCCTTTTGCTCTTCCTATTCACCCCCTACACCTTCAGCTTTGAGTCCAGAAAGTCGGATCTTATGAGATAGATGAGTTTTGGAGACAGAATAGGAAATGTCATTGAAAGAATTCTAGGTGCCGGTGAAACAAGTGAAAATGTGTTTACATTATGATTGATGTTGTCTTAGTAAAACAATTAAAACCATAGCCTGATGTCATTTGGAGGTGTAGACTTAATTGTGGCAACACAGAGGGTCTTCAAGTGGAGAGTGGTCCGGCTTAGATGAGAGTACCCTCAGTGACAATGTAAGTTCTTTGCACCAGTGGAGAACCCGGAATCGGCTGTATCTCATTCTTAGCTCAAACAAGACAAAGCCAGACTACAATTAAAGGTCTTCTTTTTCCCATAGGTAGACAGAGAACCTTCTGAAATTTAACCATCCTGGCCGCACATGGCACACACATTTTAAATTTCTTTTTTGGAGGAGGTGGTGGTGGGAGGGTACCAAGGATTGACCTCAGGGACACTCAACCCCTGAGACACATCCTCAGCCCTATTTTGTATTTTATTTAGAGACAAGGTCTCACTGAGTTGCTTAGCACTTTGCTTTTGCAGAGTCTGGTTTTGAACTCATGATCCTCCTGCCTTAGCCTCCCCAACCCCTGGAATTACAGGTATGCACCACCTCACCGGGTTTAAATTTCCTAAAAAGAACAAAGAACTGCTATCAATGGTGAGCCTCCATTCAATTGTCCAATCTAAGGTCGCAGTAAGCAGGGAAGAATGAGACTTGGATGAGCCCTGAGTATTTTAGAGATGACTAATAAGCATTTGCTTTTGAATCGCCACTGTGGAGATCCTCCACCCTCGTTCGTGGTGCTGTTCCTGTTGGCTTGTGTGCACGTGGTGAAAGGAGCGCTCTGCATCCAGCAGGCTCCTGAGGTTCCCTCTTGGCCTCGTAGACTCTTCACATCAAACACTGATTATCCCCATCTGCTGATCAGGGAGATCGAGAGGACTCTAGAGAACAGGAAGCCAACCAGTGCACACTCTGCAAAGAGGAGGTTCATTGGAAATGGAAGCTTCCAGGAGAAACCATGTATGGTCAGCAGGACCTTGACCCATCCTGGAAGATGGCACCACTGGTAGAGAAAAGCTAAAGGAGCCGAGAGGCTTCACACATGTCTGCAAGAGTGATCTCTGAGGAATCTCAGTTGACTCTTTTTTTTTTTTTTTTACATATTTTATTTTTTAGTTGTAGTTGGACACAATACCTTTATTTATCTATTTATTTTTTATGGGGTGCTGAGGATTGAACCTAGGGCCTCACACATGCAAGGTGAGTGCTCTATCACTGAGCCACAATTCTAGCCCTCAGCTGACCCTTAAAAATAGATAGGAACAAGGTCAGTTTTGACCAACTTGGTCTTAAACTCCTGGCAGGAGAGTACAACTTAAAAGCACAGTCCTACAAGAACATTTAAAAGGAAAAACAATGGTTTTCTTAATGTAACTTAAGAGGCACACTTGTGTCAGCCCTACCAAAAGTAAGTAAAGCTGGAGGCTATAAAGGAAGAATTCTTGTGTGAGAGTACTTAATAATAATGATTTCAGAGGACTCCAGAGTTGCAAATTTGGCCTGAGTTAATTTGAGTCTGATCTCATGGATCTACACACCTTCCTAACCTCCTGCATTGATAAACTTGATCTATTTTTAGCTGATAAGATTAAGAGTTACTGTCCTCATGGTTTTCAGACACTAGCTGAAATACTAATTGCTTTTGTGCTAATTGTTCTCAAGAAAGTAATGCTTTGCTCTCTTATTTACTGTTGGTTTAGCATGATCCCTGACCGTGTATCCTTTGTCCAATCACCTGCCATCAGTCACAGTGGACCTCTGAACTGCTCTGATGAATACCCTTAACTGTCCATTGTGCCACCTGACAGAGAACAAGGACTTTGGGTTACTTCCCCCCAACTTTGCCCCCTTTCAGCAGGAAGCAGTTTGGAGATATCGTCTCCCATTTTTCCATAGAATTGGAATGTAGAAATCTACAGTTGGGAAATGTAATAGTGGTCGACTTTATGCTTTGAATACAGTCTTTGCTGCTCCTCCAGGCAACTTATTTTAAAAATGGACATGTTTCTTTCTCTTCCTCTCTAGCTTCTCCTCCCTAATCTCTCCCTGGCCCTCATCTCAGGTGAAACACAATTACTTTTCTTCCCCATTTTAGGCAAATTTATCTGTTCTGAGTACACACCCACCATAGGAATGAAGTAATTCAGACTTTGGGGTTGGTAACCAGTTGAGCTCAGAAATGACTATCCATCTTCCAAATTAACAAGTGGATTACAACTTCAACAGAGTTGAATGTAGCCTTTAAATCATCTCTTTAAAAGCTTCCTGTTCCCCTTGATGGGAAGAATCAGATCCTTAGAACAGGAGTCCCCTGTGTTTCTCATTTGCTAGCAAAGCAATAAACCCTTTTTTTTTTTCCTTTTTCTCAAAAACAAAACAAAACAAAAAAACAAAAAACACTGATTATCTCCCATGGAGCTGGGAACCTAATCTTGGCTCCCCCAGGGTCCAAGACCAGTGAGTCTTGTGGCCTTCCTAAAGTAAAATCGCATTTTCTTTTTCTTTTCTTTTCCCAGCACGGCTTCCAGGAGGCAGACTGCAGCCATTGCAGACGACCGACGCGTTTGCAAATACGCCTCAAAGTTCTCTGTGGGCGGGGAGGACATTCCCGACCCACGGTGCAGCAGGGCGGGTGGACTCACTGCGGTTTTTCCCAGGAAGAACACCACGATTGTCACTTGGCTCGCGTTCCACACACGCCATCCAGGCTGGGGGCGCAGTCGGCCAGGGGGGAACAAAGTTTTCCTCTGTGCAAAGCGAGTGGACCCATTCCTGCCTCAAACCTGCGCGCTCCGTCTTCCTGGCACCGGCCTCAGGCCGACGGAGCTAACAGGGACAGACTGTTTCCAAGTCCTGTAGGAACAAATCCTTCAGAGCGCCAGGCGGCTGCCGCCTGGCGCGGCCTCCTGGGCGAGATCCCCGCGAATGGGCTGGAACCTCTGCCCAGAGCAGCCAGCTGGCCCGGAGCGCACTGCCGCCCGCCACTGGCACACAGGGTCTCACTGGAGCGGTACTTTGTTTTGCTGAAGATGACTTATTCACACATCCCAGATGTTCCCTGGAAACAGCTACCTAAAAACACAGGGGTTTTCTAAGCCCTGACCTAAATAAATGCAGCCCAACGGCCCCAGGGGGTTGTCAGATGACTGAGCAGCTGAAGGCCCGACCCAGGCTCTTTTACTTCCTCTCTGTGCAGTTGGACCTGTCTTCCCTAATGAGGCGAGACCCTAATGGCTGTGGTTTTAGGGCTGGTTGTGAATGCTTTGAATGCAACAGACCTACTCACACTGGAATTTTCTTTTTTAAGAAGGGGTCTTGCTGTGTTGCTCAGGCTGGCCTCAAATTCCCAGATCCTCCTGACTTAGCCTCCTGAGGAGCTGGAAGTACATGTGTGTACCACCACTCTGGCTTAAGAATATATTTTACACAAAGAAAGCAAGAACAGAAAGAGAAAGAAGTTAGTAATAATATATGAATATATGGGAAATGTGATTATACTTTAAAAAAATTATATTGTCTCATATTTGCTTTCCATATATTTATATATATATATATACTATAGGTGTATGTATATACGTGTGTGTATCCATATATCCCCCCAACACACTGGGGCCTAAAGCTCTCCCTTGGAAGAATACCAACAGTGACAACTAGATGGGTCTCTGCAACTAGGGTGCAAGTCTTTCCTTAAGAAATCAACCGCACGCATGCATTTGTCCTTCCCGTGGGCTCAGAGCCCAATCATGCAGGCTGTGTAATGTCCCTCCTAAATCCTCTTTGCATCCCCCCAACTAGCTCTCTTGCCTCCTCTCCCTCTAAACTGCCAGTCCGTGCATCCTGGTAGTCATTCCCCTACATGCTAGGGTTTCATGTACACCATGCACAATGCACTGGGGTTACACAGAAATTGCTTCCCTTTGGCGTTTGAGACCCTCCCCTGTCTGACATAACCTGACTTTCCAAAGTCTCTCTTTCAACCCCACCAGACTCCTCCTGTTCCCAGGTCAGGGTGGAGCCCCTGATGGGCTCTGTGGTCATCTGAACCTGCTTCTCCCAGCCCTCCTTGCAGTCCTGATTCTTGGTCAATATCTCGTCCACTTCCACAAGCTCCATGAGGGTCAGTGACTGTCTTCCTCACTGCATCTCTGTGGTCCGTGGTAAGGAGAGGCCTCATAAATCTCTGCTCACTGAGAGAGCGACTCCTGCTAGCATCAGGCTTGTTCTGCCTTTGAACAGTTCACATCTGCACTCGGTTTTGTCAACACACACAGGCTTTCTGTCCCCAGGCCTGGGCTCCTGTCCTTTCAACCCAGGGTGCTCTCCCGTCCACATCTTCTTACCTTTCTTAGTCCCTTCTCAGCTTTTTTCCCTGTGCAAAGCTGACCCTGACCCCTGACCTCTGGCCCATCTGATCTGCTGTGTTTTCTCTCTTCCAAATTCCTGGATGCTCGCTGTACCACAGACACAGCTCTCAACCTACACTACCTGGCATCACCATCTGAATTTTTTCTTTGTCTGCAACTGGCTTCCTTTTTATCAAATTTGTGCCCACATCCCCCAAGTCCTCCAAGCCCTGAGCAGCACTGAACACAGACCAGCTGCTCCATAAATGTCTGACTGATTGATTGTGATTGGTCAGCTTCTCTGCTTCTCTCCGAGCGTTCACATCTCATCCATCATTCAAACTCAGCCTTCCTCCGACGTGGCTTCATGGATGATGCTCCACCTTGACCTCTGGGCTCATGTCCTCCACTCTGTATAAACTTTACCTGCTCTGTTGTATCCTGACTCTGGGTCGCTGGCCACTGCCAGGGAACACATGCCCAGCGCTGAGACCCTGAGCCTGGGCTAACCACTTGGCCCTGGCTGCAGCCTGTCCTGCGTTTCTGTTTCTTCATGTACCAGTCAACAGAGAACTCGAGGCCTAAAATGTGTGACTGGGCATGCTGCCCTCTTGAGACAACTTCCCATGCAAGTCACAACTTCTGTTCCTGGAGTTTGATGTATGAGTTTCTTACTGTAGGAGGCTGACGGCGGAGCCGTCTGGGAACAGGAGACCCATTGTCAGGGGACTGAAGATTTTATTGAGCACAGAGAGATGCACTTATCCTAAGGAAGGCCCACAGTGCCTGGCCCGAAATAGGAACTTAACGTATGTCGAATTGAAATAGCCGTGTGCCCCACGAGAGCAAAATGAAGCAAAAACATTCCTATCGCCTAGTGACCTCGCAGCCATGGTAATGTCATAGTGTCCCGCTTTCCTCATGTTTGTGGTGATGCTGGTTGAGACAAACCTACTGCACGGCCAGTCCTCTGAAGTACAGCACATATAACTATGTACCCTCCATCACACTTGGTAAGGATAATAAACAACAATGTTACTGGTTTACGTATTTACCATGCTCTACTGTTCATTATTGTTTTGGAACATCCTCCCACTTATAAGCACGCTTACAGTTTGCTCTGTGATGCTGGCAGCAGCCTCGTCCATCTCGAGTTTGCTGTCTCTTGATGGCATCAAGAGACTGTGCTGCATGATGACCTACACCACCTAGGTCTGTAAGTGCGCTCAGTATCTGCACACGATGGTGAAATTGCCAGACGACACAGTGCTCGGAGCATATTGCCATTGCCAAGTGACACATGACTGCAAAAACAACTCCGATCCTTCATGGCAAGTGTCCTACCCCCTCCATGTTCTCAAATGCTTCCTTATGCGTCTTGTGAAAGAATTTTAAAAATCTGTGTGATCATGCACATATTTTAAAGCTGACATCTAACATTTCCCATCCAAAGTTAAGGAAACTTATTTCTTACAGATAGGAGATGGGAAATGTTAAACATTGTATTTATATATGAAATAAATGAGAATTGACTCTAATTAGAACACTTACTTCACAATACTATTTGACAAAATAGATTTTCATTACTCCATAAAGCATGGCATATCTGAAAGCCATATCTGAAAGTGCGTGGTGTGCCTGATTTATTGCATTTTGAAAAATCCAATTTTTCTGCAGGAATTCCAGTTACATTTGAAAGGATCAGCATCCCAGCCCTGTGCTGCTTTGGAAATCTTGAATGATGAGCCCTGTGGGCCAATGTGCTCTTCTTATGAGCTCAAGGGCCTTGCTTTGCCATTAATTTTAATTTATCTGATTGTTCCTTGTTCCCTCTTGAAGCCAAGCACCGAAGCAAGCTTGAGACGGATGAGGGGTGGACCTTTCTTTTGTGGAGTGAGAAAAGGTGTATTGTGCACATAGGCTCATTTCAAGCATATTAATATTAGCAAAGGATATCTGTGGACACGGATACCCTTATGACTAGCTTCACGTGGACACCATTTGGAAAGTCTTGAGGTTCCCCAGGTAAATGTGTGTCCAGTTGGAGGAACGTTGGCTTAGACTACCAGCTTGGTGATGATATGAGATGGGTGAGTGGAGTGACAGGCAGCTGCTGGCCCAGGCAGGGACTGAATGCCTCCCTGGGGCTCCAGGGAGAGGGTACTCCCCATCTTCCCTTGCTTGGGAAGCAGCTAAACAGCCTGCTGGAATCAGCCAGGACAAGGTGAAGGACTTGTTAGATGTAGAAATCCGTCACGTCTTCCAACAGGGAAGTAGCCTAATCTTTGCAGCACAAACTCCTAAGAATAGATGGCTTGGTTCTCGGGCCTTTGTGCCCACGAGGTCCCCTCCAGCTAGAACACCCTCACTATTTACTCACAAATCATCACCTCTGAGCCTTTTTTCTCTCACACATTCATTCCTACCTCCCTCTTACAGCAGGATTTCTCAGCATGGGATCCATTTCCCCATCAGCATTGCTTGGGATTGTGCGTGTGTGTGTGTGTGTGTGTGTGTGTGTGTGTGTGTGTGTGTGTAAAGGGGGTAGATGCCTAAGACAAACTTGGAGCTGTTGGTGTAGATGTGAAATTTGAGTGGATAATGTTGGAAACCCAGTGATGAAACCCAGGAAGTTGCATTTTTATGACATGCCCAGGTATGCCCAGGTAAGATATTGAGATCCACCTGGGTGCAATTAGCGACTCCTGCAGTTCCTGGGCTCCTTTCCTATGCTATTGGAGCACCCACTTCATACTCTAACCTATTGTTTACCTACCTGTCTGTGCTACTCTCTGAATTCCAAAGAAGGGAGATATTCATTTCTATTGACTCCACACCAAGCACAGTGCTTGGTAGGTAGTGACGTTTAATCATTGCTTGTTTAGATGTTGCTAGGATTTGGATACTTGCATCCCTTCAAAGTTCGTGTCGAAATCCCAATGCACTAGCAATAAGAGGCGGCGCCTTTAATAGGTGATTAGGCATGAGGGATCTGCACTCCCAGATGAATTAGTGCCCTTATAAAAGGACTGATGAAGTGAGCTCATCCTTTTCCCCCTTCTGCCCTGTGAACACACAATACGAAGGACCATCTAGGAAGCAGAGGGCAAGCCTCCACCAGACATCACATCTGTTGGTGCCCTGTTCTTGGACATCCCAGGCTCGAGAACTAGGAGAAACAAGTTTCCATTATTTATACATTGTTAACTCTGAGGTATTTTGCTAGCAGCAGGAAGAGACTAGCACAATTAAGGTGTCTCTGATAAAGGGTACATGAGGGAGACCAGGAATATTGTTAGAGTTCTGCTTCCTGGCTGTCATCAGCATCAATGAGTGTCAGGCTGCCAAACTCAAGGAGAATCCCTTGCTGCCATCCAGGACTGAGCTTCCTGGCTTTGCAAGATCCAAATGGAAAGGTGTGAGGAGACATTTTGCAGCACAGAGCTGACCTCAGTGTCTTTGGACTTGTACTAACTGGAATCACCTCTTATTGTTAGTGCATTGATGGAAACGGGATACCTAACACCATTTTCATCTTCTCCTCCAGTAACAGGATCTGAATTTATGGAAGGCAACAATATACTCATTGAAAACTACATTTCCCAGTCTCCCTTGCGGACAGTGACTAATGAGATTTAAGCAGAAGTCCTGTCTTCCTTCTGCTCTTCCTTCTAGCAGCTGGACCATAGAGCAGGTAGTGAGGGCCCCAGCAATGTCACAAAACCAAGACTTTAGCCTTGGGGCTTCTTTTATGGGAAAGACAAAAGAAACAAGTACATAACCTGATATTGTGTAAGCCCCTGATAAACAGGTTTTCGGTCTGGGCCTCTGACCCTGCCCTTGGCTAATTCACATTGCTCAGATCTTTGTTCTGTGAGCTGGTTGCTCCTACAGATCTCTTGTTTGTTTTCCAGGTGATCTCTAGGAGACACCAGATTCTTCTCCTCTTATAATGGCTGTTCCTAGCTCCTCAGGGTTACTGGTGCTTTCTGACTGAGACCATCCAATTTTTCTTTCAAGTTACCTAAAAAGCAAGCAGCTGGGCTCATTGGTCACTTGTGACATTCACCAGATGGGTTTTCAAAGTCTTTGTTGAACACTGTGTATCTGGGGAATCCCGGAGGATGGTTTCATGGCTCTTTAATTTGGACTCACAGGAACCACACAGCTGGGGATTTATTACTCCTGGGATTTTCTTCCTCAAAGAGAGTCACCTTTGAGTTCTAATTACATATGCTTAAATCTTCCAGTTTGCAGGTGACACAAAGAATTCCTGGGTAGCCATTGCCTACTTTATAATGGAAAATGAGGCAAACTTCATCATGCTCTGGGAGGAAGAAGGGTCATGTGCAAAACAACACCTATTTTTGAGAGGGAAGAGTTCAAGGATTTCAAGTCTCCCAAGGTGAATGACTTTTGCTGTAAACAAGGGCAGAGATCACCTGCAAGAAGAACTAGGTACAGCACTTAGCAACCTTCCAGTCCAAACAAAATAAAGACACACTGATCAATCTGCACCAGAATATTGTGTATGAACCTAATCTAGCTGAAGCAACTACAAAGACTCCACAGTGATTAAAATAGTAAAAAACAAAAAGAGAGCTGAGTGAGTAAGAGTAACAACCTAGGCACTGGGGAAGTCAAAAGGAACTGGGTTCAGATCTCTGTGTCCTCTCCCTCATGTTATCCCATGGCAGAAGGCAGAAGGGCAGGAGAGCTCGGTGGATAGAGGAGGCAGGAGAGAGTCACACTGACCTCCCAGTTCTTGGATTGGAGGTAAAATTTATAACACACAGACTTTGGGGGGACACATGCCAACCATAACACCCGCTTTTGCCATCTATTATGAAATGAGTGCACAGTGCCCATCTAACAAGGTGGTTGTGAGGATGAAGAAGCCGCACGTGCCCTTGGACAAATCCGCCAACCTTGCTAAGCCTCCTTTGTAAAACAGGGCTTCATCGTGTGCCTGACTAACAAGGTGGCTGGGAGCCCTGAGTAGCATCATGAAGTGGCTTCCCATCAGATTTCCTTCTGTTCCTTCCCTCTAAATTCCCACATTGCCAAACCCTCCTGGAGAGAGTTAAGAGGTAGAAACTGAACTTCTGACTCCATTGCGCTGCAGCGTTGGACTTTCAGAATCTGTGGACTTGGATTTCATTCTTGTCAATTCCCTGCTCCTCTTCTACCCCAGCAGCTTGTTTCCAGTTTCCTCCCATCCCACCTTGGCCTCATCCCCTTCTCCCAGCAGAGTGCTCACTGCCCACTGCAGAGCAGAGGTCAAGCTGGCTCATGAGTGCTCGCTCTCCTCTTCCCGTGGGCCTTGACCATTCTGTCTCCTGTAAGAGAAAGCTTTGTTTTCTAGTTTAAACTGCTCAACCCATGACTCCTAAACCAAGCCACTTTTCCTATCCATGTGCCTGTCAAATAGCACGGAAGCACTCAGAAAATGAACACACTGACCACTGTCAACGGGAGCTTCTTAAGAACCTCGCCTTTTACAGATTCAGTGTTTTTGAACCTATATGTCCCCCTCAGCCATTCCATGTCCTCTTGTTAGCTTGATGCACCGTTATGCAGGAAAGTTTCCTCTTTCTTGTTCTCGAAGAACCAGGTTCTCATTGGCCAGCTGGACACCTGTACGTGAATGCATCCCGTGCCTGGAATTCAGTCTTCAATGCATTATCTTTCCCATCAAGCTGACTCTTCCTGCTGGCTTCCCCTGGTGTTGGCCTCCCAGGAAACCAAGCTCACAACCTTGCAGCATCCCTGCGTCTCCCTCTCTCTCCTTTGCTGTATCAGGAGCAGGGCTCCTTTTCTTTCCTTTTTGACATCTGGTGCTGTAGTCCCAAGGCCTCTGTATGGACCAATGGCCCAGCTGACCTTCCCAACTCCAGCGCCCCTCCCCCATCTCCCCATTGGTGCTGAAGAGAAACCTGATGGAATTTAGCACTCATTCATTAGTTAGAAATAGATAGTAAATACAAAACTAAGTAACCTCCCAGAAAACGAGACATAAAAGGACAGCTAACATAAAGATTATGTCCTCAAGCTGGCAGACATTTATCTGAAACCTTAAGACATTCTTATTAAAGCCACGTGCAAAACAAACATATTCATCATTATAATTAGCCAGCAAAATAAGAAAAAGAGAAAAAAAAACCCAGACATAATTATGAATAAAACTAAGGCAAAGTTATCTTGCAGTGGTTATTGAGATTTTTAGCAAATGGATGAATGAATGAGTCACCTGGGAAAATATGTGTCATATATTATTAAGATAAAAATGGAGTGGCTAAAAGAATGTGTGGAGCAAGATTGTAATTTTGTGGGAGAAAAGAAATAATATTTATTGAATGAACATTTATTGAGGAACATTTTCCTATTTATTGAGGAACATTTTCATGACTAAAGAAGAGAATTTGTTTGCAAAAAGTCTATTAACTGCAATCCTAATTTAATTTTATATATATTTTCAAAATTGATCTTCAAAAATATAAACCAAGATGTTGACAGTAATAATCGTCAGGAAGTGACATTATAGATGATTTTCATTTTATTTTGTTTGGCATTTATTTTATATATTTGATAGAGAAATGAAGTCTTGAAATCAGGATAATGTTACGAAAAAAGTAAGTTCTGATTTTTTTAAGCTCTAATATAGATCCTAGGTAAAGGTTAATTTCCCAGACGTTTCTCTGGCCATCCAAATATTACTCCCTGCAGAAGGTCTAACTCCCTCGCTATTTAAAATGCTTCAACCTGTTTTAAATGCAAGGAACATTCCCTTCTCCCTTTCCAAGAACCCCCAGAGAGAAAACACCTGTAGGGAGACTTTCCAAGCAGAAGTGATTTGTTAATCAGTGAAACAGATTTGGAAAGAACGCGGCAGAGTCAAGTTTACTGCAGGGGAAGTGCTATATGGCTAATATTTACATTTCAGTGGATAAAAAGAGGAGGACCCCGTGGGCTGACTGAAGCAACAGAATTCAAAGGGAACCTTTCACACTGAGTCACAAAGAACACCATTCTGTCTTGCTCCTCTGAGACGTCAGGAAGACCCTTGTGATGCTTCTGACCCCAAATGGCCACGCAGCTGTCTTACCCAAATAGAAATAAACAAACCCACCAGCTCAGGAAATTTGGCTGCTCTTTCTGATGGCTTTATCTTCCCTCACTCAGAATGCTATGCTTTGGACTCTTTATTTCTCAACTTGATGTTGTCCCAGATTTTAAGTTGATGATCTTATTTGCAAAATTCTGTGACCAGGTCCCAATATTCTCCCCCACACTGTGAGCCCAGCCAGGTCTCTGGGTGCCATCTTTTCCCAGGGGGGTCACATGTGACCCTATTAGCTGCCTACTCAATAGAGGAATCAGATCAGGTGGTAAGCCGGGTGACAGAGCCACAAATTATGGGACCTCCTTCTGAGTAGATTCTTGTTTGGGGTCTATTGAGTTTCTTAGATGTGTGCGTTTATAATTTCCACCAAATATGGAAAGTGTCAGCTATTTCATCTTCAAATTCCTTTTCTCCCTCCCTCTTCCTGGGATTTAATTACACATATAGTAAATAACTTGCTCTGCTCTCATAAGTCTCTGAGGCTCTGCTAATTTTATTGGGTCTTTTCTTCTCTGTGTACTTGATGCTGGACAATTTCTACTGCTATGTCTTCAACTTCATCGATCTTTTCTTTTGTACTATTTAATCCGATGTCAAGCTCATAGAGTATTTTTTTTTAACCTCAGATACTGTATTTTTTAGCTTTAGAAATCCCACTTGTCTCTTCTTCTCTATATCCTATTTCTCTACATCTCATGTTGTATTTTATTTTAAATCCTTGTGCATATTTATAACCGTTGTTTTAAAGCCTTTGCTATGGCCAAGACTGATATCATTTCTGGTTCTGGTTCTATTGATTTTTTTTCCTCCAAGTTATGGGTCTCATTTGCTGCCTCTTCACCTGTCTAGTATTTTTTATTAGAGTGGATCAATGTGCTATTAGGTTTTCAAAGGGGTGAACTTTGTTGTCTTCTTTTAAAGAGCATCGAGTTTTGTGGTGTCAGGTCATTAAACTATTGGCAAATCAACTTGAACTGTTACAGGACTGTTTTTTAAGCTTCATTAGGGCAAGTCTAGAGTAGCTCTTCCTCTAGGGCTTGATACGCCTGTCTCTACCCGTCTCAGGGTGTGTACTGAATGTCCAGACAACTGTTACCACTCCACCATGGATTATCGAAACACCAGTGTCTCCCACTCCTTTGTGATCTCCAGGAAGTACTGAGCTTACAGTTCTCTGGCAATTATTTATTGTTTGGTCTCTGTATGTTTACTCCTCTGCTTTAGTTGTTACAGCGAGAGGGAGAGTCTCATACCCTCCCTACGCCAACATAACTGGAAATAAAGAATCCCTTTGTTTATATCTTTATAAACAAAGGATAAGGTGATATATGTATGTACATGTATGTATTACTATATATTTTAATACATATAAATTTAGAATACATACATATATACACACATACATATATTTCTGTATTTTATCATTAATCTTTATTTTTTTTTTCAAATTCAGAACAATAGTTGTCAAATCAATTCATGTTGAGAGATTTATATCTACTTTGTGTTTTCAAACTACTACATGATTGGAGCTTTACTTTTTTAAAATTAATCTGGCCATGCATTGAAAGCTGAATTAGAGAAGGATCTTGTCCTATTTATTTGCATCTCTATATTTTTCCTGAGCCGACTTTCAACAAAAATACTCTTTTTCATCCTCTCTGGCAAAGTGTGTTCATTGGTTTTTGAATAATTAAAAAATCTGAAGTGTTTTGAAACAAAGGCAGAAGTATGGAAGATCATGTAACCCATCATTAAGATTTAAATATATTGAAATTTTGGAATCTGCTTTATATGCATGCCTTTTGTCATGGTGATAGGGAACAAGAGGCTTTGAGAACAGTTAAAGTCCCAATCTCACAACTCCCCTCTCTCAACTGCCACCCTAGGAAACCACTGGAAGTCCCAATGTGTTTTCCCACGAGCAGTTCAGTGTTCTTACTACATATGCATTGCTTCATAAAGGGGAAGTGCTTTGTGTGTTTTAAAACTTAACAGTGATGGCATCATGTTGGATATACCCTTTTTGCAACTTTGTGGCTCCATATCAGGTGTAATATTTTAATTTATTGATGCTGGTAGATGCACTGAATTTAACAGCTATATGGCATGCTAGCAATTATTTTCTCCATAGTTTATCTATCCTCCCACTATTAAGAAGTTTATCTCCTTAAATTCTTATTGACATTTCCTTGTCCTCATGTTTCTCTGTGTTCACTTCATCAAATTAGAAAAAAACTTGAAAGTCCACTAACATTAGGTGTGCTAAGAGTGTGGGGAAGTGTGATCTCTACACTGAAATGTGCACATTCGGGAGATTAATTAATCATAATTAATTAATTATACTATGGAGAATGAACAAAGGTCCACTTTGCATTTTAGTTAAATGTCAGAACCACTTTTATTTGGCTGTAGCTTATAAATTTCTGTGGGAAGTAAATAGCTTATTGTTCCAGCCTTTTCAAACACTGAACACTACTCTCGAACTTCTACCCTTGTGGACAACTAAGACAAGAGGAGCTGAGAATATTTTGAAGTATTTAAAAAGTTTTCATTAATTTATTATAAGCTTAGTTATTTCTTAAATTATCAATAGAAAACAAAATCACGGTTTTTTCTCTGTGTCCTATACTAGAGGTGCATTATGACTTTCCAAATTTACTTAATTTTTTTAAAAAATAGGATAGTTTGTAATCAAAATGAAAAAGGGTTCTGGACAATGTCAAATTCTACTCACCATACTGTTATGCTTATATGTTATATAAATATAATTACTATTATACAGATGGAAAAATACTAAGTTCTTCCCCCCACCCCCAACTTTTGAGATACTGGGGATTAAACCCAGGGCCTAGAGCATACTAGGAGAGTGCTCTACCTCTACCACTGAGCTGCACCCCCAGCCCTAGAAGTTCTATTTCATACAGTAAAACCCTTTATAGAAAACTTAAAATTAAACAGAACTTCTCAACATTAATATATTAGGAATAAATTCTAAAATTTTCTTTAGATATTTTAAGACAACAGCTGAGCCTTACATATTTTATTTTGTTTATTCTGTCCCTCAGCTCTGAATGCTTACTCTCTTCAACCTCTCCTTTCCTTTTCTTGAATCAGTTTGATTTTCTCTCCCTCAGCCACTCTGCATAGCCCTTCTTTGCTTAAGTAGCAAAGTGACAAGATAGCAACAAATAACAACTATAGCCACAAAACCCAGTGGTTTCCAAACCTGGCTGCCTACTGGAATCACCAAGGAAACTTTTAAAATAATACTGATCCCTGGGACTCACCCCATGGGAGATCCTGATTAAATTGGATTTAGAGCCACTACATTAAACAATGCAACTTACCAATCCAAAGCTTTACACAAAACATTCAATTATGTAAAGTATATCTCTATGTGATATACTTAGATAACTTCTCTATATTTCATTTTCTTCTTGGAGTCTATAATTTGGACAGACTTTTCCTAGGAACCACCTCCACTCTAATTCCCATTGACTAATTGTGTAAATTTGGAGAAATTACTTAATTTGGGTATTGCATTTTTTTCCTCCTCTATGAAATGGAGATAATAATTACACCGTACTTCCCAGAGCTATTGTATCAAATTAAATTATACATGCAAGTAAAATGGAAAGCAATTTACAAATGTTAATTATTATGAGTCTCCCTGCTCAATATTACCATATGCTATTTGAAGTACATCCGTATACACTTCTGAATTGTTGCAATTTCCTGTTTATTTTTTTTGTATGTGTGTGTGAGTTTCTTAATATAACCTAAATCTCTGTTCAATTAGGACCTTCGGGAGCAGGCTAATGTAAGATTTATATTTCTTTGATATATCTTACTTTTCCTATTTCTGAAGACAAAGTAAGAGGCAAAATCAATGAACAGAAACAGTTCATAATTAAAGCCTTTTATCTTCTGATAGAACAGACATAAACTTTTACCATGATATGCACATACTTACTCACAACATATATACCTGTAGACTATGTGTCAGGAGAATATACTTTGACATATTAATCTTTGATCTTAGGAAAGGTGGTTCATTGACACTTTGTTGTTTGAGGGGAGGGATGTGTCAAAATTTAGAAGAGAAATGATCTATGAGCCTTGTTATAGTTTGGATGTGAGGTGTCCCCCAAAAGCTCACTCGTGAGACAATGCAAGAAGGTTCGGAGGAGAAATGATTGGGTTGTGAGAGTCTTAACCCAATCAGTGAATTAATCCCTTGATAGGGATTGATTGAGTGGTAAATGAGATGTGTGGCTGGAGGAGGTGGGGATTGTGGCGTGGCTTTGGGTATATATTTGTATATGGTGAGTGGACTCCCTGCTTTCTGATCATGAGCTGCTTCCCTCTGCCGTATTCTCCTGCCATGATTCTCAGCCTCACCTGGAGCCCCAAGGAAGGGAGCCTGCTGTCTATGGATGGAGACCTCTAAAACCATGAACCCCTGAATAAACCTATTCTCCTCTACAGTGGTGCCGGTTGGATCCTTTAATCACAGCAGCGAGAAAAAACTGAATGAAACAAGCCTTTTAAATTTTAATTAATTGATTATATTTTAATTTTAACTGGTCACACAGTCATTGTACATATTTATGGGGTGCAACGTGACATTCCAATCCATGTATACAATATATGATGATCACAGCAGTGTGATAAATATATCTATCGCCTCAGACATTTATCATTTCTTTGTGCTTGGAACATTTAAAATCCTCTCTACGGGTTATTTTTAAATATTCAGCTAATGACTGTCAACCATAGTTAATGCTCTCATGCTGTAGGATATTACAAGTTATTCTTTCTTTCAACTGCACCTTGAACCCATTAACCCTCCTCTCCACATCCCTCCCTCTCCCACAGTTTTCCCAGGCTCTAGTAACTACACTACTTCTTTGAAATCCATATTTTTGCTTCCATATGTAAGTGAGAACGCGCACCATTTATCTTTCAGCATCTGGTTTATTTCACTTAATATAATGTCCTCCAGTTCCATTCACTTTGAGGCAAGTGACAATTTAATTTCTTTCTTTATGGCTGACTAGTATTTCATTGTGTATACATACCACCTTTTCTTCATCATTGTTGGATACCTAGGCTGATTCTATATCTTGGCTGTTGTGAATAGTGCTGCAATAAACATTGATGTACTGATTTCAATTGCCCTGGACATAAATCCAGTAGCAGGATTGCTGGATCATATGGTAGCTCTATTTCTAGCTTTATGAGGAACCTCCATTCTCTTTTCCACAATGGCTAGGCTAATTTACATTCCCACTAGCAGTGTATGGAAGTTCCCCTTTCTCTGTCTCATCAACAGCCTTTGTTACCTTTTGTAATTTTGATGATAGTCATTCTAACTGGGGTGAGATATCTCAGCATAGTTCTTAATTTGCATTTCCCTCATGATTAAGCCTTTTTTTTCATATTCTTATTGACCACTTGTATATTCTTTTTTTGAGAAATGCTTACTCAGGTCATTGACCCATTTTTTTAATTGGATACTTTGCTTTTTTGGCTGTTGAGTTGTTTGAGTTCCTTAAATATTCTGAAAATTAATCCCTTGTCAGATGAATTGTTTGCAAAAGTTCTCTCCCCCTGTAGGTTATCTCTTCACCCTGTTGATTGTTTTCTTTTTGTATAAAAGCTTTTCAGTTTGATGTAATCCCATTTTTCAGGGTTTTATTTGCCTGTTCTTTTGTGGTTACATCCAAAAATTCCTTGCCAGATCATTAACCTGAAGTATTCTCCCTATATTCTCTTCTAGTAGTTTCATATTTTGAGGTTTTGCATTTTAGTCTTTTTTCATTGACCCATTGATTATTCAAGAGACTGGTCAAAATTTTCCAATTTGAAATTAGAACGATTTCTAAAGTTTCTCTTGCTGATTTCTAGTTTTATTCCATGGTGGTCAGAGAAGATATGTTATGATATTGGATTTTTAAAAACGTTTATTGGATCGACCAACATATGGTCTATCCTGGAGACTCTTCCAAATGTTGATGAGAAGAATGTGTATTTTACAACTGTGGATGAGATATTCTGAAAATGTCTGTTAGGCCCATTTGGTCTGTAGTATTGTTTTACTCTAGTGCGTCTTCGATAATGTCTTTGTTTGGATAATCTGTCCATTGGTGAAAGTGGGGTGCTGAAGTCCCCATCTGTTATTTTATTAGAGTCTGTCTCTGCCTCTCCTTTTAGATCTGATAGTGTTTGCTTTATATCCTTGGTTGCTCCAGAGTTGCATGGATATGTATTTACAATTGTTGTGTCCTCTTGTTCAAATGATTATTTTACCATTCTACTGTGTCTTTGTCTCTTTTTACAGTTTTTAAGTCTATTTTATTTGATAAAAGTATAGCTACTCTTGCTCACTTTTGGTTTCTTTTTGTGTGGTGAATTTTTTTCCATCCCTCCACTTTTACTTTATGTGTGTCTTTAATGGCAAAGTGAGTTTCTTTTAGGCAGCATATTAATGGGTCTAATTTTTAAATCCATCCATCCAATCTATATCTTTGAATTGAGACAATTAATGTACATTCAAGCTTATTATTCAGAAGTACAGATGTACAACTGTCATTCTGATAATTTTTTCTGATTGTTTTGTATAACCTTTCTTTCTTTCTTCTTCTCTTGCGTATTTGTGATTTGGTGGTTTTTTTTTTTTAATTGATAGGGTTTGATTTTCTTCGTGTGTGTGTGTGTGTGTGTGTGTGTGTCTGCCCTACTTTTGTGTTTTAAACTTTCACGAATTTTCTTGATTCCAGTGTAAGAGTCCTGTGAGCATTTATTGACGGAATGGTTGGTCATGATGTTGCTTGTCTTGCAAAGTCTTTATTTCTTATTTATTTCTGAAGAATAGCTTTGCTGGGTATAGTATTTGTGGTTGGCAATTGTGTTTCCGTAAGAACTTTGAATGTATTATCCCACTCTCTCCTGGTTTGTAAAGTTTCTGCAAAGAAGTCTGCATTATTCTAAAGGGAGGTTCCTTTATAAATGACTAGGTACTTTTCTCTTGATACCTGCTGAGAGCCATAGCCAAGTAGGAATGACGCATGGCAATTTCCTTGTCAGCCTACCCCATGTTGCTTAGAGGGAGGACTCTCCATTGTGGAAATGGGCTTGCCTTGGACCCAGGTCATTGGCACCAGTATTTACAGATCCCATTAAACTATGCATAAATAAAGTCTGTATACTCGGCACACTGTTTCTCGAAATACAGAGCCTCCACAGGGGCTTGAGGGATGACAGGCAGCAGCAGACGCTTAGTGCCCACCCTTTTCAAGTTTGTGTCTGGGGTGCAGAACTACATCAAAGAAGCCCTGATCGTCATAGACAAATCCTCTATGAACCCCGGAGACCAGAGTCCAGCAGATTCTAATAGACCCTGGAGAAAATGGAGAAGCACAGGAAGTAAAATGGGGGTGAGCACAGGGTGGGAAGGACAAGGACAGAGGAATCCGTCTCCACTGGGACAGACTGGAGGCACTCTTGCTGGGGGAGGAGTTTCCAACCTCTCTTACCCAACGATCCAAAGTCTTCTGTCACTTGAGGCATGCAGGATCTTGACCTGCCCTCCAGGATCCCTGAAGCTTCTCTAGCACTGCAGTGTCTGTCCTTGAACACACGATCCCAAGGTGACAAGTACTGGTTTTTGTTTTGTTTTTACTTGTTCAGCATTTATTTTTTGGAACCCCATCTCTCCTTTCTCTGAAAGTGGTGCTACAGAGTTTTAGAACCTTCTCATAAGTTCCCAGGGGGCAGACAAGAAGTCATGTGCCTAGCTGTTGAAAGTTCAGATTGATGATATTCAGATTATCTACCTACTTCGGTGATGGTGCCCTCCAGGAAGAGGAAAAGGTACCGTGTGCTCTGCTGCCAGTGAGCAGGTGCTATGTTGATGCAAACCTGGTGCAGAGAGGGGTTATCTAGTGTAGGAAACTTGTAGAAACAATTCCTGCTGATATTTCATTTTTCTTTTTTTTTTTTTTTAACTTTGAAAGTTAACTCTTTAAATGGGTGACTCTTTGGAATGACACGTTCCTGTAAGAAACTGAAAGTTTTGTTTGCATATTTATTTCAGATCTTTAATTTTCAAGTAAACTTGAAAAGGGTGGGCACTAAGCGTCTGCTGCTGCCTGTCATCCCTCAAGCCCCTGTGGAGGCTCTGTATTTTGAGAAACAGTGTGCTGAGTATACAGACTTTATTTATGCATAGTTTAATGGGATCTGTAAATACTGGTGCCAATGACCTGGGTCCAAGGCAAGCCCATTTCCACAATGGAGAGTCCTCCCTCTAAGCAACATGGGGTAGGCTGACAAGGAAATTGCCATGCGTCATTCCTTCTTGGCTGTGGCTCTCAGCAGATACCTTTGGAATTCTGTCTTTGTCTTGTACTTTTGACAGTTTGAGTACTATATGCTTTAGAAAGGATCTTTCTTGGATACATCTACAGGTGTCCTTGGAGCTTCCTGAACTTGGATGCCCATGTCTTTCACAAGATTTGGAAAGTTTTCAGCAATTATTTTGCTGAATAAGTTTTCTATGCCTTTTCTATTTCTTCCCCCCCCCCCTTTGGACTATGCATAATACATACGTTTGTTCATTTAATGGTGTTTCATAGATCTCAAGGCTTTCTTCATTCTTTTTATTTTTTCCCTTTTTATATGACTGGATTATTTTAAGAGTCCTGTCTTTGGGCCATGGTTACAGCTCAATTGTAGATTGTATGCTCAGCATGTGTGAAGCCCTGGGTTTGATTGACAGCACTACCAAAACAACCAACCAAACACCACCACCAGCAACAACATCAACGACAACCATAAAAACTGTCTTCAAGCTCAGAAATTCCTTATCCTGCCTCATTAATTCTGCTGTTGGTGTTTTCAGCTATTTTTAAAATTTCATTTATTAGGTTCACTGGCTTTAAGATTTCTTACTGGTTCCTTTTTGTGATCTCTATCTCTTTGCTGAATTTTACACTCTGATCATGAATTGTCTTTCTAATTCCATTAAATTGTATTTTCTTGAATCCCATTAAGTTTCCTTAAAATCATTTTTTCCCCCAATATTTATCAGGAAATGTGTCAACTTCCTTTACCTTGAGTCCTCTTGCTACAGAGTTACTGTTTTCCTTTGTGGGCATCATCCTGGGTCCCCGTATTGGTATTTGTGCATCAGGTGGGTCAGGAGCCTCCACCAACTTTATAGGATGACTTTCATGGGAAACGGATTTCTTTCTGTTGGTTATTTGTCCAGGATGTTGACTGGACACGATGCATTGGCTTTGGTTTCAGATCAGTGCTTTAGTGTATGTCTGTGTGGCTTCTTCAGCTTCATCAACGTAGGCAGTATCTGTGCAAGTCCAGTGTCTGTGTTGCTCAACTTTCCATCACTGTGACAAAGTACCTGAGGAAAGCGTCTTAAAGGAGGAGATTTATATTGGCTCACGGTTTCAGTCCAGTCACTTGGCGCCATCACTGTGGGGGCTTGTGGTGAGGCGGAGTATCTTGGTAGGCAGGGAGAAGGGTGTGATGGAGTAGAGTCTTACCTCGTGGAAACCAGGAAGAGAGATGGAGAGAGAGGGAAAGGGATCAAAGACAAGATATATTCTTAAAGGACACACTTCAGTGACCTACTTTCTGCAACTAGGACCACGTCCTAGGGTTTCCACCACCTCCTAATAGGGCCATACGCTGGGGACCAAGCCTTCAATGCATGAGCCTTTAGGGGACCTTCTAGATCCAGAGTGTGACACTGGCCTAGCTTCAGGGACGGTGAGATTCTGTACTTTCTGGGATGCAACTCCCTTGGGTGGGGTGGGTTTTCTGGTAGTTCTGGGTGTGGTTCACCCAGCTACAGGTGTATAGCAACCATCGCTTTCTGTGGGTTGTGTGGGAGTGGGGTGCATGTCCCTATCTAAGAACTGCTCTGGAGCCAGGGCACAGCAGTGGGCCAAGATGACCTGTCCATGGCTGAGTTCTGGATAGGTGACTTTGCAGAGTTTCTGGGGGTGCCTTTTTGCTCAGAGTGATTCCAACTGTTATGGTTTAGATAGGAGGTGTCCCCCGAAAGCTCATGTGTGAGATAATGCAAGAATTTTCAGAGGCAAAATGATTAGATTATGAGGGGTGTAACCTGGTAGTGGATTAATCCACTGCTGGATTTAACTGGATGGTGACTGCAGACAGGTAGGGTGTGGCAGGAGGAAATGGACCACTGCGGGTGTGCCTCCAGTCACAATGTTCGGTTTCACCTTGGGCCCAGAACTGTAGGGGAGTCAGCCAGCTGTGGGCTAAAATTCTAAAGAAACCATTCTTTCTCTACATTGTTCCCATCAGGTCTGCTGGTCACAGTGACAAAAAAGCTGATTAAAACACCAAATGCTTTCTGGAGGTGAGGTTAGGTGGGTAGAGGCAAGCATCTATTTCTCAGAGCCACAGTGGAACAAGGTTTTGTGTTTTTTGAGAACAGGCTGCTCAAGTGCTTTGGGGGCCCCTGTGAGATGCATGGTGCTACTCATCTCTTCTGTGGACCTCTGTGGGCTGAGCTACTCAGGGTGGGCTTCCTAACTATGTCCTGGGGTTGAGCATGGGTGAACAGGGCCACCTTTCTGCTCTCTGGGGCCAGGGGTGGCTGAGCAGGTCGGCCTGGGTGTTTCTGGAGCATCAGGACGGAGGGTAAGGCCACCCAGCTATTTTCTTGGGCCTCCCTAGGCTAAGTCACTCAGGGTGGGCTGCCCCTGTGCTTCCCAGGGGTGTGGAAGGATGGGCACAGCTTCCTAAATGATGCACGGTGCAGTTGCCCAGGTGTTTCACGGGTCCCTGGGTTGGGGAGGGGACAGCATGGACAGAGATGTTCCTCTGGGGTAATACAATGGTGCTGTCACACAGCGGCTTTGCAAACTGGGATCAGGGCCTAGAAGGCCTCAGAGTTCTCCAGCAGCTGATGCTTCAGGTGCCTGTGGTTTGGAGGGAACTGCCAAGGGTCTCCTGCTTCCTATTTCCCCAGTGAGTGAAGTCTCTCTTGGTTCAGCGTTGATCTCAAGAGACAGGATGCAGATGCTGTATGACTAATCCTCTTCTGCATAAGACCACTGTGTGCGTGTCCAGGCCCTGCAGCCTGTCTGCCGCACTCCCTCCGCATCCCAGCGCTCTGCTGAGACACTGCAATGACGTGGCTGTGGTTTCTCCGGGTGCTGGTTCTTGGTTGTGGAGGGAAGCGAGCCAGGCTCTCCCAGTCAGCTGTCTTGCTAATGTTACTCCATTTTTTTTTAAAATTTTAGTTTCTGAAAGTCAAATCCCTGAGTAGGGGAGAGGATTGGGGGCATAGAGAGAAAGGCTTGCCAGAATCCATACAAGGTGTAGAATTTTCCCATCTCCAGGCAAGAAAAAGATTTACCTTGATTTAAGAAAAGAAGTGAGTGGGGAAGAAACAAGCGCTAGGAGGTGGCAGGATTCTAGAGCAGGAGGTTGGGAAGGGCGTCTAAGTCGGTGGGCAACCCTGAAGACATTCCAGCATCCCAAACGTGACTTGGGAAAAGTAGATAGCATCTCGACCAGAAGGAGATCTCATGCTTAAAATGGGGACATTCTCCAGGGCAACTTGTGTGGAGAGATGGCTAAGTAAGGGATTTTCCTGTAATTCCTCAAGCCTTCCCACTGTATAGGTTTCAGAAGCCATTACGCAACTGTGAAGCTCAGAAAGACTGAGGCCAAAGTGTCTTAATTGCCCAGTAGCCAAATGGAAATTCAACACATTGAGAAACAAAAGAAAAAATTCTATTTTTACTTACTTGGGAATGTGGGCTATGATTTGTCACCACATGTGTGCATGGACATATGCAGGTATAACTATTTGTATTTCATGTTTATATTTACATACAAATAATAACACGGTTCAAGGTGTCCCGAAGCAATTACATTTGTATCTTTCTCCCTGTTTGAGAAAGAGAAATGTCCAACAATCCACCTTGGAATCCTTGCTGGTAGCCATACTATTGGGCAGGCACTTCAGTATTGCTGTTGAGTCACCAGCATAAGGAAAAATGCCACCTTCAGGGATTTCAGAAAGATGACAGACTTGTAGTGAAGAGAGCCTGCAGTACTTTCTCTAAGAAGCTAAGACACATTTTATACCAGCCATATAATAGATTACCAAAGGACGACGCTGTACCAATGTTAACATCCTTCCAATTGCTGATAGGTTCTTGCTAATAGGAGAGTTGATGTATGGTTTTTATGGTACATTAAGAATTAGAAAACTAATGTTATCTTATTAACATGGCAAATTGACAGTGGCTAGTGATTTTCACAGCAGGGCATGGCCGGGATGTTTTAAATGAGTCTTAAAAAGAAGGCAATCATGCATAGCCTAGAGCCTATACCCTCAGAGGCATGGGCTCCTAACCCCCTCGAAAAAGAAGATGGAAAAAAAAAAAACTCAGCAAATAATTGAGGACGTTCCCTGAAGAAGTAAGCTGCTTGGGGCATGTAATTGCATCTTGCCATCATCATATCCTTCCCCTTTGCCCTTCTTCTGTTTGCAATGCAGCTGAGATGTCTATTAATAGCAACACGGATCTTGGATACAGCAGCTGCAGTCTTGCAACCTTGGAGACAAAACTACCTGGTGAAGAAAGGAAAGACAGAAGACCCAAGGGGCCTGAGTTCTTGATAAATCCATCAGGCAGGTGACTGCTCACCTCCAAATTTCTCGTTGAAAGAAGAAAATCACCTTCTGTCTTGGGTCACTCTAGTGGGATTTTCTGTCCCTAGAAATGGAATGACTCCCTAATCAAACCTATGTGCATATATGACTGACTGCCGAATATCATATGACACAGGATACCTGCACTGCAGGGTTCCTTGCTAAGAAGAGTGAGGATAAATCCATATCTTAGAAAGTTCTCTTGGTAACTTTGAAGAGTTGGGGCCAAGCTCTCATTCAGTCAGACTGTATCATCACTACTTTTACTCACAGTAGGTCTTTTATAAGCCACGCCAAGATGAAGGTGCCCATTCCACCGCTGACTTGCTGCTTTTATGCCTGCAAAATTGGTATTCTCTTTCAGTCCAGTGGGATTTTTGTACAAATATTTCAAACTCACTATTTTCTATGATGAGATTTAAATAACAGATTTTAACGCCCACATTTACATGACCAGAGTGATAAAAGTGCAAGAGGGGCATTTAGTCTGAAAGCAAACAAACAAGGGAGACACCTGCTGTGCCCATCCTCCCTTCCCCAATAAACATGAACATCTTCCACTTCCTCAGGACCTGGCAGGTTATAGGTGTTGTCCAAAAGAGACAACATTAGCCTGGATGCTACACAGCAATAGAGCATAACTTGCTTATTTTAGGAATTAAAATTAGTATAGAGTATGGCAAATTAGATTTTCTAAAGGGATATTCTAACACAATAAGCTGGGCTCCATAAATATTTTTTAAATTTACTATAAAATACCCTACTATGAGGATAAAAAGGCAAGCCATAGACTAGGAGAAAATGTTCATAAACCACATATCTAAAAAGGATTAGAGTCTGGAATTTATAAAGCACTGTCAGAACTTCTTTTTTAAAATCCACACAAGCCAATTAGAGAATGGTTCAAAGGCATGAAGAGGCGATTCACTGAAGAGGATGCACAGGTGAGAAAAATGTGCCTGAAAAGAAATTTGACATCATGAGCCATTACGGAGATCCAAATTAAAACCACAAGGAGGTTTATCCACACACCTCTAGAAGGGCTCAAGTAAAATGGTGACAACAGGAAATACTGGCAAGAAGGAGGAGAAATTGCATCACTCCTGCGTCACTTGTGGAAATGTAAGTGGACATCACCCTGACAGCAAAATCAGAACAAGACACATCAAGAAAAGAAAATGATAGACCAACATCCCTGATGAACCCAGACACAAAAATCCTTAATGAGATACTAGTAACCTGCATTCAAAAACATGGTAAGGGGATTGTATGCCGTGCTCAAGTGGGTTTCATGCCAGGAATGCAAGGTTGGTTCAACATACACAAAGAAATAAATGGAACTCATCACATAAATAGAATTAAGGACAGAAATCATATCACCATCTCAATAAATGCAGGGAAAAATCATTTGACAAAAATCCATCACCCCATTCATATTAAAAACTCTGAAGAAACCAGGAATAGAAGGAACTTTCCTCAAGACCACATAAAGACTCTGTACGACAAATCAAAAATGGCATAGACACTCTAGAAAACGGCCCATCAATTTTTTTTTCTTTTAGAAATTTCCTCCAAATAAGGTGCAATTACCATGTGACCCAGAAGTTACTCCTGGGCATGTATTCAAGAGGATTAAAATCTTATATCATATGAAAACTTGCATATTTGTAACAGTCCCCAAATGGAATAATCCAGATACTTTTAAATGAGTGAATGGTTAAATAAATAGTGAAACATCCATATCATGGGATACTGAAAGAGAACAGACTATTAATGAAGCACACAACTATCTGGATGACCCTCCAGAGAATTATATTTAATGAAAAAGTCAATCCCTGTCCCCACCCCCCAAAAAAAGCCCTCAATCAGGGCTGGGGATATAGCTCAATTAGTAGAGTGCTTACCTTGCATGCACAAGGCTCTGGGTTCAATCCCCAGGCCCACACACACACAAAAAAAAAGCCGATCCCCAAAGATGATCTACAACATGATTCCATTTATCTCAAATTTCTTGAAATGACAAAATCATAGAAATAGGGAAAAGATCAGGGCCAGGGGTGAAAGAAGGGCTGTGGATGGAAGGAAAGTGGGTGTGCTTATAAAAGGGCAACACCGGGCATCTTTGTGGTGATAAAAATGATTGGCATCTGACCATGTCAATTTCATATCCTAATTGTGATATCGCACTGTCGTTTTGCAAGATGGCATCATTGGGAGAAACTGGGTGAAGAATACATGGAATGTCTCTGTAGTACTTCTCACTACTCCATGCAAAGGCATGATTTTTCTCAAAGAAAAACTTTGCTTTTGAAAACTAAATAAACAAAATGGTGCTCTGAAATTAGAACATGGATAATAAGCAAACTTGAGGGTTAGAATTGCCCAACAAAGGCAAATGTCAGCAGTTCATCAACAGAGCAAATGTTAAGTCCATGGCAAAATGGGAAATCTGGGAAGGGTTAGGCTTCTTGAACATCTCTAGGGTAAAGTACTCCCAGTTTAGGCAGTCAGGGTCCCTGCAGATTAAACCCAAGTAAACAGGATCTCATGTTAAAAAAAAAAATTACCAACACATGAGGGAACAAGTCACCATAAAGCAGAAATAATTAATACAGCCAATTCTAGATTTAGACCCCCAAGGACAGCAGATATTTTCTGCTTTCCTGATAGAGTTCCACAGGAGTTATTAAACTCAATAAAAGACAAAAAAATAAAAATAAGAGCATCAATGCAAAATGACCACGTGAACTATTAACTGAAATAGAGTTTGTAGAAATGAAACTCTGTAACTGTTAAAGTTGAAAACATGAAGAATTATGGTATACATTCTACATTTTATAGAACCAGCAAAATTAAATAGGGAAAAGAAATAGAAAATATAAGGATTGGAAAGAAGAAGCAAAACTGTCATTGTTTACAGTCTACCTAGAAAACTCATAAGTTTATTAGAATTACAAAAATTTATCAGAATTAGAGAGTATTTAATAATGTGGCTGGAGCAATATGCAAAATACCCCCAAATCAAATGCACTTATGAACTAGTAATAAATAAGAGTTATTTTCAAAAAGGTACATTTACAATAGTAACAAAAACATACTACCAAGGAATAATGGAACAAAAGTTCTATAGGACTTTTTAAAAGAAAAATTTAAATTCTTCTTGGAAAGGAATAAAAGAGTGAAATAGATGGAGAGCTATATAATATGATGGATAGAATGCCCTGATGCCAACTGGTTTGCAACTTCTTGTTCATCTTCTAACTCATGCTTGCTTTCTACTCCACTAAGAAGAATATAGCAATAAAATATCAAAATGTCAGCAGTATTTAGTATTTTTTAATGGACTATATATAAAAATTGCTATGGAGTTTTAATTTTATGTACATTTTTTTTGTAATGGGGATTGAACCCAGGAGCACTTATCTACTGAGCAACACCCCAACCCTTTTTTGTATTTTATTTAGATACAGGGTCTCACTGAGTTGCTTAGTGCCTTGCTTTTGCTGAGGTTGGCTTTGAACCCAGTCTTTCTGCCCCAGCCTCCTGAGCTGTTGGATTACAGGCATTTTTTTTTTTTTTGATGCTAGGGATTGAACTCAGAGGTGGGCACTCGACCGCTGAGCCACATCCCAGCCCTATTTTGTATTTTATTTAGAGACAGGGTCTTGCTGAGTTGCTTAGCATCTCACTTTTGCTGAGGTTGGCTTTGAACTCGAGATCCTCCTGCCTTAATCTCCCAAACCATTGGGATTACAGGCATGTGCCACTGCACCCAATGCTCCTGGAGTGCCCAGAGTACCTGGCTTTTTTATGTATATTTTGAGCTCTGTTTTAGACCACGATGTTCACTTTTGATATAGCATTGTCTGCAATTCTTCAGCATTGACTCCAGGCCTGGCTAAGTGTAGCTAGGCGGGAAGAAATCATTCTTCATGATTGCTAAGGGTAAGACTTGACCTCCCAGACCTTCCTTCCATCCACAGGTGTCATGAGAGATGTGTGTGCTTGCACTTGGTCTTCTTGCCTATTATGGTTTGGATATGACGGGTTGCCCCAAAGCTCATGTGTTGTAAACATAATATCGAACATAGCAATGTTGAGAGGGGAAATGATTAGATGACGAGATTTGCATCTTCATCAGTGGATTAATCCATTTGATGAATTAATGATTTGAATGGACTACTGGGTGGTAACCTCCTGTAAGTCATTCTTGTTAGATATTTTGGTCACAAAGACAAAAACCTGGCACCCCTACCACCATCGTGAAGGGGTAGCACAGAGCCATGAACGCATCCTCCATATTTCCTAGCCCTCATTGCCTTGCACAGCTGTTTCTAAAATCCATCCCAACTAATCTCGTTATAACCCTTATTTATGTTTTTGTCTGTTTTCAGGAGTGAGCTAGGTCACCTCTCATCTCCTGTACTTGAATTCCACATATCTCAACCCATCCTCTTAGGACCCCCTCTCCCATTCCTCCACTTCAGATGGGACCCCAGCACACAGTAGGATTAAGCCCTCTCCTGAAAGTTAGGCTTGGCCATGAGGAAGCCGGTGGTCAATGAAATGGGTAATAGAAACTTTATGAAAGAAGCCTTCCTTCTCTCCCCCTGGGTATTGTGATGGAAACATTCACGTGTTGGCCACCCTGTCAACCTGGGACCGTGAGTGTTCATCAGTGATGAATAGAGTGCTCCTGCTGACCCAGCTGGACATGTATCTTCAACAAGACATGAAGGTCTATTATTTCAAGCTGCCAAGTACACGATTTGTTTCTCAATGCAGCGTTCTGTGGTTGCTTCCCTTTCTCTTGCAATTTCTCTTTAGTTCCATATTCATTTCCTCTAGTGCCCAAATCCCAACAAGTCTCTGTAAATGTCAGAAATCTGAAACAGATATAGGGGAATTCTCCTTGTAATTTTTTTTTTTTTTTTGATAAATCTCAAAACGATTCTAAAATAAAAAAGTCAATTAAAATTCATGCAAAGGTGATGCCAGCAGCAACCAAGTGAACGACTTAGGAAGAAAAAGAAAGAAATCATAAAATGGTGGGCATTTCCTGGTGTTTTAGCTGCCCTTGACTGACCCCTTACCAGTCTGATTAGGAAGAAGCACCTGGTTCCTGGTTTCCTTCCTTGAGATGGAAGGAGCAGAGTAACATTTATCTGTGAGGTTCTAACCTGCCTTTAGACTGCCCCAGGGGCTGGTTTCTGTTTTGCCTGACTTGCAAGTTAGATGAGGAAAGAAAGTGCAGCTTGGATCTCAGGCCAGGAGAGGCCAGGAAGGGCTGTGGACACTGCTGGACCACGGGCAAGCTTCAGGGGAAGTGCAGACCTGAACGTGCCTGAGCAAGAGAGTGTTAGTAAACAGAACACCTAGGACTCCAACAAGAAACTGGAAATAAGATTATTTGGAAAATTAACATATTTAAAAGCAACCATGTTCACTGGGGGGGGGGGTGAAAAAAAATAATCTCAGGCAGATTGTGTGTTCAGAAAAAGTTGGAGAAGACCCTGGCCTTTATCATGAGCTGATCTCATGGCTCAGAATGTGCCTTGATAATTAGCTGAGGTCTTTCCTTACAATCTACAAAGACTGGGAGAAGAGTCTGTTTTTCAACAAAAGATTTCAAGACATTCAGGGAACCAGGAAAACATTATCCATACCTGGAATAAAATCAATCTCCAAAAATCATCTCTGAAGAAACACAGACACCGTATTTACTAGATAGATCAAGGCTTTAAAGCATATATGAGACATGAAAATGAGGATATCAACAAAATAGAAATTACTGGAAAAAAGAAGAACCAAACACATTTTGGAGGTGAAATTACAACAAAAGAATTGAAAAAAAAAATTAGTAGAATTTTTTCAAGCATTGAAAAAAATAGTAGACCTGAACAGAAAAAAAAATCCTAAAATTTGAATATAGTTCATTTGAAAGGATCCAATATTAAAAGAAAAAAATGAAGAAAAGTTAACAGAGTCTAAGACATTTATGGGACACCATCAAGCAGATCAACACATCATTGTAGGAGTCCCCAAAGGAAAAAAGTAGGGAGAAAGGGGCAGAGAGACCATCTGAAGAAATCACAGCTGGATACGTCCCAACTTTAAGGAAATCCAAGAAGCTCAATACACTTGGGATAGGATAAACACACTCTGAGCTCATTATAATCAAACTCTCAAAACTCAAACACAGAGAATCTTGAAAACAGGAAGAGAAAAGCGGTTCATGATGTATAAAGGATCCTCATCAAGATTATCAGTGGATTGATCAGCAGAAATCCTATAAGCCAGAAGGCAGTGGGGTGAGATATTTAAAGGATCAAGAGAAAAAATGTCCACTGAGAAGCCTCTCTTGGGCAAAACTAAAGGAGATGCATTTCCAGATAAAATACAAACTGAGGGAGTTCATGATCCCTAGACCTGCCAAGAAATGCTAAAGGGAGTCCTTCAAAATGAAATGAAAGTCGGCCAGACAGTAATTTGAAGCTATATGAAAAATTAAAGTTTTTCAGTAAAGACAACTACATAAAAAAGTATAAAATTTATAAACTTTAGTTTTCTTTATAACTCTATCTTCAATTTTCCATAGGATTTAAAAGACAAGTGCATAAAAATAATTATGAATCTCTGTTAATGATAGGCATGATCTATAAAGATGTAATTGGCCTCATCAATAATTTTAAAAAGCATGAAATGTTATGTTATTAAAGAGGAGTGGAGCTCTAGAGGAGCTATTGTACATGTTTGAAGTTTAGTTGGTACAAAATTTAAATTAATTATTATAACTTTAGATGTATTATAACTTTGTATGCAATTTCCTGGTAAAAAATAAAAGATTGTTAAGGTCTGTAAATAAGTCAAAAATAACACCTGGTATTTTGCCAGAGAAATGTTAGAGTTCGTAAACAAGTCTGGATGGTGCCTGGCAAAATGTCAGAGCGAGTGGTTTGAGAAGTAACAAAAGCGAGCCATTAAGTTTGGAGATGCCTTATTGGTTGATTGATGTATCTAGTTTATGCTAATTAAGATAAGCTGTGCAAAATGTATAAATAGCTCTGTTGCCCTACAATAAATGGCTCCTATTCCTGCTGTATCAACGTGCACAAGTTATTCGTCACCCCCCGGCTATTTTGCTGCAGCCGGACTGCGGCAAAAGATGACTATTTATAGATTGCACACAAAAGAAGATGAGAAAGAAACCAAAGAATGTCACTCCAAGAATTTGTTAAACACAAGGAGAGAAGACAAAGGAAAAAGCTATAATACACACAGAAAGAAAATATAATGCCAAAATTGGTAGGTCCTTCCCTACCAATTATTACTTTGAACTTAAATAAACTTATCTCATCATTCAAAAGCCAGAAGTTGTCAGAATGGATAAACACAACAAAACAAGATCCAACTCCATATTGCTTACAAGAGATTCGCTTTGGAGCCAAGGACACACAAAAGTTGAAATTAAATGGATGGGAAGAAATTGCATATAATAGTAACCAAAATAGAGCAGAGGTGGCAACATTAATATCGGGCAAAATGGTTTTAAGTTAAAAACTGTTATTACAAAAGATATAAAGGACATTATATAATGATTGATAAATGGATCAATTTATGATGAAGATATAACAATTGTAAACGTATAATTGACAATTAAGGAGCTGGGTTTGTGGCTCAGGGGTAGAGCACTCGCCTAGTACATGTGAGGCACTGGGTTGGATCCTCAGCACCACGTAAAAATAAGTAGATAAAACAGAGGTATACAAAAAATTAAAACTGCAAAACACGAAACAACAACTAGCAGAATTGAAAGGATAAACAGACAGTTCTATAATAAAAGTAGTAGACTTCACTAGCCTATTTTTAAGAATTTTTTTGCTTTGTTGGTACATTATAGTTATATATAATAGTTGGGTTCATTCTGACATCATCATACATACATGGAATTTAATTTACTCCATTTTTCTGCCCTCCTCCTATTTCTCCTTTTCTACTCTATTGGTCTACCTTGTGTTCATGTATTTTTAATTGGTGCTTTATAAATATACATAAAGGCAGAATCCACTGTGGTATATTCACATACGGACATAGTATAATCTTGTCGGATTCATTCTGCATTTCCTCCCCTTTCCCATCCCTGTGCCTCCCCCTGAATCTCCTTCTGCTCCATTGATCTCTCCTCTGACTCTTTGATTTCGGACACCCCTGTTTCCTCCTAACTTTGCTCTAGTTTCTGCATGTGAGAGAGAACATTGGACCCTTGATTTTCTGAGTCTGGTTTATTTCACTTAGCCTGATGTTCTCCCCTTCTGTCCAGCAAATGTCATAATTTCATTACTCTTTATGGTTGAGCAAAATTCCATGTGCATATGCACCATGTTTTCTTTATTGATTCCTCTATTGATAGGCATCCAAGCTGGTTCCATCTCTTGGCTATTGTGAGTTGCACTGCTATACACCTTAATGGACAGAATATTCAGAATCAGACAGAAGACTGATTTTAAAAATAGAGGACTTAAATAACACTATAGACCTTTGGACTAAACAAACAGAAACCTCCACAAACAAGAGCAGAATATGCATTTTTTCAAGCAAACATGGAATATTCTCCAGCATAGGCCATATGTTAGGCCACAAAACAAGTCTTAAAAATTTTGATAAGATTGAAATCACAGAAGGTATCTTTCTAACCATCTAATCACAGTGGAATGAAATAATAAATTAACAACAAAAGGAAAACTGAAAAAAACTCACAAAAATGAGGAAATTTCACAACACACTCTGAAATGGCAAATGGCACAAATAAAAAAATCACAAGGTAAATTAGAAAATATCTTGAGACAAATGAAAATATAAAATACTAAAACTGGGTGCAGCAAAAGCAGAGTGAAGAGTGAATTTATGAATGCAAACACATTAAAAATGGTGAAATGTAATACAAACACCAATAGAATTAAGAGAAGTAAAAGTACATGTTCATCTCAATTGACCCAGAGAAAACATTGGACAAAATTCAATGCCCCTTCATTATACACATACATATGAGGAATAGAAGGAAACTACTTCAACATCCAGGCCATGTGCTAAACCAGGAATAAAAAAAGAAATGACCTCAAGATAAAGACCCTATTTGCAAGACCCCAGGTCTCATCATGTTCAGTGGTGAAAGACCAAGAGCTTTTCCTTTGGAATCAGGAATGAGAAACAGATTCCTACTCTCACAACATCTGTTGAATATAATACTGGAAGTCAGCTAAAGCAATTAGGCAAGAAAAGAAAAGGAAAGGTATTCAATTGGGAAAGGAACAGTAAAATCATCTGTTTGCAGATGATACCATCGTATGTGTAGAAAACTCTAACAACTTCACAATCACAACAAAAAACTGTTGAATTAATAAGTTAATTCAATAAAGTTGTGGGTACAAAATCAACACATGAATATTAGTTGTGTTTCTATATACTAACAATAAACCATATGAAAAAAATTAAGAAAATCATTCAACTTATAGTAAGTAGTACTGAAAGAATAAAACAATAAGGAGTATTTGTAACCAAAGAGGTAAAGGATGAATGCTAATACCTATAAACTGTTGCTGAGTAAGTTAAAGAAGAAATACACACCTAGAAAGCTATCCTATGACTACAGATGAGAACACAATATTATTAAGATATCCATGCTACTCCAAATGATCTACTGTTGCAATGCAATCTCTATCAAAATGCCAACAAGCTTTTTTTTTTGCAAAAATAAAAACATCCATCCTAACATTTATATGAAATCTTTCAGAACATCAAATAATCAAAATAATCTTGACAAAGCATTATAAAGTTGGAGGTCTCACATTTCCTAAGGTCAAAACTTACAACAGAATACCTGTGACTGGATAATTTGTAAAGGAAAAAAAAAATCTCTCACAGTTCTGGAGGCTGGGATGTCCAAAGCATGAGACTAACATATGGTGAGGACGTCCTTGTTGTGTCATAACAGATCAGAAGACATCACGTGCTGAGAAAGCAAGTGTGCAAGTTCAGGTCTCTTTTCCTTTTCTGATAAAGCTAGTTCTATCATGACCTCACCTCACCCTAATTATCTTTTAAGATCCCACCTCTAAATACAGTCATCCCTCCATATCATGGATTCCACACCCGTGGATTTGATCAACTAGTCTTGTCATCATCCCTATACAATACAGCAGAACAACTGTTTACCTACCATTTATATAATGTTAGGCATTATAAGTACTCTAGAGATGTTTAAAAATATACCAGAAGGTAGTGTGTAGAACGTGCAGATACTGTGCCATTTTACAAGAGGAACTTCAGCATGTATAGAATTTCATATCACCCAGAAAGTCCAGGTATCAATCCTCTCTGATTCCAATGGTTAAGCACACCATCAACATATGAATCTGGGGACTCGCTTTCCAACAGAGGCAATTTTGTGGAACACATTAAAATAATAATGACCTGATAGAGTAAAATTTTTCGATTTCTCCTGCCACAATCACTCTGTAGGGAATGCATAGATGTCTCCTTCATAACCACAGAGATGGATTGACTCCCAAGAGCACAGAATAGGTAAGACCACCCAGAAAACCCCTCCACCTCTACCATGTGGTGTGTGCAGCATTCCATTTTACTTTTCCCACACATGTATGCTGCATCTCCCTGAGGTATCATTACCAGTATATTGTTACCTAGGAGACTGGCTTCCTGACACACCTGCACAGACAATTAATGAGCAAAACTATTTTTCAGTGTTACAAAGAACTGGCCACAGTTATGTACTAAAGTGATTAGAGTTGCTACTGGGCCACTTGGTTTCGTCTCAACATGACTTCATGTGATTTTTTTTCTTTAACATGGTCACGGATGCTATTTCTATACCTGAGTGTACCTCATTTTTACAGAGGAAAATGTTGTCCAAGTCCAATGAGCCCCTGGATACTTATTACTGTATTTTCAGATGAACTTGGTTTCCTATGTGTGTATAATACATGATAAACATATTGTAATTATCTTTTGAAGAAACAAAAATATCCAATTATATTGGCAGGTATCCAGAATTGGTGCCATCTGAATTGACCCATGATAGTTAATGGATCTGGCACATCTTGGGACACTTAATTGCCATATGTGGAGTCATCATGGTCCCAGAGATGATTATGGGTTTTGTTTTGATGTCTTTTAATCCCACATTTGTTTCAACTCCTCTCCCAGATCCACATATTTATCTTCTCTACATCTGTTCTGAGAATATTTCTGTTTAGCAGAGAAACGATATCGATAATCCCCACAGTTTTACTGTTTATCAAATAGCAAAATAGCTAGTCTATTGGCCAAAAATTGTTGGCATGATTTTTTGTTTTGTAGTTTTTTTTAAAGTGTATCTTATAGGAGCCAGTTTCCAATTTGAAAAAAAAAATCTTTTTGAGTTTGAGTCAGGCAAGAACTTGTGAACCCACATTACATGGTATTTGCACTGAGCTTTGAAATTTCCTAAGCATTTCCATTCCCATTTTCTCACTTAATTCAACAACACATACTGGGTGGTTATTGTTAATTTTGCTTAGAAGAAAAGCAACTGATATTCAACAATTCTGGAAAAAAAAGTTTTTTTTTCTCTTTCTCAAACTCTTGAAAATGTGATGGAACTTTCAAAATGCAGGAAATAAATTGTACCAGCACTTCTTCATACTGAAAGCACAGAACACTTCTGTTCACCAAAATGTGTGGGTGTTGGTTTTCCACACCAAGAACGTCTCAGTTCTCTGTGGACACTGACTGGGTGTCTTCCAATCCAGTTTTAATTCTGACACTAACATGACCTTGGATGCAATTACCCAGTCTCCACAGTTCAAGGGCTCAGTCCCACAAGGCTGCTTTTCTGCTTCAGATGCCAATTATGTCTTTAGTTTGTCACCTTTACTTCTGACTGATTGGCTCTAAACCAGGGTTCTCACCAGCCCCTTGAGCTTGATAATTTGAAAGGACAACTTGAGAATTAAGAGAAACACTTATTTACTTAACTGTTGTTAAGGACATAGATAATAAAGGCAGAGGAAGAAATATATAGGGCAAGGTAAATGGCAGAGGGTATAGAACATCCATCCATTCCTGTCCAGGAGCGTGGCCCTCCCAGCATCTCCATGCATTCAACAACCCAGACACACATCAATGCCCCCATAGGTCAGTGGTTACCATGGAGGCTTCATCACAGAGGCCACGTTGATTATTCACTTGATCTCCAGCTCCTCTCCCTCTCCTGGAGGATGGGGATTCCAAACTTGTAATCATGGCTTGGTTTTTCTAGTGACCAGTCACCTTCTTGGAGCCCATAAGGAGTCACACAATTTTTTTTTTTTAATTTTTTTTTTTTTATTGTTGGTCGTTCAAAACATTACATAGTTCCTCATACATCATATTTCACAGTTTGATTCAAATGAGTTATGAACTCCCAATTTTATCCCGTATACAGATTGCTGTATCACATCAGTTACCCTTCCATTGATTGACATATTGCCTTTCTAGTGTCTGATGTATTCTGCTGTCTGTCCTATTCTCTACTATCCCCCCTCCCCTCCCCTCCCCTCCCCTCCCCTTTTCTCTCTCTACCCCTTCTACTGTAAATCACTTCTTCCATTTGAATTATCTTGTCTTACCCCTCCTTTCCTCTTATATGTCATTTTGTATAACCCTGAGGATCGCCTTCCATTTCCATGCGATTCCCCTTCTCGTTTCCTTTCCCTCCCACCTCTCAACCCTGTTAATGAAAATCTTCGTCTCAAGCTCTTCGTCCCTACCCTGTCCTTGTTTCCTCCCCTTATATCAGAGGAGTCATTTGGTATTTGTTTTTTAAAGATTGACTAGCTTCACTTAGCATAATCTGCTCTAATGCCATCCATTTCCCTCCAAATTCTATGATTTTGTCATTTTTAAATGCAGAGTAATACTCCATTGTGTATAAATGCCACATTTTTTTAATCCATTCATCTATTGAAGGGCATCTAGGCTGATTCCACAATCTTGCTATCGTGAATTGTGCTGCTATGAACATCGATGTAGCAGTGTCCCTGTAGCATGCTCTTATTAGGTCTTTAGGGAATAGACCGAGAAGGGGAATAGCTGGGTCAAATGGTGGTTCCATTCCCAGCTTTCCAAGAAATCTCCATACTGCTTTCCAAATTGGCTGCACCAATTTGCAGTCCCACCAGCAATGAACAAGAGGAGTCACACAATTTTTAAGGCAAAAGATGCTCCGATCACCCAGGAAGTTCAGAGCAATTAGGAGTCCTGGTGCAGGAACCGTGGGCAGAGACAATATATATTTTTTATTACATCCCTCGGGGGCACGGGAGAAGGGACTCTTTCTGTGGCTTGCATACCTAGCTGGACTGCATTTGGAATCTGAGAGCTACTCAAGGATGGAACAATTCAGCTCTTCGTGGTCTGCTTTGTAATTTCTTAGTAACTTGATTTCCTCAAGAGTTTTAGCTTTTCAACTATCTGGCCTCAGTTGATTTCTTGTACAATCACAATTGAATACCTGTCTAGACAGTTTTCTTTCTTTCTTTTTTTTTTTTTTGTAACCTAAAGTCTGAATTAACAGCCTCTGTGCTCTGCCCGTTTGCCTCTCTTTCAACTCAGTGGTGGCTCCCTGGAGGTCATCTGATGCCCACACTTGAGTGGGGGAGACAAAAACTTCAATTTGACTTTTGCTGTTGGGGAGTCTCCTGTTGTCCAGCAGAAATAACCTAAAGGAAGTCGCTTTAAAAAGATTGTCACTTTGAAGTCACTGCTTGTAATCGTATCTTTTTGGGTTACAGAAATAATTGATATTTTCTTCTCAGGTCTAAATGATTTATTCTCAGTGAATTTAAATTGCCAAACACAGATAATAGTTCAAGGTTATCCCATTCATCTCTGACTATAGATAAGCTAGTTGGATAGCTGGAGTTAATTTCTCTCTTGTAGAACTTTGTTGAAGTTGTCAGAAGTTGCCAGCACATACAAGTATAATCTCTCCTACTCACATGACCTTGGATGCAATGTGATGCAACCTCACAGGTAGGGCTGGAACTGAGGTGATGTGAGTGAAGCACTCATCTAGGTAGAAACTTTAAGAAGGCTGTGTCAGTCAGCTCTTTGTTGCTATAACAAAATACCCAAGAAAAACAATGTAGAAGAGGAAATATTCATTTTGACCCACAGTTTGAGTTTTCAGTCCAGGGTTGTCTGACTCTACTCTTTTGGGCTTGAGCTGAGGGAAGCTGCTCACCTCTTTACAGCTGGGGAGTAGAGAGACAGAGACAGAGACAGGAAGGAGCCAGGGACAAGATATAGTCCTCAAGGGCATGGACACAAAGACCCACTCACTTCAACAAGGTCCCACTTCCTACAATCCCCACCACCTCCCAATAGTTCATCTAGCTCTGAAGCCAACAGCGGATTCACCATTCCACTGACGAGGGTAGAGCCTCATGATCCAATTACTTCCCCCAAAGCATGACTGTTAACATTGCTAGGTGGGGGACCAAAACGTCAACACATGAGCCTTTGGAGAACATTCCAGATCCCAACCACACACGTGTGTACACACACACACACACACACACACATACACACACCTTTAGTAATCAAGACGATATTTAATGTGACATTTTTAAAACATAAAAATTAATGCAAAAAGTTAGGATGAATAAAATATCAAAATTTTAGACGAAGACAGGATCAATATTGTTGATTTTTTTTTCTTTTGCCTCTGGCTCCAATATGGTTTCACACAGCATTATTCCTAGTTGATGTTTTTATTAACTATTTTGCAAATTAAAATAATAGATAGCATCAGCTTTCCAACTTATAATGCTGCCTTCTACTACACAGTTTTCAGGAAACTACATGTAGGACCCCACCCCTGGCACCAAATTGTGTATTAGGATTAGGTTCAGCTAAAAAGGACAGAAAATACAAAGTTTCGGGGTCTTACACAAGACAACTGGTTCCCTTTTAGGTAAAAGTCGGCAAGTCAAGTTTGATGTTGTACTTCCATGGTTACCTGGGACCAGTTCTTCTTCTGTCCTAATTCTCATTTTTCATCAATGTGTGGCTTCCACTATGTGGTTCACCAAAAGGGCTGAGTTAGCAGCAGCCATCACATGCACATTCCAGACATCAAGAAAGCAGAAAAGAAGAGGCAAAAGGTACCTTCACAATGTCTTTAGAGAAGACTCCTACAAATTGCCATAGAACATGTGCTCACATTCCATTTTGACAGAACTTTCTTGCTGCAAGGAAGGCTAGAAAAAGTTTTTTTTTTTTTTTTTTTTTTTTTTTTGTCCTGGGTGACTATGTGCTCAGCTAAAGAAAGGAAAGGGAAATTAGGATCAAAGAAAGGGAAATCAGATACTGGGGCAGCATCATGAAACTTGAAGAATTTATCTATATTCACTCTGTCTGCTTCGCAGGTCTGTTGTGGGAGAGATCTACAACTCTTCTGGTCAGCAGTCACTGTCCCTCTCAAACATTTCCTTGCACTATGTCTTTGAACACAGTTTCTGTTAGTTACTGCTGATGAAGATCTATAAAGATTTAATGTTGGCCACATTATCACATCTATGAAATGAGAAAAATATTTTGAAATAGGAACTAATGTTTCTTTTTCCTCCTTATGCAACCTTCACCCAGTGGACTGGCTACCCATTTTTACTTCAGAGAAAGGACAAGTGAGTAGAATGCAAAAGTTTAGAATCAAATTCTTGCCTTTTGAATTTCAAAGTCTCACAGCTCGTGATCTACTCGGAAGATGACGTCAACAGGCAGGGCCTGATGACCTCTAATAGTTCCTTCCCCCAGGGTGGACACATTTTCTTAGATTGGGGGAAGGAAAAAAAAGTCATAGAGGAATCAGGGGAGTTAGATGCTGCTGTGAGTGCCCGAGATGAGTCCAAGAGAAGCAGTTGGAGAGCTAGAGATAGAATTGCTCAGATAAGTTTAGGATCTAGGAATAGGGAGTGCTTATGTCCCTGACTCCTAGGGAAGAGCCTGGAAGACTGCAAAATGCCTGCCATAAGGTGTCTGAGATGAAGGAACGTCTGCAAACCATGTCCAGTGCATTAGCCAGAGAAGCGGAATCATCGGGATATAAATATGTCCATACATATGTATAAAGATATTTATTATACAGAATTGACTCAAATGATGGTGGAGGCTGAGAAGCCCCACAATCTGCCATCTGCAGGGTGGAGACTCAGAAAAGACGGTGATGCAAATTCTAGTTTGACTGAAGGGCCGAGAAGCAGGAGGGCCAGTGGTGCACATTCCAGTCCAGGGGCAAGAGAAAAGAAGTATCCCAGCTGAAGAACTCAGGCCTAGGGAGGGAATTCCTTCCTCCATGTTTGTGTTCTATTCAGACGTGACATAGATTAAATGAGGGTCACCCACAGTGGAAGGGCCAACAGCCTTACCTAGTCTACTGATTCAAATACTCATGTCTTCTGGAAGAAACTTCACAGATGCATCCAGAATAATGATTAACCAGATATCTAGGCATCCTGTGGCCCTGTCACCTTGAGACATAAAATTAATTATTGCACCCAGGCCAAAGAATCTGTGTTTCTACAGCCAGACATTCTGTTCTAAATGCAGCAAGGTGCCATTGAGTAGCTGGCTCAGGGAGAGATACAAGGTGAAGGACATTTAAAAATAGATCGGATGCCAGAGATTGAGCATGCTTAAATGCTGCTGGGAAACTGTGTCCATAGAAAGCACTGAGAATCAAGGAACTAGGGGGTAACTGAAGCAGATGGTATGGGGATCCAGAAACGGGAAGAGGTCTAGTCTTGGGTAGAAATAGAAACATATCCTCCATTGTGAGGGTGGAAGACAGAATGGGGTAGCAAATCCATAAGTGGCATAGCAACATTTGAGAGTTTCCTGAATTAGGATGTGCAGAGCGGAAGGCAGAAGATGGAAAAGTTTGGGTAAAGCCCCAAAAGGGATGAACTGGTGGCCAGTTGCACACTGAACGCTCAAGATCCAGGAGAAATCGGAGAATATGAGACAGTGTGCTTCATCCCCACTGGACTTTGTGGCTAGGGAGAGGTGAGGAGGAGGCTGAGGCCGGGTTAGTGGAGCATTGGTATTTGTGGCAGGCGAGAAGGAGAATGGAGTAGAGCTTTGGCTCTTCTCAAACTTGGCTGCACATGGGCATCATTCAGAGTCCTTAAAAATATACTGATGCCTTGGTCCCAAAGCACACATTCTGGCCTAACTGCTTTGAGGTTCAAAGTTGAGGAGAACTGGGGTAGATGATACTAGCAAAAAATAGCTGAAACTGATGGACCAACCTTGGGCTAGGGTCAGAAGGGTCAACAAGGGTACAGGAAGAAAGGAAGCAGAGGGAAGTCTCAACGAGGTGAAAAATGACTTTTTTCTAGATGTTCCAGAAATATAACCCCAGCTTTCCCCAACTTCCAGAGTTAAACTTTCCCAGGTGTCTTTCATGGGTCATTGCTTATCTGTGTAGACCCAAGGAGACTCTCTGCATTTCAAATAAGCCCTCTTTTTTCCCAATATATGGGGGGTTTGTGTGCTTTACTTTACATGATGCTACTCTTTAAACCAAGAATAATTTAAATTTGAGACACCAAACGTCTCCTTCCACTTTCTGAGTGGTGGGAACTCTTATGTACTTTATGTTTCTATCCTCCCCGAATTCATATGCTGAATTCTAATATCTAATGTGGGGATATTTTGAGGAGGGGGCTTTGGGGAGGTGATTAGGTCATGAGTGTGCAGCCCTCATAAATAAGTTAGTGCCCGTATAAAGGAGTTCTTTCACCCTCTTTCTACCATGTGAAGATCCAGCAAGATGTCAGCATCAGCAACCCAGAAGAGAACCCTCACTAGAATCTGACCATGCTGGCCCCCTGACCTTGGACTTCCAGCCTCCAGAACCGTGAGAAAGACGTGTCTGCTGTGGATGAGCCGTTCAGTCTATGGTACTTTGTTTTAACAGCCCTAACCAAGATGAATAGACTCCCTGGGGCCTTTGGGGGAGATGTGTTTTTAGCAGCATTATTGTTTGAAGCAGAATATTCACCCCCTGGAGATAAACGCCCCCATCTTAAGCAAACTCCCATCGCTCTCTCTCTATCCCCATTTATTTTATTGTGACTTGGAAGGGAGTGGTCAGGCCCTGGAAGATAGAGGAGGCTTTGGGAGAAACAGGATGGACAAGCTGCAGAAGTGTTAGGTGGAATAATTTTCGTTATGGACAGAGCTGATATAAATGTTATGGGCCTAGACAGAGCAGGTTTCAGGTGTGGCCATACTGCCTGTTTTTATTCCAAACTCCATTGATCAGAAATTGGATTCTGAGCTCCTCGTTGTGTTGGTCTCTAGCTAGATCCCTAGCAGCATGTGAGCGGTTAAAGTCAGAGCGGTTGTCCTCAAACTTTAGGTGCTTAGTCTGTTCAGATGACCATAACAAAAATACACAGACCGGGGGCTAGAACAGAAATTTATTTCTCACAGTTATGGAGTCCGGAATGTCCAAGCTCTGGTGTCGGATGAGGACCCATTTCCTAGTTAATAGAAGGCGATCTTCTTGTGAGTCTCCACATAGTAGAAGAGATGAGGAAGTTCTGTTGGGCCTCTTTCATAATAGCATTAATCCCATTCATGAAGGCAGGGAATCTCTAAGGCCCCACTTAGTCAATGTCCTCTCACGGGTGATTAGAATTTCTACATATGGATTTTACGGAGACACAAAAATATTTGATCTATAGCAAGGGTGCATCAGATTGATTTTTAGGGTTTTTGGAGGTATGGATCATAGGACCACAAACCCAGAGTTTCGGGTTTGGTAGGTGGTGCCCAAGAATTTGTATTTCTTTTTTGTTTGTTTGTTTGCTTCCTTTTAAACAAGAAGTTTATTTAAACAGGAAGATACTTGACTTGAAGAAAAAGCTATCTAGGAATTTTTTAAAAGGTAATTTACCCCTGCTTAAAGACAAATTGCCCTACATGTAACAGCTAGGTACAAAAAAAAGTTATAAAATTGTCCTTGGCTTTACAATGATAAATGGAAAACATTAAAATTCTCCAATTTAACCAGGTATGCAAAGATTTTTTATGTTGTTCAGGTTTTTGTTTTGTTGTGTTTTTTTATGAAAACAGTGAGAACAAAATAACATTCTGAAATATAAAGATAAGAGGTGAATGAGCATGCCACTGATGGAGGAAGAATATTTTCACAGAACCAGTATTTTCCCCATCCTGTCTCCATTTGATGTCAATCAAAACATATCATGGGCCTATTTAAAAAATGCAATATGCTTGTGCACATACACCAGTTACTTTACGTACAATAAAGGAACAGGGAAGGGGAAAACGAAAGAATAGAGGAGACCACACTGTAGCAGTCAGGAGGCAGTGGAACCAAATTGCAGTTTTCCAATGGAGAATGTATTCTTGGACTGTAAGAGAAGAGTTCTGGAGTCAAGTGGCAGGTTCCCTCTTTAGTAGACACCTCCTGTCTGCTGCTGGAACACACCAACTGTACCTTCATCACCCTCCATCTCCAACTGTGCAGGTGTGTCTGTTTCATTAATTGGCTGCCCGCCAAATTGGAATCTGAGCTGCCTCACGGACAGACCCTGTCGTTCAGATAGGCTTTCTTTAGTGTACTAAGTGGTGTGTGCCTCTGAATCTTCACCTGCACCACAGAACCCATCCTGCCCTCCACCTTCAAGTGGGTCCTTAATCTCAGTCTTGACTCCTTCCTCGGGCTTTTCGTTGTCCAAGGTGAGCACTGGAGTCTCCTCAGCTGCTGCTTCACAAACGAGGTGCCAGGTCCTCACTACACGAACCCACAAGCAGCTCCATGAGCGGCAGAAGAAAGAATTTATATTTCTAACAATATCTAAGGTGGTACTGATATGGCTGGTCCAGGGACCACACTTTGAGAACTACTGCTGTTGGGGAAAAAAATGGCAGTCAGAATATGGGTAAGCAGAAAGTGGAGTATCTTTCATTTAAAGAGTCATCTCAGGTGGCCCTCTGGATCCCCAAACTGGTCCATGATTAGCATCCTTCTACAATATGGGTTTACATGCCCACGCATGACACTGGAGCTTCTTATTTCTCAATCTCTAAAGTTAATGGGCTTTCGGGTGGAAATAACTCTCAGCAGGGGATGGATGGGACATAGCTAGTGTGTGCCTGTCCCATGGCTAACATTGATCAAGTGTCTAGGCCACAGCCAGTTCTGAGCCTGAGGTAGGGAGTCCACGCAGTTCTGGAGTGGCCAGGGCACAGCCCTTCCCATACCTTGGGGCCAGGTGCCTATGGTCAGCCCAAAGCTTAATGTCTTGGGCAATGCCCATTTCCTTCCTCATGGAAGGCAAAGAGTGATTGAAGATGTAGGCTCCATTATTTCCATCAGGTATGGTAAGGTCAATGAATCAAGAGATGATTGGCATTGAAAAGACAGTTTGTCGCTCACAGTTTTCGAGAGGTGGAGGCACACCATGTCAGGCAGCGAGGCACCGGTGCCATCAGGGATGCGCCAGGACCATCAGGAGGCTGGGGCATGAGGGGAGAAACCATGGCAACAGTCTCTACTCTGGTGTCCATGGGAAGAGCTGGTTTGGGATTGGCCACTTGGATCATTTTGTGGATTCTGGGCACAGGACTGTTGCCGATTGGTACCTAGTTCTGGGGTGACTAGGGCAGATGGCTAGTGGCTGGAGTGTGAGAGCCCAATTGAGAGGTGATTGGAATTGGGGATATGACACGGTGGTGGAGCACGTTTATCCAGCACATGCAAGGTTCTGAGTTGAACCCAGCCCTAAACAAAACAAAACAAAAAGAAGCAAACAAAAAATACCTCCAAAAACAGAAAAAACAAAATCCAAAGGTAGGACTCTGGGGGGGTTGTGTTTGCAGATGATTTTTTTTATATGAAGGATGGAGCCCAGGAGTGCTTAATCGCTGAGCCACATCCCTAGCCCTTCTTATTTTTTATTTTGAGACAGTGTATTACTGAATTGCTTAGGGCCTTGATAAGTTGCCCAAGCTAATTTGAACCTTCCATCCTCCTGCCTCAGCCTCCTGAGCTGTTGGGATTACAGGGGTGCAACACTATGCCTTGCACAGGCAAATCTTCTGTTATCTCTCAGAGCTGGTTAACTCCAGAATGTCCAAGTCTCATCTACAGAAACTAGAAAATGTGGTTAAGTATGGTCATTACAGAGAGTTTAAGTCAAGACAGTGTTGGGGCTCCTTCTTCATTCAGCAATCCCCGACACTATTTTCTCTCCATGGGTATCCATGTGGGATGAAATTCATAATCTGAAAATAACAGGATAAAGAAGGCCAAGCTAGACATACAAGGGATTGGCCTTTTTAGATCAGACTAAAGGGTGTAGGCTTTAAAAGGGCTTCTTGTGGGTGGGGGTGTTAGTGATGGCCTCTCATGTCTGAAGAGGGCAGGATGAGGAGAGGTCAGGACGGGCAGGATTGCAAGGTGGACTTAATAGTTAACACAGAGAAAGATCCATACCTGTCCAGGTCAGAGTGTATTGAACTTTCTGCTTATTTCCTCCTGATTACTACTTCTTAATGTACTTAGATATTAGAAGTAGCAGGGGAGATCCCTAAAATGGCTGAGACTTTCTCCTAGTCCTTGCTCTGCATCAGAATCCCCTGGAAGGTTTATGAAAATAGACCTTGGGATCCCATGCCCAGAATTTGAAAGTCAGGAGGTCTAGAATGAGAAATGAGAATGAGAAACTGTTTCTAACAACTTTTCAGGGATGCTGATATTGGTGGTCTGGGGCTCCCATTTGAGAGCTGCTGACCCAGGGATTCTAACTTACTGGTCTGGAAAGGGCTTCAGGGAATTTTGAGCTGGTGTTATAGTAAAGTCCACACTTGGAGAAGCATGGCCCTTGGATTTAGTAACTTCTGAGACTGACGGTCTAACTGTGCTGCTGCAGTGCTATCTATGGAGAATCCAGAGAGCAGTTGGCCATGCTTGGGAGGCAGAGGGGACACAGCTCAGCAGGAACAGTGACTTATTTATTTTTTAAATGAAGAGATCTTCCACCCCAGGTTCTCCCTCCCCTGGCCTACTCTACAAACTTTCTTTGGTTTTGTTTTATATTTTATCAAGGAAGAAGGTGTTTTCTTAAAGAGAAGATACCACGTCCCAGAGAACTTTCTTTTCTAGAGAGTTGTCCACCTTTCCAGCAGTCTCCCGCTGAGCTTGGCAGTGTCCTCCCCAATCTGAATGTTTTCCCACCACCCTGACCTCCGGTTTGCTGGAGCAAGCCCTCAGACCCAGGGGCTCTCCTTTCCCTTCTAAGGACAATCTTCTTTAGCACAACTTTGAGCAGGAGTTGAGGTCAAAACAAAAATCCCCTTCTCAAAGACTCTGGGGACATCACACCATAAGACAGTGCTTTCTTGATACCTCAAGGATCACTCAATGCTTTGTCAGGAACCACTGACAGCCAGGTGACGGAAGGAAAAACAGACAAGAAGCCAGGTTGCCCTACAATAGGAGGAGAGATGATGAAAGAGCAGGGCAGTGGCTAGCTTGTCCAGTTGGCCTCCTTTGTGGCCGGACTGGCCTGGACTTGTTTTCCTCCAGATTCATCTTGGTAGCTCCATTGGTACAAATGCCCCAGGTTAGTCAATGGTTCTCTGTATCTTGCGTTTTCTAATGCAGTTTTAATTTTATGTGATTTTATTGTTTTCAAAAGAGAGTCCATTAAAGGAATAATTTGAGAAGACTGCCTCTCTAACAAGTGTCACCCCTCCAGGTGCAGGCTACCCCCTTTCTCCTCCCACCCCTGCCCCCTTCTATCAGGATATGAGTAGAATATTCAGCTCTACCCTCTTGCAAACAGCCATCCCTTAGCCACCTCATGACATGGTCACCTAAAAGGAGATTCATCTTCAAGTGGGACTTTTCTCAGCTCCCGAGACTCCAGACCCCATGAGGATAGACACAGCTAGAAAAGGCCAGAGTGCCCCCCCACACCCACAAAGTAGAGCTTAGCCTAGGGGCCCCACCCACCTAAGTTGGATGCTAATGAAATATTTTATTTTGCATGTTAGAAATGCAAAACTTGCCAGATCATCTGGCCTCACTTTGGGCTTGAAAAAATATTGAGTGTCCCCAAGCTTTGAGTCATCCCGATGTGGGAATACCTTAGACCTAGCCCAGCACCAGGGCCCAGAGCTGTGGGAATGTGCATTAGTTCCGGGACTACAAAGTTTTAACATCCAAGGTATAAAGGTGGGGGACATGGACTCTTTCAAGAAAACTGAGTTCCTCCTGCTTCAAAAACTGTTTGGAAAAACTCAGGCAAGGATGAAAGTGAGCACCAACTTTCAACTTCACTATGCTCCTAGCTTTTTCTCATTTGTCACATCAGCTTAAAGGCTTCCAGGGAATTAAAAAAAAAAAGAGGGAAAACTAACAACTTTATTTTGGTCCTATGATCTATAAATGCAAATAATAGATGGGAGTCAATTTCTGGTGCAGGGAGAGTTTGTGTGATACAAGAACTAAATGGAAAAAATGGACTTTTACTAGATATCTGTAGCTTGGACAAACATATCATTTATTCTCAGAGAGCAGGACTAGTAAACTCACAGTGGGGGGTGTCATGCCAGAATGCTGTTTGTGCAAGGATTCTGCATCTCAGAGGATAAGCTTGCCAGGAGAGATGCTACCCAGAACAATGTGTGTGTTTAATTAAGGTTTAGAAGCCCTCTTTATTCACTAGGATTTGATAGGAAGGCTACAAGTAAGATTTTATTTGGTAATAGATTATGGACCAATGACAGGGGAAGCATGGTCGATTTGCATATTTTACTATTCATGACTAAGGAAATCAGAATGACAGCAAGCAATATCTCTGTCAGCCTGCTGTTTCTAGAGGGGGAGGCAATTTTGTGGGTGGATAAATAGACATCGTTTGTGTTGCCTTTTTCTCCTGGATTCTATATAAAGTCAAGTGTGGGAAATACTGCTTTGAAGAAAAGGACACATGAGTGAGATTAATTAACCCACATTCCAAGAATCCACAATGGCGGCAAGATGCTGGGCCAGTGGGAAGACCCTTGTCAAGGAGGAGAAAGGCAGAGTCCTGGGAGGATTGAGCCAGGCTCCGGGAAGGAAGTACAGGTTCTTCAGCATGAGCTGGACACTTTAGCTGGACACGTTAGCTCGTGCTTGATCCTCTCATTTCTACATTTCCTCCTCTTTCCAAGGCATACTCTTCCCCAGCTGCCTCACCCCAACGCCATCAAAACAAGAAAAAACAACTTCTGGTATCCACACTGACTCTGCATTTCCTCCTTCTAAAATTGCTCTCAGTGAAGTTTTTAAGTTACTCATACTTTGGAAGGATTTTAGTTTATATATTATCTCCCATTTGTAAGCATATGGATGATGTCCAATGATCTCAGCATTATTATTGAAAAGACGATTCTTTTTTTCCCACTGAATTGTCTCTGTTCCTTTGTCAAAGGTCAGATATTTGTGAGGGTCTATTTCTGGGATCTCAATTTTGTTCCATTGATCAATTCATTTCTTTTTTCACCAATGTCATACTGTCTTGATGACCGTGCCTTCAGGTTAAGTTTGCAGTTGAGGAGTGTTAGTTCTCTGGCTTTATTCTTCCGTATTAGGTTGGTTAATTTGGGCCCTTTTGCCTTTTCATACAAACTTTGGAATCACGTTTTTCACTATTTGTACCACAACTTGCTAGGATTTTTATTGTGATGGTATTTGATTTATAGGTCAAATGAGGAAGATCTTAACATTGATTCTTTCTATCCATGAAAATAGAACATCCCTCTATTTATTTAGGCCTTCTTTCATCACTTTATATATGTTTGTGATTTCCCTTTTATAAATCCTGTAAAGATTTTCTTAGATTTATGATTAAGATTTTCTCTTTTTGGTAATGTAAATAGTGTTGTCAAATTCTAATTGTTCATTGTTAGTATGTAGGGACACAATTGACTTTGGTATATTAGTCTTATTTCCTGCAACCTTATTATAACCCTTTATCAATTTCAATAGTTTTTTGTTTAATTATTTGGAATTTTCTACATTACTATTCATGTCCTTTGTGAACAAAGACAGTTTTATTCCTGAATTCTTAACGTGTATATATTTTATTCTCCTATGTCTTTGCATAGGTAAGACTTCCAAAACAATGTGGAATAAGAGTATTGATAAAGACATCCTTCCCTTGTTTTTGATTTTTTGGGAAAAGTTTACAAGTCTTTATCACTTATATGATGCTAGCTCTAAATGTTTTGCAGATGCTCTTTATCAAGTTAAGGAAGTCTCCTATATTCCTAGATTGCTGAGAGCTTTTAGCATGACTGGGTGTTGCTTTTGGCCAAAAAGTTTTTATTTATCTATTTATATGATCATATGATTTTTTTCCTTAGCCTGTCATTATGATGAATTACATGATTTGACCTTCCAATTTTGAACCAGCCTTGAATACCTGGAATAAATCCCACTTGATCATGGTATATAATTTTTAATCATACATTCTTATATTGATTACATTATGTTGAAATATTATATTGGTAATATTCTGTTAAAGATTTTTACATCTATGTTCATGAGAAATAGTTCTCCATAGTTTTCCTTTCCTGACCTAGTTTTGTTATGAGGGCAATGTCGACCTCATAAAACAAGTTAGAAAGTATTGTTTTGTTGTTGTTTCCATGTTCTGAAAGAGATTATGGAAAATTGGTATTATTTCTTCTTTTAATGTTTGGTGTTCCCCAGCGAAACCATCTGGACTTGTTTCTTCCTCCTTCTCTTCTTATCCCTTCCCTTCCTTTCTCCTCTCCTCTCTCTCTCTCTCTCTCTCTCTCTCTCTCTCTCTCTCTCTCTCTCTCTCTCTTTAAAATATTATGAGTTATTCCATTAATATGGACCTATTCAGATCATCTATTTGTCTGTGAGTGAGTTTGTGACAATTTCAACAAAATTGTCTATTTCACCTAAGTTATCAAATTTGTTGACTGGAAGTTTTTATGGTATTCCTTCTTATAATTTTAATGATCATGTAATCAATGGTGACATCTCTTTCATTACATATAAGTAATCTGTGTCTTCCCCTCCTCCCTCCCCTTCTCTCTCTCTCTCTCCCTGACTGGTCAGAGGCTTATGAATTGCATTGAGTTTTTCAAAGAGCCATCTTTTGGTTTGGTTAACTTTCTCTTATTTATTTCCTATTCTCACTGTCATTGATTTCTGCTCTAAAGTTTCTTCCTTATTTCTCTTCCTTGCCCTGGACTCATATTGTTCCTTGTCCCTGGTTTCCTTAGGTGAAAGCTTAGATTATTGATTTTAGGTCTTTCTTCTTTTCTAATTTATGCATTCAAATAAACGTGCGGTATAATACCCAAATAACTCTTTTCCAGCTATCTTTCTGGCATTGATTTCTTGTTTAATTTCATGGACTTAAAGGAATCGTTTGCATGATTTCTCTGCTTTTAAATTGGTTACGATGTCTCTTATGGTTCAGGATATGATCGTTGGTAAATATTCCCCACGACGTTAAGAAGAATGTGTAATTTATTGTTATTGTGTATAGCATCCTGTAAAAGTAGAATAGATCAAGTGGATTGGTGGTGATGTTTGGCTGTTTATATCCTGACTGAATTTCCGCCTGCCGTATCAGTCAGTTACTGATGGGGTCATGTTTAAGTCCCCAACCACATAGTGGATTTGTCTGTTGCCCCTTGCAGTTCTATTAGTTTTTGCCTCACATATTTTGGTGTTCTTTTCTTATGCCTATATACATTAAGGATTGCTATGTCTTCTTGGAGACATTGACTCCTTTTATCTTGTGCCTTTTATTCCTGATAATCTTCCTTGCTCTGTAGTTTGTTTTGCCTAAAATTAATAGAGCTATTCCTGCTGCTTTTCTTTGTTTTTAGATGAGGATTGGCATGGCATATCTTTCTCCGTTTCTTTATTTTTTAGTCCATTTGTGTGTTTATATTTAAAGTGGATTTCCTATAGACAAATTGACTTTTTAATTCACTCTGTCAACCTTTGTCTTTTAATTGGTGTGTTCAGGCCATTTACATTTAAAGTGGTTATGTATACAGTTGGATTAATATCTACCATATTTGTAACAGTTGTATTCATTGCCCTGGTTCCTTATTTATTTTTGTCTTTCCCTCTTTTTCTGCCTTTTTTCAGTTTTAGTTGGGCATTTTATGTAATTCTATTTTAATATGCCTCTTAGCATATCAATTATATTTCTTTTAAAATAATTATTTTAGTGATTGCCCTAAAGTTTACACTATACATTTGCAACTAATTTAAGTCTACTTTTCCAACACCGTACCACTTTATGAGTAGTGCAGGTCCAAAGTCTTTCCAATTCCCTCCTCTCATCCTTTAGAACATTGCTGTAATTCAATGTAGATTATTGTACACTGTATTGTACTGTACTAATGTACATTATAGTAGAATGTTAAGATGTCTCTTATAGTCAGTGGAATTAAACAAGCAAGCAATTAATGCCAAAAAGATAGCTGGAAAAGAATTTTGGGGGGTATTATACCACACATTTATTTGAATGCATAAATTAGAAAAGTAAAAAAGACCTAGAATCAATAATCTACTGTACTAGGTACTATAATCTTCCAATACATTTTGCTATTATTGTTTTGATTAAGTGTTTAGGAATTAGGAATAAGATAAATAAAATATATTATCTTCATTTATTCCTTCTTTTGACACTCCTTATTTCTTATGTAGTTTTGCATGGATATATAAGCCACTCTGTGGCTGGCATAAATGGTAACTTTTGAGAGACAACTTCTTATATTTAATAGAGTTCAAATTTCTCCTTTATGGATGTTGCTTTTTGTAACCATATGAGGAACTTTGCCTAAAACCATGGGAGAATTTTCATATATTATGCTATATCAACTTAAGTGTTTTAACTTTCTTGTTTGAACATAAACCTTTCTGTAAACTGATTTCGTGCATGGTGTAAGGTAGAAGTCAGTAGTTATTTTTTTCCCATATGGATTCTCAGTTTACCTAATAACATTTAAAATACCACCATCTACAGAACCATCCAGCTTCAGCTCTGTTAATTAGAATTTGTTTTTGGACACTATTCTGTTCCATTGTTCTATTTTTTTTCAACTTGCACCATAGTGTCACAATACTTTACCTACTGTAACTTTATAGTAAGTCTTGATACCTGATAATGTGGGTTCTCCAGCTTTACTTCTCTGTAAGATTGCCTTAGTTATTGTTAGTTCTTTACATTTGCATATAAAGTTGCAAACTAGCTTATCAAGTTCCATAAGAAGTATTTGCTGGAATTTTTATTGAATGTGCATTGGAATGTTTTTTTGTTCTTTGTAGTTAAACATGACAGTAGAATCCTTTTTGATATGATTCTACAAGCATGGGATATATTTTATTCTAGTTAGGACCCCAGTCTTGTGAATGTACATGATGGTAAGATTCACTGTGGTATATTCATGCATGTACATAGGAAAATTATGTGAGATTCATTCCACTATCTTTCCTTTTCTTATGCTCCTTCTTTTCCCTTTATTTCCCTTTAATCTCATTCACTAAACTTCTCAAAAGAAGATGTGTGAACCATCAACAAATACAGGAAAAAATGTTCAACATCTTTAACAATTAGAGAAATGCAAATTGAAACTACACTGAGATTTTCTGTCACTCAGCCAGAATGACAATTATCAAGAATATAAGTAACAATAAATGTTGGCAAGGATGTGGGAATGAGAATTGAATCTTTAAAATATTGTCTTCTAATTCATGAACATGGCTTATCCCTCGATTTATGTGAGTTTTTAATTTCTAAAATACTTTTCGTAGTTTCCTGTGTACTGGTCTTAGATGTCTTAGATTTATCCCTAAGTACGTGTAATTTTAATCATATCATTCAAATTTTAGTTTCATTTTACTTGTTGCTAAAATATAAACATACGTTGAAGCTTTGAACATTGACCTTGAACCATCACCTTGCTGAATTCAGTTATTCATGTTAATGAATTTTCTGTCGATTTTAGGATTTTCTATCTACATAATCTTATTACTCGTAAATAATAACAGTTTTATTTAGCACTCTTCCAAATCCGATAGCATTTTTTGTTTTTTGTACTGGCTATTGAACCCAGAGGCACTCTACCACTGAGCCACATCCCAAACCTTTTTTGTATTTTATTTTGGCACAGGGCCTCATCAAGTTGCCAAGCTGGCCCCAACTTGCATTCTTCTTTCCACACCCTCCTGAGTCAATGACTTAATAGATTTGGTTTATTTTTATTGCTTTTTATACTCAGAATTATCTCTGACACAATGTTGAATAGAAGGCTCACTCTGAGCATCTTTGGTTTATTTGGATTTGAGGGGAAATCTTTTAATATTTCACCATTAGGTACAAAGTTTGTTCTAAGCTATGAACTCTTCCTCTAAGAATTTTTTTTCTCCTTTTGATGGATGAGTGTTAAACTTTATCAGATGCTTTTTCTGTGTCTATTTAGATTTTTTTTTTTTTTTTTTTTTTTTTTTGTGGTGCTGAAGATTAAGCCCAGGGCCTCGGGCCTGCTAGGCAAGCTCTCTACCACGGAGCCCCATCCCAGTCCTCCTTTTTTTTTCTTACTGTAATGAATTACATTCACCAATTTTTTGAACATTTAGATCAACCTGACATTGCTAGAATAATTTCAATTTGAATTTGTTTTATGATACTTTTAATTAGCTCTTAGATTTGACCTGTTGGTGCTTTAGTTGGTATTTTTTTTCACTATATTATGAGAGAGGTTGACCTATAGATTTTCTTTTCTGTTGTTGATTTTGGTGTCAAAGTTAGTTGGCCTCATAAATGAATTGGGAAGTGTTCCCTCCTTTTACGTCTCTGGGTGAGTTTGTGTAAGATTAGTTATTTCTTTCTTAAATGTTCGGAAGACTCATCAGTGAAGGATTTCGGCCTAGAGTCAAATTTTGTGGAAATTTGTGGAAACAGTTAAATTATGGTTTCGATTTCTTTAACCCATAGATGACAATTCATATTTTCCATTGTATCTTGTGTAAGTTTTGTTAAATTGTGGTTCCTACAAAATTTCCCACTTAACATATATATTTTGAAATTTACTGAAATAACATCTTCTTTTCTTCATGATAACTTATGCATTTTCTTTTTTTCTTGCTCTTTTACAAATGATTTATCCATTGTATCAGGTTTCCCCTAATAAACGACTTTGGTTAAGTTCTTTGTGGTATGTTTGCTTTTCTACTTCATGAGTTTATAGTCTTATCTTTATTATTTCCTTCCTGGGGTATTTTTGCTATTCTTTTCCTTAAATTTTCAAAATGAACATTTAGATCACATTTTTCAGCATTCTTCTTTTCTAATATATGTACTGAAACCTATAAATATCTCTCTTATTGATCTCTCTAATTTAGGCTTAACTTTAGCCTGTACATTTTGATCTCCTACTTGCATTGTTTGTTAAAATATTTTCCAAATTATGCTGTGATTGTTTTTTGATGGACACTTTAGAAGAGCACTCTTTAGGCAAAACCCATGTGTAATGTTGTCGGATACACAGGGGACAAAACATGGCCTTCCTGTTCTATTTCTTTATCAGGATAACTGTTAAAAGACCGTTTCCTTTGTGGTGATTTACTGAGCTGTATGTTTATATAGACCTATCTGATGTTTTCTGTACAAATATTACACTCTGCACATAAGTAATAAAAAAGGTTTAAAATCGTGCATAAAATTTAAATTTATGCATATATGTATGACAACAGTCAAAAGATGAAAATAAAAGAGGTGCACTATTTACTCTGCATTGGTTATTTTCTTTTCTAAAAAAATTGTTCCTTTTAGATATACATGACATATATAGAGAGAGAGTGTTTTGACATATTATGCATGCACACAGTATAACTTATTCTAATTAGGATCCCATTCTTGAGGTTGCACACGATGTGGAGTTACACTGGAGATGTTCTCCTATATGAATATGGGAAGGATTCATTTTACTGTCTTTCCTGTTCCCATCCTTCCTCCCTTCCTTTCATTCCCCCTTAGTCTAATCCAATGAACTTCTATTTTTCTTCTCCCCACTCTCCCTTGTTGTGGGTTAGCATTCACATATCAGAGAGAACATTGGAACTTTGGTTTTTTTCGAACTGGCTTATTTAGCATGACAGTCTCTAATTCCATCAATTTGTCAGCAAATACCAAAATTTATTTCCTCTTTACGGCTAAGAATATTCCATTGTGTATATATACCACATTTTCTTTATCCATTCATCCGTTGAGGGGCACTTAGCTTGGTTCCATAGCTTAGTTATTGTGAATTGAGTGCCATAAACATTACTATATGCTGGCTTTAAGCCCTATGGGCATATACCAAGGAGTGGGATAAGTAGGTCAAATGGTGGTTCCATTCCAAGTGTTCTAAGGAATCTCTTTGCTGTTTCCAGAGTGCTTGTACCAATTTGCCATCCTAACGGTAATGTGTGAGTGAACCTTTTCCACCACATCCTAACCAACATTGATTGTAGCTTGTATTCTTGATATTTGCCATTCTGACTGAAATGACATATCTGAGTGCAGTTTTAATTTGCATTCTCTATTTGCTAGACATGTTGAACATATTTTCATGTATTTTTTTGACCATTTGTATTTCTTCTTCTGTGAAGTGCCTGTTTGGTTCTTTAGCCCCTTTATTGATTGGGTTATTTGTTTTTTTGATGTCAAGTTTTTTGAATTCTTTGATATCTTGGAGATTAATGTCCTATCTGAGGTGCAGGTGACAAAGATTTTCTCTCATTCTGTAGGCTCTCTCTTCACTTTCTTTATTGTTTCCTTTGCTGGGAAGACACTTTTTAGTTTGATACCATCCCATTTATTGATCCTTGATTTTACTTCTTGTTGAGGAATTCAGTTCCTAAGCTGACATGCTGGAGATGGAGAGCTGGGCCTACTCTTTCTTCTATTAAGCAGAAAAGTCTTTGATCCACTTGGAGTTGAGTTTTGTGCAGGGTGAGAGATAGGGACTCAATTTCATTCTACTATCTATGGATTTCCAGTTTTCCCGGCACCATTTATTGAAGAGACTATCTTTTCTCCAAGGTGTTTATGTGGGTATGTCTCTGTATATTAGGGATTTTCTAGTTATCTGTTTTTCTTTCTTCATCTCATCCTGGTCAGAGAATAGATTCTCTAAAATTTCAATCCTCTAAAATTTTTAGAGACTCATTTTATTTCTCAGTTCATTTTTTAAAAAAATGTTCCAAGTAAAGAAATTTTAAAAAATGTTCCAAGTACACTTGAAAATAATATATATTAAGTTTGCAGTTGTTACCACACCAACAATTTATCAAATATGTTGTTCAAGTCTCTTGTATAATTATTGATTTTTTGCCTTATCATACTATTAATTAATAAAAATGGGTTCTGAAATTCACTAGGCTTATTATGGATTTGTGTGTTTACTCTTTTAATTCTCTCAATTTTTGGCTTAAAAAATCGAAACTGTATTTTGAAGTGCATTCAAATTACAATGGCTATATCTTTTTAGTGGATGTTATTCAACATCCCTCTCCATCTTTACTATGTATTCTCAAATAAAATCCATTTGCAATAATCTCACAGCTGTATGTGCTTTTATTTGGCTAATGTTGCAGGGGTATGTTATAATTTTCCATCAATTTACTTTCAAGTGTTATGAGTCCTTACACTTTACCCTGTATTATCACTTTTGACAGCAGTATGATGTTGTTGTTGTTGGAAAGTCTAGTTAGACAATCACCTTATTTTAATTGCAATATTTACTCTTTATATTTAATGCAATTTCAAAGGTACTTCAATTTCAACGTATCATTTATTAATTACTTTCTCCTTGCCATGATGTTTAAATTTTCATTTACATCCTCTCTTGACTTCTTTTTGATTAATTTCTTAATTGTTATTTCTATTTCTCTCTCCCATTCTCTTTGTGATGAGCCTAGAGATTATATTACCATCCTTACCACATTGAGAGCCCTTCATAAATTGTAATTGTACCACTTCCCAACCACTTTAGGACTCCAAAGTGCTTTTAACTTCATTTACTCCTTTCCTACCTTTCCTACTGTTTTGCTCAGACATCTTGAATTTGCATATATTTTAAGCCCCCAAGGGCATTGTTATAGGCTGAATTTTGTCCCCTTCCACTCCACTCCACGTTTTCAGGTTGAAGTCCTAACCTGCAGTACCTCAGACTGTGACTGTTCGGAGCTATGGCCTTTAAAGAGGTATCATGTTAAAAGCAGGCCATTGGGTTGGGCCCAAATCCAATATGACTGATGTCCTTATAAGTAGAGGACACGAGGTCACAGACACAAAGAGAAGAATTCCAAACCTGTTGATGACTTGATCTTGAACTTCCAGCCTCCAGAAGCATGAGACAAAACATTTCTGTTCTTTAAGTCTCCCAGGTTGTGGTACTTTATTATAGTAGCTGGATCAGACTTCATACAGACATGATTATCGCTGTTGTTGTTTTAAGCAGATTTATCCTCATATTTACTCTATTGTTTCTTACTCCTTCTGACATTGCTGTGTTCCCTTTAGGAAGATTTTCTTGCATAATAAACTTGTTTAGTATTTCTTGTATAATTGCTATGCCTGTGACATGTCAGTTTCCATTTTCTGAAGACATCCTTACTTTGCTTTTAATTTATTAATAGGCAATTTTTTATCATCACCATAATATTAATTTTGAACGATTGTGCCAAAAACTGTGTTAGGTATTTTATGTAATTTTTTTGTCATTAAACATTAACAACAGCCAAGTGAAATGGATTTTGCGATCTCTACAAATAAGAAAACTGAGATTGCTGGAAATTTTCAAGCTCAACTAGCTGGTAAATGGCAAAAGTTCGTCTTTGTTTTGAGGGAGATTTCCACGGGGTGTTGAACTTGATCTTGACATTCTAAATATGCCATTCTATAATCGTCTACTTCTGTTTGTCTATTGAAAGATCAGCATTATTCATGCATCTTCCATATGTGCATGTTTGTGTATACCAGAGTATTGAAGAAGGTGTGAAGCCAGGCGTGGTGGTGCACGCCTGTAATCCCAGCTGCTGGGGAGGCTGAGGCAGGAGGATCTCGAGTTCAAAGGCAGCTTCAGCAACAGCAAGGCGCCAAGCAATTCAGTGAGACCCTGTCTCTAAATAAAAAACAAAATAGGGCTGGGGATGTGGTTCAGTGATTGAGTGCCCCTGAGTTCAAGCCCTGGTACCAAAAAAAAAAAAAAAAAAAAAAAAAAAGATGTGACAGTCACTGCTTCTGAGAAGGTTAAAAGAGAATCTGTCTCATTGTCTTTTTCAGCCTTTAGGGGCCTTCCACATGCTTTGGCACATGGCTTCTTCCATATTCAAATCGAGCGATGGCTAAGAGATTCTCTCTTACAATGCCAGCTGTAGGAGAGACACTCTGCCTACCTCCTGACTATTTAAGGACCCTGGTAATTACATTGGGCCCACTCAGTTACAAACAGGATAACCTCATTAGCTGATTGGCAACATCAATTCCATCTGCACCCCTACTTTCTCTTTTCCATGTAAAGTAATCTATTCACAGGTTCTGGGGATTCGGACATAGGCATCTTTGACGTCACTGGGGGAGGATGCCCAACACAGACAAGACAAAAAAGAAGAAATGCCAAAGGATTTGGTAGACCAGGCTCCTCAAGATGAGCTTGAAGCATGACCTGTTTCTTTGGTGTCCACAAATCATGGATTTACTGTGGGGTGGGGGGAGATCCCCATTTAATATATCCCTGTCCCATTGTTCTCCAAATGCATTCTGTTCATATGTCCTGGTTTTGATGGCCCTGAACCAAATGATATAGGAGAAGGGACACCAGGGATCCTATGAATAAGTCACTCCTCCCAGGATGGCTTGATGCCTTCCCCATTCACCAAAGTACGTTTCCCACTGAAGTGGCCAGTGCCTTTGTTCTGCTGTGAGTCACGAGGGCACAGTCATGTCTGGGTGACTGTGGACTGTGCCTTCTAGCAGCATTCTTTTTACTTCTTGCTCCCTTCAGGAAATGCACAGGGGTTTTCTGCCTGTTCAAAGAAGGATTTCGTTGGCAATCAGTGACTCCTGGCAGTGAATGATGGCCGCTACCCTTAGCTCTGAGTCTGGGACCGGGCCAAGTGCTTTACATATGAGCTCTGCTCAGACCTCTGTTCTTTCTTTGCCCACTGGGCGAGGGCCTCCCACAGTGCTTGGCTCCGAGTAGCTGTTCAATAAATATTAGAAGTATGAATGATTCCATTCACTTCTCCCAACATCCTTAAGATGCTACACTTCCCCTATTTTATTGCTTAGAAATAGCTCAGGGAAGTTAAATGACCTGCTTCTATTACCCAGAATGTAACCCGCAGGCCTGGGATGCAAAGCCGGATCTGACTGTCAGCTGTTCAGTGTGGTTTGCACGGCAGACACATGCTGCAAAGAAGGCCCAGCTGGAAGAACATGGGGGTCAGGTCAGGAAGCCAAAGTCAGTGAGAACCAATGTAAAAATGGATGAGATTAACTACTTGAAGTGCTGGCTTGTTGCTGGGGATGTTAGCAAGTTTTCCGATTTTCCCTGAGGAAGGATATTATGATTTAGATCTTAAATGTCCCCCAGGGTGTTGAAGGCTGGGTCCCCTGCTATTGGTGCTATTGGGAGATGGTGGAGGTTTTAGGAGGTGGGGCCTTGTTGGAGGGTATGTCACTGAGTCCCTATGAAGTGGGTATTGGAACCCCAGACCCTTTCTTTCTCTCTTTTTGCTTCCCAGCCGCCACCAGGTGGGAAGCTTTGTGCCACGGCTTTTCCTGCCCTGATGATGTGTCTCATTCCAGGCCCATAAACCACAGAGCCAAGCGACCACCGGCTGCAACCTCTGAAACCATGAGCCCAAATACAACTTTCCTCCTCTAAGCCGATTTTCTTAGTACGGTGTCCAAAATGACAAAAAGCTGGCCAACCCAGAGGACAAAGTACTTTCACTTTAAAAGCATTGCCAGGCACAGGGGCATCCATCTGTAATCTCAGTGACTGGGGAAACTGAGGCAAGAAGACGGCAGGTTTGAGGCCAGCCTCAGCAACTTAGGGAGACCCTGTCTCAAGATTAAAAAAATAAATAAAAAAGGTTTGGGGGTGTAGCACAGTGGGTTCCATCCCTGGGACCACAAAAGAATAATAAATAAAGTATAGAAAATAGTTCAATCAAGGTGGATGTGGTGGTCAGCCTGATAAACTTGATCTGCCCACTTGGCTAGGTCATGGTCAAACCCATCTAGATGTTGCTGTGCAGGGTTTTTTGTTCGTTTGTTTGTTTAGATCCAACTGACATTTAAATCAAGAGACTTTGAAAGTAGAGAAAATTAGTTGCGATTATTAAAGGGATGTGGGTGAATCTCATTCAAACAGCTGAAGACCTCAAGAGAAAAAGAGTGAGGTCCCCAAGGAGGAAGGACTTTACCTCGAGCCCACCTTCAGACCTGAGCTGCTGCATTGTCTGCCCTGCAGCTCCAGGGGAGGGCCTGCCCCGCAGATTACAAACTGGCCAGCCCCTATAATCACCCAAGGCAATTCCTTAAATTTCTCTCTCTATCCCTCTCTGTGTGAAATTCCTTGATCAGAGTCAATGTTGAGTGGAATAAGAGATGATGAGATAGAATTCAAAAGTTAGTTATTGGTGCCTTTGGAAGAAGTAGAGACAACTGGAATATATATATATATATTCTATTTCTGGAGAATCCTGAGTCATATATTGGCCAGGTATAGCTTCAAGAAGACCGAGACTGAGAGAATCAACTAACCACTTTATGGCCCAGGTGTGTGGTCCCAGTCTGAGGTCCTATTGTTATCTAAATCAAAGGTCTTCTGGGAGCAGACCCTGAGGGGAGCCAAAGACCGGGTGTCTCTGTCTAGGGGAAGGAAACGGGGTTCCTGATCCCATCTCTCCAGGAATACGTTCTTCTCATTGAAGACTACGAAGCACCCAGCCTACCTGGAACTCATGCAGACATCACCAGGAATCCTCCCATGATCTGCTCTGACTCATGTTTCATTCAATGACGTGAACTCTGGGTTGGTTGCTGGAGAGTGCTCTCGGGCAGTGAGTGCTGCATGTTAAGGCATGGGACAGCACACGTGAATGCACTCTTTCCTGGGTGTCCAGCTTACTTTCACAACACTCCCTCGACTGAAGATAGTGTATTATTTCCCATTTACAGAAGAAGAAAATAAGACCCAGAAGGGTAGGTAACTTACTCAGGGGCACACAGCCAGCAAGTGTTAGCCCTGCTACTTGAACCCAGGTCCTTCTGTCTCCTGAGTACCAAACCACCAGACCTGCTGCCTCTCAGTCCTCAAGGACACATTTATATTTGTAGTGATTTCATATTGTTAAATACAAATATGATATCTATTTGAGCCCTAAAATACAATTGTTTTCAGAGGTGAAGGGTCACAGTGACTCATTAGACCAGTATGTTTTCCAAAGCTTTTTGGAAAGTGTGACCTTTACGTAGTTGGAAAATACAATTGATCCATTCTTTCTATTCTCATCATAAGTGTCCATAAATAGCTCATGGTGCCTAAATAAATGGAAATCAGTTTTTGTTTCTACGGCTTCTATTTTCAACATTGACCCCTCTCCCCAGAGCATCAGTCAGCATTCAGGGTGGGGAATAGAATTTTCTGGAGCTAGTCTAGGCAGAGAGGGTTTGATGCTAGGCCTTTGGGGTGTGGCTCTTGGTACAGGTCCCAACATCTCTCAGCCCCGAGATTCATATTTATTGTTTCTGCGACAAGTTGGAACATTGCTCCTGGGGCTGCAAAAGGCCAAAGGACAGAACCCTGTTCCCTGCCACCCTGAGAAAGCTGCCAAGTCACCGACAGGAGCTGTTCACACAGGTGGCTGGTAACAAACCGCATTGGCCATGCACGTACATGTCTCAAGGGATGCTTCACACTGGCCTTTCTTTTGACTTCACCCACTTTCAAAGTATGGCCTGAGGGCCCCTGATTGGCCGGTCCTCATTGGCAATGAAATTGGAGAAGTGACACTTTTATCTCTCTTGCCTTTGCAGGATGGGTTAGCAGATCAGCTGGGAGTTGGCATGAACGTCATGAGAGCTGGTCCACGGTACACACTGCTGTCCACTGCTCAAGCTACTCAGCATCCACATGCACTATCCCATCATGGTTGGATTTCTCACCAACAGTGAGAACACATTTCCCCCAATGTAACACAACTACTCCTGTACAATCATGAACATCCTGTCCTCAAAAGGGAAGATCCTACCTCCTCTGCTGGTTGCCTTCAGCATCTAGTGATGTTCTATTAATTATCCTCTGGTTCAGTCCCAATCCCATTTTAATTTTCTAAAAAAGAAACTCCAAATATTGAAGTATACACCTAGCTGCTAACAGTGTACTGAATTTGAAGAAGAGTGGTGGGAAAACGAAAAGTTGGTTAGTATGCATTAATACATACTTAATAAAGAAATATATAAAATACATGTATAGTTACTATAATATTAGTTTTTATAACTAGAAGAAGGCCATATTCAGTTTTTATAATTTTTTTCCTTTGTTATCCATTGTTTGCCCTCAATCAGGGCCTCAGCTTGTTCAGATCCTTCTCCCATCGATGTGATGGAAAACTTTGTGCATGAAAAGTCTGAGCTGTGATGGATCTCTTTGACCTGATTGCAAATGGTCTTAAAGAATAATAAGGAGAGGTGCTGTCCTATTACCTGCCTTCTGGCTTTACTGGTCACTGGTTCCAAGTGCATATTCCCTTGGGATTTATAGCAGTGCAGCATCACAGAGTGTTGACTTTGACCTAATGCTTGTGAGTCTTGCATTGGCCATTCGGCCATTCTCAGGCTGGCTGCTTCCCGGTGGTGGGAAACATGGTAAGACCAGTGGACCACACAGGCAAACCATCACCTCTCAACTTTTGGTGCAAAATGAAATCCTTGATCAGGAGTTGATGCCGAGTGGAATAAGATATGATGAAATAGAATTCAAAAGTCAGTTAATGAAGTCTTTGGAAGAAGTAGAGACAACTGGGAAAACAAATCCATATCTTGAAAGTATCAACTCTAATGAGGGAAAAAACACTTCGTCTCCCATGAGGGGGGTCCAGTGTTATCAACCTGCTGCTGGGAGACTGGCTATTCCCCTTGGAAGTGGTGACTGGGGAAAGAGACTGATCAGCACTTACTGAGCCACCCAACTCCCTCTGTTGAGAGGTCTTCTGGTGAGTATCACATGAAACAAAAAGGTCATCATGCTCTGGATCTCTTCTGAAAGGTCCGTCTCCAAATCTCTTCGTTGCTTTTCTTGGCAGTAATTTTCTTGTCTTGGGCTAAACATTTTGGCTCAGCTATCTGGCTAAATAGCCGGGCATTGCTAGGTCCAGATCGGTACAGATTCATGTGTCCAGCTACTGTTCCTTCCAGATATAGTGATGGTCACATGTACCACCCAAAATTCCACCATTGAGACAATTTCTCTTCCAACGATGAGCTTTGAGCCATCTCCAGTCGGGGATATAAAGCCACAGTGATCCTCCTCTGACTGGAATTCACATACCCTGTACAACTGTCTGCAGACTAATGTGGGGTTATTTTCTTCTTCAAGCCATCTGGTCCTAGGGAATGTCACATGGGGATGTAAACAGGTTGAAAAAGAGGTAGAAACACAACAGGAGTAGATTCCTATGGAAATAGAAACCACCTGTGAATGCAAATCACTTGCACTTTCAGGACTTAGACTTAGTTTGTATATTTCACTGTTACTAATGATGGAGTACTTTGGGGCATGCATGACTGGTGGACTGGCAGGTCAAAATAACAGATTTATGATGTGTAGCTCCAACTCCACGTGCATTCAGACTCTAAAATATACTGCTAGAAAGTCAAAAGCTCTCCCCAAAGGGACAGACATGGGCTTATCACAAATCCCCGGACCTGGGCTGATTTCTCCAATCAAACCTTGCTTCCATCTCCATCCAGAATCCTGTTCTAGCACATGTATTTTGAAGTCCTGGTCATAATTCTCAGTGACAAAGCTGCTTGCACTGTAGCCTAACCAGCTGGTAAAACCACCTTTATTTAAGCCCCATGCACAACTGGCTACTTTGAGGCTACTCAGTAAATTATTTTCTCAAGCTTTGAAGCTATTTATTTACATGAGGGTGTGGGATGTAGAAGTTGTGTTTAATTTCAAAGGGCATATTCTTTCATGCTTCAGAAAGCCACACCACGCTACAGCTACTCTGATATTTTAATGAAGTTTCTTTCCCACTTTCTGATACACATAGATCATATCAAGGTATCCAGGCACCTGCTATTTCCTGCTCAATAGTTCTATCAGTATAAAGCGACCAATGTGTCAGATCAGTGGTGACATGCTCTGTAGACTAATCATGTCAGAAAGCTTAGAATTGATGTCGTCTTGAGTAAGATATTAAAAGTATACTGCTCTCCCTGCCAAGTGAAATAAAAATATTTTTGCCATTCTGTGCTTATCGTAAGAGAGGGGAAAGGGCTTAGATAAGTAGCTGTACACAAAGGTCTAGCAGCTGTGTTGATTTACTCCAGTAAATGGTCCATATCTGGAATAGCACCCATAATTGGAGTCACTATTGGATTGTATTTACAACAATCCACTGTTATTCTCTAAGACACATCTGTCTCCCGTATAAGCCAAGCCAAGGGAGGGTCAGAAGAAGGTATGGCAGGAATGCTCACTAACACATCTTGCAAGTCTTTGCTGACAGCCTTAATCTTTGAAATAGCGTTGGATGATATATTGCCCTGCGTTAATTATTTTAGTCGGGAGAAGGTGATTCCATAGACGTTCACTTAAGTCTCCCTACTGTAATAACTATCTGGTTGGGGAGACCAATGTGGGAAATCCCAAGCATGTCTGATCCAGATATACAGTTGAGGAACAAATATAATAACCGCAGATGACTTCAAGAATACATTGAGTCCCAGGCAGAATCCGATAGATCCAAAACGATATAGCAACCTTTACAAAGCCTATTGGGAGAATCTCAGCAGTGATATGGGTTCCTAGGTATTTGCATTAGCATGGAGCCAGGACCCAATGATGTGATAGTTAATCTCCTAATAACCAGAGGCTTCTTTTCAAGAAGGCCAAAGGGAGGTCTTCTGGTTCAACCCCCTCATCTTGTGTCTCTGACCCAACCATGGGAGCAGCTGAGAGACTGTGACTCTATAACAGTGATTGGCAGACTCAGTACCAGTCTGAGGGCCCCCAGGCATCAGGCCTAATGGTTCTGTTGGTTTGTTTATATTGTTTGGTTTGGTTTGTGGTTATATGAATCAAGCAGCATGTTGAAGGGCTATCTAGAACAGGGTTAGCTCCAGGACGTCAGGTTCACAGTACCTCTGTAATCAACTTGGGATAGAATTTATCAAAATCATGCATGGGTTTGAAAGTAGTGGATTTCCGAATAGCTGGGGATGATTCTGTTTGCTCATTTAGTTGGCTGAACCTGGAGGTTTACATAAAACCCAGGTAGTTTACACAAAATAAAAGAGAAGCTGCCAGAAATTCTTAGACAGGTTGTAAAACAAGTGTTAAAGGAAAATTCCTCAGACCAATTAAATTTCATGGGGTTTATTGGAACACAGAAAAACAAGACAAAAATAAGATACAATTTGAGAATCCGGCAGCAACCAGAACCAGACGAGGTTCCGAGAACTCTAGCCAACAAAATGATCTGACAGCATTGACAAGAATATGGAAAGAAGGCATCGAAAACAACCTAATTGGTTACAGCTTAGTCAAGCCACCGGATCAATCGGCTTCAGCTTCGTTAATTGGCTACCAGGCCTCCTGCAACCAACCAAAGCTCAGATGCTGTGATTAAACTCTGTGTTGGTTTCCTCTGTTGGGCCCTTGTGCAGAAGCATAGTGCAAACATATGGCCTCCTTAAAAATTGTAACAGAAGCGTGCGCACACTCAGGGAGATAGGACTTTTGGAGTGGATTTAGTGTGGCCTGCTCATCCACCTTTAAACTATGTCTCACGTGGCCCAGAGGTTTTGAGAAACACATTGGTCACAGGGACATTAATATACTTTAAAGATCCTGGAGTATTTGTTCACTCTGGGCCTGGGGGACAGTGCTTCTGACGTGGGCTCTGTGATTTCAGTGAAGAGGATGAGATGCCCCAAGGCAGAGGCCCAGCAGCAGTAGCAACTGGGTGGCTCTCTGGAGGGACAGCAGAGCCCGACTGGTTTTCAGTTTAACTTGCACCTGCCCCGATTCCTGGCAGAGCTGACTCATAAACTTCCCGAGAAGATCATTTCACCTATAATCTGTTTCAATCTTCAAATGAAAAATAACTCCAGCTGCGAATCCATCTTTCCCATTTATAAATGCTGCCTATCACCAAGGCTGAAATTCCTGAGAGTAAGGCTTTTCAAATCTTTCTATTCATTTTGGATCAACTGGGATCTTATCAAATTACAGATTCTGACTGGGTAGGTCTGGGGGGAGGCCTGAGATGTTGCATTTCTCATCCTCCTGGGTGGTGAAGCTGCTGCTGGTCCATCGAACGGACTTAGAGTGGCAAGGATTTTAAGATAGCTGGACGTAAGAGGTGGGCTAAGTGGGGGGGTCCTGTTCACCCCGAGCTCTGCTACTGAGCTACCAGCCCAGCTATGACTATTTATAGGATCTTTACATAAGGTTTTGAGGGTTGGGGTGTAGTTCAGTGAACAAGTACTTGGCTAGCAGGTGCAAGACTGTGGGTTCAATTCCCAAGCCTGGAAAAAAATGGGTTTTATTTGGAAAAAAAAAACCAACTTTAAAGCTGATCTAATTGTTAAAGAACAGCTGGCCTAAATATTCATGATACATTTCAATTAAAAAAGAGACATAAGGCCAAGTATTTCTTCCCATTGTCAAGGAAGAGGCAAGGAGAAGATAATCTAAAATTCTGAAGACCTAATTTTCACTTATTAATTTCTGCAAGGCTACTTTGTATAGAGCACTGTAGAGGCTGAATTTGTCCCATATCAGCTTTCGCAAATCGATAACCCCCATCTTCACTTCTCTTGGCTTGGGAAGTATTACCCCCTGCCCCACCCTCCCCAAATTACGGTTGCATTGAGCACAATAGGGACTTCTTTTCCCGTTGCTGGGTTAGGGGTGGGCAGTTGGCACATGAGCATCTGTGTCTGCCTGCCACTTCATTTCAACCTCCTGCTACTGGGAGAAACCACCCATGCCCAAAGCCCAAACGGCCAACATTTCAGGTGGGGTCTACAAGGACTTCTTTTGTGGAGGGAACACATTTCTTTGGATTAAATAATAATGGTATCAGGAAAGGCAGGAGACAATGGCTTTCAAATAGACCCAGCACCTAGGAATTTGATGTGCTACTAAATTTTTATAAATGCCAAAGACTCTTGATTCCAAGGGATGATGGTATTTATTTCTGGCTCCCCTTCCTTACCTTATGACTTCCAACACATTAATGTTATGTCTGTCCACCTATTGAAATTCTTTTCAAATCACCCTCAGAGCTCCACTTAAATGTCACCTTCTTTGTGATGTCATTCCTGACAACCTCTTTCTTGTCAGAAATTATTGATCCTCACTTTGCTCTCTGCATATGTAGCTACTAGACTTCAGATATTCATAACACACATATGTATTTTGGAGTAATGTTTTATAGGAATAGAGAGTGTAGTCTTTTAGTGAAATCAGAAAGGTTTGGATAATGCTTGTCTACTCTACCTGATATATGTAATTACATTTTGAATACATTTTATTGTTTCTTTGTGTTTCTTTCATTATAACTCTGAACACAGTCTTACATGATGTACTATTCTTTCTTACAGGTTGTAATCTAATAGAAGAAAGGAGGTACATCTGTTTATTGTTGGCATTTGTCTCAATATATTGCATTTTATCTACAGGCCACTTGCAGTCCTGTGAAACTCTTGAAATTATAAGCAAAATATATTCACATATGTGTATATGATTACAATATATATGAATACAATTTTTTTAGAGAAAGAATCCATAGTTTTCTTTAATGTTTCCAAGGAGAACTCATAGAAATTAATAATCATTGACCCAAAGAGTCTCAGAGTGAGTCTGTTTATGAAAATCTGTTTGCAATGCACGTAAATTGATAGTTCTTAATGCACTCGTTTTGCAGGTTTCAAGATTTGTGTTTTTTGGTGTTTGTTGCCCTTGCAGTGGGCACACATGCAAACATAGCAATTCCTGCTGTGAGACATTGAGGTCCCTCCTTGATGGCTGGCTCCCCCTGGGCCTCTTCAGTACTTGACATTGCTACTAGAAGCTGGATTCAGGCAAGGGTGAGAGTCAGGGCAACAGCAGTGACAGTAGTTGCATTATTAACAGCTCCAGTGAGAACTGTTTTGGACAGGAAGTTGCAATGAGGTTTAGGTATTATTATTGGGTATCAATTATCCATGACCTTCTAGTCTCCCACGACTACCAAAGTATTAGCATTGCCTAGAAGTTTAAACCGATTTCTTTTAACTACATGAACAAGATCAAATTCATAGACAAGTGAGTCTGGAGAGTTGGCGCTAAAAGTGCATCACCTGGGCTGGGGTATTGGCTGGGGAAGGATTTGATTGGCAGGAAATAGCAGAATTTCATTTTTCCAGGCTCTGGTCCTTTCATAGTATGGAAGCCCTATGTGCCAACTTTGGAGAATGTCCCTAAAAAGCACAACACTTCTCAAATAGGAGGTCACATTGACAGCTCTGTTAGGATTTCAGCGCGGGGAGGAGAAGAGCGAGTTTGTGCGGTTTGAAAAACTTCCTGGAGACTGTCACCTGCTGCCCTTCTTATCCTCCTCCCCCCCACCCCCCAAGATGAGAACATGCTGATCTGCAGAGAACCAAAGAGCATCTGTAGGACACATTGTGCTTCTTGGCAAGTGCATGCATGCACTGTGTCATTGTCCTGCCTGCTGGCATGCAGCAGTGAACTTCACTTAGCGTGGGATATATGATCTGCACAGTCACAGATCTCAAATCCTAGGTGGGAGGAACACTCGCCCATTGGCCTGACTTTTGTTGATGGCTGAGTAACAAAACTCAGCTACGTCTTGTCCCCTTGGCACAGTGATGCAGAGAGAGCAAAACAGCTCTGGGAGCTTTTCCAGAAAGGGCCACGGTCTCCACAAGCAAAGCCAGGGACGTTGATCTCGTTCAGGTGGGTGGGTGCCTGGAGAGTTTGCCCCACTGGGAATGGAGACCATTTGCTGAGCTATAATAGAACTCTGTTTTTCATTAACTTTCTGGGATAGAAAAAAAAAACTAAAAACAAAACCAGAAAATAATAGCAAACTTGACTCCTTAAATGCAGACCCACAATACCATCTGCAGTGTTGGTGTTATAGCATTTTTTTTTTTAGCACTTTTAGAGCTCTGGACGTTGTTAGCATAAGCAGGCACAGAAAAACAGATACATCAAGGAATATACACATACAGAGAGTTATTTTTTATAAGAGCACCATTGGGTCTTATGAGCAGCATAAAGCCCAGACAAGTTAAACAACTGGCCCAATGTCACACAGCCACCACAGAAATGGCAGCAGGTATTTCTAAATGTGCCTCTTGGGTCCTGCACACTAGCCCTGGGTGTTGTTCTTTTGGGCTCTCTTTGCTTTTAATCTTATTTCCTAAAAAGAACCCCAAATAAGATTGTTTACACTAAGAGGAAAAGAAGAACAGAATTATGTGTTTTCTCATTTTGGTCCACAGATCTCCAAACTCAAGAGGATTCCCAGTGAGTAGCAAGCAGGGGTGAGAGTCAAGCCTGAGGTCACAGTGACTCCTGCTTCCGGCCCCAAGTGACTGTGAGCTGTCATGCTGCCTGCCTTGGTATGGCCACAGCACCAGGCATTGACTCTGGACCCAGGCACCGGCAGGGCCAAGACAGAACAGAGACAAAACCAACTGGCTTCTCTGAGGTCAGTCAGGTCAAGGTCAAATGGCCAACTCAGGAAGCCCATCGTGGGGAACTAAATTTGGAAAGCTCCCCGCCAGCTCACAGTTATGACTCAGCAGAAACTCTGGAACTTGACCAACTGCTTTATGGAAGAGAACAGAACAGAGATTACGGAACAAACAGGCAGTGGATGAATAGACCCCAAAACTGAATGAATGAACGAATGAACGAATGAATGAATGAATGAATGGATGGATGAATGAATGGATGGATGAATGAATGAATGGATGGATGGATGGATGAATGAATGAATTAATGGATGAATGAATGGATGGATGGATGGAAAGTCAAGCCCTCTCTCACTTCCACTGAGCAGCTCTCTGGAAAGTAATCCAAGGCGAGGGTTGTGCCAGGGCTGAGCTGGAGGATGCCCAGAAGCACTTGCTGGGTCCTCGGGGAAACCTGGCTGAGCATTTGTTCCCCCCATATGGCACCCCATGCGGTTGGGCAGAGCCTGTGACTTTGATGAGGAGGAATCCTGAGCAGACTGACTTGGAGAGGGCCCTTGGCTTCCCGCCATCAGATGACATATAGAAACAGTCAGCAGGGCGGGAAGACACCATTGGCAGGTGTCCCCTGCTGAAGCTGGAGCAGCTAAAGATAGGTGGTGACCTTCTGTAACCATGTCACTCTCACAGGAGGAGATACACTCCAGGAAGAGGCGGTGGGGCCGGTGTCAGCGCTGGGGCCAGGAGGGAAGGAACACCGTCTTCCTCCGGATGGCAGGTGGGGGGAGGGAGGGAGGCACCCGCGCGGGGTGTCTCCATCTGGGGCAGAGACTCTGATCACATCATCTGCCAAAAAGAGAGCCTGGGACACACTCAGCCCTGGCCCCCATGAGGCTCTCCCACAAGTAAGTCAGAGCGCTTGGCTCCTGCCCGGGGCAGGGAGGGACAGTCATTCCTCCCCATTCTGACCAGCTGGGCCTGGGCCTTGGAGTGTTTTGGGAGTCGTCCTGGCTCCAAAGACTAACTTCCCCATCCCCCAAGAAGAGCCATCCAATGGTGAGCCCTGCTGGCTCACATGACCCTTACCCACCAATCAGAGCCCTGCTGGCTCACATGACCCTTACCCACCAATCAGAGCCCTGCTGGCTCACATGATCCTTACCCACCAATCAGAGCCCTGCTGGCTCACCTGATCCTTACCCTCCAATCAAAAAGCACCCCATGCCAACTGTCACCACCCCTGGCTCTATAAATATGCAGAGCTGTTCCTCAATTAAAGGGCATTTGCTCAGAGGACAAGCCTTGTTTGTTCTTTCAGAATGCAGACTAAAGTGCTCAGGAAAAGAGTAGAGAGGGGGGCCGGAAAACCTCTCTACCTGTCATCAGTTAGGCTCTATTATTCTTTCTTTTAATCCTCCCCTTTTAAAGTGTGAATTCCTCCCTTCAGAAGGCTGTGCCAAAGTCTAAGTGACTTGAGATGCCCAGTTGGCTTGCCCTGGACACTCTGGGATCACATGTCCTGCTTCACAAATGTTTACTGGGAATCTGGGGCTTTGGCCTAGGCCATGATGCTAAACAGAAGTGAATGGAAAATTCAGAACATGGTCCTGGCAAGAGTGTGGGCTTTGGACTCAGATTTGAGTTTCAATCCTAAGTCTGGCTCTCTGCCCTTACTTGGCAGATCTCATCTGTAAAATGGGTACGTCACTCTACGCTGAGGATTGGATGAAGTTCTTATGCAAAGCAACAAGCACGCTGCCTGGCCTGTGGCCCGTGATCCAAAAATGAAGGTCCCCTTTGCTTCCCTCCACTCTAGGAAAAGTGACAAAGTTGGAAAGAGGGTCACGGCAACAACTCCTGAATCCCAAACCAGGATGGGGATTAGTTCAGCGTTGGGCAGTGGGAAGTGAAAAGGGCTTCCAGGAAAGGGACATTTGAACATTGCCTCGAAGGGAGAGAAGGGTTGGATCATTGAAGGTGGAGGAGGTGGGATGGAGGAGGTGGGATCCCAGGATAGCGGGATAGCACAGAGGGCTGCGGCACAGCCTGCTCTGAAGATGAGAATCCTTCAGATGGGCCTGGAGAAGGAGAGCGTGGAGGCCCCACGGGGGAGAGGAAAGTTGAACAGAGGCAGAGCCTCAGATGAGCCCAGTATCATCTCCTCGGGTTCATCCTGTGGCCCTCCAGGGCTTTCTCAGGAGCAGAGGCTGTTCTAGGACCTTGATCTTCCTTCAGGCCACTCCCCAGAGCTCTGGAGAAATCCTAGCAGAAATTCCTCAGAGGCCTAAGACCTGTGACTAGGTCTTCCCCGGTGCGTTGGCTGCAGTTACTGGAAGTTTTAATTGGGCTCTCTGTCTGCAGACCAGCTGCATCCTAAGAGATAGTCAAAGAAGCAGACTGTGCCAAACCACGGCATGGAATAATCCTGGTCCTTGGGGCGTTAGTTAGACCCTTATTAATGCATAATGCCCAGTTTTGATCGTGACAAAAGAGTGTGGCGAAATCAAAGAGGGAGGGGGAGGGCACTAAAGAAATCAAAGGGACAGGGGATCCCCCTGCCCTGGAAAGCCTAAGAATGTAGGTGGCCCCGGGAGGAGGCAGAGAGAAACTGCAGGATTCCTGTGAAGAGAGAATTTTCACAAGGATGAAAGGGATTTTCCTCCCTCTCCTGAAGATGAGAGGAAATGCAGACCGAGGATCGTGTGCCGGGGATACACACAGTGGTCCCTCCTTCCTTCCCCAGTCTGCCCTGGACAGACAGGATGGGTAGAGGCATTTTGTGCAAACCCACGGCGCTCTCATCAAGTCCACCCGTGAGACCAGGATGGCGCATGCATGATTGACAGGGACACTCTTGAGTTGGCTCTAATGTATACTTGAAAGCATTCACAAGGTTCAAATGAGCGTCTTCAACTACTTTTAATAGCACATCCCTTCGAGGCACCCCCTCTTAGATTACAGAGCGCAGTACCTAGGCCTGGGACATGTCAGTTGATACCACTAACTCTACACTGTCCAGCAGAGCAGAACAAGGCCCCAGATGGGCCTTTGCACAAGCAGAGACTCACAAGGGCACTAGCCTGTTCTCCGGAAGCTGGAGAAAAAAGGATTGCAGAAATGGAAGAAAGAAGAGGAAATTCAGGCCAAAGAAAACTTCCAACTGTCACATAATTCTCCCTCCAGACTCAGGCTCTCAGTGTGTGGTTCTACAAGAGAGAAAAGAGATTGGCAGGGGCCAGAGGCAGACTCTGAGTCATTGCCCTGGTTTGGGTGCACAGTATGTGTTCAATAAATGTGCATTGTGGGAATGGATTGCCTGGAGTCGAATGGAGGGTGATTTCTGTCCATTTCCCTTCCTCTCCTTCTTTCCTAAAGAGGGAGAGAGAGGCTAGTGGGCGAGCCCCTAGTTATTGTGAGCCTCTGGCTTCTGGGGAGCGTTGCGCAGAAACCCAAGCAGCTTTAGTAAGAGGCTGACCCTGGAGGACGGGCCGGTGTGCACCAAATGGAAGGTGGGCTGTAGGGATGGTCTCCTCCTGCCTGTGGGTGGGCAGCTGAGCCAGAGAGACTTACGAAAGAAGACCTGGACCAACCCTGAAAGTTCCTACCCTGGCCCAGGCAGAGACGTCGGGGCAGGGCCTTGGTCCTGAAGGGCCTGCAGAATCATCATTTGGACGAGTCAACAAGTCAATGAGGCTGACCCACACCAGGGAGTTTATATTTGGAATTTTATCCCCCAAACAGTTGGAGGAGCCAAGTATTGTTAATCCCATGTCACATATGGAGCAAAGTGAGGTTCCAGGAAGCTAGGGTTAGCAGAACCTTGACTTTGACCATCCATCTTCCCTTTTCCCAGCATCAGTTCTGCACACTGTAGACCTGGGTTTCCCTGAAGGAAGCTCCCTGGATCCCTTACATCAGGATCACCGGGGGACTGGCTATAAATATGAACTCCAGGACCCTCACCCAGACTGGCTGAGTCAGGATGTCAGAGGACAGGGCTGAAGATTAGTCCGAGGAGCCATTTTTTGTGGCTGAAGTTGGAATGAACAAGTAATTCAAACAAAGAGCCATTTCGTCTAAGTCCGTATATGGGCTCTCTGGTCCCTTTTTATACCGTCGTGGTCTCGGTGTGTACCGTTGCTATGACCAAAGGCCTGAGACTACCTGGAGAGGGCCTTCTCGCTGCCTGAGAACCCGGTGGAGGGCGTCACGTGCTGAGACGAAGCCAGTGTGCCAACGAGAGCTCGATTTTATAACAAAACCACTCTCGCGCTAACCCACTAATTCATTAATCCATTAATCCATGAACAGATTAACCCACATTAATTCTTCCTCATGACCCCATCACCTCTCAAAGGTCCTATCTCCAAATACCATTAACATATGAATTTGGGGATTAAGTTTCTAACCCATGAAATTTGGGGCACACGTTCAAGCCAGGGCAGATGTGATTTATTCTAACGTGTCCCCCTGGTGCTTAATGCACCCAGGAAAGCACGCGGGCCAGAGCCCAGAGCAGATTTTGTAGAACCTCCGTGGTGCGTCTATCCTGGCCTGATTTCACTCAAACCATTAAGAGAAAGTTTCCAACCTGGTTCGTGAAGTTTCTGTATCATTCTGGGTACCTTAGCCGGCAGCTAGAGGAAACTCTGACTCCAATAGGCTTATATCATAAGGAACTAGATTGTTCCTCATCACACGAGGCTCAGGTGGGTCTCCAGAGCTGGTGGATTGGACTGTGGCTCTATAACTTCAGTATGGACCAACCCCTGATGTTCAAAGCAAGGTGGGGTGCAGAAAGTCAGCCACCACAGAGCCACAAACAAGTCTCCCAGAGAGTGAACGTCCCTAGCACCCCACCCCCAAGCACTGCCCAGCTGCATTTCTCACAGAAGTCGGACAGGAGTTTGCTCCCCATAAAACCGTGCATGATGGAGAGGGAAGAGCCACAGGTGGGGCCTGAGTTGTGGCTGGGCTGTCCCCACAAGCCAAGAGGAAGAGAGACACTCAACCCCATGAGGGTTCTGCTCTGCAGGAGGAGGAGTGAGTGGAAGAAAGAGACGTTGGATAAGCAACCTGTGCTGATTTGGAGATTACATACAGGAGATCCCCATGACGTCTATTCATCTAAGTCAAAGGACAGTTTTACGGTGCCCTCTGCTCTGTGGGCAGGATAAAATCGAGCCTCCTCTGCTGTCGGATCCTCCTGCCCAGGGCTGACCTCTTTCCCTTCCCCAGGTGAGGGTTATGGAAGCCAACTCAAGGCAGTGATGGAGGAGAGAGCTGGAATTCCCCGGGGAAGGACCCGGAACCTCTTCTCCATGTCCTGCTCATTCCTCCCAGGGGCTACCCATATCCTAGATGGTCTTGTCAGAGGAGCCTTGGACATCTCTGAAAATATCAGATGGAATCCAGGGAGCCTAGAGCTTCTTCCTATGCCAGCACCAAGAGGCTCCTCGGCACTCAGACCTCAGTGACAGGTGGGTGTGTGACTGGGTGGACTTCTTGCAAAAATGACGTGTGTTCCAAAGGATGCTCTAGGTGAGGCCCCCGTGGGGATGGGACTGGGGCCTAGTGGACTGCCACCTGGTCCCATCCCTTGTGGAGCAGCAGAGGGACAGCTGCAGGGTCCGCCCTGGCATCAGTTCAACCCTGCCCAGGAGCAGGAGGGAGCAATGGAGGTCAAGGGCTCTGCCTCAGGAGGCAGCAGGGGGCCCTGTCCCCTTGGGTGGCCTGTGTTTCCCCTGCAGGGGCCTGTGGGCACACATGAAGGGAGTCCCGAGAGCTTTAAAGTCTGTATGCTTGCCCTGAGTGTCCGGGAGACTAAACCTAACTATAGGGTGAGGTGAGCTCTGACGGGCGCCATATTCCTTTTCTCTTGACTTTAATGTATGGAGCAACACTCCCTTATTTAAATTTATATATTTTTTTTAAATTAGAAAATATTTGGGGGTGATGTGTTAAAAAATATAAGAAACCACCCTGAGTTTAGAAATCAGTGATTTGAGTCCTCTCTGGAACTAAGACACCATGTCACAGTGACCCTTGCTTTCTTTCTTCTTCTTTAGTTTTGATTTTTTTTTCTTTAGAGTTACTAATTATGCCTGTTTACAGAGTCTGATGTGGTATTTCGATGCAGGCATACAATGTGTTCTGATCGAATCAGGGTAGTTAGCATTTCTTATCATTGTTTTCACGTTTGGAGACTCCAAACTCCTCTTCTGCAGTTATTCATAAAACACGTCATAAGCCTCTGTGATCTGTGGTCACCACTGTGTTGTGGACCACGAGAGCTTTTCCCCACTCTGTGGACCGGTACCCATTATCCAACCCCACTCACATCCCTACTCCTGCTTCTCTTTCTAGCTTCTGGTCATTATAATTCTACTTTTTCTATTTTGAAATCAACATTTTTAGCATCTGAGAGAACATGAGATTTTTTTTTTCTTTCTGTATCTGGCGTATTTCACTTAACGTAATTTCAACCTGTTCCAGCCGTTATGCTGCCCATGATGGTGATTTCATTTTTTTTTAAAGATTGAATATTAATTCATTGAGACGATCATATGTCACATTTTCTTCATCCCATCTCCACGGACAGACACAAGGTGATTCCGTAGCCTGTCGACTGTGCTTCCATAAATAGAGGCCTGCAGGTGTCTCTCTGATGTGGTGATTTCATTTCCTTTGGATATCTGTGGCCAGAAGTGTTAGGTCACATGGTAGATCTGGTTTTCGTTATCTGAGGAACACCGTGGTGATGGTTTTATCATGACATTTGGCAATGGCATGGGATTTGACTTCGTTTACCAGTTCTGGGGACTAGCAGTGTAAAATCAAGATGATGGCAAGATTGATTCCTTCTTTAAAAAAAAAACAAAACAAAGCAAAAATCCAACAAAAAAGCTTAATTGTGGTAAAATATGCATAACATGTTATGGTTTGGATGTGAGGTGTCCCCCAAAAGCTCACATGTGAGACAGAGCAAGAGATTCAGAGGAGAAAGATTGGCTTGTGAGAATCTTAACCCAATCAGTGAATTAATCCCCTGATAGGGACTAACTGAGTGGTAACTGAAGTGGTGGGGTGTGGTTGGAGGAGGTGGCATTGGGGTGTGGCTTTGGGTATGTTTTTGTATCTGGAGCGTGGAGTCTCTCTCTCTGCTTCTGATCACCATGATGTGAGCTGCTTCCCTCTACCACCTTCTCCCGCCATGATGTCCAGCCTCACGTTGAGCCCTGAGGAATGGAGCTGGCCTTTTATGGACTAAGACCTCTGAAACCCTCAAATAAACTTTTCCTCCTTCTGACCAGATCCTTTAGTCACAGCAGCAAAACAGCTGGCTAAAACAACATAAAATGGAGTATTTTAAGCCTTTGGGGAGTCTAGTTCAGTAGTGTTAGGTTCACTCACGTGGTTGTGCCATCGATTTTAAATAAATTTTAACGGAAGTATAACTACCACAGAACAGTGCACAAATACAAAACTCCACAAATTTTACCAAGCGAGCATCACTGTGTAAGACAACCCAGATCAGACAATAGAATATTACCTGTACCCCAGGAACCCAGTCACTACTCACCCACAGCAAAAGGTCACCATGATCCTTAATTCTATCACCATAGAGGTAATTTTGCCTGTTTTTGAAATTTATATCAATCAAATTATTAGGATATTGTTATTGTTTAGGTATGAGGTTTCCCCCAAAACTCACGTGTAAGACAATGCAAGACAGTTCAGAGGTGAAATGATTAGATCATGAGAGCTTTCACGTGATCAGCGGATTGATCTGATCCTCTGATACAGATTGACTGGGTGGTAACTGTGGGCAGGTGGGGTGTGGCTGGAGGAAGTAGGTCACTGAGGTTTATATTTTGTCCCTGGTGAGCAGAGCTCTCTGCTTCCTGGTTATCATGTCCTGAGCTACTTCTTGTCCACAGCCTGCTGTCATGATGTTCTACCTCACCTTGGGTCCAGAGCTAAGGATTCAGACAACCTTAGACTGAACATCTGAAACTGGGATCCCACACAACCTTTTTCTCCTCTCCATTGTTCTTATCAAGTCTTTTGGCCACAGCAGTGAAAAGCTGGCTAAGACAGATATACTGTTTACTATTTTTTTCTTTTATTCAATTTCATGTTCAAGAGATTCCTCAATGTCATAGTAATAGCAGTTTGCTCCTTTTCATTGCTGTGTGATATTCCATTGTATGAATCTACCACAATTTATTTATCCATTCGGCTGTTGATGGACATTTGGCTAGCTTTCCATTTGGAGCCACAATGAATAATATTCATTATTAGTGCGACGAATGCTTCTAAAGCATTTTTGTAGATGTCCTTTGGTACACATATGAAATACAAGTCTGAAAGTGGAATTGCTGGGTCACAGTATATATTGGCATTCAAGTTTAATAGCTACTGGCTACTACTGACTTAATGTTTGTGTCTTCTCAAACTTGTATTTTAAAATCTTAAAAGATGATACCTTTGGGAGATGGTTAAATCTTGGAGGTGGAGCCCTCAGGAATAAAATGAGTACCCTCAAAAAAGAGGCCACTCTGTCATAATCTGCTATAGCAGCCGAAGCTGAACAAGATATTGGCAGAGCAATTCCACATTCGTACCAGCAACGCAAGCACACCAGGGCTCCAGTGATTTTGCATCCTGACTAACGGTTGGTATAGTTGGCCCTATTTGAGTTAGCCATTCTGGTGGGGGACTAGTACAATCTCTCTAGAATTTTAATCTGCATTCCCCAGATGAGCAATGGGTTGCATACTTTCTCATAGGTTTCCGGCAATCTGGATACAAACATCTGTTCAAGTCTTTTACCTCTTTTTTTTTTTTTTTAAAATGAGGCCCCAAGTGCTTTTTTAGATGAAATTATAAATGCTAGTTATAATTTAAAATACTAAATGCAACTCAGATTTTTTCAGCATATTTTATATGAGATGATATATAGACATCCTCTATAACCAGAGCCCGAACTAATATTCTAATGTTCTAGTTAGGCGAATTCCAACAAATTCCTTTCATTCTTACAAAATTGTCTACCATTACGTACAAAATGTTTTTGTACACCTGTGTGGAGTAAGAATAGTGCATCCTGCAAATAAGTACAAACACTATGTCAATTAAAAATAAAAAATAAGTAAAGTAAATGCATAAATGCAAAAGCAAAATACAATAATCAGCACCACAGAAATGCAAATGGCATAAATATAAAAGGTGACATAAAAATATATTGTAAACTAGTGAACCCTGACCAAATAAAAGAAGGACTATTTTTACAAATAGTAAAAATTCCCGATGTTACAATAATCTGTGTGGGATGTTTCCTTAAATAGAACCAAATTTCACAACAAGAAGCAGTGTTCCTTTTCTTATTGATTTGTAAGAGTTCTTTATATATTCTGGACACAGGACTTACGTTGGATAAATGAATCACAAATATCTTCTCTAGTTCTCTGGATTGTTTCCCTGGATGTTAATGCATCCAAATGGGCATCTTTCCTTGATTGTCAGTGCTTTTTGTGTGCCTTGCTTGAGAGATATTTGTCTGCCCCGAGAGCCATGAGAGCCTTTTTGATTTTCTGGAAGCGTTGCTGTTTGACCATTCACATTTAAATCTACCATCCCATCTGAAATGGATTTTGCTTTGCTTTTACAAAGACCCTTCATTGCCATGTATCAAGCTAAATAATTCAGACATTCCAGAGAAGGGTGGCTGGCAGGTAATAACCTCTGTGTGCGTTGGCTTGTTGGGTCCCTGTGAGAAAAAGAAGACTCTCTTTAACCTCATTTGTAGAAAAAATAAAGCCAAATAAGATCAGCCTCATTTCCTGGACCACAGTGCAAGTGTGAGGAAACGGTGTGTGTGAGACCCACGGTTTCGGGAGCTTCCTGGGATTTATCTTTATGAGCTGGATGCACCCCTCTGTCTTGCACCGTTTTTGTTATTTATTTTCCTAAAAGCAAGAGTGAACCTAAGTCCTTCCCTTTGAGGTGTACCCCCTGAATCGATGAACTCCTGTCTTGCTCTACTCAATACAGAGAGCGATGGGTCACTTGCTCCTCATTCATCTTGGGTGGCTCCCTTTCCCTGGCTGAGGACAGTGGATGGGTTCTGGTGTGACAGCCCTCTGGCAGCCTTGCCTGTGGTGGGGGACACTTCTCAGGTTGGCTTGTGTGCTCTCTGGGTCATAAAGCTGTCTTCTGCATAAATAGAGGCACCTCTGATCTACGGCTCACCCAGTGCCTGTCTCAGCTGCTGAAGCCACTTGTGAAACCCGGAGACGTGCAGAGCTGTTCTCATTATTTGCCAATCTTTCTCCTTCAGCTCGGTCCCCCAACGTATCTCCAGCAGCTTCCCCTTCTTATAGGGCACCTTCTTTATTAGCCTGATGGATTGGGCCATTAGAGTGTCTGTTCAAAGTCACTTCTCCCTTGACATCGAGTGCTACATTTTCTGAATCTCTCGTCCTCTTCACTTTTTATGCCTGTGATATATAATCCTCGGGAGCTTTATTGGGCTGCCATTTGGGTTTGAAAGTGATCTCTCTCATGTTAGAAAGCCCAGATCTCCCTTTAAGCAAAAACTCACCTTACATAGAGAACTCTAGGACCCTTGATGTTCGTTGTTTGAGAGCGTGACACCCTTGCCCCCCAAAATCAAGGGCAAAGGCTTTAGAGAGCTTGCTTCTCAAAGAGCAGCTTCAAATTAATTGGGCCTTGAGGGAAAGGTATCAAGTCTCGGCCCTCAGAGTCCAATGCCATGTCACTGTCACCAGGGGCAGGATGAGCAAGGAGCCGAGTCTGGTGCTAGTTCTGCTGTTCACTCACCATGTGGCCTTCCTTTCCTGAGTCTCTGCTAAGTGAAGGGACTGGCTCTGGGGGGCCACTTTCAGGTCTAACCCTGTAGAATCTTCTAACAAATCTTCTAACACTCAAGGCTAAGAAGTCAGGGCTATGGATCACCCAAGCAGATTTAGTTCACTTTTCTTAAGATTTTGTTTTTTAGAAAATGTAAAGGATGCTAGGTGCAGTGGCACATGCCTGCAATCCCAGTGACTCAGGAGGCTGAGGCAGGAGGACTGTGGGTTCAAAGCTAGCCTCAGCAACTCAGTGAGGCCCTAAGCAACTCAGAAAGACCCTGTCTCTAAATAAAATACAAAAAAGAACTGGGGATGTGGCTCAGTGGTTAAGCACCGCTGAGTTCAATCCCTGGTTCCAAAAAATTGTGTAAGAGGGCATTCCTATAACAAAAGCCACTCTTACTAAGCTTCATCACCAACACACACATGAATTATAATAGAATATAAAGTCTGACTCGTGGCTTACATAGACACAGAAATATTCAACATAGCAATACAATCCAAGTACAGAAAAAGACTTCAGACATTTTGTTATTTTAATTCAGGTTTGATCTATTAATTTATTTTGTGTTGAATCAGTTAAATGTTGATGGGTTTCAATTTTTAAAACTATCCCATCTGGTTTGTTGAAAAGACCTATTGATATTCAATATGTAGGATGCTGTCCTGTGTCTTTCTTTTGATAGGTAGTTTAAAAATATTTATTTTCACAAAGGCGTCTGGTGGCTTTATGTCAACACACATCTATTAGGCATCTTCTATGTGTCAGGCATTGTAGAGATGGTAAAGACGTATCAGGCATTGTGTGTGGGGGTGTACCAGGGATTGAATGCAGGTGCTTAACCTTTGAGCCATGTCCCCAGCTTTATTTATTTATTTAGAGACATTAAATTGCTTAGGGCCTTGCTAAATTGCTGAGGCTGACCTTGAACTTTCGATCCTTCTGCCTCAGCTTCCTGAGCTGCTGGGATTACGGGTGTGTGCCATTGCTCCTGGTGACAAAGATGTATCTTAAGCCATGGCTGTCATCCTTAGGAAGTCCACAGACAAAATTTAGGGAAATAAAAATGCAAATAATAATTAACAACTGTATTTTCTTTTCCCAGACCTTTTTTTCTTTTTCTTTTAAATTTTGTTTATTATTTTTATCTGGTGTTGAGGTTCAAATCCAGTATTTCACACATACTAGGCGAGCACTCTACCACTGAATCACAACCCCAGCCCCACAAGTCATTCTTGGATAACTTTTTTTTTAACTGGTTGATATTTGTTTCTTTTTTTTATTAGCCACACATGACATTACAATGATCTTGGCAATTGATACATTTGAATCAGATGGGGTATAATTTCTCATTTTTCTGACTGTACAGGTTGCAGAATCACATTGGTCATACAATCACCCATATACATACATCAATCATAATGTTTATTTTATTCTGCTGCCCTTCCTATCCCTCCTTCCCCTCCCTTCCCCTCCCATCACTTCTCTCTACCCAATCTAATGTTCCACACTTTTTTTTTTCTCCTCACATCATCATACATGTATTCTGTATAACGATGAGGGTCTCCTTCCATCTTCCGTGCAACTCCCCTTCTCCATCCTTTTCCTTCCCACCTCTCTTCCCTATTTAGTGGTAACCTTCTTCTCATGCTCTTCCTCCCTCTCCCATTTTGAGTCAGATCCCTTATATCAGAGAAGACATTCAGCATTTGTTTTTCAGGGATTGGCTAACTTCACTTAGCATAATCTGCTCTAATGCCATCCATTTCCCTGTAAATGCCAAAATAAAATACCTGGGAATCAACCTAACAAAAGAGGTGAAAGATCTATACAATGAAAACTACAGAACCCTAAAGAAAGAAATAGAAGAAGACCTTAGAAGATGGAAGGATTTACCTTGCTCATGGATAGGTAGAATTAATATTATTAAAATGGCCATATTACCAAAAGCACTTTACAGATTCAATATAATTCCCATCAAAATCCCAATGGCATTCCTTGCAGAAATAGAAAAATTTCAATCATGAAATTCATCTGGAAAAATAAGAGACTCAGAATAGCTAAAGTAATTCTAAGCAGGAAGAGTGCAACTGGTGGTGTCTCGATACCAGACTTTAAACTGTACTACAGAGCAATAGTAACAAAAACAGCTTGGTACTGGTACCAAAACAGGCAGGTAGACCAATGGTACAGAATAGAGGACACAGAGACCAATCCACAAAATTGTAACTACCTTATATTAAACAAAGGTGCTAAAAGCATGCAATGGAGGAAGGATAGCATCTTCAACAAATGGTGCTGGGAGAACTGGAAATCCATATGCAACAAAATGAAATTGAATCCCTTTGTCTCACCATGCACAAAAGTCAACTCAAAATGGATCAAGGAGCTAGGCATCAAACCAGAGACTCTGCATCTAATAGAAGATAAAGTTGGTCCTAATCTTCATCATGTGGGGGCAGGCCCCAATTTCTTTTTTTTTCTTTTTTAGAACCTAATAAAGTGATTCTGAAGTTCACTGGAAAGAATAAATGAGCAAGAACTGCCAAGAATAGGTGTGGGTTGGGCAGGGTGCATGCATTACCTGTTATTCAATAGCACTGCAAAACCTTTGTAATGATAGAAGCCAGTGACAGTGTGTGTGTGTGTGTGTGTGTGTGTGTGTGTGTGTGAGAGAGAGAGAGAGAGAGAGAGAGAGAGAGAGAGAGAGAGAGAGAGAGAAATAGAGAATCAGTGAAATAATATTGGATAAATGATAAAATCTTAGGAAATAATAAGGATAGATGTTTCATGGAATACATTAAAATAAATCTCGAGTGAATTAAAGGTTTATATAAAAACAAATAGAAAAAAATATAGGTGAATCTTTAACTTGTGGCATGGGACAAATCTTTTAAACATGATTAAAGGAAAAAAATTTAGACTTGACTCATTAAAAGCTTAAAATAAGTTTTATATATCAAAAAGCCTAGATGATTTTAGCCTCTAATGATAGAAAAAGCAGATTGGTGGTTTCCTGGGACAGGAGTGAAATGAAAATTGACCACAGAAGGGATTTTCTGGGGCGAGGCACCTCGGTTTCGTTGGCGGGGACTCTGGAGGCATCAAGCTTCACGGTTTGGATGCTGCATTTCAGAACACATAAGGCAGGTCTTTAAAGCTCTCTGCAAATCACTAATAGACAAACTAGGAACCAGGAAAACAGCAAAAACAAAGGACAGTAGCCTCTGAGTCGGCCCCTCAGACACCACACACAGCAGAATCGAGACCCACCGACGCCACTGTCACCACGTTGGCAAAGAGCAAAAAGAGCTACACACATTGTCCCTGAGTAGGTGGGGGGGGGGGGGATGCGCTCTCTGGAAACAGCATTTGGGTGCAGCCTAATATGCAAATTAATAAATGTTCAGATTTTGAAATTTGTTAAGTAAATGTACCTCGTGTCCTCGCTGCTTCTAGAGCCTCCTGTCTTGGCCCTAAACTCTCGTTATGCCTTGACCCCCTTCCTGAGCTTCTCCCCCTCCCAGAGCCCCCCCACTTCCTTCCTGAACCCCATCCCATTGCCAGACCTCTCCCTGCCTCTCCCCCTGCACCGTAACTGCCTCTCGTCACCTTGTCTGCCTCAGCCTTTGCTGGGAAGCACACCCCCAAGCCTCCCCGCAGCCATTTCTTTGGTTCCCTATTCCCTAGGTGGGCCGGGTGGTCCTTCCGCCCTGGGCCAGCTTAGCCAGTCCCTGTTGGGCTCTTTCAAGTGTATTTCCTGGGCTGGGGAACCAGCCGGTGGCTGCAGGATCCAGGACACCTCCCTCCTCCCACGTCTGGTGGTTGGCAAGCTGCCAGCAGGGGTGACACGGGCCACTGAGCCACATAGTTCTCCTCCTCCTGCTGCCAGCCAGACGTCACTGAGGGCAAGCACAGGCTGAGGTGCCCAGGCTAGCCTGGAGCTTGCCATCCTCCTGTCTCAGCCATCTGATGAGCTGGCATTGATTACTGGCAGGTACCCTGGTGCCCTGATTGGACTCCACCTCTTCACGGAAGGAGAATCCTGTGCAGACAGATTTTGCAACCCACCACACAATGCCATTTATTGTAAGAAACGCTGGAAACCACCTAAATGTCCAAAAATTGGGATCAGATAAAGCATAGTTTCCTCACGCCGTAGATTATGGATAATACTAGAGAAAAACATTGTGTTATATGTAGATAATTCATGAAACTACAAAACAAAAAATGTGCTGCAAGAATCCACTTTAGTGGAGGAAAAGTGCATAAAAATATGACCCAAATGACAAAATCTAAAATGTCATCCCCTGTGCTGAGCAGAAGGGTCACAGGAGACGTGCGACTTGATGCTCTGCAGTTTCTACACTTTCTGCTATGGCACCTGAGGAAGTTGTGTGGGGTAACTAAAATACAGGTTGATCTGGTCTCATGGTCTGACTCTGTGATCACAGGTAGTAGGTCTCTTTACCGGTCAAATGGGGTCACAAAAATTCTTGTGGTGGTTCCGATATGTGGTGACCCCCAAAAGCTCATGTTTGAGACAATGCAAGAAAGTTTTGAGGCAAAATAACTAAATAACTGGGTTATGAGAGCCTTAACATAATCAGTGAATTAATCCTCTGATGGGGATTAGCTGGGTGGTGACAGTTGGCAGGCAGGGTGTGGCTGGAGGAGGTGGGACCCTGGGGCCGGGCATACAGGGTACATATTTGGTTCTTGTTGAGCAGAGCTCTCTGTCTCTGTTCCCCCATGCTTTCTTCCACCATGCCCTGCCGCCATGATGTTCTGACTGAAGTTCCACTTTATAAGGGGGTCATGAAGATTCACTGAGAGGCTTCCCTCACAAGCTGCTGGGCACATAATTGATGAAAAAAAATGTCAGATAAGAAGAAGCCATTATTTTTGCACTTAGAGAAAAATAACAGTCAGTATTGTCTTTCAAGTATAGTTGAAACTAAATAAATTTATAATAGGATTTGCATTTAATTAGCATCTGTTGTTCAGGAAAAATACAAAGTGACTAATGACTTTCAATCCTGCTTTCTATAAGATTTGTATTTTTATTAATCCCACTAGTACCCAAAATGAAAAATTATAGCGTCTGTTAAGATGTGAGAAGTATTTCCTAAATCCATTGATGGTGTGTGTTGCACAAGAGGACGGGAAGCCCTGCCCATGGTTTTTAACTCTCAGGACAGGAATGAATTATCTGAGACAATGAAAGAAAATAAGTTGAGAGTGACCCACTGACCAACTGTCACTTTAATCGTTAAGGCAACACGTGGGGAGCACTGGCCGTCTCCCATGTCTTAAACCGCATTAAAGAATTTTCTTAATTACAAATGGCATCGGAATCTTTATGACCCAGTAAACATGACCACGCCAAAAAAAAAAAAAAAAAGTTTGCTCTTCCTTATTTTCCTTTTTTGGTTCAAATATACCACCCCCAGAACAGAAGCTCCTGGGAAGCACAGACCTTAAATGACCAATGCTTTCTGGGTACAGTTTACTATGATTTTTTTTTTCTCAATATCACGTAACTGAGTTTGCATGTGAGTATGGAACTCACAGCAAATATCCCCTACCTTATTGTGTCTCCAGAATTCTTTCAAGTGCCCATACATTCTCCAAATCACATTAAAACAAAACAGAGCCCTGAAGTGGGCATCTATTAGTCTATTTTTCTAATACTGTCATGAAATGCCTGAGGCTGGGTGACTTAGAAAGAAAAGAGGTTTATTTAATATAGTTCTGGAAGTTCAAGGGCAAGGTGCTGGCATCAGTTCTGGTGAGGACTTCCAGATGGGTGGAAGTAGAGAGAGGTCCCATCACCAGACTGGAAGCCAGAGAATGGTAAGGGCTAGTCCCGTTCTTTCACAATGACCCTCTCACAAGAACTAACTCAGGGTCCCATGAGAACTACCTTCATCATAAGCCATCTCCAAACCCTAGCAGCGTGAGGTGCACACCTCTTGCAATAGTACTTTCAGAGAACGCCTGGTGGCTGGCCGCGGTACTGCGGAGCTTTCTGACTGTCCTCAGTGACAGAACTGCAATTCCCAACGTTCAGGACACCATTCGTCCCAAAGCTGCTTGCTGTGAGTTTTCTTCTTGCTGCACCCAAATACTTGGCCCCTCTGTCTCTTCCTCCAGGTGACTCTGACAGATGGCATGCAGATTTCGGTCTGCATTATTCTGCACAGAGGAGGACTCTTTTTCTTCAGTCTCTCCCCCCATCGAAGGCTGTCCATCATTTTGATGAGCTTCGATCCCTCTGCTTGGACCTTGTCAAGAACCTGGAAGACGTCCGCTCTGTGCAGTGACCACCCCGTCAGCCCCGCCAGGCTTCCTGAGTGTGACACGTCCCACCAGGGAGGTCTCATTCCCCTCCTGGTTTGAGCTACACCACACCGAAGAGTAGCTTCAGAAAAGACCCACAGGTCTGTTAGGGTTTGGGTACGGAATGTCCCCACAAGCCCAGTGCAGGAGTGTCCAGGGGTGAGAGGCTTGGATCATGAGGACTGGAACCTCATTGGTGGATCAAACCATTTGGTGGATTAATAATCTGAACCGACGACTGTAGGCAGCTGTAACTGCAGGCAGGTGGGGCCTGGTGGGAAGAGGTAGGTCACTAGGGTTGTGACCTTGGGGATTCTACCTGACTCTGGCTCCTTCCTGTCTGTCCCCTCCCACCCACCCCCCATCTCTCTTTCTGCTTCTCAGCCGCCATGACCCAGGCAGCTCCGCCACCCCATGCTTTCTGCCACGATGTTCTGCCCTGGAGACAGCCGGCCCTGACTGCATCCTCTGAAACCAGGAGCCAAAATAATCCTCTCTTCCTCTGAGCTCTTCTTGCTGGATATCTTGATCTTGGTGATGAAAAGCTCAGGACAAGGACCCTAAGTCCTCTTTGTAGACAGTGACAAGCCCCACCCTGGGTCAAGATGTGATGGCCGATGGGACCTCAGCATCCCCCCACTCCCTTCCGACACAGCTCCCTCAACCCACTGGCTCTGAAGTGCGGCCCTGTTGCTGGGATTCTGGCCCTGGGGAGCACACGGCTGTCTTCCTGTGTCGGGGCCTGGGGCCTTTCCTCTGTGGCCCTCAGACTCTGGGGACAAGGGATGCAGCGCCCCAGGGTGCTCTCCCTGTTTCTGCATGGAGGGACGATCCGTGTGGTCAGCCTGTGGAGCTCCCACAGTCTGAGTCTAGGGGAGGCCTCATTCTGTGGACCCCTAGACTCACCTCTGCAGCGCCCCATGCATCTTTCCCAGACCCCCTCCTTTCCAAACCCTTATGACGTCCCCCGAATCACCTTCATGGATTCCTGAACTAGTTCCCTTGTGGACAGCCAAGTGTGACCTCTGTCGGCCCCCGGAACTTCAACAGCCACAGAGGCTGGCTCCCTGACAGCTCCTGGAAATGTCACGTCATTCAAATCCAAATCTACCGGGTGCAGCTGCCGGGAGCCGGGCTCTGACACTGCGCCTAGCTCACCGCTGATGGAGATGACAGAGGTGGGGCGTGGCTGCTGCCACCCCTCACCAGGGAGATTTGTGGACCACACTGGTGACGCTTTCAGCTGCTCTGGGGCTTGATGGACAGCCTCCCACCATCCTGCGGGGGGTGGCTCTACTTAGCCATCTGCTTCTGCCGATCTCCAGGGAAACCTTTCTTAATCCACCTGGCCCTGGAGAACTGAGGGTAAAAATGTGGCCCATTCAAAAATCGCCTGTGTCCTAAATTGTCATAGCACTTGGTATTAGAGTTCCATCCATTGAGACAAATCTGAAGCCTTCTTCCTCCATATACACCAGGCAAGCAGCATGGCTGGATCAGAGTGGTTTCTGCTGTTAGCCATATGCTATCCCTAGAATCAATTCCCCTTTCTAACGTTTATGCTTGAAACTACATACAGCTTACCAGCTCACCCATCTAGTGTCCCAGGGCCATCACATATAGTTGGCATGTTTTCCATTGCACAGATCTAAAAAGAGATAAAGAATTAATTGGTGTCCCCAATGTTGTTCAGTGCACAACCTGCACAACTGCCTACAGTGGTCCTGAGTACTTTTTTGAGTTCTGCTGTCCTCCCTGCAATAAGGTCTAGTGTATCAGAACTGCCTTCCAATCCTTGCTTCTCAAGAGGCTTAGAGTTTGATTTTTTTTTTTCCTTTTCCCTCCTCCAGGGTACTAATGATAACAGAGAGAGATGTTACCAGAACTCCATGCACAGCGGCAACTGAACTCCAATCCGTGGCCAAGCAAAATGTTTTCTCCTAGTTGTAAGAACCTCCCTTTTCTTCAAATGTTCCTACCAATATGAAGAGTGGAGGGCAGGAAGTTTCCACAGTGAGTGCCCCCCCCCCCCGAATCCTTGCCCAGGAGCCTGGAAGAGGAAATAGAGCCATCACAGGGTCACAGCCCTGCTTCTTCTTGACATCAGTCCCTCTCTGCTCCTCCCTGGTTGAAGACCATCTGCCACAACTCCCTCTCCATCTGTGTCTCCTTTTGTCACTGCTAAAAGGGCTGCCAGTGGAATAGCTTCTGCCTCTCTGTTACCCTCCACGGCTCTCGTGGGCTCGGGGTCTCAGTGACAGAGGCCAGCTCTGGTTTCCACTCGGGCCGTGTGCCCGCCATTCAGGTGGCTGCTGTTCGGTCGCTGCACCTTTACTTGTGGCACGGTCTCAGCTGTTCCATCTGCAGACAAGAGACACTCCCAGGCGTCACCATGGAGCATGCACACGAGCTGGCAGCACAGTTCACGGCACCCAAGGAGACAGAGGCTCGTGGGGCGATTTCGAGGCCGCTCAGAGGAGCTGGTGAACAATTCTATCTATGTATAGGTTCAGCCACCGACTACCCCTGGCTGCAGGCTTGGGCACATTCCTTTGGGCATTTTGAGATCTCAGGGCTCCCTCAGCACTTTGTTCTGCTAAATATTGACGCTGTCTACAAAGCACCCCCCAGGCACCTCATTACAGCCTCGTTTGATTTCGGGGCTGCAGTGATGAAACCCTAACCCAGACCCACATCCCTAGCTATCACGGTCAGATCGCGGGCTCAGCTCTTTGTGTGTGATCCCCAAAAGTGACTTAACCTCTCCGGTCTTTGTTTTCTTCTATCTAATGTAAAAGGACTAGATCCACAGAGAGGAGGGGAACTTTGGCCTCGGAGGCTGACAGATGTGCGTTGAACCCCAACTTTCCATGGTTTTCTTCTTGGCCAAATGGTTGAAGGCTGGCCTTGCTTTCCTCTTCAAATTGGACAAGTTCGTGGTGACTGTGTGGCATGGTAAGTGGATTAAAGGAATAAAGGACGTGCCACATACACAACGGTTATTCCTTGTCTTCTGAGAGGCGGTGCCCGCTCTGAATTTGGAGTCAGAAAACCTGCGGCTGAGCCTCAGGGGTCTCAGTGTGTGTGCAGCTCACATGCACTCTCTGAGCCTCAGTTTTCCTCATCCATGTAATGGGCTCATCCCTGTTAGGATCAAGTGGGGAAAACCCACAAGATCACTTCTGAGAACATAAAACACTGCAAACCAAAAGGTGGGGGGGTACCTTTTCCCGTTTACAATCAGCCGTAATTACTTTAACCTCTGCCTCCCTCAGAGGGCCCTCCATTGCATACATTTAAACACCCAGCGGGGACTGGGGGATGCCTCTCAGTGGGTGCAGGTTTCTATTCCCCTTTCCCAATCTGTCCCAGGACTAGTCATTCTGGAAACGCTGGGCCCCTTCCACGATACCAGGAGGTTCCCAGAAACCCCTTGTCAAATGACTGGGTCTTTACCCCCGCTCCCTTGCCTCAGTTATTAAGTGAATGAGGGTTTAAGGGCCGTCCCTCGGCTCAGGTGTTTCTGGGACCTGAGAAGTAGCAGAAGCTGGCAGGTCTCCCAAATGAACAGAGATCCCCCTGCCGCAGTTCCAGCTGTGTGGTGGGTGACTCGGTACAGAAAGAGAGCACTCTGCTCCCCGACTTTCAGAGCAGAGTGGGAGGAAGGAGGTCCTTCCCCACGTCTCCTTGAAGGCCTCTTGCTCCCTGCCGCTACCCGCCACAATACCTTGACCCCAGCCGACTGCTCCCTCTTTTCTCTGGCCCCGTACAAATCTCAAGGATTTTCCTCAGATATTTCTCATTCCACCCAAGCACCCATTTAGTCTTTGGTTTGGCTAAACCTGAGCCAGCACCTTGACATTTTGGATCTCTGGATACCCAATCTCATCAATGGACAATTTGTAGATAACAGAATCAAGCACACCCTTCTCTTTGGTGGCGCAGCAGACAGATGGCTGCAAAGGCCTTGAGACTGAGCAGGTTTGAGTCCAAGTGGTGTTTCATGCAGATGTTCACCAAAGACAGTAACATGACTGTGCCCTAAGAATTTTCTTAGAAATAAAAGAAGGAAGGAAGGAAAGAAAAGCCCAAACTGTACAAAACAAAAATGTCTTGTGGGTGTTTGTGGAAGCCTGTACGGTTCCATCGAGTCTTCATAGAAGTCGTTTTATTTTTTCACCAGACCAGATCATTTTATCATTACCATATCATACCCACTGTATCGATCTTTTAACACATGGGCTGCAGTTCACTGGAAAGTTATGAAACCAAGTTAGTCACCAGCAGCAATCTTTGTAATTTAACAGACTGAAACTATTCCAGTGCACTGTACACGATAAGAGCAAATACTATTTCACAAAACTTGGTGTGGGGCTGGGGTCGCAGCTCAGAGGTAGAGCGCTTGCCTAGCATGTGGGAGGCACTGGGTTCCATCCCGTAGAAGTCATGGAGTGACTCACGCTCAGCCAGTGAAGCTTGGGATTTTGCCTTTACTGAGATCAGAGTGTTGGATGGACAGTTGCCATTGTGACGCGTGGGTGGCGCCCTCCCCCTGGGGGCGTGGCCTTGGAGGAGGGGTGGAGTCAACAGCCACCCAGCTGTGGCTGGACTTGGGAGAGGGGGTTGGGGAAGAGATGGCAGCTCCACTATCAGTTTGAACTCAACGTTTTAAGAGACATAATAAACTGGATCATGGATGTGGGCAAAGGAGGGGAGACTCTGTGGCTTTTCCTTCCATTGAGGCAACTGGGTCTCGCCATGCACAAACTCGTGGACACACACACACACACGACAAGTCTTGGGGTACACAATCACCCACAGATGGGAGCTGGTTTGGAGTCACTATTTAAGTTGGAGTGGTGACCTGTGGTTCATGGTTGATATTGAAGCAAATTTAGGAGAAAGAATTTTGTAAACAGTAAAATCGGTAGGAATGGGCTGGGCTTCACAGTGGTGGATTTGCCTCGAGGGGGGTGGCTACTGGACTGATTGGGCACCCCTCAGTGCTTTATGTCCCCATGGTCACCCATGTCCTTCTCTTGGGTTTATGGGATTCCTGAGATTTGGTAAGAAGCTGTCAGACAAGCTTTGTCTTGGGGCACAGAGAGGCGCCCCCTCATTGCCCCGTTAGGCTGCTGCACAGAACATCCTGAGGACCCTACAGGCAAGGTGCTGGCTCGGTCCCTGTGGGCAGCAGACAGTGAACACTGTGATCAGTAAAAAGTGAGGCAGCAACCCAGCCCCCCGCCTGTCCCCTGAGCCTTGCTGATCCCCGTAGGGCTCCTAGCTGGTGGTGGTGACAGGTGCTCCCCAAGAAGCGAAGCCATCAGAGGATGCTGAACTTGACCTTGGCTCCTCCGTGGCCCCGACACTGGCTCTTTTCAGAAGCACTTCATCCCCCAGGGAGCTTCGCGCTGGTCTCTCCCTGCAGACCCAACAACCTCTGTGTTCATCCCTGTGCCCTCGGCTGCTCCTGATTCTGGAAGCAATTCCACTCTCTCCAGATTCCACCGCTCACCATGTTGTACTTACCCCAGTGCCAGGGACTTTCCACAAGGGCTTTTGTAAATCAAAGCCAGAAGAGAGAGTCACATGCTCTTTTTCACTTTCTGCTCCATCTCATTTCTTCCCTGGGGCCAGGAGCCCAGGAAGTGGGGCTGATGAGGAAGGACAAAGGGAGGAGACGCGGGCCATGGTGTCGGCTGCTATTTCAGACTTGTTAACCTGACACTTAAATGAACTACTACTGCGTGGCGATGCCAGGCCCTTCCCGCGCCCTGCCTTCTCTCATTTACTCAGCCATTCTTCAGTGACCCTTTTAAGACGTCTTTATTGATTGTGCCAGACGCTGTTCTAAGTGAAATGCACGAAGCCCGTGGGGATCATGGAGGTGACATTCTGGGAGGGAATGTTCCTCCCTGCTTTTTTACAGGTAGGAATTCAGGGTGCAGAGAAAGGAGGCTTCATGGGATTCAATGGGGGGTGGGTTCCAAATGCCACACCCCTGCTACTTCCTGAGGCAGTCAGGAGAGACCAGAGTGGACTGAGTTCCTTTGGAGGGGCCAGTCAAGAGCAGAGCCTGAGCAGACAGAGGAAGGTCGAGCCATGATGAATGAGATACCTGTACCTGCCGCAGGTGGGTGATGACAGGAGATGTCTAAGGCCTGGCCAGGCTCTGACAGTCAGGGGTTTCTACTGACCTCGGGCAGATGGACTGGGAGTCAGCAGGATGGAATGGAAGGAGAGGGGGAAACTGGGTTAATCCAAGGGCAGTGGTGTGGACATTATCAGGCAGCTTCAGAAGGGTTCCCTCAGCAGACTCCTATTTGGGTCAGGCCCTGCCCAGGAGGGACAGCAGGAGACAATGCATTCCTCAGGCCTGGAGCTGACCACTCTCACATTCTGAGATTCTCCGCCTCAGGAGTTTGGAGAGAGAAGGAGGCGGACCCTCTCCTCCAGGATTCTGATGAGAGGGACCTGGGGGCTCTGGACAGAGGTAAGTCCACAAAGAAAAGGCAAGGTGCCCCATCAGGTGTGTGTGTGTGTTTGCAGTGTTTCAGGAAACCCAGAGGAGGGGAAGCGAACTCAGCCTAGAAATGGCAACACAAAGTCTGGCCCCAGCCCAGCAGAGCAGGAAGGGAGGGCAGGAGCCAGAAGGGGCAGGTGTACGGGCTCCGGGGAGGGAGCCGAGAGCCACAGGGTTGGTGGATGGGAGTCAGTTCAACCTGCAGGTACTGCCACCTGGGCGGCTGCACACATCCTCACTTGCTACAGTGAGCCATGTGACCCGGGGCCCTGTCCCCACCCCAGGAGCCTGGCTTTCTTGCATCTGCTATTCTGACTGTTATTTCCCTATGGGCTCCCAGCCTCCCCACCCCCCATCACTCCCTGGCACTGATCTTCACCCTTACAAGCTGACGGTGAGCACATTTGCCCTCCTTGGTGGCTCTTTAACCCTTTGCCAACCACAGCCTCAGGAACGCAGACCCAGAACCCATGTCTGTGGGATCGGCAAAGCCAGATTCTAGCCTGGGGTCTGCTGTTTTCAAATAGGTCTCCCAAGAGCCCTGCCGTTCCAAGAAGGGACCATGAAAGGGGGGCACCCACGACACGGGCGTGGCCTGGGTCCCGTGCCCCCACCCCTTTTAATCACGAGAGCTTCATTTGCATCAGTTTCATGCTCAGTTCTAGGACTGCATGCGAGATGCTGTTGGAAGATCAACAGAGCCTCCTGCTAAAGGAAATAACAGCTTGAGTCGGCACAGGAGGCAGGAGCCACTTCAGAGCTGAGGAGCCTCTCCATGCCTTGGCTTATTCATCTCTAAAAGGGGACAATAGTAGAACTTGACTCTTAGGAAGTGTGAGGGCTGGATGAGCTACCGTGGGCTGCCCTGAAGGAGGCCTGGCACCAGCAAGAGCAGAAAGAAGATGGTGGTCATGGTTTCCAGGTGCTGGGGCTCGCTCAGCCCAGCACAGGGGATGTCATGATTGAACCCACGTTCAATACTTGCTCTCTGCTAGTGTATTGGAGAAAGGATCGGGGCAAGAGTGCTAAGGCTAAACACAGAGAAATTGTCAGAGAAAGTTATTATGTCCTTCTATCTGCAAGAGGACCATAAGGCAAAGCAGCTGGAATTAGAAAAGATGAAACTATTAAGGAGATTTAGAAGGACTTGGTGACCAGATGGCTGTGGGGAAGCCTCCGAGGAGAGCTGGGGACTCTGGCACCCTGTTTCAGGTGAGCAAAGTCTTAAGCGTCTTGGGAGAGAAGGTCTGTGGGAAGCCTAAAGGTCACACGGTGTCTGCAACTGCTGGGTGCAGGTGGCCAGTGAGGGGCTGTGGACATGCAGATCTGGAGGCAGGAGAGGGGACCGCAGATGTAGGTTTAGGGGTTTGTGATTGATGATCAGGAAGAGAATAAGCTCACTAAAGGAAAGGGTGGAGCTGGACATGGTGGTGCACTCCTGTAGTCCCAGAAACTCAGGAGGCTGAGACAGGAGGATCTCGAGTTCAAAGCCAGCCTCAGCAAAAGCAAGGCGCTAAGCAACTCCATGAGACCTTGTCGCTAATAAGAATGCGAAGAGGTGGGCAAGGACTGAGTCCCGCAGAATGCCAGGGAGGAGCTGGGAATCTAGAAGCTTCAGAGCCGCTGGCAGCCTCAGGTCGCGCCTGTAATGGCCGCTGCTCGTGGGCTGGCCATGTTCACAGCAGCCAGCGGCCTGAGGGCACAGGCACAGGTGACACGGGCCGACTCTCGCTAGGGCAACTCCTCAGGTGGAGCGCAGGAGCCCGGTCAGCCCTCACAGAACGGGGCTCCCTCAGCCTCCCGGAGTCCAACAGCTGGCGCGGGAGAGTCCCTCCTGGCGAGCCATCTGTGACACAGTCCCTGAGCACAGCCAGAAGGAAATCTGCAGGGAAGGTGGAGATGTTGAATCAAGTAGGTGGCAGACAGTATTTGACGACACTCCATCTAAGTGACAGCTTAGCACACAGCCCCGGTGGGATGAGCAGGTGGCCAGGGGAGAATTCAGGTCAGGGGCCCGGGTTTCTGTCTCAGAGGGAGCAGGAGGGAGAGAGCCGGCCCCGGCCAGTCCTGTGGCTGCTCCCTTCATGGCGGAGTCTGGTTGTCCTGGTGCTGGGGACTTGGAGGGTGTGCGGCCAATGTTCCCAGAACTGGGCTGAATGGAGACGATGGGGAAAAGAATAAAACTTCTCTTGCGTCCGTTCCCAAGATCTGCCATGTGAAAGGTACTTCTGTTTTTAAATAATTTTTTTTTCTTGCCTGAGAAATTTGAGTGACGATTGCCTCAACTCTTGGAAATCTTTCCCACGTCAGTGCCACGCTTTGGACTTGCTTTTAAAGAAGAAGAGTTCATGGAAAGAAATCCTCTGAAAATGTAATGATGGGGCACATCAAGGTCATTGTCAAGGTCCATTTTCCTGGTCCACCCTAGGGAGAGTGAGGAACAGACGCAGGAAGAGTGAACGGTGTGTGTCTTGAGCTCTCGTGCTTGGGGAGGACGTACTGGCAAAAACTCTTGGGTTCTTGGCAGCATGAGATGGGCCTGCCCGATGCCCGGGCAGTGTCTCCACCAGAGTGTCCCTGGGCTGCTCTTTACAGGACTGTTTAGAGAAATGACTATCCACACGACTCTGTCATCCCAGAGAACAGCGCTGCTCCTCTTCTCTGCATGTTTGCAGAAGGAAGAACAATTGGGGGTGGATTCCTTGACACTTCACACAACCATTTTATGGCTCAAATGTAGGGGAGGATTTCACCTTAGAAAATCTAACACTGCACATGGGATGTAAACAATGTGGCGAATATGAGGGTTTATTCACTGATTCATTCAGTGTTTATGGAACACCTGGCATGCCTCAGGCATCAGAACACAGTGGTGAGCAAGGTAAGGTGTCTAGAGCTAGACAGGCCAAATGCACACATGCATATACCTGTAGCACATGTGTTCAGCAAGCATAGGGTAGAGGTGACACTCGGGTCTGTGGACAGAATGTGAGCCCCATGAGGACAGGATGTTGGGGATATTTCCTCTTGGAATGCAACACCATTCTAAACACATTCATTTCATTTTTCCAATGGCTCTGTAAGGTATTATTAACTATTATTATCCCACTCTAAGACTTGATAAAACTGAGCTTCAGAAGCTAAATGACTTGCCCCAAGTCACACAGACCACAAGTGGGGAATCCAAGGATTTGAACCCAGTTTGATACTTTGAGCCGCACCTCACCACAAATGCTCTCTGGTATATTCCAAAGAAGCCATTTGGAATGTTTAGCCTGTGGAGGAGTACCGTCCATGGACAGGACAGTGTCTTCATGAAGATTGTCTTAGAAGACATGACCCTGCTACCACCTTACTTTGGAGGTAGGGTTGGTCGGTCTATTTATTTATTTATTTATTTTTGAGACCTCCTTTATGCTTGCTGTGTGCAATTCTGGTTGGATTGCCAATAAAGGTGCACTCCTCTCTCTAAGACAGGTGGTATGAGAACTGAGCTGGGCCCTTCAACCTCGTCTATGCAAATCCTAGTGGTGAGCAGAGTGAGTGATGGTAAGAGAGAGCGGGATTGGATCTGACCATCTGGTGGGTCCCAGGTGTTTAGCTCCTCAGAGCTCCAAGCTTCCTTTCTTGTAGCAATCACATAGCTTGCACCGAGAGTTGGTCCACAGAGTTTGTGATTGCTGCTGACAAGCCCAGAATTCCGAATGATTCTCCTCAGGAAAAGCAAACTTTTCCATGTGGCTCCGGAAGGTCCAACTCAGATCAATGAGCTTTGCCTTGCTGGGAGGATGATTTGGGTTCAGCAACGGGGGAAGGGAATTCGCCTGCAAATCCGAGAGGGCTGAACATGGAATGAGCACCTGGGGAAGCAATGAGATACCTGCTACTGGAGGTGCTCAAGCAAAAATTGGTGCAGAAGAAGAGATTCACCCACTTGGGGTGAACTTGACTTAAATGCCCTCAGCAGTCTGTGGCTGAAATGAGAGTCTGTCATTCTGTAGGTGTTTTATGGACCATCCACCTTTGAACTGTGTTACAGGTGCACCTTTGAACTGTCAGCACGTCACAATGATGACATTGAACATTTATCAAGGGCTACGGGCATTTTTAAAAGTGTTTTACATCAGCCAAACAATTGTAACTGTTTGTGATTTGGATCTTGAATTTCCCTAAAGACCTGTGTGTTAAAGGCTTGGTCCTAGTCCATGGTGCTATTGAGAAGTGGTGAGGACAGGTCTGTTTATTGCCAGGCATAACTTAACCAAGATAAAATCCAAGACCACTTCGTACACCAGGACATCAGAATATTACTTCATCTAGATGGGCATCACACATGATCAGCTCTGGGTGGAAAAATGTGTGATCAGTATGAATTGGTAACCCTTACCTGGGGGTGGGGAATTAGGCAGTAGGTAGGGGAGAATAAGGTTAGGGCAGGGTGGACTGGAGCCTGCCTTAACCAGACCCTGAGTACAAATTGTACATGTCTTTCCAATTCCGTGTCCAGTGACCTCCTGCTGGTAGCTGGAAATAGGACATCAGAGAAGAACATTTAACATCCAAAGAAAATTGACAAATCCTACAAATAGTCATACATTTGAAAAAATATTTTTCTCAGCTTGTGGCAGATCAGGCTGCAGTGTAGACACAATAGCTGTGTCGTGTGTGGATCTGAGTACGTGGCATCCAAGGCTCCTTTTCCAAGTCCTCCTTGAGCTGTCCTCAGGGGAGAGAGTGACTCTCTTGTCCCCTGAAGAGTCACTTCACCCAACCAGGGACAGGTGGCATGCTGCCCAGCAAGGCACAAAGCACGGTGCGAATGCCTACCTCATCTTAGCTAACCCTGAAGGAGGCCTTCTCCAGAGATGGATCTTTTCACAGCCACAAAGGGCCACACGGTGACAGCAGACTGGTCCCTGGACCATGACTCAGGAGCTTCGGGTTCCAATTGTGGAACTCCTGTTTATGCGTTCCGTGACCTTAAGCAAGTCAACAACCCACTGTGGGTCAGTTTTCACTCCAGCGAAGCAGAGATATCAACGCTCACTGAATGTAACAGAGAGTTTAGAGAATAAGGGGCATGGCATTAAGCAGTCTGCTTATGTGAGGTCACCTATCAGAGCCAAATTTGGAGGTCCACCAGCTGAGTATCAGAAGTTACTTGGTGGTTTGTGTCCTGCATAAGGAAAGGCGTGGTGCAATCAGGAATGGAAGGGGATGAGGGGTGACCTATAAGGAGGAGGGTGGAAAGATGTTATAAGTTGATGGTTAACTTCTGTGTTGGCTTGACTAGTCTGAAGGATATCCAGAGAGCTAGTAAAGCATGATTTCTGGGTGTGTTTGTGAGGGTATTCTGGGAGTGATTGGAATTTGACTCAGTAGACTAAGTAAGACCACCCTAACCATTGTGGGTGGGCAGCATCCAATCTGTTGAGGTACCAGTTAGAATCAAGACAGGGGAAGAGTGATTTCATTGCCTGATTGGGCTGGACATCCATCTCCTTCTGCTTTAGATAGAGGTGCCTCTGTTTCTCAGGCCTTAGGACTTGGGCTAGATGACACCAGCAGCTTTCCTGGTTCCCTGGCTTGCAGATGCAGATCATGGAACTTTCTGGCCTCTATTATCATGTGAGCCAATTCCAATAATATGCTCCCTGTTTTAGACCTGCATCCATCTACCTACCTATCAACTATCTCCGTTTGTCTGTTGACCTCCCAGTTGGTTCTGTTTCACTGGAGAACCCTAACACTTACCTAACTGTAAGAGGCTGATGGCACAGGTGCCTAGAATTTGGACGGACGGAGCTCATTCTGACTGCTCCATACAATAGCGACTAATTTATTTCCTTGGATTCCTTGACCAAAGAACGTTATCTGCTTGGTGTGGGTAACGTGTACCGTTGCACCATAAGGATTATGCTACTCAAGGGCCTGTTTGTGCTCACAGGCATCTCTTCTTCCTCTGCTCCATACAGACAGAACTACATTTCCAAGCATCTGGGTAGGTTTGGCCAATGAGAATAAGTGAGAGAAGAGAGGGTGAGAGAAGGGAGACCCAGAGTATTCACCTGGTAGATTTTTTTTTTTCTAAACAGCTGCATCTTTTTTGTGTGTGTGGTATCCCCCACAGAACTTTCAGACTCTGGCAACCACATTTTATCCCATTGCTCCCCAAGTTCTAGGAGTAGTAGCTGCTTGCTTTGTCTCTAACCTGTCCCCTGTTTGCTTTCCAGCTCTTCCATTCCTCTGTCATAAATTCCCTGAATTAAATCCCCTCAGTTTGAAAAATCTAGAATGTTCTCATTTCCTGACTGGGAAAGAATAAGGAAGAAGGGAACAGCTCAATGCTACTAGAGGCAACAGCTCCGGTCAGCCCTTGCACAGTGCTTTGCACACAGCAGGGACCCAGTGGATGCTTATCCAATGGACCAGGAGCAAGTGGCCTAGGTTGCAGTTTCTAACTCACATGAGGCTCAGTCACTGTGTGTTTTTCAACCCTACAACCAGATTGCCTTTACTTATTCTTTTCATTATGTGAAAAAAAAAATAAAAATAAAAACAAGGTGTTCACATCTTTGAGGAGAACATCCTCGTACTTTTCAAATTTCAACCCGTCCGGATGCTGTTGGCAGTATAACACGGGCCATTTAAGCATCACACAAGCATCTCAGGGCACAACCAGGAAAAGGCTTGGACCCGGAAGGTAGAGGGATCATCGAAGCCCGAGGAACCCGAAGGAAAAGGCTAAATCAATTCTTCTAGGGAATCTTTGTGAAACTCTTCTTCCCTCTTCCTCTTGTTGATGCTCCTGCTCGTGGAGGCTGAGATCCTGTCCGCCTGGACCACCTCAGTGGTTTCCCTTCCCCTTTGGCTTTCAGATGGTGTGCTCAGTGGCCAGATCCAGACGGAGATTGAAATGAGGGCGGACAAGTGAGGGTGGGGTAGCTGGAGACTGCTCATACCAGCTCGTGACAGCTGATGGTGCACATCGGTTGTCAATTCAGCATCTAGTGACCTCATCTTGGTAGCTTTAAATAGGTCATGGGAAGACTATTTACACCAAAAGAATGCTACAATTTTTTTTTTCCAGAGATTCAGCTCTGGGTCATTGACCAATACCTACCGCTGTGTTGGGACTTCTACACTCTTAGCTTCCTGCTTATGGAACCAACAGCTTCAAGTGGACCTTAACCAAAGGTCACTTTTCTTCTCTAAATAGACATATCTACTCTTTTCTCCTTCTGGAACCAATGCTGTTTCTTGTGGTTTCCCAGTTGTCCCCTGACTTTCTGAGTAGCCTCTTTTGGGAGAACTCTTGGATTATCACCCTCTGAGTGGGCCTTTGGTTTCCTGCAGGGACCGTGGCTGATACAGTGAGGACAGATGAGTCATAACAAAGGGGGGAGTTGGCACCTGAGTCGGAGGTATGACAGGTGATCAGGACTCTGTTGATAGTTCTAGAATCTGAATCTACAGAGCTGGAGGAAATCCATAGCCTGAAAGAATATCTAAATTTTCCATCTTAAAAACAACTTTGATATCTTTGTCCACTAGTATCTCCTCCCTTACAAATTCTCTAAGCCCAGAACATGAAAAGACGACTTTGGTATCCCTCCCAGTCCTCTGCAGATCCTGGGGAAGAGTCCTCATGGAATGCCGTCCATGGTCTCTTGTTTGGGCTGCTCATTCAAAATGTGAAAATTCCAAATTGGTGACTTTCTATCTTCACTGTATATTACAATCACCCTGAAGCTATAAAAATCTGATACTCAGCCCCCACCCAGGTCAATGAAATCAGATGCCAATACAATCTAACCATGTGGACTTGAGAAATAGTCTCCCTGAGCAACTTTGCTCATCAGAAAGCTGGGAAACCATTCCTATCATACAGGACTGTTGAGAAGATGGCATGAATAATTCGCAGTACATCAGCCAGCCCCCCTGTCAGCAGGAGGACCCTGTCTACGACCCCCAGGGGATGCCTGAAACTGGAGGTATTACCGAATCCTGTCTACCCTCTGTTGTTTTCCACATATTACATTCCTAGGACAGACTCTCCCTTTCACTTAGAGGAAACACTTTTTGGCTTCTTTCTGGTGTATCTGAATTGCCAGTATCTCCGCTGTTGTGCTCTGGGGCCATTATTAAGTACAATAGGTGTTCCTTGAATACAGGTGTTACTTGGATCATTGAGATGGCTAGTAAGTGACAACTGAGCAGGTAGCCTATACAGTGTGGATATACAGGACAAAGTCACGTTTCATGTCCAGGGCAGGATGGACCCTGGATGACACAAGATTTCATCATGCTACTCAGAAAAGTGCCCAATTTAAAACGGATGGTTGGTTTATCTCTGTGAATTTCCATTTAAAAGTTTTAGACTTCAGGATAACTGAAACTAGAAAGTGAAACCTTGATACCATATGCATCCGAATATGTATTCATCATTCTGCCACCTCCATACCTCCCTGCCCTTAGCAGCCCCTGTGCTATCCAGAGGACAGAAAGTGCAAAGCAGGTCGCTGGCAGGTCTAGATCAATGGCTTCTAAGAGCCGAACATGGACCATCGCATATCACCTGGGAACTTGTTAGAAACACAAAATCCTCCAACCCTACCTCACCCTTACTGATTCAGAAATTCCAGATAAGGCTCAACAGCTGATGTTTTAACAGAATTTCCAGATGATTCTGATGATGCATGCTAAGTTTCAGACTCCTTGGTCTCGACTTTCATCTCTTTATGTGTTGGCGACTTCTGAAATGGCCAGCTGACCTGTTCTTCTCTCTTTGGCTTAGGTTGGTCTATTTGGCTGACTTTACTCTGGACTTCAGGAGCACCCCAGGCTCTATACGCCCACCATGGAGTTCAGAGCTGCTCTTGCTACCAGCATCTTCCACCAGCTCCACAAGAGTTACTTGGCTTTTCTGAGCACAGGTTAGGAATCCAAGGTCCATTGTTCATACGAACGCAGAAATGGAGTCGTGTCTTGCAATAGATCCAGAGCCATGGTTTTGGGGGAAAAAAAAATTACTTTCCGATTTTGCTTTTAAAATGTTTGTAGTACTATGTTTGCAGATTATGACTCTTTGTTGATTCTCTTTCCTCCTCAGATGAAGACTCTTGGGATAAAAATGTTTGCCCTGGAAGATAAAGACATGGAAGGTTTTTTTTTTTTTTTTCTTTTAAGGTCTGTGGCTATCTGACACACATGGTTGTCTGAGTGCATATTGTGTGGGATGGGTAGGCACCAGGACTGGAGGAGGGAGGATTAAGCTCTTTGTGATAAATGTATCCTCCCACCTCACAATTCTGTGAAAATGTCAGGTTTGGAAGTTTTGGTCCGAGAGAGGTTAGAGCAGCCATGTGCAGCTCTGATTTCCCAGCCCAGGATGCTGGAGTTGGTCCGTGTGCTCATTTTCCAAACATTGGAGAAAAAGACCTCTCTCTGCTGCACCAGTGTCCCTGCAGAAAATGCCGGACAAGACAGAGGCTCCCCCTTGCTCTGGTGGGTATAGGACAAGCACGCTCTTGAACTTTCATGAACCCCAACAGGAGAATCAGCCTTCTGTTTAATTAGATGTGGGCATTGGGAAAATGCAAATGTTGGCTTTGGAGTTAAACTGATTAGAGTCCTGACAGGAATCCAGCCTCCTTGGCTTGCAGGCGCTCCACCTTATTAAATGTGCCTTGCTGTCTATCTCCGTGAGTTTTATTGATGGTCCACATGTACATGAAAAGACTCCAGGATCGGAAGGACCATCCTTCATGCGGCGGCTGCAGATTGACTCAAACTCTCACATACCAAGCACGGAATCAGTCACTCAGTGCCTTACTTCATGGCATCTCCCGGGGGCAAACTTGGGAGATGCAGCAGTAACCATAGGTTATCCAAATGAATGAAATGCTCCACAGAACGAGCGGCTGACAGTGCAGATGTTTCCCTCTGCCAAGCAACCAGGTTGATCGCAGCTGCGGCCTGTGGTTCAGCCACGAGCTGTCTCTGAAAGGTGCATTTTAAGCTACAAGGTGATGGATGGCGATGGTGTCCACATGGAATTGGACGGCCCTGAAGCAGAAGAGCAGATGATGGAGACTCATTACCTGAGAAAAAGTGCTCTGTCTTTCAGGAAGAGGAAAAAAAATCCATCAGCAGCTTTCTCAGGCTCTTTAAGAATCACACCGCAGCCCCAGGGAACAGACGAGCCCATTCCAAATTGATCCTTCAGTGCCTGACGCACCAATTCACCCTTCAAGCCTTTACCCACGAAGATCCTTCACACGGTATCATTTTCTCTAAATGTTTCTACATCTTAAATATATAAATCTTCCCAGAGACAGACCTGCGGGTCACTCATCATATCGTTAAGATGATGATGATGATGATGGGGTAAATTAAGGACCATAATCATAAACCTTAGATATTTACAAATCACTGCTTTATAGCTCTGTAAAACTCCCCCTCTAACTCTATCTGAATGCCTTTTTAAAAGTAATGTTCTGGTACAAACCGGGGTTTTTGGAGCAGTGGTTAACTGAGAGCCCTTGGGGTCAGAAGAGAGGCTTCTAGGGCGCTTGTTGCTATGGGGACGGGCAAAGCCAACTTCTCTTCCTCCTGCAGACTTACCACAGTCATGCACCACCATGCACCGGCTTAACGACAGGATGAGTTCTGAGAAATGTGCTGTTAGACGATTTTGTCATTGTGTGAATGTCATGGAGTATACTTACACAAACGCAGATGGTCCAGGTCAGTCGCTCAGGACGACCTTTGGATGCGGTCAGGAGGGGCAGTAAACACAAGATGTGCAGAGGCTGCTACCAGGGTCACAGGCATGTTGCTTTACTGTACACTTTTTTTTTTTTTTAAGAACAGAAGGAGTACACTCTTAAAAAATAATTAAAAGTCTAGTATAATAATACATAAGCCAGGAACATAGTCGTGTATGCTCATCATCAAGTCTTGCAGGCTGTGTGTAATCGTGTGGGCTATATTTTCATACAACTGGCAGGTTATGCGACTTGTTGATCTGCTCACGCCTGCATCACCACAAAGATGGGAGTTGAGCATTGAGTTCCGCGATTCCAGGGTGGTAGGAATTTCTTAGCTCCATTATAATCTTATGGGACTCCCATCGTGTAGGTGGTCTGTTGTTGACCCAAACATCATCACATGGCATCTGACTGTGATTTGGTCAGGGGTAACAGGTGGCAGTGGTGATCTTCTCCACGAAGATAGGATAGAAAAGGCACAGATGAGGAGGTGATTGGGGCGTGGAGGAGCCTTCCTGTAATGGATGAAGACAACCAAGAGGAATCACCGTTGGGTAGAAAAGACCAACGGGGTTAAGCTTTCTTATTTTCTGCATTTGTGGGAAAAGCTAAGGCAGAGGCTATGATTTTAGCTGTGCCCCACCCTGGAAGCTTCTTCCTACTGGGGAGACTAGAGTCTGAGTTAAGTGGCAAGAGACCCAAACACCACTAGTGGAAGAGACTAGACCAGGGCCATCTGGCTTCTCTAAGGAAGTTCAAACTGGCAGTTATCAATATGGTGGTGGGGCCTCCAGATGCCTGTCCACGCACTGGGATTTCACAAGGAGAAAAATCTACAAAATTATGTTCTGATTATGAGTTATGAATAGGAGTAAGATAAAAACATAAATCATAATATTGAAAGGCTAGTGAGAAAAGTATCTAACGGTACTTGCCTGTGCATTTTATTGAATTCTTGCTGTACACATGGATCTTTTGTAGTACCAGGGTTCTTTAGAAACACTCGATATTAGGAAGATGATGTTGAATTAGCTTTTCTTTGCTGTGACTAAAGACCTGCCCAGGACAACTTAGTAGAGGAAAAGTTTATTTTGGCTCATGGTTTCAGAGGTTCGGTCCTCGGTTGGTTGACTCCATAGCTCTGAGCCCAGGGTGAGGCAGAAAACATGGCAGAAAGGTATGTGGATGGAAAGCTGCTCGGTTCACATCAGGCAGGAAGCAGGAAGAGTTCCATTCACCAGAGATAAAATATAAACCCAAAGTCACGTTCCCAGTAGCTCACATTCTCCAACCACCCTTTCTGCCTTCAGTCACCACCCAGTTAATCCATTCAAGTGGATTAATTCACTGATTAGGTCATAGTTCTCATGATCTGATCATTTCACCTCTAAGGATTCTTGCATTGTCTCACATACGAACTTTTGAGGACACCAGATATCCAAAGAGAATATAACAAATTATATTATAACAAGGAAACAGAGAACTTTAGCAAATATTCTTTTAAAAATTTTTGTTGGTGTATTATGATGATGCATAATAGCGGGATCCATTGCAACATATTCATACATGCACATAACAATCTGGTCAATGCCATTCCCCAGGACCTCTCTTTTCCCTCCCCCTCCCTCCACCTGGTCCCCTTCCTCTAGTCTACTGGGGTATTTTTATTAGATAATCTTGGTCCCCAACACTGATCCCTTCACTGCCCCAGTGTGGTCAGCCCTCTCTCCCAACCCTCCTTTGGGTGCTAAGAGTTTGGCTGCTAATTGTTCTTGGCTCATAGGTGGCTTATGCTTGCACAGGCAAAGGAGGTCAGTCCATCCCATGACTGCCTGGCTGACAGGAGGGTACAAAAGGGCACCCCTTTTCTCTAACTGGAAGATAAATGGGATGAGGTTTGTGCTACAGAGCTTCCGACTGTGGACTGGAGTAACGTCCCTACTGGGTTCCTCCCTCCCTGTTCAGAGTCCCTTACACCCTTAGAGCTCCTCCTGGGGACCAAACCCACCATATATAAAATGTACCCAGTCCTTGCCCCAGGCCTGTTTCCAGGGACCCTGAGCTGAGAGGATAACCTCAGAGCAAATCGATCTCTGTGATCCCAGGCCCATAGGAAGGCCCATCACCTAGCCACCTAATCCGTCATGAGAAATGCATGACCTTTGAGCCCTAACTTTGCAATCAGAGCCCCCATAAAATGATAACACTGTCATTTACATTTTGAAAACCTGAAATATTAAGTCACCCATGAGAAGCAACCAAAGGAGACAAATTTCATCATTCCCTAAATATTTTTAAATGAATCATTTCTACACGGCACAGCCATAGACAAATTTGAATGATTTGTAGTGAAGACTAGATAATTTTGGTGGCGGGAGGTGGCCCATTCAACTACTTCTTCTTTTTTTTTTTTTTCAGTGTTGCTATAAACACCATTTAGAACTTGTTTTGATTTTTATGAAATCATTGAGACCCACTACAGGTCATAATATCAGAGCAATAAAAACAAACTATCAAGTTTATCATGTGAAAACTGAAATCTAAAAGGGTCATAAAACAACAGGGAAAAACAAAAAGTTAATGCTGACAATTTACATAGTTGCCAAATTGAAAAGCAAGAAATGTGATGGTTGATATTATGTGTTAACTTGACTGAGCTAAGGGATACCCAGGGAGCTGGTAAAGCTTTACTTCTCAGTGCGTCTGTGAGGGTGTTCTGGAAGGGATTAGCACCTGCCTCGGTAGACTGACCAGAAAGACCCATCCTCACCAGTGTGAGCTGACATCAAGCAATCCACCAAGGGCCCAAATGGAATAAAAAAGTGGTCCTTCTCCTCCTTCCCTTGGACATGGCACTCCTGGTTTTTGGGGCCTTTTGAATGGGACTTTCCCCATTGGCCACCCCAATTCTCAGGGCTTCAGACCCAGACTGAAGCACAGAACTGGCTTTCTTGGGTCTCCTGCTTGCAGAGGGCAGATCATGGGACTGCTTGGTCTCTATAATCATGTGAGTCAATTCTTGCAATAAATCTCCAATAGATTATACATACATGTCATCTATCTTACACTTACCATGTATAGGAGATGTATAACTAAGTCTATCTGTATCTACCTATGTATCTGTCCTATTTGCTCTGTTCCCTGGGAGAGGGCAGCTGATACGGGCAGGTAGTTGCTGAGTGAGTCATACTGGGAACTCTGTGTAACTTGTTGATAACGCCAGTCGCGGTATGAGATCACCAACTCCTGCAGGCAGCACGGGGTAGCCATGCTCTGAAACAGACCCAGGGCAGTTGGTAGACACCTCAGCCCCTGCTTTTGCTGGCTTTGTGGCCTTGGTGGATTACTGTGTCCCTAAGCTTCAGGTTTCTCATGTGCAAAACGGTCACAACAGTGCCTGCCTCATTGACCTGTTTAGGACTTAATGCACTGATACCCAAAGAGCACTCAGCACTCTGGTTGGCTGAGTATCTAACCTCAATAAATGGTTGCTGTTTAGCTAAAGGAAGGCTATACGCCTGACTTTTGAATTTCCAAGTGGATAATTACATAAAACACTTTAGAAGCAAAAGGTTGAACAGAGATCATTACTGAATATACACTACATTATTTCAAATTTTCCCCATCTTCATCCATGTACATTAACATGCTTGAGCACAGATACAGTAGTATACACACGGCAGCTTTCATTCTCCTTTTCATTCATTATTATTTGGCATACACAATATTATTCTGTGTACATATGTTTTGGCATCATTTACATATATCATTTTTGTATTTCGCCCCTGAAGGCAACAAACACAGGATATCACAGCAACTGCAAAGAAAACTTTCCTATTATGTTAATATTTGTCATAAAAAAAAAAACCTGAGATCTTTAGGACCTACCAAACAGTTAAGCCAAACCTGTTAAAGGAGACTCTTAGTTCCCAAAGTCTCCTTTAGGACAGGGTTCCTCAGCCCCTGCACTACCGACTTTTGAGCCAGACAGCTCTTTGCTGTGGGAACGTCCTGTTCACTGCAGGATGTTTAGCAGCACCCTGGCCTCTACCCGCTAGATGCCGAGAGCACCTACCCTACAGCCACGAGAACCCAAAGTGTCTCCAGACATTGTCAGTGTCCCCTGGCGTAAATCACCCTGGTCAAGGACCACGGTTTTAGTATCTTGTATCATCATGGATCCAGGGCAGACTTTCCTACTAGAACATTCCTGGCTTATTTTGCATTATTCTAAGACTGTGACTTCCCCTAGAAGTTTTGCCACCATCAGAAGTCAAACCGTGCGATTGATGTCTAAAATAGGGCGTGATGTTTGGGAGATCCAACTAGAACTACTTCTAACTCAGAACACTTACAAGCAGGGTAGAAAAGGCCATGGAGTATCATGGGAAACCCCTTTACCTTCCCAAGACTGAGCTCTTCATCTGAAAATGGAAGTGGTAATCGAGGAAACTTTTCACTCCGAGTGCTGTGGTGATGGCCATTGCGTTAATTGATGGGCTCATTCTTTCATTCACTCAACATTTATTGAGACTACAATATTTGGGGCACTGTGTTTGGCAAGTGAGATGCAGAGAAGTAGCACAGTGGCCAACATCAGGGGAGAGACACAGACACTGATCAAACAGAGCAGTTTCATGCCTGGATGTGCAGATGAACACAATGGGGTCTAGCGGTGCAATGGAATATTACCCAGCTTTAAACAGGAAGGAAATTCTATCACATGCTACTACATGGAGGACCTTGAAGACTTTGCATTATGTTCAGTGAAAGAAGTCAGTCATGAAAGGACAAGTTCTGTGTGGTCCCCCTCGTGTGGGGGACCCCAGAACGGTCAAGTCTAGAGGTAGAAAGTAGAATAATGGCTGTCAGGAGACGGGACCAGGAGGGGGAAAGAGGAGTTATTCTTCATCAGTGTATGAACTGAATCGTGACTCCCTCCCCACCCAAAGAAGATTATATGTTGAAGCCTTACCCCGGCCATTTTGACTATACTTGAAGACCAGGCCTTTAGAGAAAAACTCAGGTTAAAGATGACAAGGGTGAGCCCGGATACAAGATGATTGTGTGTGTAAGAAGACACCAGAGTGCTCACCTCACCTCACGCACACACATCTCCTCCTCCACACAGAAGAAAGGTCATGTGAGGACCCGGTGAGGAGGTGACCAGCTCCGAACCAGAAAGCCAGGGCTCACGGAAACCAACCAGGGCAGCACCTGGACCCTGCACTTCAGCCCCCAGAACTGTGAGGAGGGTCTCTGCTGTGGAAGCCGCCCCGTCGCTGATCTTCTGTGGTGGCCGCTCTGGCCCAGTGACACAGTGGGTTTAGAGCTGACACGTGGGAGAGTGAGACAGGTCTGGAGGTGGATGGCGGCGAGGGCTTCATGACAACGTGAATGTGCTCCGTGTCACTGAGCTGCACCCTTAAAAATGTCCAAAATGACCAATTTCACACTCACACACACACACACACACACACACGGAGCAGTCCCTGTCACCAGTAGGTTATGCACAGGACATCAAGAGCTCTGAGAAGAGGCCCAGCTTAGTGGGACTGTGACGTGACCACGGTGGAGGGGGGACAGACATGGTGAGGCAAGATGGAGAAGGACGTGTAGGCCTAACGATGAGCGAGAGCCAGCACCTGACGAAGGAGAGAAGGGTGGGGTGTGTGTGTGTGTGTGTGTGTGCGCGCGTGTGTGTGTGTGTGTTGCAAACGAAGCCGTCTGAAGTGGGCAGAGGGGTGGGAGCCAGTGAAGGAGGTTAGGGAGAGAGCGGGGTGTCTGAGGAAAGCCCTGCACACCACAGCGGGGAGCCTGGGCTTCCTCCAGCGGGCAGTGGAGCCCTTGAAGGATGGTGGACAGGGACATGTCATGGCAGAGGTGTAGCGGGAGAGACCACATATGGGAAGGCCTCTGTGGGTCGTGAACCGTTGGAAGTGGAAAGTGTCACGGGAGCATTATTGTTAACATGACAGTGACAGGTGACACGGGTCACCCTGTGCACATGGTCGCAGAGAGGCGGGTCCCTGAGAGCCTAGAAGCCAATGCAGTAGCCTCCGATTGCTCCCCAGGAGACAGCCCATCCTGGAGGTGGAGCCAAGAACAAAGGTCCATCAGTGTGGAGGCAGGAGTGTGGGGGTGAGCAGCCACCAGGGCACACCTGGAGTAGAACCCGGAATCCAGACCCACAAATTCTACCCAACAGATGCGCAGCCCTCCCGGTAGCTGGGAATGCTACAGGACTACAGGGCTGTTTCACTGCGGGGAGACCTCATGAGGATCGACCCAGGAAGACAGAGAACTGGGGGACTCCATTGAGGGAGGGGGAGAAATGTGGGACCTGAGGGATGAAGGAGGAAGGGCATGATTTTGGCTACTGGATCTTTTTTGCAGACAGCGATTCGACACTTTAAAGGACAGGGAATGGATGATGCACTGGTGAGTGTTCAGAAATAGGGGGTTGAGCAGTTTGAGGTACCCCACTATAGTGAAGACTTGTGGCCTCAATTTTGCATGTGATTCAAATTTTTATACATTGAATCTTATCTCCTCATTGATGTACATTAGGATCCCAGAGCTGCAGTCGATTGGTTTTTGATTGATTTGTGCCTTTGAGGGGATTATTAGAGCCTTCTCGGCATCACATGGGACACACTCATGTGTGCTCACACACACACACACACACACACACACACACACACAGCCCTCTGAGGCTGGTGGCATTTAAAGGAAGCCCCTGGCAAGCCTTCTAGGTCATGAGCAGTCATTTCCAAGCAATTCTGTTTTGAAGGCCTAGGCTTTTCCCTTTGGTCACGTGTGGAATATGTTAAACTCAGAAATGAATTCATATCATGAAGGCATTTCACAGTTTTACCCCAAACTCCAAAGCAAAGGATTCCACAAGTATTTATTTGGCATCGATTATGCTTAGCTCTATGTGTGTGGGGGGGTATTTTGTTTATTTTTACTCTACCCATCTATAAAAAAATATATATTTATGGTAACTTTACAATGAAATACAAAACAAGGTTTCCTGTTAGGAACGGTACCGTTTTCTCTCTGAATCCCTAGTGCCCAGCTCAAGGGCTTGAAACATGAAAGATCATCCACAAAGAAGTCTTTCAAAAAATGAATGAAAAAATACACAGTTTAGTGAAGGAGTCTGGATACTTGCATAAAGAAACAATTATAAACATATATATATATATGTGTGTGTGTGTGTGTGTGTGTGTGTGTGTGTGTGTGTCTGTGTGTGTGTGTGTCTGTGTGTCTGTGTGTGTCTGTGTGTGTTTGTCTCTCAGTATCTATGGCAACTGGCTCCAAGACCCACAAGGATACTAAAACCTGTGGATGCTCAAGTCCCTTATATAAAATGGTATAGAATTTACAGAGCACCTGTGTACATCCTTCTGTGTACATTAAATCATCTCTAGATTACTTCTGATATCTAATACAACATCAACGGTATGTTCACTAGCTGTTATACTGTATTGCTTAGGGAATAATGATGACCAAAAAAATGCCTTATGTGTTCAATACCAATGCAGTTTTATTTTCGGGATACTTTCAAGCCATAGTTTTGTTGACTCCATGAATCAGAACCTGAGGGTGCTAAGGGATGATTGCATATATAAAAGTCAGGAAGGGCGATATGTACCTGTAGCTCTGGTTACTCAGGAGGCTGAGGCAGGAGACTGGCTGGAGCCCAGAAATTCAAAGCCCACCTGGGCAACACAGTGAGGCCTTATCTCCACAAAACAAAACAAACAAACAAAAACCCAGGAAACCACATATATATATATATATATAATGGATGCTAAAGGAATGATAAAAATGAACAGGGGGTGAGCAGAAGGGGTGCTCCTAATATTGAGTCCTTACTTTGCACCCATCACTCAGATATCTGCTTTCTCCCATGAACCTGAGACCATCGTTACAGAAGAAGAAGTCCAAGGGCAGAGAAGTTTGGGGTCTTGTCTAAGATCTTAACAGCTAGTCCGAGAATTTTCTAGAACTGAGTCCAGACCAGCAGGTCTCCATTCTTTTCTCCTGGTTTTGTTATGAGTTCATTGAAAGTCTCTGAATGGAAAGAGATGGCAGAGGCCCGGCAGTCTGGGAAGAGTCAAGGAAAACGGAGGGACGTTAGTTGCACTTTGATCCTGGATTTGGGATGTGGTGCACAGGAGAGGGCCAACCTGCAGGAAGAAGGGCTGGCTCACGGAGCAGCAGAGGACTGTCCTGGGAAAGAGGAACCAAGACCGTGGGTCTCCCAGGGCTCTGTCCCAAGCCATGGCCCTACCAGCACAGAATGCATTTCTGGGTGGGCACATGGGAGGCCCCTGATGCCAGGCTGGAGGCTGGAATGTTATCTTGTAACAAGGCCCCATAAAGATCGAAGCCTATGACGACAAAATCATTTGTTGTTGGTGGTGGTGGGGGGCTGGAATATTCAAGAATAAAGAGAAAGGGCGGGGCTAAGCTGAGGTTCCCTTTTGCTGAGGAGGAAATCAGAAACACAGGCATGTTCCTTCCCTTCCCTCTCCTCCACCCCCAGATTGCCACCTAGCTGGCCTTGACACTCGTCCCCAGCAGGCTGCAGCTGACCGGGTGACCCCTGTGACTAAGGCAGAGGTTTAGAGCCGGCCCATCCCACGCCCACGCATTCCTGTCAGCAGAAGTGGCTTCCCGGTACACTTTCTCAGCAGGCAGCTGCTACTGGCTTGCAGCACTGGGTCCCTCCTCTGGCCCTGCACCCAGGGTGACTCAGCATTTTCAGAATCTCAGAGAACACAATGCAAAATGACCTGACTTTGCCCTCTCTCAGCCTATAATTAGGGCAGGTCCCCAGAGGGTGCCCTGCCTCCACCCTCCCCCACCAGGGGAGGCCTGAGGATAATAAGGACACAGGCCTGCAAGCTCCGGTTGGCCAGGAGAGGCTGCCCTGTCCTTGAACTGTCCTGCCGCTGCGCTGCTGGCCTTTCTCAGAGCTGGGATCTCATCCAGATGAAGCTCTGGTTTGGACATCAGCAAAAGGATTTGCTCTCCAGTCACATCACTGCCCATGAGACTTTGGCTTGGCCCTGGGGGTTCCCAACAGACCTGGGGATGGACTCAGATGAACAGCACCTCGCCAGAGCTCAGAAAAGACAGGTGGGCGTTGGCGGAACACGCCTCGAAGAGTCAACGTAAGCACATATTGACGTGCTGACTTTTCATCTTGAAAAAACTCATTACTTCATCTGTGAAATTCGCCTCTCTGATCTGGGGTAGCCAAACCCTGACAGTTGAAAGCTGTGACCCCCAAGTGCTTCTCCACCCCCACCCCCCACTTCCTCCTCACTAAACCAGGCTCTTTCGTTCTGACATAACCATTCCTTTCATATCTGGGTCCCTGGACCCTTTCAACCTTCTCTGTCCCCTGTCCTGTCCCTGCCAACACCCCAGCCTGAATCAACTTCCCTCTGCATGAGCTCCCCTACAGCAAGTGGTGTGGAAGGAAGCCATGAGCTGATGGTTTGTCCTTTCTGATTACACTCTGCCCCCTCTGCCAGAGTCCTTTATTCTGGCCCCTTTCTCACATCCTTGCCACTGGGGACAAAGTGATGCCACTGAGGCGCACCCTGTGGTCCGGGTCTGCAGGGACCCTGGTAGCAGTGCCGAAATGCGCTGGGGTGGGCGGCAGACAGCTCACCATGGAGTGGGTCAAGGCGGAAACCAGCACAATACACACAGTTTAAATAAGAGGCGATCGATCCATAAACTTGCAAAGAGAAAACTGACCTCTTTCATTCTGGGGAAAAAAAAAAAAATTGCTATATTCTGTAGACCGTGATCTTGAGGATGAACCAACAGGTGATCTCATCTCGAAGTCGAAAGCTAAGGGGGTGATGGGCTCTCCATCAACTCCACCTCCTTGAGTAAATGTGGGTGAGGTCTCAGACAGCAACCATCTCTCTTTTTCTATTCAATAAGACAGTAATGTTTTATCATTGAAATAAAAAATATGCAACTTTTCTCCATCCCCCCCCCAACCCCAAGCATCCAGGTGTGGACCTGCCGTGGGACTTTTCCGCTTCAGTAAATGCGAGAACCAGCTCCCATGATAAACCCCTGCTCGTCTAGCTCTCTACCTACGTGTGTCCTATTGGTCCTGCTTCTCTGGAGACAGGTTCCTGTCCCACTGCCTGTCTTGGCTTCATAGGAAGTGTCCCGGGACCAGAGAGCCTGGGGCCCAGCCTCTGCCTTGACGGCACTCCCATAGCCGCCCATGGTTACCCGAGTTCTTTGGCTCCTACCATCCTCCTGCTTCTGGAAGGGGTCGTGACCTTGGGCCAAACAGCGCTCCTCAGCTGTATTTCTGGAAGTGAGTTGGCAGCTGAAGGCTGTCTGCTGGCGACACTTGCAGCAGCTGGGGTAGTAAATCCTTCAGCTGTGAAGAGGGACCTGGGAGGGGAATCCCGAGCTCGAGAGCACTTGCGGGCAGGTCTTGGGTAAGTGCTGACATTTGGATCCTCCTCACATTGGAGGGAGGTGTGGAAGTCCTGGAATGTGGCGTTAATATTAACAAGTGTTTGTATTTCCGTCCCATGTGTTCATGGGAAAGGGACCGTTCACTCATCTCAGGACTGCTGACTCCTTTGGAGAGGATTTTCTGAGCTTTCCTGTCTGCCTTCACTTCCTCTTGGACTCCCCCTCCCTACCTGTGAAACTTCCCCTTCAGACGGTCAGAGGAGATGGAGAACAGGAAAATGCAAACCAGGCCTTAGCCGACTGTCGCCGACTGTGACCCGAGGCTTGGCCAGGAGGGAACTGGTAGCTGCCATCTAGGTCAAGTTGATTTCCAACAGCCTTTCGCTCCTGTTTCCTTGGATAAAACCTCGAGTTGGCCACGTGGATAGTCACAGTGTCATCTTAGGACCTCTCCTAGCATGGGGCTTACCAAGTCATAAAAACACTCTTGCAGCCCGTGACAGTACCTTTGCCACCTATCTCTCCACTCTGCCCGTTAGCAGTCCCAAAGGAGAATCCAGACAACACAAAACCCACTTGAGTGGACACAGCGTCTTCACGGACTCTCCATGGAATCCCTGCCCCAGGGCTGGCTCCTCCTCTGTTATGGTAACGTATGGATGAAAAACAGCCTGGCCAATCTTCCAGAACTCTCCGGCGCTACAGAAGCTGGGAAGCCAGCCCAGGGAGGGCTCAGCCTCCCTTAATATAACACTGCCCTGTGCCAGACCCACGGGGTGTTGGGGGGGCCTGTGCCTCTGTGACATTTCAGTTCCAGAAATGTCCCGCCCTCTTTCCAGCCTCTATTGGTGCACACGCAAATGCCTGAAATTCCCATTGCTGGTGACTCATTCCTCCTGGCTCAGGCATAAGAGTCCTTCTCTCACTTCATCTTTCTTCAAAATGAAGATCCCCCTGGAGGTGGGGGGGTGATACTTGGAGTCAGAGAGTGTTAGAGTTCCGCAGGATTCTAAAGCTCACCCAGTTCTGTGTGCAGAGAGACTGGGTGCTACCATCACCGAGGAGTCAGGGGTGTCTGAGGACCAACAGGGTTCTTGTTCCTGAACTCTGTGGGGGTAAAAGTCTCCTTTAACGGGAATGTAGTTAAAAACACCATTTTTATATTAGAGCAAATAAGGATACAGTATGGCACAGAAATGCCAAACTTGGTTGAATTTGTAAAGTAGACCATGGTACGTGGGCCAGTTCTGGACCATTACCGATTCCTGAATTCACTCACAATGGCTGTCATGGGTCCTCTGTGCGAAAATGCAGGAAGGCATGGCTTTCAGGACAGAGCAAGTTACCCTAGGATCCCACCATCCCACGTGTTATGGTGGCATGATTCACAGTAGCGACAGTGTGGAAGCAACCCACGTGCTGTCCATCAGCAGATGAATGGGTAAACAAAGCCCATTATACATACAACGGAATATTATCCAGCCCAACAAGGAGGGAGATTCTGACGCCTGGGACATCGTGGATGAACCTTGAGGACATGGTGCTAAGTGATATAAGCCAGACCCAGAGGGACAAGTTGTGTATGATCACCTGAGGCACCTAGAGCAGCCAAATTCATAGGGGCAGAAAGTAGAATTGTGGTTGGCAAGGTCTGGGGAGGGGGGAGACCTTGGGGGATGGGGATGGGGATGGGGGACAGTTAGTGTTTAATGGGTCCAGAGCTTCAATTTGGGAAGACAGAAAGGTTCTGGAGGTGGTGGTGATGGTTGCATGACCTTGTCAATGTACTTAATGCCTCTGAAAGGTACAAAGATGCAAAATTTTAAGATGGCAAATTTTATGCTATGTGCATTATGCTGTAAGTCAACAGCGGGGTGCATGCTGGAACAGGAGTGGGTATCAAGGTCAGCTTGTCCTATCCACCCTGTCCATTTCCAGGAGACGGAAAGTGAAGTCAGAGAGTTGCAGTCATTTCCTGAGGTGTAGAGCCAGCTAGTGCTGGAGCCCAGCCCAGGCTTCCTGACTTCCACCTCAGCTCTTCCCCTCAGACCCTACTATTTGTCCTTGTTTTCCGTGTTGATAGGAGAGATGGAAGTGACAAGGACAATCAGTTGAGATAAATGTGGCAGTGTCACTTGTACCAACCTTACTTTCCATTCCCACTCCCACTGCCCTCGTCCAAGCCTTTAGCATCTGAGTTACTGCGACAGCCCCCGGCTGGTCTCTCTGACTCTGGGTGAATGAGTTCTGCACACGCTGCTGCTAGGTGAGGCTAAGCCAGCCAGCCCCCTCCTCACAATTACCCGTGGTTTCCCATTTTCAAGAATAGGATGGCAAAAAGTTGGTAACTTCAGTGCAACTTCATCAACCGGCAATAAATGTGTGTCCTCTAGAGTTCAAGGTGCAAGAGGTTTAGGTGGGAAGGTAGATGGGAAAGGTCAAAGCGTGGCAGGGAGGGAGGCAGGAAGGGAAGGAGGACTGGGCAGCCTCCCAGCCGTCCCGAGCAAGCCTCTGCCAGACAGTCGGGGAACCCTTAGTCCAAAGCTGTGCATAGGAGGGATTCCCCAGAGGGCAAGACTGGCCCCATTCTAGCACCGCAGCCATGGTCTGTCATCTGCGGGGAACACTCAGGTGTAGATGCCACAATAGATCCAGAGGCGCAAGTATGAAGGGTGTCAATCAGCTGCTGGAGAATTCCACAGAGGTTCTCTTACAGGGAGATCCAAGGGGGCCCTTCCACGGTAACCACGATATACTGTGTGGTTTTGCATTTATATACCAAGAAGCATTTAGAATCTGAGGTCCTACTTCAGCCAGAAAAGAGAGCCACAGTCAATCGTTGGAATTGCCCTGGCTTTGTGCAGTGGGTCGGTGGATGGTGGGAGAGCTGTGGCACGTGGGCACTCCTTCTCAAGTCCTATCAGATACAGCCAAATCCCACCGTCTGCCATTCAGAGTCATCCATTACCTGGTCCCTCTGTCCACTGAATGTCATTAATCCCTCAAGGATCAAGCCGCCACCTCCTTAAAACCTCCCTTTCATCATCTGCCCTTCCTCTGAGTCCCGCAGCCCTCTGGGCCACTCCTATGGCTCTTGCCATTTTACACCTTGTATCTTCCACACACACCAGCTTTATCTCCTTCTGCAGACAACTCCTGAGGGTTGGCAGGACGCCTCATTCATCCTTGCAGTGCGGTTTCCGTAATGGCACATTCTGTCACCACATCAATGGCATTGATGTATGGTCCAGTCGAATTAAATTAACTTTCTCCTATCAATGGACTCATCGGATGTGAGCGTCAAGTTCAATGCCGCTGCCGGGCTGATGCACGGGCCTCCTCCATCTGGGAGTGCAGAAGGCTTTGTCAGGGGTGGTGCTACCTTGTGGTTAAGGGGCGACTCTGGGTGTTGACTGGGATTCTATGCACATAGGAGTCTCGTCTGCCGCTAAGAACCCTGCGGTCCCTCCCGTCAGAACACACCTCCACAGGGGCCTTTGACAACTTACCGCCCTAGGGAGACCGGAACTTTATTTTTTTTTAAAGCCTTGCAAACACATAAAATGCAGATATTCAATATCTCTTCAGGAATAAAGCAAGCAAGGAGTGCCAAAATGGGGGCAAGAGCTGTTCAGAGAAAGGAGCAGCCAGGCTCAGAATAAAATTCGCTGCTTCACAGTGTTGCCCTGGGGCTAGCTTTGGCCCCGCGATGGATCCCAGCCCATTGAGTTTGAAAGTAATGTTCTGCTAATTCCATTTCATCTTCTACAGATCACTTCCTCTTCTTCTGATTTCTTCCAGGACTCCACCTCTCCTGCTCTCTGGTCGACCCCGGTGGCAGTCATTGCCACAGAATCTATCACTCTAAAATGGAAGTGCGGTAGACCCTCCTAATTGTGCAGAAATGGGGATAATGAGCTAGCTGGGCGCTTTTCCTTAAAAAAAACCAAAATAAACAAAAAAAGAGGGAGAGAGAGAGAGAGGTAAAAGGGAGCCAGAGTCACTTTAGGAAGAAATAAATTATCTTTATGGAAGCAGAGGACAGGCTCTAGAAATCACCTCCAGAGTGGAAATTTGATGACTGCCTTTGTCTACACACACACACACACACACACACACACACACACACACACAGGGACTTTCAGGGAATTTTAGAGAGGGTAGTTGTCGTCTGAAGGAAAGATAAAGCTTTATGAATAGGAAAATAATTTTTAGTGATATATTTTTAATAAAAGTTGAGTGCTTTCAATACGTTTCGGAACCACGAGCATCAGCAATGCGCTCTTGTAACGCCCCTGTCATGTGCTTTTGCTTTCAAAGGATGCTGACGAGGATGCCCCTTTGTTGCCATGGCACCCCTCAGTGAGCCGGTGCACAAAAGGAGCTCAGAGCACATGCCTCCCACTGCCCCCAGGTTATAGAGCCCGGATGGTGGTCAGAGCAGCTGGGACATGCCTGTGGGGCATCCGGGTCTCCTCTGCCCCACTCTGCAAACAACAGAGAGCAGCCACTGGATGGCCACCTCCCAATGACCATGTTCATCCGTGGCCTGCGGAGGTGGTGTTAGGAAAGCCCCATTAGGTTCTGTAGAACCATGGAGCCTGTTGGAAATCCAAAGCCAGGGCTCAAAATCCCCTGTTCCCTGTTCCAGACTATGCTGAGGGTCAGCGCAGCAATGGCACACAGATCCAAAGATGCCACCCAATCCTATTTGTTGGGTGGAACGCGTGACCTCCCCCCAACACCATGCTATGCAGTTTCTGTCATCTGTGAGCTCCAGGGTGGTCCCCGGTGTCCGGCAATGGCTTGAGGACCCAACAGGAGAGTCGGGGCAATCCCTGGACTCAGGGAAACCTAGACAAGAGGGAAAACCAAGTCACAGAGAAATAGAGAAAACAGCCACACAAAGGGACAGACACACAGAGAAACAGTGAGAGGGAGAGAGAGGGAAAGGAAGGAGAGGTGAAATAGAGAACGGGAAAAGAGAGCAGATTGGAAAAGATTTTTTTTCTCTCTCTCTCTCTCTGTCTTTTTTTTTTTTTTTTTCTCTGCTGACTGGAAAGTTCCTTTAAAATGATTCATTCTTTTTCCTCTCCAGAGAGCAGCTGACATAATGAATCAATCCTCCCAGGCCCAGTTGCAACTGAGAAGACAAAGCCCAAACCCATGAGCCTTGGGCTGTCTGGCCCCAGTAGAGAGGCCTCCTGAGCAGGTGGGAAGAACATGCTGTCTGTGGCTCACTGGGCTCTGGGTGGCCCTAAGGGCTCCACACACACACACACACACACACACACACACACACTCAACCACTGTAGCCAGCAGGCACTTGCAACCACTGTAGCCAGCAGGCACTTGCAACCACTGTAGCCAGCAGGCACTTGCAAGCCTGGGCACTTGCAAGCCACAGCATTCACGGTGAGGAAGGTGTAAGGAGGTCTCCTTTCAAAGCAGGGCCCAGACCCACCCAGGGTCAGCAGCCAGAGTCCCATGACTCAGCCGCAGGCAGAGCAGAGGCAGCAGCTCTCCCACGCTCAGGCAGGGCTGGAGGGAAAGTCCAGATGGCCGGCTCTGGGCTGGAGTCAGAGAGAAAGGTTTGAATTCTCACGTGGTCTCTTCTTGTAGGGCCTGCGTGACATGTCACCCAAACTCTCCCGACAGCTGTAGGAAGGAGAATGCCTTGTAACCTTGCTGCTGTGAGAAATCCAGAGCTGCTCCATGGTACTTGTGGAACCCGTGAACCCTGGATTGCTCTATCTGGGAGCTAGAACTGACTTGGGAAAGCCAAGAGCTGGGTTTGAGGGTTGCAGCTTACTTGAGGGTTGGGGAAAGGTCAGGAGCTGAAGCCCTGGCTGGGGTGGTGGTGCATCCCTCTTGATTCCCCTTACAGAGTCCTGTGACAGTCACCTGTCACATTCATAAGGGGAAGAAGCCCTTTCCCAACAGGCCAATTCTCTGAAACCTGCCTTGCAGAAGGATTAATTCTTGAAATGACTATTGCTCAAATTAAAAAATGTTGCCTATTTGCATTGCATTAAAGGAAGAGTGGTCCGGGCCCTACCCAGTGAATTTGAATGTACTGTTCCTCTTAGGCCTGGTACCAAAATTTCAAAGGATTTGCATAGGAAAGTTTTCATGTTCACGGATTTCTTTCTAGTCCTGGTCAAAGGCATTTTCTGTCTTGTCAACATTTTAGCCTTTTGATGACTCTTTCCCCAGTTTCACTGGATTTACTGATTGACCCAAGGGAAGTTTGCTTTAACTTTTTTTTTTTTTTAAGTCTCCAGCAATAGATTTAGAATGGCTTCAGTCGATTCAGCAATTTCTAGTAGGTTTTAATTGACGGGCTTTTTACTGTAAAGAATGTCAGTTTGCTGCCTCAGTTGTCAGCTGCCGCTGGAGGGGAGCAGGACAGGAAGAGGCCTTGGGATGGGTAGAGGGGGAAACAATTTCCTGAGACAGAATGAGCACAAGGCATTGCCAGGCTGCCTCCTCCTGGAGAAGGCAGACACTGAAGGACAGCAAAAGGGAGGGCCTGAGAAGCAGAGGGGAGGGAAGACAGGCAAAGAGAGAGGAGAACAAGGCTGTGTGTAAGGGTCAGAGAGGGAAAGGGTAATTAATAGGTGGTGAGGAGTGGGGAAAGCTTCATGGCCCGCCTCTAAGGAGCCCCACTCTCACTTCCCCACTTCCTGCGTAGGCCTCTCCCACAGTGGATAAGACTGCTCTGTGTACCCAAGAGGATGGTGCAGAAATGACATTACAGTTTCCCCTGGTGCTCTCTTGGACCACTTGCCCCGCCCCCAACCCCAGGATAGCCAGACACCATGTTAGGAGGACACTCAATCTGCCCGAGGAAACGGTGCACACGGTGGGGAACTGAGGCCTCCTGCCCACAGCCGTGTGAGCGAGCTGTCTGGGAGACGGGTGTTTCAGCCCCAGTGTCAAATGGTGAGAATCTTAACTATAAATCCTACAAGAAACTCAAGCCAGGCCAAAACAGCTAACCTACCCCTGAGCCCCAGAAACTGTGCGAGATAATAAATGTTTGTTGTTATTTGAAGGCATTAAGCTTAGGAATATTTGGTTCTGAAGATGGAGGAGGAGACTGTGGAACAAAGGAGAGACAGGCAAAGATCCTGAGGTTCTGGCCCCTGTGGCTCTCCTGGTCCTGCTCCTGCATCTGTAATGAATTGCCATAAGCTTTAGAGTTGGTTGAAATTAATACATATTTTATAAGTTGGAAAATTTGATGAATTGGTTATTATGGAAACAGATCCTTTGATAAACTGACTTTCAGTGAATTGATTTTCTGTAAATAATCTAGAGCTGGAGTACCTAGAGTGCTTTTATATTTTGGAATCCTGGAGCCAGGGTTTTAGAAAGTATGCCAATCAAGGTCTGTGAAGGTGAGGGATGTGACTAAGTACCAGGGTCGTAGGTAGTAGACACGGAAGTTTGGAAAACAGCATCATCTGACCTCTCTCTCTCTCTCTCTCTCTCTCTCTCTCTCTCTCTCTCTCTCTCTCTCTCTCCCTCTCTCTCTCTCTCATTGCATTTATCTGGGTCATTTAAAACAAATGTAATAAATTCCCTATCCATAGGTAGCAATACTTACACTTTTTGATTTCTGGTAATCTGTGATTATGTTTGGGAATAAATTCACCTCTCCAGGATGATAACAAGAATGTAATTTGCAGATAGAATAAAAAGAGAAATTGGATTCATAAATAATGTCTCCACAGATGCTTAGAAGATGAATATATTACTTTCGTGAGATGTGGACGCCTCGCTCCCCTCGAACATACCCTGGCACTGCCAGCTAGATGGTGCCACTGTGACCTCTGTAAAGCTCAGTCTGAAAGCTCCTGCTTCACCCACCAAGGAAGAGGAAGAAAGGAAGATGGTGTTTACTACACTCCATGTGCCCCTGGGGGCTGTGAGCTGTAAAGTATCACCTCCTTAATCCTCTGGCCATCACCTCTGAGGACAGGGTCAAGCAACTCCTTTCCAAGGTGGGGAAATTCATGCTGAGAGAGGCCAAGTAACTTGTCACAAGTCACCCAGCTGGGGACAGTGGCACTGGAACCTGAACCTGAGTTCTCAGGCCCTGAAGTTTGTGCTAGCTCATGCTTTGCTCCATGTGAGGTCTGGAGTTTGGGGGGAACACAACCCTAAATTCTCTGTGATGGCTGTCAGGGTTGGCAGCCAGGCTAGGAAGTCCTCTGCTGGCCTTGCCGGATGTCACACTGCAGGCCTAGGATGTCTAGAGACAAGGAGCCTCGGAGTGAGTTCAGAACTACACCAAGGGAGTCGAGAAATCTGTGAGTTGGACCTTCTGTCTGGGAGGACGGTCCTGGAATCCCAGCCAGGGTCCAGCGTCTGGTTCTGTGCACCTAGGACTCTCCTCCTTAGCATAATTCTGTTCTGTCTTCCACTCTGGGCCTGAGCTCTTAAGGGCTGGGCCCTACCTCAGTCCCTACCTGCAGCACCTGGCTCAGGGCTGCATCAGGAGGGGCCCCCTCAGCGGGCTGACCTGAACGGACCCAGGCCAGCTAATTCACAGGCCCGGAATGGAGCGCAGAGCTGCCAGACTCAGGGGACAACTGTGATCACCCAGGGCAGAGCGCCAGCAGGCCCCGAGAGAAGGCCTGTGAAGGCGAGAGCCAGGTGGTGGCTCAGTGTGACGGGTCCCACCAGAGACATACACGCCCTGTGTGTTTAAAACTCAGCACGTCGCACACCTGTAGTGAGGCCGCCTGGAGGCCCCTCCCAGTCATTAAAAGGCCACCTGCAGCCTGTGGGCGCCCTGCGGCACGGAGTCACAGAGGCCCCGTCTTTAAAGTGTTTCCAATAAAATGCTACCAGGTTCTCCTCCCCAGAATCCCCATGAAAGGGCCGTCTGTGCCTCCAAACTCACACCTGGCGTTTGATATACGGTCTCTGGTCTCTCGCCGCCTGTGAACCACCAGCCAGACATCAGGGCCGGCCCCCTGGCAGGTGTAAGGGTTTATTAAAGACAGTCCCTCACTCCCTGCCTCCCTGCCTCCCAGGAGCTTCTGATCTGCTAGGGGGAGAGGATGTCTAGAAGCAGAATAGGGATCAGGTTCAGTTAATTTCCCCCTCTCCCCCTCCCCCCTCCATCCCCCTTCCTCCCTACTCACCTCCTTTTCCAATTTCCTTTCCTTCCCACCTTACCTGTCTCCCTTCTGGCCAGCTTTCCTGGCTCCCTGCCTCTCCTCCTGCCTGCCCATCTGTGCTCCTCGGTCACCATAGGTGCCAGTTTGACTTAGAGGCTCTCTCCTCAGTTCACGGTCCACCTTCTCCATCAGTTCAAGAGTCTTTTTTCACTTTATTGTTTTAGGATGTGTTATACCATATGCCAGCCTCAGACCACCCCCCCCCCCCGTCCGCTAAAAGGGTCCATTTTATAAGGTGCTCACTGTATGTTCTTAGATAAGCAATGATCCCTGGCAAATACGGGGAGACGTCCTATAGGCATCTTTCTGTAGATACGATTTTAGTTGCTGTTGTTGAATGCACAGAACTTACTTACTAAGTTGTTCAGTTTGATTTGCTTTGACAAATGTCTGTTCCTGCCACCAAGGCACAGCAGAGCTCCTGATGCCCCTCTCTGGTCCATCTCTCTCCAGTGGCAACTACTGTTCAGATTTCTATCGCCCTGCAGTGGGACACTGGGTTTGCATGTTCTTCAGTGGGAACCATGCAGTCTTTTATGTCTGGCTTCTTTCACCCTAAGTCTTCCAGAATCATCCACGTAGCTTCTGTGGCTGCTGAGCTGTTTGCCGTTGTATGAATGGACATACTGTATCTCGTCATCTGTTGACGAACTGTTAGCTTGACACCACTTTTCTTGACTATCGTGAATAATGCTGCTGTGAACATTTATGCACAAGTTTCTACATGGATATAGGTTTTCAGATCCCTGAGGTAAAGACACAGAAATGGAGTTGCTGGTTCTTTAGGGAGGTGTTTGTTGAACTTTATTAGAAACTGGGAATCTGCTTTCCAAAGTCTTTGTCCCACTGTCCAGCTGCCACCAGTGATGTATGAACTTTCCATTCTCGAGGATGGGTACAAAGATATTATTTTTATCTGGAATTTCCCTGATGTCTTAGAGTCTTGATTATATTTCCATGTGCTTATCAGAGAGTTTAAAAACTGCATCGTTGTTGGGATGAACCCAACGACTATGTATAACCATAAAGCTCTAATGAAAAAGAAAACTGCATTGTTTATGTTTTACTGCTGGTTTTTAGAAATTCCTTATGTATTTGAAGCTTATATAGTACAAATATTTTTCTCCCAGACCATGTCTTGGTGCATTACAATTGTACCTGATGATGGGATTTGTTGTTACATCCTCAAACTTGCACACAATATAGCAATATATCTTAATGGTACCTTTTGATCATCTGGAATTTTTTTAAAGTACTGGGAATGGAGCACCAGGCCTGCCTCATGAATGCTAGGTAGCTGCTCTACCCCTGAGCTGCACCCCAGCCCCAAGCCAGACAGTTTTAATCCTAGTGAAGTGTTTTGTACCAGGGGTTTTGTTTTTTATTTTGTGATTGGGGCTTTTTTGTACTTGGCAGGAGATCTTTGCCTATATTCTACTAAGTTCATGAAGATATTCTTCTATATTATCTTCTACAAGATTTATAGTTGATCCTGTTATGTTTGGGTCCACGGCCCCTCTCTGGTTGACCTTTACATATGGTACAGGGTACATGTTGAGGTCCATTTTTCTTCACCCAGGTGTAGCCAGTTGTCCCAGCACCATTTGTTGAAAAGGTTTTCCTTTCCCCATTGAACTTCTTGGATGCTTACGCTTATAATTCCCATCCAGAAGATTGTGTGACCATTTAGATTATGTCTCTTAAGTTTTCACTTAGCACCACGCTGATCATTCAGTCCTTTGTTATTCAGACTTTCATTCATCTCTTTTATGTGATCGTTCAGGAAATTGACATTCAATGGTTGAAACCAGAAGATGGCCCTGTGTTCACGGGATTTACGAACTAGCCTGGGACACGGAGAAAAACAAATTCATGCACCCAAAAAGGCAGAAATGGGAGCTGTAAGGAAAAACCCAGCAAGAGAAAGAGAGACACAGAGGAGGTGCTAGGTAAGCAGGGTGGTGGGCTGAGAAACCTCTCCCCCCATGAGTACGATATTTGAGCAGAGAGATGAATGAGAGAGTGAGTCGAGTCTTTATCAATCCCTGAGCCGAGCTAATGCACCTGAAAGAGCGACAAGGTCAGAGTGACCAGAGGATGTAAAGGAATGAGGTGGAGAGTGTGAGAAATTAGGCCAAGGACCACGTCATGCAGGACCCTAAAGACCCAGGGAAGGAGGCTGGATCTTACTTTACAGATGCCAGGAAGGCATCGGAGGGTTTTGAACAGGAGCAGAGGAGGATTTGGTTTATGTATTAAACTATTCTGATTCTGTGGGGAAAAATGCAGAAAGGGGAGAGAAGAATGGGAGCCAAGAGATCCAGGAAGACAATGTCCCCTGAGCAGATGAGAGCCACAGGGTCTGGGCTGGGGCGGTGGGGATGGGCATATTCATACGTGCTCCCATCTCCATATATGTTAGAAGTAGAGCCGATGAAGTTTGCTGGAGTGTTCAATATGAAACGGGGTAAGGAAGAGGATCATATAGAGATTTGTTGCATCATGACCTCATTTTATGAAATGTGGCACATTCAAGACGGGAACCGTTTTGAGAGAGGGATCAAAAGTCTGGTTTGGAACACTGTAAGTCTGTGAACTGGAGATAGAAACGGAGACGTCAAAGAGGCAATTGTGTCTATGAATCTGGAATTCGGGGGGAGACTCTGACCTGAGTCCTAAATTTGTATTTCATTAGTGTAAAGATGGCATTTTTACAATGATGGAGCCACATGAAATCACTTGAGTAAGCATTGCTGGAGAATCGAAGGACTGTCACAGGGGAACCTTCAACATTTTCAAGTCTGGAAAGGGAGAGGGCCTAGCGAAAGAAGCTGAGGATACAAGAGGAAAACCCACGAGGGTGTGGGATTCCATAAACTCATGGAGGAAGAAGAGCATGTCCCATTATGTCCAAAGCTATTCCAGGTGGAGGTAAATTTGGATGAGAATTACCCATTGGAGTTGTACCCATGGAGGGCATTAATGACCTTAAGAATTTCAGTTTTAATGGTGTTCTAGGAACCCAGTAAAGGAAACACTGGTGAGAAAACAAACAGTGAAGAGAGAGAGAGAGAGACAGAACAGTACAATTTTGAAGAAGTTTTATAGTGAGATCTATCCATTTTTTCCTCTTACAGCTGGTACTTTGGAGATCTGTCTTAGTCATTTTATGTTGCTGTAACAAAATACCTGAGGCCAGGTACTTTATAAAGAAAAGAGGTTACTTGGGCTCATGTTTTTTTGGAGAACGGGATGTTTGAAAACACGGTGGCGGCATCTGCCTGACTTCTTGCAAAAGGCTCAAGATGCATCACGACAAGGTAAGAAGTGGAAGGAGAAGCCAGAATGTGCAGAGAGGAGGCACACATCTGAGACAGACTGAGGGGAGGTGTAAGGATCATTTTACAACAACCCACTCTCAGAGTAACTGACCCTGTGGCTCAGGAACTATGTAAATTTCTTCATGAGAGTGGAGCCCCATGACCCAATTACCTCTTAAAGGGCCCCACTTCTCAACACTTGGCCTCTGGGGGCCAAGTCTCAGCACGTGTTTGGGGAGTGACAAACCATAACTAAAGGATAGCAAGATCTTATTTAAGAACTCCATACCGCCCCCAAGGGACAGCATGTTTCTCTTATATCTTCTTTCATGAACTATGGGGTTGGAATTTGCATTTAAATCTTATCCTGTTTATTTGTATGCATAATTTGAGACGTGTTCCCATTTGTCTGGAAGATTTTATACCTTCTGTCTCCTCTCAGACCTTCCTCCCCCATTCGCTTTCCCATATTATGTTTCCTACTTCACAGACGAAAAAGAAGCAATAAAAAGAAAATGTCCTGAAACTGGCTACCTCCATGTTTTGGGGTTTTTTGGGGGTGGGTACTGGGGATTGAACTCAGGGTCACTCGACCACAGAGCCCACACCCCCAGCCCTATTTTGTATTTTATTTAGAGACAGGGTCTCACTGAGTTGCTTAGTGCTTCGCATTTGTGGAGGCTGGTTTTGAACTCAGGATCCTCCTGCCTCAGCCTCCAGAGCTGCTGGGATTACTCGCCTCCACGTTTATCCACCTGTCTGAGTCGGAGTCTGTGCCCTCTCATTGTCTCCTGTTAATACAACCTTTGGTGCCATCTTCCTGGTCTACCCAGTGCTCCCCCCACCATCCACCCTTCTCCCTCTCTGCTGGGTCTGACTTACCACACTGCACACATGTTGCTAGTTCTCCTTTAAAACCTGCAGCCACCCATCACGACTCCCATCTCCTGATACCCCTCGCCGTCTCCTCTTCTCTCCTTCAATCTCCTTTGAACACACCCCAACCATGTTTTTGCCTCCAACTGCACTGAGAGGCGAGATGTTAGAATTTGATAAACAGTTCTTGGTCCAGTCCCATATCCAAGGGTCCGTTTCAGTCCTTATTTTACTTATCATTTAAAATAACGGGTCCCAGGGCTGGGGATAGAGCTCAGTTGGCCAAATGCTGGCCTCACATGCACAAGGCCCTGGGTTCAATCCCCAGCACCACACACACACACAAAAAAAAATAAATAAGTAAAATAACGGATCCATTGGTGAAAGGTTGTTTCTATGTTTTTCTGTCTCATTTTCCTGCCCCTGTCTCTGGCCATGCTGGGGAGAGCCAAGGCTCAATCCTTGGATGCCTGGACACTCCCCAGTCACACTCACCCTCCCTGGGAGCCCGTCTGGTCTAATGGCTCCACGGTCACTTAGTCATTGATGATTTTCTCACACGTACCTCCTGCCTGTTCTGAACTCCACACTCAAATACTCCATCGTGTCTTCCATATCGTCTGAATATTTTCTCGTTTTTGGTGCCGTCGTAAAATGTGTCACACTTTCCAGTAAATTTTCTAGATGGTTCTATCCAATCTGAGTGCATGTATAAATTGACCTTGTAGAGAACATCTTTGCCACCTGTCCCTCACGTAGAGCACCCATCTCCAGGATATACAAAGAACTCAAAAAAACTTAACGCCAAAAAATAAAAATAAAAAATAACCCGACCAATAAATGGGCACTTCACCGAAGAAATGTGGTCAACAAACATATGAAAAAAAAAATGTTAAAACATCACTAGCAATTAGAGAAATGCAAATTAAAACTACACTGAGGTCTAATCTCACTCCCGTCAGAATGGCAATTATCAAGAATCCATGTGACAATAAATATTGGGGAGGATGTGGGGAGAAAGGTCCTCTCATACATTATTGGTGGAACTGCAAATTGGTACAGCCCCTCTGGAAAGCAGTATGAAATGTCCTCAGAAAACGTGGAATGGAACCACCACTTGACCCAGTTATCCCACTCCTCCCTCTGTACTGAAAGGACTTAAAATCAGCATACTACAGTGATGCAGCCACATCAATGTTTATAGCAGTTTGATTCACTGTAGCTAAGCTGTGGAACTAAACTAGGTGCCCTTCGATAAATGAATGGATAAAGAAAATGTGGTGTATATACACAATGGAATATTACTCAGCCATAAAGAAGAATGAAAATATGGCATATGCCTGTAAATGGATGGAATTGGAGCCTATCATGGTAAGTGAAATAAGCCAATCCCCGTCCCCCCCAAAAAAACCAAAGTCTAAATATTCTTTCTGACATGTAGAGGCTAACTCACAATAGGCATCATGGAGGGAGAAGTGGAGGTTCACCCAATTGGACAGGGGGGAATGGTGGGGAAAGACAGTAGAAGGAATCAGACATAACTTTCCTATGTTCATATGTAACTACACGACCAGTGTAACTCCACATCACGTCCAACCACAAGAATGGAAGTTATAATCCACGTATGTATGATATGTCAAAATAGATTCTACTGTCATATAACTAAAAAGAACCAATACAAAAAAAATTGGAAAAAAATAAATTGACCTTGTATTCAACTGGCTTGCTGAACTTTCTTAATATGTAGATATTTTGCTTATTGAGTCTGGTAGATTTTATGTACAGATCATCTGGAAATAGTGAACATGTTGTCTCTTCCCTTTTAATTATTACATTTCTTTTAGACTTAGCCCTATTGCGTTTTTAGTAACCACATTGGAAAGCAAGAAAACAAAAACTCCAAGTGAAATTTATTCCGAGAGTACATTTTGTTTAACTCAGTATATCCCCCAAATAGTTTTTTTTCCTAAGTTATTTACTTACCCTTTCTTCCTGTGTTTCACTTCTTCCTGGTACATGTACTTCTTTGCAGAATTCTTCCCTTGTGTGTTAAAAATCATAAACACTTGTACAACTGAGAATATCTTTATTTTATCCTCATGTTAAAAAAAATCTTAGTTATATATAACACTACATTTGAAGTTCCTTGCTTTCATGTTTAGAATCTCTGTTTGCTTTCCTCAAATCTCTCTGACTATGTGTCATTGTCTAGTTTTGCTTATTTTTCATTTAATCTTCTAATTTTAAAAAGATTATTCTTGGTGATTGCGTACATTATTTCAGATAACCCCAGGACCTGAAGCCTTTGGAATCTAAATCTATTCTGGGTTTTCTTTCTATCATTCAGGGAAGCTTGGTTCCTCATGTTTTTTATATATATATATATATATATATATATATATATATATATATATACTTTTTTTTAAATTTTGAGCTTTTATTTGACTGAGTTTAATTCATGTGAGACCTAACAGGCTTGACTCGAGAATCTGTTTGCTTCTGCAGTAATCCCTAGGTTGCTACAAACTGGAAGCGTTTTAATTTCATTATAGATGGATGTTTCTCTGATCATTCAAAAAGTATAAATTCAGGGGGATCCAACATGGCGGCCGGCGAGCAAGCAGCATTTTCTATACCTCCGCAGTAACAGGATCAGAGAGACACATAAATACACTTGCATGGGACCTGCTGAAGATCTTCTAACAATATTCCATGGGAAGGAGACCTGCCGATAACTAAGTCTGTGTGAGGGGTCAGTTTGTCCCAGGCGACTGAATCTCGGCAACTCGGATCAGGGACACAATCCCGCCGGTTACGGCGGCGGCTGATCTGGGCCCTGCAGGGCTGAGTCTGGGATCGGCCTCAGGTGGTTCAGCACTAGGATCCACACTCCTACCACCCCACCCCCCTCCAGCCGGTTCGGAGCGACGCGGATCAGGGACACAATCCCGCCGGTCACGGCGGCGGCTGATCTGGGCCCAGGGACACAATCCCGCTGGTCATGGTTACGGCTGATCTGGGCCCTGCAGGGCTGAGTCTGCGAACTGCCTCTGGTGGTTCAGCGTTAGGATCCACACTCCTACCACCCCACCCCCCTCCAGCCGGTCTGGAGCAACGCGGAGCAGGGACACAATCCCGCCAGCCACAGAGGCGGCTGGACTGGGCCCCGCAGGCCTGAGTCTGTGAACGGCCTCTAGCGGTTTGGCACTAGGACTTTGGCAGCGCTTAGGGCTGAGTTTCAGCTTTGAGACAGAGGAGAGAAGCGGTCCAGTTTGGTTCCAGACACTGGTCAGACCACAGAGGAGGACAGCAGCCGCCATTTCAAAGAGATGATGTAATCATCCCCATGTTCTACTGATCACAGCTCATTCAGTTACGGAAGAGGTGATTTCAGGCTAGTAAATTTCAAAAACACAACAGTTGCACCAAGCAGAAAGAAGCGCGTGCAGTATGAAAAGACAGGGAAAGAAAGGATCACAAGCAATGCAGGTCAACTCAACTTTAGAAGAGGTAATAGCTGCAACAGATGGAATATCAGATAAAGAGTTCAGGATATATATGCTTCAGATGATCTGGAGTCTCAAGGAAGACATGAGACAGCAAAATCAGACAATGAAAGATCACATTGACAAACAAATCCAGGAAGTAAAAGATCAATTTCACAGGGAGATAGAGGTAATAAAAAACAAACAAATAGAAATACTGGAAATGCAGGAAACAATAAACCAACTTAAAAACTCAATTGAGAATACTACCAGCAGAGTGGATCACTTAGAAGATAGAACATCAGACAATGAAGACAGAGTATTTCAACTTGAAAAGAACATAGATAGCTCAGCAAGTCTACTAAGAAACCATGAGCAGAACATTCAAGAGCTATGGGATAATATCAAAAGACCAAACTTAAGAGTCATTGGGATACAGGAAGGCACAGAGCTCCAAACCAAAGGATTAAGCAATCTATTCAGTGAAATAATACAAGAAAACTTCCCAGACATGAAGAATGTGACAGAATCCCAAATCCTAGAAGCCTACAGGACGCCGATGGTGCAAAATCATAAGAGATCCACACCTAGACACATTATAATGAAGATGTCCAACATACAGAATAAGGAGAGAATTTTAAAAGCTGCAAGAGAAAGAAAGCAGATTACATTTAGGGGTAAACCAATCAGGATAACAGCTGATCTCTCAACACAGACTCTGAAAGCTAGAAGATCCTGGAATAACATATTTCAAACACTGAAAGAAAATGGGTTCCAACCAAGAATCGTGTATCCGGCGAAATTAAGCTTCAGGATAGAAGATGAATTTAAAACCTTCCATGATAAACAAAAGTTAAAAGAATTCGCAGCTAGAAAACCATCTCTTCAAAAAATCCTTGGCAAAACATTACAGGAAGAAGAAATGGAAAATAACATTGAAAACCAACAATGGGAGGTAGGACAGTAAAGGGGGGAAAGTAGTCAAAGAGGATAACAAATCAGGTTTAGTAACATCAATAAACAAATATGGCTGGAAGAACAAATCATATCTCAATAATAACCTTAAATGTTAATGGCTTAAACTCACCAATTAAGAGACACAGGCTAGTTGAATGGATCACAAAACAAGACCCAACAATATGCTGCCTACAGGAGACGCATCTGATAGGAAAAGATATTCATAGACTGAAGGTGAAAGGTTGGGAAAAATCATACCACTCATATGGACTGCGGAAACAAGCAGGAGTGTCCATACTCATATCTAATAAAATAGATTTCAAGCCAAAGTTAATCAAAAGGGATAAAGAAGGACACTTCATACTGCTCAAGGGAACCATACACCAACAAGACATAACAATCATAAATATATATGCCCCAAACAACGGTGCTGCTATGTTCATCAAGCAAACGCTTCTCAAGTTCAAGAGTCTAATAGACCACCATACAATAATCATGGGAGACTTTAATACACCTCTCTCACCACTGGACAGATATTCCAAACAAAAGTTAAATAAGGAAACTATAGAACTCAATAACATAATTAATAATCTAGACTTAATTGACATATATAGACTATACCACCCAACATCAAGTAATTACACTTTTTTCTCAGCAGCACATGGAACCTTCTCAAAAATAGACCATATATTATGTCACAGGGCAACTCTTAGACAATATAAAGGGGTAGAGATAATACCATGCATCTTATCTGATCATAATGGAATGAAACTGAAAATCAATGATAAAAGAAGGAAGGAAAAATCAAGCATCACCTGGAGAATGAACAATAGGTTGCTTAATGATCAATGGGTTCTAGAAGACATTAAGGAGGAAATTAAAAAATTCCTAGAGTCAAATGAAAACACAGACACAACATATCGGAATCTATGGGACACATTGAAAGCAGTTCTAAGAGGAAAATTCATTGCTTGGAGTTCATTCCTCAAAAAAAGAAAAAACCAACAAATAAATGATCTCATACTTCATCTCAAAATCCTAGAAAAAGAAGAGCAAAACAACAGCAAAAGAAGTAGAAGGCAAGAAATAATTAAAATCAGAGCTGAAATTAATGAAATTGAAACAAAAGAAACAATTGAAAAAATCGACAAAACTAAAAGTTGGTTTTTTGAAAAAATAAATAAAATTGACAGACCCTTAGCCATGCTAACGAAGAGAAGAAGAGAGAGAACCCAAATTACTAGCATACGGGATGAAAAAGGCAATATCACAACAGACACTTCAGAAATACAGATGATAATCAGAAATTATTTTGAATCCTTATACTCCAATAAAATAGAAGATAGTGAAGGCATAGATAAATTCCTTAAGTCTTATGATCTGCCCAGATTGAGTCAGGAGGACATAGACAACCTAAACAGACCAATAACAATAGAGGAAATAGAAGAAACCATCAAAAGACTACCAACTAAGAAAAGCCCAGGACCGGATGGGTATACAGCAGAGTTTTACAAAACCTTTAAAGAGGAACTAACACCAATACTTTTCAAGCTATTTCAGGAAATAGAAAAAGAGGGAGAACTTCCAAATTCGTTCTACGAGGCCAACATCACCCTGATTCCGAAACCAGACAAAGACACTTCAAAGAAAGAAAACTACAGACCAATATCTCTAATGAACCTTGATGCAAAAATCCTCAATAAAATTCTGGCGAATCGGATTCAAATACATATCAAAAAAATTATACACCATGATCAAGTAGGATTCATCCCTGGTATGCAAGGTTGGTTCAATATACGGAAATCAATAAATGTTATCCACCACATCAATAGACTTAAAAATAAGAACCATATGATCATCTCGATAGATGCAGAAAAAGCTTTCGACAAAGTACAGCATCCCTTTATGTTCAAAACTCTAGAAAAATTAGGGATAACTGGATCATACCTCAACATTGTAAAAGCAATCTATGATAAGCCACAGGCCAGCATCATTCTGAATGGAGAAAAATTGAAGGCATTCCCTCTAAGATCTGGTACAAGACATGGATGCCCTCTCTCACCACTTCTGTTCAACATAGTCCTCGAAACACTTGCCAGAGCAATTAGGAAGACGAAAGAAATTAAAGGCATAAAAATAGGAAAAGAAGAACTTAAATTATCACTATTTGCAGATGATATGATTCTATACCTAGCAGACCCAAAAGGGTCTACAAAGAAGCTATTAGAGCTAATAAATGAATTCAGCAAAGTGGCAGGATATAAGATCAACACGCATAAATCAAAGGCATTCCTGTATATCAGCGACAAATCCTCTGAAACGGAAATGAGGACAACTACTCCATTCACAATATCCCCCCCAAAAATAAAATACTTGGGAATCAACCTAACAAAAGAGGTGAAAGATTTATACAATGAAAATTACAGAACCCTAAAGAAAGACATAGAAGAAGACCTTAGAAGATGGAAAAATATACCCTGCTCATGGATAGGCAGAACTAACATCATCAAAATGGCGATATTACCAAAAGTCCTATATAAGTTCAATGCAATGCCAATCAAAATCCCAACAGCATATCTTGTAGAAATCGATAAAAGAATCATGAAATTCATATGGAATAATAAAAGACCCAGAATAGCAAAAACAATACTAAGCAGGAAGTGTGAATCAGGCGGTATAGCGATACCAGACTTCAAACTATACTACAGAGCAATAGTTACAAAAACAGCATGGTACTGGTACCAAAACAGGCGGGTGGACCAATGGTACAGAATAGAGGACACAGTAACCAATCCACAAAACTACAACTATCTTATTTTTGATAAAGGGGCTAAAAGCATGCAATGGAGGAAGGATAGCATCTTCAACAAATGGTGCTGGGAAAACTGGAAATCCATTTGCACCAAAATGAATCTGAATCCCTATCTCTCGCCGTGCACAAAAGTTAACTCAAAATGGATCAAGGAGCTTGATATTAAATCAGAGACATGGCATCTGATAGAAGAAAAAGTTGGTTATGATCTACACGCTGTGGGATCGGGCTCCAAATTCCTCAATAGGACACCCATAGCGCTAGAGTTAACAAATAGAATCAACAAATGGGACTTACTCAAACTAAAAAGTTTTTTCTCAGCAAAAGAAACAATAAGAGAGATAAACAGGGAGCCTACATCCTGGGAACAAATCTTTACTCCACACACTTCAGATAGAGCCCTAATAACCAGAATATACAAAGAACTCAAAAAATTAGACAATAAGATAACAAATAACCCAATCAATAAATGGGCAAAGGACCTGAACAGACACTTCTCAGAGGAGGACATACAATCAATCAATAAGTACATGAAAAAATGCTCACCATCGCTAGCAGTCAGAGAAATGCAAATCAAAACTACCCTAAGATACCATCTCACACCAGTAAGACTGGCAGCCATTAGGAAGTCAAACAACAATAAGTGCTGGAGAGGATGCGGGGAAAAGGGCACTCTTGTTCATTGCTGGTGGGACTGCAAATTGGTGCAGCCAATTTGGAAAGCAGTATGGAGATTTCTTGGAAAGCTGGGAATGGAACCACCATTTGACCCAGCTATTCCCCTTCTCGGTCTATTCCCTAAAGCCCTAACAAGAGCATGCTACAGGGACACTGCTACATCGATGTTCATAGCAGCTCAATTCACAATAGCAAGACTGTGGAACCAGCCTAGATGCCCTTCAATAGATGAATGGATAAAAAAAATGTGGCATTTATATACTATGGAGTATTACTCTGCATTAAAAAATGACAAAATCATAGAATTTGGAGGGAAATGGATGGCATTAGAGCAGATTATGCTAAGTGAAGCTAGTCAATCTTTAAAAAACAAATACCAAATGACTCCTTTGATATAAGGGGAGTAAACAAGGACAGGGTAGGGACGAAGAGCTTGAGAAGAAGATTTACATTAAATAGGGATGAGAGGTGGGAGGGAAAGGGAGTGAGAAGGGAAATTGCATGGAAATGGAAGGCGATCCTCAGGGTTATACAAAATGTCATATAAGAGGAAAGGAGGGGCAAGACAAGATAATACAAATGGAAGAAATGATTTACAGTAGAAGGGGTAGAGAGAGAAAAGGGGAGGGGAGGGGAGGGGAGGGGAGGGGAGGGGGGATAGTAGAGAATAGGACAGACAGCAGAATACATCAGACACTAGAAAGGCAATATGTCAATCAATGGAAGGGAAACTGATGTGATACAGCAATCTGTATACGGGGTAAAAGCGGGAGTTCATAATCCACGTGAATCAACCGTGTAATATGATGTATTAAGAACCATGTAATGTTATGAACGACCAATAAAAAAAAAAAAGTATAAATTCAACACCAGCCTCCAGTGAAAAAAGGCGTGTAGCTGAAAATTCTCAGGGGATTATTGCTGGACTTTCTTTCCCCCTAGCATCATGCTGGAGGAAAATGTGTTTCCTAAATGACTTCTGTGCTTTGGGACGATGGATTTCTTTTTTTTTTTTTTTTTTAAGCCAACCATACACTAACAACATGGTCACTTTGACACTTGGCCTCATAGGAAGAGGTACAGTGGTCAGCTCCTACAAGCCTTCCAGTGCCCCAAGTGTGGGCTCCCAATCCCTGCTTGGTCAGCCACTAACATTCCAAGTTCTATGTTCTTGAAATGGTCCCTAGTGGTCACTCATCCACTTATTCAACATACATGCACTCCACACGGACTGTGTTCCAGGCTCGTTCTTGGGCTGGATTCGGGAGAGCAATCAGAAACTTCCGTTTCATAAAGATGACATGCTAAGAGGGCAGGCTGCACGTCCACATTGACTGCACCCTGTTTCAGCTCTATCTGTTGAGGAAAGTGAGAATGTAGGCTAGTCTCACCGGCTCTGGGATTCAGAGTGATATTTTAAAACATTATCAAAGCTGTCCAGCATGGAGGTGTCTTCCGAGGGAAAGTTTGGCAGCATGTCTAGTCTGCAATGCTCCTGGAAGCTGCCCAATATTTTATTCTTCAAACCCAATAGCTTCACTCAGTTCTTCCTCTGAAATAATTATTCTACCCGTCCCCTACCATCACACACTTTGAATATCACTTCTTAGCTACTTGAGAGTCTGTATAAACTTATATAATTTTTTTGCCCTGCTTGGTCAATTAATTCTTATTTGTCTCGTGTGATTTATTCAGTGTGTTGGGTGACTTTATGGGTATTTGCACTCTCTAAGAGTGTCATTCTGTTTTCCTCTGGGCTCATATTTCCTTGGCTCTCTCAAAGCTGGTCATTGCCCTTCTACCCTAAATAACTAGGAAACTGGGAAACAAAATACATTAAACGACGGTTTTCAGATGTCGGACGACAGGCAACACCAGACTGTGACCCAAGCGAGCTGTGTAATTGTGCCCGCCTGCTGCCGGGGGGCAGTTTCTAGGCTACAGAGCAAGAGGCAGAAACAAAACAAACCCAGGGGTCTCACTGAGGGAGAATCTAGAGATCAGAATTTGGGGAGGAAAAACAGCCAGAATCTGCTAAGAGGATGATTGCAGAGGAGTTAGACACACGGCATGAGATCTCCAGAGGCCAGCAGAATGCCCTGGAATATGATTTGAGTATGATTCAAGCATGCATGGAGGGGAACTTCACAGCCTAGGGAAAGAACCATGGGAAAAGAATAGGGTGAATGGTTCCAAGAGTTCTCAGAGAACTGGGAATCCCACGGAGTGGGAGAGATCTCAGGATGGAGAGGACAGTTTGATGCAGCCTTGAGAAGGGCCACACCTTAGTGAGGCTGATGTAAAGGTTGCTCTGGATCTGCCTTTACCGATGTGAAAGGATCAATCTGATCTGCAAGTAACTTACCGGCATGAACGCAGCCCAACACTCTTCACAGGAATACAACAAAATCCAGTTTTCACTTAGCTAAAATTCTTCCTGTACAATATTTAAAATTTCTTTTTAATTTGCATTAACTAACCTTTCCTGAAATCATGCAGGCTTGAGTCTTATTTAAATCTATTACTCACACCAGGATATGATCAATATATAAGAAATTCAGAGAGATGAAGTGCTAAAATACTCAAAATACCCTTCAAACATTGAAAGCAGGAACTCTGTGGTTATTTGCCTTTATTCCTATCTTCTAGCAACAAAAAATTAGAAATCAAAAACCTCAAAAAATATCTGTAGTAGCATCTAAAATATGAAATATTGAGAGATAAATTTGACAAAATATGTTAAGGCCTATACACGGAAAACTATAATACATTGCTGACAGAAATTAAAGAAGACCTCATTTAAGGGAGAGGCATATCATGATCATGCATTGGGAAGACTTCAATGTTATAATGATACCAATTATCCCCCAAACTGGTCTATAGATTCACTATAATTCCAATGAAGTTTCCAGCAAGATTTTTAATAAGTAAATGAATTTTCAAATAAATTCTAAAATTCACCTGGAAATGTAAAATATCTAGAATAGACACATTTTGAAAAAGAACAAATTTGTTCTTTTTTTGAACACCACTTAATGTCAAGACTTACAACAAAGCTGTAATAATCAAGACAGGGTGACTAAATCTTCCAGAAGAAAATACCTGGAAAATCTTTGGAACCTTGATAGGCAGATCCTTCGGAGATATGACCCCATCTTCTCAAAGAATGAAAGAGAAAAAGAAAAAACCGAAAAATCCAACTCTGTCAAAAGAGAAAACTTCAAAGATTTGAAAGATGCTACTAAAAAAATAATTTTAAGAAGGCATACAACAGACAAGGAGAAAATATCTGAGTAACATAAACAAAATAAAGTGCTTGTATTCCAAATACTTTAAGAATTCTTGGGCTGGAGATGTGGCTCAAGCGGTAGCGTGCTCGCCTGGCATGCGTGCGGCCCGGGTTCGATCCTCAGCACCACATACCAACAAAGATGTTGTGTCCGCCAAGAACTAAAAAATAAATATTAAAAATTAAAAAAAAAAAGAATTCTTAGAACTCAAGAAAACAGGCAACATAACAAAAAAAATAGAAAAAAAATCTGAATAGATACCTCACCAAATGAAAGAATAAAAGATACAGCAGGAAAAAATAAAGGCTCATAAAAAGATGCACAACATCGTTAGTCTTTAGAGAAATGCAAATTAAAACCATGATAAAATACTTAGTATGCAATGTTAGAATGTCTGAAGTTAAAAAAAAAAAATCTAACCATACCAAGTGTTGACCAGGATAAGGAGCAATTAGAACTCTCAAAATGACTGTTAGGACTGCCAAGTGGTACAGTCACTTTGGATAACAGTTTGGCAGTTTCTTATACAATTAAACCTAAAATTTCCATATGTCTCTGCACTCTTACTTCTAGGAATTTACTCAAGAAAAAGAAAAACACTATACATGAGTACTTATGCCAACTTTACTTGTAATAATCCCAAAAGTAAGCAACTTCAGTATCCATCAACTGGTTAAGTGAATTTTGTTATATCCATACATTGTAATATCACTCAGCAACAGAGAAATCAGCAACAGAGAAATCAGGTGCATGCAATAACTGGATGAATCTCAAAAGCATCATGTTCAGTAAAAGAAGCCAGACACAAAAGAATGCACAACTGTTTCATTCACCTTTTTTTTTCTTTTTCTTTCTTTCTTTTTTTTTTTTTTTTTTTTTTTTTTTTTTGCTGCTGTGACTAAAAGACATGACAAGAACAATTAGAGGAGGAAAAGTTTATTTGGGGCTCATGGTATCAGAGGTCTCAGTCCATAGATGGTCGACTCCATTGCTCTGGGCCTGAGGTAAGGCAGAGTATCATGGAGGAAGGGTGTGTCAGAGGAATGTGGCTCAGGACTTGGCACCAGGAAGGACAGAGAGAGAGAGAGAGAGACAGAGACTAAGTTCAGGTCCCCAAGGACCCACCTCCTGCAGCCACACCCTACCTGCCTTCAGTCCGTTAGTCAGTGGATCAATGCACTGATCAGGTTAAGGCTCTCGTGACCCAATCATTTCACCTCTGAACTTTCTCCTATTATTTCACACATGAGCTTTTAAAAGACATCTACTATCCAGACTATAGCAATAATATGATTCAATTTACATGAAATTGTAGAAAAGGCAAACCGATAAGAACAGAAAGCTGAAAAACCCATTCATAATGAGTCTCCGGTGAACTTTTTTAGGTGGAACCCTGGTCCTGTGTCTTGATTGTGTGGATAGTTACACAAATGTAGCCATTTGTCAAACTCACTAAACACTTTAAATAAGTAGATCTTATTTGACGTAAATTAGACCTCAGTAGCGCTAACAGTAAACAAGTAAGAGTTAAGACTGTCGCTTTTGTGACTCTTCCTAAATTTAGGAATGAGGAGAAGGGAAAAGGGTTGGGAAGGAACTTCTTGAGACGTGAGCGATAACACCCAGGGAGTGGGAACAGCAGAGGGCAGGTGGAAGGAGACAGAACTGCAGAGCTTTCCAAAACCCATTTCCCCAGCACCAGGCTCTCTCTGTGCTCCCAGAGATTTCTCACCCCTTTTGCACGAGGTTCTGGGAACTATCAGTGATCTTTTGGGTTCTTAGGTAGCATTTCCCAGAAAGGAGCCCATTCTTTTAAGTGAATTGCAAATTAATTTTTTTGTCTTGAATTTTGTTTTTGTTGTTTGAGTAAAACCTGGATCTGGATTTTTTATGAAGAGATGAAGTAGTCACCAGCAATTCTGCTGGAAGCCGGAAGAGCTGGGTCCCAGAGTGCTGCTCCACTGAGTCAAGAAAGGAAGAGAAGTCTGGGTTCAGAGAGTAGCGCAATGAAAGGCGCAGAGAAGAGGGATGGGTGGGATGTGTTTGGGACGTGAGCAGCCCAGTTTGGTAGAATAAGTGATAAGCCGTACAGTTGGCAGGCTGGGTGTGGGTCAAACTCATGGGGACATTGGTTGACCAGGGAGGAGATGTTGTATGTAGTCAGTGAGGAAGCCGCAGAGAGGCCTGGTGATCCTGCATTCTTGCTTCAAGCTTAAAAGGCAAATTTTCCCAGGGAAAGGCACAAAGTTGCTGGAGATGGGAGTGCACAGAGCATGGGATTTGTCAAGAATGTCAAGAGCGATTTGGAAGGTAGAGGAGGCTGGAAGCTTGGAGCCGAAGCAGAACTCACGGTTATTCTAGTCCAGCCTGCTCGTTTTATAGTTGAAGAAATAAATCCAAGGACACAGGAAATGGCTGGTGTTGGAGGAGGTCATTGCAGACTGAGTCTAGAATCCCGCTCTCACGACACTCACATCTGTGCTCAGTGTAGCCTCAAGGTCTTCTCGTGGTGGTGAATTTGGAAGTAGCACGTTTTCCAGAAATTTTCCATTTGGGGAGGAAAGAGTCTAAAATAATCAGATCACGGAAAATGACCTCTCAGTAGGGTCTTTGCACCCCACTGTGTCAGGGAGACCCCTTGCCTTTCCAATCATTTCTCAGACTTGGTCATTTCCCCAAGCAGGCTGCTTCCTGCCTCAAAAGAAAGTGGACGTACGGCCAGCTTGCACCCCGAAATGGGCAGGCACCAGGTCAACCTCTGGTCCCTGCTTCTCAATGTCAGGTTGAGTTGATTGTGCAAAGCACAGATGCCTTTCACCAATTTGGCAATTGATAAACAGCTCCGGGTGGAAGACTCCTGAGGAATCCTCTTGCCCAATGAACCCTACTCCTTTGACCAAATTTTTTGCTTTAGGTCAGAAAGAGGGAGAGATTTGGAAACTGTGTTTCAGCCTCAAACTGGAAGCCAAGTGAAATGCTGTGAATTGTTCCGGGACGTATCCTTAGTACTTTCCCCTTGAACACAGCTTTCTCTTGTCACAAATCATTCATCGTGGCCTGCAGAAATTACCCACCAAATTCCCAGCTTGCCCATTAGTGTCAAATAATAGATCGTTAATAGACTTCTATTAATTGGACATCTAGGGGACAGGCCAAGAATATCGTCTGAGTCTCTGCAGGTCTGCTGGGAAACCAGGTTCAGAGAATAGAAGGACCTGTGTCCTGGTTCTGAGCCAGACACCTGATGGATGACTCTATTGGACAGTCTTCATTAGCAAATTGATCTCTGTTACCTAGTCATTGATATAAATGTTTAGGAAAAAAAAATCAGAAACCTCTCCTGAACTCAAAAGTGTTCACTTTGCCTTTTTTCAAATCTTCGGATGGATTAGAGAAATGAAAATGAAACTACTTTGAGGGCAGTAAGTGTGAGTGCTGAGCGGACACATGCCCTGGATTTATAAGGTTAAAAAGAAATGAAGGCCAAACACATTTTCTAACATGCACTTGTATGTGGTCCCACCACCCACAATACACTTTTCCCTCATGTGAAACATGAAAATATAGATCACCCTGGAATATATAGTGGAATATATATCTCCAGAATGTGGAGATGATCAACACACACTGATTACTGTTTTGTTTTGTTTTGTTTTAATTCCTGGGCGTCTTTCGCATTTCTTCCATGTAAATTAGCATCAGAGTTGAGACATACCCTGGTTCCCTCTAAACCCAAAGCACCTCAATTCTTGAAAGTTTTTTTTTCTCCCTTCAAGACAGCTTATCTGCTGCAATAATTAGCAATAAATCTCTCAGCGTGAGAAAGGACAGGGCTGAGCGAGTTTGTGATGAATAAAGAGAGGAGCTGGCTCCTCTCCATTCATCTTGATAATCTTCATTGCTGCGTAAACAGTAAGACACATTATCATGATTCATGTTCAAGTCAATTTTCAGCTCCACACTGATTCCGGAGAAATTCTACCTAATAAAATGTTTTATTGGGGGTTGCAAGGCAAGAGCAAGAAAACGGCAAAAGATCGTGCTTGACAATCTGAACTTGTAAGGGAGTATGTGCGTGAGAAAGAGGGACAGAGAGAACAAGCAACGAAACTCTGCGTGAGATCAGATACGTTCAGAAGCCCAAGAGATAAACACATACTCTGCTGAGAGCGGCCGAACTTTTTTTTTTTTTAATTTTTTTTCTTTTTATTTATTTATTTTTTTTAATGTTGGTTGTTCAAAACATTACATAGTTCTTGATATATCATATTTCACATTTTGATTCAAGCGGGTTATGAACTCCCATTTTACCCCGTATACAGCTTGCAGAATCACATCAGTTACACTTCATTGCTTTACATATTGATATACTCATGTCTGTTGTATTCTGCTGCCTTTCCTATCCTCTACTATCCCCCCTCCCCTCCCCTCCCCTCTTCTCTCTTTACCCCCACTACTGTAATTCATTCCTCCCCCTTGTACTGTTTTTCCCTTTCCCCTCGAACTTTTGATTATGCTCATCAGATCCATTTTAACCCAAGTTAGCAGATACCTAGAATAAAGCTACATTCCACGTGTGTGATCCTAAAACCTTCCTATTTTTAACATACTGAAACTTGGAAGTATTAATTCTCCATGAGCACTGAAAGGGGCCGGGGTTAGAGAGACACTCTGAACAGAACTGATGAGATCCTATTCCCAAACAAGTCCAGGCTTCTCCCATCTCAGCCTAGTTGGGAAAAAAAAAAAAAAAAACCCTCGATGTGAGAAAATAACTCTTGAGCAGGCACCTGAAAGAAGCTGTGATTGCCAAAAGGTTTCCAGTGAACCACTTTGCTTTCTAGAATATGCGGCATCCATTCATTTGCATAACGTCCTGATGTTAGAAAACCAATCACAGCAGACAGGATCCAAGGAGGCCAGATTCCTCAAGGTTTCTTTCCCCTTAGGATTTTATCAGTTCCCATCATAGGAACTGATAATATATATATGTTGAGGTTAGGATTTGTTTTTATTTCATCTTTATTGGTGCACATTAATTATACAGGACAGTGGATTTCATTGGGGCATATATATGCATAGAATATAACACGATCAATTCCGTTTCCCAGGTACCTCCCCTTTTCCTCGCCTCCTCCCTCCCAATAACTCCCTTCCTCTACTTTGATGGGTCTCCTTTTTGCTTTCTTTTTTTTTTATTGGTTGTTCAAAACATTACAAAGCTCTTGACATATGTTTCATACATTAGATTCAAGTTGGTTATGAACTCCCATTTTTACCCCAAATACAGATTGCAGAATCTCATCTGTTACACATCCACATTTTTACATAATGCCCTATTAGTAATTGTTGTATTCTGCTATCTTTCCTATCCTCTACTATCCTCCCTCCCCTCCCCTCCCATCTTCTCTCTCAACCCCATCTACTGTATTTCATTTCTCTCCTTATTTATTTACCCGTTCCCCTCGCAACCTCTTATGTGTGATTTTATATAACAACGAGGGTCTCCCTCCATTACCATGCAATTTCCCTTTTCTCTCCCTTTCCCTCCCACCTAGTATATCTGTTTAATGCTGATCTTATCGTCCTGCTCTTCCTCCCTGCTCTGTTCTTGGTTGTTCTCATTATATCAAAGAAGACATTTGGTATTTGTTTTTTAGGGATTGGCTAGCTTCACTAAGCATAATCTGCTCTAGTGCCATCCATTTCCCTGCAAAATCCATGATTTTGTCATTTTTTAGTGCTGCGTAATATTCCATGGTGTATTAATGCCACATTTTTTTTATCCATTCATCTATTGAAGGGCATCTGGGTTGGTTCCACAGTCTAACAATTGTGAATTGTGCCGCTATGAACATCGATGTGGCAGTATCCCTGTAGTAAGCTCTTTTCAGGTCTTCAGGGAATAGTCCGAGAAGGGCAATGGCTGGGTCAAATGGTGGATCCATTCCCAGCTTTCCCAGGAATCTCCAAACTGCTTTCCAAATTGGCTGCACTAGTTTGCAGTCCCACCAGCAATGTACAAGAGTACCCTTTTCCCCACATCCTCGCCAGTACTTGTTGTTGTTTGACTTCATAATGGCTGCCAATCTTACTGGAGTGAGATGGTATCTTAGGGTGGTTTTGATTTGCATTTCTCTGACTGCTAGAGATGGTGAGCATTTTTTCATGTACTTGTTGATTGATTGTATGTCCTCCTCTGAGAAGTGTCTGTTCAGGTCTTTGGCCCATTTGTTGATTGGGTTATTTGTTTTCTTATTGTTTAATTTTTTGAGTTCTTTGTATACTCTGGATATTAGGGCTCTATCTGAGGAGTGAGGAGTAAAAATTTGTTCCCATGATGTAGGCTCCCTATTTACCTCTCTTATTGTTTCTCTTGCTGAGAAAAAACTTTTCAGTTTAAGTAAGTCCCATTTATTGATTCTTGTTATTAACTCTTGTGCTATGGGTGTCCTGTTAAGGAATTTGGAACCCGACCCCACAATATGTAGATCGGAGCCAACTTTATCTTCTATCAGACGCAGAGTCTCTGATTTGATATCTAGCTCCTTGATCCACTTTGAGTTAACTTTTGTGCATGGCCAGAGGAGGGGATTCAGATTCATTTTGTTGCAAATGGATTTCCAGTTTTCCCAGCACCATTTGTTGAAGATGCTATCCTTCCTCCATTGCATGCTTTTAGCCCCTTTATCAAATATAAGATAGTTGTAGCTTCTCCTTTTTGCTTTCACGAGACACCTTTTCTCCTTCCTTTCCCTCTGGCTTTCACAGATGAGAGAAAATACGTGACACTTGTCTTTCTGAGTCTGGCTTATTTCAGTTAGCATAATGCTCTCCAAGCTCCATCCATTTTTTTTTTTCTGAAAATGGCAGGATTTTGTTCCATTTGCAGTTGAATGAAACTCCATTGTGTATGTGCCATGTTTTATTTATCCATTCGTCCGCTGATAGACACCTGAGTTGGTCCATAAATGGGTTATTGTGAATTGTGCTATCTTATAGGTATACATACACGTATTTCTCAAATATGTTGTCCTTAATGCTTTTGATATAGCTAGATTGTATGTAATTCCATTTTTAGGTTTTCGAGGAGCCTCTGTGCTGTTTCCCACAGTGGCTGTAACTATCTTCCTCCCCACCCACAGTGTATAAGGTTTCCTGTTCCCACACCTCCTCACCAGCATTTATTTATATCCTCGATAATTGCCATTCTGACTAGAGTGAGATAGAATCTCAGTGTGGTTTGGATTTGCATTTCCCTGATGGCCAAAGATGTTGAACACTTTGTCACATTGCTCACTTTCCGTTGCTCATTTTCAGTTCTTTTAAGAAGTATCTGCTTAGATCATTTCATGGTTTATTGAATGGTTTGCTTTTTGGTGTTGCTTTTTTTTTTAGTTCTTGTTATATTCTGAATATTAATCTTCTTTCAGAAGAGTAGCTGGCCAAGTTTTTCTACCATTCTGTAGACTTTCTCTTCACTCCAGTAATTGTTTCCTTTTCTGGAAAGCAAAGAAGCTTTTTAATTTGATGCCATCCATTCACTGATTCTTGGTATGATTTTCTGAGCTGTAGAAGTCCTATTCAGCACATTGTTGCCTGTGCCAACATGTTGGAGAGTTTTCCCTGTTTTCTTCTAGCAGTTGCAAGCTTAGGTCTTATACCTAGGTCTCTGATGCATTTCAAGTTGACTTTGGTACGGTGTGAGAGGTAGGGACCCAGGTTCATTCTTTCACCTATGGATATTCCGTTTTCCCAGCACCATTTGTTAAAGAGGCTGGCTTTTCTCCAAGGTATGTATTTAGCCCCATTTGTTAAGAATCAGATGATTGTAGCTGTGTGGGTTTGTCTCTCACCTGCTATTCTGTTCCATTTGTCTCTCTGCTGTCCTTTTGCTAGTACCATGATGTTTTTGTTACTGTAGTTCTGCAGCATAATTTGAAGTTGGGTATTGTGTTAGCTCTAGCATTCCTCTTACTGTTAAGGATTGCTTTGGCTATTCTGGGCTTTTGTTCTTCTGTATGAATTTTAGGATTTTCTCCTAGTTCTGTGAAGAAGGTCCTAGTATGTTGATGGTAGTTACACTGACTCTATAGATTTTTTAGTAATATGGTCATTTTAACAAAATTAATTTTGCCTGTTGATGGACATGAGAAGTCTTTCCATCTTTTAATTATTTCTTCTTCTTCTTCTTCTTCTTCTTCTTCTTCTTCTTCTTCTTCTTCTTCTTCTTCTTCTTCTTCTTCTTCTTCTTCTTCTCCCCCTCCTCCTCCTCCTCCTCCTCCCCCTCCTTCTCCCCCTCCTCCTCCCTTCCTCCCCCTCCCTTCCTTCCCCCTCCTCCTCCTACCTTCCTCCCCCTCCTCCTCCTCCTCCCCTCCTCCTCCTTTTTCCCCTCCTCCTCCTCCTCCCCTCCTCCTCTTCCTCTTCCTTTCCCCTCCTCCTTTTTCTCCTCCTCCTCCTCCTCCTCCTCCTCCTCCTCCTCCTCCTCCTCTTCCTCCTTCTTCAAGACAAGGTAACCAGGGATTGAACCCAGGTGTGCTTAATCACTGAGCCACATCCCAGCCCTTTTTAATTTTTATTTTAAGACAGGGTCTTGCTAAGTTGCTCAAGGCCTTGCTAAGTTGCTGAGCCTGGCTTTGAACTTGTGATCCTCCTGTCTCAGCCTCCCAAGCTGCTGGGATTACAAGCGTGCACCACCACACCTGGCTTTCTATTTTTTTTCAATGTTCTGCAATTTTTCTCAGGGAGGTCTTTCACTTCCTTGGTTAGATTTATTCCTAAGTATTTTTAAAAGCTATCGTGAATGAAATTGTTTTCCTGATTTCTTCTCAGTGGGTTCTTACTGGGGTATAGAAAAACGATTGATTTTTGTGTGTTGATTTTATATATAAACACTGGTTTAAAAAATATCATAGATCCAAGCTGTTCCATATCACAAATTATGGTGTATTTTGTAGCATTGTTCTTCCTTGAAGAGTTAAAGTGAAGTGACCTAAATAGTCAATTTTCCACACTAAGTTATTTGTTCTTGGAAATTTGCCCCCTTACTGTGATGTTTCTATTTCCTGGTTTACTAATAAAACATTTGAACTTTGAAATAGATTAGTGTGTTTGATTTGTATACTTGTCAGGCTGGGTTAACAAGGTCTGGACATATCTCAATTATGTTCGTTAACAATGAACTCAGCCTGGAAAAGTCAATTCTCTGATCATTCCCAGATTACCCAGAGCTTAATTTAGTCAACCAAACTTTGTTTCATCCTGGCTTGAAATCTTAATCACTGCCAGAATGAGCATCTTCCTGGTAAAATAGTCAAGAGGGGCCCCTGCAAAATCCCAGGTGTCACCTAGGGCCCCAGCTACGTGGCCATGCCTGTCTTCTGTTTCAAGCGGGGATGGAACTTGCTTTGTAGCATTTTTGTGATAACGGCATGAGATCACATCCACAGAGCTCTCCAGAAAGTGCTGATCAATGTGATGTGGTGCTTGCTGTTGGCGTCATTCCAAATGGACAAGACCTCTACTTGGTTGGTCCTCACAAAATTCCCGTGAAGAAAGACTCATTTTATAGATGAGGAAACTGAGACTCAGCAGGGCTAAATAACTTTCTCAATCAGAAAGGAAGAGCCTGGTGTTTGCTCACTGACTCCTTCATATGGTTGACATCTGTTAGCAATATTCCATTTCACCTTTTCTTTTTTATTTAACAAATACTAATTCCAAAGGCTTTGAATCATCCCTTTTTATCTCCTGCTTTTCATCCCTTCTTTCTTTTCTCCCTTTCTCTTGTCTTCCCATGAGTATATTGCTAGCCTGAGCAAAATGCCCTCTCAGCCCTCATGAAGGAGTTACAGAAGAAGCTTCCTGGTGCCCACGGCTCTCGGTGCTGGAAAAGATTTCCCAGGCAGTGCCACGAGTTCCCCACTTGGATGTGGGCTAAAGGCTTCCAACTCCTCGTTTCCTTGTGTCTCATTTAGTGCCTCCCCATCAGGGAGATGTCCCTGCCCTTTTAGATAAAAGGAAGTTGAGGTCACCTGTCCACAGTGGCTGGCTCTAAGCTGAAACACCCAGCCTCCTGGGTGCCAAAGGACACTGGCCCCAGGTGGTCCACCCTCAGACGCCACCATTTTAATGATACTTAAACCCTGACTCGAAAGTGGTTTAACCCATAAATTCTGACTTCACTGACATTTTATTTTCTTCAGGAAAGATAAAATTCATGGACTAGAAGCCTGTAAGTAAAACTCTTGTTTCCTTCCCTGTAACCACACTCAACCCAGAGCACTTCTTGGACCAAATATGTGAGTGTTCCACACCAGCCCATTCTCCGATTCTTTGCAGACACCACCTAGATGCCCCATCATTCTAATCGACTCTGACGCTATCCACTGGGTGTGAGCACAGACCCCACGTGTTAAGAGTTGAGTCCCTCAAAGTCCCCCCTAGCTTCCCATGTTAATCTCAAGGGATGCCCATCTCTAGGATGCCCACCTCTTTGGCCTGATTTAGTTACAACTTGGAAGTTCCTATGATTCCCTCCTTTGGGGCATTTCTAGAACAGCTGTTGTTTGATTAATAAAGGATATTGCAAAGGATGCTGATGAATAATCATGAAAAAGTATCTAGGATGAGGTCTGGAAGGGTTTTTAATTTAGTAGCTTCTGTCCCCACGGGAGCTGAAAAGTGCCACCCTCTGAGCATGTGGATGTGTTCAGGAACCTGGAAGCTCGCCCAATCTTATACTTTAGGAAATTTTGTGGAAGCTTCATCACATAAGCAGGATAAATAGTCATCTCAATCTCCAGCCCATCCTCAGAGATTGATCCCTTCCAGGAACACTCCAAGAGTAACCCCGTTAGAACAAAAGATGGTTCTGTGCTAGGAACTGTGTTAAAGACCACATATTAGGACAACAGAGGCTTCACGTCCCCCTGTCACTTAGGAAATTACAAGAGTCTTAGGAGCTCTGTGTCAGAAAATGAACAAATGTTCTCATCCCAAAGAACAAATGTAATTTTTTTTAAGAGGTGCGTAACTGCTGTCTTGTTCATAGGAAAACAAAAATGAACAAGAACATTATGTCCTCACCAAAAAATATGATCGATGTTGGATGACATCCCTGACCTTCCCCAGGACACCAATTCCAGTGTCAGTGTTGGCCCAGAAATCTAAGCATTTTATATTTTCAGAACCTTGACTCCAGTCTAGCCCAAATCAATTCATCTCACCTTTTCCCCCTCTTTCTGGTACTAGGGATTGAACCCAGGGACACTTTGCCACTGAGCTACAACCCCAGTTATTTTTATTTTTTATTTAGAGACAGGTTTCCCTGGCCGGCCTCGAACTTGCGAACCTCCTGACTCAGCCTCCCAAGTCGCTGGGATTGCAGGTGTGCACCACTGTGCCCGCTCTCCTGGTTTTCCTACGCATGCCTGTGATGACATGAGTTCTCCTTCCAGGGCTGGTGAGCCGCAGAGACTGGTCTTCTCGTGTAAAAAGCCTGGGTTCTCACGGGCAGCAGGTGGTCTAAGAGGGCTGCCCCCACGTGCCATGTTCATCCATGTGACTTAGCTTCCCAAACTGGTATGGTTAAGGTGCTGCTGGGGGCGACACTTCCTGCTATTCCGTGTTCTCCCCTGAAGACAGATCACACCCTCCCTTGCAGCCTCGTCAGGGCTGGAGGTACTGAAACAGGAAGGACGCCAATGATAGCTGCCACCCACACCCCTGCTCTGGCACCAGCTGCTGGGTAGACACAGGGCCACTTCCTCAAAAAGGAGTGCCACCCGAGGGGATCGGGGGCTGCGGGAGATCCTGATTTTGCATCCTCACTCCCTTTCCTGCCCCACCATGTCACCCCACACAGATGTCTGGCAGGAAGTAAGGGGCAGTAAGGCAGGCAGCCCTGCCCAGCGGGCAGCTGGAAGGAAGTGACCGGAGATGGCTCAGAACAGCCTCCGGGGGCTGGGGATTGCCTCCAGGGGGCTAAAGAGGAAGGGGCACGGAGATGGCAGCCTGCTCTCCCTTCTCTCCCAACCGCCTGGTGACAGAGGAAGCTAGATTTGCTTGACAACTGATATAAGACCAGAATTTTTTCAAAAGGTAATGTGTGTCAAAGGGCAGATGAACGAAAACGCTTCTGCTGAACGGGGAGAGGAACAATGAGAGCCTTTAAAACAAAATCACCAAAAGAAAAAAAAAATCACCCAAAGACCTAGGACCAAGGTGTGTGGGACTTTATCTGCCCGTCCCACCCATTAGGGCTATCAGAGGACCAAACTACCACGGTTTCCTTTAAAGACCTTAATTGGCTTTATTTTTTATTCTATAATTGGGCAATGCTTCATTTCATAAAACAGAATGCGTGTTTCGCAGGGCAGAGAAGAAGAGGTTGCTTTTAGGGAGAGATAAGGGTTGAAGAAAACAGAAACCAAAAAAAAAAATATATGTGGATTTGGTCACTGCAAAGTTATTTTTTCTTGCAAGACAGAGACAGGAAGATAAAACAATAGAAAAATAACATCATCAGGTCATTTCTGTTACTTTTGGGGTGGGAGGCACCAGGGATTGAACTCAGGGGAACTTGACCACTGAGCCACTTCCCCAGCCCTATTTTGTATTTTATTTAGGGACAGGGTCTCACTGAGTTGCTTAGCACCTCGCTTTTACTGGGACTGGCCTTGAGCCAGAGATCCTCCTGCCTCAGCCTCCCAGTCCTCTGGGATTACAGACATGCACCACCATGCCCGGCTCTGGTACTTTTTTTAAGACAAAGACAGAGGGAACTTCATTATCATCCCAATTGAAACTGACCTGGGAAATTTGGTCTCCAATCATGATTTCTTGGGTGATTAGATAATCAGCTTAGTTTCAAGTTGGTGATGTGAAACGTTAGCATGGGGGACTCCAGTTTGATTTTTAACCTGGTGCTATAGTTTAGACATTGAACTTTCTCCAAAGGTTCAGGTCTTAAAGGCTTGGTCTGCAGGGTGGGCGCTATTGGGAGATGGTGGAACCTTGGAGAGGTGGGGCCAGGTGGGAGGTTCTCAGGTCATTGGGGTAGTGCCCTTGAGGGGAATTCTGGGACCACAGGCCCTTCCTCTTTTTTCTTTGCTTCCTGGACATGAGTTTGGGTAAAATGGGTAAATTTGCCCCATTACCCATTCCTGCCAAGAGTTGCTGCCTTGTCACAGGCCCAAAGTAAAGGGGCCAATATAATCATGAGTTGGAACCTTCAAAGCCATGAGCCAGAATAAACCTTTTCGCTTTATAAGTTGGTTATCTCAGGTGTTTGTTACAGTAATGGAATGCTGACTAACACACTTGGTTGGTTGCAGACTGCTGCAAGAGTTTAGTACAAAATAAGAGCTTCCTGCAATTTTTGGTTAATGATATAAAGAGATCAGTTGGCTCCAACCAGAAACCTTCTGGGCAAACCTAAATTTTCTAAGACACTGGCTCTCAAACCTGCTGCACATTACCATCACCTGAGTGTTAAAAAGGATGCAGATGCCTGGTCCCAGCTCAGAGATCATGATCTAATTGGGTTGGGTGGGCCAGGGCATGGGCTTGTCTCAAAACTCCCCAGTTGATTCTGAGGTACAGGGAAGCTCAAGAACCATTGTTAAAAACATGAGCTTCCCTACACCTTTCTCTTACCATCTGCCATGCTCCTCAGAGCTTACTCTGCTCTAATGAGCTTGTTATTGATTACCTACCACACAGCCCCTGGGGCCCCCTGGTGCATCCACAGATGTAGCCCACAGCACCACGATTCATCTGGACCTGAGCCCTGATCCTGAGTAGATCAATAGATCTGTCCCGGGGAAAGTCATTCTTAGAGAGGCACAGAATGAATTCCTGAAATGTTCCTTCTCTTGGAAATACAGCCCCCAGCCAGCCCTTATGACTCTGAGAGGGAGAATCAACAACCATGCTCACTTGGTGGGTGAAATGCCTTCTCCTCCTTTGACCTTCTCCGCCTGGCTGTGGTATTGTAAGCTGATAAAACACCATCACGCTCCCTGCACCACAGAAAATAAAGGAAGGGGACTTCACCCAGAACGGTCTCCAAGTGAGGGAGGACGTGATGGAGTTTGTTTTTAAGGAAAATGCGTGGACGATGGAGGCTTCTCAAAAGACTGGCGCCGCGGAGACCAGTTTGGAAGCCACTAGCACAGTGAAGGTGGGGGACAGGCAGCCGATCTAGGACCACAGTGAGACCACCACCAAGGACTTAGGTTGCAGAATCCACGTGACGGCCGATAGATTGCAGGGAGGGAGCGTTTGGCGGTGGGAGAATTCAGGGAGATTTTAATTCCTGTAGCTGGTGAGTGACAATGTGATGATCCAGGGAAGGTTCAGAACTAACAAGGAAAAGATCCACCAGCCACGAGAGAGAGAGTTGCCTTAGAAACCGATGGTTTGGAGCTTCTTTTTAATGTCCCTGTCACGGCCATGGAATTTCATGTACAGCACCGACACTTGTCATCAAACTCTAAGGGTAGTCTGTCCAGGGAAACGAGGAGGAGAGCGAAATGACTGTATTTCATGGTCTGTGCTTTGACACCCCACACGGGGCTCATGACCTGAGCTAAAACAAAGGGGCTGGGTGACTGCAGAGGGGATGAATGTGAAGCTGGCCCTGACCTTTACTCGTAATTCCATAAAAATCTCTATAGTAATGGTTCTATTAAGTAAATAGCTTTGCAACGGCTGTATAATTACAGCTGTCATCATCATTAATGTAATTTACCAAATGGTAGAAACCACTGCAGCTTGCTTATTTCTTTAAAAGGCGTAGGAAATTGGTAGGAAATGCCAAAATCCTGTAATTTTTTTTTAAAATTGCAACCCAAGAGAACAATGTAAGTATTCTCAGACACTTGAATGAAGCCAATAAAGTAGGGAAAGAATTTCTCTCTTTAAACAAGGAAAATAACCTGTCTGATGATTGTAACCTTTCTTCTCCATATACATAGCCATTGTAACAATTGTAAAAAAAAATTGTGCAAAAAGTAAAGAGAAATAAATAAAAACCAGGCACAATCTCAATAGATACATACATAACTATTACAAACATTTTGATGTATTTCCCATTTTTTTCTATAAATAAATATACTTTTTTAACATATCTGGGGTCACATTGTAGATAACATTTTATAGTCTAAATTTTTTCACTATTAACTATAATTAAGATCTTTTCCACTATCATCAAATAGTCTTCAAAAACATGTTCATCATAGTTCTCTTTCTTTTTTATAAATGTTTCTTCCGTAGAAGTGTGGTGGAGAGTGAGAAATATATTTGGTGTGTTCTTAAGGTATATCATTAGTTTTTTTGTTCAAGTAAATCACAGAAGCTGGGCCTTCCTACCTTGTTCTTGTCTCTTTTAGGTAGATCTTTCAGTAGAAGACCTCCCAACGGACCACTTACCTAACTCTCCAGGTTCATGGGCTCTCTTGACTCTGTCCATTGGGCATGGCCCATCCTTGAGTAGTACCATAGAGGATGACATAATACCTGCCGTTCCTCTGCTTTACCAGTGGATTTGTGTGCTTCCCAAGAGTTGGTTAAGTTGGTTCCCGAACCTGTTTATGCCACTCATACATATTATAGCAATTAACACAATTTAATTACACACTACACCGAAAGTTTTTATATCCACGGATACAAGATAGAATACTTTGGAAATATTCTATAAAAGTAAGTCGACCTAAATATTTTTGGCTTAAAAGTAAGTGTGGGCAAAATTCCATCATTTCTATACATTAGCAATCTATTATTTGAGATCAGTTGCCTAAAAATAATATTTACAATGTCTCACAAAAGATGAGGCATTCATGAATACATCTAACAAAACATGTACAAGATCTTTATGCTAAAAAAAACTACAAGGCACCAATAAATTGAAGATCTAAATAAAAGGAGAGATCCACCATGTTCATTGATTGGAAGACTCAACATAGAAGTGTCAATTTTCCAAAGTAGACCTATAGATTTATTGTCATTCTCAAAAATATATTTCAGTTCTATACTATAGAAGCAAGCTGATTCTACACTTCAGGTGGAAAGCAGAACAATTACAACAGCTAAGAGTGATTTTGAAAAAGAAGAATAAAGTTGGATCAAAAACACTGCTACAGTGATCAAGATTTTATGATATTAACCATAGGATAGATCAATGAACAGTATAGACTCTGAAGATAAATTCACATCAGAATAGTCAAGTTAAAAAGACAAGTCAAGGGTGGAAGAACAGTTTTCAACAAGTGTGTTGGAACAATCGTACATCCATATGGAAAACTCTGGACTTCAACCTATACTCCATACCCCACCCAATAATTAACTCAAACTGGATCAAAGATCTAGATGTAAAATGTAAGACTATAAAACTTCTAGAAGAAAACATAAAAGAAAATCTTTGTGACCTAGGGTTGGGCAAAGACATTTCAGACATGATTACCAAAAGTATGATTCATGAAAGTAAATGAAAATTTTTCAAAATTATACTTTTGGAAAAAATTAAAACATTCACTCTACAAAAACATTTTTAAAAGAATGAAAAGATGAGCTATAGACTGAGAGAAAATAGTTTCAAATATTGAAAAAAAAATACTTTATTCTGAATATATAGAGAATTATCTAAAACCAACAATAACAGAAATTCAATTAAAAGATGAGTAAAAGACATGGACTTCACTAAAGAGGCTATCCTAATGACAAATCAGCATGTGGAAATATGGGCAATACCATTAACCATTATGAAAACTCAAATTTAAACCAAGAAAAGATACCACTGCACACCTATTAGAATAGCTGAAATAGAAAACACTGATAATTTTAGTTCCACCAACAACGTATGAGCATTCCCTTTCCCCACATCCTCACCAACATTTATTGTTATTTATATTCTTGATAATTGCTATTCTGACTGGAGTGAGATGAAATCTTAGTGTAGTTTTAATTTGCATTTCTCTAATTGATAGAGATGTTGCAACCCTTTTGGAAAGCAGTATGGAGATTCCTTAAAAAACCAGGAAAGGAACCACCATTGGACCAAATTATCCCACTCCTCAGTGTATACCCAAAGGAGTTGAAATTGAGCATACTATAGTGATATGGCCACATCAATGTTTAGAGCAGATAAATTCACAATAGCTAAGCTATGAAACCAACCTAGGTATCCTTCAACAGGTGAATGGATAGAGAAATTGTGGATATACACAATGGAATATTACTCAGCCACAAAGAAGAATGACTTTATGACATTTGCCAGTAAATGGTTGGATCTGGAGACTATCATGCTAAGTGAAATGAGCCAATTTCCAAAAAACCAAAGTTTAAGTGTTTTTCCTAATATGTGAAAGCTAAACCACATTAATAAAGGGAGGGAGGGGAAGAAGACAAGTACAGTAGACTAACCAAAAAGTAATGAAATAGAGGGATGGGAGTAGGAATAAGAAAAATAATAGAATGATTTTCCTATGTACACACCTGAAAATACTTAAGTGAATCCCACCATTGTGTCCACAAGAATAGGGTCCTAATTATAATAAGATATAGTATCATTTTATCAAAATGGATTTTGCCGTCATGTATAACTAAGAAGAACCAAATTTAAAAATACTGACATTACCAAGTGCTAATGTGAATCAAAGCAACTTAAATTTTAATTAGTTGTGAGAAAGTACTCAGGAAATCACTTTGGTAGATTCTTACAAAACTAAACATATACTTAGTATATGACCCAGCGATACCACTCCCAGGTCTCTATCCTAGAGAAATGAAAACTTACATCCACACAAAAGCCTATTCACAAATATTTATAGCAGGTCTATGTAAACTAACCAAAACTGGAAACAACCCAAACACCCTTCCAGAGGCAAATGGATAAAGAAACAGGTGGTAGATCCATTCAATGAAACATTGCTCTACAATGTAAAATAAATGTATCGCTGATACTCGCAACAACTTGGATGAATTTTAAAGACATTGTGCTAAGTGACAGAAGTCAGGCTTAAAAGGTCATATACTCTATGACTCTATTGTATGACAGTCTTGAAAAGACAAAATTATTATCAAGGACATCGTATTCATGGTTGCCAGGAGTTCTGTGCTGAGGGTAAGGGGTCACTATAAAGGGATCACATGTGAGATTTTTTTCCTTTGGGGATGGAACTGGTCTGCATCTTAATCATGGTAGTAGTTATATTAATCTATGCATGTATTAAAACTTATAGAACTGAAACAAAAATGGTCAATTTCACTGTATGATAATCAACCAAAAATTTTAGGCATTAGGAGTGGTCAGGATGAGTCTAAAAAATAAAGGAAAATCTTAAATCCAACAAATCTCATTTTCTGGTTTCAGATTGCTTTGAAACTGCTTTGTTTTAGTCCCACTTGAAAGATACTGAAATAATCCTGGAAAATTTATTGCAAGCAACATTCATTCAGGAAAGATAATGAGCAACTCCAACCAGTAGACCAGAGAGAAAGAGAAGGTTTTGGTCCTACCTCAAAAGATTACTGAACTCACATCTACACGTTTTAAATTTTAAAAGAATATTATTGTAATTTTATTCCCATTGCCTGAAAATGTTTATTAGCCAATTGACTCAGAATCTCACCGGATACGAGTTTCAGAGGAGACCTTTTATTGTACTGTTGTACTTATTTGCTTTTTAAAAGTATCAAGATCATAGCATTACCGTGTGAAATACCTTTCATTTGGGATCAGTTTTCTGAACAGTGCATTGTGTGGGTTTCAGGTGGACACCATCTGCCTTCGTGGCAAACGGATTCCGTGGATTTTATGGGTATGGTGTTGTTCAGAGACAGGAGAGGGTGAGGACCACATCGCGTTTGCTTCTAGTTGAGCGCTTTGGTTGCTAGGCAACAAGGTCAAGATAATGACAGTCAGGTTGACCTATTGATTTAATTTCCCAAACCTCAACCTTTGGTAATGGGACAATTCTCTCTACCCTCTTCCCGTTCAATGATCACCTAGGATTCAAGCAGTTAAATCTAACTAAGATGCAGAATACTTGTGATAGCATTTCTGGGCTGAACTGAGAGAAAAGAACTTTAAACATGTCAAAGATAAGAAAGAAGTCTTGTCCACATCCAGGATCACCCTTGTGGTAGCTGTCTTAATTGCTCCATGCAGGAATTCCTTCTCGACATTTCTTGGGAAATCTGTACCTTCTCCAAATCCCCGCCCCCCCCCCAAAAAAAAAATCAGCCAAGAAATTGGGAAAATTGGAAAAAGTGTTACAGCCCTCCCACAATCATTAAAGCTTAACCATCCACAGAGATGTGACTTGTTTGAAGGAATCCACTGAAGTGAAGCAAGATCTGGCTTGAGGTGAAAGTTCAAGTTGATGTCTCTGGAAACTGGGACAGGAACTGAATGGTCCCTGGGCCCATCAGTCATGGCTGCCTGTGCTGCTGCCCATTGTCTGCGTCTGCTGTTCCTCTGCTGCAAGTGGTGAGTCACGCTTGCAAATAAAATAGTTGTCCAAAAGCCTGGACACATTGTGCACTGTGAGTGGTGTTCTTCGGCAGTTGCCAAAGCCGTTCTGCACAGTGCTGTTCACCTTCTGGGAGACTCAGGGTTACACCGTTCCAACATCAGCCAAAGTCTCTGGCCTTTTCCATCATTTGAATATTCTCTGTAGCTGAGCTTCCCAGTGGAGTAGCTGTGGAGCGACCTTGTCTGTTGAATGCATGAAGTGTGGCTGGTCCAAATGGAGATGTGCTAGATATTTGTAGACTGAGACCAGGCAGGCCTCTGGGTCAGTATGGCTGACCCCTGAGAAGACCAGGCAGGCCAGGGGCAGCCCTGCTGACCAGCGCTGAGCCCAAGTCCAGGCCCAGGACCATCCGTGGAGGAGCCCAGGCCCAGGACTGCCCACTGCACTGAGGACCACGCCCGCACACTGCAGCGCTGCATCTCCAAACAGGCCGCCCAAAGCCATCATCAGCTTGTCCCTTGAGCAACATCTCTGAAAGTGGTCACTGCCATCTTGGGACACCTCCAATGCCCCACTGCTAAGATCTTGGGACACCAGCCAGTAGCTGGAAACCCAATACCAAGGTACTTACAGGTTTGATGCTACCGTGCCACCAACTAAGGACAAGGCTGCTTCCATCTAGGGACAACAGCCAGGACCCAGAAGACCATCACCAAGGTCCCCGCAGGCCTGGGTATACACCATAGGTGTCCCTGCTAGGTGTGCTAACAGCCACCATTTTGATGCAGAGGGAGGAAAGAGCCTTGCTCTGGGCCACCTCTTTCTTTTTTCTCCTGTTAACAGCCAACCTCTTTTGATTCATCTTTCACTCTTCCTATGATCTAATACCGCAACATTCTTACCTCTTACCTCATGAACATCAACCTCCCCCGGCCCCCATTTCTCACTTTGTCCACCATTAGAATCTGCAGACCCTTTTGCAAACCTACTGTTTGTATTGCAGATGATAATTGAACACATCATTCCGGTTTATTGTGATAAAACTGTCATTGTCGAAACAGGAGCTATTTGGTTTAAGGCTGTATATTGTTTGCAATGGGCGCTGTTAATATTGATCTCCCCTTTAGAGGTGAGACATGGTTAACCAGCAGGGACACTATAAGATTATAGGGTAGAGACTAATACCTCGGATCCACACGGCGAGAAGGGAAGACTCACAGAAAGCATGAAAAGATCAGGGAAGAAAGTGCCCCAAACAAACCAAGATAATACAATAATAGAATGCATTGTCAGCACAGTAGATGGAATGCCAGAAAAGGAGTTTAGAAAGTACATAGACTGAATATCAACAAAAAGAAACAAAATACCTCGTTAGCAGTTTTACTATTGACTCCATGTTGAAATAATGACAACAGTTTGGATATATTGGTCTAAATGAAATGCATCATTGAAATAAATTTCACCTGCTTAGCATGGCTACATTTAAAAGTAGGCATGGATATCACATTGCATCTGTATTTAACAGTGCCAGGTCTGTAGATTCCAGTTCTTTGTAAATGCAACTAAACAGCTGCTGAGAGCCATAGCCGAGTCCAAATGAAGCATGGCATTTTTGCCAGAAGGGAGTGGTTGAGAGGTGACGCCAGCAAGCTCTTGAGATGATAATGGTTATGTTAAGCTGTGTATATTAGACCCCTGCTGTCTGCCTCGGCCTGCTACTTTGGAGTTCTCATGCTGCTTTGGAGTTCTCGTGGGGACTCCCGGAGAGTTTCCATTGGTTGGGGAAGTGCCGGAGGAGGGATTTCCGGTTGGTGTGTGGTGGGTCCCGAGAGAAGGCCGTGTGCATGGCGTTGGCGGGAGTGCGGAGAATAAAGGAGTTCCTGTTTTGAACCTACAAGGCTGTGTGGCAGCTCGGTTATTTTGTGCCCAGCCAGACTGCGGCAAACAGCAATTTTATTTATGAGACAAGTTTTGAGATATTAATAATAATTAGCAACAAGTATGACGAATGAGGTTTTAAGCACCACGTGATATCAGGACTCACAGAGTGTTGAAGATGAATACGTGTTGGGAACACGGCCACCCTGGTTAAGGGTCACACTGCTGCTAACTCTTCTCATTGCCATGAATGTGATGTAATAAATACCACCCAGTGTCCAGAGCCTTCTAAGGATCATGCAGGGCACCTCTCCTCCCGTTGAACTTCCTCAGGATTCCATAGCCCTCCTGCCCTGCGGCTGGGCTCCTGCTGTCTGCAGGAGCCTACAGCTGCTCCATCAGTCAGATAGCTCCTAAAGCCTCCGAGTCCTTGTACCACCGCAGTGAGAACAGTCAGCAGTTGTGCCTAAGACAAAAGCGCTTTCCATTGGCTAAATATTTGTGTCCCTCTAAATCTGTATGGTGACATCCTCTGGGATTAGTACTGGGGCCTCTGGGAGGTAATTAGGTCATGAGGGTGGAGCCCCCGTGGATGGGATTTGTGCCCTTATAAAAAGACCCTGTGGAGTCTGCCTCCCCTCTCTCAGCCGTGCGAAGACACATGAGAAGACGGCCATCTGCAAACCAGGAAACGGGCCCTTACCAGACACCCTGTCTACCAGTACCAGCTGACGTTGGAATGCCCAGATTCCAGAACTGTGAGAAGTACGTCTGTTGTCTAAGCCGGCCAGGCGGTGGTCATTTCTTATAGCAGCCCAAGCTGACCGGACATCCATGTCTCCTATGTGCTTCGTGCAGCTCATGAAGTTGGGACTGTTCCTAATCCATCGACGCACAGGTCAGTGGAAGCCCCGAGAAGTTACTGAGCTCATTCTGCCATGCAGCTTGTCAAGAGCAGACCCTGGACTCAGAACAATCCGTCCCGTTCTAGAGTCTGCAGACCTTTCCTCCCTCCCTCCCTTCCTTCTCTCCCCCTCCCTCTTTCTCTTTTTGGCAGTTGTCTTTGTGGCCAGGCCAGGCCCCCTTGCACCCCTGGCTCGCTCACTCTCTGTGGTCCCCAGCACAAGCCCCTCCTTTCTCCCTCCAGAGACAATCACTTTAATAAGCCTAACATGCCTCTCTGGGTTCTGACAGAATGCATGCTGGGCTTACCTGGCCATGGATAGAGCAATAAGAAACCACCTTGCTGGCTTCTTACAAGGAAGAAATGACCACTTGTACCATACATGCATCTGGACTGGCCCCAGCATTGCACGAGAATTCATGGTCCATCATAGCCCATCATCACGCCTCTTCATATTTTATAGCCTAATCTCAGAAAGTGATAGCACACAGCAGGTTTATTTCTCTGATTACTAGCAGTTTTATACAAATGTTCTCTCACCTCTGGGATTCCTTCTCCAAAAGGTCTCTGTTCATGTCCATTGCCCACCGTTTTCTAGTAGGGTTGCTGCCTTACCTTAAGAGGACACAGAACAGGACGTGGCCACAGTTGGCCCTCCACACCCACTGACCATTTACAGCTCTGAGCATAATACAGATGCTCAGGCCCCACTAGCCCCCTCCTCTGGCTGGCCCCACTCCTCCTGCCCTCTTTCTCTCTCCCCCACCCCAGCTCCTCTGTGGATCCTGGGTGGGTTATTTTTTATTTATAAACAGCATTACCTTGGGAGGAGCAACCCGTCTTAGATGCAAGCAATAAGGCAGCGTATATCTTCTCTGTGGAGAATCTTAAAACGATAACGACACTAAGAGGAGGTTTGGTTTTTATTATCTCCATGTGGCAGCAACTTTAAACAAAGCCGGAGAGGATTCACTCCTCCCAGAACAAAACGTTCTTTCTTTCTTTTCTTTTCTTTTTTTTTTTTGGTCTAAGTTGCAATCACTTGAAGTGACTATTGAGTAACATATTATATATGAGCTTATAAATTAGCAAATTTCTATTAATTCCCCTTGAACAAATATTTTATTCTACATTGAAGGCAATTTGGAGAACTTCTAGTTATTATAGTTAACACTGATTTATCTACACACATTCCTTTTCAAAGTAAATTCACAAAGCTGGAACACTAGATTTGAATTACACGAGAAGAGCACAGGAATCGTAAAAATGAAGAAACAGAATTATTTCTATTCTAATGTTCCATATGACCACCTGGAGTTTCTACGAGCCTTTGAAATTTCTAGAATTCATTGTAAAAATGGAACGTTTATGCTTCATTACTAAATTTCTTCTCATGTGTAAGACCTTTCCAACCTATGTATTTATCTTTTCTTTCATGTGAAAGAAGCATTTCAAAAATGAAATTAATAAAAATTGACTTTCAGGAGGGAAGGCAGATAGATGGACCCATCTTGCTAATACTTCTATTTTGATGAAGCCAATGACAAATTTGGAGAAGCGAAGGCTCAAAAACAGAAATCACAACCCTTTTTATTATTATAATAGAGTATATGCAAGTATATGTTTTCATTTTCCAAAACTAATTAAAAAGTCGTAATCTATTAATATTCTTTTCTGTGCTGTTATACTTATTGTTAGAGCAGCCAGAGCTAAGATTCTGTGCAACTTACAAAGTATAATTTAATCTCTCTACATATATTATACGTGTGTGTGTGTGTGTGTGTGTGTATCATCAATTTATAAGTGTTATGAAAAAAATATTAAGCTGAGAAGGATGCTTCCTGGCTGGTCAGGGAAGGCCTGTCTGGGAAAGTACATTTGAGCAGAGACCTAAGGAAGTGAGGGAATGAGCCGTGAGAGACTTGGGAGAAGAGTCTTCCAGGCAGACAGAACAGCAGGCACAAAGGTCCTGAGACAGCAGCGGGTTTTGTGTGTGTTCTGGGATCAGCAAGCAGGACTGTGTGGCTGGGGTTGAGTGAGTGAGAGAATAACAGAAAATGGAACAGGAGAAACAGATTATGCAGACGTGAGCTTATAGGCCTTAGTAAGGACTTTGGGTTTCATTCTTCTCCTGAGTGACCAGAGACATTCCTTTTCTTTATCCCAATCTTTCCTTTTAAAGGGACTGGGCATATCACCTTGAACTCATTATATACCCATTTTAAAGTTTAAAACGAGAGTCCATCTTACTGTCCTACGAGTCCATCCCCTGACCACCAACCACCAGTTACAGGAGGTTGAGAAGTTTAAATAACAAAAATCCGTGTAAGTGATGGATTAGCCCCTATATAAATATAGTACATGATCATTATTGGAATCGTGCATATTGGCACCAAGAAGCCAGAGAGATTTTTAATTAGCCAAGATACATCATTTTTAACCAACTGAGAGTTCAATAACTCTTTTTCAGTAAGACTGTTGAAGCAGTTTGGGATAAATTAATCCTTTGAAAGCTGGAATTTAAAAAAAAAGAAAAAGAAAAAGAAAGATTTCTTTAGCTCTAGCCCTGCCATTTCCTGAATAATTTAGTGTCGTATTCTATTGGTCCAAAAAAATCTTCTCAATTAAGAAAGACAAAATTTCCTATCCTGGATTAATCAAAATTCATCTTAAGTGACTTAAATTAGCAACAGGAAAGGAAGCTTCATCAACTTGAAAATTAACTAAGTAACATTTGGCTTATTATTTGGAAGTGCAAGTCAAAAGAAAAATTAATAGAAATTTCCTAATAAAACAGCATGCAGTGTGCTTTAAATTTCCTACTGCAAAACTCAGTAACAAGAATCATATGAGACACTGTATCAGGTGGCACAGTTGAGAAGACATCTCCGGGAATAACCTTAACCCCAGGGGAGGCAGACTGTGCAGGGTCTGGGCCTCTTCCTTTGGAGGTTGATGCAAATAAATTCGAAGCCTTTGTCAAAGGCTTCTGTATGGTCCTGTGTTTTCCTAACTTTTGTGGTACCATGAGCCCATCAGCATAAACACCAGTGGGGAGCTTTTAAAATCAGAATGTCGGTGAGCTGGCCTAAGGGTGCCTGTTAGGGTTTAAATATGAGGTGCCCCCCCCCAAAGCTCATGTGTAAGGCAATGCAAGAATGTTCAGAGGGGACATGATTATCTGAGAGCTACAACCTCATCACTGAGTTAATCCAGTGACATGGATTAACTGGGTGGTAGCTGTAGGTAAGTAGGCTGGAGAGATGGGTGGCTGAAGGTGTGCCTTGGGGGTTTATATTTGATCCCTGATGAGCAGAATCCTCTCTCTGCTTCCTCCTTGCCATGTCCTTGGCTGCTCTCCTGCACCACACCCTTCTGTCATGATCTTCTGCCTCACCTCGGGCCCAAAGCTACGCAGTCAGCCAACTGAACCTCTAAAACCATGAGCCAAAATAAAGTTTTCTTCCTCTAAGTTGTTCTTTTCAGGTTTTTAGGTTACAGCAACACAAAAATGACTGAAATAGTCCCTTTTCTTTCTTTCTTTTTTTTTTTTTTTTAATGGTGCCTACATGCACCTTGCGGACCCTCTGGCTTGAGAACCACTGAGCTCCTTGGAGACACACCCCAGCATATCCCAGCTGGGGAGGTGAAGCAGGGAGACTGAATGCCTGCTGGCCTTCCTCTGTGACCACCGTCAGACACAGAGCCTTCAGCACAGCTTGCTCGTGCCCCAAATAAAAGTGTTCTTCCTGCCACCTGCAGCTCGGCTGTTCCCTGCTCATACTGTGCCAAGATCCCTGGGACCAGACGTCTGTACCGTGGGAACTGGCTACAGCACCAGACACTGGATCCCAATGGGTGTCCAGTCAGAGGCGACTGGGGGCTTTGAAAATGGGCTCCCCCAAGGGTCCCTGCTGAGTCCCTCATGGGTGGGAAGGTGGGAAGCTAAAGGAGACACCCGAGGAGAAGGACAGCTCACTTCAGCAGAACACTGAGGCCAGCACTGTTTGGGAATTTGGGTAGCAACTTCCCTGTGTGTGTTCAAAATAATATCCAGCTGGTCCTTGGAGCTGAGAGCGTGTTTTCAGATGGACTGCAAAATTTCACAGCCCGCCTGGAATGCCTCTAATGTTCTTAAAGTTCCAGCTCTGCCGTGTCTTTGGGGCACACGGTCTCACCGAGGTCCAGGAAAACCCACCCAGGAGCCAAAGGCTGCGTGATCGACGCAGTCAGCCAGAATCCCTCTGCCCTTTAGAAAGCGATTCATTTTTCTTCCCAGAACCGAGAGCTGTGTTTACTGAACACCAGGTCCTAAGTAGGAAGTATCACTTTCTCGCGGTGGGGGGACTCAAGGGGAAGGAAGTAGTTATTACTCAGAATAACTTTCCCGTCTCAACCAAGAGTTTAACTGTAAAGGATGAGCTTGAGAAACCGCCCCTCAGGAGCTGAGCTGTGCATCGCTTTAGAAAGCACAGGGTGCGCCCCCCTGCGAAGGTCAGGGTCAGACACCCCCCCCCCCCGCCCGCCCGCCCTCTTCTGCTTTTCATGGCTGGTGGCATTGGTGCCACAAACCAGTCCCTGCTGTCGGCTGATTCATTTTAGTTGAGATGAGATAAAAAGTGCTACAGAGTCAACCTGCAAATGAGGGCGTCAGTCCACACGTGGGAATGGGGCCAGGGCTACGCTGCCAAGGGCAGAGTTCAAACAGATCAGTGCAACATCCCAGGCCAAACAGGGCTCGTCTTCCTTTCTGAGAAGAGATGATGATTCCTGGGCCATGGTCATGGAGTGTGTGTTCCCACCCGTCAGTGAACTCTGCTCCCCTGGCACCCCCTTTCTGCTCATATCCCACAACAAAACTCCCCAGGCAGCCTACATCATGCCTCTTTGCCCCCATTTACAGTCCCAAGGGCCTTTTTTTTTTAAAGTGTCAAAATCATTTATTAAGATCCTAATAGGCTGGGTGCAGATCAGAGCAGCCATATCATATCTCAGCAGCTCCGGAGGCTGAGGCAGGAGGATTGCAAGCTCAAAGCCAGCCTCAACACCTTTGTGAGGTGCCGAGCAACTCAGTGAGACCCTGCACCTAGATAAAATCTAAACAAAGGGCTGGGGATGTGGCTCAGTAATTAAGCACCCCTGGGGTTCAATCCTCAGTACCAAAACAGCAACCCAGTGTGCCTTCAAAAAGGACAAAGGTTGACGACATCTTGGTAGGTTTCCCGGCTACTGTGGCAAGAGTGTCTCCCAGCTTGCTCCAAAACTCATTCTGAACAAGGTTCACACAAGACAAAAATAAATCTCCCCCACTTCACAGCGCTTCCCTGTTTCAGCTTCCCCCGACACCGTGTGACCCAGGAGATAGGAAATGTCCCCGGGAGATAGGGAGGGCGTCACTCAGTCCTGGTGACCTTCCTGGGGCAGGGGTTATTCTTGGATGTCCCACACTTTCTCTGCAGCCACTGAGCCTTACCAGACAGGGAGTGGCAATGGAATCACACGAGCCCAAGGAATCATTTTAAAAGTGAAGAGATCAGAGGATAAATGCAATTAACGTAATTAAGGAAGAATGTTCTGAGACACAGGTCTGTGCAGGTAGCTCTGTAGAAGGTTATGCAGGGGTCGGATAAAAACAATATAGAAGAAATATTCACCACCACTGAAGCCAGAGCCCCAGACCTCACTTCTGTTAGCCGTGGGGATTATTCTTCCTGGAGAGGGGTTCTGGAGGCCCCAAAGCTTCAAAATGCTATAATGTGTGAAAACTAACAATACAAGGGAGATCCGAGGAACCATATCAGGAGGAGGGAAGACAGGGGGAAAACAGAAGGGACTGGAGCATGTTAGGTATCAAATTGTGTCATGTGCATGTACCAAGACAGCACAATAGATTCCACTATTATATACCATGATAATGCACCAATAAAAATAATATTTTAAAAATGCTATGATTAGCTGGGCATGGTGGTGCGCACCTGTAATCCCAGCGGATCGGGAGGCTGAAGCAGGAGGATCATGAGTTCAAAACCAGCCTCAGCAAAAGTGAGGTGCTAAGCAACTCAGTGAGACCCTGTCTGTAAATAAAATGCAGAATAGGGCTGGGGACGTGGCTCAGGGGTCCAGTGCCCCTGAGTTCAATCCCCAGTAATAAAACAAAACAAAAAGAAACTGCTATGGTAGATGACAGGCAGGAGCGGACATTGTATCTCTGGCTTGCTAATGTCCCCCATGGGCACTGATAATGACTGCTTCGCCTGCTTTGGCCTGGGCCCCTGTGGACAGAGAACGCAGTGGCCATCTGGGTAGATGGGACTTCCCTCACTCTGCCCTTCACTAACTCAGCCACTAGGATTGGGTCCTATTCACTGAGGTTCTGGAAAGATGATTGAGCAAGTCCTCTTTTCTCCAGGAGAAGTGTTCTCCCCCATGCCTTCCATAGACTGGTCTCAAGATCTGTCCAAACTGGTGGCCCACTCTGGTGTTTGGAAATGCCAGCATAGAAAGGACAAATGTCCGTCATGCCCCTGCCGAATCCAGCTACACAGGACATACGCTGGTCGGACAACGCAATTGCCACGGAGAGGCTTCGATACTTTATCTCCGCAGTCCCCTCTTAGGTTTGAAACTGCACTGCAACCCAGTTAGCAGTCACAAAATGGCCATGGGAGAGGGGCATCCCCAATACACTGCCCACACCATTTTGAGTGTAAATTTCTCAGTCTTATTTCTTGTGTTCTCTCTTAGGAAGACGATAGAATGGTAAAATGTAGACTTTTGGGGGGTAACTCCAAGTTATTACATAGATACATGTTTGGTCGTCTTCCTCTACCAGCGGTTTCCCTTTCTGAGGTTTGTTATTCAAGCTAAAGCCACAACCTCCTCTGCCCTATCCCAATATTATCTGACATCCAATGAAGAGTGGAAAAGTGCAGATTTTTTTTTATCTTTAATTAGTAGCAGAATGGTCTAGAATGTGAGCCTCAAGTGGGAAGAGAATTTTCTTGTTCTTTCTATTGCGCTACCTAAGAGTATACATAAGGGGGGCTTTTGTATTTTTATCTGAAGGATAGTATCCTCTGTGGGTTGGATATGGTTTATTTCCTCTGAAACTCATGCTGAAATTTGGTTGCCACTGTGACTGTGTTAGGAGAAGAGGGCTATGAAGATGTGATCTGATTTTTATTAAGAGGGATCAATGCCTTTCTCATAGGAGTGAATTCTCACTCACAATGGACCAGATTAGCTACCGTGAGAGTGAGTATGTAGACTGAGGCTTCCCCTTAGGTCCTGGCTCCTCTGCACCTGCCCCACTTATCCTGCTTTCTACAATGAGTTGAAGTAACATGAGACCTTCATCAGAGGCAGCCACCCTTAGACTTTCAGCCTCCACAACAGTGAGCCAAATAAACCTCTTCTCTCTATAAAGCAACCAGTCTCGGGCATTTTGTTATAGCCATAGAAATGAGGTGAAAGCAATATCATTGAAATACTCTATTGTATTATTACATAGTTAAGTGGAAGAACCAGGACTGGAATCTGGATACTTTTGTTCCAAGGTCATTTCTGATAGAAAGACCTAGTTCTTTCAATAAAATAGGTCTGAATGACATGACTAAATGTTACATCTTGAAGAAGAGAACACGAATTTGTGTAGAGGAGCATCCTAGGTGTCCATCCCAGAAGGTACAGTGGAGTAGAGAAAGGCGTTATCTTGGTAAATTTTAGGCCGCCAGGGATCTGGAAATTTCTAGGACAAAGCAGTTTTAATCATCAGGAAAATCTGCCTCATTCATCAAGCCTCAAGTCTGGAAAACGTTTGAGACCCTACCAATAATATCCAAAAAAAAAAAGGAAACCGTTCTGCCAGAGAGGACTAACTTATCTGAGAAATATCCTTTAGAAACTGAAGGTAGTTTGACTATATCCTGAATAAGCCTTGGGTCAGGAAACACCCCCATCTATTTACGATAATCCCCAAGCAAAAATATACTATTAAGAAGACCTTTACCCTGCCTCCACTCGGTGAAATTGTCTCAGGGCTTTGGTGCTTGAGGGAGCGCCCTTCAATAATGCATTGCCTAAGCTACATGGATTTTGAAGGCCCTTTTAAACTCTTGACAATTTCTCTAATTGAGGGTGGTGATGGTTAAATGAAGATTTGAAGCAATTGAGAGATTTTGATGCAGAGAAAATAGGATGGGACACATGAGATGCCCTCGTTTCCAGTGCTGTGATAATCGGAGAGCAAAGGGGACCGTGGAGAGGGGCTGGTTATCTTTCCCCATGGAGAAGGAAACGGCAGCTATCATCCAAAGGGTAACACCTACATCAAGACACTGGATTGTCTGTTCAGCTCTAGCATCCCACAGACAAGACCAAAAACTCTTAACCGAGAAGACATTCGAAGGTACAATATGGCCATGGAAGAGGGGTGTCCCAAAGACACTGCTTGCTACATTTTGAATGTTCATTTCTCAGAGTTTTATTTCATGTTTTTCCATCTTAATTAGCACAATAGCATGGGTAAAAGGTAGACTGTGATTGATGATTTCAGTTCTTATAAAGGTAAGTATTCAGTGGTTTTACTTTCTGTGGTTTGTTTACCCAAGGTCAACTTCATTTTGATGATTTTTTTTTTGGGGGGGGGCGGGATACCAGGGATCGAACCCAGAGGCACTTAATCACTGAGCCACATCCCCAGCCATTTTTTTTGGGGGGGGACAGAGTATCTCTAAGTTGCTTTAGTCCCTGCTAAATTGCTGAGGCTGGCTTTGACTTTCCAATTCTCCTGCCTCATCCTCCCAAATCACTGGGATTATAGGTGTACACTACCCATGCCCAGCTCATTCTGAAAATTGTTAATGGAAAAATATCAGAAATAAAAATTTCTAAGTTTTTAATAGCATACTATCTGAGTTGCAAGATGAAGTCTCATATTGTACTGCTCTGTCCCACTCAGGATATAAATCGTCCTTTCGTCCAGCGTATCCACATTGTATACACTACCCACCCGTCAGTTCACTTAGTAGCCATCTCAGTTATCAGATTGATTGTTGTAGAATGGCACTTATTTTACTTCGTGTAGAAACACTTATTTCAATTCATGGAGTCCCAAAGTGCAAAATCAGTGATGCACAGAAGGCACGTAAAATATGGAAGAACAGATCAACTCTGTGTGGCAATGCTACAGAGCATAGTATGCATAGGATTGGGCACTCTCCATGGTTTCATTCATCCACTGAAGGCGTTGGAATAAGTCTCCCACAGATAACAGGGAAAGGCACTCAGTTGTGTTACAGTAACAGCTTTGGGAGCAAATGCCCTTTACAAACATTTTTGAAATTTGAGTTAATCATCTATCTACACCTGACCTTCATTTCTCACTTTGCGTGATACAATTGCTTTTAAACACAAATGCTGAACTCTGGAAGTGGTGAGTAGAAGAGGCGCCACTTAAAGAAGGAGCGTGCAATGTGAAGTTTCTACGCTGTTATTTATTTTATTCTTAAGATTCTTTAGACTGTCCTTAAACATGAATCACGGTGATCAACAAATAGCAATTGTGTTGTATCACCACGTGCTTTGCAAAACCACAGACTTACCACTTCATCAAGAATTTTCTGTGTTCACGTCCCCACCTGTCCAGGTGTCTGTCCATGGCTGCAGGTGGAGTGTGGTTGGTTTTTTATCTTTTTGCCCCTCTGCCTCTTGCAGCTTCTCATGGTTGTGCTCACAGTAACCTATATCTCATTTCACAAAAATTAAATGACTTGTGACTTTCTGTGTGAATTTCTGTTTGAAATGTGGATCCCCAACTAAACTATAGGCTTGCAGAAGGGCAGGAATAGTACAGTCTTGATTTGCCACTGCCACCTCAAGCTGAGCACACCGTGTGGGACCCGTCATCAGTTTCCAGTTAAAACATGTTGAAGGAATGAATGACAGGAGTCCCCAGGGGAGGCTGAATCACCCAGGCCAGGCCTTGACCAGAACGCTGCCCTCACATCACCACTGAACGGTTGCTTCCCGGCTGTGTTCCATGAGTAGTTACTCCAGTTGCTATATATGGTTCCAGAATAATTCTCTTCTTCCATTTTTATCGCATACGTCTCTTCTTCCCCAGACCCAGACTGCTGGGCCTCTGGAGCCCAAAGCAAATCACAGGGTGTGCACAGACCCTCCCCCACTAAGTCTCTCTGAAGCAAGCGTCTCTGATTCCCAGTGGCACCAGACCCGCCTGGAGGACTTAGTGAGACCGGAATTGCCAGGCTCCACTCCAGAGTTTCTGGTTGGGTAGGTCTGGGCTAAAGGCTGTCAATTGACATGTCTACCGTATTTCCAGGTGATGCAAGGCTGAATCTACTGGTCCAGGGACTCTCTCCCCCGGGCCTTGACTGAAGTCCTCCCCTGACTCCGCTGAGCTGCTCCTGTTTTAGAACACTTGAACCCCTTCACGTCTACTCTGAAAGTATGTCCTAACAGCTTGCAGCTCTGCAAACTCAAGTGCCCGGGAGGATCTGACTCCGCAGCCTGGACGCGCTCTTTATTTCGTTCTTTTCAAAGTCTGTGGCCAGCAGGGAGCTGGAAGCTTGAGCTCACACAGAAAAGCAGCCTGGTGGCCTCTGAGACTGAGGGCTTCTTCCTCAGGACCCAGAGCCAGGAATTCATTCCTGGTAGCACTTGGCACCGTGCCAGGCAGGGTCAATTTTAGAGAAATCCCCCAGTTAAGGAGCCCAGGACTATCAAATGGAAACTTCTAAGATCAGAGCTCCCACACCCTAAATGTTGTGAGTCCAGCTGAGCAGCAGCCATCAGAGGTGGTAAGCCAGATTCTGCCCCCTTCAGCCGCCCCTGAAGGAAAAGCCAAGGTGAGGAGAGTCTGCAGTGAGAGATTCCTCCAGGAAGAAATGATGGAGAACTGCGGCCCCCCATGCCCCTCACCCCTCACGGCTGTGGAGAGGAAGTGACAGTCTGATTCCCTGAGTCCTAGTCCAGGGGAAGGCATTCAGTGCTTGCTGGACTGGCTTAGGATGCACCCCTGGGGATGAGGGTGCAGAGACACAGCTTGCGACCTGGTGCACACCAGCCCTCAGGCCCAGAGCAGGGAACCAGCTTCGCCTACCCAAGGGCGAAGTTACCTGGAGATGAGACTTCAGCCAGTCTCCAGAGGCAGCCTGCAGGCACCGGGCGACCCCGGAGGGTGGATTTCCACGCCAGGCACTGAAGGGTGTTTCAAAAGTGACCAGGAGCAGGGGACATCACCTGCAGGGACTGACCATGCAGAAGTCACCGAGAAAGAATCCCTCCCTGACCCCCAAGATAGAACTGTGAGCATCTGCCGAGCGAAGGGGACATCAAAGCAGAATGTGCCATCCAGACAGGCGAGGCGTTGCTCTCTTCTCACACAGGTCTGGGTGATCACAGGCGCAGCCTCTGGGGAACAGGGCAAGGAGGAGAGAATCCCCCCAGGATCCCTTCCCAGGCAGGATGGGGGAGTGAGTGCAAGACACACGAACTGTGAGTTCAGAGTAATATACATTAGATCCGATATTTTATTTATTGAACTGAGATTGTGTTGTGGCTAGGAGACCAGAAAAGGCTTGAGACTGAGGGGTTGAGACTTAATCCAGGTCCTGGAAAAGAACTCGCCCAGACAACCACCACAAGATACAGTGGGAAAGACTCCAGTTCCTCCAGCCCAGCTCCTTCCTCCTACCAAGCGCATTGAGCTATGATAATGCTTCTTTCCCCGTATCTGGGGATGGAATTGCTCCCTTTTGATAATGAAAACTCACACATGCGTTGTGCATTTTACTACAGGCCAGGCACCGTGCCCGTCATTTGCATGTACATTTCCAACTTAATTCTCAAGCCAACCCAGGAGGGACCATCATCGGTTGTGCAAAGAATCTCCAGCACAGTCAGTTTTATTTGCAAAGGGTATGAATGGCTCACCTGGGATTAAAAGACAGGAAGCAGGATGCAGGAACCCCAGTTTTTAATCCCCTGCAACAACTGGGGTGATTTAGCCCCCCAAGAGGTCAATGTCTGAAAAACCTCTGGAGGGGTGTGCTCCTGGCACCTAGTAGTTAGTTAATGAGGAAGGAAAGTGCTGCACATCCTACGAAGCACAGGACAGCTTCCTACAAGATTATCCTGCCTCAGATGTCAACAGAGGCATTTCTCTGTATCTGCAGGGTATTGGTTCTGCGAAGGCTCAAGTCCCTTATATAAAATAGCAGAATACTTGCCTGGAACCTACACATATCCTCCTGTCTACTTTAAATGATCTCTGGATGGATGGAGTAGGGGCAGGAGCAGGGAAGAGTCATCTCTAATGACTTACAAATACCTAATACATTGTAAATGCTATGGACATGTTCAGTACAGATGCAATTGTTTTTCCCTGAATATCTTTGATCCCACTTGGTTGAATCGAAGGCTGTGGAAACCATAGATGTGCAGGGCTGAGGGAACTACAGAGTTTTGAAAACCCAGATCTATGGCCTCTCTCTTCTTTTGTTTCCCAAATGGAAATAGTTACATTTTTTTTCTGATTATAAAAGTAATATGGCATCATTAAAAAAAAACAGTCAATACACACATTAGAAAGTGGAAGTGACCTGTAATCTCACACACCAGAGACAACAGTGGTTAACACATTTGTTTGCCTGTGTTCGGATTCTTATCTCTGTGGACCGGCATATGTACACATACACAGATTTTTTTATTTATGCAGTCTTTCTTGATGTTTCTCCTTTTTTAAAAATGGAATCGTGGATGTCATCCTTAAGCCTACATTCTTCCTTAACCGTGCGTTATATTTCACACTACGTATTGTAGATGTCTTTCTCTGATCAGTGACTGGTTCACAGAGAGGCCATTCTGCCTCATAGGAAGTGGGTGGTAAATTGGGGGGGAGTCTTTTCTTTCTTTCTTTCTTCCTTCCTTCCTTCCTTCCTTCCTTCCTTCCTTCCTTCCTTCCTTCCTTCCTTTCCTCCTCCTCCTCCTCCTCCTCCTCCTCCTCCTCCTCCTCCTCCTCCTCCTCCTTCTTCTTCTCCTTCTTTTATTTTTTTTTCCTGAGGCATCCTGGTACTTCGTAGGTGAAGTAGAAGGATGATGGTCGTCCTATACTGTTCGAGCCAGTCCCTCCCATGGAGATTATCCCATATAATTGTGGAATCTCACACCCAACAATCAAGCAGCTGAAAAGTCTGCTTAGGATGTTCTAAGCCAAGATCCAAACTTCATTTTAATTTAGACACAATTTTTGCATGTTTTTAACTTACACTATATTTTTAACTTACGCTATATTTTCCAGAAATATTGAGAGATATTTGAGGAAGGAGTGCACCTTGCTTTGTTCATTTTAAAAAATTTCATCATCAATACCAATTCACCCACCAAGATCTGAGCTCCCAGCACAGACACCTGAAGAGTAAGAATTCCTGGCTGGGCCAGTCATGCAAAGTCTCTACCTGGGGCAAACCTCTGCCACTCACACCTTGCCTTTATTTACACAATGTAATATTTCATTACAGATTCTTCTTCTTTAATTCTCCTTTATGTTACAATTCTGGCAACATATATATTTCTTTGATCTATTGGATATTTTGAAAATCATATACAGATTATATTATATATAAATTTCATTTTAAGGTGGCATAAGGAGCACTCCAAGAATTTTTTTTTTTTTTAAAAAGGCAGGATTGAGTGTGACCAAACTGAAAAACACAGATTCATGACACCACACTTAATGTACTCCCATTCCTGTGCACAGTTGTATCATGGTTTATTTAACAAATCGACCACTAATGGATATTGGGGCCTTCTGGTTTGATTACATATAAGCAATAGCTTGATGAACAAATATATTTGTCAATACATTTCTAGGCACTCACTGAATCATTTCGTTAGAAAGAAACCTTCATGGGAGTGAAATTGCTAGGTCAAGGGCAGGCACATTTTCTACTTCAGGGTAGTTTTTCCAAATTATTCTCTAAGAGTAGATGAGACATACCTGTCTAAGACTGATGGGAAAGAAGACGTTGTCAGGCAGCGGACACTGCTGTTGCTGATTCCGGGGGTGGAGGCAGTGACCTGGCTCCCACGTAGATCAGCAATCATTGCTCTTTGGGCTGCACTGTCTGTGCTCAGTGGTGGAGGCAGGGCCCTGTCTAGAGCAGTGCCGCCATGCATGGCCATGCATTTCCTGATCTTGGAACCCTTTGGAATTGGCAAGTAGCTTTTCACAAGTTCTTTTCCAGCATAAACTGAAACGAGTGGGTTTTACTGTTTGCAACAAATATTCCTGACTGACACAGAAACCTAACTCAATTTCAAGTGACTTTGGTTCATCTGAGTGATGTTTTTTTACTTGGATCTTATCATGTGTGTTACATCCAGTCCCCCAAAACTTATGTGGAAGTCTCAACCCCTGACAGGTGATTAATATGTATCCCCAAAGTTCACGTATTAGAAATGTAATCCTGAAGGTCATATGTTGATGATATTTGGAGATGGGGCTTCCGGAAGGTGATCGGGATAAGATGAGGTTTCGGATAGGCCCCCAGGATGACATTAGTGGTTTTATAAGAAGAAGAGAGACCTGAATTAGCATGTTTGCTATGTTCACTGTGGGATACCCTCCACCATGTTATGATGGAGCATGAGGGCCCTCACCAGAGACCAGCACCATGCCCTTAAACTTCCTTCCTCCAGAACTGTGAGCCAAATAAACACCCTTTCTTTATAAATGACCCAGTACTGGGTACTTACTTACAGCAAAAGAGAACAGACACCCTGGTATCTCAGAATGTGACCTTATTGCAGATGTCATTAGGATGAGGTCATACTGGAATAGGTTGGGCTCCTAATCCAAATTACAAATGTGGACACGGGAACACAGGGAGAATGCAAAATGAGGAAGGCATAAATTGGGGGTGATGCTTCTAAAATCCAAGGAATGCCCAAGATTTCCAGCAGACCACCAGGAGTTCTTGGAGAAGCACAGAGCAGATTCTCCCTCACCAGTCTGCCAGCACCTTGATTTTGGACTTCCCGCCTGCTGCTTCACCCCAACTCCCAGTCTGTGGTGCTCAGAAATGAACGCAGACTCCTCATCTTTAATTACTGAATTTGTCATAGCCTAACAGCCGGGATTCAGACACTGCCTAGCAGAACCATTGAACGGTGAAGCCAATGACGAGGCAGTCTCGGGAGTCATCCAGTCCACCCCCGGCTCTGACACACAAGGAATGAAAATCCAAAATGCCACACGACTCATGCAAAATCAGACAGCTGGTTGGCGGCAGTGCCAAGTCGAGAACCCCCTTGCTGTGGGCTCTGCCCAATATCCCTTTGCTGTGTGAGCCGAGGCAGCAAAGCCATGAGGGTGGTTTGGACAGATAATACCCTTGGAGGCTCAGAATTGCAAGGCCATCATAGCCCATCAAAATCACCTGGGAAGTCTTTGAAATACAGAGTGCTGGCCTTTCCCCCAGACCCACTGCAATGCATTTCTGACAGTGGGATTTGGGAATCTGCAAATTTTTAAAAGTCAGCTGGTGTGAGAATCCTTGCATGGCACCCAAATCCATGGCTATGAGAGGGGTGGGCTAGAGCTATGGGGCAGACAGACCTGTTGAGAACTCTCAGCTGTGTGACCTCGGGCACAATACAATGGTCCCTTGGTATCAGTAGGATACTGCCGCAGGTAGCAAAATCTGCAGATGCCCAAGACTCGTATAAAGTGGCGTGGAACCTACACGCATCTTCTCGTACACTTTAAATCATCTCTAGATGACTTGTAATACCTGATGCAATGTGAATTGTGTGTAGTGGTTGGGATTCTGCTATTCAAATCCCTAGATGAAGTGATGGCTGCCTCCCTTGTCTGAGCCTCCCTCCAGGCCCATCCACAGTCTGATTAGTTGTAGGGCTGGCTGTCCTCTCTCTGTCACTAGGCCTCTCCTGTAGCCCAGGATTGAGTGTGGTGGCAGAGAGGAGGCACTCAGGACACATAAACTGGATCGCATTAAATATGAGTGTTCATTCTGGTCCAAACGATGCCCCCGCTGAACTTCTCAGTGGGCCTTGGGTCAGGACGCTGGGTGTCCCTGATTCACCGACGATCCTTTTCATTCGGAGGACAAAGGGTGAACAGGCAGACCATCCGGGGTTGGCACTCACCTCCAAGGTAATTACCAGGGGATGGTGAGAGAATTCCGGGTCATGGGTTTCTGAAATATTCTTTCAAGGCTGCAATAGGCATCTCGTGGGGATCTCCGGGGAACCCACACGGCATATCCCCTCTCTCCTAGAAGATGCGGCTTGTCGATCCCCCAAAGGAAAGAGTGGTAGTTAAGGAGTAAAAAAAAAAAAAAATCAGTTGTGTGGAGGAGCTGAATTAATCATGGCCACTGCTCTGTAAGAAGGCCACTTCGTGGAACACTATCTGCGCCTACATTTCTTATCGCAGGTAATTCGGGGTATTAGGTCAGGCAAGATGAAAGACAGAGACCGTGAGAAAGAGAGAGAGAGCAATTGATTAATGGTATTCAGCTGAGTCATTTTTCTCTTGACTATCTGCTCCTTCTCATCCATTATAACATCCTGACCTAACGGGAAATCTCTGCCACTCTCTCCTCTTAATGAAATGTAGCCGCGCAGGTTTGAGATAGACAGTAGCACTCATGTGGACAGCTGTGAACAAAAATAGAGGAGCTCTCAAGGGTCGGGGTCACGGGCACAAAAGATATAATGGGGTGTTTAAAATCCATTAAAAATCTCCACGCTTCTACTTACCATAACTTTGGATTGCTTTCCCAGTTTTACCACCGTGCTAACGAGTTGGCGCTGGGTGACTTGTGATTTTTCTGCTACTGTGTAATAAACTAGCGATCCCTGGAGAGAAAAGCATTTTTCATTTCCTTCTAGATGGTCTCTTCCTCTCGAAACCCAATTTCCAAACGTTCTTCCTCCTGCCTTTCTTTCGGCTCTAGGTTATCTATCCGTCGATGATTCCTTACTCCTCCTCTGTGGGGTCTCTGAAATTCATTCTCTCTCTCTCTCTCCCCACCGTCTGCACATTGGCCAAGAATATCATCACTTCGTTCCAAGAGCCCCGCAACCACCCTGCCCCAGACCTCTGCTAAACAACCTCCTCCGTGGTTTGAATGTGTTCCCCCAAATTTCCTGCGCTGGAAATTTTATCACCAAATTCATGTGTTAATTGTATTTGGAGTTAGGTCACCTTTGGGAGATGACTGGATCATGAGAGCTCTTAACTTTTATGAATGAATGAATCCATTCATGGAGTCATGAATGAATGAGTTACCAAGGGAGTAGCTTTGTTATAAAGAGCAAGTCCTGTCTGGAGTGCCTGCTTATCTTGCCATGCGATGCCTTCATCATGTTATGATGCAGGAAGAAGGCTCTCACCAGATGCTGGCAACATGTTCTTACACTTGCCAGTTGCTAGAACCATGAGCTAGGTGAACCTCTATTCTTTATAAATTCTCCTGTCTGTGGGATTCAGTTACAGCAACAGAAAAAGTACTGACATACTCTCTCTCCACCCTCCCTTCATTTGTCTGTCTACCCTAAATATCTACCTATCCTCTCTATCATCTATCCATCTCCCTATCATCTATCTATTTATCTGTATCTATCATCATCACCCTATGTCCCCATACACTTTCCCTGAGTTCGGATCATGTTCTAACTCATGTTCCCTCTGCCCTGGAACACTTCCATTCAGCTCTGAAGTTACACCTATTTTTCCTACTTTTTGTAAGATGCTCCTCCAATCAATCAATAAGTTTGGCAAGTGCTGCATACCTCAGGCCCTCTGGGTGTTTGCAATGCATATTTATTCATAAAGTCCCTTAGAAGTCCTTAGGTCTAATGTGTGCTATTCCCTCCCCCCTCGCCCACTTCTGAATAACTAAATCTTTTCACTCATCTTTCAGGCTTCTGCTTAAATGTCACTTTCTTGGGGAAGAATTCCTTGGCCCAACCTAAGTGAGACCATGCTATAACTAACTCCCCTAGCACCTTCCGCTCCTCCTACAGCCCACCTGTCTGCTTTATAACTCCCCTAACGTCTGTATTCCCCCACTGCAATGTTAGTTCCACAAAAGAGGGGACCACAGTTCTCTTTTTCTGTGTCTTATTCCCGGTGCACATCACAGTGCCTGGAATACAGTGGGTTCAGACATATTTATTGACCAACTAAAGAAAAAACTGTAACTTTGGAAAACACCGCAACAAACAAAATATTTTTGCCTTGAGAACTTTTCTCCCGTTTTATAAAACAGACCTTGACCGGCCATGATGCATACTTTGGGAGATGTTACCCTTTCTCTTTGTCCAAAATGCTGTGGTTTCCTTGATAAGCAACAAATCCAACCCATTGAAATCATCAATGACTCTTTTTGTTGCAAATCCAGAAATCCAGTTAAACAGATTAACAACAAAGGGGGCCAAAAGGTCTAGGGCTAAGACTAGCTTCCAGCAAGGGTTTATGCAGCAAGTCACATAATGTCACCAACGGCCTGGCTTCTTCCTGACTCTATTCTCTCTCTCCAGACTGCCTTCCATGCTCCATCCCCAGCTTCCCTCCAGGCCATACTCTGAAGAGGAAAAAGGGTTTTCTCTTCATATCACGCCGAGCGTCTTCTCAGCCTCCCGATGAGAGCTGGAGCTTTACTTTCCAAGAAGTCTTGCGTGTGACCTCCAGCCTCCTCGGCAATCATTATGGTTTAATCTAATCAGGGCTCTCTCTGGGGCTGGGGCATCACCACAGACCCAAAGGGCTGAGAATAGGAGAGAGGAGATTTTTGTCCGGGGAAATGAAAGGTATTTTTTGGAATATGAAGTGAATGCAGGGTGGCTAGCAATCCTTCAAGTTCAGACTTCTCCAAGAAGACTTCCATGAAAACTCAAGTGTTGGGAAGTCTTCTTTCCATGGTCTTCCTTATAGATGTCACTTGTCATCTGTAGCACAATGCCAGTCCTTCCGTGTGCAGTACACCATTGTCTTTTGAGAGAATCAAAAGACAATTTTTTTGCAAAAACCTGCTCTCTACTGCAAGGGTAGCTTATTTCTTCATGACAAATTATCCCAAAGCTGAGTGGTTTAAAAGAACCAACTTACTATGCTCATGGAATCTGTGGGTCAAGAATTCAGAACAGGTGAGGATAGCTTGCATCTCACATAGCTGACAGTTGATATTAACTATCAAGTAAAACCTCAGCAGGAACTGTCAATGGGACCTCTTCATGTGGCCTGGGCTTCCTCACAGCATGGCGGCCTTGGGTTTCCTAAATAGTTAACGACTTCAAAGATAAGTATCCCTAGAAAACCAGAGGGAGTCTTTCTTATCTTTTGTATCAGTCCATTTTCTGTTGCTACAATGAAATACTTGAAGTCAGATACTTATAAGGAAAAGAGGTTTGTTTAGCTCACAGGCTTAGAGGCTGAAAGTCCAAGACCCAGAGGTTTCATCATCCATTTGGCCTCTGTTGAGGGCCCCTTTGGTTCCATGACAGGAGAATGGGAAGGAAAACGTCTACAGGCAGAAGGGGCCAAGCATGTAGAGTGAGCTTGGTTAATTACAACCTGCTCTTATGAGAACTCACTCACTTCACAAGCCCAGCATTAACCCCTTCTTTGTGCAGCACCCCCAATAACCTAACTGCCTCTCATTAGGCCTCACCTCTTAAAGGTCCCATCACTTCTTAATGTGACTACAATGAAAACCAAGACTCCAGGACATAGATCCTTGGGGGACATACTCAAAACACAGCACCTTTTACAACCTAACCTCAAAAGTCACACAGTGTCCCTGGCAGAGTAGCTACTTACTTTCTGTCCCATATAAAGTCCATTTCTCTTTGGGAGGAATATCTATCTATTTATCTATATCTATCATCATCACAAGTTCTGTTGTGAGATGAGTTTGGATTAGGAGGTATCATTGCTCTGTCTTTTGGAAATAGAACATGCCCCACCTCACTGCATATGTTAAGTATCTTAAGGGCAAAGACTGCTTTAGAAATAGTACTTGGATCAGTCGTTTAATTCGAAAACAAAAAATGTGTCCATTATATATTACTGTCATTATCAAGGTTTTTCTATCTGAAATGCTTAAAAATTCCATTAGAATTTGTGCCAGATAAAAGGTTGTACACAAGATCAAAATAGGTAGGGAGGTGCTAGGGATGAATTAAGAACTTAAGAACTTGAAATCATCACTTGACATATTTTGTTTGGGGAAGAAAAGGCCTCTAGGAACTATCTAAGCAGTTTTCCAACTCCTCCACTGTGGTGAGCCGTTTCTGTGTACTGTGGCCGCCATTACAAGATGGCGCTGATAAGCGCCGTGGCCTATGATAAACAACTCCTTATTTTGGGAGAGTTGGCACGTAGCTGTAAAACACCCTATGAGAAAGATCCACGTGGCAGTTGTGCATTGGGGCTTTATCTGCTTTATTGAGGCTGGGGCACGTAGCAGGAGTAGTAGTAGGAGTAGCAGTAGTAGTAGTAGTAGTAGTAGTAGGAGGAGGAGGAGGAGTAGCAGTAGGAGTAGTAGTAATAGTAGAAGTAGAAGAAGCTAAAAGACATGTCTAAACAGAGGCCTGAATAAACTGCTGAAGGAAGAATCCTGTGTCGTGTTTCCTTTGCTGGCGAGGGGACGCGGCACTCCACCATCTAGGGCCCCCTCATATGGATTCTTTTTTGTAGTTTCTCAAAAGTTGCTGCAAACTCACTCACCTCAGGATCTTTGCACATGCTCCTCCCCCTGCCTATACTTATAATCCTATTCACGTCTAACCTTCTGGAGGAGAGTTTCCTTGACAAATTTCTCTTTGCTAACATCATTAAATATCCCATCTTTGGGAGCACTGCATGGATACTTTTTTATCTCCTCTGCTGAGCTATAAGCTCCACAAAGGCAGAGACAAAGATCTTTCTTTACAATCGTTGTAATAATGGCGCACAGAAGTCCTCAAAGAATAGGTAGCAGATTCCATCACTGCCCTACCCAAATCCCTTTGTCCTTATCTCTTTGGTCCAGTGTGGACCAACTTCCCAAGGCCAGCACCTGCATTCCTTTGCCTCAGCTTTCCCTGACCACCAAAGTCTTTTTTAACTACTCCAGGAGCAGAGCAAAAGTTCCAGAAAATCCATGCCCCCCTGGAAGCAGTCTTCAACCAATGATTGAAGGGAATTGGTCTCTCACCCCTTGGGTAGGATAACTTTAGGGCATGTATTCAGGGAGAGGTTCCAAAGCATGACTAAGCTCCCTCAGTGGTAGCTGACTCAACAATGCACCCTTTCTTAGCTGCCTTCCTTTCTCTGTCTTACTTCCTCACTTTCAGAGTGCCAATCAACTCCTTGTTCCCGAATTCTTGACTCAGGAGTTTCTTTCCTGAGAAGCAACACTGGAACACAAAATGCTGGCTGAATGAATGAGTGAGTCTCCTTGTCCCTGCACCCACTTAATCTACCACAGCTGGTGCATGAAAACTGATTGCCAGCAGCTACACACATTCCCAGCCAGGGAGAGCAAATACACTGCAGGAAATATTCAAACCCTCATTTCTACCTCTACTGACATTTGTAATCGAGACACATGCAAAGGAACGTTATTTTACTTTAAAAGTGGCGCTGAATGAGATGATTAAATCAGTAAATAGCATTGCACCTGTGAATGGAATTAGCTCTAGTAATAGACAAAGACGGGTGAGATTCATTGCCAGACAAAGAATACTACTTGCTTTTCATCTGCTTGGCACTTGACTGGTATTAAACAGCCCTTCCATCCTGCTGCAGAAATGGAGACTAAGAGCCACTCCAGGTGGGTCCCCAACAATGGATTGGATGCAAATGTTGGAGGAGGAGAGGAAATTCCGCACTCCTTTCCTATCTTTCCTCTGCAAACTGTGGTTATAATTTGGACAGGGTGCAGTGGGTTACTTATAGCTCTGGGGTCTGTGAGGATGCTCCTCTTTCATGGCCTGCCACTTCCCTCTTCAACTTTCCATCTTCTTCTTTTCCTTTCCAGTTAATTAATAGGTGTCTGCTGAGCGCTGGAATAATATTGCACTAGTTCTATGGGAGATGAACACTAGAGAAGCTTGACATCATGTGGCTTCATCCTGCAAGGAGCTCTCTAAGCTCAGAAAATCAATGTTCCAAGATTTGGAGTTCTCCTTGAGCTACAACCCAGCTCCATCTCTATGGGTGGAGGCAAAAGAGGAGCCGTGAGCCTAGGGGGGAAAAAAAATGGGTTTTGCACTTCTCTCCCATCCAGAAAACGATCTTAAAATTTACTTGAATAATCCTTGACAGGGTAAAGAAATCTTAAGAAACCTTAAGAACTCAAAGTATTGAAGAAGAGAGAGCAGTTTTTTCCCACAAAGTGTGACCCTGCACATACTTGAGCTGGGCTTGCATTTCTGACTATTTGATTCGGTCCCCTCCTTTCTAAGGCTGATTGACAGGTCTGGGTTTCAAATGCTCTCCTCTCGAATTCAATCATCCTCCCATTTCACCAATCCAAATCTTACTTTGGGACCCTTCTATTTCCACCCAGTGGCTGCAAGTGGCCTCCAGGGGGAGGTAATGACAGCTGCAGAGGCCCAAGGGAGGCAAACAGAGCCCCTGCCTCATTTCAAGGAGTCTGCTCTAACCTGACACCGACTCATGGCAGCATCGTGAATCCAGTGATGTCACGGCTTTTGATTTTTTCAAGAGCTGCCAGAAGGGAGCTGACTTTCAAAACTTTGTAAAACTTAAGAAAAACAAACCCTTAGAATTAAAAAAATAAATAAATAACAAGCAAACTCATGGTCAGCAGTTTGTAAGCTTCAGTCTACAGGCAAAGTTTAAGCCTTTAGTAGGGTACTCAAAGCCCTTTATGATCTTGTCAAATTTCTGACCCTGGCATCCTGAACTGCTTGTCAACTCTTTTGTCCCCCAACCCCTACCCCCCCCCCCCACATCCTTGGTAGCCCAAGTTCATAAGTACAAATGACAGGGGAGTTACAGATGTATGCAGAGCAAATGTGTCATTTTTACTTAGAAAGCTTATTTAGGGTGGCTTTGAAGGGTGCCAAAGATGATGAGGGTCGCCAAAGCCCCTTCCACCCCTCTAACAGGAATGTCCTAGTCGCTGGTCCACCTGACAACGTTGCACTCATTCTTCAAAACTCGCTTGGGGCGTCATCTTCTCTTCCTTCAAGGTTTTCTTCTCTCTCCAGGAAGAATCACCCTCCACCCTGGGGCCTGGCAAGCGCTGTCACAATTCCACATGTCAATCGGGGAGTCTCTATGGCCTTCCCAAGTCTGAGTCTCAGGGACTGTGAACTCTCTTGGGTTTGAGGGCTGCGTCTTGCGGTACTTGGGTCCTCCATGTGGCTCGCAGAGACCTCCCTCTACCTCTGTATTCCGACATCGACAATCATCCATCACACTTCTGCAAACACACCAGACATCCCGTAGCTTCTCGTGGAAATGAAACCAAAAGGAGAACTGAGAATTCGCCCTGCCAGGCTCGTGACTCACCACCTCCTTCCAGAGCGCACCTCGCCCCGCCACCTGCCTAACCCACTTATGTAACCCAGTTTGGCATTTCGGATCCCTCCCTCCTCCGCCTGCGAGGCTGGGCAATGGGCCCACCTGCTGTGGGGTCAGGGGACTGCCGCAGGGGGGAGGGGGGAGCAGGTGGACAGCGGGGCTCGATCGCGGCAGAGCTGCGCCCGGCCAGATTGGGAAGCAGAACCCCTTGGTCGGAATGCCTGAGCGCGCACCTGGGCTGCAATAAGATCAGCAGGAAGGAGAATCAGCGCGCTCCCAGGTGCGGGCGGAGTGCGCGCTACTGCCGCGTGGGCAGGGGCTGTGGGGTGTCTTACGGGGATGAGCTCAGCTCCCTAATAACCGCTGGGGGTTTCTGGAGAGGAGGAGTCACGGGAAAGGCCTTGAGGATGTAGATGAAGCCAGCTTCTATTTTTGGTGCAAGCCCAGGGGATTAAATAAGGAAACGCCTTGACCTTGGGGGCTGGGAAGCAGCACGCATTCTTTTGCTCGGGTGCTTAGTCCCAGCCAGGCCAGCCCCACGAACCGAGAGAGGGTCCATCATCCCCAAGTGCCTGGCCAGGTGAGGAAGGAATTCTGATTCCAAGATTCATCTACATCCTGCCCTCAAAGGAAGCCATGTAAATCCACAGGAAGAAGGGGGTGGCCCCACTCTTTCCTGGAATCACGGGCTCAAGCAGATTTGCACTGGGGTAGTAAAAAAGTAGTTGGAAAGTTAAATGCACCTTTCTGCCAGAAAATAGACCTTGTCCCCTTTGATACTTTGGAACCCTGAGGGAAATATCTTTTTCTGTGCTTCATTACTATATTTACATTATTTCAGTTAATCTCAAGACCACCTTTTGGGGTAGGTACCATTTTTCACCATGGAAAACTCACATTTGCTCCTAGAACAGGTCCTCGCTGCTGGGGGTGAGGTGACCACCGGCCTCCTTTACTCCATGTGGGCTTGCATTCATCCATCTGTGCGGTGACCTACGAGGAAGGGCCAGGTGGGTCAGGTGGGAGGGTGAAGAGCTGGCAGAAGGTAGGGATGAGGTGGTATCTTCCACCTCTAAGTGCTTCAATCTGGTTGGAGTGCACTTAGCAATAGGAGGGCCTGGGGCTTATGGAATTTTCCAGGAATGACTCAGGGATTCCAGATCTGGGAAGAGTTGCCGGCTGCATTTAGAGAGGAGGACACCACTCTCCTTTGCTGCATACAAACAGCACTGCTCTGGTGCTTCTAGGATGGGAGCCTCGGGTGAGTGTTGAAATAGCACCCTTGCCTGCATTTAGCAATGCAATGACAAAGACTGCAGACATGAGGTGCCAGGAGGGGATGAGGTGGGGAACAGGTGCAAAACAGTGAGGGTCGGGGTGTGACATGTCGGTGCAGGTGCCCGCCACTGCAGACTGACTTAGGCACATGAGACACCCCCTTGGGAGACACAGAAACAAGCAGGGACACTGGGAAGGTGCATTCTGTCAGCCAGACTGGGAAGGGAGGTGTTCAGACAACTCTTAATTTGTCATTAAAAGTAAATGTGACTTATATTACAAACACAGGCCCATGAGGTCACCTGGGCACCTGAATCATGCCATTATTTAAGATCAGGAAACAGATTCAACTCAGGACTTTAAAGTTGCACACTGCTGCTGTGATGTGGTTTGTTCCCCAAGGATTATGTGTTGGAAGCTTGGTCCCCAGTGTGGCCATGTGAGAGGTGGTAGCCTAGGGAGACCCTTAGGTCACTGGGGGCACTACCCCTGAAAGAGATTAATGTAGTTCTCATAGGACCCAGCAATTAGTTTTTGCAAAAGCAACGTTTTTGAAATTTTTTATTGGTACATCATAATTATATACAGTAGTGGGATTCATTATGCCATATTCATACATGCACATAACACCATATGATCAGTCTCATTCCCCCGAACCTTCCCTTTCCCTCCTTCCTCCCTCCTCAAGTCCAGTTGCTCTCCTCTACTGATCTTTCTTCTTCTTCTTCTTTTATTATTATTATTATTATTATTATTATTATTTAAAGCATTATAATTACATACATAAGAGGGATTCATTGTGGCATATTCATAGATGGACCACATAATTTGGTAGGTTTCATTCCATAGGACTTTGCAGTGCCCTCCCCTCTTCACTTTCTCTCTGTCCCTTTTCCTCTACTCCATTGGTCAAAAGCAAATTATTTTAAAAAGAGCAAGACTGACTCTAAAATTCTCTAGCTTCCTGCCTTATCATGTGATCTCTCCCCCTCACCCGTGTTTTCCTGGTGGCACCATCCCCTTGTTGTTATTCAGCCAAGTGGAATCTCACCAGAGCTGGCACCGTGCCATTTGAACTTTCAGCCTCCAAAACTGTGAGGTCAATAAACCTGTTTTCTTTATAAAGTACCAATCCTTGAGTATTTTGTTATAACAACAGAAAATGAACTAAAACACACTACTAGGCAGAAGCACAGTTAGGATTTGAAAAAGACTCTTCCTAATCCCCCAGGAGAGCATTGCAGTCTATGACCCCAGAATTATCCATTCCTGTTACAGGTCCACCAGCCTTTCTAGGTACAAAATATAATTGTATTTGCATGTTTGTTTTTTGCCTTGGCTTTTCCACCTTATAATGAAATTTATATAGAATCTACTGCTAGCAACTTTAGTAAAACAATTCATAGGGCCAGTCAGGAAATATATATATATGAATATAAAGATAATTCATTTATAAGGCAAAGTATTCCATTTTAAAAAGATGCTGGAGGAAATAGGCGTGTCGATGTTGCAGAGAAACCTAAGAATTATTGCTTATGTGAATTGAGTAACTGTTGAGGTTTGTGGTTTGTTTGTCTTTCAAGAATAACACTCTGGAAGACTTAATAATGTTAAGATAGCAATACTTCCTGAATTGATCTACAAATTCAGTGCAATCCCTCTCCATATCCCAGCTTCCTTTTTTTTTTTTTGCATCAATTTACAAACCGACTCTAAAATTCATACAGAAATGCAAGGGACCTAGAATAGCTGAAACAATTTTTAAAACAAAACAAAGCTGGAAGACACAGACCTCCCAATTTCAAAACTTATGCCCAGTTTGAAAAAAGACTCTTCCTAATCCCCCAGGAGAGCATTGGGGCACCGGCATCAGGAGACACATCTACTGAAAGCACAGAAGTACCACCATATATTTATAGTTCATTGATTTTTTTGAACCAACATGTCAAGACAATTCAAAGGGGAAGAAGAGTCTTTTCAATAAATGGGGTTGGGATAACTGGAGATCCTCATGTCAATCAATGAAGTTGGACCCGTACTTCACCTCATCTACAAAATTAACTCAAAATGAATCAGAGACTCAAGTGTAAGTGCTAAAATTAGGAAATCCTTAGAAGAAAACATGCATTAGGCATCAGTTTCCTAGACCTGACACCAAAAGCATGAGCCATGAAAGAAAAATAGATAAAGCCAATCTCGTCAAAATTAAAAACTTTTATGGTGCACAAGGTAATAACAAGAAGGTGAGAACAACTCATAGAATGGGAGAAACTATTTTCAAACCATCCACCTGATAAGGGTCTAGTGTTCAGACTAGATAAATCTTATAATTCAACCATAAAAAGGCATAAAAATTTTAAGTGAACAAAGGATTTGAGTAGAAATGATTTGCAAAGCTATACCAAAGAAGAGATGCAAATTGAAGTATTTAATGGAAAAGATATTCATTCATCATCAGGAAGATCCAAATCAAAACCACAGTGAGATGCCACTTCACACTTTCTAGGATGACTGTTATCAATATGATGGACAAATGAAAGTTAGAGGCGGGGGTGGAGACATTGGAACCCTCATACACTGCTGGTGGAAATGTAAAATTATGTTTCTCTTTGGAAAATATGTGGCCATTCTTCAGTGAGTTAAACATGGAGTTAAATAGTAATTCTACTCCTAGATACATACCCAAAACAATTAAAAATCGATAACCCTGCAATAACTTGTACCCAAATGTTCATGTCAATATTCCCAATAGCCAAAGAGTGAAAATAACTCAAATGTAATTAATAGGACTTTAATGATGAATGGATAAGCAAAGTGTAGTATATCCATATGATGGAATATTATTCAGACATAAAAAGAATGATGTATGTATACATTTGATAATATGGATAAAGATTATGCTAAATGAAATAAGATAAACCCCAAAGGCCAAGTATTACAGATTCCAGTTGCCTGAAGTCTAGACAGACAATCCATAGAAACAGAAAGTAGGTCAGTGTTCACCAGGGGCCGGAGGGAGGCGAGTGTGGGGAGTGAACACTAACAAAGAGGGGGCTCTCTTCAGGGGTGATGAAAATATTCTCGAATTAGTGGTAATAATGGAACAACTTTGTGTTTATATTAAAATTCACCTGAACTACGTAATTTAAAATAGCGACCTTCATGATGTTACTTATATATCAATAATTTGTTTTAGAGGTCAAAGGAGAAAAAAAAAAGAATAAAACCTCAAGAAGTGTATTTTCTGGTCCATCAGTACAGCCAACAGTTCAGGAGACATAATCCCCAGACACTCAAGAAAATTGGAAGACATGCCTCCTGCAGAGGAGTAGGGGCCCTCCATTGTACCTTGCATTAATCAAAGTTCTCTGGAGAGACAGAATCGATAGGATGTATAGATACAGATAGGAAGATAGGTGATAGATAGATAGATGGAATTTATTATGGAAATTTGGCTCACGTGATTATGGAGGCTGAGAAATCTCATAATAAGCTGTCCACAGGCTGGAGAACCAAAGAAGTTCCTAGCATGGCCCAGTCCATGTTCAAAGTCTAAAACCTGGGTACAAAGACCAGAGAGCTGGAGTTCTGATGTCCAAGAGCAGCAGAAGGTTGTCACAGCTGAGACAGGGGTTGGGGGGCAGAGAAACTTGCCTTACCTTGGCCTTTTGTTCTGTCCGGTCCTCTACGGATGGGAGATGCTCACCACACTGTGTGAGGATGAAGCTTCTTTGAGTCCCACTGATTCAAAGGCCAATCTCTTCCAGAAACACCCTACAGACACACCTGGAAAGTCTTACCAGCTATCCCTTCAACTAAAGTTAGTCATCACATCCCTCATGATAGGACAGCTGTGCACCCCCACCCAGAGCTGGTGTGAGGAAGGACTTCCCTTCAGTCTCCAAGAAACTCAACCACCCGTAGCCCACAGTTGACCTCCCGTGTTGTTGCAGTCCACATGCCACACTGTGCCTAAGAAATGCAAGGGGCCTTGACACACGACCCAGGTCCAAAACCTGCATGACCTTGGAGAATCCTGACGGGAAAGGAAGCGATCCCACGTTGACAAACAGGTTCACTGCAGCTCTTCTTTGACACTGAAAAACTGGAAACAACCCTGTGAAAATCATGGAGCATCCTTCCAATGGGATAGAGTGGAGCTCCTGAAAGTAATGGCTACAAAGAGCTTTTGGGCCATAAACTTAGATTAAGGAAAGCAAAACATCTGATACAAGATACCAAATCTTATTTGCATTGTGTTCTCAACTCTGAAGATATATGTATATGTGAACACACACACACATATACATGTATATTCATATATATGTGGAGATATATATGAAATATGGGGAGAAAATGCCAATATTAGTACTGAAAATTTAAGGGGGTAGACATCTTCACTCAAAATTTTTTCCCAAATATTTCACAATAAATAGGTGTCTTAGTCCATCTTCCGTTGCTATAGCTGAATATCACAAGGTGGGTAATTATAAAGACTATAGGTTTATTTAGTTCATGGTTCTAGAGGCTTGGACTTCCACAGCTTGGAACTGGAGTCCGGCGAGGGCCGCCTTCTGGTGCCACTGGTGGAGGGAATCACATGTCAGAACAGGCATATTGGAGAGAGCTGGCTTTCCTAACAAAGCCCCTTCCACACCAACCCATCAACCCATTAGTTCATTAATCCATGAATGGATTGAGGGCAGAGTGCCCATGACCCCATCACCTGCCAAAAGTCCCACCTCTCAGCACCGTTGCACTGGGAATCAAATTTCAACATGATTTTTGAAGGGAACAAGCCATATTCTTAAAACAGCAGTATGTAACCCTTAGGCTGTCAGAAGAACAATAATCCCTTGGGGGAAAGAGTCAGGTGGCAAAACAGAAGACGTGTAGCACCACCCCAGATGTGCTGTGGCGTTGAGCTAAAGGACCTTGATGGCCTGGTGGCCGGCTCCGCAGCTTCTGTTGGGGAGAAGCGGAAGTGGGAGGGACGAGTCAGTTTGAGCAGGAGGTACGTCCAGGGTGGAGCTGTGGGAGGGCCAGCAGGCTGATGAACCAGACTGAGGACGAGGACTTGCAGGGCTTCTAAAGCCATTTCCTACACGTCGTCTCTTTTGATCCTTATGAAACAGCTGAGATAATGATCGCTGTTATCCCTCCTGCTGTAGACAAGGAAAATGAATCTGTATTGGCCATACCAACTACTGCTGCCTTAACAGATAAGCCTGGAATCATCATTGGCTCAACACAGCCAACACTTATTCCCTATTCCCATGATCATCACATCCACGGGCCACTTTCACTATGGCCACCCTACACGGGGCATTTCAGTGAGGGGGGCCCCTTTGCTCTGTGGCTCTGCCCTCCTCCAGGCCCTTGGAGCCCTCTCCTCCCTCCAGCAGGTACCGGAGAGACAAAGGGCAGGGGCATGGCAGTTGTTCATGGCCAGGCCTGGCTGTGGCAGATGGCCTTCTGTGGATTTCCCATTGGCCAGAACCAGTCCTGTGGCCATGCTTGGTTTCTCCCGTGTACCTAGGAGGAGGGAAATGAATGGGGGAAGAACAGAGGTCTCCACCACAGAGTCCCAAGAGGGCAAGGCCTTGATTGAAGGTGGCACAGCTCAGAGGAGACGGAAGAGAGGCTCAGAGTCAGCACCGAGTCTTGGTCTTGCCCATCAGGAGGCTCTGCCTTCTGCCAGGTCCTCAGAGACCCTCCCCCGTGTCATGTTCTTTAGTCTCCTTCCACAAATGGCACTGATGTTGTCATCATCATTAAAAGGGACAAGAAAGTCTGATGAAAGTATTCACTTTAAGTATTCATTTTTAAGTGCATCAGAAAATTTGTGTACAGTATTTTTTTTTCCGGGTTTTGTCCCCTTGATTAATTTCTGCGAGTCCCCATTACATGAGGACACCAGTTGTGACACGGCTCCTTGCTGTACTCCCGTTTCACGTCTTCGTCCACAGTTTGTTCATGCAGGAGCCACACTTCACCCTCTCCTTCTTTGCTTCTCAGAGCCTCTCTCAAGACAGTGGGATCTGCTGCCCCCGGGTGGAGGCTGGGGCTTCCTTCTGCCTCGTTTTCTGAATAGTAAGGAATGTCTTTTAAAAAAAAAAAAAAGTAAATGCCTGACTAATCAGCATCCTTAAACCAGAGGTTTATCATTCAAACATGACATCCTTAAAGAAGTAAGGAAACCTGGATATATTTACTTTAAAACACTTATTAACAAGAAATGAGCAGGGATTTAATTAATATCATCCTGACAGTTCAAACACTATGGAGATGGGTGTTCCTATCTGTTATGGTTTAGATATGAGGTGTCCCCAAAAGACTCATAGTGAGACACCACAAGAAGGTTCAGAGGTGACATGATTATATTATGAGAACTGTGACCTGATGGGTGGATTAATCCACTGCTGCGGAGTAGTCAGCAGTCAGGGTGTGGCTGGAGGAAGTAGCTCACTGGAGCTGGGACTTTGGGGTCTGTATTTGTCCCCAGTGAGTGGAGCTCTCCCTCCCTCTCTGCTTCCTGGCTGACACATCCTGAGGTCTTCCCTCCACCACACCCTTCTACCGTGTTTTTCTGCTTCACTGTGGAGTTGCCTGATTGTAGACTGAACTCATGAAACTGAGAGCCAAAATAACCTTGTTTTCCTTTAGATTGTTCTTCTCAGGTCTCTGGGTCACAGTGACAAAAAACTGACGACTAAAACACCCTCCGTGCTACACAGACGGAAGCTGGTGCACTCGATAGTAAGTGAGCAGATTGGGCTTCTCCTTCTTAGAAACCTCTCGCCACCGTCTTAACCTCTTGGAACCCATTTCTTGTTTGTCCAATAAGGAAGGAATAAATATTAGCAAAAAACAGTGTAATAAAGCCTACTTCTTACATCTTGGGGAGAACTGCATGGGATGATAATAGATTTATAGCTTCTGAAACATGAGTGCAGTGACTGTTTATTTCACAGATAAAGGAATGTAGGCTCAGACAAGCAATTCTCTCAAAGACAGATGGCCAACAGGTGGTAAGACCAAGATTGAGTCTGCCCTCTTTTTACCTCCTGTTGCTAGGGACATACTATCTTTGTCCATTTTCTGTTGCTTTAATGACATAACTGAGGCCAGTTCCTTTAATGCAGTTCCTGCATTAACCCCTGCCAAGTGGGGAGACCCCATGCTCCAATCCTCTTCCATCAGCCCCACCTCTTAAATGTCCCAGAGTCTCTCAACATGACCACACTGGGGACCAAGATCCAGCACAGGAAGCTTTGACGGAAAAACCACATCCAAACCATGGTCCATCCCTCCTCTGTTTTAAGAGATATGAAGTCAGACACAAGGACTCCTAAGTGTCACCAGCTCATCGTTCCCAGGTAAGGATCCTGGGAACCCACCACTGTCGGCTCAGACTTGACTGCTTTCCTACATTGCTCTCCATTCCAACTTGCACTGAAAGCCTTGTTCATTTATCTTCCATCTTTATCATCCAGGAGGAATGCTATTTGGTAACACCAGAGTTTCTTGGGCCACCTCTGAAAAAACATGCCAAGAATCTTCCCAGTCCACGCTCACCTTGACGCACTGGGCCAACGCGAGGGCTGGACAGCAGCAGCCTCCAAGGAAAAGAGCACAGTCCCACCACGCGTTGAGACATCCGGCACTTCATCCTGAGTCTCAGTTTCCTCCATGGTGAAACGGAGACTCCGACCACACAGCTGGTCACTTCCCCAAGAGGGGAGGAGGCCACAGAGTCGGACCCGCAGAAGCCTGTGGCCAAGTGTGAAGTAAGTCCCGTGTGATGGTCGTAACCAACCAAACCTCGACCCATTGCCAGACAGCTCTTCAAACAGGAGACAGATTTCTCCCCTTGGCCATAATCATGACTAATATATTCCAGGGCGTTTTGCATTTTCCTCCCCTTAAAATAAATCCAAACCCAAACAAGAAGTCAGAAATAGTCCATTCTATGAATTTTATAGAGTAGCTCCTTACTTCGGTTTGGATAAGTGTCCCCAGAGGCCCGTGTGTTAAAGGTTTGGTCCCATAGTGCTTTGGGAGGTGGTTGGGAGTTTAAGAGGTGGGGCCTAGTGGGGGGGGGGCTACTGGTCAAGGGATGTGACCTTAAAGAGGATATTAAGACCCCAGACCCTCCTCTTCCTGGTACTGCTTCCTGGTCACCATGAGGTAAACAAGCCTCCTCCAGCCTGATGTTCTATGCAGCCACAGGCCCAAAGCAACAGAGCCATTAACCTTGACTGAAAACCCTGAAATCATGAGCTGGAATACATCTTTCCTCCTGAAAAGTTGATTGGCTCAGCTATTTTGTCCCCGTGATGAGAAGACAACTGAGACCCTTGAAAAGCAAGATCAGGGCTGAATGCTCTGAAGGAGGCAAAGATGGCCGAAATTTGGTTCCCACCCTCAGCAGGATCATGGTTTTGTGGAACAGCTCAGACACTTGCATGAAGTGTTTTATATCAGAAGAAAGGGCGGAAGGAAGGTGTTGAAAAGTTTAAAGAGGTGGAGGTTGCTTTTCGTTTAGTGAAATCTGCGAAAGCTCTTCAGAAGAGACAATATTTGAGTTGGGACCAGGACGTTGGTTAATATTTGGGCGAGTAACTTGAGCAGAAGCTTGAAGGCAGGAAAATGCACTCTGTGCAAAAGAGAGGAAGGAGCACTTGGATTCAAGCACAGGGATCATAAAGAAGAGGCTGGGAGGCAGAGACATAGAAGTGGAAACTTGAAAGTCAAGCTGAGGGCTTGTGTTTTTGAATGGGAAACCAAAAAAAAATGGAAGTGACATTTTTTCTGGCAGGAAGTGACAGAATGTCCTGGAGTAGATGGAGGTCCAAGGCAGGCAGAACATCACCGAGGCCATCACCGTGGCCATCACCGTGGCCCAAGTGTAGAGATATTCTGAATGTGAACAAGAAATAGGGAGATATCTTATCAGGATAAACAGTAGAAAGGGCCTGGGATTCAAAGCTGGTAAGCAAATCAGTTTGTTTCCACTTCTCAACAACTCTACAGGAGTCATCCACTAAAGGAATGGAGGTCAGACATGTGCTAGGGGCTGAGGACACAGAGTGACAGGGACTGACAGGGACTCTCATGGGGCTTAGCTGCCCCTGGGAGGGAGGCAGGCCCTGAACAAGTAATTCAGTACAGAAACAAGCGAGCAGATAGCAGGAGAATGTGACCGTGTGTCCTGGGAGTGGGACCAAAGGGTAGGGGAGCTACTAACGGGAGTTTCTTGGAGGAGGTGACATTTTGGCTGAACCTTACGTGGTAGGCACAGAAAGCCTTCCCTAGAGGATGTTGGAGTAACAGGGATCTTCAGAACTTTGAGTCCAATTAACATTTTAGGGAGTTACATTTTAGGCTTCAGGCACCAAGGTCCCTCTGTGGCCCCCAAACCAGGGACAATCATTATTCACTATCCTGCAGAGCAGATGAATCATCTATCTCTTATGATTCGCTTGTCTTCTTGTGTAGTAGAGTCTCCATCTCTAATAGTGTCTTCATTCTCCCCACATGGCTACGGGCCATGTCTCCCATCTCTTTTCCAAATAGCTGACCTTTGAATGTCCAAATGGGTTTTTATTCAGTGTCTCTAAAAGACTAAGCTTATAGGTAACAGCACCAAACTGAAGCATCTCCAGAAGCTCATATGCACTGAATAAATCAAGACTCGTCCATTGGCATGATATAACAAATGTCTCCAGTCCATTTAATAGACCACTGGGCAGTTTTCAGAAAAAGACAGGCGAATTTTTCCATCCAAAGGGCGAGTCAACCCATCTGGTATGACAAATGCTATTTTTGGATGGCTTCCTGGCCTGAGATCATTTGCCAAAACCTTTTTCATGAATCAATAGTGAGGATAATCTAAGCGGTTCCCAATAGATTCAATCACGCATTGGTTCCAGGCATAAGACATCGATTTGGTTTGGTTATAAAATTTAATATTCGATAATTCACAGAGAATCTAATTCATTCACCATCTGGTTCCAGAAGACCTTTGGAAAAATTCAGAAGCTGGCAAGATTAATATTTCCTATCTCCTTCCTGATCTTCCTCAAGACCTTTCCATTCCCACTAAAAGGTAATAATCTACCTGGAGCATTACCCTTTATTTCAAAAATGATAAGTTCATTCCACTTGGTTTACTCTGTAATATGTCTAAGGACTTCTCCTTCTCTTGCTCTGAATAATAATCTCAAACCATATTAAATATTCCCTGTCCCATAGTTGAGAGCTGTAACTGAATATACCCATCAAGTTATTATCTAATTAATCTTCTTAAAACACCACTTTATCCTTTCCTAACCCAGAGGATTTAGCCAAACACCTTCCCTTACACTGTCTCAATTTGTTGTCATACCGACCTGGGAACATACCTGTGAAATAGGAAAAACATGCCCGTTGATCCCCATCTTATAGGTGAGGCTAGTAAATCCCTGAAAGGTGACTTGGTCAAGATCTGGGGCTCTACTTCTGCCTTCAGTGTGCATCCTGCTCAAAATATTTAACAGCCCCCACCCCACTGCAAAATACAGTGGTGTCCTTGGCATTCAAACCCTTCTGTCTACCTTCCCACCGGTTTCCAACCAGGCCCATTTCTCTCTGCACACAGGGTGCCAATCACTGGAATGATGAGTTTTTGCAAAAAGAAAAAGAACTTATTCACGAGGCAGCCAATTGTGTGGACATGGGAGAGCCAGCTCCAAACCCACATCCCAAAGGATAGGGCTTGGGGTATTTACGAGAAAAAGATTCAGGGTGGTCTGAGGTGTGGAAAAAGGTGATTTGTAGTGAGGAAAAAATGAAATGCTCTGTGGTCCAGACACGTGTAATCAAACTTCATGGCTCTTCCTAGGACATGTAATTCAGAAAATGGTGGCATCAGAGTGCCCGGAGGGTGGAGTTTGGGCCACTGGCATCAAAAATCACCCACTGGACACTTGTATAAGACCAAGGGAAGGGTCAGTGGCTTCAACTGTTTTGAGTCACCCCCGAGTTCTTGAAAAAGAACTGAGGCGACTCCTACCACCCTGTCCCATACATCAGAGGTGCTATCAATAGCAAAGCCAATGGGAGCTGTGTCACCTCTAAAACTGTCATCAAAGCAAGGAATTAACAGGTTGTGTTCAGGCTTTCTCTGGGTTTCACACCTACTCTTCTCCATGGTCCATTCAGTTGGTGATTCTCCTATTCTCTGAGTCCTTTGTGTTCCTAGGGGTCTTAACTGACCTCCCCGGATCCCTTTAGGAGCTTGTGAGTGGGCTGAAGAGAGATGGTACCCTGCAAGGATGCACGTGGAATTTCATCTGTATGTGTTCATGTGTGTTTGGGGAACAAATCCAGTTTTCATTAGATCCTCAAAGAGATCCTGGGCATCCCCCCTCAACAAATAAAAGGTTAAAAATCGACTTGGTATATTGTTGGCCTTGCCCTGATTGTCCTTCCCGTTCCTCTTGACCTATCTAATGCTGTACTTCTTAATTTCCCTTCAGAACTTAAAGCCAAGTACTGACATTGGGGCTCTGCAAATTTCCCTTTCTAGGATAGTTTACTGGTTCTATTCTTTCTAAATATTAATTCAAAAAGGAAGAAGCCAGAGTATTCTTAGGATGGCCTTTATAGATGCAAGTAACATGTGATAACTTATCTCAATTGATAGCACAACTATCTGTAAGCTCCCCTCAGAATTGACTCACATCCTCCCATTAGCAAGTGGTCCTGCGTGATAAAGTGCATGTAGAGCTCAGTAGATATATTTAACCACGTTGATGCAGATAGGTGTCAACTACCAAAGGAAAACTACATTCTCATCTATAAAAATTGTAGAATGATTTCCCAGATTGGAAAAAAAAAAGAGTCTAAAAAATTCAGCCATTCTCCAGATGCCAAAACAGGCTGACCCCACAACTTAAGGGGACCAAGGGCAGATGAGGCGTAGCAAGGACATGGGGCGCATGGTGAGGTTAGCTCAAGAGCAGGGAGATGGGTGGAAGGTGGCGGTGGGGATGCTGGCTGTTGGTCACTAGATTTGACCTTGGCATCTTTACAGCCTTTCCAGCCTCAATGCATCCTTTGGTGTCTCTCTCTTTGTGTGGCATACACTGCACCCCAACAGGAATCTGCTATAGTTCCTGTGGTTTCACTTTGGGCTCCTCTCCCTCTGCCCTTACTGATAACCTGAATTGTCTTGAAGTCTTGTGCCGGGATGTGTTGACATGGCACCCGGCACAGCTGGGAGGTGGAGTCGACCTTTCCCACCTCCCCAGATTTACTCATCGATCATCATGAACTACCCCACCATCTAGCTCGACTGCACTCTCTGCCTTTTCTTGTCAGCTGTGCTGCCAGTACACTCACTGGAAATGGGCACTGTCTTGGGCTGCATGGTGGTTTCCAAAAAAAGTATGTCTACTTCCCAATCCCTGGACCCCACGGACATAACGGCCTTCCTTGGAAAAGGGATCTTGGCAGAAGTAATCAAATTAAAGATCTTGAGATGAGAACAACATTTTGGATTATCTAGGTGGGTCCTAAATCCAGTGATGAGTGTCCTGATATGAGAGAGGCAGAGGGAGATTGTAGAGACAGAAGGAGCAACATGAACCAGAGTCACAGAGATTGGAATGAAGTGACCTCAAGCCAAAGAACACCTGGGGTTTCCAGAGCTGAAAAAGGCAAGGAATGGAATTCCCTCAGAACCCCTAGTAGAAATGCAGCCTTGGATACTTTGATGCCGACCTCTGACCTCTAGGACTAGGAGATAATAAATGTCTGTCCTTTTAAGCCATCTGGTTTGTGGCAATTAGTTACGCCAGCCATAAGGTACTAATACAGGTACCCAATTCCATCATGTCGCATAAATAATAAGTAGCTAGTATCTTGCAGGTGCTTATAAAGTGCCAGGTCATAAGTCCTTTGCCTGGATCAGCCATGTGATGCTCTGAAGAACACTGTAGAGCAGGTACTGTCACATCCTCCTGTTATACGAAATGAAGGCCCCCAGAGGGTAAGCATGCCCATCCCTGTCCCACAGGTAAGTGTGGAAGGCAAGGTGAGAGTCCGACAGCCCATGTGCATAACCTCCAGGTGACACTGTCCTTAATGGGTGACCCTGAGGCCATCTAGACACACAGTGCCACCAACTCCACAAAGCCTTCACCTCTTCACTGTCCAACTTAGCTTCCTGAATGTAAGTTTCATGATTCATTGACCATTGCCACAAAAATGCCTTTAATCAAATGACCCCCAAATTTCATAGTTTTACAATATCAATCACTTATTTTCATGGCAACTGAGGGTCATGAGGCTGCAGGTCTGTCTGTGGTTGGCTGGGCCAAGATTAGTTCCTATTCCCAGGGCCCTCTACTTAGAAAGCCCCTCGGCTTGGCTGTCCGGGGGAGGTGACCAGAACACTTTGCCCTCCTCTCCTGCATGGCCCTGCTTCCCTAATTTCTGGGGTAGGTTTTGGGTATTTTCTTGGATTCTTGGGTCCCTGACCTTTGGCCTCCTGTGCCCTTTGTCCTTGAAGGGCAGGGATGGGGGCATGAGACACAGGTAGAGGGTATATCAGTGTTTGGTACCCATCTACTTTGCGTATCTTGGGATGGGTCAAGGTGGTGGGGGCCATTCCTGACCCAAGTTGGTGATGCCATGGTACATTTGGTGGGCACTTCTGTTCATCTATAATCTCAGGACTACACATCCCAGCAGGGGGCTGTAGCCTCTTGGAGGTCTACCATGCCCCATGCATTAGATGGTGGGCTGTGGGAAGGGGAGGTGGGCTTCCTCGGCTCCAGCCAATGCCCCACATTTTCATTTTGCATTGGGCCCTTGTACTATGTAATAACTTCTAGCTGAGACAGCTCAATTCTGTGTCCTTTTATTGTTCTTCTTTTTAGGTATATATGACAGTAGAGTGTATTTTGACATATTATACATACATAAAATATAACTTGTCTAATTAGAATCCCATTCTTTTGGTTGTACATAATGTGAAGTTATACTGGCAATGTATTCATGTATGAATATAGAAAAGTTGTGTCTAACTCATTCTATTGTCTTTCCTATTCCCATCCTCCCTTCCTCCCCTTCATTCCCCTTTGTCCAATCTACTGAACTCCTCTTCTGTCCATCCCTCAAACCTTTATTGTGGTTTGGCTTCTACATATCAGCAAAAACATTCAATTTTTGGTTTGTGGGGGCTGGCTTATTTCACCTAGCATGATATTCTCCAACTCCATCCATTAAAAAAAAAAAGCAAAAGTCATTATTATTCATGAGTGGGTAATATTCTGTTGTGTCTATATGCCACATTTTCTTTATTCATTCATCTATTGGAGGGCACCTAGGTTGGTTCCATAGCTTAGCTATTGTGAATGGAGCTGCTATAAACATTGATGTGGCTGGGTCACTGTACTATGCTGTTTTCAAGTCCTCTGAGTATATGCTGAGGAGTGGGATAATTGGGTCAAATGGTGGCTCTATTCCAAGTTTTCTGAGGAATCTCCACACTGCTTTCTAGAGTGGTCACACCAATTTGCAGTCCCACCAACAAGTATGGGTGAACCGTTTCCCCCACATCCTCGACAACATTTATTATTACTTGTATTCTTGATAATTGCCATTCAGACTGGAGTGAAATGGGATCTCAGGGTAGTTTTGATTTACATTTACAACATCATTGCTAGTGATGTTGAACGTTTTTTCATATACTTGTTGACCATTCGTATTTCTTCTTGTGTGAAGTGCCTGTTCAGTTCCTTTGCCCATTTATTGACTGGGTTGTTTATTTTTTGGTGTTAAGTTTTTTGAGTTCCTTGTATATTCTGGAAATTAGTGCTCTATCTGAGGTGAAGATGGCAAAGATTTTCTCCCATTCTGCAGGCTTCCTTTTCACACTCTTGATGATTTCCTTTGCTGTAAAGAAGCTTTGTAGTTTGACACCATCCCATTTATCAATTGTTGATTTTACTTCTTGCACTTTAGGGGTCTTATAGAGGAAGTCAGTTCCTAAGTTAACATGATGCAAAGGTGGGCCTACATTTTCTTCTAGTAGGCCCAGGTCTCTGGTCTAATGACTAGGTCCTTGATCCACTTTTGTGAGTTGTGCAGGGTAAAAAATAGGGGTTAAATTTCATTCAACTACATATGGATTTCCAGACTTCCCAGCACCATTTGTTGAAGAGGCTTTCTCTTCTCCAGTGTATGTGTATGGCACCTTTGTCTAGTATGAGATAACCGTATACATGGGTTTTTTTTTTTTCTTAGTGTCTTCTATTCTGTTTCATGGATCTTCATGTCTGTTTTTGTGCCAATACCTTTCTGTTTTTGTTTCTCTAGCTCTGTAGTATAATTTAAAGTCTGGAATTGTGATGCCTCCTGTTTTACTTTTCTTGCTAAGGATTACTTTGGCTATTCTGGGCTTTTTATTTTTCCAAATGAATTTCTTGACTGCTTTTCCTATTTTATGAAGAATGTCGTTGGAATTTTAATAAGAATTTCACTAAATCTATAGCACTTTTGATAGTATGTATAGCACTTTTGATAGATATTTTGACAATATTAATTCTGCCTCTCCAAGAGCATGTGACATCTTTCCATCTTCTACAGTTTCTTTCGCTAGCATTCTATAGTTTTCATCGTAGAGGTCTTTCACATTTGTTGTTAGATTGATTCGCAAGTATTTTTTTTTTTTTGAGGCTATTGTGAATGGGATAGATTTCCCAGTTTCTCGTCCTGCAGATTCATTATTGGTGTACAGGAATACAATTGATGTATGAGTGCTAATTTTATATCCTGCTACTTTGCTGGATTCATTTATGAGTTCCAGAAGCTTTCTGGTGAAGTGTTTTGGATCTTCTAAATATAGAATCATGTCTTTGGCAATTAGGGACAATTTGAACTCTTCTTTTCCTATTTGTATCCCTTTAATTTCTTTTGTCTAATTGCTCTGGCTAGAATTTCAAGGACTATGTTGAGTAGAAGGGGTGAAAGTGGGGACCCCTGTCTTGGTCCAGTTTTTAGAGGGAATACTTTCATTTTTTCTGCATTTAGAATGATGTTGGCCTTGGGTTTAGCATAGATATCTTTTACAATGTTGAAGTTCCTACTATTCCCAGTTTTTCTAGTGTTTTGAGCATGAATGGATGCTGAATTTTGTCAAATGCTTTTTCTGCATTGATTCAGATAATCATGAATTCTTGTCTTTAAGTCTTTATGGTGATGAATTACATTTATTGATTTCTAAATGTTGAACCAAACTTCATCCCTGGGATGAACCCCCACTTGATCATGGTGCACTATCTTTATAATATGTTTTGTATGCAATTTGCCAAATTTTTGTCACAAATTTTTGCATCTGTGTTTATCAGGGATATTGGTCTGAAGTTTTCTTTCCTTGATGTGTCTTTTTCTGGTTTTGGTATCAGGATGATACTAGCTTCATAGAATGAGTTTGGAAGGGTTCCTTCCTTTTTGGTTTCATGGAGTAATTTGAGGAGCATTGGTGTAAGTTCTTCTTTAAAGCTCTGGTATAACTTAGCTGAGAATCCTGTTGGTGGGCTTTTGATGGCATCTTCTATTTCATTGCTTGAAATTGATCTGTTTAAATTTTCTGTGTCCTCCTAATTCAATTTGGGTAGGTAATTTGCCTCTAGAAATTTGTCTATGTCTTCATGATTTTCTATTGGATTATAGAATTTCAAAATAATTTGACAGTGTCTGATTTTCACTAGTGTCTGTGGTAACATTTCCTTTTTCATCGAGAATTTGAGTAATTTGAGTTTTCTATCTGGATGGATCTGAAGCTGTAGAGTTTTTACCATATGTGTTTATAGTGTTCCTCCTCTGTGTAACCTCACCGATTGGGGAGGGGGTGGGAGCCCAATGATAGCAACAACCTATGCAAACAATATATAGCAGTATACTAGGTCCTTGGTTCCTATTTTGATATCTACAGTGTCAATTGGTACAATATGCAGAAGTAGTAGGATGAGTAATTTCCATCGGTAGAAACAGCAAATAATCATGAGTTAAGTCTGTCATGAAATCAAACAATAGGTGTCATCTATGACTTTCACCATATTGTTGCTGTGGCCTTGGTGACAGGGGCACCAATTAGTATTGAGAGGTATTAAGGATGGGGTTGAATATGAGGAAAGAAGAAGAGATAGGAGGGCAGATTTCACAGGGTGAATAGTGCAGATGCCGTGGTAACTTGGGATATGTTGTTAATGAGAAAGGGAAAGAAAAAAATAGAAGTAAGAATATAAAGAAGGAGAGAGAGAATGGAATTAGATGGTCAATAATAGAAAAAAAAGAGGGAGGGAAACAAGGGAAATAGAGTAGTGGCAAAGACTATATAAAACCAAAATATGCTGATCAAAACCCTCAACCCACAAATTACAGTGCATAGCAAAATACCACCTACAAAAAAAGAAAGCTAGAAATGAGGAGAGAGAAACAAATATGTATATGAAGTCCTTGAGTCAATCAGCATACATTCAAATAAAACTAAAACCAAATATAGAAAACCAAAAATGAAAATCAAAAAAACATCAAAATTATATATATTTGTTTTGTTGAGATATATATATATCAATCCAGTGGTGGGCCTTGCCTTGCAGGCAGCAGCAAAACTGTGGGCCTAGTAGGCAGAGCATTGAGCCAGGTGGTGGGCTAGAGGGTGAGGGCACTGGAGGCTGGGGCCAGGGGTCCTGGGCAGGTGCTGGACTCCAGGTGCCAGAGCCAATGGGTACCAGGGCCTGGGGACCCCATGGGTGCTGAACTGGGGAGGGAGCCAGGGCCAGTTGCTGGTCAAGTTGAGAGTGAAGTGCCCTCACTCCCACCCTTCCAACTTCCTGACCTGCTCCAGCTAGACTGCTTAGGTCCTGAGCTGTGCAGGGCACTCAGAGTTGGAGAGAGCTGGGTTCTCTCCATCCTCTCCAACTTGTGTTCCCCCAGATGAAATGCAGAGAACTAGGACTGAGGACTCACCCTTCCACAGTTCTTGTTCTGAAATCACCTCCTTCAGAACAGACCTGTGACTCACCAGCTCCCGGCACCTCCCTCCTCACAGCTGTCCTTCTCTGGCTGTACCCAGGAAGGTGTGCCTGAGGATGTCACTTTAACCCTGGGTGCACTAAAGGTAATGATATCCCAATCCAGGAAAAAAGCTGATGTTAAGAGCATAGTGTTCAGAAGAAATGTGTTTGATCTTGTTTGAGTGTGTGTGAATAGTTTCATCATGGGGAACGCTGATAAAGTCAACAATAAAGGACTTTCAAGCACAAAAATCTAAGATGGAATAACAGTCTAGAGGGATAGTGGCATGAAGATTTGAAAAGGAGTGGAAGGAGCGTTGAAAAATTCCTTTGGTGAAGAACAGCAGCGTGGGTGGCTATCAGGGAAGTACTGCATTTAGGGGGGACCCATTTCATCACAAAGGGAACCGTTTTACATGAAAAAACAGTCATGTGTCGCTCAACAGGAATGTGCTCTGAGAGATGTGTCATCCGATGGCACGTCAGAGTGTGCTAACACAAAATGAGAGGGCCACGACTTCTCTAGGTGACCGAACACTTGTGCTGGCCCTTCGTGATGCAGAACCTGGCCAGGTCAGTAATGACTATTGTGAGGATGGCCTTAGGCCTGAGCCCAAGCAACTCCATTTTAAAAACTCCACTTTGAAACCTGCAGTTTTACCAGGCACACCCACAGAGCCCTCCAGTAAGGCCTCAGACAACTTACTTCCCCTCACCCTGATAAACAGAGTGAAGCCCCTGGCAGACTGCCCTCGCCTGATAAGAGGGAAAGGCGAGAAGATCAGGGTGGAGACCACCAGACCAGAGGTTTCTGACCCCAGGGTAAATGATGTCCTGGAGAAATCCAATGGTAGCCGATTGAAAGGGGGGGGTCAAAAGCCCCCAAATTTAGTATAAATAATAGAGCAAATGAACAGGGGTTCAGCCAGCCGAAACAAGGATGCACTCGAGCTGGAGAGCCTGATGAGGACCTGACATCCCATCCCTTGTCACCGTCCCTGAGCCTCTGCTCTCAAACTCCTCCTCCTTGTCTGGACCTTGGTGAGAGCCGCAACTCCTCCCTACGACCCCCTCCTCAACTGGTCGTCCACTCCACACCAGGAAAATCCTGCCTTGGTTCTGGACCTGATCACTGAGTGAGCGTGCATCTGCTGGACATAAAGCCTCAGGCTTGAGACTTTTGAACTCGGCCGCAGAGGGAATGTCTGTCATGAGTCTGTCATGATGAAGTGTGTTTGCAGTGCTTAGCATTAATCTAGAACTGTTTGCTGTGAATTAATTGATCTAGAATCGTTTGCTGTGAATGGATATGTCTAATGGAGTGCTGATCATTAAGGATCGTCGTTTTCTTGATTAAGAACCTCTAGAGTGAAATTGTATTGAGTGATTTGAGTGAAGAAAGCATTGAAAAGAGGCAGAAGCGCGTGAACATTCTTTATTTCTCCCCTCAACTGCACGTCGCAATTTTGCCCCCTCGTGACGACTATATATCGGGAGTTATGTCCTTTACTTCTACCTAAACAGTGAGGCAAACATTCTTAGATGCTGAAGGATATGGAAAATGACAAACCCCCAAAACTGTCTGACCCAGAGGAAGAGAGAAGAGGAGAGCAATCGTTGATCCTCTCCCAGAAAATCCTTTCCCAGTAACAACCGGCCTCAAGGGTAAGGAAGCAAACCTTCATCCTTCCCACGTGCACCCCCAGCATCTCCACCAAAGCAGAAGTTCACCCCCTCCCAACCATGATGGGTCCTGAAGGGAGGAGGCGGACCCTGAAATGCTGGGCCCTTGGACCTTTCCCCTCTCCCATTGCCAATGAGTCCTGGAAGGAGAAGAGCAACTCATGAAGCTCAGAGGGACAGTGGGTCATGGAGGGTGGGGATGAGCAGGGAGCACAGAGTTCTGAGCTTTTCCCCGGTGACAATGAGTTTCGGACTTTTTACAACTTTTTTCCTGACCACCCAAACCCGCACATTCTGCCTCCGTCTCCAATGAATGATTCATTCACCCTCGTTGTAAACTATAAAACTCAGAGCCCCTCTGCCACCGGTAGCCATTTTACTACCCCAGAAAATGAGCCCCTTCAGTGCCTGATTGGCTGACTCCGCTGCAGGAAAAAGGAGAACTTGCTGATGGGTGAAGTCCACTGCCGTCCCAGTTATCTGTGTTCTCATGATGGTGCTGAAACCATGCTGGTGATTTTGGCTTACAGATGTTAATTTAGAAACCTAGAGCAGGTTCTTGGTTTCTCAAAACTCCCTTCAGGGAGTAAAAGGCACTCCTCCAGGGTAGGGCGACCTTCTACTTTCATCCAAGTTACAACTCCTTGGAGACCTGACTGTCTTCCCCAACCATGGAGAGCCCCACAGGCAATCACTTAAGTCACTTTCATAGTCTCTCTTGATTCCTTCACCTCCCTACGCTTCTGACCCATGGGCTTGCTGAAGAATTAACCTGGGGAGACCCAGGAAGGCTGGTGGTGTAGCTGGAAGTCCTGAGAGACAGACGGCCAATGGTATAAACTCCAGTTTGGGTCTGAAGGACTGGAAACCAAGAGTATTAAGGGCAGCTCAAGTGGCCAAACAGGGTGAATTCAAGCTTTCTTCTCCCTTCGATTCTATCTAGATCCTCTGCAGTTTGCTCATGCCCCGTGCACACAGGGGAGGGCCATCTGCTTCACTCAGTGCATTGATTTAAATGCTAATCTCTTCTGGAAACACCCTCATAGACACACCCAGAATAACGTTCCATCAAATATCTGGCCACCCTGTGCCCAGTCAAGTTGACCCAGAAAGCTGACCATCACAACATCCACCTGATTCTGCAGCAGACCCACGATTGTCCACCTCAGAAGGGTTTGACAGTCCTTCTGTCTGTCATGGAGAGGAACCAGTTTCTCATGCTCACCAACGTTGATTCCAAAACCTACTTTACTGCCCAAGTGTCCACACCTTGCCTCTCACTTGAGCATATCAGGCCACAAAGCTCCATCCTCAGAGAAATGCCTCTGGTCCCTCCTCAGTCTTCACACTCACAGGACACTCTGACTTCACTCTACTTGCCTCTGCTGACGCTACTTTTTTTTTGACGCTCACACCATTGGATCAGGCCACCTACCATGTCTCCTTCCTAGTCACCACCTCCCAACCCCTCCACCACCCAGGATGTCCCTCTTACAACATCAGCTCCCTGATCACTGGTGACCTTTCCCATTCTGGGCTTGTCCTCATTTGGGTAATCTCATGATCCCAGTCCTCTGGGGACTGACTTCTCTACTGTAGCAATCTTTTCCTCTTTTTTTCCCCAAGATCACATCCTATATCTTATTTTCACTAATAATTACGCCATGCCGGAAATCCATTTTCAAACACAGTAGATCCTTCCTATCTAGAGATTCTACATCCACAGGTTCAACCAAATATAGAATGAAAGTGATAATAAAAATGTCATGCTTCAAAGGACCTGTACTGTGTATTCAAGCCAGTGATGGCTGCATCTGAACAAGCACAGGTCTTTTTCCTTGTTGTTAAACCCTTATCAGGATGCTATAACTATCTACATATTTTTTACATTGTATTGGGCTTTATAAGTAATCTACAGATGATTTTAACCTATACCGGAAGACGTGCATGGTTCTCTGCAAAGGCCACATAATTTTATCTAAGGGACTTGAGCATTCATGATGCTCAGGATCCAAAAACCAAAACCCTGGGATCCTGAGGAATAGCTGCACCCTGTAATCTCATTGCCACCTCCTGTCCTTCAAGCATATTGGTTCTATTGAGCTCGTGACTCAGTTTTCATTCTATCAAGTCGGCCAGGCCATGAGTCACAGTGTTTTTCAATATCTGGTCACGTGATTAAAAGCAGCGATTTGCGATGCTCTCAGCTCCCGTGTCCCTTTTGCCCTTCCTCCGATGCACCAGGATAGATTTGAGCCTGGTTGAATCTATGTTGGTCTAATTCCTTCTGAGCCAGCGAACACTGTCCAAAAAAAAAAAAAAAAATTACACAATCTGGCTAACTGGTTGGACAAGTTAAAGACCATAAATATTCAAAGGCTTACACGCCTGCCCCAGAAATCCTCCTACCTCAGCAAATCTTTCAGGCTCTCCTCAAATCTATTTCCTCTCTGTTTTCAGCTGATGGACTTACCCCCATCCTTACAGGAAAGATAAAAGCAATCTATATGGTGATGACTCCCTGTTTAAATCCCCAGCCCTGACTGCTTCCCTGAGCTCCAAATTTGTGTATCTAACTGCAGACCTTACAAACGTCTCCATTTGGATGTCTTAGCCTATCCAAACATCACTGATGATTCTTCGTCAGATATTGCTTCTCTTTCGGTGTTCCAAATCTTAAAAAAAAAAAAAAAAAAAAAAGGCTTTCCTTTCTAGTCAATTGCTTATTGAAGTGTCCAGAGTCTTCCATGAAGGCCCATGCTAGATGCCATCCAATTATCCATCCACCTTTTCTTCCTTACTAACAGAACTTGGATTTAGGGGTCCCTGTGACCAGCCAGTATACGGACCATGATATACTGATAGAAAACAGTGGTCACGTGACCCCATCTGGCCAATAAGATACTCTCAGAAGTTCTTGGGAGTCTTTCCAAGGAAGCTCTTAGAGAGTAAGACAGCCTTCCCCATCCCACCTTTCTTTTTCTTTTTGATCAAAATAAGAACATGGTGGCTGGAGGCTCAATCACCATCTCAAGAGCAGAACAGAAGCTTCACAACCAGGATGGGAGAGCACAAGGGGTGTAGGGCCCTACTCACTGCCTGTCTCTTCCTTGAAAACATGAACCACTTTTTGCTTAAGATGCTGTAATTTGGTTTCTGTTATGTGCAGCACCCCATAGTGTTCATGGACACACCCGTGAGACTAATAAAGAAACAGGTTTTTTGAAGTTCTTGCAGCAGAACTATCTATTCAAAAGGGAGTTGAAGGCTTTGGCTGCGTTTCCATTCCAATTGGTTAAGCCAAGAAATCAACATCCAGAGCAAGTGAGTTCCTAAATATATGTTTTCTGTTTGGGTTTTTTTTTTCTTTTTTATACTCAGGACACCAAGTTCTCTTGCTTTGGTTTTGAGTTGCCACAAAAAAATCTGTTTTTCTTTTCTCACGACTTCTCCTTGGATACATTTGGAAACTGGCATTTAAGATCCTCACATGTTTATTTCTGTGGGATTCTTTTTCCCCCCCATAGAAACTCTTCTATAGACCAGAGCACTCCCAAGTTCAACTGATATCTTTTAACAAATAACTTATATGGTGCTTGCTATGTGCCAAAACACCACGTAGAAGAGTTCTACAAATATGAACTCACGGATTCACCCCACGGGATGGGTGCTATCTTTCTCTTCACTTTTCAGATGAGGGAATTGCTACGCAGAAAGGCTAACTGATTTATTTTTAGTGTCACACTCTAGTAAATGGCAGAAATGGAGTTAAAGCCCAGGCAATCTGGCTTCAGAGTGCCAGGCGAAGCCTATGCAAAATGGGATGACTAAGCCAACCAAATGAAGACCCAGAAGCAACAAATTGTGGTTCTCAAAGAACACCAGTACCTACTACAAAGCCCTCTCGAGGTTGCAAGGAAATATAGGAGCTAATAAACTGTGTCAAAGAGCTCACAGTAGATCAAAGAGGATAGAAATATCTAATAACTTATGGTGCAAAGCAAAGCAAAGTGACCTCAGAACACAAAGAGGCACAGGATATTATCGTGATGAAACTTGCCAGGAAGTAACCAGACATCTCTGTCTGGGGTGAGATGGGGCCAGGACAAACACTTTTGCACAGCAAACTCTGACTTTCATCTCAGGGTTGTGTGGCTTTAGCCAACTCGCTTCCTCTCTGGGACTTGAACTTCAGTATCTGCAGAGTAATGGGCCTAAACTCCACACAGGTACCTCCAGCCTGACAGTTGATGAGTCTTACATGTTTTGTTTTTTATTACTGAGCTTTGCTTGCCTCAGCCCATCAGCCACAAGCCAGTGCTTCTGTGCTTCCTGGTGGTTCTGATGCAGTTTTTTTTTTTCTTACCAGGAACGACTTTCCATATCAAAAAACATGACGCTAATGTACTGTATTCAATGCCTGCATAATAATATGTGACTTGTGCCCTACTTTATTCAATCAGTCCTGTTTTATTCATAGTTAGGTTGTTTCCAAATTTGCTGCTATGAACATTTTTGTACCCAGATCATTATGTCTTGTCCAATTACTTCTGAAGAAAAAATTCCCAGAAATGAATTTTTGGGGTCAGAAAGAAAGAACAATTGTAAAGACTGTTGGTACCTATTGCCAAATTCTTCCAGAAAAGTTTGCACATATGAGACTCCCTTTCCCTATAACTTAATCAACCTGGAGTATTATCCAAAAAGAAAAAAGATAGGAAAAGAAGATGTAACAGAAGAGGAAAGAAAGGAGAATAATGTTTGCCATTTTACAAGCAAATAGTTTTATCCATTCCATTTGCCTTTCCTTGACTACTAGTGGCATTATCAGCTTTTAATAAGCTCACAGGCCAGTCATAGTTCCTCACGAGTTATCTATTTTTGGACTTTCTGCATATTTGGTTATTACCATTTATGTTTTCCTGATTGATTTAGCCATCAATGTACTATTGAATTTTACATTTCATAGCTTTGTTTTTAGCTATTTTAAAGCTACAAACCCAATATTTTATTTCATATACTGCAAACATTTGCTCCATTTTACTATTTGCTTTTTAACATTATGGAGTCTTAGTTGAACTAAATTTATCTACAGCCTGGAATAGAAAAAAAACGTTTTCTGTTAAATTCCAGATACTATTTTAGACCTTCTGGTCTTTATGGTCCCTGCTGTGATAGCATAAAATAAGCCATAGACAACACACAAATAAATGAACATGATGATGTTCCAATAAAACTTTATTTACAAAACAAGTGGTGGGCCAGCTATAGCCTGCAGGCCGTGATTTGCTAACCCTGGCCAAGAGTAATATACGTGTCTATTCAGTTTTCCACCTAAGGTTCTGGAGTGGAACCCTTCTAATTTCAGCAATAGATCATCTCAACCTAGACCCGTTCCTTGAGGAGGTTCACAAAGAGTGGGACACATGCGCTGCAGTCCCTCAGTGTCTTTTCTTCCTGCAATAGTCAACCATTTCTATGCCATTTGATCGGGGATGCTTTGTTTAGAGAACCAAAGCTGCATTGGTTCTAGGAACTCTCTCCTGTATGTCTCTTTGTGCAATAAAAATCTGGGAGTATTTTATTGTGAAATAAAAATCAAAGTGTTCTTCCAAAACATATTTTGGAAAAGGTTATTTCTTTTATTTCCAAAAAAAAAAATATGTCTTTATCTGAAATATTCAGTTCCCCTGCCTTCATGATATCACCTGATCTCATGTGGTATTTGCCACCATATCACAGGTTGGGTTTGTGAGGTGGCTTTTCTGTTGCTCTTCCGTGTATTTTCTCTTTGGTGCTTGACCTGTAATTACGGTGGTTGCTAATGAGCTAAACGTGGGGACCTGGTACTGCCTATGATCTGAACCAATAGATTTCCCCTAAAAAGAGGATGCTGTATTTTCCTGTTCAATTATTCATTTCATTTTATGTTATAAAAATACTTTATTAGAAGAGATAGATATAGGTATTCAAAAGCACTAAAGTCACCAAATCTAACCTGATAATGCTCTTCTGAAAAAGGAGGGGCATGTGACCCTGCCTTTTATTTAGCTACATGCTACTGGAAAACTCAAGAGATTTCCATGCTAGTATTATTCTTCTGATCAGAACAAAATCATTTCCCTTTCTGATAACCTGGGCCATCTGAAGAAGGTAAAGCATTAAAGTGATGATATAAGAAATACAATTAATGTTTCTGAGCATTCATTATATGTCTAGACTCTGCTAAATATCAAGCATTCACTTTTAACCCTTACAGCCCTGCAGAGTGTATACTAATATTGCCCCATCACATAGATAAAGAGACTGTAAGTGATAAAATTGTCCCTTTTTATATGTGGGGGATTCGTTTCAGGACCCCCACCCCCATGATACCAAAATCCACAATGCTCAAGCCCCTTACATAAATTGGTGTAGTATTTACATACAACCTACACTCATGAGTTGTCCTGTATACTTTACATCATCTCTACATGACCTGGGTTACCTAACACAGTGCAAAGCTATGTCAATAGCTGTTCCACTGTATTGTTCAGTGAGCACTGACAAGGGAGTATCTTCATGTTCAGTACAGATGCACCATAGGTCTAACCTCACTTCAGTCCAAGGTTGGTTGATTCCATGTGTGTAGAACCCAGAGAAACAGAGAACAGACGGTGTAAATTTCTTGCGTAAGAAATGACAGATCCTGAACTTGAAACCCTGTGTGTCTAAATGGAGGATCCATGCTCTTTAAATTGTCTTTCTCAATGATTCAGAATTATAATTCTTAGAAATATTTCCAATAACAGTAGTAGGTACAGTGGCAACAGGCATCTATCTATACAGTGTTCTGTATGTGCCAGGCCTTGTCTTAAATGAAATGTATAATTGAACAGGAAAATATAGCATGCTCTTTTCACTTCTATTAATCCTCCTAAAAACCTGCATTGGGCAGTACAACAACTCTCCCCATTTTTCAGATGATGAAACAGAGACACAGAAAACTGAGTCCGTAAATGTCAGAGCCAGGAGTTGAGCCCAGACTTCCTGGTGGGTTCCTCTTCACAGCCACATTTTAGTTACAGGATATTCAAAAATCACAGGAAAACTTGGAGACCACTAACCATTATCAATCACAACTTAATTTATGTCTTGATGATTTGAGACAGATGCCAGCATCTAAAGCAATCAAATCTTTCTTCATATTGGCCACCCCTGTGTGGCAGGGGAATCTTTGCAAATAACTTTCTTCCAGTCTTAGGATATTTTTTAACAAGTGAGGTCCAATGACTACTTCCAAATAACAGGTATCATGTTGCCTTCTTAGAATTACCCATCATCTCTTCAAGAATCAAGAGTTCTTAAAATTCTTTATATGCAGATTTTTTAAAAAGGGGGGACATGTGATCTTGCCTTTTATTTAGCTACATGCTACTGGAAAACTCAGAGATTTCCACGCTAGGATTCTTCTTCTGATCAGAACAAAATCATTTCCCTTTCTGATAACCTGGGCCAGTTGCCATGAGAAACTGTCATTTCAATTAGTCCTGATATTTGTCGTTTTGGGGGCATCAGGGATTCCTGACTCAGCTTGCTTTAGCAAGGAAACTGTTAATAACAATGCAGGCTTATCAGTTCATAAGTTTTTATAATACACTCAAAACTAACCAAACAGTTTTTAAAAAATGAAAGGAAGAGGTTTAGCCCAGCCCAGGTATGAGCTGGCAGTCTGAGCAGGAAAGGGCTGCTTTATATGATGCTGACTGGGCAATCATAGCCAGCATGTTCCTGCAAGAAGATGCCCTGGGGACATTGGGTGACAGCTTTGAGGAATTTCCAAAGATCTTTATTACAGCCACCTTTGCCTGTATTATCCTTACCACTAAATGGGCATCTACTTCAATCTCTGAGTAGGCAGGGCATGTAAAAACAGGGGGATGTGTTTTTGATGAACTTGTCCACCAGGAGTGATAGACAGTGAGAATCTTAGCTATGTCACCAGAGGGGGTGACTGTTCTGATTATGGCCCATGCCCCTGATGGTTCCCAGTCAATCTTGACCATGGAAAAGAGACAGGGAGAGGTAGCTTGGTAAAAATGAAGCTGTCATGCTTTGGCTAGCAAAACACAACCTGTAATCTTCTACTAAAGAGATGGGGCTCCCTGAAGGGACTAACTGCTTTATTATCTCTAGTCCCACCTTCCCAGATGTAAGAGTGTCAGAGCCTGGTTTATAGCTTACATTTCAATGAGATCTCAGATCAATTCCAACGTGTCAGGGAATGTAATAAGAACAGATGGTGAAATTGATGTGTTTTATTTAAAGTTTGCTGCAAAACAATTACATGCATCTCACTTATAATCATCTACTACAGTTTATAAGTTGCTAGCTACAGCAGAATATTCTTTTCTTTTCTTTTTGGAGACAGGGAAATACATTAGGTTCCCTGCATGTTGTAGTATGTCTATCTGACAGTCTGCGTTGAGGAGCTGTGAAATCATTGTAATTAGAGGCTGCATGGTTGCTGGGTGTGTGTGTGTGTGTGTGTGTGTGTGTGTGTGTGTGTGTGTTTCTCTACTTCAGCAGAAGGAGAGCATTAGCTAAGGTGCCCGATGCTGCAATCAGTCAACCAACAGCTATTTGCTGACATCTTCATACAAGGTTGTCTGCTGGCTAGCCAAGGGCGGCACAGAAGCCCAAGATAGTACCATTTCAGGAAGCTGAATATTCATCTGAAAATAGCAGTTACACCCAGGACAGAATGTGCTGATGTTCAAAGGAACATTAGACAGTAGGTGTTGTTGGAGTTCAGCAAAGAGGAATGAGGGCCTGCGGGGGTGACCAGGAAAGGCTCCCAGAGAGGACAGGATGTAGTGACTCCTAAGAATGAAGAACATGTGGGAGGCAAAGTCAGGGGACAGAGGATATTCAGGAGTGGGAAGCACCTGGGTCAAGGCACAGAAATGGTAGTGCCCACGCTGCACTGAGGAAGAGCAACAGGTCTCACGGGAACAGTATGGTATAAAGGGATGAGTCAAGTAAGGCCAGGATGGGGGGAAATCAGAAGGCATCTCTCCCGTGCACCAAGAATGAAGTTCTAATAGGTGCTGGTCTTGAGTAACTCCGAGCGTGCCTACACCCTGGAAGGTAGGTAGAGGGACTGCAGAAGCCTCCTGTGCAGGTCTATGGGGTCCCAGCTCTGAATCCCTGAGAGAAGGTGGAAAGAAGCTTTGGGGGTTTTGCAAAAGAATTGATCAAAACATGTGAGGATGGCTGGGTTCTGAGAGATCTTTGGGGGCTCCACAGTCCTGGTATACCAGTTGGTTCTCGAGTGCCCTCCACCCGTGAATGAGGAATTAACTAACACACCACTCACTCCTACCACCGACGGACATCCCATGCTCCTCTCTATCATATCACCACTTTTTAATGAAAACACCAAGAATCCCAAAGGGGAAGCAATATCAAGAACATCTTCCTACACAAACATGGAACATACTAAGTGAAACGTCAAGATCTTTTGTTCCAGTCCTGCACGGAGAAACTTCATTCACACCACGGAATTGAGCTCCAACAGAATTGGGCTAAGCTTTGAAGGCCTATCAATAAATGAACCAGACAGAACTAAACCTCAAGGAACTTACAAACCATGGAGAAAGACAGGTAATAATGCATACTGAACAACTGAGTCATACTGGAAGAAGATTAATAGGATTCTCCAACAGGGGTTCAAGGAAAGTCACATACAGGCTGATATACAAGTGAGCATTCGCTCACCCTCTAAGCCTGGGAGCCTTCTTTAGTTGTGAACACAACCTTTCTCAAATGGTCTGGGGGTCTCTAATTCTCCAAAGGCTGATAGGGTCTGTCTGGAAATATTTTTTCTCTTCATAAGCCTTTCCCAGATCCCAAGATGTAGCTAAATTGGCAGGACATGGGTATTTATTTGCAGAGGCTACAAGGAGATCTTTTCAACAATCTGGTTAGCAGTCAATCTGGGACAGTGTTTGCTTGAAACCATCTTTGGGATGTCAAATGGAGGCCTTTGTCCTCAGGCCTCCTTGTCTGCCCCACCGTGGGTTACCTCCTTTCTGGAGTTCTGCCCTGCTGTGATCTCCACCACACTCTACCCCAGCTCAGATTCTCTAACTTCTTCCCCAATCTGCTTTTCCTCCTGTTGTAAGCTGGGACTCATTTTGGCTATGACTAACTGAAACCTGCAATAGCAACGGCCTAAACAGAGTAGGACCCCCCCCCCAGCACCCCGCCTTCTCGCCACTCTGAGCTTTGGCAATTGGTGGATCCACAAAATCGCTAAAACCCTGGGCCTGGGCCAGCCTCTACTGCTCCCTCCTTAGGATAAAGCACTCATCTCACAGTCTAAGGAGGCCGCTAGAATTCCAGCCCTCATATCGGACTTTCAGGAAGAAGGAAGGAGCATGGGTTAAAGAAGAGGGGGAGATAAGGATGCATGCCCTATGTCTATTAGGTTAGGTTCCTGAGACTGATTACATGAAATTCATTCTTCAGGTGAGAAGGGATAATCATGGACAACCACCTTAATGGAGATATCGAATACCTTGGCTGAGGTGATGGTTTTGCATGAGTAAGCTTATGTCCAAACTCAACAAGATGCATACATTGAATGTGTACAATTTTTAACTGTCAGTTATAGCTCAATAAAACTAAAACAAAAAGAAAATGTATGACAGCTGCTAATCTGTGCTGTATGTCACGGATGTAGGCACCAACAAGCGATTTTATAGCCACGCACTTGGCAGTCTCATCCATTTTTGAACTGTGTGTGGGTGAGGCCCACATTTCTCACTTCTTGACTTTTGTCTTTAAGTTCAGACACTCTATTCCAGCCATCTGCTCTATACCCTTGGTTGTCTCTAGACCCTGAACCCAGCCCCTCTACAGTACAAATCATGAAATCACTCCCCACCTTCCCCTTTCGCTCTCCTGTGCTCCTATGACTTCATAAAGTGACCCCAGACTGTGTTCCACTCAACAAACACCATTGCACTCCTACTGTGTGCCAGGCCCAGTTTCAAGTGCTTGGGATCCATCATGGAACACATACACCCATAACAGACTCCCACCGTGAGGAGCTCATATTCCAGTTTCCAGTGTTTGGGCTGAGAGTCCTCTTTTACATACCTTGCATTCTGGGCAAACTGAGTCATCTGCTGTGTCCAGGAAGAGCCTACCCTTGGTTTGTGTTTTTAAATATCTTTATATGTCTTTATAGCAGAAGTTCTCAACGAGGGCGGTTTTGCTTAGCAGGGGATGTTGGACAATGTCTGGAGACACTTTGAATTGTCACAACTGCAGAGGATCAGCTATGGTTTGGGTGTGGCTTAAGCATGTCTAAAGGTTCATGTGCTAGGAGCCTGGTCCTCAGTGTGGAAATGCTGAGAGGTGGTGGAGTCATTAAGAGGCGGGGCCTAGTGGAAGGTGGTTAGGTCATGGGGGGAACTGCCCTCAGGAAGAGACTAATAATGATGATGTTGCACAGTGTGTTACTTCTCACCAGGATGGGTTGTCCCTCATGCATTTGGCCCCTTCTGCACACAGCTCGTTCCAATTCTGCTTCTCCACCACGTTGTTGTGATGCGGCCACAAAGCCCTCACCAGGACATTGGCACCGTGCTCTGGAACCTCCAGAACTCTGAGCTAAACAAATGTCTTTTCTTTATAATGTTCTCATCTTCAGGTATTTTGCTATAGCAACAAAAAATAGACTAAGATAGAGTTTTAGTGGCACGCTACAGGTAGAAGCCAGGGAGGCTGCCAAACATCTTACAGTATATAGGGCAGTCCCCACAACAAAGAATAGCTGGTCCCAAACGTCAATAGTGCTAAAATTGAGAAACCCTGCCTTACAGCCAAGTCATACCTATCTTTCAATGCCAGCTCAAATGTCACTTTCATTAAAAAAAAAAAAAAATCTCACTCCTTCTCCCAATCTTGTTTGCACAAAGCTGATTTCTCCTCTACAGAACTCCTGTTCCTACATGTGGTCCTCATTTATGACACTCTTCATTTTCCAAGGCTGGGTTTATGTCAGACTCAGATATCGGAGTTCTCTGATGATACCACAGAGCTGAGCCCACAGGAAGGAAAAAAGGGGGGGGGGGCATTTGAATATCCGTTCCCTATGAGTGGGGAACCCCTAAGTGTCTGTCTCTTCTCCCAGACTGCAGTTCCTAGGAGTGCGGCAGCCTCATAGTTCTTGATTCCGAGGAGAAACTGCCAAGTCCCTGTGGGTCACACCTGGAAGAGACTCAATTTGGCAACAAGCTGCAAGAAAGATTGCTTCGACCAGCCTGAAAGGAAGGGCCTGGCGATAAAAGACCACACAAACACAGCAGGGGACAGGACTGTGCACCCACAGAGGTTCCCTACAGAAATAATTGAAAGCAGGAAAAAAAAAACCTTTGCTTAGATCGGCGCTGAACCACTTTTGCAAATGGGTGACCAGCCACCTCAGCTGCCCTCAGAGTCCTAACTGCAGAAACCAGGAGCCACAGTGAAGGGTCCCCAGGGGTTGTCTCTGTGCTGCTTTAACAGGGCGGAGGAGCAGAGGGTCGCCTCACTCGTTAACTCAGCCTTTTCTGTCCAAGTCTGAGTCGTTCTAGAAACGGCTGAACCTAAAGAAACCAGCTCAGTTTATCTCAGGCTCCCGCTGAATCCAAAGGCGCCAGCTTCAGCCTTCTACTCTCCAGCGGCTCAGAGCAAGGAGCACCAACTTTTAACCACCAGGCGGCTGAATTGGCAGTGAGCTCTGTGGGATCCCAGTTCTGAATCTCTGAAAACCGGGAGTTTATGAGGCTTTTGCAAAAGGATTGAAGTTGGGTCAAGAAGAAGAAAATGGCTCAGAGCTGCAGTCCGTCAAAGCCCAAAGCCAGAGTGTTTGAACATTCCACTTGGAGATCTAGGCCACCTGGGAGTATGTGGCCCTCAAACAACTGAATGCAGAACAAAACTTGCAATTAATAAAACAGCATTCCCCACCGACCAAGTCAGTTCTCTGAGCCACCGGACCTAATTCTTGGGATCTGCAGGCACCATGTTCACCTCCATTCATGTGCCATGGCAGGTGGGGGGTGGGGTGTTGGGAGAGGCAAGAACAGCAAGAATCTGCCAATATATATATATATATATATATACACACACACACATATACACACACATAGGCTTCTGGAGGCTTGTATATTTGCATACCCACAGAGACACACAAATGTAACTGTTTACACAACTGGGAGAATTCTGGCAAGTGAGTGTTTAGTGTGTGTCTCTGCAGGAAGCAGAGAAAAAAAAAATGTGTGCTTTCCAGGGAGGGAGTGGTGGTGTGTTCACGCGGCCACCTTTCTTCTCTAAGACTGAGCCACAGTCTGACACACCAATTCTAAGCTCCAGGTCCGCCTGTCCCACAGAAACAATACCAGCCATGAATATGAGCCCCACACAGAATTTCAATTTTCTGGTAGCCATATTTTAAAACGGTAAAAAGAAATAAATGCAATTAATTTCAATAAAATTAGAATACATTTGACCCAATATATCCAGAATATCATCATTTCAAAATGCAATCAATATAAAAACAGTATTGGGCTGGGATGTAGCTCAGTGGCAAAGCAGCTGCCTTACACTTGCAAAGCCCTGGGTTCGACCCCCAGTTCCAAAAAAAAAAAAGGACAAAAACAGTATCAGTGAGATAGTTTACAAATTTTATCATACTAACTCTTCATGTACTTTACACTTACAGAATATTTCAGTTTTAATTAGCATATTTCAAGTACTGAATACCATACGTGCCAATCTACACTGAGGATCTAGAACAATCCGGTACCTTGATAAGGCACCAGCAGGTGCCCCAAGGCACTAACGTGTCATGAATACAACAGGATGCCAAAATAGCACCTGAAATATAATGAGGTGGGGAATTTTTTTTTTCCCATTTACTAAAATTTCTCTTAAGGGTGACGCAGACCACATCTAGTTGGGAGAAATCCTTCGAAGAGTTTGCTATGCCAAAGATGAGGGTAGAATCAGGAGGTGGGGTTGCTCCCGTGGGGAATGTTGGGTAAGAGACTGACAACTGAACTTGAACTTCCCGGGGATTTCATGGACACTTGAAAATAACCTTTGTTGTTTTAGAACCAAGATAGAGGACAACGGTGACTCACTTTATTACTGGGAAATCTTCAACAACTTTAATGTCAAAGAAGGCATTGAGGAAATTGTGAACCACCCCCATGAAAGAATCTTTTACCATGATGAAAATAAATGTCGAATCATGGAGATCGTCTTAATCTAGAATTAAAAGTGGAGGACAAAGAAAGATTGAGTGTAATTATTCATACAAACTGATCTATATTTAATAAGTGCAAAGGAAGAAAAGAAATTTGCCAAATTATTGCCATCGCAAATAGCATTGGGGTTGATCTTTCTGGACATTCCAATGTTTTTCTAATGAATTTGTATTTCTTTGAGGACTGAGGAGACAAAACAAAACCAATGACTCAGTAACCAGAATTCCCCCAATTGTGAAACCACTTAATTACATTTGTGTGTTGGAAGTGTTCTGTGTCCATATGCAAACGTGTGCACATGTGTGTATACAGGGGGAATGTGTACCTCCCAAGCTGTCTCCTGAGCCTAATCCCAGACTAACGCTCCATAGATATAAGGGGAAGCCATCTCCCTCCACTCCCGCATAATAATTTCCTTGAATTGTGTTAATTTGGCTGCAAGAACCTTTCTGCAGCCATTCAGATCTCATTTCCAATCCCCACATACCCAATTAATTTTTGAGAGATAATATCTCTCATAAACATCTCCAGCTAAGTGTAGAGTTATTTTCCCCTCTTCACTTTCTGTGTACATAAGGCAATAAATTTCCCCTGCTCTCCAGATTCTCTTTCCTAAGTCTCAACTCAGGGGCAAGAAAGCAGAGGTGATTATACAGACAAGAATCCAGCCTCCTCACGTTCCTGACACCTGATCCTGCCAGGTCAGCTGTACAGCATCCTAGAGACTCATTTTTCATGGCCTGTCTTATATCATGGGATTAAGTGGGAGAAAGAAAATTCAAGCTACTCACGGGGAAAAAAAGAAACCTGAAATAATGATTTAAAAAAATGTTTACTCATAAAATATTTTAAGACCATGTCATATCCAGCTCAGAGGCATATGTTAAGATTAAGAGTTTATAGAATAAAGTCACATCTTAGGGCATAGTTCTCTTTCCTACAATATGGTAGATTGGATACCCCAATTCACTCACTCAAATAAAATGGCCAAATATCAGATAAGAAACCTTAATATAAAAAATTCCTGATAAATTTTTAATTTATCAGGATTTTTTTTATATTAAGCCATGTAAAAGTGAAGCATATTCCAATCTCCAAAGTGAAGTGAGACATGAGACTCTGGAAGTACCAAAGCCAGCATCTACCTGGAGAGATTTAGCACTACCTGTAATCCTGAGCTTCTGTTCTAATGACTATACCAGGTCCAGTAAGCAGAGGGTAAATCCAAGTGCAGACCCAAGGGGGAGAATAAAAATGAGATTCCCTTAAAAAAAAAAAAAAACTAGAACTCAAAAACTTTACCCCCAATGACTCAGGAGGCTGAGGCAGGAGGATTAGAACTTTGAGGCCAGCCTCAGCAACTTAGGGAGAACCTAAGCAACTTAGTGAGACCCTGCCTCAAAATTAAAAAAAAATTTTAAAGGAGCTGAGAATATGGTTCAGTGGTAAAGTGCCCCTGGGTTCAACCCCCAGTACAAAACAAACAAACAATCGAACTTTACTCATAGTAAAGCCCACTGAGCAGACGGAGTAATGAGGAAACCACCAACCATCTCAACCCTGGAGCTGCAAGAAGAAAAGTTAAGATAACCCCTAAGATTCCAGAGCCACAAGTTGGACTTCAGGTGGATTGGGGTTCCTCTTACCTATACAGTCTGCAAATCCTTCAAGTAAGTATTTAGTCTGAAGCAGACATTGATGGGTAGTGATCACAAGTGACTGGCAAAAAGTTCTCAAGTTCAATGGAGGCCCCGGAGGGTCACCATATATACGTTTCTAATAAAAATGAGCTGTTCACAGTCAAAAATAGCAAAGCACAGAAAATTAGGCACATTCTGGTGATTTTTTTTTTAACCTGGGCAAACTCTCCTAATGGGGAAAAAATGAATTAAAAAAAAATCTGCTTAAAAAAAAGACATTGGCATGGGACGCCAGGCCCAGCCCAGATCCGCCCACACCAGCCTGCGGGGGGGACCCAGGCTCACAGTAGGCCTGGGTCCACCCCTCCACTGGCAGACACATGTCGGAGCCCAGCCCCCAGCACAAGACCACCTCTTCTGACCAGCAGACTACTCAGGAGCCCAGGCCTAGTCCAGATCCACCCACACTGACTTACACAGGACCAAGGTGGTTCTGAGTTCCCCCTCCATACATGGGAGCCTAAGCCTAACCCACTTCCATCTTGGGACACTGCAGTCATCATCTAGCCTTGCCCACACAGTAGCCCTTAACTTTTTGACAACAGACAGGGCCTAGAACCAGCCGCATCTCAGGGCAGACATCCCAAATGGAGTGTGAGGCCCACCCCTTCAGCCCCATCTCTGTAAGACTTTGCATTCATCTTGGGGCACATCCACTATTATCTCCAGTTACCTGGGCTATTGCCACCACCCCCTTTAGATGAATCGCACATACTCAGGGACACCTGCAGGGTCTGGAAGCCCAACATCAAGGTGAGGTACAGACAATCTGCATGGGTACGACAAGAATACAGGGAAGAAACTGTAATGTCTCAGATCCACACTGCAAGAAAGGAAGACACATAGACAACATGAAAAAACAAGGGAGGAAAATGCCCCCAAACAAACCAGGACACTGTAATAACAGAATCCATGGACAGTGAAGTTGATGAAATGTCAGAGAAGGAGTTCAGAAGGTTCATAATTAAAATGATCTGTGAATTAAAGAATGACCTAAATGAGCAAATACAGGCAAAAATTGATCACTCCAACAAAGAGATAAGCCAGCAAATAGAGGTAGCAAAATATTACTTCAAGAAGAAATAGAGACTCTGAAAAAAAAGAAACAGTCAGAAATCCTTAAAATGAAGAATACAATAAACCAAATGAAAAACTCAATAGAAAGAAAGACTAGGTCACTTGGAAGAAAGAATGTCAGATAATGAAGACAAAGTATACAATCTAGAAAATACAGTCGATCACACAGTAAAGATAGTAAAAAACCATGAACAGAACACCCAAGAATTATGGGACAGCAACAAAAGAGCAAATCTAAGAGTTGTTGGGATAGAGGGAGGCACAGAGTTTCAAAGCAAAGGAATGCACAATCTCTTCAATGAGATAATATCAGAAAATTTCCCAAGCAAGAAGAATGAATTGGAAACCAAATACAAGAGGCTTACAGGACACCAAATGTACAAAATTACAACAGACCTACACCAAGGCACATTATAATGAAAATGCCTAGCAGATGGAGTAAGGAGAGAATCTTAAAAGCTGCAAGAGAGAGGAATCAGATCACAGATGGGGGAGACCAATTTGTATCTCAGCAGATTTCTCAACCCAGACCCTCAAAACCAGGAGATCCCAGAACAACATACACCAAGCTCAGAAAGAAAATGGACGCCAACCAAGAATCTTATATCCAGCAAAACTAGGCTTTAGATTTGATGAAATAAAAACCTTCCATGATAAACACAAGTTAAAAGAATTTACAAGTAGAAAGCTTGCACTACAGAATATCCTCGGCAAAATATTCCAAGAAGAGGAAATGAAAAACTGATGAAAATCTGCAGAGGGAAGGATTACACTAAAGGAAAATCTAATCAGAGGAGAAACCAAGTCACGTTAAATAACAAAAATAAACAAAAATGGCTGGGAACACAAATCAATTCTCCATAATAATCCTGAATGTTAATGACCTAAACACATGAATCAAAAGACATAGACTAGCAGATTGGATTTAAAAAAAAAAAAAAGACCCAACAATATGCTAACTCCAAGAGACTCATCTTATAGGAAAGACATCCACAGACTGAAGGTGAAAGGTTGGGAAAAATCATACCACTCACATGGACTGTGGAAACAAGCAGGGGTTTCCATCCTCATATCAAATAAAGTAGACTTCAAGCTAAAGTCAACCAAAAAGGATAAAAAAAAGGACACTACATACTGCTCAAGGGAACCATACACCAACAAGATTTAACAATTATAAATATATATGCCCTAAACAATGGAGCATCTACATTCATCAAACAAACTCTTCTCAAGTTCAAGAGTCACATAGACCACAACACAATAATTTTGGGTGAGTTTAACACACCTCTTTTATCACTAGATAGATCTTCCAAACAAAAGATGAACAAAGAAAATACAGAATTCAATAATACAATCAATATCTTATACTTAACTGACATGTACAGACTATTTCATTCTTCAGTGAGAGAATACACATTCTTCTCAGCAGCACATGGATAATTTTCTAATATGTGGCATATATTATCCCACAAAGCAACTCTTAGCAAATATAAAAAAGTAGACATACTATCCTGCATTCTAAGAAATAAGAAATAAAAGCTACTCTAACACCTGGAGACTAAATAATATGCAACTGAATGAACAATGGGTTGCAGAAGACATCAAGGAGGAGATTAAAAAATTCTTAGAGGTGAATGAGAACACAGATACAACATATCGAAATCTCTGGACACTATAAAAGCAATGCTAAGAGGAAAGTTTATTTCATGCAGTTCATTCCTTAAAAGAAGAAAAAGTCAACAAATAAATGACTTAATATTACATCTCAAAGCCCTAGAAAAAGAAGAACAAATCAAAAAAACAAAAGCAGCAGGAGACAGGAAATAATCAAAATCAGAGCTGAAATCAATGAAATTGAAACAAAAGAAACAATTTAAAAATTTACAGAACAAAAAGTTGGTTCTTTGAAAAAATAAATAAAATTAGCCATGCTAATAAAGAGAAGGAGAGAGAAAACTCAAATCTCTAACATACGTGATGAAAAAGGAAACATCACGACAGACACTACAGAAATGCAGAAGATAATTAGAAATTATTTTGAAAACTTGTACTCCAATAAAATAGAAAATATCAAAGGCATCAACAAATTTCTAGAGTCATATGATTTGCCCAAATTGAATCAGGAGGATATACACAATTTAGACAGATCAATTTCAAGCAATGAAATAGAAGACACCATCTGAAGTCTACCAACCAAGATAAGCCCAGGACTGGATGGATACACAGCCAAGTTCTACAAGAAGAAGAACTAATATCAATACTCTTCAATCTATTTCAGGAAATAGAAAAAGAGGCAACACTTCCAAACTCACTCTATGAGGCCAATATCACCCTGATTCCAAAACCAGGCAAAGACACACATCAAAAAAAGAAAACTTCAGACCAATATCTCTAATGAACATAGATGCAAAAATTCTCAATAAAATTCTGGAAAATTGAACACAAAAACATATCAAAGAGATAGTGCACCACAATTAAGTGGGTTTCATCCCAGAGATACAAATTGCTTCAACATTCGGAAATCAATAAATGTAATTCATCACATCAATAGACTTAAGATAAGAATCACATGATCATCTCAATAGATGCAGAAAAAGCATTTGACAAAATACAGCACCCCTTTATGTTCAAAACACTAGAAAAATTAAAGATAACGAGGACATATCTCAACATCATAAAGGCTATCTATGCTAAGCCCCAGGCCAACATCATTCTAAATGGAGAAAAATTGAAGGCATTCCCTCTAAAAACTGGAACAAGACAGGGATGCCCTCTTTCACCATTTCTATTCAACATAGTTCTTGAAACACTGGCCAGAGTAATTAGACAGACAAAAGAAATTAAAGGGATACACATAGGAAAAGAAGAACTTAAATTGGCACTATTTGCTGATGATACGATTCTATACCTAGGAGATCCTAAAAGGTCCACCAGAAAATTTCTAGAAGTAATAAATGAATTCAGCAAAGTAGCAGGATATAAAAATCAACACCCATAAATCAAAGGCATTTCTGTATGTCAATGACAAATCCTCAGAAAGGAAAATGAGGAAAACTACCCCATTTACAATAGCCTCAAAAATAAAATTAAAAAAAATAATTGGAAATTAACTTAATGAAAGAGGTGAAAGATCTATACAATGAAAACTACAGAACCCTAAAGAAAGAAATCAAAGAAGACCTTAGAAAATGGAAAGATCTACTTTGCTCTTGGATAGGCAGAACTAATATTATCAAAAAGACCATACTCCAAAAGCACTCTACAGATTTAATGCAATTTTTATCAAAATCCCAATGACATTCCTCATAGAAATATAAAAAGCAGTCATAAAATTCATCTGGAAAAAAAAAAAGATACCCAGAATAGCTAAAGCAATCCTTAGCAGGAAGAGTGAAGCAGATGGTGTTACTATACCAGACCTTAAACTATACTACGGAGCAATAGTAACAAAAACAGCAGGGTATTGGCACCAAAACAGACTGGTAGACCAGTGGTACAGAATAGAGGACACAGAGAAAATCCCACAAAATTATAATTATCTTATATTAGACAAAGGCACCAAAAACATGCATTGGAGAAAAAAATAGCCTCTTCAACAAATGGTGCTGGGAAAACTGGAAATTCATATGCAACAAAATGAAATTAAACCACTATCTCTCATCATGCACAAAACTCAACTCATAATGGATCAAGGACCTAGGAATAAAACCAGAGACCCTGTGTATAATAGAAGAAAAAGTAGGCCCTCATCTCCATCATGTGGGATCAGGCCCCAACTTCCTTAATAAGACTCCATTGGCACAAGAATTAAAATCAAGAATCAAGAAATGGAATGGATTCAAACTAAAAAGTTTCTTTTCAGCAAAAGAAACAATCTGTGAGGTGAATAGAGAGCCTACATCTTGTGGCAAATCTTTACACTTCACACATCAGAGAGAGCACTAATCTCTAGGGTATATAAAGAACTCAAAAATCTAAGCACCAAAAAACAAATAACCCAATCAATAAATGGGCTAAGGATGTGAACAGACACTTCTCAGAAGAGGATATACAATCAATCAACAAATATATGAAAAAATGTTCATCATAGCTAGCAATTAGAGAAATGCAAATCAAAACTACTCTTAAGATTTCATCTCACTCCAGTCAGAATGGCAGCTTTTATGAAGACAAACAACAATAAGTGTTGGTGAGGATGTGGGGAAAAAGGTACACTCATCCATTGCTGGTGGGACTGCAAATTGGTGTAGCCAATATGGAAAGCAGTATGGAGATTCCTTGGAAATCCGGGAATGGAACCACCATTTGACCCAGCTATCCCTCTCCTTGATCTATACCCAAAGGACTTAAAAACAGCATACTACAGGGACACAGCCACATCAGTGTTTATAGCAGCACAATTCACAATAGCTAACCTGTGGAACCAACCTAGATGCCCTTCAGTGGATGAATGGATAAAAAAAAAGTGGCATATCTACACAATGGAATATTACTCAGCAATAAAAGAGAATAAAGTCATGATATTTGCAGGTAAATGGATGGAGTTGGAGAATATAATGCTAAGTGAAGTTAGCCAATCCCAAAAAAACAAATGTCGAATGTTTTTTCTGATATAAGGAGGCTGATTCATAGTGGGGTAGAGAGGAAGAGCATGGGAGGAACAGACAAACTCTAGATAGGGCAGAGGGGTGGAAAGGGTAGGGAGGGGGCATGGGGTTAGAATTGATGGTGGAATGTGATGGACATCATTATCCAAAGTACATGTATGAAGACAGGAATTGGTGTGAATATACTTTGTATACAATCAGAGATATAAAAAAATATGCTTCATGTATAATAAGAATTGCAATGCATTCCACTGTTATATATAAATTTAAAAAATAATTTTAAAAAAAGACATTGGGTAGTAGGGGACTTCTGTTTCTGAAAGAATGGAGTAGGCATACTTTTCCCTATTTTTCCCACTAAGTACAACTAAAAACTTTGATTATTATATATACATACATATATACATATGTGTGGTGTGTGTGTGTGTGTGTGTATGTGTGTGTGTAAATAAAATATCCTCAGACACAGGAAAATAAGAGAATGTGTCACCATTTAGCCCTAAAGAATGGCTAAACAAAGTTTTCTATACAGAAACGAAAAAGATAAAAGGAATGTTTAGAAGATGAGGCAAGAAAAAAAACTAAGCCAAAATATGGGCAATTCCTCTTCAGTATTCTCAATTACGTTTGGTGCTTGAAGCAGAAGTTCTAATACTGATATCATGGTAAAAAAATATTTACAAAAGCGATGAAGACTTGGTAAGAAAGCAAGGGATCACCAAGATTTCTAAAATTCATATTTTTAAATAAAGTTTAACTAACATGGAAAAAAACTAACTAAAAAGTTCTATTCAGAATTATTGCAACACTTCAATGCTCAGATATAGGAAGCCCAACAAATATACCCCCAAATCAACACCCATACTTATTATAGAACAATTTCAGAAGATTGGATAGAAAGAGATCTTAAAAGAAAGCCAAAGAGCTCATCAACAAATAAACTGCAACTAGACAAATAGCTAATCTCATATCAAAAATGAAAGTGGGAAGATTATAGAATAAATGTCATCAATAAATGGAATAAAATCATGAGATCAAACCCAGGGGAGCTCTACCACTGAGTTGCATCCCCAGTTTATTTATCTGTTTATTTTTTAAGACAAGGTCTCCTTAAGCAGCCAAGGCTGGTCTCAAACTTATGATCTTCCTGCCTCAGTTTTCTGAATAGCTGCAATTACATTCAACCTCGAATGCTATAATTAAAAAAACTATCAGTGAGGACAAAAGTGTCTGTAGAGACAAAAGAAAAGTTTATTACTGAAATATTCTCACTAAATGAATATCTAAAAGATATATTTCAAGTAAAAATTAAGTGATCACAGATAGAAGGTGAAATGCAGGAAGGAAGGATAAGCAAAGTAGGCAAATTCAGATCAGCATTAACTCTGCCAAACAGGGAAAAAGTCTAGAAGTGAAATATTGGAGAACTATATCTCTGAGTTGGGATTGAGGTGATCAGATAATGCATTTCAAGATCTTTATTTTGTTAAAGAGAATGGCAAATAATGCAAAACTCCAAATATTTGAAAATTAACTATGAATAACAACAAAGCAGATAATACTACCAAAAAGTTCTTCACCATATATGAAAAACTCACAGTTAACAGCATACTCAATGATAAAACGTTAAAAATTTTCCTCTAAGATTGGAAACAAGAAAATATGCCCATTTTCACCACTTCTATTCAACGTAGTCCTGGACTGGAAGTCCTAGCCAGAGAAATAAGACAAGAAAAATAAATGAACGACATCTAAATTTAAAGGGGAAAAAAAGTTAAAACTATTGCTATTTTCAGACAACATAATCCCATACATAGCCAGGCATGATGGCGCACACTTGTAATCCAGCATATGGGGAGACTGAGGCAGGAGGATCGCAGATTCAAAGTCAGTTGAGCAATTTAACAAGGCCCTAAGCAATTTAATGACACCTGTCTCAAAATTAGAAATAATTTTTTTTATAAAAGGATTGGAGATGTGGTTGGTTTAAAAGCACCTCTAGATTCAATCCATGGTCAAAAAAAAAAAAATCACATGTAGAAAACCCTGAAGACTCCATCAAAAAACTGTTAGAATTTAAAAAATAAATTCAGTAAACTTTCACGATACAAAATCAACTTTAAAAAATTAGTTGCACTTCTTTACATTAAAAAAAATCTATCCAAAATAGAAAATAAGAAAAAAATCCATTTACAATAGCACTAAAAAAATTTAATGAAATGGGGGGCAAAACTATATACAGAAAACTATAAAACACTATTGCAGGGCTGGGGTTGTGGCTCAGAGGCAGAGCACTCGCTTAGCATGCATGAGGCACTGGGTATGATCCGCAACACCACATAAAATAAAATAAAGTTGTTGTGTCCATCTATAACTAAAAATTAAATATGTAAAAAAAAACTAATGCAAGAAATTTAAGGAGACACAAACAAATGAAAAATTATCTCATGGTCATGGATTGGAATCGTTATTGTTAAAATACCCATACTACTCAAGTTGATATGCAGATATAAAAATGCCAATGACATTTTTCACATTTTGTTATTCACGTAAATCATTTCTTAAAATTGTGTGGTCTCATAACAGAAAGATCCTGAATGGCCCAAACAATCTTGACAAAGAAAAACAAAGTTGCACGCCTCACATTACCTGATTTCAAATTACATTATAAAGCAATAAGGATCAAAATAGCCTGGTACTCACATGAAAACAGACACATAGACCTGAACAAAAGAGGAAGACCAGAAATACACCCAAGAATATACAGTTACCTAATGTCCAGCAAGGCACCAAGCAGACACCATGGGGAACAGGTAGTCTCTTCAATCACTGGTGTTGGAAAAAATGGGGTATGCAACACCAAAGAATGAAACGGGTCCCTTACCAAATGGAACAAAGACCGAAATGGAAGAGTTGAAACCACGAAACTCGCAGAAGAAAACATAGAATAAAAGCTCCTTGACGTTGGTCTTGGCAATGATTTTTTTGGGGGGTAGAACAAAAAAAAATCATAGGCAATAATAAAAGCAAAAATGATCAAGTGGGATTACATCAAATAAAAAAAAAGTTTCTGCATAGCAAAGAAAACAATCCAACACAATGAAAAGACAGCCTACAAAGCAGAAGAAGATGTTTGCAAGCCCGATACCTGATAAGGAATTAACATCTAAAGTACATAAGGAGCTCACACAGCTAAATAGGCAAAGGGCCAACAGCCTGGTTAAAAACTGGGCAAAAAAAAAAAAAACTGAATAGATATTTTTGAAAAGAAAACATAAAAAATGGCCAACAGGTGTGTGAAAATACGCTCGACCTCACCAATCATCAAGGAAACGCAAATCAAAATCACCATGAGATTTTGATCACCGCACCCTCATTAGAACAGCATCATGGAAAAGACATGGTGACAAGGGCTGGCGAGGGTGTGGGGAGGAGGGAGCACCCACCCACCGCTGGAGGGAACGTGGCTGGGTGCAGCGGCTGTGGAAACAGTGTGGAGATGTCTAAAGAAATGTAAAACAGAGCTACCAAGTGACTCCCCAATCCTCCTTCTGGAAATGGAAACCCAAAGGAAATGAAATCAGTACCAATAAAGTCACCTGCACTCACTCCTGTGCTCACTGAAGCATTATCACAGTAACCAAGAAAAGAGCCTAGGTATCTATTGAAGAACGGATGAGGAACGTGGCAGAGAGGTGTTTTAAAAGTTATTGATACATATATAAATATGCACATACACATAATGGAATAGAAATTCCTTAGGAACAGAGGCTAGAACGGTGGTGACCGGGGGAGGGGCAGTGAGAAAAATGAAGGTAAGACAAAGGTTGCAAACTTGCAGTTTTATCAGATGAATTAAGTCCAGAGATGGAGCACACAACATGATAACAGGTAATAACATTGTATTGCATACTGGAAATTCGCCCAAAGAGTAGATTTTTGGTGCACTTACCACAAAAAAATTGAATAAATAAAGGTAACTATGTGAGTAGATGGACTAACCATCTCATTATGCCTGTATATACATATGTTATACATACATATAAAAACATCATGTTGTATACTTTAAACATATCTAATTCTGAAAATGAAGAAAAATAAAGTAAAACTACTGCATGTTCATGCTATACTTTGGATCTTAAGTACCTAAAAGCCCATGTATTATAGATTTGGTCCCCAGCTTGGTGTTATTAGGAAATGGTAGAAACTTCAAAATTTAGGGCCTCAGGGAAGGTCTTATGGGCAATGGAGGGGATTGTGTGACCCCTGTCTCCTCCTCTTTCTCTATTGCTTCTTAGCCAAGAGGTGAGAATTTTGTGCCACTACATACTCCTGCCATCATGTGCTGCCCACCCCCAATAAAAGCCTAAAAGCAAAGGGTTTGCCTGATGATGAACTGGAAACCCCCAAACTGTGAGCCACAATAAACCCCTTCTCTTTATAAGTTGATTATTTCAGGTATTTTGTTATAGTAAGAGAAAGCTGAGTTAAAAAAAAAAAAGAAAATACATGAAATATTGGTTGGGGTGGTCTATATGCTAAGCCATAAAATAAGTCTCATGGAATTTAAAATGATGGCAGCCATATACAGTGCTATGGTTTGCTTGTGGTTTGCCCTCCGAGAGTTCATATGTTAGAAGCTGAGTCGTCAGTGTGTCAGGCCCACCCTTCCAGCCCCAAGGTGGTGAGAACTTGGGAGTTAGGAACTATTGGGAGGTCTTGAGGTAGCTGAGGTTGTGCCCTCAGGGACATTAAGGAAGTTCTCACGGATCCTGAGTTAGTTGTCTTGAGACTGAGTTGTTAACAGTGAGCCTGGTGCCAATCTGCATGGGAGCCCAGGACCAGCAGAGTGGAGGTGCCCCAAGAATCCACTCCACTTGAGTCCACCTTGTGAACCAGCAGACCCACCATGGAGCTCATGCCCTGGTCCAGGACAGCCACCTCTGACCAACAGACCCATGCTGGAACCCAGACCCAGGCCTGAGACGGGGGCCAAGGCCCTGGGTAGGCCCAGGTTCGCCCCTACCACCCATGCAGGAGCCCAGACCCATGTTAGACCCAGGTTCACTCCACCAACCAGCAGGCCTACGCTAGAGCCCAGGCCCAGGCCATTGTGATAGCCCTCCCCACTTAGTATCCTTCACCTTGAGACAACAGACAGCCCAGAAGTAGCTGCATCTTGGAGCAGGCATCCCAACACGAGTGTCAGGCCCACCCTTCCAGACCCAGCTCTGAGAGAGGTTGCATCCATCTTGGGGCATCTCCTCTGCACTCTGGGGTTACCTCCACTATTGCTGCCACCACCTATAGTTGTAGTAGCACCCATCACGGGTCACATGCAGGGCCTGGAAGCCCAACACCAACGTGAGGTACAGATAATCTGCATGGATACAAGATTATAGGGTAGAAATGGTAATACCTCAGATCTATACTCCAAGAAAGGAAGACACATAGATGATATGAAAAAACAAGGGAGGAAAGTGCCCCAAACAAACGAGGATACTACAATAACAGAACCCATGGACAGCACGTTGATGAAATGTCAGAGAAGGAATTCAGAATGTTCATAATTAAAATGATCTGTGAATTAAAGAGTGACCTAAATGAGCAAATACAGGCAACCATTGATCACACCAACAAAGAGATCAGGGAGCAAATACAGGTAGTAAAAGATGACTTCAAGAAAGAGATAGAGATTCTGAAAAAAAATAAAATTAGAAATCCTTGAAATGAAGGAAACAATAAACCAAACAAAAAACTCAATAGAAAACATCACCAACAGACTAGATCACTTGGAAGACAGAATGTCAGATAATGAAGACCAAGTATAGAATCTGGAAAATAAAGTTGAACACACAGTGAAGATAATAAGAAATGATGAACAGAGCATCCAAGAACTATGGGACAGCATCAAAAGACCAAATCTAAGAATTATTGGGATAGATAAAGGCAAAGAGATCCAAACCAAAGGAATGCACGATCTCTTCAATGAGATAATATAAAAAAAAATTCCAAGCATGAAGAATGAATTGGAAAGTGAAATACAAGAGTCTTACAGGACACCAAATGTACAAAATTACAACAGATCCACACCAAGGCACATTATAATGAAAATGCCTAGAATGCAGAATAAGGAGAGAATCTTAAAGACCACAGAGAGAGGAATCAGATCACATATAGGGGAGATCAATTTGTATCTCAGCAGATTTTTCAACCCAGACCCTCAAAGCCAGGAGATCCTGGAACAACACATACCAAGCTCTGAAAGAAAATGGACGCCAACCAAGAATCTTGTATCAGCAAAACTAAGCTTCAGATTTGATGATGAAGTAAAAACCTTCCATGATAAACAAAAATTAAAAGAATTTACAGTGAGAAAGCCTACACTAGAGAACATCCTCTGCAAAATATTCCAGGAGAAGAAAATTAAAAACAACAATGAAAATCAGCAAAGGGAGGAAAGTCAATCAAAGGAGAAACCAAGTCAAGTTAAAAACCAAAAATAAACCAAAATGTCCAGGGATATAAATCATATTTCAATAATAACCCTGAATATGAATGGCCTAAACTCATTAATTAAAAAACATAGACTGACAGATTGGATTTTTAAAAATCCCCAATAATATGTTTCCTTGAAGAGATTCATCTCCCAGGAAATGACGTCCACAGATGGAAGGTGAAAGGGTGGGAAAATACGTACCACTCACACGGACCACGTAAACAGCCAGGGGTTCCCATTCTCATGTCAGATAAAGTGGACTTCAAACCAAAGCTAGTGAAAAGGGATAAAGAAGGACACTAGATACTGCTTAAGGGATTCCTACATCAACAAGACATAACAATCATAAATATCTATGCCTCAAACAACGCATCTGTGTATGTCAAACAAACCCTTGTCAAATACAGGAACCAAATAGACCACAACACAATAATACCGGGTAACTTTAATACACCTCTCTCACCACTGGATGGATCTTCCAAACAAAAACTAAACAATGAAACGATAGAACTCAATAATACAATCAATAATTGAGACTTAACAGACGTGTATAGAATATTCTATCCATCGACGAGCGAATACACTTTCTTCTCAGCAGCACATGGATCCTTCTCGAAAATAGACCATAATGTTATGACACAAAACAACTCTTAGCAAATACAAAAAAGTAGAGATACTGCCCTGCATTCTGTTAGACCATAATGGAATGAAATTAGAAATCAATGATAAAATTAAAAAGAGAAGCCACTCCAACACCTAGAGACTAAACAATATATTATTGAATGAAACATGGATAATAAAAAGACATCAGGGAGGAGACAAAAAATTCTTAGAGGTAAATGAGAACTTGGATGCAACTTAACAAAACCTCTGGGACACTATGAAGGCAGTGCTAAGAGGAAAATTCACTGAATGAAGTTCATTCATTAAAAGAAGAAAAGATCAACAAATGACCTGATATTACAGCTCAAAGATCTATGGAAAAAAAAAAAACAGACCAACACCAAAAGTGGCAGAAGACAGGAAATAATTAAAATCAGGGTGGAAATCAATGAAATTGAAATTAAAGAAAAATTTCAAAATATTGACACAACAAAAAGCTGATTCTTTGAAAAAATAAATAAAATTGACCAACCCTCAGCCATTCTAATAAGAAAAAAAGGAGGGAGAAAACTCAAATGACTAAAATTTGTAAAGAAAAAGGAAATATCATAACAGACACTATTGAAATACAGAAGACAATTAGAAACTATTTTGAAAATGTATACTCTAGTAAATTAGAAAACCTCGAAGACACTGACAAATTTCTAGAGGCATATGATCAACCCAAACTAGTATCATCCTGATACCAAAACCAGGCAGAGACACATCAAGGAAAGAAAATTTCCAACCAATAGCCCTGATGAACATTGATGCAAAAAAATCTCAATAAAATTCTGGCAAATCACAAAAACATATTTTAAAAAATTGTGCACCAGGATCAAGTGGGGTTCATTCCAGGGATGCAAGTTTGTTGTAATATTCAAAATCAATAAACATAATTCATCCCATCAATAGACTTAAAGATAAGAATCATATGTATATCAATTGATACAGAGAAAGCATTTGATAAAATACAGCATCCATGCATGTTCAAAACACTAGAAACACTAGGGAAAGTAGGAACACACCTCAATATTATAAGAGCTGTCTACGCTAAACCCAAAGCCAACATCATTCTAAATGAAGAAAAACTGGAAGCATGCCCTCTAAAAACCAGGACAAGACAGGGATGCCTTCTTTCACCACTTCTATTCAATATAGTCCTTGAAACTCCAGCCAGAGCAATTAGACAGAGGAAAGAATTAAAGGGATACAGATAGGAAAAAAGAACTCAAACTATCATTATTTGCTGAGGACATGATTCTATACTTAGAGGATCCAAAAACTCCACCAGAAAATTTCTATAATTAATTAATGAATTAAGCAAAGTAGCAAGTTATAAAATCAACACCCATAAATCAAATGTATTTCTATACATCAGTGATGAATCCTCTGAAAGAGAAATTAGGAAAACTATCCTAATCACAATAGTCTCAAAAAAATACTTTGGAATCAACTTAACAAAAGAGGTGAAAGACTTCTACAATGAAATCTACAGAAGACTTTAAAAAGTAAGGTCTCCTTAGAAGATGGAAAGATCTCCCATTCTCTTGGATAGGCAAAATTAATATTGTCAAAATGGCCATATTACACAAAGTGCTATACAAATTCAATGTGATTTCAATTAAAATCTCAATGTCATTCCTTATAGAAATAGAAAAAGCAATCATAAAATTCATTTGGAAAAATAAGAGACCAAAAATAGCCAAAGCAATCCTTAGCAAGAAGAGTGAAGCAGGAGGCATCACTATACCAGCCATAAACTATACAAAGCTACAGTAACAAAAACAGCATGGTATTGGCACCAAAACGGACTGGTAGACCAATGGTACAGAATAGAAGACACAGAGACAAACCCACATACATACAGTTATCTTATACTAGACAAAGGCATCAAAAATATACAGTGGAGAAAAGATAGCCTCTTCAACAAATGGTGCTGGGAGAATTGGAAATCCATATGCAATGAAATGAAAATAAACTCTTATCGCTCACCATGCACAAAACTCAACTCAAAGTGGATCAAGGACCTAGGAATTAGTCCAGAGACTTTGCATCTAATAGAGGAAAAAGTAGGCCCAAATCTTCATCCGTTGGATTAGGCCCTGACTATCCTTAACAATATTCCTAAAGTGCAAGAAATAAAAATGCATTCTGCTGTCAAATATACATAATTAAAATAAATAATTTCTTTTAAGTGAGCCTGATCTCTGAGTGTCTCTTTGACCTCCTCTCTGTTTGATGTGATCTCTTCCACTTAGACCCAGACCCTCTATTACGATGCCATCTGCCACTAGACTCTCACCAGAGGTCAAACATACGAAGATAGCTGACCTTGGACTTCCAGCTTCCAGAACTGCTTGCTAAATAGGTTTCTTTTTTCTAATAAAGTAACCTTTCTTAGGTATTTTGTTACAGTAATGAAAGTCAAATGAATATAGAAAGTATGGAATTAAATGAAAAAAAATTTTTTAAGGTATTAGAAAATTTCCAGAAACCAGACAATAATTTTTTTCAGAAGCAATTACCCTTAATTTCCTATTTGTCTTCTTGCTCTCTTTTGAATATACCCACCCACATGCACCCACACACACCCACACCCACACACAACACACACACACACCCCTACATCTTGTTGACTGCTCACTACTGTGTCTTAGGCATGCCATATTCTATTAACATCTCCCTAGTTTCTGGCACTTCCAACTCCATGGCTGCCACTCTGACCTTGTTGATGGACAACCACCACCTGGCCCCTGGTGGCTAAGCACTGACATTTGACCTTGGCTGCTTAGGACTCCATCATCCCGAGTGCCATTCGTGAGTCCAGGTCTGTGGGCTGCTCTGCCATCAGCCCCAACCTGCAGAAGGCAGTCCCCACGGACCACACTCGCCCGTTGAGGATGGCCTTGACCTTCCTATGTGTGTTCTCTAGACATTTCCTATGAGATACGTCCTTCTGCTGAGCAGGTTGGCCTCATATTTCAGCGTGCCCATTTCCTTACACTGTTTAATCCTTTATTCCACCATCTTCCAGAAAATCATTTCAACCTCGCTCAGCACGGGACATTGTTCTCTGCAAGCGAGGGGCCACTCTAGCAGCAAGTTTGCATCATTTCTAGCCGATATCCCCAGAGTTCACTCTAAGAAACTGTTCTATCCAGAGTTCTGTTTCCCTCCCTTAATTACACACCCTGAAAATCTCGTCTCCCAGTGATTGTCTGCAGGGGGCCTCTCCTCTCTGAGCCAACCCAGCACATTCCTGAAGAGCTTTGGTGGCAACTGAGCCCTGGTCCTAAGCCTGGCAGCCCTGGGGAAGGGGAAGCAGCTCCTGAGACGGGCCTGTTGTCTTTCTGTGCAGTGTTTAGTGTGAAGCATAAGCCAGGAGAGCCAGCACTACCAAATTCTTGGCTTCGTGTTCAGCCCTTACTTGAACCTTCTGCGAGACATGAAGAGCTTCTTTGCAATCTCTCACACCCGATTTTTTCCAATTATTTGTTAACTCCTCTGTTTTTCCAAGTTGTTGCTATTGCCTCATCCGCCTGCAAAACAAGGATGTAATTCTCACCCGTCACAAGCAGCCTTGTTGGTCAGCCACAGACAAGGATTCAGACAGGCCTCCGCATCTCTGCCCTCCCTCCCCCTGATGGAGCTCCAGGGCAAAGGCTGCTCTTTAAAGGAGCCCTGGGTTGGGCAGAAACGGCTGGGCCTTCATCCCACCATCTCATTCCGACTGGGAGCAGCCCCAGGAGAGCGTGTAATTAGCTACCACTGCTCTGTTCAGACACTGGCTGGGAGGTTTCTCCAAGAAGAGCATGACCTGGGCTTGAAAACTGAGATGAACCCCGGTGGGGATGATCAACCACCCAGAAAAGGAAAAGCAAATGAAGCACAAATAAAATGGAAGGGAGGAAGTAGAAAAGAGTGGGAAGCAATGAAATAGAAAGCAGATGAATTAGAGAAAATCCAGTCAAAAGTTGGTTCTTCAGAAAGATTAATAAAATTATTAACTCCCTAGTGAGATTTACCAACAAAGAGAGAGAACGGCAGAAAGAGAATACAAACGACTGATATCAGGACTCAAAATACATTTTAAAGAAAATGGTGGGCCATGGTGGTGCAGCCTGTAAACCCAGTGACTTGGGAGGCTGAGGCAGAAGGATTGCAAGTTTGAGACCAGCCTCAACAACTGAGTGAGGCCCTCAGCAACTTAGCAAGACTCTAAAAGCGGAAGGATTGGGAATGCGATTCAGTGGTTAAAAGCCCCTGGTTTTAATCCCCAGCCACCACAACAAAAAAAGACAATAAAATTTATTAAAAATATATTTTGAAAAAAAAAATTTTTTTGAACAACTTTATATCAGTCTTTGATGACTTAGATCAAATGGACAAGTTTCTTGAAAAGCCCAACTTAGGAAAATATCACCGAAATGTTGAAAATTTAAATAGTCCTATGTCTGTCAAAGTAATTGAAATTTTCCATAATGAAAAGCCTTTCCACGAGGAAAACTCTAGTCTCAGATGCATCACTGGAAAATTCTTCCAAACATTTCAGGAAGAAATGATACCCATTTTATACAAACTCTTTGAGAAAAATGGAGAGCAAGGGAATACTTTTCAACTTGTCTATAAAGCCTTGATACTCTAATCTGGTGAGATTATAAGAAAGTAAAATTATAGGCTGATTTCCATCAGTCCCTAAAACACGAAAATCCAAAACAAAATAGTAACGAATCAGATTTGTCAAGTGTGGTTTATTCCAGGAATGCGAGATTGATTTAAAAATCAATGCAATTCACCATAGTAACAGAATAAAGGACAAATATACATCACCCCCAACAGATTTATAGGAAGATATTGGCTATATAGTTTAAAATTAAAACAAAAAACCTCAGAAAATGAGACCTAAAGGAAATGTCCTCAATCCAACAAAAGGTGAACCCAAAAAACTAGCAACATACCTAAGTATGCACCCAACACTTCCCCTGACTTTCAAAACCGGGAAAGGATGCTCACTATGATCTCATTTTCAACTTTAAGTTGGTTGTCTTAGTCACACTAGAAAACCAAAAAAATAAATAAAAAGTAGAGTTTGTATAGAAAAATGCAAAGCTCTCATTTGACAATTATGGGATTATGTAATTTTTTTCAAAATAATTTGCAAACTGTTGGATGCAATAATAGAATTTAGTAAGGTTGTTAGGTACCTGGTTAAAATATAAAAATAAAATCAGGAGGTTGCATCGTGTATTCTAAAAGTTGGCTTCAAGGTGTTCCCTGCCCTTTGCAATTTATCTGGCTTCTCCTTGCTGATGAGCTCATCCTGAACAGCAGGATAGAGATACTTAGGAGGAGAGTGCAAGGTGTTCCCAAGAGGAGTGCTGGGTCTTCCTGTTTAGGGAGTCAAATTTTTAGAGGGTTGTTGAATATGAAAGGTAAGACCCAAGGAATTTGCTGAATGGGGAAGGCTAGCAAAAGAGAATTAAAGTGCTCTTCACAGTAATAAAAAGGCTGGCCTTTGAGGAGAGAGTATTCTGAGTTTTTCTCTCTTTTGTATCTTCATTCCTCTGTTTGTCCTCCAACGGCTTCAGCAAATCTTAATTAATTGCTGAATTGTTGTCTGATTTATTTTAGCATTTCCTTAGGAAATAAAGAAAGGGCTGTAATCATTTTTGTGGATGAATTGGACCCCAGAAAAAAACAGAAAGCAATCAAGACCTATCCAAGAGTACCAGGGAGAGAAACCAACAGCCAAATGAGTCTTGAATAATTCAACATCTGGAGTTTGCAATCCACAGACACCTTCTGGGAATTCTCAGAATGTTTAGGAGGGAGCTGAATTTACTAAAATAAATGGGAGATGTAGTTAGTCTTTTCGTCATTGTGACCAAAATACCTGACATAAACAACTTAGAGGAAAGATTTATTTTGGCTCACAATTTCAGTCCATGGTTTACTGACTCCATCGCTCTGGGCCTGAGGTAAGGCAGAGAATTGGGGCAGAAGAAAGGCTTCTCAGTTCATGGCAGCCAGGAAACGGGGAGAGAGAGAGACAGAGACAGAGACAGAGAGACAGAGACAGAAAGGGCCAGGGACAAGATATAGTCGCCAAGGGCATGCCCCCAGCAACCTACTTCCTCCAACCATTCCCCACCTTCCCAGAATTTTCGACACCTCTCAATAGCCCATTCAAATTATTAATCCATGAAGTGGATTAATCCACTTATGAGATCAGAGCCTTCATGATGCAATCATTACCCAAAGCCCCATCTCTGGACATTGGTGAGTCGGGGACAAAATCTTAAACACGTGAGCTTTTGCTGGACATTCCAGATCCAAGCCATAACATGGAATCATGTTTTTTCACTTGGATAAAAAAAATTATTATGACACCTCAGTTATTTATAGACTTAGGGACATTCAGATGTCATTATAATTACTGGATTAATATGTAACATATGTATGAAACTCTCATATCATGTAACTTTCAAAGCACTTTCATTTTTACTACACCATTTCACAGGTAATTCGTTACTGTTTTAGTCTCTAAATCTGTCCCAATACTTGGAAGATATGATATATTTTCCCCGACTAATATATTTCAAGGTATTGAAACAGAGCTAAACACCATTTGAGAATAGAGTTACACAGCAATTTCTCCAAAACGATGGAAGAATCCATTTCTTTACAGTAAAGCAAACATCCAGCTCATTTGAAAAGACTGTTTTTAAAATTTAATGTATGCCTTTACCTTTCAGGGACATCTTTGTTGCAGAGCTTGTGGATGCTCGAGGGTGACAGAGCCAGATGGCCTTGGGAGCCTCGTCTCTCGAGAGGCTGTGATGTATGGATGTGGAATACCATGAATAAAAAGAACCTCAGAAAGAAGCAGGTCCAAAAAGAGAAATTCAGCAGATCTTCTGCTTCCCTCTGCGAAAGTGAGCCTGTGGTCACCGTGGCAGCAATGCGTTTCATGTTTGTGATGAGAAGCGACACCATTAAATGCCTTCTGTTTTATCAAATGAATCAGTTCATCTCATTTTTTCTTCCCTTAAACTGGAGGCAATCCGTCAGCTCCCTCTTCCTTAACAAAGTGAATCATGTATATCGTCATGGTCTGGATATGAGGTGGGCCCTCCTATGTTTCTATGGGAATATTCAGATTTGAAGTGATTGGATTATGGGAGGTGTAACCTGATCAGTTTGTCCTTGATTGAATGGACTGACGGTGGGGTGAGGCTGGGATCGGGCTCCCTAGAGGAGTGCCCTGGTCACTATTCCTGTGGCCTCTTCCCCTCTTCCTTTCTTTCTCCTTCCCCTTCTTCTCCCTCCCCCACCCCCTTCCTGACCCCAGGGTAAGCTGATGCCTTTCCTCCCCTGGTACCCCCTCCCCATGGCATGCCCACCTTGGGCCCAGACCAATGGAGCTGACCGCCTATGGACTGAAAACTCTGAACCCTGAGCCCCAGATGAACTTTTTCTCCTTTAGATTGTTTTTATTGGGTATCTGGGTCACAGTGATTAAAAAGATGAAGGAAACATATGTGAACGACCAAAAAACACATGTGAAGTTTTGCTTGATGCAGGTCCTAGCAATCCAGGAAACAAGATCTGTATGTGAACAGGAGATTGGGGGCACCTACAATTCTTTTGGGATGAAGCTAGTATCAAAGTCAAATGTTTAAAAAGTGAAAGACATGACCCACACAAATATGGAATGCACATGCTTCCAGAATTCTTTTTATTCATTAAGGAAAAAAAACTAAAATAATTGTAAAGTTGATTCAAAAGGAAATGGAAAGACTGAGCATATCCAGCATCCAAAGAAATAATGGTGGAAGAAGATAGTTAGTTTAGATATAAAACCAGTTTCTGACCTGCAGGACAATACTTCCCCCGCCCCTACCCCGGTACTGGGGTTTAACCCAAAGAACTCTCCCACTGAGCCACATACTCAGCTCTTTTTATTTTTTTATTATTATCATTATTATTATTTTATTTTTTAGACAAGGTATTACCAAATTGCTTAGGGCCTCACTAAGTTGCTGAGGCTGGCCTTGAACTTGTAATCCTCCTGCCTCAGCCTCCCAAGTTGCTAGGATTAGAAGCATGCACCACTGTCCCTGGAACTATTATCTGTCGGTATCTTTTCTAGTGAGGAAAAAGCAGGCTGCAGCTCTGCTGTTCAAAATTACACACATATCGGGAAATATCACATGGTAAATGTGCACAAAATTTATGTTTTAATTTATCAGTTAAGAAAAAAATTAAAATTTAGAAAGTAGTGTCTACCTTCTGAACCTACAAGTTAACATCTAATTCCACAGAACCTGCACCTTAACCAGGGTGAACAGCAAGTGAAACAAAGATCTGGTCACTCTAGACAGTACTTGGATCTGACAACAAAAGGACACCCCCTTCCTGACCCCAAACGAAAGGACATGGTCGCCTTGTGTCCGAGTTTTTGTTTATTTGTTTGTTTGTTTTTAGCACTTAGAATGCATAAAGGAATGAAGGAAATCAATTTTAAGCGTAGGATTTTAATGATGTAGCCTTTTCGCTCTATAAATGGCACAAGTTTCTCTGGGATTTGTGTACTTATGGGGGTGTTTGTAAGGGTTCTGTGTTCGGGATTGGGGTTCCTGATGAGCGCTTCATGACCGTGGCATATTTGGTGGCTAAGGAAGTTTCTGTGCAAAGGCACAGAATACCTGGCCGGTAGGAAATGCCTGGCTGCGATAGCAATGCCCTTCATGGGGAGGCTCTATGTTAGAGTCTTATCAGCCTCCACCATGATCTCAGGCACACAACTTCTGGGAATAAAGAAACTCTTTTGTTAGAAAACCAAAATGTTGGGCTGGGGTTGTGGCTCAGCGGCAGAGCGCTCGCCTAGCACGTATGAGGCCCTGGGTTCAATCCTCAGCACCACATAAAGATAAATAAATAAAGATATTGTGTCCCAATAAAAACTAAATAGTAAAAAAAAAAAAAGAAAAGAAAAGAAAACCACAATGTTTCACCAAGCACTGCTGCTTCTTGAACCTGTCCACATACAGACACTTTAAACAGTGGACTTTCTTGAGAGTTCCACAAAGCTCCTAACATTGCACATGGTAACTGAGGAATCAGCTGCATAATGTTGTTAACTCTGTCACCTGCCTAATGACACAATGAACAATGATGTCCTACTGATGCCACTGACCTAATGTAACCTACAGATATAAATAAAGCTGGCAGGTTGGACCAGGGGCATTCTGCCATTCTGCCTTTGCATCTTATCTCTCTTTTTATTTTCCTTCCATGTGTTGGTTTATTTATTCTGGCAACAAGTAAAGAGTCTCCTACCCTGTTTATCTTGTTCCTCCAAGAAGAAACTATTACCAAAAAAAAAAAAAAAACATCTGATTTCCTTTCCTTTTCTTATTTCCTGATGTCGTCAGGGAGGGCAGGCCCTAGCAGGAAGAAATCCAAAGTTCAGAACATATAAACTTTCCCCTGAACTGGTCAGCCAAAGGTAAGGAAGTTGATTATGACGTCTCTGAAGAAAATGAAGCTTCAGAGAGAGAAGCCAGACCAACAGTGAGAACAAAGCAAAAACAAGCAAACAACAACCTTGGGCTATTCTGAAAGGAGGTCGAGAAAAGGCAAAACAGATGTCAGAGGCCACAGGGAGTGAGAAGGCTGTAATTAAGTGGGCATGCTCCTATGCTCCCCGTGGCTACAGAGCTGGGGGTAGCTAGAATTAGACACAGGGAGGTCCACGGATCAGCACAGTGGGGGTCCATCCCCAGCTCAGACTCAGAAGCCAGAGGCTGTCTGTGTCTGCACAGGTAGATCCTCCCAGGAGAGAAGGGTGGGGCAGGATGCAGCCCTGAGGTGGGAAGAGAGCTGTAGTGCTATTCAGTTGTCCATTAGTGAAGGAGGTGGCCACCCACACCTGGTAGGGGTATGTGGCATGAAGCAAAGATGACCACAGAAATCAATAAATGAAAACTTGGTATTCAATGACGACTTCATGTCCTGGCTTGCTTGGAATCTTGAATCAGCCACCCACGTCAATACTGACAGTCACATAACCTCAATATGTGTCTTGAGACTCGGTGAAGACTAGGTAGACCCAGAGGCTCCTGATTCCATTGAAAGTGGGTAGCTCCTATCCACTACCATCAACTGTCATCCTGAGGGAACAAGGGCTGACTAGTGCTAATGCTTCATGTTGGTTTTTAAACTAGAATCTCAGGTTGCATGAACAATCCCCTCATTTTTTAACTTTGGCTCAAAGATTTTTTTTTTTTTTTAAATATTGGTGCAAGGCAAAAAAAAAAAAAAAAAATCTATGAGCCAACAGTTGATGACCTCTGCATATACGGTTCCCTTTTGACCCATATCCAACATCACCAGCACTCCATGAAAACCTCTTTCAAACCATCTGGTCTCCATTCCCAGGTGCCTCATCCCACATTACCTCTTTCTCTTTTGCTTTTCTATAAGCAAGACATTCTACCAAACATGTGATTCAGTCTTTTCTAAAATGTGCCTTTCAAATCCTCTCTCCTGGTTTGAGGATCGTTGCAATCTTTGGATGACTGACATTCCATGACCTTGTGTTTGACCTCTGTGTTTGACCTTGGCATCCAGAGAAAACCCTTCAATTTGGGCCTGACATCCCTTCTACTGCTTGTAGAAAGAGACATTCTGATGTGTGTGTGTGTGTGTGTCAATAAAAATACTGAATTGAATTGGGGAAAAGGGATTGGCCCCAACTCACAACTTGAGATAGGAATAACATGGAACATTGAAGGTCAGAACTTAATAAATCAAGTTGGGACCCATCAAAGGCTATTTTCTTAGTCACGCTGGTTAAAAATGACTGGCAGTGGCTCTGGACCTTGGCTACACATTGCAATTTCTTAGGACCCCTTGATAACACACAAATGCTTGGGCACCACCCCAGAGATTCCAAGGCAATTTGTCTGGATTACGCAATTTGGCATCAATACTTTTTAAAAGTTCTCCAACGACATTAATGTGGTGCAGGGTGACAAACCCTGAGTGAGGGAAAGACACAGAGCTCAGGGCTCAGAAGATAGACTTAGCTTCAGAGTTCCCTAGGCTACGATTCCAGCTTTATTGACCAAACATCTGGGTGACCTCAGCCAGTGGGCCCAGGATGTCCAAGGCTCGCTCAATCCTAGAACATAAAACAAACCCTACTCCATGAGGCCGTGTGACAGCTCCATGAAGCACTGTTGTACTGTGTTTATCAAGTGTGGAATAACCAATGGCTAATATTGCTATTATCATCAATAGGTAGCCACTTATTTAACAATATTTTAAATAATGACACTTTATGCACCCTATTAAAATCCCACTATACTCGGACACAGTGACGCACGCTTGTAATCCCAGCAACTGAGGAGGCTGAGGAAGGAGGAACTCAACTTTGAGACCTGCCTCAGCAACTTAGCAAGGCCCTAAGCAACTTAGTGAGACTGTGTCTCAAAATAAAACATAGAAAGGGCTAAGGATATAGCCCCCGTGGTAAAGTGCCTCTGGATTCAGTACCCAGAACAAACAAACAACAACAACAACAAAAAAAAAAAAACCTACTATAAATTTTTATCTACATATAAATATATATGTAAAATAAATTCCATATGCATACAGATATATCACCTGAATTAGCTTTGTAAACTGTGTGTATTAATGTCAAGGTATTCTTCAATAAATCGTTCGATGATGACATAGATATTAGAGTTGAAGAAGCTCTTTGAGCATTGAGACATAGGGTACCTGGACGGAATGGTGTCATAATTTAACATAGCTGCTCCCTTGACGTCTGTTTTTAGTAAACTGGTTGAAACCCAGTTATGCCGCATCACCTTTGGCCTAATTAAAACTTCCCTTTGCTGTGTAGTTGTGTGAGAGGCAGACAGCGCGCTCCTAATCTCACTGACCCCAAACCCAACACATCCCCCAGCTTCTGGCCACAATAAAGCCTCAGAGGAATAGTCCTACTGGTTATCTCTCTCTCTCCCCACCTCCCTCCCTACCTCCCCTTCCTCCCCTCTCTTCTCCTCCTCCCATCCCCTCTCCTACCCTCTTTCCTTCTATCTCCACCCACCTGCTGGGTGAGGTCCCTGTCACCTCTGGGTTTCCCATGACCCTCGCTCTTTTGTAGCACTACTGCCTCTGAGACCTGGAAGTAGAAAACGTCTTGTGTTCCATGCACTTGGCTTTTGCCTCCTGGATGTGTTGCACCTGACCAACACGCCCAAGCAAGACTTTCTTCCCCACCAGGGCTCTCCTGGAGAGTGGCTGTTTTTGCCTAGGGACACCCTTAATAGAAAGACTGTAAGACCAAATTAGAATGACAATAAAAATCATAACCAATAGGCTCTTGCCACTCATGATCACATGCAGGGAGCCTAATGCAAGAAGAAATACAAATAGCTATTAGGTATATTGTAATATATTGACCCATCTTTAGCAAACTCAAAATAACAGTGAAAGCCTTTTGTTGCTTCTCAAATTAGCAAAGATTTTCTAAATGACTACTGTTAACTGCATGAAGAAAATTTAAATTTTATGTACTGATGGTAGGTAAGCAAATTGGTATGCATTTCTTCAAGTAAAACTTAGTCAAGCATAACAAAAACCTTAAACATATTCTTTGGTTCAGGGAACTTGGAGAGCAGAGTGCTTGCCTGGCATGTACAAGGCCCCAAGTTCAATCTCTAGCATTGCAAAGAACCCCAAATACATACATACACACACACACACACACACACACACACACACACACACACACACACATTCATTCTTTGATTCAATCATTTTACTTCTAAGAGTTAATCCCAGAGGAAATAAAAATCAGCAATATTTGAAGTTTTGTACACAATCATCTTTATTGCAGTGCTATTCATAATAGCAAAAATGTTATAAACCAATTTAACAGTCAATTACAATGTAAATAAATCATAGAACATCCATCTAATAGAATACTACACAGCTCTTAAAACGTCATGTGCTCACATATTAATGACGTAAAAAAGGTTTGGCAAAAACTGTAAGAAATGTACACCCATGGCAGGGATTGTGGCTCAGTGGTAGAGGCCTTGCCTAGCATGTGAGAGGCACTGAGTTTTAGTCTCAGCACCACACATAAATAAAATAAAAAATAAAGGTCCATCAACAATTAAATATCTATATACATATTAAAAGAAAAGAAATGTACATCCAAAGAAAAAAGAATTAAAGAAAAGTCTAAAATGTTAACAGTGATTATCTTTGGTTGGTGAGATTGTGAAACTTCTATATTTTTCCAAATTTTCTATAATAACCTAATTGTTTTTGTAATAAGAAATGGATGTCATAAAACTTAAAAATTACAGTGCCAAAAAGAGTAAACTTAAATATTATACAGTGCCAAAAGACAAGAAAAGAGAATCAGCTGCTCTCTTGAAAGAATCCAGCTTTAATGAAGCTTATTTGTGCTTCTGGGCCAACATCACAAGCAACCCCTATTCCAGATACCTTGGGACAATGAGCAAATCTCTTGCCAACAACAATGAATTGGTTAGAAAAGCAAATTCTTCCCACAAAAGCATGCCCAGTGGCAGCAGAAAACAAGGAACTGGCTCTTGGAGTCAAAGGCATAAGGCTGAGTGCAAAGGATCCTGTGTGTGTGTGTGTGTGTGTGTGTGTGTGTGTGTGTGTGTGTGTGTGTGTAAAGAACAGAGGGTCAAGGACCAAAATCTATGTTTTATAAGAAACGGAGATTGGAAATATTAGCAGGGGTGGGAAGCACATTTTTTAACATCACAAAATCCCTCTATAAAAATAATAAAAGAAACCAGGATGGCGCAACAAAAGGCCCTGCACAACATCTGCCGCCTAGCTGGGTTGACAAGATACCCCGAGGATTCCAACCCCAGATAAATGTGGAGGTGGGAGGAAATGGAAGTAGAAAATGTAATGGTGCCAGGTGCTGTATTTTTGATCACTGTGCAACATCCAACAGAGGAGAGGAGTGAGTGTGTCAAGTCCAAAGTGCTCTCCGGAACCCTGTCTCATTCCCCAAAGTTCAGGAAAACTAATTTCACATAAAAATGATCAATAAAAAATGATTGAGGTCAAAGAGATAAAGTCGCTGCAAAAACATCCCTCAGAGTAAGTCTTAGAATCCCAGAAAGACAGAAGAAAAATACAGCCTCAGACTTCAAACCCGGCACAAAGAAATAAGAAAAGATAGAAAAGGAAAATGAACATCTGAGATATCAAACCTCAGAAAGAAGGTCTAAGACTCAGTATAGAATTAGAAATATATTTTAAAAAGTCATTTCTGAAACAAAGATTAAAATAAAGGAACCCACACATAAATATAGATAATGTCTTAATTTAAATTAAATTTAATCTTAAAATTAAATTTAATTTAAAAAAATGAAAGGTAAACTCAGGTAGAAAATGACAATATAGAAGACAAGCAAAGAAAATGTGATTAATAAATAAATAAAAGTCCCTGCAGAAGAAAAACAAAGCAGGGAAATAGAACAAACTCTAAAACCTGTAACTCAGGAAGACTGTCCTTAAATCCAAAAGAAAAAAGATTTGAAGCAACCTCACTATTTACAGGGTATCTCACATGCCTGGGAAAATTGACTTAGAATAATCAACAACAAGATCTATTCTAGTAGAATCATTAGACTTTATCCAGGTTAAAATACCAAGTTGCACATAAGGGAAAGAAAATTGGATCACTGTCAGACTTGATATGGCAATATTGTTTCTAGAAGAAAACACAAGAACATATTTAAGGGACCCAGAGGAAGAAAAGGTAAGCCCAGGGCTTTAGATCCAGGCAAACTTGTTTTCCAATAAAAAGGCAACAGACAAATCATCATCAGCCTGCAAGAACGAAAAGAATACTGTTCTCAGGAGTCCTTTAGAATCTACTAGAGACAGGGTTTTCATCAACCAAAATGGCTTTGAAGGGACAGGACTTTAAATACTATGCATCAAATATGCGAGCATCAAATATGCATTTAAGTCTACCGTGAAGATTAAATGAAATCTATAAGAGAGTGAAAGTATAAAATAGTTGTATGCTCTGGTGACGCAGGTTGTAGTACTACTGTGAAGTGATGGGGAGAGACTGGAGATGAGAAACGGATGTGACTCCATTTTTGAGAAACCAGCTTCTACCTCAAGGCCTGTCCTAAGGAAGGGGGAATGACCCTTGTCCTGGGAAAAACCCACAGAGCACTCCTAGGCATATACCCTGCTGCTGAGTTGTTTGTCTGCAAATAACAGGAGAGGTCTGAGGCGCCAGGTGTCCCTGACTCAGTCAGGCTAGGTGAGGACCCATAGCCACCCCCTAGCCACCACCAATCAGCATGAGACAGGGAAAATACCTGGGATGCCAGATGACCCCCCAGTAGTTTATGGTGGTTGATAACATGTTGGGAAACCATGGAGTTCAGCACGAACTCCCCTCATGGCTTAAATCAATCAATTCAAAGGAATCACCCTCTTGCACTAACCAGTCACCCCCACCCAACTTGTTCCCGCCAGTGAATGTGCTAATCAATGTTAAGAGTTGTTGTTTGACTTTCCCTCGGTATGGAATGATTTGCTGTATGATGTTGTGACGCACAGAGTATCCCCCCAAAACCTATAAAATCTCACTGAACAAAAGATCGCGACTCACTCCCTGCGACCGCTGCATCGGGAACGGTTGTGAGTCCAGGTTCGAGCTTGCAATAAAGACTCGTGTGTGATTGCATCGGATCCGGCTCCTGGAGGTCTACTGGGGTCCCACGAACCTGGCATCACAGAGACAGCATATGCAGACTTTTTACATTTTTAATTTTCTTCAATAACCCCATGGGTAGAGTCATGGGATTGTTATTCTGAACTAATCTGGGGAAGGCAATAACTTTGACCTTCCACTTGACAGCTGCTCGCAGGATTGACCTCCAATGTTTTGAGATGCTGGTCTTCCCTGATGCAGGTCTTATCTTTCTTACTCTGACGGTTACTCACTGGCGCATTTTCGTGCAAAAACACCATACATGTTGGAATTCCTGCCAGGTTTTGGTATTATTTTCCTTCTCCTTGTTGGACCTTCTCCTGTACTAATTTTTAATACTTCCATATCACAGTCCAAGGTGGCAAATGTATGTCTCTAGCTCTGAATTTTCTCTTTAGCTCCCGATTGCTTGCTCAACATTTCCACCTGGACTCCCATCAGTACCGCAGGTTCAATATAGGAAACCAAGTAAGTGGGCCGCCGTCCATCAGTTCCTTCTCCTGTCCGCCCTGATGCGATACATATGGCCCCATTCTTTCCATCACAGGCTGGAAAGCCTGTGGTCCTCTGAGAGTTTCCCTTTCTTTCTTGCCTAAGTAGTGCAATTGCCTCTCCCATCTGCCCTCAGAATATTTCTTTCTGTTTCTCCCACTTCTACCCCAGAGAGGGAAACACAAAAGCCTGGTGGTCCGTGTTCAGAATTTAGCCTTAAGTGTAAACATGTCTTGGGATGGAAGAAAAGCAGCAGGAGGGGAGAGGAGAGGGGAGAGTTACCAGCAATTGACACCAGCGTGGGAAAAATTCACAGCCCCTTGACCAACAGGAGGTGAAGGGGAAGGCCCAGCCTGACCAAGAGATAAACTGTGTGCATTCACCCCAGAAGGCCTTCCCCACACAAGAGAACAAAGGAGGGTGGAGACAACTAAAGGTGCAACCCAAGGCAGAAGCCAAGGATTAGAGCCTCCTGGTCACACTGACTCAAGCAAACTAGCTCAGCATTCTCCTATTCCAGGTCACTACTGTGCAGGGGGTGAAGTGGGAGGCAACGCTAAGGGAATCATGCTAAGATTTTGCAGTGAAGAGACAGCTGACCCACCGCTAGGCAAGAAGGGTAGAGGTTATAATTTAGAACAATCCAATAAGAGATGGTAGAACCTAACGTCCAGCACCCCATAGTACTCAGCCAGTGAGGAACCAAGGAGGGACCGTGCAACACTAGGGAATAAAATGCTGATTGCACCTGCTCTGGGTGGGCCTGCTCACCCACACCCCAGATCTCGCAAGACCATCATTAAAAGCCTCATTTTCTCTGTACCTTTTGTCCATTCTTTGGGTTTGGACAGGTGGGCTATTCCTCACACCCAGGCTGGGATCTCCTTATCTCTCCCCTCCATTGGAGTCTCTCCCTAACCACCCCAGCTCCTCACTCCATTCTATCCTGCCTGGCACCAGACTGATCTTCCCAAACACTAACTCTGATTGTGAGTGAAAGGGGTGGGGGCGGAGGTCCTAATACAATTATTGAATTGGTTTTGTTTTGACCACTGAGAGGTATGTCAATCATGGGAGCAACAAATTTTGCAAGAGAAAGAGTTTATTCATGAAGGGTTTGTTGGTTGTGTGGAGATGGGAGAGGAAGCCTCAAATCCATCTACCTCGGCACAGGGTTTAGGGGGTATTTATGGATAAAGAAGCAGAGTGGTCTAAAGTGTGGGGAAAGGCATTTGGAAATAGGGAAGAGTGACATAATTGGTGGTCTGTGCGTGCACGATTAAACTTCAGGCCTTTCATATGCTCTTCACTTCATGTTCAGAAAATGGGGGCATTAGCAAGGGTGGAGTTTGTGGTCTTCTGACATTGAAAGGCACTTGTACAGGCCCCAGTGAATGGGTCCATGGCTTCAACCGCTTTGAAGTTAGACAAAAGTACCTACAAGTTCCTGGAAAACCACTTGAATCATGACCATAGTGAGCATATGTCAGAGGTGCTATCTATCGCAAAGTTTACGTGGGATCTGTTACCTTTGTATTTAGCTAAAAAACTTTAAAAATCAGTAATGAAAGCAAGTATTAAAAGCAAGTGAAGCCAGAGGGTTTATTCAGGTTTTCCCTCCACCTCAGTCGTCCTAAAATCATACCACGTAAGTAATTTCTCAACAAACTATCCCTGAAACCCAGGCAAGTCCGTAGTAAATTATGTGTGATGGCGATGTTTGATTGTGTTATGCATTTCCTGTTTCTACCATCAGAAAACGAAAAGTAAGCACATTATTCCTTAATGTGTTTCCTTTATGGAGAAGCCAAGTTCTCCAGTGTCAGAAAAATAGAACGAGTTTATCTAGCCTTGCTCTGCCGAGTTTTGGTTTTGCACAGTGATTCGGAAGGAAAAGCATGGGTATAAAGAGATCCCTCAGAGAACACAGCCCTCACCAGGACAGAGAAGGGGGCATCAGGACCTGCGCTGTGTTGTGACTGCACCCTGAAACCCAGATTCTATTTTCACAACCTTTGGCACAGATACCACTCTGTGGTATCAGCAGTCAGAGGAGCAGCTGGCTGGAGGAAATGTGTCGAGGGTTGGAGATGCAGAATGGCAAGCACTGAATTCAAGTCTTTCCAATGCAACCTCTAGACACATCACCCCTTTGTTAGCATATTAAACAGATAAGGATGTTTCTATTGAATTTGAGGACTCAGAAATCTCTCTTCCACTCCATTTGTATTTAATCAATTTTCTGAAAATTGCAAAAACAGGAGTGTGTGTGTGTGTGTGTGTGTGTGTGTGTGTGTGTTGTGTTGTAGCTGGAAGTGGAAAGTGATAGGTATAGGGTCTTCTAAAACTTATCTCTAAGTTTTTGGGAAACTTTAAACTCCCAACGCCCAGGTTCCCTGGACCCATTTCAAGTTCATAAGGATCTCAGGGTGGGACAGACATCCTAGAATTTAAAACTCCCCTGGTGATTCACTTCTGATGCCAAAACTGTAAACCATTATCCTCTCTCTCACTCATCTAATTCTCTCTTAAATCACCACCAAAACTATTAAAAAAAAGCACGTGTTATTATTTCAAAACCCCTTCTTTGACCAGCATTGAGAACCAGAGCTATATATGAAGTTCCCTTAAATCCGTCCTTGTATAGATCATGTTCTCCTCACTGCTTCTTTTAGTACAATAGAGCAGCCAAGTCCAGAAAGAAAAAAAAAAAAAAAACCAGGCCCCTTCAGGCCTGGCTCCTGCCCAGTTTTGCGGGGCCCATTCATTTGGTACTTTGATGCACTGTTGTGGGGTGTGACATCTCACCTCCCACGAGAGGCTGCAGATTCTTGAGGCAGGGTCACACCTGCTACCTGCCTCCTTCCCAGCCCTTTGCAGGTGCCTGGCACACATTAGGTGCTTCCTAGCTTCATGATTTTTCTAGGGTCTTTCATTTCCATTGAATAGCAGTATTTGAAAACATTTTAAATGGTTTATGCTTTTCTGCTGCCCCTGAGTATACGTTTGCTCACATTTCTAACACAATCCGGAGACAACTGCTTCTGCTCACACACCTCTGGAGGTTTCTGCCACACTCTGCCTCTCTGGACTGTTCCCGCTTGGTTTGGTTTCCATGGAAACCCGTCTCTGGAGGAGAAAACTGTGTTTGCCAAAAGAGCACCAGGAAGTTCCTCCTGCCTCCTATTGGGGAGAGTTGGGGAAGAGTCACACCAGCCCCCATGGGAAGCTAATGCAACCCAAGGCAGAAGCCAAGGATTAGAGCCTCCTGGTCACACTGACTCAAGCAAACTAGCTCAGAATTCTCCTATTCTAGGTCACTACTGTGCAGGGGGTGAAGTGGGAGGCAACGCTAAGGGAATCATGCTAAGATTTTGCAGTGAAGAGACAGCTGACCCACCGCTAGGCCAGAAGGGTAGATGTTATAATTTAGAACAATCCAAGGCTGGGGTGCAATTCCAGTCATTCCCACAAGGGGTCACCGTGGTTCAATATAAGGCTATTTACTGATGAGTGAGGGAAAAACGTGTAACTGCCTTCTAGCTAGCAGCCTTCAAAGATGCCAGGAGACTCCCAGGAACCCTGGGAATGTGAAGCTACAACATGGGCAGGGAGGGGGCTGGTCATGCAAACAAAGTCTCCCAACCCCTCTGGGGTGTACTTGCCATTTAGTAGGACCCACAATTTCAGGTGCAACACCAAGATGTGTCTCAGATTCATTTCTACTAAGAATAGGGATTGGTGGAAAAAATGTAACAGCAGTCTTAATTTTTTCCCAACTGTGTTTTTAAATATGCATATGCTCTTAAAAACCACTCTCAAACATAAAAAATAATTCTCAACCAGATGATCGGGAATAGTTCTAAAGAAACCGTCAGAAGAGATCAAGACTTTTAAAAGTACATGCCATGCTTGTCTGTATTTCAGGATTCATATGCTGTTCCAGATCCCAAATAGAAATGTCCATCTCTGAACCCTCCTAGTTTCTTTGTCCACAATGTCAAACTTTTCAATAAACCATCATAGTTATAGAGAAATATTCTCCCTTATCCCTCTGATTAATCATGATGAATTCTAAGCTTCCACCACATATATGCACAATATGCAAGATGTGGAAAGATAAAAAAAAATATTGAAGGCCCTTCCTCCAGGATTCAAAATTCAGGTGTGGTGATAGTTTTCATACTGAAGAGGGTGGTATTTGTGAGACCCCTTAGCTCTTGAGGTGGTCTTTACTCACATGAGTCCTCTTTGGTGGACACAGTGACTTTGAGCGTTAATACTACTCTCAATGGTCCTCCTAATTCAGGGGAAGTATCCTAAGAGGAAAACACATTTGCCTTTAAATACTGTAAAGATTTGTAGGCCCCACTTTGATAAGAGGGCTTGAGCCACTTCCCCGACATATCCCCACGGTATCCCAACGATAACCTAGCAACCTGGGACTCAGGACCATCAGAAACCACATCAGTTAAGCCTCAACCTTTAAGCCTATGTGCTGTTTGAGGTCTGCACACTTGAGCAGGCTGAAATTTAGAAATCAAATTTTAATTTATTATGCTGCATATTATGTAGTCAACTGAGACAAGCCTCACATAGCTTCCAAATTCAAAGTCCTGATACTACGTTTCATACAATCCATCGGCCTCTTTTTTTAACCTCTTACTTCCTCCATTAACAGTCTTTTCTGCATTTCTCTTCCACTAATAACTCTGTTTGTTTTAGTTTATTAAATTCCATCCTTTTGTTGCCGTCTCATGATTTCTCTGTTGAGAGTCTCCAGGAGGATACAAAAACACACATGCATAGGGATTTGGCTGTAAGAAACTTTCAGATTCTTAGTATACCATCTAGGGCCAGTTCCTTCTCTGAGATGCAAGAAACACATTCTGTCTTCTGCATCTGTGTGTTTTATGGGTAAAGAAAGTTGAATGCATTAGATTTGGGTTAGGGGAAGGACACCTTGAAAATATTTCTTTGTCATAAACCTGCCTGCCTAACATATTCAGGAGGCTGCCAAACCTTGGGGTTGACATGAAGAGATAGTTCTGAGCATGAACTTCAATAGTGCTACCCAATGTCCTCCAATCCAATCCTTGAGAAAATTTGTTTTGTGGGACTTTGCTATAGGGAGGTTCTGCCCAAAGGAAAGAAGAGACTACTGTGTGGGTCTTATTCCTACCCAAAGTGCTAGAAGAATTGCACTCCCTTGACTTGAGATGAAAGTCTCCTGCCAAATCATCTAGTGATGATCACTAGAGCAAAACAGATCAAAACAGTAATTACAAAGAAAATACCAGAGCTCCTTCATTTGGTCAATCATGTTTATTAAAAGCCCCCCGACCCCGATGCCAGGTGCTAGATAGATACAGAGGGTGGCTAAATGTCACCTTTAGCTGATAAGAAGGAAGAATACAGGAAGTCAAGGTCTGTACAGCAAGAACCCTCTGCAGATGGCAAAGGTAAAGCATAATCCAAACCCATAAAAAAAGGGGCTAGAGAAGCTGGAACTGTGTTGACAGTGGTACCCTTGAGCGTGCCCATGTGGCCTGGGGGAATGGTGGGGGGAGTGCCCATTTAGAGAGGCAGGCACAGGGTGGTATGGGAGAACTGGGGAGAGAGTTTCTTCCTCATCCTCAGGGAAAAGATATGAAGAAAGGAGCAAAGGAATAAGCTTTGAATTTCATCATGATTGGCCCAGCAGTCACCTGGGACCCCAAGAAGACGAGGATAGTACTAACACATCCTATCATTACATGATGACTCTTTCGCTAGATTTTTCACCTATATATTATACGAACAGACAGTTCTCCCAGGTGAAAATGAAAAGTGTTAAGGTAAGAATGCTATGTGGGACTATTTTCCTTATTGCTTACCCTGGATTTGGGGATTTTAACTCTGATGTAGAGACAGGGTCTACAGGGTGCAACCATTTGTGTATAATAAATAATAATAGCAGACATTAAGTAGACAAAAAAAGGATTAGTTGAGAATGAATATATTCCTAGTTCTATAATAAGAATTGTGTTTGAATCACAACAAATGCTAATAAAAGAGATTCGGTGCATTCTGATATCAGTTTTTAATTTCTTCAAAGAAACTAGAGAAAGTTAGCCTTATCCATTGTTCCTAAGAGCGCTGATCTAAAAAGCGACGGATCAGAAAGTTCTAGGCTACATTGCTTCAGTGAGGCCTGAATGGAAGATGAAGAGAGCGTATCACCTTTCCTAGGCTGACAGAAATATCTAGAATACATAAGATTAACAAAGAATATTGTGGGATGGATGCATGGTTCTTCTAGCTGGGTCAGAGTGATTTCAACTTTTTCAAGATACAATATGCAAACCCAAGTAGGACCCCAAGGGGGCCCCGTGTGGATAATTACTGATGATCTGCACCTTTCCCTTCTCCTTCTCCAGTTGTTTTGTTCTTTTGATAGAAAAAAATATATATAGCATGTACAAAAATCTAAATCATCTCAAGTGAAGCCAGCCTAAAGTCACACAGAGAAATGGCAGTTGCTCAGTAACAGGGTTGGGAAGCGGGCGAGGTGAACCTGGAGGGAGGAGCTGGAGGTCAAAATGAAAGCAGAATGCAGAGGCCTGCGGGGGCGGGGGGGGGGGGGGGACACGGTTGAGCATAAGATGAGGATGGGGGACACCGTTACAGCCACCTGCTGCGCAACACCAGTGAGTTCCATGTCTTTGAGAAGCGAGGCACCTTAGCTGGGCACCAAAGACAGACCAACAGAACAGAGGGACAGACTGCGGAGCTCCGACAGGGTCCTCTAGAAGCACACCCTGAGAGAAGCATCTGGATGCAGACAGTTTATTTGAGATCTGGGCAGTGAGACAGGAGGCACCTATAAAGGACCAAAGAGCTAAGTCAGCTGTGACAGTGGGTCACGGAACATTCTGCGATGGGAAAATCCAGAGGAAAGTTCTGAAGCCGGCTCCACTGTCTGCCCTGAGGAGTCAGGAGGAGGCTGGGGTGTGGATGAGCCAGTTCCTTAGGGTTTGGTTGCTCCCCCAGGATTGTGATTCCCCAGTGCTTTGGAGGACTTCCCCAATCCTCCAGCATGTGGGACAATGGCGATTAGGAGCCAGCAGGGCACACTGAGAAGGAATATCCCATATATGTTATATTTGGTATATGGAAGAGGTAATCTTACAAGTCTGGAGAAAATGGACTATTCAATAAATGATGCTGGGACAAATGCAAATGATTATCCATATGGCAAAAGATAAAATTAGTATCAACTTCACACTACACATGCACAAAAAAATAAAACAAAAATAAAGTCCAGATGGATTAAAGACCTAGATACCAAAAAAGAAAAATATGTTTTAAAAATCATGAACACAATACAAATCTTTAAGACATCCTCTGTGGAAGGATTTCTGAAAACATGGAAATCACAAATCCTAAAGGAAAAATTTATGTTAATTAGGCTTTCTTAAAAATTAAAACATTTAGAGCAAATTCAAGAGGTCCCTTGAACAACAGTGTAAATATTTAACACCACCGGATGGTACAGTTAAAATGGTTAAGATGGTCAATTTAATGTTTTGTGTTTTTACTGTAATAAATGAAAGGAACCACAAGTGGCTGGAAGAAACTGCCTACAGATTTAATGAAGTTATTGGAAGCCAACAATAGGATGACAGATTATTATCTAGAATTCACAAAGGAATCCTTTTGATTGATAAGAAAAGGCAGTGAGCCCATTGGTAAGTGAGCAATGAATATGAACAAGATTCTTGAGGAAGGAATCCGTGTCCAAAATCATATGAAATCTGGGCTCAGTGGTGCACACCTGTAATCCCAGTGACTCGGGAGCCTGAGGCAGGAGGATCACAAGTTCAAGGTCAGCTTCCGAAACTTAGCAAGACCCTGTCTCAAAAAGAAACAAAAAAGAAAAGAAAAAAGTGGGGTGGGGGTGGCTGGGGATGAGACCCCATGGTACAGCATCCCTAGGTTCAGTCCCCAGCACCAAAAAAAAAAAAAAAAGTCATGCAAAAAAAAGTATTCAATCTCAACAAAACTTGGGGAAATGCAAATTAGAATGACAAGATAACATGACACACCATCATCTATGCAAAGATGAATGTCTGATAACCAAGTATGAGCCCAGATGTGGACAAGTGGAATCTTCCATATATTGCTGGGAGAGGGAAAGGAAGCCGTGACTCTGGAAGACAAGTCTTCAGGAATCCCCAGGTAAAGATGGACCAGGAGGTGAAGGTGCTCTGCACTCAGCATACTCCACTTCTAAGGATAAGTGCCAGAGATTCTCTTCCACGTAACCAAGGAGACATCCAAAAGATGCACACAGCTGTTCATAGCAGGAAAAAAGGAAAAGAAGAAAATAAAGGAGAGAGACAGAGAGGGAGGAAAAGAGGGAGGAAGAAAGGATCTAATCATCCTGGAGAAGGAGAATAGATGGCACATACTTAATTGTGTGTGAAATGCTGTTCAGCAGTTAAAATGACCGAGGCAGAGACTTGGATATGAGCGTAGCTCAATCACATTTTTAGACTTTTTTATTGGTTCTTTTACATAATATTAGGATTACATAATATTAGGATTCATTTTGACGTAATTATGAAAGCATAGATTGTAATTTCCCTCCTCTCCTTCCTCTCTGTTCCCTTCCCTCTACTGATCTTCTATTTTCTTAGTTTTTCCTTTTTAAATCAATGCCTTGTGGATGTCCATAAAGGTGAGATGCACTCTGGTCTATTCATATATGTCTACAGGACAGTTAGGACAGATTCATTCCACGGTTCTTCTCTTTTCCAGTTCTTCCTCCCTGTCCCTCATTCCCTGCCTCTACTCCTTTGATTTCTATTTTGATGGATTTCCACCATCACCATCCACCCAGCCTTATTTGTTTGTTTGTTTATTCTCCTTATTTTGGATTAGTTTCCACCTAACAGAGAAAACATTCGAACTTTGACTTTCTAGGTGTGGCTTATTTCACTTAGTTCAGTGGTCTGCATTTCCATCCACTTACTAACAAATGCCATAATGTCATTCTTCCTTATGGCTGAGTAATGTCCACTGTGTTCATATACCACATTTTCCTTATCCATTCATCTGTTGATGGGCCCCTAAGTTCACTCCATAGCTTGGCTATTGTGAATTATATTGCTATAAATATTGATGTGGCTGTGTCACTATAGTATGCTGATTTTAGATCTTTTGGATATTGTATAGAAAAAAAGGTAATTTGCAAAAAATAGTAAGATTATATTATTTATATCATTTTAAATGTTTTAAGCAAACAAAAAAATGTATTTGTTTATGGATACAGAGAAGTCTAAACAGGAATGCTCAGAAATGTTTTAATGCCCCTTAAAAAAATCTAAATAAATGTGGCAAAATCTGAATATACATTTAACATCAGCAGTGGGTGTGTCTGTTAATTATTTTGTGCTTTGGGAGATGTCTGAAATATTTGATGATTTAGAATGTTAAATATCAGTACATCAAAAGAATAGCTATGATGTCCCTAGCAGGCTATATAATGGTCCATGGGTTAATTCCCTCAGAGATGTCACCATTGATGTCAGTGATGAAGGTCCTTGATTCCCAATATCCCAAACCTTACTGAATTTTATTCTTTTCCCCCAAAAGTGACCAATGTGAATTAATGGATTTGCTGAGCTCAGGATCACCTATAGGTAGGTGATCCGGGATTTACAGAGCTTGGTCAGGATCTCATTAAGATTATTTCATTAATACGTAGACAAATGACAGTAGCTAATACGACTTCTCTCTGCAATGATGTCTATATCTAATTATTATGACAGTCCCAGCTTGTGATTTCTCAACTCTGAGATGATGTGAAGGTGATATTGTGAGAAACACGCTCACCTGTCCAAGCCCAAAGAATGGACTAAGACAGCAAAAAAGTGAGGCTTTACTTTCATCACAATCTTGCAAGATTGGGTGCCCAGTGGCCAGGGACGCACAGATTGGGAACAACCAGTATTTTATACCCTAGGGCACAAGATCCCGTTGGATCGGGTTCCTCAATGGCTGAGTACTGTGCAGTGCACAGTGTTCCCGAAGGTCAGCTGCATTTATACTGCAATTATATCTATTGAGTTATTTAAAGAAATAAGGAAAGGTGGTCCCCACCTCCCTTTGTTCTCTTTAGAGGGAAGGTCCTCTTGGACTCAGCACCTTTTGGCCCACAAACAGTTTATTTCTGTGGTCAGGTTGGACCTCTTTCTTCTCCCTCCTGTTTGTCAAGGGGCTGTGAATTTTTACACTCTGGTGTTAACTCCCTCTAATTTTTCATCCTGCTCTCCCCTCCAGCTGCCTTTCTCACATCCCAGTCATTCTACATTTAAAGTGAACCACGATGTTCTGAAAGTGTACCCCCTGGACTTGCTATTTCTCACAATGTGCAATCAGTAGAAACTACCTGGGTTTTTAATGTTGATCCTTTCCCAGGCTGGCAGTATGCCATACCAACACCTCTTGGGATGCTGGAGAACGCAGGGAGACACAGTTCCTAGTCAGCCCCACAATCACAGCGGGCAGGGACACTGCTCAGTGTGCTCTGGTGTGAAGCTGGGATGTGCAGTAGCTTAGCTGTATCCAGTGCATTTTCTGCCTCTGTTTTCAGCTTACTCTGGGTTTATTGGGATGTAACCCTGTCCTAAGTCAAAAGGCATCTGTATAATTACATATGATTTTATTTTAACATTTCATTTATTGATTCTATTTATTAAGTAATTATATTTTAAGTTGATGAATTCTATTTATAAATGTATGAACTTTTATGTTTTAGAATTTATAGAATTATATCTTTACAAGATGATATGTAAAGATTATATTCGATTCCTAGCCTTGTAACACCTATAGGTAGGTGATCCAGGATTTACAGAGCTTGGTCAGGATCTCATGAGTACCAGGGTGCAGAGCTGGGATTTAAGCTGCAGTCTGTCTTTGTCTGAAGCCTCGTCCTCTACTTCATGCAGGGCTCCTCTGTCAAGAAGACTTTTGCAGAGACGCAACCTTCTGTCTCATTTTTTTTTAAAACTACTTCATGTTTCTGCTTTGGTAGGGATATGCATTGCACAGGTAAAAGATTTTGGCAAAAGAGAAAAAAAGCTCATAGGGGATCTCAATTCAAATTATAATTGCTGTCTTGACCAGTGGGCAGCACCCTGATTTTTTTTTCTTTTGTTTTGGTTTCTTGTGGTTTTGATTGTCTGCAGTGCTAGGGAGAAAACCCGGGGCCTGACACATGGGAAGCCAGGGTTCTACCACAGAGCCGCATTCCCAGCCCAGCACCCTGTGTTACGGCCAGGGGAAGTGGCCATTACTCTAGGCCTAGGGCTGAAACCACCCAAAGCCCCACATGACAAAGCCAAAGCAGAATATAGCGCCTGACTGTGAGGAATGTGGTGGTCTTCCTGTCTTAATACTGATCCTCCTTTTGCTGTCTTTATTCCTTTTCCTTGCTTAGCATCTGGACAGCCATCTTGAGTGACAGCCAACATTTTAAGGAAAAAGTTTTGATTTCCTGCCCAAAGACATTACTGAGAAAGCCTCACCACTCCTTCAGACCAACCCAACCCCTAACCATCCACATTAGGACCTGCCCAGCTCTGATTCCTAAGCCTGCCCCCTAAAAGTCCCGGAACCCAAGCCTGTTCTGCCTCTCTCCGTCTATGGAGAGATGTGCCTTTATTTGCCACCTCTGACAAATAACCTCTCATGTGTGCCTCTGCCTGGTCTCCATCTCTCATTCCTCGCTTTCCCTACAGTATGACTCCATTTTTTTTGTGTGTGCTCCTCTAAAACCTTGGGGCTTTTCTAGGTGTTACCATTCTCACTCCAAGTGGAATGCATTTTCAAACTTTTAGCCCACACTGAACGTCGAGTCCACTTTGCAACCACCCCAGCCCTGCCCTCATTCCTGAAGCCTGACGGCTGTCTTCTATGAAGGAACCCCCTGCCTGGCACCCAAGCACTGATCTCCTGCAGTCTGGGGTGCCCGTCTGCTCCCAGGCCCTCCCAGTGCTGCTCGTGAGCTCAGACTCTGGAGAGAGACCATTTAGGCTTCAGTCTCGGGCCCTTTTCCTACTGAGGAGGTCTCAAAGAACAAAAATCCAACAAATGGAGTTTTAAGGATCTAATTTCATTTGCTTTCTTGGCAATTCCTGACCTGAGCAGCCTCTGGCCTACCACACAGAAGGCTGTTCTCCTGAGCAGAGCCGCAGGGAGTGGGCTTTATAAGCAGAAAGGCTGGAGGAAGCAGAAACAAGGAGCACAGAGGAGACTGTTCATTTTCTTTGTGGGACATCTGGTTGACCTGATAAGATGTGGTTGTCATCTCTCTCCCGATTTCTCAGCAGTTCTAATTTTCCAGGATGCAGCTTCGGTTTTAGTTTGGTAACATGGAACTTCAGAATGAATGACTCCAGTGTGCTCGGTTGGGGCCTCCCACAGAAGCTCCATTCAAACCTGCCACCTCCCATAAATTTTATCCAACAGGCCTCTATGGCTCTGAGCAAGCTACTTCTCCTCGCCTCATCTTCTCATTTGGGAATAGAGACAGGAGTACCTCATTGGCTTGTTATGAGGAATTAATAGATAAGAGATTTAAAAGTGCCTATGACTGGGTGCCGTGGTACACGCCTGTAATCCCAGCAGCTCAGGAGGCTGAGGCATGAGGATGGCAGGTTCAAAGCCAGCCTCAGAAATTTAGTGAGGCCTAAGCAACATAGGGAGACCCTGTCTCAAAATAAGAGAGAAAAAAGGGCCAGAGATGTGGCTTAATGCTTAAGCACCCCTGGATTCAGTCCCTGGTACCAAAAAAAGAATAAAAAAAAAAATAAAAATAAAATGCCTAGGCACAATGCCTGTTACTGAGGACTCATCAGTTACTAGCTATTTTTAGGCTTTAGCCCTTGTAATATCAGATTTCTTTGATGTGTTGCCCTCAGGGTCCTGAATATCATCTTTTCCTGGAATCCCCATCATCCTCTTCTGTTCACCTGCCATAACCTTCTACCACACTGTGCGAGAGCCCTCAGGACATATCTTATCTGTCTCCAGGCCCTTCCTCTGATATTGTATCCCTATAGTTATTTTTCTCCCAAGCCTGGGTCACTCATGTCCCCTCAGTGCCCACAGTCTCCTAACGGGACAAAGGTCAGACCAAATATGGAATTTTATACTCTCCTAGTTCTTGTCCTCCTGAAATTAGACAGGTATCCAGGCTGAGGCCTTGTCCAAGAGAGGACAGAACCGATTCTGCCGAAAGTATGGGATCTTGGAACAGAACATCAAACTCCAGATGAGAATGCACCGAGGTGGGCACTCAGGTAGAAGACCTAGGTAAGCCAGGCTTAGACTTCTCACTCATGGGCGATGTCAAGTTATAAATGTGTGTTAAGTTCCTAAATTGTAATAATCTGTTACACAACAATAGAAAATCAATACAGACGGAGAGCAAATGAAAGAGAAAGAAAAGGAAATGGAGACAGACCTCAATGGATCGGCAATGCTTCGTTCAGCAGCGAAGGGGCACATTTTCAATAGGAAAGTTGGAACTGGTTACAGTAGGGTTCTGAGTTTCAAAGGGTCCAGTGAGACTGAGTCACAGCAGAATGTGTGAGTTGAGCAGCCAGGGGAACGGTGGTAGATATGGGAAATGGGAAAGTGCAGAGTCCGTTGACTCCTTTTCTCCTTGGGGGTGGTTATTTTCCATATCTTTTATTCCAGACTCTGAATAGGGATAAAGAATAGGGGCGCTGATATCCCATCTAGCTGTTTCCAGCTGAAAAGGGGCAAAGTAGAGAGATACCCCCTTTCAGAGTTCTGGGAGTGAACATGGAGAGCTTGGTGGTTAAGGCTAAAGAGGGGTTTATGGATGGAGCCCCAAGATCATTGTAGGCAAATTCCTCTTTTGTGGTTTCAGAGCACAGATTGTGAATACAGGAGGAGAAGAGCTTTGACATGTTTCTGGGAGAACATTTGAGCTAAAGAAATTACTTAGAAGAAGTAGGGGACTTCAGAACTTTCACTACCACCTCTGCCCCAGTGAGGCAGTGGCCGGCCAGGTGGACCTGGCCAAACGCATCATGCACAATGGCCCTCACGGCCTCATAGTGGTCTGTGAAGGCTGGCTCATTGCAGGAGCTACTAGTCACTACTCTGGCTATCCATCCTAATCAGGAACACCCACTAAGAATACTATCTTTAAAAAATAATAACAACAAACCAAAACAACAAATCAAAATCAAAAAACAAAACAAAGGAAATAAAAAAACCAATATCCACAGACCACGATCACCAACCACCAACTACCAAATTTGCTAACTATCTGGGAGTCCAACAGGTCACCACTAAGAGTTTCCTGTACAAGTAGACAAAAACCCAGCTGCAGCCAACTGCTTATATACCTGCCCTTTGAAACATCCTCACAATGGCTCCTTGTGAGGTCAGGTCAAGAAATGGCCCAGTTCTGCCCAGTAGTCATCTCCCTTTGGGGTCTCCAGAACTTTTTCCATTTTCAGAATAAGAATAAATAAGGAATGCAGATTTTTTTTGGTAAAGTGTGTTATGGAGACTGATATTTACTTGTTTTGGAATTAAAAAATTTGTACAGTATTTCAATGGATTTGTCATTTCAAGACTAAAAATTTCGAATAACTTTGGAAGACTATCAATACCTATGCTCAAGGTATTCAATTCCTTCCTCTGCAAATATTTCATCTTATTAGGTGGAATAATTGGAAAAATTCAGAAGTTGCATAAGGATTATTTCAGAATTGTGACCAACTGGTGTTCTTCAAACTATAGTTTAAAGTCAATGTTTGGGATTATAAAAATCATGTTTCTTGCTTCATAGCTATTATACAAACTAAATATGTTTTTACTCTTGTTAGCTTCATTTTGTATTTTCCTTATAATGTTAACTGTTATCTCAGTGCCTTACAGAAGTTTATTTGAGATAATAGGCCACTACCTATAGGACAGACAGGATACAAGACTAACCTTCAGCACTAATACTGACCCCAATTAAACAGAAGGGGCAAACAACTGTAAAGTTATAGACATTAAAGATAAAACCCAGTGTTCTTACTCTAAGACTGGTGAAACTGGCTTGCTGGATGTGAGACCAAAATGTGGAGACTAAAGTTAAGGAATAAAAGAGCCAAGAAAGAAAATAGCCAATATTTGGGCCCTGCCCTCTGAGGTCAGCTGGAACCCAGGGAACAAGGGGACTTCTACAAGGGTTTGCTACCTGGTCCGTATGACCTCCTGACCAGGGAGATTGATGAAACCCTGGAGAACAAAAAGCTGACCAGTGCACATGTTGCAAAGAGGGTCACTGGAGAAGGAGACGTCTTTGATGCTTCCAGGTGAAGCCACATCTGGCAGATGGCATTAAAGGAGCCTAGAGGCTGTTCTCAAGTTCCCAAGATTGACCCCCTTAGGGAACTCAGATGACTCTTAACAATAGATAGGAAGAAGGCCAGTTTAACAGTTTGGTCTTAAACACCTAGCAAGAGCATTTATAAACAAAGTAGAGCCATATCTGGTCATTTAAAATAAAAGACAATAGTTCTTTAAAGGAACTTAAGACATACACTTGTGTCAGCCCCACAGCCCTGGTTCCCCGCAATTCGGAGGCATATTTCCTTTGCAAGGTTCATATTTACCCCTGCCTACCAAAAATTGGACTGGCCTCTGTACTTTGGTTTTCCTTACCCATCAAATTAACTTTTTATCTAAACAACCAATACTACCCATTCCGAGAACAGCACACATCAGACCACACATTCTGCTATGACTCAGTCTCTCTGAACACTATTGTAACCAGTTGCCATTTTCCTCTTGAAATATGCCCCTCTGCTGCTTAATAGAGTAAGGTCCATTGAGATCTGTCTCCAGTTCTTTCTCTCTCTCTCTTCCATTGCTTTCACAGACACAACTTGACATTTGAAATGCACCATGTTATAAAATTGGCAAATCTCTCAAAAAAATGGAAAATTCTGGGTTATCATGGGAAAGTGAGCATATATTTTACTCTTTGCAAATCCTAATCCATCCATAGTAAAGGAGATTTTCTTTAATCCCATAAGGATAAGGATAACAAGCAAGACTGATTGAAATAGAGGCCATTCTTCTTCACTCCCTGTTATCTGCCTTTTGTCATATAATTTTGAAATTCCTCACACTTGAGAAGAAACATATGTCCCTGCTGCTCCTTAACTTTCAACTCAGCAAGGTGGCTCCGTTTGGCTGATGGGACATGAGCAGATGTGATGAGACTAAGGGTTTAGAATCCACCCGCAAAGCTGATCTTGCCCTTTCTGTTTCTACCATGACCATGAGAACTGCACTGGCTAGCAGGCTTGTTTAAGTGGGATGGAGAAGATCTGGACCCAAGGTGCAGCCCTGAATCCAGCCCCACTCAGATCATCATGGACTACATGACCCCAAGCCAATGTACAAACACTGGAAAAAGAATAAACTATGTTTTAAGCCATTAAGCTTTGGAGTGATTTGTTATGTATTTGCATTGTAGAAACAGATGACTGCTACAAGAGAAAGGACAACAGTTTTTAAAAACTGGACATATAATGGCAGATGGTGACTTCTACTTTCATTTGTGACAGATTAACTTATATCAAAACAAATGCAAATTCTAGAACTGAAAAAAAACCGTGAAATTAAAAAATATGAGGGCTGGGAATGTGGCTCAGGCGGTAGCGCGCTGGTCTGGCATGCATGCGGCCCGGGTTCGATCCTCAGCACCACATACCAACAAAGATGTTGTGTCCGCCGAGAACTAAAAAATAAATATTAAAAATTCTCTCTCTCTCTCCTCTCTCACTCTCTCTTTAAAAAAAAAAATGTGAGAGGTGGTTTTTGGAAAGCAGAAAAAAAGATGGTCAAATTAGAAAAGAGGTAAATAGAAAATATACAAATTGCAGCACAGAAACAAAAACACAGTTGTTCCCCAACTTACAGTGGTTTGACTTTATGATTTTTCAACTTTATGACCCTGCAAAAATAGTACACGTACTTTGAATTTTGATCTTTTTTCCTAGACTGATGATAATACAATAAGATCCTATCTCACACTGCTGGACAGCAAGCCAAAGCTGTGAGGGCACCCTTGTGGTCACAAAGGAAAACCACCCACACTCTACAGTGTAGTGTGTTGCTAAGGATGCTCAGTAGGAAGTGCATTTTAAGTAAGTACTTTCAGTTTACCATGGGCTTATCAGAACATAAGCCCATGTAAAGTCAAGGAAGATTCATTTAGCGAAAAGAGTAAGAGGTAGGTATGACATAGATAAACAGTCTAAAATTAGTGCAATGGAAGTTCCAAATGAATAGTAGATTAGAAGACACAAGATTTAAAGAAAAATTTTCCAAAATTGACAAATCACTTCAAACCTCAGATTTAAGAAATTCAGGAATCCCAAGCAAGATAAAGTCAAAGAAAATGGCATACAAATGCATGAAGATAAAAAAAAAACTGTTGAAAACCAAATATAAAGAGAAAACCCCAAAGATCAACTGGGGATGGGTGGTGGTAGAGAGTGCTGAGGAACACATTAGCTTTAAATTAGAACGATAAGATTGACAGCATACCTCTCAACAGAAGGGCAGGAAATCAGAAAAAAAAAAAAAAAAACTGTTTGCAGGAATATTTTTAAAGTATTTTGAAAGAAAAATACTAGCCAAGTTACAATTCCAAGCTTGACCAAAAAATATCCTTTAAAAATAAATCACATCAGTTACCCTTCCATTTATTGTGATACAGCAATCTGTATACGGGGTAAAATTGGGAGTTCATAACCCACTTGAATCAAACTGTGAAATATGATGTATTAAGAACTATGTAACGTTTTGAACGACCAACAATAAAAAAAAGTAAAAAAATAAAAATAAATAAAAATAAATCACTACGGAAATCAGTATGGAGGTTTTTCAAAAGACTAGCAATGGAACCAGCCCATGACCAGCTACACCACTCCTCAGAATTTATCCTAAGGAACCAAAGTCATTGCACTACAGTTACACATGCACACTCATGTTTACAGCAGCACAATTCACAGTAGCCAAACTATGGAACCAGGTTTGCTGTCCATCAACAGATGAATGGATAAAGAAATATGGTGTATATATACAGTTCTATTCAGCCGTAAAGAAAAAAGAAATTATGTTATTGCAGGAAAATGGATGGGACTAGAGACCATTATGTTAAGGGAAATAAGCCCAACTCAAAAGGTCAAGGTACATATGTGGAAGCTGGGGGTGTGGGGGGGAGGAAAAGAAAGTGGCAGGGATCTAATAAAAATTAAAGGGAAATCAGTAGAGAAAAGATACCAGGGAGAGAAAGGAGGGAAAAGAAAGGGGAGGGTATATTGACCAAATTATATTGAAATCCTGAGTGCATGCGTGGAAATGTAACCACACAAATCCACCATTATGTACAAATATAGTGCATCAAAAAATGTGGAAATAAATAAAGCAAAATAAACAGATAAATCCATCACCAGGTGACCTGCTCTAACAGAAACTCTAAAGGAAATTCTCCATAAAAATGATCTCAAACAGAAATGCAAAAATACAAGTAGGAATAGGGTACAGGAAAAGATACATATTTAAAATATAAATGAGCATTTACCATGTAAAACCATAGTTGCTGTGTCATTTGAAGTTTAAAATAGATCTATTGGTTTGCTAGTGCTACCAAAACAAAATGGCGCACACCAGGTGGCTCCAGCCAGAGGAATTCACTTCTCACAGTTTTGGAGGCTGGAACTCCAATATCCAGTGGTCAGCTGGTTTGGTTTTTCCTGAGGCCTTTCTGCCCGGCTTGCAGATGGTTGTCTTCTCACTATATCCTTCCATGGCCTTTTCTCTGTACTGCACCTCTCTCTCTTCTTATAAAGAGACCACTCTCCTTTCTTATGGTCTTACTTTTAGAACCTCTTTCAACCATAATTTTCTTTTTTACAAGTCCTATCTCCCAATACAATCACATCAGAGATTAGGACTTCAAATATGAATGGGGGTGGGGGGGGACAATTCAGTTCATAATATACACCTAGAATTAAAATTCAAGATAAGTAAAGACAATGGGGTGGGGAATAAGTGAAGTTAAAAATATACTCACCTCTCAACATTATCCGAAAAGTAGTAAATGTACTTACTATAACTAATTACAAATATTTATTATAAACTAGTATAGCTACTAAAAGAAGATATATAACTAACAAATAGGAAATGGAAAAAAATGATTCATCCAGAACAAGGCAAGAAAAAAAAAAAAAGAAACATAAAATAGTTAGGTCATGTAGAAAGCAAACACTGCTTGGCAGATACAAACCCAAACATATTGAATTAGATACTTCAATTAAAAAGCTAAAATAATCAGACTGGATTAAAGGTTTTTAAACAGCCGAGCACAGGGATGCACACCTGTTATCCCAGAGGCTCACGAGGATGAGGCAGGAGGATTTGAGTTCAAAGCCAGCCTCAGCAACTTAGCAAGGCCTTAAGCAATTCAGCTAGACCCTGTCTCTAAATAAAATATTAAAAAAGGGCTGAAGATGTGGCTCAATGGTTAATTCCCCATGGATTCAATCCCTGGTACTCACCCCACCAAAAAAAGTTCTAAAACAGAGGTATAAGAGTGCTCATGTTGTCTAAAATTAGACAAAATAGACTTTAAGGAAATAAACACCACAACAGATAAGGAGGATCACAATATAATGATGAAATAGAGCACCATGAGGATGTCACTTCCATCAGTTCTAAAACCATGTGCATCCAATAACATTGCTTCAAAATATATAAAGCAAAAATTGATGAAACAAAAGGCAAAACAGACAAATGTGAAATCATGGTAGGAGATTTTGACCTCTCTCAAACTGATAGAACATACAGCCAAAAAGAAAATCAGCAAAAATACAGATGCTCTAAACAACATAATTAACTTGACCAAATCAGCCCATACAAAATGCTATGATCCAACAATGACAGAATACAATGAAAATTAAAACCCCAGAAAATTAGTAAAGGCTTCCAGACCATTTAGGAGAAAAGAATCCTAATTACATACAAACTCCACCAAATTATAGAAAAATAGGAAATAACTCCCCAAATTCTTCTATTAATGCAATATAACACAATATCAAATCTGATGATACTATAAGAAATTAAAATTGTAGGCCACTCTCATAAACACAGATTAAAAATTCTTAGCAATATAGTAGCAAACTGAATCTAGTGACATATAAAAATAATAATACATAATGCACTAGGGGTTGTTCCAATAATTTAACACTGATTATATGGAATAATATAATATTGGTTTAACATATGAATATTAGTATTATTGAGCATATGAAAAGTATAACAGAAAAATTACATGATCATCTCAACAGATAAAGAAAAAACACTTGATAAAATTCAACACTCGAGATTAATAATAAGGGCTGGAGACATAGCTCAGTTGGTAGAGTACTTGCCTCACATGCATAAGGCCCTGGGTTTAATCCCCAGCACCACACACACACACAAAAAAAGATTAATAATAAAATGTCCTATCAAATGTGGAAAAATACAATAAATTAATAAAATAAATTATAAAAATATATTTAAAAGATAATATAAGAAAATTTCCAAAAATTCTAGAGCAACTTTGTTAATATCATTAATCTTGGAGTTGCAGCTATACTGCAGTGTTAGAACCTTTCTCTGGCATGAGTGAGGCCCTGGGTTTGATCCCAGCAACACAAATACATATACAGAAACACGTGTGCACGTGAATGTGCATGTGGAAAAAAAAACTGTGGTCCTGATAGAAAAATAAGACAAAGGTATCTGTTATCACCCTTTCTGTTCAAAACTGTACCAGAGGTTCTAGTTTATAAGAAAGTCTTGCCCTAAGGTGAGAAAAGGAGGAAAATGTGGAAGTTTGGGGGGAAAAGAAGAGATAAAGTATCATTATTTGCAAGCAAGCTTACAGATATATAAAATCATTTTTAAAAAAAAGATACATTATTGGAGTAAAGAAACAAATTCGGTAGTGTTTAAGGCAATAAGGTCAATATGCAAAAAAATAAATATTTCTATATATGACCCACACACAAAAAATTAGAAAACGATACTATAAAAATTCTAAATACAGTAGCATACACACACACACACACACACACACACACACATAAATAAATCTAACAAACTATTTATGATACTTCTACACTAAAAAACCACAAAACGTTTTTGAGAAAAAAAAATTCTCAAAAGCTTAAATAAATGAAGTGATATTCCTTGTTCTAGGATTTAAAGAAAAATATTGTAAATACAAATTCATGGATCACATAGATTCCATGTGATCCATATCAAAATCTCTCAGATCTTTTTTTTAACTGGCAAGCTTATTCTAAATGCATATGGAACAGCAAGGGTCCAGAATAACAAGACAATCCTTAAAAATTTTTAAAGGCATACTCCACATTTACCAAGGTCCTTGATAAAAACTATAGCACTTAAGACAAGATGACATTATCAAGAGGTAGACTTACAGACTAGTGAGCTACTATAGACACTTTAGAAAGAGACTCATGAAATAAGAAATAAGAAAAACAGATCCACACACAAAAACAGACCCTTGAGTGGACAAAGATTTCTTCAACAGGACATTTTTAAAAGTCAACTCTGATGATAAAGATTGCTAAATTGAAAAAGCCACCTGACTTGCCACAACCGTCCCTCTGCCAAGAGGTAAATCGTTTTTAATAAACAGTGATGCAAGCATACTGCATGTTTTTAAACTAAAAGTCCAGTGATGTATTTTGATTGACATCAAATGGAGATGAGATGGGGAAAAATATTGATTCTTCGAAAATATCCCCTTTCTCCAGAGTGGCATGCTTGTTCAGCTCCTTTTATTTTATTTTATTTTTGTGGTACTGGGGATTGAACCCCCAAGCCACATCCTTATTCTCAGCACTTTTTATTTTTTCATTTTGAGCCAGGTTCTTGCTAAGTTGCTTAGGGCCTTGGTAAGTTGCCAAGGCTGGCTTTGAACTTGCAATCTCCCTGCCTTATCCAGTTATTTTGTTCTCAGTTTTAACAACAAAAACAAAACATACCAAACAACTCCAACAACAACAACAACAACAAAACCCTGGACAACTACAAATCTGCACATACTTTGTTCAATTGGAGAATTTTAATGTTTTTAATTTATCATTGTAAAACTTCAGGACAATTTTATAACATTTTTGTTCATAGCTGTTACATGTAGAGCAATCTGTCTTTAAGTAGGACTAAATTACTCTTTAAAAAAAAAAGAAAAAAGATTCCTAGACAGTTTTCCCTTCAAGTCAAGCATCTTATTATTTAAATAAACTTCCTGCTTAAAAATAAAAATAAATAAATAAAATAAACGGTGCTGGGTGAATGGCATGTTTTTTGTGAGGAAGGGGGAAATTTGATAATTAGATTTATTTTTAAAAAAATAAGGAGTAATAAGTACAACCTTAAATCAACAGAATTTCACAGAAGACTTTTCAAGTATTTAATTTTTGACTATGTAAATGTAAACCATTGCTTGGAATGAATGTTCTTTTCAACAATAAGCAAAAAAATATATATATGCTTGATTTAAGAACATACATTTAATAATTTAACTTCTTAACAAAACATCAAAAGTGAATTAATTAATGATCAAAATAAATCTTAGGCTATGAAAAGAAGAATATGATCCCCAAAGCAGCACAAATCTCACCTCCTTCAGAGGCAATATTAACAAAACATGAACAGAACTGAGCTGTTAGTTACAATAAGATGTATAGAAAACTGCTTTTAACAGGGAGGATCCCTAGAAGATTGCAGTGAAGAATCATACAGTGCCTTCAAATTTTCACTTACACATTCTGCAAAGGCTCATTAATGGTCTGTTCGGTTACTCAGAGGATTTGATCTTCTCAGCAAGCAGCTTCCAAACACAGTTCTGGAATGTTAGTCGCAATTTCCACTTGAAGGGTGTGCTGCCTTCAAATCTTTATCTAGATCTTCCAGCAGGTCTTTTTCATCCTCTAAGCCCATGGAGAGTCCAATCAGGATATCCCTGTCATTCTCTGGCACTGATGCATGGGTCATGATTGCTGGAAGCTCAACAAGACTTCTGTATCCTCCCAATCTTTAAGAGTAAATAACTTTAGGTTCTTAGGGAAAGTCTCAGCATGTTGAAGATGCCCTTAATAAAAAAAAAAAAAAAAAAAAAAAGGTGATCATCTTGGGGCATCCTGTGCCCTGCCACTTTGCCAACTCATGCTGTGGATGGGAGAGCAAACCAGGATAAACAACTTTTTCTATCCGGGGATTAGATTCTAGGAATTGGGCAAGAGCCATTCCATTTTCGAAATGCTTCTCCATTTGGATTTGCAGAGTCTTCAGGCCTCGATGGCAGAGGTAACAGTCAATAGGAGATGGAATTGCTCCAAGAGCATTTTGCAAGAAATGAATTCTACCTTGGAGGTCTTCAGAATTAACAGACACTAAATCCATTCCAACATCACTGTGGCCATTCATGTATTTTGTTGCAGAATACATAAAAATATCAGCTCCCAGAGCCAAAGGCCGCTGGAAATACGCCGACATAAAATTGTTTTCCACAGCCAAAATAATGTCTCCATGCTTTTGGACAGTATGTACGCAGGCTTCAATGTCAATCAGCTTCAAGTTTTGGTTTGTGGGAGTTTCAATCCAAACCAGCTTGGTTTTTTTTGCTGGTGTATTTGCTGACTCTAGCAATTTGATTTTGGAACATTCAACAAAATAAATCTTTAATCCAAATACAGCAACCACCTGCCTGAAGTACCTGTTCGTACCTCCACACACATCATCCATGCAAATAATTTGGTCTCCTGCTTTTAAAAGATGAGTAATAGTCATAGTGGCTGCTAAACCCACAGCAAAGGCCAAACTGTACTTGGCCCCCATCCAGTGTTGCCACTGCTTTTTCCAAGAAATTCCTCGTGGGACTTCCAGAATGGCTGTATTCAAAACCTGAGTGCTGGCCGGGAGCCCCTTGCTTGAATGTAGTGGATAGTGAGATGGGGGCACCACATCCTGGAACTTCCACTGCCCTGGTTCCTGGCCGGCATGGAGAGCCTGCAGGGCAAAATGTTGGCAGCTAGGCAGGAAACCGTGTGGGGAGGTATTTCTTTTTTTCCTGCAAAGGAGAAAGCAAGAGGGGTTGGGGGGAGTGAGAAATATCCGACTAGGAAACCGAACATCGGGACTAGAAAGAAACAGAGAAAATGAAGCGACAGAGAGCTCAAGTATGCTGGCTGAGCCAAACCCTGGTGCACCGAATGGCATGTCTTCATGGAAAAATATAAACCCTGGCCTTTACCTTACACCATACACAAAAACCAGACCTGGGGCGGGGGGACGTATTTTATCTGAGAGGTAACACAAAGCTCCTGAAAACAAAATGTGAAATTTCATGACTCCTAAGTAAGCAAAGATTTATTGCACACGCACACACACACACACACACACAAAATTAGATCATCCCTAAAGAAGAAGATTAAAGAATTAGAAAAGTTAAGGATTTCTGTACATTGTGAAAAAGCATGTCATCAAAGAGAAGAAAAATATTAGCAACCAAGGAACTGACTAGAGAAAAGTCTTCTATCTAGAAAAACATGAACGACTATAAATCAGTAAGAAATGGACAGAAAACCCAATAGAAAGATGGGCAAAAACTTAAATAGAAACTTTATGAATAAAATATAGAAATGACCAAAGATATATATCATCATTAGTCATCAGGAGATGCAAATCAAAATCACAACAAAACACCAAGATGCACCCATTAGAATGACTCAAACTAAAACACTGATACTATCAAGTAAGGACACGGGTACAGCTACTTTGGAAATTGGTAGTACCCAAAGCTGGAAAACCTATCCCTGAAGACCAGAAATTCCATTCCTCTATATCCACCCACAGAAGTGCTTACACACCTGCAGAACAAATCACAAACATTGATGTTCACAACAGGGTTATTGGTACAGCCAGAAGGAAGGCTGAGGGATCCAGGGAACCAGGGACATAATACAAGAAGAAGACAAAGGGCACTCCAAGAATTCCAGCAGAGGAAAATCTCAGCTGTGTTGGGAGCCCTGAGGGCAAGCTGCACTGGGAGGCACCCAGAGGAATATCCTGGTGGTGGTTGGGGGTGGGGGTTGGAGGCTGGAATTAATGAATTATTTGATGTGAGTCACCTAGAGGGAAATTGCACCATGAGATTATGAGATGGGTGGAAGAGTGAGGATCACACACGCATGCGTGCACACACAAACACATACACACACAAGGTAATAAAGATCTGTCAAGGCTATTTTCAGGACAATAAATAAATAAAAAGGCAATTCTCATGGTATGCTCCAATCTTCAGCTGTGAAGATTCTCTTAACTGTATATTAATATTTTGAATATTGTCTCCACTGAATTGGAATGACCATGTTGGGAATATAGGAAAAGGGATTCAGACATGGAGACCTTACGAGAAACCAAATCTTTACTTATCACAATAGAGAAAATGTCTAAATTTGGGGTCAGGTGCAGCGGTGTGCACCAGTAATCCCAGCGACTCAGGAGGCTAAGGCTGGAGGCTTACAAAAGTTTGAGGTCAGCCTCCACAATTTAGCAAGGCCCTAAGCAACTTAATGAGACCCCTGTCATAAAATAAAAAATAAAAGGGTGGTTAAGCACTCAGTACCAAAAAAAAAAAAAAAAGCCTATTAACTATTAGATGCAAGCAACCAATAAAAGAATTGAAAGTGCTCAGGGATTTGGAGGGAGAGGGAATAGACAGGGAACAAGTGCATTTTACATAAACTTTTAGAGCTCCTTGATAATTTTTAAATTCTGTGCACATATTACTTGGATAAAATAAATTAATTAGGCTGGGCACAGTGGGTCCCAACAGTAATCCCAGCGGCTCAGGAGGCTGAGGTAAGAGCATCACAAGTTCAAGGCCAGCCTCAGCAACTTAGCCAGGCTCTAAGCAACTTAGCAAGGCCCTGTCTCAAATTGAAAAATGAAAAGATCTGGGGATGTGGCTCAGTGGTGAAACTCCTCTGGATTCAATTCCCAGTATAAGCCCCACCCTCGCAAATAATTAATTAAGCAAAAAAGAAAAATTTTAAATGTCTGAAAATATAAGCCAAATATCTAGTGTGTGTCTCTAAGTAATGCGATTATAAGTTACCAGGATTTTTTTTTTCTTTTTGCTCCTTTGATTTTTCTACCGTGAACATTTTTAAAGTAAAAGATACAGCGGATTCTTAAGCAGAATATTTGACTCATCCGAGGGAAAGCCTAAGGAGCCACCACAAGTTGCTCAGCCATAGGTCTGGCTGGCCCTCAAGAAGCTCCAAAGAGGGGAGCACTGCAGGAGAGAGCCACCAAGGGGTCCCGGCCAGGCCCCCCAAGGGCACACCAGGCTCGGTTCTAGTTTCTGAAGTGGTATGAAGTCTAACGGCAGGAACTGGGCACAGGGTGGATGACCCCTGTGGGAGCTGTGCAGAGGTGGGCACCCAATCTAGCCATGCACAAGAGGCCCTGCTCCAGACTGCAGATGCCCTGGTTGCAGGGAGAGTCACCTAAGCTGGGGACAGTGAAGGCTTCAAGGTTAACGGGGAAACTAGAAAATCAGAGAAGCCACCATTCTGTACTTAAGGAGTAAGTACGTAGGGAGCTGGGCTGCAAATTCCAGGCATCTTGGCCTTGATAGATTGCGGGGGCAATGACTCAGGGAGTCTAGGCATTGTGACTGAGTCCCCCCTGGAAACTGAACCAAGAGGAGTAAGTTTTTTTATTTACAAGGTGTGTTAGTTCTTAGGGCTGCCATAACGAAGTGTAGTAGCCGTATCCATTATCCAGTATCCATTCCAAGACCCCCTTCGAAACTACAAATAATAATGAAACCTATATCCACTGTTTTTCCTATCTGTGCATACCTATGATAAATCTTAATTTATAAACTTTGCATAGAAAGAGATTAACAATAACAATTATAATAACTTACTGTAGACCTTACCACCTCAACATACATTTTTTTTATTTCTCCATTTAAGTGGAGAATGTTCTCCTTTTCTCTTAAAGAACGGACTTTATGGCTTCATTTTGTGACAGGTCTGAAAGCCAGCATCACTATGTGGATACTTTGGAGCCATTACTAAGTAAAATCAGAGTTACTTGGACACAAGTACTGCCGTACCGCAGTCAACCTGATAATGAAGATGGCTACCAAGTGACTAACAGGCAGGTAGTATATACAGTGTGGATACACTGAACAAAGGGATGATAACAGGACAGCGCAAGATTTCATAATACTATTCAGAATGATACACAAATTAAAACTTCTGAATGAATACTTTCAGACTACTGTTGACTTTACGTAACTGAAACTGTGGAAAACTGAGTGGCTTACACAAACTGTTAAAGATTAAAAAAATAAATTTTTTTAAATTAATTGTCTCACAATTCTGGAGGTCAGAAGTCTAAGATCCAGGTGTTGGAAAGACTACGCTCCCTCTGAAGTGGCTACAGAATGATCTGTCACAGGTCTCTGTCCCAGCTTCCGGGAGTTCCTTGGCTTTGGCAGCATAAACCCCACTCTCACATGGCCTTCTCCCTGTGTGCATGTCTGCCCGGTGCACATTTCCCCTTTTTATAAGGACACCAGTCACGTTGGTTAAGAGTTCACCCTACTTCAGTAGGATCTCATTGTAACTTAACCAATTACCTTGGCATCAACCCTATTTTCAAATATGGTGACATTCTGAGGTCATGGGGTTTAGGACTTCAAAGTGTGAATTTTGAGGGGACAGAGCAACTCATATAGCACAGCTGCAGACCGATGTGGACGGCAGGGTCTGGACTCAGCTTGGCCAGCAGATCCAGTATGAAGCAGCTGAGAAAAGCAGAGGTAGGATCCAAGAGCAAAGCCTCACACCCTCCCAGACACAGAGGAATGGAAGGGTGGCGTCACCCATTGGCTTTGGGAATGACAAGGGAGTTTGGGCCCCTGAGATGGCACAAAGGAGCCGCAAGTCAGCCTCACGGAGATCAGGGACAAAACGCAGCCAAGGAACACCTCGCACTGCCAGGCACTTTTGGAAATGTGTTGCTGTATATGTGACTCGACACAGCTGGTCCTCCACTAGGGCCACTGGGGGAGATGTGACCATCGTCCCCACTTTGAGGACCCTGGAGCTCGGAAAGATTAGGTATCTTTGTCTCAGTTCCCCGCAGTGAATGATAGGACCCAGGATTCCACCGTGGGTCTGATGAACTCTCACTCACTCCTGGGCCCACTTCAACCACTCTGTCTGAGTCGGCTTCCATTGAAGGGAAGGGCTGCCCGCATCTCTGGTAAAATATGGTAGTGAGGTTAGGTGGAGACAGCTGGCATCGACTGTGGATGTCTGCCCCGACAGGAGAGTGGGGAGCTGGGTGGGTGTGTGCCATGGATATGCCACCCAGTAGATGGAGTTCTGACCAGGGACTCCAGAGAGCTGGGTGCTAGGCTTCTAGAACCTGGCCTCTAGACAGGTATAGAACCCAGATTTATTCAGTCTCTGGGCAACAGGCACCCTCAGCTCTCTGTGTATTAACAACCTCACACATAAAACGAACAAAGGTGATTTAAAATTTCTCTCTTGTCCCCAAATTCTGTTTTCTATAAAGAAATTACTTGTCTCTCTTGAAGAACAATTTATAAACGTGTAAATCTACATATATGCACATATTTGTACATGAAATGGAGATTTTTAAAAGAATAAAAATCCATTTCTATCTTGATGGGATTACCTAGAGAGGCCGAAGTATCTCTTTCATAAAAGACGTTTAAGTGTGTTAGAGAAACACCTGTCTAACTATTAGCAAGCGCCTCCTGAATGACCAGCCTCTGAGTCCTCCCAGCTGGTGAGTGTTCTTGGGCAGAAGCTCTGGGAGCCCATCAATACCCCACTAGCACCCAGATGAGATCCCTGTCATTTGTTGCCCAGTCAGGGATGGGTGAGCCCAGGTGGGAGGCCATAGGCCTGCATCTGAGCCATTCGACTGTGTTCTTCATTTCAAGGGGCTGTTGGGAAGATTAAGGACTGTCTGTCAACGTCACATTTGTAAAAAATTTTGTAATCCTTGAAGAAGAGACATCAGATACATGCCAGATCATCAGCAGCCAGAAATAACATTCTCTCTCCCTCCCCCATCCTCCTTCAGAGACTGCCAATACACTTCCTCTTTAGACAAATCCTGTCACACTGCTGTGAAAGAATTTCAAAGAAAAGCCATGAGAATTTCTCCACCCTTTTCCCTCTGTGAATCACCCTCATTCCCAAAATGAATGCTTTTATATCTGAAATGCTCAGAGCTTCAGAACCCCACGCAGGATCTTTCCATGTAGAAATGGGCTCCGACTCGACTCTGTAGACACCTTTGGGTCCAAAGCTCCCCGTGAGAAACAGGTAGGATGCTTCTTCCCTTCTGTCTGCCAGGGGCTCCACTCTGCCCCAAGGGCTGCTCCTCAGGGCTAGGACAGGAGAACCCAGGGATGTCTGAGTCCCAAGAAACAGGAAGGTGGGCTGGGGGTCAGCCCTACGTGCTCAGGCTTGCTTCTTTATTATGAGTAAGTGGTTCAGAGCATACCCCGAAGGCACCGGCCCTAACAAACATCAAGACCTGCTAGCACCCTCAGTGACTAAAACAGTACCTACTGGCACAGACCAGAGGAATAGGAGAAAGAAAAGTTCAAACAACTTTGAAAGGGAAGAACCAAACTAAAGAACCCATCCTGAGTGATTTCAAGGCTTATTCTAAAACAGTAACCATCTTGTTGTTTTAATGTAAAGATACAGAAATTGGTGAATAGAACAGAAGATTTCAGAAACAGATCCACAAATACATAGACAACTGTGCCTAGAAAATTCCGTGGCCAGAGAATAATCTTCACAACTAAAGGTGCTAAAGCAATTAGACAGATATTCACATCAAAAGAGCCAAACTCATATTTTTTATTGGTCCTTTTTCGTTACAGATGACAATAGGATTCATTTTAACATAATTATGAAAGAATGGAATATAATTTGTTCTAATTCAGTCCCTAGCACTTCCCCTCCCCCTTCCCTCTTTCCTCTCCCTGTTCCCTTCCCTGTACTCTACTGATCTTTCTGTTATTTCATTACACACACACACACACACACACACATACACATATTATACATTTTAAATATAAATGTGGACACACACAATGGTGAGATTCATGTATGTACATAGGAAAGTTAGGTCAGATCCACTCCTATCCCAACTCTCCTCCTTTCCCATCCTTCCTCTTTGTCTACTCCAGTGATCCTTCTTCTATTCTTTTTCTTAGCCCCCCCCCACTTATTTTGGATTCGCTTCTGCATATCAGAGAAAGCATCCTACCTTTGACTTTTGGGGAGATTGGCTTATGTCACTTAGCATGATCGTCTCCAGTTCCATCCATCTACCAGCAAATGCCTTGACGTCATTCTTCTTTAGCCAACCTCCATCTTTACCTAACATGACACACAAAAACGAACCGGAAACGGATCACAGATCTAAATGGAAGAGTTAACACTATAAAATTTCTAGATACGGAAGGGAAAATCTTACCGACTTGGGTTTTGGCAAGAATTTCTTAAATAAGAAACAAGAAGAGCTGGGATTGTGGCTCAGCGGTAGAGCACTCACCTAGCATGGATGGGACCCGGGTTCGAGCCTCAGCACCACATAAAAATAAAGGCATTGTGTTGTGTCCATCTACATCTAAAAAAAAAGAAAGAAACAAAGAAACAAAGAAAGAAAGAAGAAAGAAACAAGAAGAACAAAGTATAAGATTAAATAAATCTGAATTTTTCAAAGTTAAAATGCTTTGAAAGAAAATGGATCTGAAAATAAAAAAGGAAGACAGAGACTCTGAGAAAATACTTACCAAACATACACAACAAAGGATTTGTATCGGGATTACCTAAACAACTCCCACAGGGACTGGGGTTGTGGCTCAGGGGTAGACCACTTGCCTCGAACATGTGAGGCACTGGGGTTGATCCTCAGCACTACCTAAATAAATAAAATTAATAAAATAAAGGCATTGTGCCCACATACAACTAAAAATATTTTTTTAATAAAGAACTCCCCATATGAACAATTAGAACTCAAATAAACCAATTAAAATCCCCAAAGATTTAAGACTCACTTCACCAAACTAGATAGACTGTGGGATATAAGCGCTGTAAAAAGAGGCTCACCATCCAAAGTCATAGGGACATGCATATTAAAACTGCAATTTTCTGGTTCTGGTTTGTCTTTAAGAACCCTGCAAGGGGTCCACTCGGGGCATTGCTGGCCAGTTCCTGAGTGGTAACGGTTTCTGTCGGGGGCAGGTGGGCAAAGCCTGTTTCCTCCATATTGCAGAATAAAGCCCTGCTTCCTGAACAAACTACAAGGAGGCTACCTCGGACACACCTGCCCCGCCTAGAGGTCTCTTCTCTGGGCTTGGCCTAGGCTACTCTGGACCAACTTCTGAAGCTACTCTGTGGTCCCTGTAATGCCCCTGAACCGGAAGTCTCCTGTCAATCAAATGCCCCCTGCACTGCTACCACCATCACTTTTGCCTCTGATTGGCTGCTGCCAGCCTGAGGCCACCTGGAAGACTTCTTTCTGGATGCTGCTGCCCTTGCAGCTGCAACCACCTGCTGCTGCCTGCCACAATAGACACCGCTGCCCCGGGTGCAACTGAAGCCAACACTGCTGCTGACCCCCAGAGATCACCTGCTGCCATGCCCCCACAATTGCAATTGCAGCTACCCCTGCAGCCACCACTACTGCTGACCCATTGCCTGCTGCCAAAGACCATGGTCACTACCGCTGCTACCACGGCCTCGAGGACTGCTTCGGGGGAGACTCCAGGTTTGGTTGCACGTGGCTGCACCCATTCTGGGACAACAGCCAGAGCCTGGGGCCTGGGTGCCAGCAGGTTTACCACCATAAAAGCCTCTGTCTGGGGACTCCAGATGGGACCTGCAGATCCAGTGTGGGGGTGCCTGCAGGTTTGGAGGAGCCTGGGGTCTTCCTGCTGAGAGTGCTGGTGGCCTTTGTCTTTCTGCTGCGTCTCAGGGTTGCTCCTTTGCATGAGGGTATCCCTGATGGTCCCTCTGCAAATAGGAGCAGCACTGAGATCTTGGGATTGCAGATGGCCGATCCTGAGGTATCTGAAGCCCAGATCCGTGGGAGAGTGACTGGGTTTGCAAGGGCTGATCTGGGTTTAGTGATCCCGAGAGACGTCAGAGACAGCGCTGAGAAACTGTTGAACACTGACAGAGATAGTTCGACTTTCCAGCAAGATTTATTTTATTTTTCTATTTGCCAATATCTCTACTATATTTGGAAAAGGATGTTTTTTTATGCATCAGTGTGTGGAGAACAAGGATATATGAATGATGTTTGTATTTTTGTTGTATTCTTATGTATTTTTTTAAATTTTTCTATTTGTTCTTATTCCTCCTCTCTCTTTCCAACTATTCTCCAACCAATAGTCAACCTCTGTTGGCTCCTCTTCCTCTCTTCCTGTGAATTTTCACTTCTAGCTTCTTTCTTCCTCCCTCTCAAATATCACCTACTACACTACCTCTGTTCTCTCATCCACCATCTGAAATTGTAAATTGTTTTAACAAATATTCTGTTTGTACTATAGATAGTTATTGAACTCATTGTTTTGGTTTAATGGGAGAAAGCAGCAGACGCCTTAGAGGGAGCTATTAGGTTTAAGGCTATACATTGTATATGCTGGGTGCTGATGATATTGGTCTCATCAGTAAAGGCGAAGTGCTGGAAACCTTCAGGGACACTATAGGTCCACAGGGTAGAATTTGTGCTGCCTTGTATCCATACTTCTAGATAGGAAAACACACCAACAACATGTAAAAAAAGCAAGGAAATAAATCACCCCAAACAAACCAAGATGCTTCAACAACAGAAGCCACTGATAACACAGTAGAAGAAATGTCCAAGAAGGAGTTCAGATTATACATAGATAAACTGATAGGTGAGGTAAAAGATAGTAGAAGGAGTGAAATCAAAGAAAAAATACAGGAAGTAAAAGATCACTTCAATAAAGAGTTAGAGATCATGAAAGAAAACCAAGCATAAATCCTTGATATGAAGGAATCAGTAAGCCAAATTATAAATTCAATAGAAAGCATCATCACTTGGAAGACAGAACCGCAGACAATGAAGACAAAATAGATAACCTTGAAAGCAGAGTTGAACATGTGGAGAAGATGGTAAGAAACCAGAACAGAACATCTAAGATATATGGGATAACATGAAAAGACCAAATTTAAGAGTTATTAGAATAGATGAAGGAGCAGAGATACAAACCAAAGGGATGCACCATCTTTTCAATGATATAATAGGAGAAAATTTCCCAAACCTAAAGAATGCAATGAAAAAACAAATACAAGAGGCTTACAGGACCCCAAATGTACAAACTACATCAGATCCACACCAGGAAACATTATAATGAGAATGACTAACACAGAGAATAAATGCATTCTACCATCTGGATAGCTAATTACAACAAATTTTTTAAACCTTTATTTTATTTATGCATTTATTTTTGTGGTGCTGAGGATCGAACCCAGGACCTCACACGTGCTAGTTGAATACTCTACCACTGAAACACAACCCCAGCCCTAATTACAACAAATTAAAAAAAAATTAAAAGAAAAAAACTACAATGGGCTAAGCATAGTGGCACACGCCTACAATTCCAACAGCTCGGGAGCCTGAGGCAGGAGGATCACAAGTTCAAAGCCAGCCTCAGCAACTTAGTGAGATCCTGTCTCAAAATAAAATATAAAAAGGGTCGGGGATGTGCTCAGTGGTTGAACACCCCTAGTTCAATCCCCAGTACCAAAAAAAAAAAAAAAAAAAAAAAAACCTGCAATGAGATACCACTGCACTCTTATTAGAACACATAAAACCAAAAAGACCCACCACCACAAGGTATGGAAGGACAAGAGCTCTACACACTGTAGTGAGAATGTAAAATGGTACAATCACTTGGGAAGATGTTCTTTTTCTTAAAAGGTTAAACATACACATAGCATAACCTTAAAAGGTTAAATGTACCCTTCCTACATGTGGATTCCACATCCCCAGATTCAACCAACTGCAGATTGAAAATATTGCACATATACAGGCTTTTTTCTTATCATTATTCCCAAAACAACACAGTAGAATGAATATTTATATCACATTTGTATTGTATTGGGTATTATAAGTAATCTAGAGATGGTTTAAAGTATACTGGAGGATTGGCACTTGTTATCTGCAAACACTATACCAGTTCATGTAAGAGACTTGAGCATCCACAGATTTTAGTACCCACGTGGGGTGGGTTCCTAGAACCAATCCCCTAGGGATACCCAGGGATCACTGTGCTATGTAACTCAATCATCCAGTGTGTAGATAAATGTCCCTTAGAGAAAGGAAAAGATCTATATACACACAAACACACTAATGTGCATGAATGTTCACAGCAGCTTTATTTATGATAATAGCCCAAACTGAAAACAACCGAATGTTCTCAGCAGGTGGATGGATAAACAAAGAGTGGCACAGCATCTACATGATGAATACTGGTTAGCAATAAAAAGCAACGAACCACTAACACATGCAAAAACATGGGTGAGTCTCAAAACCATAAATGCTGAGGGGAAGTCGGGCAAAGGAGGATACATGCTGCATTATCCCATTTATAATTTTAGAAAATGCAAACGCATCTGTAGTTCTGGGGAGCAGATCAATGGTTGCCTAAGGAGGCAAGGATCACCAAGGAAATGAGGCAACCTTCGTGGGTGAGGGATATATTCATTATCTTCATTGTGGTGATGCTGTCACAGGTATTTACAGATATAAAAAAAATCGCCAAATTGTACATGGTAAATGTGTACATGCTGTTGCAGGTGTTTGTATATACATATTACATATGTGTATATGTACAGACATTTATATCAAAAAATCATAAACTGTTCACTGTAAGTAGGCTGTAGCTTGATCCAGTTTTAAAGCCCTGGCTAATAACTGAGGTTCCTTTTCTTGAGCAGATGACTAAGCCCATTTTCTAACCACCTTCGTTATTGGGCTCCAAATTTACACAATTTCCTTGCCCTGATCACCCCCCAAGGATAAATACCAGACAACCAGAGACAGTCCCTTTATGGTCTGCATATGAGGTGTCTCCAAAAGTTCACGTGTTAGGCAATGCAGGAAGAATGTTGGGAAAATGATTAGATCATGAGAGCTGTCATTTATCAGTGGATTAATCCATTTTTAAAATATCTTTTAGTTGTAGATGGACACAATACCTTTATTTTATTTATTTCTATGTGGTGCTGAGGATCAAACCCAGTGCCTCACACATCCCAGGCAAGCGCTCTAGCACTGAGCCACAACCCCAACCTTAATCCATTTATGAAGGGACGACTGGGTGGTAGCTGTAGGCAGGTAAGGTGTGGCTGGGGGAAGTAGGGGTGCCCTTGGGGATTATATCTGGTCCCTGGCTCCTCACCCAGGATCAACTCCTGGCAGCCACACACTCATGACCTGCCTCACTCAGGCCTGGAGAAATGGAGCTGGCTGACTACGGACTGAACCTCTGAAACCATGATCCCCAAATAAACTTTTCCTTCTTTAAGTTGTTCTTAAAGTTAACACAATCCCTATGTGATGGAGCCCTGGAATTATTCAAACTGGCCAGTCCTAAGCCTGCTAGCCTGGACTTGCTTGTTCCTGCCCTTGGTTCCCTGGCCCCTGCCTCCTAACTGAGCCAGCTTCACTAGAGTGGCCCTGCAAGGCGCCCCCTGTGTTCTCCCTGGGAACCGTGGGCATAACACAGCTGAGACACTCCTTTGGTTCCTTTTTCCTGATCTGGGTTTGGCTTGATCACACCTCCCCCAGGAGAGCTGATTGTGGGCTGGGAGTGTAGCTCAGCAGAGGAGGGCTTGCCTAGCATGCTTTGCAAGAGCCTGGATTCCATCCCCAGCACTGCAAAAATAAATAAATAAATAACCAAAAATTATTTTAAAAAGTCAGTTGTGGCCCATAAATCTGCTGAGAAACACAACAACAACAACAAAAGGAAACGTACCTAATGATGATTTGAATCCACTCCCATAATTTTTTTTCCCCCTGGGTATCGAACCCAGGGCTTCACACAGGCAAGGCACAAGCATTCTACCATTGAGCTGCATCCCCCAGTCCCACCCCTGTCACTTTACAGAAGAGGAAAGGGAACGTCATCTATTCTCTCCATACATGGAGCAGGTGAATGTGGAGAGGTCAGTCCCTGAGCCTTGTCCTGAGAACCTTTTAACTGCAGGTCTCCGGAGCTCATTAAATGAGAGGAAGTAGGAGTGCATCTGAGGCGCAGAAAGTGTTCCTTTGCAAAGGAAATGAAAGCAACAAAGCCCTGGGCAAATAGAAGACACCCAGTATAGAAGAGTGGCACCAGGACAATATTTGAATAAATAGCAGTAATGACCCGCTGGGAGCGATCACCACCGACGCCCGCCAGAGGGCGCTGAAGAGTGCAGACGGCCACCAGGGAGCCCAGGCCAAGCCTGGAGGGCGCTTGGGGGGAAATGGGGACAGCCAGATGGTCTCACCTAATGATGATCTTGGAAAGCAAACGACTGAGCAAAGGTTCAGGTGACTCACCCACACACCTACCAGAGCAGTAAAGACAGAACGATCCCTCCCACTCCCAATGGCAGTTCAAAGCATCCTTCCCTTTCTTCTAGTGCCTAATGTCCTTGCTCCACGCCATTTCCAGGGGCAATCTCCTTCCCCACCGACGTGCCCTGACCTCTCTAGAGGCCCAACCCTACCTCCGGGCGGTGGAGGATCAGAGGCCACAGCAGCCTTGGGAAAACTGCCCATCTGCAACGTAGTACTTTTTAAATTCTGACTCACCCAGAGGCTGAGCAGGGCTTCTCTATTTCACTTTTTTTCTACCTCACTGTGTCTACGAGACTGAGATAGGCCCTGGAGGGCTTTGTTCATCCCTCCAAAAATAAATTCTTCAGAAACCAGTTCACCAAATGACTGACTTTGCTAAAAACCAATCTGTTGGCTTATTGACTGGGGCTCACACAGTATTGATGGGGACTAAGGCCAGCCAAGACCCGGGGCTCCTCATAGGGTTGGTGGAGGGGCAGACATGTAGAGTCAGCAACAGAGATTTTCCTTTGGGTCAGCACATCCTACAAGAGTAACTGCCCCCAAAGCCTGTGGATAGAGTTGACTCCTGATTTGGGGGTTGGGGGGTTCTGGTTACCCACTGTTGCCCTCTCAATCTGTTTCCCAGGAGTTGTGGTCTCCCTAGTGACTCTGGTATTATTTGTTAACAGCCCCCCCAGGCCTCTGAGTTGGAGGTCCAGGATGCTGATGATCACCAAAGGTCAAAAACCCCCATTTGCACAACAGCCTAAGGAGGTCCATGCAAAATCCTGCTGTTCTTGACAGATAAACCCAGACTTAGCAGTTTGAAATCAAGGTAGCTTCCCTGGCTGACCTTGGCCTTTTATGACTCCCACATGTCAGATCCTTTATTGCTCCTACCCTCTCTCTTGCCCTCTATTATACAGTCTCAGCATCACAAGAGACAAGTCTGTATGTATATCATATAAATGATAATTCTAAAATATGTCCTTAGCTGCACTGGAAAGATATGCTGAGATTTTCTCATGGCCTGCTTAGAACACTGCCCTTGTCTCTGGATGTTAAAAGGGATTTGGTCACTTGGAGCCATCATCACTAGATCTGACCAGTACCAAGCAAGATGGCTTCCTACAGCTTAAGCAGCACGGAGATACATCCCATCACATTCTGATTCAGCCTGTGGGACCCTCTCTGAGGACGCGCTCACACTGCCTGTACCGCCTCCTTGAAGGCTTCTGTGATCTGGAAGAAACTGTTCCGCTGATTTCTTTCCTGGTTGGTCTCACATGGCTCAGAGTCCCCCCTCCCACACACATACCCTGACTTTTTGTGACCTATCCCAGCACCAAAGCTTCCTTTATTCGGGGGTCAATTCCATTTGGGAGACACTCAAGTAAATTCATTTCCCTCCCATTTCCGTTTCCTCCAGCTACTTCCTCCCTGACACCACGGCTAGCTGTTGCTGAAGGCTGTCACCCAGAGACCAGCTTTCCTCCTTTCCTGTTCTCCCTGGGCTCCTTTCCCCTTGGAAAGGGAGAGCTGACCTTGTATTTCAAAGCTGTGCCTGTCAAAAAACATGATGTCTCTGACTTCTCCAATTTTTTTTTTTTTTTTTTGTACTGGAGATTGAACTCAAGGGAAGCCTAACCACTGAGCCACATCCCCAACCCTTTTTCATACTTTATTTAGAGACAGCATCTCGCTGAGTGGCTTACAGTAGCACTAAGTTCCTGAGGCTGGCTTTGAACTCACCATCCTCTTGCCTCAACCTCTGGCGCCGCTGGGATTACAGGCTTGTGCCACTATGCCCGGTTCCTCCAAATTTCTTACAGCAGAAAGAGAATGAACTTGGCAGGGCTGGGGCTGTAGCTCAGTGGTACACGCTTGCCTAGCATGCATGAGGCACTGGGTTCAATCCTCAGCACCACATAAAAAATAAATAAATAAATAAAATAAAGGCATTCTGTCCATCTACAACTAAAAACAAATTTTTTTTTCAAAGAACAAACTTGGCAATGTATTAGAATCAGAGAAGAGTCCTACAACTTAGAGGGAAAGGATCAACTTCTCTGTTATTTCTAGAAAATGCTCCCAAGGTGTAAGCATTAGGTTTTCTTACAAGGGACAAGAACAACTGCGGTACTTCAATCTGGGTGCCTCTGACCACTGAAAACATGGTTAAGTCAGTGCGTTGAGATGTAAGTGTCTCAAAGGGCTGCTGTTTCCCTGATCTTTTAGGGTCCCTGGGAGGTTTGGAGTGGGAGAGCAGAGTTTAAGGGCACACAGAGTGGACACTGGCATTGAACTTGGTTCCCACCACAGAGACTGAGGAAGGACTTTGTTGTACTTTGTCAACTACTGGAACAAAGGGCTGAGGTCTGGCACTAAGAGTAGGTGCTCTTTCAGAGAGGCAAAAAAAAGTCCTAAAACAAGTGTCAATCTTATTCTAATTTTCCCCAGACGAGGATGTGAACGGCGACCCCGCTATGACTTGTCCAGCAGCTATCAACCTCCTCAAGTGTGGGGATCTCAGATGTTTCTCCTTTAAACTCTTGTTGTCTTTTAGGAGTTTGGTTACCATCTCCTATACCCAGGTTCTGCCGAGCCTGTTATTCCTAAAAGTCAGGAAGAATTCCCTTCAATCATTTCAAGTCTGGCTGGCCTATGGGTAGCCCCTTCGCTGAGTCGAATGGATGGTGTGAGAACCCAGGGCCTGAACCCAGGTCTGTAGGCCATCTAGCATGCAGGACTATTTCTGCCTCTAATTTCCTTAGTATTCTCAATAGGACTTAATATTTCAGATCTGTAAATCCAGCTGCTTAGAAACATCAAGGACCATGAAGTAACAACATCACTAAACCCTTAAATGTATTCCTCGTAATGCTGACCAGCCCCCTGAGCAAGGTGACAGAGAACCCTCTTATTCTCCAGTGTTTATTGACCCATAGCAACTAAGTGCCCCAGAGATTAGGACAGAACATTTTTTTAGTTATAGGCGACAGAAACCTCATCTAAGCTATTTCTTAGGAATTTAGTTATTTATGATAAATTATTTGTTAAATACTTAAGAATTTGTTGGAGGAATCTGCTATGGTTTAGATGTGTTTGTTCCCCCAAGTTTCACATGTTGGTCCTCAGTGTGGAGATGTAAGAGGTAGCACCTGTGGGAGGCTCTTAGGTCACTGGGGGGTGTGCCTTCAGAAGGAATTACCACGGTTCTCATGGAAGGCCATTCTTGCTGTGGCTTCCGGTGTTTCCATGTGATCTCTCCCTCTCACATATACTCCTGCCATGATACCATTCATCATGACAGAGGTATTCTTGACAGAGCCAGTGTTATGCTATTTGGACTATCAGCCTCCAAAATTTTGAACAAACTAAGCCTCCTTTCTTTAGAAGTTACCCAGCCTCAGGTATTTTGTGATAGTAACAGAAAATGGACTAACATATGATCCAACAGAAGGGTTGACCAGCAATCCATGAAAACAACAGAGATGCATTTGTGTCTCAGGAACAATGAGAGTCAAAGTGTGGATGCCCCAGGACTCATCATCTTCCCCTGCACCTCCCTTCAGAAGCTTCCACTTATCCTCCCTGCAGGATAGCTTTCTCCACAAGGTAAGAGGCACAATCCAAGTCTCACATCGTACTGCTCTAACCTCCAGAAAAAGACCGTGTTTCACTGGCAATTCAAACATTCTGGGGTAGGGTTCTACAGATGCAGTACGGCAGGGTGCCCACCTGAACAATCTCTGTAGACACTTAGCCCACACTTGACTCTGCTTCCAAGGGGCAGGGGAGAATACTCCATGAATCCAGTAGCTCCCAGGAGAACCCCAGAGCTGGGGTGAAGGAGCAGCCATGGCAGGAAGAAGAGAAGGGGCAGGTGTCCCATAACACAGGTGCCCAGTGCAGGCTCCGAAAGTCCTCTCTCTTCACCTGGAAAATGCCCAGGTAACGTTTCCAGGAAACTTTCTCTGGCCCCAGTCTCGACCAGGTGCCCTGCATGAGTGCTGAGCACCCCGTGGTACATCTCCAGTGTGTTTCTGGTCGGTGGCCTGATTTCTCCCTCTCCACTCCGGCTGTCTTGGCTTGAGAAGGCAGCGGTGGCATGCACCTGTGCATTTCTCAGACCTAGCTCAGTGCCTGCCCCCCCCCCGCCTGTTCTCAATATATTCCTTGAATAATACATCAAAGGAATGTGGAAAACCCAGGGCTCATTCACTCGTGACAGGAACGAGGCCACACACTGGGCAACCATAAAGCCACTCTAGGGCCATTTGGTACAAAAGATAAGGTCACTTGGGAAGGTCCTGAGGGCACCATCACTTGCCCGCTCAGAGCAACCAGGTATATTCACAGAGTCATCAGGAGGGGGCTGGAATCGCTCCGTTTGTGTTGTTTAAAGCAGAGAATCTGTATACGATTTTTTAAAGCTTTTCATTGAAAGTGTGGAGAAAGGTTTTTATTTGATCCCCATAAATATCCATTTCCTTGATTTCTGTACAACAGTGTTTTCTTGACCCTCCTTTGTTGATTTTTAGTGGAGGAATACAACAAGCATTTATCACATGCTGTTTATGGGACAGAGACAGGGCTAGGCATCAGTGCTACAAAGACATTCGTGGCCTATAGAGACCTGTGGTCAGTGTAGAACTGCAGAAAGTGCATTGACACAAGCACCCACAGACCCCTTGGGAACAGAGGACAGAGCCCTTTCTGTCAGACTAAGGGACCTGGAATCTTCTGAAGCTTCTCTGTAGAGGGTGGGATGTGCATTGACTTGGAGTTTTTGATTGCAAGCATGGTTTCCGACTGTCTTACTTCATTTTCTGCTGCTATGTAAGAACACTTGAGACACGGAACTTACAAAAAAAGAGGTTTATTTTGGCCCACAGTTCTGAAAATCCAGGAGCATGGGGCCAGCGTCTGCTGGCTTCTGGTAAGGGCCTTGTGGGTTTACAGCGTGGAAACATAGTGGATGTCATCACATAGAGGGACTACGTGCAAGAGTGGGGGAGCAGGCATGGAAGACAGGAAAGGGGACAGAACTCTCCAAACAGCTAACCCTTCCCTTGAGAAGAGTGTGAATTCATACACCAGGGTGGATCCTCACGACCCCACCCACCCCATGAAGGCCCCACCACCTCTCAACACCATGACACCAAGGACCAAACTTCAACATGGTGGCTGCAAGCCATGTTCAAACCACACCACTTCTGGCCAAGTCAAGCAACTTGGAGCCATGTGATAAAGAACCTAATGAAAACAAACTGAGGCAAGGCAGAAGTCAAGCCAACCTGGGGATCCAGCCAGCCAGAGCTACGGTGCCGGGAGAATAAGCTGGAAAGGAGATGGAAAGCCATCTTTCCAACTCTGAGAGGAGAATCCAGGGCCTAGGCTGAGTTATATCCCTTCTCCTTGGCCAGAGGAGAGCTCTGCCCCCATTTCCCACATTCAGCCTTCAAGTCCTAGAACGCTCCCCTTTCATAGCCCTTGGTCCTGCCCCAACTCACCCCATCAACTCCTTCCTACCTGAGCCCCTAATCATCATCACCTGGGTCCTGCAAGAGCTTCTAAACAGGTCCCACCCCTCACCACCACCAAGGCACTTCCGTCTCTGCCAGGGAATCTTTTAGAGACTCAAACTGCATCACGTCACTTCCCTGCCTCAAGCCTCCCAGTGCTCTCCAGGCTGCTGGGACTCGGTGCAGACGGCAACAGGACTCACAGAGTTCTCTGTGGCTGGCCCAGGCCCATGGGTCTTGCTCAGTGTTGTCACTCCCCAACACTGGCCTTTGGCTCCAATCGTGCAGTCAACTGCATCTCCACAATTTGCAAAGCTCTCCTCTTCCTCCTCACTGAGCTAATTTCTGCTTAACTGGCCATTTCTTGTTTTATTAACAGCTCTTCCTCTTTTTTTTTTTTCTTTAGGAGCTATTTTCTAACATCAGGGTTACTGGCTTAAGTATCTGTTGGCAGATGGGGGCAAAGATGGAGGAAGGGTAAAAGTGAGCTCAATTTTGGACATGTCCCATGGGGTCTTAACACTCCAAATTCTACCCACCCTTCAATCATAAACAACCACACAAGTTACATTATTACTTATTCATCATTCATCAAACATTTAACAACCACCCACAATGTGCAGGTGTTGAGAATGTAGCACTTCACCCAATTGCTCTCTTCAATGACTCACAGTCTGGTAGGGTCAAGTTAACAAAGGACTACCATACAGTAAGATAAAGTGCCGTTATATAAATACTAAGATTGCTAATGTTACCACAAAAGGGCTGGGCCGGACATGAACTTCACAGATCATCTCAGCCTTTTATTCAGGAATGAAGTTTCATATAGGATCGGGGTAATGCTGGTGGAGACACTTTCCTGGTGGAAAGTGAGTCATCGAACAAAGGAGGGGACTGGGCTTATGTAGGTTATGCTGAGAGATGACTTAATTGATAAGCAAGTCAGTTTGGGCACTTAGGAATTTGGGGTCTGTTCTATTGGACGAAATGGAAGGGAGTCTGGGGTCAGTGGTCAGTCTCTGGGATTTATCTTGCTGGACCAGATGGAGGGCCTGAGGTTAGTGGTGGGTATCTGGAAAGGATTTGTTTAGGGAAGGATTAATGCTTTGGCCTCTTCCTAGAAACTGCCTTTCTAGGTTTGATAGACACCTCCTCCCCAGGGTTTGTTTTATCACTGGAAAAGCATGTATTGGGAAAGGATCAACGCTCTCAATGATGGCTTTCCTTCTCACTCTGCTTTTCCCAGGTCGCACTATTTTGGGGGGTTTGTCAATTTCTATATCTAATAGCTGACATAAATTTCCTTAAACTATTTGACCTCAAGCCAGACTTAGGTGGGGAAAAATAATCAGTAGAGATGATTTTAAGTATTATGGCATTCCTGGTCATTTTCTTGTAATGACCAAGCTACAACCTCTCAACTCTCCAAATAGCTTCAATTTTCAGACTGTCACTACATGAAATTAAAAAAAGAAAAAAAGACTTCTTCCATAATTGCTTTCAGTTTGTTTCAACTGAATAAGTATATTTACATTCACACGTGGAATTGTGTCACTCCACTGGGCACAAAGCAACCAAGAAGAGTTTGTGAACAGCTGTAATAAAAAAAAAAAAAAAAAAACTGGATGCTCCATTTGTGTACAATGTGTCAAAATGCATTCTACTGTCACTATAACTAATTAGAGCAAATTTTTAAAAATTGGGGTGAGGGTGTCGCTCAGTGGTAGAGTACCTGTGTGAGGCATGTGTGAGGCCCTGGGTTCAATCCCCAGCAATACAAAAACAAAAAAGGTTGATGAAACCATCATTGATAGGAAGCCCAGTGGCTTCATGAACCCAATCACTCTTCAGACTGCCCCGCTCCATGAGACCAGAGAGACCAAAGACTCATCTCCCCTGTGCAAGAAGGAATTCTGCCAACAGATCCCCTTGGACCCAAATTGCAACTCTTCCCTGGATCTGAGAGGTGATACTTAATTAATAAGCGAGTCAGTTTGGGCACTCGGGAATTTGGGGTCTGTTCTATTGGACGAAATGGAAGGGGGTCTGGGGTCAGCGGTCAGTTGCTGGGATTTATCTCACTGGAACAGACGGAGGGCCTGGGGTCAGTGTGCAGATTTTGCACTTGCCAAGCCTGCACAATTTCATCAGCTAATTCCTTAAAGATTCGTTCATATTCTCTGTCTCTCCATCCTGTTGGTCCTATTTCTCTAGAGATCCCTGACTTCTACATTTGGATTATTTTCAACAGTGTTGCCCAGACATTTTGTCTCCAAGACCTGCAGTCAGCTTGCTGTCTTAATTCCAAGATTTCTGACCCTGCCACTTGGTGGTCCAGGAAAAGTGGGAAGTGTAGACAGCTACAGTGTCACCATGTCATGCAGGAAACCCCTCCCTCAGGCACTGAGACCCTTTTCTCTCCCAATGCCCATCTAAGTCTGCCTGAGAGAACTGGGGGTCTTCAAAGCATTTTGCATTTAATTTGATAGAGTGGCAGAGAGTACCAGAAAGTTCTAATCAAACCCAGACATCTATGGAACCCCTAAAAAGGAGTATCTGACAGCCCCTTGCCCTTCCACATTCATAAGCATTTATTAAGCGCTTACTGCAACTGACTGGAATTGGTACAAAGAACATAAGAGATTAATGAAAACACAGCCACTGCCCCAGGAAGCCAGAATTTCATGCTCTTTTTCTTTTATTCTTCCTCATAACTGCAAACATCATCCAGATCTCAGGATTTTAACCTTTTTTAAAAAATTCCTTTAGAAACCAATTAAAGGAAAAGCTATAAATCACCACTGAATTCTGCCTTTCCACAGCCCCCACCTTCGGGTGACTATACCCAGGGACATAAAGGAGATTAAATGCTAAAGCCCAAGAGGCCTTTTTAGATAATGTAACAGTGTTTTAAGAGAATGTGTCTTTGTCTGCACCCTGAATTGTTGGCTTATCTTTTATGTTCTTCAAAGAAAAAAATAAATCCCTTACAGGGAACTTCTAAAAAGGATACGCATAAAATTTTACAAGGTTTCAAAAGCTGAAAAAGCAATTTCGATTTTAGTCAAAATGGAGCATCAGAAGAGACTTGAAGGCTTTCTTTTGGAATGTGGCTCAAAACTCTTCCCCAAATACACTGTGCAACCGCATTCACACTTTTTTCCACTAGGTGGCAGCAGAGGGGACCTCTCTGACTTGTGACCACTGGCTTTTGGAGGCCATGGAGGACCAGAGAGTGGAATCACTTTATTTTGGTTTGGGGCGGGGCTTTCCCCTTTGACATCAAACATATCAAACCATCATGGTTGACATTAATGTCAAATAAGTGACCTGCAATTCAATACGTGGGCAGGAATAGGGGAGGGAAACGGGAGAAGCAGGAGCCATTGGCTAGGGCCCAAATGCACTTTGTCCCACTTGGATGGTCTTTCTTTGGTGTTCCTGGACGGTCGCCAGGAGCCAGTTTTAAAGCTGGTGTTGGCCACGTCGCAGTGGTGCACGCCTGCAATCCCAGAGGCTCAGGAGACTGAGGTAGGAGGACTGTGAGTTCAAGGTCAGCCTCAGCAACTTTGTAAGGCCATAAGCAACTCAACAAGACCCTGTCTCTAAATAAAATATATATATATTTTTAAAAGGCTGGTGATGTGACTCGGTGGTTAAGCATCCCTGGGTTCAATCACTGATATCTGAGCAAAAAAAAAAAAAAAACTTGTGGCGTTCTGAATGTGTATATTTTCATAGCTCCATTGTCTCAGGAACCTCAGGCATGGGGTTAGGACCTAGTCTTCCCTTCTCGCTACTAGGACTGCCTTGGTACCGCCAAGTATATTGTCCCCAACTTCCTGAATGTGCCTCAAAAAGTCTTACTAAAGGAATAGAGAGTCATCCCTTAGTATCTATAGGGGGACTGGTCCCATAACCTCCCCACAAATACTAAAATCTGTGGATGCTCAAGTTCCTCATACTAAATGGTGTAGGATTTGCAAATAACATATGCACAATCTTCTGTATACTTTAAGTCATCCCTTGATTAGTTATGATACCTAATACAATAATATACATAGCTGTTATACTGTATCATTTAGAGAATAAATAAAGAAAAAAAGTCAGAGCTGGGCACAGAGGCACATACCTGTAATCCCAGCAACTTGGAAGGCTACAGCAGAAGGATTGCATGGTCAAGGATAGTCTCAGCAACTTAGTGAGACCCTGTCTCAAAATAAAAAAATAAAAAGGGTTGGGGGTATAGTCCAGTGGTAAAACACCCCTGGGTTCAATTCTCAGTGCAAAATAAAAAATCAGTACTCCTAGGTTGGTATGAGGTGGCTAAGGGTACAAAGCACCAGGCAACCCTCATGCAAAAGAACAATCAATCAGGTGTGGACAGATAAGCAGTGAACCACCTGCCAATCAGCAGGGTCTCCTGACCAATCCTGGAAGGACACGGGTCTCAGCAAGATCCCCTGACCAACCCCAGGAGGACAATGGACTCTAAAAAAACCCCTTTCCTGTCCCAAGCCCTCCCTTCCTGCCCTAAACCCAATAAAATTCCAATCCAGCTGAGCCTGGGTGGGATTCTCCCGGACCCACTCCGTTGGACTGGAGGGTATCACCCAGGAGCGAATCTCAATAAAGCCTTGTTCAGCTGCTTTTAATCTGCCTCCTTTTGATCACCTCCAGTACAGATGCAATTTTTATTTTCCAAATGTTTTTGATCTATGGATCCAATGTTTTGGATATGCAGATATGGAATCTACAGATACGGGAGCAGCATAGTTTAACTCTATCCCCTGTGCTTGGTTGGAAGCAACCATATCCCCGCTCAGTTAGGGATGTGTTGAGATGTTTACTGGATGAGAAAGGATGAATAATTGAATCTAGGATTCCCTGGCTCATAAACACTTGGCAATTACAATAAATGAGCGCCTCACCATGATTCGCAATGAGTGTTTGTGGAAGCAGTTTCCATTCAGGCATCAGCTACTGTTTATCCACTCAGCCTTGGGCTAGGGAAGCTGCTTCGCTGGCTCCACTCTCTGTTCCCCACCCCTGCACGCACTCAGGGCTCCATCGCCTCCATGTTTTTACAGTTATCTGAATGCTCGCTGCATCAATGCCTATCCCTGTCCTTCACTAAAAGCTGCCCAGGGCAGAGGCCAAGTCTGACTGTGCTCAGCACTCTATCTCCAGGACTTTGCACACAGAAGCAGCTCGGGATTCAATGAATGACTGCATGAATGCCCCCGCCGGTCCATTGTGTTTTACAGATTGAAGTCCTCTGTGGACTTGGATGTCTCTGTGTTCATTTTTCAGTTCAGTGAGCTGCTCCTGGCTTTCTGCAGCTCAACTGAATGGCAGGTAACTGGTCCTTGAAGTAAAGTTGATGCTTTTGGACCTGCTAAAACAAAGAACGTCTCTGTCATGAGAGATGACTTTCAACAGGCTATTGCTTCACTCAGCTTTAGTCTCCTTTTCTGGCAGGGATTTGGTCAGATAGAGTCTCCAGTCCCTTCTGCTCCTGAAAATCTATAATGAGGGCTGGAACATGTGCCCTCAGAGAAACCTCCCCACCCCCAGTAAAGTTTCTCACCAAGCCCATCCCTAGAGACACGAGTTCAAGTCCCGCTTTAGTAAATATATCTCAATTCCCAAAGAAAATAGACTATAATAAGGGCTTTTACCTAGAGGCCTACTCTTCTCCCTAACATGCCCTGGCTAAGCCTCTTGTACACATACACTGACCAAGGCCTAGTGGAATCATTTCTCAGAGTGACGCCCAAGTGGAGATTTTTCATCTTGTTAATTAACATTCACAGTTTTGAGTTCTTGCAAGCATTTCAAAAGGCCTACATGACATGGAATAAGGGGTGATTTTTGTGGGGCCGGTGCCTTCAATGAGCTCCTTAGACAGGAAGGGGCCAACCCAGCTCCAGCTTCTGCCTGTGCAGGGGCCTGGTTTTCTTAGTATATTCAGCAACTATCCGGTAGTGATCGAAATTTCACTTCTGTGATGAAAACAGCCACAAAAAAAGGACAGACTACCTGTTTATTTTGTTAATGAAAGACCCCCCAAAGAGGGGTTAAGTATAAGAAAATGATTATTTTTCCAGTTAGTAGGAGTTTTAGTTAATTGTGGCAGGACGGTTGCTCTGCGCTCCCAAGGCACAGAGGGTGGGGGAGAGCCCTCAGTGTTTTTACTCTCCTTTTTCTCAATTTTCGAGTGCACCAACCCTCAGGCAAGTTCACAGCAGGGTTCATGCAGCATCTAGAGGCCAGCAAAAGGAGCCACAAGTCTGAGGGGAAGGAAATCTTGCCCTCGGTTCTACAGAGCTGCCCCTTCAAGATGGTGGCGACAAACACTGTTGCTTCTCTCGACGTTTTCCCACTGCTGCAAGGCAGTCATGGAAGTGGTGGTTACAGGCTGGACAACCGTAAAAGGAAGCCTCGTACCAAGTACTGGGTACTAGTACCTGAAACTAAGTACTAGAAAGATGGTGGAGAAAGAGGAGCTTGAGAAAGTAAGCCCCATAAAGAGGTCTGTGACTCCTGGGCTGACCTTGTCCTGAGCAAGGGTGGACCTGGCCCTAATTACCCTTCTAAAGACTTTGAGAACTGAACTCACAGATGGGTCTTCCCAGGTCCCAGACTGGAGCACTGGGCAGGGGCTGCATGCAGGGACAGATCTGAGCAGCATTGAAAGTCTTTGAAAACGAAACTGACATTGGGACCAGAGCCCAGAGAAAGTAGGTTGAAACTCGAGGCCTGAATCTAAGCAACAAGTGCACAGTACGCCAAAACAAACGTCAACCTTCTCCAAAGGGGATTGAAACAAGAATCAAAAATGACTTGTGATGCCAGATTCGTGGGACCCCAGTAGACCTCCAGGAGCCGAATCCGATGCAATCACACAAGAGTCTTTATTGCAAGCTCTGAGTCTGGACTCACAACAGTTCCAGACGCAGCGGTCCCAGGGAGTGAGTCCCGATCCTTTGTTCAGTGAGATTTTGTAGGTTTTGGGGGGATACTCTCTGCGTCACAACATCACACAGCAAATCATTCCATACCTCGGGAAAATAAAACAACAACTCTTAACACTGATTAGCACATTCATTGGCAGGAACAAGTTGGGTGGGGGTGATTCCTTTGAACTGATTGGTTTAGGCCATGAGGGGTGTATGTGCTAAACTACCTGGTTTCCCAACACGTTATCAACCACCGTAAACTACTGGGGGGTCATCTGGCATCCCAGGTATTTTCCCTGTCTTATGCTGATTGGTGGTTGCTAGGGGGTGGCTATGGGTCCTCACCTAGCCTGACTGAGTCAGGGATACCTGGTGCCATAGACCTCTCCTGTTATTTGCAGACAAACAACTCAGCAGGGTGGGTAGGTGCTTAGGAGTGCTCTGTGGGTTTTTCCCAGAACAAGGGTCACGTGCCCTTCCTTAGGACAGGCCTTGAGGTAGAAGCTGGTTTCTCAAAAATGGAGTCACATCATTTTCTCAGACTCAGCATACAAAGAACCGTGAAAATCTCAGCATGCATGAACACAGTTGAAAGACACCAATAATACCATGACATAAATGTTGGAGTGACTGACAAAGCTTTCACAATTCTTGAATGAGTAGTCAAGAACACTCGTGAAACAAAAGTTAAAACACGAGGTATCATTAAGAAAATAGAATATACAAAGGAGATCAACAGGAATTTTAAGAGTTGAAAATATGATAACCAGTATAAAAGAATTTTTAAATGGCCCATTAAATGAGCTCCATACCACAAAATATATGATCGAAGAAAGAGGGAACTTGAAAACATATCAACACAGAGGAAGAAGTTTGAAAGAAAAAAACCTGAGTCTCGGGGACCTGTGGGCCAATGGTAGAGTTCTAATATTTGTGTTGTTGGGGTTCTAGAGAAGAGGAGAAAGATTTCTGTGCTGCACAAACATGTCAAGAAATAATGTCTAGGGGCTGGGGGTGTATGTAGCTCAGTGGTAGAGCACCAGCTTAGCACGTGTAAGACCCTGGGTTGCATCTCTGGCACCAAAATAATAAATAAAAACAACAAAAACTTTCCTAGTTTAGCAAAGATTTTTAAAGGTGAAACAGAATAACTGTAATAAATGCAAATAAATCTATAATCACAGTGATAAAAAACAAAGATAGTGAAAAAAAATCTTGAAAACAGCTAGAGAAAAAAAACACAGTGCCCACAGAGGATTTTCAATTCAAATAACTACAGATTTCTTTCAGATCACATGGGACCAGAAGGAAGTAGTAGAACAACATTTTAAGAGTACAAAAAAAAAAAAAAAAGTAGAGCCAGAATTTGGTAAAATAAATTCATTCTTACAAGGGGGGAAATGAAGAATCCGTGACCACTGGGTGGGCTTAGGAACATACACGTGTGTTCTGTCTCACCAGACTGAGATAAGTTGATGGCCAGTGTACAGTGAACCTCCTGCTTAAAATGTCCCAATAACTTCCCTCTATTCTTAAAATCTAGATTCTACATAACAATCTAAAACCTAATCTCTGAATCTATAAGGTCCCAAATGATCTAGCCATTTTCTACATAATATAATACCTATAAACATTTTATTTGTCTGCCTGTTAGTTTTCACCTTCACAGAACTTTTGGGGTCTGGTTCGCCTCCATTTCTCTGGTGCCTAGGACAAGCCTGGCACATGGTAACTGCTCAATTAAATACGTCTTGAAGACATCAAGGAATGAACTCCAATTCTGAGCATCTGTAATTTATCAAAGAAACTAATGCTTCTCTCTGTGAAGTTTCCTAGGAAAAGAGGTTAGATTAGAGCACTCAATAGCCCAAAATCTCAACATAAAATCAACACAAAAGAACAAAGTTACCTAGAACACAATATATATTTTTTTAAATTTTTAATATATATATATTTTAGTTGTAGTTGGACTTTATACCTTCATTTTATTTATTTATTTTTATGTAGTGTTGAGGATCAAACACAGTACCTCACATGTGCTAGGGGAGCACTCTACCACTGAGCCACAACCCCAGTTCCCACAGTATAATATTTTAAGTGGATAATAAAATCAGCAATTAGTACTTGATAGGAGTTCAAAATATTTAACAGCAAATGAAAAGCTGATCCTGGCGTAGGTAATTAAGCTGAGTGTGAAGTTTAAGAAACCCACAGCCTACAAATCAACAATTCTTTTTTTAAACTAATTCTCCCCAGCTCCATTAAAAAGATTTATAGCCTTACTTGTATCTGCCATTACTTTTTTTGAGTTAAGGGAATTTATTGCCTATTAATATCCAGCATTAATGACAGAAAAGGTGAAATAGCCCATGGATCATCTCGTATTTTATCCACTATTTCTTTTTTAAAATACTCAACTGAGCATGCTCTCTGGGATGTTTGAGTAGAATTCTCTACCAGAGAGTCTTTATTCTAATATACCGAGTCTTTATTCTCTCAAACGTACGATAGAGTAGAATTCTCAACAGACACATGTAACTTTGGAGCTCTCTATGGATTTCCTAGAGATCAATGGTGCCTATACAGTGCTCATCCTACAATATATTACATACTACTGAGCCAACAACCTGCTATTTGCCATGTAGCTTTAGCTCATCAAAGTGGATAAAATATCATCTGAAGAGAGAGCATGTCCCACAATCTTCACATAGCCCGCATTCCTGAGGCCACCCCTGACCACTTCCGTCCATGATGGCAGCCCACATAGCCAACTCTTTCAAGTCTGCCTACACAAAGAGCTCCTCATTGTTTGCTGAGCCAAAAGATATGCACTTTGCTCTATTACCAAATATTTATTGAGTCTCTGTGTGTATAAGACACCTGGGGCCTCAGCATGCCCAGAACAAGCATAGTTGTGCAAGTCTTCATTGCCCAAGAGAACGGATGAAATGGAAAATGTGGGGCTAAAATCCAGCTAGTTCAGTTTGCAAAGCCAGGGGCTGCCCACGCCTGACAGGGTCACCCTTTTCAATCCATATATTGATAATGTATTAGTATTGACCCTGATCCTCTTTTTGAGGAGAGGAAAGAAGTTCTGCTTCCTGAGAGTCGTGCACTGAGAAGCTTCCCTCCACCATGACCATCTGCCGTGAAGTTCTGCCTCACTTTAGGCCCAGAGTAATAGCGTCTGCTGACCCTGGACTGAGAGCTCTGAAATTATGCTTAGGAGATAAGCCTGTGCTCTGGACCTCTCAACTTCATGCTCACAAGACTGAGTTGCTGAAGAAGCTGAAAGAGAAGATCTGACAGGAACAAGAGGAAAGTTGGGGACTGGCAGTCCTTCCAACAGGAACACGAAAACAAGCAGATCAGCAGCAGATGAATAAACTGCAATAGCTCCCAAACTCACATTCACCTTTGGAGGACTAACCTGAGTGCTACTTCTCTGGGCCATAGTTCACGCCCTACGAAAAGTGCATTTGTGGCCGATTTGAACTTGGAAAACTATATGGACGAATATGAAACATGGAGTTTCAGTTAAACTAAACGGACACACCAGAAACCCACAACATTTCATTTAATTCTGTGGTTTTAATGTAATTATGCTTATAATTATTGACTTCAGGTTAGAAGTAAAATTTTTAGAAAGTTGAAAGAAAAGAAAAGATTCTTCAACTTTCCTTAAAACTTGCAAAATAAGGAAATGGGCTCTCCTATCAGAACAAACTTTGATTTTTTTTTTTAACTGAAAGGAGATAGAAATCGTAATATATCAGAGGCCAGAGCCTAGCCCAACGGAATTTTATGGTCTCTTCTTCCCAATCAAATGCAATGGTACTGCCTGTGTGCTCCCAGCCCCCTGCCTTCATGTGTTATTCTGCCTGGAGCCTGCCCTCATTTAATTGAGTGACCCAGAGAGCACCCTGTTTCCCAGATGATCATCTCCAGCCTGGTAAGGCACCTTCCAAAGCAGAGAGGTGCTTCCATTCTTCTTACCTAAGGGCAGAAGTCATGCTGATTACTACCATGACTCTATTAACTGAGTGAAGGAAGGGCAATTACTTTCCAATCTTATTTTTCTAATAGAAACTGGAAAGTTAGCTCATACGATTAAGAAACAAAAACAAACAACAACAAAAATTCATTCCAGAAAATTTGCAGATATTAATTTACTCTCCTCGCTTATCACAAACACATAGCTTATATTCTGGAAAAGCAGAAGGTATTTGGAGAAACTTGATTAAAAATAATTGATAATTACATCGGTTACACATCCACATTAATCGATGTGATTCTGTAATCTGTATTTGGGGTAAAAATGGGAGTTCATAACCCACTTGAATCTAATGTATGAAATATGATATGTCAAGAGCTTTGTAATGTTTTGAACAACCAATAAAAAAAGAAACACACAAAAAATAATTGATAATTGAGTATATACCCAAAAGAACCCAAAACAGAAGGTACCTAGAGTTTTGAAATTCATAGAGACAGAAATAGAATGATGGTAGCCAGTGATAGGGGGAGAGAGAAATGAAAAGTGGCTATTTAATGGTGACAGTTTTAGCTTCAAAAGCTGAAGAGTTTTGGAGATTGTATGCATAAGGTATTTGGAGCTCTCTTTATTCTATGGATTTCTTAAAGATCAATGGTGCTTGTCCTACAAATAGTGCATTCTACTGAGCCAACAACCTGGTATTTGCAATATAGTTTAGCTCATCAAAGAAAGTAGATAATATATCATCTGCAGGCATATGCAGGCCCATGAGACAGGATTTGGCTAGCACCTGGCTTTGCAAATGCACAAGTGTGAACGTACTTACCACTGCTGACCTGTAAAGTTAACAATGATTAAGATGGATAATTTTATGTTATATTTTTTATAATTAAAAATATAGTGAATAATAATTTATAGTCCATTCATTCCATCTGCTTCTCTTAAGACATTTTTAAAAGTCTCCACACAGGAAGATCAGATGGTCTTTACATTTCCTGAGAAATTTCCCATCACATCTCTATAATCTTTACCCATTACTATCAAATTCATCAACCCACTGATAGACCCAACCTGATCTTTTATTAAAATTGGGGGCCATCTTGCCACAAAGCCATGAAAAGCTAATTTCGGCTTTACTATAAATTACTGCAAATTCTGAACCTGCTTGGAATGCCTGCCGGTGCCTTGAACTCACCCATGCCTGACTCTCTGACCAGATAGCAGCCCTCTCTGAAACCTTAGTGACACCTCATAAATATTGGCCTTCCCTGGCCAGACAACGACCCTCTCTGAGGCTCTAATGGTCTTCATAAATTCTGATGTTTTGGCCAGCAAAAAAAAAAAAAAAATGTAAACTACCATTAGTGTGATGCTTGTCAGAGTTCTGTTATCTGTAACCCCCCTTTTGTGTAACTTTCTGGGCTATAAAGCTGGGCTGTAGGAAAGGTGGTGCTGCTGTCTTGTTCCCACCGTTTTGGGAGGAAAAGGCAGCCCGGCCGGTCGAAATAATAAGCTTGCTTTAATTTGATTTTAATTGGAGTCAGTGGTCTTTTCTTATTTTAATTGGAGTCAGTGGTCTTTTCTTGCGTCCTGGTCTAACACCACCTTCAATTTAACATTGATTAGTTTCATTCGGATTAAAAGAATAAGTGATTTGATTTTTTTTGACACTATGTTTGTATTTTCTGAATTAAAGGATTTCTTATCTGGAAGTCTGCATGTTTTCAAATAAACTTTGCTCTTAGCTCTGTTCACCCATGTGAAAAATTAACCTAACACTGTGCTTCTATAAGTTGAACTCACAGATGAGAGAGCTACTTACTAACTCTGAGATCTGGGCAATCCCTTTAGACTCTCTGTGCTTCAATTTTGTAAACATAACAAAAATAATTTTACCTATCCCCAAGATGACTTTGGATAATACACGTGGCCTGTTGTGGTTTATGACGTTGAGCTTAAGTGACTGCACTTCAGAATCGCAGAACTCGTATCAATGTTGTAAAGACACAGACTCAGGACTCTGCCTCCCCAGCATGCAGCTTCCTGGAACTGGTTCCGCTGGAAACATATTGTAGCATCCCTTCTTATTCCAACAGAAAGAGCACATTCCACAGTTTGCCATTCCATAGCAAACTCATCACTCCACAGGTACCCAGGCCTCTGTCAGAAAGCCTCATCTCCACTACAACAGTGTCCTCTGCTACTGCCTGGCATATAATAGATGATTAGGAATGAATGAATGTATGCTATCAACTTTCCAGCCTTGTTAAATGTTGCCTATACCTAAATGAAGGCAGTGACCATGGCAGTTCATTTACTGTAGATCAATCTTGTCACTAAAGTATTTTTCTTAATTTCCTGTGATTGATAGCATCCCTCTGAAATATTAATTCTTTCTGGCCTGGCAACCTATGGAGTCTCTGTAAGGCATGTCATTAGGTTTATAAGGACTGTCTGCAACGATGATCTGGCTTAAAATGTTGGGAGGTATGAAACGGGCACTAAATTTTTGCTCCATGAAACTCCAAGATGCTTAGGGTATAAAGAGTTGTTCCAGAGAATAATCACCTGGTAATAAAGTAATACCTTGGCTGGATTGTTACTGCAAATTTTCTACCAACGACTCCACTTTAACTCAACTCATCTGGCACAACAGAAGAAACGGTTGGGCTATGGGAATCAGCAAAGATCCAATAGCTTAGCTGGGGGACCCAAGATGTATCTTCAGTCTGACAATGTCAAATGCAGACCAAGAAATGCAGGATGGGAAGCCCAAAGAAGGTGCATCAGAGACAAAGAAAACTCAAGGGGTCAAATACAAGAGACCAAACCCATGAGGCAGTGTCAAGTCAAACCAAGAGGAATCAATAATTGAAAGCAGCCATTGCAATCTTCCTACATAAGGTACAGAGAGTGCTTCTGAATTGAAAAGAAGAATACAAATGGTGGCAGAGAAAGAAAAACTGTTTTTCAAAGCCAAAAAGAAGTCTGAGAATTAAGAATTAGAATATATGAAATATCAAAGATACTAGGTAGGTGCTACAGAAAAATGGAGATAACAAAGAAAGTGTCCATGAACTAATAGACAGATCAATAGAAATCACCTGATCTGATGAACAGAGAGAAAAAGGATTAAGAAATAGGAAAATAGCCTGTGGGACTGCCGCAGTCTTGGCTGGGCACAAGATCACGAGCCACTCACAGCTCTGTAGATTCAAACAGCAATTCTTTATTCCCAAACTCACACCGGCCCTCTACAAACACGTTCTGGGGAAATCCAAGTTCTGCCGCACAATTCACGTCCCAAATACTTTCTCAATTCCACAAGAACTCAACGGGAACTCAGGCAGCAGGAACGCCTCATTCCCAGCAGGAATAACCTTCAACCTGGAACTTCCCTAAAACCCAGATTGTCTTAAACCGGGAACGCCTTAAACCCAAATTATCCTAAACCAGGATACTTCCTAAAACCTGCAGGATACACCTTAAACCTGGATCCACCCTGGTCCTTGAGCAGGGTCACCTTTCTCAAAGACACATGCAATGTCACAGCAAATTTCCATTTAACATGGGGTACGCTGGCAAGGAAATTTCGATGCATCTTTCCTACTTGGCAATGGCCCTCAGCATGGGACAATCTCAATGTCACTGGAGTCACTGAATAAGAGGAGAAAGATGTTGGAACTGACAAAATATTTGAAGAAATAATAACCAAAAACATCTCAAATGTGGGGAAAGATGTAAACTCACAGTTTCGATTTCAGCAAATCCCAAAGAAAACACTCAAAGCAAACCAGGCTGAAACACACATCAAAATTAATCTGCTGAAAACACACACACACAAAAAAAAAATAATCTCAAAAGAAGCTGCAGCAAAGTGACCCATTTTGTAAGGGGTATAACAATTAAAATACTTCAGATTCTAGAGGATACTACAGATTCCACATCAGAAACCATAAAGGCGGTGAAGCATAATAAACTGCTAAGCAAAAGAAACATCAACTCTAAATCCTATATCCAGTGGAAATGTCCCTCATAAATGAAGGAACAATAAGGATATTCTCAGATGAAAAAGAATTCGGTGTGACACATCCACTTTAAGAGAAACTGTTAACAGAAGTTGAGGCTGAGGGAAAATGCTCCTTGAGGAAAACTTGGAAATTTAGGAATGAAGGAAAACGAGAAATGATGAATATGTGCATTGTCAAATGCAGACCTGAGCAATGCAGGACGGGAAGCCCAAAGACAAGGTGGAGCCCCAAACTTTTTTTCTTTTTAAAGTTATCGAAACTCTGTATAAAGACTGATTTTCTAGCAAGTTCTGTTTTATGTAGTATTTTGAAGGAGAGTTGGACCATTCCTGAATCTATACAGACTATTTGAATGCTTACTATAGCCTAAAATTTAAACCAGTCCCCATAAATAAATTTATTAAATAAGCTGGTTTTTTTTAAAGAGAGAGAGAGAGAGAATTTTTAATATTTATTTTTTAGTTTTCGGCAGACACAACATCTTTGTTGGTATGTGGTGCTGAGGATCGAACCCGGGCCGCACGCATGCCAGGCGAGCGCGCTACCGCTTGAGCCACATCCCCAGCCCAAATAAGCTCTTTTAATAGAAAAAAAAATATTGAAAACAAAAATTGCTTCACCGTTGAGAAAGATGTCCATGCACTCACGTGTAATTTATATAGCAACTCTAACATAAAGGGGTGACGAGGATAAAGAGATAAGTACTATTTCAAGTCTTCTCTATTTTACTTGAAGTTATTAAATATTATCACTAAGAAGACTGTGAAAACATATATGTGTATATATAATAATAGATATAGGAATCTTCAAAACCACCTGGGGAAAAAGTACAGAGAGATTCAACAAAAGAGCTAACAGATAAAGTAATACAATTTAAAAAAATATTCAAAATATGGCAGAAAGGGAAAAAAATCAGAAACAAATGAAAATAACAGAACCATAGGTCTAAATCCAGCTATACCAGTAATCACATTAAATGTAAATAGTCTAAATATGTCATTTTAAAAACAAAGACTGTCAGACTGGATTTGGAAGAAACAAAATTGTATGCTATCTACAAGAAACCCACTTTAAATATCAGTTATCAGGAAGCTGAGGCAAGAGGATCCAAGTATGAGGACAACCTAGACAACTAAGGGAGACCCTGTCTCAAGGTAAATAATAAAGAGGACTGGGGATACAGTTCAGTGACAGTGTTTGCCTATCATGTGTGTGTGTCCCTGGGTTCAATCTCTGATTCTGGGAGCGGGCAGTAAAAGCAAAATAAATAAATAAATAAATAAATAAATAAATAAATAAATAAATAAAATAAACAATACAAACAATACAAAAGTTGTTTTGTCTATATTAAGATTCAGTTAATTAGATTCATATCAAGGAATAAGGGATAGTACATAATGATACAAAGATCAATTAGGGGGCTGGGGTTGTGGCTCAGCGGTAGAGTGCTTGCCTAGCACGTGTGAACCCTGGTTTTGATTCTCAGCACCACATATAAATAAAAATAAAAGTCCATTGACAACTAAAAAATATATTTTTTAAAAAAAGATCAATTCATCAAAAACACATACAACCATCAATGTGTGTCTACCTAACAACTGAGCTCCAAATACATGAAGCAAGAATTGATAGAACTGAATGGGAAATAAGAACATTTGTTCACAGTCAATGTTCACAATCACACTTGGAGACATCAACATTCCTCTCAGTAATCCACCAAAGTAGAAGACAGAATACCGGGAAGTGCTATTTAAATTCATCCATTGAAAACAGAATATACATTTTTTGAAGGCACAGGAAATATTCACCCAGACTGGGGCCACACAACACACTTTAAGAAATTTAAGACAACTGAATTCGTACAAAAATGTTCTTAGAATAAGGAAATAGAAATCCCTAGGAGAAAGATGTATGAATAATCCCCCAATTCTTGGAAACAGGTTTCCTCCCTTTTCCCTCACAAACATAACTCTGAAGCACCTGGTCTTCAGTGGCTCCCGGGTTCCCAGCAGGACTGAATTTCAGGTGTCCACAGAAGTAACAGACTTGATAATTCAGCCTTTATTTCCTGCTTTCCTTGACTTTCCTTCCTTCCCCACTCTCACATGAATATGGGATCATTTTCCAAATAAATTCCTTTCTTATTTTTTTTTCTACTTCTGGGAGAACCCAAGCTAAGTCACCTTCATATATAGTTATGTGTCATTATTCAGGGAACCCTGCGCACCCATGGCGTGTACACAGTCAGCCCTGAACATCCATGGGTTGTACGTCTGCAAACTCAACCAAGTGAGATCAAAAAAACTCTAAGATAAATAAATAAATAGCCATATGACAAGAAAAAACAATACAAATAAAAAACATACAGTATCACTATTTACATAGCATAGATATTAACTTAGGTATCATAAGCAAGCTAGAGATGATTTAAAGTACAAAGGAGGATGTTCTTGGGTTATATGAAAACACTATGTCATTTTATATAAGGGGCTTGAGCACCCATGGTATTAGTGAGGGGTCTTGGAACCTATTCCCCATGGATGTCAAGGGACAAACTGTACTGAACCAATAATCCTAGTGGGAATACAGGGTTAGATTCCTTTGAGTCTTCGGTTACAACATTTTAATCCACCAATCAATATGTGATCTTGCGTTATCATAATAGTGATACTATATGTTTTCTATTTCAAGTCAACTTAATTAAGATATGCTATTGATTTGTCAACAATGAACTCACCAACAGCACTATAAATCATGTCTAAGGCACATCACAGCCTTCTCATGGTAGGAACACTAGATACACAGAACTTTGGCTTTGTGCTTGGGGACCCTACCTTTTTTTTTTTTTTCTAGTACTGGAGATCAAATGAAGGAAGCTCTATCACTAAGCTACATCTGCAACATTTTTTATTTATTTTTTATTTATTTTGAGACAGGGTCTCACTAAATGTCTAGGCTGGCCTTGAACTTGAGATGCTCCTGCCTCAGCCTCCTAAGTAGATGGGATTACAAATGTGCACCACCATGCCCAGATTGATGACCACCTTACATATCAAAATCACTGACAGAAAGCACATAAATTTGGAAAAAAAAGTGGCACTAAATAGTCCACAATTTGTTTAGAGCTTGTTAGACATTTGTTTAGAGCTTAGCAGCTGAAACAAGAAATCAATATATTACCTTGTAGGACCTTAGCTGTGAACATGTACTTGCACTAAGTCAAATTTTCCACCATTCTGGACATGTTTGTGAATGACCATGAAAACCCTGTATTGATTTTGAGATTATAAATATATTTTAGCAAGTAGGCAAGTTTGTAAATAAAGAATTTGGGAATAATGAGGAATGAATGTGTCTTCTTAATAAATTTTAGTCTTGAGCTGGCAACATTTGAATAGAATTTTCTTCTTTCAAGTACACCAGGGAGGAGGCTATATCACCTTTGCTTAGTCAACCAGGATGTCACCTGCTCCCACCAACCACGGATGCCATTCTTTATCATCTTTCTCAGTCCCTGAATGAATGAAAAATCGGATAACACTGGAATTAATACATATCTTATGATTCTCTTTGTGGCCCTCCTTGGCTGATTTTATTTTAGCTGACCTATGCGTTTGAACAAACTATAAATTAAACTTTGGTGTAAACAGGAAAAAGTGGAATGACTAGAAAAAATAGCCATTTCTTTTCCAGAAATATCTATCAGTTCCAATCTTTCTCAGAGGGGAACACCTGAGGAATATTTCCTTCTTAGAGAAAAGTAATTGAAAAGTAATCTTTGAGTACCAGGTTGGGTTAATGATTTTGCAATACTCAAAAAGAGCCTTAGGTGAATGAACAAATTATACAGGTATAAGCGAATCAGGCAGAAGTGATAAAAAATGAGCCAAATGTTTACATCTGAAATATCTTTCTTTTCTGAATTATAATAATTGGAAACAAGAAAGAACACTCATAAGTAAAATTCTAGCTTATTATTATTTAAATCTCTGACATAAACATATACATTTGTGTGGGAAGATGATATCAAAATTATTTAGAAAAAAATACTATTTTGTAAAGAAAGCATAACAGCAATGTCATCAAACTAAACCAGGAAATAATTATGATGCAGAACAAAGAATAGGTACTGATAATATTTAATGACTCATAGAAGAAGCTATAATAGATTCTCCCCTCCTGCAGTTTATAGCATTAGACATCACTTTTCTTGGCACCCCACTTTTCCTTATTCAATTCAACACAGGAACCTGTCAAATTCTTTGCTTCCAGCTACTACTCACTGAAAAAGAAAAACTTCAAAATACCAGAACACTCATGTCAACATTTTCTGACAGCTTAATAGAAACATAGCACTTGGCCCAGAAGCTATCATCACATGTGGAGACATAAGCTAGGCAGAAACTTTCAAGGTCAAGTGTGTTGTCAAGAGACAAGAAATGGAGCTTAACATAGGGTAGAAGTCCTCCCAGGGTGTGCCCTGGGGTGAGGAGTGAGACAAATTGCTAATCAGAAATAAAATAGTGACACAGGTGCTTGGAGAAAGACAAGCCTGGCAAGACTGTAGGATCTCAGAGGGAAAAAATGCAGCCAGAGGGCGGTTCAGAGACTTCCTGGATCAGCTAGGGTACACAGTGAGAAAATACGGCAACGTGGAGACTCAGAAACTGAGCTACCCAGATTCATCTGAAATAGAAAGTGCACACATGGGGTTGAAGAGAGATGACTAGGCAGGTAGGCAAGGGTCTAATCTTGGGGGTCTTATATGCCAAGCTAAGAAGTTTATCTTTGTTCAAAAGGCAAAGGGGACCCATGATGACATTTTCAGTCATGGGGGGAGATCAGAGAATCATGAGTGTGTGTCTTAGTCCATTTTATGTTGCTATAATAAAATATCACAAACTGAGTAAATTATAGACAATAGAAGGTAGGATCCAACAAACTATACATTCCCTTCTCCAAGATCTTCACAAAAGCCAGGAGAACCTAACATAGAATGGAGATTAGAGTTTTGAATGAGGTCTTGACTGAGCTACTGTAGTTTTTATATATATATATATCTTTATTTTATTTTTATGTGTTGCTAAAGATATATATATAGATATAGATATATAGATATAGATACAGATATCTTTATTTTATTTTTATGTGTTGCTAAGGATTGAACCCAGTGCCTCATGCTAGGTGAGCACTCTGCCACTGAGCCACAACCTCAGCCCCATAGTTCTTATTCATATATTTAGAAGCATTATATACTCTGAGAATGTACTGGGAGCCTATGGTTGTACTGAACACTGTGTAGCCAGGTATGCAAGTTGTATCTTCAGTGGCTCTCCACTGCTCTCAACGCAGAATCCAAAATCCTTGGCATGGAGCACTACCCAACTCAAAATGGCTCCTTTACACTGAGAACTGCTCCCTACCAACCCCAGCCATGGCAGCATGTTAATATGGCTTAGCATGGGCTCCAGGTAAGAGTTTGGTAGACCAAAGGTGGTTCCAATGTGACCCTCTGCCAGGAATATTTGTCACCTCAACCATCTCCCGTCCCTCAAATACTGAGATAAAATGAAGCTTTAGTAAAGGACAGTGGGCATAGGTGCAAATGATGTGTCAAGAAAAAACTGCTCCACAGGTTATGGTTTTATTGATCTGTGGCTATTAATCAGGTTTATATCTAATTTTGCAATCTATTCTAATGTCCTTTTTTACATTGAATATATAAACAGATCTTTCAAATTTTTCTTTACCATCTTATAAATCTTTGATGAACTCTATTTTTTAAGTTATAGTTTGGCAAAAAGCTAACTTCCTACATACCACATTTCTATATGAAAGCATGGTAAAAATAGGCCTGAGAAGAGTTCGTTAAGACAGTGCAAAGTTTTAACTCCAAAATGCTTATCAGCAAGAGACTTTTACAATGTTTCCACAAGAGATGCAGCTCTCCCAGTATCTGCAATTTCTGAGAGCATTTTCCTGACCTACCAGGGTCACTTCAGACTGGTGTAAGTCAGGATCTTTGAGAGACTCAGCTCAAACAACCAACCTCCACTTTATCGAATCCGAAAGAAAGTTTAGAATAAGCCCAGATTGTTCTACCTGGCTTCCAATCTTGTCCCCACTTACACTATTACTCACATCTGCCTGATGAAACTATAGGGCCATAGACCTGGAATCATAAGTTAAAGATAGGACTCTGCTCACTTGCAACCCTCAGGTCTTTGGGAAAGTCCTCAACTAGTTAATTCTTCTGGATCTCAGTATCCACATCAGCACAACAAAGCGATATCATTTTACTTGCAGGATTGTTGAAAAAAAAAATCGCAATCAGCTGGTAGTTCACATGTGTCAGCTACAAAAATCTTAAAAACAAACAATCAAACACCAGTCTTACTTGGATCCCATAGCTTGAGCACCAGATTTAAAGGGCATTCGTGATTTTTTTTTTTTAATTTTTCCCTAAAGAAAATACTTTGTAAGAGATTCGGCAGAACTCAAAAATAGGCACAGATTTGACATGAAAATGTTGATTTAAAATATTTCAGAGGCCACTCCTGATCCTCAGGCAATATTCCAGGTCTGTAAATCTCTCCTGCTTGGGGGTGAATAACGAGGTTATTTTTAACCCCTCAACTGCGACCCCCACTTCCTATATCTAAGGCTGGGGCTGCCCATCAGAGCTCATGGCTGGACCACAGGGGGAAGTGGCCCCTCCTTGCCAGTCTCCGCAGGACACTCGGACTGAACCCTAGCAGGGCGCCCGGTGCCCTGGCGGTCGCAGCGTTCGCAGGGTCGGGTGTTCGGTAGACAACGTCCTCTTCTCCTGAGCGCTAGGGCGCCCGGGGACAGCGCGTGCTGCACCCATTCACGCCTCCCCGGCCCGAGCACCGTCGCCCAGTGCCCAGGGGCGCCTCTGTCACGCGCCGGGGACCCTCGAGCTGCACAGGTCAGCCAGTCCTACCCGTGCGCCCCGCGGTCCCTCCTTTCCTGGCAGCTTTCCCGCGCCTCGGCCCCGCCCCAAGCCCGGGCCACGCCCCCAGCCTCGGCCCCGCCCACGTCGCCTGCTACATCCTGACTCCGCCCCTGTCCCGTCCCGTCCCGTTCCGTCCTCGCCGCGGCTCGCGATAGTACCATGGCAGGGAGGCTGACCCGTTGCTGGAGTCCGAGGTAAGGTTGACGCCTCGGGCGCCCGGTCCAAAGTCCGCCCGCCGGACACCGCTGCCCTTGCGGGGTTGCCTCCCGCCAGTCTCGCGGGAGCCGCGCTGTTATCTGGTCTGGGCGGCTGCAGGGTTTTGCCTTCGTGGTTTTCCAGCGAGAGGGTGACCTTCACAGCGTGCCTTCCTCCTCCGCTGGGCCCAGGAGAGTCCGGATGCATCCTCTGGTTCCCGGTGGGAGAGCCGCCCCCGCTGCCCGGGTACTTACCCGGGTACCCGGCCTGCCAGCTCACCCTGGCAACTTGTAGGGTGCACAGTGTCTTTTGATAAACTGAGTAGAGCGATTAAACACGGGTTTGCTTGTTTGCTGAGCGCTGTAGAAAAGCCCTTGTCACCAAAGTGGGCTGGAAACTGCTTCTTTTGGAGAACACACGAGTTATAATGTTAAGTCAAACAAGTAATGTTACATGTCCTGACTGTAAACCACCCAAAAAGAATCTGTGTACGAAACAAAACCTGGAACTTGGTGATTGCTTTGAAGTGGTGGAATTATGAGCGATTTTATTATCTTAAATGGTCGTAATTTTGCAATATGTTTTTAAGACCCAGGCTTCATTTTAAAATAGCTAAGTTGACACCACATTTGATGGGAAGTTGCATATTTAAGCCCATTGAAGACATTTTAAATTGTTTTTTATTTTCTACTTGAAATTTTCCCCGTGCCAAATTCAGGTAAATTGAGCCCCCCACCACCACTTTTTTGTGGGGGGTGGGGGGAATTATTGTAAGCGGATTTTACAGAATTCCTGATATCCCAGGATTTAAACCTTGAGGTCATTGTACCATTTGCAAGTAACATAAATGCAAAGAAGGTGATGATGATTGCTAGGTTTGGGCTTTATTTGTATCCATTGTTTTAATTATTTTTAATGCCCTTAACTTTATTATTCAGGGTCATCATTGTGAACGTCCAATTTTTTGCTTATGGCCTCAGTACTGTGCTTTGAAGTTCACCATCTCACTTGGGTGCTTAAAAACTTAACCCCCTGCCTTGCTTGCTGTTTCTGCTCTGCGCCTGTCTGTCTTGTATCCTGTGAGGATGGAGTACACTTGCTGAGCCTGCTTCACTGACTACTTTCCTGCACAGGTAGATTCCTTCCTACCTTCCTGAGAAGAGGTGTGTGGAATGCCAACTGTTCATCTGTCCTTTTGGACATTTCTTGTGTCTTCCTCCTTCCACTGTGTGTATGTTGGGACAAGTGTTTTGTCGCCTAGAATTGACCTGATAATAGTTACATATGACTAATCAGTGAGTGCAGAGGCTGTTTCAGGACCTTAGGACTCACCACTAAGTTCTGTGCATCCTAATCCCTTGTTCTGCTGGCTTCTGTCTTGAGTGCATTTCATTTATTTCTTGCCTGTAACAAAATTTACATGGACAAACTTTCCTGCTGGTGGTTTTGAATTGCATACAAATGCCTCGCTGAATTGCAGATTTTTTTTCCATTATTTTAAAATTATGGGCTGGGGATGTGGCTCAGTGGTCAAGTGCCCCTGAGTACAATACCCAGCATCGCCACCCCCCTCAAAAAAAAAAAAAACTCTGTGATCTTAAAATTACCACGATTAGCTTCTATGTTGGTTTCTCTTCCTGGGACAAGTATAGAGAAAATATTTACACAGCATTTTGGCATGTGTATGTGGTGATGTGGTGAGAACAGTAAGATATAAGGCTGCAGAAGTATGACTGGAAATAAATAGAATCAGGCTATTTGTAGTCTTCTGCAGGTCCTTCGCTTCCCAGTAGTTCAGCTGCACATGAGCAGAACAGCAATGAGAGCCAGTGAGAAGGACTTTGAAAATGCAAGGAATCAATTGAAACTCTTGACGAAGGATCCAGGAAATGAAGTGAAGCTAAAACTCTATGCCCTGTATAAGCAGGTAAATGCCTAAAGTCTGACATTTAGAGACATTTTGAGCAAATGACTCCTTAAATACATTTGCTGTAGGTCTACTAAAATGCAATTGAATATTTTGAGTGTATGGATGCCTTTTGTCTGAAGAGTATAGAAGGGCTGTTTGTGTGTGTGTGTGTGTGTGTGTGTGTGTGTTTTGGGACTTGAAATACTAGTAGGGCATAATGTAACACCTCAGGGTCACTCCAAAGCATAAGAGATTTTAAAAATATAACATTCAAATGTGTAGACCTTATTTGACTCCTGATTAGAATAAATCAACTGAAAAGTTATTTTGAGACAGCTGGGGAGATTTGAATATGGACCGAGTTTTAGAAACTATATAGGATTTATTGTTAATGATGTCATGGTTATCTAAGAAAATGTAACTGTTTTTTAAGAAATGTATACTCAATGTGGAGGGGTGAGGTAGCCTGATGTTTGGGATTCATTAAAAATAGCCAAAAAGAAAGAAAATAGATGAAGAAAAATTTGAAAATTGTTCAATTTGAGCAGTGGAGTATTAGGGACTCATTTTAATATTATACTTTGGTTTGTGTTTGAAATTTTGTATAGCAAATTGAAAAAACCAAAGCTTTGAAGGTATAATGCCAAAGACTTCCCTGGCACGTCTGCCACTCTGGTCTCCTATGTTTTTTCTGTTAGATGATTGGCATGAACTTTGCCACACAAGGTTTTGCCCCCTCCGATTTGGGGAGATAATCTCTAAACCCTTGAAGTATGTATTCTTGATTGGCATGCCTTTGTGTGCCTGGACAGTCTCGCATTGTGGTAGGGCCTCACCAGGTATAAACAATACAGGGTGGAGGCTTCAGTTTCTCTGATAAGGCTTGCATGATACAGACCTGGTAAAAACTCTGGACATAAAAGCTGAAATGAGCTTCTCTGGTTGGCAAGACTCTGTGAATATTGTCACACATAGATTCTGAGTTACACTGTCCTGACTCCCTGGGGAGAGGACAACAGAATTGCCACATTTGCTTCTGCTATGAACTCTGTCCTGTGTGCTTTTTCCCTTGACTGATTTTAATCTGTATCCTTTTCTGTAAAAAACTGTAACCATGAGTATAACAGCTTGCAGTGGGTTCTGTGACTGTTTCTAGTGAATTATTGAACCTGAGGGTAGTCTTGGGAATACCCGCCCCTCATACCTCAAAAACTGGTGTCAGAAGTGAGAGTGGTCAGCCAGTAAGGTCAAACCCTTATCTTATGGATTCTGTTCCGTCCAACTTTTCAGATGGCTCACTTGCAGGATGACTCAGTCATCATCCTTTACTCCCTTTCCTCTTTTACTGTATTACAAAATTTAGAAATTTTTACATGGAGTTTTAAATTGCCATGCTAAGAAGTAGCTGAACAGAATGTTTTATTTATCTCAAGACACCCACTCCACCTAACCTCAAGTAAATAAACTATAGTTGCTCTTTGCTTTTCACTGACATGTCCTTCAGTGAAGTTTCCTGAGAGCTAGTGGTTCTGACAGCCCACACCCCTCCCTCCACCAGCTACAATTCTGTTGTCCAGTTACCAGAAATCTGCCACCCAAGCAGTGTGGTTTTTGCTCCTATAGATGGGCTTTCAGAATATACTGTGGGTTTCCAAATGTTTGTTGGCTAGTTCTTTTGAAAATGGTTGGTTTGAATGTTTTTGTGAAATATATGATCATCAGTGTAAAAATAAGGAACTATTAGAATTTTTCAGATAGCACTTTCCCAGAGCCTTTCTCTTGCATTATTTCCATATGCAGGTAGTTATAACTTATTTTAGGGACTAATCCAATGGCACCTTTTCTCTCTCCAATCTTTTTTTGTGTGTGTTTTCAGCAACAATGTTAAAAAAAAAGGGGGGGTGAGAGGAGAGTTCAGGTGATTCTATATAAAATATATATTTTATATTTATATGGGGGGAGACATTCATGCTATCTGTGGATTTTATGGATCTTAAATATTTAGGGCTCCAATTTTCATGGACATTTGGCCGTTAATCACCCCTCTCCTCTTCATAGGCCACTGAAGGACCTTGTAACACACCCAAACCAAGCATGTTGGACTTCATCAATAAAGCCAAATGGGATGCATGGAATGCCCTTGGCAGCCTGCCCAAGGTGAATTTACTTGTTATACTCTGTGAGGGTTTTGTTTTGTTTTTGTTTTTGTTTTTTGAGACAGGGTCTCACAAATTGCTTAGGACCTCGATAAGTTGCTGAGGCTGGCCTTGAACTTATGATCCTCCTGCCTCAGCCTCCCAAGCCACTGAGATTACAGACATGTGCCACTACACCCAGTTGCCTTGTATTTTCTTTGCCAGACATCTAATGAAGCTTGGTGCTTCTCACCAAGCCATTATCAACAGAGCCTTTGAACTCTTTTATTTATTGCAGCCTGCTAATCGTTAGCATATTATGTTTCTCAAAGTGCTTATTCATTGACTGTCAGCTGAACCTCTTTGTCATCTACTCCTCAGGAAACTGCTAGGCAGAACTATGTGGATTTGGTGTCCAGTTTGAGTCCTTCGTCTGAGTCTTCTAGCCAAGTGAAGCCTGCAGCAGCCAACGAGAAACAACCAGGATCTGAAAACATCATAGTGACCTCTCAAGATGGCATCACAAAGATCATGTTTAACCGGCCCACCAAAAAAAACGCCATCACCACTTCGGTAATGTTCCCCGCCTTGCGAGTGTGTCCTGTTTTTCTTCTCCTCTTCTTTTCTTTGTTCCACTCAAAAAAAAAAAGAAAGAAAGAAAGAAAAAGAAACTTTTGAGCTTCAACATTATTTCTATTTTAAAAATGTCTCTGGTTTGGTTTGTTCAAGATCATTAATAGTGGCCACTGTTTTCTTCGGGTTGGCCATGTTTTGTTTAGGATTTGTGAGTTTTGAGTCGGAGCAATGTATCCAAAGGGCACTGAGATTTTCCTATGAATAGAAGCACAAATCAGTTAAGTTAATATAAATGAAATATGTGTTGATACAAGAGAATATGCAGAGAGGCACTCTAAGATTAGTGTAAACTGCCCCTCAAAAGTGTCTGACTGTCAGTTGGACTTTTCTGCTCTTACGGAGTTTTATTTTATATGAATAGAGGAGAAAAGGACAAAGGACTTTGTCTTCAGTAAACCATAACCCCACTGTGCTCTACCAGGACAACTTTGAATTTGTCCCTGAACTAGAAAGATAACAAAATAAGGACTTCAGCCCTTTCCCACATGAAATAAATTACTGGGAATTTATCCAGTGCTCAGTGGGATTATAACGATTGCAGTGTGGAACAGAGAACATACTGATCTGAAATATTCTTAAGTAAGCATTTCATGATGGTCATATAGTTGATAAGGCATTTAATTTTCAAAATTGTATTTCCGTTTACCCTAACTCGTTTCTATGTAACCCTGACACTAATAGCTAGTCTTCCCAGGTGCCTAATAAGAGTTAGTACTTTCTGCACAGAGCTGTATTTTTTAAAAGAAGCCTATTACTGTTATTTAACAATAAAATAGACAAGAAGACACTTAAGTTCACATAGCTAATCAGCAAGAAAATCTATATATACTTATTCTAAATCTGGCTTATGCCACTGACCTTTCCATGCTGTGTCATTACTATAGTAAAGGAATTATTTTCTGTTCCCTCCCTCAGTGGAAATGACTACATCTTTGTTCATGCATTATGTAAAGTCTATACCTTAACTTTTTCAGTGTTATTATATCCATAAATATCAGCCCTCTTCATCATTCTTTCCCACATGGAAATGTCATCTACGATAGAGACTGCACCTACTTTATTTTTGTTAATATTTTTTAGTTGTTGATGTACCTTTATTTTTTTTATTTTATTTGCATATGGTGCTGAGGATCAAACCCAGTGCCTCACAAATGCTAGGCAAGTGCTCTGCCACTGAGCCACAACCCCAGCTCGATGTACCTATTTTAAATGCATTAATAGCAATAGCAACATGTCCAAGATTTTTAGATGTGTTGCTGATTTAAAATTTAGAGAGCATTGTCCTTGAATACTATTACAGTGTCTTGGAAATCTTAGCCTGTGGCATTCTTTACCACTTCCCAGACTGTCCAGGACACCTATTCTTTCTTGAGGTCACAGCAAGATATTGCTTTGTGGAAAGTTTTCTCTGACCATCTCCTACGTCAGCCATCCTCAACAAACCTCAGCACCTCCCATGAGCTTCACGCTGCTTCATGCTTTAGACCTGTGGCTCCATTTGAGCATAGTAATCTCCTGTATTAATTCTAAAAGCATAAGGTCTGCATCCTTTTTGCTCACTTTAAAAACAAAGTGGTTTTAGCTCCTCTGCATCTACCAAAGTGTCTGGTATATTATATGCATCAAATAATTAAAAAACAAATGAAAATCCTTTTAGGTATCGTGGTCCACTTTTTTTGGAGTGGGGGAGCAGGTACCAAGGATTGAATTCAGGGCACTCAATCACTAAGCCACATCCCCAGCCCTTTTTTATATTTTTTAATTCAAGAGGGTCTCACTGAGTTGCTTAGCACCTCGCTGTTGCTGAGGCTGGCTTTGAACTCATGATCCTCCTGCCTCAGCCTCCCGAGCCACTGGGATTACAGTAGTGCGGCACCATGCCCCGCATATTGGTCCATTTTTTGGCTATTAAAATATAATCAATATAAAGGTTTGGTGAGAGCAGACTTGTACATTGACAGAGTGAGTCCATTGACTGAGAGTTCTTATTTTCAGTGTTCTTTTCCTCGTCTTCCCCTTCACATAGATGTATAAAGAAATTATTCATGCACTTAAAGCTGCAAGCACGGATAACTCAGCCATAACTGTTTTTACAGGTAAGACATTTTCTTAATTAAATTTCTATTTTGGAGAGTCTTCCACTAAATAGGAAATTAAGTGAAAAAGTGTGAAGATGTTTTCCAGTATTGCAATGTTTTAATTTATAAATATATAACCATATAATAGACATGGGCTACCCACTCCTTAATAATTCAAGGATAAGCATGTATCCCAACATGGCTTGAACAAGAACCATCATGATGGCCTGATTCACAGTAGCCAAAGCAAAAGCTGTCTTAAACCAGCTGGATAAATAAATTGTTGACTATTCATGCAATGGAATGCTACTCGGCAATAGAAAGTAACACATAACTGCACAAGAACATGGATCAGTCTTTAAAGCATATTTCAACAAAATAAGCCAATTACAAGAGTACATATTGTATCATTCACTTTATATAAAGGTTTGCAATAGACAAAGGTTCTAGTCTAAAGTGGTTGATGTCCTAAAGTGACTGCCTTGAGGCAGGTGGGATAATGTAACTACAGAAAAACCCCTGGGAACATTTCGGAATGATGGTATACCCCAAGTAATACCAAAATCTGCAGATGCTTAAGTTCCTTATATAAAATGGCACATTATATGCATAGAACGTATACACATCTGCCTGTAAACTTTAAATTATCACTAGATTATTTATAGTGCCTAATAAAATGTCAGTGCTGACATAATTGTCATACTATATTAAGGAAAAAGAGTTGGTACGTGTTCAGTACCTAGGCATAAATTTTCGGTTGGTGAATCCACAGATGTGAAACCCACAGATATGGAGGGCTGACTGAGGAACAAAATATTATATACTAGTTTGGTTCTGTTGCAAGGTTTGAGGCATCTGTGGAACATTGGAGGATAAGGAGTGGGGATCACTGTGTCTTGTTTTGGATGGTGATCATGCAGGTAAATACAGTGATCAGAACTCATTAAACCGAACATTTAAGAACTGATCATTTTATTGTATGTAGATTATACTAATACTAGGGTGGTAATGTACACTTGTAATCCCAGTAACTTGGGAAGCTGAGGCAGGAGGATCACAAGTTCAAGGCCAGACTTAGCAACTTAAACCCTGTCTCAAAATAAGAAATTAAAAGGGCTGGGCATGTGACTCAGTGGTGAAGCCCCTGGATTCAATCCCCTGTACAAAAAAAAATACACACTCAGGCACACACACATCTTCAATATATCTTAAAATAAAGACAGGACTTCTTAGTAGGATTTAGAAAGCCCAACAGTCTTGTCCTACTCATCTTCATTTTTTGTCGTCTTCCCCTGGCTATTTCTACATCAGCCATGGTTATTTTTTCCAGCCCATCGTACGCATGGGGTACACCCCTGTGTAGACCCTCAGCACATTAGTTCCCTCTGTGTGAATTTATTTCCTATTCTCTCCCTCTCTAGCCTTGCCACTCCTCCAGATCTCAATTCAATTTTCCCTTTTCTTAGGAAAGTCCCTCCATTAACTCCCTGACTAGACCAAACTCATGATCCTTATTCATATCACCAGACACTTCTCTTTTGTCTCTTAGTTACCTTCTGTACATTTGTGGGGGAGTGGTTTTGGTTTTGCCATTATTGGGAATTGAACCCAGGGGCCCTTTACCACTGAGCTACAACCCTAGTCCTTGTCATTTTTTATTTCAAGATAGGATCTCACTGACTTGACCAAACTGACCTCAAACTTGAGATCCTCCTACCTCAGCCTCCCAAGCTGCTGGGATTACAGGCCTGCACCTCTGTGCCTAATTTATTATTGTGTTTTAAAACCAATGTCCAGCTAATTTGCTGGTCTATAAATTAGGACAAGAACCATAGCTGGTTCACCAGTGTATTTTCAGTGACTGGCACCTAGAGCCTGGCACATGGTAGATTCTTGGGTATTACAGAGCGAATGCATACATAAATGAATGGTGGTTGGTTTTCTTGTTTACAGGAAATGGTGATTATTACAGTAGTGGGAATGATCTGACTAACTTCACAGATGTTCCCCCCAATTCAATAGAGGAGACAGCTAAAAATGCTAGCATTTTACTGAGGTAAGAGTGACATTTGTCTGATCATGGGGTTTATTTATATTTATATCTTTATTTATTTTTATGTGATGCTGAGGATTGAACCCAGTGCCTCACAAGGCACACATTCAACCACTGAGCTACAGCCCAGCCTCCTGGGGTTCATTTTTATATATCAAAGTGGTATTTACTTGAGCAAAAGTGAAATGCCTACTTCTCTGCTGATGCAGTTAACTGTGACTTTGAACAAGCTTATTTCTCCAAGTCTCTGATAGTAGGTGGACATTCATTCTATCGTTCTATCACCTTGACTTCTGTCCCCTGTCCATCCGGCCACTCTACATGAGATTGACTAGAAGGCAGGAGGTGAACTAGAATTGGAAATAAAATTCTCTCGTATTGAGGCAGGGGAACTTAGCACATTCTCCTCAGGTCAGGGCAGTGGATGATTTCCATGAGCGCTGGTGACAGGAGACTGAAGTAGTCTTGAAAGACACAGAAGACCCCTGTGAGAGCTTTGCTCTTCCTGTCCTCTCTGTCCCACTGAGTCTGAATCCCACCATGCCGGATAGCACAGCGTGTGCTCAGTCACCTGTCGTAATCTCTTGAGCTCACTGCCCGTGGTACAGGATCTGAACGAGGTTTGGCCTGTAGGATTCACTGCTGAGCTTCCATCAGGAGCCATACAGGGGGGGTGTCCTTAGTGATTCTGGGGGGAAGACCAGGAAGTGGCCAGGCAGGGAGCACTGCTGGCTGGTGTGTATATTTTATTTTGAGCCAGGGTCTCAAATTTATTCTCAGATTCAAACTTCCTTGCCCGCTTGGAACATTTAATGCTTTTCTGTTTCCTTTTTCATAGGGAGTTTGTAGATGCTTTTATAGATTTTCCTAAGCCTCTGGTTGCAGTGATAAATGGCCCAGCTGTGGGAATCGTGGTCACCCTTCTGGGGCTATTTGATGTCGTGTATGCATCCGACAAAGTAAGTCAGCTCCCAGAAACATGGGAGGCCAGGCCACTGGAATGAAGTGAGATCCTCTGGATCGTTTTATCGTTGTTGGTAGTAGCTGGTTACACGTGGCTGTAGTAGGATGGACTGTATTTAGATCAATCTCCAAAAAATTAGCTCAATTGGATAGATTTTATTTTTCCTTCATTATTAACTTGAATTTTGCTAAACACCAGTATTATGGTTGACAGTGTCCAGTGCTGATGGTTCTGTATTCTGATCAAATGATAAAGTAGTTATTCAACATTCCATTTTCATATTACTCTGAAAGATTAAGGATACACTTAAAAGCTGGTTTTCAAAAAGAAAATGGCATCATTTCAGGTTGTGCATGTTGACTTTGATCCCTAAATGAATCCTAGTATTTAGAATTTTAGAATAAGAATGATGATTATTGTATGTGCTCATTATTGTTGTTATTACATACTCTATACTTTGGTTTTCTTATAAGAGAACTGAATCTCTGAGAAGTTCCTTCCCCAGAACAAAGTATAGCCAGGGCTGGGGTTTTGGCTCAGGGGTAGAGCACTTGCCTTGCATGTGTGAGGCTTTGGGTTAGATACTCAGCACCACATAAAAATAAACAAACAATATAAAGATATTGTGTCCTTTTGCAACTGAAAAAAATTTTTTTAAAAAAGTATAGCCATATGTTCACCATTGAATTAAATATTTTAGTTTTTGTACTTACCAGAGTTTGTTTCTATCATCGTGGAAAATAAGATTTTGAAAATTATAGAAAAGTACAAAGAAAAATGTTAAGTTAAAAATCACTCCATGCAGCTGCGTGTGATGGCACAAGTCTGTAATCCCAGCAACTCGGGCAGCTGAGGCAGCAGGATCAAAGTTTGAAGTCAGCCTCAACAGCTTGGCAAGGCTCTAAACAACGTAGTGAGACCCTGGCTCAAAATAAAATATAAAAATGGACTGGGAATATGGCTCGATGGTTAAGTGCCCCTGGGTTCAATCCCTGGTACCAAAAAAAAAAAAAAAGAGAGAGAGAGAGAGAGAGAGAGTGTGTGTGTGTGTGTGTGTGTGTGTACTTTTCTAAATTTTTCAAAATTCCACAGGGACAGAAAATGGGAAAGTATAGGTCAAAGAATACAGAGTAGGAAATATGTAGGATCAAAAGACCCCGTGTACGTGAGGACCATAGTTAATAATAGCATATTGTAATCAAGATCTTTGCTAAATGAGTAAATTATACGTGCTGTTATGTATGTGTCAGGGTGGGATAAAGGTGAGGGTGATAGATTGTTAATTTGCTCACAATAGCAACTATTTCACTACATATGTATTTTATTATAGCATGTCATATGCACCTTGCATATACACAGTCTTTTTTAAGTAGTCTTTAATTTTACCTTTCAGAGCTAAACAGTGCTAGTGTTTGGTTTATATAACTACTCTAATGTAACCAGTCCCTGACTGCTGGAGCCACATCCATTTCCAGACTTCATCATTGTAAGAAAGACACAATAACATTTATCGCAGAACTTCGACCCTAGGATATTTACTGTAGAACTAATAATGACTCTAGAGTTGTCAGATTCTTCAAATGACTTTGTTTATGTGCTGGTAAAATTTTCTCATCTGCCACCTTGTGAGAGACATCTGATTTTTCACTACTGAAGGAATTCCTTAGGATTTATCATCATTGGCTTCATGAATAAATACCACATTAAATCATGGGCCCATATTTAACCCACATAGTCAAACAGTGATTAGTTCACTCTAGCCATTTTTCCTTATGAGCTGTGGTGAATAATGCTTGGAAGCTTTTCTGTTAGCAAATGAGTTAATGCACAGGGAGAAGTTATGTCATAATAGTAAGGATCTGAGTGCTCACTGTGTACTAGGCACTCTGTTAGTGCACATCACACACGCACACGTTCACATATTCCACCAACAGCCCGTGAAATAGTTACTTTCATACCCATTTTACAGATGGGAAACTGGCACAGAAAGGGGAAGGGACTATCCCAAAGGCACCAAGCGGTCTGATGCCAGAGTTTACACCCTAACTACGTCTGCTGCTTTATCATATAAACATTCTAATTTCTGCTGATCATCAGTTTGTTTGTATGTGTCTGTGGCCCCTTAGGTCTGGTTGGTATTTTCATTCAGTTTTCAGGTGATATTTTTAGGCTGTGTCATCTCACTGTTTTTTCTTTTTTGTACCAGAGATTGAACCCAGGGGCACTTAACCACTGAGCCACATCCCCAGCCTTTTTTAACATTTTATTTAGAGACAGGGTCTTGCTGAGTTGCTTGGGGCCTCTCTAAAAGTTGCTTAGGCTGGCCTCAGACTGGTGATCCTCCTGCCTCAGCCTCCCAAATCACTAGGATTATAGGCCTGTACCTGTACCCAGCCTCACTTATTCTTGGAATAATATTTCTTTATGAGGGGAGAAAAAGATGAATGATATTAATGAATGATATGTTCTTTTATATTTTTCTTTATATGTTGCATACATTATACATTTGTATCTTCTGAGAAATATGCATTAAAAAAGACCATGTTTGACTATAGGAAGTAAAATCTAGATATTCTTTTATATCTTATCAGTTATAAATTAATTCTCCTTCATAAAGATTTATTGGTCATCAAGAACATAGAAAAATACTTAATATTTTAAAATAGTAAATCTAGAAAAATATTAAAAATGTTTATATTCCAAATAAGCAATATCAAGATTGATTTAGTATCTAACACCAGTCAGGGGTGGGGGTTGAATTAAAAACTCTTAAGTCACCAAGACAAATGAAAGATTGGGAAAATTGAAACAATTTTTCAACCCACATAACAGGCTAATCTCTCTTAATATTTTAAGATATCTATATAGATTACCAACCTAATATAAAAATGGGCAGTAGAGAGGAATAAATCCTTCACAGAAAAGAAAGTAAATGACTTTTGAAACTATATGAGAAACACCCATTATGAAAATGGAGAGAGAGGGCTGGGGTTGTGGCTCAGTGGTAGAGTGTTCACCTAGCACGCATGAGGCCTTGGGTTCAAGCCTCAGCACCACATTAAAATAAAGGTATTGTGTTGTGTCCAACTACAACTAAAAAATAAATTAAAAAAAAAAAGAAAATGGAGAGATAATCCACACCAGAATATTATTATTTGCATGAGATTTACAGTAAGACTCATAACCTGAATATAAAAGACAACTTACAAATCAATAAAAAGAAGGTTAAGAGTCTAACTTTAAAAACACCAAGAAAAATACGTAAGCAGTTCTTCACCAAAGATGTGAACATGACTAATAAGACATGAAAAGATGCTCAACATCAATGATCATTAGCGACATGTAAACTAGGACAAGGTGAGACTGCTCCACACCCATAAATATGGTTAAAATTAAAAGGACTTTTGATAATAAAGTATAGTGAGGAGGTGGAGCAAATGGGGCTGGTAGTAGTGTCCAGACTCTGCTATTCTCTTAAGTTCAGCGTAACCCAGCAATTACACTGGTGGGTCTTCACCAACAAGTACTGAAAACATGTTTACCCAGAGCTACCTTTTCACAACAACCTTATTTTGTTAGAATTATCTGAAAAATATTTAATTTTTCTTCAGCTTCATTGAGGAGTAATTGACAAATAGAAATTGTGTATATCAAAACAAATTGATATTTTTCTGAACAGTTTTGTGCACAAAGTACTGGAAACAATACCAGTGGCATTTCCAATGGCAAATGGGTAAGCAAGTTATACAAATTATCCATACAGTGGCTTTCTATTCAACAGTAACAAGAAGCAGGCTAATATGCAACAGTGTGGTGATTCCCAGAAGCTTTAGACCAGGGGACAGAAGTGAGACTCAAAGGCTTTGGAACATAGGATTCCATTTATGTAGCATGCTAGAAAAGCCAGACTACAGGGACAGAGAGCCAATTAGTGATTGCACAGGGATGGCAAGAAGGAAGGGATTGACCACCAAAGGCCATGATAAAAATATACTATGTCATTGAATAAAGACTTGAAAAGAGTGGATTTCACACTGCATAATCCTAATCTACATTTTTTTTTGTTAAGCATTTTGAAATTATGATTAAGTGGTGATTTTTTAAAAATGGTTTTCTTTTCTTCCCCCCCCAAATAGGCAACATTTCACACTCCGTTTAGTGAACTTGGCCAAAGCCCAGAGGGATGTGCCTCTTACACTTTTCCGAAGATAATGGGCCCCGCCAAGGTAACTTCTGGGAAGCTTAAAAGTAATGTTTAATGTTTCATTCCTCTTCCAAATATAACCCCATACTCTCTCTTCTTTCCCTTACTGATACGTACAAAAGAGATAGAAACTATTTGACCTCCAACTCTAAGGGTTTTACAAGTGGAGGAACCAAGCTTTAGGAAGTGTCTGGTCTTAAAGAAAATTGGAAATTTTCTGCAACTTCCCAAACTGGGTCACTCCTTTCAGCCAGTTGCCTGATGCTATCTCGATTGCAAGCAGCACAAGATCTGATTCTCCACAGCTGTGGCATAGTGGGAGGACAAGGACTGTGCCCAGCCCCCTAGGTCTGCTCAGCTGAGGGCCACTTAGTTACTAAATGGATGAGCCACATCCACTGAACATGGTTCACCAGCATCTTCACTTTCAGAGTCATATGAAATACTAGGAAACGTGGGGCTTCGTGGAGGTTTCCAAAGTGACTCCCAATAGCAACAGCCTTTCCGTCAGCCTGTTTTGAAAGATATTAAGAGACTCCCAAGCCACTCCCAAGTGGCTGCTCAGGTCTTTCCCTGTGGTTATGGAAACCTAGTTACCCATGCTTGGTACATGACTCCAGGGATTGTGACACAGCTGGAGAGCGTGGCATAGGGAAAGGCTTAGCCAACATGCTTCCTGATCTCAGAGGCCGGGGGTGAGATTGTGCCTATTCATTGGCTGCTAGGTTTTTGATGAAAATATTTCTTCTTTTAATCTCATTTTGCTGTCATATACCCCAAATCATTATACAGGTTTGGAAAGTGGAGCAGAACCAACTTGAAGGCTTAGAGCACTTGGAATAGTGTTTGCTTTTCTGGAAGACAAATTGCAAACAGAGAAAGGACATCCACTTAATCATCTCATGGGCTTTTTATTTTTTTTTTAAGAAATGCAATTTGAGTCATCTTTACTTTCTTTAAGTCAAGTAGAATAATTTGAGTGCCTACATAGGTAAAGAAAACTGTCAAAGCTAAACCAGGTTTATCAGAGCTAAACCACAAGGTAATGGAATTTTGAAAATGTCTAGCATTTGACCCAATAACTGTGAGTTGTTGTTATTTAACCCTTTTTTGTAATCATTATAGTTTATAAAGCATTAGCTCAGCTGCCGTGGTTCAGGTCCTTTCTGCCTTTGCCCGTTCTTACCTCTTCAAACCTGGGTGGACAGAAATGGTTGCCCATCTAGCCCTTACAGAGATGGAAGCCTGCAGTGGTCTCCACACACAGTTTGAAAACTGTTGCCCCATTGAGGTCATTAGCTTCTCCCTCATTGAGAATATAAGCAACTTTAAAAGACCATGAACAAATCTTTGCCTTCTGAAAGCAGTCAGTTCTGCAGTTAACTTAAATTTTGTTTTTATTAAGGTAGTATCTTAACTTTGCTTTTTATTTCAGGCAGCTGAGATGCTTATTTTTGGGAAGAAGTTAACAGCAGGAGAGGCATGTGCTCGAGGCCTCGTTACAGAAGTTTTTCCTGAAAGCACTTTCCAGAAAGAAGTTTGGACCAGGCTGAAAGCATATGCAAAGCTCCCCACAAATGTAAGTCTTCACCTTTTACTTATAGAAACCTTGAAAATAATTTCCCCAGGGGAAAAATGTGTAAACCTTAAGGGAATAAATCTTAAAGAAAAGACATTATCTTTAGTTGATTTTAAGCACATCTAAATTTGAGGTTAAAAATGATTACTGTTAGTGCTGGAGCTGTAGCTCAGTGGCAGAGGTCTTGCCTAGCATGTATGAGGCACTGGTTTCCATCCTTGCCACCACATAAAAATAAACAAATAAAATAAAGGCATGATGTCCATCTATAACTACAAAAAAAATCTTTAAAAAAATAACTAATGATGTTGGAAATACTGATTTTTATAAAACTTATGAAATAGATATTTCGTTCCTATGGTACAGGGCCAAGGGGCAATTCTTTGTGGAGATAACTTTAGATTATAAGCAGTAGTTTCTGAGTTTTTTTACTTTGGAATTCAGATGAAAAACCAGAGAGGTTTCACAATAAGGAGATTGTTACTTTTTTTTATATGGGGTAGTTAAATGACTGACTGCTCTTTTATTCTTGCTATTCAAAATGTGATCCTGGAATCAGAAGTTTTAGCATTCATCTGGAACTTTTTGAAAACATAATCATAGACCTGCCCCAGAATTACAAAGGTGATTCATATGCACATAAAAGGTTGAGAAGCACTGTCTTATTATTACACATGTGTCTTACAGGATTGGTTAAGTGAACATGGGAGAAATAAGAACCAGAATTACTGAATATCCCACTGCTGTTAGAAGAACTCTTAACCTTCCTGTTGGTTTTGTTTTATCAGTCCTTGAGGATTTCAAAGGAGTTGATCAGAAGTAATGAGAAAGAAAAGCTACATGCCGTTAATGCTGAAGAAAGCACTGTCCTCCAGGGAAGATGGCTGTCAGAGGAATGCATGAATGCTCTCATGAACTTTGTATCCAGAAAATCAAAACTGTGACAGCCACTTAGAGAAGAGTTAAGACCATCAAAGGAAGGTTATGCGGTTAGTGCTGATTTTAACTAAATAAACTTCACTGGGCCTTTTTCCAGTGCTGTATGTCAATTATGATGAGAATATTTTACTTACAGCCCTAATGAATAAAAACTTATGAAACAAGCTTTAAGAATTCACGTAGGTTATTGGAACTAGAAAGTCTTACATCTTTTGACATGAATCGATGCTGCCAGGAACAGTGGAACATTGTGCCTGGGATCCTGCTTTGGAAAGCGTTCACGGCTTTACACGCTGAAGTTACATTCTTGAACACCACTACAGCACTTTGACGTCCACACGTGGTGACTGACTGAATCGGGCCGAACATTGACATCCTTTGAATTACTGACTTGAGATCCTCGGTGGGTTGCATGTCCTTTTTCAACCATCTAGCAAGGGAGCAAATGCAAGGAGCAAGTTACTAGAAAACAAATAAGAATCTTAGTTTCTTTTTTTCCCCCCAATTTAATAAAGAGGCATGGAGGGGAAACGGGTTGTTTCATTGGAGAGCAGTGCTCCTTATTGGTATGGAGCCCTCATTTTTGTTCAATGTGGTATTTTATAAGAGAGACCTGACAAGGACTGGAGATGCAGTTCCAAGGGCTACAAAATTGGCATGGAATATTTTGCTTTTTTAAATACCTTTTTTTTTTCCTTTTTGACCTTTCCTTCCAGAATCAGCTTCCAGGTAAATAACCCACCAAACCTGTAACTTTTTATTTCTAATTTCTCTTTTTTGTTCCACTAATCGTATTTAAAATGTCCAGTCCTATAGAAAATATATGACTAGAAATAACCATTTATGTCTGTGTTGGGCACTTACTAGTGCTTAATGCTCATCATTATATTTAATCATCCCCTACCAAAAAAAAAAAAAAAAAAAAAAAAGGATGCCAGAAATCTAACATGAGGTAAGCACTGTTGCTTTTATAATTGGCGATCTTAAGACCTAGAGATTGAAGAGATGGCTTGGATCTGGAAAGCCCCCCAGAGACTGATGTGTTGAAGGCTTAGTCCCCAACATAGCAGTTTTTAGAGATGGGGTTACCTTAAAATTGGGAATGTGATTAGATCATGAGGGCTCTGACCCCATCAGTGGATTTATCCGTTGATGGATAGTTTGATGGCATTATTGGGAGGCGATGGAAACTCCACAAGGTGGAGCTTGGTTGAAGGAAGCAAGTCACTTTGGGCATGCCTAGAAAGGCAAGTATTGTCCTCAGCTCATTCCTGTCTCTTTGCTTCCTGAGTGCCATGAGATGAGCAACCTCCACTGCCACATGCTCCCATCACCTTGATATTCTTTATGCCTTGCTTCAAGCCCTCAAGCAGTGGAACCAGTCAACCTTAGACTGAAACCTCTGAAACAGTGACCCCAAATAAATCTTTCCTTCTCTGTGTTGATTTTCTCAGGTACCGTGTCACAATGATGAAAAGCTAACTAACATACTTTCTGAGGTAAACTCCCAGTAAATACCAATTATGCAGACAAAACCCAGAAAAAAGATAGAATATGTTTAAGCCTATGTAAACATTATACAATATATTCATTGTGATGAAACATGACATTATCCCATTAATATGTACAATTTTATGTTTTCATATACCAGTGAAAAAATTAAAAACCCAGGCAGAGTTCCAATACCACTATGACAGTATGTGTTAACTATTATCTGCCCGCTAATTACAACTAAACCTGGGAAAAATACGGAAAATGACTACTTAGGGATACTGAGATTAAGCAAAAGTAAGTGGATTGTGAAAAGCATCAAAATACAGAAAAGCCACTGCATAGAGATGATCTTCCCAGATTGTAGGAAGTAAATAGTTGGCTGAGTTTTCTCCTGAGCATGAGAATGCTACATCCAAGGCAGAACCTCATTGTGAAGTGGAACTATGGTAACCATGGTATGGCCAACTAAGCAGAAATTGAGGGAAACAAAAACAACTTTCTGGCCAAGAAAAGAACTCCTTGGGAGCTCAAGAGTGAAAGAAGAGAGTCACGGAGCAAAGAGAAGGAACTTCCCCCAGTTCTCTGTATGAACCAGTCCAAATCTTACGTTGAGGAATGAGACACACAAATCAACAAAGCAAAAGCTTTGAGAACCAAACTGGGATTTGGATGACCTCCCAGAGGAAATCAAGACCATTTGTCCAAAGCAAACCAAGTTGCTAAAACAAACACCCAGAAAGAGGAAACATGCCCACAAAAGACCTGGGAAATCCTGAACTAATCTTAAGGGCTCATGGTCCCATGAACTAGCAAAGGTCTTGCAGTCTACAAAGACTGGGAGAGGGGCTATTTTTTCAAGTGCCCAGTTTTTAATAAAATGTCATAAGGATTATAAAGAAGTAGGAAAGGGGCTGCGGTTGTGGCTCAAGCAGTAGCACGCTTGCCTGGCATGCGTGCGGCCTGGGTTCGATCCTCAGCACCACATACAAACAAAGATGTTGTGTCCGCCAAAAACTAAATAATAAATATTAAAAATTATTTAAAAATAAAAAAAGAAGTAGGAAAAATAAACAAAATAATTATATAGATATTATCTTAAGTATCAGGCATACTAGACTTTTAAAAGACTGATCAAACAACTGTCTTAACTATGCTCAGAGATTAAAGGAAAATGCAAAGAATTAAGAAAACCAGGAAATCAATACATGGACAAAAAAGACAGACAGAAATTGTAAAAAAAAAAAAAAAATTGAAATTCTTGGCCTGAAAACATAACAACTGATACAACAGGAAATCATTATAGTTTATAAAAGCAAACTCAAGCAGAAGAAAGAACTAACTAACTTGAAGACAGGTCATTTGAAATTCAAAAGGAAAAAGAGAACAGAGCTAAGGGACTTGTGGGACACTATTAAACAACCAATAAATGCTTAATGGGGGTCCCTGAATAAGGAGAGAAAGGAGCAGAGAAACTATTTGATGACAAAATAATGGTTGAAAACTTAACCAAATTTGAAGAAAGGCATGAATATACAAACCCAAAACCTAAGGGAACTCTGTGAATAACCCAAAGACTCACACCAATACACATAAGACCTGAGAAAGGATAGAAGCAAAGATCATGAAAGTAGCAAGAGAAAAGTAACTCATCATTCATGAGGCCTCAATAAAACTGTCATGGATTTTTATCAGCAAAAGGCTTGCAGGCCAAAAGCATCAGGATAGTATGCTTAAAATGCTGTTTAAAGGGGGAAAAACTGTCAACTGAGAATTTTATATCTTTGAACTTTCCTTCAAAGATGAGGGAGAAATTAAGATATTCCCAGACAAAAGCTGGGGCGTTTAGTACCACTACAACTGCCCTATAAGAAACTAAAAAAAAAGGAGATCCGAGATGGCAGAATAGAGGTGGTCATGTTCCTGGCTGCTCCTTGATGTGAAACCAAAAAAGCAGAAAGGCAGCTTCTCCAAAAGTGAGGTACTGGAAACCTTCAGGAACACTGTAAGTCCACAGGGTATAAATTCTACTGCCTCAGATCCATACTGTTCGATGGGTAGACACACAAAACAATATGAAAAGGCAAGGGAACAAATCGCCCCAAACAAACCAAGATACTCCAATAACAGATTCCATTGACACCACAGTGGAAGAAATGTCAGATAAGGAGTTTAGAATGTACATGGTTAAACTGATCTCTGTAACAAAGGATGATGTAAGACAGCAAATACAGCTAGAATAAGATCAATAAAGAGAGAGTCTGAGGAGAAAAAACCAAATTCTTGAAATGAAGGAAACAACAACAATAACAAAAAAAAAACTAACTAAAAAAATCAATAGAAAGCATCACCAGGAGACTAGACCACTTAGAAGACAAAACCTAAGGCAATGAAGACAAAATATATAATCTTGAAAACAGAGCTGACCATGGAGAGAAGATGTTAAGAAACCATTAATAGAATTTCCAAGAATTATGGGATAACATGAGAAGACCAAATTTAAGATTTATTGAGGTGGATGAAGGCGTGGAGATACACATGGGATGCATGATGAAATAATATCAGAAAATTTGCCAATTCTACAGAATGAAATGGAAAATCAAATGCAAGAGGCTTACAGGACCCCAAATGTGCATAATTACAATAGACCCACTTCAAGGCACATAATAATGAAAATGACTGGCATACAGAATAAGGATAGAATTTTAAAGGCTACAAGAGAAAAATGTCAGATTACTTATAGGAGGAAACCAATACAGATCACAGCTGATTTCTCAACTGAGACCCTCAAAACTAGGAGGTCCTAGAATAACATACCAAGCTCTGAAAGAAAATGAATGCCAACCAAGAATCCTATATTCCAAAAATTTAGCTTTATATTTGAAAATGAAATAAGAATTTTCCGTGATAATCAAGAATTAAAAGGATTCGAAGCCAGAAGACTGCACTTAGAATATTCTCAAAAAAAAAAAAAATATTCCATGAAGATGAAGTGGGGGAAAAAAAAAGTGAAAACCAGTAAAGGGAGGAATTACACTAAAGGAATAGTCAATCAAAGGAGAAACTAATTCAAATTAAAAACTAGAAATAAGCCAAAATGACCAGGAACACAAATCATATCTCAATAATAACCTTGACCATTAATTGACTAAACTCATCGATCAAAATACATATACTTAGGGCAAAGGGGAGGGAGGAGGCAAGGGGTAGGAATGATGGTGGAATGAGTTAGACATCATTACCCTAAGTAGATGAATGAAGACGTGAATGGTGTGAAAATACCTGGTGTACAATCAGTGACTTGAAAAATTGTGCTCTATATGTGTAATATGAAATGAATTGCATTCTGCCATCATGTATAACAAATTAGAATAATAATTTAAAGAAAAGTTCCCCAAAGTTATTGCTCATAAAACCCTAAAAGTGACAGAGCACTGCTGATGAGTCCTAGTGTTCTGAGCTCACTATTTTTTACATGACTATATACCTATTAATTGTATACATCTTTCAGTCAGTATATGAATAATTTTTCTTCTTGATAATTAAAGCATCTAGTGTTAAATGTTTCATATTATCTCATTTAATCCTTACAGTAACCACCCCATTTAGCACTGATTTTGCATTTTATAGATGAAGAAATTAAGGCTTATAAAGCTTATGTCACATACTAGCACAGGTGGAGCTGGGATTTAAGTTCACTTCTGGAATAGTGTAATAAAAAAATGTGGGGAGGTTCTAAACAGACACTTCTCATAAGAAGATATACATTCAATCAACAAATATATGAAAAAATTCAACATCTCCAGTAATTAGAGAAATGCAAATCAAAACTACTCTTACATTTCATCTCATGCCAGAATGGCAGTTATCAAAAATACAGACAACAGTAAATGTTGGTGAGGATATGGGGGGAAAGGCACACTCATACATTGCTGGTGGGACTGCAAATTAGTCCAACCAATCTGTAATGCACTATGGAGATTCCTTAGAAAACTTGGAATGGAGCCAACATTTGACCCAGCTATCTCACTCCTTAGTCTATACCCCAAAGACTTAAAATCAGCATACTACAGTAACACAGCCACATCAATATTCATAGCAGCTCAATTCACGGTAGCTAAACTGTGGAAGCAACCTAGATGCCCTTCAATAGATGAATGGATAAAGAAAGTGTGGCATATATACCAAATGGAATATTACTCAGCATTAAAAGAGAATAGAATCATGGCATATGCAGGTAAATGGGTGGAGTTGAAGAATCTCATGCTAGTTGAAGTAAGCCAATGCCCAAAATCCAAAGGTTGAACGTTTTCTCTGATAAGTGGATGCTGATCCAAAATGGAGAGGGGGGAAATATGGGAAAAATGGAGGAACTTTGGGCAAAGAGGAGGGTGGGTGGATAGGGTGCATGAGGGCAGGAAAGATGGTGTGATGAGATGGATACCATTACCCTAGATACATGTAAGACTGCACAAAGGGTGTGACGCTACATGGTGTACAGCTAGAAAAATTAAAAGTTGTGCTGCAATTGTTAATAATGAATCAAAGTGCATTTTGCTGTCATATATGCCTAATTAAAATAAATAAATTTTTAAAACGATATACACTGGAAGATTGGATTAAAAAACAAGATTCAACAGGGGCTGGGGTTGTGGCTCAGTGATAAGAGTGCTCACCTCGCAAGGCACTGGGTTTGATCCTCAGCCCCACATATGAATACATAAAATAAAGGTAGTGTCCAACTACAGCTAAAAAATATTTAAAAAAAAAAAAGTCTCAACAATATGCTGTCTCCAATAGACTCACCTCATAGGCAAAGACTTCCACAGACTGAAGGTGAAAGGATGGGAAAACATCACTCACATGGATTGCATAAACAAGCAGGGGTTTCTCTCCTCATATCACTAAAGTAGACTTCAATCCAAAGTTAATCAGAAGGGACAATGCCAGCCATTTCATACTGCTTAAGAGAATTATACATCAACAAGACATAACAATCATAAATATATGTGCCCCAAACAATGGAGCAGATACATACATCAAACAAACTCTTCTCAACTTCAAGAATCAAATAAACCACAACACAATAATACTTAGTGACTTTGACACACCTCTAACACTACTGGATAGGTCTTCCAAACAAAAACTAAACAAAGAAACTATAGAACTCAATAATACAATTAATAATTTAGACTTAACAGACATATATAGTATATTTCACCCATCAATGAGCAAATACACTTTCTTTTCAGCATCCAAGGATCCTTCTCTAAAATAGACCATATCTGATGCCATAAAGCAGCTCTTAACAAATACAAAAAAAGAAAATAATAGAGATAATACCCTGCATCCTATCAGATCATAATGGAATGAAATTAGAAATAAACAATAGAATTAAAAATAGAAGATACTCTTAACACCTGGAGACTAAATAATATGCTATTGAATGACGACTGGATAACAGAAGAAATCAGGAATGAAATTAAAAAATTCTTAGAGGTAAGTGATTATAGTGATACAACATATCAAAATCTCTGGGATACCATGAAGGCCGTGCTAAGAGGAAAGATCATTGCATAGATCTCATTCATTAAAACAATAGAAAGTCTGCTGAGTGCGATGATGAGCACCTGTAATCCCAGAAGCTCATGATTTCAAAGCCAGCCTCAGCAAAAGCAAGATGCTCAGCAACTCAGTGAGACCCGTCTCTAAATAAAATACAAAATAGGGCTGGGGATGTGGCTCAGTGGGTGAGTGCCCCTGAGTTCAGTCCCAGGTACTGGAAACAAAACAAAATAATAAGTCAATGAATAAAACATTGTATCTCAGCCCTAGAAAAAGAAGAAGTTAACACCAAAGCCAGTAGAAAGACAGAAAATAATTAAAATTAGAGCCGAAATCAAGGAAAATGAAACAAAAGAAACAATCCAAAAAACTGACAGAACAAAAAGTTGGTTCTTTGTAAAAAATAAATAAAATTGATAAACCCTTAGCCACACCTAATGAAGAGAAAGCCAAAAAGACTCAAATTACTAAAATTCATGATGAAAAAGGAAATATCAAGACATGGCTGGGGATGTGGCTCAAGTGGTAGCGCGCTCGCCTGGCATGCGTGCGGCCCGGGCTCGATCCTCAGCACCACATACCAACAAAGATGTTGTGTCCGCCAAAAACTAAAAAATAAATATTAAAAATCTCTCTCAAAAAAAATTTAAAAAAAAAGACAGAGACTACTGAAATACAGAAGATAATTAGAAACTATTTCAAAAATTTATACTACAATAAAATAGAAAATCTTGAAGACATCAACAAACTTCTCAAGACATGACCTACCCATCTGACCCAGGAGGCATACACAATATGAACAGGTCAATCTCAAGCAATGAAACATGCTGCAGTCTGGCTGGGCACAATTCAGGAGCCACTTGTCAAAAGAAATGAACTTTGGGGCTGGGGATGTGGCTCAAGCGGTAGCATGCTCGCCTGGCATGCATGTGGCCCAGGTTCGATCCTCAGCACCACATACAAACAAAGATGTTGTGTCCGCCAAAAACTAAAAAATAAATATTAAAAAATTCTCTCTCTCTCTCTCTCTCTCTCTCTCTCTCTCTCTCTCTCTCTCTCTCTCTGTCTCACACACACACACACACACACACACACTCACTCTCTCTCTCTCAAAAAAAAAAAATGAACTTTATTTTTAGAACACACACACCAAACCACACAGCTCCTCAGGAAAAACCTTCAGAGCCCAACTGCCACCACCTGCTTCCCACAAGCCTCTCAATCTCCCCCACTCCTCCTGCTCTTGAGGCCAATTGGCTGGGTCGTGTGGGCGGAGCAAAAAAAGTCCCCCAATGAGCAGCTCCATGGTCTGAAAGGGCGGGGAAACAGCCCAATAAGCATCATCGCAGAAGAGCCAATCAGTTGGCAGCTAGAAGTTTGCTGGGGCCGCTGTGAACCAATCATCAGCTGGCAGCTGGAAGTTTGCTGGCAGCTGCAAGTTTGCTGGGGCCCCTTCGGCTGTGGCTCTCAACAGAAACAGAACACCATCAAAGGGCTACCAACTAAGGAAAGCCCAGGACCAGACAGATTCTCAGTCAGGTTCTACAAGACCTTCAAAGAAGAATTAACACCAATAGTTCTCAAATTATACCACAGGATAGAAAAGGAGGGAACCCTTCCAAACTCTATGAAGCTAGTATCACTCTAATACCTTAACCAAAGACACATCAAGGAAAGGAAACTCAGACCAATATCACTGATGAACATAGATGATAAAATTCTCAATAAAATTATGGCAAATCGCATACAAAAACATTAAAAAGAGAGTGTGCCGAGGTCCAGCCCCGGCGGGGGTGGGGGGAGTGGCGTTCCAGGGGTCCTGAAGGAGGAGTGGTGTCCTGAAGAAGAGTTGGGACGACAGGTTGCTAGTTGGGAGCAACCTCTAGAAGAAATCTCTCTGGCCCTGGAGGGATCTTTATTTTTATACCTTTTTTACAGGTGTTTAGTTAACGGATAGCTTCAAAGCCAGAAACTTTTTTGATTTACATAATTTTCAAGAGTTACAATCTTTTCTGACCTATATTGATTACCTAAGATACTGAGTACATTGTTCAAAGTATTTTTCTGTAACCTTAGTCAATCATGATTAAGCTTTTTGGTTTTCACCTCAATCACTAGGTGCTAGGTGATGCAACTAGACTACATGACTCCTGACCTATTATTTGCGTCTAACTTTAAAGCATATCTATAATTATTTTATTAACCTTTAATCTTAAAGCATACTTATGATTATTGGTAAGCTTTCTTACTTCTAAACTAAAATCCCAGTAAAACACACGTAAAGTAGTGAAAGTCTATTATTTAAAAGCCTACTATTCTGAAGTGCCTCTAAAATATATGTTAATTTTACATTATTCTATTTTTAATTTCCAAGGTAATTTTCTTTTTTCATATGACCTATTCAACTACTTTCTTAAAGAACTTCCTTGATCCTTGGTCAAAGCACACCAATTCCTATGTCTTTGTAATCTTTAACTAAAGGGCAGGCTTTACACCTCAACCCATTTGTCATTTATATTAACTATGTGTTTTCCATTTTCATCATAAGTTTCTGCGTAAAGCAAAGGAGGGTCTATTGGTTGGGGAATGTATTTTTATTTTAGCCTCTTGTACTTGAGGGGATACCATAAGCTACATACAGTGGTCCTTGTACTGTTGGCACAGCAATTGTTTTTCTGTACCTGGGCTGTTTTACAGGTTGTGGCTTTAGGACGGGGTTGAGGGGGTCTAGTATAAATTGTTATCCATGGGATAAATATTTCTTGTGGTTTAAGCTTGAGGAATAACACCATTGTTTGAATCCTGAGAGATATTGAAACACATCTTATGCCATGTCTCAACTGTATCCTTAGTCTCATTCTGGGAATTTTCCTGCAATTTCAGGCAATATGTACTTTTATTATTGATTGATATATGCCCTATTATCTATATCATGAGTATCACAAACAAAACATTTAACATTCCTAATGGTTCCGGTTTCCAGATGGAGCGGCCCTGCCACAGCATCCTCCACACTGTGACCCTGTCAGACAGCAGGTGCAGGAGCACCTTCACCAATAGTGCACCATAATTGCTCATTGATGGGTGAAATATACTATATATGTCTGTTAAGTCTAAATTATTAATTGTATTATTAAGTTCTATAGTTTCTTTGTTTAGTTTTTGTTTGGAAGACCTATCCAGTAGTGTTAGAGGTGTGTCTAAGTATTATTGTGTTGTGGTTTATTTGATTCTTGAAGTTGAGAAGAGTTTGTTTGATGTATGCATCAAGTGGGGTTCATCCCAGGGATGCAAGGTTGGTTCAACATACAGAAATCCATTAATTTAATTAGTCACATCAATAGACTTAAAGACAAGAATCACATGATCTTCTCAATAGATGCAGAAAGCATTTGACAAAGTAGAGCACCACTTTGTGTTCAAAACACTGGAAACAATAGGGATAGTAGGAACATATCTCAATGTTGTAAAAAGCTACCTATACTAAACCCAAGGCCTACATCATTCTAAATGAAGAAAAATTGAAAGCATTCTATCTAAGAACTGGAACAAGATAAGGATGCCCTCTTTCACCACTTTTATTAAACATCATCCTTGAAACTTGTAGGGATTCTGACTGTGGGAATATACAGGGAAGTGTTCCTCTGGTGAGCAAACTCCCAGGGAGTAACAGGCACCCTGTATCTCATGCTTAGGATGCTCTGGAGTTTCTCCTAGGATTTAGCAAGATAACTAATACATGTGCAATGTCCAGCTGCTATGGCAGTGCCCTGCATGAGGAGGCGCTATGCTAAAGTCTTAGCCTCGACCTTGATCTCAGGCACATGGCTCCTGGGAATAAAGGAACTTGCTTGCCAGATAATTATGTTTCACCAAGCCCCAGTGCTCCTGGACCTGACCACCTAATGCCTAATGATAACTTCAGACAATTGATTTTCTTGAGAACTACACAAAGCTCCTAACATGAGACACTGCAACTACAGTATGTAACTGAGGAATAAGCTGCATAATGTTGCTAACTCTGGAACCTGCCTAATGACACAATGAACAATAATGTACTACTGATGCCAATGACTTAATATAACCTATTGCTATAAATAAAGCTGGCAACTTGGCCATTCTACCATTCTGCCATCTTTCCTGCCTCTGCATCTTGTCTCTGTGTCTCTTTTTATTTTTCCTACAGAATCTCTAGCCAGAGCACAATTAGAAGAAAGAAATTTAAAGAACACAAATAGGAAAAGAGCTGGGCATGGTGGCGCATCCCTGTGATCCCAGGGGCTTGGGAGTCTGAGACAGGAGAATCATATGAGTTCAAAGCCAGCTTCAGCAACTCAGTGAGACCTGTCTCTAAATACAATGCAAAATAGGGCTGGAGATATTGCTCAGTGGTCAAGCACCCCTGAGTTCAATCCCCAGTACCAAACAAACAAACAAAATAGGAAAAGAACTCAAACTATCAACAAATGGTGCTGGCAAAACTGGAAACAGTAGACCCAAATCTCTACCAGGTCGGCTTAGAAACTGACTTCCTTAACCAGACTCCTAAAGTGCAAGAAGTAAAATCAAGAACCAATAAATGGGATAGAATCAAACTAAAAATCTTTTTCACAGCAAAGGAAACAATAATGTGAAGAGAGACCCTACAGAATGGGAGAAAATATTTACACCATGCATCTCAGATAGAGCATTAATCTCCAGGATATATAAAGATCTCAAAAAAAAACAAATAACCCTATCAATAAATGGACTAGGGAATTGAACAGACACTTCTCAGAAGAAGATATACAATCCGTCAACAAATATATTTTAAAAATTCAACATAATTATAACATAATCAAAAATAATTTAACCAAAGAGTCAAAGACTTGTACAATCTGGGCATGATGGCACAGGCCTGTAATCCCAGTGACTCATTAGGCTGAGGCAGGAGGATTGTGAGATCAAAACCAGCCTCAGCAATTTAGCAAGGCCCTAAGCAACTTAGTGAGACCCTGTAAAGTTCCCCTGGGTTCAATCCCTGGTACAAAAAAAAAAAAAAGTACAGTAAAAACTACAAAATATTGCTTAAAGAAACCACAGAAGACATAATAGAAAGTTATTCCCTATTCATGGATCATAAGATGAATTGGTATAAAACATGTAGTCTATACATAGAATGGAAAATATCACTCTTGAAAAAGAAGGAAATTCAGACTCATTCTGTGACATGGATGAACCTTGAAGACATTATGTCAAGTGAAATAGGCACAAAAGGACAAATATGGTCCCACTTATTTAAATAGACATAATAGGCAAGTTCTTAGAATCAGAAAATGAAGCCAGAATTAGAAAGGCAGTTGGTATAAAGAGGTAAATCGAGTCAGGTAAGATCAAGGAGGCCAATTTGAGTGAGTCGGGGAAATTGGAGACTGCCCCCTTTGGGGGTGAAAAGTCTTCAGAGCCCTTCCTACACCCTATCAAGAATCTGCCCCTGAGCTAACCTGTTGCTAAGGTAACCTGTTGCAGGAATTGCCCCCCCTACATTGAGTTGTGAAAGTTGTTAATTAATGATGGATGCTCCATCCTGCCCTTTCCCCTTCAGCCCACCTGTTTCCCACCCTTTTGGTCATCCCTGGCATTTCCTGGGCCTAGTCACAAATGCAGGGAGAAAGATAATGGGAAAGAGAACAGGAAAACAAAGGAAGCCTAGGACACCTCACTTCTTGGGGTATCAGGACACCAGCTATGGCCCCCTTCTCCCTCCTTTTTAAGTAAACCCTGTTTTCTGTGCTTGCCTCAGCGTGCTTCTCTAATGTTATACTTCAACATGTGAGGGAGCAGGACTCCTCACCCATAAGGCAGCATCCAGAGTGGAATAGCAATCACCAGGTGCTGTAGGGATTTGGGAATGGAGTTGTTTGATGGGTACAGAGTTTCAGTTGGGGATAATACAAAATTCTGAAGATAGCTAGTGATGATGGTGACACAACAGTGTGAATGTACTTAATGACACGGAACTGTGCCCTTTAAAATGCCTTCTATGGCAAATTTTGTGCTATATACATTTTATGTGGTTCACCAATAAGCAAGATGAAGAATTAGTATTTTTCAACACATTCAGAAAAAGCAATTGACAGGGTTAGGGATATGGCTCAGTTGTGGTAGAATGCTTGCCTTGTATGCACAAGGCCCCGGGTTCTAATCCCCAGCACCACCAAAAAAAAAAAAAAAAAAAGAAAAGAAAAAAGCAATTGACAAAGTTCAACATCTATTCATGATAAAACTCAATCCACACTAGCAACAGTAGGGAACTTCCTCAAACTGATAGAGGGAATCTACATTGTATTGACTTGTTCTCTGCCTGGGATTGAGAACAAATCAAGATGCCTGCTTTTATCACTTCTGTTCAACATTGTGCTGGAAATCCGAGCCATTGAATAAGACAAAGAAAATAAAAGGAGTAAAGATTGGAAAGGAAGATGTAAAAACATCCTTTTATTTGCAGATTATATAATTACTTGCAGGGCTGAGGATGTGGCTCAAGCGGTAGCGCGCTCGCCAGGCATGTGTGCAGCCCGGGTTCGATCCTCATCACCACATACAAACAAAGATGTTGTGTCCACCGAAAATACTAAAAAATAAATATTGAAATTCTCTCTCTCTCTCTCTCTTTAAAATATATATAATTACTTGCATAGAAAAATCCCAGGGAGTCATATAATCCTGCAATCTCACTCGTGAGTATTTTTCCAAAAAAATTAAAATCAGGATCTCAAAGAGATACTAGCACACCTTTATTCATTGCTGCACAAGTCACAATAGACAAGATTTAGAAAAAAAAATATAAAGGTCCACTGGCAGGTGAATGGTTAAAGGAATACAATATACAGTCTTTAAAAAGATGGAATTGTGCATGTGTGACATGGACAAATCTTAAGGACATTATGCTAAGTGAAATGAGCCAGTCAGAAAGAGTACATGATTCCACTTATAAGAGGCATCTAAAATAGTCTAATTCATAGAATCAGAGTAGAATGGTGGTTATCAGGAGCTGGCAGAAGGATGAATTGGGAAATCAGTGGGCAACCAGTTCAGTCAAGCAAGGTGAATAAGCGCAATACAGGAGATATACAACATTGTACCTGTTCATCAATAATAATGTACGATGCACCTAAAATTTGTCAAGAGGGTAGACCTCATGTTAATTGTCTTAGCACAATAAAAGAAAAAGGACCTGGGTACAGTGGTGTACACCAGCAGCTTGGGAGGCTGAGGCAGGCGGATCACAAGTTCAAAGCCAGCCTCAGCAACCTAGTGAGACCCTAAGCAACTTAGCGAGACCCTGTTTCTGAATAAAATTTTTTAAAAAGGCTGGGAAGGTGGGTCAGAGGTTGAGTGCCCCTGGGTTCAATTCCTGGTACCCCAAAAGAAAAAGGAGCCCCCTCAAAAAATCTAAAAATAGCTACTAGAACTAATAAATTAATTTACAAGTTTGCAGTATACAATAGTAATAAAAATCAATTGTAAACAAACAATAAATGCTGGTGAGGCTGTGGGGATAAAGGACCACTTGTACATTGTTGGTGGGACTGTAGACTAGTACAACCACTCTGGAAAGTAATTTGGAAATTCTCAAAAAACTAGGGATGGAACTATCATATGACCTAGCTATCCCATTCCTACACATTTTCTTTTAAAGATCTAAAATTGGCATACTATAGAAATACATCCACTTCAGAATAATTCACAATAACTAAATTAAATTATGGAATCAAGCCAGATGCCCATCAATAGATGAATGGATGAAGAAATTGTTACACACACACACACACACACACACACACAAAATGGAGCTGTTAAAAAGAATAAAATTATGATCACTGGCATGGTGGCGCAGGCCTGTGATCCCAGTGGCTCGAGAGGCTGAGGCAGGAGGATCATGAGTTCAAGGCCAGCCTCAGCAAAAGCAAGGCACCAGGCAAATCAGTGAAACCCTGTCTCTAAATAAAATACAAAATAGGACTGGGGATGTGGCTCAGTGTGTAAGTGCCCTGAGTTCAATCCCTAATACCCCCCCCCAAAAAAAAAGGAATGAAATTATGGCATTTGTTGGTAAACAGATGGAAATGGAGAATATTGTGCTAAGTGAATTTAATCAAACCCCAAAACCCAAAGGTCTAAAGTCTTCTCTCATATGTGGAAGCTAGAGTGAAATAAAGAAAAGGGGGAGGGAAGGATAAGATTACAAAAAGAACCAATTAAATATAAATTACTAGACAAGCTACAGGAAATCTAGTAAAGAAAGGAGACAAGGAGCAGGAGGAGGGAGGGAAAGCGGGGATCCTGAACTGAAACCGATATCCGTGCACGTATGAGTTTTTCACGATGAACACAACCACATGTATAACCATGAAGCTCTAATAAAGATCTTATTTTTTTAAAATTTCCATGTATAGTAGTGTTATAAGACATAAAAACCTAGTAATAAATATATTAATAGATTCCAAGATGTCTACTTTGAAAAAAACTACAAACCTTTGTTTACAGCAATTAAAGACCTAAATGAATGGACAGATATATTCTATCCATGAATTGGAAGACTCTCATTAAGGGGACAATCTCCTCTATTGATCTACAGACTCAACTCAATTCCAACCAAATCCTAGGTAGACTTTATAGAAATTGACAGGCTGATTCCACATTTTTATGGAAGCACACAGGACCTAGAATATTATCAAAGCCAGTTTTTAAAGTACAAGATCAAAGTTGGATGACTTGCCCTACTTTATTTCAGGACTTACTATAAATAAACGTAAGACAGTTTGGTTTTGGCAAAGACATATAGATAAGTGGAGCAAAATAGGGTCCAGAAATATACTCAGATTGTGCACATTTTTTTTTTTTACAAAATTGCCAAGGGAATTCAGTAGGGAAAGAAAAAAAACTTTTCAAACTAACAGCAGTGAGTGAAAATAACAAACAAAATTTAAAAAGAGCAGCAAGTAACATTTTGAGTTTAACAATCAAAGTAAACTCAAAATGCCTAATCAAATTTAAAATGATCGAAGTTCTGAAAGAAAATATAGGAAATCTTTTTGACCTTGGGCCTAGGTGAAGGATTCTCAGAAAATATACAAACTATAAAAGAAAATGAATTGGTGAGTTGGTCTTCAACAAATTTAACCGTTGTTCTTCAAAAGATACCATGAAAAAGGCAAGAGCAGCCGCCTCGAGGAGAAAACATTGGCAGTGATTCCATCAGACATAGGGTTTGTATTGAGAATACGTAAAGGACTCCTGCAACTCAGTCATAAGACAGAAACTTCAAAATAAGTGGATTTGAACCAGCCACTTCACAAAAGCTATGAATGGCTGGTAGGAACATGACGTGTGACTCAACATTTTCAGGAGATGCTGATGTCTCGTTTGAATGGGCAGGTGTGCAAAGTCTCAGGCATTAACCCAGGTCCTGTCTCTAAATTCCAAAAATAATGGCACACTTCCCTGGTCAGCCAAATCAGATCCGTCCATTCATAAGACTCCGTGCAAATTCCTTAGAAGGGGGGCTTGCCAGTACCAGAAGCATCCCTCTCCATACCTGCCTTAATTGCCTGTCACATGGTCACCCAAGGGCCATTTTCTTGCCTCTCCATGTAGAGTGGTTTGCGGTTTCTGCTCCAGGCTTTCTATCCCATCTCTTGAGACAGCATTATTTTTTCAAGTCTTAGAGAGTCCGTTATTGCTTGTAAATTTTGTTTCCCTAAAAATTATGACACAACAGGTGCCTTCGTGCACACCTACAATCCCAGAAACTTGGAGGATAAGGCAGGAGGATCTCGAGTTCAAAGCCAGCCCCAGCAACTTAGTGAGGCCCCAAGCAACTCAGCAAGACCTTGTCTCTAAATACAATATTAAAAAGGGCTGGGAATGTGGCCCAGTGGTTAAGTGCCACTGAGTTCAATTGTCAGTAACCAAAAAAAGTAAAACAAAAACCAAACAACAACAAAACTCTGACACTAAATTCTAGGGTTTTTTCTTTGGGTTGGGTTGTTTTTCCCCTTTGTGTGTGACCCCTTTTTCTCATTAATGACTTCAGACTGAAAAACATTTTTTCAAGACTTACTTTCCCTACAAGCAGTCAGGCAGCTGGCATCTGGCAGATACCTGGTGATTGCCCTTGGAATAATGAAAATGGCAGGCTCTACCCATCACAGGAGAATGACTTTGTCCTCACCTCCTGATTTGGAAAGGTTCCCTTATTCTCATTCCTGGCCGAACACTATCATCACCTGGGAGCATTCTAAAATTAGCAGGATCTGGCCTCCACTCCTCAGATGATGGCTCAGGTGGTCTGGGATGGGCCCAGCAGGCACCAGGCAATTCCAATCTGCAGTGAGGCTTCAGAACCGCTGGAAGGTTAATGGTGAGAATGGCTGCCTCCTCCCAGAGCTCTGTGTGCATCTCCCAAATCAGGTCAGTACCATCTCATCACAAAATTCTTATCCTGAGGCTTCTACTTACTTTGCATCCCAGCATCATTCCCACAGACTGTAGCTGTTTCCAGGAGAACAAGGGAGGGGAAAGAAGAGGGAGGTGTGACAGCCGAGGATTGCCCTCTTCCCTCAGGAAATGCACAGTCCCCAATCCTCAGACTTCCCCCAGACAATTCTGCTTATGCTATTAATTGCCACCGTGAGCCCATTCTTAGACTGTGCAAAAAAAAAAAAAAATCCTACTACTTAAGCCCCATTGGAATTCCAAATGCTGAATGTGTGGAATATGGTATCCAAGAGGATATGTCTCTATCTATGTACGTATATGTACATAGAAACAGTCACCCACCATATGATGACATTTCATTATGGATGGATGACATATATAATAATGGTCCCAGAAGATGATAATGGAGCTAGGAACTTCCTAGTGATGCTGTACCATTCTAATATCGTAGGGTTTGTATAAAAGTATAATATATGTAATTATGTGCAGCACATAATACTTGATAATGTTGCTGGTTTACGTATTTACCTTTATCATTATTTTAGAATGCAGTCCTTATTAATAACGTTTGCTGTGAACCAGTCTCACACTTCCTGTGTTTATCACCTATCTTGATGGCATCACATGGAGTGATTGACAAGATCACGTAGGTTTTGGGGAGCACATTCCAGGATGTGTACACAATGACCAGATTGCCTGTGACCTGACACACAATCCTCAGAAGGTATGCCTGTAGTTGAATGACACATGACCATAAATAAAAACAGGATGTGCCAATAAAGATACATATATGGAAAGAAAGGGGGGAAAGGTTTTAAGGAATTGTCTCATGTAACTGTTGGGGCTGTTCATTTGGACAGTTTTAGGATTGGCCAACAGACTGGAAATTCCCGTAGGAGTCTATCTTGCAGTATGAAACCCAAAGGCAGCCAGGGGGCACAATCCTTCCCTTCAAGAGGTCTTGGTCTTTTCTCTTAAGGCTCTCAACTGACTGAATGAGGCCTCCCCCATGATGCAGGGGCATCTCAAAGCATGCTGATTGAAATGTCAATTTCATCTGAAAAATACCCAAGGCAGGAAAATCACTTGAGCCCAGAAGTTTGAGCCAGCCTGGTGAGACGCTGTCTCAAAAATAAATAAATAAGCAGCATTTTGTCAGTGAGGTGTACAGATGAACCAAGGGACATTGATGGACATACCTACATGGGCAAATCAGAGTAAACAGAAATGTAACATGTGCAAATGTGGCTTAGTCCTTGATCTTGCTCTTCTATACTAGCTGTGCCTCTCCTAGATTCAGTTTCCTTCCCATCTCTCAAGGACCAGATAACTATGCTTTAGAGAATTTACAGCTCTAATGCCCTATGGATCCTGTCTGGGTTGGAGGAACAAGTAATAAAGGGAGGGGGAGAGAGAGATGGGAACCTTTCATTTAGCTACATTAATCAGTTGTATTTTAAATTTATCTTGGCAGGGTGTGGTGGCCACGTTTGTAATCTCAGTGACACAGGAGGCTGAGGCAGGAGGATCCCAAGTTCAAGGTCATCCTCAGCAATTTAGCAAGATCCTGCCTAAAAACAAAAAATTAAAAGGACTGTGGATGTAGCTGAGTGGTGAAGTGCTCCTGGATTCAATCCCCGGTGCAAAAAAAAAAAAAAAAAAGAAAGAAAATTCACCTTGTATTAGTTTACAGTAGACTACTTTCAATGTTTTTTTTTAAAGAGAGAGGGAGAGAGAGAGAGTTTTTTAATATTTATTTTTTAGTTATCGGCGGACACAACATCTTTGTTGGTATGTGGTGCTGAGGATCGAACCCGGGCCACACGCATGCCAGGCGAGCACGCCACCGCTTGAGCCACATCCCCAGCCCTAGACGTTTTTTTTTTTTTTCCTTGAATGTCTACCCAGCATCCAGGTGCAGAGCTTAGATGGGGTAGCAAACAATTGTGTCTACACCACAACATGGTAAATGCAATCAAGCTGAGTGGTGGGGATGACTAGGAAGGGATGACTAGGAAGGGATGACTGGCTTCAGAGCTGGCTCTAAGTCAGGCTTAATGGCAAGTGTCTAGGATGGGCAGAGAGTGGGCAGAATAAATCCTATTGACTACTAACCCTTATCTTCAGTTGCTACCACATTGACTTAATAAAAAAATTTGGGATCTAAACCGAATCCTTGCATGAAACATCCAGTCTTCTCCTGGTCAAGTCTGCATTTGTCACACTTTCCAAAAAAGAAAAAGAAAAATGAAGCCCTAGAACCCATAAATATGACATATTGAGCCAATAAATACAGTTTACAAGTAATTATGATTTACATGCAGTATCCAGTAGGGATTTTATAGTATTATAAAACTGAAAGTTGGGATCCCACCAAGTTCTCCAACAGGGATAAATACACCACTGTGTGCAATTCTAGATGCTCAGAAAATCTGTTTACCAGTTGGTGTCCCAGGACTGCCGGCCTTTATGCCTGCTGATTTATTATTTATCTACAAGGCATAGAATTGAAGGAACTTTGCCAGAAGCCTCCAAGCCTCATGTAGGGTTTGACCCTAAAATTGAAATTGTCAGGAGTTGTGGTCTGAATATGTGCCCCACAGTTCATGTGCCGGAACCGTAATTCCCAGTGCAATGGTGTTGAGAGGTGGTGGGAGCTTTACAAGGTGTTTAGGTAATTAAGAGGAATCAACGCCATTCTGATAGGACTTGCTCAAGTCACATTCTTGCAGGACTGAATTAGTTACTTCAACAGTAAATGGTAGCCAGGCATGGTGGCGCATGCCTGTAATCCCAGCATCTTGGGAGGCCAAGACAGGAGGCTGAGGTCAGCCTCAGCAACCTAGCAAGTCTCTTGGCAACTTAGTGAGACCCTGTTGAGAGCCACAGCCCAGTCGGAATGGCCCCCTGGCATTTTGCCAGAAGTAATGGTTGAGAGGCGAGCCATTAAGGTGATGCTGGATTGATTCAATTGTATATAGACCCCTACTGTCCGCCTCCGGCGCCCGCTACTTTGGAGTTCTAGCAGGGATCTCCTGGGGAGTTCGAGTTGGTTGGTGAAGTTCCGGTTGGTGTGGTGTGCAGGAGAAGGGCCGCGTGGGTGGCCTTGGGGAGAGTTCCCGGGGAGTGTGTGTGGAGTGCTGGTGGAGTTCAGGCAATAAAGTTTCCTGTTTGAACATACAAGTGCTTTGTGGCGGCTGGGTGATTTGTGCCCAGCCAGACTGCGGCAAATTACATAGAATATTCTATGTCTTATCAACATTAATTCTGAATATCTCTAAATAAGTCTGCATATTTAGACAAAAAGTGCCCAGCACCTACCTGACAACCACGGTGCTCATCGGAGGCTCTTTTATGTTCCTCCTCCATAAGCGGCACTTCTTCCACTCGTCACTCACATTGTTCATGGCTTTTCTTTGCCATGAGTGCATTCTGCTCGGCTTAGGAGTCAGACTAATCTCTTTCGGCAATTCATGTCTTGCCAAGATCCTTTCTAAACAGGAAAATTCTGCTATCTCACCTGGTGATAAGATAAGCATTATTACAATTCCATGTTCCTTTCCATCTTTGCATAGCAAGAGTAACTTAGCATTAAAGTAAGAATGGACACTCAAGCCTTCTCATAATCCTTTTCAGCTGTGTCATTTCTTTATTCCAACAATATTGCTGGTGCCATTTAGACCTTAACCTGGTCCTGGACATCAAACGGAAGCACTGTAAATGCAGGAATGAATGACCAAAGCATGAAGGGACTACCATGAATACTGTTGGTTACTTGTGCATGATTCTCAAATTTATAGCAAGTTACCCTACAATTATTATTATTATTATTATTATTATTATCAGAATTCTCATCTTCACTTTTATTGCATACTTAGAGATGTACATTTTGAAGCCTCTCAGAAGAAATGGGATGAATATTGACCCTACTGTCCAGCTCTTAATTTGGGGCTTCAGATTACTGGTGACTTTGCCTGAGAGAGGGTTACAACATAAGAAATCAACTTAAAATAATAGCATGCCTCATCAGGAAGAACTTGGGAGTGTATTTTATCAATCATTTCTGTTTCTATAAAATTTATTTCTGGCCAAAGATAGACTGGCTTTTCTCACTCTGTTCTAAGCTTGTCATTTTTCGGGTAGGCCAGTGGGAACTGTCTTCCGTCTTGAGACTCAGGGTTTGGACCTTTGCAGCCTACTGCCAGAAATCTCTGTGTGGCCAGAGGTACAAGCATGATGACAGCATGGTGGAACTGCTTTGAGAAGATGACATCAACACCACGGGTGTTCACATCCTATTTGTTAGAAATGGAACCGCACCCTTCCCAGGTCACCCTTCCCAGCTCCACATGAGGTAGGTGCTCCGGGATGTTCTTCCAGATGACGGTGGATGAGCCCAGTGCTTCCCCATTGCTCACTTAGTTTTCAAGAACAATGGCAGAATGGGCTGGGAATGTCACATCCTGAGATAAAGGAGAGCTGGTTGGAACACCCTGGTCTGGCCCAGTCTCCTGTCTATAAACCAGATGTCCTTTAATGCTCCCACCCAATGACTCAAATAACCAGGGTTATATCACCCAGGGTAGACTGCTTTCCAAGATTCCTCAGCTCTGGTGCGAGTGATAAGCACACACAGATAAGACTTTATCCAAATGAGCAGCTTTTCTGAGCTGTCACACCTTATAAGAAATGGGGATCCAGGGAGTGTCTCTGAGAGTTGGGAAGATGTTCCATCAAACATTATGGACTAGGACCTGTAAGCAAGGGGCTGAAAGAAATAGCCACAACTACTACTATGGAAATCTGAACACTGTAGGAAGCTATTCATGAGGCTTTGGGATGGACACACTGAAATCCAAGAGAAAAAGACCAGTGTTTTGGTATCTGAGGCAGGTGATAATTGGTAGTATAGGATTCCATATTCCCAATGTCACTCCTATCTATCCAGGTGTAATTCAGCTTTCTACAATTATTTTCTGTCTTGCACCAGAATATAATTAAGCATACTGCTTCTTTATCAAGACAAACTTCCTGAATGAAAAGAAAAAAGAAAAGAAAAGAAGGAAGGGGAAGAGAAGACCAGCTAAGCTGACTACATAGTGTTTTTATTGAGAAAAGTTGACTTATATTGTAGGGTAAACTTTTTATCTCTTCTTCAGCTGTAACAATTTGAGAACCAACATCCACTTTGAAGATCACACCTTGAGTAACTCAATGGTCCATTGGAGCAAATTAGAAAATGAGAGAGCACTCAAAAATGTTATGCTGAAAGAGAAGCAGACCTCACAGAGGTTCAGAGTGAGCCTGCCTAGGAATACGATCAAACTGATCCAGTTTTCTTTTCTCCGGCTGAACCATGATGGTCCCTCCCATAGCATGATAGTAAGCAGAACCCCACAGTACCATGAATTGGCTCAAAGGATCTTAACTTGGCAGTCTGACTAAATGGTATATTGCTGGGTGAGTAGGTTAATCAGTAGAGGCCTCAGAACCACTTCAAATGGGTCAAGCACAGGACAGGAAACTGAGACTCCTGCTTGGTGGTTTAAGGCCTGGGGGTGGGGCTAGATAGCCTCTACCTACTGCCTTTAGTGGCAGTACCAGTATCAGGATTTCTTAGTTGAGTTTGATATTCAATTTAATTAATTCAATTCAGGTATTTGGTAACATCCACTTAAAATCTATATCTATATACTTTTATATATTTTTTCATCAAACAAAAATTTTAAATGATTTTCATACATACTCCTATGGTTTTTCTGAGTGTTCCCCCAAAGGACCATTTGCAAAGTCTTGGTCCCCACTATTGGATGCTGTGTATCTTTAAAAGGTCCTTAGGTCAATGGTGGTGTGCCCTTGAAGCCAATTGTGGAACTATGGTCTTTGTCTCTCCTTCTCTTTCTCCCTCCCTCTCCCTCCCCCCTCTCCAGTTGAAAATGTAATAATTTGCTTGCTTCTACATGCACTGCCACCATGATATATTACCATCCACTACCCTCACCAGAACTGAAAAAGTGCAAGTGTCATGTCTTTGAAACTCCAAAACTGTGAGCTTAATAAATCTTTTCTCTTTATTAGTTGCCTCAGGTATTTTGTTGTAGTCACATGAAGCTAATACACATATACATATTTTGATATTTTAAAACATCTCAGATACTCTGTAAGTAACTATGGATAAATGAGAGAAAAAGAAAGAGAAGAATATTCAACAAAAATGATAAATTATCATGTTCTCCAGTATGAGTGATTATATTTTAGTACTGTATACCATGATAAGATAAAAACTCAGAACTCACTTTGAACATTTAATTGGGCCTTAAGTAAGTGTTCTAGTTTTTCAAATGAAATACAATAAGCATATGATGCTTCAAGAAATTATTTAAAACTGAGGGCATAGCTCAATGGTAAAGCCCTTGCCTAGCACGTGTGAGGTCCTGGTTTGATTCTTCACACTATAAAAGACATTATTTGAAGTAGAATAATATTGATTATAAATTTATAGGTGAAGATTTGGAGATATTAGATTATACACTGCTTGAAGGTTTTGTTTTTATTTTAAAGCATGAAATTAAGTGCGTGTTGGATGGATGGGTGGATGGATGGGTGGATGGATGGATGGATGGATGAATGGATAATGCATGGATGAAGGATAGCGGATAGATTAGAATCACATTGAATACAAATCAACACTGACAAAGTATATAACCAGTGCACCAAGCCACCATGTATATATTTATATGTGTTTGTACCAGAAAGTTACTTTGGCACCTAATTGTATTTTCCCATGTACCTAAAATCACAGATTTGACAGTTGCCCCAGGACTACTAGTATCTGAACTGCATATACTTCTGGTAGTCGCCCTGTAGGTCTCCGCCCCAAGGCCACCTACTCTATGGGAACAGCTCTTCCCTACTGCCTCACCTCTCCTAGTATATCCCCACCAACTAGCTAAACAGCCTCAGAAAATATTTGGGGGCAAAAGCAATAAATTATCCAAGAGAAGTAACTTCTTTGGAATTGAAAGCAATGAACAAGCAAAAGCTTAAACTTCCACTTACCTACTTTTCAGTTTGATACAAGTAAGATATACAAGGAACAGGTTGCAAGAATATATCACACAGCATCAAACCAGTAACCATCAATATTGCTCCCCTGTGTGGGGGATGGGGGGCATCAGGAGGAAGAGCACCACTTGAGGAGACTGTGGATGCAGATGGAAGCTGTTTATGTTTTGGAGACAATTATCTAAACAGCAGTATAACTGAATCCATATAGTATAAAGGACCTTCATTTCTCATTGTTATGATCCAAGTCATTATTTAAAACATAAAAGAAAAACTTGGGTGTTGTGATAGACATTTTCCTCCCTCCCTCCCTCCCTCCCTCCCTCCCTTCCTTCCTTCCTTCCTTCCTTCCTTCCTTCCTTCCTTCCTTCCTTCCTTCATTTTTGAGTAAGCAGTATAGTCTAATACAGTCATAGCTTCCTTGTGGATGAGGAGGGCTTTGGCAGGGGAAGTAACTCTATTTTTAAGGTTAAAAGAAATTTTTCCCAGAAGCTTTATACACAATAGCAGTGAGATATCAGAATTCATTATCACATTCATAATCTGATGAAGAAGAATATGAGAGACAGGATCATCTCCTTAGAATTGTCTTTCGAAGCAATCATGATACACTTGGAAATTGCGTTTTGAAAGTGAAGCAGCCTTGTATAAAGAATTCAGGGCCTCCAAGGCCAATGTGCTCCTGATGGCTGGACCTTGCCTTAGGCCAGATCCTGAAGACACAGTAGAACTCAGAAGAAACCCCTCTTCCCTCAGTGCCAACAACCTCAGCTGTGTCATGGACTTCTTCAAATGGGCTTCCAACCAGAGCCAAGGATCGAGATAGCAGAACACCTCTGACATGAGGGCACCTCTCAGCAGACCATTTTTACCTGGCAGGAACTACAAGGTGCTAATTACATCCGTGTTGACAGCATCTAAGTTGGGAGACTAACAGAAAACATAAACATCAGCTGGAGGATCACTAGAAAATGGAAACCTGCTTGTCCAACCTGACGTAACTACCCACAACCTTTTCAATGCTAAGTTTCATTTTCTGCCAGGCACGGTAGAGCACACCTGTATTCCCAGTGGCTTGGGAGTCTGAGGCAGGAGGATTGTAAGTTTGAAGCCAGACTCAGCAACTTAGTGAGGCCATAAGGAACTATAGCAAGACCCTCAATAAAATATAGAAATGGGCTGGGGATGTGGCTCATTAGTTAAGGGCCCCTTGGTTTAATCCCTGGTATCAAAAATAAATAAATAAACAAACAAACATATAAATAAGCTTCTTTTCTTTTTTCTTTTTTTTTTTTTAAGAGAGAGTGAGAGAGAGAGAATTTTTTTAATATTTATTTTTTAGTTCTCGGCGGACACAACATCTTTGTTGGTATGTGGTTCTGAGGATCGAACCCCGGGCCGCACGCATGCCAGGCGAGCGCGCTACCGCTTGAGCCACATCCCCAGCCCGAGCCACATCCCCAGCCCGCTTCTTTTCTTTTCACTGCAAATTTACACATGAAAAGACTTCCATCAAAATAAATAAAATTAAACAACTTCAAGATATCTACAGAGTGAAAAGAAAATCCTACTTCATCTTGTCCTGAATTTGATGTGTCACCTTCCAAAACTTTTTTATTCATTGATATGTTTTTGTATGTACAAAGTCCAGTTTTATTTTGGCATAAACAGACTCATGTTGTGCTTCTTTTGCAGCTTGTTTATCAGAACTCTACATTACGTTTTGTAGATGTCTACCAATCTTTGTTGTGGTTTGAATCTAAAACGTTCCCCCTAAAAGCCCATATGTTGAAGGCTGGGTTCCCATTCTGTGGCACAAATGGGAGGCGGTGGACTCTTTAGAAAGCAGGACCTAGCGGGAAGAAGTTAGGTCACTGGGAGCGTGCCCTTGAAGGGGACATTGGGACCAGGTCCCTTCCTGTCTCCCTCCCTCTCTCTCTCTCTTTCTTCATCTGGCCACCAAGCTCTGCTCCCCACTGCTCTCTTGTGACGCTCTGTCTTACCACAGGACCAAAAGCAACAGAGCTAACTGACCATGAACTGAAACCTCTAAAACAAAAAGCCAAAATACACCTTTCTTCCTTATGTTGATTTAGTTAAGGTATTTGTCATAACAACAGAAAGTTAACATGATTTTTTTTATCATAGAAGCCCTCAGTTTGGATATATTCATTTAATCATTCTGCTACTGAATGAAATTAGGCTGCTCACAATTTTTCACTGTTATAACAACGGATCAGAGCATATCCATGTCCATGCAGCTGTCTGCACAGGTGTGAGCGTGTGGGTGGAACAGTAAGTGGAAGAGGAATGGCTGATTTGAAGAAGAAGCCTATGTAACAGAATAGTGTGAATTTTTTTCTGTTATCTCAGTTGTGTCCCAAGGCTCTAAAAACCAAAAAACAAACAAACAAACAAAAATTCAGCAGGTGCCAGATATCCTGTACATAAAATGCTTACCTGTCTTCTAAGCATTCTTTAAGACACTTGAGGATTTCGTTAGCACAGAGTAGTTGTGGTCCTATGAACTACAGCATTTTCCCTTCTCTCCCTGGCTTTAAGAGGTAATTTAAGAGAACTGGGTTGGACTAACTCCCCTAACTCCTGGTGAATTAGTTTTCTCACAGTTCAGGAGGCTAGAAATCAGAAACCCTGGTGTCCGCAGAGTCCTGCTTCCTCTGAAACCTCAAGGGGAGATTTTCCTTTGCCTCTTCCTCCATTCTGCTGTTCCCCAGGGATCTTTGGCTTTCCTTGACATATAGATGCTTCACTTTCCTGTCTGCCACCATTGTCACATGGCCACCTTCTCCTCCTGAATCTCTTTCTTCTCATAGAGACATCAATCATATTGGATGAAGAACCCACTCTGTTCCAAGTTTGACTTCATCTGAACTTAATTACACTTGCACCCTATAAAGGCCCCATTTCCAAATATGGTCATGTCCTGGAGTACTGGGGTTAGGACTTCAGTATATATTCAGCAGGGGAGGGGTGTGTGGCCACAGTTCAACCCCTAACACTTGGAAACATGCGTTGGGGAATGGCTGGGGCCATTTGTGAGCAGCCTAATTTCATTCAGTAGCAGAATGATTAAATGAATATATCCAAACGGAGGGTTGCTATGATAAAAAAAAAAAATTCTCATTTCCTCTGAGACCATTTCATCTTCATCTCTGGATGAAGACATGGGGAAAGGGGGCTTAATTTTTTTTTGTTTTAGAGAGAGAGAGAGAATTTTTTAATATTTATTTAGTTAGTTAGTTTTCGATGGACACAACATCTTTATTTCATTTTTATGTGGTGCTGAGGATCGAACCCAGCGCCCTGAGCATGCTAGGCATGCGCGCTACCGCTTGAGCCACATCCCCAGCCTAAAGGCTTAAATTTTTTACAAGCCAAATGTAAACCTCCTTGAAAGCAGTTGGCTTGAAACCATGTCGACTAGGATCACAAGAGGGATTCTGTCCAAGGATGAGGAAATCTTAGTTGAAACAGGAGAGACCAGTGCCATAAAAAGCTGGGAAGGGGGTGGAGCTCTGATTGAGTGTTTGTGCGCCTCCAATGCATGTTGGTATCCTACCCCCAAGGGACTGGTCATGGGGCTGGGACCTTCCTGATGGGATTAGTGCCCTTAGAAACTAGTTCCTGGAGAGACCCACTGCTTCTACCACTAGGCAAGGGCAGGGCAAGAAGCTGTGGTCTCTCAGCCAGAAAATCCTCAGCAGACACTGAATCTGCTTTGACCTTGGACGACCCCAGCCTCCAGAATCGTGAGAAATGAATTTCTGTTGTTTAGAAGTCCCCTGATCTGTGGTATTTTGTTACAAGGGCTGGAACTAGGGCAGGTGGAGATAAAGGAAGGGAAATACTTGTGGGAAGCCATTCTAACACGTGACTGGGTGACTCCCGTTAAGGGCCTGAGGCACTTTGGCTCAGTCTAAGTTTTTCCCGACCCTTTCCTGATGAGAGAGCCCATCCGTGTGGGGGTGTGCCTGACCACTGACCCCGGGGACCCAATCACTGACCCTAACCTTGGAGTGCAGCCCCCCCTCAACCTTCATTGGATGGAATTCTCCCCTGAATCTCTTGTTCCCCAATAAAAGGCTAGTCCCTGGCGTGCTCTCTCTCTCTCCTGCTAGCCCTGAGTAATCCTTGCTGCCCTGCTGGGCGAGGGAACCAGAGAGGTGAGCCGTCTCGGACCTAGCAATAGAAATAAGGTAACTGAGTCTGTGTTTTTATTTCGATCTCTTCTAACTAACTTTATGCCTAGAACCTCATTAATGAAACCACTGCGCAGGCTGCGTGGTAGAAATACTGGCAGAGGCTGTGCAAATGAGAACCCAGCAATAGGAACTCACCAAAGAACCCGCCCAGATGCCCCAGGAGAGAAAGTAACAGCTTTTCATAGCTGCCACTCTGAGAGGGCGTACATACCAGATCACGATCACACACACACACACACACACACACACACACACACAGGCACTTAACCACAGAGCCACATCCCCAGGCTCTCTTATTTTTGATTTTGAGACAGGATCTCACTAAGTTTCTCAGAGCCTCACGGAATTGCTAAGAATTTGCAATCCTCCTGCCTCAGCCTCCTGAGCAGCTGGGATCACGTGCTTGGCAGTGATCTGATATTTTGCCAGTCAAGAAAAAGCTTTTTAGTTCCTCTCCTCTCCTACCTTCCACCCTCATTTGTGTCTCCTAACAGAAGCCAGCAAGGGAAGAGTTGGAGCAACAGAAAGAAAAGAAGCCCCCTACTGCCTCCTCCTGGTTTCCAAACAGGCGCAGACAGGTTTTAAACTGGATGAGAATTTAGTCCTTTGATATTAGAGAAGACTTTTCATTATCAACACGACCAGAAAAGCTATGAGATTTTCCTGTAATTTCACCCAAGGCTAAGGGACAAGAAGTTAACAGAATGGGTCAAATCGAGTTATGAGAAAGACAATCTCCTTCTACCAAGTTCAGTTTCAATAAGCTAATGACATACATTTGAACTTTTGACAAAGACTTTCAAATTATCCTTCAAAAAGCCTGAATCAATTCATAGTATGTGAGGATATTAATTTACCCACAAGTTCATTATGATTAATCATTTTAAATTTGAAAAGTAGGATGCCTAAAATGATCTCCTTGTTATATCTTTTACTTCCTTAAGGACCAGAGAATTCAAACTTCTTTTCATCTTATTGATTTATGGCTAATCATGCGGATTGCCGATGCAAACATTTATCTATTTTATTAGGATGTTTTTGTTTTTCTTGATGATTTATGTGTTCTTAATGTAATCTGTAATGTGGCCTAGATACCTGGACTGAGGGACTAGAGATTAATCAGAATACAAAGGGCCAGATTTACCATGTAGTTTAAAAATCATTATGCCAATATCTACCTTACTTCTCTGGTTTGTGTCTGAATCACTGTGGCACCTTCTAATTTTGTCTTCTAAGATCATAGGCACAGGTGGCTGCCACCTACCTGTGTCCTCCACTTAGTCATGAGAAATTCAGGAGATAGACTCCACTCAATTCTCCAAATCAATCAAATTAGCAATGGCCCTGACCAAATTTCAGGAATAGCAGGTCACTCCAAACTGCAAAATGTCACAGTTAGTAGCTAGGCGTGGTGGCACATGCCAATAGTCCAAAGTACTCAAGAAGCTGAGGCAGAAGGATTAAGTGAGTTCAGGAATTCAAGGTCAGCCTGGGCAACATAGCCAAGTCCCCATCTCAAAATAATAATAATGATAAAAAATTGAAGGTTACTTATAATTCCCAGGGGGGAATATCCAGCTTCTTCCATGGCAAGAAGAGGAGGAGGATGAAACAGAGCAAAGGAACAAAGGTTGAACTCTAACCTTCAACTTGGAAGTTCTCTCACTATTGTAAAGCAAAATCTAAAACCTACTTTGTAAATTCAGTGTACTTCCCACCTTGGTACAATTCATCTTTCAAACAGATATTCTTTGCCTAAAGTAGAGTGATAAACCAAGTGCCTATAATCCTAGCAGCTCAGGAGGCTGAGGCAGGAGGATCACAAGTTCAAGGTCAGCCTCAGCAACCTGGCTCAAAATAAAAAAATAAAAAGGTCTGGGGATGGGGTGCAGAACCCAGGGGTTCAATCCATAGTACCAAAAAAAATTGTACAAAACAAAAGGAACTGATCACACCTACAATGTCAAGGAAAAATTCTTACTTGTGGCTAAAAGAAGAGGCAGTTTTACCAAGATGAAGTATGTGCTTACTAATAGAGTTCATGAACACCCTCTACCCACATACATTTTTTTTTATCCTCTTCGCTCTGGTAGGATTGAAGCAGCTCCACAAGATGGTTTGGAAGCAGTTTGTGAAGGTTAGACAGAGTCTCAAAGGTATGACACAGGACATCCGGCTGGGTATAGTCCTTATGCTCCAGTTTCTCAGGGACGATGATGTTCAAGTCAGAAGGGCTGTTGCTGGCTGTTCCCATGATGGCCCGTGGAGTTACAGAGAAGGACAAATAGAAAGCTCCAAGAGTGTCTGACAATGGTTCTTCCTCTTCCTTGGGAATCCCTCCATTCCCAAGAAGAGACGATGGAACTTACTTTTTGCTGATTACTTCACATTCTGAGAGTCACAATGGTCCAGGGACTGACCTAGAACCCTGAGTGCTCATCCTATACCTTCAAAGCAGAGAAAAGCAGTCAAGTCTCTCAGGGATTTTCTACAGAAATGCTAATTGACTTTCTGGATACGGACAAGATCTGAGGGGAAAAAAATAGAACCTTCCTAAAGGAAGGGAGGAGAAAGCCAATGTGCATCTCTGTCTGAGGTCATTTTCCCCTCTGGCACTTAGAAGAGGCCTTTCACCCTGTGCAAGGAGAATTAAGACTCCACAGACAATCCGACGGGGGCCCTAAGGAGTGTGATTACATCATCACAATCCTGAGCAGATCTGAGGAAAGAACTTCATGGTCCCAAACCAAGGAAATGTCCAGATTAACACAGGTAAGAGGCCAAACTGCTTCTTATTTTCTGATCCAAATGAACACTGAGGAAGCAAAGTAAATAAATAAAAGTGCTCAACTTTACTGATAAGAAGCCATGGTAGACCAAAGAGTAAAGGACAGTAGAGAGATTACATAATCTTGAACACACCACACTTGATTGTGAGCCCTAAGGAAACAGACTCCCTCTGAAGTGAAGGGCAACTTCCTCATGTTGAACATTAAAAGCTCCACATTGTTTTAACTTCTAAACTTCTTCACAATAAGGCTGGAGGTGGAAAGGCTGCCCACTCTGGCCTGACAGATGCCTAGGGATTGACTGACAGGTTCTCTGCTAACTAAATCTACATATCTCTATTTCCTGCCTTTTGTCCCATTTGGCTTTCCGTCCCTTGTAAGTTCTCCTGGGCCCTGAGATCTCTGCAGATGTTGGTATGAAACAGAAAAAGTTTCCTCTCTCCTCCTTCAAAGCTGGCTTTGAGTACAACCTGTTTTCCTGCCAATTTGACTGACTCCCCAGTATAAAAGCCTAGCCTTTCTTCCCTTACCTGACACAGTAACAGTTTTGCACCGTGACACTCAGCAAGTTAGAAGCTTCTAAGAGCTACTCCCCAGTTTGGGACAAAAATGCAAATAACAGGGTTTCTTGGAGCTACTCCCTGATTTCAGGCATGTTCCACCTACAGTGAAGTTCCCTGTCATTATGAATCGGCCAAGGAACCACAGTGCAACAGGGTCAGAGTTGGGGAAGATGCGCAGAGATGCCATGGGGAAGCTGCTAATATTGGCCAGCTTTTTACCAAACGTGAAAACCTTCGGCCAGGACTCTAAAATTATCCTGACTGTACCATATGGTGCATTCACCATTCATATCCAGGGCGTATATGTCTGTAGTCCCAGCTGCTCAGGAGGCTGAGGCAGGAAAGATCACATGAGCTCAAGAGTTTGAGACCAGCCTGGGCTGTAACACAGTAAGACCTTCATCTCAAAAAAAAAAAAAATTAGATAAACTAGTTATATTTAAAAACAAACATATTTAAAATTTGTTATAGAACTAACACGAACCACTTGAATGCAATGTGATTCATAATTGTTTGGGTGTTTTGGAACAGAAAAGGGACTTGATGGGGGTAAGAAAGGTAGAATATTCTAGGAGCTGAAAGACATATTGCCCTTGTTTTTCTTCCAAGCAAGTTGAGTGTGTTACTCTGACCCTTATTTTTATAGATATATAAGAACAAACTATGTTTTAAATCATTCAATGTACTAAGGAAATGATCCATTAAAATGTGATCTTTTTACATACCATGTCAATGTTCTTAATCATTGCTGTAAGTCATTATGGATGGAATGTTTGCAGCTTTCTGGAGCGTGTTGACTGATGAAAAACCATCAGAGCACAATTATTATATTTTTTTGAGTGACTTATCAAAACGAAACAAAATAAATACTGTCAAGGATGCTGAGAAAACGGAATACATTGTGGTGGGAGTGTAAATTGCACAGTCATTATGGAAAACAGTGAGGGGGTCCCACAAGAAATTAAAAATAGAACTACCATAGAGCCAGCAATTCTACTACTCAGTATATACTGAAGGAAATTAAATAAGTACATTGAAGAGTCACTTGCCCTGACATGGGCATTGCAACTCTATAAATGACAACAGGGATATGAAATCAACCTAAATGCCCATCAATGGATGAATGGATGAAAAAAACAAATGTGGTATAAATATACTCTGGAATACTATTCAGCCATAAATCTACTTATTTGTGTATTTTGTGGTACTGGGGATTGACCTCCGAGTGTTCTACCACTGAGCTATAGTCCCAATGCTTTTTTATTATTTATTTTTTAAAATTTTGATTCAGGGTTTCACTAAATTGTCGAGGCTGGCTTCAAATAGCTGGGATGACAGGTGTGTGCCACCACATAAATAAAATAAATTTTATTTTTAAATGAACTGTCAGATGGGTACATTTTGCTTTTTACAATGAGAAAGACTTCTAGTAAACGGCTCTATTTTCTAATTGTAGTGATGAAAAGCACATTTTTTAGGGCGGGAGTAACAGTCACTACAGATGCTGGGCGGCTGACTGTGTGATCTAGGTTCAAGCCAACCAGGTCTCAGCCTTGGGTACTAAAGAGTCTTTGATAAAACAAATGCTTCTATTTTCTCTCTTGCTTTGTGAATCTCTTATTTACAATCCTATTCTCCAAAGGCCAATATATTTACCTTTGTCAAAACCAAATTTTTAACGTATAATTATTTTGTGCCAAGAACAGATTCGAGAGCATTCTCCTAAGCCAGGGCAGGCACCTCTCCTTGCTGTGAGGTTCAGTTGCTATGACAGAGCAGCAGGCTGCTTAGGCGATTAGCAGCACATTATTAACTAAATTAATCCCGCAGTGTAGCCGCAGCAGTGGGAGCAGAACTCTGGGTTGTTTGTCTAGTCGGGCTCTTTTATTCATGAACTTTAGGTAAACAGCAATTCCTTTTTTTGTTTCAAAGAGGGTTGTTGTGTCTCCTGAATACCTTTCCCTTCCCTCGGGCCACGGTGGAGGTGACAAGGTCAGCTGGCTTCCCGAAGGCAGAGTGTTCAGTAATGTTCAGAGAAAGAAGATCATTTCCAAATTTCTCAAAGGAAACGTTCTGAAGCGAGTACTCCTATCAAAGCAGATGCAGAGGGAGGATACCGACTCCCAGAAAGAGGATCCCAGCTACACCTTTACTGGCACCAGAAAGTAAGTTCTGATATAACTTAGACCAAAATTGAAAGCGAGCCCAGCCTGGTGCCACACACCTATAATGCTAGTGATTGAGGAGGTGGAGGCAGGAGGGTGGTAAGTTCGAGGCCAGCCTGAGCAACTTAACCCTGTCTTTTTTTTTTTTTTTTAAGGGAGGGGGCTGGGAATGTGGCTCAGTGGTAAAGCCCCCAAGGTTCAATCCCAGTACTCGGGGAGGGAGTGGGAGAGGAGTGAGTTTTTGCTGTGAGGCTAGGAACATATAACTCCAGAGGATAGGAAGACTATAGCATCTGAAAGATAGGAAGACTTTGGAAGCAAAGTAAATTCAGAAAATCATACTGCAGTAAAATCAAAATAAAGGAAGAAACACATGATTGAAAATTTACTTCAAAGTACTAGCTACAACATATGCAGATGTAGAAAGTACTGATGTGCATGCTTATCTTTCTTCCTTTTGGATGTATGTACAGAAACATCACTATCACCTTCATTCTAGGAATAAAGAGATTTTTTTTAAAAAAAGAGATTTATGTAGTTTTAAACAAGATTTCTTATAATTTTGCAAGAAAAGGTTGGCCTCCCAAATAAGACCTAAGGAAGCAAAGCATTGAAGGTTGATATTTAAAATAAAATTTCAAAGTAGAAAAGAAAAACTAAAACAACTTCGAAGCAGGGGAAAAAATGTACATACATCTTTAAAAGTAATTATATAAACACAAGAAAGTCAGGATATTTAAGATGAATTCTCTTAGAAACAGGGTCCTAAATCTGGATAAATAGAATCTACCGTTCCTAAAAGATACAGCAGTTGCTAGGAATAAATAAATAGATAAATAAGGATTAGTTATCTAAACTATATGCTAAATACAAATTGTCCATAATTCATTTGAAATGTTTCACACTGGTTGAGCATCTTATTTGAGAGTGATAACAACAAAGTATAATTCTAATTAACTATTGCTCATTAGAAAACATTGTCCTGACTTTCTGAAAATAACTACACAGAAGAAGATTCTGCTGTAGTACTTGCCAACCCTGATCGTAGTAAACTGAAAGGGAAAGTAAAGGTGGGTAGGGCAATTGCATGGGCAATATCAAAACATGGAAGGCACTGCAGGAGGCAGACTGAAATGGAATTCTTTTCCTGAAGGATAAATAGAAACTAAGAAAACCTGCTACTGACATTTGTTGCATGATCTAGGACATAAAAAGGCATATGTGTCCAGGTGCCTTGCACCCCATAGTTATCTGGTAGTCAATTCCCTGGGTCATAGAATTTGGTGGCAAGGCAGGCTTTTTGGAGTCCTCTGAAGTGATTGGTCCAAGGCTTGCCTTCTTTCCCTCTGATTTAGACCATCTCATGGTCAATAATGCAGGAGTGAGCTAAATGCCAAGAGACAGCATATACCTTGTCCCACTTTGTTTATGAAAGATTGGTTTCACTCAGAGCTAAAGAAGTGCATCTGTCAATTAAGGCATGCTTGAGGCTACCACTAGGAACTAAGTGCTGGGTGTGGCCTTGAGATGTCATTGAAGGGAGGTGCATTCTGTTGGGCCAAGGACTGAAGCTAAACCTGAGCCTAAACTATTGTGGTCAGAGCTGTATTAAAGCCAAACCATACCCAAGGGCTTGGGGAAGGTACATTCTCTTAGTTTTAACACCACCCCAAACCTTTCATATTTAGTGATGACAGAAGAGGCAGCCACAATTTCGATGCTGATATCGAATCATGAAGAAGTCGCCAGAGAAAGAAAGAACAGTTAATTAGGAATGATGATAGGAGAAAAAGGCTTTTAAGAATAATTTCTGTCAAGGGAAAAAAGAATTGTGGAAGACTGTATTGATGGATGACAAATCTTAGAGGTGCTCAAGGGAACAGGAATCAGTTCAAGTCCTGAAAATCAAAAGGAGAAGGCAGAAAGAGAAATAGAAAGAAAGGGAGATGAGCGAGGATAAGCCTGATCTGGGAAATTTGCACACGCTGATGAACATGAACTCATGTGTGCACAAAGAGCTTCTGTCTGGGGTGGTGGTGATAATTTCCCAGACACATATACTTGTGGAAAGTATCAGCTGGGACTACATGGACCCCAATGTTGACCTCAATTCACTACTTTTCAAGTAATTGTAAGTTGGAAAAAAATTACTTAATATATCTAAAGTTCAGGTTACTTGTTTTAAAATTAATAACTAGTAGACTTGCTTCATGGGGTGGTTAGTAGTATTAGATTGATTAATCAATCTAGAATATTCAATAATATGTTGGCACCTTGTAACCACAACATATATTCTAGCAAATACTATTTTTTTTTCAGTAATTGAATTAATTCAAATTTTACTGAGTACCCACTATATTCCAGGCAACTTGCTAAATATAAAAAGAGCAGGTCTCACCTTCATGTTGCTAAGATAGTGACCTGTTGCAAATGAATAATTATAATGTCACATGAGCAAGAAATTGTAAGTAAATCATTTAATCAGAACCCCAAAGAAGGGGTTTTGATAGAAGTCTTGCAGGGGTAGTAGTATATTCTTCCTGAGAAGTCAGGAAAGATACTTCTGAGCTAGGACTATGACTAGAGTTAACCTCGCAGACTAAAACTAAAGTTGTTTTTTTTTTTTTCTAAAGGAGGCATTATTGTAGGAAAAGTAAAAATGATGTACATCCTGGAGGACAGAGAAGTTTGGGAAATTGTAAAGTGTCTGAAATAGGTGCTATAGTAGGCACTGGGAAGGAAAGGTGATACGCAGATACTTCAAGGCTGGCTGCAGAATTTTTTTTGTTATTATTTTTTTAATTGCTTTTATTTTTTAAATACACAACAGCAGAATGCATCACAATTCTTATTACACATATAGAACACAATTTTTCATATCTCTGTATAATAAAGTATGTTCACACCAATTCATGTCTTCATATATGTAATTTGGATAATTGATGTCCATCATATTCCACCAACATTGCTAACCCCCGGCGCCCTCCCTTTGCCTCCCCCACCCCTCTGCCCTATCTAGAATTCGTCTATTCCTCCCACGCTCCCTCTCCCTACCCCACTATGAGTCAGTCACTTTATATCAGAGAAATCACTCACCATTTGTTTTGGGGGGATTGGCTAACTTCACTTAGCATTATCTTCTCTAACTCCATCCATTTACCTGCAAATGCCATGATTTATTTTTTTTATTTATTGCTGAGTAATATTCCATTGTGTATATATGCCCCATTTTAAAAATCCATTCATCTACTGAAGGACATCTAGGTTGGTTCAATAGTTTAGCTATTGTGAATTGTGCTGCTATAAACATTGATGTGGCTATGTCCCTACAGTATGCTGTTTTTAAGGACTTTTGGGTATAGAACAAAGAGAGGGATAGCTGGGTCAAATGGCGGTTCCATTACAAGTTTTCCAAGGAATCTCCATACTGCTTTCCATATTGGCTGCACCAATTTGCAGTCTCTCCAGTAGTTGTATGAATGTACCTTTTTCCCCACATCCTGGCCAACAGTTATTATTGTTTGTCTTCATAATAGCTGTTCTGACTGAAGAGAGAATGGTATCTTAGAGTAGTTTTGATTTGCATTTCTCTAATTGCTAGAGATGATGAACATTTTTTTATATATTTGTTGATTGATTGAATATCCTCTTCTGAGAAGTGTTTGTTCATGTCCTTGGCCCATTTTTTGATTGGGTTATTTGTTTTTTTGATGTTTAGCTTTTTGAGTTCTTTATATACCCCAGAAATTAGTGCTCTATCTGATGTGTGAAGGGTAAAAATTTGCTTCCAAGATGTAGGCTCTCTATTCACCTCGCAGATTGTTTCTTTTGCCGAGAAGAAAATTTTTAGTTTGAGTCCATCTCATTTATTGATTCTTGGTTTTAATTCTTGCACTATAGGAGTCTTATTAAGTAAGTTGGAGTCTAATCCCACCTGATGAAGATTAGGGCCTACTTTTTATTCTATTAGACGCAGAGTCTCTGGTTTAATTCCTAGGTCCTTGATCTACTTTGAGTTGTGTTTAGTGCGTGGTGAGAGATAGGGGTTTAATTTCATTTTGTTGCATATGGATTTCCAGTTTTCCCAGCACTATTTGTTGAAAAGGAGGCTATCTTTTATCCAATGCATGTTTTTGGTGCCTTTGTCTAATATAAGATAATTATAATTTTGTGGGTTTTCTCTGTGTCCTCTATTCTGTACCATTGGTCTACCAGTCTGTTTTGGTGCCAATACTATGCTGTTTTTGTTACTATTGCTCTGTAGTATAGTTTAAGGTTTGGTATAATGATGCCACCTGTTTCACTCTTCTTGTGAAAGACTGCTTTAGCTATTCTGGTCTCTTAAATTTTCCAGATGATTTCATGATCACTTTTTCTATTTCTATGAGGAATGTCATTGGGATTTTGATCGTAATTGCATTAAATCTGTATAGTGCTTTTGGTAGTATGGTCATTTTGATAATATTAATTCTGCCTATCCAAGAGCAAGGAAGATCTTTCCATCTTCTAAGGTCTTCTTTGATTTTTTTCTTTAGGGTTCTGTAGTTTTCATTGTATAGATCTTTCACCTCTTTCGTTAAATTGATTCCCAAAAAGTATTTTAATTTTTTTGAGGCTATTGTAAATGGGGTAGTTTTCCTCATTTCCCTCTCAGAGGATTTGTCATTGATATACAGAAATGCCTTTGATTTATGGGTGTTGATTTTATATCCTGCTACTTTGCTGAATTCATTTACTATTTCTATAAGTTTTTCTGGTGGTTCATCACATCAATAGTCTCAAAGATAAGAATCATATGATTATCTCAATAGATGCAGAAAAGGCATTTGACAAAATATAGCACCCCTTCATATTCAAAACACTAGAAAAACTAGGGATAACAGGAACATGATCTCAACATCCTAAAGGCTATCTACAGTAAGCCCCAGGCCAATATCATTCTAAATGGAGAAAAATTGAAGGCATTCCCTCTAAAAACTGGAACAAGACAGGGATGCCCTCTTCACCACTTCTATTTAACATAGTCCTTGAAATACTGGCCAGAGCAATTAGACAAAATAAATTAAAGGGATACAAATAGGAAAAGAAGAACTTAAATTAATTAGCACCATTTGCTGATGATATGATTCTATACCTAGAAGACCCAGAACTTGTTTTTAACATTGATGAATTAGGAGAGCATCTGAGGTCCATGTGTTAGAGCTGTGGGATGGAAAAGAGACTAGAGAGGGGACAGCCTGGTAGGGAGACCTCCAAGGAAGCTGCCAGGAATGAGGCCTCTGTTGCTCTTATTAATTGGCCTTCACTGATTTGGCCCAGCCCAGTTTTAAAGTCGGGGGATACCCCACAGAATGCAGGCAAGTCTCTCCTTTTCTACTAGGGGTAAACAGATAACAAAAAAAGCAAACAAATCAACGGAATTAACAAATAAAATTGAGGAGCCAGGCATAGTGGCACACACCTATAATCCCAGCCACTCTGGAGGCTCAGGCAAATGGATCATGAGCTAAAAGCCAGCCTCAGCATCTTAGTGAGGCCCTAAGCAACTTAGTGAGATCCTGTCTCAAAAAATAAAAATAAAAAAAAGTTCTGGGGATGTGGCTCAGTGACCCTGGGTTCAATCCCTAGTACCCCACACAAACAAAAACAAACAAAATTGAGGAATACAAATGATTAAATAAAGGTAGAATAAAGCAGGTAGTAAGGCCTGAGAGGAAAATGGAGATGCAGAGGAAGACACCTGTGAGCTGGGATCAGAGCTCCAAGACACCCTGGAATCTGTGGTCAACATTTGTTATATACCTGTGTGTGCATTATTCTAAGAAGATTCCATCCTCCTCAGTATATTAAGATGCTTATTGAAATATCTGGGGATTGAATCTAGAGCCTGGTTTTCAACCCAACAGAATACAGTAGTATCATTGGCAAAGTAGTGCAAAAAATTCTCAAATATAAACTCTTTATTATAAAGAATAAGACTAAGAAACATTTTTTAGTAGTCAGATATGTTTTGTTTCAATTTTTTCTTCTATATTAACCTGTTATGGAAAAGTGTGTGTGTGTGCGTGCGTGTGTGTGTGTGTGTGTGTGTGTGTGTGGTGTGTAGTCATTCATTCCTCCCTTTCCTCCTCTCTCATTTCATGGAGCTTGGTAGGAGATACGCATTTGTGGGTACAAAATTGGGCTCAATCTAAACGTATCCCAGACAGAAAGAAAGACATGGACTTTTGTTCTTCCTGTCCTAAGACAGATGACCGACCTGAAGGGGACCATCCCGCTTGCTCTCAGGGGGATACTGTTCTTGCATTTTAATCACTTAACGTGTGGGCGGCACACACAGGACCACACAGATCCAGTCTCTAGAGTGAGGGGCAAGGCTTCTGGAGGCCTGTGCCCAGGCCATCGGCCTGGAGCCTACTGGCCGCCACGCGGAGTCCTCAGCCCCGGGCCGCGGAAGGCCGGAGGAAGCCCGGGGAAGACCCCCCAGGACCCAGGAAAGGCAGGGGAGGGCCGGGAGGCCTCGGGGAGGGTCCCGGAAGCTTCAGGGAGGCCGCGGAGGCCCTGGAAGGGTCAGGGAAGGCCGGGGGAGGCGCAGGCCGCCTCGAGGGCCGCTGGGGCGGCAGTGGCTGCGACCTTGCCGGAGGGGTGCCCTGGGAGCACTCCGCGCCCCGATGGACGAGTGGGCAGCGACGCCCCTGCCGGAGTCGGGGGGCGCGCAGGGGTCGCACCCGAGGCCCGGCGGCGGGCGGCATGACGCTCCCGACACGCCGGGCGGTCTGGAGACCCCCGAGCGGCTCCCCCTCCGGCCAGCCCCCAACAGACCCGCGGCCCCCGAGTCCCTGTGCCCCTGGTGGAACGCAGCGACGCCTAGGGCGCCCCGGCCGCTGGGCCAGGCCCGGGAGCCGCAGCCCCTGCCACGGCTGGCCTCCTGGAGCCCGGCCTGGGCCCTGGGCCTGAGCTCTGTGCCGGCGCCGGCCTGCGGGCCCCGCCGGCCCTTCACGGCCGAGGGCCAGGCCCCCCGCTGCCCGCTGCCCTCCTTGTCCTCCCGCTACAGGAAGGCCGAGTCGGAAGGGGCGCTCGGCAGGCCGTTCGCACTGCGCGCGGAGCGGCCGGGGCCTCGGGGCGGCTTCGCCCTCGGAGAGGACACCGGGGAGGACACGTGGGCCTGCGGCCCTGTGGGGTAAGAGCCCGAGCCCCGGGCGACCGCGAGCCCCACCTGCCGCCCTGGCCCGAGCTCCCCGCTGAGACCAGCCACAGCCTGGGAGCGAAAGGGAGCTGCCCGCCCAGGGGCCTGGAGCCCCTCAGACACCTGCCTTCCCGCTCTGGGACTCCAGAAGCTCCCTTTCCTGGTCTGAAGCTCCTCCTGCTGGTGCCAGGGCTCTCCCCCAGGACAGGACCCTGCGTGGCCCCAGGCGGGCCTCTACTCCTGAGCCTCCTTCCTTCCCCATTCTCCCCAGCAGTGGCCGCAGACTCAGGGCAGGTGGACCATCCCCTACGGATCTGTGTCTCCCATTTCTCCAAGGCTCACCTTTACGTCTAGGAGACAAAAAATTGAAACCAGTTAGCGGATGTGTATAGTATTACGCGGCTTTAATTTATAATTCTTTCCAAATAGTTATGTCTTAACCCAGTGATTGGTTTGTTATCTTCTATTTTTCCAATGCTTTTACCTTAAATTGTAGTGGGCTTTTTGGACACCAGGAAAGTTTAGTGTGGAAAATATCACCCTGTCTTGGGGGCCTTTTAATGTCTCTGAAATATGCATAGGATTCTTGTTTTGCTTATATGTAAAGTTGACCTGGCTTCCAAATGGAGCACTTTTTATTTATTTATTTTTTATTTTTTTTTAGTTGTAGTTGGACACAACACCTTTATTTGTTAGTATTTGGTGCTGAGGATCGAACCCAGGGCCTTGCACTTGCTAGGAGAGCGCGCTACCACTGACCCACAATGCCAGCCCCAAATGGAGCACTTTTTGTTTTGAATGATTCAAAACAGACATCATGGCCCTATTTGTTAATTTCCAGATAACTCACCCCCCACCTTTTTTTCCAATTTGTATTTCATTTTTCTTATCTGATATCTCCTTTCTCACCTCTGTCTTAATTTTGTAATCATCTGTCAATTAAATTTCTAGTTTGCTTTTGTTTGTGCCCTTTCTTGTCCTGGTTTGCCCCGCATTTTTTTTTTTTTTTTAATCCTGGTTGATTTCATATGGTTACTCCAACCTCACAGTCCACTCTGCTTTCTAAACATTTTCTTTTATTTCTTTTTTTTTTTGTGTGTGTGTGTGTGTGTGTGGTGGGGGAGGGATCAAACCCAGGGCCTCATGTATACCAGTTAAGTGCCCTAAGCTCCCACTTTCTTTTTATATGAATGTTGAATCTTACCCATAAATGTGCCTGTCCCACAACCTGTATAGGATTTTAAGGAAACAGAGGAGCAGCTACAACAAAATGGGCAGAAGAAATGGTGAGAACTGTGGCACCACAGTCCATCTGTCAAGCATTTCTCAGGAGGTATGGCAGATGCTACTGAACTTGAGCCTTTGGGCAGGAGCTCTCATTGCTAAAACAATTCCCACTGACTTTTACTACAGAGATAACCTTACTGCTTTCAGTTTGTGAGCTGTTTGTACTGTTTTTCCCTCTGCACGTTTGAGATATCAAACGTTAGCTTCTCTCCAAATCTCAGAAGATTTCGTTAAAGATGCTATTTATCAGTTATCAGTCAGGCAATTCTCACCATTTTGCTTTCTCACGTGTACTTCATGGAAAATATCAGCAAGGCAATAACCAAGTCTGAGGCCTTAAGAAACTTGCAAACTAACTGATTTCATGTTTAGCTGACCAGCCTTCCTTACCCATGTCACATTTGATTGTTAATTTGTTTGTATAAACAGCAGTTTTTATCAACTTCTTTTTACCATATGAATGTAAGGATGTTTCTCACATGTACATTTGAGACACTAACTAGTGTCCTGGGATTATATAGCTGAAAGAAATTTGTGAATCCATTGGGGAAGTTTTTAAAACGCAAACATCTGACTTCACCCTCATTCTACTGAATTAGAATCTGTATTTTTTATCAACTTTTTTCTTTTTAGTGCTGAGGATGGAACACAGGGCCTCACGCATGCTAGGCAAGCATTGTACCACTAAACTACAATCCCAGCCCTCAACTATCATTTTTAAAAAGTTCCCCAGGTGGTTCTCATATAGCAACTAGACCTCACATATGTTATATCAGAAACAGAAGTTTATTAATTTTATTTTCAAAAGTTTCCAAATAAAAATAATCGGCACCCTCCTTTCCCATATCCCACTTTCCTTCCTATCAGGAGATACCCTGCTGTGAATAAATTAAATCCCTGTGTGTATTGAAGCTTATTTCTCCCTGTTCCTCCTTAGTGTGGAGCTGATACCTAATAATACCTAACATTTCATTCATTTAGAGATTCATTTATAAAATTTTTTTTTGTCTGAGATAGAAAACAACTAGGTTCACTCCTCAAGTTACTTTCGTAACTTATCACTTCCCCTTTCTAGAATAGAGTATTAAAATCATTCCCTGCCCACACACACAGGTCTCCCCTATAGCACTCTGCACAACATCTGGAATAGAAATACTTAGTAGATATTAGTACCTTTCCCTTTTCAATCATTTTTTGTTTTCTTTTTGAGTATTTCCTGAGTGTTTCTCAACATCTGAAATCTAGATTGAGAGTTATAGACTTGTTAGCATTGGATATAATGCAAGGATTGGTGGAAAGGTTTTGTAGGCTTTCCGATCTGGTGCTCAGACACAGAAAACCTGATGAACATGCCATTGTGTACCACTAGTGGAACATGACTTTTTATTATATTTTAAAATCAATTTTGAGAACCTGTGTGTCATTTTAATAAAATGAGAAGGGAATCATAAATTATGGTAAGAGTGCTTCCATTTCCTGGATGTCAGGTGTTATCAAGCTGGTAAAGGTTTGATTAAAGGAATTGTCTTCATCAAAGATACTGAATGCATCCATCCTGGAGGCAGAGGGGTCATAGGACTTTGGGCCTTGTGTCATACTTTAACCAAAGAACGTGTAAAATTGTGTACTTGGGCTTTTAAAAATCTTCTTAATTTTAAGTATATCCTAACCAAATATTATTTTAGAATGTATCTTCCTGGAGTTTGGATTCCGAAGTACCTGTTCTTGAAAATAAAAACCTCCCACCTGGAAGGGATAGTGCAGCAGGTGGTAAGAAATCCTAGATGTGTATATTAATACTGGAATAATTACTTATGTTAAAGGGGGTTTGTTTGAAAGCAACCTGTTTTATGTAACTATTAATTGTCATTTTTTCATACACATTCTTTCAGGCAAAATTAATAAGGTAAGGATGTTTGGTTTTAAATAATTCACAAACATATTGTTTGAAAATGATAAGCATACTTGAAATTTTTTTCTTCTTCAAAATTAAACTTTAAATTTTATTTCTGCACAGTTCTTTAACCAAGGCAACGTGTTTCTGTTTTACAGGGCTGCAAATTGTTCATTTAATTAATATTTTTTTATTTTAACTATTTTTAATAAAACAATACTAGACATGGAAATTGACATGTAGTAAATATAGTGTTTTTTAGTCATTGCCAAAAGGGAAGTAGTCTCAGCCCTTACAATGTATCAAAGTGGTTGAAATGGTAAATATCCTGTTTTGAAATGGCATAAAATTAATCTTTCACTTACAATTTTTGATCAAAATATTAAATGCTTCACTGTAAAATAATGTTAATGATACTGAAGGTTCATTAGTTAACAATGTTTAGTTGGTATTGATAATAGATTTCTGATGAAATCAGTAAAAACAAAATGATTTTTGTATGCATAAAGGGAATACATTGGACCTTATGATAGATCCTGTGGTTAGAACAAGAACTATACCTTCTTAGAACATGAACAGGAAACACAGGCATGTTGTGTTTAAGTCTTCTGCTGCTTCATAGAACCATTTGGAAATTCCAGTAGAGCAACTGATGCTAGAACTTAATATGTCAGAGCATGCTCACAGGAGAACACAGGTGGTATTTTATTCATCATATCATACTCTTAAATTATCATTCAAAAATTCATGTATTTTCTAAGACACTGTCATGATCTTTCTATTATCAGAATAGTAAACAAGAGCTGTTTCAGTTATGGAGTTACCCTCTTAATGAAGGAAGTACCATGGAGAACAGGTAAGAAGATATTTTTGTAATACTCTAAATTACTGAAATAACTTTAAATACAGATGAATTAGCTGCTTGAAATACAAGAGCCAAAAACAACCAAAGAAAATTGTGTGGAAATTACAGAAATCCACCCTGAAATAGGAAGTGGTAGTGGACACCACAAACTAGCCAGCAGGCAGGTAAGAGGTGAGTTCACTGTGCCCTTGCTATGAAGGCTTAGATGACACTAGGGTTCTCTTCAAGTTGTAGTAATTTTCATCTCTTACTATGGAGGATTAGATGGATAGAGTTGGACTTGTCGTTGAAAGGAAAAGGAAATATAATAGGGAAGTACTATTCCAGGAACTCTTTGAATTCTCTATACATATTAACTCATTTAATCTGAGCCCAGTGTTACAAGGTAGGTGCTGTTAGCATTATCCCTGTTTTACAGATGAGGACACTGAGGCATGGTGACCAGTTCTGTAACTTGTCAAAGTGACACAATTAATGGATGGTGGAGCTGAGATTTGAAGGTAGCATAGTCATATCATATTTCCCTGGGTTTGCATTCTCATGTTTTGTGCTTAGATTTTACTATAGGTTAGAACCAGCTAGACTGCCCCTTAAAAACATAGGTGTTTGGAAATTACCTCTTCTTGAACACTGCTCGGTGACACTTTTACACATAGTGAAGGGCATCCCAAGTCCCATTCATCTCATCCAGCTGTAACAACAGAGTGCGTCACTTGACAGTAGCTCTCTTCTGGTCAGAGGATTTCAACTCCATGAGGCCCAGAGGAAAGCTGCTCTTATGTAAAATTCAAGGGAGAACCAAGAAGTGCCAGGAGAATTGTGTGCGCTAACAAGGGAATGTTGGTGCTGCTGGATAGGCTAACTTTGTGAGAAAGCACTCAGCTAGGGACAAGGATGTCAAGGTAAGAGGTCAAACACAGTGAACTGACTTTTTTATCACAGTAACAGAGGAGCAAACATTAAAGGAGGCAGAAGAAGGCAGTGGTTGGGATCACAGCCATGATCTCTACCTCCTGGGTTCAAGTCCCAGCCCCACCAGTTACTAGATATGTGACCTTAGCCACAGTGTATCTCAGTGTGCTTATCTATAAAAGGAGGAAAGGGAGAGAGCCCATCTCATGGGGATGTTGTGAGGACTAAACTGAAGCATGTGTTTGATAGGGATTTGCTCTTCATGCTGGTTAGGCCTAAGGATGATACAGAGATGGAAGTTGGGTGTCAATGAAATAGTTCATTACAATTTTTCTCCTCAGTGTACCATCAACAAGTAAGGAGGATGAAAATTACTTGCATTTAGTGTTTAACATTTCACAAAGTACAGTGATATAACATGTTCTCCTCAGAACTCCCCTGAGGTGGATATTGACCTTTGCATTTTGCTTATTCACTGCTGCTGGTATGGGGTCACACTTAGGCCTTCCTCCTCCAGCCTGTCTGCTCTTTTTACCATACAGCAGGGGCTCCTGTCTTTGAGCAACTGCAGATTTAAAGGGATTTTCCTGTAGTTTTTCAAAGGCAAGGCAGCATTCCTAGTGCTTAGCTATAGTGCTTAGCTAAATGAATAAACCTTTATCACCTTCTGTAGTAATTAAAGTATTTTTCAAAATCCTAGATTACCTTATCTTTACTGTAAACTGGCCACTTATAGAAACAAGACCAATGTTAAGACCACATGTCAACTTAAATGCATCTGATCTTTCAATCCCAGTATTTCTAGCTATCTTAAAAAAAAAATCTAGTAACTCAGTATTTTATGACCTAGTGTTTTTGCAGTTTTCAGTATTATTGTTGTAGTTTTACAGTATTATGTTAATATAATGCCTAGAAGAATCAATCCTAAAGTAAAAAGGCACCATTAGAAGAAAATTACTAGGGACTATATCTGGAATAATTTTGGTTTGATAGATATTTCTTACTTTTTTGTTAGAATAATTTTTTAAAACTACAGTGATTAACAGAAGTCTTTGTTAAGTAACCTAAGTACATTCGTTAAGTTTCCTTTTATCTGATTCTAAGTCATTTCACTATAATTTCAGTTTGAGTTGGATATCCTAATTTTCAGACATCATAATTTCATGTGCAATATAGGTAAATGAATATAATTAGCCACTTTTAACCTTGTGGCTTCCTAGCCACAGTTAGCTGTTTTTAGGTCTCATTTCAGGTATCTTGCTACCGGCTGGATAAGCTAACTTTGTGAGAAAGCACTTGTGCAAAGGGATATCTAATTAATATTTTAATCTGTATAATTTATATAATTAAAGCATATTTTGAAATTAATATATTTTTGTTGCAGATAGCTAGATACACATATACATATGTGCCATTGGGAACTAAATGTTAATCAATCTTTGACAAAGGTTATTTATTTGTATCATTTAATAGCATTTTAATTATAGTCAACAAATCACTCATTAATTAAATTATTTTTTAAAGGGAATTCAAAAAATCTACAATGGAAACTGGCTTTAATGTAGTCAATAATCCCATAAGGCTCTTTACCCTAAACCACTCATTAACAAGTACTCCAGCTGATCAGCAAGCTGGTTCTAAACTGGGACTGCCGATGCCAATAGGTCTCTACTGGCCCTATGCTGACGGAGACTTTTTAAAGGACAGAAGTGAGTTTCAAATTGATTCATGTTCACCTATAGAAACCAGCAATGGAGAAACTTTATCTGCTCCAAACTGCAACCTTAAACATGGAAACAGCAGTGTGGAAGAAATTTTAACTGATGAAAGTGACTTATCAGAAAACGAGAACACTAATGATACTTTACTCAGCTATTTTAAAAAGATGGACTTGAAGTTAAAGCCAGAAACAATAGAAAATGTTGAGGAATCTTTTACTGAGGAACCAAGTGAAGTATTTCTATATCCTGATTTTCTTCCCCCTCCTTTCAATACTCTGGATTTGCACAAATTTGCCTTTTCAAGATGTGAAAATTGGAAAGCAACATTGGACTCTCCAGAAAGCTCCATTGAACAGCTGATAACTCGTTTACTAGAACTGGAACGATTACAACATATGACTATACAAAAGGAGCGGTCTAGGCTACCAAGTGCTTTCTGTTCTCCAGCAGTTTCTGAGCGACCCTCTTCCTCCAAAAGTACATTGAAAGCGAGGCAGCCCAAACTTCCTGACGCTTTGAGTCTTCTGACATCTTGTGTAGATAAAAGCCGAGAAAAGAGAAAAAACAGTTCTGGTTGTGGTAAGCTTGAACAAAATGCTTCAAAGTGGAATTGGAGTGGTGATGGAAAATATAAATGGAATTCTAGATCACCATCTCTAAAAAGTTCACCAACCACAAAACAATGTATTGCAACTTATGATGATTTTAAGAATCCCAAAAGTTTCACTTCAAATTCATGCCAAGAACTCTCACCCAAGCCTTCCACTACCCAAACTACTCAATCACTGGTTAAAATAGGCTCAACAAGATGCCTGCCACCAAGGTCTCCAATACCAGTTTCACCTATACCCCTGTCTTTTCCTGAAAATCACAGGGAAGAAATTAAATCACAATGGACCAAAAGGAAACCTTACCAAAAAAGTATACTAATGAATAGACCATTCTATATTCAGAAACTAAACTGTTTTTCACCTTCGTTTATGGATAAGGGTAAATGCTCACCCATTGACCAAAAATAACTCTTTTCTTTCATACATCCCAATGTGAGCAAATGTATTCCAAGAAGTTCAGCTAACATATGGTTTGTCATTCTGAGATGCAGGCATAAAAACAAAAACAAAACAAAAACAAATTAACAAGAAAACCCACACAAATTGATTGCCTGGCGAGATATGGAGTGCAGCCTGTGCGTCACAGCTGAGCCATCTGTATACAGATCCAAGGGCTTACACATTGCTGCATCTGACAATTCTTCATGTTATGTTTCAAAGAAACGTTTTACTTAGTAAACCTAAGTATTCTCTTCAGCAGCTTGTTCTTTTGTTGTGATTGTTTTCCAGTATAACTCTATCATCAATAAATGGTATAATTGATAGATTGCTGTTGTAGTTATTCTTGGATCGTGCTGTGTTATAATCATGTAAGACTTGTAGTTACTTCTCAGTGACATTCTTCAGAGATCTTCCCACTCTGTATCAACCTTTTTCTTCTCCCTCTTAACCTCCACAAATCATCTGTCATTCTGATCTTTGGACACTGATTGGCCCTTAAAAGTTAAAGAAGTTGCTGTTCTCTTAATTGAATATCTGAGATCCTCCAGATTTTCCCCAGTCCTTAGAAACTTGCCATTTGTCCAGGCCCTTCTTTGTCATATACGTGAAAGTAATTATCAATTCTCTTTTGAACCCAACTACAGGTTTAGGAATACAATAACCCTTTTCCACTTTAACCTGATAGTTGAAGAAAAAATCTAATAAGGTCGTAGTCCGAAGTCAGAATCTCATTACTGGATTTTTTTTTTTTTCTTCAAGGATCTACATTGTTGTCTTTCCGTGAAGCTTAATTCATTAACAAGTGAAAAACTTTGACAAACTTTATTGCTAGGAATCAGGGAAACAAACAAAACAATAGAATTCTGGCTTCTACCTCTGGCTGACTGAAACAAAATTTTGGGGAGGGGGATCCATAGACACTATGAACAAGCATCCTGAGCGATTTTTAGTGCAGGTGATTCTTGGATCACACTTTGGAAAACATGAAGAAAAGCCTTAACATGCATAAATCAAAGATCTGGGTATCCTGGGCTATAGTGTGCTTCTGTTTCAGCGGATGATTGATGAATTCAAGTGAGTTTTTCTTTTCTTTCTTTTTTTTTTTGGTACTGGGGATTGGTCCCAGGAATGCTTTACCACTAAGGCATATCCCCAGCCCTTTTTGTTTTTTGAGATAGGGTCTCACTAAATTGCTTTGGGCCTCACTAAATTACTGAGGAACTTGTGATCCTCTGCTTCAGCCTCTGAGCTGCTAGGATTACAATCATGAGCCACTTGCCTGGCTAGTTTTTCTTCCACATTAAAAAATAACAAATGAATATAATTTAAAACATTACCCAAATGTACCAAATGAAATAAAAGGCCTCTTCCTTCCCACCAATTCAAGGCACAAACCCAGATATTATTAAGTTTCTGTGTATCATCCTCCCAAATGAGACAGAATATTTGAATTAGGAATGGGGAGATGCATTAATGAGTAATTCAAATAAATGTTAACGAGAGCAAATGTAGTTTGCTTTCTCTGTTACTTTTAGTTTTTTTAAAAAAAGGTTCAAATAGTTTTCTAAGAGGCAGGAATCACAGGGAGCATGCTTAGCTTTTAGTTAACATCAAATAATTTTCCACAATAGAAAATAATTGGTCAGTTCCCCTAAAAGTAATGGAATTTTACCTGTATTCCATCCAATAATTCTCATTATCAAAACCGGTATAATATTCTTTTCACAGAACTATAATGCAAAAGTGGACTTTTATTTTCATTCACTTCAATTCTCAGTGACCTTCTTTGGTTCCTGTCAATTATCTTTACTCTCAGTTCCCTCAATTTGAGAACTGAACCTTACAACAAGTGCTTTGTGTTCATTCTCATCACTTAACTGGATTTTATTCCTTCATCTTTAGGGTCATAATGATGTGAAGTTTTACAAGACTTTAGAAAGAAAAAAATATATATATATTTCATATTATATATAATTGCATAAATATAATATACATGTGATTAAACCCAGGGGTCCTTAACCACTGAGCCACATCCCCATCCCTTTTTTATTTATTTTTTTTTGAGACAGTGTCTCATTAAGTTGCTTAGGGCCTCACTAAGTTGCTGAGGCTTTTAACTCATGATCTTCCTGCCTCAGCCTCCCGAGTTGCTGGGATTATAGGCATGTGCCACCATCATTGGGATTGTTATTCATGAATGGTTAAAAGCACTGATTGATCTATAACCTGAAATAGAAACCAGCCTCTGTCACTTAACAGCTCTAGTCTACATAAGCAGTTTCTTTAACCTCTCTGTGCTTCATTATCTGATTTGTAAAATGAATGAAATGCCTTTTATTTCATATAATCACGAGGATTAAATGAATAGGATTAAAAGTGTTTGGCATACAGCAATTGTCAGAAGCCATTCATGAACCAAATCGGCATGGAAGCCTTTGAGTAAGAAAGTCTGGTGTCTGGGAACTCCCAGCGGCACTCCTGCTGGTGAGACTGCACCAATACATGTGACATTCTACCTAGTTCTGCCAGGTTCCACAGAGCACTGGAGATGGGGTTACCTGCTGGAGCCACAAAGCAATACAGCCTCTCAGAGATGGGTGTGGCTTGCTAAGATGACAATCAACCTGTTGAGGACAAGACACCATGAAGCAAGAGTCCTCCTGCTGAAACTTTATCCTTGCCTTTGATGTACCCCCTCAAATAAACGACTGGAGCCATTTTCTAGTTGTCCAGCTCCAGCTCCTGTGTGGACTGGATCTATCAGGCGCTCTATCCCTTAAAACCTATTTTTCTGACTCTGCCCCATATTCAGACTTTTATTTCCTCAGGTGGCTTACCCTCTTTTGAGAAGGAAAAATTACCCTGGTGAGATGCTGGCTGCCTGGTGATAGCAAATATTCAAAAAATGTAACAGGGAAATAAGAATGACTCAGGAAGGCAGACCTAGTGCAAGAATAAACTGACTTAGCATTGACTTTACTGTCAGCAGAGGAATGAGAGTGAGTTCTTAACAAATTAATGTTCTCCTTCTTGCAAGGAATGTTCCAGGCAAGCTCAGGAACATGGTATGTGGGAACAGACACAAACCCTTTCAGTGAGGCCAAGGTTTGCAGTGGCATGGGAGATGGAAGTAGATGGCAGGGAAGAGCATGTGGAAGTAGAGGTCACAAAGGTTAAGGCTGTCAGGGAAACACAGAACTGATTCCTGTATTGGAGGGCTGCTTTGGCCCCTTACAGTGTGGGGGAAAAAACTGATTCTGAGCTTTGACGTCCTCTATGAAGGATGATTTTCTTTTATGGACATGAATTTACCTGCTAGATCATCAGATGAAAATATGTGGCAAAAAGTGAAGCAAGGGTTTCTAAGAGTGATTTCTTTCTTTTTAGTACTTAGATTGAATTTGGGGGCACAACCACTGAGCTACATCCCCAGTCCTTTTTTTTTTTTTTTAATTGAACCCAGGGCCTTGTGCATTCGAGGCAAGCACTGTACCAACTGAGCCATATCCCCAACCCCTCCAGTGCTTTTTGAGATAGGGTCTTGCTAAGTTGACCACATTGGCCTCTAATTTGTTATCCTCCTGAGTAGCTGGCATTACAAGCAAGTGCCACTGCATCTGGCAAAGGGTGAATTTTTTTATTGTAAACAACCAGGCTATTTTATTTAGGATGCTATTAGACCTAAATAAAGGAGATACTGAAATACCTATCAGATGGTTTTCCAACACTGCTTTATTAAATATAAATATCAAATCTGGACAAGAAGTATTGCCATTTTCCATCACGGGACAAAGGTATCAATAATTTTAAGGTCAACATCACTTATTAAAAATACAGGTGCTGCTCCTACCCCCACCCTCCCTAAGGCTTGAGTCCCTTGAATAAGACCAGAAGTGGCAAGTTTGTAGAAACCATACATGCAGTCATCTCAAGTTTATCCCATTGATTAACAAAGGGAAATTCTTGTATCAAACAGGTAATACATGTCAATAAGTGAAAAGAAACTAGCAACTATGAAACATTTGGCTATTTTTTCAGATGTGTTCAAAGCCAACTTCTACCATCATTAATTTTGCTTAACTGGGGATTGAATTTAGGGGTAATCTATCACTGAGCTACATCCCTTTGTAACGCAGGGTTCTTAACTTGTTCAAACTGACCTCCAACTTGTGAACCTCCTGCCTCAGCCTCCCAAGTGGCTGGGATTATCAGGGTGTGCCACTGCACCTGCTCTACCACTGTTTTTTGGTACTAGGTATGGAACCCAGGGGCACTTAACCACTGAGTCACACCCCAATCCTTTTTGTTTTGAGACAGGATCTACTTAAGCTGCTTAGGGCCAAGGTTGCTAAAGTTGGCTTTGAACTTGTAATGTTCCTCCTGCCTCAGCCTCCAGTCGCTAGGATTACAGGCATGAGCGACCACTCCACCCAGCTATCTCTGCCAATATTATTACTTTTCATGGTGAACTTTAATATTAAGTTATACATGACAGTAGAATACATTTATGCACTTTGATATATCATACTTAAATTGGATATAATTTCTCATTTTTCTGATCGTGCATGTTGCAGAATCACATTGGTCATGCATTAGCCATTATTTTGGATGGAAGTATTTGGCAAAGTTTATTGTCGAAAGTAATCCTGTTCAAGGGCAGAATAGAATAGACAATATGATTGATGTATGTACATTCCATGTATGTATTATATATCAAAATGCATTCAACTGTCATGTATGACTAAAAAAATTAAATAAAAATAAAAAAAGAAAGTATTCTTGTTCAAGAAAATTTAACTTGCTCAGAAATCCGGTTTTTTGCTCTCCATTATTCACTTTTTTCCTCAGCTCATTGGATCTTAGCAAGGTTGACTTGGCTTTTTTAATGAGCCACAGATGGACATATGAAAGATCTGGTTTCCACCTTCCACTCTGCATAATTCTCTCAAATGCACCAGAAACAATGACCTCATGACCACTTGTGGTATACAATTATGTAGCTCTATCCTGACACCCCAAGCAAATTAGAATGTGGTCCTTTAAGACACTAACATTCATCCCATTTCTTATAAAGGATGCAACCAGAATCAGTCTTTACCTGCCACTTGGAGATGATTAACTCCAGCTGGGGTGGATGTATTCTACAAAGCCAGACACTTCTACCCTTGCCCGAATAACCTAATCGTACTTTGCATGCACTAGGGATTTACACAACCTCTTTGGTCGTTCTTATTATGTTTGGTAAAGGGGATTGAACCCAGGAGCACTTAACCACTGAGCAATATCCTTAGCATTTTTTTTTTTTTTAAGACAGAGTCTAATATGCTTAGGGCCTCATTAAATAGCTGAGGCTGATTTTGAACTTCCCACCTTCCTGCCTCAGTCTGAGTTACTGAGATTAACAAGCATGCTCCACTGTGCCTGGCCTTATTTTATTCTTAAAAGCTGAAAACATTTCCTTAAAGGAAGAAAGGAATGAATAGGCTAGGGCTAAGAGCCTGATATGTCAGTGTTCTAAACGGGCAGTGAACCGATTTACTTGTTACTTGAAAAAAAGGAAGTTAGTTCATTACTTTGTATTGCTGTTTGTGAGGAAAATCTTACCACATTGGTTGTTTTCAAGGTACAGGTTCCAGAATCTGAGGATATATGCCACATTTATCCCCATACCTTTTCCAGTCATTGAGATGCACATCAAAATCTTCAGATTTTTCTAGGATTTCTATATAGCTTCAGCCCACCAGTCCCTAATTATATTTGAGCACAGAATATATATATATTTTTTTGGTCTGGGGTTGAACCCACAGTCGATTCACCAATGAGCCACATCCCCAGCCATTTCTGTTTTTTTCACTTTGAAATAGAGTCTCACTAAGTGACTTAGGGCCTGCTAAGCTGCTGAGGCTACCTTTGAACTTGTGATTCTCCTACCTCAGCTAACTAAGTCACTGGGATTGCAGGTGTGCAACACCACACCTAGCCAGAATACTTTTCAAATCATATCTATCCTTAATGAAATGGCAGCTAAGAAACCTCAGGTAAGAATGTTTGTAACTTTAAACTAAATGTAAAATGCCAAACCTAAGCCAAGGGGGGGAAAAAAATCAGCAGACAATATGCTACCAAGAGGCATTATTTTATTAAGTTTTCCAATAAGTCAATTGGGGACATATGCTGCTAAAATGCAAGTTACAAATCAAATAATACCATGAACAATTAGGATACACATTGAGTATTTTCAGAGATCAGCTTCCATATCTTGATTGCTAAATGGAAAGGTTCTTCAGAACTGTCCCTTACCCTATATATAGAAGGAGAAGAAAAATTAAGGATGCTACAATGGTATCTCAAAATAACTGGAAAATATCTTAAAGTCAAATTAGTGTACATCATTTGACATGTAAAAAATAAAAACAAAAATCACAAATGAATTTGCTGGGGGACATTTTTATAAAGGATATAAAATATATGTTGAATTTCATTTTGGAACTAGCATACTGTTAAAAAAACATAGTTATGGAGCCCACTGTTAATGATGTCATTTTAACTGAAGAAGGTGTATTACATATTTGATTATGTGACTTATTTTGTATCTCCAACACTTAAGAGGACACTCCCTAATTGCTTAACCTAAATTTTAATGAATGTGATTCCTGTTTAATTTCAGAGATTTTATCTCTACCTATATAGCTGGGAGTTCTGCTTATGAATGATGATAAAGTATGGGTAAAGCAGAAAAGAGGAATGCAAGTCTGGAACAAAACTGAGAACATTTCAATACCTCTATCACATACTATAAAACATTACATATTTTGTATTGTAAAAAAATGTCCTTAGTGTTTATTTTTGTTAGGAAAATGTGGTAGTTATAATGTCAAGATAAATATTACTTATGTTAAAAATACAACAAAATAGTCCAGCAAATAGAGTGAGATAGCCATTGGGAAATGAAGAAATAGTTTTCAATACAGATTTACAGATAAACACAAATATCAGGAGGATCTTATTTATGACAAGATGTTCCCCTTGCTCAAAATCCACTTATTTCTGATGATCTTTGAGAATAACCTACCCAGAGACAATGTACCTAAACTTCATATGCTTTCCAGTTCTCCTCCAGCCCTAGAAAGAACTACGACATCTTTGGAACTATGTTTAAGACTTTCACGAACTCTCAGGTACTTGATATTATTTTTGCCATAAAGTATAAGAAAGCTGAAACTTCATAACAGATACTTCTATTTGAAAATTATAAAGCTATTCTGAAACACGAATGCAGGTTTGTTAAATAAGATCATTAACTAAACGACTTCAATGTTACAGAGGTCTTAAAAAAAGTTCCAAATTTCTGCCTCAGCAAAATTACAAATTCAAATAAAACCATGTATATGTATGTAAGATGTTTTTTACAGGGTTTTTTTCAAGTAGATAAAAATAGGAATGCTAAATTTTGGAACATGAAAAACTAGTTATCACCTTTTTCATTTCCCTTAAGAAAAACTGACAATGGCTCTGAGTAATCTATTTTAAGACCATGACTGGAGCACTTGTTAAAACAAGGTTATTAAAGGTTAAGTAAGAGAATAGATTAACTAAAGGAGTTAAATACATTCTTAAAATTCCTGCTTCTACTCTTCTGTACCTGCTTAAAGCTGAAGATTACTTTTAGATGTATGCTGCTGTTTTTCTAATAATCCTTAGCATATAATTTTTACAACCATGTGTTATGTGGGATCTTAAGCACCCAAGAGCCTTTTATATCACTAAACTTAAGTACTATTTTTATTTTAGAGGAGGGGTATAGGGGAGAAGAGGCAGGAAGTATGAGAAAACAAGCACTTTACAAGATGAACACCACAATAGCACTACTATTCTAAATACCAAACACCAATGAAACCCAAATCATAATGCTGAAAACTAAAAAAATTAGACAAAAACTAAATGGAGCCTTTTTTTTTTTTAATCTTTTATAGGACAGAAACCTTAGCTCATGTCTTCTGGTTGTCATCATCTTCCACTGAGCTGCACCTAAAACACAAAGAACAAGTAACAAGCAACTTTGTTTTTTAAAGAACAGGTAATAGTTTTGAAGGTAAAAGATGAACTGTTTCTAGTGGAAATTAACTTACTTATTAAATAATTATATAAAATGAAGTCATGAAAATCACCAGAAGCATCAAAATGTCAACTATTTTGAGTGAAAATAACTACAAAAGACTTGAATATGCAGCATACTGTCACCAAAATAAAGTACATAATGGTGGGAAAATTACTATCCATATTATTAAGGTAGAAAAGCTGCATGTGATGCCTTATTTAAAAGGCTTCACTCTACCTGAAGATGAAAAATCACCTTGCTTTTATTTTAGTAAGTCTAAACCATGAAGAGTCGGGGTGTAGATTCAGAGTTGGCTTATTATATCATCTATCACCTTCCTGGCTGTGCAGTTCATTTCATGTCTTTAATTGGAGCAAAACCCACCAGAAGAATGCTGCTATTCTGATTTTCCATTCTTGAATGCACCAAAATGTGCATGCTTGTTGTAATTAGGTGCCTGGGTGAATAAAAAAATCCCATTTACAATTTTAAAATACTATTTAAATCCCTAAAATCTGATTGTTTTCCATATTCCTCAGGGAGACAAGCATTAATTTTACCCCCCAAACAGAAAAAGATTACATATGCTTTTGAAAATCGTATCAAGTTACAAATACGAATTCCTCTGTTTTGCAAAACCAAGCTGATTTACATGATTTTGTTTTAAATCGTTGCTAAATGTTTATCTACACATGCTGTCAGAAATAACCTTGTTAAGAAGGTGAAGCTGGTGTCTCAGCAAATCAGACCCCTTGCAGAAGGCGTTGAATGGCCTGTGCCCCGTTTTCCTTTTTCTCTTTCCGCACCATCAAAAGGAAAAGTGAGAAAATAGCAAAAACATTAGTTAAATCCTGCATTATACCCCATAACCTACAGGAATAATCTCACTACACTGAAAGCTGACAATATTGTGGGCTTTTGGGGGGTGGGGGATAAAAATAATTAGAATCCTAATTATTAATAAATTGATAAACTTTTGGCTAGATTTACTTCTTTCAACAATACTCTCAATTAAAGACTTCAGGATAAAAAGAAAGGTTGCTTTTAACTATTTATGGTTTACCTGACTTACCAGCACTGAAGACAAAAACTTTTAAAAATGGCTACAAATGCCTTGTTCACAAAAGACTTTATTATCTAGTGATGCATACTGAGAACATACAGAAATCTGCATGGTCCACTTCACATGCAGTAGAACAATCTTCACTTTACAATAAGTGAGTGTCAACTGTTTATGCAATAGACAACACTTTAAAGTCACAATCTTAAAGAAAAGCTTCATTTACAAAAGAAATAAAAGGTAAAGAAGCAATTACCGCTTTTAAAAAGCAGCTGCTTTGTTCAAGAGTGGAAGGTTTATGCCTGTATTGAAAGACAACATGATCACAAATAATGAAAACAATGAACAAATGAAAAAACACTTTTACCATAAAGCAGTACACTTTCAAAATGACATACAAATAGTTAAAAATTTCATTATGTTGTCTATCTAACCTTTAAATATGAGGACTTTGAGAATTAGGCCTCAACATTTGTAATTAGTAAATGAAAACTATGCATCGTTTCTATGTCACTAGGAACTGTATTTAACAAAATGTATATAAAGTCTATAGCAAGTTGATTTTAAAAAAGTAAAGTTAATAAGAAACAGTACACTGAAGGCGCTCTATCCATCAAGCGCGTACTCTTCAAATTTTAAATGTGATGAACAGAACAGAAATTGTAACTATGCCACAGTTGCAATGCCAAAAAATAAAACAAGATCAGTTATCACACATGCAGGGAATTCTGCCACAAAGCTATTATCCCTCATTTGTCAATTATTCCAATAAAATAACATCTTAAAACACCAGTGATGTTGATGGTTTAGCTTACCTTCAGTGTACTGAATGTTGTACACAACCTGCTTTAAAAGAGGAGACCGTCCCTGCAGGCAGGCTCAAGAAGGAACAGACCCCTTTCGGCACTGACTACACCAAGGGCATGCTGCTGTGGCCTGCACACACACACCTAGGAAAACGTGAATATAAACAGCATTTATGCTGGCCATTTTATCTGAAGACCAAAATGAAGCCAATTCTGCTAAAAACGAATCAACCACCCATATTACTACTCATTTTATAACAGATGCTTTTGTCTTTTATGTGAACTGCAACCATATACATTAGCACTGTAATTTTGTGCAGTCTTGGCAATTAAAACAGTTCTACAGTGAAATTTCACATAAGACACAAAACAGATTAACTAACATTTCTAAAAGAAATATCACCCTTGGTGTTAATTCAAATATATCATGCTTCCTCAAATTTGCTGGAGAAATATTTATAAGTTTATATACATTAATAATAAACTGCTGTGAAATTTCTTCAGTCTTTGTATTTAATTACTCAAACCCTTGGAGTTTCTTCATCTCGTTTAAATTTTTTCCTGGATGAAAGCATGCTGTAGGGCCTGGTTGATGCTAATTCGCTTAGCTGGGTCCAACATTAGGATCTGGTCCAACAAGTCCTTTAGCTGGTGTACTTTTTTACGTTGGTCTTCAGGAAGTCGCTGGCACCCAATCAAGTCAGCCAACAGGTCCTTAGTTGGATTAATGGTGCTCATGACAGTAACTTTCTCCTAAAAATAATTTTTACAATGCGTATCTCTAAATAAATTACTAAACAAAAATGACTTACATCAGACTGTTTTTTTGTCTACAAAAATATTAAGAATATGTATATCAATCACAATCAACTGCTCTTTTAAAATTTATGTGGCTTTCTTTATCCTCTACATCTTTTCAATAAGTAATAAAAAAACTTAGACATGTGGGTGGTTCACATCTATAACCCCAGCAATTCAGGAGACTGAGGCAAGAGGATCTCAAGTTCAAAGCCAGCCTCAGCAACATAGCAAAGCACTAGGTAACTTAGTAAGATACTGTCTCAAAATAAAAAATAAATAAAAATGGCTGGACATATGGCTTGGCGGTTGAGTGTCCATAGGATTAATCCCTAGCATCAAAAACAAAAACAAACACCCCCATCAAAAACAACAACAAAAACCCAACCAAACAAAATTCCCCCAAAACCAACCAAACAAAAACCGCAAATAAACAAGCCGACCAAAAACAAAACAAACCCAAACAAACAAAAAACCAAAAAAAAATCTTAGATGGAAAAGCTCCCCAAGTTAGCAATGAAGACAAAGAGTAAAAACTGGTCAAACTGTACTTTCCCTACTCTTAAGTGGCAGGAAACAGACATGTAAACAAGCTGATAACAAACATGTGCTTTGACAAAGTTATGCACACAGTACATGTATACAACATGTACTTTTGCTAAGGCTTGAATAAATTTTTTTGTAGGAGATGAGGAGGCAAATTAAATTAGCTCAGGGAAGTCTGAACCAATGTCCCTATCATTCAAGTGTAAAATGGTGGGGATAAAAGAAACTGCTGAAAGTGGAGTTCATACCAAAAAGAACTTTGTCATTCTGAAAAACTCAAATATCATAGATAGTAGGGAGCCAACAAAGTATTTTAAGCAATAAGAATTAGCATAATCAGATTTGTTTTCAGAAAGATCACTCTAGAAGCAGAACACAAGCTGAATGGGAAGCGAGACCTAGGAAGTGATCCAAGAGCATAGGTAATGAAGGCCTGAATATGACCTATCACAAAAAGAAACTCATGATGATACTGAAAATCATCCTTTCATAACCTGACATATTTTATTGAGAAACTGTTTGACAGGAAAAAGGAAATTTAAAAATATTTTATTTTTTTTTAATTCACAGCTCCATGTACCACAGAGTACTCAATTCATTTAATGTAGCACACTTAAAAACACTTACCCTCTCTGTTACTTTATCAACTTCTACATACATGAAGTTCAGATTTTGATCAAAATGTTGGTCTTTGAATACACCTTTCCGGATCATCTATAAAACAAGACAGAAAAATCTGGATTTTAAACTTAAAATTATAAAGCAGCCTGGGCCTACTAACAATATTTACATAAGTTTATTATGTAGTCTCTCTTGGTATTAGTTTCTTGCTTTCAGAACTTATTAACATCTTTGCAATAACTAATCCAAATGCTATACCTAAATTACTAATAATATGAAATGACATTTTCACAGTTACTGACAAACAATTGCTATGATACAGGTAAGATTTCATTAAAACAAGTGTCAACGTAACTAATTTGTACAACTTATTCTAAACAAGTTTGATGTAATAGAATTTGAACAATTCTAAAAATAATAATGGATTCTGATCCATAAGAAAAATCTGTTAAAATGTTTCAGAAATTCAATAAACAAGCTGAAATCTTAGAACAGCTAAGATACAGAAAGCCCTCTCATATTTTCATAAATATCTTTCTCATAAATAAAGTTGTTCCTTCATGTTAAACAGAAAACTAGTAGGATAGCTGAAGCACTAAGGGTGAGCTTTATGTTCAAAAGATATTCTAATAAGTGAATTTTCTTGGTATCCTCCTTTCCCAATGACTTCTAATCTTTAACAAGCTAATTATTAAGCTCAAAGTTCATCTATTCTTTCTCTAACCACCAAGCACTTCTTTCATTTTAACTAAACCAGTCTACATCTTTTTTCATTTTATCTCCCAAACACATAACAAGACTGAACTCCTCCTCTCCCCATCACTGAAAATGTTCTTTTGATAGGGCTGGGGATATAGCTCAGTTGGTAGAGTGCTTACCTTGCATGCACAAGGTCCTGGCTTCAATCTCCATCCAGCACCACACACACACAAAAAAAGTTCATTTAATAGCTCTTGGGTGATTAGAGCCACTAATTTGAACATCAGAAACTTGAAAAGAGCTAAGGAATGAAGGTAGACATCTATCTACCTCTCTAAAATTTTTTATTTCACAGCTATAATGGTAAATGTCCATCAGTCTATACAAAAACTTGAAAAATTAAGCTAATGTCCTACCTTATTTGGCATCTTTCCTTTGAGATCCATGGCGAGTTTCAACATATGGTTGTTGGTTTTGCCAGGAAATAAAATTTTTCCAGTGTAGAGTTCATATAAGGTACAACCTACAGACCACATATCTATACCATAGTCATAGCTTTTACCTATAACTGAAAACAAAATGCAAGTTTTTAATATATCAATGACTCACTTAAATTAATTTTTTTATTTCCATTAACAGGGGACTATCTTGACTTTGATTATAATCATAACTTGAACACGTCAGTTTGGCAATTAATTTTGTGTTCTTCCCAACTAATTCTTAACGAAGACTCTTAAAACTTCAAAAGTAGGGGTATGGGAGAAGTGAAGGGTCAAAAAGAAAATATATATTCTTTTTTTCACTTCACCTTTGGTGGAGGTGCTAACCAACCTCAACCAAGGCAACAGGAAGAGAAAAAACAAAGGTCCCATACAATCCATAAATGTAATAATCAGACCTTGAATAACCAAGAGCAGTCTTCTAAAGTCGAGGATTTTCCACACCTGTTTTGCTACTCTTGCTTGACATGATCAAGACTCCTGCCACAACTACTTTCATTCCACCTGAGGAGGATGAACTTGCTATGGTTCCCTTCCTCATGAATGAACTCGAGCAGCTGCTGAAGTGTGATGGAAAACAGTGCTTAGACATTACATATGCTGTTTCCACCGCATATGATGGCCCAGGTCAAAGAACATTTTGAGAAACTTACTGATCTCAGGAGCACGATAAAATCTACTGACAAGATAAGGTGTTATGTCATTATCTGCAACATGTGAAGCCGATCCAAAATCACAAAGCTTTAAAATCGTTTTTGATTCATTAACCTGCAAGACATTTTTTAAAGAAAATTTAGTTCATGTCAGGAAAAACAAACACAAATGAATAATTAAAATGGCTTTAAGAAGTTTTATTAATTCCAATACTGTGAACAAGAGCCATTTATAAAAATTCCTATTCTATTTATAACTTAATTTTCCTAAATATGAAAAATTAAGCTCTCACAAATATTTTATTATGATTAGTAAAAAACTTTTTTCAATGAGGAATCATGGGATAAAACTAAATATTTAATTTTAACAAAGAGCATTTAAAAAAGGGTAGGATTGAGAGAAAAAAAATATCTAATTTCAGGAGACAAAGCATCTTCTAGAAATAGCCTGAATACCTGAGTAGTCAAGTTGCTCTCTAAAGAAACATGAAAACATCTGTTAATAACTTTGATTTCAGTTAACTTTCAGTTGCCACAAAATTACAATGGCAATGAAAGCAAAAGGGTGATTCAGGTTAAATTTGGACTGGAAAAAAAAATTTTTTTTTTATATGAAGCTGGTCTAGATTTAGCAATCTAGCAATCATGTCAAGTTTAAAAATATCAAATCCCTTAAAATATAAAGAAGATATTAGTCAAGAAATGTTAAATATTTGGCAAAACTGATAAACACGAACTCTATATTAGTCATTTGTTCTCGTTTCCTTTGTAAATACTTTCACATACACAGTAACAGTGACATCTGCTGAGAAAGGCTGGAGCTGCTCCCATGACTGCTGCCACTCATGAGTCAGAAGCATGTGCAGGATTAACAAGTGAAGATAATTCATATTCCAGAGTCCCTTCCCCCCTTCAAAAGAGACACACATAAATTCCGAGTTGGGACTTGAACTTGGCCCTATTGTTCCCACCCCAAAGAAACATAACACTTTAGCCCTAGGGACTTTATAGGAAGGTATCATAAGCATGTTTGGTTTACAGACTTGGCTATTGTAAGCAATATCCTCAGAACTAAACTATAACAAATGATTATTTTAAATTGCCATAAATTACAATTTTCTTTATTTTGGGAATCAGGAAAATAGATATTTTAAAAATGGAAAAATTCTTTTAAGAAGCTTTTTTAATATTGTGGGCTTATTTTGTGCTAGGGAATGAACCCAGGGCTTTAGCATGCTAACTAAGCACTGGCTCTACCAACAGCCCCTCATATGAATGTAAGTGAGCTATACAACTTCTACTCCCTCCAGGAGGAATATGGTAGTTTCCCACACTGATGGCTAAAACCACAGGCTAAAACATTGAGATTTTCATTAACAAACATGAGCTCCATGTGTTTTCTGGGTCTATTTTTTCCTCAGAAAAAAGGAAAAGTATTCAGTTTCTAAAACCCTATACTAGTTTAGTACTAATTCAAGGAAAAACTAAGCACTAAAACCGAGAACATTTAAGATATTGACAAGTGTCTGAATCTTTAGTCTCCACGAGTGTTCACTGTATAATTATCTTCTAAATTACATGTTTTGATGTGGATACTACATTTCACAATTAAACAGAAAGAAACATTTAAAGAAAACAACTATGAAGTTGGCTATGCAATTCAATTTTACAATCTGTTTAAAAAATGTACCTTCTATCTCACTGTAATTATTCAGCAACTCTAACCCCAAGTTAAATTAGATAGAGTATTATTAACACAATGTAAGCTCAGACCACATGTGAAAAAGGAATAAATATTAACAATCTGGAAGGAATAATCAAGATATTAAAAAGAAGAAAAAGAAGCCTAAACTAAAGAGCCTAAGGAGTTCTGAAACTTTAATGTTAAAGTCATATTTTTTAAGAGTTTACTGTGTCATAATTTAAACAGTTCCTAGTAAAGGACACCTTACATGTTTGGCCTTTCCTAAGGCTCTCTTGGATGCATTTAAGGTGTGCATTAAAATAAGAAAGAAAGAGAAAGAAAGAGAGGCAGAAAAGCAGAACATGTTGCTGGCAGAGAATACAGGAATTCTCCAAGTTGTGAATATGCTTACAACTGTGAACACCATAGAGCAAGGTAAAAAAGGGGCCAAGGACAGGTGTGTGAAAGTATTAATCACAGTACCATGAGGATGTATTTTCAAATTTCAAAAACACTACAAACATTGTGAAACCCATGTTGTTAAAACAGAAGTCACTAATAGTGAAAGTCAAACCTTCAAGAGATGCCTCTCAATATTACACCTAAAACCATAACTGAGCTTTTCTGTTTGGGCTCCAGGAGCCAGTTTCTAGAGCAATAAATAATAAAAAAGCGGGGAGGGGGATTACTTCTAGGTACCTTTTAAACCCAGAACCATATATCTGCTCAAGAGAGGGTAATTCCCTTAAATATCCCTAACTCCATCCATTTATAAAAACTAAAGAACAAAGAAGTGAAAATTTCTTATTTCAAAACAGCAACATGTATAGCAATTTTTAAAGACACCAGAAGAAACAAACTATTACTACAAAAGCATTCTCGGGGTTATTGTATACTCTGAATCAATGAATCAGAAGAGGTGTGGGGGGGCACGGACAAAGACCCATTTCCTCTTTCTTCATAATTTTCTGTAAAACTTCAGGGCCCAATTTCCAAAAAAGGTACAATTTGGTCAAGTCATTCATAATTGGTGTTATTAATACTCTGACTTACATTTCAAAGATGTCTTTTCTGAAATAGTAATAATCATATTTCTATTTTAAAAAATGGATATAAAAAGTAGCCTGGTTGTTTTGACTTACCAGGATATTGTCTGGCTTGATATCTGCATGTAGGATATTGCACCTTTTAAGGAGTTTCAGTGCCAGGAACAATTGCTGACTATAGGATCTTACAGCTTTAATATGAAGACCAACATCCTTACCATATTTTTTTAATACCTCCCGTAAATTCATACTTTTAGGAGAGAAAAAACAAAAACAAAAGGAATTAAAATGCAAACTGGAAATATAAAAGGTAAAACATTTTCAAGTGTAAGTTAAAATGAAGTACAAAACACGATTTACATTTAAAATATTCTGTTCCAGAATCCCCCTCCCAATCCTTGACAAAAATTATTTTACATTGAAATGAGAGCATGTCACACTGTGCATACACAACACAACTTCTCAAAGTCAACTTTGAAAATAAATAGAAGCTGGGCATGGTGGCACACATGCCTGTAATCCCAGTGATGCAGGAGGCTGAGGCCTAAGGATGGCAAGTTTGAGGTCAGCCCCAACAACTTAGCAAGACCCTGTCTCACAAAAATGAAAAAGGAGTGGGGATACAGCTCAGTGGTAGAGCGCCTCTGGATTGAATCCCTAGCACTACAAACGGAAAGATGCATGATAAAATTCATATTTTTAGAATGAGCTTTTACCTTTAAAATCTCTACAATGAAACCACAGTTGAAGATAAAAACTGTATTTCTACCCAATCACTTTTACTCTTTCATTCTGGCTTAATCCTTCCCTTGAAGTATTTAGTTTTCAAAGACGCTGACCTACAGACTACCTGAGATTAGTGTCAGGTACATAGTATATAGTCAACTATTAGTTTACATATTAATTATTGTCAAGAAGTTAACCAAAGCTAAAAAAAACAAAAACAAGAAATGACTGAAAAACACTAATCAAATACCCAGAAAATTGTCACAGCATTGATCTAAAATGAGTTTGGTAGAGATGAAGAAGCTACATTTTTAAAAATTTAATATATAGGCTTTGACATTGTACCTGAGAGGCTCAAATACGAGACAGAGATGCTGCTTGTGATAAAAGTGCCTGAAGAGTCGCAAACAGTGAAATTTGTCATCTGGATCAGCATCATTAAGTTTTTTCAAGAACTCTAATTCTTTTAAACCAGTCTTTTGCCTGCAATGAAAAAGAAAGTTAGGCCTAAACTAAACATACACAGAATTTATGAGAATAACATTTGCTAGACCCAATCTGATGTACCATGTGCAACCATTGGTGATGTGGAAAAGTAGTTTTTTTTTTTTTTTTAATGGTGCTGAGCCACCAAACTGAGCCATATCCCCAGCCCAGTAGTTTTGTATTTTTTAAGTTGGGACTTCCCAACAAAACACCCTCTAAGACATCAGTAAAAATGCACAACACTTGTAATATTTCAAAACCAGAAAGCTGACATTAATCCCAGCTCAGAGTGTGGTATAGATTATGTACTGAACACAAGTAAGGCAATTATCTATTCTATTAAAGGAAAAACATAAGATACAATAATGCCCACTATTTGCTAATAAATCGTTTTTTGTTTTTTTTTTTAAAAGAGAGAGTGAGAGAGGAGAGAGAGAGAATTTTTAATATTTATTTTTTTTAGTTCTCGGCGGACACAACATCTTTGTTTGTATGTGGTGCTGAGGATAGAACCCGGGCGGCACGCATGCCAGGCGAGCGCGCTACCGCTTGAGCCACATCCCCAGCCCCTAATAAATCGGTTTTTATTTTGTCACCATATATTCAGTGACACTTGATATGATCTTTTCATTTCTCACCTCTGGTCTTGAGTTAAGATAGTTATATATAAATTAAGCAGTAGAAGGTATGTGCCTACAATTATACTAGTGCACATAGTAGGTACTGAAAAATTAATTATTATAATTACTACATAATAGACGGTACTGAAAAATTAATTATTACTATGGTTCTAGTACTTTACACATAACAAATTAAAAAATCCAGTAAAAGAGAACTGATTCCATTACTTTAAAAAGGCAATACTTATTTTAAATTGTGTCACATTTTTAAAAATATTAGAAAAAAATGCTTATTCATAAATATCTGTGTTAATATTAAAGGCTCCAACTCATTTGTCTCCTGAACTTACATGAGCTCATTGTTTCTGATGATCTTAACAGCCACTTCTTGGTTGGCTCTTGCATTATCTCTGGCTCGTACAACATTACTGAATACACCTTGCCCAGTGTAGCCATACACATTGTAACGCTTATCTAGGACTTCACCTATGTTCACACCTAAGAAAACAAATTAAAAATTTAGAGGTCTTACTATAATAATGAACAGAAAACTGGAAACACAAAACAATCACTTAAAAATTGTGTAAAAACTGTACTATGCGGTTTTCTACAAGAGGGAAAATCAGGATTTGAAAGTCATTCTTTCAAAAATGTAGTTAGAAGTTATATGCCCATTTAGATAACTACAAGAAGAGTTTCTGTTCTAACACTGAGTAGGGAAGAAATGTCCCATGAAACATTTTAAATTGTATTCTTGCCTATCAAATACTGCACTACTGGCATTCAAAGTTCTTTCTATGTCATTTTTCTTGGTTTCAGATCAAGAAAAGCAAGTGATAGACCTCTTCCTTCAAAGGCATTATTTTGTGGCTGAAAATCACTTTGATTAGATTTAGGTTGTATATCAAGTCTTTATATCTCACCTCAATTTGCAATGCTTCTTGGCTGCTTACTAGAATACAACAGGGATTCATGCAATAGGTGCATGTGCCATACTTTTAAGTGATGGCACTGTGATGGGATTTTTTGAAGTTCTCCAACAATATGTGACTACATCAGGCACAGTGTTTGGTTACAATAAACTCCTAAGTTAAGAAGAAACGTGAACTTACGATAATAGCCTTCTGCATCAGTCCAGTTATCTCTGAGGTTGGGATTCTCTTTGAAATCTTTTCCAATGCCAGCAGCCCTAAGTCGAGCACTCTGAAATTAAGGAGACATACATTATTTACTCACTTAATCACACATTCAAAGCACTTTCTTTATAACTAACAACAAAACTAGCATTTTGTCGCAAATTAAATAAATACAATATAGCTAAAATAGGATTACCAAATTGTCTTATATTACAACACCACTCTGGGGAGAAAAAAATAACAAAGAATCCCCAAAAACTAATGAGTATGATTAGTTCATTATTTAAAAAAAAAAAAAAAACTCAAAATCAGATCTGGCTTTCTTTAGCTGATGTTATAATGTCCAACTCTTTCCTACCAACTTTAATCATTTCTTTCACTGCCCTCTCCATGAAGACACTGTGTTCTTTTCACTTATGCATGAAATGTATGACAGTTGTTGGCTGCACCAGTTGAGCCTATCTGGAAAATTAATCTACTACTTGGGATCAATCTTCTTTTGAACTTTGCTTCAATAATAATAAAACAAATAAAAGCAATAGCTTTTGGCATATGAACAAATATCCAGAAGATTCTTTAATACTGGTATAGTTTGGATCTTCAGTGTCCCCTAAAAGGCTCATGTGTTGAAGGCTTAGTCCCCAGGGCAGCACTATTAGGAAGTCTTTAGGTCACTGATGACAGGACTTTGAAGGGAAATGCGGAATCCCAGGCCCTCTTCACTCCCTTCCACCCTTCCTGACCATGAGGTGAGAGAATCTGTTCCACCATGTATTTGTACATGCTGTATAGCCTAACCACACACAGGGCCATAGCAATGAGGCCATGTGACCTTGGACTCCCCAAAAGTGGCAGCAAAATTAAACATTTTCTAAGTTGGTTATCTCAGGTATTTCATTATAGTAACAGAAAGCTGAATGACACAAGTATCACCTAGGCAAATGAAGGCTAACAATACTTCAGTTGGTTCAATACTTCATTTGATCCTCTCTTAATCCATTTTTTGGTATCTCTCTTATAGTTTATACATCACAGATTACCGGAGGCAATTGCCAATGAGTTCATACACTATTTCTACACCATTAATTTTCCCTATTGTGTTTATCCTCCCTACTTCCTCTTACTAAGACCTTATATTTCTCATATCCTTTTAAATTTATATTGAAAATAGCCTCACACTTTTGAGTGTATTGATAGTTGTTCTCAACTGCATACAACACAGAAGTCAAAAAGTAGACTAATAAAAGGCCTGGGAAATACTGACATCACTTTATCTCACCTAATCACCACATATATGAATGTACGCTTATTTACATGTGTATTGAGACACACATATGCACATAATTATACATGTAGTCGTTTGATGCGTGACTTTCATGAAGCTCTCAAATTACTCTGCTGTGCTTGCTTTAAAATTTTGATACAAATTCAGATTTAGAGGAAAGGTACCAAACTAGGTACCCTTCACTCAGATATTAACATTTATTATATTAGTGTTATGCTCACTTCTGCGTGTATGTAAACAGACATACACATATTTTTACTTTGTGGCACTGGAGATTGAACCCAGGAGTACCCTACCACTGAGCTATACACCTTCTTTCTTGCTAGGCTGCTGAGGATGGCCTCAAACTTGTAATCCTTCTGCCTCAGTCTCCTGAGTCACTGGAATTACGGGTATGTCCTGCTTCATACACACATGTATTTCTTATATAAATTTTACTGTAGTTGATTTAAAAATTACTTACATCAAAATATGCAGCAAACATATCATCAGATTCTGTAAACATATCAGGTGCTAAAAGTTTTTTCTGAGATGAACCTTAAAAAAAAAAAAAAAAAGAAGCCTTAGTATTTGAAAGATGAAAACATACAAATTGAAATATAAGTCAATGGAAAGTCAGTTAATAGTAGTTAACTTTGGCCACTGTTAAGCTTAAGTAAGCAAGTAAAGAGCTGAACAATTTTGTATTAAAGTGAAAGTATTCTTTTAAAAACATACATGTCCCCACCCCACCCCCACCAAACAAAAACTATTTTAAGGGGCTGGGTTGTAGGTCAGTGTAAAGCACTTGCCTAGCATGTGTGAGGCACTGGGTTTGATTCTCGGCAACACGTTAAAAAAAAATTTCCACAGAAAACTGCACAAAAATAAACCCCATGACCTTAGGAGGCTGAGGCAGGAGGATCACAAGTTCAAAGCCAACCTCAGCAACTTAGCAAGGCCCTAACCAACTTAGTGAGAACCTGGCCAAAATAAAAACTAAAAAAAGGTCTGGGGTGGTTCAGTGAAGTGCCTCTAGGTTCAATCCACAGTATTTAAAAAAATAATAAAATAAATAAAAGCAATAGCTTTTGGAATATGAACATATACCTAATTTCAGTTACTATACAGAAATGTGAATTAATTAAAACTACAATGTGGTATCAGTTCTCACCTATAATACTGGCCCCAAATCAAGAAGTATTAAAATAAAGATATTGTGTCCACCTAAAACTAAAAAATAAATATTAAAAAAAAACCTGAATGAATACTAATGAATTTTCTCTGGAGATTGCTAGGGCACTGTTTTTTATTATAAAAATTGGTCAATACACAGAAATAACCATACATTCATCCTGCTTTTCCTGTACAAACTATATTCTGGAATAACCAAAAGTGGAAGTTTCTTTCATAGAAGAACTAAAATTTAACAATTAAAAAGAATGATAGAAAAAAAATCACCATATTAGAACCCCCAATGAAATAATGTACCTTAGTAATGATCAAGGACTGCTAAAATCATTAGGTAAACATCCAAAGGCAAACTATATCAAATAGATGTGGTTCTTTCAATGGCAATAAAACAGGACAACTATACACCACATGTGATACAACAGTACAACACTACTAATATTTTTGCCAAAAAAATTAAACCTAAATCTACTGGTTTCTAATGTAAGCTATTAATTTTCAAGAAATACTGGAGTTAGAGGAAATCTCAGTACCCTGATGAGTAGTAGCAAGAGGAGAAAAACAAAACAGGATTAGAAAGAAAGAACTACTAAAGCTGAAGAAAGGTTTAAGAGATATCTATCCCATATGATTGGATTTTGAGTCAAACCATCCAACTGTCAATAGATACTGATAATAAATATTAAAAGATTATCCATTTCATTACATATACATATTCACCTGAAAATCTGTTTTAAAATGCCTCAGCAAGCAGAACAGAAGGTGGCGAAAATGTGGGAGTTCATTATACTATTTTTTGGGACATGTGAATGAATAAAGAAACATTTATACAAAACATTCATTACAATATATCTAATATATTATTGTGATATAGTTAGCAGGAGCAACAATTCTATTCCTTTTCACTTTTCCTCAACCCCAAATCTCATTGAAAGTATGGTCTCTCTAAAATGTTATACAGCTGAAAATTCAGAGAAATGCATGGCCAGGACAAAAATCTATTTTACTCACCATTATTCTGTTCAACAGTCATTAAATTATGCTTGGCTTTTACTGATGCCTCAAATGTATCAACGTTTTCCCGTTCATACTCTTTAACATCAGCAGCTACTCGCTCTAGGATGTCATCTGGAGAAGGTGATCGTGTTCTAGTACTGCTCTGGGGGCTGCTTGGTTCAGATGGTACAGACATATTGCTATCTTCAGCAAGGTATTTATATTTCTGTAATTAACAATATGACATATTTTCATGAAATTGGATGCTAAATGAATTTACTACTTAATTTGTTAAGAGTTGTTGCACTGAAAAGTTAACAGTGTCCATGTAAAACAACAATATTTATACCTTTGTTTAATCAGATCCACGATCCCTTATGTAATTTCAAAATTCAAAAGAATTCTCAAGTTTGCCCCCTGCCTGTTTGGTGCACATTAACCATGTGGCAAAACCTGACCTGACCAGACCAGATGAGATGCTGTTTATCATCTTATTTATTCCCTCAGTGTAACCATCAGTACATCTCATTTTAGAAATACTAATGTAATAATCATGGGTCACTTCAGATGTCACTGAGGTGCTAAATGATATACACAGATGCACCATATTACCTTCCTAAAATGCAAAAATTTCTAAGTTCTGAAGCACCTCTGGCCCCAAGGACTGGAGATAAGGACTATCATAGTAGCTCTTTTTTTGTCATCTGTCATGAGAGAAGGCATTGTAGAAGGACTGAAGCCCACAAATGACCTACTGTACATAGCTTTATCTAAGGCTAGCCAAGGAGAAACAGAGTTTTCTATGGTAGCAAATCTCATCAATGAAGGACTTTATCACGATCTGTGTATAACACCCTTTTCCCATTCAATTTGCTCCATCACTCCAGTCTTCCTCCATTTAATTTTTTGTTTTGCTTTGTGGTGCAGGGGATTGAATTCAGGGCCTTGTGTGTGCAAGGCAAGCACTGTACCAACTGAGCTATATCCCCAACCCTATGTCACTCTAGTCTTAAAATTATTTTTCAAATGTTTCATAAACAACCACATTTGCACTAGAAAGCTTGCCATTACTTTATAAACATTAAAATGTTTGCTTTTACAGTTAAAGGCATACATTTTTGCTAAATAAAATTCCTCTAATCTATTTAGAATTTATGTTCATTTTTAGAAAATGAAACCTCAAATTCTCATGTCTTACAAAGGAAGTTTGTATCAAAATTCCATGTATAATAAAGAGAAACATCTATTTTAATAACTAAAGTAACTCCTTCAAGTCTCACTAAGTTTGTGTGCTTCTTTTCTGAAGACCTCTTCAGATGTCATTTCTTTATTAAAGTAAAAAATCTGCACTAGAGCAGTGACTACTCAAGAGAACTGATTAAAAATAAATAAATAAATATCATACCTGGACAATTGCCTGTCTTTGTATTCTTCTCTGTTCTATTAGAGCTTCTTCATCTTCTTCCTCTACATCAAAATCTTCGAGACTTAAAAAAAAAAAAAAACCCAAAAAAACACCAAAAACGTTTTTCAAACATCCTTAAGATATTCTATAACTGTAACTCTTTTACATCTTAATATTATAGCTGGAAAATGTCATTAAGTAAGAGCAAAAAAAGCCATAAGCCACATTACTTGTTTTTCAACTGTGTCAGTTTTCTGATATGGAATGCTAGTAATATACATTTCCTGTCTATTTTCTTCTCACTTATTTCATGGTACCCAAACTGGGAACAAGAAAGATCCCTAATTTAGAAAAAGCACCACTGGCTCTTTCAGGGCTTTAGAAAGTTTATTTTACCTCACTGATACTCAATTTTATCACCTATAACAAAGAGGTCTAGGACCTATTCTGGGTCACAGAACCTTTTCAACGCTTATGAAAGGTATTGGCCCCTTTCATATAAAAAATACACATGCAAACACTTGTTTGTAATCTGAAAGGTAATGTGACTCAATTATTGAATACTGTCCCTGGCCCAGTCCCTCCCTTCTTGTCCCTCCAAAGACCTCCTCCTCAGCTTTTTGATCCTTTTCAATGCAACTTTTCTATTATCCTAACTGCTAAATGTGCTGTGCAGAAACAAAAGCCAACTGTTATGATGATATCAGGATCTATGTTGAGCATCCATTCCCTACCCAACTTTCTTAATTATCAAACTTTCATCAAGGTCTCTCAACCTTAGTGCTATTGTTTTTGGTATGGACAATAATTTGTGGAGAATTAGCATGTGCATTGGAGGATGCCTTCTGCCATTAGATAGCAATTGCCAAAATGTCTCCAAGGAAGTAAATAGCTCCTTTTGAAAACTACTGCACTAAATTGGTTTTATGTTTACGGTATTCCATTTAGACAACCAAGTGTGTGTTTTAAAACTTAGTTTGTTATTTTATTAGTCATTGAAAAGTTTCTCCATCTTTACATTGTAAAAGGTTGTTACCTGCCACCAGCTATCTCCAACTACCAAGCAGGCAACACTTAACATAAAATGAAATGTCATAAATTTCTTCCCCCAAACTGGTAACTCAGATTGGCAGGACAAATATGTCTATTATTCCCAAGCAAAATAAAGGGAAGACTCACAATAAAATGATGGCCCAGAATTCACACCAGCCAAAGTGGACATTTCTAAATTTGGAAAACCGTCACCTACACCATAAATTTGCCCAATCATTACAAAAGGTTAACTTTTAACTCAGGAAAAAATGACTGATTCACTTAAAGTAATCAAGTGGCCACTTAAATTTTCTAGTCAAACAGTTTCTCTAAACAGGAAAAATTATGGTTAAATTTTATTCTTACTTATCATCAGATGAAGACTCCTGCTCAACCTTCATTCCTTCAGAAAGACTTCCTTTAAATTTATCTTCCTTTACTTTGCTTCTGCTTCTTCGTCTGCGACCACCTCGTGAACGAGACCTCCTTCTCAAGCGTGATCTGCTCCTACGACCTCTGTCTCTATTTGAAGGTAAAGAAGATATATACACATTTTGAAAATGTCAAAATGGGGGAAGGCACATGTGTGGGGAGAAGAAATAAGAGAACTTTACTTCCTGCTCAATTTTATCATGAACCCCAAACTCCTTTATAATCTACTTTAAAAAAAAGGTAATTTAAGAAAAATAACAATATCACAACAGTGTAACTAAACATAACAGAACTAGCTACTGTTCTCAGCAAACATTTTAAACTAAATTTTTTTTTCTCATGAACAAAGACTTGTATGTTAAGCTCTATGAGGAATAAATATGTTTCTTTGCATTCCTCCCCCCCGCCCCAGGAATTGAACCCAGGACCTTTTGCATGCTAAGCAAGCACTTTAGCACTGAACTACATCCCCAGCCCCTCTTTGCATTCTTTTTTTTTGATGTTGAGAAACATAATATTTTAAAAGATGAAATACTCTAATACATGCAAAATAAAAACTTGAAACTGACATTGGGGTAACAACACTCTGTGGTGTAAACTAAAAAGTTAGAGGAAAATAATAATTAAAAAGAATTAATATAAAATATGCTCACAGTAGCTTTCCCCCATTTTTAAATCACCCAGCAAAGTAATATTCTTTCCACACTGAGTATACTCCTAATTTAACGAGACTGCTTAAAAAAATTAACAAAAAAGGAATAAGAAAAAAAGAAATGAATACATGACCTCCCTCCTGCCCAATTAATAACAAAATTCAGTTGATGAAAGGAGGGGGTTAAACCACAATCAGCAGATTACCAGTTTTCTGTTCCCCACTCCTATGTGGGCTGCTTGACACCTGGGCCTTCTGGGTTTGTGAGCTGTGTGCGTGCATGGCTCTGACTTCTGGAAGATTCCTCTTGGGCATTTAACATGGGGGCAGGGATGGGTATTCACCTATGATTTCTTAGGTATAAATGGAGAGGGGCAGAAAATAAGATTCTTCCTTTTAGCCTGGTGGTGGAAGAAGGGATGTGGGCTGTGGATTTGCTAATTCACAGAATTGGAATTCACTGGCAGTAGAGTCCTGAGAAAATACTCTCTCTTAAAGCCTGAGACAGCAGGGTACAGCCTTCAGACACGGTGCAGGCCGAAGTCCTCAGCCTCACACTGTGGTCCCACATCTTAGCACCTCGTTGGGGTATAGTGTCAGATCCCTGAGGCACTGGATTAGAAGTACTCAGGTCAATATCAACCACCCAAGATGGCAGTCTGCCCCACCCTAGCCTCCGTGCTTACATCGGCCACGGATCCAGGAACTACAGCTCACTGGTGAAGCCCACCAGTGTTCTCCCTGCCTACACCAGGGGCCCACTGAAGAGCGCACAACGACTGCCTAGTAGTTAACTGGGTGCCACCTTCCCCTAGCGTTCATAGGCCAGCAGTACTAATGCGCTAGTGCTCATGCACTTGACGCCCACCTCGAAGGTGAACAGTAGTACTGTGAATTGTCACTAGCCACTGCCATGGAGCACGAGTCCATCAAGAATTTGAGGTTGAGTGACAGGCCCTGTGACACCTCCAGCAGCAGCTTTAGTAATACCTGCTCCACCCCATGGCAACGGTGTGTCATTATTCGGTAGCGGTCCACCAGGCCTGGCTGAGCAGACTGCTGTGGCCATCACAGCCAGATAGGTTGTGTGGGCTGACCATTCGGTCAGCAACACCAACAGGTTGACCAGCTCTACTTGACTGTCTTGGTCTTTTCCAAAGTGGCCATGTTAAGCTGTTTCTGCACCACATGGGTAAAAATGGAGAGCCCTTCACACATGCAATAGTGTCCTGGCACTACTCAAAGGACTTGCACCGGCACAAGAGGCTGGGCCCTAGAAAAGTACTATATTAGCCTTGCTTGACAGCAGAAGCAGGTCAGCTACCAGTTGTAACTTGCCCTCATAGTAGTAGCAGTCACCAGCTGCTTCTGTGGCTGTGAGCTGGCCCTAATGAAGGTGCTCTCAGGTGCTGGAGAGACAGCCTGGTTGGTGGGTTTTCCAGCGCTGGCGCTAGCCATCACGTGGGGATGAGGATGGGGTTGCACTGGCATGCCACTGGGGAATCTGCTACTACCAACTCTGTAACTCAGTTGGCCCTAGTGCCTTCCCCACACCATAATGCCATCACCATCAAGGTCAGAAGGCACTGGGCTGTGGCATGGAGCCTGGGCAGTGTGGGAGCAAACCTATAATACAGAGAACACTGGAGGCTCTTCTGGTCCTGAGGAAGAGCTGCGGCATAAGGCCTCCTAGAAAGCTTGTAGGAAGCATGAACCCCAGCAGAACAAACTCAGTCCATGATCCTCACTGTGGAGCTGCCAGGAAAAGTCTCTTCTTCTGGACATTGCCGCCTTCTTGGTCATGACATGGCATGGCCTGGCCGTCTGAGAAGAGAGGGCAGAACAGGGAGGCTGGGAATTGTCCTCCCTTTCTTTCAAATGAAAATCCTTTGGTCCAGGAGGTGCTCCATCGGTGGCCAGTGGGTTGGGCTGTCAGCTGCTGTGACCCCGACAGGAGGCACTTCTCCAGGAAGGCTCTGGAACACACAGCAGAACTGGGCACATCTTCTAACTCACTCTGTGGAAGAGGTGCCAGCAGTGGCTGCAAGGCTGAGGGTGTGGCAGTGCTGTCCTGGCTGCATGGTGGGAGTGTGTACTGAGTACACACAGTGGCTGCCCAGCTTGCACCTTTGCCTGCCTCATGCTGGCTTTTGGCGCAAGTCCATCCTGGCGCTCCACCTTCTTAGGCCCTGCAGCTTTTGATCTCTCTGGAAGCTGTGTGCATTGTGTCTACCCAATCAGAGGGTCCCTGTGTTGCTGTGGCCATCAGTAGGGTGCCAGGCTCCTGCCAACCACCAACTTCACCTGCTTTTCTCTCTGTGTCCCACTGAGTACCAGCCCGCTAGGACCACCGGAGGCTTCCCCTGCCCTTCTTTGTATTCTTATAGTACCAAGGTTGTGTGGTACACCGAAAGCTAATGAATCCATACCAATGAATACAGTAAAAATGTTTTCCTCTGGTCTCATCAGTTGAATTGTATGATTACCAAAAGTCAACCCCATTCTCTAAGCTGTTTACGCTATTATTCATACTCATTTTTAACTACATGATTAATTATGTAAGCTTATGAAAAATATAAAAAAGGTTTTCTAGGAAAACCAAGTTGAAACTATAGGAACAGAAAACACACAGCTGGTTACCCAGGGCTGGAATGAAGGAAGAGACTGACTACTAAGGGAGATGTTCTCTACCCTGTGACTGTATGTGCCTGCCAATACTCAACCTACACAAAAGAAGGTGACTTTTATTTTATACAAATTATGTTTTGGGGATGGGGTTGTGGCTCAGCGGTAGAGCACTCGCCTAGCATGTGTAAGGCAATGGGTTTGATCCTCAGCACCACATAAAAATAAATAAAGGTATTGTGACCAACTACACCTAAAAATTACATATTAAAAAATTACGTTTCAATAAACACAATATAAAGAGAATGCGAATACATGATTGCAGAGATGCCAAGAAAAATCATCAAATGTGCAAATTAGGTATTATTATTATCATCATCATTACTGTTTTGGAGATAGAGTCCCACTATGTTGCCCAGGTTACCCTGGAACTCTTGATCCTTCCTTTTCAGCCTCCTGAGTAGCTGGGATTATAGGTATGTGTCATCATGCCCAGCTTTGAAATGTGCAAACTGAATTGAAGAGTAACAAATCAAATAAAGTTGAACATGAGTTCAAACACACAAAGTAGGACAGAGACAAATCTGAGCATAACACTCTAAAGAGGCCAGGAACTCCGTAAACTCTAAAGGATGGAGTATAAGGTAAAAGTTGGAAATAATTGGTTGAAAGCCTATAGAAACAGACTCTTGTATATTCCCCTCCCCACTTCAGTGGAAAATGCCAAACACTCCCTTCATAATGTGACAGAATACTTAAAGATACTTGCTGGGCACAGTGGCATGTACCTTTAATTCCAGTGACGGGGAGGTTAAAGCAGAAGATTGCAAGTATGAGATCAGTTATCAATAACTTAGCAAGACCATGTCTCAAACAAACAACAGCAATAACAAGAACAACAACAAAAGGGCTGGGGGTATAGCTTATTAGTACAGTGTCCCTGGGTTCAATCCTTGGTACCAAAGCAGGGGTGGGAGATTTATTTTCTTGGGGCTGGTAATAGGGTTAGGGTTAGGTATACTCAGTGGTAGAGCACTTGCCTAATACACACAAGGCCTGGATTCAATCCCCACCACTAAAAAATAAAGAAACTTTTAAAAAGTTTACTTTGAGGTTGTTATAAAAATTGACAAGACACTTGGTGGTGCTTTACCAAAAACAGAGGTGAAGGGAAAGTTTACATCATGAAGAATCAGAACTCTACTGTACCAGGTTTATATATAGGATGTCAGAGAATTCTGAAAAACTTACTAGGCCCAGAGAAAAGACTGGTATTTTAAAAAGTCTCTAGTTCCTAAAGTGATACCATGAAGTGGTAGTCTCCAGCTGAAGACAATTTCCATTCAGCTTTTTAAGTGTCTAACTATGAAATTAGAACAGAAAAACGCTGACTGATGCAGCTTTCTGAGGAAAGTCTTCAAATAAAAATGTAAACAATAGCAAGAAAAGAGAGAAAGAGAGAGAGCCAGGCACAGTGGTGCATGCCTGTAATCCCAAGGCTGAGGCAGGAGAACTGCCAGCCTCAGCTACTTAGCAAGGCCCTAAAGCAACTTAGTGTGACCCTATCTCAAAATATTAAAAAGGGCTGGGAATATGGTGTGGGAGACCAACCTTGCAAGTGACTCAGTCACCTCCCCTGGTGGGTGCTAAGGCGCTTAGTCACAGAAATGTGGTAGAGCTTTCCCCACCCTTCTGGGGTTCGAGGGTCTGTGTCTCATGCATGGGTGTGTCTTGCTACAGCCCCATGGGTGGAGCTATGCTCACCTGTTCCTTTGTATGTAATATAACCCCTTGCCCTGTTTAGGATAGAATCTTCCATGGAAGTGCCTTGTGTATGTCTCCTTCTCTTAATGTGCCCTTGGTTGTGACCTACCCAGGTTGTCAGTCAACCTGCTGACAGCGGACATCATGAAGATAGACTCAGCCCCCTGAAAGCTGACCCCTTGTCTCATTTAAATAGCTTCTCCTCAATAAAAGGGGTCAGCGCGTGCTCTCGCTCTCTCTCTTCCTGCGGACCTGTAAGGTCAGAGGAGCCGTCACACCGACCCCAAAGAAAAAGGTATTTGTGTCTCTTGTGTGGTTATTTTGCGCAGCTCAATTAGCCCAGTTTATCTGGAGTGACCCCTGAGCCTTTTAGTCGCGAGAACAGAAACCTGGCAATATGGCTTAATGGTTAAATGCCAGGTTAAAAAACAAAAACAAACCCAAAACAAACATAAAACAAGACATTTATTATAAATTTAAAGATGAAGAAAGAAAAAAAGCACCCAGGAATCAGAATTAGGCTCTCAAGGGCAATATTGAAAACTACAGATCAATAGAATGATTTAAAGATTCTCAAAGAATGACTTCAACCAGGAATTCTATTCCTTTCTAAATCAGCAATGAGAATAAAAGGTACTTTTTAGAGATGAAAGGCTCCAAAAAATGTCCCTTCTATGTGCTCACATAGCTATTAAAGATGGGTTACCAAAACACAGGAATGATTAGAAAAAGATCACATGAAATAAAGAGGGAATACCAAGAGGATGGCAGTAGGAAAGCAATACAAGGATAACTGTATTAGCAGTCATAGAGAACGATGTGGAGAAGTCAACAACGAGAATTAGAAGAAAGGTCCCCTCTTCTCTCCTCCCACCACTATTTGCTCAGCAGTGAACCAACACAGGATAATGCTTACACTGACTCTTAAAGCATACAAAATACAATAAAATTGGGTGGAAGAGAATTATGCGTAAGGGTGGTATTAAAAAGCCCTCACTGTCCGAAAGTACTCTCAGAACATGTATTTCTACATCCAGGAATATAGTATACAAAAATTTTCAGATATGTAAATATAAGCCTTGGATATGTTGTCTTTAAATCATATTCAATCAAAAATATTATAAGATTGGCAAGTGAATGTTCATCTACGGTTTAATGTACATATGCATTTAAAAACATGATTCCCTGCTTTAAAAACATTCTTTTTGATTAACTACATGTATGTTAGAAAAAAATGGTTTTCTAACAGTGAATTACATAGGTTTTTGACCAAGACTCCTCAGGAGTCAATTATACATAATAATTATAAAAAGAAACTGAGTTACTTATTTACCACCCCCTGAGCCTGTCAGCTAAAACACCAAGATCTTTAAACTTAGCTCATTTAGTATTTAGCTCTCTTTAAAAAAAGGGAAGTCCTACTTAAAAAAAAAAAAAAATATATATATATTTTGGTAGTGCTGGGGATTGAGCCCAGGACATTGTGCATGCAAGGCAAGCACTTTACCAACCAAGCTATATCCTCAGCCCTTAAAAGACTGAATTTTTAATGAACAATGATTTGATGGGAAACTATATTAAAGACAAATTAATGTTTATGAAACATCACATTTTGGCAAACACAAAATACGGGATCTCAGCTAAAAATTTTCAGAGAAAAATGCTCTATAGGAAAACTTAACTAAGCTAAATGGAGCTTCAAAAACATTCAAAGGTTAATTAATCAGTAATAACATATGTAATTAATTATATTTACCTTCTCCGAGGAGACCTGCTTCTTCTTCTTGGAGATCTGCTACGTCTAAGTGGGGAGCGCGACCTTCGTCTAATGGGAGATCTACTTGTTCTTCTTCGGGTTGGAGACCACCTATTAATAGGGCTGGCATCTTTTGATCTTTCACGTCTACTGAGGATATCATCTCGAGGTCGTGTTCTTAAGGGGAAAATATACAAGTTAACAGAATAACAAATCGACCTAAAAGAATCTGTTCTACATATAAAGAATATCTTAAGACATCAATCCAATGATAATGATACAAACTGATGTGTTTTAAATAAAAACTTAAATTCAATTGAGGACCACAATGACATTTTGGTATTATGAAACATTCAATAAAAGTCTGTTTGCTAGGCCTCACAATTTGAAGAATGTTAAAGCCTATCCACATTCATAAAGCCATTGATTACAATTTCAAATTAACAACTCAAACAAAAGTTTCCTAAAAGGGTAATATCATTCCATTTCATCAGCTGGAAGTTTATTTCTATAACGTGACATTTCTGCAGTTAAGAATTGTACCTTTAATATCAATTTTGTATAATAGTATCTTACAATGGTAAACCTCAAAATTGAGGAAATACCTCAGCCTCTCCAAAATCAACTTTCCCCTAAGTTTTAGTCTGTTCAACATGATATCAATGTTATTATAAGCCTTTCTGCAACTTCATTTTTTTAGGTTTTGAACATTTCTTTCAGATGCTCTTTCAGATTTGCATAGAACTAGTCAATCCAAACAATCAGGACAACTTGTAAATAGGTTTGTCTTAACAAATAATAACATTATAGTATTTCCCCCTGGATAAAAACATGAAAACACAACCTGCCTTATGTGTTTGGACATGGTATACAGAACCTAAAAGAATCTTTTTTTGATCTAGCCAAAATAAGCAAAGTAGACTTTGATTCAGAAATGCAGTACTTCTTGATAGGGCCATCTGTGAAAAATTGTTTTTCATATATATTCTGTTTACACACTCTTTTCAAAGACCAGTTAAAAACTGTAAATGATAGGATAAGAATGTAGCAGTCAGGGAGAATTATTTGCTTAAATGCAATGAAAATAAAAATGCTTAACCTTTATTGATAGGGCATTCAAATTTAAAATGTCCCCTCCCCTTTTTAAGGTGACAAACTGGTAATTATATGATTTCTTAGTTAATAAGGGTTTGGGGAAAAGGACTGTCTGCATAGTCTTGGAAGCAGAAGGTCGTTTAACTTTCCTGAAAGGAAATTTGGCAGTAAGACTTTCTAAAATGTAAATGCACACACTAGGAGATTTTGCAAGTCAACTTCTCAGAATCATTTGCTGAAGCCTCACACATAAGCTATGAAGATCTTTGCACCCAACAGTGAAAATCGTGAATCAATCTAAATTTTCATCAGTTTCAACAAAACTGGATACTTTTGGTACATATACCCTGTGAAATACATACCATGTTGTTATAAAGAATTAAAAAGATTCTATATGTAATGTCACTGAAGTATTCATAAAAGAATACTATGTTAATGTAAATAATCACTCCATTTTTATAAGAAAACACTTACATTTGCATAGAAAACGGGTTAGAAGGCACAAAATTGTTGGAGTGGTTATAGAAGGATGGAGGAGAGAACTTATGGGTTTCTGCATTATTTGAATTTCTCTTTAGCACATACCACTTTTATAATTAAAAGCATTTTGTCTTGTTTCAAATACACAGGTCTGGTATTGAATTGCCTCTTCAAACTGAAAGACTATCAGGATAACTAAGAAACACTTTCAATTCGACAATCGACAATCAACAAGACTAATATGGGCTTCAACACAAAAAGTTAAAGGGAGGCTATTTCATTAAAACATACCACTTAGAAGTGAAGAGCAAAGAATCAAAATTATCTCTAAAAGCACTGTAAAAACAACTCTTGAAATTTCTGAGAATGTGATGACTTAAACTCTAAAATTATACTGATACCCATACAATAAAAAACTAATATGAATATAGTAAATGGCTAGGAATTAATATTCTTATAAACTAACATTTTCCTAATAAGCAAATCTTTGCCGGCAAGTTTATACAATTACTGAATATATAGCAGATATTAATAAAACCAGTTTCTAAAGTAGTTCAGAATGGTCTGAATCTCCCTACACACATCCCCAAATTTAGTTCTATGATCCTAATCACATAGCTTCTGATTCTACATCATTTAAAAATTTGATCTAATCTTCCATCCCCACCACATGAGTTTTAGATAATCTCATGAAGATTCAATAGTTAAATTACGTGGATTTAAATGAATGACCTAGCAAATTAGATACTAAATTAAACCAAGAACTTGGAAAAAAAAAACATCTAATCTCACTGTCAAAAGCATAAATGTTAACGACAGGACTAGATTATAAAATCGTGAACTCACGATTTCCTCATTTTTAACTATCCTTAAGTTCTACTTCCCATTTAAAATATAGCATATCAGTAAAAAGCATTAATATTTTGTAAAGACATTACCTTGGAGAAGAAAGTCGTCTTCTTTCGGGTTCTCTTCGTTTTCTTTCTAAGGATCGGCTCTTTGCTCTTCTACCCGGAGACAGAGTTCGAGAAGGTGATTTGCTTTGCTTAGATCTTCTATCATTTAGAAGTGGAGATCTACTTCTTCTTGATTTTTCACGTTGTTTTGGAGACAAACTTCTTCTTTTAGGACTACGACCAGGTCTTCTACTGGGTGACCTATTTTCTTTCCCAGAAGAAGCATCTTTAGAGGGAGATTTAATTGGCTTCTTTTCTTTATCAGTTTCAGACCTTTTTGATTTTCTGTCTTTGGACCGCGACCTTCTGTCTTTGGATTTACCTCGTAAGTCAACTGGGGATCTGGATTTTTTACCTCGATCACGACTTCTACTTTCATTTATAATTGGGGATTTTTTCCTATCTTTTGTCTTACTTTTATCTTCAATTTTAATCTTCTCATCATTAGGAGATCTGGCCTTCCCAATTTTCTCTTGAGATCGCCTTCTAAGGGTAGGGGATTTTGATTTTCTTGCTTGATCTTGAGACTTACTTCTCTTGGATGGACTTTTGGACTTCTTCCTTTCCTTTGACTTGCTCCTAGTTATTTTCTCTTTAACTATTTCAATACCTCCCTTACTTTTCTTTTTATCTGACCTATGTCTAGTCCGTTCTTTGGATCTGCTTTTACTTCTTTTTTTTGTACTATTTTTATTGTCCACAAGTTCAAGTTTACCCTTTGCACTTGAAGATCTAGTACTAGATCTATTTCCATTTCTTGCCTTTTCATGAATCTCCCCTTCTTCTTCAGAGCCAGACTCATAACCTTGTAAAATGAGCCCCATCCCAGACTGGACCTTTCCTTCCATTAACTCATTGTCAAGTTCAGCTTTAATCAAGGCTCTCTGTTTTTCCAAGTCTTCAAGCAAAGCTAAATCATCAAGTTTAGTTCTTTTTGCTGGGGACATACCTTCTTTGTCAGAAGCATCAATAACTTCTTTTCTTTTGTGTTTCTTATGTTTATGCTTATGTTTATGTTTTTTATCCTTGTCTTCTTCTGAGGAATGTTTATGTTTCTTATGTTTACTTCTGTGTTTATGTTTCTTTTTTTTGTGACGACTGTGCTTATTTTGAGATTGGTCTTCTGATACTTCTCCATTTTCTTCATTTATACTCTTTTCAGAATTATCAGCATCTTCCAGCCTGTAAATGCAGGAAACACATTTTATTTCTCTATTTTTTCTTTAACTTGTTGCTCACGGTTGCACCCACAAAGTATTAGAGCAAACAAATAATGGGGTAGATTGGGAGACAAATCTCCTTTTCCAACTTGAAGTTCAGAAAACTTCCTCTATAATAAATCTAGCAGGTCATTTGTTTTGAGCATATTTCACCCAATCAACCCTTGCACACCCTGAAAAAAATATCTTGAGCCAATAATGAGCTGGTCCCAAAATAAACAATCAATGTACACTGCTGATGTTGGCAGATTAAAATATCCCCAAGGGTTAAAACTTCAAAGAAAAGTAACAGGAGTGAGGACTCTTGACCTTAGCTGCCACAAAGCAACTATGTGACATTAAAGAACATTTTACAAATCAACTACACTTTAGTTTAAGCAATTTTATATGGTTTGACTCAATATTTGTTCAAATTATTTAATCTTTCTGATTTCCAAATGAGACATTGGTTTCTCAAACTATATTCATATTATCAGGTGCTATGCAAAACCAAAACAAAGCCAAGGGAAGTTGTGTGCTTACATGTTTGAGTTGTACTGGGTTTAAGAGTTTGATTCTAAATTTATTAAGCCCACAGTGCTTAGTAATTCCAGGTTAACTACATGTTCAACAGTATTACAGATGCTCTTTGACTTATGATGGGGTTATGCCTTGATAAGCCCACCCTAAATTCAAAACATTCTTTTTATAAAATATAACTTATACACCAACCTTACTAAATGCTATACTTAATTTTCCCCTTTAAAGTGATTTCATAATAAATCATATCCTAAAATAAGATCCAAAACAAAACTTTAAACTGGATTCAGGACATCACACTATTTTTAGAGGAAGATATGGATTATTTTGTTAAGGCTTCAAATGATATATTCTGTTATAGTTTGAATTGGCAATGTGTTCCAAGGGCTCACATGTTGAAGATTTGGTTCCCAGCTGCTGGTGCTACTGGGAGGTAGGGGAAACTTTGGGAGGTAGGCTGAGTTGGAGGAATTAGGTCACTGGGGGAATGCCTTTGAAGGGTTTATTTTGTCCCCAGCCACTCTCTGTCCCTCCTGGCAGCCTCAAGGTAAGCAGGTTTGTCCACCTCACCCTCCATCCCAAGTCACAGGGAGAGGCCAAGTGATTCCAGACTGAAAACTCTGTACCAATGAGCCAAAATTGTTGTAAGAGCTCACAAGCTTATTCAGCAATCCTTGAGTTTTTTTTTTGGCACGGGATGGGAGGTGATACTGGGGATTGAACCCAGTGGCAAGCTATATCCCTGTCTCAAGAAAATTTAGGCAGTGTCTAAGTTGCCCACTCTGGCCTTGAACTTGTGATCTTTTTAACTCAGACAGCTGAGAAGCTGGGATTACAAGGTATGCACTACTGAGCCAACTTGTAGTTAAAAAAAAAAAAAAAGATCACCACAGTAGGCATTAAGCTAGGTATCAGGTAAACAATAATATACAAAACAATTATCTGCCTTCCTCAAGGAAATTACAGTTCAGTGGAATACAAAGTTACATGACATAACCATAATACACTGAGGGACTGCAATGATAATGATGAAGGCACAAATAAAGGCATTAGTGGGGAAACACTGAAGGATCACTTAAAACTTTTTTAGAAATGGTCAGGGGTGTATTTTGTAGATCACAGAAAAGAAACCCAAAGTGATTTATTAAGTAGGGACTTTGAAGAAAGAGAAAAGCTGTTAACTGAGAAGAAGTGTTGATTTAAAAATAAAAGCTAAGTATGACTGTTCTAAAGAAAAGTGAATTTAAAAGAATTTCAGAGAGAAAAGTTGCAAAAAACTTAATCATACACAGCAAACTATAAACAGACCATGTGACTAGGACATCAGACTTGTAGAAGAACATGGTCTAAGAGAAGCCAAGATCTCCAAGTTGATCAATTCCAGGAGACAAAATAAGTTGATTTTGGGAGTGAGAGGTTGAGATAGAACTAAAAGCTCTCTAGAGTCACAGAGGCCCAGGAACTGCAAGACTAGGCAGCTGGTGGGATTGTTTATTAAGGCACTGACATTTCTGAGAATTACAGCAGGAGTTAGGTATAGAGTGTGGTCCTCCAGTCAGGTCTCAGTCTTCAATAAACATGGGGTGGCTGTAAGGGTGTGGAAAATGGAGATATGACTGAGAATTATTAGGTGACAAAGGGGGAGTGCAGTGGAGAACACATAGCCACCACCAGACATCAAATGCAAAGAACTTTTATTCTTTGCCAATCTCCATCTTTGGTACCAGAGTATAGGAAAGCAAACAGTAGTGACAGATGTGCAGAGGAAGCTGTGTCCTATGATAAAACATCAGGTTTTAACCTGGGCCAACTCTAATGGAGTATGAGAAAATAAAGGAGAAATACTAGTGTTCTCTGGATCATTATTTTTTCCTCAAAGACCTGGAAAAAGAAAATGCAGTATCTTTGTACACACAACAACAAAACGCCAACACTGCTCTTTTACAGAAGAAAAAAGAATCAAAGATATAAGTAGAAGATCCAGAAACATTTCAACTTTGTTCCTGATATAGGATACACAGCCATCCATCTCCTTTTCCCAGAAATCTCTTATCCTACAATCCAGAAGATGGGGTATATGTCTTTTTTCCTAAACCTTGACTTACAGGGGAAATGTCTGAAAAATATTAGAGTAATTCAAATTATGAGAGATCAAGAATGTTGTCAGGCACATAAAATCTAAGTACCTAAAGCACATAATTCTAGTTACTAAGCTTGAAATCAAACTACCTAGATACTCTCCAAATGTCCTCCAGATAAAAGATAGCTGAGAAGATTAAACAGTCTCTAGAGCCAAAATGCCTAGGTTAAAATCTTAGTTCTACAACTTACTAATTGTGAGGCTTTGGTAAGGATCAATCCTTAGGTATCTCATTTATGAATTGCAGAAAATAACAGTATCTATCTAAAATGGTATTGTGAGGTTTACAATCCTACCTAATATGAACTCCAAAGTGTTACAAAAGCAAGCTGATATAAGTGAGTAGATACTGGATACATACATTTATTTATTCACATAACTATGTGGAGCAGACAAGGCAGTTACTTTGATTGTTATAAGTTATCAAAGAACATGGATTCTATAGTCAAACTACCTGGTTAAAAATGCTCTAACATGACATAACTGTTGTAACCTTAGGTAAGTTGCTTCTCTATGCTTCATTGTCCTCAATTGTGAAAACTGGGGAAATAATACTACAGATAAATCAAGTTTGCTGCAACAACAAGAAATATTCACACTATAAAAGGTCGTCAAACTAAGTACTCAAGAAATGTCTTTTCACATGACAGATGTGACTTTGAGGTTTTGAGAAGGTTTAAGGGACTTGTCTAAGGTCACACATACAACAACCCAGTTAGAAGGCTTATTCTGCCAGTCAGAAGCTCCACCAATTGATTGAAAATGCTTTTAAAATGTCAGATTATGTTGCTACTCTTCATATAACTTAATGCTTATCTTATTCACAGTAAAACTAAAATCCTTTGTGAGGCCTTATCCTACTGCCCCACCTCCCCAAGTCTTGAATCTACTACTCCCCTCATGCATTCATCCTGTCAAACTGCTTTACTTGAACAATAAGTATTTTCTCACCTCAGGGCCTTGGTACTTGTACTTGTGGTTGTCTCCTTCCAGCAATGCTTTCCTCAGATACAAGTATGACCTGTTCCTTTTGTCTACCCAGGTATCTGCTGAAATGTTACTTTCTCAGTTAAGTCTGCCCAACTCCATTTTGGTTGCAATTCCCATCCCACACATACTCCCTTTCTGTGCTTAAATTTTCCCTACAATAACCACCACCATTCCTAATCTACTTCTTGATGGATACTCTTTTCTTCAGAATTTTTGATCTACTTAGTTCATTGCTCTATCCCTAGAACCTAGAAGATGATTTAATCTACAGCAGGTACTCTAGAACAACCTGCAAAAGCTATATTCACCAAACTAAAGCTGTTTTTTTACTTTAACAGACTCCTTGAAAGCTAAGATTTTGCTCTTGTTCAGTTATATCAGCAATTTCTCAGTCAAGTCTGCCCAATCCCAACCTCAGAATGCACAGACATAATACATGTTCACCTATTTAATGTAGAATACTAAACTGATTTATATAGTCACCCCTTCCCCAAAGAAAAGTTTGCTTTTTGATCTTTTTTTTTAATGCTTTCTACAATTAATTTACAAAAGTCTTAGTTGATTTCAATTCAAAATTCTTAAAAAGTTTGCCCATAGAGAGAAAGGTAAAAATTTAGTTCCTAGTGCTTCTGGGAATCAGGATTTATATCATGATGCCCCTCTCCAAAAGAACAATTTTCATCAATGACTCCAGTTTCTACTGTAATTTATTGAATATTATTATGTCAAAAAATAATGAAATGTCTCTCCATGTGATAGATGAGGTTTCCAAGTTCCAGGAGGTTGAAGGGCTACCTTTGTTAACCATAATAATCAATCCTAGCATTCTCTTGTATTGGCCTATGCATATGGCAAACTGTCGCACTCCTCATTTGATCTCTTAAAGCAAATTTCATAGAAAACAAGAATTACACTCTGTGTTTAAGTGCTTGCTTGCCTAGAATGCACAATGCCCTGGTTTCCATTCCTTTTTTCAGCTCCACAAAAAAGGTAGTCTGAATTCAGCATGACAGTGGCATGGCATATTATATACAATAAGCTTGTGCTAAGGCAGCTGAATCAGGCTCGTTATCAACAATTTTCTTCTAAAGTCTTGGGAAAAGTTCCCTTGTTAAGAAAACTGATGGTCTTGGACATTAACACTGACAGTATCCACTATATAAATTCCACAAATATAAATTTATGCTTTGTTTTGTATTTACATTTTCCAATTTAACTTTAAACACTTAGCAGGTGGATGTGCATACCAACCTGTCCACAACAGGTCTGGCATAAAACAAATACTTCTTGAGAACTTATTAAGTTCTAGGTAACATACTTTGAATCACATCATTTGAGAGTAAAGATGAATTGGAAGTGCAGACAATATTGGGTATTTTAACAGTATTTAAGCTTTATCCAATAAAAACAGTGATGGAACAATTTCAAAATAACAAAGTACCAAATACCAATCATTGTTTTTATTTTTACTTCCCCTTTCACATGTATTTTCTAGAGATTAGTGTTAATGAATTATCTGGGAAGCATTCAATTTAGCTTTGGAAACACACAGAACTCATTAATTCTGTGCATAAATGGAACAGTTTTTAAGCTTGAAAATTTTTCTTAAAAATGTTTTTAATGGTAAACAAAGTGAAGGCCACAGCTTAAAAAAAAGAAAAAATAAGTAATTAAGTCTGTTTCTCTGACAAAATGAAACACCTCTGATTCAGAATCAATACTGATGTAAACCCAAAGACCAATCTTAAAACAAACACCTCTTGCAAATCAAGTTTGGGAATCTAAATTTCATTAAATTAGAAATGTCACAGCAAAAAATCATTTTTGGCTTGGGGTCAGTAGAGGAGGATATTGTTTAATAGGTACCAAGACCCTGTTTTTAATGCCCAGCACCACCTGCCACCTTTCCTATGGATCTTTCTGAGACACTGACAAGAAGTAAAAATGATTTGAAAACCTTAAAGGTAATTTTAAAAGGAGCCACAATGTATAATGGAAGGCCAGACAATACAATAACTAGGAACAGTGTTTTAGAACCAGACTGCCAAGGTTTAAATGAGTTTGTTGCTTGGTGTGACCTAGGGCAAGTTACTCTGTGCTCCAGTTTCATCATCTGTAAAAACATGGAAAATAACAGTATCTACTCTCATTTAGGTTTTACATGAATTAAATAAGTTTGTTCAATGCTTTGAGGAACATCTTATCTTTGGTTTATGCAAATAAGTTTAAAAAGCTTGAATTTAAGAGTCTAACAATGTAAAAGCCACTACTTAAAAAACCTTTGAGGAGTTAACCCCTTCTTTTTATTTATTCATTCTAAATTTTCCATTTTGAATACATTTCATGTAACTATAAAACTGTTTAGATGCTATATCTGAACACTCACCATGATCACCAAGCATAGTAGGTGCTTTCACATCAAAATGTTATTTTAACTATTTTCAAATTAGTGAAAGTAGGACACATAGACTAAATATTTCATTTACACAAAGCATTCTGTATAGAAGGTAGGGGAAACCCAAAACTATCTCAGCTTATTTACAATGCAAGGGACTAAACAAAGGGTATATATTATTAAAATTAAGTATTATTCAAATATGTAAATGAAATATAGCTGACTCACTCCTCAAAATGCTATACAGCATAAGATTTGTATTCTAATTTTGCCACAGTTAACTCGTTGAAAAACAACAAGAAGCTGTAAGTCTAGTTAAAACTTTTAGAGTCCGTTTTTTCTCTGCTAAGTCATATTATGGGGGGAAAATGCAATTTTCAAATGCCTAGAATAAAATGGTTCAATTCTCCATCTAGCTGAGAAAATCAAATGACTAAGGAGCCCAGAACTGGCTGCACAGCAAAGAAGTGTCAGATTGTTTGGTGGCAAAACTTTCCCCCTTCGCAAGTTGCTGGAAGGGTACACCTACCTCTTTCCTAAGATGGCTGGAAACAAATCAAATAATATAGACGCAAAAGAGGGTTGCTACAGGAATATTGTTTTAAAATCCACTTTTAGGTTCTTGTTTTAAGTTTTCCCAGTATAAACATGAAAAACAAAATACTGCTTTTAGTTAAGCAACTATTTGCTTAAGTATGTTTTCACACGGTTGCAAGGATTCTTAACACTAGCTTAACTACAGAAGTACAGTTCGGTTTGTAAGCAGTTAGCTGCAATTCCCACTCTTCTTTCATTCGTCCTCCTAAAGAGAGTCTATAAAATCCGGCAAAAACAAAAACAAAAAACAAACCCCCAAACCAAAAAGCAGGCCTCGATCTTACTTTGCCTCAAGTTTGCAAGTTGCCAATAGGCAGGGGAAGAAAAAAACAAAACCGAGGTGGCTGCTGCAATAAAAGTTCTGGGTAGAGAGAGAAGGTTTAAGGCTAGACAGGGCCAGTTCTGGGACGGTCAAAGAGTGCGACCCTAGCACCCCTTTCTCGATCCTTTTAGGTCCTAAAACTGACAGAAGTAGTAGGTCGAGGCGGGGAACTATATGCGGAAGAAAAGACTGAAGGTTTGCCCCGCCTGACTCCACTGCCCCTCGAGTCCCCAACACCATACCGCCGAGTGCTCAGACAGGAGAGCTAGGCTCCGTCCCAGGGAGAGGAGTAGGAAGGCGCGACCTCAGAGCCTGGGCAGCCGCCACACGCACCGGACCTGTAGAGGCCGCTCGCGCCTTCGCCTCCCGGGGCAACGACGCGCGACAGGCCGCGGCCGCCTTTGCCCCAACAGCCGCGGCCTCTGGGAAAGCGAAGCTCGAAGGCCGCCAGCCTTGCTCTCCACGCCTCCCGCCCCACAACGGATCACTCCTAGAAACGCAAAGTTTGGCTCTCGCCGTTTAGGCCTGAACTTTCCCGCCGGTCAGTGCAGGTCTCCACGGTTTCCCACTCCGCGGCTCCCCGGGTTCCGGCCTCCAGCCCACTAACAGAGACTACTTACTCTGGCTGCTCCCGCAGCAACTGAGTCTCCGCGGCAGCCATCTTGAACTTCCTGACTCCTCGGCAGCAGTAGCGGCGGTTCCCCGGACGGTGGAAGCTAGTGGAAGTGGAAATGGGGGGGTGAAAAAAAGCCGTAGCGCATGTGCAACGCGCGAAGGGGAAAGCGGTACTCTTAACTCCGCGCTAAGAATCCGGATATAAAACCCTACATCCGGGGACGGAGTACGGAGCGTCGTGACGTAACTTCCGGGCCCGTGGGGGCGGTGTCCGTTGAAACTAAAGGCGAGTGATTTGCGGTGCTTGATCTACCTTCAATGTTGTAACGGAGCAGTTCTCGGAACTTGCTGGAGAGGGAAACAAAGGGAGTGGGTTATTCTTTTCGTGTGTGCAGTTCTGAGAGCTAGTTCAGTATGGGCCCAGAGTTGGGTGAATAAATAACATTTTTGTCTCTTCCTTGTTGCTGTTTGATTAGTGGAGGGCTCATAGGCCGGTTTTACTTTTCTCAACCATGATGTGAATTATCTCCCAGGTCCCCTTTTGGTCTTTAATTTGGAGACTAAGCATCCTGATAGGACAGGATAAGTGGGGGAGAAGAACAAGCACACAAGTTTATATATGATGCTAGATTGTGATTTTGAAGCCATTTCCAGACTTCCGCAAACCAAATTTTTAAAGAAGAAAAAACATGTAAGAACATACTGGCAAAAACTTCCTTTAAAACTTCCTCACCAACTATACTTGCATGGTAATACCACTTGGGCGAGCGAAATGCGAAGATTTCAGGGACTCCCCCAAAACTACGTTGCTTTTTGTTTTGGAAAAGTTTTTTTTTTTTTTAAGCCACAGTAAACATCAACTTAATTAACTCATCAAACGTTTACAAGCGACAGACTGATGCCCAGCATTCTACTCTTGCATCTCTTTCGGAACTCAGGAACACGTGTACCCGAAAGCAGGCGCCGTTTAAGCCGGCCGGCGAGGAAGGGACCGACAGCTCAGCGGCGGAAATAGACCCCCGGAAGCCTTCGGAGGTCTAGGGAGGCGCATGCGTGCTAGCATCTTTGGGCCGGCGTGGACGGATCTGATGTGCCACCGGACTTACGGTTCCGGCTGTGCCTGCCTGCTGTCGCGGAGCGCTTCCTGCTTCTTCCCGTTGGTGCCAGCGCGGCCCGCTCCTACCCAATGCGTTTTCTCGCGCGCGCGGAGCTCCCGGCCCGTACTCTTCTACCCCTCAGGGCAGCGGCGCACTTGCCACCGTCTCAGTGAGGCTGTTTTTCCGCAGTCGCCTGTCGGCACCGAGTAGTAGGTGGGTGTAACAGCCCTGGCCCGGGGTTCTGTCTGGCAGGCTCGGCTGGACCCCGCCGCCTCCTGTGTGATAAAGCCGAGACCAGCCCTGTTTGCTAACAGAGACCATGGAAACCACCGCACTTGGCGCCCCGTCGTCGAAAGCAATACAAAAAATTTACTGGCTCGGAGATAAGGTGTTGGGGACAAGCGTGCATTTGTGAACATGTCGATTTTTTTCCCCTACCGTCTTTGCTTGCTTCCTTTTAAGCATTATTCCAAACGATGCGCATAACAGAAATAATTTGAAAATATTTTTGAATTATGTTCCTCGCGTGGAAAGGGGTTAAATTTGCACCCTCTGAGATACGTTGCCATCATCAATTTCAATAAGCCCTCGGCAGGCTCATTTAGTTTGTAACAAAGGCTACAAACTAAAATAAGGAATATCGTAAAATCCTTTGAAGAAATGTATTGGCCCATCTTTAGTCTCCAGATGTCAATTAAGAGAATGTAGATCCCCATTTAGATAATACCTTAACCTGTCTAGTTTAGACCTAGTCCTAAAATTAGGAGCTATTTGTGTGGACATGCTGCAAAATATTAACACGGTTTTTTTTTTTTTTTCTTTAGTCCATAAAGATGTAATTTAGCTTTATGTTTTTGAAGCAAGTCTGGTGCAATTATGAAGATTATACAAAGCAAAAGGAAAAAACCCACCCTCCATTCCTCACATTGAACCAACATTAATATGTTCGCTTGTTTGGCTTTTTTTTCGTATGAAATATTAAATTGTCTTGCTTTCATGTAAAACGTGATAGTCTGCTTTTTCGTGTAAAGTGTCAACTTTTATGTAATTCTGGTTTCAGGAAAACATTTTTTTACATCTACACCATTTCCCTTATTATTAGATTTCCAGATTGTTTCAGTTTTGCAGTATTGCATATTCTTATTCACGTTTGGAGTTACCCTTTCTCACTGTTATGCATATATATTAGTGATTTTTTTAAAATAGGCTTATATTTTAAATTTGGCTTCTTGCTGAGGGCAGCAAATAGTCCAGTGTAATGACAGTAGGGTGATTAAGAGAGTAGGAAAGCTAGAAAGAGAGCTTGTGGAATTTGAATTGCATTAAAAATTGCTGGACAGTAAGTTGAGGGGGAGGAGTGACGGATGTGATTTAATTTGTCTTAGAATGTTCACTTGGCTGCTTTCTGGAGAGAAACTGTGGAGGGTCAGAGGAGGAAAGGAGGAATTCAATTAGAAAGTATTTTAGTAATTCCAGTGAGAGATGATGTTTACTTAGACCAGTGTCTAAAAAGGAAAAAATGTTTTGATGCTTATGTATTTTGAAGGTATAGGTTATTATATTGTATGTGGGATGTCAGAGAAAGCAACTTAAAAGTTTGTCTTTTATTCTTTTTTTAGCACTGGGGATTGAATTCAGGAGCACTTTATCACTGAGCTACATCCTCAGTTTCTTTTAATTTTTTATTTTGAGAGAATTGTTGTTTAGGGCCTGGCTAAATTGCTGAGGCTGGCCTCCAACTTGGAATCCTCCTGCCTCATCCTCCCAAGTTGCTGGGAATACAGGTGTGGGCCACCATGCCTGGCTGCAACTTTAATTTTTGGCCTGAGCAATTGGATGGATGCAATTGCTATTTAACTGAGATAGACTAAAAGAGAACATTTTGGGTGAGGGGACACTGAAGAGTTCTTCAGTCATGTTTTGTGTTGCAGAATCTATTAGAAGTCTAATTGAAAATTTGATCTTTCAACTATTACTGAGGTATCTATTTGTCTTTTCATTTAATTTTTTTTTGCTATAAATACAGTATCTTGATTCTCTGTTATTAGGTGTGTGTATGCGTATGAATGTTATGTCTTCCTTGTGAGGTGATCCTTTTATTATAAAATGTACCTATGTTTCTCTATAATATTTTTTTATTTTAAAGTTAGTTTGTCTGAACCTAGTTACAGCCATTCCAGCTTCCTTTGTAATGATTTGTACAGTTGATTCAAAAGTGTGTCTCCTTTAGAAATCGTCATGTTGATATTAGCTTTTTGTAAAAAACGTAGCCTAACAGTCTTAGCCTTTTGACTTGATTGTTGGATCCAATCACATTTAGTATTACTGTTATATAGTTGGTTTTATGTTTGTCATCCTTGTTTTGTTTTCTGTATGTTTTTATGTCTTTTTTGCTGTTGTTCCTCTGTCCCTCCTTTATTCTTTCTTTTGCATCCAGTGAATATTTTGTAATGTAGCATTTTAATTTCTTTAGTGATTTTTTTCAATGTTTTTTTCCTAGTTTTTGACTTTATGGTTGCTCTTGTGACTTAATGGTTGCTCCTGCTTTTTGTGGTATAAGTCTTCCAAGTCCAACAATGCATTATTATATTTTTGTATATTTTTTAAAGACAATGAAAGAACAAAGGAGAGCAAATGTATATTTGAAGTTTTTGTTATATTTCTCTTACTTATCATTTTAGTTCTGTTCATTTCTTGTTTTTAGGGACTTCGGTTACCATATTGAATCATTTCTTGAACTCAATACAGCTTCACTCCTACCCATCTCATTTAGGCTATTATTTAAAAAGTGGGTTACATTTCTTTATGTCTTAGGCCTAACAAAACATTTGTATAAATATTGCTTTATAATTGCTTTTTATTTAGGTATATATTTTTATACAGTTTTATCAAGGTATAATTTATAAAATCATCCAATTTAAGTATATATCTCAGTGATTTTTAACAAATTTGTATTTGTCAGTTATCACCAGTTTCCCCAATTTTATTAATATATAAGTGACAAAATTATATATGAGATGTATAATGTGATATTTTAATATATGATATTTTAATATATGTGAAATAATTGCTTCAAAAATGAATCATTCATATCCATCATCTTAATTTGCTTGCTTGCTTGCTTTCTCTATTCCCTGCTTCCTTTTTCTTGTCTTTATGACTATTCCTTTCTTTTGAAGAGGAGAGTACTTAAGATCTACTCTCTTTCATTTGCAAAACATTAGAAAATATATTGTTATTGACTGTAGTCACCCTGCTGTACATTAGATCTCTAGGACTTATTCTTAAAACTGCAAGTTTTTACCCTTTGACCAATATGCCTGCATTAACCCTACCTTTAACCCCTGCTAACCATCATTCTACTCTGCATTTCTGTGATTTTGACTTTATTTTAGAATCCATATGTCAATAAGATCATGTGGTATTTATCTTTTTGTCTCTGCCTTATTTTACGTAGCAAAAATATCTTCCTGTTTCATTCAAATGGCAGGACTTCCTTTGTAGGGCTGAATAATATTATAGTGTGTGTATGTGTGTGTGCATGGGGTGGGAGTATGTTCACCGCTGAGCATCACATTTTCTTTCTTTGAGTATCACTAGATGCTTGGGTTGATTTTGTGTGTTAGCTACGGAATGCTGCATTGAACATGGAGTACTGGTATCTCTTTGATACAATAATTTTATTTTCTTTGGATATATGTCCAGAAGTGGTATTGTTGAATTATATGGTAGTTCTATTTTTAGTTTTTTGAGGAACCTCCAAATTGTCTTCCATAATGGTTTTACCAATTTTACATCCCCACCAATAATGTATAAGAGTTATCTCACAAACACTTGTTACTTTTTTGATGTTCTGATTATAGCCATCCTAATAGGTGTGAGGTGGTATCTCATTATAGATTTTATAGTATTTCTCTGATGATTACAGCGAAGCACCTCTTCATATATGTTGGCCATTTGTATATCTTCTTTGGGAAATGTCTGTTCAGGTCCTCTGCCTATTTTAAAAAAATAGTTATTTTTCACTATTCACTATTGAGTTGTATGAGTTTCTTATATATTTTGGATACTGACCTTTTTTAAAAAAATATATTTTTGTGGCTCTGGGGATTGAACCCAGGCATGCTGTACCACTGAGCTACATCCCCAGGTTTTTTTTTTTTTTTTTTCTTTTAACACAGGGTCTTTTCTAAGTCGCTTAGCCTGGTCTTGAACTTGTGATACTCCTGCCTCAACATCCTGAGTTGCTGGGATTACAGATGTGTGCTACCACACCTGGCTGATTATTAACTGACATATGGCTTGCCAACATTTTCTCCCCTTCTGTAGGTTGTATCTTCATTTTGTTGATTGTTTCTTTTCCTATATAGATGCTTCTTGGTTTGATATAGTCCCACTTGTCTTTTTTTGCTTTTGTTCACATATCAAAAAAAAAAATCATTGTCAAGATTAATGTCATGGAGCTTTCCTTCTATGTTTCTTCTGAGATTTTCACCATTTCATATTTTACATTTAAGTCGTTAATCCATTTTAAGTGGATACTGTGTAAAATATAAGGTTAGGATCCAATTTCACCTTTTTACATATGGATGTCCAGCTTTCCCAACACCAGTTATTGAACAGACTGTCCTTTTTCCATTGTTTATTTTTGGCACCTTTATTAAGGGTCAGCTGATAAAATAAAATAGATTTATTTCTGGGCTTTCTATTCTGTTGCATTGGTTTATGTGTCTGTTTTGTGTGGGTAACAATGTTTTGATTATTGTGGCTTCATAATATAATTTGAAATAAGGAAGTGCAATGCCTCTGGCTTTGTTGTTCTTAATCAAGGTTATTTTTAGATATTCTGGGTCTTTTGTGACTCCACATGAGTTTTAGAAATTTTTTTCTATTTCTGTGAAAAACCTCATTGTATTGTACCTGTTGATTGCTTTGGATAGTATAAACATTTTTGACAATATTGATTCTTCCCATCCTGAACATGGAATATCTTTCCATTTATTTTTGTCTTGAATTAATTCCATCAAGGTACTAGATGTTTTTAGTATGTAGATCTTTACCCTCCCTACTTAAAACTATTCCTAAGTTTTTTATTCTTTTTGATGCTATTGTAAATTGGATTTTTTTATTAGTTTTTTTTTTTCCAGATACTTTGTTGTTAGTATGTAGAAACCGGCTGACTTTTGCATATTTAATTTTAAATCCTGCATCTTGGCTCAATTTATTTATTATTTCTAATATTGGTAGAATTAGAGTTTTTTACATGTAAGATCATGTCATATGGCAACAACCAAATTACTTTTTCATGTATGATTTGGATGCCTTTTATTTCTTTTCCTTGCTTAACTGCTCTTTGCTTGCATTTCTGGCACTGTGTTGAGTAGAAGGAGCCAGTGTAGGTATCCTTATCTTGCCCATCCTCTCACATCCCTCTAGCTCACAGCTGGGCGCTTCCTCTTTGTGCAGCCTCCTGTAGACTCACATAATGCATGAGCATCATAGTGTAGAGCAGAGTCCAGGGACCCCCTGAAGGATTCTAGAACTCTTTTTCTGTCTACCTCCCTGCTCTCCAGAACCCTACTCTGTGATTCCCAGTTGCTTCAGACTTTCAAAACACCAGCTTCTCAACTTAGTAGGACCTCTATGATCTACTTGAAACTCCCTCTCTTTCCTGTAGTCTTAATGTGCTTTCAGATCAAAAGCTGTGGCAATGATAGGACTTTCTTCATTTGATTGTCTTTTCCGAGGGCCAACAATTCTGTGCTGTTGCCCAACATCTGAAAATAGTTCTGTATTTTGTCCAGTTTTCTAGTTCTTAAGATAGCAGATTAATTCAGATTTGGTTATTCCATATAGCAAGAAGCACAAACTCTCATGACTTTTTAAATGACATAAGCATGGATTCTAAACATTTATTATGTAGATCCTGAAAATCTATCCATTATCCATATCCATTATGTTGTACATTCTGTGTAGTTGGAGGAATATCTTTATTTTGCTTTCTTAAGTGTGTCACTGCTATGATTTAGATATGATTTTAGTGTCCCTAAAGTGTTCATGCATGAAAGGCCCAACAAGGCAGTATTAGGAAATAGTGAAATCTTTAAGAGGTGTGGCCAAGCAGGAGGTCCTTGGTTCTTTGGGGGACTTAACTCTCCAAAAGGATTAAAGTCGTTCTCTGGTGACTCCTTGGTAATTTGCCAGAGAGTGTAGTTATAAAAACACACATGCCTGCTCCTCACTCTTTCTCTGCTTCCTGGTTTGAAATTTGATACTTTTTCTAATATGTGCCTCACCATTGTCATTGGGCCCTCACCAGAACCTGTGCCAGGATATTTGGACTTTCAGCCTCCAAAACTGTGAGCTAAATACACCTCTTTATTTTATAAGCTCATCTCAGATATTTCTCTAGGGTAACAAAAAGCTGACTAATATAATCACAAAGTACCAAATTTATATGCCAGGTTGAAGTAAATTGACCCCAAAGAAGGTCAATTTAACTTTATAATCACCGTCCATTTTATTAGTCCTTTGAACTTTCTTTTTTTCTACAAATCTAATATCAATAGCTAATTCCTTAGGATCAATATTAATCCAGCGTTTTTCAAAGTTTACTATGTATGAAAATCTTCTGGGGAATATTTTGTTCATTTTGTATTCTAATTTAATAGGTCTGGATAGAGGCTTGACTTTCTACAATTCTAGCATGTTCCCAGGAGATGCTGGTGCTACTTACTGGTTAGTGGCCTCAATTATTGGCAAGGAACTTATTGCTCAATATATAAAATAAGCACATATTCTGGGTAACATCAAAGGAAGAGTATCTAAAGTATATGAGGATTGACGGGAAATATTATTATTGGATATTTCGAAGAAATCATTGAAATAAGATAAATCCGAGAGATTTGTTGGGTTTCTTAAATATTCGTTCCATATTTTATTATGGTTTTATTTTGAACACATAATAGGAGTAGCTGCTATGGTTTGAAAGTGTTCCCCAAAGCTCCTGTGTTGGACACTTAATCCCCCTTGCAACAATGTTGAGAGATGGGACCTTTAGAAGGTGATTAAGTCATGAGGACTCTGCCCACATGAATGGATTAATGTTATCTTCATGGGGGTAGGCTTATCATTGCAAGAGTGTTTCTTATAGAATCAGAGTCAGACCTTTCTTGCTCTCTTATACTGTGATGTCTTCTACCATGTTATGGCAGAAAGAATGTCCTCACCAGATGTGGCCTTTGATCTTGTTCTTACCAGCTTCTAGGACTGTAAAAAACCAATCTCCCTTCTTTATAAATTACCCAGTCCATGATATTCTGTTATAGTGCATGAAATGGACTTACATAGCTACTAATATCCTTAATCCATATTATCTCAGATTTAACCCATTCCCTTTATAGTCCTCATATTAAATCTGGTGTTCATATTGACAAAACCATCTTCCTATACTACTTTTCTGTTTTTATTCTCTTCCTGAACTAATGACAGTGCTTCTTAAACATTTTGGTCTGAGGATCCCTTTATATACATAAAATTTCTGACGCCAGATATACGTGGATTTGTCAATTCTGCAGTGGACACCAGCTGGGTGTCCTTTAATTCAACTCAATTCTGACACAATCTATCTTGAGATAGCATCAGATCTCACAGGTTGAGTCTCAGTCCCCAAGACAGTCTGTCTCCTTTAGATGCCAATCACAAGCCCTAGGTTGTAAAAACCTGTGCTTCTGACTAACTACTATAAATTGGGGTTCCCCAAACCCCCTCCTTGAGTTTTATTAATTTACTCTAGTAGTTCATAGAACACAGGGAGATGTTGTATGTCCTGGTTTATTATAAAGAGTATTACAAAGGATTCAGATGAAGAGACGTGTAAGGTGAGGTATGTGGGAAGAGGGGTGGGGTTTCCAGGCCCTCTGATGCACCAGCCTCCAGCCACATCCATGTGTTCAGCTATCTGAAAACTCTCTGAACCCTGTCTTTTTGGAGTTTTCTGAGGACTTTGTTGTATAAACGTGATGAAAGCATAGACAACCATGTAGAAATATGACTGGACACAAAGGGTCAGGTCTAACACTAATACACCGCATCCCAGAAAGGCTTGTCTGTTTAGATTCTTGACCTCTCTGTGTAAAATTCTTTCTTTCCAACTGTGGGGCAGCTTCTTTCTGAAATGGGGGTTTTATAACCTACTATTAGACAATGTAGGTCAGATAATTTTTTTATGGCCAGTTCCCATCAGAAAGGCAGGAGGAGATAAGAGTTTCTATGACCTGCTGCCTTGGGAAGGGAGTTATAAGTGAGGAACTATGGACAAAACCTCCCAGATACATAAAATATCACAAGAACTTTTATATATTTGGCTTATATCCATTGATATTTCTTTTAATAAACATTAAAATTGAAATTTTAAATGTTATTAATTCATTTAAAATATTTAAAAAATCCATTATTCAATATAAATTATTGCTTTCTTTTTATAAAATTTTATATAAATATAAATTATACTTTTTATGAAAAATAATTTTATTTTCCACTGTATGTTTCTGTGTTCTAAAAATATGTAGATGATTGTCAGGGTAGAGTATGTTTTAGAATATGTATAAAGTATGTTTTTAGGAAATGTTTTCTGGTACTTTTTCCTTTTTTAAAAAGTAATTAATAGTAGTAGTTATTATTATTTGGTACTGGGGATTGAACCCAGGGGCACTTAACCACTGAGCTACATCACCAGCTCTTTTATTTATTATTCATTTATTTATGTTTGAGGTAGCATCTCATCCCTAAGTTGGTTAGGGCCTCACTAAATTGCTGAGGTTGGCCTCAAACTTGTAATCCTCCTGTGTCGTGTGCCAATATACCTGACTTCTGGTACTTTTTCTTATTTTCATTTTTTACAGAGAGGAAATGTTTTCTGAACAAATGTATATCGATTTTTTTAAAAATTGTAAGTATGCACTATATACATTTATAGTTTTTGCTAACAGTATCTGTCTAGTTGACAATTTCACTTTTATTAGAATTTTCTTTGGAGAACAGGTTATTTCTTCCTTAGTAAGTGATACATCAGTTTGTAAATAATCTATCACAAAATTTTGATGAATTAATATTTTTTTAGCTCTTGGCATGGGAAGGATTGGAGCATCCACGACTCCTTGGTACAATCAATATTGTGATTATGTATAAAAAAGAAGATAGTTTATTTTCATGTTTAGGTGTCATAACCAGGCATGGGTTGGGCCCCAGCAAATGCTAGGTTTACTATAGAAGTGTGACCCCAAGGCAGGAAGCAGGAAGAGTGCAGTATGAAAACACTGTGGGGGGCCTGACCTGAACAAAGATAAGGCTCAACAGGCATTCAGAATTCCAGAATACCTGTTATTTCTATCTGAAACAATTCTTCCTTAAGCTCTGATCATAAGAAACTGGTCAAGGGCTGGGGCTGGGGCTCAGTGGTAGAGCGCTTGCCTAGCACATGCAAGGCCCTGGGTTCAATCCTCAGCACCACATAAAAATAAATAAAGGTATTGTGTCCCACTACAACTAAAAAGTAAATATTAAAAAAAGAAAACTGGTCAAATGTAAAGGTGCCAAAAACACAGACTGGAAAAAAGGTAGCCTTTTTAACAAATGGTGCTGGGAAAACTGGTTATCTGTGTGTAGAAGAATGAGACAATATTCCTGTCCCTCACCATTGCACAAAAGTCAACTCAAAATGGATTAAAGACCTAGGAATTAGAACAGAAAGTTTGCAACCCATAGAAGACAACATAGGGTCAACACTTCAACATCCAGGCTCAGACAATGACTTTCTCAATAGACTCCTAAAGCTCAGGCAATAATACCAGAAATTAATAAGTGGGATGACATCAAATTAAAAAGCTTCTGCCCAGCAAATGAAACGAGAATGTGAACAGAGAACCTACAGAATGAGAGAAAAAAAATCTTTGCTAGGTACTGTTCTGAGAGGTTTAATATCCACAATATATAGAAAGACTCACTGCCCAAAAAGATATAACTCAAGTAATAAATGAGTAAATGAATTTAATAGATATATCTCAAAAGAAGAAATACAAATGTCTACAAATACATGAAAAAATGCTCAACATCTTTAGTAATTAGGGAAATGTAAGTCAAAACTGAGATTTCCCCTCATTCTAATTAGAATGACAGCCGTCAACGGTACATGCTGGAGAGCATGTGGGGGGAAAGGAACACTTTTACACTTTTGGTGGAATTGTAAACTGGTACAAACACTATGGAAATCAGTATGAAGTTTCCTCAAAAAACTAGGAATGGAACCACTGTGACTCAGCTATACCACTCCTTGGTATTTATCCTAAGAATTAAAGTCAGCATACCATAGCCATATATGTAAACCTATGTTTATAGCAGCACAATTCACAATAATCAAACCATGGAATGAGCCTAGGTGTCTGTCAGTGAATGAATGGACGAAGTGGCATAAGTATACAAAGAAGAATGAAAATATGTCATTTGCAGGTAAATGAATGGAACTTGAGAGCATTATGTTAAGTGAAATAAGCCAAACAAAGTCAAGGGTCATATGTTTTCTTATGTGGAAGTCAGAGAGCATAAAGGAAAGAAAAGGGGTGGGAGTAGGGAGAATCTCATGAAAAACCAGTGGAGTAAAGTAAAGGGACCATGGGAAAGGAGGAGTACTGGGGAATGAGACTGACCAAATTATACTGTTGCATCATGTGCATGTATGAATATGTAACATGGATCCCACTATTATAATGCACCAATGAAAATATGGGGAAAAACTGGTCAAATAGACTGACCTACTATTCACACATTAAGTAAACAGCTCCAGTTACTAAATATAAATTTAGATAGTGTAATACTCCCATGAATTTTCTCCTTGTGTTGATCTTGGGGGTTCTTCCTGCTGTATTCTCCCCGTTTAAGTCTTAGTGCTGAGCATTTTCTAACTTTATGTTCTCTTTAAGTGATCTTATCATTTTGTCAGTTATGTGCTGAGTGAGTATGTGGCATATTTACTGAGATAACCTTATAGAAATCTTAAATTAAACATGTCCTCTCCCCACTATACTGGCTCCTTCTGTCTTCCTTACCTGGATACATTGGCACCTTTATCAGTTGCACAAGCCAGTCTAGTTGACTCTCAAGCTCTGTTATGTTAAACTTTCAACTATATTATATATTTAATCTACTATATTTCATCTTTTTCCCCCCCAACTCCATTGTAACCACCTTAATCCTAGCCTCTGTTTTGTTGGAACTCCTGTAGTTGCCTTTTTTATGATTTCTCTGCTTCTTGGTCACACTCCAAGAACTTTTCTCCACCCCAAAACTGGAGTAAGCTTTTGAAAACAATTAGATCATGTCACTTCCCTGTTTAAAACCAGTTAATGGTGCTTAGCATTTCAAAGAAAGTCAAACTTCTTAACATGGCCTGTAAGGTCTTGATTTAAGCCCTGTTTTCAAGTTTCATCTTTGAGCCACACAGTCCTCATGTTAATCCTAAAGAATGCTCTCCTTTTTTCCTACCTTAAGGCTTAAGGGATTTTTGCTGTTTCTGTTGTCTGGATTTCTCTTTTCTCACTCGTCACCTTGATTACTACAACTTATTCTTCTGGTCCTAATATCTTAAATATGTTAAAGGCAAATAGATCCTAATATCTTATCTTTCCCATACCTTTTTTTTTTTTTTTAAGCAACTTTATTTTCCCTAATAAAACCTTGTCAGACTGTCAGGGTGTTTATTGGCACGTTGATTTGGTGTCTGTTTTCTCTCACTAGACTCTATAAACTACGTGAGATTGGACCATCCTCTTTTTTATTATTATTATTTTTTTTTAAGAGAGAGAGAATTTTTTTAGTATTTATTCTTTAGATTTTGGCGGACACAACATCTTTGTTTGTATGTGGTGCTGAGGATCGAACCCGGGCCACACACATGCCAGGCGAGCACGCTACCACTTGAGCCACATCCCCAGCCCAGGACCATCCTCTTTTGATTACCATTCTGGACTTAGGTCCTAACACACTGCTTTCACATAATAGTAGGTGTTTACTCGTGAATTCAGTATTTGATGAATAAATGTAAGAATGTTTGAACTAACATATTAATAAAAAAAAGGAAGGAAAACATAAATAACAAAGCCCTCGAAGAACTGAATTAGTCATGGGTTGTTGTGGGGTTGTGATAGAGCTACTGGGGGAATCCAGGAAATGCTTTTAGGCAATGTACCAGCAATCTTGTTGTTTTGTTGTTTTTGTTTTTAATTTGAATTATTCCCAGTATGTGGAAGAGATACTTGTAGTATCTACCCAATATTTGGGAGTGACATAGAACACACGTGATATGCACATGATATCCATAGCTTTTCCTAGTTCTGGTGAAGAGAGCCAGGTGAAGTCTAATTCCTAGGATCTAAAAACTCCATTCCAGCAGAGAGTCTGAAGAAGTTTCCTTGTATAAGATCATCCATGGAAGATCACTCATCTGTGAGTTAGTGAAACAATTCCTGTTACTGTTTAGCTATAAAAATAACTCACTGTTTTGAGTCCATAAGATTGTGGGCTTTAATGTTTAATTATTAACAGCCTTGTCAAAACTGAAACAACTAGGAAGATAACATTAAAACTTTCAGCAATGTTGTTCCTTACAGATTTTGTTGAGAACTGATCAGGCCCTATTTACTGCAGAGTTCAAGTTACTTAGTCTTTCCTGAGAGAGATTATGGTCAAGGCCAACCAGCAAGAAATTAAAAGGCTGAAATTAGAAGGAACTTTAACCATTCACTTTGACTATTTGTTAAATGTCAGTTTAAAAAAAGGCAAAAGTGCTTGAAACAGATGATTAAACTGAAAATTTTTGATGATGATATTTTTCAACTCATATCTTTATTGAGAGTTAATAGACTACATGATGTAATTTTATAATTTAAATAAATGTAATATATAGAAATATGTATACCAAAAAGATTAAACTGGAGGGTGATTAGCTATTTAACTAAATAAATAAGCACAGGATTCTTACAAAATCAAGCTTAATACATACCAATTATTCAGTGGGTAAAGTTTTCAGTTTGTTGTGTATTTTTGTTCATTGTGTACTGCTTAGGTACAAATTGCTTTGTTCCAGAAACTCTTCTATCATGTAAAGCTAGGTATGCCTGAAATAATTCAGTTATGGCAAAGTCAGACTAGTTATTTGCTGGGGATATTTGTGTATCTGCGTGTATCTTCCATAAGAGGGCAGCAAAGGACCATCCTAATTAGTTCTTATGCAATGTCATGGAAGAGATTGGCTCACAGTGTAATCTTCCAGGTAGAAGGGAAAAGAGTTTTACTTTGTTTCTAAGTTGTCTTATATGGTCTAAAATGTTTTTTTCTTTGTACTGCATGATAGAATATCTGACAGGGACTGAAGAATTAGTGATGGCCTGGTTGTTAAGTGTTGGCTCTGGGTCAGTTGTCAAGAGTTTGAATATGTGAAGAAAATGGCTTGCTAGTTTTTGACCTGGAAAGACTATTTTATCTTTCCAAAGTTTCCTCATCTATTAAAAAAGGGGGGTGTTGGGGGGAGAATAACAATGCCTACTTCACATATATTTAATAAACTATATAGATGGTTGTGTATGCATTGCACGCTACTGGGAACTGAACCCAGGTGTACTCTACCGCTAAGCTACATTCCCATCCCTTTTTATTTTTTATCTTGAGAAGGGTCTCTCTAAGTTGCCCAGACTGGCTTCAAACCTGTGATCCTCTCTCCCCACTAAACTGGCTTCTCTGTCTTCCTTACCTGGATACAAGCCTTAGCTTCCCAAGTCACTGGGATTACAGGTGTGTGCCACCATGTGGGGCTGGGGATGTGGCTTAGTTGTCAAGTGCCCCTGAATTCAATCCTTGGTACCAAAAAGAAAAATTACCGTCTCAAATGGCAAATCTTAACCTGGTCATTCTTATTATCTAAATGAATAAATAATTATATTTAAGGTACTGAGTTTGTATCTTCCTCTTCTCACAAATTTATTGTGATAATTGATGTGTTTCTCCTTCTGATGTTTGTTACTTTTCACTTAAGCTTTTTTTGATTCTTTTCCCCCTTTGTCCGTAATATTATTGATAATGATTCTTTTCTGTCTTGTGCTTAAATTCGAAATATGCCTTTCTATCAATAGTGAGAATTAATCAGTATCTAATCTTCTGCAACACTCAATTAAGAGATAAATATTTAGCTTAGCTTGATTTTTTTTCCTAGTCTTCCATTATGATATGTCTGTGTTTTACTAAATAAAAATTTTATTCTGAGGTTATTAATTTTTGTTTGTTGTATTTGTACCTTTTGAAAATGTACCTCAAGTGGTACACAGAAACAGACTAATCTCTAGTTCATGACACATTGTCACTAGTGGTCAGAGCCTCCATTTACTTTTTATTTACTGTGTATGTATGTATGTTGCTGGGAATTGCTAGCTACATCACCAGCTCCCATTTATTTATTTATTTATTTATTTATTGAGACAGAGTATCACTAAATTGCTCAGACTGATCTTGAACTTGTGATCATCCTACCTCAGCATCCCAAGTTGCTGAGATTATAGGTATGTGGCACCATGCCTGGCTACTTTTTATTTACTTTTAATACTGATTAAGTATCTGTGAAGCTGCTGGTCAGTTCAGCAGCCAGAATCTTTATATCAGCCCACATCTCTTTCCTTGCTCCCCTGCACTTGGCATATCCAAGTTATGTCTGTTTCCTAAAAATATTATTGAAAATAATTACTTTGAATTCTGTTCTTTTAAAATTTTTTAGTTGTAGTTGGACACAATACCTTTATTTATTTTTATGTGGTGCTGAGGATCGAACCCAGGGCCTGGCACATGCTAGGCGAGCACAACCCCAACCCTGAATTCTATTTTGAAAAAGAATCATGCTGATGTAATCTCTCAGGACTACATGGGCTCTTTGGACAGTGTTGGATTGTTTATTTTCCATTCTTCTATTGGTAGACATTTACTTGTTTCAAGGTTTTTCTTACTTTCTGTCATACTCAATAATTATTTCCTTTGGGATTGAAGCAAGGAATAGAATTCTTATGAATGTTTAAGTGTCTGTAAATAGTACTATTCTCCCAAGTGGTTGTACCAATTTAGAATCCATGGAATGAATGAGATTCTGTGATCAGGATCTTCTCTAACACTGGATATTCTCAAGTTGATAAAGGTAAAAATTACCTTATTGTAGACTTGATTAGCAATTCTTCTGCTATCAACAAAGTTTAGCATCCCTTATTTGTTGGTCATATGTGTTGTATCACCTTAATACCTATTAATATCTTTTGCCTATTTTTTATTGATCTGGAGTTCTTTGTGTATTCTTGGTATTATCAGTCATGTGAATTCTAAATATTCTCTTCACTTGTGACTATCTTGTTTTGCTATCTTGTAAATATCTTTTGATGAAGAAGTTCCTAATTTTAATAGTCAAGTTTATCATTCTTGGGCTGAGGATGTGGCTCAAGTGGTAGCATGCTCGCCTGGCATGCGTGCAGCCAGGGTTTGATCCTCAGCACCACATACAAAGATGTTGTGTCCGCTGAAAACTAAAAAATAAATATTAAAATTCTCTCTCTCTCTCTCTCTTAAAAAGTTTATCATTCTTTAATAATTAGTGCTATATTTTCATAGAGCTAACATCTATGACTGGATGTTGAAGCCCAGCTTGTCTATATCTAAATCTCACATGTGTATGATCTTTTATAAAGGTGTAAAATAGAAGCAAAAAGTCCCCTGTAATTCCACTCTTCCAGTGATGACTGCAGTTCAATTTAGTGTGTAAGTTTCTAATACTTTTTCCTACTGTATGTCAAAGTTCATTTTTTTATTTAAGTGGTATTATACTATCCAACACATACTCTTTGAGAACTTATATTTCTCACTTAACAGTAAAAGGTGGATCACTGACACAGTTTAGGTTTTCCAAAAGCAGACACTGAGTTTGGAATACAAGATTTGTTTTCAATGTCACTATTTTTCAAAGGAGGAATGAAGAAGTGAGGTGTAAGAAGTGAAGCTATGATGCCGGCCCTGGAGTATTTCTCTTGGGTTCATATTGGTCTTTACACCCTTGCCTTGCCTAGTTACCTGATGGGGCTGCCCTGAGCAAGATAGCTTCTGCGGGTGAGGTACATAGCAAAGTTTCTGAGAACTGAACTCCTTCCCGGCAGTCTTTTGAAGGAGGATCTAAGCATGTCTATTTTGTCCTACTCTAACCGAATTCCACAGATTAGGTCATCTATAAAGACCAGAAGTCTTTATAAATTCTAGAGGCTGGGAAGTCCAAGGTCAAGGGGCTGCATCTGGTTATTGCTGTCTTGCTGTGTTGGGGCAAGACTCAGCAAAGAAGGCTTGAAGTAGAAGAGGAGCAAGAGGGAGGAGATAGAATTTGCAGCCTGATACTCTTTTATAATCCTCATTAATCCATGTATAAGAGAGCAGCTTTCATGACTGAAACACCTCCCAATAGGTCCACTCCCCAATACTGTTTCATTAGGCTTAGTTTCCAATCCATGCTTTTGGGGAACATTTTCAAACTATGGCAGTGTGCTTGGGTGTTTATCAGGGTTCAGTTCTTGTGTCCCTTGTAAACCCTTCTCTTCATTCCTTTTGTTCTTAAATGGGTGTTCTCAGGCCTTTTATCTAAAATCATTGAAGTTGTTCTTAAGGCCATCAGAACTATAAATTGTCTTAACAATAAAATGAAGGAGAAATAATACATTTAAAATCTATGGTAATATTCAAGAATTCATTATAATTCCAAACTTTAAAGAAGCTTCCTGATTAATAACTCTTTGTCATGACTTGTTCATTAATTTTTGACAAAGATTTTTGACAAAGCTATCCAGCAGTTGCTGGTTTTTGTCCACCTGTACAAAAATCATTAAAATTCAAAAGCAAATTGGTGGTCACATGTGACTCAAAGTCTCCAGCAATATGTTCAATTGCACATTGAGTATGATTGAAATTTCTAGAAAATTTCAAGCTTCTTTGTCTCAAATTCCATTTAGATTTGGCTAATGATATGAAACGTGGAGATATGATTTTTATTAGATTGTTTTCACTGCTTTAAAAGAAATCCATACATGCCAAGAAAGAAAAAGAAGGAAACATTCATTATATTTTTCTGTGCCTCTTCAAACTTTCCAAGGGAAAAAATCATCAACCTTTCCAAGTTCTTTGGCACTTCTTCAGTTCTGAGTGGTTATTTCCTTTTTTCTTTTTTCCTTCTCTTCTTTGGTACTGGGATTGAATCCTCACACATGCTAATAAGCACTCTACCACTGAGCTACATCCCCAGCCCTTTATATTTTGTTTTGAGACAGGGTCTCACTAAATTGCTGAGGCTGACCTCAAACTTACGCTCTGCCTGCCTCAGCCTCCTAAGTTTTACAGGTGTGCACCACCATGCTTGGCTTGTGATGGTTATTTCTTTGAATTCTAAAACATCTTTTTGTTCTAAAACATTATCAAAAGTTTAGTCTCAAACACACATTCATAGAGGATTGCTCAGAAGACAGGGAGTCTGTCTGTTATCTGATCAGACCTTGGATCATACCTTGCAACCAAAGGGTGACACATCAGAATCAGAAGATATTGGAGCCAGGTGCAGTGGTGCATGCTTGTAATCCCAGTGGATTAATAAAATCGATAACAAGAGCAGCTTCTTTTCCTCTGCTCTATTTTTGTGCTTTTTGTAGGTCTGTTGCTTTCATATGTGCCTATCGTTTATGCTAGGGAAGAGAGAGAGAGAAGGAAAGGAAATGAAGGAAGAAATTAACTCTGTTTTCTGCACTTCCCCCAAGCAACTTCTTGTTTTATTTGTATATGTGATTACCTTGATTTTATTTGAAAAAGAAGATCTATGTGGCTGGTTATCAATTTCTTCAGAGCAAAAAAAGGAAAAAAATCTGGATTTATAATAGTAGTTACTGTGTGCTAGGCACTGTTGAATGTGCTTATATGTATTTACTCATTTAGTTCTCAAAACAATTCTATGAGATAGGTTTTACATTCCCATTTCACAATTAAGAAAACTGAAGTTAGGTGACTTGCCCAAGGTCACATCGTTAGTAAATGTCAGAGCTCTGAATTTCATGCTCAGAATCAATGTGCTATTATTATCAGAGCTACCAATTAAGGTTAATACACAAAATGCACATGTGGGCTGGGGTTGTGGCTCAGTGGTAGAGCCCTTGCCTAGCATGTGTGAGGGCGTGGGTTTGATCCTCAGAGTCACATATAAATAAATAAAATAAAGGTATTGTGTCCACTTACAACTAAAAAATTTTTTTTTAAATGCACATTGTAAATTAGGCTCCAAAATGTTTTAGAGTTTTCTAGAAGTCAAAAAAAGCATGGTTATTTGCAAGACCTTCAGGACAGAAAGTAGTTGCTTAGAAGAAGTATAACTTTCTCAGGTGTTAGGCCTGGGAAAAATTCTTTTCTTCAGATATTTATAAAGTTGATGCCATGTGATATTGTGAACACTTCATAACAAGCCTCCGGTAAATAGTATGAAGCTGTTTTGTTGTTGTTGTTGTTGTTCTAACACGAGAAATCTATGCAGAGCCAATATCTTTTTTTTTTTTTTTTTTTTTTTTTTTGGTACCAGGGATTGAACCTGGGAACTTAACCACTGAGCCATATTCCCAATCCTTTTTGTTTTAATTTTTGAGATAGGATCCTGTTAGGTTGCTTAGGGCTTCACTAAATTACTAAGGCTGGCCTCAAACTTGTAATACTCCTGCCTCAGCCTCCTGAGCTGCTGAGATTATAGGTATGTGCCTCTGTGTCTGGCTCCAATGTTCTGTAATGGTGATGTGTCACCCTTTGGATGCATAGTGTGATCCAAGGATGGATTATACATTAGATGAACAGACAGACCCCACGTTTTCTGAGCAGTGCTCCATGGAATGTATGTTTTGAGACTAAACCTTTGATAAGCATAGAAAAACTTTATTCCTTTATTCTTTCTTTGAAAACCTACAGTAAGGAAATATTTTATGTTGTCAGTAAACAGCAAATTCTTGAATTTTAACACACCTAGCAGAGGGTAGGATAAATTCCTTTCAAATATGCCTGAACCTGCCCAACATCAACACAGAGACCATGTACTTCTTAGGGTTTTTCTTGGTTTAAAACTCCATGGTTCTGTCAGGTGTGATGGAGTATGCCTATAATCCCAGTGATTTGGGAAGCTGAATCAGGAGGATTGCAAGTCTGATGTCAGTCTAGGCAATTTAGTGAGGCCCTAAGCAAGTTAGTAAGACCCTGTCTCAAAATAGAAGGGACTGGTGATGTAGCTGCCCATGGGTTCGTTCAATCCTTAGTGGTAAGGGTGGAAGGAAGGAAAAGAGAATTGCCCATAATCCTCCAAGAGTCTATAAAATCTCAGTTTGTTGCACACACACATTCCAGCATACTTAGAGGGTCCGAATAGGCACACTTTATCTGTCTTATTCAGGTAGAATAAAGTATTATCAGATGACTGTCAATGTGATTAAATTTAAATATTAATGAATATAATGGCTGCAGAGTCTTATGTGGACATGCTCAGGACTGATGCTTTGCTAGTACCTTACACACTGCTAGAACAGCCATCCTGGTTGTTAAAACACGGAAAGACATTCATACTATTTGGTAAATGTTGCTGCCTTGAGCCCTCTAAATGTCTTCTCATTGGTCATCCCCTCTACTTTCTAGCAGCTAAAGTATTAACATCTGGCCCATCAGGGGCCTCCAGATCCTACTCCAGTACTGTGGCAAACCTGATTTCGGATTGATCAGCATTCCTAATAGTGATTTTAAAAGTTTGGATATCATCCTTGAATGTATCATAATCTGCCATATTATTAGTAATTTATTAAAAAGTATTTATTTGCAAGTGTTTTTCATTTTTTTAATTATAGATGGACACAATATCTTTATTTTATTTATTTTTATTTAATTAATTAATTTATTTTTTATGTGATGCTGAGGATCCTAGCCCTCATTTTAATTTTTTAAATAAAAATTTGTTAATTAAAAAGTGTTTTTCTGTTAAATATGTGTATATTTTTTATTTTTATTTTTTGCAATGTTGGATATTAAACATGCACAGGGTCTTGTGCATCCTAGGCAAACACTCTACCTCTGAGGTACAACATATATATATATATATATATATATATATATATATATATATATACACACACACACACACACACACACACACACACACACGCGCGCACACACACACACACACACACAGACTACTTTGAAATTTTATGATGCCTTTAGGAGGTTGTAGGTTTTCATGGGAAATAGGTCTCTGGAATTATCACTGTAATTAATGTAATAATATACACTTATTGGACTAGAGGCTTGAACATGTAACAGTCTAATTTATAAACAAAGCATACCTGAACACAGACTTTTCCTTCTATAGGCTAAAACATGGCATTTAGGTGGAATCCATTGGTTTGTATCTGTTTACATTTAGACATTCAATTCATTTCTCTCTTTTTTTTTTTTAAAGAGAGAGTGGGGGGGGCAGAGAGACAGAATTTTAACATTTATTTATTTTTTCTTAGTTCTCAGCGGACACAACATATTTGTTTGTATGTGGTGCTGAGGATCGAACCCAGGCCGCACGCATGCCAGGCGAGCGCGCTACCGCTTCAGCCACATCCCCAGCCCTCATTTCTCTTTTGAAATGAAGATTTTTAAGTTGCAATAGTATATTGGACTGCATTGTCTTCCAATCTGTTTTCATAGTTCTTTATGTTCTTTCTTCACTTCTAAAATACACATGTATCTTCTGAGCTTTGTCTTTTACATATTCAGTCTTGACTAGAGTCTCACATTAAATGGCTAATTTTTTATAATCTGACCTTCTGGTTTTTTACTTTATACTAGTTACTGGCTTTCACTAAGCAGCTTTGTTGAAAGCATTATTTAAAAAATTAAAATGAAAAACACTTGCAAATTTTTTATTTTCTCAAACCTCCAGAAGTGTTTTTGTTGTTGGGTTTGTCTTTCTTCCTTCCTTCCTTTCTTTCTTTCTTTCTCTCTTTCTCTTTAAGCATTTATGAAATGGTTATGAATTTCTTACTGTAATTTCCTAAGTTGTTTCTTTTTGGCCCTAGAAGTAGAGTTTTCTTCTTGGTTGGGGAGATCTGTTGCCACCAGTTTACATTAACTCTAAGAGCTGAGCGAGGTCAGCCTGTTCCTACTCCTGCAATTGGTTCTTTTCCTCAACTAATTTAGATTAAAAGAAGGCAAGTGCCTGTTCACTATGTGTTATAAAACTTTCTCTTGTATTATCTTGACTTCTGCTGCTCTATTCTAGGCTACCAAAATGTCCCATCTGGTTTCTTTGTTTCTGTTCATTTCCCTGAAAGAGCAGAGTGAAGTTTCAAAACATGAATCAGAGCAAAAAGCCATCAGTGTTTCCTTATTATGTGTAAACTAAAATCAAACTCCTTACGTGACCTCTGAGGCCAGGTATGGTTGTCCCTCCCTGAGTCTCTCTTGTACTCTTGAAGTTCCAGCCATGCCACCTTTTCTTTTATCGAAGTTCTCTGAGCATCTTTTTGTCTCAAAACCATTGCATGGGTTGTTCCTCTGCCTAGAACTCTCTTCCTCCACGTCGGTGATGGTTCACTTTTCCTGACATCCAAACTTTAGCTCAACGGAAACATTTTCTGGGACCTTTCAGTCTCAAGTAGCCTCCCACCTCTAGCTCCCAAGTCGACCTCGTCTCATGCCCTTTTACTTCCTTCTCACTACTTAAAACTATGCAGTATATGATTGTCCCTTTCACTTAAATAATTGGTCACCAATTAGATATAAATTCTCTAAAATCTATGATCCTGTCTATTTTTTTTTTTTTGGCAGCTGTTTGCCTAGTACTTGACAGTGCTTAGCATATGACAAATATTTGTTTAATTTCCATGTTGTTAGTCTATACTTTAGCCAGTTTGGCTGTTTGATGTTTTCATATGACTATGTTCAAATTTTAGTTGTTTCCAATTAAGTTTAGTGCAAGAATGATCCGTGCCTGCCACAGGATCACCCCTATTTCAACCAGTAGATAAGGAGCATCCAGCTTTAATTTAGGATTTAAATGCCACACCACAATTATCTACAGAAAGTGACTGATTCTAGCCTCAGAATGTCCTCAAGAAAATTTTAGACATATAGTTAATTCTGCAGTTGCTGACAAGTGTTTTAGTTTACAAAATAAAAGAATCTTGCCTGGGGCAAGACAAAAGGTTGTGTCTTTTTAGCACTTTTTTTTCAATTCTGGAAAGGATAGTTCTCCTTGGCTACTGACCTGGTAATGCCCAGTTCTCTGTTAGAATCTGTTGGAAGGCTGGAGCTCCTGCTTTCCTGTGTGTAGGCTTTGGGGTTTTGTTTAAGGTTTGTGTTTTTGGAAGGAACATTTCCATGGTTACACCGTTTCCTTCTGCCATCCTTGAAAAAAACAAGGACAAGTAGAGTAATCTGATTCCTGGATCACTACTACACAGATGTCTTTTGTATCTGCCTACTTACCAAACTGTGGGGAAGTTCCATTTCCATGCATTTATCCCCTCCATTGCTTTTTTAAAATGAGGCATTTTTTAACATTAGGAATAAAAGACTTGGATTGGCAACTTAAACAGGGAATGGCCTATGTTATGTAAATGGCCTAAACTCAATGAAGGATGAATATAGAGGTATAGTATATAAAGGGAGAGATTGTGTTGGGAGCAAAACTAAATTGCAGCTTCAGGCAGTGATAGTAAACGTGTGAAGAATACTGCATTCAGAAAATCTACTGGGTTTAAAAATAGTATTTTTTAAAACAGTGTTTTGATGCTTAGTATTTAAAATATAAAGCTTCTTGTTGGATTATTAAAATAAGCATATGTGCGTTTACTGTCACAGAGCAGTAAAACTCACTTTTCCTTGAAACAGCTTGTATGCTTATTACTGCTGCACACTAGTCTACTTGAAAGATATGCACGATCTACTATATGCTTTTCTTCCATAGCATTACAAAGCATTTGCATAGACACGTTTGAATTTATACTCTCGAGTTAATTTCAGGTAAAACGGGGGAGTAAGAGAGGGACCTCCTGAGGATTAATGGAAAGTTTAAATTATGAAAAAGCAGTGCAGTATTTTTTAGTTTTTCTCTTTAAATATACATGACACTGCAGTGCAATTTGTTAAAGTTATTGTAGTAGTTAATTTATACAGTCATCCCTCTTTTTTCACAGGGGATTGGTTCCAGGATCTTCAACAATACCAAAATCCATAGATGCTCTAGTTCCTTATATAAAATGCCATAATATTTGCATAGAACCTCTGTACATTCTATCCTATACTTTAAATCATCTCTAGATTACTTATAATACCTAAGAGAATATAAATGCCATGTGAATAGTTACTATACTGTATTGTTTAAGGAATAATGACCAGAAAACATTCAGTACAGACATAACCATTGTGGACCTGACTTTTTTTTTTTTTTTTTTTTTTTTTTGGTATGGGGGATTGAAGCCAGGGAAGCTTACCACTAAGCTACATCCCCACTCCTTTTCAAATTTTACTTTGAGATGATCTCCCTAAGTTGTCCAGGCTGGTCCAAACTTTCAGTCCTAACAACATTTTTTGATCTGCAATGGATTGAATCTGCAGATGAAGAACTTGATGACTGTGCCACTTTTCTCAATGAGTATATGATGATCTAATTTGCATATTAACTATTGGTACACAGCTTGTCCAATAATGATTTTTATAGGATGGTATTGGCCTCCATTTTGCTTGAGATGCTCTTTTCTTCTTAAGAGACTACCTCTTATATTTTGGTATCCTCCCCTTTCTCCACATATTTCAATTATTATTAATATATAATTACCACTTATAAATGCTTAAGATTAAATCAAAATAACACTAAATTTGAAAAAAAAATCAATACCCTTAACTTCTAGAAATAGGTAGTTTTTGATGAACACACTAACATATATTTATAATTACTCTTCTTTTACCCAAAGAGAATCACACTATATGTACATACAACTTGTCTTTGTGTACATCTTGAATTTCCATGATAGTACTTAAAGACTTACTTCATTATTTGTAATGTTGATTTGCTACATTAGCAGTCCTTAGAGATGGTATATATATTTTTTGGTTCCTTGAAAAAGTATTTCAGTAGGATGAATATCTAGACAAGAAACTGTGAGGACAAACAGTTGTGAAATTTAAATTTTAATACATACCCACAAATTACCTTAAAAGTATAACAACTTATGCCCTCAGTAAAATGTAAGAGAGTGAATCTTTCACTGTATTCTTGTTGTTGTTTTTAAAGAAAGAGTGAGAGAGGGCTGGGGATGTGGCTCAAGCGGTAGCGCGCTCGTCTGGCATGTGTGCGGCCCGGGTTCGATCCTCAGCACCACATACAAACAGAGATGGTCCGCCGAGAACTAAAAAATAAATATTAAAAAAAAAAAAGAAAGAGTGAGAGAGTGGGAAAGAGGGAGAGAGAGAATTTTAATGTTTATTTTTTAGTTTTCGGCAGACACAACATCTTTGTTGGTATGTGGTGCTGAGGATCGAACCCGGGCTGCACGCATGCCAGGCGAGCGCGCTACTGCCGGGTTTCTGTTCTCGCGACTAAGAGCCTCAGGGGTCACTCTAGTTAAACTGGGCTAACTGGGCTGCACGAAATAACCACACAAGAGACACAAATACCTTTTTCTTTGGGGTCGCTGTGACGGCTCCTCTGACCTTAAGGGTCCGCAGGAAGAGAGAGAGCTAGAGCACGGGCTGACCCCTTTTATTGAGGAGAAGCTATTCAAATGAGGCAAGGGGTCAGGTTTCAGGAGCTGAGTCTATCTTCATGATGTCCACTGTCAGCAGGTTGACTGACACCTGGGTAGGCCACACCCAAGGGCACAGTAAGAGAAGGGGACACACAAGGCACTTCCATGGAAGATTCTATCCTAAACAGGGCAAGGGGTTATATTACAAAGCAACAGGTGAGCATAGCTGCACCCATGGGGCTGTAGGAAGATACACCCATTTCTGTGACTGAGGGCCTCAGCACCCAGCTGGGGAATGTAACTCAGTCACCCATAAGGTTGGCTTCCCACAGGCTACCGCTTGAGCCACATCCCCAGCCCCTTTCACTGTATTCTTACTAGCTTGGACATAATCAATTTTTAAAAAATCTTAGCCAGTTTAATAGGTTCAATCCTATGAAATCATTCATCAGTTAATGAAGGAGATGCCTTCTGAGAATTCCTTGTTAGGCAATTTCATTGTTGAACATTGTGAGTTGTACTCACACATACATACCTACAGGGTCAAGGCTAAAACCTGGAAGTGGCCTCTTGATATAGTCAAGATCCAGCAGATATAAGCTACACAAAGAGCTACAGCTATCTTATTGTTTGCTTATTTTAATGAATAGGTTATATATTTTTTCATATGATTACTAATCACTGTTATTTCTATTTATTCAAGCTGACTATTCATAATACTTTGCCCTATTTTTAAAACATGCAGTTTTTTGTTAGTTACTATAAGTGTTTTTACCAAATATTACAGATCTTTTCCCCTGCATTTATTGAATATGTACTACATGCTAGGCTCTGTACCAAATACTGTACATATTCTATCCCACTCAATCCTCATATCAATCTTATAGAATGTAGATAATCTTATTTTTCTTAGAAGGAAAACTGTGGTTCCAAGAGGTTGAAGAATTTGCCCAAATTCACAGTTGGTTGAGCTGGCATTCAAATTGGCCTCAATGACAATAAAAGTACATCAAAAACTTTAATACACCATCTCCCTAATTGTCTTTTATCTTTTACATTTGTGGAGGGTTTTTGTATGCTATAAAGAAGTTTTAAGTTATCAAATGGTCAAATCCCCTATGGCACCTGAGTTTTCTGCCGTATTTCTAAAGCCCCCTCTTACTCTAACCATCTAAATATTCAACTTTTTTTCTTATACTACTTTTATATTTTATTTCTTTTTAAATCTTCAGTACTGTATTTCTGAAAACAATTTATGTAAGATTCATTTGTATATTTTTTTCCAAGTAGCTAACATTTTGTCTTAATATGTTTATTGGGACCCACAATTTGAGATGCCACCTTTATCATAAATCACATGCTTGGTCTGGATTCTCACCTGATGTAAAGCAGTACAGTTGACTTTTGTATAATAACCTTATCCCTGTCCACCTTGTGAAACTCTTTTATTTCCATTTCTAACTTTGTGTCTATGGATTCTTTTAATTTTCTTTTAAAATGATAAATCATTCCTTAAAATACTGCTTGTGGCCAGTTTGGGCAGCTAAACTAGAGGTTGCTCCAGTGAATTTCCTGTGGTATCAAATAAAACACAGACATACAATTTACCTTTAATTTCAGCCCCGGGGGCCGCTCTTCTGCCCTGGCCTCAAGCTCCCCAAATGGGAGAGCGAGGTTAATGTCACAAGAGGCTGGAGAGAGAGAGAGAGAGAGAGAGAGAGAGAGAGAGAGAGAATGAATATGAGAACATTCAGAAGTAGTCTTTTATTGGGGGAACTCTGGTTCTTAGAAATTTCCATCCAAAAAAGGTCGAGAGAGGCAGGTTACAAGGACAGGTAAGGTAACTCGATCCCTGGGGATACAGGAAGGCATGCCCATGCATGAAGACATTTTTGTGTCATTTTTACGATGGGGCCAGATCGCTGGAAGTGACCAACAAGGCCTCAACCAATCAGGAGAGGAAAACACTGGTCACATGACATGGCGGCCTCCCACATTAATAAGGATTTTCTTCATCCTTTTCAATCCTTTCTCATCCTTTTGTATTCAGTTTATTTTATGTGCTGTTAGGGTCTTCAACTATATATTGTTTCTTCTGTGATTTCTAAAAACAAATAGAAACAAGACTAAACAAACAAACCAACCCTAAGGCTAAAGTGGCTATAAACTAAAAATCTAAATTTTATCTTCAGGGTTGCTGACTTATTCTTATCAGTTTGTCCCCAAGTCATATAACTAAAAGTTAGGAAGTAGAATCAGGAAAAATCAAGGCTCTGAAAGCTGGAATAAGGACAGGAGTGGGGATTCAGAAAACTCCAAGGAGTGTCTGAACTCAACACCATGAGACCCCCTGCTTGCCAATGAAGCTTTTCCTTCCTTCTCATTTTCCTGAGGATGTTTTCTTCCTGACACAAAATGTATACTGTTTTTCCAATACCAGCCACTTTTCTGATTCTCCAATGAACCAGATATTCAGTTAAATTCTGATACTGTCTACCTGGAGTTAGTATCGGATCCTACAATTAAAGGCTCAATCCCACAAGACTGATCTGTTACTGGAGGAGTTCCAAGTGAAAAAACCATCCCCTATCTCAGAGTAAAGCCTGTCCAAGGAAGGGGGTGTGACCCTTCTCCTTGGAAAGACCCACAGAGCACTCCTAGGCACATTCCCACCCTGCTAAATTGTTTATCTACAAATAACAGGAGAGATCTACTGTGCCTGGTGTCCCTGTGCCTGGTGGAGACCCATAGCAACCCCCTAGCAACCACCAATCAGCATGAAACAGGGAAAATACCTGGGATGCCAGATGACCCCCCAGTAGTTTATGGTGGTTGATAACATGTTGGGAAACCATGTAGTTCATCATGTTCCCCCCTCGTGGCCTAAACCAATCAGTTCAAAGGAATCCCCCTTTCGTACTAGCCAATCACCCCTACCCACTTGTTCAGCCAGTGAATGTGCTACTCATGTTTTAGAGTTGTTGTTTGATTTTCCTGCAGTGTGTGATGATTTGCTAAGAGATGCTATGATGTATGTGGAGTCCCTGCCTTCCCCAAAGAGTGTATAAAACTGCTGCAAACCCTGTGATCAGGGTCTCTCGGTGTCACCAGTTGCCGTGTGTGCTGAGGACCGAGCTAGCTCGCAATAAACACCTCTTTGCTGCTTACATCGATCTTGGTCTCTGGTGGTCTTTTGAGGGTTCCGAATTCGAGCATAACACAAGAGAGGGGGACCTTGACTCAGGAAAAATGGGGTCCTTGGTAAAAGGCGAGTGACTTACCCAAGACAGAGATTCAACCAATAGATTTTATTGGGGGGCTGCCTGAAGGAGAGGTAGAGAGCAGAGAGAAGAGGAGGAGGGGAGAAAGAGAGAAAGAGGCAGAGAGGAAGAGGGCAGAGAGAGAAAAGAGAAGAGAAAGAGGAGGAAGAGGGAAAACAGGAGAAAGAAGAGAGCGTGTGCTTACAAGCTTTGGCTTAGAAGGGTTGCATAGGGGACATGGCTGTGCTGATTGGCAAGGTGACTCAGGACCCGCGACACTGTGTCCTGCAGGGATTGGTCAAGAAAACCTTTGAATTTGGTGCTCTTCTTTGGCTTGGCGCCCTTTGGAGAGGAGGGGGAGGGGTAAGGGATTCTGTGATGTTCTCCAAGAAGGGGGAGTCTCCCACACACCCAACACTTGGCAAGCGATGGAAAAGAATGTGAGCACACACTAGTCAGAGACACATTCACATTTATTAGGAAAGAAGGTACTCATTCAAGAAAAAATACTGGCTATCTCCAGAGTAAGAGACAACAATGCCTTGGTGTGAGATGTTAATAATTATAGAGGAACAGTAGTTAGGGACTGGACTAGAGGTGAAGCCAGGGTGGAGTACCATGATATTGTGCCACTTTTTCTGCTGCCTGTGCATTGCCCTCATTTTTTTTGCAAGCAAGGGTACAGAGGTCAAGGGCAAGGACCAAGGTGGGGGATAAAGACTTGACTAGGTTGCTCACAATGCTTGTTTTGCATTTCAAACTTTCATGGGTGTTTCTGCATTCCAAGGTCTTCAGGGATGCTCTTTTGAGACTCAATATTATCTTTCTTTTTCTATTTGCTTCTTTTTTCTTTCCTTTTCTGTATCCTCAAACTCCTATCTTACCCCTACCTCAATTGCCAGCCACAAAGAGGGTGCCCAGGTGACACATTTCTGCTCAGTGAAAACTTGGGACTTACCATGGTTTCTAGCCTTTAGTTTTGATAATTGTCAAAAATGCCTCACTGAAGTATTTTAGTACCAGTTTATTAGGTTGGTACAAACCAGGAAAGGCCAAATGGAACAGATGTGCAGGGGAGGGACACTACCCTCCCAGTACCTCCATGCCTTCATCAACCTGAAGCTCTCCAAATTTAGTTCTTTGGGGATTTTAAAAGGGCCTCATTAGGTGAGCAAGATTGATTAAATCATTAGACATTGATTGATGATTAACAAAGATCTGCAACCCCTGTCCATTCCCCAGAAACTGGGGATGGAGTAGAATCCACATGTTACTGTCTAGGAGTGTTGCCATCTTGCCCTGGCTGCCTGAGCCCTCAAAATATCTCCCTCAAAAAGTTCTAGCCCTTTAAAGATGTCTTTTTTTTTTTTTAATCAATCAGCCCCTGTCCTGAAGCTATCTAAGGCCCCCCCCCCCACCAGTTTTCTCATTAGCATACAAGAGATAATATCATCACTCAAGAAATTATAAGGGGTTTATGTGCTGTTGGCTGGGAACTAGGACAAAGACCAAATACTTATTTTATTTTATTATGCTTTACTTCCTTTTAAAAAATCCTTTATAGTATTGTGTTATGGGTGAATGGTTTCCCTTCCCACCCCAATTCACATGTCCTAACTCCAGGTACTAAAATGTAGCCTTATTGAGAGAGGGCCTTAATAGAGACAATCTAGTTAAAATGAGGTCATTACGAGTGGCCCTTCCCTTGGTATGGCTGGTTCATTTAGAGAAAGGGGATATTTAGACAGAGAGGTATTCACAGATATGAAGAGATGCAGGGAGAAAATGGTGGTCTACAAGCCAAAGGGGAGGCCTGGAACAGATCCTTCCCTCATCACCATCAGCCCTCAGAAGGAACCAATCCTGCCAATACCTTGATCGTTCACTTATGGCCTCCAAAACTGTGAGACAATAAACTTTTATTGTTTAAACTACTCAGTGATGCTTTGTGCTGTTTTGGCCATTATAAAATAATTGCATGGAAAGAGTGACAGAAAAAAACGACTTAAAAAATGAAACTTTGGCCAACTACCTTGATGCAGCCTATAATCCCAGTGGCTTGGGAGACTAAGGCAGGAGGATCTCGAGTTCAAAGCCAGCTTCAGCAATGGTGAGGCACTAAGCAACTCAAATGAGAGCCTGTCTAAATAAAATTCAAAAAGGGCTGGGGATGTGGCTCAGTGGACCAGTCCCCCTGAGTTCAATCCCGGGTACCTGTCCTAGCCCCGCAAAGAAACTTTCTATGGGAAAATATATATTCCTTAAAGCAAAGGAAAAGAAGAAAAAAATAATAATTTTATACTGTTAAATATTATTTATAAATGACTGAGTTGTAAATATTGTTACAACTTTAACACTCTAGTTTTGATTTATGGTTCTCAATTAAATTAAAAACTGATTTTAGATGATGGAGTGCTTTTTTTTTTTGTCTTTGCAAGGTAGTTAAAACTTGGTTATTATCACTATAATAGAAACGAGGCCATGAATCAGAATCTTTGTGTGTCTGTGCTCTGTGCATGGGCAGAAGCTCCACCATTAATATATTCTTATTTTGAAATCCTCCATATCACAAGTATGCTCCTTATCATTCTTAGAAAATCTTACTGTATCCTTGTGAGGTAGAAGTTTAGGGACATCAAGAAAAATGTTGGCTGGAGAACTAGATGGATGAGTCATCATGTCCCCATTTGAGATAGGTCCCATTACCATGACAGCTCCAGCTACGGAGGGCTTATCACCATGGTAGCTTCCACCACAGGTCCTGTATTCTAATTCAGAGTTAACCAATGAGAACAAATAGGCCAAGGTTTTCAATCAAGTCTCTGCAGAGAGGGGTCATCTAATGTAGAGACCTTGCTTTTCTCTAACAGTTTTGCTCAACATTTATATTTTAAGCACTATCTTCAACTCCTCAAAAAGTCAAAGAAAGGGGCTGGGGATGTGGCTCAACTGGTAGCGCGCTCGCCTGGCATGCGTGCAGCCCGGGTTCGATCCCCAGCACCACATACCAACAAAGATGTTGTGTCCGCCGAGAACTAAAAAATAAATATTAAAAATAAAATTCTCTTCTCTCTCTTTCTCTCTCTCTCTCTATCTTTAAAAATATATATATATACAGCTACATTAAAAACAACATTTCAGTGTTTTAAAAAAAAAAGTCAAAGAAAGGAAATCAGCAGAACACTACGCAGAAAATGATCTCTGAGTCTATATGTAAAACTTACAGAGGAATGTGAAATAGCTTATATTATACAGTCATCTAAGACCGAGAAACAAGTGAAAAATAAGTCTAATAGCAGTTCTTGAGCCCTTAAGGAATAGAGTAGGTACTTAAGAATTTCGCTCAAAAAGACTTCAATGCTTCTGTGGCCAGAACATAGCTAGGCTCAAGCTCAGCGTTAAAAAGCTTTGTTTCTGCAAGTAACAAACAGACCATTACTTCTGAGAGGCAACAAATTGAACACCAGGAGCCAGAGAAAGAGTCAGCAAAGAATTGGAACTCCAAGGAATAAAATAAAGAGTCCATGGGAGGCTGTAGCTTGTATGAAAGGCTTCCCTGTTCTTCAATTAATATTGATTTCTATTTATAAAAGCTAGAGGAAGAAGTTTCAAATATTGAGTTTCTTTTGGATGAGTGGGGGTTTTCACTCCAGAACACTTGGACATGGCCTCTGATGTATGCAATCCTACTCATGCCTGCCAACCCTTGGCCCTCTTCTCCACCTCCTACCTGTCTGCCTCTCTCCCCTCTCCTCTGCCCAGGAAAGGATATGGTTTCTCCTGGGCTGTCAGAGACAACTTAGCAATGACAGCAAGCCCGTGATTGACCTCTCTTCCTTTATTTCCTCCTATTAAATATTTTCGGGAAATTGAAAAAAAATACAGAAAGGTAAAGCATTAATTTGATGAACTTTCATACCTTGGTAATTCAGAATTGATAACTTTTTATACTTAGTCATGTCTGTTTCAGTGTTCTGGGTAACTAACAAAGAAATCTTAAGGATCTCCTTCTGTCATTGGAGAAAAGGGTCATTATGACTTCTTACAAAGACAATTATTATCAAGAGTTTCATGGGGGCTCTTCTACTGATATATAGATCATCTCATTTTGTTCTTTTTATTTGCTTATTTTTCTGCTTTCCACTGGATTTAGTTTTCTTTGTTCACTTTTCCGACCTTTACTAAGTCATAATTATGCATCTATTTCTCATAGTTAACCCTACATTAACTAAGCACATGCTTAAACTTACTTCCTTCTAACATCTCAAGTTAGCCAGAATCAATATCTCCTTATCAAAATAGAATCCCAAGCACACTTCTGTTTTACTCCTCTCTCCATGAAACACTTCTCCAAAGCCTTCTCTATTTTAATATCAAAATATTAATTATAATATAAAAAGTGCAGTCAGTGCTTATTTTTACAGCACCACATTTGACTGAGCTTCTTGACTCACCATCAATGGTTTGGATGTCATTTATCTCCTGAGTTAATTGTTCTTTTTATTTTTTATTTTTTATTTTTTTATTGGTTGTTCACAACATTACAAAGCTCATGACATATCATATTTCATACATTAGATTGAAGTGGGTTATGAACTCCCACTGAGTTAATTGTTCTTCATGCTAGAATGTTTCTTTCACAGAAAGTATGGATGGGGTAAGTTTTCAGAGTTCTCAGATGCTTAAAAATGTGTCCATTTTGCCTTTATACTTGACTGATATTTTTCTTGAATATAGAATTTTATATTCTACTATTTTTCCTTCAGTTCTTAAAAATAGTGCTCCATTATCCTCTCACCTCCAGTACTTCTGAGGAGACACCAGGTGTCAACTTGACCTCGGTTCTTTTTAAGTAATCTTTGCTAGTCACCTTTGGAACTTACAGCCTTGGTGTTCTGAAGATTTACTGCTAGATACCTGGGTACATTTTTTCCTCTCTTTTCTTTTTATCCTCTCATATTCAGTGGGTATTTCAATGTGAGGATTTATGTCTTCTTTGGTCCTAGAAAATTCTTAAAACTATCATTCCTGATACTGAATCATGTTCCTTTTGCCCACAACACAATCATTGAGATGACTTTTGCAAAGGAGAAAGAATTTATCCATAAGGCAGCTGAGCATGGGGAGACTTGGGGGAGACACAAGTCTCAAATCCACCTTCCCAAGGAGAGTTTGGAGATGCTTATGGGATAAATAGGCAAGAGGATTAAAGGCATTTGGGAAAGGTTGTTGAAGGTGAAGTAATCAGTGGTCTGCATACCTGTAAGTGAACTTCATGATTCTTCACAGAACACATGTTCAGAAAATGATGGTGTTAGCATGATCTAAGATTGGGGCTTTCAGCCTCTGGACCCCAAAAGTTCACTTGTTGGACATGTGTGAAGGTCCAAGTGAAGATTCAGTAGTTCCAACAAAAGTGGCCCTCAGGTCCTTGAAAAGTAATTCAGGAAACCATTATCATCATTACCCATATACCAGAGCTGTTATCTACAGCAAAGCTAGTGGGAGACTAATAGCTTAGCTCTGTGACCTTCAAAATGTGTGATTTTTAAAAGTCAATTAGGAGTTATCAATTTACAGACAGAAAGTGAAGCTAGAGAGTTTGTTTGGGTTTCCTTAGTTTCATTCTGTCCCATGTCGCTGTCTTCCATTCTATTATATCTTTTAGGAAAGTGTATGAGATAGATCTACCCTCCACGTCTCTCAACTTTTCTCTTAAACTTTCATTGGCATGGAATTCTCTAAGAACTTCTTCCTGGTCTTTCTAGCCCACTACTTCACTCTTTATGTCCATTTTTTCTACTCAAAAACATCTATTCAGTAGTTTTAAAATTTCAACAACCATAATTATAATTTCTAATTCTCATTTTCAGGATGTCTGATGTATGCACATGTGTGTGTGTTGATAACTACCTATACTTACTCCATGGATATGATATTCCTCCTTATCTCTCTGGCACAGGGCCACCCAAGTCTTGTGGGTCTAGAAAATTTCACAATTTGAGTGCTTCCTTTAGGAAAAAAAATATAATAATTTATGAATGACATTATTTAGAATGAAAAAGTAAGTCGCAACACATTTTGGTAGTCTTGGAGCTTTAGATACCTTTCTTCAAGATTCCTTGAGGAAGCTCACCAGAAAAGCTTACCTAACAGTTTGTTTCTCTTCTCATCTAGAATGTTCTATAACTCCTGGCAACTCCTAGCCTTCACAGGGGCTCACACTGGGGAATATCCACACCCACAGATGCATAGTCTTTTCAGTTCTTGTTGGTGCTTGATGTGAGGAAGCATCTGGAAATGTGTTCAATCTACTTTCCTGGAACCACAGCTCTGGTTTTCAGTGAGGTTTGTGGGAATGACTTTCACTTCCCCTTTTCATCCGCATATTTGTTTTCATCTATTGTCATAGGTCAACAGTTTATGATCCTATTGTGGTTAGGTGTGTATTGTAGTCTCAAACCCTTTCTGAAATTAATAAGCACACACGTAGTGTAAGAAAAGAAATTGGTGCTTTAAAATATTTGTGTTTAGGCAAAGTACCTTTGGGAGATAAAAATATAATCTAGCATGCTGGTGGTTAAAAAGTTGTTTACTAATCCCTTGAAAATTTCTGTTCACTAGTGTTGTTCTTTGAGAAATTTGTACCCTCTACAGGGCTAAAATATAAATAAATTAAAACAATTTCATTCTTTAGAGGACCATTTTTTTTCCAAAGGAGACAAATTCTTATTTGCATTTCTTTTAAATGAAAATGGCTATAAGGGCCCAAACCATTCCAGACAGCAATTTTGTGTAACAATGCAGCTGCTCAAGAACCCAGTGGATGTGTGTATGACATTCCCCCTTCTTCCCTGTTTTTTGTTCCATCCACCTCCTTGACCTATTGGATGGTGCTGCACACATTTAGGGCTAGTCTTCCAAGCTCAGTTTGATGACCCACATGTCAACCATCTCTGTAAACACCCTCATAGACACACCAAGAAGTGTACTTTATCAATTTCTCTCAGTCCAGTCAAATTGACAACCAAGATGACACATCAAAGATTCTTCTAGACATGTAGAGTAGACACGGGAGAATTTGTAAAATCCATTAAAATAAATTCAAATCCAACATTATGGGCATTCTTAAGACAATTACTGTTAACAGGTGCCTGTCTGCCGGGCATGGTGATGCATGCCTACAATCCCAGCGACTTAAAAGGCTGAGGCAGAAGGACTGCAAATTAGAGGCAGCCACAGCAATTTAGCAAGGCCCTAAGCAACTTAGGGAGACTCTGTCTCAAAAGGAAAAATAAAAAGGGCTGGGGGTATGGCTCAGTCAGTAAGTGCCCCTGGGTTCAGTCTCTGCTACCAGAAAAAAAAAAAAAAATCATTGCAGGTTTTAAAATACCAGAGTATGATTTGAATAACTTCTAATGCTCTATAGCACAGCAGGATAACTGTGGTTGGCAACAATCTAATGCATATTTCAAAATAGCTAGTAGAAAAGATTTGGATTGCAATGCAAAGAAATGATAAATAGTTAAGGTGATGGATATGCCATTTACCCTGATCTAATCATTACACATTATACACATGCATTGAAATATCACACTACCCCCATACATTTGTACAATATTTTGTGTCAATTAAAAATAATTCCCTTTAAAAAAGAAATAAAAATGAAAACATAAAGGTAGAAAAGCAGAAACCTCTAGAAAGAGGTTCTGTGTAAATCAGAAATTGCCACCGTGTGCACACACCACTTAACAGGGAATTTGGGGGTCACATCCTCTTTATCTCTACTCCCTCTTCAATGAGCCAGTACTGAGAGCTGTCTAGATAGCTCATCACTAACTTGTCCCCAAGGGCCTGCAGAGCACTTCTGCCTCCTTAAATACCAAATGTACTGCAGGATCCAGGATGGTTAAGGCCACAGGGAGAATCAGGCTAGGTTCTATTTTATTGTATGACCCATAATTACTGTGTTTTTTTCCTTCTGACTAGACTTATCCATTTTCTTCTAGGTCAGTAATAATTTTCACTTTCTGGGAACAACTGCCCATGACCCTAGTGAGCAAATTACTTGTCTGCTGGCTTTTCTTTCCTTTCTTTTTGGTGTTGGGGATTGCCACACAAGAGCTCTGCCACCGAGCCACATCCCCAGCCCCTGCTGGCTTTTCCTCAAAGAGCATCAGTACATTGCCAGTGCTCACTTCCACTGTAGTTTCTGGAAAAGATTTGCCCACACTCCTTTTTTTGCTTTCCTGAGTTTATTAGTTTTGTGATGTTTTTAAAAGAGAAGTTGCAAAGAAATTTATTTAGTTACTTGGTGATGGCTACAAGCCCTGCTTACTTAACATGTTCCTGCAGTTAACATACATACTGCCAATAAGGGATTACGCAGATAAGCACAATGCTTCTTAATGCTTCTTCCCTCCTGTGTTAGAAGCTTAGCTCTGAAGCCCTGTGTAAGTATAACACCTGTCAAGACTTGACGCATACATTGAGGTATATTCTAAACCAGTGTTTTTTCAGTTTTTTCTTGTGAAATTATAGAACCAAAAGAAAATAAGATTCATGTTTGGTCATATCAGGCTGCTTAACAAAACAGCACATAGTAGGTGACTTATAAACAACAACAACAAAATTATTTCTCAAAGTTCTGGAGGCTGAGAAGTCTGAAATAAGGCCCTGGTAGATTGGTTTCAGGTGAGGGCTGCTTTTTGTTTTATAGATGGCACTTTCTTTCTGTGTCCGCACACAGCAGAAGGGTGAATGAAGCTTCTTGGGCCTATTTTATAAGGGCACAAAAGGCCATTAATGAAGGCTTCACCTTCATGGTTTAATCACCTTCCCAAAGAACATGATGATCCCCCTAAAACCATCCCTTTGAGGGTGAAGAGGTCAACGTGTGCATTTTGGGGGGCACAAACATTGAGACAGTAGCAAACACCAAGTCTCAGCAACTGGGCAAAAGGAACGGACCTCTAATCACTATAGGGTCACACATATATAAAAACCCAAAGTCACACATCTGGAACTCCTGGGGTGAGCTAGAGGATCATTTTAAATGACCCAAAGAAGGAAATTTAGCTTTCTGTGTTCATTTATAGACCTTCTCTCTCCTGCTGTCTTTTGCCCAGTATCTCCACACTCAAATGGGTTTGTATGACACTCTGTTTTACTGTCTCCAAAAAGTGACCTTCTAGTTGTCTGGCAAAGTATAAAAGGCCATCTGAGCCAGGCACAGTGGCATGCACCTATAATCTCAGTGGCTCTGGAGGCTGAGGCAGGAGGATCTGAGTTCAAAGCTAGCCTCAGCAAAAGTGAGGCGCTAGTAATTCAGTGAGCCCCTGTCTCTAAGTGAAATACAAAATAGGGCTGGGGATGTGGCTCAGTGGTCGAATGCCCCTGAATTCAATCCCAGTACTCCCCCGGCACACCCATCTGAATAGGGTCGACAGACTTAACAAATAAAAATATAGGAGGCTCTGTTAAATTTCCTATACACAAGGGATTTTTTTTTTTTTTGTAGTGATTGGGGTTGAACCCAGGGCCTTATGTGTGCATGTTACTGAGCTGTATTCCCCTTCCTCTCTGAGCGCACACCAATCTCAACAGAATCTCAATCACATCTAAGTTGGAGGTATGATATCTGCTCTCCAGGGAGAGGTCCTGGTTTAGAATGGTCCCACATGCTTCTATAATCCTGCAGCTAGCTGAACTGAACTTATTTATGGACAGTCTGAGCTAAGAACAAATTTGCTATTTGACATTTTCTTCCTAAGCAGGCAAGGCACTAAGTCTGGCTTTGCTTTTTATATTAATTATCTCCTTTTTCTGTTTGATAGGGCCCCAGATCTGTATTAACATATCACATTTGCTCAAAGGTAATTTTTATCCTTTAAAAAAATAAGCCCAAAGTGTTCTTTTAAGATAATCAACCCTCCTCGGAGACTACTTTAGCAGTCAATTTGACATGCTATTTCAAGAGCACCGTGTTCACTGTGAGACCTCTTCTTCCTCTCAATTAACTCAAAATGTCCAAAACTGAACTTATCATCTTTGCTTTCAGAAGACAGCCCCCCCCCCCCCACTTCTCACCTCCATTTTCAGGAGTGTTATAACTGTTGACTCCCAGGTCAGAAGAGCTTTGAATCTTACTTCCTGGGTTCAGCAAAAAGTATCATTTTGTTTTCCAAATTTCCTCTTGGATATTTCCAGTCCTTACCATCTTGATGGCTACTGTCCAGCCTATATCTTCATCCCTTCACATATGATTTCATTATTATTCTACCTCCAAATTATATCCACAGGCTCAACAGTTCTGTCCTCATTCAACAAACACTAATTGCCACAATTTACTAAGCCTTTCTCCTCCCAATCCACCCAACCCACCATTACCAGACTAATTTTCCCAACACGTGCATTGATTATCGTGCCAAGATGACCAGTTGTCCCCAGTACACATTCTTGCCTTCATATACAAAAATAGAATTTATAGTTGGGCACATTTTTCTCATTCCCCACCACTTTTGTAAATCTACCATTGGAGGCTGACCTCTTTATTGGACCATTAATTTTCTTACCGTTTATCCCCTGTTTTCTGTCTCTTGGTCATTTTGCTCTACTTGGAAAATTTTTCCATGTTTATCATCTTGTAACCCTAATATTGAAGTTTAATTTTTCCCACTATATTTTTAGTTTCTAGGAGCCCTTTTGTGTCCTCTGTTCCATTTTTATAGCCTACAATTCTTTTTTTTTTCATGTACTCATTATCTTCTCATTTACATGAAGATGGAGAAGACAGCCTTTTTCCTTTATCTCTCCTCACATTGCCTTTTTCCCTGTGTGTGTCTTTCACATTAGACATTCATCTCATTCATCTGACACTTCTTGCCTCTCTGTTCCTATGTAAGAGTGGAGCTTGTAAAGCTGACTGACAGCTCTATATGCACATGGACTGATAAAGCTTCATCAACTGTGGTCTTCGCTGCTGGGTGGTCTGGCAGGGTAAGTTCACTGCCAACATCATCAACTTCCAACATCAGCATTTCTTAGGTCTTTTGCCTTGAGCCGGTCATCTACAGGAACGAATCTTTCAATCTTCCAACTGGGGGAAAATAGGCCTGGGTACCAGATCTCCAGGAAGACACTGAGGGACTAAACATCAATTACCTAAATTTTCCTCTTGCCTTTTGTCCAGTATCTCCACACTCAAAAGAGTTTGTGTGACACTGATTTATTGTCTCCAGAAAGTAATCTTCTAATTGTCTGGCAAAGTCATAGAGACTGTCTGAGTAGGGTTGACAGACTTAACAAACAAAAATATAGAATGTTCTGTTAAATTTCATGTACACAAGGATTTTTTTTTTAATTTTTAATATTTATTTTTTAGTTTTCGGCGGACACAACATCTTTGTTTGTATGTGGTGCTGAGGATCGAACCCGGGCTGCACGAATGCCAGGCGTGCGCACTACCGCTTGAGCCACATCCCCAGCCCTAGGATTTTTTTTTTTCAAGATGAGGATCGAATCCAGGGCCATATGCATGCTACGCAAGTGCTTTACCACTGAGATACACCTCCATGCCAAACAACAAGTAATTTTTAACATAAATATTCCTTATGCAATATTTGGAACATACGTATATTTAAAAATTATTCATTAATGCCTAAAATTCAAATTTCATTGGGCATGCCACATAACCTAAGCCTACATCCAAAAGTTTAATGGCTTTTCAAATAGACCTTTGAGCCAATTTCCACATTTTCAACCCCATTTCCACCCCTCTAAGAGATAACTGGATCTGTCAATAGTTGAACCTTTGGATAATATAAATGTGTTAGTTGACTTTCCATCACCATAACAAATGCCTGAGAGAATCAACTTATAAGGAGGAAAGGTTTATTTGGGCTCATAGTTTCAGAGGTTTCAGTCCATAGTTGGCTTTGCTCTGCTGTTCTGGGGCTGGTGGCAGAACATCATGTCAGGGAGCACATGGTGAAGCAAAACTACTCACTCCATGGGGTTTGGGAAGCAAAGAGAGACAGAGCAGGAACTGGGCATCCAATACCCCCTTCCAGGATACGCCCACAATGACCTAATTTTTCCCACTAGGCCCCGCCTCCTGAAGGTTCCACCACCTCCTCTGAGCTTTCTTGGGTGTGTTAAGTCAGTTGTCACTTGCTCATCTGCTTTCTAGTTTCCAAAATTGTGTGGTTATTGGTTTGTCCTTTCTAGCTTCCTTTGCTCAGGACAACATTTTTGTTTGTTTTTTATAATCATCTTGATTGGGGTATTGTAAACATTTATAGCTGAACAATTTGGGGTATTTGCCAAATGTATATATGGTCGGGGAGGGACCGTAAAAATCAACAGATAGAAGATTTCTACCACCTCTGAGTTTCCATCTGCAGCTTTGCACTTGTTTCTCTCCTCACATCCATGGCCTCAGGCAAAACTGATCCACTTTTTGGTCATTTTAGCTTTGATTTTTATAAAATGTCATGAAATAGGATCAGATGGTATTTAGGCATTTGTGACTGGCTGCTGTCAAAAAGCAGAATGCTTTTGAGATTCATCATGCATCATATATAATTGCACATAGAAATAATTTGCTCCTTTTTATGGTTGAGTAGTATTTCATTGTGTGGATATATGCAATTTGTTTATCCATTTATAACAAAAGAACATTGGTGTTATTTCCTATTTGAATAAAGCTGCTATTTACATTGTGCACAAGACATTGTGTGGTTACATGTGTTCATTTGTCTTGGGTAAATACGGAGGACTGTTTCTCAGTCAGAGGACAAGTGCACCTTCAACTTTACAAGGAATCGATAAACTGTTCTCCAAATAGCTGTGCTATTTCACACTCCCACAAGCTCTATGTGCATGTTCCAGTGGTCTCAATGCCTTGACAATGCTTGGTATTGTCTAATTAATTTTAGTCATCCTACTGAGTATGTAGCGCTATCTTATTGTGGTTTTAATTTGCATTTCCCTGATGATTCTGAATATTTATTTCACATTCATATGTTATCTTTGGTAAATGTTAGGAGCCACAGCAAAAATATTGATACAGGCACCTTTGGATTTTATTGACTGCCAGCCAGCAATTCACATTCATATGGTAATTGGACTCATGCTGTCCAGCTGGGCCCATTTTCAGGACTCAGGTTACTCATGTCACTCTTGTAATGGGAGAGTTCCCATTGGTTGGGAAAGGATGGTAGGAGGGTGTTCCGGGGGAAGGGGAAACCCCCCCGGCTCAGGTAGAACACACACGTGTGGACCCACTTGTTAGGGGACGCACATGGCCTCTCTCTAAATAAAACTTTGTCTCAGTTTGACTGGCTTGTGTTTTTGTGCCCAACCGGGCTGTAAGATTGCAAGCCGGCGTGCACTGATAGCTCAGCAGGGGATCGCTCAGCAGGGGTGCCGCAGGCAGTGATCGGCGAGCGGCAGGAACGGGGCTCAGCCAGCTCGCTCGACCCGGGTCCGGGCAGCCTGCGGCAGGTAAAGTGTTCAAATCTTTTTAAATAATTTTTATAAGTTATTTGTGCTTTTATTGGACTTGTAAGTATTCTCTCTGTATGTTCTGGATATATCCATTTTCAGATAAATGACTTGTAAATACAGTTGATCCTTATCCTTCAGGGCTTCTGTATTTGTAAAATTGCTATGTTGAGGGCCACAGCCGAGTTGGGATGACGCATGGCATTTTGCCAGAAGGGAGTGGTTGAGAGGTGACGCCAGAGAGCCATTGAGATGATGATGGTTATGTTAAGCTGTGTATTCAGTTGTATATAGACCTTTACTGTCCAGCAATAGGGCGGCTCTTGCTGCCTCAGTGCCCGCTACTTTGGAGTCCCCGTGGAGTTCTCTCGGGGTTCCAAGAGAGTGCGCTGCAGAGCCGGTGGAGGAGAGAGAGTTTCCGGGGAGTGTGCGTGGAGTGCTGGTGGAGTTGGGGCAATGAAGTTTCCTGTTTGAACATACAAGTGCTTTGTGGCGGCTCGGTGATTTGTGCCCAGCCAGACTGTGGCATTGCTACTTTTTTTTTTTTTTTTTAAGAGAGAGTGAGAGACAGAGAGAGAGAGAGAGAGAGAGAGAGAGAGAGAGAGAGAGTATTTTTTTAATATTTATTTTTTAGTTTTCGGCGGACACAACATCTTTGTTTGTATGTGGTGCTGAGGACCGAACCCGGGCCGCATGCATGCCAGGGGAGCGCGCTACCGCTTGAGCCACATCCCCAGCCCAACATGGCATTGCTACTTATTAAAATGTGTTTTTAACCCCGTGTTGTAGACTATAAGAGAAGTAAGGTGATTATAAGACTAGTAATAACTGTAAGGTCATTCGAACATCTTGTAAAGTAAACACTGGGTGTCACTTAGAAGGATGAATCCTGGCTCAAGGACTGGCAATTCTGGTCTAGGGGTTTCCGGAAACAAAGTCACTTCTACACTAATGTAGTTCTCATAAACCTTTAAACAAAGCTCATCCTTCTTGAAAGGCACAGCCGGTGACCAACCTAGACCGAATACAGATATGAGAAAGGGAAAAGGGCCTTCTCACTCTGTGAATGACCTCCAGAGGAGGCCTTCTTAGGCATGCATCTGACCCCCGACTCCATCTGGCTCATGCCCCCAACCTGCTACTGCTATCTGTCTTGTAACATCACTGTTTGAGCATCAGACAATGTTGAAGACTCATCTTAGATTCAAACTGGATCAAAGGGAAAAAATGGCCCCTGGGAAATCTGGTTAATTAAGACCATCTATGAACCCCGAACACAACACCCTGAGATCAATGCTCACAGAGCTTGCATGGCCATTTGCAGACACACACAGAGTGGCAAAAATTTTGAGTTGCTCAATGCAAATTCCCATCTGAGGCTGAATAGGCAATGCTGTGCCGTCTTGTTCCAGCTGTCCTACCACGTTTTTCATTCCTGTTTCACAGTTGAAAATGTTGGCAAGTGTTACTAAGAGTAAATTCCCATGTTTGCTGTGCCTTATGGAGAAAAATACCTGTGCTAGATAAGCCCCTCTGGGCACAAGTTTTAGTGCTGCAGGTCCTAAGTTCAAAGTTAATGAATCCACATAAGATACATGGAGGAAAAGGAAGAGAAAATTTGCTTCCATATCTGAGTTCCCTCCAGAAAGAACTGAAGTAGCATCTATAATGTGTGATAAAACCATGGAAAAGAAGCTAAATTTGTGGATTTGTGAGATAATGTCTTATGCTAAGAAAAAGAAAAAAAAAAGTATAGCTTTGTTGTGAGGCAGAAAGTCAAAGAAAACTTATATTAAAAACTTATAGTTAAAAAAAAATTGTTAAGGCCTTCTTGTCATGCCTGTCTTGCAAATTTCAAAAGGTGATAAGCTCTGAAAAATATTATACCTAAAGACAAACCATGTTCTCAGATCAGGAGGTGGCAGAAGAATTTGAAAAACACCTGCTAAATGTTATGCAGGAGAAAAGGTAAGGTGGGAGAACAGATTTTGAATGCTGATGAGACTGAATTGTACTAGGATGTCACCAAACCAACCTAGATAACACAAATGGTGATTCAGTTGATGAAAACATAACCAGAGCCTTACAGGAACCTAACTTTGTGGTTTTCCCCAGGAAAAATACTTGTGTGTTTGTCAGAAGTTCATAGATCCTAACTACCACAAAGAGCAAGAAACCACTGTACTCCCCACTCCTCCTGTAGTGGCCTGAAGAGACTTTTCCTGGGCTGTCCTCTCTTCTCCTTCTGGTCACCTAGATTCATCCTTTAACCTTCAGCCCCAGTCATGCTCAGGAAGATTCTCTGGACTCCATTCCCAGGTCAGGGGAGAGTCTCCTCTTCTGTGCTAGTTAATATGCATTGCACACACCTCTAGCTCAGCGTCTATCACAGCAAAGAAGTTGTTCATACCTTTTTCTGCCTCCCTCATCAGTCTCTGAGGTGCCTGAGAGTAGGGCTTTTCCTTCCCTTTTCTCTCTTTCTCCTTCCCTCCCTCCCTCCTTCCTTTTCCTTTCTTTCTTCACACACAGATGCACCTCAACTTATGATGGGGTTACATCCTGATGAACCCATCATTAACTTGAAAAAAGATTAGTAAAAAATGCATTTATACATCTAACCTATGGGGCACCCTAACTTAACACAGCTCACTATAGAATTCCAGTCATTACCCCTTTGTGATCTGTGTCTGAGCAGGAGTTACAGCTCACTGCCAGGGCCCAGCATCCCCAGAGAGGATCAGACTTCAAATCACTAGTCTGGGAAAATATCAAATTCAAAATTCGGGGTACAGTTTCAATTGACTACAGTGTATCACTTTCACACCAACAGAAAATTGAAAAACTCTAAATTAGATCAATGTAAATTGGTTGCCATCTGTATGTATATTTGTAATGTGAATATATATACACACATACATTTGTGGGGGAGGGGTAGCAGAAAACCATCATGCCAAGATATTTCTTATATTGCGCTTTTATTTTTTAAGATATAGTATCATTCCTATTCAATTGATTCTATGTTTCTATGTTCTGATACATTAGCACTGAGCCTGGCCCATAGAAAGGATCAATAAATATTTGTGGGTTAAAAAAAAACATGAAAGTTAACAATATTTATTTATTCTACCTAATCAAAGTTTTTTGGGTCTTAAAGTTTTAATAAATAAGAGAGTTTGAAATTAACATGCAAAATTAAAACTACTCTAAACAATTCCCCTGCCCCTTTTTATTAAAACTTGAGCTATCTATAATCAAACTTTGCTAGCAAAATAAACTTCAGCTTAGTCCAAATGAAATAATTAGAAATTTGGAACATGTAACCTGAACTAATTGAGTTGTTACCATGCTCAATCTTATTCTAGCATATCAGAGTCAGAGAAAATTTAACTTACATTCATGGTAATCAAGGGCTTCAGGTCAGCTAGGAAGATTGAGGGGAAAGAACAGAAAGAGTCTTACCAGGCTTCATGGAGCGGGAAAGGAGGGCCATGCACAGACAGTGCTGGGTCCAACTCTCTACAGGAGCTCTATCCTTCAACAGCCTCTTCTGAGCAGGTGATTGCTACTCTTGGAGCCAGGACTGATGTTGTGGAGACTCAGCAACTCTTGCCCCTGCTTGGAAATGACTTGTCCTGGCTCATTTACTTGCAAGGCTCTATTCTCGTCCTGACTTAGGCTTCTTCCCAGACTAGCAAGTACTACTATAAGAGACTGTTGGGGAAGAAAAACTCTCCACTTAGTTCCAGTGCCTGGAACTGAAGCCAGATTTAAAATTAGGTAGTCAGTGTAGTTAGGTAAATCTGGTCTAATATTGAGTGAAATCTAAAATGAGGCCATGTTGAGAATGAATTTCCAGAAAAGCTGAACAACTCTCTGAATGTTAATGAAGCCCAGGAAACAGTCCCCAACAGATTTAAAGACAGCCCATCCCAAAGAAATGTGAATGAAGCCCAGGAAACAGCCCCAAACAGATTTGGAGATAGCCCATCCCAAAAAAATGTTAATGAACAGCAAACTTGACTCTGAAATGCCCAGATTACTTCTTTGGCCCACCTGTGTCCCAACCCTTCCCACCTACATTCCATCACCAAAAACTATAAAAAGGGGAACACATTCGCCCTTCAAGGGATTCCACCTCTTGGGTCCCCTTCTTCCTCCAGGAGAAGTCTTAATAAACTTCTAATTTTCCACTCTGACCTTGCCTCCGTGTGCTTCTCTGGTGTTATTCTTCAACATTGGGGAAGCAAGGACTCTTCACCGGTCAACAGCGGTAACAGAACCCTGCAAATTGGACTGATAAAACCCAGACTAACAGAAAAAAAAAAAAAAAGGCAAACAAATTTTATATGCTATTAATATTTTAATTTTTATATATTCACAGGGGTCTCACAGAAAAGGAAGTGAAAAACAAAACAAAAAAAAAAGTGGTTAGGCTTCAGAGTTTATATACTGTCTTAACAAAGTACGATAAATCTGTGGAGAAGTGACATTTAAGCAAATTCAGTTTGGTATTGTTCCATTGATAAGAGCCATCTCCTCTTTGGGATATGGGTGAGAGGATCAGGACATTTTCACAAAAGAAAATATATGTTCTGGGCTGGGGATGTGGCTCAAGCGGTAGCGCGCTCGCCTGGCATGCATGCGGCCCGGGTTCGATCCTCAGCACCACATACAAACAAAGATGTTGTGTCCGCCGAGAACTAAAAAATAAATATTAAAAAATTCTCTCTCTCTCTCCTCTCTCACTCTTTCTTAAAAAAGAAAAAAAAGAAAATATATGTTCTGCCTTTAGGCAGAAAGTGGGAGGGTAGAGTTTTCCTGTGTCTGCTGTTTCTCATTTGCCATCTGCAAAACTATCCTTGTGCCAAAGTGGCATATTTAGGGTGTGATACTGATTCCCTTGACTTCTGTTTTAGTCAGCTTTCTCTCTGCTGTGACTAAAAGATATGACCAAAACAATTTTAGGGAAGAAAAGTTTGAGTGCTCATGGTTTCAGAGGTCTCAATCCATGAAAGGCGGGCTCCATTCCTTGGGGCTTGAGGTGAAGCTGAACAGTAAGGTCGAAGAGTGTGCTGGAGGGAAGCTGCTCACATTGAAGCCAGAATTAGACAGGCAGTCAGTGTAGGTAAATCAAGTCAGGATGGATCAAGGAGGCCGATTCTGAGTGAGTCACAAGTTGGAGACTGTCCCCTGAGGGATTGAAATGTTAGTTCCTTCAGAGCCCTTCCTCCACCCTTATACCTGCCCCTGCTCCAACCTGTTGCTAAGGTCAACTGTCCCAGGAATTGCCTCTCCCCACAGGGAGCTAAAAAGTTGTTAATTAATGTGTCCAGGGCTACACCATCCTGCCCTTCCCTCTTCAGCCCACCTGTTTCCCACCTTTTGGCCATCCCACCCAGCACTCCTGGGCCTAGTCACACAGGAAGGAGAAAAATAAGGGGAAGACAGCAGAACAAAGGAAGCCTAGGACATATAAAAAGGGTAGAACACCTGGCTTCTAGGGATACCAGGACACCAGCGATGGCCCCCTCCTCCCTCCAGGGAGAAGTCCATGTCACCCCCTTTTCAATAAACCCTGCTTTATATGCTTGCGATGGCGTGCCTCTCCAATGTCCGACTTCAACATGCGAAGGAGCAGAATTCGTCACTGAAAGGGTAAAGTTTCTAAGCTGGAAAGCTTGAATGTAAAAGATTAGGTATTATTAAATTCCTCTGTTCACCCAGAACCTGAAATTCCTGAGATAGTTAAAACAACGCCCTACTGGCCATTTAGCCTAGGGCCCTGTGCAGTTTGTCACAGGGCCCGAACCATCAGTTTGAATGTGTAACCGGCTTAGGAATGACCAATCATCCCCGCCCGCCCTGTTCCCGCCAATGAATTTGCTAATCCTGTCTCAGAGTTGTTCAATTTTCCCGCGCCTCATGATGATTTGTTCTGATGTATGCAAAGCCCACAGCCCTCTCCAGAAAGTGTACTTAAGCTCTGCTTGACCTCTGCTCTGGGCTCTGGGCTGCTCTCCCTTTTTGAGTGAGCATGGAGCCCCAGCGCACTGGAATGGATCCCCAATAAATCCCCTTTTGCCAATTGCATGGAGCCAGTCTCTTGTGTGGTCTCTTTCTCCGACGCTCTGCTGGACCCTTACAGTCACCGATAACTGGCAGTATCAACATGGTGATCAGGAAGCCAAGAGATGAAAAACCAGCCTCTACCTCAGAGCAAAGCCTGTCCAAGGAAGGGGGCATAACCCTTTTCCTTGGAAAGACCCACAGAGCACTCCTAGGCACATTCCCACCCTGCTAAGTGGTTTATCTATAAATAACAGCAGAGATCTGCGGAGCCAGGTGTCCCTGATTCAGTCAGGCTAGGTGGGGACCCATAGCAACCCCCTAGCAACCACGGATCAGCATGAGACAGGGAAATACCTGGGATGCCAGATGACCCCCCCAGTAGTTTATAGTGGTTGATAACATGTTGGGAAACCATGTAGTTCAGCATGTTCCCCCCTCGTGGCCTAAACCAATCAGTTCAAACGAATCCCCCTCTTGTACTAACCAATCACCCCTACCCAACTTGTTCCCACCAGTGAATGTGCTAATCATGTTTTAGAGTTGTTATTTGATTTTCCTGTGGTGTGTGATGATTTGCTAAGAGATGCTATGATGTATGTGGGGGTCCCTGCCTTCTCCAAAGAAGGTATAAAATTGCTGCAAACCCTGGGCTCGGGGCCTCTCAGCGTCACCAGTTGCTGTGTTCGAGAGGAGGACCCAGCTAGCTTGAAATAAACACCTCTTTGCTGCTTACATCGATCTTGGTCTCTGGTGGTGTTTTGGGGGTCCCGAATTCGAGCACAACAGAGAAACTCTGGGCTCACCAGATACAAATATGTACCTTATAGCCACGCCCCCAATGAACCACTTCCCCCACAGCCACACCCCATCCACCTCCAGCTACCACTCAGTTAATCCCATCAGGCACTAATTCACTGATTGCGTTAAGGATATGACCCAATCATTTCTCTTCCAGACCTTTTTGCATTGTCTCACACGTAGGCTTTGGGGGGATACCACATCTAAACTATAATAGTCTCAAATTCAAATTCCCACAAAGAAAGGGTTCTATTGCTTTGAAAAGTTATTCTCCTTCTTGCTGGGCAGAGATATTACATCAGTCCCCTTAGGAAGGTGGTGGTGACCCTATAAGTTAGCTCCCTTGGGGCCTGCTTCTCCTCTTTGGTCCAGGATGCTGACAAAGTCCTCTTTCTGGAAGAGTCCATGGGTGTGGAATGCATTCAAGACACACCACTGGGAACTCTGCTGAGGCAGTAATTGATGCCTGCAAAGTCAGGGAGATATTTCCTAAGGGAGAGTTCTCTGAATCCCCAGGATCTAGAAGATCTGTCTTATTGACTTGTTTCTTCTGACCTGCTCCAAATACTTGGGCTAAGCCCACAAAGCCTGGATTAATAGAGGGATAGTGTTTATATTGTTAAAAACATTGCCATTCTGACTTTTATTAGAATTATTTATGATGAAAAATTTAAGCGTGCTTGATGTCACTCAACAAGTGGGCCATTAATGTGGTGTTTACTTCCATTTGTTTTTCTTAACCTAAATAAGTTAATGATAAATCAATAAATAAATGAGTGGTCATTTAAAAAAATAAATGGGTAACATTACAAAGGAAATTGATATCAAGTTTTCCAGAAGTTACTGTTAGAAGCTATTAGTATTAACTTTTTAGACTTTTTAAAAACAAGGCATTATGGAAGGTGGCATTTTTTTTTTCTCAAATGATATTTGAGAACCAACTCTGTGTCAGACATTGTGTTAAGCCTCAGAAACACAGATATGGGGAAGACATACTCCCTGCCCCCAAAGAACTTAAACAGTATATATTCAATCAACCCATTTTCCCATTTTTTAGAATAACAAAGAATAGGTAGGGCAAGGAGTGAATGGGTCTCAGAAGTAAACTCACACCAAAGTTTTCTCATTAAAGTATGAATGAAACACCTTAAGCCAACAATTAGCATTGAAAACTGCAATTTTCCTTCAAATTCAAGCCAGCCATGAGTCAGAATAGTGCCCAATGACTCTTTACTAACTTATGATCTTTTTGTCCATTGGGGTTGCCCCCTACTTTCATTTCCCCTTATCTTAAAGGGACTAAAAACTGTCAACAAATAACTAGTAAGTAGTTGGCACCTTAATTTTTAGGTTACTATTAATCTATCATGAAATCAGTGATGTATAATGAAATCTTAGACCCTATAATCTGAGAAGTTATCAGTTTCCATTACAAAAGGCTCCCAAGGCCTCAGCCAACATTCCTCCTGGTTACCCAGCCTCAAGGCTAATGAAAGACCATCCCATTTCCTGCTCTGCTTGTATTCTTTCAAATTCATCATTCAAAGTAGGTCCTAGGGTTACCACTGTTGACCAGTGACTAGTCCTTGCTTCCCCGATGTTGAAGAATAACACCAAAGAAGCATGCCGAGGCCAGGTCAGAGTAGAAATTACAAGTTTATTAAAGGACAGCAGAAAAGACTTCTCCTGGAGGAAGAAGGGGACCCAAGAGGTGGAATCCGTGGAAGTGCGGTTGTCTCCCCTTTTTATAGTTCTTTCAGTGATGGAATGTAGGTGGGAAGGCCCGAGGGGTGGGACACAGGTGGGCCAAAGAAGTAATCTGGGCAGGAAGGACTTCATTAACACTTCTTTGGGATGGGCTATCTTCAAATCTGCTGGAGGCTGTTTCCTGGGTTCCATTAACATTCCTTTGGGATAGACTTTGGCCTAGGGCCTTTTCGGGACTTCATTAACATTCCATGAATTGTCCTGCATTTCCCGGAATCATTCTCAGCATGGCCTCCATTTTAGATTTCACTGGGTATTAGACCCGATTTACCTTACTACACTGACTACCTAACTTTAAATCTGGCTTCACTAGCAACCAACTCATGAAAATTCTTAAAGTACGGACTCATGAATTCTGTCTTCATTCTTACTGTTACTCTCAGCAAATTGAAAATCTGATTCTAAACTTTATATTGAAGCCAGATTTAAAGTTAGGTAGTCAGTGTAGTTAGGTAAATCGGGTCTAATACCGAGTGAAGTCTAAAATGGAGGCCATGCTGGGAATGACTCAGGGAAAACACAGGACAATTCATGGAATGTTAATGAAGTCCCGAAAAGGCCCTAGGCCAAAGTCCACCTGGAAGAAGTATTAAAGAACAGCCCCCAGCAGATTTGGAGATAGCCCATCCCAAAGAAGTGTTAATGAAGTCCTTCCTGCCCAGATTACTTCTTTGGCCCACCTGTGTCCCACCCCTCGGGCCTTCCCACCTACATTCCATCACTGAAAGAACTATAAAAAGGGGAGACAACCGCACTTCCACGGATTCCACCTCTTGGGTCCCCTTCTTCCTCCGGGAGAAGTCTTTTCTGCTGTCCTTTAATAAACTTGTAATTTCTACTCTGACCTGGCCTTGGCGTTCTTCTTTGGTGTTATTCTTCAACATCGGGGAAGCAAGGACTCGTCACCGGTCAACATCGGTATCAATATGAGAGGCAGAGGGCCAAGGCATTCTTAATAAGAGGAAGAACCAACTAAAAGAAATACGCTAGATACAAAGACTTTATAAAGTCACAGAAATTAAGACAGCAATATTGGAACAAGATTAGAAAACAGACCAATACAGGAGATCTCCTAAAACAGACTTAGGTGTATGTGAGCATGTGACCTATGATAAAGGATGTAGATTAATGATAGAAATAGATGAAAAAATTAATGGTGCGAGGTCATATTGAAGCCAGAATTAGATAGGCAGTCAGTATAGATAGGTAAATTGAGTGAGGTTGGATCAAGGAGGCCAATTTGAGTGCCCCTGCTCCAACCTGTTGTTAAGGTAACCTGTCCCAGGAGTTGCCCTTCCCTATAGGGAGTTATAAAAGTTGTTAATTAATGTGTCCTAGGCTGCTCCATCTAGCCCTTTCCTCATCCATATGCTTCTCCCGTTTGGCCATCCCACCGAGCATCTCCTGGGCCTAGTCATGTATGATAAGGGGGAAGAGAGTGAGAGAACAAAGGAAGCTTAAGACATGAAAAGGCAGATCACCTCACTTCTTGGGATCCCAGGATACCAGCTATGGCTCCCTTTGAAAAACCAGTCTCTACCTCAGAGCAAAGCTTGTCCAAGGAAGGGGGCATGGCCCTTGTCCTTGGAAAGACTCACAGAGCACTCCTAAGCACATTCCCACCCTGCTGAGTTGTTTATCTATAAATAACAGCAGAGATCTGCGGAGCCAGGTGTCCCTGACTCAGTCAGGCTAGGTGGGGACCCATAGCAACCCCCTAGCAACCACGGATCAGCATGAGATGGGGAAATACCTGGGATGCCAGATGACCCCCCAGTAGTTTATGGTGGTTGATAACATGTTGGGAAACCATGTAGTTCAGCATGTACTCCACTAGTGGCTTAAACCAATCAGTTCAAACGAATCCCCCTCTTATACTAACCAATCACCCCCACCCAACTTGTTCCCGCCAGTAAATGTGCTAATCATGTTTTAGAGTTGTTATTTGATTTTCCTGTGGTGTGTGATGATTTGCTAAGGGATGCTATGATGTATTGTAAGGGTCCGGCGAAACGTCGGAGGAAGAGACCACAAGAGACCAGCTTCATGTAATATGCATAAGGGGATATTTATTGTTCCAGCGCGCTGGGGCTCCATGCCCACTCAAGAAAGGAGAGCAGCCCAGAGCCCAGAGCAGAGGTCAAGCAGAGCTTAAGTACACTTTTTGGAGAGGGCGGGGGGGGGGGGGCTTTGCATACATCAGAACAAATCATCATGAGGCGCGGGAAAATTGAACAACAACTCTGAGACATGATTAGTACATTCATTGGCGGGAACAGACTGGGCAGGGGTGATTGGTCACTTCCAAGCGGGGTACACATTCAAACTGATTGGTTTTAGGGCCTAAAGGACTACGTGACATACTACACAGAATCCCAGGTTATTAAACAACCAGTGGAAACAGTGGGGATATTTACTGGGCAGTTCAGGTATTGTCCTAACAGCTACAGGGATTACAGGTTCTGGGGGTAGCAGAGGAATTTTAACAATACCTAGTCTTTTACTTTTTAACCCAGGCCTTGCAGTTTAGAATCAGCTTAGAAATTTTACCCTTACAGTATGTGGGGGCCCCTGCCTTCTCCAAAGAAGGTATAAAACTGCTTCAAACCCTGGGCTCGGGGCCTCTCAGAGTCACCAGTTACTGTGTGTGCGAGGAGAACCGAGCTAGCTTGCAATAAACACCTTTTTACTGCTTACCTCGATCTTGGTCTCTGGTGGTCTTTTGGGGGTCCGGAATTTGAGTATAACACTTGAAACCTATCTTATGCCATCCACAAAAATCAATTCCATAAAGTAATTTTAAAAATGAAATGTTTTTAAAAATGTCACTTTCAAAAGAAAAATTATTTTATGATATTGAGAGAGGGAAAGATTTCTTAAACACATCACCAAAAGTAGTAACCATAAAGGAAGAGGTTGGTAAATAGGCCTACCTCCAAATTAAGAGGTTTAGTTTATCAAATGACAGCTGAAAGAGAATGTGTGGGAACTGTGTGGGAGTTGATACATAGAATACGTGTAACTGACAAAGGACTCATAGATCCAGAGAATAGAAATAACTCCTATAAATCAGTAAGAAGAAGAACTCTAATGGAAAAATGGGTGGAATACCCAACCAGGTAATTTATGAAAGAAGATATGCAAATGGTGTTCAACTTCCTTAATAATCAGGTAAGTGCAAATTAAAATCACAGTGATTTACCACCATCCATCCCACTCCAGCTAAAATAGAAAAGATTAGTGATTCAAAGTGTTAACAAAGAGGTGGAACTATAACTCTAGTTTACTGCTGGAGGGAGTATATTGTTTCGGGTGTCATATGCTAAATTTAAAATTAACATATTCTAAGACCCAGGTATTTCACTCATAAGAAATGCATATGCATTTGCATCAAGAGATGTGGATTTGTAATAGAAAAAACCTTGAGGAAATCCAAATGAGACTTCTGGTTTCCAGGTTGGAAGTTGTTGCCTGTGTCTTCACAACAAGAGAACAGATAAACAAACTAAAAATAGAATGTTCTTAGGTTCATCAGAGTATGCAGATCACAAGGCAAACTGCTGCCCTAAAACTGGAGAGACAGGTGGATACAGGAGTAGAAGTTGGCTACCGGAGCCAGGGTTGGGAGGGGTGGGGGTGGGGGTGGGAACTTGAACTGTGATGAATGAACTGCTGGAGGTCAGTGTGCATAAATTTGAGAATTAAAAATTAAAAGGAGCTCATTCAAGATGTTGCTGCATATTTATGAGCCTACCTCTAGGAACTCCATCAGGTACTCAGGGTGAACATCAGAGAAAAACTCCCTCCTACTTTCCATAGGAGAGGAGAAAAGTACCACTTTGAAATAACTATTTTACCAGAGCCTAGCCACTGTGAGTTTTACCAGACCTGAACACACCTGGAGGGTGGTAATACAGAACTTCAGCCCTCTGTGGCATTCCTATCACACTTAGCAAGGTGTATGTGCATGGCAGGTAGCCAAGAAGCACTTGAAGGTCACAGCCCAGGGGACAGGCTCACTAACAGACTGGTCATAATCATAGATCTATATATAGCATTTTCCCTCTCTCTACACCTTATCAGCATACAAATAGGACTCGTGTAATACAGGAGAGCACAACTGAAAGAACTGCAGACCTTTAATCTTTTTTTGAAGACATAAGAGAAATCCAAAGACGTAGGAGAGAATAACTAAGGACCCCAGAGAACCTCTAACATCTATATCCTAAGTAAGCTTAGCTCTTAACCAGATTGATAAAATGTTACTCACATATTTACCTCGGGTTTTTTTGTTTTTTGTTTTTTCTTTTTCCCAGTTCATCACAGCTAACCAAACATTAGAAGCCATAATAAAAGGCCAAAAAAATCATAGCTTGAAGAAATAGAGCAAGCCAGATTTGGATATGGCAGAAATGTTGGAATCATCAGAGATCAGGAGTTTAAAATAACTATGAATAATATGCTAAGGACTCGAACAGAAACAGTGGGTGATATGCAAGAACAGATGGGTAATGTAACCACAGAGATGGACATTCTAAGAAAGAATCAAAAGGAAATGCTATAAATCGAAGACACTACCAGAAATGGAAAAAAAAAATGTCCTTAGATGGTGTTAAATTGATAAGTTTGGCCTGTTTCCAGAGATGAGAGATATAAGTTGGCCCAAAGCTGCCTCTATATGTAGCAACTTGCAAACTTAGTATGTAAATAAAGACCTGACTTAAGAATATATTCTTGTAACAAAGAGCTCATTCCCAGTAACTCTCACAGTAGAGCTCCAGCCAATCACAGGCTCCCGACTGATCACACCATGCCCATACAAGACAAATGTTGACTGCAGCCAATCAAGTTGTTTCCATATGTCACTTCCTTTACTCAGGCAATAAATATAACCAGCACATATGGGTGGCTGGGAATTCTGAAGCCCTGTTGGTCCAAGATGCTGCCCTAGAACATTTTTCTTGCTCTAATAAACTTCATTAAATTCAACTCATCTCTGATTTTTTTCTTTAACAATTTTTGGCTCTTCAAGAGCTTGAAAATAGCCAAGGAAAGAATAAGTGAGCTTGAAGATATGTCAATAAAAACGTCTCAAATGTAAAGGCAAAGAGAAAAAAGAATAAAAATCGAGCATAATATTTAAAAAAATGGGACAATTAAAAAAGGTGGAACACATGCATAATGGGAATATCAAAAAGAGATGAAAAAAAAAAAGGACTAGAAGAGATATTTGGGTAACAATGGATAAAAGTTTTCTAAAATTAATAATAAATACCAAACCACAGAGTCAGGAAGCTCAGAGAAAGGTTAAGTGGGCAAATGCATGAAAGTATATATGCTTAGTCATATCATATTCAAACTGCAGTAAAATGATGTAAATAAGAGAAAATATCAAAAGAAGCCAGAGGAAATAAAACACCTTATCTATAAAAGGACAGGGAATAAAATTACATCGGACTTCTCTTCAGAAATCATGCAAATAAGGAAAAAATATCATGTTGGTCAGCTTTCCATTACTATAACAAATGCCTGAGATAATCAATTTAAAAAGAGAAAAGTTGGGCTGGGGATGTGGCTCAAGCGGTAGCGCGCTCGCCTGGCATGCGTGCGGCCCGGGTTCGATCCTCAGCACCACATACCAACAAAGATGTCCTGTGCGCCAAAAACTAAAAAAATAAATAAAAAATTCTCTCTCTCTCTCTCTCCTCTCTCACTCTCTCTTTAAAAAAAAAAATAATAATAAAAAAATAAATAAATAAATAAAAAGAGAAAAGTTTCCTTTTGACTCACAGTTTTGGAAGCCCGATTCGTGTTTATGATTGATTGGCCACATTGCTGCTGGACCTGTGATGAGGCAGTCCATCATAGTAGGAGCATGTAGCAGAGCAAAACCCCTCACCTCAGGGCCAAAATGAAAGTGAAAGGAAGAGGAAGGGAGAAGGATCCCCTTCAAAGGAACACCTCTAAGGATCTGAGGCCCTCCCACTAGGTCTTACCCATTAAAGGTTCCACTGCCATGTTGGGGACCAGGTCTTCACCACATGGATCTCTGGGGACACTTCAGATAGAAACTCTCACACTAATTACTTGAAAAAGATTATCCTTTAAAAGTGAAGGAGAAAAGATTTTCTTAAAGGAAAACTGGTTATTTGTCACCAATAGATCTGCCTTTTAAGACATGTTAAGAAGTCTTTAGAGAAAAGAAAAATGATCTCGATCAGAGACTAGAGACTTAATCAAGAAAGTCAGAGTGTGGCTGGAGTTGTGGCTCAGTGGTAGAGTGCTCACCTAGCATGTGTGAGGCACTGGGTTTGATCCTCAGCACCACATATAAAACTAAATTGATTAATTAAGTAAAGTTATTATGGCCATCTACAACTACATATATATGTGTGTATGGAAGCAAGAATATATAGAGATAGGCAAGAGTGAAGGGACAAATGAAACAAGATCCTTGATTCCTTCCCCTAAGGCATTGCCAAGATATGGAACATGATAGATCATTACTTTATAAAAGAAATAACACTGACTTTTGTGACCCACAGCTGCAACCTCTACATTTAGAGGTACTGAAATGGACGTAACAAGCTCTCTGATTCATGAGCAAAAGACTTGGTAAAATTGCAAATAAGAGATGGAAATATGATGAGTGCTGTCTTCCCCTCAGCTCTATCATAATAATGCAGCTTATTGTATCTATGCAAGGGAACATATTCATTATAATGTCATCTTGCCAGTTAAAATTCAGGCATCATTTTGAGACCAATCACTCAGAGTTTAAAGAAAAAGAAATTTAATTAAGTATGGGCACAATGAGTTGCTTAAAAGCCAAAAAAAAAAAATTATTAGTTTTCCAAGTTAGAAATGAAGAAGCAGCAAAGCCTTTAATGACTTTTAATTTCTAAATAAAGTAATACTGATTACTATGACCCAAATAAACAAAAAGTCCTTTGAGTTCCTACCTCCTTTCTTTTTAAAGAAGTAAAGAATTCTTGAGAATAAGAGGTGAGAAAATCTCTGTGAATTATTCCTAGACATGAATGACCCATTTCTTTCTGTGACCCTCTAAAGAGCCATTGTTAGGGAATCACAAATACCTTTGTAAGTCCCTGGTGGGGCAAATGGTTTTGGTTTTAACCAAGAAAGCTGGTTTTTGGTGACTGGAAAGACATTGTTAACTTTAGGTTTTTTCCCTCATTGGTCTTTGGTTTATTTTAAAATATTTTCTCTGTTTCTTTCATTTTCCCATTTTCCTTATTTTTATTTTTTTCTTTTATTCTTTTTTTTTTTTTACTTTTTTGTTTTTCTAGTTTTTAATTCTTTGATTTTTATTTTCTTACTTTTTTCTTCATTTTTTTCTTTGTCTCGCTTTTTCTTTATGTTACTTTTCCCATTTAAAAATTACTATTGTATTTTTATTTTTTAACTTTGTTAGTATTGTTACTAAAAAAGCAATTATAACTACAATAATTAGTTAAGAGAAACACAGGATAAAAAGATGATGTGATCATCATTTAAGTTGTTTTCAACTTAAAAGAAGCTATTATAATTATACGAGGTTCCATGGTGAAACCACAAAACAAAAGTCTATAAGAGATATACAAAAGATAAAGAGAAAAGAATCAAAACATCAGAATACAAAGGAAGACAGCAAGAGTGGAAGAAAGCAATAAAGGATCAACAGAACAATAAAAAAATATAGTTAACAAAATGACAGCTGTGAGTCCTTACTTATCAATTATTATTCTGAATGTAAATGAATGAAATTCCTAGAGTGGCAGAGTGTATATAAAAACAAAACCCAGTTATCAATCACCTAGGAGAGGCTCACTTCACCTGTAAGGATATACACAGATTGAAAGGTAAGAGAAAGAAAAAAGATCAGATCACAAAAACAGAAAAAAAAAAAGAAACAAACAAACAAACAAAGAGAAAGATAAATTCCCTGCCAATGGAAACCAAAAGTGAGCAGGGTTCGATATAATAATACCAGATAAAATAGATTTTAAGTAAAAAACAAAACAAACAAACAAACAAACAAAAACTGTAAAAAGAGACAAAGAAGTGCCAGGCACAGTGGTGGCACATACACCTGTAATCCTAGTGGCCAGGGAGGCTAAGGCAGGAGGACCATGAGTTCAAAGCCAGCCTCAGCAATAGTGAGGTGCTAAGCAACTCATTGAGACTCCATCTCTAAATAAAATACAAAATAGGGCTGGGGATGTGGCTCCGTGCTAGAGTGCCCCTGAGTTCAATCCCTAGTACCCGACCCCCAAAAGAGAGAGAGAGACAAAGATGAAATGATAAAGAGGTCAATTCGTCATGAGAATATAAAAATTGCAAACATACATGAACCCAATACCTGAAAATATGAAGCAAATATTAATAGACCTAAAGATAGACAATGATACATAATAATAGGAGATTTCCATACCCCATCTAAAATATTGTCTGATCATTCAGACAGAAAAATCAATAAGGAAACATTGGATTTCATGATACTTTGGACTGAGTGGACCTACCAGACATACACAGGACATTCCATTCAATAGCAGCAGAATACATTCTACTTAAGTGAACACAGAACATTCTCCAGAATAGGGTATATCTTAGGACACACACACACACACACACACACACACACACACACACACACACTAAATTTAAGAAGATTAAAGTTGTATCAAGTATTTTTTTTTCTGACACAAAACTAGAAATTGGCATCAGGAGAAAACCAGAAACATTTGTGAATACCTGGAAATTAAACAGTATACTCCTGAAGAGTCAATAGAGTAAAGAAAAAAATCAAATGGGAAATAAAAATATCTTGAGAGAAAAACAGACACACAACATACCAAAACATTTAGGATCCAGGAAAAGCAGTTCTAACAGGGGTGTGTATAATAGTAAACAGACCCATTGAAAAAGAAGAATGATCTTAAGTAAATGACCCAACAAAAAAACCTCAAGAGGGTGATGTGTATTTGGTGGTGGAGAGCCTGATTAGCAGGCAAGAGGCTCTTGGATTAATCCCTACAAAAGACAAAAACAAACAATAACTCTCAATGAACTAGAAAGAGAAGAACAAAGTCCAAACGCAGTAAAAGGAAGGAAATAACAAAGCTCAGAGTATAAATAAGTGAAACAGACAAGAAGTATAATAGAACAAGTTTAAAAATTTTAAACTTTAACAAACCTTTAGTTAGACTAAGAAAAAAAAAAGGTAAATAAATAAAATCAGAAATGAAAGAGGACACAACTAACACTACAAAAATACAAAAGAGCATCAGAAACCCCTATGAATAATTATACACCAAACAAATTAAATAACCTAGAAGAAATGGGTACCTTAAATATATACAATAAAATATTTTAAAGGGTGCGATACAAAGGTATAAATTGTGATCCCTATTATATAAAAACAAATGCACTTCTACCTCTGCACAGGACACTTTTTCTATAAGGCGTGGAATAGTGGTTATCCCTGGTGATGAGATTAGGAAAGACGGAGCAGAGTCTCGTTAAAGAGCAGTGTTTTCACTGGGAGGCAAACGGATTTCTTTTCCATCACTTGAATTTATAATTAGATGCTTTTCACTCTTCCAAAGAAGAGCTAAAGTTTTAACATGTATCCTTTCTCTTCTTTGAGGTGTCTTGGTTTTTGTTTGATGGGGCAGAGAGCAAGGCCAAGGCCTGGAGCACTTGTTCAGTGGGACATGTGTGGCCCAGTGGAAGCCTGGAGTGGGCTTTCACAAGGGGCTGGAGATGTGACCTGTGGCCACTAATTCCCTTTTACTGCCTGTCTAATCAAGTGTTAGTCCACTTTTTGTTGCTGTGACAAAATAGCTAAGAAAAATAAAAGGAAGAAATGCTTATTTTGGCTCAAGGTTTTAGGCCAATGGTTGCAGGATCCCATGGCTTTGGGCCTGTGGTGGCACAGTACATCATGGCAGGAGCATGTGTCAGAGGAGATATGCTCACCTCATGGTGGCTGGGAAGCAGAGAGAAGAAGGGCCAAGGGTCCCAATGTCTCCCTCAAGGACACACCCCCAATGACCTAAATTCCTCCCATGAGGCCCCACCTCTTAAAGGTTCCACCTCTACCCAATAGCACCACAAGATGGTGACCAAGCCTTGAACATAGGGGCCTTTGGGGGACATTTAAGACCCAGACTGTAAAAGTGGGTCTCATCTTTCTGCCTGCTGTTTGTTATGGCTTCGTTTCTGTTTGCTATTTTTGAAGACAAAACTTGGGTTCAAAGGAAAAGTTTAAGAAATGCTTCCAGGAATAATGATAGGAGTCTGATTTCCTAGCAGTTTTCTTGGGCATCTGATTAAACTCCTTTGTCAGTAATCAAAACCCGGATTATTCTGGATTAGTCCCGACATTTCACAGGGACAACACCCCTCTTCCATAATCCCCCTGGAAAATGACTGTTTTGTTTGAAAGCTTTTCGCTTGGAAACCACTGATGTGTTATTACTTTTATCAGCTTAAAAACCAACAATTATAGGTTTTCCAGGTTTTGGGCTCTGAAGGACCTTAAAATCACCTGAGTATTTTCAACCTGAAAACTAAAAAGTATTTGTTAGGAAAATATTGATGATATACCCATCAGGATAGAATAGGGCCTATAATTTATTTGTTATAAAATGTGATAACTCTAGGATTTCCTCTGATATGTACACTTTCCCCTCTCAAGAACATTTTTCTCTCTTTGTGTTTGGTAAATTCTTTAAGACCCCCTGGGTCCCGGAGAGCGAAGCAGCTCTCAGACACAGGATGCTGTAGCCTTCGACCTGCTCCGTGCCGCCGTGGACTTACCTAACTGCACATCAGAGATGGCAGGGGCTGGCCTTAGGGAGATGGGGCTAGTTTCATCACGACGTGGGAGATGCTGAAAGGACCTCCTGCCACTGTCCTTATGCCAATGTCTCTCAAAACCACACCATTAGAGACTTGTGCTTTGAGTCTTGGAGACTTTTCATCACGAGTTTCTGTTCAGATGCAACTTTCCAGGATGGAAAGCATCTGCCACCCAGAATCTCTCCAGGGTTCCTGCAGGCCAGCTGGGGACAGAGCAGAGGGACCTGCTGCTGGGCCTGGGGGAAGAGGGGCGGGGAGCTGGCTCGCCAAGGGCTTTCCACAGCGCCTCCTGCCCCGGGCTGCAGGGTGTCTCAGGAGAGAGGGACACCTGCCTGAACCTGCTGGGCAGTGCACTTCTGGGCTTTATTTTTTCTCTTTACCAACTGATTTATAATTGACTCCGCCTTCCTCCTCTCTAACTGCTAATCACTACTCTCTTTACGGATAATCACAAGAAAGAGGCTGATTTTCTACCAAAGAGCTTGCTCCAATTTCCTTCCGTGGTTATGTGAAAATGTGACTCCTCTCCCCTCTCAGTCGCCAGCCCTTCCCTTTCTCAGTTCTTCCACTGCTTCTTGCAAAGTGTTTGAATGAGTCGGTGAAGGGAGAGTTGAGACATTGGAGTGAAATGGATTTTCATTTAGCAACACATGAAGGGTACACAGGGAGGTGAACCCCACAGATAGGTCTATGATAAAATGTGGGTGGTGTTCGAGAAACTCTGGCTACCACAATTTAATGAAATGAACCATGGACCCTGAGATGCAGTCCCCCGTCTAGGAGGATGCACACTAAGGTTATGGGTCACAGTTGAGGGAGAGCCCAATGGCTCTCCACTGAAAGCAGATCACATTCCTTCTTCTTCTTCTTCTTCTCCTTCTCCTTCTCCTTCTCCTTCTCCTTCTCCTTCTCCTTCTCCTTCTTCATCTCCCCACCTTCTGAGATTATCACGTTGCCAGGAAGGAGTTTGTTAGTAAGGAGTCTGTTAGCAAGCGCTTGCCAACATCTGGTTCCCTGCGCTTTCTATGTACCTCACAGTTGCAGATCTGAAGAAATGTGAGCATTTAACAAAAAATGGCTCTCACTCTCTTGAATGTTCCCTTATTTTAGTTCAAACGTTTCAGTTGAAAAGAGATGTTTAATATTGCTTGACTCCTCCACAGATCCAAAGCTTAGCAATTCCTTTTGGATACCTCAGCCCCTTGTAATTTAGTAGCTCTAATGGATGCTTTTCAAATCTTTCTCCTTTTCCTCCATCAAAAGGGAGAGGAATTGCTGACATACTGCATGCCAGAGCCCCGAAGCACATCTATTTGCAGCTTGAATAGCACAGAAATTGCCAGAGTGATGCATTACGAATTTTACCTTCCAGCGCTATGTGCGCCTATGTCTATGCTCTGTCCTGCCCTCTCTCACTCTGCCATGCAGCAGAAGGAAGGGATAGATGTGGCTCCTGCTGTTGTGCCTGCCTGAGCTGCCTACCTGTGCAGGGCCCTGTTTTAGCTGGGTGCAGTCTCCAAGCTTCCGGAGACCAAATGGTCACTCAGCCACTGAAGAGCAGGAGCCAGGAGCATTTCTGGTAGTTTATTGTAGGGTGCAGTCTCTGCCTACATCTTTAGCAGCAGGTTTCTACAAGCAAATATTGGGTAGAACTATTTTGCAAACATATTCAGCCAGCCATGAAAAAAAATGGTCTACTTGTTTCAGAAGCCACAATTGATGATTTTTAATGAAATTGTTCAAATCATTACTTAATAGTTATTCATCACCATAAGCGAGGTTAAAAAACAAGTGGTGAAATATTTCCAGCATATGCAATATACATAATGGACAAATTAGCAAGAGAACAAACACTTTAGTCATATAAGTGTCAAGAATAGGCACTTTCAAAAAAAAGAGATACAAAAATCTAATAAAAATATGAAAAGTTCTCAAACATCACTAATAACATAAATGAACATAAAAGCACACATTTTTAAAAATACCTTTATTTTATTTATTTATTTTTATGTGGTGCTGAGGATCGAACCCAGGGCCTTTCATGTGCTAAGGGAGTGCTCTACCATCGAGCCACAACCCCAGCCCCAAAGCATCCATTTTTAAAATTGTTTTTCTTTTAATATTTTTTTTAGTTGTCAATAGACCTTTAGTTTATTTATTTGTATGCGGTGCTGAGGATGGAACCAGGGCCTCACATGTGCTAAGCAAGCACTCTACTGCTGAGCCACCATCCCAGCCCCAAATCACACATTTGTAAATATCCAATTGGCACACTGAACCCCATATCAGAGAGAAACTGAAAAAAAAATGTCTTCTTATATATTATTGGTAGGAACATTCATAGGTACAGTATTTTTGTAAGGCTGACTTACAATATATAATGATAATTTAAAATATGCATACACCTTTCCCAATTCCCTACTTCCTGTCTCTTTCTCACATAGTAGGACTAACCCATAGAGGCTTGGCCCAGGTCACTCAGTGCAGTATTATTTTTGGCAGTGTCCATCTGGAGAGTGCACTTGGCCTCCCCTTCCTGCTGTTGTGGCTCGCTGCAGTCAGGGCTTAAGCTTTGCTCTACAGGAAGCCCAAGGTACCTGACAGTGACTGAAGGGACATTTCTTCTGGTCTAGATAGAGTGACATGGATTCTGGAGCAGGGTCCTGACACTTGCTCAAGAGGACCCGCTTTATCTGAGCTCTTGCCCACAAAAATGCGGCTGCTGTGTGACTCACCTGTAGGTCCTTACCTAGGGCAGGTGGAGGCTTCCTTGACCTGACTGGCACCAGCAGGGATAGGGACTGGGTGGGCCTGGCGCTCCTCCTCCTTCTCACTGCTCACCTGCCTTTGCTGAAGGGAACGTCAGCCTTCTCTCCTTTGAAAACTTGGGTCTGGAACTTTGTCATTGACATGAGAGATCCAGGGTTGGCTCTGTCTTGGTCTGTGATCTCTTTATGCAAGTGGCATCAGATAGTCCTATGGGGAGCACACAGTGGTTGTGTTGTGAATTTTTTTTCAAGAGGCAGCATTTGAATCATCATGATGGCACATGACTGTAGTCTCATCTACACAAGAGGCTGTGGCAGAATTGTTGGAGCCCAGAGCCGCAGGCTAGCCTGGGCAAGATAGGGAGACCTGATTTAAAAAAAAAAAAAAAAAGACAGCATTTTAAATTAGACATTCATTTACATGCACTTTACATTAATTTACATATCAATCTCTGGTAACTAGCTCCAAATAATCTTCTATGAATTCAACTAATCAGTGCAGCTAACCAGTGTAGCCTAACCCAGCATTAAGGGCACTGCTTAGATTTGTAAAGTCAAAGTCATGTAATTGCAAATGAGTTTGGGCCATTCATACATACAGCTGGCAATAGCTGTTTCTGAGCCCCAATTTCTCATGCTGAAGTGATATCTCAATTACCAAATTTCAGAGAAATTGTGCCTTAATAACAGCTGCGTTAACCCCATCCAATCCCCCCAAAAAGAAGGAAAAGAAACTAACATTTATTTACTATCTTTCCTTTTATAGGGACTGTGCTAATATTGGCAAAGCCGTTACCACACGTTCATTCTTTCATTTAATAAGAAACCTATATAGCTGTTGATTGATGAATAGAAGAGCACACAGGAAAGGGCACATTGTAGATTATGGGCAGGGTGCTGTTAGGGCTTGCAGTGCACAGCCTGCACAACTGCACCCACAGGTTGAGAGGACCTTTTCCCACTCTCCTCCTTTATCACTCTTTATCCTGGAGTGACTAGACTTCATCCTGCCTCATTGAGCATAGAAAATCTGGAAAAGAGAACAACTAGACCTTGCCATATGCCTTGTGTTGATTTGGGTTCCACTGAACACTGATACTGTCCTGGGCTTGACTGAAATAATATACTGACCACTGGGTCATACTTCTGATTTCCAAACCTTTGGGGGAAATTTTACCTCCTTCAGGTTGGGGATAGTATAGGAGGATCTGTTCTCAAATAGTACAGGGTCCTAAAAATTCATGGTGTTCTTTGCAGTCACTTTAAAATACTGATCATAATAGATCTTAAATTAACTAGTGTGTTCCCTTTATGGTTTTGCTTATATTAATTATATATCCATTAAATACATTCTCGTATGGGCAAAAATTAATAAGTCCCTCTTTTCTTCAAATTGTGGGTAAATAAATTATGAAAAGTCTATTCATTTATATTAAGAATATAAGTAACAGCAATTGTTGCTGACTCCACCCTTTTCCCCTCTACCCAATCCACGGTTGACACGGTTATCTGAAAATCACAGAGCAGTACGGTTTCCCCATGAGTTTTGAACATTAATGATACAAAGGAAGTTTGTGCTTGTTGTTAACCTCAGGGCCTGGAACCAACCTCCCCACTGGCCATGTCATGCAAGAAGACGAAGAGCTTGTAATTCAGTTTTGGCTGAACTCTATTCTCAAGAACTCTCACAGGCTCCTGGGGAATCTCAGCCTCTATTTCTCTAGCTGATCCCTGAAGTCCATCACCCTCTGAAATACATCAAGTCCTCATCTTTTTTATTATTGTCACTTTGTGGTTTAAACGTAATGGACAACAGTGTATTTATGGTGTCCTGGTGCCTTGCGTCTCTTCCCTGTGGAGGAAGACAAGTTTATTTAGTGCTCACCATTTCAGAGGTCTCAGTTCATAGACAGCCGTTCTATTCCTTGCAGCCCAAGGGGAGGCAGCACATCTTGGTGGAAGAGTGTGGTGGAGGAAAAGTAGCTCAAGACATGGCCACCAGGAAGGAGAGTGAAAGAAGGAGAGAAAAATAGTTCTCCTCTTCTTACCAAGGACAAAATATATACCCCAACCCTCCAATTATAGACCTCCTCCAGTCTACCCTACCTGCCTTCAGTTACTACTCAGTTAATCATTTTCAGGGGATTAGTGCCCTGATTAAATTAAAACACTCAAAACCCAGTCATTTCACCTCTAAACTTTCTTGCATTGTCTCACACATGAACTTTTGGGTTATATCTAAACCATAAGAGTAACTAATACCTAAAAACTTCTAAAACTTTGTGGAAAATCAAAGTTTTTAGATGTAAAAAGGTCACTAACCCTCCCCCCCCCAATTAAAAAAAAAATTGAACCATACCTCGCACACCAAACAAGACTGCTAAAATCCAAAAATATGATCTTGAAATTCACCAGGAAAAAATTATGCATTACAAACAGAGAAATATATTAGGAATGATGGATGACATATCCTCAAAAACAATAGAAGTAACTCAACAATGGAATGAGATATTTAATGTAAATAAATAAAGAAAAACCATCAACATAGGATTCCACTTTCAGCACACTCTCCTTTAAAAATGAATCAAGGGCTGGGGATGTGGCTCAAGCGGAAACGCGCTCGCCTGGCATGCCGGGGGCACTGGGTTCGAAACTCAGCACCACATAAAAATAAAAAAATAAAGATGTTATGTCCATTGAAAAATAAATATTTAAAAAAATTCTCTCTCTCTCTCTCTCTCTCTCTCCCTCTCTCCCTCCCTCCCTCCCTCTCTCCCTCTCTTAAAAAAAATGATTCAGAATCTACAATAAGATACCACATACCCGTTAGAATAGCCAAAGTAAAAAATGAATTAAAAGTCCAAGTGCTGTTGAGTATTTGCAACAACTAGAATTTGGAATGCCAAATGAAACAGTGACTGTGAAAAACAGTTTAGCAATTTTCTTATATAGTTAAGCATATACTTACTATTTGACCCAGATATGCTAGTCCTGGGTATTTCCTAAAACAAAGTGAAAACTAATATTTAAGCAAACATGTTTATGGGCACGTTTGACCTAGAATTTTCTAATACTATGCTATGTTTTAAAACAGTTGCCACCATGAGCAGGGTATTTGGGTCTCATACTGGCATACTACACCACTAGACTTCTCTTGGCTTCCTGGCTGGTGCCACCAGGTGGCAGAGATGGCCTTGGGGAAGTTTTACCACCCACTGACACATGTTCCCTATGATCGAATTTGTGCTCTTTGCTGCAGTTACTACGTGTTGCTCGAGGTTCCCACCCCCAATTTAAAACTCAAAAGCTGAGTCTTCCCTGAGGTCTCGTCTGAGCTGAATTACTTGCCCAGATTCCAGGACCATGATTCAAGGATCACCTCTTTTTTTTTCTTTTTTAAGAGAGAGGGAGAGACAGACAGAGAGAGAGAGAGAGAGAGAGAGAGAGAGAGAGAGAGAGAAAGAGAATTTTTTTTAATATTTATTTTTTAGTTATCGGCGGACACAACATCTTTGTTTGTATGTGGTGCTGAGGATTGAACCCAGGCAGCACGCATGCCAGGCGAGCGCACTACCACTTGAGCCACATCCCTAGCCCCACAGGGATCACCTCTTTCTAATATTGATTAGCAAAGTTTATCAAAGGAAGGAAACAAGGTGGGATTTCCCCCCAAGCCTCATGAGTCATGCTTATCAGTGCTATGGTTTGAATGTCTGTCTCCACCAAATTTCATGTTGAAACTTCATCCCCAAATTCCTATGTTACAAGTATTTGGAGGTGGGTCTTTGAGAGGTAATTAGAATTACATAAGTCTATGAGAGTGAGGGGCTCCTGTGATTGGATTAGTAACAGGGAAAGTCAGTCCTGAGTTTGCACTTGCTCTGTCTCACCACACGATGCTGCTACGGTTGAAGCCTGTTCCCCTAAAAGTTCATGTGTTGGCGGTTTGGTCTTCCGGACGGTGTGTTAAGAGGTGGTGGGATCCTTGGGCTGAGGATGTAGCTCAGTGGTAGAGAACTTGACAGACTATTAATCAGCTACACAGCAGTGGCAAGTGGCAGGTAAACAGAGTTGTTATTCTCCCATACTTTTCACCCTGCCCTTTTGAGTAAAAGGAGAATGTGCTTCAGAGGGAGCTCATGTGTTGGAAGTCCTGTGAGGGCATCCCCTCAGGATCATGGTACCCTGCAAGAAGTACTGTTCTGGACCTCATCTCTAGAGTTGTTGCTTGTCTTACTGCTGTGCTGATTTATCCTCCAACCACATATGTGAAAATCCAGAATTTATATTCTAAAATAATTTATATAATAGCAAAAAAATCAAGCATTGATTGGCCTTTCTGTCACTACACCATAGATTCTAAATTAAATTTGGCATCGCCTAACATATACCTATTGATAAAACTTCATGGGCTAAATCAATACTGGGGATCAAATCACAATTATATCTGAGGATTCTAATAAAGCTAAGCATTACACCCCCGATAATCTTAAGAAAATAATTAAATATAAAATTGAGGAAAAACAAGTATGCCTCACTTTATCACCTTGACTAAATTTCTCAGAGTTCACTGCCCTAAAATATCCCATATAGGGCATAGAAACTTTAATACAATGAATAATAAGTTCAAATTAAATGAAGTCCTTGGCTTTTAAAAACTGACTTGATAAAATGGGTCTCAGACCCACAAAGTTAATGTAATCCAATGTAAATTAACTAAAACTTATTATGTAAGATCTAAAAATAAAGAGATAATTGTCCTATTTGTTTATCCATTTAATAGTCCTATTCTTAACTTTGTTAGTTGCTTTAAAAAAAGGGGGGTGGGGAATGACACCTCTGTGGAGTACTACAACCTTAATGCTGTGGTCCATCCAGATATTTCAGTATGATTGATTTGGCTAGTATGTCCATATACTGCCTCCAACAGCTCCTCAACCACAGTTTGTCTTCTGTGAAGGGAGACATTGCACCATGAGGAAATTCAACAGCTTTGCAGGATACCCAATCTTGGCAGACAAGATCTTCATTACATCCATCTTCATCTGGGAGCCCAGGTATAACATTACATTAGTGATATCCTCCTCCAACGGGGCTCATTTAACACATTCATTCATGCATTTCCAATATGGACTCCTCTTTGGGATCTAGTGGCAATGTATCCCTCATGTACACATTTATTTAAAGTCACTGCTGCTGTTACTTAAAAAGCAGTCCACCTTAAATGTGGTACTAAAATCTGTCCAAATTAGAAATTAGCAGTCACTCCTATTAGTGCCTGGGAAACTTCTTCATTATGGAGGCTTTGACAATTGTGTCAGTCAGCTTTCCGTTACTGTGACAACACACTTGAGAAAATAGACTTCATAAAGGAAAAGATTTATTTTGGCTCAAAGTTTCAGAGGTTTCAGTTCATAGTTGCTTGGTTCTATTGCTTTGGGCCTGTGAGGTAGCCCATCAGGGAATGTATGGTGGAAGAGGGATGCTCACCTCATGGCAGTTGGGAAGTGGAAAAAAGACAGGAAGGGACAGGGGTCCCGGTACCCCCTTCAAAGGCATGCTTCCAACTCCCTTCCCCTAGGCTCCACCTCCTAAGGGTGTCACCATTTTCAATAGCTCCACAGTCCAGCAGATGAGCCTTTAGTACACCAGCCTTTGGAGATGTTTCAAATCCAAATTACAGTAGCAAACTCTTCTCAGGCCTCTTCAGACCACCTATAAGTCTCCTGCCATGCACCATCAAAATGAAAATGGCTAGTTGCATACTGGGCTGTCTGGAATCAAAGACTTTCCCAGGCGCTGTAATAGTGCACAGGGAAGGGACTACCCCTTAGGGCTCTCAGTTCCACCAGGGCCCTCACAGCACTCCACCTGCCCCTCTCCAAAATTTAAAAAAAAAAAAAAATTAAAGCTTGTCAAGAGCATCTGCCCATCATTATGTTGACTATTGGTCTCATTTGGGGTGGGGGGGTTTGGTGATTTAATTAGCAAAACAGAGACCTCAACTGTCCAAGTAAGCCATTGTTGCAAGTGGACATTATAAACGCTGAGCCTGGTGTGCCATTAATTTGGCTAAGACAAAGCCCTATAGCTCATCCTTGCCTGTCACCATCTGAACCAACTACTGAAGTGGAGAGCACATAGGAAGTCCCAAACTAGCAGGTTTGTCAGCAGGCTAATGCTAGAGCTCCAACCACAGACATTGGGTCAACCTTAAACACCTTGATTTGGGTATTTGTCATAAGGAGTTTACTTAACATAGGCCCAAAGCAAGCCCCATGATTTCAAACCTCTTTACGACAGAACTCTCATCACCCATCTGGGCAAATCTTGGATTACTGGAAACTTTTATATTCAGCTACCTCCAATTGAGATTTTGTGTCAGGGTCTGGCACAGATGCCAATATCATCTTCTCTAGTTTTGCACCCATGAGTTCCTTGATGCACAAAATATTTACAACTTCTTGGGCCTGAGGTTGATGTCAAATTATATAAGTAGTTCAGTCTTGCTGTAATGTTTTAGAGTTACAAAAATAATACGCTTGTCAACTGGAGTGGACATCTGTTTTGAGAGGAAATGCTAGTCGCATACAATAGTCAACATTGTTCTAGTCAAGTTCTCACCATCGGAGATGACACCAGAGATGACTGTACCCCAAACACTGAATCTCTACCCGAGCCATGTTCACGGACAGCTTCTCTTAGAGAACTGGGGAATTAGGGATGAAACATCTGTTGCATTTTTTCCTCTAAGCCTAGAGATTCTATCATTATGCCTGAGTGTCACAGGGTCAGGTGTATTGCCGATGTCTTTTATTTTCTGTCTGCCGATGTTTTGACATCCGAGGCTTGCTGAGCCTAACGGGACAGTGCCTTCCAGCACCAGCCAATTCCTAGTGATAGTGAACAAATGCAAACCAACCAACTCAGAGGCCACATCCCAACCACCTCCTTTTGGGGGTCATACTCTAGCTACGCTCCACCTGCTTTAATATCCTTAGATAGACTCGAGATGCTCTTGTGCCCCAGAGATTGTGGACATTGTTTAATGGAGCCAATCTTAAACCTTATCTGCCCCATCCACTCCTTGTGCGGAAACCACAGCAAAGGCTCTTGCTAAAGTTTCTCCCTCTCTCTCTGCCTGCTGATGGACCCTGGTGCTTCCTGAGTGATCCTCTGACTGACCCTGGTGCTCCCTGTGTGATCCTCTATGGGTTGGCATTTGCCTCTCTTCTTGGGACCTGTGAATATATCAGTCTTCCTTTTAAATGGCAGTTCTTTCCTCACCTGTTGGCCTCACCATGCCTGAACGTACTAAAACCTATTTATTTACTTCCAAATAAATTTTGAGCTAGGACCTGGCAAAATTGCTCAGGCTGGCCTAGAATTTGCAATCCTACTGCCTTAGTTGCCCAAGTAATTTAAATGACAGGCAGGTGCCACTCCACCAGGTGGCAGAACAGCTCTGTGCTTATCACTATAGTTTGGATCTTGGTGTCCCCCAAAGACTCACGTGTCCTCAGTCTGTGGTGCTCTTGGGAAGTGGGGGAACTTTTAAGAGTCCTCCTGGGGAATTTTAAGTCACTGGGGTGTGCAGGAGGTTTTGGGACTCTGGTCTGTTCTCTCTTTCTCTTCACTTCCAGGCCACCGTGATGTAAGTAGCTTTCTCCACCATACACTGCTGCCGTGATGCACTGCCTCTTCTAAGTCCTGAAAGCAATGTGGCTAATCAGCCGTGGACTGAAACCTCTAAATCACGAGTCAAAAATGAACCTTTCCTCTTTTTAGGTTGGTTGTCTCAAGTATGTTGTTATAGTATGTCTCAGCGGAAACCTAACTAATATCTTCATCTTTGCTATGACTCCATGGTATTCATAGTATCTGTCAGTCCTTTCCCCCACTAGGAAAGGAATCCATTTTTTTTTTTAAACTTAGCATTCAGTACCAAGTTCCTGGAACATGGCAGATATGTATGTATCATAAGGATATTGAACTAAAGTAAAATTTTCTTTAGAAATGCCCTGTTCTCTTAATTATTTTCCCTACCTTTGACCTACCTTATTTTTAAGCTACAATGGTCAAAACTCCATCTGGCATTCTAAGTTGGGACCTTCTGTTGAGGTAGTCCCATATAAGAGAAAAGGCACAGGGGTGGAATTTATTTATTTTTTAATATTTATTTTTTAGTTTTCAGTGGACACAACATCTTTGTTGGTATGTGGTGCTGAGGATCGAACCCGGGCCGCACGCATGCCAGGCGAGCGCGCTACTGCTTGAGCCACATCCCCAGCCCACAGGGGTGGAATTTAAATGGTCTACTTTCAGTCTTGGTTCTGCCATGAGCTAGTAGCTTCTCCAGAGCAAGTTCACTTATGTATTCCCTAGGACTTGTTTACTCATCTATAAAATAAGAATCATGTCTGATAGACCTTCCCATGATGACGGAAATGCCCTGTGTCTGCACCATCCAGTATGGTAGCCATGAGTCACACATGATGACTGATGTCACACTTGAAATGTGGCCAGTGTGGCTGTTGGCCACTCAGCTCTAAGAGTCCTTCCTATTTTACAACAGTACTTTCTTTATGTTTTTCTACACATTCCTTTTATTTTAATTGGTTGTTTTCAAGTTTCTATATGTAAAAATAGAAAACTCAAACATAGAATGTCTTTATCTAGGTTTTTTTTTTTTTTGCAAAATGTCAATATGTTTATAACAATGAATGATAAAAATCATTTTTTTTTGATAATTTTTTTTTCTGGAGAACTGAGGAAAAAAACCCAAAAGGTTCCTCTAGCCACATAGTTTCTGGAGGTGAAGCCAATCAAGAGTCCTGGCAAGCTTGGCGATTGTCTGTGAACAGGTGAGACTCTTCCAAGGTGTCATGCGAACAGCCGCTGCTATACCTCTACCTTCTGTCGGGTCCAGGCTGTGACATCTGCCCAGCTACTGGGAAATGCCAATCTGGGACACAGGACTTACTGCCAAATCTATGGGCCTGTGTCACCAGTACGTGTATAGATACGCCGACTCCAGCCACAACCATGCTGTTAATAGGAGTGATTCTCAATGTGGGAGGATCTTGCTTCCAGGAGACATTTGGCAATGTATGGAAACGCTTTGATTTGTTACAAATGGGGGTGTGTGCATGCTTTGGCATCTGGTGGGAAGGTGATTGGCCAGAGGTGCTGTTAAACATCACATGATGCACAGGACATCTCCTGACAACAAAGAATCATCCGCCCGCCCCCAGTCTCACTAATGCTGAGGGTTGAAACACCCTGATTTATAGCAACGTTTCGCCTAGAAATGCAAAGGATTTGTACATTCCTGAATCCATGGAGCAGAAGGAAATTTTTAATAAATGAAGTAGCTTATTTCCAGACAGTTTCATCATTTGGTTCTTTTTTTTTTTTTTTTTTGGTGAGGGGGATTACCAGGAATTGAACTCAAGTACACCTGAGCATTGAGCCACATCCCCAGCCCTATTTTGTCTTTTATTTAGAGACAGGGGCTTGCTGAATGGCTTAGCACCTTGCTTTTGCTGAGGCTGGCTTTGAACTTATGATGCTCCTGCCTCAGCCTCCCAGGCAGCTGGGATTTCAGGCGTGTGCCACTGCGCCCAGGTCATTTGGTCCTTTTTATTAATTTTATTAATTTAATTAATTAGTTAATTTTTAAAAGTCTATTATTGACATCACACATATACAATTTTATCTGAGCTTGGCAGACTGCAATGCCACTAAATGGTTAAGAAAGGATCGGTCTCAAATACTTTTCATTATATTGATCAAATAAAATATTCCATCTTAATGAAAACCACATTTTCCTATTCTGTTCTTTTATCATCGTGGCTTTCTTTTCTTCTGTGTGTGTGTATGTGTGTGTGTGTGTGTGTGTGTGTAGAGAGAGAGAGAGAGAGAGAGAGAGAGAGAGAGAGAGAGAGAGAGGAGGGAGAGGGAGGGAGGGAGAGAGGGAGAGAGAGAGAGAGAGAAAGCGAGAGACAGCGCACCTATGTCACCAATACATGTAAAGGTATGCCCACTCCATAACAGATATAGTTATGCAAAATTTGTTTATTGAAATGAACTAATTTTTTTTTTTTTTGTAATTCCGGATGGAACCCAGAAGTGCTCAACCATTGAGCCACATCCCCAGTCCTTTTTTTTTTTTTTTTTTTTTTTTTTAATACTTTATCAGAGAGACAGGGTCTTGTTAAGTTGCTTGGGGCCTAGCTAAGTTGCTGAGGCTGACTTTGAACTCACAATCCTCCTGCATCACAACCTCATAAACTGCTGGGATTACAGGCATGAGCCACTGCATCCCGCTGAACTAAAATTTTATTTAGAATTGGTCGGTCCTCTTTTTTCCCTACCCTTGACTTTATTTTTAAGCTACAGTGACCAAATATATACAAACATGTTTGTCCACATATAGTTCCTAAAGGGCTTTAATTTGTAATTCCAACTTGTCTGTAAAAATGAAACTTCATGCATATAAATGCAGCAAGGTAATACTTTCTAGACAATATTTATCAAATATTTAGGATTTGTGTTCAACAATTTCATACACAGTAATTAACAATAAGCAGTTTTGCAAGATGATATTATTCTGGTTTGATAGTGAGGGAAACCAAGGTTCTTCTCAAGGATGAAGAATCAAGTTTTAAATATTGAATTGTTTTTATTCCTCCAATTGTTTTTATTCCCGTATGTACAAAATAATTCAGCAAGCAGTTACTTTGTAGTTTAAATAACTAAACTCATTTACTATTTTTTTAAAAATAAAACATTTATTGTGATAAATTTGTTCTCATCAAAATTTAAATGTAGTTTGATGCATTATGACTCCTATTGCTTTTAAACCTATTATTTCAAGCAAAAATCATTGACTGTACAACAACAACAACAAAATTTAGGAGGCAGAGTTTGACCACCCGGCCTTTGTGCATGCAAATGTGAACATTTTTTTCCAACGTAATAATAAAATCTCATTGATTGCATCAAATTGGGAGAAAGTCCAGTGTGATTGAAAGGAACAATTTTGAATTTTAGAACACTTGTTAAAGTAATCTAATTGTATTGCTCATTAGGAATTAGGGCTGCTATGGAGTTACACATTGACCTCGACAACTCACACAAACTTGTTGAATCTCCATGTCTTCATCAGGGATAGATGATTCCACAGAAAGATCTCTTGGGTCCCTCACAGCGTGGCTTCTCTAACTGTGCCTGGCCTGCCTTTGTCCTCTGCCTTTCCTGTTTCTCCTCCTCCTCCTGCTGCCACAGTTTCTGGATCTCCTTCCGGGCATCTTACATGCTGGGATTCCCCAGGCTCCGTCCCTGGATCCTGGCACTCCCCACCTTCATGGCTATGGCAGCCACCGCCAGCTCATAGCTTCCAAGTTCCTGTGTCTCTGCCTCAGCCTCCTGCTCCTGGCCTCCTGGGAGCAGGTGAGACGACCACAGGGCATTTGTACTCAGGTATCCACAGGCACGTCCAACCTAACAGGTCCACAAGGAACTCCTCTCCTTCCTTCTCCCACCCCAGATGCTGCTCTTTCCTTGTTTTCCTCATTTAGGTGAAAAGCACTAGCACTCATTTAAATTTCAAAATAACTGTGTTTGTCATTCCTATGTCCCATACAGGAATTTAGACCTTATAGATTAAAAATAATAATACTAATTCTGAAGTGTAGAGAGGTTAAGCAACAAGCCCAAGGCTACGTGGCCAATCAGGGGTGGAGTTTGGAATTAGACCCAAGTCTTTGACTCCAAGGCCGTGGTTCTTCAGAATGGTCCTGCTCTCACCCATGTGCCCAAGCTGGGGCCTGGTGTTGTCCTCCATGCATCCCTGTCACCACTCACATCCTCCTCACTACCAGGACCTGAACACTCCTGGTCCTCAGACCTTTGCCCTGGCGTGGTTCAGTCTCCCACACCCTCCTCTCCCTTCTCAGCCACACCCTAACCCGTCTCCCGTCTTCCTTTTTCATGCCCTATTAGCTCTTCTAAGTCCTTTGCATTTAATTATAAATTTTAGAATTGTCTTTTAAATTTCTATTTAAAACCCTGCTGGGATTTTTATTGGGATTGTACTGAATTGGGAGAATCAACATTTTACCAATGTCAAGTGTTTCAATTCAAGAATGTGCTATAGCTCCAGTTATTTCTGAATTTTCTCTCAGCAATGCTTTATAATCTTTACTGCACACGTCTTGCATATTTTGTTAAAATTTTTCCCCTAAGTGTTTCACATTTTTGGCACAATTTTTAACATTTTTCTTCTACAATTGAGAAGTTTATTAGCTTTTATTTGAGAATTGGTACTCAGACATTATGAACAGTTTGTACATAATTTATTTTTGTGGTCCTGGGGATCAGACCCAGGGTACTTTACCACTAAACTCTATCTGCAATCCTTTTTACTTTTTATTTTGAGATAGTCTCACTAAATTTCTGAGGCTAGTCTTGAGTTTGTAATCCTCTTGCTTCAGCCTTCCAAGACACTGGGATTATAGGTGTGTACCACTATCCCTGAGAGATTTGTATACAGTTCTTTTTTGGTACTGGGGATTGAACTCAGGGGCACTTTCCCGCTAAGCCATATTTCCAGCCCTATTTTGTATTTTATTTAGAGACAGGGTCTCACTGAGTTGCTTAGTGCCTTGCTTTTGCTGAGGCTGGCTTTGAATTTACCATCCTCCTGCCTCAGCCTCCCAAGCTGCTGGGATTACAGGCTTGTGCCACCGTGCCCGGCTGTTCAAAAAAATTTTTTTTTTTTTGTTTTTAGTTGTAGGTGGACACAATACCTTTTTATTTTATTTATGCTGAGATCGAACCCAGGGCCTCACATAAACGAGATGAGTGCTCTATTTTTGCTGAGCCCCAGCCCCAGCCCCCCACAATTCTTAATATAAGTAATGAAATTCCAAAAGGCCTTATATAGTTGTAATCCTTTTTCAACAATTATCTTTGTCACTACTCTTTTCTGTCATTTCTTTCCACCCACCCCTTCTCTCTCTCTTTTTTTTTCTTCTTTCTTTTTTTTTAAGATGGGATCTTGCAGAGATGGGGTTGTGGCTCAGTGGCAGAGCGCTTGCCTGGCATGTGTGAGGCACTGAGTTCGATTCTCAGCACCACATAAAAATAAACAAATAAAATAAAGGTATTGTGTCTGTCTACAACTAAAAAGTATTAAGAAATAACAAAATATATATGGGGCCTTGCTGTGCTACACATTCTAGCCTCAAACTCCTGGGCTCAAGTCATCCTCCTACCCCAGCCTCCTGAGCGGCTGGGACTACAGTAATGTACCACCATGCCCAATTTTTCTGCTTAGATCCTGAAGACAAATTGTTCTTAAGAAAACAATTAACAAGTGCCAATATCTTCTGATAGTGGTAAGCTATCAGGTCTTGAGTCCTACAGATTTACAGTTTAAGATCATAAACACGGTGTGCTCAAAACTCCCAATCTTTTACAGCACATTAACAAAATTATTAGGGAAAACTGGTTGATCAGGACCAAAGACGTCACAGTGAACCTCTGAATCTGCTAGGGAGGCCTAGATCAAAGCAGAATTTTCTGTAAAAACAACTCTATAAACAAGTATCAGGAATAGAAATTAAATAACTTAAAATGTATACAGCATATTAAATCAAGGATTGTGACTCTAAACTGCCATTTTCTTTGTTTGGTATTATAGGATATTAAAAAACTCCCCTACCATGAACCTATGGAATATTAAGATCCAAACATTTAATACCACCTTATTAAGAGATTTCATTACTTTCTAGTTGCTCAGAAAAATAAACCACCAGCTCTTGATTTCACTTCTTTAAAAAAATAAATATTTCAATGTACTCACATACTTTTTTTTTTAAGATGTTATAAGATTCCCTTTTTCTTAAAAATATCTTTCTAGAACTCTGGAAACTTAAGTTTACAAGATCGTTGGCGAGCTATTTCTCTGGCTTGTCAGGACTGCAGATAAGATTTTGTAGTTTATCAACTTTGGCTTCCTTTTCTCTTTCATCAGAGACTAGATTCTCCTAATGTTTAGTTTCTCTGTATTTTGTGGGTGAATCAATGTCTCATTTGGCCACTTTGTCTTTTTGCTTCTCTTTTATTTTCATTTACACTTTTTTTTTTTTTGGTCTGAGGACTTCTTTCTGGCAGCCTTTGATAGCTTCCTTTCCTGCAGGAACAGGTTTGAATGACAACCTTGTCCATCCCCCTTGGACTCATCCTGCACCGCCCCTCCAGCTTCACTGATGGAATGCCCTTGGGTATCTTGGGGAGACTTTGCTGGGGAAGGAGGCTGCCTGTCTGCAGGGTGTTAAAGGCTTCACGGGGCAGGGCTGCCTGACTACTGTATCTTTATCCCCCAAGTTGTTGGAAATCACTGTTTTTAAGACTATTTTTAGAGAATTTTTAGGTTCATAGCAAAATTAAAAGGAGATGGAGATGCCCCTTAGAGCACCAGCTCCCACACATCCCAGCCTCCCGCACCGTCAACATCTCACACCATGTGGTACATTTGTTACAACTGATGGTGTTCTTCATCATCATCATCATCATCACCACCACCCAAGCTCTGTGCTTCACCTTAGGCTTCACTCCACCTTGTACTTTCTATAGGGTTGGACAATTTTTTTTTTTTTTTTGGTACCAGGGATTGAACTCAGGGGCACTCAATCACTGAGCCACATCCCCAGCCCCATTTTGTATTTTATTTAGAGACAGAGTCTCACTGAGTTGCTTAGCACCTCATTAAGTTGCTGAGGCTGGCTTTGAACTCACAATCCTCCTGCCTCAGCCTCTCCGGCCGCTGGGATTTACAAGTGTGCGCCACTGTGGCTGGGTTGAACAAATTTATAATGACATGTCATGAGGGGAAATTGGGACCTTGGCTCCTCTTTTTCTTTTCTTTTTGTGTCCTGTCATCAGGTGAATGGCTTTGTGCCGCAGTCTGGCTGGGCACAATTCAGGAGCCACTTATCAAGATGAAACAAACTTTATTTTTAGAACACACATGGCACCACACAGCTCTTCAGGAATTCCCTCAGAGCCCAACTGCCACCACCGCCTTCCCACAAGCCTCTCAACCCCCCCTCCTGCTCTTGAGGCCGATTGGCTGGGTCATGTGGGCGGAGCCAAAAGAGTCCCCCAATGAGCAGCTCCGTGGTCTGAAAGGGTGGGGAAACAGCCCAATGAGCATCACCAAAGAGGAGCCAATCAGCTGGCAGCTGGAAGTTTGCTAGGGCCCCTTCCGCTGTGGCTCTCAACAGCTCTACTCTGCCATGCACTCCTGAGGTCTAAAAGAAATGGCCTGATCATGTCTGAAATTTCCCAAACTGTGAGCCAAAGTAATTTTTTAATTTGTTTTAGAATTTGATCTTCTCAGGTGTTTATTACTGTAAAAGAAAGCTGACTAACGCAGTGTTATACTATTCAATTCACTTCTGACACTGTCTGTTCTTAGTACAAATTACACAGATTAAGGACTCAGTCCTGCAAGAATGCTCTCCTGCTTCAGACACCAAATGGCAAGTCCAGGTGTCACCTGTGCTTCTGACCTCTTGACTTTAAATCAGAGATTCCTGTATCCCCTGTTTGAACTTGATGTTTCCAAGAACAACTCACAGAACTAACGTATTGCCAATGTATTATGAATATAACTCAGGAGCGGCCAGATGGGGGAGACGCATAGGGAAAGGTTTGAGGAACTTTCATGTGCTCTCCAGGTGCTGCTCTCCATATGTTCAGCAACCCAGAAGCCCCCTAGGCTCCGTCCATTTGGGTGCTTATGGAGACATCGATGTATCAGCACAATTGATTAAATCATTAGCCACTGAAGATAACTCAGCCTTCAGCCCTGCCCACTCCCAGGAGTGGGGGTAGTGAAAAGCTCAACCCTCACGTGCTTTATTCCCCCAGAGACCCTTCCCAATTTGGGGGTATCCTGGAGTCCCCCACCACTATTCATCTCATAGGGATAAAAAACCACTTATTACTTCTGGAATTCTAGGGTTCTTAGGAGTTGTGGGCCAGGATATGATGGCAGAGTCCAAATATACATTTCTTATTATGTCATAATTGTATCCACCTTCACAGTATCTTACAGAGTCATTTTACTTATCCCCAAATGCATTGTGTTCTGCCTTTTCAATATTTCCCTTCCCTAAACATGAGCATCCACTGATCTTTTTACTGCCTTTTGAGAATGTCATATAAGTGGAATCATATAGTAGCCTTTCCTGATTGGGTTCTTTTACTTCCTAACAGTCATTTAAGATCCTTTTTGCGTTTTCAAGGTTTGATAGGTCACTTTATTTTATCACTGAATAATATTCCATCATCTGGATGTACCCCAGTTTACTTATCCATTCACCACATCTTGGGTTGCTTCCAAGTTTTGGCAATTATATACCTAGCTGCTGTACATGTCCATGGGTAGTTTTTGTGTGGTTCTGTCTTCAGCTCTGTTGGATGAATAGCAAAGAGCATGATTTCTGGATCATAGGGTAGGAGTCAGTTAGTTGTATAAGAAACTGCCAAACTGACTTCCAAAATTTTATACCATTTTGTGCTTCCACTAGCAATGAAGGAGAGTTCCTGTTGCTCCACATCCTCTCCAGCATTTTGTGATATCCACTTTGGGATTTCAGCCATTTTAATAGGTGTGCTACAGTATCTCTTTGTTTTAATTTATTTTCAGTTCCCTAGTGACAGTTGATGTTGAGCATCTTTTCATATGGCTATTTTCCACTTTCTTTGGTGAGGTATCTTGTTCAGATTGCATATATATATGATTTGGTCTTAAGTTTCTCAAGAGAACTATAAACTCTATCCCTGCACTGATGTGGTTCTAGGGAATTTGGTCATGGGTCTTTACAATGTGCCTTTCACAGGATACTTCTTTACTTGCTGGTGCAGACTCTTTGTAGAGTTCCAAGAAGGTACAGGGTATCCGATGATAAGAGAGGTACATACAAGAGACAGAGCCAAATCGGCTTGTGTCACAGGCTTCTCTTCAGTACCTCACAATGAGAATGAAATTTCCATATGCACTTTGGTGGGGACATTAGAACCCTAGCAGGAATTATTAAGTGATTCTTTTACAAAGTCCTGAAGCTAGTCAGCTAGAGAGCTAAGATTCAAGATCTGTCTGACTGTTTCTGCCTTTCTTCACCACCCCTTGGCCCCACCCCCACCCCCACTTGCTGACTCACTGCCTATGAGGTAGTGTCTGTTGGCTTCCAAACCAGAGGCTGGCCAGCTCTGAGGAATGTTAGAGGTCCCTAAAGGAAAACAAGAGGACAGATGCTTAGAAAATTGCTAAATATCATTTCCTTATTTGCAAAGAAAGAATTGCTCTTTCCATTTGTCTACTTAAGGCAAACTGCTTTTGCTTATTGATTTATTTATCTTAATATGATTTTCGCCTGTAAGCTCTGCCAGAAACCTGAAAGGTCTGGAAAATTGTCTGAAGCCATGTTATAGTGCAGCGGGAGCCATGTTATAGTGCAGATGTACCTGTCTTATCATGTGATACCTTGCACCTCCTTGGGACTCTACAAAAGTAAACTTCAAACCTGCCACTCTGTTTTATGCTTGTCTTGCCAAATACTGGCCTTTTCTCATCTAGGGAACTTGGAAGCCCAGTGTGACTTCCAGTTTGGGCTCTTTGGACCTGTGAGTTCATCGATGCCCTGAAAGGACTCAATAGCAAGCACTCCTGCTTGATATATATTGAAGGTAGGTGACATAAACTCAGTACCATACCTCAATAAACATTAAGTGCTCAATGAACATTAGGATTATGATTTTGTACTTGTCAACCTCGAATTTTACCCCCTGTATATCCTTCAACCTCAAATTTTACCCCCCTGTGTGTGTATGTATGCATATATGGTGTCTTAGGGCAACGGAAGAGACTGCTGTTTATTACCCTGCCTGGTTCCATTCATGTATTGTCACTTCCGACATTCTGTTTCAAGTCACATAGAAGTAAGCATTCATTTAGCTGACAACCTATCACAGGGCATCTTTCTGCGTAAAATGAACCAATTTATAGTCATTGCTGACAGCTGTTTTTGAAAGCAAGGCCATTTTCCTTACTTGATTGCGAGGAACAGTGATTAATTCAGCTCATCAGCCTGCAGGAGTAAATGCTAAAAAGGGTTTCATTGTGTGAAGCCCCTACTTAAAACCTACATTTCTGAATATCGGAGCTTCCTGAACTTCCACTGGACTTCCAGAGGTCATTTAGTCCACCCTCCGCCTCCTCCACTATTTGTAAAGACCTCTCAGGAAAAATAGTCCCCGTTTCTCTTTGGCAATGAGCCATCAGAGGAGGTGAACTTGGCAGCATATTTGCTTTAGGATTCTGTGGGCATTAGAAAAGGGACCTGCCCCCTGAAGTGACTCACCAGGGCCCCAAAGGGACAACACCTGATGTCCACCTTCACAGGACATATTCAGGGTGGCTAGAACAAGGTCCAGTGTCTTTTCTTCCTATTTGCTCCTGGTGGGGGGAGGAGATGGATGGGAGAAAGAACCTCTCGACATAATGTCCAAGGTGTTTTGCTGTGAGAAGCATCGAACATGGGAGTAGCAGAAAAGACATTCCCTGCTCTGTCCCCTGCTGCGGACCATGAGAAGACTGTGAGGACCCCATTCCACGTGACTTCTGCAATCTTGCTGTGTACCCTCCGATAGAGCCAGGACTGCCCCCCTCCCCGTGGGAATTGAGGGATAGAAAAGACCTAGAGAAATGTGGAGGAAGGAGGGAGGGAGGCTGAGAGCAGAGAGGAAAGGCACTTCCACACACTGATCTGTCGGAGCGGATGGGAGCTTAATGGGAGAAGACAAATGGTGACCTGGGCTCTGGGCGCTGTGGTCAGTGACCCTGAATGGGTCTGTCTGCTCACCCTAACAGAGCCCATGGACGCTGCCAAGTGGCTTCCAGGACATTGCCCTTCCCTCTATGGGTTAAACTTAAGCTGAAGCATCTGCTGGGCCTGGTGGCACATGCCTGTAATCCCAGCTACTTGGGAAGGTGAGACAGGAAGACCCCAAGTTCAAGGCCAGCCTCAGCAATTTTGTGACACCCTAAGCAATTGAGCAAGACCCTGTCTCAAAATAAAAAATAAAGAAGACTGGGGATATAGCTCTACGGTAGAGGGCCCCTGGGTTCAATCTCCAGCACCGAAAAATACAAAAACCTAGCACATACAATTATGTATGATACACAGTACTTAATATTTTTAATTTTTAAAATTTATATGTGACAGTGGAATGCATTACAAGTCTTATTATACATATAGGGCACAAATTTTTCATATATCTGGTTGTATACAAGGTACATTCACATCAATTTGTGTTTTCATACATGTACTTTGGATAATGATGCCCATCACATTCCACCATCATTTCTAACCTCATGCCTCCTCCCTTCCCCTCCCACTCCTCTGTTCATCTATTCCTCCCATGCTACCCCTCCCTATCCCACTATGAATCAGCCTCCTTATATCAAAGAGAACATTCAGCATTTGATTTTTTGGGATTGGCTAACTTCACTTAGCATTATCTTCTCTAACTCAATCCATTTACCTGAAAATGCATGATTTTATTCTCTTTTATTGCTGAGTAATATTCCATTATATATGCCATGTTTTTTTTTCTATATCCATTCATCTACTAAAGGGCATTTAGGTTGGCTCCATAGTTTAGCAATACTTAATATTGATAATAAACTACTATGTTGGTGGTTTATGTATTTACTCTAGTATATCTCTATCTTTATTTTAGAGTGTACTCCTATTTATATAAGAAAAGAGGTGACTAAAACCATATGCTGTGTGATGCTAGCAGCAGCCTCATCCATTTACCTGGTCTCTCAATTACATCTTTCTTTTTCTACTGTGCTTAATTTCATCTCATGTTGTTTTCTTCTCCATGATCCTAGGAGCAGTAGGCCATCAAACACACACACACACACACACACACACAGATGCACACACATGCATGTGCACACACACACTATACACACATACATCTGTATATATTTTACAGCCTAAGTGTGTAGTAAGCTATACTAGATTATGTTAAGTACACGCCAATGTATTTAATGCAATCTATTATAGATTACGTTACACACCAATGTGTGCACACTTAATGTTGCACACCTAATGATGGTGTCCCCCTCAGATATCAGAAGGTGTCACCATCGTTAAATGATGCATGACTGCATGTCTTCTCACCTAAGTTGGGTTAAGCTCTTTTTGTTTTATGTTTATACATCTTCATTTTTCTTTCTTCTTTATTTCTCCCATAAATTAACCAAAATCTTGTCACTTTCCCTCTCTACACAGCCAAGCAATAGTTCTGAATCCTTTATATTTATGCTAGCTATTTGTCACTTATGGAAACCATAGTAATAGGTCAGTCAGATTTGTTAAATTTGTGAAATTGATCAATTTGTTAAATTCATCCTAAGAATAGGTTACATTGCAAATGGCCAACTTTCAGAGTTCAATCATAGGATAATATTTTGGCTTTGGAATTTATAATGTGCTCTGTCATTCCTTTCTAACATTTTCTCTTATTCATTGTCCTCTCTGAAGTCAACATTTTTAGGATCCCATTTTACAGATATGAAGACAATAGCTCAAAAGAAAAAAGAAAAAATCAGGGCTTCCGGCTCTGAGTCTCCTGCTATTGCTAACTAACACACTCTGAATTTAAAAAAGAGACACTGTCCACAGAGACATGTTAAATTTATGGGAGTTTAACATAGATTTCCAAACAGCTGGAGATGGTGCAAAAAAAATAGTTGAGATGTTGATTTTCCAACTCACTGGCCATCTGTGGTGGAGACTGGAGGTGAGGATTGTTTTTGTGCTTTTGGATGGACGCACTGACTTCCACACATTGGATGTTGCGCATCTGCACAACCGCTGAGCACCGCAGGGTCAAGGTTCCAGAACTGTTGGCAAGAGCTAGGCTCCGTATTTCCCAAAGAAAACACACTGCTGTGAAAGGAAGAAGCTGGTTTTCTCCAGCTGCTTAGTCAGTAAGAAGCAAGAAGCCATATCTCCGAGGCAGCAGCAACCATCAGAAAAAAAAGAGCATCTTTCCTCAATACAAAGGAGAGACTCCTGCTCACATGCTGCTCTCTCCCTGGTCCTTCTGGGGCATCATTACCTAGAAAAGCCACAGGCTCCGGCAAGATGGCCGCGCAGGTGTGCAGAGACCTGCTGGCGCTCTGGATCTGTGCCTGGGAGCTCAGAGTTGGCCGGGTTCCCTCAGGGGACACATTCTGCCATCTGCACAGCGACGCGACATCTTCCTATTACTTGTTCAATGTAATAGGTGCTGAAAATGAGCAATTTCACACCTTTCCCTCCACCTGCAAGACATTTTTAAAAAGAAAAATGCTGATGTGACTGGAAGTCATTTTCCGAAGCCCGTGGATGGCCTCGATGTCAGTGACTGGCTCTCAGGTTGTTATTTACAGGGCTGTTTATCCCCACTAGGGTAGTGGCACTTAATAAGTAGCTCAAAGTGGCTCAGGAGCCAGGCCCAACACTGCATATAAACCACTGTCTTGCAGTGTAGCCAATGAGTGTGTGGGAGGTGAACCTTAAATCACTTGCTTGATGGATTTTTTTTTCCCCTCTTTCCCTGGAAACAGGAAAAAGAATCTCAGTTTTCTCCCTAAGCCTGAGGCAGTAGGTCTTGTGCAAGTTCCTTTTCCTTCCTTGCCCAGAAAACAAAGATGCATACATGTTCCCCAGCCCTGCAAACACAGCCTTTCTTTCAGCAGCAGCTGCGTCCCTGGATCGGTTTCCCTGCCCCCTGGGCTGGCCCCAGTGTAACTCAGCAGATCTCCGGGTCCATTCCTTCTCTGCACATAGGCTGCTTTGTAAGCGGGAGAAACAATCCACAAAACATTACACTAAATCCCTGTGGGAACCAGGTGGGTAGGTGTGTGTTTGCACACCCAGAACTGTACACATTGCAAACAAACCCGCAGAGACGGTGACCTTGCTGGTCCATACAGACGCCTGCCAGAAATACCATCAGTTCCATTTAGTAAATTAGCCACCCTGACCATCTGAGATGTCTCCTGATGCCTGGAGACAACAGGGGACCCAAACCTGAGAACTCCCAAACTGGGTCAGATGCCAACTGTGCCTGTGACAGGCTGGGCGGCCCCCAACAGTGCCCTGGTCAACCCCAGGGTGCCTTTCAGGAGCCCCTGCAGCTAGCTACCCAGGACCCCTCTGACTGCTCAACCTGGGGCCCAGGGAGGAATTCACAGAGCAGAGGAGGATGGGAGCCTGGGGCTAACCCCAAGTCCTCTCTGTGTTTTTGACACTGTTGCTAGCCCTTCACATCTCCGCCTGTACCTAAGCAGAGCTCAGAGACCAGAAGAAAAGCCACGAGTTGTCTGTGGGAGGCTGCGTTTTAGCATTCCCTTTGAGTATTTGCTAAAGTAGCATTTTACAAGTGGTGAAGAATGCGCTCTTCAAAGCTGCAGTTGGCAGGAGGATGAATAGTGTTTTATAATCAGAAAGCTGCACCGGGACTCTGTGTCGGGGAGAATCTGCATTGCTGGCAGCTCCAGAAGCCCCGTTATTGGGTCACCCCATCTCTTTTCTATTTTCCCCACTCTCTTCCTCTTTTGATGAGTCTTTTCCTCTTTGGGAGATGCTGTGGTTTGAATAAGTGTCCTGTAAGACCCTTGTGTTGAAGGTTTGGTCCCCATTTTGGCACTTTTAGTAGGAGGTAGAACTTTTAAGAGGTGGGGCTTAATGGGAGGTCTTTAGGTCATTGGGAGTACGCCCTTTGTGTTAGTCAGCATTTTGTCACTGTGACCAAAATATCCAACAAGAACATCTTCAAGGGAGAAAGGTTTATTTTGGGTTTCAGTTCCAGAGGTTCAGTCCATGATCAGCTGAGTCCACTGATCTGGGCCCAAGGTGAGGTAGAAAGAACATCATGGCAGGAGGAGCAGTGCTCCATGCTTGGCAGCCAGGAAGCAGAGAGAGGGAAGGGGGGAAGGAGCTACAGGGACAATGAACCCTTCCAGGCCACGTTCCCACTAACCCTCCTCCTCCAGCCATGCCCCTCCTGCCTACAGCTCCATCCAGTTAATCCATTCAAACTTTAATGGACCGCTGATGAGGTTAAAGCTCTCACAGTCTAGTTATTTCACCTCCAAACATTCCTGTGTTAATCCAGGAGCTTTTGAGGGATAGCTCATATCCAAACCACAACACCCTTGAACAGGAATATAAGACCCCACTCTGTTTGTCTCCTGCTGTCTCTTTTTTATCCCAGACACAAGGTGAACAGTTTGCTCTGCCATATTCTTCCCACCATGTTGTACTGCCTCCCTAATAAGCCTAAAAGCAATGTGGCTAACACATCATGAACTAAAACATCCAAATCTGTGTGCCAATAACTTTTCCTTATTTAAAGTTGATCGTGTCAGGTATTTTGTTACAGTAATGAAAAGCTGACTAACAGGAGTAATCTTCAAAAACCTCAGTTATGTTTTCAAGGTGCTTTTGATTTCACTTTTCCTTTTTTAAACAACACTTTTAATTAAGCATAACATTACTATAGAAAACTGCCTAGCTCAAATAATGCTCACAAAGTGAATGAACTGGTATAAAGCAGGAATCCAGACTAGGAAATAGAGTATCCCCAACCATCCCAGAAGCATTGAGTCCCATCCAGTCTCTATGCCCCACAAAGTATATCCACCTCTAGTACTGTCAATTAATTCTGCTTGGTTTTGAACTTTACTTAAAGGAATTCAGTATGTCTCTGAGAAACATCCTTGGAGAGTGTGGGGTAGTTTGAAGAATGTTCCAGTTTGTGACTAGCTCTGAAAGAACACTCACCGAAAAACAAGTGTAAGAAAATGCTTTGGAAGGAATTTCAAAATCAACCTGATTGTGGATGGGAGATCTTAGAGAGTCCAGTCTTCTGAGCTGACCTAGAGGTAAAAGGTAAACTGAGACCCTTAAGCTCCCTCTTCCACTCTCAAATGTTCCACCAGGGCAATCTCAGCTTCTGTTCTCATTTACTTCCTGGTATAATGATTAAAGTTATGTCAAATATTGCTGTTTGCTTAAGTGAGTTTACTGAAACCCCACACACTTAAGACTGGGATTCAGTACAAAGTGATCACTTGAGAATCTAAGTCCAAAGGGTGTAGGGTCGGAACCTACCGTGGATGAGCAAATCAACAGGCATTGGGTGCTTTTTCCTTCATTCACCTCTGTCCACAGGCCCTAAATGACATCTGCCATTTTTTTTTCACTTACAAATGAGATTACTCTATTAAAGAGACAAAAATGCAGCAAAATACATCATTATCTTACACAGCACTAAAAAGCAGATCATGTTGGCTATGATCTGAATATTGATGTCCCCTCAAAATTCACATGTTGGAACTTAATCCCCAATATAATGCTATTAAGAAGTGAAAACTTTAGTGGGGTGATTAGGTAATGAGACCATATAACTGGGATTTGTGGCCTTATAAAAGAGGAGTGTGCTTTGCCCTCCCACCAGGTGAGGACACAGCAAAATGGCACCATCTATGAAGCAGAGAGCCCTTACTAGACACCAAATCTGTCAATGACTTGGACTTCCAGCTTCAGAATTGTGAGCACTGAATGGTATTGTTTATGAATTACCCAGTATATTAGATATTAGTCAGCTTCTTTCTTTCTTTCTTTCTTTCTTTCTTTCTTTCTTTCTTTCTTTCTTTCTTTCTTTCTTTCTTTTTTTTTTGGTGGTGCTGGGGATGGAACCCAGGGCCTTGTGCGTGAGGCAAGCACTCTACCAACTGAGCTATATCTCCAGGCCTCTTACCTTTCTGTTGCTGTGCAAATACCTGGGAAAATAACTTAAAGGTGGAAGGATTTTTTCCCTATATTTTTACTGCTACATTACAATTACATAGAATAGTGAGATTTATTGTTACATATTCTACCCACACAATAAAACAATATAATTTGGTCAGTATCATTCCCCAGTATTTCTTCTCACTCCCCTCCTACCTCTCCCTGGTGGCTCCCTTTTATTTTCATGAGATCCACTCCTCCAAACTCTCCCCCTCTTTTCCTCTCTAGCTTCCACAAATGAGAGAAAACACATGGCCCTTGGTTTTCTTATTTTGGCTTATTTTGCTAAACATAATGCTTTTAAGTTCCATTTGTTTTCCTGCAAATGACATAATTTCATTCTTCCTTTGGCTGAATAAAACTCCATATGGATAGGCACCACGTTTTCTTAACCATGCATCCATTGGCAGATACCTGAGCTTGTTCCCTAATTTGGCTGATGTGAATTGTGCTCTATAAACCTGGCGATGCAGGTTTCACTATAGTGTGCTCCCTTTAATTCTTTAGGATAAACACTGAGGAATGGCATACAGTGGGGTCATATGCTGGTTCCATGCCTAGTCTTTTGAGGAAACTTCATATAGATTTCCTTAGTGGTTGTCCTAATTCAGAATCCCACTCATGGTGTAAAAGTGTTCTTAAAGGGGGGAAGATTTATTTTAGCTCAAAGTTTTGGAAGTTTTAGTCCAAGGCTGGCAGCTTCGGTTGCTTTGGGCCTGATAGGACGCAGAGCATCCTGGTGGGATGGTGTGGTGGAGGAGAGCTGCTCACTACTTGGTAGCCAGGAAACAAAGAGAGGGGGAAGGGGGAAGGGTAAGGAAGGTCCAAAAATAAGATGGACCATTCAAGAGCAAGTCCCCTGTGACCTACTTTTCCAACTAACTTGGTTTCTACCACTTTCTAATAATGTCATCAAATTATTAATTCATCAGTGGGTTAATTCACTGTTGAGTTCAGTCTCATGATCCCATCACTTCCCAAGAGCCTTAGGTCTGAACATGACCGTATTGGGGACCGAGCCTTCAACAGTAAGCTTTTGGGAGACATTCCAGCTCCAAACTATAACACTCAGTCTGAGGTGTTTTGTCACAGCAGCACCAACAGACTAAGATGGTGCCCAAGATGTACAGTCAAATAGGAGACCTGTGACACCGAAGCCATCCTTGGCATAGAGGAAGCCAGAAACAGCCCTTCCATGCAGAAAGCCTGCCTACCTCTAGCCTTGGCCCATAAGGAAGGAGAAGGAAACTTCCACAAGAAGTTGAACCACAAAGGTGGATAGGAGGTGGACTGAACTCACACTGCCAAGCACACAGCTTAAGTGGCCTTTGGTTGGTAATGCCGTCAGGTTCAGCCAGGAGCAAAGGCTGATTTTTTTTTTTCCTGAAAGAATCAACCTTCCATCCAGGTGACAGCAGTTGTAAGCTGTCATTAAATGTAAGATTGCTGCAAATTTCAGAGATCTTAGAAGGTGAATCCATGACATATGGTAATTATGTGGTCATAACACCTGCTTCTCAGATCTGTGGTGGAGATTGGAGTGGAAATGTGCCTGGAACATAACAAGGTGAATAGATTGTAGCCACTTACAGAGCAGAGCATCCAACCGTGCTGTGTTCGTGAAGACCATCAGCAACCCGGGTCATGATCCCAAGTAACATCAGGGCAGGCTGGAATCGCCAGAGAAGGCTTTATGGGCAAGAGAGCAGGCATTGAACCTGGCTGTGAACAATTGAACAATTAACAGGTGAAGGAGAAGCCATACTCCAGGCTGTGGAAACAGGATGAGCAAAGGTTTGGGAGCAGATGTGGACATGGATAGGAAAGAGGAGGAAGGAAACAGGCTCAAGGAGATGAGCCCAAAGCATGAGGTGGGAAAAGGAATGTGCTGGGGTAGGTGATATGGAGTTTTGTCACGAGGCTGATTGATGACCTGGGGCAGGAAAGCGGCTCTGCCACTGTCACCTATGCTTGCCAGGCAAATATGCAACTATAGAACTGGGGGCAGTCTTGAGTAGTGTTAGGATATGGTAAAAGTGTGTTTCAGAGATCTGCATTAGGGTGGTATGCTAGGTGACTAGAGGTGACCTGCCATTCAGGAGACAATAGCACAGACCCACCCAAGAGGATAAAGAGAGCCTCACTGTCTGACCTGACGGTCTTGGGGTGGGAGGAGGAAGAGCACTTGAGAATGGTAGCAGGAAAGGTGAACAGGATTTCAGTCCAACGACTGGATGAATGAAAGGGATACAGAAGAAAGGAATTAACAGTGAAGAGCCTTCCTGTCTCCCAGCAAAGGCCTGTGGGTACGTCTGAGGTCATTTTACAAAAATCTCTATGGGTTGTGTCTCAGGCTGGCTTTTCCTGAATCCCAGCCTCCTTATTTCTGAGGGCCTCCCTCCCAGGGGGTCTCAGATTCCATCTCTCCTCGTCCCCAAGTGAGTCTATTAGTAGTTATGTGTCAGTTAATGACAATATGCACCCTGAGAAATGCGCCATCAGGCAATTTCATCATTGTGTACTTACAGCGTACTTACTGAAGCGCAGATGGTAGGGTCTGCCACACACTGAGCCATACTGTATTTATATCTACCTATATTATGTAGCTTATTCTCCTAGGTCCTCTATGAAGAAAATGACATAAGATTAAATCAAGCACAAGAGAAAAATGATATAATCAAGAGACAAGGTAAACATGAGATGTAGGAGGCTGCCACCAGTGTCACATGTCACACGGAATCATGTTTTACAATGAACTTAAAAAAAATTAGTAAAAAGTAGACTCTAAAATCATAAAATATAGTATAATAAATACTTAAGCCTGTAATAGCCACTTATTATCATTGCCAAGTATGATGCACTGTTTATAATCGTATTGCTCCACTTTTAGGACTGGCAGGGCTGTGACTGGTTAACACCAGCACCACACGAGTAACACATCGATGTCAAGATCACTAGGCCATAGGAGTTTTCCAGGGCCACTCTAATGCTATGGGACCACTGTCACATATGCAGTTGTGGACATGACTGTATATCCTCTCTTCAACATCTCCACTTCCAGAAGTCAGCTCAGACTTCTGTCATCCACAGAGTACCTTGGCTGGACCTTTGACAAACTTGCAAGGGCTCCTTGATAGGAGTCCGCCCCCCTTTTCTTTGCTTTTCAGAATCATGGTGGTGTTCAGCTCCTTCAGTGCTTCTCTCTCTTCTGGGGCAGTTTGTGCTGATGGTGGACACAGGCTTGTCACCAGAGTGCCAGTTGGGCAACCGTGATCACCAAGGGCAAAGCACGTCCTGGTCACAGCTTGCAACTCTCCAAACTTGTCCTCCCCGTACCCATTCACATAATCAACCACAAGACAAACCGTCCTGCAATATGAAGCTGAAGGGAGGAGGGTGCCGAAGAAAGGAGGAAGTGGAAGAGCAATGAACACGAGAAGATGCTCAGCCTCATCGTAATTGGGAAAAGGAATGTCTGACATTGCCAAGTGTGGGTGAGGGCTAGGTCCTGCACCCACAGAGCGCCATGTCCATCCTCAGCTGCCTGGATTGGCCCACTCCCGTAATGCCCCATTTCACACACACTGGGAACACCAGCATCCTTTCCATGTTTCCAGGGAGAAGGAAGCTATTTTGAGATTTCTCAAAGTCACCTCTAGCTTCTTGTCCTATAACCCTTCCTCAAATTTTTGAGCACCTGTGCTACTGTTTGAATATGGGTGTCCCCAAAAGGCCTGTGTGTTGAAGTTTTGGCTTCCAGGTTGGTGTTATTGGAAGGTGGTGTAGATGTTTAAGAGGTGAGGTCTAGTGGGAGGTCCTTAGGCCATTAGAGGTGTGTCCTGGAAAGGAATTATGGGGCCCTGTTCTCTTAACAGGAAGAGAACTGTTTCCTGGTGGGGGCTTTCATATTTGCTCTGACTTGCACATCTCACCATGGCCCTCTGGCACCCCTACAAGAGGCCAAATCAACGAGCCCTCCAATCTTGGATTTAAATCTCCAAACTGTGAGCTAAATAGTTTATAAATACTATTTTCCAGTATATTTAAGACTTTTCCCTTTGTGAATTAATTAATTGCCTCAGTCATTTCATTGTAGTAACATGAAATTAACTATTACACTCTCCTCTAAGGAAAAAAATGGAAGTCAGAAAAACAGGAATACACATTGTGCAAACACTTTGGAGAGAAGACTGTCAATTTCTTCTAAGGTTAAAGATGTACATGCTGCTGTCCTTTGGTATCTGTGGGGGATTGGTTCCAGGACCCATTCTAGATACTCAAATCTGAGGATGTGCAGATTCATCATATAAATATGGTATAGTATCTGCCACTAACCTACAAGTCCTCCTGTATATTTTAAATTATATCTAGATTATTTACAATACCTAACACAATATAAAGGCTATGTAAGCAGTTGCTATATGGTTTAGGGTATAATAACAATAAAAATTCTCTACAAGTTCAGGATAGTGTCTTCTTTTTTCTTTCTTTTTTTTTGGGGGGGGGGTATTTTCCATCCTGGTTCAATCTGTGGATGTGGAACCCATGAACACAGATGGCAGAATGTTCCCCCGAATCCAGTAATTCATGTATACACAGGAATTACTGGAAAGGATTTGTGTAAAGTATTTGTAATGGCAGTGAAGTAGCAGCAACCTAACCCCCCTTCAGGAGGAGAATGAATAAACTCATTTATTTAGTTAATGGGGCAGTTAAACAGAAGAAATCAGGCCTGCATATATCTGAAGAATGTAATGTTGAAAGACAAAAGTAGTTGTCATTTATGTGCATTTCAAGAACACTCAAAATATTTATGGATACATGAATATCCAGTAAATTTACAAAATGAAGCTAAAACTGAAGCACTGAATTCAACACAATGGCCACCTTTGTATATGGGAGCCCCTGGGCAGACATGACCCAGGTGGGCACTTCTGCTATATCTGTCTTATTTATTTATTTATTTTGGTGCAGGGAATTAAACCTAGGATCTCCTGCATGCTAATCACACCCTCTGCTAGTGGGCTACACTCCCAGATCCCCTTTTTTATTTACAGACAATGCTGTAATTATGTAGTAAAATGCTAACATATTTTTTTTCCAGTGGTGAGTAGATAACTGTTATGTCACCTTTTGTATATTTGAGAGATTTCATGATTCAACATACATATGTAACTTCTTTAATTTTTCAAAAATTGAATAACTGCAAAAAAAGGCATCAAAATGTTCTCTGTTGTTTGTACCATCATGGGAGAAATGTGTGGTTCCTTTCTCTCAACGCGTTTCCATATTTTGTGACTAGGTTATTTTTATAATGAGAAAATTATAGATGATGATTTAGATTTCTTTAAAAAATAATGACTTGGAAAATAAATATAAATAGCAAACCATGGCATCGTTCTGAGGCCAGTATGTTTGTATCAACCTCTTGGCACATAGGGGAACCTTTGTAAGGAGTGATTAATAAAATCCTTTGGGGAGGGTGTTAGCAGGCTCTATTTGAGGGCTCCTGTCACACAATGAGCACAGTGTGTTGCTGATTCTGACACCAATATTTCTCAGGACCCGACTGATGGAATCTTTCTGAATATGTTATTTGTGGGTCCCCAAAAGGGAAAAAGATCTTAATTTACCAGCCAGACTCCAGGCTGGAAAGCGACAGACCAATTTTTATTCAGGTTCTTTATTCAGATTTTATTTCCGGCCAATTTAAAATCAGTGTCTTTGGAGTGACCAAAGTTAATGCAGTGTTATTTTTGCTGCAGGAGGTCCTGGGTCCACAGGAGGGGCCCCTTCACGTGTTCATACCTGGATGGACCCTGGGCCTCTACCTTTGACTTGTAAATAAAGTTGCTCAAAAACCAAATTCCCAAATACTAGGAAGTCAGAATCTTTCCTAGATTTCCAGGGAGGAGGATGCTGCTTTAAGATACCTCCCAGTTCCTCTCTAGCTTCTTATTCTGGAATCCTTTCCCCAAATTATTGATGGTCTCACAGCAGGACCTTCCTGAACTTCCACCACCCCACGGGGTAAATACCTCCCTCCTGGAGGCTGAGGAAGTGGGGTGTGCATGGGAGGGTTAGGTGCTCCTGAAGATGGACATAAGCATATCCCTGGTGTTTTAAGTCCCTCTGCTCTTTTTGCCACCTGGACTTCCTCAGTGGCTCTTTTTTTTTTTTTTTTTTTTTTTTGACATATGAAAAAAAAATATATGTCAGTGACATGCATTATATGACAGTGAAATGCATTATAATTCTTATTACACATATAAAGCACAATTTTTCATTTCTCTGGTTGTATACAAAGTATATCACACCAATTTGTGTCTTCATACACGTACTTTGGATAATGATGTCCATCACATTCCACCATCATTGCTAACCCCCTGCCCCTCCCTTCCCTCCCACCCCTCTGTCCTATCTAGAGTTCGTCTATTCCTCCCATGTTCCCTCTCCCTAACCCACTAAGAATCAGCCCCCTTATATCGGAGAAAACCCTTGGCATTTGGTTTTTGGGTACTGGCTAACCTCACTTGGCATTATCTTCTCTAGCTCCATCCGTTCTCAGTGACTCTTTCTTAGGGCAATACTTCCTCTTATTTGTCAATTCACTTTTCACGGTTTCAGTTACCTTCAGTCAACTATGGTAGGAAAGCAAGAAATGGAAAATCCCAGAAATAAGCAACTCAAATGTTTTGAGTACACTGGATTATAGTAAATTGTCACAATTATTCTGTTTTGTTATTGTTCATATCTCACTGGGCCTAACTTGTAAATTAGACATCATCATAGGTTAGTATATATAGGCATATATATATAGGTCTATCTGGGGGTTGGTGCCGTCTGCAGCTTTAGGGATTCACTGGGGGTCTTGGAAGCAATCCCCTATGGATAAGGGGGATTTCTGTAGAACATTGCCTACTCCTTTATTTCTTTTATTCTTTTCCACCTAATTTTATCCATCCCTCCCATATTTTTTGTTTTGTTTGATCTTCTCTATTCTGGTTGGGAGCTCCTAGCTCTTTCACCTTTGGGCACCCAAGAAAATTTATTAAACAGAATAATTTTGTTCTTATATCCTCACAGCCATCCCTCTTGGCTTTGCCCCCAAGGGCTACGTATTTCCTTCATAACACTCTCCCTCCCACCCCCACTCCCACCACCACTAAAGGGTTTGAGTTCTCTAGGCTAAGTGAAATTCTGCCTGCAGAAGTTAAATTGCCGCCATCCCTTCCCCACCAATCCTGCTGCCGGCCCCGTCCCCTGAAACTCCAGCTCAGAAATCAAAACACATTCAAAACCGAATGCTAAATGTCAAATGAATGATATAAGCAAGAAGTTTTGTAGGCATTGGTGTGGCCGTGAGGAGAAAACAAGGCATTTGATGAGTCAGAGATGATTTAAGTTATCGAAAAGTCAGACATAGAAATAGAGTTCTCCACAACAACATCTCAGAAACTGGGTTTCTGAATCCTCGGGCTGATTTTCCGGACGGGGAGCAGTTCCTCCTGTCTGGAACACACAGTGGCCCCTGCTTCCCGGGAGAGCTGGTGGTGGTGGAGGAAAGACTTTAACTCCGCTCCAGTCTGACCATCCAGGAGAAATGGAGGCTGTGATTTCCTGTCTGAAAGTGGAAGGAAAAGGACATTTCAACTAGGCACAACCCTGGTGACCTAATTCAGCTGGGCAGGAAGATAATATCTGAAAGGTGGCACTGTATGAAAGAGTCACCCGTGCTATCAATGACCACCTGTATTCAGAAAAGCAGGCTGAAAAGAAGCAGAGCCCTTCCCACAGTGCCCAGGCAGCCTGTTTTGGAAATAAAACAACTAGGATCAACCACCAGCCAAGTGTATTGGCTCCAAGCAATTACCGGGTTAGAGTCAGTTGAATGGAGGAAGGACAAGCAAGCTCAGGAGACTCAAGCATCATCTAATTGATGGCAGGTCTGGCTCAGGAGATGACAGCTGGCACCCATGTAGGCTGAAAGCCATCATCCCAGGCTGCATGTGAGGCTCCCTGCTGCCTCCTACAGGCCTGCCCTGAGCAGAACCTATTCCCAGGGAGTCAGGATACAGAGGAACTGCGGCTCTACTGAGGATGAAGGAAGTCCCAGCACTGGTGGGAGGAGGCCTGGGCACAGTCACCCCTCTGAGGGAGGGGCAGTGCTGGACATGTGTTTGTCTTACGACAGGGGACAGGTTTTTCTTCAATGCTTCCCTGGGTCTCTACATTCAGGACAACATTGGGGAGGTCACAACCAAGGTCAGTGCATCTGGTGGAGGGTAAGAAACCATTTCTGTGCAGCAGAGGGTTCTAATCTTTCACACATTCTCTCCACCACAGTTGCAGGTGCCCTGGACTTTTGGAAAAGGTCTCTGTTCTGGGAAAGGGACAAATGAGGAAGGGGGGTAAAGTCTTAGCAAACCCTCAGAATTCTGTCCTTCCAGAGATTCAGAGCACAGCACATAAGTGGCTCACTGTGCACTGGCTTTCTCTGGAAATGGCAGCAGTGGGGGCTCAGACTCTTCACAGCCTGGGTTGAACATTTCCCCAGCATAAATTATCCAGTGTGTGGAAATGCAAAGTGCATCCGAGAAGAGAGGATGAATTCGAGGACACAGAGTTCCTATTTACTTTTACTTTAGAGAACCATTCGGTAGTGCATTTCCACTCTGCCTTTCTTCTGTAACTGCTACTTTTGCTCTTATTTATGTTGTCCTCCCAGAAAACAAGGTGAAGTGGTTGTAGACCTTTGAAAGATTAACTATTTGGCATTGGGCACACCATTTCTTGTCAAAGGTGCCATGACCGGCATGCCTCGTGCTGGCACAATTGCAACGGGAGAAAGATTTTTCTGTTGTGTTGAATCCTTCCTGTGAGGTATCTGTGTCTACATTGTGTTGAGACAGAGAGCAATGGATTAATTATTGTTGCACCCATGGACATAAGATGTGTTTTCCAACATCCAGCAGAAGTACAGCTGTCTTTCTTCCCACCTTACCCACAATTTTGCTTGCCACAGTTTCATTTACCCAGGTCAACTGTGGTCCAAAAATATTAAATAAAAAATTCCAGAAACAAACAATTCATAATTTCTAAGTTGCGTGTTATTCTGAACATCATGATGAAATCTTGAGCTGCCTCACACTGTTCTACCTGGTAGGTGAATCATACTTTTCCCAATGTATCCATGGTGCATATGCTACCCTCCCAATAGTCACTTAGTGGCCATCTTGGTTACCAGATCAACTGCTGTTGTATCACAGTGCTTTGTGTAACTTTTAGTATCATTTGAAGTTTCAGATACCTACTAGGAATCTTTAAACATATTCTCCATAGGTAAAAGGACTATTGTAATAATTTTCCATTCAACTTGCATTGAAATTTAACCCAAGCCTGCTATCATTAAAGGGGATTATCAGGGGAAAGATGGCCCTTTTATCAGGAGAACTCTTGGGACATGGCTATGGCAATAAGATGGTATGTCATTCCAAAATGACAGAGATGGCCCCCATTTGGTATTGTGAGAAATCCTTACATAATGTTGCACAAACGAGTATCACCATGTACATGTGTGCCTTCCTGTTGTCTCTCTCATATAAGTGGTGTAACGGTTAATTTGAATTATCAACTTGATTGGATTAAGAGATGCTGATGATTAAGAGGCTTATGGGTATGTCAGTGAGGCTGTGTCTAGGAATGAGTGGCATGTGGGATAGCCAATTGAAATGGAGACCCTCCCTAAGCATGGGCATCAATGTCCAATAGGATGGTGGCTTGGATGGAATAGATATTGGAAGAAGAAGGAGGCAGCAATAAATGCAAGCTCCATTTTTTCTTGATCAGGTTCTTTATTGCTGCTGTTATCATCCGAGTATATCAGATTCTTGTTCCTTCACTCTTCCAGAGTGGACTCTGTCAGTGATTCTCTGGAGCTTCGATCTCAGGGAGGCGAGCACCCTTGATCCCTCTCGTTCTGGGGCTTCAGCCTCTTGGACTGTGCAGCTATGGTTCTTCCAGCTCTCCAGTCTGTGGACAGCCATTGTGGACCACCCAGCTTCTGGTCGTATAGGCCAACCTAATAAGTCCCCTTTTTATAATTATACTTCCTGTTGATTCTGTTCCTCTAGAGAACCCTGACTAAGACAAGTGGAATGATAAGGTACTTGTCAAAAAAAAAAATCCCTTCCTATACATGGCTCATGATTAACAAGGTGTTGAATTGAATTGAATTCTGGATATTTGGTGGATTTTGCCCTATCTACATTCTAGGAACTAGTGAATAATTGACCTAGGATTGTAAGCAGAGCCCAAATTGGCTGACCAATCTTATCTATATCACTAATACAAGTTTGCACTAAATAAAATATTTACTGAGTGGAACATATCCACTAACTAGCCTAGAGACAATTTTTTTTTAGGAGATAAAGATAAATTTTTTTTAGGAGATAAATTTTTTTTCATTGGAAAAAAAATTCATAAAATTTTCATAAATATTGAGAAGAGAAATAGTACGGTATGATCCAATGTATAATCATAATATGTGGTTATTAAAATAACCATAATATCAGTATTATACTAATAATTACTTAATAGCACAAGTATCCATTTATTTAAAATATTTTCTTATCTTCTAATCTTTCTTTTAATAATTTATTCCAATTGGGATCCAAAGAAGCTCAAATGATTATAATTGGTTGTATGTTAGTATAGGTCTCTTGAAGAAATATAATTTTTATCCTGTAGAACCCGGATTTTTCTAATCACACTCATGTAGTATCTTGTAATATGTGTCTCTGTCCCCTGTGTTTCTGGTAATTAGATATTAGATTCAGTTTTTTTTTTTTTTTTTTTTTTTGCAGGGTGGTCAAGAATGCTTTGCAGATAGTGTTGTGTGAGAAAGAGATTGTAGTAGACTCCATTGGTAGACTACCTGACATATATAATCTCCCTGTGGTAGTCTATTTGGGATACTATTACAAAATACCTGAGACTAGGTAATTCATAAACAATAGAAATTTATTGTGCATAGTTTTAAAGACTGGAAAGTCCAAGATCATGATGCCAGCAGGTCTGGTGTCTGGTGAGGGTTGCTCTCTGCTTCATGAATGATGCCATCTTGCTGTATTCTTACGGCAGATGGGGTGCACAAGCTCTCTCTTTTATAAGGTAGTAATGCCATTCACGAGGTCTCAACCTCATGACCCAGTCACCTCCCGACCTCTTAATACTGTTGCATTAGGTCTTAGGTTTTAACAGATGAATTTTGGGGACACATAAAAATTTGCGTCCTCTTCTGCTTTCTAGTAGAACATGATTTTGTGAAGATATTCTCCCTCCCCTGTGCAGCCACCTATTTAGGGAAGATTCCATTTCCACTTCCCCAAGGTCCTGATGGCTCTGCACCAGCTGGAGTGACCTCATCTTTCTTGCCATTGGTTTAAATATGAACATGTGATCTATTTTGTCCAACAGAACCCAAGGGACAGACTCATGGGATATTTTCAGGAAAGATTTTTTTTCATTCTTAAAGAGAGACACAAGGAAGAGATGGCCCTTCCCTTGTTCATGTGAAATAGTCGCATCTGGCTCTTTCCTCTGCTGCAGCCATCTCCTCAACCCGGGGAGAACTAGAATGCCGAAGGTGGAGGAGCAGAAAGATGACAATGATCCGAGTCCTGGGTGACCCTCTCAAACCCTGGAGAGCCCTTAGCTCTTGCCATCAGTTTCCCCTGCTCTTGGATTCCCTGAAGGTCGGGGGAGCTGACCTCATTCTTAGAGACAGGCACCTGCAGGGGATGTGCTCCTGAGCTCCTAGAGGCCTATTGTCCCAGCACCTGGGAGAGCCTGGAAGCCAGAGAGCACTTAATAAACAGTTGTGTGATGAGGGGATGGGTGATTGGATGATGAGCGAAGGGACCTCGCCCGTGGGCCACACAGGAGACGGACAGATAAGCCACGGATGTGTCCCGGTTAGAGGCAGAAGGGATGCTGGGTGTCTGTGTTCTCAAGAGTCACCAGTCTCAAGGAAGCTGCATCTAGCAGTGAGTTGCTGAACTGGGTAGAGCCCCAACAATGAATGGCAAACAGTCAGCAGAATGAAGGGCAAATTAGAACGATTAATAGGAATGCAATCAGAAGAGCCGCAGGAATAATGGAGAATAATAGATCATAAATGAAAGTACAGGATTGGCTCAATGGGTGTATTTCCAACTCAGCAGGCAGCTTGCTACATTCATGCTTTACATCCACAATAGTCACAGAAAATAGATATGATTTCCCCAAACAATGGAGCTAACTAAGCAGGCGTAGTTAGTCTTTTCTGAAAGGAAGGAGGGGGAGCCACAGCTGAGTTAAATAATTTGACCACTCTTCACTTCCAGCTGGGGACTTTAGAATGAAATAAGAACAATTTTTTTTTTCTCATGTTAACTTTGTAAAACTTGCTTTGATGGCTTAGGTTGGAAGAGAATCATAACAGAAGGTGCTAGAGCTGTAACTAAAGGTGCACACTTAGGCATTTGAAGAACTGCTTAGGAGTTTCATCGAATAGGAAGTAACTTACATTATTTTTCCTTTCACGTTCAATATGAAAAGAGAAAGTATTAAAGTCCAATTTATAAGCACTATAGCTTTGCAACCATAAATAAAACTGATAGGGCACAGAGATAAAATAATCAAACACAGTCCTGGCCTTCATTTGGGCTGTGGAAAGCAGCCTGCCAAGAAGAAAAATTACATACTTCCTTTCCCAATAGTGTTTTTTTTTTTTAATTTAAAAATAAATGAGGCAAGCAAGTTTATACAAGACAGATTTTGAGACTTGCGGATAAGAACATCAGCAAACCTGGATGAGGGTGGATCCTGGAATCTGGCAAACATTTTTCTTCTAGTTTTCTTACCCCAACTCTGGAGGGAGGCAGGGTCCTGTCTTATCACAGAATGGTCCACCTGGTTTCTCTCTGGAGGAAGACCATCACTGATGGTCAGAATTCTGGATCCAGGAAATCCAATGCTTGAAAATTTTACCCAAGGTACTCACTGATTTTGAGAGTTTTGTTGGTTGGTTGGGAAAAAAAAATTATTTGACTTTGATTGACAGAGATCACTGTGATTAAAAGACCAGGATCTGGAGCCACCAGCCTGTGCCTGAGTTTAGCTTTCACCCCTGGCCAGCCTGTGAGACAAGTTGCTTAAACTCTCTGAGCTTTAAATATGTGTAAATGGGGATCAGTGATAATACTTCTTAGAGACATGGTGGGGACCAAGGGAGTTGATACCTATACAACCCTTAACAACAGTTGATGGCCCATGGTGAAAAACTTATGACATCACCTGTGAGGCCCTAAGCTCTGATTTATGGCACATCCAAGAAGTGTCACAGTATGGAAGTACCAGATCTGCCTGGTACTTTTATTGCCTTAAGAAAAAGTGAGGCGAATCAGGGAGGAAAATGTCAATTCTTGGTTATTGGTTAGGAAAGTGTCTCACTTCAAGTGACAGAAGACGCCCGAGCCAGACGAGGTTTATTTGGCTTACAAAAGAAGTCTGTAGGTGGCCAGGCCTGAGCTGGTGCAGCTGCTCAGAGAGACCTCAGGGACGGTCTCCTGTGTTTTCTTTCTTCATTCTGAGCCGACTGCATTTCCCCTCTGCACTTTTCACTTGGGGTCACAAGATAACTGATGTTCTTCTGGTTGTCACAATGATACTCCAGGCAGAAGGAAGTGGAAAGGATACAGGAGTATTGCCTTTTTGGAGGAGAGGGAATAGCCTTTTTGGAGGAGAGGGGAATAGCCTCTCTAGGGATTTCCACCAATGTCTCACTAGCTAGAATCGCAGCACGGCCACCCCACCCCTCCCAGCCTCTGACTTCAGGAGAGAGGCTGGGAAATGAGAATTTTGGCAGCCTATGATAAAGTGGAGAAATGCACGAGGGACAAAGAGTTGCCAGTGGCTTCTAGAAATCCGATCCACAGGCCTGTCCACATGTGACAATACAAGAGAGGAATGTACTTGCCTGTATTTCATTTGAAGTCACCAATACATTGCTTAACCTTTTACTATGAAGGGCTATCTGGTAGGAGAAGGTTTTTGTTCTAGGAAAAGGGCTAATAGTCTTGTGCTTGGAGGCCCAACCTAGAATCCTTACAGGAGAAAATATTTCCATGGGCTGGGATTGTGGCTCAGCAGTAGATCACTGGCTTAGCATGGGTGGAACCCAGATTCAATCCTCAGCACCACATAAAAATAAGGGCATTATGTTGTGTCCATCTACACTTAAAAAATAAATATTTTTTTAAAAAAGATTTTTTTAAAAAGAAAGAAACTATTTCCTCTTCCAATTTTATTCTACAGTGAAAGATTAAGCTTAAAATACTAATTCTTTTGACATAGGCAATTCGTAAACTTAAATTCAGGTGTAATAGAAGAACTTCTAGAAAAAAAAAAAATGTCCTGAGACAAGTGTTTAGTTAGGTGATCTGCACTGGGGTGGTGGCAGATCAACTGATCCACAGTTTTGCCCAAATGAACATTTTCAACAGCTAGGCAATAATGTGGATTTATTTCAGGAAACTAGAGATGATCGTGTACCAGAAAGTGAGTTAAAAACAAAAGAAATCCTTTGTTCAGACTAAGTCTTACAGATGGCCCCAGTAGGGTTGGCACGAAGGTCAGATGTCCTGGCCGATGGGGTTGGTGTAGCATTTCTTCCACTCACCCTTCTCTGCCTTCTATATCAACCTGGGGCTGGAAGTTTCTGTGTTGCTGGTGTCTGTCATTAGCCAGCACAGCTCTGTGCAGGTATAGAGGGTTTTGAAGGACTTTTTCCAACTTCTATTTCTTTTTTAATTTAAATATAGTTTACCCTTCATATTCTTAGGAGGTGGACTCCAGGATACCCCCGTGGATACCAAAATCTGAGGATGTTCAAGTGTCTTATGTGAAATGGTGTGGTATTTGCATATAAGCTACATGCATTCTCTGTACACATGAACTCTTCTCTAGATGGCTATTAATACTTAAGGCAATGTGAATAACCTATGTGAATACTTTCTACTGTTTTGTTCAGGGAATAGTGACAAGAAAAGAAGCCAGTACATGATCAGTACAGATGCATTTTTTTCCCCCAGTTGGTTGAGTCTGTGGATGCAGAGCCCAAGGTCGGAGAGGCCCACTGTTACTGTGCCTCTACTGTCAGTGCACGGACGGAGTGGTGAGTGATTTGTGGTGTTTCCCTGGACAAGCCATAAGTTGTACACTCTCTGCCTTTTCTCCAAAACAGGTGTTCTTACACTTTAGTGCACCTAAGAATCACCTGAGTGCTTGTTCAAAATGCAGACCTTGCTCCTCATTCCAGCTGTTCTGGCTTAATAATTCCCAGATGGGACCTGGAAATCCACATTTTTCACAAGGAGCTGAGATGGTTTCAACGTAGGTGATGTAGGAACCACACTTTTGAGACACCTTTTTCTCTAGCCTGGGGTTTTAGTCCAAAATATCTGAATCTGAATCATTTGTACATAATAGTTTTTTTTTTTTTTTAAATCTTTCTCAGAGTTCTGGAGGCTAGAAAGTTCAAGATCAAGACACCAATAGATTCACTCTTCGGTGGGGGCTGCTCTCTGCCTCCAAGATGTGCTATGTTGCTGTGTCTCCTGGAGGTGACAAACCCTTTCTTCACGTAGTGGAAAGAAGACAGAAAAAAGGTGATGGAAGGGCTGAACTCTGCCCTGCCGGCCTTTTTGTGAGGGCTGTCATCCTCCCCTCAGGCAGAGCCTTCTGGGTCTAATCACCCTCGCAGGCCCCACCTGCCGCAACCCGGCTGCACGAGCCGCCAGCAACCCGGCTAGACACAGAAACACAAACCGCTCAAGCGGGAAACAAAGCTTTATTTAAAAGGGCCGCCAGCGATCCCTGTGCGTCTTGCTAGCAAGCCAATGGACCCACGTGTCTCACCGGAACCGGGCGCTTGGACCTCCCTCGGAAGTTCCCTCCTACTATCCTTCCCCAACCAATGGGAACTCTCCCATTACATGAGTGACATGAGTAACCCGAGTCCCGTAACAGGCCCGAGGTGAACAGCAGGAGTCCAATTTCCATATGAAATGTAAAGCTTAACATAATCATATCCTCAGTGGTTCGCTGGCAGTCACCTAAACCAAAAGAGCCATGTAATCAATACTTTTGCTGTGGCTCCTAGCACCCACCTGTCAATACCTTTGCATCAGGATTTTTTGCAACATGATTGAGGGAGACACAAACCTTCCAACTCCAGCCCCTGGTAATTCCAGTTGCTTCATTTCCTCCAAGTGTGGTCGCACCATCAAAGCAGGCGGGGTGCTGTTCTCTGTTCCCCTCTGCATTCGGTTGCTGGAGCCGCCATCACAGAACACCACGGACTGGCTGGCTTAACAACAGAAATACACGCTCTCGCAGTTCAGGGAAGTCCCAGGTCAAGGGGTTGGCAGGTTCTCCTGAGGCCTCTCTCCTGCCTTGGAGATGGTCCTCCCTCTGTGTGTCTCTGTCCTAATTTCTTCTTCTTATAAGAACACCAGTCAGATTGGATTAGGGCCCGCCCTAGTGACCTGATTTTAAATTCATCATCCCTGTGTTAGTCGACATTTTGTGTCTGTGACCAAAATGCCTGACAATGTCCCTGGTCACTGACTCCATTACTCTGGGCCCAAGGTGATACAGCACATCCCGAAGGAAGGGTACCGCAGGGAGAAGCTGCACAGGACATAACTGCTGAGAAGCAGAGAGAGAAAAGGCCACAGGGGAAATATACCTTCCAATGCCCACCTCCTCTGGCCATACCCCCCCTCCGCCCACCTGTAGTTACCACCTAGTCTGTCCATTCAAACCAGGATGGGCTGATTAGGGTACAGGTCTCATAATCTAATCAGTTCATCCTTGACTATTTCTGTGTTATCAGGAGATCTGGGGGGACACCTCATATCTAAACCATAGCAACCTCTTTAAAGGCCCTATTTCCAAAAGTAGTCATATTCTGGGACACTGGAGGGCAGGGCTTCAGCCTATAAATTTGGGGTGGGTCATAACTCAGTGCATAACAAGCTCTCAGCAGCGGTTCAAGTGAGGGCCTCTCCCAAGCTCATGGTAGACAGCACAGTGGCCTGGGCTATGGCTTCCTGGTAAAGGTAGCCCAGCTCTCCTAAGAAAAGCTGGATAGAAGTATTGAAAATTATATCCATGGAAGACAGCAGGGAGCAGACCTTGAAGAACCAGGAGAAAGAAATGGAGAGGTGAGCGAGGGTAGTGGCTGCTCCCCCTAGGGCGTCTGCTGATTCTGAGATGCGGGGTGCTCTTGGGGTGCCGGATAGAGCTCACATTCTATTCCTTGACTTGCTGCTGATTCTCAGGTGCTTTTAAGCTGGACACTTAAAAATTTTGAGTTCTTTTTTATGCATTTCTGCTGCCTCAAAAAAATCATTTTACAATTTCAAAATGACCGTGACAATACACAGACTGGGGTTTGAGGGCCAAACTACCACCAGAAATCTCAGTTTTGTTTCCACCTCCCATCTCTTTAGGGGTAAAATGCAGAGTGTCCTCTTAGGATTGTCCTAAGACATAAACACCAACCTGATGAGTGGCTGGAGGGTATCATGGGCCAAGAAACAGCAGTAGTAACCATTGATGCCATTTATTGAGAATCTGTTATATGTCAGGCACTATACTAAGCCCTTGATTTCCTATCTCAACCCTGTGATCTAGGCCAGGTCTCGATGTGATGGGCAAAGGGTTTATGTCTTTCTAAAATTCATAATTGAAATCCTCACTCCCAAGGAGATGGCATGAAGAGTTGGCTCCGTGATGAAGTCCTGAAGGTGGAACCCTCCCATGACTGGGATTAATGCCCTTATAGAAAGACCCCAAAGTGCTCCCTGGCCCCCTTTCCATCATGTGAGGATACAGGAGAAGCCAGCAGTCTGCTACCCCAGGTGAGAGCCTCACCAGAACCCCATCTGCTGGCACCTTAATCTCGGGCTTGGATTGTACAGACTTGTGGAGAATCGTTGTGGATAAGACCCTGGCCCATGTCACTTTGTTGTGACAGTTCAAATATGCTAAGATACTCGGCCTGGCGAAGGGCCTGGCATCACAGGTAGAAAATAAAGCCAGAATCCAGACTCGGGCCCCGTTCCAAAACCAGGGCTGGGGCCCTGTTTCTGGCTCGCTGATCACTCATTATACTGAGAGCACCACTTCACTTCAGCTGCTGCCCTACATTTTTACTAAGTGAACTCAGTCTTGAGGATAATTTCTAGGATTCGGCATTGCTTCATCATATTTCCAGTTGGCCTGGACTACATTTATCGGTCCCAAATAACTCCCTAAAAGGGGGGGGGAGGCATTTTCATTTTCTCTCCTCTCAGGATGAGATTGACAAACTCAGTAAGTTGGAAAACAGATTCTACTCCAGCAGAGCCAAAGTAAATCTCCGTCAAGTTCAGATGCAACTCAAATGTCCATTAGCTTTAAACCAACAACACCAAATTCAACTGTAAGATCTTCCATTTCCAGGGCCGGAATGGAGAGAGCTGCGGGGCACACTGGAGATGTGGATGCCACGAGCCCGTGCCAGGGCAGAGTCCAGGAAGCAGCCCCTGGAACGTGTCGCAGCTCCCAGCAGGCCCACGAGCCACGTTGAGCCCTAATCTGCTTCAACTGGGCAGGTCTGCAGCTTGGCCTCACGCCCCTGCACACACATGTGAGACAGAGAAGTCAAAGGGGCTGACCCGGTGAGCAGCTACCCCAGCCAGACCTGTGTGTGGTGAGGCTCCCGTCACACTGGGGCAAGGCGCCCTTGCTCTGCAAGCTGGTCCTGGTGTACATTTCATGTTTTGCTTTTGTTTTTCCCTTCAGTTGCCTAGTAAACATTTCAGTTGGAAATTTCCAACCTTGCCTCAGATGAACTAAGAGGAAAAGCAAAGTGTCCACACCCAGGCCGCCTAGCCAAGGAGGGCAGAGGGCCCCTGGAGCACCGGCTTCATCGACATGGCCACAGCTGCAGCTGTGAGGAGTCTGTGAGGTGGATGTGGGGGACCAGGAGCCCTGGGGACACAGGTGGATGGTTCCTCTGTAGAAACCCAGGTCCTTTCTTCTTTCTCCTCCCACTCCTGCATCTTTGCCGCTCTGTGAACACAATCATAGCACTTATCTCTTAGGTGTGTACTTACCGACTCCATTAGACAAGGTCTCCAAGCCAAAGGCTGTTCTTGCTCATTTCAATATTTTCAGTGCCTATGCGGAGGTGAAATAATACATACTAAATGTTTCTTCCATGGAACCAAATGGTGCAGTATAAAAGTGTTGGGGGGGAGTCGGCATGAACAACCCCAACAGTAAGATCTTCCATTTTCAAGGGCAGATTGGAAAGGGTTGAAATGCACAGTAGGGGTGTGGAGACCATGAGGAATTCCAACAAAATGAGGAGAAGGGCTGCCTTAGGAGGACAGGGTGTCCCAGAGCAGCCTCCCTGGAGCGTGAATTTATGCTTCTCAGAGCTTCTAGTAGACCCTGTGTTATTAGCAAGGGAGCTCAGGATTACTAGCTTTTAAATTATTATTTTTGAAAGTTGAAAGAATGTTGTGAAATGTATGCTCACAATGTATTTGGGTCCTACAGTGGTTAAGGTGGGTGCGCTTGGCAGGTGCCTGCTCTGGGAAGGGATGTTGGGTGGGGCATGCACCCTACCATGCAAGCCTGGGGGCCTCTCCACCAGGGGGCGCTCATCTCTTGGGCTTAGTTCCTGCCCATGCAACGTTTGTCACTTGTTGAAATGAACAATTTAATGGCTGTAGAACCACCAAGATGTGGCCTTCCATTTCCAGGATTAAATATTTACATGTTATATTTCCCTGGGACCTGGAACATGTCAAGGGTACCCACATTTGATATTGAAGTCTGGTGAGCCCTTAGGGGCACAATATGGTATGTCACACAGAACCCAGCTCCCTGAGTGAGCTCTGGCACAGCTCTGGAGCAGTGTCAGGGGTGACCAGTTTGAGTAACTTGTTTTATTGGACATTTGGCTTTGGCTAGTGGGACTGTTTTCAGCATTCCAAGGCTGCTACGGTCACCCGTGGTGTTGACAGTGAAGCCAATGACATTAATCTGGCCTTGTTGCTGGATGGCCAGAATCTTCTGGTTGACCCCAGTTCTCACCAGACTTGGGAACAAGTGGCAGTAGGCTGTCCTTCCCCTTCCTCTCGTCATGCCACGTGGCGGGACACTCAGGGTCCTGGAGATGTGTGTCATTCTTGATGCAGCCTTTTCATTTCATACGAAGGTCACAGGCAGGACAATTCCCAATTCTAAAACCTCTAAAGCAGTGTGCAAGCAGGCAATCTTTTCAAATGTCACCAACAAATGATAATAATCTGTCATGTCTGTGGAGTGCCCACAGCCCCCTGAAAGAGCTAGGAGACAGATCGAAGAAGGTCGTGATTTGTACGAGGTCACCAAGCAGGCAGGGCTCAGAACCGGGATTAAAACCTCGGTCGACTGAGTTCTGGCCTGATCCTTCCTTCACATCCTTTGCTATCTCTGAGTGCCAGGCGCTATTCCAGATCTAAAGAATGTCAATGGAAAATAATGTCTCTGCTTTAAAGGAAATAAGAATTTTTTTTTTTGAGTCAGAAACAAGTCACCATGATGCTGGAACACGGATTCAGTTACCCTGAATGACATGATCCACTGTGGAAGAGGTTACATGGACTTTTATAGTCACGGAACACAGAAAGTCATGAATCAATACGTATACCTCTTACAAGTGGGAACATCTGGTAGGAAGCTACAGCAAGATGGGGAATCTCTTCTGTTAGTTTCAGATGTTATCTTAGCTTGAGGATTGGTGGAGGCTGGGGGTCTGCTAGGCTTAGCCATACATTCTGAGAAGCGAATCTATTAGTTACAAGAATGTTAGGGCAGACACAAAAGTTAAGGCTATTAAAGGATTTAAGGTAGCCCAACATACTTTTGACTCTGACCTGCAACATCCTACCTCTCCACAATTATGAAGTTCTAGTCAGTCAAGGGCAAGAAGTCTGCAGGCTCTTTAATTCAGATGCAGCGTCTTCAGAGACCAACGAAACTTCTGCTTTTGTGGCATTTACATTTTAGTCAGGGAATGTGAATCACCTTAATTGTCTGATTAACAAACAAATCTTCCCAAACACCTCAGTAATAATCCTACATATGTAACAAAAAATCTGCACCTATGATAAATTTTACTTGAAATATCAGTGTGAAATCTTTTTTGAATTAATTTTTGAATTTTTCTTTTTAGAGACACATAACAGTAGAATGTATCTTGACATATTATATATACATGAAGTATAATTTATTCTAATTAAGATTCTGTTCTTGTGGTTGTATATGATATGGAGTTTCATTGGTGGCCAATGTGAAATCTTTATCTAAATGACTTGTCAACCATCAACTGCCCATTTTAAATTATTATTACAAGTTGGACGAGACACTCTAGCACATACAGAATCCTCTTAAACATAACAAATAAAAAGACCCAATAGCTACAAATAGTTTCCTAATCCCAAGATACCAAAATAAGACCATCATTCTGACACTTCATTCTGTATCCTTTCAGGATTTTAGGTCATCTGCCCACCAAGGAAACAATCGTACCATTCTGCATAAACGTGGAACTGAATTTTAAAGTGAATATTTAGACACTCCTTATCAGCTGTGTGAGGTTGGCTCCCGAGTGGAGATGTTAGCTAGCTCCTAGGAGCTGGGGGATATGTCCAGGTTGATTTTTCTTGAGTCTGCCCTTATAAGTCACTGTCATGTGAGTAGATTGGCCCACAGTCCTGGCCTCCTGCATTCAGGTATGTGTCTACTCAGTGATGCCTATAGGCTTGCCGGGTCTCGGAACCACTTGGCTGGATTGATCAAGGCTATTTTTGGCTTAATTCTTATTCTGAATTCTTTTCATATTCTGAAAATTTGCTGTACCCACCATGGACTTATTTAAAAGATATTGGATTGGGTTCTGTGTCTCTGGAAAACAGGGTCAGAATTGCAAAAATGACTGTGTGTGTGTGTGTGTGTGTGTGTGTTTTGCTGAATGTGGCCACAGCTCGTCCTTCTTATTTGCCTCAGGGATATACAGGAGGAAATTACACAAACAGAACATTGGTATGTTTGAAGAATGGCATCCTCAGAAAGATCTAGCTAATGCAGTAATATCATGAAACTGGAATTAATTTCAGTGTGGAGGAGGGGAAAAGAGCTACAAATGAACCTTCAGGGACTGGTAGTTATAATTCTCTGTTTCAATGGCATTTTCTTTTACCATAAAGTACATGCAAAATATTGACGTGGCAATAAAAAAAAACTCATTTTTTTTTCTTTTAAAGCAAGAAGCCTCTTGAATTTGTGTCTGTTTTGCTATTCAAAACCAAATCCCTGAGGCAAACCAATGCAAACACAAGTTCTTCAGAACTCAACATATTTCTGTGGTTGTGCGGGCGACTCCATGGTACCCACATAGCTTGGGAAGCCCATTGAGCTTCTGGGGTCTGCAGAGAGCTGGGGAAACAGAAGCATGTTGCCATGGTTCTTCAGTTTGTCAAGGCTCAAAGCTGCTGACACTCTGTGCTTTGCTGTATTGCAGGCTGAGCACACCGACAGGCCGTGGGATGCTCCATCACTGCAGGCTGGCCTCCAACATGGAACATCTCAAAAGCAGAAGCCATTGGCATGGTCTCCCCCCCTCCCCCCTTATTCTGTTTATAGAAGAGAGTTACCATACACCCAGAAAATTATAGTTCCCACACATGTGGGTTTGGATTTTGAACAAGAAAGTTATTTTACTCTGGAAACACTTTATCATAGCTGAAAACTACGACTGCTTTTCTAGACATGATTTCTATTTGCCACGTTACCAGGATGCACAGTGAGGAAAGTTCTGGCTTTGGTGTGTTAGAAACTCAAAAGCCACATGGGAAATGGGGCAGTCATCAGAAATAATTATGTCTGGAAATAATTATGCCCCATGAACGAAACAGTGGAAATCTGCGATGCCCAAAATACAACATCTATGCAAACCCAAACAAAGAGAACCAAATTCCCTCATGTTTGGGATGCAGCTGTGCCTTAGACTCCTGGAGGGTAAAAAGCAAGTTTTTACCTAAAATCCTATTACTTCGATTAAAGTCAAAATCGTGTTCATTATGCTATTAAATAATGACAGATTTATGAGTAGGGAAAATTCTAAGAAAAAAATGTAGAATTATATTGTGCAGCTTGGGACTTTAATTCTTACAGTATTAAAAAGACTTCAGATTCTTCTGGCATGTTACTCTGTCTGTACCAGGAGCATGTGATTAGAAAAAAAAAATGTAGATATGCAGACTCCATTACTTAGTTGGGAAATTGAGACAAAAGAAAGGCATAAGGTTCCTCATTTGGTCTGGGCTCAATTCTTTTCCCAAATCAAAGAAAAACGTGCCGTCGTGCCAATGCTGTGAGAGGTTTGTTTTTACTGTTTGCTGTGTTTGAGGTGGGGGGATGTGCAGGAGCCTACAGGTGTCCTATTTCCAACATCTCACTCTTTCTCTCTGTTCTGTGCAGCAGAGAAACCAACTGGAGTTCACAGCGCCAGGCCCGAGGGGATCAGCCACACAAGTCTTTTGAAGAACAAGCCTAGATGCATATTGAATTTTGAGATGTACAAGAAAGTCTATCTAAGCTGATAAAATTGCAAGCCTTAGGAGGGAAATAGGAAAATCTTTAATTCTACCTGATTCTGTTTCTGCCATCATGTGCCTTTGAGAGAAGAAGCTGGGGGCTGGCAGGACCCAGGGGCTTGGACAGGAGGGAATGGAAGGTAGAATTTGGAATTTAAGTACGGGAAGATGAAAAAATTCTGGAGATGGATGTTTGTAATGGCTGTGTGACAATGTGAATGTGTGTAATGCAGTTTAACTGTGTACCTTAAGATGGTTAAGATGGCACACTTTATGTTTCATATATATGTGCGTATATTTATGCATATATACACACATATATGTATGTATGTATGTGTGTATAGCCACAATTTTAAAAAGAAGCCAGGGGATAATCTAAATCAAGTAGAAGGAGTTCTAGACTGCTCCATAATTCCTTTTGCGGGGGTGTGTGGTCTGTCTAATCTCCTCTCAAATGGGGACAGAACTTGTGAATATGGTCAGCCCTCCATATCTGCAGGTTCTGTATGTGCAGATTTAATCAACCATACAATATAGAAAACATTTTTTAAAAATTATATCTGTACTGAACATGCACAAACATTTTTGTCTTATCATTCCCTAAACAATACAGTACAATAGCAATTGATTTAGCATTTACATTGCATTAGGTACAAATGTCATCTAGCGATGACTTAAAGCATACTTTAAGCAAATTCTGTACCATTTTATAGGAGGGAATTGAGCATCTGTGGATGAATGTATAATAGTATTTTATTATAATTCAACTGTATAATGGTATTTCACTCCTGTGATTGTTACTTATTTGATAAAGCTAAAGGTATTTTAAGTGATTAAGGTCCCTCATCAGTTGATTTTGAGTTAATTCAAAGGGTGATTCCCCTAGGTGGGCCTGGCCTAACCAGGTAAGCCCTTTAAAAAAGAGCTTCCTGAAGAGGCGGATTTAAAGCAGCAGAGACCCTCTCTAGAAGACTTTGTAGGTTGTGTGGTAGAAACTGTAGGTAGCCTCTAGGAACTGACAGCCCTTGTCCTTTAACCACAAAGACCTGAATTCTAAGAGCAATTGTGAGTTGGTAGAGGCCCTTGGGCTGCCACCTGAATTTCAGCCTGGTGATGCCTTGCTAATTGGATCCCTTACCCACAGGAGCTGAGAGTTAAGATGTTTGTGTGGTTTCAAATGGCTATGTTTGTGGTCAGCTGTTAGGCAGCAGTAAAAAATGCACGCAGCCCTCAAAATCCCTGGAAGTTTCACATCAGACGTCCACCTTGGTGTATTCTCCACATCCAAGGTGCCTCGGGGATGTCTCTGCACTGGGGAAAGAGGCCCAGTGCACCCACCCACGGAGAGGGAAGCATCACCTGGGAGTTAAGTTGGCCATGACCTTGTTTCATTTTGATTAGATAAATATAAAACTGAGGGCACCCAAAGGGAAAGCCCCAGGACAGTCAGAGCTTGTGTTCTAGAAAACTCCCATGACACAAAGGCACGTGTTTTAAAAAGTATTCTTTAATGCGTTACACCACGTCTTGCAAGTGCGGATGCAGAGGGAGAGACCCTTCTCACTCAGTCTGGCAGGCCATTTTAATTCTGCGGGCTGATGAAGACACCTGCAGGGAGGAGGGAGGGGCTGACTGTGTGTTTGCAGCTGAGAGACATCGAGCTGAGGGCTGGAAAGCAGTAGCCGAGGATGTGGGCAGTATCTGTGACCACATGTGGTCACATGGTTTCCCAGTGTCTGCACCTATACAATGTGAGGACCCAACAGAAGGATTGCTTGAGCGGGATGGGGTGTACCTAGGAAGCCGTCGGCCTCTGTTCAGAGGCTGCACCTGTTTCATCTGAAAGATGCTCCAGAACTTCATTTTCAAGGGTCAGACATCTCTGAGGCCCTTGCGGTTGTTGACGCTAATTAAGCATGGACTGGACCTGGGACTGAGGAAGGGACACTGGACTCCAGGCACGGTGAAGCTGAGCCCTGCATGTCATCTAGCAGGTGTGTAACAGAGTGGAGCCGAGGGAATGACAGAGTGAGTGTAATCCATGTCGCTGTCACTCTAGTTCAGGAGCTGGGCAATGGGGTGAGCGAGTGCACAGCTCACAAGGCAGACACGTTTTGAGCTGCCTCCATTCCTGTCTTCCCATAATCGCCTCTCGGCACAGTCACCAGGGATGGTTTACAGGTACAAAACAAATCATGGCACGTCCCCCCTGAAAACCTCTCGATACCTTCCTGGCTCCTCATGCGTGACCTGCTGACTCCCGGGCAGGCCTTCAAGTCCTTCAGCCTGCTCACCACGTGGCAGCCACTCCAGCCCCAGCTCCTGGCTTTACGGCTCCCTTTGCCCCACATCCTTCTTATGATTCCCCCTCATGTGGGCTCGCTCCTCCAAGAGTCCTTCCCTGGCCAGCCTATCCAAAGGCGTCCCTGGCACTGGGGGAAGGAGGGAGGTGAGAAAGAACCTCGAGGTGTCTAATTGAAATCAGACACAGTGGCATGAACTCACGTCCTGTGCACAACAGTGGTCCCTGATATCTGCAGGGGATTGGTTTTAGGACACTGCCCATGGACACCAAATGCTGTGGGTGGTCAAGGCCCTCCCATAAAATGGTGCAGTGTTTGCTTAGAACCTGCACCCATGCTCTTGTACACTTTAAATCATCTTGAGATCATTTATAATGGCTTATCAAGTTTAGACGCTATGTGAGCACAATACTGTACTGTTTAGGAGATAATGATATGAAAAATAATCTGTACATGTTCAGCACAACTTCAATTTAAAACAAATTGTTTGTTTTAAATTGGCTGATTGAATCTGCAAATGCAGACCTGGTGGATATGGAGAGATAACTGTGTATATAAAAAAATACTTTTTTTTTAGTTGTAGATGGACACAATACGTTTATTCCACTTATTTATTTTTAGGTGGTGCTGAGGATCAAACCCAGTGAGGATCAAACACATGCCAGGCAAGTGTTCTACCACTGAGCTCCAACCCTTTTCTTTTTATAAGTAAATTATCTCAGTTTCTTCTTTTTTTGTTTGTTTTAGTGATGGAAAGCTGACCAATGAAATGGTACATATGTTAATAAAGAGAAACATAATTAACTTTTTCTCTTAGAAATCTTTAGCCTATCTTTTAGAACTTAGTCTCTTAAAACCTCGTCTCTTAGTAACTCAACAGTTTATTCATTTGTTTTTAATTACTGATACATACCTAAGTATGTAACGCTACATAATTAAGCATATTCATCTGCCTGATAGAGTTTGATCACTTCCTTAACATATTGGTTGAACAGAGAAGAGAAAACCCTGAGGAGTAAGTAAACATTTTCTATTATAGGAAAAGACTCAAGAGATTTAAAAGGACATAGGACTACATTAGATCCTACCTACTTGAAGCTGGGACTTGAATTTTGAACTGCCACATGAACCACCTTGTTTGTCTCAAAATAAAAAAGTGGCCTATGAAGAATATTTCCCAGCAGATGGTATCCTCTCATTGTATAAGAGTTCGGGTGAATTTTCAAGGTAGATGCAAAGTCACGGAAGGATCCGTGAAGGGAGAGAAGAACGAAGCAATGTTTGTTTGTATCAGAGTCAAACCCACAGGCCTGAGGTTCCACTGCTGCTCACTCACTATTAAACCAATAGAGTGTTCCCGGGAGGTGGGATTTGCCTGCTGCTTACCTGGAACCGCGCAGTCAGGGATGAGAATCTGGTCCTTATAAAAGGTTTAACTTCAGCCCTGAAGAGTTAGGACATAGTGCCAACCCTTCAGAGAGTGTCTGACACGGGCAAAAACAGCACAGCGCTCGGTTTCTATTTTATTTCCTGCTAATAAAAACACACTGTATAGAAATTGGATTTTTTTTTCTCTCCTTCAAGGTTTCTTCGTGTACCTTCACTCTCCCATAAGTCAAAGCCCATTCCTGTGATTTCCCTATTATTATTATATTTTATTTCTATAACTGGGGGAAATGCCTTTCCCTGGTACTTTTCTTTCTTCCTCTCATTCAGAAAATTATTCTTTAATCTGGGAACATGAATTTAAAATAATACTAGGGAGAAACTAAGAAAGGAGAGCAGTATAGAGGCTATAAAATGTAGAGAACCCGCTCCAAAGCTAATATTTCAAAAATCAACACAGCAGGGTCTTAAATTTCTGAAGCATGAAAATTCTCATGTGTCGGAAAGTAATATGGCTAAAATGCCATGAATCTGGCTCTGTGTTATATTTCTATGTTTATCTTGCCTTTTCTTCTACTACATCTTAATTTGTGTCATCCTGTTGAATTTCACGTCTCCTTCTAGCTTGTCTGAAATTCTGCTTGTCTGTGCCATACCCATGTCCCCAACAGATTTAGAAGCAGGCCTTAGTTACTGTTTATTTACTACAGAATCACAGATACACTTTAATATAAAAATCACTTCCACCAGCCATCTGTTGATAATATTCTAGGTCATCTTGGAAGTCATAGCTTGTTAAAAGTTGGATGCATACAAAAGAGATGTCCAACAACAGGAAAATGTTTTAGCAAATTATGATACATTAAGATCATGGAATATTGTGCCAACATTAAAATTACAATTATAAAATCTATTTTGAGACATAAGACAGTATAATATTTCATGGAAAAATATACTGTGATTATAACTATGCTAAATATGTATATCCTGGAGAAAGTTAAAGCTAATAGGCAAAAATGATGAGAATGTGCCTTAAAAGTTTTGAAAAAATATTTGATCTTGATGGTACATTATCTTTACACTTTAAAAAGAAAAGCACGATTCCTGAACTTTCTGAAGGAAAGTGTGACTGTGAGGGTGATCTCCAGCTTCACTGTTTATGCACTGAGTGGCGTTTGGTCATAACATTGCCTGAGAATGCTAGTGAGTGTTCTTCTTCCCTGTTTGTCATATTTTAAGTCTGTAAAGAGCTTTAAATATGCCTGATTTGCCCAGAATTGTAAATGTGATGTCAATCAATGAAAGTTGGAAAAATAGCATGCAAAATTCATTCATTCAAAAATTATTTATCGGGACACTCAGACTCTGAGTGGGGGACACCAAGGCAGCACTGTTCCTCCCCTCAGGGGTTCCTGAGTCAGCCAGGGAGACTCATTCATGGCAGATAGACTTGTCAAGTCCACATTGCAACTCAACAGTGTTTTCCTGAGGGAAGGCATTTAGGTTTCAAGAGCATGGTGGGTGTTTGACATCCTTTCCTGCCAGGCATTGATCCTTCAGTTCCGCCAAGCTGCAGGAGGTCTTGACTGGAGACTCAGAGGACTTTTTCCTGGTACAGAAGCGGAAGAGGTCAGATCATCCTTCTTTCTGCCCTCTGGACTGGACAGTGACTCCTGAGCACAGATTGGGAGCAAGGGCTGGGGTCGTTTTCAGAAGCCGAGGCAGCAAGCCTGACTGCCTGACCGGTGGTGAGGTGGGAGGTGGGAGGTGGCTCCTGGGTCAGGAGTTCCAAGCCCCCTGTTCCCTGCTGGTTCCTAAGCTTGGTGCTTCTGTCTTCTGTGGATTCTATGAACCTCACTCACGCCTCCCACCCTCCCCACACCCCCCCTTTCCTTTTAAAAATTTTCTTAGCTCATCTTGGCCAGAGTCAAGAACTCTCATCAATAGAAACAGGGCTGCAATCTATTTTGTTTAGTTTGGAATAAGACAAACCGAAGGCCAAATCCCTCTTCCAACACTTATAATCTGGACAAGTTACTGATGTTATAAATGAATGTTATGAGGTTAGGAATGTTTCTTCATCTGAAACTAGAGAGAATGGCACCTGTCTCCTTAGTGAAGGCTGAGAAAATGTTGTGAATTCATGTAAAATTCTACCTAAAAGTTTGGAATCACTTTGATCAGAGAGAGCACATTCAGATAGAATCTAAGACTCACCCTGATAGGCACTTGAGCTTGCTCAGAGCTGCTTGCGAGTTGACCAATCAGCTATGGAGTCAAGGACTTCAGTGTTTGCCTGAACCAAGCATTGTCGGTTTCTCTGTCTGAAACCCAAGCCCTTCATTCTCTTCTTAGGAACACAATTTTGGCTTTGGCCAAATCTGACGTTGAAATTACAGTTCCCAAGAACCCAATAAAGCTCTTTTATTACTTCAGGCCTTGATGTTGATTACTGATCAACAATATAGTCTGGCCGTGTGTCTTGCTTATTCTGGGATATTCTAGGATTTTCCTATGTCCCTCAAGTAAATGCTGGAAGAAATCTGTTGGTTGGTACAACATTAAAACCAAACCAAGGAAATAAGAACCTATAGTTTTCTGCTCCCAAGCTCCTTGGTTTCTCTCTCCTAGTAAAATCCCAGGACAATCACTGGCAGGGAATTTATATTTACACAACTGGAAAATGGATTTAGAAATTCTCAAAACAGCAGACAAAACAGTAATGGAATAATACACATATAATGTAATAATATGTTTTTCCTAGCAATATTAAAAGCCAAACTGAAAAAACTTTTCTACTCATTGTAGCCAATTCAAGGAGATCTAGGGAATTTGCTTCATGGTAAATGTCAATTTTATTTAAAACATGCAGCAACAACAACAAAAAGTTCTAAGCTACCTTCTCAAACTGTCAGGGCACACTGACCCCACCATTTAACGAATACCAGAGAAACTGAAGGAACCACTGTGGTTCCACCGGGGGCTCCTCTTTAATCCACTTGAAGATTTACAAATTTGATTTCCTATTTCCATACACTTCTTACTACCAGAGCAGTGCCAAAGCCTGTTTAGGAAAAAAATCAACTAGATTTGGTTTTTAAAAGGTAAAGATATTCACAGTCTCTTTAGGCCTGTGGAGGTCAATCAGAGCCCTAGACAATCAATCTGAGTTAGCATAATTCACCAGGGTGCTACTGTGCCTTAGATCACTCCTTGACATACAGCTCAACAAGGGACTGAGAGCCTCTAAGAGTATCATTAATTTGTGCTTGAATCTGGCTAAGCAAAGAGGAGATGATTCCTTCTAGTTAGACTCTCGTTGCTTTATAGACAGGGGCTGAGTTCACAAAAATCAGACTGGGACAATGGAGAGTCACCTTGGGGGCGGCACTTTGTTCCACCAACAGCACACTGTCTATCCACTAACTGAAATGATGATTTCATGTCATAAGTAAATAATCATGCTGATCTTCATTTTCCCCTCTTTGACTTAGACTCTGGGGAAATGTTCTCAAAGAGAGGAAAAGGATTTGCAGCTCTGCTTCAAATGGACTGTGTATTCAAATATCAAGATTAATATAGTCATCCTTGTGTACATTAATTATAATCATGCAGATGATTGTCTCCAAGACTTCCCCGAGGTTACCCAAATTTAAGGATGCTCAGATCCCCTTTACAAATAATAGTATGGTATTTGCATAGGACCTACACACAAACTCCTATACACTTTAAAGCATCACTAGATTGCTTATATAATCTAATGCTGTGTAAATAGTTGTTATGCTATATTGCTTATAGAATAATGACAAGAAAATGGTCTATACATGTTCAGACAAAAATATTTGGGAGGGGATATTTTAGATCCTTGTTTGGTTGAATTGGCAGTTCAATAGGATAGATAGAATAGTTAGAATCTGCAGAGACAGGAGGGTTGACTGTATACTTTGTTGGTGAGAGTTCTAAATATATTTTGGAGACAGAATGAAAACAGATACATATAGGGCTAATTAAAATATAAAGAAGGAGTCAGTGATCTGGGAGGCTGAGGCAGGAGGATTGCAAGTTTGAGGCCAGCCTCAGCAACTTAGTGAGGCCCTAAGCAATTTAGGGAGAACCTATCTCAAAATAAAAAGTAAATAAATAAATAAAAGGGTTGGGGGTGTGGCTGAATGGTAAAGTACCCCTAGGTTCAATCTCTAGTAAAAAAAAAAAAAGAAAAGAAAAGAAAGAAAGAAAAGAAAAAAAGAGTAAGGAAGGTGTAGTGATTAGAGACTGAATTGATGAACATCGAGTAGAGTAAGAATTTGATGACAGTTGGTTTATAACTCAACCAAAAAATCAATTAAGCAAATGACCTTTAAACTTAGTGTCTTTTAAACAATAATGATTTATTTTCAGTTGTGGTTTCCAAGAGAGAGGAAATTGGCTTAGTGTCTCTCATGAGTTTGCAGTTTGGGGGCAAGCCCACGGACACCTGAAGATTGACCTGGCAGGAGCATTTAGCAGGCCCCAACACAGTGGTCAGCAAATTGGTGCCCGGCCATTGTCTGGGGCACCTGAGTTCTTCTCATGTGCTGTTAGCTTGTCACTTGGCTTGGTGGCGGATTTTCCCCTGAGCTCACACACTAGAGATCCCCTGGATCTTCCCTCGGGTGGATTTGCACAGTCTGGAGACAGTTTGGACTTCTACAACTAAGCAAGGGATGCAACTGGTGTCTGATATAGGTAGAGGCCAGGGATGCTGATGAACACTTTGAATATATACACAACAGTCCCTAACAAATAATTATCTGACCCAAAATGTCAATACTGTTATTGTTGAAAAACCCTGGTTTTGAGTGGAAGCTGAAATGTTTTACGGCCTACTTCAGAAATTTCATAAGTGCCCCACTCCCCGTGCCTTTCTGCTTGTCTCTATTTTTTAAATTTCCTGGAAGAAAAACATACATTTATATGATAATATATATATATATATATATATATATATTATATGCACTTTTATATACACAAAATTAAAATGATATGCTAAATCCCTTTAGCACTGCCTAGAGCTTTCTGAAATATTATCTGTTGAGCGTTTCTGGGTCATTGGTCTCAAGTAACTTACAGATTAGCATCCCAGGGTGTTTTTGATAAGGGGACCAGGCAGCAGCCACAAAGAATGGCTAGGATTCCTCTTGCCCTATTTTCTGGAGAAAATAGAAAAGTTTCTCCTGAGCATCGAGAGACCTCTTCTTGCAAGTTAGTACATTTGGGATCTGAGAACTGGAGCTTTCTTGGAATATATTTTCTCTCTAAATCCTATTTGCCAATAACAATAGTTTAAGTCAAGCCAAACTACCAAGCAAAGCAGCACTGTGGAGGCCAGCGGTGTAGGTGTCTGTAGCTGGTGCCTTCCATCCTTGTTGTCTTTCCTCTTTGAGGTTTCTATTCAGCTTCTGCAGAGCTTATTGGTTTTACCCTGGGGAATCTCTGCTCACCTCCTTAAGGACCTATCTCCATCAGTCATTTTCCATTCTCGTGCTTTGTTCAAGCTTTTCTCCACCATTGGCCCATTCATCTCAGCATACACACAACACTTTAATCTTTCCATCCTTAAAATTGAAAGATGCAATTGATATGCTGAGTTCGGGACCACCAAAAGACCACCAGAGCCTGAGATTGATGTAAGCAGTAAAGAGGTGTTTATTTCGAGCTAGCTGGGTCCTCCACGCACACAGCAACTGGTGACACTGACAGGCCCCGAGCCCGGGGTTTGCAGAAGTTTTATACACTCTTTGGGGAAGGCAGGGACTTCACATACATCACAGTATCTCTTAGCAAATCATCACATACCATGGGAAAATCATAAAACAACTCTAAAACATGATTAGCACATTCACTGGTGGGAACAAGTTGGGTAAGGGTGATTGGTTAGTACATGAGGGGGATTTGTTTGAACTGATTGGTTTAAGCCACGAGGGATGTATGTGCTGAACTACATGTTTTCCCAACATGTTATCAACCACCATAAACTACTGGGGGGTCATCTGACATCCCAGGTATTTCCCTATCTCATGCTGACAGGTGGTTGCTAGGGGGTTGCTAGGGGTCCTCACCTAGCCTAACTGAGTCAGGGACACCTGGCTCCGCAGATCTCTCCTGTTATTTGTAGACAAACAACTCAGCAGGGTGGGTATGCGCCTAGGAGTGCTCTGTGGGTTTTTCCAAGGACAAGGGCCACATCGCCTTCCTTGGACAGGCTTTGCTCTGAGGTAGAGGCTGGTTTCTCAAAAATGGAGTCACATCAGCAATATCCTTCCTCTTTCCAGCATCCACCACGAGCTATTACTCAATTTCTCTTCTTCCACCTATAAACTTCTTTAAAAAGACAACTATACTTTTAGCTGCCTCCACCTCTAATCCCTCCTTACCAAGGTAGTAGGCAATGGGTTCTGCTTATATTTGCAAGAATCACTTTTTTGCAGGTCTGAAGTGAACACTTGGGGTGGGGTCTGACTGACTGAGGATCTTGAGGAGTGAGGATCTTGAGGAGTGTTCCTGTGACTCTTGTTCAAACACCCCCCCACCCACCATATTGGGGTTTGGTTAAGGGGTCCTTTACCACTGAGTTACAACACCAGTTTTTGTTTTTTTGAGACAGGGTTTTGAGACTAAGTTGCTGAGGGTCTTGTTGAGTTGCTGAGGCTGGCCTTGAACTTGCAATCCTCCTGTCTCAGCCTTGAGCATCCCTGGGATTACAGACATGCACCACATGTTCACCAACATCTAAGAGCCACCAGCTCAGCTTGCAGGGTTGGCCTTACAGATGAGTTGGCCCTGCTTCCAACACATTGTATTTTGGTGCCTCGTTCAAAGGCAGAACCGGATCTAATTTGCAACAGAAATTCTTATGATGTGAAATCGTATACCATGAGAAAGGAGAAAGAGGGAACACAAACGCATGTTTTTGTGATGAAGAAAATGACAGAGATTTGAGCTCACTTCTTTTTTCCTTTTGGCGAACTACTTATAACTGAAATTGAGATTAGTCGGCTTCTTTAGACTTTACATCTGAAAGGCGGCAGTGGTAGAGATTTGAATCTCTTCTGAATAACACAGATCAGAATGATCCATCTGACCCAGTTAATAAGCAGCACAGGGGAGGGTGGCACTGAAGGAAACAATCGTGCAAATTCGGAAGTGGGTTTAGAAGATCAAAGCGTTTACCTCTAACTCTGTCACTTCATAGCCAACAGCATCAGAATTTTATCAGTGGCATTAGATGGTCGATACAGTCAGAAATGTACCATCTTGAAAATTGTATCTTTCTTTAAAAGGAAACAGGCAACTAACATGTGGACCCCCCTACCAAGGCATTTTTTAAATCTGAAGTTGGTATATGGGGTTTTGAGAGATGGGGGGATGTGGCTGACGGGGGTCCCAGGGCTGCAGCTGTGGGGGACACTCTGGAGATGGGAAAAGTGGAAACACTGGCTGAGGTCAACTTCAGGGGGAAACACAGACTCTGGGGGACACTGCTCTGGGAAGGAATCCTAGTAAGCTTGCTCTGCCCTCAACCAAGTCCCCCGTGATTCTGACCAAGCAGGGTCCTGTGTGCAGAGTGTTGGCTCTGTGGGAACCTGCTCCTTTTTCTCTCTGCAAGCAGCATTTTATAGCATGGATCCTCCAGCATGGGTCCTTCTGATGACAACAGAGTTTTCAAAGAGTCCCGATCAGGAGGGAACCCCTCTGCAGGAGGAGATTGCCTTGTGCTGGCTCTCAGGGCAGTTCTGGGTCCTTGGTTCCCAGGCATCCTTAGGAACAGGGAAAGAGTTAATCTCATGCACCTTATCTGGCCCAGGACAGACCCTGATGCTTCCCATTTCCTGCTTCACTGAATATACTTATTCAGAGTCACACAAGGGCCTGGTTTGAATGTCAACTTATTTTCTCCTGGTGGGTTCATAAAATAGCCTTGGAAGATCTTAGTGCCCTGATTTCTCCTGGTTTGAAGGCTTCCTGGGGTGGAGGGACAGAGACAAAGCTGTCTCTACATGCAGAGGTGGAATTTAGGCCTTTAACCATGGCTAGGGTGGTAGGGACAAGGGAAGGATATTACAAATGATATTACAAATGTTCTTTAACATATCAAGGTAATGATAAACTTAAAAAACAAGCCACAGACTGAATATAAAGTTTAATGACAAAGACATATGTCAAGTAAACCACCCATAATTGACAAAAAACGGTCCAAGGGAAAAAAAATGTCAAAAACAAAAAACAAACAAACAAACAAAAAACCCAAACTATTGTTTCTTCTGAGAGGTAGGATAATGAGGGACTCTTTTCCAGTATTTTAAAAATTCGGTACAATAAGCATATATTAGATTTATAATATGAAAAATAAAAGTCTATAAACATCAATTTAAAATCATATTCAAAGTCTAGAGAAGAGGCCAGGTTATATCATACTCCAGGATGGGGAAGACAGAACTGTTCCCCCCTGAATTCCCATCATTTGCCTCATGTCCCTTGCTATGTGAATTGACTTGATTCAGACTCCAGTCCTGCCCTGATCGTCTCCTTCCTGCGTGGAACAGGAAGCCCTCAGCACTCTTGCTGTTATTCAAGCTCCAGACGCCCACCAATGACCATGCTCCGTTTGTAATCACACAGTTGTTAGACATGGCCCATTAGGAGAAGTGAGCCGGAGCCAAAGCCACTTAACCCAGGGAAGAATAAAGAAAGTGTCAAAGCCATATGCTTCTGCAGAGAAACCAAGAACATCTGTTTTCCGATTCACAAGGCCAGCGATGACATCTCTAAGAGCAAAGCCCTCCACCATCCTCCTCATGGTCATAGAAGTGCCTTTTCCATTGATCCTTTTTTTTTTTTTAATGCTGCTGGGGATTGAACCCAGGGCCTGGTGCATGGGAGGCAAGCACTCTGCCAATTGAACTATATCCCCAGCCCTCAGGATCCTCTTTTTGAGTGAGCCCACAGTCTGAACAGTGATCTCTGTAGGGGTCCATTTGTCAGCTTTTGCATGTCAGCTGGGAAGTCCATCCAGATTCTATAAAATAGGCCTTCTCAGGACTGATCTTAGGCCCGGGGCTGACTGTGGTGGTGTCAGAGACTCAAAAGCAAATTTGAGGACAGTGTGAGGCTAAGATAATTGCTAGGCACCATTCAGGGGTCCCTGAAACAAGAGACTGTCTGAAATGCCTCTGGTAGTTCTGTGAGGAGAAGTTTGTTTGAAAGGGACATATAGTAGATATTCTTTACCTGCAGTGTCATTTTCTGGGGTTTCAGTTACCCTCTGTTAACCATAGTCTAAAAATATTAAATGGAAAACTTCAGAAATAAACAACTTATAAGTTTTAAATTGCACACCAGTCTGAATAGTATGATGGACTCTCTTATCATCCTGCTCTGTCCATGTGGGACATGATGTTAGGGTCTGTAAACAAGTCAAGATGGCGCCTGGCATTTTGCCAGAGGGAGTGGTTTGTGAAGTAACGCCAGAGAGCCATTAAGTGTGGAGATTCCTTATTGGTTGACTGCTGAATCTAGTTTATGATAATTAAGATAAGCTGTGTGGAATGTATATATACCCCTCCTGTCCTACAATAAAGGGCTCCCACTCCTGTTATATCAATCTACACAAGTTGCTCGTCACCTCCCAGTTTTTTTGCTGCACCTGGACTGCAGCAACATGAATCATCCATGTGTTCACTGTATCCACATTGTATATGCTACCCATCCATTAGTCATTTAGTAGCTATCTCAGCTATCAGATAGACTAATGTGGTATCACAGTGCTTGTGTTCAAATAACCCTCATTTTCCTTAATGGCTCCAAAACCCAAGAGTAATGATGCTGATAATTCAAATATGCCAGAGAGGAGCCATATTTTCTTTAAATGAAAAGTTTAAAGTTCTTGACCTAATAGATAAAGAAAGAAAATTGTATGCTGAGATCTACAATACAGTAGGATATTCTGAGAAAGAGAGAGAGAGAGAGAGAGAGAGAGACCAAATTCACATTATTTTGATTATAGTATGTTGTTTTCATTGTTCTCTTTTATAATTAGTTATATGGTTGTTAATCTTTTACAGTGCCTAATTTATAAATTAAGCCCTATCATAGCTATGTATTTATAGGAAAAACATAATGTATTCAGGGTTTGGTGCTATCTTTTATCTCAGGCATCCACTGGGAATCTTAGCGCATTCCCCCCATAGATTAGCGGGATGACAGTAGCCTTTTCTTGGCTGCCATCTGCTCTCTTCCTGCTTCCTGTCAGCTGGCACTCACTGAGCTCTGTTTTCTCTGCATGTTCTCATCTCTTCCCACAGGTCCAGGAGCTGACTTTTCTTTGCAGAGGGTGTCTTCATGTCTCTTTAAAAAATCTCAGAGAGAATCAGAGTTTTGGCTTTTGAGAGCCCAGCATTTCAAACTATGGCTTAAAACAAATTGGTAGGTCAAGAAATCTGTCTTGTCGATGGAAGCCAGCATTTAAAATGCCAAGGAAGATAGAAAAAGAATGGAATAGGAATTAATGAATTGGACTGAAAAATCTCAGGTAATTGCATATAGTACAGAAGAGTACAATTTCCTTGAACTTGTATGAAATTTTGGTTTTATATACATATATTATGTTCTTGGCTGGAATGTAAAAAAATCTTAAGGGTTAGGACTAAACAAGTTTGTAAACTGCTGTTTTAGGTAATTGCCGTTTATATGTGGCTGTGATGTAAGAAGAGATCTAGAGATGCTCCCTGACTTAGGATGGGGTTAAGTGCCTATAAACTCATGGTAATAGGAAAAGAGTTTTAAATGGAGAATACACTTAATCCACTTAACCTGCTACACATCCTGGATTAGCAACACAGTGCAAAGGAGAGCCTGGGTTGTTTCCCCTGGTGAGCATGGTGCAGATTGGGAGCTGGAGCTCACTACCACCGCTCAGCATCAAAAGGAGAAAAGAGGAAAGGAAAGGAGAGGAGAGAAGATGACATGAAATCACTATCCTGAGAAGAGATCCAGATTCAAAATTCCCAGTATGTTTTCTACTGAGTGCAGGTGAGTTGCCAAGTCAGTTGGTGAACATACGGAGATGCTGGGTGGGAGGTACACCCAGAAGGGATGCAGAAGCTCCATCCTAACCTCCCCCACCCAGGCCTTGCCCTGTACATTTCTTCCATTGGCTGCTCTTAGTTGTGTCCTTTATAATTAACCAGCAAATGTAAATAGAGTGTTTTCCTGCGTTCTATGAGTGAATCATCAAACCCTAGGTGGACAGGTCATGGGAAAGCCCAAATTTGTGGTTGCCTGGGCAGAACTGCTGGGGAGCCATGGCACCCATTTGTGGTTGGCGTCTGAGGTGGAGTCAGTCTTGTGAAGCTATGTCCTTAAACTGTGAGGTTTTTCTGTCTCCAATGAGTCTCTGGCTCTACCGGACTTGGTTGGATGATTCTTCTCTGAGCATCCTGTTATCTGGCCTACAGTCATCTGGTGGTTCATCTAGGCTGGAGCATCCAAGATGGTGTCCTCACATAGTTGACTGTTGGTGCCAACTGAGGGCTGGGAGTTCAGATTGGGCTAAACTAAAGAATTCATTCATGAATTCTTTATATATATATATGAAGCTTTCCTTATTAAACATAAATGAAAGGGAATCATTCTCTTTGCCTCTTTAAAGATAATCATTAAAATATTTTTTTTTAAAGAGAGAGAGAGAGAGAATTTTTAAATATTTATTTTTTAGTTTTCGGCGGACACAACATCTTTGTTTGTATGTGGTGCTGAGGATCAAACCCGGGCCGCACACATGCCAGGCGAGCGCGCTACCACTTGAGCCACATCCCCAGCCCAATCATTAAAATAAGATGCCAGTATATCTTGAAGTTATCAACCTCCTTCTTGAAAATCAGGCTTTTATCAAAAACTTAGGATGTTTGCATTTTAAAAAATCAGTTTGAATTTTAATTATGTTTTATATTTTAAAAGCTAACATATTTGTATGATCTATAATCCCAAAGGTAGAACCAGATATACTGTGAAAAGCCTCTTTCACACTGTTGTCTTCCAGCCATCCTGTCCCCTCCCCAGCACTGAACAATGGCTTCCAGTCTTGTGTACCCTCTCAGAGACATTCTAAGTACAGTTTATATGACAACATCCCTGTATCATTCTTCCTCTGTCCTCTTTTACGTAAGCAGTGGCATACAATGCATATTGTCATTTTATCTGGTTTTTTTTTTTCCTACTTAAAAAACATTTCTTGAAGCAGAAAGCAATAAGAGAAGTTTGGAGAAAACTGTCCTCCAGAGAGATGTCTATTAAATGGGGTAAAATTGGCAAAATCTTATCAGTCAAAATCTCTGGAGGTTGCTCCATGTTCTTACAACAAATTGAAAAAATATATTCAGCAAATCTACAGAAATGCAGTAAGAACAGAGAGAAGCTGTGGCATTTGAACTGGGGACTGAACCTACCCTCCCACAGCTCCATGTTGTGGGAGAGTTGCTCCAGAGGGCTTGGAAGCCGGTGGGCAACCCTTATCTCCCCCAGTAGAAGAGCTATTCCTAGTAGATTCAGCATCCAGTGAGCAGGAGTCCTGAAAATCAGGAGTCCTGTACTGCGTGGGCCAGGCTGTGGTAGGGAAGAATATGGAAAACAAGCTTTTTTTTTTTTTTTCCCCTAAGCTTTTGTCATTTAAAAATCCCAACCTTAGCCAGGGCAGGAACACAAAATAAACTCCAGCAGAGGGCACCTGACCCCCAACTCCAATGGGTCACCTGATGCCAATACAATAAGCCCCAGGAAATTCCCTATTCACATTTCTGTCCCCACCCTAGAGAATCAGGTACCCCAATACAATGAGCCCGGGGAATTGCCTTCTTGTCCCACCCTAAACCAAGCCTATATAACCCAATTGACTCCGCCACTAAATACTGAATTAGAAAAGCCCATCCGAGGTTTGCTTCCTGTCTCCACCTTCGTCATGTGTGCATCACTGTCCTTGCAGGCAACAGGTAGTAGTGCCTGTTTCTCCACCCCAACACAGAGAGGATCTGGGAAGGCTGAGGAAAGTCCAGTCCCTAGTTTTTCAAAACATTGACTTACGGATGAACTGCTCTGTTGAACTTACTGGCTCCTATCTCCTTTAGCTTCTTGAGTTTGAAGAGCTATTCCAGGTAGATTTGGTAGCTGGTAATATTGGCCAATTCCACCCCCAGCTTTGGGCTGCAGATACTCTGTATTGGAGGGTGGTGGCACAAAGTTTTATCTCCATGGAGACCCTAAGGAGGATGGTGCAGTTGGAGTTGCATCAGTTCCCCATCCAGTTCCACAGTATAAAGTTTCTGCCAGGGATAGGTGGGAGCTAGCCTCAAAACTGGTAATACAGCCAGGCCCTGTGGTACAGGCCAGTAACCCCAGCTACCCTGAAGACTGAGGCAGGAGGATCACCATTTTGAGACCAGCCTGAACAGTTCCCACCAGGGAACAATTTATACCCCCAAGTCATTTTTTAAAACAATAGAGCAATCAAGTAACTGGTATTGGAGAATTACAACTGGATTGTAATCCTAATGAGGCAGACTGGCCAGAAGCTTAATCAAGGAAAGTGAAGAGAGACCAGTTAAACCCATCCCAGGTGATCAGGAGCTCAGTGCAAATCCAAGGCTGGTTCCTTTGAAGAGCAGATGGGGGAATTCTGAGCTACTAGTCTCTAACAGACCTTAGGGTGGATCTCACAAACTCCCTGAATGATAAAAGCAGTCTTCAAGTCATACACAGATCCAGTGATAAAAGAGGAACGAACACCTTTCTGGTTCACGGGACCTAAATCCAATCTCTAACAAATTAGGAGTTTTCTGATCCCCAGGTTTTAAAGACGAAATTGAGGGGAAAAAAGTTTTGAGTCAACATCAAAGGCTGCACATGTGCAAGGAAAATAGATGTCATTGAATAGTCAAGCCAAGCCACTAAACAAGTAACCCCAGGGTGGGGAAACCACTATCCAGAGTTGCTACAATATATTAAAATGTCTCATTTATAACAAAAGTTAAGTGACATACAAAGAAACAGGAAAATGTGACTCATACGAGGGAAAAACATGGACAACAGGAGCTGCCTTCTTAAGCCTATACATGTTAAGAAAAACAGAAAGACTTCAAAGCAGTTACTATAATTATGTTCAAAGAACTAAAGAAGGTAAAACATGGTGGCACCATGGTGGCACGTGGCTATAGTTCCAGCTCTTTGGGAGGCTGAGGCAGGAAGATTGCAAGTGTCAGGTTGATGAAGGTGACTTAGGAACAAAGCACCAAGCAGCCCCGTGGGCACTAAAGAAACACCATTCAGGCGCCTATGGAACCGCCTGTCAATCAGAGGGGTCTCCTGGCCGATCCTGGATCTCAGCCAGTTCCCCTCAACCAACTCCAGTGGGACAAGGGACTCTTAAAAACCCCTCCTCCTGTCCCAAGCCCTCCCTTCCTTCCCTAAGCCCCATAAAATTCCAGTCTGGTCGAGCCCCCAGGTGGTTTCTTCTCAGACCCCACTCCTTTCTACTCTGTCGGTTATTCTGCCCTGGAGGGAGTGGAATCTCAGTAAAGCCTTGTTCAGCAGCCTTTTTAAATCTGCCTTCTTTTGGTTGCCACCATTGCTTGACCTTATAGCAATTTCAAGGCCAGCCTGGGCAAATCAGTGAGACCTTGTCTATAAAGAAGGAAAGAAATAAAAAGGGCTAGTTTAGTGGAAGAGGGTCCTTGGGTTCAATCCCCAGTACCAATAAGTATATAAGTAAATAAAATGCCTAAAGAATCAAAATAAGGTATGATAATAATGTTTTATCAAATAGAAAATATAAAAGAGATGGAACAAATTAAAATTTTAGAGTTGAAAAACATAATAGAAGTGGAAAAATTCACTATAGGAACTCAACAGTAGATTTGAGCTGGCAGAAGAATAAGCAAACTTGAAAACAGATCAATAGAGATTAGAGGAGCAAAGAGGAAAGAAAAAGAAAGAACATAAGCTTCAGAGGAATATGGGACACCATTAAACAAAACAACTATGCCTTATGAGTGTACCAGAAAGAGAGGAAGTAACAGAAAAAAAAAAAAAGATCAAAGAATTAATGGCTGAAAACTTTCCCAAATCACTGAATATAGTCTACACTTCTAAGGAGCTCAGTTAATTCTAAATAGAATTAAAACAGAGAATAGCCGGTGCGGTGGTGCACGCCTGTAATCCCAGTGGCTCAGGAGGCTGAGGCAGGAGGATTGGCTCAGTGGGCGTGTGCCCCTGAGGTCAGTCTCCAGTACACCCCCCTCCAAAAAAGATAGCCATACCTAAACATCATAGTCAAGAGGTTGAAAACCAGCAATAAAGAGGCAATCTTGAAAGCTGCAAGAGAAAAATGACCCAGCACACATAAGGGAACCCTAATAAGGTGAGTTGCCTTAGTTCCTACAAGCTGACTTCTCATCAAAAACAATGGGGGACAAAAGGCCATGTTCAAAATTGTTCTGTGCAGTCAAACCTGAGGCTGGAGTTGCACTGAAAGCAGGGGCGGAGGAGTCCTCAAAGGGCCACTGGGATTCCAGAAAAGAAGCACTAAACATCAGGGTGATCAGTCCAAAGCATCTCTGGTGGAAATTTGTTTTGGGGGTTCTGCTGCTGTTCTCATCACAGAGAAAGACATAGTTTACCTAGGTGTGTCTATGACAAAGGGATCAAGGTGTGGCACGCAAAGGTGAGCTTAAGGAATTTGGCTCAGGGTCAGGGTCAGTTTCCTTCAGGATTTTATGAAAGAACCTGAACACCTTTATGAGTGGAAATGTTCAAAGGGCCTGGCTTGGGTTCAAGGCCACTGGGTAAATCATGCCACTGGAAGGGCCACAGAGTAGTCAAGGTGCTCTGTGTTTTTCTGGTCAGGACAGAAAAGAAACTGGTGGAGGTTGGGGGTGGGTTCTATAAGAGTGAAGAAAAAAAAAATCCAAACCTGTGATCAAAAATCTTACATCTAGTAAAACTATCTTTTAAAAACAGAAAGAAATAAAGATATTCCCAGATAAACTAAGAACAGGGAATCCATTGCTCTGACACATACTTCTCTACTACAAAGCCACAGTAATAGAGATAGTATAGTGCTGGTAAAAGGATAGATCAATGGCATAGAAATGTGAGCTCAGAAATAAACTTATTATGAGTCTGTGGTCAAATGATTTTTGGAAACAGTGTCAATACCACCCAAAGAAGAAAGACTAGACTTTTTAATAAGTGGTGCCTACGAGAGGTAGCCACATGCAACAGAATGAAATTGTATTCTTACCTTATACCCTATACAAAGCAACTCCAAATAGACCAAAGGCATAAATATAAGAGGTGAAATTATAAAAAAGGAAAACAGGAATAAATCTTCATGCACTTGAATTAGGCAATAATTTGTTACACAAAATATAAGGGAAACAAACAAACAAAAAAACCCAAAGAACTAAACCTCAATAAAATTAAAACTTTTGTGCCCACGAATGCCATCAAGAAAACAAAAATATAATGTACAGAGTGGGAAATATATTTGTAAAATATATATCTGATATGGCACTTATAAATATATATCAAGAACTCCTGTGACTCAATAAAAACACAGGTAACTTGGTTAAAAAAAATGGACAAAGGATTTGCATAGACATTTCTTTAGGGAACATGTACAAACTGTAAGAAATACAAAAGAAATGCTTAATATCAATAACCACAATAATCACAGAAATGCAAATCAAAATCACAAGGAGATATCACCTTATAGCCATCAGAATGGCTATAGTAAATATGATGGGTAATAATAAGTTTTGGTGAAGACCATAAGAATTTGAAACCCTTATACTTGGCTGCTGGGAATGAAATTAGATGTTTACCTCAGAGAATCAAAGACATGTTCACACAAAAACTTATACACAAATATTCATTAGCAATACTATTAAGTAAAAAATGGAAACAACCAAATGTCTATGAGCCAATACATGAATGGGTAAATAAAATGTGGTATAAACATATATTGGAATATTATGTGGCCATAAAAGGGAATGAAATGTTGACACATGCTATTGAAGCCAGAATTAAAGACAGGCAGTTAGTGTAGAAGAGATGATTGGGTCAGATCCAGAAGATGGAGGCCAATATTTGAGACCGGAAAATTGGAAACTGCATCTGAGAGATTGGAATGTTCACCTTTCCAAAGCCCTTTGATACTACCACTCCCAAATGAAGGGACTCCTGAGCAGACAGAGAGCTACTGATCAACACCCCCTGGGCTGCTGTTTCCTTCCTGCCTAGTCACTCAACCTTGGCCCTTGCAGTCCACCTGCTCACCCCCTGGCCATTCCACCAACATCCCTCAGTCATCCCTGAAGGATGGGGGAAATGAACAAGTTTAGGGAGAAAAAGCAGGGGAACAAGGGAAACTTTAGACATATAAAAGGGACCTGGACTTCCGCATGCCACCGATTCCTGTCTTTGGGTCCCCTTCATCCACCCAGAAGTCTGTTGTACTGTCCTTTAAATAAAGCTTCTTACTTTCTACTCTACGCCTGCCTCGACGTGCTTCTCTGGTGTTATACTTCAGTGTTTGAGGAAGCAGGACTCATCAGGTAATCACTATCACTACTTCATGGATAAACCTTGAAAACATTATGATAAGTGACAGAAATCAGACACACAGGGCCAAAAATTGTGTGATTTTATTATATAATGTCCAGAATAGGCAAATGTATAGACACAAAAAAGAATTAGTGGCTTCCTTGAGCTGGATAGGAGGGTAGGAGTGGGAGAATGTCTGATAATGCGCCAGGGTTTGCTTTTGGAGTGACTGTGATAATGTTCACACAACTGCCTGAATAGACTAAAAACCATTGAGCCATGCACTTTAAATGGGTATATTATGGTATGCGAAATCATGTCAATTAATACAGAGAGTTTAATTGTATGTGGCTCACACTCTCTCATGAGAAGAGTCAAGTTCTTGGCAGGGGCTGTAGTCATCTGAAAACTTGATGGGGCTTGAGACTCTAATTCTCCATAGACTGCCCAGTTTGTGTTGGCTTTGAGCAAGTGGCCTTAATTCATTATTCCTTGCCAAGTGACTCTTTCCATGAGGCTCTCTGATTATCTGCAAACTTGGCAGCTAGCTTTCCTCAAAGTGAGCCATCTAAAGGAGCAAGGTGGAAAGTACCTACATTCTATGACCAAGTCTCCTATGCCACACAAGGTCATTTAATCAAAATCCTATTGCATAAGGGTGTGAAACCAAGAGGAAAGAATCATGGTGGTCCTCTTGGAAGCTGGTTCCCAAAACTGGGAATTAAATTCTGCTGCCTTCATAGTGACTTCAGCTTCCTCAGCTCATTAGTCATAACAAGTACTCCACACCACCCTAATTAAAGAGACTGTACCACTGTGATCCCTGAGGCTCAGGGAGCAGCCGTTTGAGTTTCTACCGAGGATCTGAATATGCGTAAATGCACACACATACACAAGCAGAAACATGTTATTTTTTAAAAAGTCTGAAAGTAATGGATCCTCCTAGAGAAATAAATTTCCAGCACAAGTTAAATATGAGAAACCTCATATGGTTTTTTTTTTCCCAAATAACCATTTACTATGACATTTACTTGGCAAAAATATTACTCCATAGGAAATGCCTTTCTCTGCTGCAACTCTCTGATTAGGAACATAGAGGCTCCAGTTCCTCAGGCTGAGGCATCATGAAAAACACAAAGAAGGCCCTGATGCCAATTTATTGGCACCTGCTTGTATCAGGCTGGTTAGGGGTCTATCAATTTATCAGTATTTCCTAGAGTAGCTCAATTAGTTAGGGTTTTGGAAGAAGATGGGTAATTTTGTGATGATCTCCAAGAGTTCATATGTAAGTGAATTTTTCCCCACATAATTTCCTGGGGAGACATCAAGCCTGGGCCGTTTATATGCTGACCGGAAGAATGTTGCTTTGCCCTTTGTGCATGAGGATCATCTTCTCTCTTACCAAAAGCAACTGAAAATAAATCAAAAGTTTTTGGCAGAGGGAGAAAACACAGAAGTACCCATTAATGAATGGAAAGTTCAGGAGATGCTGAGATGCTGGGACCTCAGGACTAGGGTTGATGGATTTCCCCTTAGCACTGGACATCAACATGAGACCTGGACTCTCCTCAAGAATTTTTTTGTTCATCAAAAATCTCCCCCAGTAAGACTGCTGGTGAATCCAGTTTTCTTCATATCACCTCAGTGTCCCTGAGGTGGGATTATAGTTTGGATATGAGGTGTCCCCCAAAAGCTCATGAGTGAAACAATGCAGGAATGTTCATAGGTACCTGAGTAGATTATGATAGCTGTAACTTAATCAGTGGATCAAACCACTTAATGGATTAATAATTTAAGTGGATTCCTGAGTGGTAACAGTAGTCAGGTAGGGTGTGGCTAGAGGAAGTAAGTCACAGGGTGTGTGCCCTTGGGGGTTATATTATCCCTGGCTCCTTGGTGTCAAGCTCTCTCTGCTTCCTGGTTATTATGTCCTTCCTCTGCAACACCCTTCTACCATGATGTCCTGCCTCATCTTGGGCCCAGAGCAATGGAGTCAGCCAACCATGGACTGAACCTCTGAAACCATGAGCTAAAATAAACTCTTCCTCCTCTAACTTGTTTTTGTTGGCCATATTGGTCACAGTGACACAAAGCTAACACAGAAGGGGAGAAGGGAAACAAGCCTGGGCATTAGAGCTGTCTGGCCCAATGCTGGTTTTTCTTGTTGTTGTTTTGTTTTTGTTTTTTGCTATGGACAAGTGATGTCTCTGCAATAGGCCTCATTCCTATTCTGAAAATGGACTACCTCAGAGGTTTCTAGACCTTCAGATCTTACTGACAGCAGGGACTTCCATGCAATGATTGTTTTTTTAAAAATAAAGATTTTTTAAAACAAAAAATTAGCATCTATAATGATTATAATTTTCTTAGGAAGAATGTTACACACCAGACAAGAATGAAAATGCACATCTCTAAACAAACAGATTCCTTAAAATAGAAAAAAAAATATTTTATAAAAACCTTTATATTCTTTCTGTTTCATTTCTTTATAAACTTTTGAAAAGAACAGTGTTTGAGAGTTCAGGCACAGGCTCTGCAGGGTCCCTTCTGCTTTCACATCTCAGGACTCTCTGACAGTGTGTGGGACTGCAGTAGTGTTGACGTAAGGCCACAAGGCCTCCCAAGCAGGCTGTGGGGAACAAGGCTACTGGAGGTAAACCAGGGATTAGTGTAGCTTCAGCCACTCAGGGGCTTTCCCCTCAGGGCACCCTCTGACTCCCCAGGCTTACTGTCAGGTCATCTCAGAGGTGTTAGTAACTACTAATGGTGCTAAATTTTACTTGTCCAAATTTTTTCATTTTATTAGGAAATTTTTGAAGGTAAAAATACCTTAAGTCTGCACCCAATGTGCCCTTTCACCTATTGACATGCCTCACCTGCACCACATCCTCTTCAGTGTTGCATGGTGCTGCCCCCATCCTCCTGGGGGCGATAATTTACCACTGTCCACTTAAAATCAATTCCATGGGCTGCAAGGCCACATGGCCCAAACCCCTACTGCCACTGACCAGTGCTACTGACTAAGTTGTGTCTCCCTCCCAGATTTATATGTTGAAGCCCAAACTCCTAGTGTGATGATATTTGGAGATGGGACCTTTAGGAAGTAATTTAGGGTTAGGTGAGGTCATGAGGGTGGGCTCCCATGATGGTATTGGCATTTTCTAAAAAGAGACAATGGAGAGCGTCATTTCTCTTGCTCTCCTCCCCACCCACCATTCCTCTCTTTCTCCCTCTCCTAGTACTACATCGCACACAAAGTCCATGTAAGGCAGTGGCCAGGAAGATGACTAGGTGGGTCACTCAGCTTGAAGTATGGCACATCATTCCTCAGCCACACGGAGTCACAGTAGAAGTAACAGCCCTACTTCTTGAGTCACATAAAGCAACAGCAAAGGTGACATGGTGATTCTCCAAAAGATAATTGAGGGAATGTGTTCCTGGAGGAAAAAACAGCATGTCCAATCTAGAGAATTACCCATGGTCACCAAAATGGTTGAACCACAATCTAAATGAAGGCTTGGTACAAAAATCGAGGCAGTATAGTGACTTGAGTCCCCATCTGCCCTTAGTAGCTGTATAACTTTCTGGAAGTTACTTAAGCCTTTCTGTTGCTCAGTTGTAGAGTGGGAATAATGTAACCTGTCTCATAGGATCTGCATGGGGATAGAATTAATTAAAATACTTCCTACCATATATTAAATGCTGGTTGCTATTTTGGTTAGTCTTTTGTAAGGTTCTGCAAGCTAAGGATTGGGCAGTTGGCCAATAATACACAAACCAGTAAGAGGAGGTTATGAAAGCAAGGCTTGGGTCAGAATGCAGACCTGCAGACCCCTTCTCAGAGGCAGAGCAATGACCAGGGTGAACCCGTGGTGTTGTCTTGGGGTCACGAGCTTGATGGGAGCGGGGGTGGGCTGGCTTCTGGGGTTCTGATGGGAAGTTGGGTACTGAGGAGATACTTCTATTTTTCCAGCTAGATTCCACCAAAAGTAGTCTCCTGGCTACCTCAGGTTTGAAATCTGCTCGGAAAGGTTTGAGGCCATCTGGAATCTGAGGGTGAGCAGTTCTTGTTATGGTAAGGGTGTCCTTGAGGAGATTTTTGCCTTCCTCCAAGTAAACAGTTTCTGTGATCCAGGCACTCTGGAATCACCAAGCCTTGGCTTAGGAGTTTGTGAAGGGACACAGAGAGATGACAGAAAAAGCACAGCCCAATACAGAATATTGAAGTATACAAGTACAGAGTACAGTGGAAAATGTGCCAAGGCAGGAGGTTCAGTCAGCTTTTTCTGGTATTGTGACTAAAAGACCTGACAAGGAAAAATTTCAGAGGAGGAAAAGATTATTTGGGGGCTCAAATTTTCAGAGGTCTCAGTTTGTAGACAGCCAGCTCCATTCCTTGGGGCTTGAGGTAAGGCAGAACATCATGGCGGAAGAGTGTGGTGGAGGACAGCAGCTCACATGATGATCAGAAAGCAGAGGGAGAGAATCCACTGCAAGAAATAAAATATATACTCCAAAGGCATGGCCCCAATGCCCGCCTCCTCCAGCCACAGCCTGCCTGCCTTCAGTTATCACTTAGTAAATCCCCACCAAGGGATTAATCCCTCATTGGATTAAGACTGGTGTAGCCCCGTTGTTTCTCCTCTAAACCTTCTTGAATTGTCTCACACATGAACTTTGGAGGATACCTAATATCTAAACCATAACAGCAGGTGAACTCACATCTGGGTGAAGACTTCCTGGGGAAAAGAACGAGAAATTGGATGACTCCGCAAAGCATCTGTCTTTGAAAAGAAGCCCTGTTTGATGGAGGCACTGAGACAGCCAGAGCAGAGTAGCTTAAAAGTGCAGAGGAAATGAAGGGTCGAAAGAAGCAGGAGGCTGCACTGGCTACTGCTTTGTGGAGAGTCTGGAATGTTTGTCTCTGTGGTTTTCCTGGGTTTAATGCGATTATTCCTGCACTTGAGCATCTATCTGCCAAGTGTGTTAAGTGGAAAGCAAGTGATAAGATTCTGGAGCCCTGACTTTAACATTTTGAGAGAAAATGATTTCTATTCTGTTGGACTTTCAATGATGTAGGAGAGCAAAGCGAAGTAGGGTTTGGGTATATAAGCTCTAAAACACTTCTCAAACATCTTTGATCATAGAACAGCAAATCCACCAGCAAGAAGACATGATCTAGGAAACATGCTTGGGTGGGGGTGGGGGTTCCTCAGGACAATGGCAAAGGAAAATTCCAGAATATCAACTCTGCAACAAAGAACACCCAACCCAGATTGCAGTAGGTGGGAAGGCTTCAGAAGATCTGTTTTCAAGAATCTGAAACCATCAGAATGCTTCATGTTCCTAAATATTGAGGGGGGAGACTTCTGTTTTCCAGCTTGGTAGGTAAGGATCTTAGAAGTCACCATTCCTGTCCTAACAACAAGCAAAAACCTGAACAAGTTAAAAATCAACAACTCTTCTTAGATCCACCAGAGAAGGAAAGCTACCAAAGTCTGCCCCCCAAAGTTGAGAGACAGACAGGTGGGTAGAGAGATTCAGAGATAACCAATCATAAACCCACCAGTACCAGGGCAGGAAAATCTGGACTGCAATTGTTGAATTGCTGGAGGTTCCATGTGGACAAGGCTGAGCATTAAAGAACTTCAAGGAGACCCAGTCATATGAGGGGCCCACACATCTGTGAGTTTTACCTCTAAGAGTTTGGCCAGGTCTTCATGGTAAATACTGAGGAAAAGGCCCCTCATGCATCTGACAGTGGGAGGGGAAGAGGGAACATTTAAAGTATGCCAGAGCATGCTGATCTCCTTAACGCCTTAGTTTCTCAACCAGGATCTAACCTGGTGGGTTAACCTGATGGCTGGACTCTGACCAGGAGAAGGGAAATATCTTTAGTCCAGCCAGTTCTGGCCTTCTGTTATGATTTGGATTTGGAATGTCCCCTGAGAGGCTCATGTGCTAAAGGGTTGGTCCCCAATACAGCCATGTTCAGAGGGGGGAATTCTAGGAAATGATTGGATAGTGAGGAGCTCTATCAGTAGACTAATCCGAAGATGGCATCATAATTTGATGGCATTATTGGCAGGTGGTATAAACTCTATGAACTAGGTGGAGCCTCGTCGGAGGAAGTGGTCACTGGGGATGTGCTCTGGAAGGGAGTGTATGTTTCACAGCCCCCTTGCTCTCTCTTTGCTTCCCAGCTGCCATAAAGTAAGCGGTTCTGCTCCAACACATGCTCCCCTTCATGATATCCTGCCTTGTCAAATGCTCAAATCAATGGGACCAAGTGACCCATGGTCTAATACTTCTGAAATCACAAATCGAAATAAATTTTTCCTTCTTTAATTTGATTTTCTCTGGTATTTTGTCACAGTGATTGAAATCTGGTTAATAAGAGTCATCTTGTCAAATCCTGACTAAATAGATCCAGACCACAAAGAGAAGGTCCTAAACTACCATTTGCCTCAGTTCCTGAGATAATCCCCATTACCATAGTTTTCTGTGACTTAATACAATTTACATAATTCTCCCCATCTTGACTTTACAAATCCTTGCTTTCCTTTGCCTCCTGGAAATGCCTGTGGCATGGCTTGCTATGGTACCACCTATCCCAGATTGCTGTCACTCACTCCAGATAAACTCATTCTCTGTAGAGGATCTCTGTTATTTTAGGTTGTTAAGGGATTTATTGAAAGAGGATGAAAACAATTGACAGGAAGTATGAAGTTGATTTAATAATAAGAACAAAGAAAGTTAATCAAAATGGAAATAATTCCAGAAAAATTAGTAGAAATTAAACAAAAAATTAGTAGAAAACAATTAATCCCAAAAAACCCCAGAAAAATTGTTGATAATAAATAATGCTGCATATTTATGATGATAATATTGCAAACACATGAATATTGGTCCGATCAGAAAGGCTTTTGCTTCTAAGGGAATGATGGGGGTTTCACATGTGTGTTGGGGGTTGATAGAGAAGGGAAGAAAGAGAGCTAAATCCTGGTCACCCATAATAGGAAGTTAACAGGTTATGCCTAAACCAGAAAACTCAAGTAGCAGCAGGATGACAGGTTATTTGGAGATGCAGAGGTCAATTTCAAGAGCATTTGCTGAAAAGTAGCTACCTCTGAGGAACTGAAACTGAGAGGGTGATGGGGCAGAGGGCAAGTGCTTTTCTCACAAGTCTGATAGAAATCTCTCTTTATACAATGTGCAACTATGAATAAACATGAAGCTTCAACTGAAAATCAAAGGTGTAGAAGCCAAACAGACTGAGGTTTAAATCTGTGAGGAGACATGTTTATTGACACTCACATGGAGCACTCTGATGCAAGATGGGCAGGTGTCTTCTTTACTGACCAATTCTTTGACACCAGCTGGAATCCAAAAAATTCAATTGCATTCTTGCTACTGCATCAGATCCCATGGGCTAAGGCTCAGTCCCACAAGTCTGCCCCAACTGTGACACTAATACCACCAAGATCTCTTGTACTTCTGGTCAATTGGCTATAAATTAGAGGTTCCCATGACTCCATTTCCTAAAGCAGTTCCTAGGACTCAAGGAAACATTTAACTTATGTTTGTTTTAAAGGATATAAGAAAGATGAAGAGGCATATAGGGCAAGGTGCTGCAGGATCCTGAGCATAGGGGTGTCTAGCCCTGTGGAGTTGGGGTACACCAGCTTTCCTCCACTGGATGAGTTCACTACCCAAAAGCTCACCAAATCTTGCTGTTCGAGAGTTTTCTACAGGCTGAAAATTCCAGTTATCTAATTACTTGGTTTTTCTGGTGAACAGCTTCATCCTTGAAGGTCACCTCAGGATAGGTGGCCTATCCTAAGTCACCTCATTAGCATAAACCCAGGTGTGATTGACAGATGTTCATTATGAACAATAAAAACATGTCTATTCAGGAAATTCCAAGGATTTTAGGAGCTCTGTGCCAGGAAACTGGGATAAAACCAAATATCTTTCTTATTATACCACAACATTCCAGTTGCAACCTGATCCACATGGTTTAGATCCACAATTTCTGCATCAGGCTAATAATACAAATATTTCATATTATTAGATGAAATATGGTTTATCAAATAATCTGGCATATGTTGAAGTCTGAACATGTATTTAACCCCTTCCTACCCTGGGGTTCCAATTGGTGACAGAAGCTGTTGGTTCACTCCCAGCACATTCAGTCTTGTACCTACCATGGCGGTAGCAGTAGGGAAGTCTTAGGAGAATGTCAGAAGGCTGGTGTGTCATAGTGCATATTTAGCTCCCAGTTTTGGAGATCCAAGAGCATGGTGTCAGCATTTGCTCAACTCTGGAGAGAGCACTTCTGGTTGTGTCACAATGTAGTAGAGAAGCAGAAAGGGAATGGAACATGTGCAGAAGGGATCACATGGCAAGGCAGAAAGCCAAACTCAGTTTTTTATAAAATACCTGCTTTCTGGAGATTCAGTCTTATAAGAGCTGAGGGTAGTAACCCCATGACTTAACTACAGAACACAGAAGGAAAAATACCCCGTGTTCTCACTTACACGTGGAATCTAGAACAATTGAACTAATAGAAGCAGAAAATAGAATGGTGATTGCAAGGGACTGGGAGTGAGGGGAGTAGGGGGGGGGCATCAAAGGTATCAAAGCCTCAGTTATAAGTCCAATTTTTTTTAGGTCAATTGCACAGCATGCTTAATATGGCTAAAAATTAAGTATTGTATATATTATCACTAAGAAAGTAAATTTCTAATGTTCTCACAACAAAAAAAATGTTAAAATAATTAAAAACCATAACCCAACGTTGCACCCCAGGAATATATATGACTATCACTTGTCAATACATAACAACACAAATAGCAATAAATGTCACGTTCCTCACAACTAAAACACTCAGGGTCATTCCAGGTGAACTGGGTTGCAAGAAATAATCACACAAGAGACAGAGATACCTTTTTCTTTGGGTCCTGCTCCTCTGACCTTAGGGGTCCATGGAGAGAGAGAGAGAGAGAGAGAGAGAGAGAGAGAGAGAGAGAGAGAGAGAGGGAGGGAGAGAGAGAGATATGAATCCTTTTATTGGGGAGAAGCCACTCAAATGAGGCAAGGGGTCAGGTTTCAAGGGGTTGAGTCTAGCTTGTGATGTCTGCTGTCAGCAGGCTGACAGACAGCTAGGAAGGCCATGCCTAAAGGTAGAGCAAGAGAAGGGGACACACAAAGGGAGTTTCCATGGAACATTCTATCCCCGAAAGGGCAAAGGGGTAGGATTACAAAAGGAGAGTGTAGCTCAACCCCAGGGGTATGCCTTCTCAGAAGACTGGCCTTGCTATCCGAGGGGGGGTGGGGTATAAAGCCTGAGTCTTGAGTCATGGCACTACCGCTCCAGAGTCATAGCACTACTACTCCAGACTAGAGTGACCTTTCAGATCCCCGTGGTGTATTAGGACTGGAAGGCATGATAACTCATTGTGGCTCCCCACAAATAATAATAATAATAATAATAATAATAATAATAATAATAATAAACAGATGCAGGATTAGATTGTGGTTAGAATATCAACTTCTAAATTAAAGCTGGATTGAAAAACATGACTTGGGCCTACAACCAAAGAGGTAGGGTTCTACTATTAGCACCCCCACGTCTACATCCTGAAGTACAGGCCAAAGAGTAGACATCTGGTCAGCCAGAGGTTCCTTAAATCTGATTATACATCACTAGAGGGTCTTGTTGGCACACATGTTCTAATTCAGTAGACCTGTGATGGAACTCGAGATTCTGCTTCTTAACCATCCCCCAAGTGCTGATTCTGGGCCAAGGATTTCACCTCCAGTAGTAAGGACCTGTTTTCCACTGAAGTGTGTGTCCTGGACCCAGAATCAAGCATGTGTCCTGGACCCACACCAGGTGTGCTTGTTGCAAGGAAACTCAAAGAGGAGGGATAGAGGGAGGGTGTCCAGCATTTGTCTAATCTGACTGGGAGCTTCAAAACACCATATCTACATTCTGTCCCCTGAGATCTGGCTCTGGGTGCTGGGAATTGAGAAGTTTAAAAGCTTCTCTGATGATTCTAAGAGACCAACATTGGAACTCACCATCCTGGAAAGCCAATGTTGGTTGGACAAGAACTCTGAGAAGTATCCCTCCTAGAGTCCATGCTGGGACTAGGGTAAATTGAGAGGGGTATATGCCTTGGGCTGTAAGGTTAAAGGAAAGGGGCACCTAAAAACTCAGTAACTGAGATGAATAATATTTTAATATAATCTCTTTTTAAAATTAAAGTTAACAGTCATAATCAATGAAATATAAACATTTTAGAAGACAACAATCTGAAAGAGTGCTTTGTGGAGTCAACCATATTGGAGCTTTTGTCAAAAAGGAAATTGATGAACTTTTAGGCCATGTGCCCAATTTCTATCCTCCTAACCCCTTGGGCTAACCAACCAGCTAAGGAAACCAGAGGTGGGGCTGCTGTCTCACCTATGTGAGCCCCCTCCCCTCTCCTAACCACTGATCCTGGGAGTAGTGATGGGCAGGTATACTCCTGGCCTCAGACATTTCATAACTGGGTCATAGCAAACCTTTCAATAAAGTAACCAAGACCATAAGAAGAATAGAAGACATTTATTGAATTCTAAGTGTTTTACAAATAGTCAATTTACTCCTCACATCAATGCTTATGAGGTAGGCACTACTGTCATTTCCTTTTACAGGTGGGGAAACCAAGGCACTTAAGTTTAATAAGCTCACCCAAAAGTACACAGTAACAAGCAGAAGCAGGAAATCAAATCCAGTCATTTCTGGCTCCAAAGTCCATCCTCAGAGCTCTTGGCCCAAAATGTACTCTTTACTTTATCACATAATGTACAAAAGGGCCATGAAACAAAGCCATGAAGCAGTATTAAAAAAAAACTTAAAAACTTAAAAAACCAATCAAGTAACCAAAGAATAACATCAGTCACAGAATGACCAAATTGAATAATGGGACCCCTTTGTCTTTATTAAATTTCAGGTAAGAAATTAAGCTCATCAAACGATGTTAGAAGTTACAGGGTCTGGGAATCTGAGTATTTCCTATTCTGATGAGTCTTTCCTGGCATGTGCAGAAGGATGCCAGGGGCCTTGGCGTGCCCATCATCGGATGGTGTACTTGTCCCACTTCTTCTCGGGATCGTAGGGCTCCCAGCGGCTGGCGGGGAAGATGTGCTTGTTCTTCTCATACCAGCTCCGCAGCACCACTTTGCCTGCGTGTGACTCATCCTTCTCCATGGTGGCATCGCTGAGCAGCCTCACGTCATCGTGCACGTCGAAGTTGAAGAGCGGACCGCTCTTGCCCCTGGCCTTGGCGATGATGAAATCGTAGAAGGTGTGGTAATGGGGCAGGATGAGGTCCTCCTTGATGTACATGAGCTGCTCTACACCGGCCGAGCGCAGCTCGCGGAAGTCCTTACGCAGCCCCTGCAGCGCCTTTTTCAGGAACTGCTGCACGGTGCTGCCCTTGTTCATACGCACGGTGCGCCGGTGCCCCGAGCCGTCCCAGTAGCTGAAGGTGATCTCCATCTCCTCGCTCTTCACCTTCTCGCGCTTGGCCTCCCATTCCTTGCGGAGCTCCTCTCGGAGCCGGTTCTCCGCCTCCTCGCGGTCACGATCTGGCAGGAAGCTCGTGTCCACGTCGGGATTCTTGCCCAGGTTCTTCTTGCTCTTGCTGGCCTCGGTCATGCAGCCTTCATTGCGATCGTCGCCTCGGTCATCGCAGTGGTCATCGCCGTCGCCGTCGTCCACCGTGAAGGACAGGTTGGAGATCTTGCGCTTACGCTCCAGCCTGCGCTCCTTTTCGCGCAGCAACTCCAGCTGCAGCCGGCGCTCTTCCAGCTGTTCCTTCTTGGCCAGCTGCATCTCGCGTTCCCTCAAGAGGGCCTCCTGCTTGGCCTTCATGTCGTTCAGGGTGACCAGGCCCACCGTGCTGGACTTGAGCTCGGCCTCCACGGCATCGTAGTGAGCTGAGAACTTTTTGTCCACCTTCGACTTCATGATGGTCTCTTCAGCGATGCGCTGCTTCAGCACCTCCATCTGTTCCTTCTGCTTCTCCCGCTTCTTGATCAGGTGCATGGCCCTGCCAGCCTCCCGCATGGTGCCCTTGTATTGTGCCATGCCTGGTGCTCAGCACAGCTCAGGCTATTTCAGTCCAATTCCTTTCTCACACCTTGGAGTTTCTGCGCTAATTCATGAATTCTGCAGCAATGAAGAAAAAATACATGAATTTGAAAGAAACCCACATAGCAAAACCAGCACCTTATAAAAGAACTTTCTACCATATGCTGACCTGGAATGGTAACCAATCAAGTGAGACCACTGAACACTGGAAATGCAGCTAAGCTAGAGTCATCAAGATACTGCCTTTTCTCTTTTATTTCTGTTAATTTAAATAGAAGGAGCTACTTGTGACTACTGGGCAGTGTAGGGCTGGAGAGGGATGGTCTACAGAGCAAACCCTTTATGCATTGATACCGGTTCAGGTGACCAGTCAAGCACAGACAAGAAAGAACCACAGCATCAGGAGAGCCTCAGCCACAGGGGGAAAAAGAGTTTGAGAGGAAAATGTGTCCCCTGGTGGGGAAGGCTAGCCTGAAGGAAAAGCACCTGTCTCCTCAGTTGGATTGCTCTCCTTTGGGGAGGACATCTGGGTGCCTGCAAGGGGAGAAGAGTCAAGTGGAAGCACCTTCCAGAATGCACTTTTGTTTGTTTGTTTGGTGCTGGGGATTTGAACTCAGGGGCACTTGACCACTGAGCCACATCCCCAGCCTTTTTTTTTTTTTTGGTATTTTATTTAGAGGCAGGGTCTCAATGAGTTGTTTAGTGTTTAGTGTGTCTTTCTTTTTTGCTGAGGCTGGCTTTGAACTCAAGATCCTCTTGCCTCAGCCTGTTGAGCCTCTGGGATTACAGGTGTGTGCCTCTGAACCCTGCCAGAATGCACTTCTGTAGAGGGTGGTGTCCCTGCCTCTTCCTGAGGAATCATTTCTGTAGTGGCTGTTTTTTGAGTCCACTGAAGTATGTATAAGCCATTAGACCCAGCCTCACTTGCTGTGGGAAGTAAGACACTAGAGGAATCATATACAGTAAAGGAGGGCTAAGTACAAAATTATCTTTTTGGTTCAGCCAAAGCAAATTGAGGCCTCTGCCTGATTTTACTGGAGCCAACCATCTTTCACCAGGACCAGTCTTTTCTTCTTCACCCTCTTCGAAACTCCATCATCTGATGGATTCCCATGAACAGTAGGCATCCTTCCAACCAACTTGTCCCCACCCCTCCCACACTCTTAAACCCTTCCACTGTGCCTTCTGGAATACAGTGCCTTAGCAAACACCTGTTACCTTCCTTTTACTTTCTGGTTCTATCTGGAGCCCAAATGTTCCCTGAGGATACTTCTTGCCCCTATGGCTCCCTAAAACTGAGGTTCTTTTTCTCTGATATTCCACATCTCAAAATCTAATGTGAGTATACAAGACCTTAAACTATACTACAAAGCAATAGTAACAGAAAAAGCATGGTATTGGCACCAAAATAGACTTGCAGACCAATGGTACAGAATAGAGGACACAGAGACAAACCCACATAATTACAATTATCGTATATTAGACAAAGGCACCAAAAACATGCATTGGAGAAAAGATAGCCTCTTTAACAAATGGTGCTGGAAAAACTATAAATCCATATTCAACAAAATGAAATTAAACCCCCGTCTCTCATCATTAACAAAACTCAACTCAAAGTGGATCAAAATTAAACCAGAGATGCTGCACCTAGAAGAAAAAGTAAGCCCAAATCTCCATCATGTCAGATTAGGCCCCAACTTCCTTAATAAAACTCCTGTAGTGCAAGAATTAACATCAAGAATCAAAAAATGGGATGGATTCAAACTAAAAAGCTTCTTCTCAACAACAAAAAACAAATAACCAAACCAATAAATGGGCCAAGGAACTGAACAGGAACTTCTCAGAGGATGATATACAATCAATCAACAAATATATGAAAAAATTTTCAACATCTTTAGCAATTAGAGAAATGCAAATCAAAACTCCTCTTAAAATTTCTTCTCACTCCAGTCAGAATGGAAGCTATTAAGAATACAAACAACAAGGGCTGCGGATGTGGCTCAAGCAGTAACGTGCTCCCCTGGCATGTGCACGGAGCTGGGTTCAATCCTCAGCACCACATAAAAATAAAATAAAGACGTGTCCACCAAAAACTGAAAAACAAATATTTAAAAAATTTTCTCTCTCTCTCTCTCTAAAAAAAAAAGAAGAATATAAACAATAATAAGTATTGGTGAGGATGTGGGGAAAAAGACACACTCATACATTGCTGGTGGGACTGCATATTGGTGCAACCACTCTGGAAGCAGTATGGAGATTCCTCAGAAAACTTGAAATGGAACCAGCTATCCCACTCCTTGGTTGATACCCAAAGGACTTAAAATCAGCATACTACAGTAATGCAACCATGTCAATGTGCATAGCAGCTCAATTCACAATAGCAAGACTATGGAACTAACCTAGGTGTCCCTCAATAGATCAATGGACAAAGAAAATGTGGTATATATACTCAATAATATATTACTCAGCTTTAAAGAAGAGTGAAATTATGGCATTTGCCAGTAAATGGTTGGAGTTGGAGAATATAATACTATGTGAAGTTAGCCAATTCCCCCAAACCAAATGCTGAATGTTTTCTCTTATATAAGGAAGTTAATTCATGATGGGGTTGGGGGGAGCATTGGAGGATTAGATGAACACTAGATAGGGCAGACGGGTGGGAGGGAAAGGGAGGGGGTATGAGGATAGGAAAGATAGTGGAATGAGATGGACATTATTATCCTAAGTACATTATTATCCTAAGTACATGATGATGTGACTCTGTGTACAACCAGAGATATGAAAAATTTTGCTCTATATGTATAGTACGAATTGTAATGCATCCTGCTGTCATATATAACAAATTAGAATAAAAAATAAAAATAAAAAGATTAATGTGGAGCTAGAGGTGTTGTTTCAAAAGCATTTCTTTTCTTTACTATTCTCAGCTCCTCTGAAGCTCATGTCACCTGCTAGTGATTCCACTCACTGTCTTGATGCTACCATCTCTAAAATTCCCTATCCTCCCTGAATCCTGAGGATTATTAGCACTTGGCTCGATCACCTTCCTCTTCCATCCTACATCCACTGCTGTCCTGGATGTCACCAGCACCTTGACCTCTTCCAAGAACCTCTTACCATCACTCATTCACTCCTCTCCCCACGTGGTTACACCCCAGCTCTTACCACTACCATATGGGCCTCACCTTGGAATTCTGAAATCTCCCATCTTCTTTCCCTTCCATTTCTGCACTCTAGTGCTCCAGATCACGGCTGTCTTCTGACAGCCCAAGAGCTCCTGATCCAAAGGCTTGTCCTTCTCCATTATCATCACACCCTCATGTGTTCCTCCCTCCCTCTGCACTGAAGATGGAATCCGCTCCTAACACCTCATGCCCCTTCCCTACCATCCTTCTCACCTGAAAAATCCTAATGCTGGCTCAACCCAGCCCCTGTCTTTTCAGCAACTGAATCTGGGAAACTGACTGTTACTGGAGAAAACAGTACAAAAACAGTAGGAGGTTGGTCTCAATTTAAATTCATGACCTTATACTCCCAAGGGAGACCCTTTTTGTGCTGGGGATGGAACCCAAGGCTTTGCATGTGCTAGGCAAGTGCTCTACACCTGCAGCTCAGAGGACTCTGCTGTTCTACTCTGTACGACAATGATTTTGTACTTCCTCCCACGTTTCTTCATATCTTTCCTCCCACTTGGGCTGGGAAACATTTGGCAGAACACTACACAGATATTCTTCAATAATGGAATCCTAGCCTCCTCTCAATGTCATAACATTGAGACTGCGTTCAGTTTGTTAGATCTCTTCTACCAGCAATAGCCCCAAATATGTTTTCTGTGTAAAAGGAATTCTAAACTCAAGTGACTCTGAGAAACTCTGAGTCACTATGAGCCTTTAATATGTTTGTTTTCAATGTAGCTCTCCAAGGGATCCTTGCAGGGGGTTACAGCATTTCATGTTTCTATGTAAAAAGTTCGGGATTTAAAAAAAAAAAAAAAAACGTTTCTACCCCTTTAGGATATCTAACATTTGCCAAAACCAGTGCTTTGTGTGACCTAGAGATTGGAACAACAATGTTTGCCAACCTTCCAGCCAATCTTATTCCGTGGGCACTACCTTGGCAAGAACGTCTTTATTGTATGAAGATAAAACATAGTATCTACATACCAAGAGGAAACCATAGGGACCACCCACCAAATTGTCCAAATTAGAAACCTAGGCATTTTTACTCTGGTACACACATAATCAATTACAGAAAAGTCTTATTAGATTTTTATCTCTTTGCCTATCACTTGCCTTAATCCAGGAAATTGGCACTTTTTTCCCCACCTAAAGCCTTCTCACTTTTGGCCCAAAAGTACTATATTCTCATTCTTGCCTGTCTTCTGTATGCTGTCTATTTCGATCCTCACAAAAGTCCACCTGATAGTGTTACTCTCCTACTTGAAAATCTCCTCCAGCTTTCCCTTGGGAGGATTGAATCAGGATCCCTTTGTCCTATAAGGCCTCTAGGAAGTAAAGCCACTCACCCATTCCCAGCATTCCATGCCAGGCAAAAGTGCTTTGAATGACACTCTTCCTGGATAGAAGACACCTTTTCATAACTGTTACCTATGCAGAGATTCAAAGTGCTGTTCATCCCTGTGCCAACCTTCAGGCTCAGCTCAATGTCACATCCCTTTCTTCTACCCCCACCACCAATCACAGACACACAAAGTTTCCAATACTCTCTTAATTACCTTTGTTTCAATTGACACAAGTCAGATTGCCTGGCCACCTCTTTTTCCATTTCCAGCCACTCACTTTCATCCAATCAATTATAGTAGGCTGTGCCCATTAGACTTGTCCTTTCTCCAGTGTAATCAGAACTTGAATGTCAGTGTAGTTCCTAAATCTCTTCATTCTTCCTCTTAATACCTAGCATTCACCCCCTTAATTAAATTATAGCCTTCAAGCATTCTAGCCGGTACAGGAATTAAAAGGTTTACATGCCTGTAATCCTAGCAGCTTGGGAGGCTGAGATAGGAGGATCATGAGTTCAAAGCCAGCCTCAGCAAAAGCAAGGTGCTAGCAACTCAGTGAGACCCTGTCTCTAAATAAAATAGAGTGACCCTGAATTCCATCCTTGGAAATCCTTCTCCCCCAAAAGAAAAAAAAAAGTTTAGCTTGGAACTCTTGGAAAAGCTTAACAAGGAAAAAAAAATAACAAAATGAAATAGAACGAAGCAAATTTATCCCAAGACTCTGACATCCTGATCTGTAGACTTCTCCCCAAGTTCCAAGATGGTAAGCAATTCTGTGGCTGGATTCTCATTGAAATGTTTTCCAACAAACTAAAAGCTACTGCTTTAAACTGTTTTAGGTATAATCAACAATAGCCAGGATGATAAAAGAAGGGGAGGGAATAGCAATCTGCTCCAATGAGCAGAAAGTACACAAATTTTAATTTAGAGAAAAAGTGAACCCCTTCAGGCTTAGTCACAAGGTAAAACAATGACTTGCAAACAGCAGCATTTTAAATAATCCCACAAAACTAAAATCTTAAACTATTTTAATTGGAGAAAAAGGAATCTGTTTCTGATGCAAACAAAAACAGTAAAATTTTAAAAAGGAACATTTTTGCCATGGTCAGTTTTTTTTTAAAACTTTATTTATTTTTATGTGGTGCTGAAGATCGAACCTAGAGCCTTGCACATGTGAAGCGAATGCTATACTGCTAAGCCATAATCCCAGCCCCCATGGTCAGTTTTTAACTTTCCATCTACCAACTGAATTCTGTTTTAAAATGATTATCCTCCAAGTGGCAGATCCACAATACTATCCCCTCCAGAGTCAGCCTTCAAATGAAGCAGCTGATAGTAGGCCAGGGCCTGGCCCTTCCCTATAAACTCAGATTGGGTTTAGGGTGAGTCTTGATTGCATCCTCACTCAAGGACCCCTCCAACACCATCACTGAATTCTAGACTCACTGTCAAAGCAAAGCCACAGGACCTCAAGTCAACCAGATGCCAAAAAGAACTAGTATGTGACCTCTACAGAATTCTGACATTAGACCAGGAGTCCTCCAGGGGATATTTAAAGATGAATATAAAGCTGGAGGTGTTGCTTGGTATAAAGCCAATATCTCAGCATGCTATAGGGTAGGGGAAGCGCTCTCACATGTTCAGAGGCAGGGAAGTGCAAACTATACTAGCTGAGCTTAAATGAACAACCTGTGACTTCTAAATGCATTCTCTGGAGAAAAGGAAATCCAGACCAAGCAAGGGAGAAATTAAACTAAGAGAAGATGTCACAGATTTCAAAATAGATTCTGTACCATGAAGTCACTAAGTTTTGTGAGATCATTTTTTTCTTTAGTTTGTATCAAAGTAGTATATGCTTGACAAAAATAGTTTTTTGAGAGAGAGAGAGAGAGAGAGATTTTCTTTTTTTTTAATATTTATTTTTTAGTTTTTGGCGGACACAACATCTTTGTTTGTATGTGGTGCTGAGGATCAAACCCGGGCCACATGCATGCCAGGCGAGCGTGCCACCCTTGAGCCACATCCCCAGCCCAACAAAAACAGTTTTAAGAGAATGCAAAATATTTTTATATCCTTGGTTTAAAATGAAAAGCAATAGTAAAGGGATTATTTTAACAAACAAACAAAGGCAAGCAATTCTGGTTTATTGCCCTCCTCCCTAGAGGCACCCACTTTCAGTCCTTTTGGATGTTTCTTCTTGTATTTATCTTATTTTAAAATAAGCGTTATATTGCCATTTTTGTGATGAAGCAATTTTAGTTTTTACTTATTGACTTCTTATTATAGTGGATGAAACTTTACTTTTTCCCTGGGAGAGATTGAAATGTCTAGCCAACTATGTGAAAAAGAGGGTATTTATTATGGAGGTTGTCAATATCTAAGGCAAATAAGAAAAATGCAAAAAATTAAATTATACTCCAGACCTAATTATGAACATAGTGACAGAAAAACAATCATGCTAAGACAACATTGCTTCATCTACAGATAAATTATTCATTAATTAGCAGAGCTCTTATCTTCTTTTGGCCATTGTGATCGTCACTAAGAATAAACAAATAATAAATCTGGTTCTTATATACTTATTCACTCATACATCCTCATCTATTTTCATAATCATTTCTTCATGTCCATAATCTTTTATCTGCAAAAATGCCTTATAGTTTGTCATGTTTTGGAATTCAGTATTCCAGGCTGGATGGTTTGCAGCAGGTTCTGGAGGAATACCTACTGTCAAATCAAACCTTTATTTCTAGAGGAGACCTATTTATTCTTTATACATCTAAAATTTTCTTTCATGATCTTGTTTTAAAAACATAAATAAAATAATAGCAGGGATGGGATGCAACTTAGAGGTAGAGCACTTGCCTAGCATGCCCGAGGCCCCGAGTTCAGTCACCACCACCACCACCGTACACACACAAAGTAATAATAGCAAACTGAATTCAGACAGAGGAGAGCTCACCCCTAAAATTTTTATATATAATTTACCATGAACATCTCAATGCTTGCAGATAAATTTTTTTAAAAAGCAAAATATACCTAAAGGAAACTTCCTTGATAAAAGGTGTTTTTGAGAAGCCAATGTCAAATACCATATTCAACAACATACTTTTATGTTCTTTATGATTTTCTGAAAAAATTATGGGGAGTTTTGTTCTTAAATGACTATAGATGCTCCTCCACCCACTGTGGGGCTATTTCCTGATAAACCTATTGCAAATTGAAAATATCCTCTGAAGAAAAGGCATTGATACCCCTAACCTATGGAGCGGCGGCGGCTCCCCTCGCCATCCTGTGGCCCATGAGCACCTGCAGCTCGCGGCCACCGCCCAGGTCACCAGAGAGGAGCCGGCTTCACATCACTCTCCCAGGACAAGCTCCAGGGTGTGGTTTCTACCGAGGGACGAGGGCTTTCCCCCACCGTACCGTGAAAGCCTCAGTAAGTGGAGCCGTTCTAGGCCGGGGCCAGCTGGGCCTGGGCGGAGGGCAGGGAAGCCCTGGCCCTCCCTCAAAGGTGAGGCGTCTCTGGTTTTGAAATTCCCAGTTTTTGAACACAGTTTTTAAAAGTGTCACCAGAGAAATGAAGGACCATGGCAGGAAGCAAGGAGCTTCTGCTGGCACAGAAAATGTCTGAGGCCCGGGCCAGCCGAGCTAGGCCGCCTCCACCACTCCACCAGATACCTGAGAGAAGGACGTCCGTAGGGTGGCTCTGAGCTTCGGAGGCTTCGTCCACAACTGACTGACCCGTGGTTCGGAACGTGCGCAGGAGTCCAGCTCACGCTGTCCCACAATCCCCCTGGAGGCCACGCCTCCAATGAACTAAGACCTCCCACCAGGCCCACCTCTTAAAGGCACCACCACCTCCCCATCATGCCTTGGGCTGGCTACCAAGCCTTTAACACGTGGGACTTGGGGGACTTTCAGATCCCAACCCTAGCATCTGCCTAGAAAAGGAAAAGTTCTAAACTAGTTAGGAGTGACTCCCCTCCCGGATTCCACTGGAGGAGGAAGGGGAAGTGTTCCTTTATGTAGAAACACAAAGCATTGCAATATGACTCTGGCCAGTTGTCCCCAGGGCCCCTTTTCTGTTTATGAAGGTGCAGTGCAGGTGCGTTTTCCCTCTGCATTTCATAGCGAGGCCTGGTTCACCTGACGTTTTTGTGGGTGATTTAAAAATGTGCTTTTAAGGCAATTCTGGCACTTTGCCAATCTCCTTTTGTTCTGGATATTATCATCAGTTAAGATTATTGGTATCTAAACACCACCAAGTTCTTGCTTTGCCAAACTGTGAGAGCAAGTGGATCAGATCCTGGGAAAGGGACAACAGGGGTACAGATGGATTGCTTCAAAGCTGGCATTTTCTTCTACTTTGAGTGGTCCTATGTGAGGAACTTCATCAGAGGAGTGGCTACCGCTCTATGGGACCTTGACTATGACTCAATGGTGGCCAAGAACACACTATGTGCAGCCCATGCCGAGTAGTGGCAGAACATCATGTTACTCTTCCCAGTTGACAAGAGATCCAGGAGCCTCTACTGGGTGCTATGAACTGGTTTTCTGTTGCCTGAACGTGGGGCATCTGCCTGCTGAGATCCACAATGCACAGCCTAGCCCTTAGGTGGCGCTCTGCTCCTCTATGCTTTGAGGTGGGGCAGACACACAGCTAGAACTGATGATATCCTGGACTCTGTGGCCGTGTCACAGTCCAGTATGCCTAAGGATGAACTGGGTTTGCATCAAGAAACCCTGCTTCTGAGGTCATTTTCCAGAATGGTCACTGTAGAATTCATGGATGATGAGACAGATAGAAGGAAACTACCAAGACACCGACTTCTTGGCACTTGAATTGGGAATGATTGCCCAATAAATCCAGGAAATCGCATTCTGAGATAAGAGGGTGCTTTAGAAAATATCTGAACCTGGAATTGACCTTGAATGAGATTGTAAAGGACAAAGAAGCCTCCTGTGGTGGGGCACACCTGTAAATCCAGTGTCTTGGGAGGCTGTGGCAAGAGGACTGCGAGTTTGAGGCTAGTCTCAGCAACTTAGCAAGGCCCTGGGCAATTTTAAAAAAGGACTAGAAGATGTGGCTCAGTAGTGATTCAACCTCTAATATTAAAAAAAAAAAAATTTAAAGCACAAAGAATTCTTGGGGACCCTGAAAATGAAGCAAATCGGGAAAGTGCTGGCTATTCTCATAATAAACCAAGAAATCTCACTTAGAGTGTGAACATGCTCACTGGATTTTTCATAGTGTCGGACGACTTTATAACAATCAACAGAGACTGAATGTGCTATTACACAATGTGAACTTGTTCTCCTAAGTTTGGGTCACTGTAGAGAACTCCCTCATATTGCTACTAGGGAAAAACTTAAACCCTCTAGATTTTCTTGCTCTTAGTTGACTTAAAAATCACTAATTTTGGAGGTCACACAGTGGGGCAATACATTACTGGTGCCCCACTGGTTTGCTGTAGATAACACCTCTGGCGTGTGAATTATGATGGGAACAGTGGTCTGGGTTCCTCTCCAGAGAACTAAAGGCCACTTTCACTGAGAACACTGACCCTCCACGTGGGCCTTCTCTATCTTAACCTTTTGTCAGATTCTACCCAGCTCTGTGTGTAGACCTGCAGAACATTTGAGAATGTTTTGTCCCAAACTATGAAGCAGGGTTAACTTGACCTGGACTTGCTTAGCCTCTCTCCTCCCCATTCAAGGCTAAAGACATCTTCCAGCCACCAGGATGGGAAACACCAGACTGCGAAAGGAGTGAAAAGAGGTGGCACCCAAGTTCCTGGGAGATCTCTGCCTATTGGCAGAAAAGACATGGATGTCTCTCTGCTCTATCAGCCTGTCCCTCTCTTTCATTATCCCTCTCCTCCCTGGGACTGAGAAGCTGATTTGGAAGCAAAGCTCCCTCTTCTCCATTCTTTGGCTGCTGAATCAATCTGTCCTTTCTCCCCAGCACTCGTGTCTCGTATGTTGGATTTTTTTGTGGGATGAATCTGCAGCCTGGGTGGGGTAATACCAACCAGAGTGCCCCAAATGTCCACCTGTATTATTACCTGCCCAGGGAACAACCACCCTGGAGCACCCTGGGGCTTTGGAGAAAATTCACTCGCACTCTAATCTTCCTGGAAAATCAGAGCAGTTAATAATCTTCCCAGAGTTATCATGACCCTTCAGGGATGTGCCAGACCCAGGGCCAGGGCCGGCGGGGGTGGGGGGGGGGTTGATGTCGTCTGTGATCACCACTGTTCATTTTACTGGCCTATCATTGTTAGGATTTTTTTTTCTTTAAATAGCCTGCAAACATGGTGGTACTCTGGTGACAGGAGAGTTGTGTGATGTAGAAAGAGAACAAGTAATGCCGAGACTCCCAACTGGTCAGAGAGACTTCCCACCTCCTCCGTTTTTAACCACTTGCAGACTTTAATTTTCTGTCAGGGGCACCACTATTTGTGGTAACAAATCAAATCTCAGAAGAAACTTCCTGGTATGTATTCTCAACACCCATCACTTTAATTTGGGGCCAGAAAAATTAAAAGGCATGAGCTAGGTGCTTAAAGTTTATCTTTATAGGTTTTTCCCAGAAGACTTTTTTTTTTCGATTAATTTTTAAATGTTTATAAAGTGCAATTCACTCTTTTTGGTGTGTAGTGATGTAAGTTTTGACAAATGTCTGGATCCCCATAATTTTTGACAAAGTATAAATCATGCTCATTTTTCAGCTCATTTTCAGAGGTGCACCTGTGTTGGAAAATCTCTGTTACTCTTCCCAGTTGACAAGAGATCCAGGAACTCCACTGGGTCCTGTGAGCTGGTTTTCTGATGCCTGAACATGAAGCATCTGCCTGCTGAGATCCACAACGCACAGCCCAGCCCTTAGGTGGCGCTCTGCTCCTTTATGCTTTGGGGTGGGGCAGGCACACAGCTAGAACTGATGATATCCTGGACTCTATGCCCCTGATATACTGTGACCCGCAAGCCCCGGCCATAATACCACATTTTGTGTTGTGGTTTTTTGGGAAGAAACGTGGGGCTCATAACTTCCTGCTTCTCTAGTGCTGTCTCAGCGTCTTGGTTGATGGCTTAAACTTCTGGGAGGGAAGTAGTATGCTTTCCTAATGACTGTTGCCTTCCTATGGAAATATGTGTGCAGTCTTGCTGAAGTCTTATAATAAAATATGCTTTGCAACATCTTTAAAAGTTTTTAAAATTCAAATGTAGTGAAATTGACTCCTTTTGGGGTATGTAGTTATGTGAGTTTTAGCACACACAAAATCATGTACAGTAGTTCTCCTTTATACATGCTGTTCATGATTTCAATAATATGCAGTCAACCACATTCTAGAAAATATTAAATGGAAAATTCTAGAAATAAACAAATTATAAGTTTTAAATCTCATGCTGTTATGAGTAGTGTGTTAAAATCTCTTGCTGTCTGTTCCATTCCACCCTGGATGTGAGTTTTCCATTAGTCCAGTGTATCTATGCTGTATACATTATCCTGCTCATTAATTATTCAGTAGTCACCTACTAAGGTGGTATCACAGTGCTTTTGTTCAACTAATTCTTATTTCAATTAATAATGGCCTCAAAGCACAAGAGTAGTGATGTTAGCGATTTTATTATAGTATGTTACTATAATTTTTCCATTTTATTATTAGTGTTGTTCATCTCTAATTGTGCACAATTTATAAATTAAGCTTTATCACAGGTATGTATATATAGTATATTTGTGGAGTTTGGTACTATCCACAGTTTTAGGCATCCACTGGGGGCCTTGGAATGTATCTCCTGTGGCTAGCAGGGATGACTATCATCATCATCACAATCAGGAAGAGGATAGTTAAAATCACCCCAGAAAACTTCTTGCACTATCCATTTGTACTCACACGGCCCCCAGCACATTTTCCCCTGACAACCACTGATCTGCTTTCTATGCCTTGTATTTTTGCCTTTTCCAGAATGTCACATAATAGAGTCATACAACTTGTAAGCTGTTGAGTCAGGGTTATTTCACTAAGCATAATGCCTTTGAGCATTATGTTGTTGCACGTACTAGTGGTTCAATCCTTTTCATCATGAGTAGTATTCCATTGCATGGAAGCACCACAGTTTTTCCATTAACACACTGAAAGACATTTGGCTTGTTTCCAGTTTTTGTTGTGTTAATGGATAACAACATGTGTTTTCATTTTCATTTCCCAACTTATGAACAGGACGGCTACATTATATAGTAAGTCTTAATAAAATCTTCCAAAATTATTTTCTACAGATGGAATCATTTTCACATTCTTAACAATATGTAGGAGTTCCACTTACTCTGCATTCTCATTAGCACTTGGCATTGTGTGTTTTTACTCATTTTAAAAATTTTAGCTATTCTATTTCATAGATGTATAGCAGTATTCTTTTGTGGTTTCAATTTATATTTCATCAAGTGGCAAATAATTTTGAATATTTTCTCATGTGTTTACTTGCCATTATACATCTTCAGGGAAGTGTTTTGTTTAAATATTTGCACATTTTTAATTGGGTGTTTATTTTATTACTCTTTTTTTGAGGGGAGGGGTACCCAGGATTGAACTCAGGGGCGCTCTGCCACTGAGCCACACCCCCAGCCCTATTTTGTATATATTTTTTAAGAGACAGGGTCTCACTGAGTTGTTTAGCACCTTGCTTTTGCTGAGGCTGGCTTAGAACTCGCGATCCTCCTGCCTCAGCCTCCCGAGCAGCTGGGATTGCAGACATGCACCACCATGCCTGGCTTGTTTTATTACTCTTGAGCTTTGAGATTTTGTATTCTGAGTACAAGTCCCTCATCAGACATGGGATGTACAATAAATTCTACCAGTATCTAGCTTCTCTTTAATTTTGCAGACCAAAAAGTTTTAATTTTGATGAATTCCAATTTACCAGCTGTTCATTTATGGATCATACTTTTGGTGTTCATGCCTAAACAAAGGTCTCAAAAATGCTCCCTTGTGAGTCCTTCTTTTTTTTTTTTTTTTTTTTAAATTTTTATTGGTCGTTCATAACATTACATAGTTCTTAATACATCATATTACACAGTTTGATTCAAGTGGATTATGAACTCCCGCTTTTACCCCGTATACAGATTGCTGTATCACATCAGTTTCCCTTCCATTGATTGACATATTGCCTTTCTAGATTCTGATGTATTCTGCTGTCTGTCCTATTCTCTTCTATCCCCCCTCCCCTCCCCTCCCCTCCCCTTTTCTCTCTCTACCCCTTCTACTGTAAATCATTCCTTCCATTTGTATTAACTTGTCTTACCCCTCCTTTCCTCTTATATGACATTTTGTATAACCCTGAGGATCGCCTTCCATTTCCATGCAATTTCCCTTCTCACTCCCTTTCCCTCCCACCTCTCATCCCTGTTTAATGTAAATCTTCTTCTCAAGCTCTTCGTCCCTACCCTGTCCTTATTTACTCCCCTTATATCAAAGGAGTCATTTGGTATTTGTTTTTTAAAGATTGACTAGCTTCACTTAGCATAATCTGCTCTAATGCCATCCATTTCCCTCCAAATTCTATGATTTTGTCATTTTTTAATGCAGAATAATACTCCATAGTATATAAATGCCACATTTTTTTTTATCCATTCATCTACTGAAGGGCATCTAGGCTGGTTCCACAGTCTTGCTATCGTGAATTGAGCTGCTATGAACATCGATGTAGCAGTGTCCCTGTAGCATGCTCTTGTTAGGGCTTTAGGGAATAGACCGAGAAGGGGAATAGCTGGGTCAAATGGTGGTTCCATTCCCAGCTTTCCGAGAAATCTCCATACTGCTTTCCAGATTGGCTGCACCAATTTGCAGTCCCACCAGCAATGAACAAGAGTGCCCTTTTCCCCGCATCCTCTCCAGCACTTATTGTTGTTTGACTTCCTAATGGCTGCCAGTCTTACTGGAGTGAGATGGTATCTTAGGGTAGTTTTGATTTGCATTTCTCTGACTGCTAGCGATGGTGAGCATTTTTTCATGTACTTATTGATTGATTGTATGTCCTCCTCTGAGAAGTGTCTGTTCAGGTCCTTGGCCCATTTATTGATTGGGTTATTTGTTGTCTTATTGTCTAATTTTTTGAGTTCTTTGTATATTCTGGTTATTAGGGCTCTATCTGAAGTGTGTGGAGTAAAGATTTGTTCCCAGGATGTAGGCTCCCTGTTTATCTCTCTTATTGTTTCTTTTGCTGAGAAAAAACTTTTTAGTTTGAGTAAGTCCCATTTGTTGATTCTATTTGTTAATTCTAGCGCTATGGGTGTCCTATTGAGGAATTTGGAGCCCGATCCCACAGCGTGTAGATCATAACCAACTTTTCCTTCTATCAGATGCCGTGTCTCTGATTTAATATCAAGCTCCTTGATCCATTTTGAGTTAACTTTTGTGCACGGCGAGAGATATGGATTCAGATTCATTTTGGTGCAAATGGATTTCCAGTTTTCCCAGCACCATTTGTTGAAGATGCTATCCTTCCTCCATTGCATGCTTTTAGCCCCTTTATCAAAAATAAGATAGTTGTAGTTTTGTGGATTGGTTACTGTGTCCTCTATTCTGTACCATTGGTCCACCCTCCTGTTTTGGTACCAGTACCATGCTGTTTTTGTTACTATTGCTCTGTAGTATAGTTTGAAGTCTGGTATCGCTATACCACCTGATTCACACTTCCTGCTTAGTATTGTTTTTGCTATTCTGGGTCTTTTATTATTCCATATGAATTTCATGATTCTTTTATCAATTTCTACAAGATATACTGTTGGGATTTTGATTGGCATTGCATTGAACTTATATAGGACTTTTGGTAATATCGCCATTTTGATGATGTTAGTTCTGCCTATCCATGAGCAGGGTATATTTTTCCATCTTCTAAGGTCTTCTTCTATGTCTTTCTTTAGGGTTCTGTAATTTTCATTGTATAAGTCTTTCACCTCTTTTGTTAGGTTGATTCCCAAGTATTTTATTTTTTGGGGGGATATTGTGAATGGAGTAGTTGTCCTCATTTCCATTTCAGAGGATTTGTCGCTGATATACAGGAATGCCTTAGATTTATGCGTGTTGATCTTATATCCTGCCACTTTGCTGAATTCATTTATTAGCTCTAATAGCATCTTTGTAGACCCTTTTGGATCTGCTACGTATAGAATCATATCATCTGCAAATAGTGATAATTTAAGTTCTTCTTTTCCTATTTTTATGCCTTTAATTTCTTTCGTCTGCCTAATTGCTCTGGCCAGTGTTTCGAGGACTATGTTGAACAGAAGTGGTGAGAGAGGGCATCCCTGTCTTGTACCAGATCTTAGAGGGAATGCCTTCAATTTTTCTCCATTCAGAATGATGCTGGCCTGTGGCTTATCATAGATTGCTTTTACAATGTTGAGGTATGATCCCGTTATCCCTAATTTTTCTAGAGTTTTGAACATAAAGGGATGCTGTACTTTGTCGAATGCTTTTTCTGCATCTATCGAGATGATCATATGGTTCTTATTTTTAAGTCTATTGATGTGGTGGATAACATTTATTGATTTCCGTATATTGAACCAACCTTGCATACCAGGGATGAATCCTACTTGATCATGGTGTATAATTTTTTTGATATGTATTTGAATCCGATTCGCCAGAATTTTATTGAGGATTTTTGCATCAAGGTTCATTAGAGATATTGGTCTGTAGTTTTCTTTCTTTGAGGTGTCTTTGTCTGGTTTCGGAATCAGGGTGATGTTGGCCTCGTAGAATGAATTTGGAAGTTCTCCCTCTTTTTCTATTTCCTGAAATAGCTTGAAAAGTATTGGTGTTAGTTCCTCTTTAAAGGTTTTGTAAAACTCTGCTGTATACCCGTCCGGTCCTGGGCTTTTCTTAGTTGGTAATCTTTTGATGGTTTCTTCTATTTCCTCTATTGTTATTGGTCTGTTTAGGTTGTCTATATCCTCCTGACTCAATCTGGGCAGTTCATAAGACTTAAGGAATTTATCTATGCCTTCACTATCTTCTATTTTATTGGAGTATAAGGATTCAAAATAATTTCTGATTATCTTCTGTATTTCTGAAGTGTCTGTTGTGATATTGCCTTTTTCATCCCGTATGCTAGTAATTTGGGTACTCTCTCTTCTTCTCTTTGTTAGCATGGCCAAGGGTCTGTCAATTTTATTTATTTTTTCAAAGAACCAACTTTTAGTTTTGTCAATTTTTTCAATTGTTTCTTTTGTTTCAATTTCATTAATTTCAGCTCTGATTTTAATAATTTCTTGCCTTCTACTTCTTTTGCTGTTGTTTTGCTCTTCTTTTTCTAGGATTTTGAGATGAAGTATGAGATCATTTATTTGTTGGTTTTTTCTTTTTTTGAGGAATGAACTCCAAGCAATGAATTTTCCTCTTAGAACTGCTTTCAACGTGTCCCATAGGTTCCGATATGTTGTGTCTGTGTTTTCATTTAACTCTAGGAAGTTTTTAATTTCCTCCTTGATGTCTTCTAAAACCCATTGATCATTCAGCAACCTATTGTTCATTCTCCAAGTGATGCTTGATTTTTCCTTCCTACTTTTATCATTGAATTTCAGTTTCATTCCATTGTGATCAGATAAGATGCATGGTGTTATCTCTACCCCTTTATATTGTCTAAGAGTTGCCCTGTGACATAATATATGGTCTATTTTTGAGAAGGTTCCATGTGCTGCTGAGAAAAAAGTGTAACTACTTGATGTTGGGTGGTATAGTCTATATATGTCAATTAAGTCTAGATTGTTAATTGTGTTATTGAGTTCTATAGTTTCCTTATTTAACTTTTGTTTGGAAGATCTGTCCAGTGGTGAGAGAGGTGTGTTGAAGTCTCCCATGATTATTGTATGGTGGTCTATTAGACTCTTAAACTTGAGAAGAGTTTGCTTGATGAACACAGGTGCGCCATTATTTGGGGCATATATATTTATGATTGTTATGTCTTGTTGGTGTATGGTTCCCTTGAGCAGTATGACATGTCCTTCTTTATCCCTTTTGATTAACTTTGGTTTGAAATCTATTTTATTAGATATGAGTATGGCCACTCCTGCTTGTTTCCGCATTCCATATGAGTGGTATGATTTTTCCCAACCTTTCACCTTCAGTCTATGAATATCTTTTCCTATCAGATTCGTCTCCTGTAGGCAGCATATTGTTGGGTCTTGTTTTGTGATCCATTCTGCTAGCCTGTGTCTCTTGATTGGTGAGTTTAAGCCATTAACATTTAGGGTTATTATTGAGATATGGTTTGTTCTTCTAGCCATATTTATTTATTGATGTTACTAAACCTGATTTGTTGTCCTCTTTGACTACTTTCCCCCCTTTACTGTCCTACCTCCCAATGTTGGTTTTCAATGTTATTTTCCATTTCCTCTTCCTGTAATGTTTTGCCAAGGATTTTTTGAAGAGATGGTTTTCTAGCTGCGAATTCTTTTAACTTTTGTTTATCGTGGAAGGTTTTAATTTCATCTTCTATCCTGAAGCTTAATTTCGCCGGATACACGATTCTTGGTTGGAACCCATTTTCTTTCAGTGTTTGAAATATGTTATTCCAGGATCTTCTAGCTTTCAGAGTCTGTGTCGAGAGATCAGCTGTTATCCTGATTGGTTTACCCCCTAAATGTAATCTGCTTTCTTTCTCTTGCAGCTTTTAAAATTCTCTCCTTATTCTGTATGTTGGACATCTTCATTATAATGTGTCTAGGTGTGGATCTCTTATGATTTTGCATATTCGGCGTCCTGTAGGCTTCTAGGATTTGGGATTCTGTCTCATTCTTCAATTCTGGGAAGTTTTCTCGTATTATTTCACTGAATAGACTGTTTATTCCTTTGGTTTGGAGCTCTGTGCCTTCTTGTATCCCAATGACTCTTAAATTTGGTCTTTTGATATTGTCCCATATTTCTTGGATGTTCTGCTCATGGTTTCTTAGCAGACTTGCTGAGCTGTCTATGTTCTTTTCCAGTTGAATACTTTGTCTTCATTGTCTGATGTTCTCTCTTCTAAGTGCTCTACTCTGCTGGTAGTATTCTCAATTGAGTTTTTAAGTTGGTTTATTGTTTCCTGCATTTCTAGGATTTCTATTTGTTTGTTTTTTATTACCTCTATCTCCCTGTGAAATTGATCTTTTACTTCCTGGATTTGTTTGTCAATGTGATCTTTCATTGTCTGATTTTGCTGTCTCATGTCTTCCTTGAGACTCCAGATAATCTGAAGCATGTATATCCTGAACTCTTTATCTGACATTCCATCAGTTGCAGCTATTACCTCTTCTAATGTTGAGTTGACCTGCATAGCTTGTAGTCCTTTCTTTCCTTGTCTTTTCATACTGCTCGCGTTTCTTTCTGCTTGGTGCAACTGTTGTGTTTTTGAACTTTACCCCCTGGCCTGTCTTTCCAGTGGGCCGCAGGTATCTTTGCTCCCCCCGCTCCGGCACCTTGTAGCTCCCTAGTGCGCGCCACAGACTCCAGCCGCAGGGCGATTGCCTATCAGGCTATGCACCCCTCCGTGCGGAGAAAAGGAGCTCCCGCAGTCTAACTTTGCACGATGGAAATCTGTCTGGAGCCCCTCGATTTCGCTGGAAATTGGCGGTGGCCTACTGCGGGTTCGGGCGGGGCGGCCCAAGCCGCTCAGGGTGACCGCCGCTTGCAAAAGCGGTTGCTGGCTCCGGGACTTGACTTCTGCACCCGCCGCGGTGCCACCTGTTGAGCCGGTTAGCTGTGGCCGTGTGGTTAGGGACCCGGAGGGAGAAGCAGCTGCTCCCAGAGTGAGCGCTATGCCTTCCGGGGGAGCCCGGATGGCGGAGGCCCACTGCGGGTTCGGGCGGGGCGGCCCAAGCCGCTCAGGGTAACCGCTGCTTTCAAAAGGGATTGCTGGCTCCGGGACTTGACTTCAGCCGCCGCCGCAGAGCCACCTGAGGAGCCGGTTATCTGTGGCCGCGTGTTTAGGGACCGGGATGGAGAAACAGCTGCTCCCAGAGGGAGCGCTATGCCTTCCGGGAGAGCCCGGATGGCGGAGGCCGACTGCGGGTTCGGGCGGGGCGGCCCAAGCCGCTCAGGGTAACCGCCGCTGCAAAAACGATTGCTGGCTCCGGGACTTGACTTCTGCACCCGCCGAGTTGCCACCTGTGGAGCCAGTTAGCTGTGGCTGCGTGGTTAGGGACCGGGATGGAGAAACAGCTGCTCCCAGAGGGAGCGCTATGCCTTCCGGGGAAGCCCGGATGGCGGAGGCCCACTGCGGGTTCGGGCGGGGCGGCCCAAGCCGCTCAGGGTAACCGCTGCTGCAAAAACGATTGCTGGCTCCGGGACTTGACTTCTGCACCCGCCTCGTTGCCACCTGTGGAGCCGGTTAGAGGAACCGGATAGGTGGGGTGGCTGCTTGCAAAGCGAGAGCTAGGCCTCCCGGGGGAGCCCCTTGCCGGAGTGGCTAATGTCTGCGGACTAGACCTCTGTGCCCGAGTGGCCACCCAAGATCCACTTCTCTGGGACAAACTGTCACTTCCAATAAACCTACCAGATCACGGCTGCTCTCCTCTAAAGGGAATTATGCTAAGAGTTCCTCCGTATGTAGGCTGCAGCTGTCCAGGTGGGTCTTTCTTATCCCGTTAAAGTGGAGACGTTGGAGTCGCTGCTTCCTCGCCGGCCGCCATCTTCTGTCCCCCCGTGAGTCCTTCTTTAAAGTTTTATGGTTTCTCATTTTCCATTTGGATTTGTGATCCTTTCTGATTCAATTTTCATAGTCTAAGTTTCATATCATTTTCTTGTCACCTAAATGTTGAACTTCCTTCAACATTGTTGGTTTAACCTGTCACCCCGGGTTCTAAAAACACCAGCTGAAACCTGCTCTCTATCATGTGAGTCTATGTTGGACAGAGAGGAGTTTTACCCATCAGGATAGAGGTGATATCAGAGACCGAAGAAAACAATGGGAGACACCAGCTAGGTGCGTCCCTCTGTCCTTGATGCCAGCGCACAGTGTGCTGCGTGCTGAGACACACAGCCATCTGCTCTCAATGGTGTTACTGCTCAGGCCACCAAGGGCAGCCAGGTGCTTCAGAGAGGCACAGTGGCTGTTCTGACACCAGGAAAGCCCATGCTTAGTCACACTATTCATAAGAGTTGGTCTGAGAATCCATGAATCTATCCACTGCCATGTTGCTTGGTAACCAACATTCACTAGCTGGGTTTTTGCTGAGTCAGCAGGATTATCTACCATGGTCCCAGGGGTTAGATTTGGGTCTTGGAGTGTAGGTGATGTTGCCTCTCATCCTTTCTGGTATAACTTACTGTGAGTGATGTCAAGGATGCTGAGAATCCAGTGGCAGATGAGATGTAAGTGGTGGGAGCTTCTTCGATTCCTTAACTGTCCGAGGTTGTGCGGGAGGGCAGCACCCACTGCCACCACAGTCACAGGGTTCACATCCAAGAGTGGATTGCAACTGAATGTTGCCAGAGGGTCTTCAATAGGCTGACTGTTCTGCAGTGATGTAATAATTCTCTGTTCGAGGGTTACCAAGACCAAGGGAGAGGGATCTCCTGGGCAGGACTGGGCTGGTTGGCCAAGGACATAGAACTTGACATTTCCACTAGTTTGCATGGCCCCTTTCCACCACTGGGTGGTTAGACATTTTCTGCTCTAGAACTTAGCACACTACATTGTCATGGTTTGGATGTGAGATGCCCCTGAAAGCTCACACGTGAGACAATGCAAGAAAGTTTGGAGGAGAAATGACTGGGTTGTAGCCTTGGCCTAATCAGTGAGTTCATGATTAACTGAAGTGGTGGGGTGTGGCTGGAGGAGGTGGGCATGGGGGGTGGCTTTGGGTGTACATTTTTATATGGGGAGTGGAGTCTCTCTCTCTCTGCTTCTTGATCACCATGATGTGAGCTGCTTCCCTCGGCCACACACTCCGCCATGATGTCCAGCCTCACCTGAGCCCTGAGGAATGGAGCCGGCCCTCTAGGGACTGAGACCTCTGCAACCGTGAGCCCTCAGTAAACTCCTCCTCCACCACTGTTGTTCCCGTCAGGTCCTTGAGTCACAGCAGTGAAAAAAGCTGATTAAAGCATACATGTTTGATAAAAGTCTGATGAATGAATGAATGTACTCTGAGTCTGTGACACTGAGATGCTACTGATAGTGACAACATGAGGTATGACAGTAAAAACAGTCACACCTTCACGTGGCACAGTTTCAGTTTTCGTTCTCTTTTTAGTGAAGGGATCAAAGCCCACTCTTTACAAATCCTGAGGCTCTGGAATCCTGCACCTAGGAATGTGGCCATGAAAGAGGTGACGTGGCAGAGTGGAAGTCACACTGCGTGAGGCCGAGAGGCCCCCCGGCAGGACAGGGTCCTCACAGAGTGGCTGAGGCAAATCTGTTATGGACTTAAGTCATGCCACGGTCTAACTTTTTGTCACCTAGACAATTAGAAACGGGGACTTTCTGATCCTGTGGAGTTGTACGGGGCTGGGATTGAACCAAGAGTGTGTTCTTGGATCTCCTCTAGGTTGATCACAAGATGGGATCCAGGGGGCCTCGTGCTGAGGTGTCTGTGTGGGGCCTCTGGTGACTGGTTGTCCAGAGTCCAAACTCTGGTTTCTGTGGGCGGGGAGATGTCAACTCCACAAAGGCGTCAGCTCCTAGGGTCACATCAGACCAGGTTCACAGCAGGGGTGACGAGCTGGCCACCCAGTCCCAAGGCTGGTGGCGAGGGCTGGGGAGGGCTGGCAACCGGCCCAGGAGCCCCTTGCTGGGCAGCGGAGGGGAAGGAGGAGCCAGAGGCTGTGGAAGCAGCAGTGCCCCCGGCTCGTGCCCTTCAAGGAGCCAGTTCTGAACACCTCTGGCCGGAGCTTATGCTAGAAAACCGCACAGAACAGGCAAAATCCCTTCTGTTCCCTGTGGAGCCGCCCCATTCCCAGCTTCCAGGTAGGGGAAGCCATTTTCTTCTCTCATTCTTCCCTGGAAAGCTGTTTTCTCTTCCTTCCTTCCTTCCTTCCTTCCTTCCTTCCTTCCTTCCTTCCCACAGGTGACAGCACTGTCACCTGCCAGGGGCTTCCTTGGCACCCAGAAGCCTGGTGCCTTCTACCACCAAGGGGGCTACAGATTACCCAGCCTGGGTTTCCCTCTGATTTATGGATCATTTAATTATTGATTATAAAGTATTGTTATAAGACATGAATTTTGTAAAAAATGATATAAATGGTCTCTATGATCTTAAATCTGAGAGACGGCCATGATTACTAGTGGATACTTCCAGAATTTAAATGGACATGTTAATATGTATTTTTAATAAAAATGAGATTATTCTATACATCATTTGATGACCTCAAACAATATGCCATACTTTTCCTCATGGTGAGACTTAAGGGTCCATTGGATCTATTTTGATGGCCTCAACGTATTTCCAGATAAGAATATATCATAAGTATTTTACCAACTTTCTATTGTTGACAACCATTTTCTTTTCTTTTTTAAATTCTAAAATGATCATTCTTATACATACACTTCTGTGAGATAATTCTTTTTTTTTCTTTTTTTTATTGGTTGTTCACAACATTACAAAGCTCGGTTACACATCCACAATTTTACATAATGCCCTATTAGTAACTGTTGTATTCTGCTGCCTTTCCTATCCCCTACTATCCCCCCTCCCCTCCCCTCCCATCTTTTCTCTCTACTCCATCTACTGTAAATTCATTATGTGAGATAATTCTTATAGTGCCTGGCACTTAATACATATAAGTTATAATTATGAGTAAACTTACTCATTCATCTTTCCTTCCTTCCTTCTTTCTTTCCTTCCTTCCTTTTTTTTACTTTCTTTGCTGGGGATCAATCCAGACCCTCACTCATGCTAAGTATGTGTTTTATCACCAAGCTGACCCCCAGCCCCATATTAATAATGTTTTAACCCTTAACTTTGAATTTAAGTTTTGCAATTTTATATCTCCTTTGAATTTCATGATCAAATAATTTACTTATTTTTATATTGAGATTTGTCCTTTTCTTATTGACTTGTAAGAACTCTTTCTATATGGAGAATACCAACCCTTGATCTGTCACATAACTATTTCTCCCAGTTTGCTTTTTTCTCCCTACTGCCCTGCTTCTCACCTCTCTTTCTGTCTCTCTCTTTCTTTCATACTGGGGATTGAATACAGGGGTGCGCTATACTGGTGAACTACATCGCCAGACTTTCTTTGATTTATTTTTTTAATTTTGAGACAGGGTGTTGCTAAGTTGCAATTTTCCTGTCTCACCATCCAGAGTAGCTGGTGTTAAAGGCTTGTGCCACTGCTGCCAGCCTGTTATTTACATTTTTATTTTGTTTATGCTATCACATTGGGCTTTTATTTTTCCATATAAGAGTTTTTGTATTTTTATGTAGTCTAGTTTGATAGTCATACACACACACACGTCTTATATATATATATTTCTTTGTACCTATATAGTTATTCTGGTTAGGATATATTTATAGACATACTGTAAGGCAGGTTCTAATTTTTTTTTCTAAATAAGGTACTAAATTAAAATAAAAGCTTAAGCTGGGTGTGGTCTCACACCTGTAATCCCAGCAACTTGGGAGGCTGGGGGAGGAGCATCATAGGTTCAATCCAGCCTCTTAGCAAAGCTATAAGCAACCTAATGAGACCCTGTCTCCAAATAAAAAATAAGAAGGGCTGGGAATAGAGCTCAGTGGTTAAATGTCCCTGGGTTCAATCTCTGGTACCAAAAAATAAAAATTAAAAAAAAAAAAAAGCTTAAGAATTTTTCTCAACCTGTTCCAGGGACCACGAGTATTCTTGAAAACTAATAGAAATAAAAATTATAAAAATCAATGTTTTATAGTCATCTGCAAGTTACAAATCTTGTTTGCAAACCCTATCAGCTGAGAGTTTGTTCTATATTGGGGAAGAAAAAGTCTGACTTAAACGGGCTCCAACAAAATATTTAAAGACTCACTTATTTGAAAAGATTAGTAGTGGTCAGATGGGGGCTGCATGTGTGGCTTAATTCAGAAGTTCAACATCTCACCTTCCCTTATTTCTTCTTTTTCTTTTCTTTCTTTCTTTCTTTTTTTTTTTTTTGGTACTAGAGATTGAACCCAGGGGTGCTTAACCACTGAACAACCACCCCCACCTCCAGCCCCTTTTAATTTTTTATTTTATTTTTTAAGAGAGAGGGAGAGAGAGACAGAGAATTTTTTAATAGTTATTTTTTAGTTTTCGGTGGTGCTGAGGATCGAACCCGGGCCGCACGCCATGCCAGGTGAGTGCGCTACCGCTTGAGCCACATCCCCAGCCCCTTAATTTTTTATTTTGAGACAGAGTCTCACTAAGTTGCTGAAGACCTTCCTAATTTGCTGAGGCTGGCTTTGAACCTGTGATCCTTCCGTCTTAGCCTCTCAAACCTCTGGGATTACAAGCATGTGCCACCGGGGCCAACTTTTGCTTCTTCTTTACTCGAATACTCCTTAGGACACCAAGGAATCCCAGCAGCATCTGGAGACTATGTGCTGTCTCGTTTGATTGCTTTCTCTGAAGGTTGAGGGAGTTCATTCCCAGATCTCCTAAACAATTCCTCTGATTTTTTCCAATCATTGTGGCCATGGAAATGGTAAATAGACTCTTTAGATGAAGTCACTCGGGGCCTACCCTGGAGCAGGGTGGTGAAACCTGGGATGTACTGGGGAAAGGCGGGCATCCATCCTAACAAAAATTAGGGTCCCATAACCAAAAGAAAGGAAGCTGATGATCAAATTATCAAGTCCTCACCAGACGCATGCTCCCATTAGACAGTTCTAAGAACCCCGTGAAGGTAGCTAGCCCCTAACTTCTCGTTTTCACAGACGGAGATAGGAAGGGTTTGAAGACATGCATGATTTTCCCTTGGTCACACTGAGCTCAGGTCTAGATCTTATGACTGCACTCTATGCTCTTTCCAGAATTTTTAATTAAAAGGTCAAAAGGAGATGTTAGCAGTTGAATATAAAAGTGAGTCATGAGGATTCAATGCTCTTAACCAAGGCAGAACATTATGTAAGTTTCCACCATGGTGGATTCAAGATAGAAAGTGGGATTCTCCCAAAGCAGAGCATGGGGCCAAGGCTTATGTGTGGATGGTTTATTTGGGAATGTGATCAAAGAAGGGAGGACCAAGGAAATGAGGTAGGAGGCTGGGGAGGAAAGCCTAAGTAGCCATATCTATCAGTAACTGCTGGTGTTCGTCAGCTTTCCATTACTGTAACAAACACCAGGTATAATCAATCAGCTTACAAAGAGGGAAGGTTTATTTTGACTTTGGAGGACTTTCCACATCCAAATCACAGCAACTGCTTGATCCCACAGGATCTTTTGAAAGCTCTCTGAAGTGAATCTCAAAACCATGGAAAAGGGAAAAAATTGATTTGTCAACCTCAGTGGTCAATGGTTGCTCTACAGTGTGTTAATGACCCTACATGAGTGAGCACCCTGTGAGTTGCTTCAGACATCCCATACACTGAATTAGGGAAGCCAGGAATGGGGAGTGAGAAAAGGCTGTTTCAAGGTGCTTCAGCTTGAAGCCGGTTGGTTAGAATTGCTCACTGAATCAGCTGCAGAAATGAGATGGGAACAGAGGATTTTAAGAGGGTCACGAGAAGTCTTTGTGACATATTACCCATTATAAACTAACACATTACTTATAACATATCACCTGTTATAAGCTAACAATACCAAACTTGAGTTAAGGGAGTGAAGTACAGATTCTTATTTTTCTACACATTTGGTTTTTCATGTCTGGATTATTACCATCACCTCCTAAAAAAAAAAAAATAGCCTTCCTAGTTTTTTCTCATTTAACTTCTCTAGTAGTCTCCTTAAAATACAATACATTTTTAAAATCACTTTACTGAAGAATTCCTTAGTGCCCTGCTTGCAGGATAAGAGACCAGATTCCTTTGCTTAGCATTCGACATCCTTGACAACGGGTTTTACCACAGTTAAAGATCTGTTATTTCCTAAAACCACGCCAGTGGGACTCAAGCCGTTCCAATTTCCTTACCTTTGGATGTGTGGATCGGCATTATTCCTTCTTGGTGCTTTTGCTAATATCATGCCTCCTAACGGATGGGGATAATATGCAAAATGTTTAACAACTGCTCTGGCAGGTACTGACCAATCAGCACGCAGGCTGAGCCCATCAGACTGAAGTCAGTGTAACTGCCAACTGGGGTTGACCAGGTGCCAGCCCTGCCCCCAGCCTCCGCTCTCCTTCTACTCACCCCCTTTAGTTTTCCTGGGCTGCTGTTGTGCATAGGGGGTCTTTCCTTCTTGAGATTAATAACTACTTTACTATGTGTGCGGAGTTGCAGGAAAGATAAGACAATGTGACAGCCTGACACACCTGCACCTTTTGACAGCATATTTCTTTATTGCTAGTCCATCTGGGAGCACTTTTGTCATGTTTTCCACAGAGATAAAAAATTCATTCAGTCTTGCCTATAATTTTGATATAATTTCGGTCTTTTTGGTTGATCAAAATAACTTTTTTTTCCTTCCACAAAATTTTTAGAAAAATCAATTAAACACAGGACACAAACAACCAATATCAGAAATTAGAGGTGTTTTCAACAGAATCGAATACATTAAAAGGAATATGAAGGAATTACTATCAACAATTAAGCTCCAACTCTTTTAAACTTAAATGTGGATGAATTTCCTTCTTTTGGCAAAAAAGAGAGGGAATTAATTTTATTTTATTGTGTGCTTATTTTTAATTCTAAAAATCTTCTTTTTTGCTATAATTTATTTTTTTAATGAATTTCCTTTTTTAAAGTTAATTTATTTTATTTTAATTAGGTATATATGACAGCAGAATGCATTTTTGAGTCACTGTACACAACTACAGCACAACTTTTCACTTCAGCGGCTGTACGTGATGTGGCGTCACACCATACATGCAGTCATACACGTTCAAAATAACTTCTCATTACTGATATTTTAGGAAAAAAATTTTAATTTCAAAAATTCATGACTGACGATGTTATCAAGTGTTAGAATTTTATTTCTAAATAAGTCAATGAAGAAGAAGGGGGAAAGCATTTATTCAAGAGCTAACATCCCCCAAAGTGTTATAAAATGATTAGTTCCTCATTTTATTTCTTAGATTTGGTCAAATATGCAGGAAACCCACAGAATCCTACTAAGAAATGGAGTAGTTTCTTTCATGTCTGAGCTATAGAATTTCAGGGGACTTCAAGTTTCCTTGAAATGCTCTTTAAGGGGCCATCAGATATATTCCAGGGAGTCAATCCAGCACCAGAATGGTTAACAATAAATTAACCTGTGTGATGACTTTAAACATGACCTCCCAAATTTTTGATCCGTTCCCCACTGAGAGGTGGGTCTCCATTTCCTCACCTTGAATCTGTACGTCTGTGTGAGTTGGATCTGAACAGACTTGTAACCCATAGAATGCAGAAAAGGGGAAGCAGCTACTCCTTCGTTCCCTGAGATACTCACATCTGGAGTCTTGACATCCCTGTGAGAAGCCCAGCTTCTCTGCAGCTGCTCTCCTTTGAGGAAGTGGGGTATGGGCACTGCACGCACAGTCCCAGCTGTGATTTCCCCCGACGGTCAGGTCCACCCCAAGCATCAATGTGCATGCCTCCATTTGATCCCAGCTCGCGATGGTTAATTTTAGGTGTCAGCTTGACTGGATTAAGAAAGACCTAAGAAACCCAGTAAAGCATTATTTTCAGTGTGTCTGTGAGGGTGTTTCCAGAGGAGATTAGGATGTGAGCCTGAGTGGACCAGGTGAGGAAGATCTGCCCACAAGGTGGGTGGGTGCCATCCGATTGGTTAGGGGGCTGGAGAGAATAAATGCGGAGGGGGAAATGGTCTCTCCCCTGAGAGCTGGAACACATTCATCTCCTACATTGGACATCAGAATTCCAGGGTTGTGGGCCTTTGGGTCTTCAAGGGACTCCTGCCTTCAGTCTCAAACTGAGAGTGACACCATCAGGTTCCATGTTTCTGGGGCTTTAGGAATTGAGCTGAGTCTTGCTTCCAGCATCCTAGGGTCTCCAGCCTGCAGATGACCTATCGTGGGCCTTCTCAGCTTCCATATCTTGGAAGCCAATCCTCCAACTAACTCCACTGTCTACACACATCTACAGCCACATCCTATTGGTTCTATCTCCCTAGAAACCCCTGGCTGATACAAAACCTGTCTGTAGAGTCACTCCCAGCTCAGAGTCTTCCCAACCGAAGCCCTGGACATTACTGAGAAGACATAAGCTGTGCCTCATCCAAATTTCTGACCTACGGAATCCATGAGTGTAATAAAATAGTTGTATCATGCCAGTGCATTTTGGAGCCATAGTTACCCAGTAGCAGTGATCAAAACGATCCTGGACAAAAAAGTAAATATGACCCAGGTGCACCCCTGATATTTATTGGACTCTGGGCTCAAATACAGATAAATGGTCTATATACCATATTTGTAAACAGAGAAAGGGTTGTAAGTTGAATATTGCAAATGATGCTATTAAACTGTTAAATAAATATGTTCTCTCCTCTTTCCTTAAAAATAGCTAGGCATGATGGTACACACCTGTAATCCCAGGTAGTCAGAAGGGTGAGGAAGGAGGGTTACAAATTTGAGGTCAGCTTTGGCAACTAGCAAGACTCTGTCTCACAATAAAAAATAAAAAAGGGCCAAGGAAATCCACATACAGTAGAATGAAATTTAACCCCTATCTCTCACCCTGCACAAAACTCAACTCAAATTGGGCCAAAGACCAAGGAATTGAACCAGAAACTCCAAAACTGCTAGAAGAAAATGTAGGCCGAACACTCCAACATGTCAGCACAGGGACTGAATTCCTTATCAAGGCTCCTAAAGCACAAGAAATGATATTAAAAAAATAAGTGGGATGCCATCAAATTAAAAACGTCTCACAGCAAAGGAAATAATTAAAAGCATGAAGAGAGAGCCTGCAGAATGGGAGAAAATCTTTGCTACCTGTTCCTTAGATAGGGCATTATATTCAGGATATATAAAGAACTCAAAAAACTTAACACCAAGAAAAGAAAAAACAAACAAACAAACAAAACAAAAACCAAGTAACACAATAATACATGGGAAAAAGAACTAAACAGACAAATCTCAAAAGAAGAAATACAGTCAACAAATATATGAAAAGAACATTCAGCATGTCTAGCAATTAGGGAAATGCAAATTAAAACTACATTGAGATTTCGTCTCACTCTAGTCAGAATGGCAATTATCAAGACTAGAAATAATAAATGTTGGCAAGAATGTGGGAGAAAAAGTACACTCATACATTGCTAGTGGGATTGTAAATTAGTGCAACCACTCTGGAAAGCAGTATGAGATTCCACTCATCACCCAGATATCCCACTCCTTGGCATGTATCCAAAAATTTGTGACACAGCCACATCAAGGTTAGAGCAGCACGATTCACGATAGCCATGCTATGAAACCAGTCTAGGTGCCCTTCAACAAATAAATGGATGAAGAAAATGTGGTATAGATACACAGTGGAATATTACTCAGCCATAAGGAAGAATGACTTCATGGCATTTGTCAGTAAATGCATGGAATTGGAGAGTATCCTGCTACGTGAAATAAGCCAGTTCCAAAAACTAAAGGTCAAATGTTTTATCTGATATGCAGAAGCTAATCCAACATAAGAGGTGGGGAGAAAAAAAAATGGAAAAAAGTTCAATGTAGTAGACAAAGGAGAATGAAGGAAATGAGGGCGGGATGGGATTGGGAAATATGGTGGAATGGATCTGACTTAACTTTCCTATGTACTTATGTGAATATACCACACCATCACGTACGTCCACAAAACACTAACTTAAAAAGAAATACCTGTAAGTAAATAGCAGAAAGATCAGTAGAGCAGAGGGAGGGAACAGGGGCAAGAAGGGGAGGAGGGGAAGGGAAGGTGAAAGTGTAGGAACTGGATTAGAATAAACTATACTCCATTTATTTATTTATTTATTTATTTATTTGCTTTAATTAGTTATACATGACAATAGAATGCATTTATGCACTTTGATATATCATACATAGATGGGATATAATTTCTCATTTTTTCTGAGTGTGCATGTTGCAGAATCATATTGGTCCTGCAGTCACATATAGACATACTGTAATCATGTCTGTTTTACTCTACTATCTTTCCTATCCCCACATCCCCTCCTCTCCCATCACTTCCCTCTACTAATCTAAGGTAACACTATTCTTCCCTAATGCCTTCAACCTTATTGTGAACTAGCGTTCTTATATTAGAAAAAACATTTGGCCTTTGGGTTTTTTTTTTTTTTTTTTTTGGTGGAATTGGCTTATTATGCTTAGCATGATATTCTCCAATTCCACCCATAATTTCACTCTTTTTTTAAAGCTGAGTAATATTCCATTGTGTATATATGCCACATTTTCTTTATCCATTTATCTATTGAAGGACACCTAGGTTGGTTCCATAGTCTAACTATTGTGAATTGAGCTGCTATAAACATTGATGTGGCTGCATCACTACAGTATGCTGATTATAAGTCCTTCAGGTATAAACCAAGGAGTGGGATAGCTGGGTCAAATGGTGGTTCCATTCCCAGTTGTCTGAGGAATCTCCATACTGCTTTCCATAGTGGTTGCATCAATTTGCAGTCCCATCAGCAATGTACGAGTGTACCTTATTTACCACATCCTCGCCAACATTTATTGTTGTCTGCATTTTTGATGATTGCCATTCTGACACAGTGAAATGAAGTCTTAGAATAGTTTTGATTTGCATTTCTCTAATTGCTAGAGATGTTGAACACTTTTTCATATATTTGTTGACCAATTTTCTTTCTTTCTCTGTGAAGTATCTGTTCAGTTCCTTAGCCCATTTATTGTTTGGGTTATTTGTTTTTTTGGTGTTAGTTTCTTCAGTTCTTTATATATCCTAGAGATTAATGTTTTATCAGAGGTGCATGTGGTAAAGATTTTCTCCCAATCTGTAGGTTCTCTCCTCATGTTATTAGTTGTTTCCTTTGCTGAGAAGAAGCTTTTTAATTTGAATCCATCCCATTTATTGATTCTTGATTTTACTTCTTGCACTTTAGGAGTCTTGTTAAGGAGGTCAGATCCTAGGTCGACATGGTGAAGATTTGGGCCTATTTTTTTCTTCTATTAGGTGCAGGGTCTCAGTTCTAGTGCCTAAGTCTTTGATCCACGTTGAGTTGATTTTTGTGCATGGTGAAGATAGAGGTTTAATTTCATTTTGCTACATATGGATTTCCAGTTTTGCCAGAACCATTTGTTAAATAGGCTGTCTTTTCTCCAGTGAATGTTTTTAGCACCTTTGTCTAGTATGAGACAACTGTATTTATGTGGGTTTGTCTCTGGGTTCTCTATTTTATACCATTGGTCTACAAGTCTATTTTGGTGCCAATACCATGCTGTTTTTGTTACTATAGCTCTATAGTATAATTTAAGGCCTGGTATTGTGATGCCTCCTGCTTCACATTTCTTGCTAAGGATTTCTTTAGCTATTCCGGGTCTCTTATTTTTCCAAACAAATTCCATGACTGCTATGAAGAATGTCATTGGGATTTTAATAAGAATTGCATTAAATCTGTATAATGCTTTTGGTATTATGGCCATTTTGACAATATTAATTCTGCCTATCCAGGAGCATGGGAGATCTTTCCATCTTCTGAAGTTTTCTTCAATTTCTTTCTTTAGTGTTCTTAGTTTTCATAGTAGAGGTCTTTCACCTCTTTTGTTAGGTGATTACTAGGTTTTTTTTTTTTAGGCTATTGTGAATGGATCAGTTTTCCTAATTTCTCTCTCAGTGGATTCATTGCTGATGTATATGAATGCGTTTGATTTATGGGTATTGATTTTATATCCTTCTGCTTTGCTGAAGTCATTTATTAGTTCTAGAAGTTTTCTGGTGGGATTTTTTTGGATCTTCTACATATAGAATCATGTCATCAGCAAATAGTGATAGTTTGAGTTGTTCTTTACCTATTTGTATCCCTTTAATTTCTTTCTTTTGCCTAATTGCTCTGGCTAGGGTTTCAAGGATGATGTTGAATAGGAGTGGTGAAAGAGGACATCCTTATCTTGTTCCAGGTTTTACAAGAATGCTTTCAATTTTTTCTTCATTTAGAATGATGCTAGCCTTGGGTTTAACATATGTAGCTTTTTAAATGTTGAGATATGTTTCTACTCTCCCTAATTTTTCTAGTGTTTTGAACATGAAGGTATGCTGTATTTTGTCAAATGCTTTTTCTGTATCTATTGAGATGATTATGTGATTTTTGTTTTTAAGTCTATTAATATGATGAATTATGTTTATTCATTTCTTTATGTTGAACCAACCCTGCATCCCTGGGATGAACCCCACTTGATCGTGATGCACTGTCTTTTTAATATGTTTTTGTATGTGATTTGTCAGAATTTTATTGAGAATTTTTGCATCTATGTTCATCAGGGATGTTGGTCTGAAGTTTTCTTTCCATGAGGTGTCTTTGTCTGGTTTTGGTATCAGGGTGATGTTGGCCTCATAGAATGAGTTTGGAAGGGTTCCCTCCTTTTCTATTTCATGGAATACTTTGAGGAGTATTGGTGTTAATTCTTCTTTGAAAGTCTTGTAGAACTAGGCTGAGAATCCATCTGGTCCTGGGCTTTTCTTGGTTGGTAGCTTTTCTATTTTATTACTTGAAATTGATCTGTTAAATCACGTGTGACTCCTCATTCAGTTTAGGAAGGTCATATGTCTCTAGAATTTGTTGATGTCTTCGATATTGTCTATATTTTTAGAGTATAAATTTTCTATATAGTTTTTAATTATCTTCTGTATTTCAGATGTGTTCATTGTGATATTTCCTTCTTCATCTTGTATTTTAGTAATTTGAGTTTTCTCTATTTTTCTCTTCATTAGCATGGCTAGGGTTTACCTATTTTATTTATTTTTTTCACCCATGCTTTTATAAGTATTTCAAAATGAATCCTAGTGTTATGTATAACTAAAAGGAACCAATAAAAAATTAAATTTAAAAAGGGGCCAGGGACGTAGCTCAGTGGTAGAGCACTTCTGTTCAGTCCTCAGTACTACCCTCTGGACCCTCCACACACACACACACAATTGTGTCTTTATCATGACATGGAAGGCTGGGTTTGGGTTTAGAATTTCTATCAAAGTCTTATTTTATTTTATATACTACAAAGGCTTATTTCATTTTATATACTGACTGTATTATATTTATAACAAACTCTACTTTGACTGGATTCTTAAAGAGAGAGAAGCTTGTAAAACTTCTCAAATAAGTATATAAATGAGGAAGAAAAAGCAAAACGTCAGCTCTGTAGATGAATTACTTCAAATTTGTCATGATAACCAAGTTCATCATAATCTTTCTTTTGGATTTATTCATAGGAACTTGTAAAGGTACCTGCCCATCCTTTGGAGCCCTTTTTTAAAAACAAATGCAGCACTCTGGTAGTTTCTCTGAAATTTTTAAACAGAATTACCGGGTATGTGATCCAGCAGTTCCTATATGCCCCAAAGAACTGGGAGCAGAGACTCAAATGGACATTTGTACATCTATGTTCATGGCAGCCTTATTCACAGTAGCCAAGAGGTGGAAGTAACCCAAGTGTCCACTGACAGATGAATGGACATACTAACTGTGGTATATTCATACAATGGAATATCACTTAGCCCTAAAAAGGAAGGAAGTTTTGATACAATATAATATGTATGAAGCTTGAAGACATCATGTTAAGTGAAATTAGCCACTCACAAAAGGACAAATACTAAATGATACCTCCTATATGAGGTACCTAGAATTGTCAAATTCTTGGAGACCAAAGGCAAAATGATGATTGGTTTCCAAGGGCTGAAGAAGGAGGGGGGTTATGGAATAATTGTTTAACAGATACAGAGGTTCTGTTTGGAAGGAAAGAGAGTTCTGGAGAAGGCTGTGCAGCAATGTGAATGTACTTAATACTCTTGAACGGCACCCTTAAAAAATGAGTAAGACACCCTAGGTGTCAATCGTTGGATGAATGGATAAAGAAAACCTATGTACACGTTCTGAATAGAATAGTATTCTGCCATAAAAAGAATGAAATCTGGCCATTTGTGCAACATAGATGAGCCTGGAGAACACTATGTTAAGAGAAAAAAGCCAGGAACAGAAAGACGAATGTTGCACGTGCTTGCTTGTAAGTAGAAGCTGAAAACATTGATCTCATGAAAGCGGAGAGTAGAAGAGTGGTTAGCAGAGGCTGGGAAGGGTTGGTGAGTGTGGAGAGAGGATGCTTAGTGGGTATGGTTCAGGAGCACAGCTGGGTGGGAGGATAACTTCTAAAGTCATAGCACATAGGGCAATTATGGTGGACAACACGTAGGGATATATTTTAAAACAGCTACTAAAGAGAATCTTAAACATTGCCAATGCATCGAAATGATAAATATTTAATGTGGTGATGGATATGGCAATTACCTGGATCTGTTCATGACACATTATATACATGTACTGAAATATCACATGGCACCCAAAAATATGTATGATTATTATATGTGAACTAAAAACAAGTTTTTTAGAAAAAAAAAAGAAAAGAAATAAAATTGGGAACAAAAAATGGTAGAAAAGAAAAAAAAAGAAAGAAAGAAAAAAGAAAAAAAAAAAATTCTGGAATGAGACTTTGGTCTCATTGCCCAGGCCTCTGTCTCCTCATCCTAGTGCCAATCCTACCTCTACTTCCCCTAGTGCCTTTTCCTGGAGCAGGGGACTCCTGCTCACTGGATCCCTAATATCTGTTGTTGGGGTCGGTCCCTTACCTGGGCTCCTTGGTTGGGTCTTGACTCTTGCCCCTCTCTGCACCCCCCACGACCTCCCACTGTGCCCTCACATCACACTCCTCCTGGCCCCTGTCCCTTGCCAGGCCCTTTGGCCTGGTCCCTGGCCCTTGATCCTCATCTGGGCCCGGGCGCCTTATGGGAAACAGAACCCTGACCCTCGGCTGGGCTACTTGCTCTCTCTAGATCCTTGGAATGAGACTTTGCTGAATGCAGGTCAGAGGCTGCCGCTGTATACTCACAGCACTCAACAAGTAATTGTAGTAGCATTTCCCCCAGTATGCATCAAAACAGATTACGACTAGGCAAAGAAATGGTTAAGATGGTAAATCTTATGTCACCACAACTAAAAAAATAAATAAATACAAAGCAGAGCCAAGAGGTAAAAGATCACTTGTGAGCTGAAGCTTTTCATTTAAAATCAAAATTAAACACAGCTTGTCTCCCCGAGAGGATACGGAACAGCTGTCACAGAGGAGGATGAAATGGGAAGATGAAACTCAGGGCTCACGGGGTTAATTACCAATTAGGGGGGGTACCCCACAGCAGTTTGATTAAAGTAGCTACCATCTGACCTTTGCAGGCCTCACGGCCAGTGACGCCTCCTTCCCTTAGCCAGACAAGTGTGGGGAGACTCTGTGTTCAGTAATTACAGCCTCTTTCAAAATAACGATTAACTCCAGAAGATGCAGAAAAGCCAAGAGACGAGCCATCACTTTCTGAGTAACAGTTAACATTATTTGGTCATAGTAGTATCACAGCCCAAGACACCAGTGTGTGGAATCATTACCTTGGCAGGGGCAGAGGCCTGTTCTGGAACCAGCCAGAGATATATATGGGCATGCAAGCCAGGCACACAGAGCATCCGGGGAGTTCAATGTTAAATATTCTTTGCACACTTGCCTTATTAGATTGCATATGTGTTGAGTTGTGCATTTCACATCACATCGGTGTGGCTCTAATAAACATGTGTATCAAATCTCATGCCAAGTTCTATTGTTGTAAAATATCTGTGGTATTTTTTGAAACACATGCATGCCTTTTAATAACTGATATGCTTGCTTATCATATTAACATTCTTCTATCACCTGGTTTACCCATACCCACAGTTGTCTTTACCATCCATCCAGGCTCTGAGATGCACATCTGTCTGACCTTAGGCAAGATGCCTCCGAGTGCCTCAGTTTCCTCGTGTGTAAAATACAGCAACCACTGTGTCTACCCCACAGGGTTGTTGTGAAGATAAAGTGAGTTCATGCAAGATTCTGAGAGCTCACCCTGTTCTATATAAGCATTCAATCAATTTTGCCACGTGTATTTGTAAGCAGATGAGAACCCCTTCCAGAGTATCTGAATTGCTCCTGCCTCTGACCTGCCCTACACTTTCTTGGTATGTATGTACAATCCATTGATGTTCTAGTTTTAAATTCACGTGTCTACATTTTCAGTTCCTTTCCTACCTGAGGGCAGGGGTGGTGAGAAGCCTAGGAACAGCTTCAGGAGAAATGCTGCACCAGAGAGACTCTAAACGTGATCACGGGTTGCTGTCTACTTCAGAAAAGTCTGGATTTACTTTTAGGGAAATGTTCCCCCAGAGCACTCAGTTCTCATGTGCGAAGAGGAGACACACACAGGGCCCTGCTACCTTGGCTGGGATACGGCCCGCATCAGGAACAGTGAGCATCCAGCTTCTCAGATGAGATCACGGCTGTCTGACCTCGGAGCCAAGTGCTCAGCCAGGAAAGTCCAAATTAAGCCAGATGGTGTGCTTTCTTTAGAGACTGCAGAACATGTGTTCCATTTTTGCAAAAAAAAAAAGCAACCCAGGACTTGATGTTTTGACTCCCACCTCCTCTAACTCCCAACATTTGTGCAATAGGGAAATGAGCTTGGAGATAAATGATAAAGCTGATATGATTCATGGCTCTGTCAGGAGGAAAGAAACAGGAAACTGAGCGCTGGCTGCTGGGCTGTGATGTCACCCTCTTGGCATGCCGTCCCCAGTCCTGGAAAAATGCAGCTCTCATTGCTGGGAGGATTTGGAAACGCTGGAGACAGAAGCTATTTGGTTGCTGGGCCAACTCTGGAGGACCCTGAACTCCGTCTTGGAAGCCTTGCCCGCGAGAGCCAGGAAAGGGCCAAAGCCGGTATGTGGACGCTGTCGCCAAGGACGCAAGAAGAAATACAAGAAGGAACAAAACCCCCGAAGGCTTCAGACGCCGGTGGAAAAACATTTCCTCAAGACAAACACGGAGAAGCACAATGTGCTCTTGTTGCGTCTCGGCTTTTTAAAAGGGGTTTTGGAAAACAGGCTCTGGATGTTTATCAAGTTCCTTCCAAGTCAAGGGCAATTGAGGATTTGGTCTTGTGCCCTGGGGACACGCCTCGACTGGCTTCTTGGTGAGGGAGGAGGGCAAGGGTGCGGGGTGTAGACGGGAAAGGAATGTCCATGCTGAGGCTCCCCCAGGACCAGGAGGTAATGGCCCAGGTGACAAGATTTTGATTCCTGGCCCAAGGTCACCCTAGCCCATGTTGACGTCAGAATGGAAGCTTACACCTCAAGGGGACTCTGCAATTCGGGCTCTGCATTGACACTAGAGAGAGAGAGAGGGAGAGATGGATGGAGGAATCCTGTTCATCCTCTTTACTAAGGTGACATCACCCAATAGAGTCAGCATCAACAAATAATAGGTTATCTATTAATAAATACGGTGACTCTCTTTGGTCACCTTTGGCCCCACTCTAGCACAGAGGTCCTCAAACTGCAATTCCGTCACCACCTGCTTTTGTTAACTCTGCTCTGTTGTGACACAGCCACGCTTTTCACCACCTACCGAAGGCTGCCTGTATGCTGCAATGATTGTCATAGCTGCAACAGGGACCTGCCCCCCCCCCGCCCCCCCCCCAAGACACAATGTTTACCATCTGGCCCTTAAAAGGAAACATAGGCTGATCCCTGGTCTGAAGCAAGAGAGCCGCCAGGGGAGGGCTCAGGGTCACCCTTTACAGAACCACAGAGCCTTTACTGGCCCACAGTGTGGCCACCTCCCTGTCTCCTCCCCTGGCAGCATATGATGGCAGTCTGACTAAATAATGCAATCAGCGGTGATCTCTGTTCTCAGTTTTCCTGCCGCCGTGGCTGGGTCGTGGAGCTGAGCTGGATTTTAAGGTCCATAACACCATACTGACCTCCAGTCCTCTCTTTGCTTTCCTGAAAGCTCTGTGAGTACAGGGTAAGCCTAACTCATTTTTGCATTCCTAGTATAGACCATAAACTAGGTGCTCAATAAATGTGTTTGAAATTCATAAACAAGTACACACGCACGGATTACGTTTTGTGGATTACTAAGAGAGTGAGTGCCTCAACCTGACTTATTGAGACCTTACTGACACAGGCCACCTAGAGTGTGTCAACCTAACAGGACTGGACCCAGACATAAGGGTTTCTGCAGGCTGAGGCAGGGGGTTGCAAGTTCGGGGTCAGCCTCAGCAACTTAATGAGGCTCTATGCAACTTCGTGAGACTCAGTCTCAAGATAAAAAATAAAAATAAAAAGGGCTGGGGGAGTAGCTCAGTGATAAAGTGCCCCTGATATAAGTCCCCTTATTTACCAAAATAAGTAAATGAATAAATAAAATAAAATAAACTTACTGTATTTGGAATTGACTTTCAGTTTTTCCGTCTCTTGTGATTGGATTACCATTAGTTATTCATACACATTCACAAAGTTGAAGTAACCGAATCTTGTTCAAAATAGATTTTGAAATTATTTTTCCTGGCTTTCATTACTCCAAACACATTTCCCATTTTTTTTTTTCTGGAGTCCTTATGATCTTTTGAGTTTTGTCTGGCAATTCTCTGGACACGACTTCTTGGATACATATTGAAGAGCTGAAAATTGATGCAAGAAAACAAACCACTCAGTCCCAGGGGTCATCTTATACCACACATTAACTGATTGCAGAATCTCAGTTGACTGGTGGTCCACCTCCGTCCGGGGGCTGGATTTGAGGTTGGCTGGCGGTAGGAGACCACTGGGAACTGCCCCTCCAATGTGCCTTCAACTGAGAAAGATGAGCACTCTCTGGAAGCATTGTCTCAATTTGCACTTGAGGAATTGATTACTCTGGTGGGTAGCAGACGGATTCATATTTAGCCATTTATCTAAAGAGTCCTATGTGTGGAAATCTGAATGAATCAACACTGATTGTGATTAATTCCAATAAGGTATGGGCACCTCTCTCTCCTGATTCCTAGACAAGGTGCCCAAGTGTCTTGCTGCTTACTTAGCTCCGCCTCATCACCTATTTCTATCACATAGTCAATTTACAGCCTTGGGTAGTAGATGACCTGGAAATAATAATGATAATGGCAGCTACCACCAGATGGTGAGCTCCATTGAGCAGTAATGCTTGAGTCTTTTATTTGCTGTGAGACAGGACCTTGCAGCCCTGTCTGACATCACCCAGGGCCAAGGAAAATAAAATCTGGCTAGCAATCTATCCAGGTGCAATAAACAGGTGCCCACTAAAGACCTGCTGAAAGCTTACAGTCCTTTTATTTAACCCTTGTGGAACTGAACCCCGGGCCTTGCACATGCTAGGAAAGTGCTCTACCACTGAGATACATCCCCAGCCTTCTTCAGAATGTTCGGTGAGTGAAGCGTTGCTGTATCTGTTGAACAGGTGAGAAAATCGAAGTCTCTAGGTTAATTGATGTGTCCAAATGCATGCAGCTGCTTAAAGGAAGCAGTGGATTCAGTTCAGGCCTATTTCACCCCAAGACCTTTGCTCTTTGGCCCCTGGGGCCCTGGTGCTGGTTTCTATTAGGAAACTAATTTCAGTATTCCACCTAGTAAGGCACACAGAACACCCATCAAAGTGTTTGCTCACCACAAAATATTTACCAAGGGTGTGGGATAAAGGCTATTTGTGGGGCAGCGGGAAGCCTAATCTTTTGCCAGCTGTAGATAAAGACTAGCCTGAACTTCCAGCATGTCACTAGCAATGAGGGGTGGCTTTATGTGAGAGCATAAAGGAGAGCATAGAGGAGAGCATGCAGGCTGGAACTAAGAGGAGGCTCTAGACCTTCTTTTAATTTGTGTAATAAAGTGCTTGTTTTTTAAAAAAAAAATAAATTTGTTCTAATTAGCTATCATGATAGCAGACATGTCTCATTCTTCTGGTTGTACGTGATGTAGAATTACATTGGTCGTGTAATCATGTATGCACGTAAGACAGTAATGCCTGACTCATTCTACTCTCTTTCTTCTTCTGATTCCCCCCTCCCTTCCCTTCATTCCCCTTTGTCTAATCCAAAGTACTTTTATTCTTCCCTAACCACCCCCACCCCTTTACTGTGAATTAGCATCCGCATATCAGAGAAAACATTCAGTCTTTGGTTTTTGGGGGGCTTGGCTTATTTCACTTAGCATGATAGTCTCCCGTTTATGCATTTACCAGCAAATGCCATAATTTTGTTCTTTTTATGGCCAAGTAATATTCCATTGTGTATAAATTCTCTTTATCCATTCATCTGTTGAAGGGCACTCATACATGGCTGGTGGGACTGCAAATTGGTGCAATAACTATGGAAAGCAGTATGGAGATTCCTCAGAAAACTTGGAATGGAACCGCCATTTGACCCAGCTATTCCACTTTTCTGTTTAGACACATAAAAACTTAAAATCAGCATACTCTAGTGATACAGCCACATCGGTGTTTAGAGTCACTCACTTCACAACAGCTAAACTTTGGAACCAACCTAGGTGCCCTTCAACAGACGAATGGACGAAGTGCTGGTTTTGACTAGACGCGGGCCTGGCTGTTGGCTCCATGAGCAGACAGGGAGAATCATACATACCAGATGTGTTCCCCGTCACATGACTTAAATACACAGATAAGCACCAAAGGCCACACACAAACCCCCTGACAGCTGTTTTCACTGGATACCTCTGTGCAGCCTGTCTTAAAGCCGAATTCAATGGCCACTGGCATAAAAAACTGGGGTGGGCTGGGAGCTTGTTAAAAATCAAGGCTGGGGATGAGCTCAGTTGGTAGAGTGCTTGCCTCACATGCAAAGGCCCTGGGTTCAATCCCTAGCACCACACACACACACACACAAAATCAAGGTTTCTCAAACCCTGCCCCCTATCTCCCTGGCCTGATATATCAAGCCCCAGGATATTTGAGTCCCAGGAATATTGGCTTATTAACAATTTCCCCAGGTGAGTCTTAGAAATACTAAATACCGAGGGCCACCTCGAGGAGGCAGAGCCTAGTTGGAGGAAGTTAACTCACTGCGCATGTCCCCTCGAAAGGGAAAGCGTCGGGACCTCTTTCCTCTTTTTCACTTCTCAGACAGGAGGTGAGGGGTTTTTTGCTTTGCCATGTGCTCCGTGCCCCGATGTACTGCCTCATCCATGGGCCCCAAAGCCATCAGGCCAACCATCCATGGACACAAAGCTCCAAAACGGTGAGCCCAAATAAACCTTTTCTCTTTATCAGATGATCATTTCAGATATTTGTCGTCGTGATGGAGAGCTGACTAACACGTCCAGCCCCTGTCTCCACCTCTGTCTCTCACATGGTCATCACTACTTACCCTCCTCTTCTGGTTGTCCTGTCTTGCACACACACACACACAAAAAAAATCAAAAACAAAACCCAAAACAAACAAACAAGCAACAACAAAGCGAAATCGAACTAGTGTCTGTAAGGCCCTGGGGGCTAGAATTTTGTCCTGACCTAGAGACAACCATTACATATTCACAGGGCAAAGCCAAACCTCACACAAAGTATTTAGAAAGTTGCCTTTTTATTGTGAGCAAATAAACCCACCATCTCCCTAGCTTCCAGGTGATGTGATGTGGAATTCAAGCCATGACCCTGTTGTAGAATAAAGGTTTCTTGTTGTTTTTAAATGAGTTACTCTCACCTCAAAACCCAAAAGGACCTTGAATTCTAAAACATTTATTTATGTATGTATTTATTTATGTATTTACAGTAAGAGTCTTTAAAGGAATCCACTTAGTCCTGGCTCCATGGCAGGGACAGAACTAAGTGACACCGATATTAAACCATCACACATGATGGTGAGGGTCTGGCCTTTCCCAGAAGAGACCTGGAAATCCTGACCTTCCAATCTGGGCACTTCCTGTTGGCAAACATTCATCCTAGCTGTCAACTGCTCTCAGCTCCCCTGCTCGTTCAGATCTACTGATGCTCTGTCTATGCATAAGAGTTCCCATGTGCTGAGTCCCTCCCCTGAGCCAAACCTTGAAATGTGTTTCCTCTTACAAGGGAGGTTGAAGGTTCTATCTACAGGTGAAGAAGTGAGGCTGAGGGAGGCTGTGTCGCTGTGGCTGTGCCTCCAACCCTGTGCTCTGCTTCAGTTATGGGGAGCGCATACTTGTGTCTTTTTTTTAAAAAAAGAAGATTTATTATTTTGGTACTGGAGATTGAACTCAGGGGCACTCAACCACTGATCCACATTCCCAGCCCTATTTTTTGTATTTTAGTTAAAGACAGGGGCTCACTGAATTGCTCAGCCCCTCCCTGTTGCTGAGGTTGGCTTTGAACTCATGATCCTCCTGCCTCGGTCTCCTGAGCTGCTGAGATGACAGGCGTGCACCACCACACTTCGGCCATACTTTGGTCTTAAGCCTGCATCTTCCCTGGCAGACTTTTAGTTGGTTCTGACTCTACCAAAAGGGTAAGTCCAGCCCCTTCGTTGTGGGCCAGGAGCATTTACAGCATGAATGGAACTCCCTTCCCAAAGGGCCAGCACCACTCTGTTCATAGCAGGGGTCCTCAGCCAGGGCTGCATGTTGGAATCGCCAAGAGAACATTTAGAAACTGATCCCAAGCTACACTCCACACCAGTTAAGTAAGCATTTCTGGCTAGGGCAGCTAGGTATCCGCAGTCTGGGAAGCTCTGCAGGCGATTCCAACCTGCAGCCCAGGCTGAGCCCTGGCTCCTGGCTTCAGGCAGCCTTTCCTGCCCAGCACCATTCCAGGGGCTACATGTGGACCCCCAGTGTGGACATCACCCAGGCACCTATTGAAAAGGCTGGATCAGAGCCCAGAATGCTCCGTGAGAATCCTCATTTTAAGAAGGTCCCGGGAGATTCGCTCCTACACTAGAATGTCAGGAGCTCGGCTTTAGATGTTTACTCCTAACAGGCAGCAAAGTTTGAGAATCAGGATATATCCCCAAGTTTCCAGATCTCTGCGTACCTTACACCCACAGGGGTTGGGCAACCGAGGTAACAGAGGAAGGTGATCATTCCCTCCGAGGCTCCCCTGAGCTTGCAGCATCCATAAAGATAAGAGGTGAAGGGGTGGGCTAAGTGAAATCACGTAAGGCCATGTCACATCTATTTGCGTTTTTTTGGAAATACATCATCTGTCTTAGCAAAATTTTTATCTTGGGTCTTGTTATGGTTTAGATATGAGGTTTTCACCCAAGGCTCATGCATGAGACAATGCAAGAAGGTTTAGAGGTAAAATGATTGGGTTATGAGAACTTTACTCAGTGCATTAATCCTCTGATAGGGATTAACTGGGTGGTGACTGTAGGCAGGTGGCTGGAGGAGGTGGTTGATGGGGGCATGCCTTTAGGGTTTATATTTTGTCTGCAAAGGGAGCTCTCGCGCTCTCGCTCTCTCTCTCTCTCTCTCTCTCTCTCTCTCTCTCTCTCTCCCCCTCCCCCTCTCTCCTTCTCTGCTTCCTGATTATCGTGTGAGCAGCTTCCCTCCACCACACCCTTCCACCACCTCTGCCTCCCCTCAAGCCCCAAGGAATGGAGCTTGCTATCTATGGATTGAGACCTTTGAGACCATGAGCCCCCAAATAAATTTATTTATTCTCCTCTAAAACTGCTCTTGCCACGTCTTTTGGTTGAGGCAGTGAAAAAACAATGGAATGACTAAAACAGGAACGAATGATCCATTGCCATGTCGCAAGGCTTCCTACAACTTAAGGCTGAAAACAACTAATTATTTGTCCACAATCTTGTGATTCGGCAATTTGGGCTCGAGTCTGCAGGGAGAGTCCTCTGACGGTCTTGCCTGGAGTCACGCTTGCAGTTGCAGCCGTCTGTTGGGTTCGTGAGGCCTGGATGGTCCTTGATGGCCTCACTCACACATCTGACCCTCAGCTGTGGTGTCTCCTCCATGTGGCCGTGTGAGTCCAAGTGTGTTATGCTGTTGCAGCAGCAGCATGGAGGAGTGGAAGCCCCAGGATCTCTCACGGCCTTATTCAGAAGCATGTTCTTATTTATTAAAGCAAGTTAGAATTCTGGATATTTTTCAAGGGGTGTGGAATAAACTTCATCTCCTGATGGGAGGAGCTGCAAAGAATTGTGATATTTTTAATCTGCCCCATTAAGCCCATTGACTGTGGTAATTGACATCATTTAACCTTGCAAAAGTGTGCTTACCCATCCTAGGACCCCCCAAATTCTCCTTCCATTGCAGCAGTAGGCTCAGAACCTATAAATACCTGCCCTGGAGCAGGTGAGACATAGGTGAGACTCCTGGAAGGGTGAAGTTTCTCTTGATCTGGAGATTTGATCCTGATCTCTGCTCCCCCCAATTATAGTACATAATGGGGAAACAGGGTCAGGGTAATTGCAATAAGCACTCACTTTAAAGGGACAAGAGGCTTATGGCAGTCACGGGTACACAGCAATTCTGAAATTCAGCTGGGCCTGGTGGTCACGGATAACACTTAATTAACTTAGTCCTACTCCCTAGAAATGATTCTTTAGTCCATTATTCTCAGTAGCTTGTAGTTCAGCCCTCTGGGTTCTTATCTATTCTGTGAGGCCCTTCCTTTTTCATAAAAATGTCTGTGGTTGCAGCTTAAGGTCTTTTTCAATCTGCTTTCTGCTGACAAGAATTTGGAAGTCTGGAAGTTTTAGAATGGAATTGTTTTTTTGTTCATCTATTTTAGTCTGAGGCGGGACAACTTTACCAGGACAACCCTCTTAAAGACTCTGTGGGTTTCCCATGAATCAGATAGGGTCCATTCCATGATCCAAAAGCCACAGTGTACATTTCTTTTGATACAGATCTCTTTTTACTCAACCAAGCCATGCCACTCTGGGACAATGCCCTTTTGTTTGCTGAATTCTACTTTCCAATCCATTAAATCCCGAGCCCTCTATATTTCCTCTAAATTCTGCTTATAAGCCCAAAAGTTTCTTCTTAGCTTGTCTCTTTTGTAAAGTATCTTATCGTATGCTTCTAAGAACATTCAACTGACCTTCAGCATTCTACGTAAAGGTCCTTAACCAGGGCTACAAATTCATTAAATACATTTTGCCACAAGTGATGTTTTCTCTACTTGTTTCACCTTTATATGTGGAACATGTGTTGCCTTTTTTTCAACTTTAAATGTGAATCTCCTCATTATTTTCTCAAAGTCTATGAACAGTCTGTTGGCCATTGCTCCAACCATGTGTACAGCCTCCTCACTTTTCCATACTCAGCCAAACTAGTCCAAAAGATGATGTCATGGGTGTGCAGTTTTTCCTTATTTTGGTACCTCACTTCCTGTAAACAACTTCTCCCTTATCTATTAGTGCTGCATACCACACCATATCAAAATTAAGCACCGTAAAGCAACCACCATCTATTTGCTGAAGATTCTGCTGTTTGGTCTGGGCTCAGCAGGGTGGTTTTCTACTCCTCTTGTGTGGGGTCACTCATGTGGATAAAGTCCCCTGGAATGTCTACTAGGATTGGTCTAAATTGGCTCACTCCATGGCTGTTAGTGAGATGGAGCTGTTAATTGGTTTTCCAAAATAATCATCCAGATTTCTTGTATATAAGAGCAACATTCCAAGAGAGTACTAGCAAATGCCACTAGGTCTTTTGAGGTCTCGCTTGGAAGTTGTACATCACTTCCATCATATTCCACTATCAAATCAAGTCAAAGATCCAAGGAATGGAGAAAGAATTTTTTCCATACTTTTATGGGTGCATTCTATACAGTGGTGAGATATGTTGTCACATATTTGTAGGTGCATACAATGAAACAATATAATTTGGTCGATATCATTCCCCAGCATTTTCCTTTTCCCTCTCCTCCTCCTTCCCACTGGTCCCTGTCCTCTACTGATCTCCCTTCAATGTTCATGAGATCATCCCTTTTGTTTTTCATTTTCCTCTTTAGCTTCCAAATATGAGAGAAAAACATATCACTCTTGAGTTTGCAGGAAGGATCTGTGGTCATCTTTAGGAAGTAGAGTTATTTCTTAATAAATATCATTTGGTAGACAAAAACTTTCAAATCGTGGAGTTCAAGAGAGTAAATGACTTTCAGTGTGCTTGCTAATAAATGTGCAGCCACAGAAATTCAGGAAGTGGGGACATGAGGTTTCCCCTAAAGAAGTGGTTGATGGGAGAGAGAGCAGGACGTCTGCATGGAAAGTAGATTAATCCACATAATAGCCAGAATAGCAGTACCACCAACAGCACAGTAACAGCTGCTAGTATTCATTTAACACTTAAGATGTCTCAGAAACTATGTTAAGTGCCTTTATGTGCATAGTGTCATTCGCGTCTCTTAACAAGCCTTAGGTTTGCACAGTAGAGAGGAGACTGAAGTTTACCCACAAAGTCCCAAAGCTGGAAAGTGAACCACTGCCAGGCTAATGTCCTTCCCAGCACACCACATGTTAAAATCTTCTGGTGATTGTTGATCTATGGTATATTTGTTATATGAGCAAAAAAAAAAAAAGTGTTCTCAATGATCTGGTTTTTGATACAAACGAAAGAGCTACTGTTTTACTAGGGAATGTTGTACTTATTTCACTGGTTCTGATCAAAAGATCCTTCTAGAGACCAGGGTTTGCCATCTGCTAGTAAACATTCTGGGAAAATTCTCTCTCTCTCTCCTTATGCATCTGACCTGTAAAATAAAAGGCCTGGGCTCAGGTGATGCCCAAACCCATCCAAGTCTGAATGTTCTGCAGTGTACTTTTGAGGCATTCAGATGAATATGGGTTCTATCCCAAACCTGAAAATTCTGACTTGGTTTCCATTATAGACACTGTGGCCTGCAGCCAATGGTTGCAGGAAGAACATGGCACAGGTCTTGGTCAACAACACCATCAAGAGCCAAGGAGGTCAGGTGCAGTGGTGCACATCTATAATCCTAGCTACTCAGGAGGATGAGGCAGGAGGATTCCATTTGAGGCCATCCTGATCAACTTAGCCAGACCATGTTTCAAAATAAAACTTAAAGGAATATTAATAAAGGGCTGTAGATAGAGCTCAGCAGTAGAGCTCTTGCCTAGTATGTCCTGGGTTTGATCTGCAGTATTGAAATAAAAAAGTGTTCTGGATTTGGGACAGAAATGTTAGGGTTGAAGTGTATGTGTGAGCATGTGTTTGTGCACCATCCAGATATATTTAAAACTCAAAATACCAAAACAGTGTTCTCAAAATTGTGACCTAATTTATTTTGTTTTTTAAATTCATTTATTTTTTCACAATTCTGGGGTTCAAACCCAGGGGCCTTGTTCCTGCTAGGCAAGTGCTCTACCACCAAATTATATCCCCAACTTTAAATTTATCCATTTATTTATTTGTTAATGAGATCAGGGTCTCACACATGATAGGCAAGTGGTCTACCACTGAGATGCATGTCCAGCCCCCCAAATTTATTTGTAATTGATGCATAAAAATAAAAATTGTGAATATTTATTGGGTGTCCTGTGGTGTTTTCAATGTATGTATACATTATATAATGTATAAATCAGGTTAAACATATCTATCTCCTCAAATGTTCATTATTTCTATGGTGAAAATACTCAAAAACCCTTTCTTCTAGCCTTTTGAAACGTACAAGAGCACTCTTGTTCTCTAATAGTCACCCTGTGACACAATAGCACACCAGAGCTTCTTGCTCCTGCCTACCTAGAGCTTAGAACCTAGATGGCCCAAGTTGAAGGCTGGCTGATTCAGTAGGAAGCTTCCTCTCAGCAGTCGGGCAGGAGATGGGCCTCCCTATCTCTGGGGGCTTCCTCTTCTTCACCCTACATTGAAAAAGGCCAGCAGTGGGGGTCTCAGCCTGGAACAGTGGTAGAAAGCAGCCTCTCAGGCCCTAGGGGGATCCAGACTCAGAATCTACATTGGAACAAGACCCCAGAGGGTTCCCTGGAACAAGCCTACAGCCTGTGAGGACCATGACGTCAACCATTTCTCAGGCACGTTCAAGCAGAAGTTCTTGTCATTTTAAACCACTAGGGTTCAAATGTATGTGTGAGCATGTGTTTGTGCACCATCTGGAGCACCTACCCGGCTAGAAGCTGGAAATCCACTTGGGGAGGTTATCTATGGGGCAGCCTCAAGGGGCTCCCTGTGACCAGGCCGGGCTTCCCAGGCCTCTCGGCTCCCAGGAGCTCTCTCTTCAACTGTCACCAGAGGAAGGAGCCCGGGCAGGAAGCACCCGCATCCTGTGGGCGGGTGGGTAGTGGTGGTGTCTCCACTGAGTGGGAGAAGTCTGGCTCATAAGCTTGTCTACACAAGGAGGAGCCGTTCATAAAACCCTGTGGTTGGATCTATTAAGCAGAAAGCCATCTGTTTTTTTTCCATTCCTATACTTTCTGGAAGATGCTAAATGGTATGAAAAGATCAGGGAATTCACGTAATTCATTTCCATCCAAGTGGGCCTGGGGCAGGGGAAGGGGGGGGGAGGCGGGAAGCATGAAGAGATATGGCCGGAATCCTGCCACCAACAGTGTGGCTTTAGGTAAGCACTGGGACCCCTGGGTTCAACCATCCCCTGGTCTCTGTCCCCATATGCTGCAGGCATTGAATGGAACAAACTTTCACGTATTCATTTGTTGTCATTTAATTTTTGAAATAATAAGTTACATGGTTCAAACTCCAAAATTTTATGAAGTTGTAAATTGAGAAGTTTTCCTTGCACCTTTTTCTTCTTCCACCTCTGCTCCCTTCCAGGTAGTGATTTTTTTTATTAGTTTCTTATAGATCCTTTCATCAAAGTTCAAGCAAATACAAAGACAAGTTCTTATTTGTACCCTTTCTTATATCAAAGTAGTACATTAGGTGCATTGTTTTGTACTTTTTCTTGTTGGATTAAAGCTGTATACAGTTGTCCCTCAGTATTCATAGGGGCTGGTTCCAGGATCCCTCACAGATACCAAACTCTGTGAATGCTCAAGTCCCTTATATAAATTTGCATAGGAACCACACACACACACACACACACCCGTGTACTTTAAATCATCTCTGGGTTATTTATAATGCCTGATCCAAAGTCAATCAATGCTAGATAAAGAATTGTCACATTGTATTGCTTGGGATAATAATGACAAGGAAAAAAGTCTGTACCTGTTCAGGAAGAATTTGATCGTCCTACACTCCACTACATCTTCAGTCTTTAATAGGTTAAATTCACAGATGTTGAATCTGCTGATATGGAGGGCTGACTGTATTCCTCTCTGCAGCTGCCCAGAGAGGCACGTTCAGCTCGAGACATTCTTTCCCATTTAGTCACCAGTGGCCGGCCATACCCGAGTTTGGCACATCTGGAGCCCCAGGAGCTCAGACCTGGGAAAACATCTACGCTGGCTCCACAGGCATCCCCAGGAGCTGAGCACGTGTCCAAAACAAACGCCATCACGAGTAACTGTGGGAAAGCACCCCCGTGCACACATGTACCCAAACACACAAGTCAACTCTGGCAGCCGCTGGATTCCACCTGCCTGAACAGAGCTGCCTGCTCCCTGTCCAAGAAGCTGTTCTTGCAGGGGCCCACGGGGCCGCCCCCAATGCATCCCAGCCCCGCAGCAGGTTTAGCTGCATTTTCACGACCCCACGAAATCGCTCATCCTCTGGAGTTCTGTTTTGACTTTTCTGCCATACTGAATAAATATGCATTCTTAACCATGGTTAAAACTCGTTAATTTGTGGTTCAGTTCTGTCTGCTCTCGTTGGCAAACATTTCCGACTCACAGAATCTAAGCTGTAAAGGCCCAAAGAGTGGTGGGTGGTCCCAGTCCTCCTTTATCATAAAGATGACCAAGTCTCTCTGATGCATGACTGGATGTATCATTCCATCCGTTCCTTTAAAGACAATGGATCCCACTTTCTAACATGGTTATTATGACCCCACCTAGGCTCTGGGACCCTTGACTCATTCATGTAAAGTGATCTCATCCCCTCTCGGGCATGCCCAGCTCAGGGCTCCTCAGTCCACTTGTTCCAGATGCATTTTGAACCCGTTTTCTTCCACCTCCACCCTCCTGGAATCCTGCCATCAGATTTTCTCTTGAAATCTTCTTTCCTTTTACGAACAACTTCCTAGGTAGGGCTGCTGATTCCGGAATTTGTTATTGTTAAAAAATAAGAATGAGTAATTCTTACTTCATCATTTTGGCAAACTTTAGGGATATTCTTTATGGCAACGTCTTCCATTAAGAAAGACATGCTTTTGGAAAGCTATATCTGATTGAGAAAGAGAGTTAACAGCTTTGTTCCTTATGAAACTGTGGGTGTGGGGGAGATACAGGGAGGACAGGAGGGAGGAGATAATGGCTTTGTGGTAGAATCTGAAGGGCAGAGGGTCTGTAAGCCCAAAACACCACAATTATCATAGGAGTATAAAGACCTAGGGTTGACTTTGGTTCAAAGTTTATTAGGAAGTACCTGCTAGGAAATAAATATTGTTCTGCAGAGACAGTATCATAAATTGAGGCTGAACTTTTCAAACAAATTCACAAAATGCACTTAGTCTATTTTTTTAACTAATTATCTTTTTATTATAGTTTTGTTTTTACTACTCAACTACTGTGCCACTTGACACAGTAATTCATTTGATGTCTGCCTCACTTTCTTCTTCTATCACCTATCTCAGAGGGTCTTTAGGAGAGTGATATGGTGTATTAGGCCACTTTCCTTTGTTATAACAAAATACCAGAGGATAGATAATACATAAAGAAAAGAGTTAGCTCACAATTTTGGAGATTCAAGAGCGTGGCACTCTTATATGCTCAGCTCTGGTGAGGGTCCCTTGGCTGTGTCATGTCATGTAGGAGCATGTGTGAGACAGCAAGTGGAGATCACATGACGAGGTGGTGTGACAGTAAGCCTCAGAACAGAAAAGGGGGGGGGCCAGTCTTGGCCTTTTATAACAACCTACTCTCTAATGGAACAAACTGGGGTCCCACAGGAAACATGTTAATCGCTTTTGGGGGAAGCGCCCCCCCATGACCTAATTACCTTGCACTAAGCTCCACCTCTTCAAGGTTCCACCACCTTCTCCCATCCCCACACTGAGGTCTGAACCCCACATAGGAGCTTTCACATGGGTTTATGCATGTAAAGTACTTAGAACGATGATGGCCCATAATCAGGGTCAAGATTATTGCTATGATTATTATCTGCAGCAAAATTATAATATCCCTCAGCTGCTCTGCCCCTGGAGGCCAGCTGAGTCTAAGAGATGCTGAGGGTCAGGGTCTGGACCTCTCAGCCAACCAGGTCCTGAGGCAGAGCTAAGGAGGAGGCTACAGCCAAGAGGACCCAGAGTGAAGTGGTGGTTCCTGCCAGGGCCATCCGCCAGTCATGTCCCTAGGGCAGATACCTCTTGGACTCCCAGGGGAGGCCAGTCTTGATCAAGGACTTTAGGACAAGATGCTCCTGTGTGGAGGGAGAGCTGGTCTTGCTGGGCGTGAGCATGGGCGCTCCTGAGAGCAACGAGGCACCTCGAAGGAGTGGGGGGCAAGGCAGACTTCTGAAGATTGTCACCCTTGACTTGTCCCATCCCAAAGCTAAAGGCCTCACACAGCACAGCCGGAGAGTTCTCTTCCTCAGTTGGTTGCAGACAGATCTATCCACGGGAGCCAAGAACTACTGAGAACATAGGAAGACACCTCGGGGGTCCCCAAGTATTTTTAGGGCCCTGACTTTCTCCTTCCGATCCCTATGTGTAAAAGATCACAAAGGAGGACAGGCAGAGAAAGAGGAGACAGTCCCCCAGAGGGGACGGCATGAGGGGAGAGGCTCCACTGGACACGAGGTGGGAGAGCCCAGCCAAGAGCATGAACTTGCGCTCTAGTAGTCAGTCGGGGGGCCCCTCAGCCACATGCTCTGCACCCCAGGTCCAGTCCTCACAGAGGGTCTTTCTTGCTGGGGTTGGTGCTATTGTTCCTAATATCAGGACTGAGCCCTGATTGTGCAGTGAAGGAGAATTTTATTCTCGGCCAAGAATAATAGGAGAAGTGGGAGGTAACACAAATCAACCCCTCAACCGTGGGGGTTGGGAGGCGATAGATGGAGGCTCAAAGAAATGAGGGGGAGGAATAGGCTCAGAAGGGGAGGAGTATTCATGTCTGTTTTGGCCATGAGCAGAGATTTTCTTGGAATTTGGACACCAGCTCTTTTTTTTGCTCCTTTTATGCTTCTTTCTGGCCATCGTCACGGTGATTGTCAACTGTCACAGCACTGGGAGGTGTCATTCAGCATGCAGATGGAATCATAATGAAGTTGGAGGTTGTCTGGTGGACACTCTGGCAGCCACCTTGGATCCAACCAGTTTCAGCCAGTCCACCGGAGGAGGCAGGCCTACAGGCACCTTGTCCTCAAAGATAAGCAAGACTAGGGTGGGGGAGAAATTTAGCCAGGTCACCTGGGGGGGGGGGGGCGTGCAAAATGAGGGCAGGGTAGCACTTTCTGACCCATCAGCTTAGGTTTCTCATTTGTAGCTTACATCCTCTTCACTATTTTTTAAAGAAGCTTATACAGGTGAGTATTATGCAATTATTTGTACATATTTAAATGTGACCTGAGTAACCCTTTATATGGTTCCCACGCATACACACACGCTTCTACTCTGTAATCTGCCCACATAGCAATTCATACTCATAAACCCTGTTTATATTTCCTGGAAGAAATGGAGTCGAGTCATTTTGAAGTGTTTTGAACAGTAAGAGGTCCTCGCAGGCAAGGATTTCCCCTCAAAACGTCTTCCTGAGACATGAGTTATTTCACCCAACAAGCATTTGTGGGGCACCTACTATGTCACCATTCTGGGCACAGGTGATACTGTGGTGAAAGGGCAAGTTCAGTGCCCTAATGCATAGAATGCAGCATTATCCAGATGAAGCAGCATTCCAAAACTACACGACATGGAGTTGTATTCTCATCTTTGCAACGGCTCCCTGCCCTGTTAGTTTTGTTGGCTATGGGTTCTGACAGCGTATCAGTGGTTAATATTCACAACTGAAAAGAAATACTTCTCGGTCAGGTATGGTGGGACAGGTCTATAATCCCAGCAGTTCTGGAGGCGGACGCAGGAGGATCACAAATTCAAGGCCGGCCTCAGCAACTTAGCAAGGCCCTAAGCAACTTAGCGAGATTTTGTCTGGAAATAAAAAATAAAAAAAAGTGCTGGGGATGTGGCTCTGTGGTTAAGCACATCTGAGTTCAATCCCCAGTATCCAAAATAAATAAATAAATAAATAAATAAATAAATAAATAAATAACCAACCAAATAAATAAATAAATACATACATGCTTCTCATTTCCTGTTATGGCGAGTTCCTACTCATCTCCCAAAGTAAAACTTCCTGGCATTGGAGAAGCCATTATCAATCACAGTAATGATTCAGATGTCTAATTTAAGGTAAGGCCAGAATGAGATTAAGTGGATTAACGAAATTAACAATGACTCTAATAAGATATGATGAAGTCTTGTTTGCTTTGGATCAGGGTTTATCCACTTTGGTACTATTGACACTTTGGACTACATGATCCCGTATTTTGGGAACATTCTGTGCATTGTGGAATGTTGAGCAGTGTCCTTGGCTGTCACCCTCTAGAGGACACTAGTACCATGACTGCCTTCAATCATGACAATCAAAAATACCTCTAGACATTGCCAAATGCACCCCGAGGGGAAAAGCATCCATCCCCTCAGTTGAGAATCAGGTGGTTGACACTTAACTTAATTTTTTGTGACTATAAACAGTCATTGTGAAATGTTGGCTTAACCCCGGACAGAGAAAGCAAAGTCATCGTGGTGGGTTGAATTGTGATTCCTAGAAACGTAGGCTGAAGTCCTAACCACGGGTACCTGTGAATGCAGCCTTATTTGGAAACAGGGTCTTGGCAGATTTCATCGAGTGGAGATGAGGCCCTCATCCAGTAGGCTGGGCCCTCAGTCCTGCATGCCCTATGTTCTTACAAGAAGAGACCCAGGCAGAGACATGCAGAGAGAAGAAGCCATGTGGAGACAGGAGCAGAGATCCAAGTGACATGGCAGCAAGCCCAGGAGAACCAAGGATGGCCAGCACACTGCAAAAGCAGGAGCCAGGCCTTCCCTGCAGCCTTCAGAGAGAGCAAGGCCCTGCTGACACCTCAAGGTCAGACTTCTGGCCTCCAGAACTATGGGAGAAAAACCAGAGAACCACTCTGCTATCTGAAGTCATCCTGGTTTGTAGCAATTTGTTTCAGCAGCACCAGGAAACTATCCAGGCATCAGAGAAGAGCCAGCCCGAGCTGAAGCAGCTCACCAGGGGCTGATGCTCCAGGAGTTTAAATCTCCTGCTTACTCACCCCAGGTAGTGACGGTGTGAGCCACGGGGAGTTTCCCAGCCAAGATGAGCAGCGGCTCCGTTCAGGTGAATTCCACGCCCTGGCACTGAGTCATAATGACAGTGTGGCAGTGGGTCTGAAAAACCCTGGGCACCTTCCTCACCGTGTCCAAGCAGGGTGTGGTGGCACCTGCCTAGAATCCCAGCTGCTTAGGAGGCTGAGGAAGGAGGACCCAAGTTTGGGGCCAGCCTTGACAACTTAGTGAGACCCTGTCTCAAAACAAAACAGCAACAACAACAAGAAGAAAGGCTGGGGACACAGCTTAGTGATAGCTAAGCGCCCCTGAGTTCAATCACCAGTACTCCCCTGCTAAAAAAGGAGGAAAGAAAAAGGAATATGATACCCCCAATATGATGCTCGACATGCTGAACAGTTTGAATCAATGGAAATTGAAAACTCTCTTAGAAGCCAAATCTCTTTGACCTCCTCTTGTTTCTTTCCTTTATCCAGACATGGGGTGGTGGTGGTGTGCTTTTGTCTAAAATTCCTTTATCTACCTAAAGATCACCCAAAGGGACTCGGTTGTCTTTGATCCCCTCCCTGAGATTCCATTGACCAGAGAAAAGTCAACTCATGCTGCAGGAGAGAAGGCTAAGGAATGTCACATCTAGACACACTTTGTCACCATCCACCCTTGGGTCCACTCAGCTTCCTTCACAAACTACCATCTGTACTTTGGGCCCACTCAGTTCCCCTGAAAGTCATTAATTTTCTTCAAAATTGCCGACATTCTCCCATTTCCGTACCCCCATGAGGAAGGGCATATAAATTTCTGAATCTCCCTGGGTTGTGGGTAGTCATCTTCCTGTGATGTCCTCGAGCACATTATTAAACATCTATGCCCTTTCTCCTCTTGATCCGTCTACTGTCAGTTCAGTGGAGCAAACCTGCCGTCAGAGGGTGGCAGGAAAATTCCCCTCTCCCTACAGTAGTCAATCCTCTGCCTCTCCCAGTCACTCTGTTACTATAGCTTTGCCTTTTCTAGAACATCATATAATTGGAGGTAATGTCATGTTTGGGGTGTACTTTTGAGATTCATCCATTGACCTCCAAACTTCATATGAGATAATTAAGCATCTTGAATGCTTGGTTCGGTTGACCCTGTTGGTGAAAGTTTCCCTCCCTTGCAGTGAGTAGTACCTTTTCACGCATATTAATCTGTACAACCCTTTTGAAGTTCTACTCATTCTTCAAGACCTTAATGCCACTTCCTTTAAGGAGATTTTCATGACAGTTCTGCCCCAAATGATTCTGATTTCTCCCTTGTGAATCCTTGTGGCAAATTATGTCTCCAATGGGGGAATTTATATCCATCTTCGTAATGCAGATAATTGTGTCCTGGGTTAATCCAGCCCTTTACTGCCACTGAATTAGATGTTAGGCTTCTTAAAATCAGGAGCTACCCTGTTCTGCCACAACACCTCAGGGCTACACAGGTGGTGAGTCGTTGGTCTGATTTGTATTCCCATTACTTGTCTAGCATGCTGCTCCCTCCGTTCTGGTCATTCTGGCCTCCTCAATGTCCTGAGCTTGGGCCAGGCTCACTCTAACCTGGTGGCCTCACAGGGGCACAGTAGGCCATGACATTTGGGAATTTCACAAATGGCAGCATTTATAATGGAAAGAGTGCTAGGTGTTTGCGGATGCACTCTGACCAGCACATCCCAGGACAAGCTGGCTCAAAATGCTTCTTGGAGATAGCCATGAACTCTTGCATGAATCCTGATTTCCACCCAAGGTCTCCTTGTATTTTGTTTTAGTTTCTCAAAGATGGATTCCCTTGAGAAATCGAATAAGTTGACCACGTGGGATGTAGCTATTACACATGGAAGTCAGTTTTAAGTCACCCCCAAACAGGAATCTTGTTATTTTGCTACAAGATTTTTCTGAACCTTTGGAATAACCTTGTGGTTTGTAGGATGTAACACTCAGCATTTCTCAATGTATTTAGCCAGAGACTTGTCCGACTTAAAAACCTTGATTCTGAAGTGACCATAGACTCACAGGAAGTTGCAAAAATGGTAGAGAAGTCCTGGGCTTGTGTTCCACTTCTATTTATTGTTGTAGCCTTTTGTAGGATTGTAAGACATTCAGAATTATACAGTATTTTTTACTAAAGATCTTCTTCCAGAAAGATAAAGAGAATCAATTCATGTCAGATACCTGAGACATCTTCTCATTCAGCGACTGCCTGCGTTCATTTGTGAACAGCACACAAAACTAACTTCAGTTTTCACCTTGAGCTTCTCTATTTCCGGGGCCAGACTCAGCGCATAGATTTTTCAAATCTTTTGCAGCTGCCCTGGGCAAATGAAAACCCTGCCAAAATACCATATTTCAGAGTAGAGCATGTTAAACAGCCGATTTCTCGTGAATTTCTTGCCATCGACCCTGGCAAATCTGCATCAGGCAAGCAAGCCCTAATTACAGAGAGGCCATGCAGTGGGAAGTGGGGAATGAGCGAGGAAAACCAGCTGATTCAGCTGCCCTCCAGATTGCCTCTGGACAGGGAGTAATTTCTACCCCAGGAGAGGCTCAATAGATGGCACCTCTGCCCTAGACTTTAGGAGTACCCATTCGCATTCAAAGCCTACCACAAATATCCTGAGCCTCTCCCCACTCTTGAGTTTTTTCTCCTTCTTTGTAGCCCTCAGCCACAGATGCCATTGTGCCAGCCCTGGCCCTCTCTCCTGACCCTCCCCACCCTCCTTCCTTTGCCTAGGTGGCCAAGTGTGCCCTTTCTTGACTTTCTGTATAAGAAGCCCTCTTCAGCCTTCAAGTTTGCAGCTGGAAATTCCAGCCAGAATCTGCCACTCCCTCTCCAGTGCTTCCTTGGCCATATTTTCATTACTCTAGATTTTTTTTTTTTTTTTGCAAGGGCCAGCAACCCAACTCAGACTCACTTCTGCAAAAATGGGCAATTTCCTAGTCTCCAAGGCAAACCGGGAAGAGTAAGAACACCAGGAAGCAGATGTGTCAGCTCTCCTGGTGTCTCTCTGAGCATCACAGGACTCACTGTCTCAAATTCTGTCCATAGGAAGAACCCAAGGGGGTCAGATTCAAACTCTAGCCGACAGCTGCACAACTGGGTTCAGGGGCTTGGCACTTTCAGCATCAGTTCAACAAGCCCTGGGAAGGACCCTTGGCCCCTCCTGGGCTGGAAACAGGAGGCTGTAGGATTTGAGTGGGTGGGGCCAGGGTATTGGGTATTTAGCAGCAGCTTCTACTCTACCAGTAAGGCAGGGCAGGGGTGTGGGAGGGCGCTGGGGCCACTGGTAGAACCTAGAAGGTGTGAGGCAAAGGTGAAACATTGGTTATCAGTGGCAAGATGACTCTACGCCACTGAAAATGGGTCACTAGATTGTAAGTTTGGGAAACGGTAAATGTCTACTGTTACTAAAGTTTCTGTCTCTTTAAAAAAATTTAGTTTTGGATTGGGAATTGAGCTCAGGGGTGCTGTACCACTGAGTGACATCACCAGTCCCTTTTTATTTTTGTGAGACAGGGTCTCGCTAAGTTGCTAAGACTGGCCTTGAACTTGCGATCCTGCCACCTCAGCCTCCCAAGTCTCTGGGATTACAGGTAAGCACCCTCATGCTCAGGTCTTCCTGGTTTCTGTCACCCCAGAGCAGGGCATGGGCACAGCAATGCCTCATACCTACTAGGCCTCAATTATATTTATTTGGATAGAATATTTATTAAGGTTTGTATTAACGAACTTCCTGGGAAACAATGCACAAAGATTGTTTTGTCTGGGATCTTTACACATTCTCACTGAACTTGGGGGGCTGGTATAAAGGGGAGACAGTGAACAAATCCCCACTGTCATCTTTTCCCCTAACAGCCTTACTGACCTGTCTTTAACCTATTGTTAATTCTCTAATTAAGATGAAGAGATAAAGCAAAGATTTACTGACAAATCACCTAGCGGCTGCTGTGCTTAATTTTTTTTTTATATTAAAAGATCAAATTATGTGATAGGACTTTCCTTTGGCTAAGTAGAATCATGATGATGATTATGAAAGACATTTTTATAGGTTTAAACTTGCCAAGTTCAATGTTGTTCTATTTATTAAGTCAATGGCCTGATTTTGATTCCTAGGGCAGTATTTAAAAAAAGCAGTTAATATTCTGGTTTAACTCAAAAAAAGAGGTGCATTTGAGACATACTGTCCCAAGTTTTCTGGGAAAATAGAAATATGAATATAGGGATATTTTTGAAAAAAATATGTAGTTTGCCCTATGGCCATGGGTTCAAGGACCACAGGTTGGGAAGGAGACAGATGAAGCAGACCTCCAGCCATCTGGGCTTCCACGGGTTGCACTCTCCTTTCCTACTCCCCTTTGCAGCCCTCTCCCTACCCTGTGGATTGCACTTCCTAAATTTTAACCAAGTCTGTCTCCTCCTCTTTATTCCCATTGGCAGCTTAGTCTGGGTCTGCATTGTCTCTCCCTAGACAAGAGGGTGGCAAACTTTTCCTTTCTGAGGCCAGAAAACGCAGCCATGCACTGAATAATGACATTCCAGGCAAAGATGGACCATGTACGTGGTGATGGTCCCTTAAGACTAATAGAACTGAACAATTCCTATGGCCTAGTGACGTCATAGTCATCCGGGCACCAGAGCACAGCTCATGACTCACAGGTTTGTGGTGATGCTGGTGTAAACACACCTGCTGTGCTGCCAGTCATGTAAAAGTGTAGCACATACAATTATGTTCAGTTCATAATACCTGAGTTAACAAACTAAGTTACTGGTTTGTGTATTTACTATGCTCTACTCTGATTATTATTTTAGAGTGTACTCCTACTTAAAAAAAAAAAAGTTCCTTGTAAAATAGTTTGTGTAAGTAAATTCTACATTGTTCACACAATGTCAATGTCACCTAAGATGCATTTCTCAGAATGGATCCCTGTCATCAAATAGCACATGGTTGTAGCTTTAGGCTCTGTAGACATATGGTTTCTGTTTCAACTAGTCATAACTCCCCAAGTTCCAGCAACCACAGACTGTGGGTATGTGAACAGGTGTCGCTGTGTTCTGGTAAACACCTCCCCACCATGGTGTGGGCTGGGACCTCAGGCTGGCCTTCACCAGCCTCTGGATAGCATCCCTCAACCCACTGTTGTCCTGTGCTTTATACCCCTAGGACCTATACAGAGTGTCTGGCACTTAAGAGACATTCAATAAAAATGCATACTACCAAAAGTGCAATACAGATTTAATGCAATTCCTATTAAAATCCCAATGAGATTCTTTATAGAAATAGAAAAGCAGTCATAAAATTCACTTGGAAAAAATAAGAGACCCCAAATAGCCAAAGAAATCCTCAGCAAGAAAAGTGAAGCAGGAGGCATCACAATACCAGCCCTTAAACTATACTACAGAGCTATAGTAACAAAAATAGCATGGTATTGACACTAAAATAGACACATAGACCAATGGTACAGAATAGAAGACACAGAGACAAACCCACATAAATACAGTTATCTCATACTAGACAAAGGTGACAAAAACATATATTGGAGAAAAGATAGCCTCTTCCACAAATGGTGCTCAGAAAACTGGAAATCCATATGCAACAAAGTAAAATTAAATCCATGCATAAAACTTAACTCAAAGTGGATCAAGGACTTAGGCATTAGAACAGAGACCCTGACCCTAATAGAAGAAAAAGTAGGCCCCAGTTCACATCTTGTTGGCTTAGGATCTGACTTCCTTAACAAGTCTCCTAAAGTGCAAGAAGTAAAATTTTGAATCAGTAAATGGGACAGATGCAAACTAAAAAGCTTCTTCATAGCAAAGGAAACATTCAAGAATGTGAAGAGAGCCTTCAGAATGGGAGAAAAATCTTTACCACACATAACACAGAAAGAGAAATAATCTCCAGGATATATAAAGAACTCAAAAAACTGAACACCAACAAGAAAACCAAAGACAATAATTTAATCAATGAATGGGCAAAGGAACTGAACAGGCACTTCAAAAATATATGAAAAAATGGGGGCTGGGGTTGTAGCTTAGCGGTAGAGCACTTGCCTAGAATGTTCAAGACCCTGGGTTTGATCCCCAGCTCCACATAAAAATAAATAGATAAAATAAAGGTATTGTGTCAAACTACAACTAAAAAATAAATTTAAAAAATATGAAAAAACGTTCAATCTGTCTAGCAATTAGCAACATGCAAATTAAAACTACACTGAGATTTCCTCTCACTTCAGTCAGAATGGCAATTATCAAGAATACAAGCAACAATAAATGTTGGCAAGGATGTGGGGGAAAAAGTCTACTCATACATTGCTGGTGGGACTGCAAATTGGTGCAGCCAATATGGAAAGCAGTATGGAGATTCCTTGGAAATCTGGGAATGGAACCACCATTTGACCCAACTATCGCTCTCCTTGGTCTATACCCAAAGGACTTAAAACCAGCATACTTTCGTGATGCAGCCACATCAATGTTTATAGCAGCTTAATTCACAATAGCTAACCTATGAAACTAACCTAGCTGCCCTTCAACAGATGAATGGATAAAGAAAAAAATACACACACACACACACACACACACACACGCACACACAACGGAACATTCCTAGCCATTGAGAAGAATGAAATTATGGCATTTGCCAGTAAACAGATGGAACTGGAAACTATCATGCTAGTGAAATATGCCAATCCTAAAAAAAAAAGTCAAATATTCCCTCTGATATGTTGATACTGCCTGACAATCGGCATAGGTGGGGGGAGTAAAAGTTCACCCAGTGGGACAGGATGGAGTAGTGAGAAGGAAGGAGAGATGGGAATGGGAAAGATAGTAGAACGAATCTGACATTACTATCCTATATACATATATGATTACACAACCAATGTAATTCTACATCATGTACAACCGGAAGAATGAGAAGTTATACTCTCTATATGTACAATATGTCAAAATACAGTCTACTATCATGTATACCTAATTAGAACAAATTTGAGGAAGCAAAAAAACATTGAACCTATATTTTAGCAGGTGGACCTAAAAAAAAAAAAAAAGTGCATTAGAAGAATGAATGAGGTCCCTAGCCACCTATGCGTACCTCTGATACCATTCTATAACTAAGCTGCAAAATATTATTTCCAATTTCATTAAAATAAAAGATTTGGAAGTCAGATGTGGTGCCTCATGCCTGTAATCCCAGCGACTCTAGAGGCTGAGGAAGGAGGACTGAGAGTTGAAAACCAGCCTCAGTAACTCAGGGAAGCCTTAAGCAACTCAGCATGTCCCTATCTCTAAATCAAAAATAAAAAAGGCCCAGGGCTGTGGCTCAGGGGTTAAGGAGGCCCCTGAGTTCAATCTCAGGTCCCCGCCCCCCACACACAAAAGGTTGGAACCCTTTTGAGATTTACTGTAAATTACAAGTCTTTCTCCATTCTAGCAACACAATCAGTATATTAACTTATTGTTCGACACACAGTCACTGGAGAAACAGAATTCAGCCTCTCTGATTGTGGTATTTTACAACACATTCCTCTTGGTGAGGGTAAACGTGGTAAGTCTGATCAGGGCTTAAACAAGAAGGGTTTTGTTTTTGTTTAAACAAGAGCATCTCAGACACAGCATGATGAAAAGGTCTACAGCTGGCAGGAAGAATATCATAACTTGGTGTTTGGTCAGACATATTTTGCATACCTTTAGGGTTACTCATTCTTGGGAGAAAGAAGATCCTTACCTAATTACTCTAAGTCACAGCAAAAGGGTTTTTGCTTTGACTGTTTGCTTTTGTACAGAAAGGTTGCTGGGGCAGCACAGGCTTCCTCTGTCTCAACAGAACCTGAGGTGTGCCCCTTGGGATTGCATGAAGCTCGGGTGTCCCACATTGGGTGGGGACAGCCACAGCTAGGATGCACCTCTGAGTCACAATAAGATTTGGGTGAATTAACCACCAGCTGCATTAGCAAACTCAAGACACTGTGATTTTGCTCTGTGTGTGTGTGTGTGTGTGTGTGTGTGTGTGTGTGTGTGTGTGTGTGTGGTGGATGGAACCTAGAGCCCTAAGCATATTAGGAAAGCACTTGGCCACTGAGTTAAACCCCCAAACCCCTGCCCAACACTGTCACTGTGCTTTTATCAAACTGTTAGAGGATCACAAAGCTAAAATATCACCCAAACAGGCAAATTAGGTTTGGGGCTAGACTCCTAATATATTCATCTGCAAACCACAGTAGCCAGTTAGGTGCTGGAACTGTCTTTTATCATCTAATAAGAGCCACTTGTGTATAGCTCTTCCCTGTGACTTCACACTGGTGGCCTGAGGTCAATGATGGGGCAGTAGGTACCCAGTGGGAACAGATAAGTAGTAGGCATCCGAGTTTGGGGCCTGGGAAACGGATGGTCAGCATTTCCTAGCACATCACTGCTCTAACTCCCTTGTAGTGTCAGTTTTTCTCATCCTCCCGCCCTGGGAGGAGACACCCCGTATCCTTTCTGCGTCTCAGTTAAAGCCCCCTAACCTCTCTGCATCTCAGTTTTCTCATCTGTGAAATGAGAGTTGCTATGGTTTGAATGTCCCGACCCAAACTCATTTGAAATCTAATCTCCATTGGGAGGTAGTAAGAGGTGGGACGAGGTGAGATTACCAAGTCCTGTTGGCTTTGCCCATCTAAGTGGAGCGATCCATTCACAGATTCATGGATTCATGAGTGATCTCTGGAGTACCTTTGTTATAAAATTAAGCTTCTGGCCTGCTTAATCTGTCTTATCATTCAGTGCCTCCAGCAAATCATGAATCAGTTTGCAGGCCCTTCCAGATGCTGAGAAAATGCTGTTTGTGTACTCTTACTTTCCTAGCCTCCAAAACATGAGCTGGAGAAACCTTTGTAAATTAACCAGTCTGTGGCATTTGGCTATAGCGACAGAAAACAGACTAAGACAAGACTAAGAATACTTAATTTGCAGAGAAGATTAAATTATGTATAAATGACACCTAGATTATTGCAAGATTGACTGTATTATTATTGATTTACTGAAGTAGATAGGGGCCAGATATGAGAAGGGTAGCAGACAACTAAAAATTTAAAGCAGTGGTTTTAGTCTAGAGATCACCAAGTAACTAAAGGGGCCAGTGTCAGGCATCTGGTCTACCATCAAAGCCCAAACAGAACATAAGAACCTGGCAGGCAGAGGCTTGGTTCTGCTTCTGAGTTCATGTCACCTGTGACTTCAGCTTCACTCACATAGCCTCATCCATCAAAGAGCTCAAAATAGAATCAAAAGAGGAACAGCTGTTACCTGGTCCTACTCCACTGGCCACCACCAAGTTCTCAAGAACTGCTGCAGCATAAGGCTGGTATAAAGGTAATGACATGTGGAGCTCACCGTGGAGCTGATGTCTGTGGAAGCAGGAAGGAGTCATATGATGGCTGGAACCTGTCTGAGTTGGCCGACTCTCCACTGAGCTTTGACAAGGAAGTGCTTAACTGTGATAACTGGGTCACCGTGGACATTCTGAGCAACCGCGAAGGAGAGATGAGCTAAGCTCTGGTTCCCTTCCAAGAGGTAGAAAAGATTGTTTCCTGTGCATATTAGGGGATCACTACAACAATTTAATTGATATCACCATACTCCCCTGATGATGGAAATCCATATTTGCAAAAGGAAAATTGTTCTGATTATTTTAGACACCAGGACTTAGAGTTGTAGCTGTATATATACTCAGAAGAGATAAGGAGGAAGAAGTTTTGCTAACAGTGGATTTATATCAGAAATTTCAGTTGTTGTCAATACGATAGTGCTAAGAGGTGGGCCTTTAAAAGGCGACTAAGCCATGAGGGTTTCTTCCTAGTGGATGGGATTCAGGTCCTTATCGAAGAAGCACAATGTTTAGTTAGCTTGCTCTTCTACTTTTCTGCCATGTGAGAGAACAGCACTCCTTGCCTCTGGAGGATGTGGCCTTCACCAGAAAATTGAACTTTCCACTACCATGATTTTGGACTTTGCAGCCTCTAGAACTGTGAGAAATAAATTCCTCTTCTTTATGAGTTACCCAGACTCAGGTATTTTGTTATAGTAACACATATAGTCTTAACAAACAGAAAACAGTCTTGCTAGCTTAAGCAAAATGGGAAATGATTAAAAGGATATTGAGCCCCAGAACTCTTAGAAGGTGGATATCCAAGCTTAGAAATTATGCAGTCAGGAGTCCCTCTCTGCCAGGTACTTTCAATAATACTTCGATGGCTACAGCTGTGCGTTTCCAACTCCTGCCACACTTCTGATGTGGGGCATCATCAGTCCCTGACTGCAGTTGTAGCCGTAGTCACCACCACTATTTCCCATGTGAACTGGCCTCCTTCAGTAGAATAGATTCTGCAACATCTGTGTTTCTGTATACCACTAGCTTCTAACTTAAGGTTTGGCATAGGTGTGTTTTATTTATTTATCAGGTAACATGCCCCTTCTGAATTGCACAGGGAGTTGGGAAAGTGAACAATTGGCACTGGAAGGTGTGCTCCACCATTTAAGGTAGGAGATTCCACAAAAGAATTCAGATCAGTAGATACACTTTTGACTGCAAATAATTAGTTCAATTCCAACTGAAAGTGGTTTAACTAAACAGGACTAAGGACTTATTTCCTCATGGAGTCCAGAATTAGGTGTTTCCAAGTATGATAACGTGAGTAACAAATAATCTTATTAAAGATTGAGATGTGTCCTTTGTGCTCCACCATCTATAGAGCAATGCCTTCACCTTTAGGTTTAGATTGTTATGATTACACGATGATTACTGCTTTAGTCAGTTTTTGCATTATTGTTACCAATATAATGACAAGAACAACTTAGAGGAGGAAAAATTGATTTTGGTTCCCAGTATTCGAGGCCTCATTCCATAGATGGCTGACTCCATTGCTCCGGTCCCACAGTGAGGCAGCACGTCATGGAGGAAGGGCCCAGAGGAGGAAAGCAGCTCAGCTCAAGGTGGGGTTAGGAAGCAGAGTCAAGAGAGAGATGGGGCCGACAGGAAGAACAGCCCCTTAATGGCATGCTCCCAGTGACCCACCTCGTCCAGTTGTGCCCCACCTGCCTACAATCACCACCCAGTCAGTGTGTTTGAGCTCAGATGGTCTCATTAGGTCATGACTCTCATAGCCAATCATGTCACCTCTGGATATTCCTGCAGAAACACAGGAGCTATGGGAAGACACCTCCTATCCAAACCATAACAACGGCCACAGCTCACATAAGCCAGTCCCAACTGCAGAAGGTGGGGTTCCTCCTCACACATGAGAAAATCATCACCAGAAGTTCTGTAGGAGACGTCCCCTTGTGTCCCATTGGTCAGAGTTAGACATATGTCTGTCGTGACTGCCAAGGAGGCCGGACAATGGAACACCTGACATTCTAAGCCTCCATAGCGCAGCGTAGATGTTGTCAAGAAAGAAGAAGAGCAGGGCAGAGAATGGGATGTTAGACTCCATTTGCGTGTGATGTGCCAGAATGCGTTCTTCTGTCATGGGTAATAATTAGAGCCAATTTAAAAAGAGAAAGAGGAAACCTGAGCCCTTCCCTCACTCTGGCTTCCTATCCGGCTATATATGCTCTTGTTAATGGCATTCCTACCGTTGTGATGCCAACCACCGTGAGGTCCTAACTAGAACTGAACTGATGCTGATGTCATGCTCTTAATCTTGAAAATCATGTCCTTAATAAGCCTCTTTTCTTTTTATAGTATTGAGCCTTAGATATTTCATTATACTAATGAAAGACTAATACAATTGGTTACAGGATTATTTTCACTTTATATTTCTTCTTGAGTCAGTTTCTATAGTAATTTTTTTTTTAGAAATTTGTCCATTTTGTATGATTTTTAAAGTGAACTTATATAACATTGATGACAGTATTATCTTATTTTTAAATATGGGCTAATCTGTATTGAGCTTAAAATATTTAAAATATTTTGCCTTATTTCTTTTCCTTGCTAAATCTATTTTTGTTAATTTTTCATCTCTACTTTGTTGATTTCTGCTATTATCTTTAGTAGTTACATTTCTAATTTTCTATGAGTTTATCCTTTTCTTTATCCATTTTCTTTTCTGTTTCTTTTTAATTTTTTTTAAACATTTATTTTTTAGAAGTAGTTGGATACAATACCTTTATTTTATTTATTTATTTTTATGCGGTGCTGAGGTTGAACCCAGGGCCTCGCAGTTGCTAGATGAGTGCTCGACCGCCGAGCCACAACCACCCCCATCTTCATCCATGTTCTTAAGTTAGATACACACCCCAGTCATTTTTATCCTTCTGTTCTACTGTAAGCATTCAAGGCAGTCAATGTATTTTCTAATATAAATACAATTTATGATATAAACACTTAGAATATAAGCATCTTTTAAGATAAAATCTTTGTAACATAAGCGATTCTCTCATTTTAACATCAGCTTTAGATACAACAAATTTTGTTTTTAAGCATAAAATATATTTCTAATATAAGCATTTATTGCAGTGTAAGCATTATTCCTAACAGAGGTATCCATTCCTAACCGCTGTGGCTCTTCCTATTTTCCTCCTGTTTTATTTATCCCCATAGCATTTAATATCATTTGATCCATTTTATTCTTATTTTATTTTGTTTTTGGTGCTTTAAAAATTTCTTATTTATGTGAAAGTTCAGTGATGTAATAAAAATCATATTTTAAAAATAAAAAAAAAAGAGAGAGAGAAAGAAGAGAAGGATAGTAGCTGTGCAATCGGGTCCACTATGGTCACCACCCCTGGGAATGTTGGGTGACTACCAGGCTGATAGAAACTGGGGATACCATTAGGGTTCATCCTGTGGCTTCCCTTTCAGTAGCACCTACCTGGTGTGTTCTGTTGGGAAGGATTCTGGATGCAGCAGAAAAACATTTAAAAAAAAATCATCAGCTAGTGATGTCTTCCATGGGTGTGGGAGAAGGAAGTGTTGCCAGGTGAGCCACTATTTGTCATACCCATCCTGGAGAGGGACCAACCTGTTTATGAACTCTTCCTTTCTTTTCAATCTGCTCTTGAAGAGCTTTTCAAGCCAGCACAGTTCTAGTGTCTGAACTTCTTTGATGTGTCATCCACATACCAACCTGGATTGTTCTATTCCTGGTGTTTGTAAGTTTTTTGAGCAAGTAATCTTGAAGGAATTAAGGCTTATACAACTATGGTTAAACAACCACTGTTATTTTGCAATATTATAATATGTTATTTCTTTAAGAGCTAAACTTGATTAATATTAAAAACATCAATGTAATTGTGGTGCTGTTACTCATCTTTGTATATTAAATGTGTTCATATTTTCCAGGTATACAAGTCTTTAAGGTAAAAGCTTTAAAAGAGCATTATATCAAGCTGGTGTTCTCCAAACTAAAGTTGCATGGTGATTTTAGGCTTATAAAAATACTGTATTAGAGATTTATTTATATCACTTAATGTTCTGTAACTGGACCTGTTAATATAAAGTTCTATGCACTGGGGTACAATTTAAATGTAATATCATATTGTGTTAACTAATATTCATGTGACCTCAAACAACAATATATGTAAACTTTTTAAAATGATATTTAAGAAGCAAAGATCAGCTTCAAAACTAGAACACTTTACCTAAGATTTAAAAAGAGTCACACATCTTACCTGAGATAAGGCTCTGCCTCCCATCTTGCTACATGTCAGAATGACTCCAAAGTAGGCCAGACTTTAGTTAAAGCCCAGTACTCTTAATTTAAGAATGATGAGACTAACTTGCTAGACGTTTAAGATCAAGACTTAAAATTAAAGTTAAATTAAAATGGCCAAGAAAACCAACAATTGGCTCTTACCCTCAGAGTCAGTCTGAATCCAGGGAACAGGGAACTTCTCTAAAGAGCTTTGCAACTCTGGGCCCCATAACCTACTCAATCAGGGAGATTAGTGAGACCACTGGAGAATAAAAGCCAATCAGTGCACTTGCTGTGAATAGGAGGGTCACTGGAGACAGGAGACATCCCTGATGCTTCCAAGGGAAGCCACATGGTCAAGCAAGACCTGGACCCATCCTAGCGCAAATGGCACTATCAGAACTAAGAAGCTGCTCTCAAGTTCCCCCACAAGCAACCCCTATGGGAACTCGGCTGACTCTTAACAACAGATAGAAACAAAGTCAATTTTGACCAACTTGATCTTAAACACCTACCAAAACCAGTTAAGCCAAAACACAGTCATTCCTGGGAGTAATAAAGGACAAGAACAGCTAGAAAAGAGGAAACAGCAACTAGGCCAACAGGCTCCATGGGAAATGTTCAGTCAAGTATGGCCTTGGCTCCTCCCCCTCACAGGACCCCTATTAGTCCCCTCTCTGTTTCTCCTAATAGGACCATATCTATTAAATTGCCTACAGAAGTTCTTACAAGATCAGCTACACAAATTCACCAACCAGTCAATCAACTACTTCTTTAAGACTACCAGCCCCCAATGCCCAAGATGGAGACCTATGACTCATGACCAACTCCTCCAGCTCCAGAGACTCTGCCCCTATCTAAAACACTCCTGGGCCATTTTTCCAGTTTTTACAACCCCTCTTGTACTTCCTAGGAATGAGAAGTACTCTCCAACAGGACCACTTCACTTGTTCTATCTGCTCTACAGAATCCCTTTGAGGAAGCATCAAACCTAAACTCCCCACGCATCAGATGAGGAGCACCAGCCAGGTGAAGACTGGCAGATCAACTTCACTCATGTGCCTAGGCAAAAAAAGCTTTGCTACCTACTTACTTGGGTTGATACTTTTTCAGGTTGGATAGAAGCCTTCCCTATCTCCAGGGAAATTACTGACACCATCACAGATCATCCCCAGGTTCAAACTTCCCGCCTCCATCCAGTCAGACAATGGTCCGGCCTTCACTTCTCAGGTTATTCACCTAGTCTCCAAAGGCCTCAACATCACTTGGAGGCTTCACATCCCCTATGGACCTGCATAATCCTCAGGTAAGGTTGACAGGGCTAACAGCATTCTCAAGGATCATCTTGCTAAACTTGCTATTGAACTCAGGTTCTCCTGGCTCAATCTCCTGCCATGGGTCCTCATCTGAATTCAAGCAGCCCCTCAGGCCTTAGCCCCTTTGAGCAACTCTATGTGCACCCTTTCTTAATCAACCAAAGCTTTCCAGTCACTCCTCCTCCCCTTGTGTCCTACCTGCCCTATCTCACACTTCTACACAAACTCCCAAGGGAACATGCAGACTGGTGTCTTCCTGCACCATCTGCTGCCTCAATCCCAATGCAACCACTAACCGCACTGGACTCTCTTCAACTGAGTGACAGTCTTTCTTCCAGAACTGCATCCTCAATTGTTGGAACCTCGCAGACAGGATCCCATACAGTCATATTTACTACCCCAATGGGTGGCCAAGCTTTTGGGCTACTTCCCCTGGTACCATGTCTCCCACCTCAAAAAGGTGCCTGTTCCAAATGTCCAGTCCTAGACTTCCACCACTCCTACCAAACACAAAATTTCTCGACAACTCTCTTCTTCTTTTACTAATCATTAATCCCTCTCAAACTTCTATCCCAATCCACAGATGGCACTTCTACATCCAAGAGACATAGAACCAGGATGACACCACCCACTCTCAGTTTATGGGTCAAGGTGATTGCCCTTCCACTGGTTTGCAATCAGCTGTCACCCTTAACATTACTGGATTCAACCAAGCCACCTCTGATGTTTCCTAGAGTCCCCACAACAGGACCAATGGCTGACACCAAGGATCTGTTCTGCTCAGAAAGGAGATAATTTGTGGTTTCAAGGAAACTTTATGGACTTTATCCCTTCCAAGATAACTATCATAGCCACTAGATGTTATCTCTAGCTGCTCTTTGTATTCCCAAGCCTGTTCCCAAATATTCCCCCCCACTCCTGCTCTCCAAGGTAGATCCCATGCCACCTCCTCTCAGCAGGAAGTAGCCAGATGAATTTTTACCACCCCAACATCACTTAGAGAAACAAAAAGGGGGGGGGATGTAAGTGCAGGGCAGGCTGAACTAAGTTGTCTGCAGGGCAAGCTGAATGAATGTTAGCTGCAGGATAACCCAGGCACTCAAACTCCCCTCTGTCTGGTCTTTTATCACTTGTTTGCGTCAAGTCTGAACACTCAACCACACTCAAGGCTGAACACTCAGGCTCTCGGTCAGAATGACACCTGGCATTTGCCAGAGGGAATGTTTGAAAGGTGATGCCAGCGAACCATTGAGATGATGATTTGAGTTAAGCTATATATAATTGCTGTGATGCTGGATTGATTGTATTGTATATTTGACCTTTACTGTCGGGCAATGGGGCGGCTCTTGCTACCTCGGGCTCCCGCTACTTTGGAGTTATCGCGGGGATTCCCAGAGAGTTCCCTTTGGTTGGGGAAGTGGCAGGGGAGGGATTTCCGGTTGGTGTGTGGTGTGTCCTGGGAGAAGTCCTGGGGTGGCGTTGGCGGAAAAGTGCTCGTGCAGTGCCGGTAAGAGTTGAAATAAAGGGGGCTGGGGATGTGGCTCAAGCGGTAGCACACTCGCCTGGCATGCGTGCGGCCTGGGTTCGATCCTCAGCACCACATACCAACAAAGATGTTGTGTCCGCCGAGAACTAAAAAATAAAATATTAAAAATTCTCTCTCTCTAATTAAAAAAAAAAAAGAGTTGAAATAAAGTAGTTGCTGTTTGAACCTACAAGGCTTTGTGGCAGCTTGGTTATTCGTGCCCAGCCAGACTGCGGCACTCAACCCCCACCCGTCTGGTGCAACAGAAACCCACATCTGACCGCTGCCCCATCTGCCTGAAGGCAGAAGATGACACCCTCAGCAACTACTGTGTGATCCAATCACTGTACGCCAACAAGGAAGCTTGCAGACCCAAGGACCCCATTAGATTTTGGCTATAAAAACTCCCTCCTGCCAGGCCCCTCTCTCTTGTTCTCTCTTTCTTCTCTCGCTTTCACTCTCTCTCTCTCTCACTCTCTCTTCTCTCTCTTTTCTCCTCTTTGCACTGCTGCAATAAAGATCTCCTGGTCACTCCGAGTGTTGTGGTCACTGTCCTTTTAGTGTTCATACTGTCTCTTAACCACACTTTTCCAGCTGGAAAGATTGGCATGCATCCTGGACCTAGGAATCAAGGCTGGTTGGTGCCGGTACTGGCTGGGGGAGAGAATCACCTGTGTGTGGGAAGGTCCCATGTTTTCTTCAGATGTTTATTTCACCTCTAGTGGACGCTCTAGATAAACTTGCTCTTGTCTCACCCACTGTCTGCTCTTGAAAACCAGGGGTATTTGGGTTAAATGTACATATTACAGGCCAAAAGGAGCTGAGTCATTTGGCCCTTCTAAATGCATATAACTGCGAATAAAATGTTTAGTAGTAAGCACTCGTCACAAACACAGCTACTGTCACCACTGCTAATGATACGTAACTATAGAGATTAAACTCCACAGTTTACAAAACACCTGTATACACGTCACCTGTATACACGTCACCACTAAGTTTTAAGTGTGACAACAATCTTATGAGTTGGTCAGTGTGGGTAATAACAGTAGTTAACTTTTGTTGAGTATTTATAACTTTCTAGTCACTAAGTGTTCACATACATGCATTTAGTTCTTGAATCAATAACATGAGGAAAGTGCTGTTGTCTTTCGTTTGTCAGATGAGGAAATTCAAACCTAAAGAACTTTAGTAACTTCCTCAATGTCACATTGCTTGTAAGCGGTAGACTCTGTCTTCAAATACATATGTGTCTCACACTAAAATCTAAGTTTCTACCTCTCCTTTGTGACTATTTTTATTTTAGTGTCATTATTATTCCAACTTTTGGTAAACTGAGATCTAATAATTAGGAGTGGTTAATCCAAGGCCACCAGCTGATAAAAGACTTCTTATTTCATTATCTCAGGGGCTAAAGATAGATGATTGGTGCTACAAAAAAAGTGGGGTTACAGCTTTTAGAGAAGTTGGGTAATTGGGATATGATTGCTGGATTTCCCAGTCCATCAAATATTGAATGAATTCGGTAGAATGCTAGGTAGCCCAGGTGAAAGAGGATAGGCTGGGAGGCAGATACACCTAAATGGGAATTTGGGTCAATTACTTAACTTCTCTGAGCCTCTGACTCATATTTGGGGAATACATCCTATTCTGTAGAATCTTTGGGAGGATTAAATGAGATAGTTGTACAAACTAATGCCTCTAATGCCTGGTAGTTAAGTACCTTACTGTCCTTTGTCATCTCCACATGCTTCTCATCTTTTCTTCTGTTTGCAGAAGGTCTGTATTTCCCACACTCTCCAGGGAATGTTTCATGAGTTTTTTCCCACAGGGATTGACGGGAAGCCTGGACATTCTCACTGTTTTGCAGAAAATGCCTACATAAAGCCTTTCGGCTTGTAAAGAAAAAAACAAAACAAAACAAAAATTACATTAGATGTCCTTGTCTCATGTTTGATGTTAAATGCCAAGTCTGAACAGCATTTACACTTGTGTTTGAAATCAGAGGTGGCTTCTTCAGTATTAGAAGGTCTCCGACCTACAACTTTGTTTGGCTGATGGAGACAAAAAAAAAAAAAATCAGAGTGACCACCAGTGGTAATACATCATTATTCATTTACTTTCTTCAAAATGGACTTTGAGATCTTTAAAGAGAGCTACAATTTAGTCGTGTCTTACGTAGACCGCTGCTAACTTGGGAAAGTGTTCCTGATTGTAGCCTGTATCTAGCTCTGTGCGCCGGGCCCTTCATCAAGTGGCTTAGATGCTAAGTCATTCCCTCTAGACCCCAAGTTCCCTGAGGGAAGGGACATCATTCTAGCTTAGTCCATAGTTGGTGCTCAGTAAGTGGTCATGCTGGGTGTTGCTGGTAGAGGGATGAATGGATATATGGATGGGTAGAGAGAAGGATGGAAGGATGGAAGGATGGATGGATGGATAGAAGAATGGATGCATGGCTGATCCCAAGTCCTCAATAATGGAAATATTATAGAATGGAGACACTGTAAGTACAGAAATAGAGACCACTTCCCTCTGGGTTTTTGGTAGAAAAATTTCCCCCTAAACTTACAAAGAAATGTACGTCAAAGGAACACTGGATAAAGGAAGTAAGACTCTGTCTGGGATGACATTCGTCACGGCCACAGTGGGCCACAGCAGAGGAGCAGCCATCACCAGGCTCCAGTGTGGGCTGCAGCCATGAGGACAAAGCCACTTCAGCTTTCTGTGATGAGCTCACACTCACGCCCACGGTCTTCTGTCTTTGGCTAAGAAGGAAGTGGCACCAGAAGTCAGGAGACCCATTTTAGGTTTTTCTTTTTTGACTGTACAGGATGAATAAACATGAAACAAAATTTCCTTCTCAACCTTGCAACAGCCTTGGGCAATTGGTTGTAGCTTCATTTGAAAATCTACAGACTTTGCAGACAGCCACAGCAGGCATTTTAAGTAACAGTTTGGAGGAGAGATGAGAGCACTCATCTACAAAGGGCCTACTGCGCACTAAGCACAAAGCCGGCTGGATTTACAGGTAGTTTCCCTCAGCCTCACAATAGCCCTATGAATCAGGTGTTCTGTTTTGTTTTGTGGTTTTTGTTTGCAGTAACATCCATGGGCATGCAAGTCAACATTTTGCTAAGTACATGTTAGGTGGGAATAAATTAGATTTTATCTTCATTCAGTTTAAATGAAGGAAAAGTAAAGCCGTAAGGAGGTCATAGGATCATGATTCACATAGAAGTACAGAGTTAACAGAGTCAAATCTAGCAGTAAAATAAAATTATTAGGTCTAATGAGAAACATTCATGTGAAATAATAAGGAAGTAGAAACAGAATTCAGGATGGCTTAGCACATTTGCTCTCTGCATCAACCATAAATGATACTACAGTGATCATATAAGTTCATGCTTTGATTTGCTGACACACAGTCTCTAAATCATGTGCTTTGGCTTATTTTGTTTCCTGCTACTCAAACTCAATTAATTTCAACATCTCTACAATCGTTCATCTCATTGCTCTTCTACTCACCCAGATGCTTGCCATAACATTTACCTTTTGGCATCTCCCAAACTGGTGACTTGTAGAATACTTCTCCACCCAATATTATTAAAGGGGACTCTAAAAACATCTTGCATAAATGAATTTAAGCAAAATTAAAATTAAGCAGATGCACTTAATGCAGGTCTTTTCAGTTTTCAGGACCTTTAATCTGCTAAAATGCATAAGAAATTGTCAAGGGACACAGAGTGGACAATATTTGCCAAAATTATTTGACCCCCAGTCCAATTTTTTATTTTGATGTCACACTTAAAAACACCTCCAAGAGTATGAAATACAATTTGGGAGAATTCAGACTAAATGGATTTGGGGTTTTTTTGTTTTTTGTTTTTTGCAAATAAATCCTTGGAGGCAACTTCTGCCTAAGTACCTTGTCTGCAATTTGAGGAGCTCCTATCAGACTGTGACTTTATTCTTGGTGTCTGGTACCAATGTCTTCCATGACACTACTAACCTAGGCTGATTTAGTGTTTAAGAGTCCCAGACTTGTTAAGGTCTGTAAATAAGTCAAAAATAACACCTGGTATTTTGCCAGAGAAATGTTAGAGTTCGTAAACAAGTCTGGATGGTGCCTGGCAAAATGTCAGAGGGAGTGGTTTGAGAAGTAACAAAAGTGAGCCAGTAAGTGTGGAGATTCCTTATTGGTTGATTGATGTATCTAGTTTATGCTAATTAAGATAAGCTGTGCAAAATGTATAAATAGCTCTGTTGTCCTACAATAAACGGCTCCTATTCCTGCTGCATCAATCTACAGAAGTTATTCGTCACCCCCCCCCCCCCCCCCCCGGGTTATTTTGCTGCAGCCGGCCTGCGGCACAGACTGATGCTTTTGAGGGTTTTGATGACCTCCTAAACTACAGCCATTCCATAAATGTCAAACAATAAATACCTGTCTTGTAAAGTACTTTGAAGTCTCCGAGTTCTTCCTTTTACCCATACACCAAGCCATAGTCATTTACGTGTTGATTTTTCATTGAGAGCAGGGACTGTGTCTTGCTCACCTTCCTATCGTCATTGTTGGCCAATCATGTCTGTGGGAATGGTCCTCAGTTAGATACCTGCCTGACTCTGCAGGTAGGCAAGGCTGGCACTACCGCCTCCAGCCGACAGCCAGGGAAACAGGCACAAAGAGGCCGATCTCCAGTTGATGAAAACTGGACACAGCAGAAACAGGACTGGAACTCCTGACTTAGGAACTCCCAGCTTGAATTATCAGATCCTCCTATGGCACCCTGAGAGGGCTCTAAATTGTCAGTGAATAGCATTTCAGAGGGGGGGAAAGCAAGATTGAGATTAAGAGAATGAGTGCATTGGCCTCTAGCTTAACTTAATGCAGACAGAATGCCCACGTAGCCTCTCTGATCACACCAGTCTTTCTGAACAGCCCCCAGCCCCCAGCCCCTGTTAGTTGCCACAGGGCTGAAGATGTTAACAAGCAAAAATAATGAAATAAGCTCTTTCACACTGTGTAAGTAAAAATAGTAAATCAGAGCTTTCCTGCCGCTGCCCATGGATAAAGCATGCATGTTGAAACCATTCCCACTCGGCCTTTCTGTAAAACTTGCCTCCGCAGACTCACTGTTCAAAGCTGGGCCCCCATGCGTTGATCATGCTCAGCCCTTTGTCTGTGAACTCTATCAGGGGAGAGGCAATTCCAGGGATATAAAATAGCTTATAAATTTAATTTAGGCAAACAAAAATTATCCTGTGTATTTCTGCAACACAAAAGTGCATGAGGTAGTGAGACTTACTGTTGACATGAGCCATATGAGGCCACCTTTTTTCTCAGGTTCTTTATCACAGCTCCCAAGTTGGAGTGCCCAGAATAAATCTTTCTAATGATCCATTACTGTGCCTAACCCAGAGACGAAGGAAGGAGATTTAAAAACTATCTGTCCGGTTAAGATATTGAAACTTAGGGAAAGAAAGCTTCCTGAAGCATTATTTTAATAAAATAATTCTCATTTTGGAAAAACTTAGAATGAGGAGCAATTGACTTCACGCTTGTGATTTGCCAAAATCAGAAGCAAACCGCAAAATTTCCATGAGGATAAGAGAAAGCTCCATTTGTAGAGCCATTTCAACAGTCCCACTTAGAATTGTAACCCGGAGAAAAATCCAGAGACTGACACTGTCACCCATGGGCATAAATGACCCGTGAGGACAGACTGGGAATATTGAGTTTGTCTCTAGAACACGTCGAATGCGAGTGAGCGGGTCTGAAATTACAATCACAGCATCTTAGCCTTTGAGCCTAGGGAGGCCTGGACCACCTTCTTGTGGCCAGCCGCCTCCCACAGCTGAAGAGCATCACAGGGAAGGAAGTGGGCTCCAGAGATAAGCTGATGCGGTGCTTCCTGCCCTTTTATGGGAAGCAATAACCGGCTGCAGTGGGGAGCGTGGGTTGTGGAGTCAGGCGGCCGGGGTGGAATCCTGGCTGTGCCGTTCCTGGCTGTGAGTTGAGCGAGCTCCCGGCACCCTCTGCCATGTGGAAATGACAACAATGGAAACACGGAGAACAGTGCCTGGCTCGGAGTGCAGGCTCATAAACAGTAGCCGTTGGCACAGCACCTCTGACCCAGGAGAGGGGCCCCTGCCCAGCCCCAGGCTTTACAGGGCCCATCTGGACCCCACTGTTGGGCGAGGATGTGGCCACCAGGGCCCATGTGTCTTTCTCTAGGTCATAGTTCAGGTAACTGGGACCCCCAGATTTCCTGCCTGAACTGTGCTTTGGGCCACATGGGTCTGTTTCCTGGGGTCTATCCTCCAGGTGACCATACCCTGGGGCCCAAGGAGGGAAGACAGGCAGCTGCTGAGGGTCTGTGCATGAGTGTGGACGTGAGAGTAGGGGAGTCTATGTCATGTATAAGAGGCCACCAAGGTGCTGGAGGAAAGGTGAGCAGGCCACGGGCCGAGGGCTGGCTTCTCTGGTCCTGCATCTTCCATATGCCTTTAACCTCAAAGTGTTCAGAAATTCCAAATTGTAACCTGATCTTCAAGTTATTACATAAGTAAATTTGCAAGGGTGGGAGATGAGAACCACTTTAACGGCTTGATGAAGTATGCAGACCTGTGGGGTGTGGACTTCCATTTGTGCTTTTGCCTGAAACCCCACAAACATTAGGGGCAGTAGTAACCACTTATATTTTTCAGTGGCCCAACCACTCTCTTGAAGACCCCCCTGTTGGACACGAAAGTCCACTCTGGCCTGAGAGGCTCATCTATAGGGCTTCTTTCTTATGTGATTCCCAAGGGAAGTGTGGACAAACCCTAAAGAAAGAGCAGCCTGCAGCACAAGCTGGCCTCTGCACATCAGAGTATCTAGTCTGCATGACCCTCGAAGAATGGTCACCTTGGCCTCCTCAGAAGCAGGAGTTGACTGAGCCCAGTTCCAGCTCTGTCATTGGTGATGCTCAGTTAACTCCTTGGCCCCAGCCTCTTTCTCTGCATCTTTGACACAAATGTTTTCCCTTCTAGAAACTCATTCTATAAAAACCAGCAGAGCCAAGTTGGAAGCCCAGGATGAGGAGGGTGGCCACATCTGCTTTTCTTATGTATGTCTTTCTATTCACAGTGGGATGCCCAGCACATAGCAAGTCACGGTCAAATATTTGTGAAGAAAGATGCTTACTGAGATGTTATGGGTAATAGTGAAAATATTGTGAACAATCCAAATGTGGACACTGAGAAAAAAAAATGTTTAAAATTTTGAACATATGATAGACTGTCAAGCAGTGATTAAAATGTTTTTCAATTAATTCCAGTGACACAGTAAAGTTACCACAATCTATTTTTAAAAAGCAGGATATGTAATTACATACAGAATATGCAATGGAAACCTAAGTGTGTAGGGAGCACACACATTTAGTAGAGTTGTCATCTATACTCTGAGCATCTGGAATTCGGAGTAATTTTTATTTTTCAATTCATTCTCTATGCAATCCAAAGCTATCTCATTTATTATTTATTAATTTATTTTTGCAGTATTAAGAGTTGAACCCAGGGGCTCTTTACCACTTTGTTTTGTTTTGAAGGAGGGTCTCTTTTATTTGCTGGGACTGGCCTCCAACTTGAGATCCTCCTACCTCTGCCTTCTGAATTACTGGAATTACAGACTTGCACCACTGTGCAAAGAGTTATTTTTACAACAGAAAGTCCCATAAACAAATTTCAAGTGAAAACTTGTACCAAAGAAGAATTTTGCAATATACTCAAGTCATAAGATTACTATCGTTATATCATGTATAAAGAACTCATGTGTCAAAAAGCAAAATTGGTAAAATGGGTAAGAGACAGGCTTGCCAATAAAATCTGCGTCTGCTCTGCAATCCTGGCTTTGTGCTGGGTCAGCCTATCCAGTTGAACTGTGTTTTCCTTTAGAGTTAGGTGTGGCCTTAGGACCACATTCTCTCCAGCTAAGGATGATGGAAGTAGTGTGCACAAATTTTATGTCTGCTTCCACAACCTCTGGGGCAGTTGATGAAACAATAGAATCCTGTTTCCAAAACTTAGCATATATTGAGCTATTAACATGTGCTTAACACTTTACAGACAGGATCTCATTTAACCCTAACAACAAGGCTTAAAACAGATATTATTTTCCCTACTTTCAAGATAAGGGTAGAGACAAGGTCCACCCTTGACATGTGGAAGATGTATTTATGGAAATGATTTGAAAGGCAATAAATTGAAACACTATGGTGGTTATTTCTGGATGTTTAGACTACAAGGACTGTGTATACACATGTTTTCTCAGCAAACACACATTATTTATATGATTTTCAAATAGTAAAAATATTTTAAATGACAACAACTGATTAGAATTTCATAGACATAGATTCAACAACTTAAAACAGTTGCCAAAGAATTTTCAGAGGTATATAGATAAACCACCCTCCCCTCTTTTTTTTTCTGGTACATTCTTTAGACAGAAAATAATAATAATAATGTTCACTACCAAAAATTTAAACCAAGTCTGAAAGTTTCCAAAGGAGGTAAGAAATGCTGATAATCACTAGGACTTTAGTATCTACCCTGACCTTTTGTCTATTATAGTGACACAGAACTGTACTTCATTTTAAGCGACTCCGACTTCTGAAGATTCCTACAATGTTTTTGACAAGCAAGAAGAGGCTCTCAAAGATGGCCATCCATTGTCATGGCCAAGTCAATAGTGTCGCTGCCCATTAGGAAATGTGGTGAGTGAATAGTACTACCTCTCCTGGGGACAGACAGGTGGCTGCTTCTGTATGACAGAGTGAGACCCTCTGACTCACATCCTCTTGCAGTAACGCAGCCTACCCGCCCGGGTTTTTGAGTTTCTGACACACGTTCTAATATTAGCATGTTATAAACCTGGGCCTGCAATTTTTTTCTATGAAAAGTCAGATGGTAAATATTTTAGACTTTCAGGCCATATAATCTGTTGCCACTAGTCAATCCTGACATTGTAGCAGGAGTAGGGTGTGGTTGTGTCCTAGTAAAATTCTTTACCCAAACAAGCAGCTGGTACCAAGCTACACTACACACTCATACCCTTGCTACTCAAAGTGTGGTCCCTGGGCCAGCAGCATCACTTGAGAGCTGTCAGGCATCCGGAAGCCCAAGCCCCTTCCCCAATCTACTGAGAATCTACAGCTTAGGAAGATCCACAGCTGATTTGAGTGCAAATCAAAATTCTTTTGAGGGCAAATCAAAGTTTGAGAAGTGCTGTCATAGAACCTGATTTTCAAGTCTGGCTGCTCATTGGAGAAACCTGTGGAGTATTTTTACATGTTATGTTATAGGGTGGACCTGGTATGTCTCCCAAAGGCTCATGTGTTGGAAGTGTAGTCCCCAAAGCAGCAATGTTTAGAGATGGGGCTTTAGGGAAATGATTGGATCTCATGCATGGATTAATCCATTCATGGGTTCATATTCAGTGGATTATTGGGAGGTGGTGGAAACTGTAGGAGGTGAGTCTAATTGGAGGAAGTAGATCACTAGTGGCATGCCCTGGAGGGATATATATTGTCCCCAGCCCCTACCCCCTTTCTCTCTCATTCTTTGTCTTTCTGTTTCTTTGCTTACCATGAGGTGAGTAGCTCTGCTCTGCTCTGCCACATGTTCCCTGTCATGACATTCTGCCTGGATGAAATCCCAAAGTGACGGCACCAAGTCAGCATGGACTGAAACCATGGGCCAAAATACACCTTTCCTCCTTTAAGTTGATTCTCTTAGGCATTTTGTCACAGAGATGAAAGGCTGGCTAACTCCAGTACTGAGGCCCAGAGATGCTCATTTATTCTGGCAGAGTTCTGGCACTGGGATTCTTAAAAGTCCCCAGGAGATTCTAACCAACAGCCAGAACTGGTAATCTATAGAGATGGGTACTTGAACCATATCCAATTCATGATGCAATAACCAAAAATTCTACTTATCAGGAGGACAGATAAAGCACTCTACGAAACACTTGCCTGTTGCAAGAGAAATTACATTATTTATCCACAGGTAGCACTCAGGCCTGTTCCCCTGATCCGTGTTCTCGGGAACTGGTTCCTGTGTGGCTTTCACAGCCTGTCCATGGAGGACACAGAGACCTGGGAGCCAGGCAGAGCCACACAAAGAGTAAGACTCTTGGGCTATGATTTAGCTTAAGGAGAACCTGGAAATACTTAGATTTCATCAGTCCAGAAAGAAAGGATGATTGTCAAGTCAGGATGAATCACATGATCAGAAAGCCTAACTCCCAATTGCATCACAGAACTTATTCATAAAAAAGAACAAACATCCAGACTCTGAATGCCAGATGGAGTCCTTTCCTTGGGGTTGGGGAGGGTAGAGCACACGCTGCAGCCATCAGATCTGTGGTTGGTGGGGAGGGGATCACCAAAGGCAAGGCACCCTCCAGAGCTTAAAATGTATTTGAATATAGAATTTGTGCAGAAGCTCTCACTGTGGCATGGAAACTGAGGGACAGCAATGTGACAGTGTGGTGACATATAAACCTGCCTCTAACGGAGCCTGAGAATGAATTCCTGTGAAACTTAGATTTTCCCCTCAAACCTGAAATCTGTACCCAAAAAGCAACCATGCAAGGGTGTAAATGGAAGACATGACCCACCCCTTGACCTGGAGAAGGAACCCATCACCTTCATCAGCCCAGCGTCTTCCTCATTTGCAAATGGTCTGATCTGGGGTCTTCTCCAGCTCAGATGCACCTTTGGGCCTCTGAAATCAGCCAATGAAGCCTCTCACTAAGCTTACGCATTCGTGAAATAGCATCCATGAATTTGCTTATTTTTGGAGAGCTGGCTTTGTTTTTTTACATGTTTGCAGACAGAATGCTCTAAGTTTCCTGCCACAGTCGCATAATTAGCTCAAAATGAAGGCTATGGATGTTCCCACTTTGGAAAACTTACCTGGCCTGTTATTTTCCAAGGCTGGGGTTGGGAGTGGCTTGAAGGCTTTGAGCAGGAAGTTGGTGTCCCTCCTCTGAAATTAGTTAGCATGAGAAACCTCATCGGAACAGAGAGGGAGGTAACCACAGACTACATGGTTCAAGTTGGAACAGCAGGCCCACACTGGAGCTGCTCTGGACAAGACAGCCACTCAGTGACCATGCCACTTCCCACTGCCACATCACATTGTGTCCTTTGACAGAATAAAGAGACTAGAGTGCCTTGGTTTGGCCAGCAGGGCAATTTATGGAGCAAATACAAGAGCTTCATAATATATTTCTCTAACAGTCTTACTCTGTCACATCTCTTGTGCCATACGAAAGCCACTCCTCTTTCTCCTATGCAACTTTGTTCACAAAAAGTGCAACACAATTCACAATAGCTAAGCTCTGGAGGCAACCTTGGTGACTTTCAACAGACTAATAGATAAAGAAAACATGGTACATAAATACAATGGAGTATTACTCAGTCATAAATAAGAATGACTTTATAGCAATGACTGGTAAATGAATGGATCTGGAGACTATTGTGTTAAGTGAAATAAGCCAATTCCCCCAAAAAACCAAAGGTCAAATGTTTTCTCTGATATGTGGAAGCTAACCCACAATATGGGGGTGGGGGTGGAGAATAGAAGTTCATTGAATTAGATAAAAGGGAAGGGAGGGGGATAGGAATAGGAAAAACAGTGGAATGAATCTGACCTAACTTTCCTATGTACATATATGAACATGCCTAGTGAATCTCACCATTGTGTATGTCCATAAGAAATTAATTTAAAACATAAATAACTATGGGTAAATGACAGACAGATCAATAAAGGGGAGGGAGTAGGAGGTGGAAAGGGATGTGGAAAGAGAGGTTCTAGGGTCTGAATTAGAATAAGATCTATTCCACATTTGTATAATTTTATCAAAATGGATTCCACTCTCATGTATAACTAAAAAGAACCGATTAAAAAGTCAGGCTGCTGTGTCTTGAGAAGGTCCAGGTGCATCAACACACACAACTCAGGAAATTATTTACAGCAGAGACCTCATGTTGGAGGCCTCCAGGTGTGTACCTGGGCTGGCCCGGGCTGCACTTGGATCCATTCTGATATGTAAAGGTGCCCTTTCTAGGGTCTACAAGATACCATGGCCCACACGACCTCCTGTTGTGAAAAATGCTAAGTGCATGCCCTTAACTCTTCTTTAATAAACTGGACACTCTGATGTTAGGGAGACTGAATAGCTCATCTCTAAGCACAAGCTGCAGATATGAGGCAAGCAACTATTTTCTAGTTTAAAGAGGAGGAAGAACAATAAACCAACCAAACAAATGCTCCTATGATGCTTTCACCATAGGAATGTTTTCCTAAAGATTAGGGATCACTAATAAAACTGGAGAATTAAAGAATAAGTTTCATCCACTTATTTGCTTTGTAAACTTAACTGCCTCAGCTTTCTCACCTGTGAAGTTAGAACAGTACTGCTATCCCCATCTCTTAGATGCCAAATCAGGTGCACGCAGGGCTTTCTTGGCACAGTGAGGGGCATGTGGTACCATTCAATTACTTCCTCAGTGGATGAATCCAATGATACCTGAGTGGACTACTGAGAGGTGGGACCTGGTTGGGGATGTGTCATGGGAGAGTTTATCTTCTCCCCTGGCCTTTCTCTCCTCTCTTTGTCTCTCCCTCTCCTTCCACTTCCCAGCTTCCATGAGTGGGCAGATTTCCTCTGCTTCGCCTTTCCACCACGACGCTCCTACCTTGGAGCCAGCCAACCAGCTGGCCGTACCCTCTAAAGCCATGAGGCAAAATAAATCAAAGTGCATCCCAAGTTGTTCTTGTCAGGTACTTTGGTCAAAGTGATGAAAAGTCAACTAACACCCCAGGTGGATCGTTAAGGCCAGGAGACCCTGGCCATGACTCTTCAAGGACAGCAACAGAGAACATAGAGCAGTTAAGGAGTCAGTGAAACAGCAAGTTCCCAGGACCCTGAACTTGTCATCGGCATGGTGGTGCTTTCTTCCAAACCCCACTTAGGTGTCCTCTGAGCAGCTACAACTCGTCCTTATCCCAAGGCAGGGATATCAATACATCAACACGAGAGATGTCATATTGGTGCCAAGGTGGCCAGCTCACAGCACTCACCCAAGAAAAGAAAAATATGTTTTGGAAACAGATCTAAAGCCAATTAACATTCCTAAACTCTACTCCACCCCGGTCACCCTTTCCTAGGAACAAAACTAGCTCTGTCCTTTGTCCTGGGGGTCTGCGTGACACTCTCTTGGTCAGTGCTGTATCCCCCTTGCTGGATGAAGAAATCCCAACAGAGTCTTGTTCTCTTGCAGTTGTGCCTTGATTCTTCTGATGGAGAGCTCGAGAGCCCGTTGAGCTGGTAGCCGATCCTTCCCTGGGATGGCGTCTGTCTCCAGTGGCTGAGCCACTCCTGAGACACTTTTCCCCCTTTGGCTTCCCTGGCTCCCCACCACCCTGGGAGGAAACCTGCACCACCTCATTGCTTCACCCTCCTCTTCTCTTTGCTTCCACCGGAAAGTCATCGGGTGTCCCAGGGACTCTGCTATGGTGTGTCCCTTTTGAAACTTATGGTGGGCCCATTGTGGCAGTGTCAGAAAGGGGGCCTCTCCGAGGTCAGTGGATGAATCCATTCGTCAAGCCAGCTCTCTCCAGGGCTGGCTCACTCTGTCTCAACACACCCTGAGCTGAAGCCGCACAGGCTCTCGCTTGAAGCCAACCAGAAGTGGCCACTCTCTCTTGGGCTTCCCAGAATTTGGAACTGTGAGCCTAAATAACTAGGTTATCTAGTCTTAGGTGTTCTGCTATGGAAACAGAAAATGAACTAAGACAGGCTCACAATGAGCTGGTCTCCCCAAGATCACCTCTGGCCTCAGGGTCTGGGGTGGCCAGCCTCAGACAGCCCTTGTCACTCAGGTTGACCAATCTCAGTGTCTTCTGATCAGCAATCCCTATCGCGGATGCCTCTGTTTAACTTACCCACGTTCTTGTTGCTCAAGAAGGTTTGTGATGTTCCTGTGCTGCGCCCCAGGACGCGCTCCCTCGTCCACTCGCCCTCTCTGGGTTTCTGCAGAGCGGAACCAACCGCTGCTGTTTCCCAGGGCCCTTCCTCCACTTCCAGGGCAGCTGGGACCCAAGGAGCCTGGCATTTGTCTGCACTCGGTACCAGCTCAGCATGTGAGGGAGGGAGGGAGCGTGTGACGGCCATCCTCCCCCGTGCGTAGCTGAGGACCCCTTCACTTTCCTTCCCACCGCCTTTTTGCAGAGTCTTGGATCATCTTAGTTGCTCAACACATCTTTTAAATGGAAGTGGGCTAGAGACTGACGAAAGAGGCCTGACCAGAGCCGGGGCTGGGATCTCCCAGGTCCCCTCCCAGTGAGGCCATGGAGATAGTGATGAGTTGGCAGTGCTCTCTGACAGAATGGCAATCAGCCATGGGCCCCGCCCCCAAGGCCCCTTTCTGTGCCTTGGACATCCAGGCCCCTTTCTGTGCCTTGGACATCCAGGCCCCTCCCAGCATCCCTAAATCCTCCACGAGCCCCCATCCAAAGAGTGACCAGGACACAGCAGAAGGACTCCAGAGTTCTGCTCCTGAGAGTCTTATTAAATATAGTCATATTTAAATACTCTAGTATTTAAATATAGCAAACATAGTCTGAGCCTGCCCCTGAGGATGTACACTCAGAGGAATACAATGCTAAGTGTTTTGGGGTTGTGCAACAGACCAATGTGGTCTGGGTGCATCACCCACGTGGCCTCTGGGTACAATCAAGAGAAGCAATAAACACAAGATGGACTGGCTGCTTTCAGAGTCCCCTTGCAGACAGGTTTATAGTAAACCTGTTTTTCCTAAGTAAGAGTACTCCACAGTAACCATAAGTACCCAGTGCCAGTCACATGGACGTTTCTTACCATTCTCCAGCACCACGCACTGTGCCTGATTGCACGTGTGTACCCTACCCTGCTGGTGGCACAGGGGTTTTGTCGACACTGGTGTCTCCACAACCAGGTGAGGAATGTGTTGTGTTTGGATGTTGTGTTGGCTACAATGTCACTGGAAGACAGGAATGCTTTAAGGCCCCTGTGATCTTAGAAACCCACATACGCAAAGCCTTTTGTTGGCCAAAACATCCTTGTGCAGCCCAGGCCTGTATTTTGTGATAAAGTTCTGTTGTGTGCTGATAGTTTCAGGTAGGAGTAAACAGAAGAGGAGTGTGTGTCCCCCCGACGCCAGGAATCACAGGTGAAGAACACACCAGCTTCAAACTGCAGCCCCCTTCCATGGCGGTGCATGCCAGGTGCCACGGCAAGGGTGAGGCACGTGCAAAAAGAGTGGGCAGCAGCCTCCAGGGCACAGAAGTGCTCTTGGCTCTGTGACAATCAGGAGGGAACAGCTTTGGCAAGCTTGCTACCCAGCACCCAGGGCGTCTCTTACAAGAGCGATCCCAAGTCACAGCAAACACAGAGGAAAGAGTCTGCAGGGCACAGAGCAGACGGGTGCCCACTGAGCAGCCCCGGGGAGAGAGGCCGAGAGGCGTGTGACGCAGTGTCTTCTCCAGGTAATTCCAAAGTTAGGGTGCTTTTTCCCCCAGCAGGGCAGGAAGGATATCTACTTAGCATCCCAGGAAAGCTATCTTCGCCACTTACCTTCAAATGCAGACATCCCGAGGAACTTCGAGCTGGTTTGGACATGCAAGATTTGAAGCAGGGAACAATAAAATCGTTTACAAGATTAATTAGGACGGGAGTCAGTGCAATTTGTCAGATAGTGCGATATTGCCTTTCATGCTAATTTTTCCATGGCAGAGGTGATAGGGTTGGGAACCAATGCTCCGTGTCCCCTTGCTGGGCAGACAGGAATAACATCATAGGCTATCGATCAATGCCACGGCCCACAGGAGAATGCTTCACTGGGGCTTTTATTGGCAGGGCTGGTCTTCTGGTGTCTACAGCTGTGAAAAGTTTGAGTGCCCTTGGAGGAAGGAGAAACAAAGCAATACACACACACACACACACACACACACACACACACACACACACACGAGAGGTACATGGGCTGATGTGTAAAAATAATAATGTCAGTGTGGTTTCAAAAGTAAACAGAGATTTCAGCTATGAGTAAGAGAAAAAAAGCTGAAATGATATTCCTGCCAGCTGAGCTGGGTTAACTTAAACACACACTGCTTTTCTGGTCAGGAAGGGTCTGTATTTTCTTTGCAAGCAGCGGCCTCAGAGGAGATGAGCTTACGCTTTGGCACATGCTTAGCCATGCATGTTATTACACATCCTTGCTGATTTCATCTCATTTTGTTTTCCTGGAAGGGACTTCAAGCTGGTGCATGAAAATTACACGTTAGTGGCGGGAAAAAGAAAATAACAACAGAGAAGCTGCTTTCTTGACCAGCTTTCAGTAGTAGGGAGGGGTGCCGCCGGAGCTGGGAATCATCTCTTTCTCCTTTGCTGCCAATTACCACGTATGGATCTATTATTTATTTGGAGCAGAAAAGAGCGGACACAAAAGGCTCTCTGTGGAGTTCTGTGCCGTGGAACAAAGCAGCACATCGCTGGGAGTGGGCTTCCCTCAGAGGATGGCCCTGTGTGGCCTGCCCTCCTCGGCCACCCTCTGCAGGCCTGTGAAAAGAATTGGTCACCACCAGCAGTGTTAGTGTGACACCGAGGAATGACTGGCATGTGCAGGTCCCCGGGGGCTTGGCTCAGCGTCCCTGGAGGGTTCACATAGACTCGGGGGAAACACTGCACCAGGGACCTCACATTGTCCCACCTCCCTGCCCCAGTGAGACACTTCCTCCTCTCCTCCCACTCTCCGATAACATCTGAAGTATTTCTTTGGTGTTTTAAATAAACAGAATTAAAGTCTTGAGTTTCAAGTTCCTTTGAGCAAAATTTCTGCGTCTCAAACTCAGCCAAACCCCAAACTTGGCTTCTCCGCCATCTGCTCCTGAGCTCTGTGCCTGGGTTAGAGGCACCGTCACATGGGAAGAAATCTCAGAGCCACTCCCCATCCTCCCCTGGTCCCAAATCTAGTTAGTGCTCAGGACTGACGATGGGTCCCTCCCATGCTCCTTCTCCCTCTGCTTCTGCCAGTCCTTCCCAAGTTCACAGCTGCGACCTGCTCTGCAGTCACAGCCCAAGACTGTCTCTCACAGTGCCTCCTCCACACCACACCCGGCACCTTCCAGGACAGGCCGGCTCCTGTCACACCCAGCCCAACACAGGGGCATGTGCACCACACACGCAACACACATGCAACCAATACACCCAGCGCACACACAGTACACACACTCAACACATACATACACCCAACAATACACACTCAACACACATACCAACTCACACACTCCCAACATACACTCTTAACACACACGTGTGCCCAACACATATAGACATCCATTACACACCTGCCTAAAATACAACCCCAACAGACACACCCATGCGCACATGCCCAATATACACAAATACCCAGCACATATAGCCACTCAACACACACCAGTAACACACTCAATACATACCAAGTACATACATCCAAACACACATATGCACAGCACATACGTTCCCAGTACATATACATAGCTAATATGTACACTATACACACATAGACACAATACACATACACACCTAACATACACACCAACACACACCTAATATACCCACACAGTACATGCATACCATAGTACACACACACACACACACACACACACACACACTCTTATAAGCTCTTTACAGATCCTCATCATACTCAGAATAACACCTCAACACTCCCCGTCTGACACGCTCAGCCTACCACAGGTAACTCCAACCCAGATGGCTGGCCATGTATCCCACCAGCCCGTGCCCCAGAGACAAACTGTTAAGGGACTGCTTCAAACATACGTTATCACTTGAAGCAGAAAGCAGTTTTCAATGGTGTATTTCCTGTTTGTGTTACGTGTTAGGCACAAGAACAGTAAAAACAGCATACATACTGCAGGCGCACACACAACACACACAACACATACACACACATGTCAGCTGTCACAGGCTGTGAATGTCTGAGAAGAAGGGGGAAATGTTCAGAGGCAGGCCGCCTGACCTGGGGACTTCTGGGGTAGAGAGGGGGCGTTCCCCACAGGGTTCAGATGTGACCCTCCGACTCGCTGTTGGCATCTCTGCTACGGCTCTTCCCACAGCGGCTGTCATCCCTGACGTCCCTGCCTGCCACTGGATGAAGATTCTGTCACCAGTGAGCCCTAGTGGCCTCTGTGGAGCAGGGCTCAGATTTTATCACTCGGTTTGCTGAGCACCATGGTGCCTCTGACAGCCACAGATCTTACGTTGCTCTCAGTCATAGTTTTCCAAGGTTCAACTCAGATCCAGAATAGACCATTGGCCAAATAAACAAGGCCTCTGGGATGTTGAACTTATTTAAATGCAGGAGATGAAGAAAAAATATATGATCATTCCTCCAACAAGCCTCAAAAATGTTTCCAACTGCATCCATAGATCTGAAACTCTTAGAGGATATCTGGGTTGCCATATCTCAAAACCACTGATTGATTTTACACTTACAGAAAAAAATTTAACAAAGTCCATCTTCTCTGTTACCATTTTTAAACCAAATATGAACATTTTCTTTAAAAAACTGAGTTCATAGTCCACTTTTCATACCTTAAACATGGTTCATTTCAATCTTCATTTTTAACATTTGTTGTTTGTCCAGACCCAGCACAATATAAGAGGTCATAAAGTCGTGTTTTTTCATATAAGATTAAAATGTTAAAAAGCACAAGTCACTCCCTAAATGAGAAAAAGTAAAAATGCATCAAAATCTGATCATCATAATATTACATTTGAAACATTTCATAGGACTTCCTTTGCTATACTATTGATCTAACATAAGATACTAAAGTTGGGAAAATGTTTGGTTACAGTTATATGGGAAAGGGGTTACATGGGTTGGAAATGACATTTTCCCATAATTTGGTGTATTCATCTGTTTTCTATTTCTGTAACAAAATATCTGAGGCTAGTCACTTAATACAGGGGAAAAAAAGGTTTATGTAGCTCACAGTTATGGAGGCTCAAGGGCATGGTGCCAGCCTCTGCTGACGTCTGATGAGGGCCTCATGGAAGATGGCATCACAGTGGTATGAGAACATGTAAAAAGAACACAAATGATAAATGTTGGCAAGAACGTGGGGGAAAAGGTGCTCTCGTACATTGCTGGTGGGGCTGCAAACTGGTGCAACCACTCTGGAAAGCAGTATGGAGATTCTTTGGAAAACTTGGAATAAAACTACCATTTGACCCTCTATCTCACTCTTTGGCATATACCCAGAGGACTTAAAATCACCATAGTGTTCATAGGAGCTCAATTCACAATAAGCTACAGAACCCACCTCGGTCAATGGCTAACCAACAGACGAATGGGTAAAGAAATGTGGTCTGTATATATTACACACAATGGAATATTACTCAGCCATAAAGGATAATGAAATTATGGCATTTGCTGTTAAATAGATGGAACTGGAGGTTATGGTGCTAAGAGAAATAAGCCAATCCTCAAAAACCAAAGGCCGAATGTTCTCTCTGATAGGTGGATACTCACACATGATGGGGGCGGGGCGGGGCTGGGAAGAATAGAAGTTCATTGGATTAGACAAAGGAGAATGAAAGGAAATGAAGGGGTAGGAATAGGAAAGAGTAGAATGAGTTGGACATAACTCACCTGTGTTCATATATGAGTATGCCACAGGTGCAACTCCACATCATGTATATAAAGAACAAATAAAAAGATTTTTTTAAAAAAGAATAATCAGACAGGAAGATAGGAAGAAAGAGACCAGAGAGGGTCTAGGATCACTCTTTTTACTTCTCTTTTCTTTTTCAGTACTGAGGATTGAATCCAGGGGTGCTGTACCACTGAGCCACACCCTCATCTCCCTTAGTTTATATTTCGTATCTTGAGACAGGGTCTAGCTAAACTACTGCAGTAGGCCTCGAGCTTGTCATCCTCCTGCCTTAGCCTCCTGAGTGGCTGGAATTATAGGCCTGCCCCAGTGCACCGGTCAGGTTTCCTTTTTTATAAAACCCACCCTCATGGGAACCAACTCATTCCAGGGCCTTGTCCCCAGTAACCGAATCACCTTGCAGGAGGCCCCGCCTCTTCAAGTTCCCACCACCTCCCGTGGCCACACTGAATGTTCGTGAATGTTCGGGGGACCCACGCACACCGTTTCCGAGCCATGGCACAGCATCAGAATCACACAGTAAGCTTGTTAAACAAGGAGACTTCTGATTCTCAGGTCCATGAAACACAGTCTCCAAGAGGGAGGCTGGGCACCTCTATTTTTAACAAACATCCGAGATGATTACGAGAATGAATCTGGTGTGGGAAACACCCATCTTGTCAGAAAGCAGATCCCTTAGGCAAGAAGAAGCCAGAAAAGCAGGTTTGCTGGCTGGCAAAGCAGAAGCTTCCAGATCTGAGGGTGGTGCTGCCCTGGAGGATCCTAGAAAGTTGGGATCAATGGAGAAGACCTGGAAGGAATGGATCAAGAATTAGGGAAGGATTAATGACGCAGATTATCACTCTAGAGAGCAGTATAGAGATTCCTCAGAAAACTTGGAATGCAGCCACCCTTTCCCCAGCTACCCCACTCCAAAGGACTTAAAATTAGCATACTATAGTGACATGGCCACAACAATGTTCACAGCAGCTCCATTCACAGTAGCTAAGCTATGGAACTAACCTGGGTGAATGGATAACCAACAGATGAATGGACAAGGAAATGTGGTATATATATATATATATATATATATATATATATATATATACACAATGGAATATTACTCAGCCATAAAGGATAATGAAATTATGGTGTTTTCCAGTAAGTGGATGGAGCTGGAGAATATCATGCTAAGTGAAGTTAGCCCATCCCCAAACACCAAAGACCAAAAGTTCTCTCTGACATGTGGATGCTGACTCACAGTAGGTGGGGTTGGGGAGGTGGAGAGGTGGAGGTTCACTGGATTGGAGAGGGGAATGGGAATGGGAAAGGCAGTAGAATGAATCAGACATAACTTTTCTGTGATTCATATATGTATGAATACACGACCAGTGTAACTCCACATCATGTACAACCACAAAAATGGGAAATTATACTCTATGTATGTATAATATGTCCAAATACATTCTACTGTTGTGTATAACTAAAAAGAACAAATAAAAAAACGATGCAGGTTATTGCAATTGGGCAGACTCAATTACTAAACTTAGTTCTATCTCTTACCAGTGACCTTGGGGTAGTTACTGGCCTCAGTCTCCTCATCTGTATAATAGGGACTTTCAAAAAATCATCCACCTAGAATTGTGGTAACGTTTAAACAAGAGCATCCGGGCAAAGCATGTGAACCCACAGCATCGAGCCATAAAAGAGAGGGTGGGAATGACTTTGAAGAGTGGTTTTGACTCTGCCTTTTGGCCTGTCCCAGAGAAATTATTAGTATATATATATTTGAAACCATAACTTGTCTCTTGTACTATTCTTTTACGTATGGACGGTTTATTCACAAATCCAGCCATTCTGGGTACCCATACCATTTCACTCAGGTGGTGCTTCAGTCATTAAACTCTCTCTCCGAGTTTGGAAATTATTTATTCTTTGGAGTGGTCAACTTAGAGCATTTGGTTTCTGGGCTTAATCCATGCTGTGTTCCAAATGTAGTTTTTTCTGAGATTTTGTGGGAGAAGATGGGTGTTCTAGAGAAAGAGAATCTTATAACATAGACCTCTCTGGAGTAATCAAAAAAGCCAGGTTGGGGGTTATGGGATGGTCTATGCTGAGATTTTTTTTTACTCTGGTCTCACCGCAAACATTCTTCTATTTAACATCCTCCGGCCATGGAAATGTAATGGTTAGCCTGGCTTACAAATGGGAGGGACGGTTCTAAAGGCTGTAAAATAACTCACTGGAAGCGTACAGGCTGGTAATGAGATTAGAGACTCAATTCTCAGACATCACACAGAATAAAATACATATTCAAATGCCCTCCCCTACCCATCAGGAAGCCCGGACGTGCAACCCAGTAGATGTTATGCAAATACAGAGGGTAGGTATCAGTCAGGAAAGTGATGAAAATAGAAAGAAAATAATCTCCAGACGGCTCTTTTCCTTAAAGAAAAGATGTGACTGGCTCCGAATTGCCCCCTGAGAGGACGCCTCCTCCTCTCCATCCCGGCTGGCTCTGAAGAACACAGAGTGGATCTGCAGCTCTGGGAAGCCTTATGCAAATGAACCCCCGCCTGGTTTCCAGCATCCAGGGCGCCCAGGACGCTAACAGAGCTGCAGCAATCAAGCGAAAAGGAGGAAAAAGAATGCAATGATTATTTTCCTCTTTGTCCCTTGTGGTGAGACATGGTTACTCTCAATCTATTGTTGGGAGTTGATTACATTTTCCTATCTCTACCTTCCTTACAGGCACAATGCTCTTAACTGCTTAAAATTATTAGCATATTTCAGCAGAAATTCTGACAGCAGACCTGTGCCACCCAGGGATCGATGTCTGCTGAGTAGAGGAACGAAACTGGAAGTTTAGGACATTCCCATTCATAAAGTTATGTATCCACAGACTCTCTCTTTGGTGGTTCTCTGCCTTTTAGTATAGACTGACTGAAAGCAGAAGGTGTAAGTGAATTTTAGAAGGAGAGCATGAGAGATCTGTTAGGACTCATCCAATGTGCCATTTAAAATTTACTAGAAAGGTCGGAAATGAGTGCTTCTCAAACTGGGAATGCAATCTATAAGTAGGCTTGTTACCACGGAGAAATTGTTCCCTCAAAATGGGTGAGAAGATTCAGGCAAAAATAAATGGTGTGGCTGGGGTACCTGTGGCACGGTGGCAAAGCACCTGCTTAGCATGTTTGGAGCCCTGGGTTCGATTCCCAGCACCAAAAAACCAAACCCAACAAACAGACAAAAAAATAGAAGTCATGTTATGATGTCTGGATGTGTAAACAGACACACACACAAATCTTATTATCCAGGTGGTAGCATTCTATACAAAGTGAAGCTAGCATCGACACTAAGGAAATGTAAAGCAACATTTTAAAAGAGTTCACTTTGATTACCGTCAGGGACACAGTCGCTATTGCTTACATTACACAACAAGTTCCTTCTACTCTGCAAACAAAACCACGGTGGAATTAAAAATTGATAATGAAATTATCAGAGACACTAGATGATCAGGTTCTAGAATATCGTCTTTCTCTCCCTGCAGTGTCCAAGAGCCGGGTTAATTCATGATCTCTTAGGCTGATGTGTTAGTCAATTTGGTGTCACTAACACAAACACCTGAAATAATAAAATAAGTGGGTGGTGGGGGGGGTGAGGGGGGGTGGGGGGGGTGAGTGCCCAACTACCGCTGCTGACAAATCTGAATTTTTAAAAGATAAACAATAATCCTGAGACCTCCACAGCTTCTTCTCCAGGCATGGAGTGATCATTTATCTTTTATTAAGAGGCCACCAACAATAGAAAAGAATTCTCCAGTAACACAGGCACGGCTCTCACTGGATTAGCCACCTCCTTGTAAAAATTGGTTGAATCAATGCATGAAGGAGTGGTGAAAGTTTGGGAAAGGTGTGGACAAAAGGGGACTTTTGTAGGGAGGGAAAGAGTGCTGGATAAATAAATTTAGATTCAATGGGAAAATATACATGAAAGATACACATGCTTATTTTGGGAAAATAGACATAGGTTTTGTGTCTGCATTTATATCAGGAAAAAAAAAAAAACTTCTCTCAAGATGAGCAATAAATCTTCAGGGCCTTTAGGAATCTATTTCCCTGGAGTGTGCCGCTCACATGCGTTGTCATTGAATCTTTTTAAAAATGTGGGTCTCCAGCCATGTTGTTTCACTGAGGAACCTGGTAGGCCCCCAGCATCCCTCACATTCCTCACTGCCCACCCGCCACCAGCCAGGAGACCATGTCCCTCCTCTGGCAGAAGAGATCCTGGAAAGGCCGTTTGTTTGAAAACACCCCTTATGGCTCAGAACCAGTGCACGACAGGGGAACACGCAGCTATCACAGAGTCAACCTCAGGAGGCAGAAGCCAGCTGCAGGCTTCAGGAACACATGCACAGTCAAGTATCTAATTGGGGATAATTTGGAGTAGGTGGAAATATTTCCAGCCACCTTATTATTAAATTGCTTGACATTCAATATTTACGTGAATTAGTTAAATGGCATGAAAAATTAGCCTAAAGAATATCCTTAGGGGGCTGGGGGTGTAACTCAATGGTAGAGTGCTTGCCTAGCATGTGTGAGGCACTGGGTTCGATTCTCAGCACCCCATATAAATAAATGAAAATAAAGTTGCATCAACAACTAAAAAATAAAATTGATTAAAAAATATCCTTTAAAAAAAAAAAGAATATCCTTAGGTCTATTTGTTTTCCTATGAGTCTCTGATTTGAACAAGGGTGTTTCCAGACTTAGCGTTGCTTTCCCCTCACCCATCACCCTTCCTCATTTCTAGACACTGTGAAATAAAATGAGAAACCCAACTATAGGGAAATGAAATGAATCAGATGCATCCAGTTTCTGCCCAATATCCTGAGTTATCAAATGTATTCATTTTTTTTTGGGGGGGGAAGCTACTTCAATCCCTTTTTGGAATGAGATAGTTATAAGTTCAGGGGTCCCTCCATAGGCATGGGATCCGTATCTGTGAGTTCTGCATCCAAGGATTTGACCAACCAAGGATCAAAAACATTCAAAAAGAAATTGCACTGGACTGAACACGTAAACTTTTTTCTTGTCATTATTCCCTAACCAATACAGTATAACAACTACTTGCATGGTATTAGAAGTCACCTAGAGATGATTTTAAATATGCAGGAGGATGGGCCCAGGTTCTATGCAAATACCACATCATTTTTATAGAAGGAGCTTGAGTTTCTGCAGGTTTTCATGTCCCTGAGGTGTCCTGGAATCCACCCACAGGGGACACCAAGGGACAACTGCCATTGAACAGTATGCGTGCAGTTACATTCTAGGAAGAATGACATTTCTTCTAATGTGGGACTCAAAATTATTGGAATTAATTCATGAGAAAATACTCCCCTCAATGCCATTTTCTCTCTAATGAAAAATACTGACAACATGTCAAAACCTGTTTCCCTGAAGGGAGCCCCAAACAGCAAAATTAATCACCAAGAACTGTTATCTTTGAGCACTAAATTACATAAAGGCCTCTGAAGACTAGACAGGGCTTAAACTACCCCCGGGTGTGGTTGTGGGTGTGAGATGTGGAGAGCGTGTGAGCTCTGGCTGTTTGCCAGGCATGCCCACACAGCTGCCAAGGCTAGACAGCTACGCCAGAGGCTTGACCATTTTTCGATGTGGTTGAAAGGGCCATTTAGGCTCTGTCAAGGCAGCTACCCTTGTGTTGTCTGTCTTTCAAATGCAGTGCACTTGCAAACCAAGAAAATGTACCGTCAGACAGGGATTTGCTGATGCTGAATCTGGAGTGGAGTTTCAGACAGAGTATAATCAGAATCTAAAGAGATGCCAGTCTGCTGAACTTCGAAATGGGTTATTAACAAAAAACAAAATCTGTGGAGCAGTCTGCAATTGCTTAGCATCTAAACGATAGCTGTAGTTTAGTCCAAGATTGGGCATAAAAACCAGCATTGGGTTTCTAGGGGGAAAAAAAGTATATATATATATATATTTGGGAGAGTGGTGGCAATAAAGACCCCGAAACAGAATTGTGTGCGTGCATTTATTCTCTCTCTCTCTCTCTCTCTCTCTCTCTCTCTCTCTCTCTCTCTTTCTCTCTCCACCCAGAGGTCCAATATAAGCAGTATAAGCAATTAATTTTTATTAGATAAATAGGAAGTAGATGTTCCAGTTTTTCTTAGTTCTCCTTCAATCATTGATCCAAATTGGATTTTGGAGAGAAGACAGTTCTTTTTCTAAATCTTTAAACGTTTATACATTTATGTTTTCCATCTTGGCCTATGACATCTGTTCTGGACCAAGCCCAGGTTGTTTTGAATGTCTGAATTACAGAGCCCCTGGGAAAAGAGGTTTCCAGTATTGTCCTGCCTGGGTAATTGTCAGAACAATTCATCCTGACAACTAGTACAAATGAACTGGAGTCTAGAAAAGTCACTCCTTGAATAAGACGGTAGATTTTGTTTCATTGCCCTGGGCTTTTTCCTGGTTTCAGTTCACCAAACACTTCACCTGAGCAGAATGTAATTCTCCACTGAGAAGGTGTACACAACCACAAGACAATGTAGAGCAGAAAGTTGACAACCAGCCAAGATACTTGGGACAATACAGACCACTAAGTAATTTGGTAAGTAATAAGGTAAGTAATTTGGGCCATACTTCAAGATAAATATTCTGGCCAACTAGGAGTGAGGGGAGAAAGGTAAAATTATAGATTTTACTGATATAGCCATCTGCATTGAGCAAACCCAGGTACAGATTTATCAATACAGCAGTTTCCTCCCCATCTATAAGTCTGCATTTTGTGGCTTCACTTACCCATAGTCAACCATGGATCCAAAATATTAAATAGAAAACTCTAGAAATAAAAAAAATAAAAACTTTTAAATCATTCTCCATTTTGAGTAGCATAATGAAATCTTGCACCATCCCATCTGGGATGTCAATTATCCTTTTTTTTCAGTGTATCCATTCTCTATATGCTACCTCCTCATTAGTCACTGAGTAGCCATCTGGATCATCAGATTGACTGTCAAGGTATCACAGTGCTTGTGTCTAAGTAACTTTTATTTTACTTAATAATGGCCCCAAAGCATAAGACTAGTGATGTCAGCAAATGTATTATACTCTAGTGTTATAGTTGTTCCATTTTATTATTACTTGCTATTGTTAACCTTTTGCTAGGTCTAACTTATAAATTAGACTTTGCTATAGGTATGCTAGTATAGGGAAAAAATATAGTGTATATCAGGTTCAGTACCCTCCATGGTTTCTAGCATCCACTGGGGGCTTAGAATGTAGCCTCGGCAGTAAGGAGAGTGTAAACAGAATGAATTTGGTGATTCCTCTCTGAAACTGGGAATGGCTTCCTCGTGCTGAGAGTAGAGGCTGGGTGGGGGGCCAGACAGGGACCAAAGAAGCTGAAAATGGAAATTGTCTCCAGCCCCTGCCTGTATAGCACAAGTTGATGACATCTGCATGAGTACATTCTTTGCCATTTTTCTCACTCCTCTGACTCTTCTTTAAAAGTTCTGCTCACCTTCAGGAATTCTGATGATGGAATTTCTGGAACAATTAATTTTCTTCTCTCTTCCTTCAAAGATGGCTTTAAATAAAACCTGTTTTTCTACCGATTGGACTGAACATTGCTGGAGCAGCAAGCCTAACCTCTCCCTCCCTGGGTTGGTACTGGGGCCACCTGGTAACAGGGGGATGACTGTATACATGAAAGCCAAAATGGAAATCGGAATGTGGTTATTTTTTTCACGTAAGAGGGTTACCTGGAACTCGGAAGTCCTCTCGGCTGGTGGTAAGGTGTCTTCAAGCATTCATATAATATTTCCCCACTTCCTTAGACCAGACTTCAAAAAAATAATCATAATTATTATGTCAGGAATACAAAGAGAAATAAACCAAAGTTTCTCCCCTCAGGATATGAGATTCCAAAAGGAAGGCTCTTGAGATTCTCATAGGAAGACCACAGAAGATCAAGAAATAATGGCTCTGCCTTAGAAAGAAAGGAAAGGAAATGTCTAGAGTCAGGTGGGATGTGGCCGGGGTGCCTTGGCGCTGATCGGGAAGGGAATTGAGAACGAAGAGGACCAATTGGTAGACTGCACATGCTGCCCCATGGATGTTAGCCACACCTCGTGCACTGCAGATGGCCAGGATCTGCTTTCTTGTCCTTGTTGGGCCAAGACCTGGCTGTATATGACTTCCCTTGAATGGCCCAAACAACAAAATTCCTCCAACACAGCAGGGGTTTTGCTACTCAATAATGCTGCTGGGGACAAGCCCAAGCCTTTTTAGGTGGGAGATGTTAAATGGTAGGATATACTAACTATTGCAAATCCCTGTCCACTCTGATACATGTAAAAGGATGTAATCTATCAGAATCTTTTCTGCAATACACCTACTTTATAAGGCGAGAGGCACTGGGATGCATCCTTGGTCTTTCACACCACGAGCTTTTGCTCACTGAGTCCTAAGAGTCTGATCATGTGATCAGACTGAGACTGCACCGAATGGGCAAGATGCTTGGCATGTAGACACGAGCAGATGTCCGACGGAGTAAGCATCAACCCAAATCTCCAGCCACAGCTCCTTGAACAAGCCTGAAGGAACTACATCCCCTTTCACTGACTCATAGAATAAAAAGCTTACAGAGTACCAGCCTCAAAAGTCTTCATGTTGTGTGATACAACTAATGCATTCAGGACAATATCTCTGTCTTGCAGAGCTTGAATGATTTTACAACCGACGATCACTGCAGTTAAGTGATGATTAAAGTCCCTTTCAGCTGGAAGTTTAAATGATTCTCTTAAAGTTGAGTTGACTACATCTAACTTGGGGGATTTGGATATAAAATGCAATATTCTGGACCTAATTTATGTGGGGCTCTTTTGTTGAGGGAGGTGTGCAGTAAACTCAGACTTATCAGGAATAAAGAGGCTTGAAATACAGCTGCTGCCACATCTGTCACCGTGTGGCTAACTGTGAAACTGTCTCATATGCTCCGTGAATACTTTAGGAAGTTGTGATACCCACTCTGTAAATATTCTATGAAGTGGTCTTACATGCTTTTGAGTACCCCATGAAATCGTTTTAAGGAAGGTTCATTTTATTTTACTTTTTAAATTTTTCTGTGTATTTTTAAAAATTGTTAACTGACATCCCCCAATTTTAAAAGCTGTACACAGTAATGGGGTACCCATGTACTGTTTGATACATGTGTGTATGCATTGTATTATGTTTAACATAAGCATATTTTTTTTCTCAGATATTTATAATTTCTTTGAGGTAGAAACTTTCAAACTCCTTTTTTTCTGGCTTTTTGTAACATACACTGTATAAGTGTTATCTATAATTGCCATACTGTGTACTGGTACCCCAGAGCTTCTGTTCCTATCTAACTGTAACTTAGAACCCATTGGTTAACTTTTCCCTATCCCTCCACCTCCTGCCCCATTGTGGTTGGTCTCTGGTAACCACGTTCTACTCTCCACTTTTATGAGATGAACATTTTTAGATTCCACCTGTGAGTGAGACCGTGCAGTACTTGTCTTTCAATGCCTGACTTACTTTCTTGAACATGTGGTTGGGAGAATTTCATTCTTTTTTATGGCTGAGTACTACTCCATTGTGCACAAGAAACAAATTTTCTTTACCCACTTCTCAGCTGATGTGCTCTTAGATCATTTTCATTTTTTTGGCTATTGTGTGTAGTGTGCAGATGTCTCTTTGACATGTTGACTTCATTTCCTCCAGGCATATACCCATAACGGCTGTTCTAATTTACATTCCCACCAACAGTGTGCAAAAAATCCGTTTCTTTCCTCCACATCCTCACCAGAAATTGTTTTCTTTAGACTTTTTTATATTAGTCATTTTTACTGGGGTGAGATGATACCTTTGTGTGTTTTTGATTTGTATTTCCCTATAATTTGTGTTGTTGAGCATTTTTTTCATGTACGGATTGGTCATTTTTATTTTGAGAAATGTTTATTGAGATCTATTGCCCATGTTTAAATTGGATTTTTTTTTTGTATTGAGGTTTTGGAATTCTTGATATAGTCTAGATATCAGTCTCTTGTCAGATTTATACATTGCAAACATTTTCTTTCATTCTGTAGGTTATCTCTGCATTCATTGAGTGTCACCTCTGTTTCACAGAAGCTTTTTGTTTTATGTAATCTGTCTATTTTTGCTTTTATTTATTATGCTTTAGATGTCTCAATCAAAAATTTCTTCCCATTCCAATGTCCTGAATCATTTCTCCCTAGGTTTTCTTCTAGTAGTTGCATAGTTTTAGGCCTTACGTGTAAGTCTTTAATGTTGATCTTCATAAATGGTGAGAGATAGAGGTCTACCTTCACTTTTATGAAGTTATTTTTCAGATTCTGTAAACACTCTGTGAAGTTATCTTACGTGCTCCATGAATACTCTATGAAGTCACCTTATAAATTCTACGTAATATGTGTCTTCTAACATAGAAGATATTGACTGACTTTGTTTTACTTTTTCCTTGACCTTTGGCTCAATGAATAGTCATTGGTTTGAAACTAATGTTAATATGATGGATAAAATCCTGTGGCTACTCATGCTGATAGTTAATCTCAGCCTTAATATCATGGTGAGAATAGCAGAAGAAATAAATGTGTTCTCAATGCAGAAAGTAGGGCCTTACCCTTTTCTTTTTTTTTTTTAAATGTACAGCTTGATGTTTGAAATTATGCATATATTGTCTGAATTCTATAAAGAGTAGAAAGATATTATTTTTCCTCCCCAACTTTTTTTTTGTGAAAATTTTTTCACGTATTCACAAAAGGTGAAAAAAATAAAATAATATGATAGGTCCTGAATCCCTTCTCTTTGATACCACAATTATTAACATTTTGCTAGAGTTCTTCATATATCTATATATTTACCTATCTGTATTTATTTATTGCAGGGTCAGTTGAAAGGTGATACATCATAATGCTTTCATACTAAGTACTTCAGCCTACAAACCCTTTAAAAAACAAAAGGACATTTCTATTACAAAGTACCATTAATATGCTGCCTTAGTCAGTGTTCCGTTACTATAACAAATTCCGGAGGTAGAAAACTTTTTTTGGGGGGGGGAGGGGGGTGGTATTGGGAATTGAACCTAGAGGTGCTATACCACGATTCTAGCCCTTTTATTTATTTATTTATTTTTGACAAGTAAACTTGTCGTCCTCCTGCTTCAGCCTTCGGAGTCACTGTGATTACAAGCATGAAGGGCCACCATGCCCAGCTTTGAGTTAAATCAACTTTTGAGGAGAAAAGGTTTATTTTGGTTCACAGTTTGGGTGGTTTCCGTTTATGCCATTGGTCATTCTGTTCATGACCTGTTTGGGACCTGTGGCAAAGCAGCACATCATGGCAGCAGAAGCCACTCACCTTGTGGTGGTCGGGAAGCAAAGAGAGTGATGCGAAGGGGTCAGTGCTTTAGTCCCCCAAAGGCCAATCTGTTGTAGGTTTGGGCCCCAACCCTTAACACTATAGGGAGGTGGTGGGACTTTAGGATGAGGGGCTGGTGGAAGGAAGTTAGGTCATTGGGGGAGTGCCCTTAAAGGGGATGTTGGAGCCTCTTGGCTACCATGAGATGAGCAGCCTCCTCTGCCATATGTTCCTGCCCAAAAGGGACCGGGTTAACCATGGACTGAAACCTCAGAAAACATGAGCCAAAACAAACCTTTTACCCTTACAAGCCGTTTGTTTCAGTTTTTTTTTTTTTTTTTTTTGTCATGGTGATGGAAAGTTGACCAGCACAACTAGAGTCCCAATATCCCCTTTAAGGCACACCCCCAATGACCTAACTTCCTCCCACTAGGCCCCACCTCTTAAGGTTACGCCACCCCTCAATAACACCACAGGCTGGTGATGAAGCCTTCAGCACATGGGGAGATTCTAGGCCCAAACTCTAACATACACGTAGAAAAATAAACAGAAATTCTAAAATAGCATATGAATCCCGTTTATATTTAAGTTTTCCTAGTGATCTAAGAATTATTCTTTATGCTTATTATATGGTTTTATTTTTATGTACTAGGTGTTTTGGCCTGCTTTTTCACTGCTATGACTTAAAGACCTGACAGCACAATTGTAGAGGAGGAAAAGTGTGTTGGGGGGGGGGCTCATGGTTTCAGAGGTCTCAATCACAGACCACAGGCTCCATTCCTCAGGGCTTAAGGTCAGGCTGAACATCATGGCAGAAGAGTGTAGTGGAGGGAAGCAGCTCACATGATGATCAGGAAGCAGAGGGAGAGAGCTCCACTTATCAGTCAAAAATATATACCCCAAAGTCCTGCTCCCAGTGCCCCACCTTCTCCAGCCACACCCCACCTGCCTTCAGTTACCCCTGGACTAATCATATCAGGTAATTAATTCACTGATTGGGTTAAGGCTCTCACAACCCGATCATTTCCCCTCTGAATCCTCTTGCATCGTCTCACATGTGAGCTTTTGGGGGACACCTCACATCCAAACCATAACACTAGGAGTGACGATATTGACACATGGGCCTTTCTAACTACTGTCAGAAAGCAGGGCTTCAGGGGCTGTTCTAATGCTGAAGTTGTCATTTATACTCCTAAACTGAGTTACCTGGAGGCACGTGCTATTTGACAACAAAGTTAACCTGGTGAAGCCACCAGAAATCTATTTTGGGAAACATGTGAAAAACAATGAAATAATATAACTGAAATTTTCCCAGGTCCAAATCACCACGGACCCATTTTAGGGCAGATGACACTGGGATCCTGATTGTTCCGTTGTCCGTGCATCGGAGCAGCTGCTGGCCTGCAGGATCTTTCAGTGGCCGCTCCTTGCCCTACCACCGTGCAGCAGTGAGAAGCTCCTCAGACGTCATTGTGAGGAGTAATCAGATTCAGACAAGCTTTTCATGTGAAAGGAAGCCTGTCCGATCTGTGTATTCAGTGGGTTTTAAAGAGCACAGGGAAATGCCTCCAATCAGCAAAACAGAATACCTGCACTCTGCCCCAGGCTAGCAAACATGACCTCAGTCATTTGCTGTTCTCAGGATAGAGTAGTCTACAAAGCAAAAAGCCTTCCACAGGTTTACCTCGTAATTAGGGGACAGTTCACAGATATTACACACACACACACACACACACACACACACACACACACATCCTCTGAAGAAACATAAAGCACAGTTTGAATGTGTCTCCTGAAAGTTCATGTGTTGGAAACTTAACCCCCAAATTCATGTTGATGACATTTGGAGGTGGAGCCTCAGGTAGGGAAATTAGGACGAGCTGAGGTCATGAGGGTGGGCCATCACAGTGGCATTAGCTAGCAGCTTTGTAAGAAGAGGAAGAGAGACCTGATCTTGCCTGCTTTTGCTTCCTCACCACATGATTCCTTCCACAATGTTATGACACAACAACAACAACAACAACAACAAGTCCCTCATCACATGCAAGTGCCATTCTGTTGGACTTCCCAGCCTCCAGAACCGCAAGAAGTAAGTCTCTATTCTTTATAAAATACCTTGTCTCAGTTATTCTCTGATAGCAACAGAAAACAGACAAAGACACATAGCAAAGAGAAAGAGTGTTTGAACAGGAGTGTGCCCCTTCAGGCAGGAGGTCAAGGGTGACTTCTGATGTCTTAAAAATGGTGGATTTGAGCAGAGATCACAGAGGGAGAATCCAGGAGGACACAGGGCAGAGTGTTAGGTGGATGCAACAGTTACTGCAGGACACTGAGGTGAGGCCTTCCTGGCATATTTAAGGAGCAGACTAAGAATGTGAGTGTGTCAGGGAAGATGGGGATGGCAGGGTGACAGAGGCAGCCATGGGGAAGTCTTGTAGGCTAGGCTAACATTTTGGAGTTTAATTCTAATACAGAAAGTCACTGGAGGGAAGCCATTTGAAATTCATGTTTGGTAACTGAATGGCTTGTTATCCAGCCATTCCTCACCTCCTTCTTTCTTCTTCTTCGTCTTCTTCTTTTTTTTTTTTTGGTCCTGGAGAATGAACCCAGAGGTGCTTAACCACTGAACCACATCTCCAGCCCTTTTTATTTCAAGATAGAGGCTCACTAAGTTGCTGAAGCTGGCCTTGAACTTGCAATCCTCCTGCCTCAGCCTCCAGAGCCACTGGGATTACAGGAGTGTGCCACCACACTGGGCACCTCCTTATTTTTCAACATTTCCCTAGGCTTTAAATTCTGATTTATGTACTTTTTATTGTACATATGTTTTGGGAAGTTATCTCAATTCTTTGTGTAATCAAATAAGACCTATATCTATCTCTATATTTATATGCATGTCACTATTCTGTATCAATTTAACTATGTGGCAAAAGTTTATATCCTTGTTTTAATATTAGTGTTTGGTATGAGGCACTATGTTATCTCAAAACAGGTAAGAATGAAATTCAGGCATGGAAGTTTTACTTCTATTCAGAATTATAAGGAAATGCAGAATCCTAGCAGTAATAATGATGTCTTATTTAACGATGCAGAGAGACACAATGTTTGTCCTAATGTAAAAGACAACCCTAGTACAAATATTCTGGGCAAGCACTATGTCTGTCTTAAGTCACAAGGTTGATCCATAAGTATTTCAAAATTAAACTTTAGACTTTCTTCTTCCTACATAGTTTCCAGAGATAAGCTCACTAACTATGCTTGCGGCAACTTAAGGGCAGTAGGTTGAGCAGATGTGAGCTAAAAGGTGGGAGGAGAAAAGCTCAGCTTCAAACCAAAAAATAATGCCAATCATGTCATATATTCATGCATTCCTACATTTGGGATCTATAGGGGCTGGGGTTAGTACAAAAGCTCTGCTGTCCCAAAGCTGTTTGGACCTCATGGATTATTTGTTTACTTGAAGATTGTTTACTGAGTGCCAGTAGGAAGACTGTAAAACTCTAGCAGCCCTTCCCAAGGGGATTAGTTAACCCTGTGACTAATACTGATAGTCTTAAACATTCTTAGGTTTTCACAAGTCTTGTTTGTTACCAGAATGGTGACTCATGTTGTGTCTAAGCCTTTGCAATGAACAAAGCTAGATGATACAGTTGGCCTTCCATGTTCATGAATTCAGCTAACTGCTGAATTAAGATATTTTAAAAAATTGCATTTATATTGAACAAGAACAGGCTTTTTTCTTGTGATCATCCCCTAAACAATACAACAACTATCCATATAGAATTTACCTTATATCAGGTGTTACAAAAACTCTAGAGATGATTTGAAATATCCAGAAGGGTGCTTATAGATTATTTGCAAATACTAGAGCCTTTTAAAGAAGGGACTCAAACATTTTTGGATTTAGGGGCTCCTAAAATCAATCCCCCTAAGAAATACGGAGGGGTAACTGTAGTGATTATTTTACAAAGAGAAATGTAAATGATTATTTCATATTAATATCACCAATTCAAACTTGTGATTACAGGAGTTTTTCACCTAAAGTCTTGATTCTTATGGATATGATTTCTCAATTACCTTCTCCTACCAGGTATAAATAAAAGTTTTCAAATAAGAAAAGAGAGAGAGAGAGAGAGAGAGAGAGAGAGAGAGAGAGAGAAACTTATATCCAAACACCTCCGAGGCAGCTAAGGGTAAAGTCTGTTACTTAGGCCTTAGATCAGAGATTCCATCCTCAGAAAAGGGGTAGCATGAATCACAAGTGTTTGGCAGGAGCGTGCAGAAAGGAGGCAGTCAGGATGGGGCGGGATTGCCTCGCCTTGGAGTAGCAAGGCTCAGAAGGTACAGAAGACATAAAAAGATCGATTCATAGAGAATTCACATGGGGAGAATCTTGATGGTCATCTATAGCCCAAGTTGACTTCATGATGGTTGTGGTTTGGATCTTAACTGTCCTTTGAAGTCCTATGTGCTAAAGTCTTGGCTTGCAGCCTGTGGCACTATTGAGAGGTGGTAGAATCCTTAGGAAATGGGCCTCCAGGGAGAAAGTTAGGTCACTGGGGGCATGCCCTTTAAGGGGCTATCGGTACCCTAGCCCCTTCCTTTCCTCCTTTGCCATGAGACAAACAGAACTCCTCTGACATGGCATTTCCACCAGGATGTGCTGCCTGGCCACAGACCCAAAACAACAGGATTAAGTGAGCAGGGACTGCAACCTCTGAAACTGTGAGCTCGAATAAAACTTCACTGCTTTATCTCAGGTATTTTGTCACAGTAACAGAAAGCTCACACAGTAGTTGAGGAAACTGAGACAGATTAAGCTCAATTGATGGACCGTGGCCAGAGAGTAGCTCATCATCAGCAATGATGCAAGAGAAGTGACCATGCAAATGAGAGAATTTACCTGGATGAACTTTCAAATCCTTTTCAATTACCTCAGTAGTGCTCAATCGTTGGGTTGCATTTGGAAAACACTGAAAGTGCACAAAGAAAAATAGAAGTCTGTAATCACATTCTTGAGAGAAAATTACCATGAACATTTGAGTTTGTCCCTTTTAAGATGGTTTATTGCCTGGGGTTTGTGTCTCTGGGAAAATCTGGAGTTGATGATGGTTTGTGAAACTTGCTAAAATGTTTCATTATTGGAAATCAAGGGATGGCTTTGTTTCTATGAGGACAGTTTTGGTTTGCTGGCTCATTCAATCCGGTATGTCATTCAGTCAGTTATTGAAGAGATATTTAGTGAGCACTTACTGGATGCCAGCCATTGTACCTTGTGAATATGAATATGAATGAGACGGTGATCATTCTTGGCCTCCTAGAGATTACAGTCTAGCCAGAAAAACATGAGGAATACTTCACGATCATTATGAACCTATGCAGGGTCCTATACGATTGCATCACTTTCTAGACAAAATGAGGTTTATGCTAGGATTAGCCTTGCTACTTAGAGCAGATAACAGAAGGGCAAGCTCTTACATTGTATTAGAAATGAAGAAGTTCAGGCCTCCACCGAGAACTTCTGCATCACAATCTGCTTTTTAAGGTCTCAGAGAATTCCCAGGTACTTTAGTTTGAGAAGCACTGGTCAGAAAGATGAGTGGGAATCAACAGTCCAGGCATGGGTGAGGAAGGCCATTCTACACGGAGGGCCTGCTGGGTCTGTTCGTGGCTCTGGGTGGGAAGGCACTTGGTGCTTTGGGAAAGTGAAGGAAGACTGGGATCAAGGCCAAGAGACAGTGGTAGAATAAGTATCAAGCAGAGCCTTGGAAGTCCTTGGTATGGGGCCAGCTCTCTGTCCAGAGCCACTCTGGACCCCTTAGGAACCTTCTGCCAAGGAAGAATGATCTTCTCCTTCCTGTCCCTTTGGGCTGCTGTAAGGATCACATCAGTCAGTGTGTTGGAAAAACTGTTTACAACTGTGAGATCCTGTCCCTATTGTTCTGAACACACACACACACACACACACACACACACACACACACACCAGCTGCACTTTGAGGGATGCTTACTGAATTATCTCACTGCTTCTAGAACAACCAGAGAGGCAAAAGTCAAAACGGAAATCATGGTGCTCCTATGAGTATTTTATCCATCTGAGAGCTTCCAACTCATCCAAGCACAGGTAGCCTGTCTTTAGCTCTAGCTTTTATATTGAGGGAGCCAGAATGAAGTGGGAATGGGAGTGGTAACAAATGCTGGAAACTGTAAGTGTGGGTCACTCTGGGGTCTGCATCTCCTCTCCTCTCCTATTCTTACCTCCTAGCTCTATACTTTGGGCAGAGTACTCAATCTTATTTCAGACTGAGCTGCTATTGTGTTAGATGCCAAAGGAATGGGTCACAGAGGGTGAACTGGGGGAAATGACTGTCAATTTTGTGTCATCTTTCTCTTAACATTGAAAGCTGGGGAGCAAGGCTAGAGTGAAACAAACGAACAAAAACCCCAAACACTTAAACCAAGAAAAAAACAAAGGAAAAATCAACAAAACATTCATACATCCCTTCCAAAGTGAAGGCCTTGAATTTCATGAAGACTTTTATTCTCATTATTTACTCTTATTAATTGGGCTGAGTCTCTTGTTTCCAAGGCTCTTACCTACAACTAGGGCCCTTCCTTGGATACACCTTTGTAATTTTAAACCCAGCTTGGAACTGGGACAGGTGACCCAGAGAGCTCCTATTTGTTTTCCATTTCACCTTCTATTCTGTAGCCCCAGGCACTGGACTAGCTAATCAGCTTGATTTATAACCCGAAACCACTCCTGCTCCTCTGGATGGCTTCCTGACATTTATATAACACAGGTCCTCAGAGGTGTTTACAGCACGCTTTCTGCCATATGCTTTTTTATTATCCTTAACAACAGTTGAGGACTTTTTTATATTTTGGTTTTAAATTCCCAACTCAATTGGAGATAGCACTCAAAAAGTTCCAGATTTCAGAGTATTCATATTTTAATTAGGGATGATCAACCTGGTGAAGCTTATGAAAATATTCTAAAATTAAAAAACAAAACAAAAAACTCTCGAGATCTGAGACATTTCTAGTTCCAAGCATTTGAAATAAGGGATAGTCAACTTGTATTTATTTCAGGGATTCTTTCCTCATTTTCTTCATCACCCTTAGAAAATATTTAAAACACAGAAAAATATTAAGAAGAAAATATTAATAGCACTTATTCCCACCATCTAGAGTCAAGTCCTACTGACTGGCCTCCCATAGGCCCCATTCCCCTATTAAAAGTAATAGATGCATTTATTTAATTAAAAATGTACATAAGAGCATTATAGAAAAAGCAAAAATTCTCTTGACACCCTCCCATCTGGACTTGTTCACCACCTCTAACGGAACTTTACTGATTTGGTAGGTCCCTTTCTAAATTTACTGTTGTTTTGTTATGTGTAGCTATACTACCATATTATACCCATCACCTATTTCCACTGACATTCTGTAACTGAGATTGGTCCACGCTTTTTTAACTGATTCATTTTTGTGGATGCGTAGTAGACCATCATGCTGTAATTTATTCATGTGGCAGTAATTTATTCTTCTCCCTTTCAATGAACATTTAAATCACTTACAATTTCTCACTTTAGTAAACTGTGCAACAATGAATGTCCCTGTGTGTTTCTCTTAGTACATATGTGGAAATGTTTTTCCAGGATTGAATCCTAGAAAAGGGAATTGTTGGGACACAAGTTATACACATTTTTTGTTGTTGTTGTTTTAACAAATACTGCAAACCTGTTTTCCAAAGAACCTCTTCCAACTGATGCACCAATATTAGTCTATAAAGGTCCTTGTCTCTTCACACCCTTGCAAAAGCTCTTGTTCTTGTTAAACTTGAACAAGCAATTTTTTTTTTTTACAGGTTAGAAGTATGACTCTCAAATGGTTCTGCAAATATGTGTCAAAAAATACTCTACTTGTTAATTAATGAGAATTTGTAACATGATAAGGCTGATTCAAAGACCATTTGAGGGCCTAGGTTTATATAATCTTTTAAAAATAAAGTTAAAATAAGCTTACTAGGCTAGATTAAAAAAACAAAAAACAGTTAATGTCCTAAAGTGCAATAAAAGATAACCTTTAGGGTAAACTTTATTTTTTTCTGGACAAAAATTATTTGTATCGGTCCTGGGCATAAATCTACAAATTTACATGACTTCACAGTCCTAGCATTTTGTTAATAATAAATAGCAAAATAAAAGAAAGGTATATGGTCCAAAGAAATTAAGTAATCTTTGGGCTTTTAAACAATAATTCAACATGACATTGAATGCATGACTATCCTTTTCATCTTATTTCCAGAATTTGGATAATTTCTCTTATTTAAGTAAAATGCACCAATTAGATGGCATCTCATTGTGTTTCAATCTGAGCAACTTTTCAGCATTTGCTATTTTTACTAAGCCATCTAGTTTTCTCAAGTTCCAGGTTTCTTTAAACAAACACGTGTCACTAATATGAAAACACTTTTTTTTTTTTTTAGTGAACAGGAATGCCTGGCACAAACTGAAGGGATTAGGCCTCTTAAGGCAACAGGGGAACGAAGACTTGATTGTCTCTAGCAAAGACTGTTCACACAGCAAGGGTTCATAAAAGCACCATAAACCTGGAGGTCCCAGAGATGCTGATGGGGGAGGGGAGAGCAGCGAGGGAAATCAGGTGTGTGTCCAGAGAGGATGGAGAGACAGAAGTGCCTCCACCGGGCTTTGAAGCTGCCAGCTCCCTGAGTGCTTCTGTCTTCAGGCCTCTCCCTCTGGCCAGTTATCTGTCAATAAACACTGATTACCCTGGTTGGGGGTGGGGGTTAGTTTGGGGAGTGGTTCCAGATTGTGGAAAACATCTTCTCCAGTTTGCAGGGCAAAGGGGGAGGCTGACCAACAGGGAGAGGGTAAAGACAAACCCTGATAAAGAACTTTGAAGATATATATTTTCACAAGTCCCTGGGGGCAGTCTGAAAAAGACTGGGGGGGGGGTAGGGTGGTGGAAGACAGACATCTGGGTCCGGACTGGACACAGAGAAAAGCCACCTGTCTCCAGCCTCTGACGTTTCTAACGCTGCGTTTGGGGTCATTTGGGAGCTGTAGATTTTCTAGAACTGCATAAAAGGCTGTAGGGCTTCTCTTGGTCTCCCACCCAGACCTTAGCAATGTGTCGTCACCGAGTTCTTAAACTATTGTTAAACATTATCTTCCAATTAGAACAGCCTAAGAAATACGCAAATGCCTACTTAGTGTGGGCAAATTTCCCAGTTCCATCTCCGAAATCCCTCAGCTCTCAAAAGGGTTGGGATCACTCCCAGATGCCCTTTCCGAGGGGACCCCCTTTCCCATTACTGTTTTGTCCCACGTCCCTTTTTAGAGAGCTGCCCCTCAGCTAGCTGGCTGAGCTCCTAGGGGCCCTCCACCCACGCTTCTGGTCTGACTGTCCCGCCGCGTCCGGGCAATGGCCAGGCTTAGGCACGACCGGAATGCGCGGGAGGAAGCGGGGCGGAGACGTCAGGCACCCGAGGGGACCCGGGGCGTCCAGCCCCGGTCAAGGCCACCGGGCCCGGGTGGATGGGATGGGGGCGGCGAAGAGATCAAGGCAAAGCCAACCGTGCGGACTCCTGGCGTTCCGCCCGGCCCTCGCCCCCCACGGGGACATGCGCTGGCCTGCCTCGGGACGCCGGCCCGCGAGCCCGGCGACGTGCTGTTTCCATCCCCTCGCGGAGCGGGTGGGGCCCGCAGCTCCTAGAACGGAGAAATCCTGAAGATCGAGAAACGGAAAAAGAAAAAAGTCTCCACCAAGCGCCCCCGTGAGCGCAGGGCCGGCCCCGCCCTCCCCTTCCAGCTTCTCCTCCAGTCACCGACCGGCGGCGGGGGGCCGCGGAGGGAGGAAGCGGCGGCGCGGCCCGGAGGCGGGGACGAGCGCTCGGGTCCCCGCGGCCGCAGTGGCGCGGGCTCCGCGGAGGCAGCGCGGGGCGTGGGGCGCGGTGGGTCAGGCCACCCCCTCCGCGCGCGGCCCGTGGCGGCTTTTCAGAGGGAGGGGGAGGGAGGCGGACGCGACCAGGACTCGACGTCGACAACCGCACCGCCCGCGATGGGAAGTGTCTTATAAAGCCGCCGCCGGGCCGGACAGACCGACTTTTGTCGCGGCGGCGCCCGGATCGCGGGCAGCACCGGGAGTGCGCGCAGAGACCGGGCAGACGCGGGAAGACTCCTGCAGCTCCGGCAGCCCCAGGACAGACCTCAGACCCCAGTACGACCCCGGCTGGGGACAGACCCCTGCTGGGGACCGACCCAGGTCGACTCCAGTCTCGCATAGACGCGGGTCCCTGCGGATCCCGGCCCTTGACGCACTCGAGACCAGACGCACCCGGCCGGACCCCAGCTCCAAACAGACCCCCGGCGCGGGCGCGCCTCCTGCCGGCGGGCGGGCAGGCAGGGGCCGAGGGCGCCCCCGGCGGCCAGGGCATGCCAGGCCCGCGGTATGGCCTCGGCGGTGTTTGAGGGCACGTCGCTTGTGAACATGTTCGTGCGCGGCTGCTGGGTGAACGGCATTCGCAGGCTCATCGTCAGCCGGCGCGGCGACGAGGAGGAGTTCTTCGAGATCCGCACGGAGTGGTCGGACCGCAGCGTGCTCTACTTGCACCGCAGCTTTGCCGACCTAGGCCGCCTGTGGCAGCGCCTCCGCGACGCCTTCCCCGAGGACCGGCCCGAGCTGGCGCGCGGGCCGCTGCGGCAAGGTGTGGGGCTGCAGAGCACCGGGCAGGGGTTGGGCTGGGAGGACCGGGAGGTGGGGAGGGGGCACGTCGTGGCGAGGCAAGGCGGTGAAGTCAGCAGGGAAGAATAACTTAAACCGATGATGCGTCTTCCCGCTCTGTTGCCGGCGGGACAGGGGACACTTAGACTTGGGGCTTCTAAAAGAAGGACGCCAGGGCAGACCTAGCGCCAGCCCTGGAGCCAGGAGGCACTCACTCCTGAGGGAGAAATGAGATGAGATGGGAAAGGGGCCGAGGCCGGCAGACGGGTCCCCTGTCTCCAAGGACAAGTCACTTCTGAGGAAGTCACGGTCTGATCACTACTCAGCCCTAGCCCCCTAGGCTGGAGCGATGACCCCATACCTCCACCCTCGGAAGAGCCAGTCGGTGGCAGAAGGAGGGTTGGGGAAGTGTTTGGAAACAATTAAAGCGTGTCCGAATTGGGGATGGAGACGGCTGGGACAGCTGCCTCTGAGTCGTTCCCGGGGAGACCGCGCCTCCTTTTCCCTGGGAGTCAGCTGAGCTGGAGTGCGAGGTGCCACGCAGCAGCCCTTTCACCCCTCCCCAAGAGGGGGCCGCCCCGCCTGCGGCTGCATGGACAGCACAGGGTCCCCACCCCAGGCCTGAGTCCACATTCCGGTTTGATTAGCTGCGGCCGCCTCCTCCCTGGCCTTGTGACTAGTCCGGCTTGGCCAGGACGCTTGTTTTCAGAAACTGGTGGCTTCCCTTTTCCTACTGCCAGAAAGGGGGCTGGAAAAGGGGAAGAAGCAAGAAAGAGAGGGGCTGAAGTTGAGTAGGTTGGAGACATGAGGGCAGAGAAGACGTGAGTTGTGTGGTCACTTGAGTCGTCTTCCAAGCAAAGACCCCTGGCAGCTGAGGTGAAGTTACCTGAGCTGGGCAGCCAGCACAGGTCTCTTTGGCTGCCTGTCTGGCTGAGGTCTGGAGATAACCTCTATTTTCCCCTGGCAATAGGCCCCACCCCATGTGTGAATTATGTGGATAATTAGCTCAGTTCTCATGACAAGTCCTCTGGCAGACACATCACTTGGAAAGGCTCCCAAAGTCAACCCTGGGTGAGAAAACCTGCCTCTCCACTTCTCTTTGCTTCCCAGATTCTTACATGTGTAACTGTTTTTGAATTGGAGTATTATTTCAAGTATGGAAACAGATTTCTTTGAATTTGCTATTTATTATAACATTTGTAATTCAACAAATGAATGCCAATTGAAAAAAGGATGATGAAGGAACAGCAGTGTATTCAGTGACTTTTTCTGGAACAAGGCAGGCCATAAACAAATGGGACTTCCTGAGTCTTACTCACTCTGGCCAGGTGTCTGAGCTCAGCTGTGACCCCAGGCAGACTGGTGGGAATCCAGCTCTTCCCTGTGACTTAGTACTGACTGCCAGTGTCTTTTGCAAAGATTAAAATGCATGATAAAGTGCCTGACAATAGTAAACCCTTGGTAAATACCAGTTGTTTTCATTACTGCCAGCATTAGCTATTTCTGGCTAGGGTGGCTGCTCCAGGTGGTGGGGAAAGGGGTGTGGCTTCATTGTGGAGGCCCAGATGAAAACACCTTCCCAGGAGCAGAAGGTAGGTGAGTGGGGGCAATTTGCCTTGTCATTACACATGTCCCAGCATTGCATGGGGTCGATTTGTGCTGGGGTCAGTTCCTGGAATGGAGTGTCTCTGCAGAGTGACTAAAGAAATATTTAGGAAGTGGTTGATTATCATGAAGAAAAATAAGAAGGTTTGTGATAGCTGCCTTTACCTTTTAAAAAGGGAACAAAAGTCAGAAATGGGGATTGGAGGCCAAGGTGATAGGACTGGCAGAGGGCGGTTAGGTTGAGGACCAGTTACCGGATGTAAAGGACTTCCTGACAACCTGCCATGTAACTGTTGGAACTGTTGCTGAGGCTGATGGTGACCTGTTTGGTGGGGGCCTCTTGTAAGGACCAGCCCACAGCTCCCTAGAGGGGTTGAAGAGAGGCCCAGAGGAGGAGTAACCTTCAACCCTGTCTCCCTTCCAGTCCTTGGTCTCTGCTTGGAGGCAAGCTGGGTCTGCCCCAGTTCCACCAGAGTTTTGTTGTACCACACCAGGGAAGTCCCTAAATTGTTTGCTAAGCAAGGTATATCACAGAATTAGAAAAGTAGATTCTTCCTTTTTCTCATGGAGATTTATTATTTGCATAGAAAGATTATCAGAATTTGCAAACTATAAACACCAAAAGGCAACCAGATGCGTGTATTGTATTGGCAATGCCAGCTTCTCTCCCTATAATTTCTCTGTTAAGATTCTCTGGTCTATATTTGTTGAAATTTCTGGGCTGTGTTAAATTTGCAGTCTCTGGTTTCATGAAAAAGCTTGGAGAGGAAATCTGAGTTCTGAGCTTTGCTGGCAACAAGCTGGTAGCTCTCATCAGTGTTTGGCTACACATTCTCAGACGGTATGGAAGCTTTGGTCCCCTGCTTTGCATTTTTGAATCTGTGTGCAATTAAAATGATGTGGAGCCCTTTTTCTTGGTTCCTCAAATATTGCAGTGGGGGGAGAGTGTGCATTTGGAGACAATTATACTTTTTGTCCTTTGCATACTCTGGAGTCATGCTTGGTAGCAATCCGTGGGCCCTTGATGACACATCTGCAGGGATATTAACCCCAGTATGGGATGGAGATTCAATGCTCACCAGCTTCCCTTCCTGGCCTTTTATTTGGGTAAAGTAGGGCAAGGCCTCTTCCTTGGAATCTGGGCCTCTCACCAGATCCTAACCCTCTTCTTGACTTGAGTCTAATACCTCTTCCTTTCTAGTCCCCCAGCCCTAGTGGAGGGAGGTAGCTACTTATCTCTGGATTCACAAGATAATTCCCTGCACTCTAGCACCAGTAAGGGCCAGGCCTTGAACTTAAATCTCCTCTATGCAGTACCTAACAGGGTTCAGGGTTTCCTCCCTGGAGCATGATCAAGTTCTCTTACCTTATTTCCATCTCTCACATTTAGGAAAATTTGGGATTTAGAACATCACCATGCAATATTTATTCATTGAGTGAGTTTTTTTTTTTTTTTTTTTTTTTTAACTATTTTGGTCCTTTTAAAATCATACCTGTTTCAGGCCTGTCACCTTTGAGCTGGCCTGGTCACATTTGCTGCAGCAGATTCTATTTCTAAGTAGTTGGGTGATCTTCAATACTTGGGAATTATACCATCAACATTTTGATTTTACATTCATTCATTCAATCAAATATCTGCTGAGTGCCTACCGAGTGCCAGGCTCAGGTGCTTTGGACAATGAAATGAAAAGACCACCCTCCCCACCCCCGCCCTCATGATTTTTATATTCTGATTGGAAGAAATCCAATAATAAACAAGATCAACAAGTGGATAAAATATGTTAAATAGTGATAAATGTTCAGAAAGAAAATAAATAAGCCAAGAAAGGGCTATGACTTTAGGGGAAGGGGAGGGGCTCAGCTTTCAGGATGGTCTGGGACTAATGACCTTTGAGTGACCTTTGAGTAGACACTTGAAGGAAAGAAGGGAGCAAGCCAGTGGATATCTAGATAGGGCACCCAGGTAGAGTGAGAGCCAGTGCAGAGGCCCTGAGTCCCATGTGTGCCTGTTGGGTTTGAGTAGTGAGTCTCTACAGCATGTGCAGTAGAGAGCATGGTCTGGGAGTGAGGAAGATTGCAGTCAGACTTGGGCTCCTATTCAGAGGTAGCCACCCTCCCTGGAGGGCTCTGAGCAGATGACTGATTCCATCTCAGGTGAACTCAGATGGCTGGGCTGAGAAGGACACTGAGCTGGACAAGAGGGAGACACTGAGACAGGCAAAGAGGTACCGAGCCTGGGGTCAGGCGCAGCAGAGCCAGTCTAGAAGGTGTTAAACTGGTTGGTCTGGAAGAGGGAGGCACAGGAGCCATTGAGGGACCACAGGTCCCGTGTGAGCAGCCTCAGGATGAGCCCAGAGTGTTGATTCTGGGACGTGGAACTGTCATGAGCTGGTGTGGGCAGGAGGTGCCTCAGGAGCTTGGCTTGGAATTAGCATTTAGCATGTTTTCCAAGTAAGTTCTGTAACGTTAGCCAGTGTGTGGTGCTCATGTACTCCTCTCGGTTCCCCTCATTTCATGCTGACAGATCTCACACTGCCCCAGGTGACACATGAGTTACCTTGCCAGTTGTAGAAGAGCCAGCCAGGGACTTATGTGGATGGATCTGAGCTTGCTGCCAGGTTGTGCTCACTTCTCACCAGATCTTAAAGGAGAAACTCACTTCTGCTTCCCCGTCAGAAGTCACTGTGAACCCACTGGCAGCATCCGGCTGCCCTTGCACTTCCCCCAGCAACATGGGCACCCTACCCTTTAAAAATGTCTGGGCCAGATATTTCTGTGCTTTTTGTTTTTGCTTTTTCTTCTTTTTATTGTGGTGCTGGGGATTGAACCCAGGTGTGCTCTACCTCTGAGCTATACCCCTAACCCTTTAAAAAAAAAGTTTTAAGACACAGTTTCATGAAGCTGCCCTGACTGGCATCAAACCTGCGCTCCTCCTGCCTCGGCCTCCCAAATAACGGGGATTATAGGCGTGCAGCCCTGCGCTCGGTTGTGCCGTTTTGATGGATATATTCCCAGGGTCCAAAGATGTTCCTGCATTGTGAATAGTTAAAATAGGGGCAGAGTCGAAGTTCTGGTGAGCCCTGGTTGTACCAAGCAGTTTATCCAGTGCCTGTTGAGTTTGGCACCTCTACTGGAGTTTAGCATGCAGGCAAGTGACACTCAGGGGAGAGACTTGGGAGGCTGCACAGACTTGGGAGAACCTGAGCCCAGGGCTCATTTTCTCTGAGGGGCATCAGTAACAGATGTCCACGCCATGACCTCCTCCCCTGGGCAGTCGCAGCCTGGAGACAGTAGATAGGAGGGTACGTTGCTATCAGTTGTTGGCACAGAAAGACTTTTATTCTCATTTATTTATTTAGCGGGGCTGAGGAGTGAACACAGGGTCTTGTGCAGGCTAAGCTGGTGCTTTACCACTGAGCTATACCCCAGCCCCTTTTATTGGTGTTTTTGTTCACAGAAGGTATCCAGTAGCTGGTTTTGGTTGTTACCCCTAAGAATATTGTTCCTTTCTCAAGTAACAGGCCTGAGAAGCCCCTAGTGCCCTTGATGTGAACTCTCTCCTTGATGATGTGAAGGGCAGGGAGGGAGTGTGAGGCCCAGGGCTCTGTACTCCCTTCTTTCCTTGTATGATACCATGTCACTGAAGCACATACCCACAGTGACCCTCCTCCACACAGACCCCTCCAGCCCCTGCCCTCTTCTTATCCCACCCGCCAAGCTGAGTGATGGTGGTGGACAAAACATGGTTACTCTTTTGCTAACTCACACTTGCAGGTTTTCTCCCCATTCATTTTAAGAACAAAAGTCTTAATTATCCTTTGCTGACATGTAATTTAGAATCAAGTTGGAAAGACACGAAGAGCAGCACCTGGACAGAGGGGGGAAGGGAGGAGGGGGAAGGCACTTTTACACACAGTGTCTCCTAGTCCCTGCAGTCACCTTTCCTGCCTCCTGTGTAAGCATGTCCAGGCTCTGTGAGATTGAGTGGCAAACCAGGGTTATAGCCAGGTGATGGTGGAAGAAGTCAGGCTTGGGGGTCCCCTGCCTGGGGACTCAGCCAAGTGACGGTCAGGTTCTGGTCGAAAGCACTGGCTTTGGACACACATAGGCGGGTATTTGGATACCGGCTCTGCCACCTGCTCCTTGCTGAGTGACTTCAGCAAGTTGCTCAGGGCTCCAGGCCCTGTGGATACAAGAGTAATAATGGTATCTGCATGGCATGTTTGTTAAGAGTCCTGCTAATCTGTAATAGCCACAAAGTGCCTAGCACCTACTGGACCCATGTGAGTTGTTGGCCTTGAACTCGGGCTGTCCACCCTTTGCCCTGGCACAGGCAGTGTCCCTGATGACAGCCTCTTAGAGGGAGAGTGAGGGAGTGAAGTGTCCTGCAGGACTGACCCACCCGTGTGCCAGCCTGCTGTTCCCTACAAAACCTTCTGCAGCTGTGGCCACCCCCATCCTTCAAGGATATCCCTGCCTGGACTAAGGGGAGCACTCACAAAGGAGGGTCACCACCCTACCTTGTTGGGACCCTCATGGATTGACTCAGGGCTTTATTGGTTCAGAAACTAGAATTTGGTGCTTGCCTGTGAGCTGGGCTTGAGTTACTGTGGTATCCTGGAGCCAATGTGTCGTTAACCCCAAGAAATAGAATTGCCAGATACATAGAGCTCTTGTGGCCAAAACTTACATAGGAAGCTGTGGTCCCCTTAGCCCTCTGGGAAAACCCTTAATGGGTTCTACCTTGGCTCCCCCCGCCTCTCACCTCTGCCATCTGCTCACCTGCCATCCTCTTCCTTCCAGGAGTGGGGCATGCCCTGCTGTGTTTGCTTAGGACCTGGAGTCCACCTCCTAGGTGACACTGTATGGTCAGTGTTGGCCTCCTGTCCACCTTCCTGGTGAGCAGGAACACACGGGGGAGGCAGGGATCCTGCCTGTCTTGGTGGCTGTGTTGTGGAAGCTCCTGATGGCCTGATGGGTGAGCCCCACAGATGGGTGTGTGAATGAACCAGTGCTTCCTTCCTATTTGGATGGGTCGCTGCTTTTCATGTCTTAAGACACACTGGCCAACTGAATGGCTTTTTAAAAACACTCTAAGTCTAACGTTTCGAGTGGTAATTTTGCTTTTGATGGGGAGAATAATGAAGAGGCCCATTGAGGAAGAATTAAGGAGAGAGCATAGTAAAAATCAGAAAATTCAAGTCAGACATGTTTTTTTTTTTTTTTTCCCAGTTCATGAATTGACTTACTCAAAGAGGCCACTCCCCAGAGCAGGAAGCTGTCCTGGAGGGGAAGGAAGTACAACTTCCTCTTTCAGGGTTCTCCGGAAGTTTTACTTCATCTCCACCTCTTCTGTCTCTTCCCTCTGCATTCTCTGCCCAGCTCTTCATTCTTGGGAAGAATGTAGAGCAGAATCGACCCTCGACCCCGATTGATCGTTCCCCAATACTGTGCAAGGGGAGCCACAGTGGAGGGGTGAACCAGCCCGCCAGTGTCCCCTTGTGAGTGAGTGAGGGGGAGCAGGGTCTTGCCCTGGTCAACACTGCCAGGTGCACTGCTCTTGCTCTGCAGTTACACACTGGGACACCGCTGTGGGAAGCAGGTGGGACCCCATACTGAAGGGTGTGGCCATTTTCTGGGATAATAGAACTTCCTCTGGAATGCTTCAGTCATGCAAACTAGGAGCTCCTCATTCCTTACTCCCTGCAGTCTGGAGTGTTAACTACCTGGTTAGAAAGGTGGGGGTTGACTATATAGCTCAGTATTTGAGTGAGCACTTGCCTGCATGCTTGAGTCCCTCAGTTTGATCGCTAGTACCAGTACCACCCTCCCCTGCAAAAAAGGGAAAAAAAATATGTAGGAATACTAAAAGTTTTCCTAAAAAAATTAAAATATTGTGTTTCCAAACTTTGTATTACACTTTCAATAGTGTATATCCAGGGCTGGGGGTGTAGCTTAGTGGGAGAGTGCTTGCCAATCCTGTTTGAAACCTTGAGTTTGATCTCTAGAATTGAAAAAAAAAAAAAGATAGAGATATATATTCTTTTGGGGGGATTGATTAACCATGTGTTCTACCACTGAGCCACACCCTCAACCCCAAGAATACATATACACAGACATACATATACATGTATATGTGTCTTGATGACAATCATAGCACTTTACGGAGCAGTGTGCTTCTGTGCACAGTACATCGATGTGCATTTGTTAAATGGAAAAGAAATGATTTGAATGCAATTTGCTATTTGACTGTGTTTGAAAATTCCCTGGGTAGAAAGCTTCCCCCCGGGCTGTCCATTGTGTCTCAGTCATAAGCTTGCTGTCTTCTCATAAGAGAGGCCTTGCTTTGGGTCATGGACGTTCCTTAATGTGTGCTCTTCTCAGTTCACCCACGCAGCGTCGTGCCTTTATGTCCAAACTTCAGCCACACAAGCACTCAGGTTAGATTCCGACTGCCCAGGTCCTCCACAGAGGAAGCCTGGGGCGGGTGTCAGAAGTGTGGAGCCCCCAAAGTCTCAAAGAAAGCAGGGAATGGGAGTCTTGGACCCTGGTTTGAGATTAGGAAACTGCATTTATTTATGTTTGCTTTTGCTGACAGATCTGGGGTCGGTTTTGGTTTCAGGAATAAACCAGTAATTTGTATTTGCATATGATGGCTAATCCTAAGGCTGACAGAGCACACCTTGTGTTCTCAATTTCCAAGGCCCAAATCATTTAGGAAGAAAGGGCACCTGGTGCTACTTCAGACTGATATTGAACCCCTAAATGTATGTGCAATTGACTCACTGAAGTTTATATACAATAGTATTAATAATTTTTCAGTTTCAAATTCTTAACTGCTTGGATAAACCTGGCTAAAATTATTCTGTCATAAATTGAGTGAAGTGAGATTTTTACTTTCGTCAGAAATTAGAAACATTTCTAGAAGCTGTGACACTTTCTGGGTCAACTTCTTTAAATATAGGTAGTGGACAGTTGTCCCTTTCTATGCTGAGGAATCCCTGAATCAAACCCAGCAGCTTCCACAGAGTGCTTGCGCCCCCTGTTGGCCATTCCTGGAACAACATCCTTCTCATCAAGAGGGGGTTGATTTCCTTTAATTTTCAACTGTGCAAATAAATTCACAACCATCCCACCCACATGCAGCGTTTGTGAGCCCACATAGTAAAACTGTGTTAGACAGAATTTTTATGCTCTCAGTAATGTTTGCAATACAAAAAATAAAAGTTTTATGTTATCCTAAGTTACTGTATTTAAGCACAGTTTTGAAAGTAATGTTTAAAAGTGTTTCTTATGACAAACAAGCAACATTTGGAATAGCTGCACTTGCCCTTAAGAGTCAAAGGACCTGAGACACAAAGGGACAGAACAACAGGGAGGATACCAAGGCACAAAGGCCACAAGTAGTGTGTTTTGGGGGCAGCAGTCCTTACTGGACTTACAGCTCTTGTCCTCTGTCCTTGAAAAACAAGAAAGCAGTGTCTCACATGTGGACTCCTCAGAACTGCATCTTTCAGTATGTCACCCTGAGAGCTTATGATAATCTGGGGCCTGGGCGGCAGGTGTTGAGGTTCCCACCAGCTGTGAAACCAGAACCCCAGGGAGTGTGAAGCAATTAGAAATTTCAAAAGATTTAATTCATTTCTGCAGCGCCGTCCTGGTTCCTAAGTGTTTTCCTTCCACATTAACTACATCCAGTCTGTTAATAATACTGTTAAAACAATTGAAGGGGAGTGGGAGAAGGGCACTGTGAACTTCAGTGTTTGGGGCTGTCAGAAGCCACGTGGCCAGCGGTGACTCCTCCATGCCCTGGGGTGGGGCCTGGGCTGGTCTGGGCAGCCTGCCTGGGCTGAGGGCCAGTTCCAAGGACCAGTATGTACTTTCTCGTCACTGCTCTGCAGCCCTGCTGGTGACAGCTGAAGCAGTGCTGTTCAGTAGGTGGGTTTCAGTAAGTTCAACAGAATCAGGAGGGAGGGTTCCTTGGAGAAAGGAGGACAGCCTGTTAAAGAGAGTGGATCCACATGGCTAGCCTGATTGACACCCTGGAGCAAGGATGGGGAACTAAATGATTAAAGTGCCCTTAAAAGCCCAGAGCTTCAGAAAGAATCACCTGCCATTTCTGTGCTTGCAGGTCAGGGTCCAGCTTCTTCCCCTTGTGCTCAGCCTCGTTTAGTTTTCAGGCAGGTTTGCTTTTCTAAGGAGTGACACTTGGATTCCATTCAGAAACATAGAAACTGGAGAAAGGAAGCAACCTGCTTCTCTACATTTCCACAAATAAAACCCAAGCAGAATGGCCAAGTCTTAATGTCCCTGGGGATGGATCTCCCTGAGGAGCACTGTAGGGGTCAGGTTGGCCAGCGGGGGGACCTGTTCCTTGGTGTTGCTGTGAGGGTGTGGGGAATTACAGGGTGCAGAGCTGGTAAGGTGGCCTGGGGTCAAGTCCAGGAGGGTCTGCTGGCCCAGCCAAAATACTGATGCTGTTTCCAGAGGCCTGATGGGGCACTCTTGCCTTTCTCTGCCTCCATCTAGAAAATGGGTCACAGAGATGACAGGGTACAGGGCACACAACTCACTTGGAATATCAAACAACAAATATGCTTTTAGTGTGCCAGGCCTTACTTTTGCATTATGTGTTGTTTATCTGAAATGCAAATTTAACTAGGTGAGATATATATATATATATATATATATATATATATATATATATATATATATATATATTAAATCTGGCCACCCTAAAAGATAAATCTGAAGTAGGATGTATTAATCTCACTAAGAGTTGCCCTCAGAGACTGTAAACCCACCCAGGAAAATCAAAGAGGTAGCCGGAAATATGTCATCAAAGCAAGCATGCAAAGACTGTAAAACCCTGTAATGTTGCAGAATTGTTGCACAATGCTTTACATCCTGTAAAGTGGGTGTGAACACGCCAGATGCATTGACTATACAAGAGGATAATCTTCAGAACATAAAAGTCCTAGTACTGTGTCATCAATTTGCTGGGTTCAAAGCTAGTATTCTAAGAGCCGAAGGATAACAGTAGCTTGTCTCAGAATAAAGAAGCTCTTTGTGGGAAGGAGTTATATGATTGTCTTCTCTTTAAAAACATTTTTTTTCAGAGAATTTCAAATTAGCTCTCGTTTTCTCTGTAGACTTCTCCCTAACAAGGAGGGGATCCAAGCATTTTGGTGCAAAGAGCAGCATTTACACACACACACACACACACACACACACAAGCCTGCATGCACATGCAGCCATGCTTTGCGTAAGGACAGGGATGTTTTGAGAAATGTGTCATAAGGTGATTTTGTCATTGTGTAGACATCCTAGAGTCTGGTGACATAGACTAAGCCAGCTGTGGCATCACTGGGTGATATGCTGTATGGGACTCCTGTCATGGATGCAACACCATGATGGTATGTGGCACATGGTGTGAAAACCGAGATTCATAACTATTTGAAATTCTATGCAAGGCATTTGAGCTTGGGCAGAGATATCCATAGAATATGGCATTCTGGTGTTTTCTTTTTTCATTCTTCTTCCTGCTTCTTCCAGTGAGCAGAGCGGTAGAAAGGGACACAGGGTGAACTGGTCCCTTTCTCTGGTGGTGGCCAGGGCATCGTGCTCTGGTGTATTCAGGGGCCATGTGGACAAAACCCCAGGCTTTTCCAGTGGGCGAGTCACAGCCCTGCTGTTTCTCAGACCCGTCATCTCTGATGGGCCAGGTAAAGGGGTCTCCTGGATTGTGCTTTGGGCCCAATTTCTGACCTTGACTCCAGTTGTGAGGGATCCTCCTCCTAGGGCCTAGGCTTTCAGAAATGCACCCTGCTATTTCTGGGGGAGTATCTGGTGGGAGTTCTCAAGAGCTAAGGTGCTGGAGCCTCTTTTTCTTTTTTTGTACCAGAGATTGAACCTAACCCCCCAACCCCTTTTTTTTTTTTTTTTTTTTTTTTTTTTGAGACAGGGTCTCTAAGTTGCTTAGGGCCTTGCTAATGTTGAGGCTGGCTTTGAATTTACAATCCTCCTGCCTTAGCCTCCCGAGTCACTGGGATTATAGGCATGTGCCACCACACCTGGCCCATTGGGGTCTCTTAATTTCAATCAGATCATTTAGAAAAATTTTTTTTTTCTATTTCTTTTGTAGACCCAGGCAATGAGTGGCCTGAAAACTGAATAATCTTTTCTTCATTCTTAAAACAAACAAGTCACTTCTGGAGAACTTTTCAGTGACTTCTTTGAACTTCTCAGTGATCACAGTTCTGGGATTCAGGCTTCTGTGGCTTGATTGTAGTTCACAGGGACAGGACAGGAATATCCTAAATCCCCCAAAACATGGGGGAAAAAGCCAGTGTCCTTGGGAATCTAATTCTCACCCTTGGGAATCTGATGGATAGAAGTTGTAATGGGAAGTCTTACATTTGCGTTGCTCATGGGGAGGCAGAAAAGCATCCCATGTTGCCTAAGAATGTCCTGGAGTCATGGCATTTTAAAAATAAAATACTGTGCACCCAAGAGCCAATCACAGCCTCTGGTGACTGTAATAAGCATCAATGCTCAGATTCCTGGAAAGTGCCATCATGACTCATGACCACTTTGTTTTTCTCTGGGCAAAAATCTGACTTTTCCCCTCCCAAATACAGCATTTACATGACTTGTCTAAATAGGAGCTCTGTTTACATGGGCCTTGTGGTCTGGGCATCCGAGACCAGCAGAGCTAGCCCTTTCCTGTGTTGCTGGGGGTGGCAGATCCTAGGCCAGCTGTCCTTTGCTGCAGTCACCATGCTGGTGGAGACAGAGTGGTCCTGGGTCAAGTTCTGGTTATGTCCGCCGTGGTGTTTTCAGAGTGGTCCCAGGACATCCCACACTGGGTTATCTTTCCCCTGCTTTTCATTTCTCCACCCTGTATTTGGGTTTACAGTATCAACCCCAACAGAGCCATAGACCATTCATTGTATTGATAAAACCTGAAATGAAGTTCAGAGCAGGACTTCGAGAATAGGGCTTCCCATACATGTGGCTGAGTGAGTAAGGTAGGTCTTCCTCCTTTGAGGTTTTACTTTCTGTTGTTTTACCTGTGGTCAACCACAGTGTCAAAATATTAAATGGAAAATTCCAGAAGTCAACAATTTGTAAGTTCTAAATGATGAACCCCTTTTGAGTGACATGATAAAACTTTGAGCCATCCTATTTCATCCCACCAGCTGTTTCCGTGCTGTATATGCTACCCTCTGTTTAGCCACTTAGTAGCATTTTTGGTTAGACCTACTTGTGGTACCCAAGTGCTTGTATTTAAGTAACCATGATTTTACTTTATAATGGCTTCAAAACACAAGAGTGATGCTGGCAATTTAGATATGTTGCAGAGAAATGGTAAAGTGTTTACTATCCATGAAAAGGTGAAAGTTCTCAATAAGAAAAGGGGGGAAAATCATGTGCTGAGATTGCTAAAAATTACAGTAAGAGGGAATCTCTGAAACTTGTGTGAATTTTGCTCTCTTCCCTCAAACTGCAAAAATTAGAGGCACAGTGTGAGATACATGCTTAGTTAAGATGGAAAAGACATTAAATTACAGGGTTTGGGACTATCCATAATTTCAGGCACCCACTGGGGTTCTTGGAACATATCTCCCTCAGATAATGGGGGACTCCATATTTCCAGACATCTCATTACAGAAGATGACACCTGGGGGTGATGCTCCTGTCTTGGGGCTCCTGTTGTGTATTTTGTTAGGGGGATGTGTGTCCTGGTGTGATTTTTCTGACTTGGGGCATTTCTCTCTCTATTCCAGGTCTGGTTGCCATAAAGGATGCACACGACATAGAGACCAGGCTCAACGAGGTGGAGAAGTTGCTCAAGACGATCATCAGCATGCCGTGTAAAGTAAGGACGGCCGGGTCTGCAGGAGGGAGGGAGAGGGCCTGTCGTCTTCTGTGTTTAAAAGACGTGCACCCTCCCAGGTAACTTGCCTGTGTGCTGTATGCTGCTTAGCATTTTGTTCCCTCCCTGGGAGCACCCAGTGAGAGGGAAGCAGGAAGATGTCATCAGGGAGCGGAAGACTTTTGTGGGCTCCCTACTACTTTGTTTTTCTGTCCCCTGGCACAAAGGGGAAGCAAAGGGCCCCAGGAGGGGTGGAGCAGGAAGGGGCACAGGACCCTCTTCAGATGAGGGGTCTTTGCTTCCTTACCTCAGCTCAGAACCTGCTCTTGCTCAGGGGATTTTAGAACAGGCCCACAGAGGCCCAGGGGAGTGTTAGCATTTCCACATTGGCAGGTGACATTGCTGGGACTTTGCTTTCTTTAGATGGTTTGTGAACTTTGGATGGGGTACCAATTAAGTACCTGGACTTGAGAGTTAGGCAGAACCATGAACTTCTTTTTTCTTTCCATATTTTTTTTATTGGTGCATTATAGTCATACGTAAGGGACTCTGTTGTTACATATTTGTACATGCACACAGCACAACAATATAAGTTGGCCCATATTGCTCAGTATTTCCCCTCTTCTTCTTCCTCCTGGTCCCTTTCCTCTGCTCTGCTGATTTCCTCTTGATTTTCCTGAAGATTCTCCTCCACCTTCTTTTCCTTTTTCCTAGCTTCCATATATGAAAAAAAAAAATGACCTTTGACTTCTGAGTTTAGCTTATTTTGCTTAATACACTGTTCTCATGTTTCATCCATGTTCCTGCAAATGACATAATTTCATTTTTTCTTTATGGCTGAATAAAACTCCATTGTGTATATATACACCATGGATTTTCTTTATCCATTCATCAGTTGATGAACACCTAAGCTGGTCCTATAGTTTGTTGTGAATTGTGCTGCTATAAACATGGTAGGCATGTGTCACTGTAGTATGATGACTTTAATTCTTTAGGCCAAACATGGAGGAGTGGTCTAGCTGGGACATAGGATGGTTCCATTTCTCGTCTTTCGAGGATTCTCCATTCTGATGTCCATAGTGGTTGTACTAATTTACAGTTCCACCAACAGGCTGCTGGTAGGACGACTGAACTCCTTTAAGCCTCTGTTTGCTCAACTGGCACATATGGAAATAAGTGCAGCTCCGAGTTTCTCATCCAGAAACAGGGAGATGTGGGCAAAATACGGACCTGTGAATCCCTGTGAGAAGCAATGGCCATGGTGGTTATTTCTGTTATCCCCACGCTATCCTTGAGGCCTTGCATCTTAGCCACAGGGGACCACACAGGACGAGAAGTGGGTCTTGGCTGTAGCCGTCCAGGTCTCACTGGAGCCTCTGCAGTGTTGGAGGTTGCTCCCTGGGCATCAGCATCAGGCAGGACCCACCTCTACCAGGGAGCAGGGCCCTGTCCCAGACAAAAGTATGGGGCCAACTTAGGGGAACTTTTCAGTTTGGGTAATTACTGTGTTTCTTTCCAGTATTCTAGGTCTGAAGTTGTGCTCACCTTCTTCGAAAGATCTCCGCTGGACCAAGTATTAAAAAATGATAATGTACATAAAATTCAACCCAGCTTTCAAAGTCCGGTCAAAATATCAGGTAAGAGCCACAGTGAAGGTGTGGAGGGAAGGTCCTACTGTTGATGGCCATGGTGTGTCTTTGGATACAATATCCACCCTAGGGCTTGGAATTTTGTGAAAATAGTGGTGGAGAAACTGTTTCTGATTTTTATTAAGCTATGTGTTTTCTACCTATTGCTCTGCAGTTCACACTCTTCCAAAGGGATTTATTTTGCATTTAAATTGGAACTTATTTCGGAACTAGGAAGATAGTTATTGTGTAGTCTTGAACTTGGTTCTTGGTTTTAGGGCAGCCAGCCCAGGGGAAGTATAAAGAGTGGGTATAGTTAGTGTGGACATTGGACCTTAGCTTCTGGCTGCAAAGGTCAGTAAAGGCAGCCAGGGTAAGGGGGGATCACCCACAAGAGAATGGATGGTGAGGAAGGAGCACTTTTCGGTAACCTCTTGGGACCAGGTGGCATGTGTCATAAGAATAGTAGACTTGTATTTTTTCAGTGCTGTTTCCTTGAAGGCTGCTGAGGAGAATTTTGTAGAAAAAAAAGAGTTCTGTCCTGGTTGTTCCCAAGACTGGGTTTCCTCAAGTAAGGGGTAGTCACCTTGTAACATAAGAGGTGACATAAAGAGTGTCATCTTGCTGGGGCCTGCCAGTGGAAGAAGGACAAGTGGTTATGAGAGAAGACCCGCTTGGCTAAGAGTGGGATTTTATGTAACATCATGATCTGTAGGAAGGAGGGGAGAGGGCATAGGCACCATCTTTGCATTTCTGAATGGAGGAGAAGGTGGGATGAAGAGGAGGGGACTCAGTGGGAAGCTGAGCCCAGAGCTGTCTACTGGAAAGGAATCAGGGAGAGAGGACTTATAGGGACAGAGCGATGATGCCTAGGTGTAGTGTCCTTATGAAGATACACGCCACCCAGGGATGAGGTTCCCGACTGTGTTCTGGAGCCTGGAGTGGAAGAGGTATTGGTAGATACCCCTGGGAGTGCAGGGTGGGTGGACATCAGGTTTGATACCTCCCACAACAGCTTCTTGAGTGTTCTTAGAAGAGTGGGCAGTGCAAGGGCCCCTCCTTAGCTGGCACCTGGTCTCCAGAACTTTCTTTACAGCAAAGTGAAGATGGCTATGTTGTTATCCTGTTTGGTGTCTACAGACCCTCTTCTTGCAGGGAAAACAGAGAGCTCTGGAATCCCCCATTGGCTATCACATGGGATTCTGTATTGCATAGCCTGAGGCATGGGGAAGCTTCTCTTCTTTAGTCTGGGTGAGTAGGGTCCTTGCACTGAATCTTAGCGTCTGTGCTTTGCTCTATTTTGTTCTGTTTTAGGCAAATGAGAAAGCAAAGAATAGCAGAATTGTCGTAGAACCTTGTGTCATGGGAGGAACTGGGCTGTTGCTTCGTAATGACCCAGAGACTCCAGAGTTGAGGGGACAGGCTGGAGCTGTGTGGAGCTGCCTCTTGGGGAATGACTCCTTGGGAGCAGCAACCTGGAAGTCCCTTAAACCCTATCCTTCTGTCCTGCTTTTATTAGCAATGTTACTAACACATGGGCCGCATCTTTCCTAAAGGGCTGAAAGTCATGAGATGAATTAAAAGGGATAAATGTGGAGTCCCACACTTATCTTTATGTTCTTTGTGTCTTTTTGCAAGGATTAAGGACAGGTTTCAGCCCACGGCCATCTGTGAGCCTCCTGGAGCCTCCTTGGGGCCTTTCTACATGCCCAGGGCCCGGCATCTAGGTCTAGGAAGGTAGGGAGTTTTGACCTTCTAGTGCAAGTCAGGACCCTAGGCCATGTGGGATGTCCTATCCAGCCCTGGAACCATCGCAAAACAGCCATTGCATCTGGAGAAGAGATTCTGGGGAGGGAAGGGGTCAGAAGAGTGGGAAGAAATGGAGAAGAGAGATTGAGAGGAAGAGGATGTGGCTCTGGTGTTGGCAGGCCCCCACTGGTGTGGCACCAGCACTTGGGAAGAAGTGCTGCTGACTTTGGCTCCGCACAGAATACTTTCTGACAACGGAAGAGTGTAAATGGCCCGTAGCTGAAAGTCTCGGTGCTAAGGCTGGGGGAGCCATCAGGGCCTTGCTGCATGAGCCTCCCTCCAGAGAGAAGCATCCTCAACCCCTTTGGATATTTCCTCCCCTTCCTGCGGGTTCTCCCCATGAACTCTCCCAGTCCTCTGGCTTGGCTTCCCGAGCAGCCTACCCTCAATTGTCTGTCCCCTCACTGTCTGAGCAAGGGCTTCCTGACAGATCCGTGCATGCCCCTCGGCACCCCCACCCACTCAGTGCAGGAAGAGCTTCATTACTCAGTGGGCGAGGAAATACACTGATAATGACCCACGGCAGCTTCCGGAATGCTTCCTAATGAAACTACTAGTCCCAGGAGCAACAAGATCTCTTGAGAAAAGAGCTCCCGTGTGGGCACATCAGGTCATGGGTCTCAGTGCCATATCTGGGGTGGACTCTTGGGTTCCCAGGTGGAGACTCAGGGTCCAGAGAGTGCCGGCCTCACAGGAAACATCTACGTGGCTGGCACTCTTCCTCTTTCTCCAGAAATGTACCCCGAGTGCTGATGCCAGGCCTCCCAAACTGACTCCCAGGGTTCATTAATTTCTTTAAACCTCACCCTCAGAGTAAAGCTTGGTCCCTTGGTTGTTCTGGGTGTGTCAGAGTCTGAACTCTGGCTGCTGCTGGCCTGGTGACCTTGAGGGTCCTTCAGGTGAAACCTGCCCATCCATTGCTATTCTGGTAAATTCCATTCATTTGGGAAAACACTCTTCATGGCTGAGACCTATATCTACGCTTCTCCCCCTACCCTAATGCCTTCTTGTGCCAATGTGTCGTTCAGCGAGGAGGTGCCACAGGTAGGGCACTGACCCACTCTCACCCAGACTCTGAAGGCTCCTTTCTTTCCAAATGGTGAGACTGCTTAGTGGTCAGGGCTCCACTAGATGGCGCCAGGCACTAGTCGTGGTGAGAACCCTGTCCATTTCCTGGCTCCCCAGCAAGGCTAGCCCTGCAGCCTTAAGCATTCTTGGCCCCATGTGAATCTAAATGCTCATCAGATCTAAAGAAGCCAAAATCTAAAGTATTCTGTGCCAACTGTGTCTCTGCAGAGTGAAAGAAAACGTAGTTTTCAGCCTTCATCTGCTATGGCTAGTTGGATGGATGGATGAATCTCAGCCACAGAACCTGCTCATGCAGGTCTGAGGGGCCTGAAAACGATCATTTTAATTTTCATTATTCTGGCATCTGTGCAATCTCAGCCTTAATTTTTACTATCCAGAGACAGCCCAGTTAGCCAATTAATAGAAAGACATCGGTTTGGTTTTTGTCTTGTTGCTGGAGTATGTTGAAAATATAATGGGAGAGAGAGGATTTGCAAGCCAGGAAAGCTATATCATGAATACTTCCGAGACAAAATGTCTGCTGAATACAAGGTATAGAAAAGTTAGTGGAGTGACCGGGTGGTGGCTTAAGGGGACAAATGAAAACTTAGATGCAGTTTAAAAAAAAAGAAAGTACACCATTAGGACACTAGGCACCATGGTAGTTGTTGCAAAACCCTCCTTCCTCAAATGATCCATATCGGCATCAATAGTAATAGGGCCTGTGAAACACACGTGCGCACGTGCGAGCGCGCGCGCGCACACACACAATACTGCTACACTGTGGAGAACCAGCATTACTTCCTGTAGGATCCCTGCCAAAGGTGTGTCACCTCTATCTCATGGCTCAGAAACCCAACTGAGGGACATTGCATAAATAGATGGCCCACCCTCCTTACAAGTGTTACAGTCATTAGAGACAAGAAAAGAGGAGAAAGTGTCGAGGTCCTAGGAGACCAAGACTCACCAGCTGGAAGCACCAGCATTCTGGATTGGAGGCCAAACAGAGAATAAGGGTTCTTAGTGGAAAAGCTGGTGAAACTTGAGTAAAGGCGGTCTTAGTTAGCACTACTGTCCGCACGTGAATCGCCTGGATTTCATCCGTCTGCCATCCTTGTGTACAATGCGGACGTTAGAGAAGCCGCTGAGGGAAATGTGAGAACGCTCTCGACTGTGTCTGCAGCTTTTCTGCAATTCTAAAATTAGCTCAAGATTAAAAGTTGGGGGGGGGGGTGGAAAGACATACTAAAAGTAGGGCTCTTCTCCATGTGAAGATAGGAATGCAAAACAAAAAAAAAGCTCGAAAATGAAGTATTTTATGGAGTCAGTCACGTATATGATCAAAGTAATCAGACTGGCCAATGATTCTTGTTGGTGGTGCTAAATTGACATCTAAGAAATTCACATTTTCAGTGTGTTTGAAGACAGGCGTCAGGGGCTGTAATTTTTCTTTAATCATAACCATTTCCTTCAGGTCTCTCTCTTTATTTTTTTTCCATGTGTCACGACAGACAGGAAGACGTTACCGACAGGGAGGGTAATCATGGAGTTTATTTGAGCTCCCAGCACGTGTTAGATGCTTTACATCTATCATCCCTAATTCAAGCGTGTGCCCTGTTGAATGGATACAGTTATTCCCATTTTATGGATAAAGAAACTGGGCAAGAAGTAACTTGCTTCCTAAGCATCCGGAGGAGACCTGAGCCTTGAACCAGCCCTATTTGAGTTCTAAGTCCACATGCCGTGTACCCTGGAGGACCCAATCTTTTAAACTGTAGGCCTTCAACGCTTGCTGATGCTGCGTTCCAGGCAGGTTAATGGGAGGGTCTTGTTACAAGTCAGATTCTCCTATCCAATAACCATGAATCTCAAGGAAACCTTTTGCTTGAAGGTCTGAGTCCCCTGTCCATGCTACTACCCTTCTGTGAAAATTGACCTGCCCGGGTGATTCCCAATCGAGCATTTGCTGTCCTGTTTGTCCACAGATAGGAAAAGACAGAGCTAGAAGGTTATTAGCAAAGAGGATCTGCTTAAACTGGTGGTCCCGGCTAGAAATCTGTTATAGCTAAATGCTTTCTCTCTCCCTCAACCACTAATTTGTATAACTCTTCTTAAGACTTTTTTTTTTCCCCCCAAGTGATGGCATGAATAAAAATACAAACTGTCACAGAATCTGTGCTGCTTTTTCAACTAGCGCAGGATATAAAAACCGCGTATGTTTCCTAGACTTTCAGGCTGCCATGATCTGATACTTGTTTACATATTAAAAGATCATTTGCTTTTCAGCCATCCCTCCCTTTCCAAACCAGAGTTGGGAATATATGTTGCTAAAGCGGTTGCAAACCCACCAGCCCCGTAACCTGGTTTGCCTCTCCGTTGTTGCAGAGAGAGCAGAACCAGAGTTTCTCAGGGGCCCTCAGTTGCCCTGAGGAAAACACGCAGTTTGAGCCAGGTCCCTCCCAGGGACTGGGCCTGAGGCTTCAAGCACTGACAAACCTCAGTGTCCTAAGGGGCCCAGATGGCCTCGCAAACAATTAAGCAGCATTTATGTGCACAAAGGCTTTTTTTTTTGTTAGATAATTAAGAAATGATTAGTTTCAGATATTTTTGGAGGGGATTGGTCAAATTCCATTTTCTAGAACTCCAGAGTTCACATGTAAGAACCATTAGGAATGTCAGATAACTTCAGAGTTTTGTTCAGAAATGATTTGCAGCAGTGACATCTGTTTGAACCTGTAGGGTCCCCCGCCCCAAATTCCCTTGGCAGAGGGGTGGGGAGAAAGGGGGGATGAGGGCTGTCAGCTTAGCTGTATGGAGGCTGCTCCCGAGTTTTGTGTGCTTCCTCAGACAGACAGATTTGGGTCAGAGTTAATAAAAACAATAAAGAAAGTGGTTCTTTGCTGCCACAAACCTTTTAAATTGAGAGGGAAGGGGATCTGAACCTACCTTATTAAGGTTTCTAATTTTCAGAGTCTGCCTGCTCAGCCAGACCTGGCTAAGAATCTTCTTTTTGTTCTTTTCACACCTAGAAATGTAGTTGACCCCAGAGTTCCCAGACCCAAAGTCCCCACCAGAGTGGAGCAGGGAGGAAGACCCAAACAAGCCACCAGTGGCTGCCCCACGGGGTGTGGCTAAGTGTCACAAGAGAACATGAGCGGCCCCCTCTCCAGAAAGTTAGGTATAAATCCTAGCAAGAACTTGGCTCGTCTGATTGATGACTCGTCATTTTGATCCCATCGGGAGAAAAATCTTCTATTTTTCTTTCTTGTTTTTTTGTGTTGTTTCCCTAATTCTCTTCACATGGAGCAAAGTTCAAAGAGCTGAGAGCGGAATGCCTAGAAAGATCAAAGGTATTCAGGAAGTGACAATTTCAGTTAGAAAAAAAGCAACTTCATCCTTTGGAAGAATTTAGAATAAACTATGCTAAGGTATAAGAAAAAAACATAAATAAATAAATAACAGAAAACAATTCTCCAGACAACAAAGGGAAGATATTTCCATGGACACTGTGGGCCGGGAGTGATGCTCTTTTTTGGGGTATGGCGGGCTCAGAGGATGGGGAGGCTGATCCCCAGCGGCCTGTGAGCGTGAACTTGGCTCCGCATGGTGGGATGGTGATTTCTTGCATTTGAGAATTTGAGGTGGTCCTGGGAGTGGTGCTGAGGAAGGGAAGGGAGCCAACCTCACAGGGAAGGGAAGACTTCAAGGCCAAGGAGCATTAATGGACACCAGATCTGTTCCTGTACTGTGGGAAGGGATGAAAGCAGACCCTTGGGAAATATAAATAAAGACGAGAGCAGGAGAGAGGCAAACCACACCTGGCTCTTATGCATTCGGCCAGTACGCATGGATGCAGTCAAACACAGGTCAAGAGCATTGGAAAAGAAACCCTGCTGGACTGGACACGTACAAACTCTCTTTTTCTCTTGTCATTATTTCCTAAATAATACAGAATAATAACTACTTAAACATTGTATTCAGTGTTTTAAATCTTCTGGAGGTGATACAAAGCATACAGGAGGATATGTGCAGATCTCATGCCGGTGCTAGGCCATGTCACGTGTGGCCCTCGAGCAGCCCTGGATTTGGGTATTCTTGGAGGTCCTGGACCACTTTACTTAAATGGACAAGACAACATGATGAATCATATCCCATAATGAGGTTTTAGAGTTAGAAGGATCCTCAGGGGTTATCTCATACAATTTTGAAACTGCAGTGAAGCTCACAGTCAGGCTGCCTGCAGTGTCCGGGCCCCCAGCCCAGTGCTGGTCCCACATCTTTCATTCCACCTCCCCTAGCCATGGACCCAAGCCCCAGACCTCCACCTTTGCAAACTAACGCCATTCAGCCAATGTAAACACAGGAAGTCATTTTTCTCTGTTACCAACATCAGTGCTTATTGTGTGTGTCGGGGTGGGGTGGGGGGATCAATGCCTATAAAGAACTATATATAAAGACAAAAATGAAAGTGTCCTGCTTGGTTCAAAATGCACATTGATTTCATTTGATGCTCACAGGAAGCCCAGGTGGTGGATGTTGTCAGCTCTGCCTCAGCCCACAGGCGAGAGCTCAAAAAGGTTGGGTGACCTGTGAGATGGTGCATGTCACTTTAAACTCAGTGGGAGGGCCATGGGGGGGTGCTCACAGATCCAGAGCCTCTCCCCAGGCAGAGCCACACTGGCTGACTGACACAGGGTCATCCGCATGGCTCCCTCAGGGACTGGTGTCTGGCCGAGCACTGGAATGAACCTCCACTGTGCAGAGTGGGACAGAAAGGGGGACAGTAGGTGGCGGGGACAGTGGGGGAAATGGTGTAATCCCTGAAATTCAAAACCTCAACTCCTCCCCTCCCCAATACTCACTTGATGGCTTTGGTTTTCAGAAATCATGAGGTCCAATGGATTCTGTTTAGCAAACACAGAAACGATCGTCATTGACCACAGTATACCAAATGGAAAAGACCAGCACCTGGGCGTGGATCCTGCAGAGCATCTGTAAGTATCTTGGTTTGACTGTGGTTTTATAGAAAGGGTCCCCAAGCTGCCGGCCCCTGCTGGAGACTGGGGTTTGCGGCCCACACCGGCTCCATGGGAAGGAACCAATGTGGCCAGAGGCACCCTGCAGCAGACTCTGCCCACGTTTGGATACTTATTTTTAAAGATGTGTCCTTTTCTGGAGTTTGGTGAGACCTTGATTCATGGACGTTACATCTTGAGGATCTCTTGAGACTGGGATGTAACATCCATGTTGGCCTCACGTCAGTGGCTCAGGGTAGAGCCTGGCCATTGGCCCTGTTTTGAAACCTAGGGCATGTCCCATCATTGTAGGCTGGATGGACAAACACACCATTGTCCCCTCCATTCCTTCTACCTCTGATAATGCAATTCTTGACCATAGTTTGTGCTCTGGAAAGCACAAACACCTGGGCACCGAGGCACAAGACTTCCTTCTGCTCGGATCTCTGTCTGGCAGCTCCTTGGTGAAATCCTGAGACAGCAGCATCCCCAGACACTGAGAAGGGGGAGTTACACCTTGATTCTGTTTATGTCTAGGCCAGGTCCAGGCTTCTTGGTTGTGTGAGTTCAGGAAATTATCTAGCCTTCTCTGCTTCCCTTATCTTCAAGGGGGACCATTCTGCTCTCTCATGGGTGGCTCTCTGAAGACTGCAGATGACAAGCATAAACTGTCTGGCTCAGGAGGGGGCCCCATGAGTGACACAGAATGGGGACAGCTCATATCTGGAATGTTCATGTCCAGCCCCAACCACTTGGCAGCCCTCAAAGGCAGAAGGAAAAATAAACAAAACACCTAAGATAGAGCTAAGCACCCATGTGACACACCTGGGCGAGTAGGCTGCAGGAGACGCTGACCCACAATGAGCCTGGGCTCTTGGAGGTGGCCTGAGCCTCCTGTGCTACACTCCTGCTCCGTCACAGAGCTTAATGGCTTGTGGGACTGGCACCAGCCCGTAGCCATCCCTTTCCAAGTTTTTCAGGTGTCTCTTGGGGATTTGATGCGAGGATCCTTCACAGTGGACGTGCCAGGAGATGCTGGCACGAGAAGCAGTGCTGCTGGCAGGTCGGCCCTGTGGCTTGGCATGCCTTGCCAGGACACCCTGTGGCACTGCAGACCCTCTGTATAATTCACCACTTCACTGAGGCCTCTGAGCACCACTGATGTGGATCAGTGGGGGAAGGGCAAGAGTCCTGTAGCTTTGTGGTCAGGGATTGTCTTGGTGGAGAAGATAGATGGAGACCCTTCCTCACCACTAGCTGCTGTAGGGTCTGGGTTCCGACTCTACCGTATCCCTAGGGGGACACCTCTGTCTCCAGAAGGACTCTGGAACAGGGTCAGGGTTTTCCCCAAGTGCTGGGATGGAGCCCCGAGCCTCACGTGTGCCAAGCACGCGCTCTACCACTAAGCCACACCCCCAGCCCACGATGCCAGATTTATAAAGTAGTTTCCACTGTGAGCAGTTTTGAGCTTAGAAGAAACAGAGAGAAAAGAGAATCTGGCCGGAAGCACGACTCCCCCGGCTGGCCAGCACTCTGCATGGACAGGAATGGCAAATCTTGAAATCGTGGCCACCTGCTCCAGGTCACCCATCTGGCAGGAGAGTAGGAGCAAGGAAGAAAACCCAGTGCTCCCAGGGAAGCCTGGTGGAGGCTCAGGGGAGCACTTAGAGGGAATTTCTGGCCCGGCATGGCTCTCGGTGCCTGATCTAGGACAGTGAGGCCCAGCTGGTGGTCTGGCTGCAGTTGGCCTCCTGGGAGCTAACTGTTGGAGTGTTTGAACTCCAGTGACACTCGAGACCGCTGTGTGACCTGCCCCTAGGGCCGTGGTAGAGTCTGTACAGGCAGCCCCCACACTCTGGCCCAGGGTAGGGTGGACCCCAGGGCTGGGAACTGGAGATGAGCTGCAGTCAGAGAGCGTCAGACCCCTGGTCGCAGCAGCCAGTCTCCTGGGCAGACACCCAGGGCTGAGGGCTTGGGCAGTTCTGCCAAGGGCTGGACCTCAGCCCCATGATTCATCTTGCTCTAGCCTCCCAGCCTCCCTGGAATCCCTTCTCCTGGTCTTGGGTCACCCTCTGTTCTGGGGTGATGGGGAGCTGCGAGGACAGTTGCCAAGACCCTGTCCTGGCTGGTTTGGGGGAAGATTTAATGCCTTAGGGTGAAGCTGGAGAGTTGGTCTGGTCCCCATGAGGTACTCCGACCCAGTGGAAGCTCTTCACGGGCACCTTGAGCTGCCAGGGGAGTAGGGGGCCTCCAGGAGGAGCCTGAGGCGGGATCTGGGCCCTGCATCCTTCCTGAGCTGGGCGCAGACAGGGGGGCTCCCCTTGCCTCTCTCCTCACTGGAGTTAAAGGAAAGCCCCCCTCTGCAGCCCTTTCTATTCAGACATTTTAAAACTACCATCTCCTCCTCTACATTTTTGGGTTTCTTTTTTTTTTTTTTTTAACCACAAATTACTTAATTTGCAACTTAGAGGAAGCCTGCCGGAAGCCCCATTGTCTGAGGTCGCTGGGTTCTGCACAGTCCTGTGTACTCAGCTTGCAGGGAGGCCCCCCTCTCAGGGCCCATTGCAGCATGTGCCAGCATGTCCACATCAGTGGTGGTGACCTGTGGTCTGGACAATTCATGGACTTCCTGGTCATTGAGCAAGTAGCATCAAGTTCCTATAGCTGTCCTGTGGTCAGAGGCGTCTTCAAGTGCTGGGAACCAGCCCAGGGACTCAGCATGTGAAGTGGACTCCAGAGCTTCCTTCCTGCCCTCCTGCCTCCTCCTCCCACCCACCTCCTCCCCCTCCTCCTCCTGCCTCCTGGGCACTGGTTTCAGGTTAGGAAGATGGAGGCAGCACAAGCAGGACCCGTCTCCCTCCTTGGTGAAACCCCAATATGTGTGGCTGAAGACAAGGAATCTGTTTCTCACAGTTTTGGAGATGGGAAGTCCAGGTTCAAGGGGCTGATGCCTGACTAGGGCCTTCTAGTGAGAGACAGAGATAGAAAGAGTGAGCAAGAGAGAGACGGAGGGTGGGTGCTGAACAGGCTTTTAGAACAGACCCACTCCCATGATTACATTAATCCATGCACATGGGCAGAGCCTAGACTCTTCTTGACACTGTTGCACTGAGGATTAAGTTCCCGGCAGATAACCAAACATGTGGGAACACGCACGAATCACACTTTTTTCTTTGTTATTTATTTATTTATTTATTTTTAAGATTGGAATCTTTTTCTGGCTCAGGAGGTCGCATCTGGGTTGAACAGGCAGCAGAAACATTTCTAGTTCAGGGGGAAACCCAGCAGGAGAGTACTTACTTGACTTTATTCTTTACATTTGGGTACTCAGTTCTCTTCCACCCCACATCAGCCTCCCACATTCAAATGCGTCTTATACTTCCCAGCCTGAGTTAATAACAGCCCAAAGGAGGCTTCCTCACCAGAAGGACCCTCTCCATACCTCCATGGGCCTCCTGCCCCTCCCTGGTCTCCTTAGCAGGCTCCTGCTCCCTGAGGAGAGGCCCCACCTGTCTTGTCCACTGTTAGACCACAGAACTGATAATGCACCTGGCACCAAACAAGAGAGAAAAATGATGGTCCCAAAAATATGGGAATGAACTAGGGCCTCACTAACTATTGGTTAAACCAGCATGGATAGCGGCCACACAGGCAGGAAAACCAGAAGCCAAGATGTATTTTAGGAGAGATCCATTTCACCCAAATCATTTGTAACATGGTTCTTTTCATGTGTCCTTAGCATACCGGGGAAGGCCACCCTGTTGGTCCCTTCACCCCTTGTTCAGAGGGTTGGCCCCTTCCTTTCTCTCCGCTCCATCTGGGACTCCATGAACCAGTCTCACCTCTTTTTTCCTGTTTCAGGTTTGAGAATGGTGGGGAGTTCACCTCAGAGCTGGAGAACGGCGACGACCCAGCAGCTTATGTCACCAACCTGTCCTATTATCATCTGGTCCCCTTCGAGACGGACATTTTGGACTGAGCCCCTCCATTGGGACTCCCCCCACCTCAGCCCTTGACTGCATGTCCTGACGCTGTCCAAAGCTGCCACTCAGGCCTGGATTTCCTAGGGTCCCAGACCCCATCCCTGGTGAGGGCTGGTGTCCGACAATTGGAGCTGCAGGGCTTCTTGGTGGCTGTGGGCTGATTGCACGTCTCCAACAACCAGGGCTCATGTCCCTGAGTCTCCGCAGCCTGCAGTTCTGCGGGGCCTTCTCCTCTCTCTCCGCTTGACACACCAGGATGCCTCTTCACTCCTGGGACTCGCTGCCTATGCTCAGTGCCTGCAGGGCGTGCTCTCTGCCAGGCCAGGGGTGCCAGGTTGTGTCTGGCCTCCCTCTCACTGTTACTCCTTCTCTGCGAGGGGCATTCCCTTATACCAATGGCCTCAGACTGCCTGGCTACCTTGACTCCCCACCATCCCTTCATACGTGAAAGGCAGGAGGCATTTCAAGGGGAGATTTTGACAAGTTGCCAAGTTCTGGATGACTGAAGCAGGGGATGTTTAGTAATCCCGATTTCCCTGGAACCAGGATGTGTGGCTTTTGTTTTTGTGTTTCATCTCTCTGGAAACCAAGTTCGGGGTCAGCCCGGAGGAGTAAACACTTGACAGAAGGTCAAGCACACATGGGGAGTGTTGGCCTCAGAGCAGTGGAATCATTGATGACCAGGTGCGTGCATGTCTGAACTTGGCCTGAGAGTTAATGATGCCCCTCAAGAGCAAAGGAAGCCCTTTCTTGGACCGCCAGCTCCTCTCAGTCAGCCCTTCCACTTGGGTGTGATGCTGTTACTACCGCCTGCAGGCGGCGGGGGTTCCTCTCTCCTGCCCTCGGTGCCATCGTTGTCATAATGAACCTGAAAGGATGGAATTGGAAGGAAAGCTCAGGGCCCCGGGCCTACAGGGGTGGGTCTGGGTTCTCTGAGATTTATCTCCCCGGTGTCTACTAACGACCAGCATTTGCTAATGTAAATAATAGTAAATTATTGAGAATTCTAATTCTTTTACACAGTCTGTTTTTAATCTATTTTAATTAAATAAAATCTATTACTCTACTTTGATATGTTTGTGTAGAAAGGTGTGGTTCATTTGTCCCCTTTACGGGAACAGGACGGAAACCAAACACAGACCCCTGGTGCCTGGCTCTGAGCTCTCTCCCTGTCACATTGTCATTTAGGAAATGTGGTATGTTCTTCCCATGGGGAATGATCTGTCCAAACTGAAAAATGAACAAACAAGCTTGGTAGTTTTGGGGGTTTTTTTGTGATTTTTTTTCCTTTTTTTTTTTTTTTTTCCATTTAGGATTTTTCTTCTTCTCCTTTTTCCTCTTTGGCAGCCACAGGAAACCTCTCTGGTGACCCAGCTGTAATACATCTGATATTTCCATGGATTTTGCATTTCCCTTCTGCTTTCCGGCCTTGTTCAGTTTCATGCAACCTGATCTTCAAATATGCCATTAGGTGGCTGAATGAGGTTGACCAGTTGCCTGTTTCTTTTCTCTCTTTAACCGAGTTCTCAGTTCCATACATGGATAGAACTTTTTGCCTACCACTTAAAGTTAGAATCGATCAACACGTTCAGTTAATTCCAATGTAACTTTCAAAGTGTGATCCATGGATTAGGCTAATCACCCATGTTCCACAGGGTGCTTCTCTCCAGCCACTTACCTACTGAGATGGGGACTTCCTCAGCTCACCCACCTGCACCGACTGTATTTCTGTATGTGTATGTTAAGAGCTGAGTTTGGGCTCCCCAAGCTCTTCCTCTCAGCTTTATTGAAAAAGTATCACTGTTTACAATTAGTGCACAATGAAGCCTCTAAACAGGGCTCAGATGTTTGGAAATTTATTACCCTGTCAAAGCTCTGCCAGAGCATCCTATAGCATCCATTTTTTTTTCTTGGAAAACTTTGGCTTGAAATAAAACATATTCTTTATGTTCCCATCTTGGAAAGAGCCAGAGTGGAGATAAATACGTTAGTGCAATGAAACATGGTTAGTAGCACTCAGCATCACTGTGTGAGGACCATCTGCAGCAAATGGAGAGCCCATGCACCACAGGAGGGGAGCAGCTGGTGCTCCTCAGTTTAGCTGATCCGAAGCGTGGACCCAGTGTGGCCAGAAATCCAAGTTTTTCAATAGAAGCTAAAGTCAGAACTTTTATGTGCAAAATCCAACTTTGATGTGTTAGAAAGAAAAATAACAATAAAATAATAACAAGAAACTTAGCCAAGTAAAAGAATCATCAATTTGCAGCGTCTACCCTAAACCATCAGTTGAGAGATTAATACCAGAGGAGCTCGGGTTGGCATGTGACTTGTGCACTCTTGCTCATATCTTCTTCCAGAGACATGTTCCTCTCCTTTGTTGGTTCTGTCGCCACATCTTCATGCAACTCTGGCAACCAAAGGAGTCTTGGCCACAGTGTCCAGGACATTTTCTTTATTACTGACAATTGTGTGACAGCTATTATCCTGAGCCATGCTTACTACATTAGACAGCCTCCTGCAAAGTAATGTGCAATTAAATTCTTTTTGGCAAATCAAATTATTTAAGTCACCTCATTTTCCTGTTTGAAAAGAATGTTTGGCAAATGTTATTTATAGGCTGAGGAATGGTCTCCTCTTTGTTTTGCAAATCCAGGCTGGTTTTCACACAGGCTTGCTCAGAGTGAAAAATGTACACTGTGAACATGAGGTAGGCCCACCCTCTGATGATTTCTGCAGAATGGACACACTGTAATACATGCCCTCATCGTGGGATACCAGATAAGCACAAGTCACCTGGTAATTGAGCAGACCGTGGGCTCATTAATAAACATACAGTTCTCATGGATATGACACTTATTAATAGAAATATATGCAGGAGTGTTGGCATCCAAATCATCCTGAGTGATGTGTCCTAACCAGCACCATCTCCTCCTGGGGATAGAACACATTCTTGGCTTTCATTTAAGAGGCATTTTGTCAAAGCACAAGTATTTTTTTTTTTATTGCAAATGCAATTTCTGACCCACATTCCATGGTACTAATGTACTCTTGCAGACCAGGATTCTATTCTAGGTTCATTCTGTTTTTTAAACATGTAGATTTTATTATTATTTGATCATGGCCAGGTCAACAGATCAGGAAGTGACTGCCATTGAAAAATGGTTTGTTGTTGTGCTTGCAGAATCCAGGAGGAGAGGGCATGCCATGCCACAGGAAATCATGCAGGCACGGACCAGAGTAGGTTAGAGGGCAGAGGAAAAATATAGCAAGAACCTTTATGCTGGTTTCTGTGGGAAGTACAGGGTGAGGCAGGCTGATTTAGGATTAGTGAGTTTGAACAGTGGTCTCTGGGGCCTAAGCCCTGGACTGATTAGGTTTTGATCAGGTAAATAGTGTCCTAAAGTCCTGGAGCTCAGGTCACTGGGGGTGTGGGCTCTGTATTGGTAGGTTTACAGGTGAAAGTGTTGCTAGCAGGTAATTATTATCTCTTAAGAATTAGATAACTCTTGAAGGGGCAGACCAGTTTCAGCATGAGACCAAGATGTCAAAGCATCAGATACAGAAATTAGAAATCATTCTTATTATTATACATATTTTCCCCCATGAACCCTGGGGCTATGGGAGGGATCTGATTTTATCCCCTGCTGGGAGCACAGAGAAAAATCCCAAATGTGGCATATCTGTGTTCTCCAAGCAATAAAATTATCCAACAGGAAACAAGATTCCTTATGGATATACAAACTCTTTTTCTTATTTAAATGAGTGATATATTCCCATGGTCCAAATAAATAGAATGATGTAAAAGATTTTCAGCAGAAAGTAACACTCCCATTTCTTTCCTATCCTAATTCCCACTAACACCCACATTGATTAGTTTCTAATATGTTTATATGCAAACACCAAATAAACATGACCATATGCTTTTCAAACAATAGCTAGACGAATTCCTCTGGAGCCTACATAAAATTCAGCATTTGTGGTCAATAATAATATGTCTTGAAGTTCTCTATATATGCACTTCAGAAATAGATAATCTGTTTAGATTTGATACATTTTCCTTCTAATAAAAATGTGAATGGCTTAAGGGCTTGGCTGATGTGGAGCATAGCATATCTGAGATATGCTTAATTTTGCTAGGCTTCTAGGGAAAGCTAGATTTTTTTTTGTTATTTGCTCCCATCTGTTGAGGGTGGAGGTGAGAATTGGGGAGTGGAATGTAGTAGAGGCTGGGAGTTTGCTACAGGGTAGGGTCTAACAGTAATTTGTAGTAGACTTGAGGGCAAATCCCTCTCCAGTGAGCACACTCACCTTAAATGATCTTGAGGCAGATGTCCAAATGCCATAATGGCTGCCCCTGTGTTTATTTACAATAGGAACAACTCACCCAGAAAGCAGAATATGTAGAAATTATGGCTGGCCAGTGCCTTCTCTTTCCGTACAACTGGGAAGTCAAATCATGATCTGAAGCTGGCTCCATCAATATAGAAATTGGAATAGAGGGAAATAATTAGATTAACACCACGGGAAACATCACTGGGACCCAGGTTTTAGAGTTTTCATGGAAGGCATTTTCACATCTCATTAATTGAATAAATTAGCAGTATAAAAAGAGACTCTACTATGCTTTTCTCATTTTTCTGTGGGCAAGTGAAAACTTGACAAAGACAGGCAATGAATTTATTGGAAATCCTGAGATGAACAGAGAAACAACAGGGATGACTTCACTAATGGAAATCTAAACCTTAATATCTCCTGAGTCAGGGTAGCCTTGCCCATAGGCAGCTGTGACTGAAATGTCCAGATGAGGGTGGGGAGGAAGGATGCTCTTCTTGGTCCTGAAGCATCCTTGATCTCCAGGGAAATGCCTCTCCAGGAGGAGCATATTGGTAGGAGGATAAGCACTTTTGTTTTCCTGCTTTACCCACATCATCTGGGAGGGAGCCATTAGGGCCACCTGCAGGATCAGACACTCAAAGGTGGTTGGCTTGGTCAAGATCTCTTCTCCACCAGCTGATGCTTGACGACACTGAACAGACTTACCTCTGCAAAGCTGCTGTGGTAGACTGTGCTTCCTCGGACACATTCTTTCCTAGATACTTCATACATTCACACAGGTCTTACACTAACGTATTGGGGTTCATTCTTCCAATCCGAAGAAAATTTGCATATCTCTTCTCCAACCAAGTGTTAATGTCAGAGTATAACCCACAAATAGTCATCTTTTATTAGGATTTTATTTTATTTTTGATCAGATATTGTTTGCACATGATACAAAATTTAAGAGTAAAAAGAGTTGCTCATTGAAAACCTTATTTCTGCTCATCCCTGTCCCTCGACACTCAATTCCCATGTGTAAGGACAGTTATTATTACCAGTTTCCTGGGTAACACTTCAGAAGCATACAATCTTTTTAAAAGATAGCATACCCTTTCATAAACCTGGATTTCTCACTTAATGGTTGGGTTGGTGTTTATTCGTAGAGCGCGCTCATTCTTTTAACCTATGTACCTTTTTTTTTTTTTTTAAGCTAAGCTACATTTTCCTTTTTCTTTTATTTCTCCATAGATTCTCTCTGTTTTTTTCTACTTTAATTTAATTTTGAAAATAGGTAAACCACTCATATATTTCAAACTATTGGCCCACTATTCAATTATGAAATACTGTTGAGTCCTCACAGAATACCAGTTGATGATCCATGCACTAGGGATGTAGCAATGAGCATTGACTTATTTCTAGCAAAGGGGGAGTAATAATAATAATAATAATAACAACAAGGAAATTATCTAGAAGGTAAACTGGAGGCCTTGGAGAAAAATGAGCAGCAAAGAAGAGTTTGAGGATGGAGACTGTAATTTTAGATAAGGTGATGAGGCCATTTTTGTCTGAGAAGGTGATGTTTGAATAAGATCTGGAAGGGAGTGAGGGAGCAAGTCACGTGGCTATCTGGTGGTAGCCTTGAGGACTTCGAAGCCATTGTAAGGCTTTGGCTTTACTCTGAGTGAGAGGGCAACCACTGGAGGGTATGGGCAGAGGAGTGAGGTATAGGACATGGGTGAGGATCATTTTGGCTGCTGAGTGGAGAACAGATTGGAGGGGCAAGAGTGGAAGCAGGGAAACTAGTGTCTTAATTAGTGTGGGGCTACTATCACAGAATGACTTAAACTGAACACGTTATAAACCACAGAAGCTTTTCTCTGAGTTCTAGAGGCTAGGAAACCCAAGATCAGGGCACTGATAGATTTGATGTCTGGTGAGGGTCCCTTTTCTGAAAAGACCACCTTTTATGTGCCTTCACAAGACAGAAGGCACACATAGGGTCCCTCTGACCTGTTTCATAAGGGAGCTAATCCTATTCATGGGGGCTCCACCCCTGTGACCTAATCACCTCCCTCTTCAATACACTGGGGTTAGGTTTCAATGTGTAAATTTGAGGGAAAAAACACCAACGCTTAGCCCACACAGCTAGTTAGGAGACTGTTGCAGTAATGCAGGCAGGAGAAGAAAGTAGACCATGGTGGAACCGTTGTGATAGGATTGCCCTGGGCAAGAAAGGAGTGGACTCAGGGTTGGCAACAAGATGGAGGGTATGAGCCCAAGATCATTCAGTTTACCTCAACTACAATGGCAGAGAAGTTTGGAAAAGTAAGATCAGAAATTCTGTTTTAGGTATGTTAAATGTGAGGTGACTAGTAATTACTATTGGAGTTCAGAGTTCAGACAGGAGAATAAATATGGAGGTGGAGGTTTGGGGAGGTGTCATAAGAAATAGAAAATATGTAGAGCCATGAGACTGGACTTGATCAGGGTTGAGGTAGAAAAAAATTGAGGACTGAGCCCTGGGACTCTCCAACCACATAGGAGAGTGAGGAGCTTGTAAACTTGTGTTACACAGCAGGAGCTGACTCGTGCACAAAGAACTTCTACAAAGAACCACTATGAATCCACAAGGAACTTTATTGATTCCTTTGCTGATTCTCACTATGTAGATTGAGATGGGCTGGGGAATAAAGAGCAAAGCCAAGGGAAAACAGCATCCTGGAAGCCAACAAAGAAGGAGTTTGAAAGAGCAGAGAAGTCGGTAGGTCAGTTGCTGCTGATAATCGTGTATAGTGCAGATTGAGAAAAGAACCCTGGGTCTGAACACAGCAAAAGTCACTGTCAACCTCAACAAGAGCGGTTCTAGTGGAATGATGATGACGAAGACATGATTGGAATCTAAAACATACAATAAAAATTCTTCCCACTCCTGTAAACCATCTTCCATTTCTGAGAACCCTCTACCTCCGCTAAATAACCCATTTTATTAATTTCTTATCCATAGATCATGAATTTTTATGCAGATATTTCTACATGCAAATATGCATTCTTATTCTTCACTTTTTAACATACAAGCATACTATACTCATTTCTCTATACCCTGAAGTTATTCCTTCCAATAGCCTGAGGATATTAAAAGCTTCCTCATTCTTGGTTTTCTGTACAATGCTTCATTGTCGTTATCTTCTGAGTGGTACCCTTTTGATGGACATGTGTGCAGCACTCCAGTGTTTTGTAATTATTATTTGATTGTTCAAACAATACTTCAGTGAACGGGCTTTTCACAGCATATGTGCAGGTGTAGCTATAGGACAATTTCCCCAACAGTGGGTTTCTGTGTCAAAGGGTAGATTAACTTATAATTTGGTAGATTTTGCCAAATTTCCATCCATAAGTGTCATTCTAGTTTGCATTTGAATGTATGCAATGCATGTAGATATTGTTAGGTCATCACGGATGGAAAGAAAGATCATTTCAAATACTTTTCTATAGCAAAGTATTAAGCAAAACACCTGGATATACAAAATTTCTCATGAACAAGGATGCATTGTAGAATGAAGTCTCTTATTGACTTTTAGAGATTCTCTGTATGAGAAAGATAAATAGGAGTTCTTTGTATATGAAGAAAATGATACCTTGTATCGGTCAGCTCAGCTTTTGCTGCCTACCGAGCTCCAAACATGATAGTTGAATGGCTGCTTATTTAGCTCTCAGCTTTGTGAGCCCATAATGCAGATTTAGCTTAATGGTCATTCTGTTATTCAGGGTCAGGGTTGAAAGGTCTTGGCAGGGTCCACAGAGGGATAGCTAGCATAGGAAAGCTCCAGTAGAATAACTCATTCTTTCCACTCTATGTAACCTCTCATTCTCCATCTGGGTCAGCTAGTTTTTTTTTTCCCCCACATGGGAACTCATGGTTCTAAGAGCAGTTAGAAGGAAAACTCCAATGTACAAGTACTTTCCAAGTTTCTGATTGCAACTCACTTGTTACCGTCTCATAGGTTTAAGCAAGTCACATGGCCAAGTTCAGGGTCAGTATAGTGAGACAGTACCCAAGGGCATGAATTCAGGCAGGCTTGAACAAAGTGGAGTCATTGTTACAATCCATCAATCCATAATGGTCCATAAAGGTCCACTCTTAACCCACTGTTTCACACCCTTTTACTCTCACCCCCTTTATTAATAAAGGCAGGCATGGTGCTAGGATTCGACATAATCTTCAAAGCAGCTGAGTGTAAGTTTCAGTTCTAGAATGCGAGTCTCTGTCCATGAAGCTCTTTTCTTCTGAAGAGAGAGCCCTCACAATGGCAACAAAGCCTTTTCTTCATTCAAAAGGAGCTTAATGACCAGGTATCCCTTTGGCATTCCATACAGCCCAGCAGGGGCAGGTTTGATCTTTGCTGATTTCAGCTGCTAATGTGTCCTGGCAGAAACAGAGAACCGAGAATGAGGGCTTTCAGAAATGCCCTGGAACAATTGGATGATTGGATTGAAAATTCCCCAGTGACTTGAAATTTTGACTCATCAAAAACGGTCTTCTTTATCTTTTTCCCCCATTCAACTTATTCTTTTTATTTCTTGAGTAGAGTTGACTTGATGGAGTCAGCCCCGGAACCTGCTGTTTTGGGGGAGAAAGATCTATAATAAAGCCCATGAAATTAGTCTTCTGAGAGTTTAGGTAGATAGTGACAAGGACCTCATAGCCCCTGAGGCATGACTATTGCTGTGACGTGACAATTGTCCTTCACATCCAATCTGGAAACCAAGGAAGGCCTTGACAAGGAGCAGGAAGAGGGGAAGAAAGAGAAGGGACTTTTATTTAGCACCTACTGTATATCCCAAGCAATTGCAAGATACTGAAGGAGCAGAGATGTAGGAGATGCTGTTTCAGTCCTGAGCGGACATGAGTCACCATGAAAAAAAAAAAAAAAAAAACACACTCAAACATAGTATGGAGGAAGAAGAGGAAAGAGCAGAGGAGACAGGGAAGAGGGAAAAAGAGAAGAAATAAAATTAATCAGAGTAACATAAGGATAGTGAGAAGGTTTGCTAAGAACAGCTACCTGTCAGGACGTTTGAAGGTCTTCTTTAACCATTGTAGGAAAAAGTCCCTGACTGTTTCAGTCTCTGTTCAGCCCCAAGCCTCTGGGAGCTCCAGCCATCCTGGTGGTAGGGGCAATATTCTCCAGCCTGCGTGACTTCACCTCGCACCCAGTCTGCACCCCTAGCTCAGATTGGGTGTCATGGGATACACAAGCAGCTCTTTCCATAGACCTGAACTCCTCTGGTGTGTGATGGGCACCCACACAAGAACTGAGCACTGTGACAGTCCCAGAACTCCTCCAGGGTCCCTTGGGTTGGTTAAATGAAATCAGAGACCTAGCGAGTCTCGCTTGCCAGTCTCGTTGCTGTCCCTGGAAAGTGGTCTCACCTGTGGGAGGCGCCAGACAACCACGGAGCCAGCATACCCTGCGCCCCAACAGGTTAATACCTCTCCCAAGTGCCAGAGCTTCCCCCAGGGAGTCTTCATATATTTATTGTTTTTTCCTGGGAATCTGGTTCAACTTGCTCTTTAATAGTCCCTGGGGGGAGATTTGCACCTTTCCCTTGCCAGAAAGAGTTTCTCTCTGGCTCACCAGATGGATAATCAGATGGAAAAATGAGAAAGTGTCTGTGGCATGTTACCAGGTCTCACTTAGCTGCTTAAAGGAACAGCATTAGGGAAGCCCCACCTTAGGGTACGGGAGCCCTTGAGGTTCAGAAAGTCCCAGCTTGGCCAGAGGTTGGCAGAGGTGGGAGCTTCTCCCCAGCCCTTGGCAGGTCGGCTGTGACCTGGGTGCCAGGAGTCACAAGGACCCAGGGACTGGCTCACTTTTCCCTAACTCCTGTCACATGGGCTCAATGTGGAGGTAGACTTCAGCTGGGGTTTGCTGGAGGGTCCAGACGCCTCATGGGTAGAGCCTTTCCTGAATATACCTTCTCCCGCGTGGAGCCCCTGCACCTGCCTTTCACCTGCCAGGCACCCTGCCCCCATCCCCTCTGCTGAAGCTCTTGGCCCTGTGGGACCCCAGAACCTGCACAGCTAAGCCTCTGTCACCCACCAACTCAGCACATGGCATGGCTGCGAGGAGGCCCCTGACCTGCAGTGGATTTAGTACTTTATGTGTTTTGTTTACAAAACTGCACCTCCCCCACAGGTGTCTGTCCTGCTGCTCTGACACCCACAGCTCAGAGCCCACGTAATCCACTCTGTGGGGCCAACTCTCTCACAGTGAAGCAGACGCTGGTTCTGGAGATGACTCCACTGGAGCATCACTTAGAAGTTCTGTTTCGCAGATCTTTAACAAACATCTAACAGGCTTGATTACTTCATCATACGCTTAATAATCAGGTGGAAACACTGACATTGAGCAGGGCCTGGGTGACATTGGTCTAGCGGGGTTGGAGGGATGACTGCCATTATTTCTTGAGTCTGACTTTTCCCCTTCTCATACCTGAAGTTGCCAAGCCCACCCTTGGAAGTGATTTCTTACTTTTACATTCATTCCTGATTATCTTAACCAACCTAGGTTCAAGTGCCATTTAATTGTTACCACTAATAATTATTATTATACTTTAGTAGTGAAATCGATATTGCTATCACTTCTCTCTTATAATAATAAACAAATATCACAGTTGCTGTTGTGAACCTCCAAGGAGCAGTAGAGCACAGAGGTTGAAGAGTCTTTGGAATCAGACTGACCTGGGTTCAAATCCTGACTACACCCACTAAAAAACTCTCATCCCCTTTATTGATGAGCCAATCATATGATTTCTCTGAGTCATTCACATGACCTCTCTGAACCAGTCACATGACCTGAGTTTACTCTACTGAAAGCTCGGATAATCATAACCACTAATCAGTGTTGTTGTGAGACTTGAAATAAAATAAGGGATGGAAAGCGTGATGTCTAAAAAGTGTGGTTGCTCAATAATAGATTCTGTTCCTAGGTTTCTATTTTCAGCCATTTGTGTCACAGTTTGGTCTGGAACAACTTATTTTGGTTTTCTTAAAAATGAAGCATTTCATATTTTTTTTATTATTTGTTCTTTTTAAATGCACATGACAGTAGAGTGTATTTTGGCATATTACACATACAGGGAGTATAACTTATTCTAATTAGGATCCTATTCTTGTGGTTTTACATGATATGGAGTTATACTGGTCATGTATTCATGTACAGGCAGGAAAGTTACATCTGATGAATTCTACTGTCTTTCCTCTACCTCTCCCCCCTCCCTTTCCTTCATTCCCCTTTGTCTCTATTCTTTCCCTCTCCACCCTCCCTTGTTGTAGGTTAGCATCCACATATCAGAGACATCATTTGGCCTTTGTTTTTTGGAGGGACTGACTTATTTTAGTTAGCATAATATTCTCCAATTTCATCCATTTACCGGTAAATGCCATAATTTCATTCTTCTTTGTGGTTGAGCAATATTCCATTGTCAAAGAGCTCAAAAAACTTAACACCAAAAAAACCAAATGACCCAATCAATAAATTGGCAAAGGAACTGAAGAGTCACTTCACAGAAGAATAAGTACAAATGGTCAAAAAATATATGAAAAAATATTCAACATCACTAGCAATTAGAGAAATTCAAATTAAAACTATAGTGAGATTTCATCTCACTGCAGTCAGAATGGCAATTATCAAGAATATAATTAACAATAAATGCTGGTGAGGATGCGAGGAAAAATGTACACTCATATACCGCTGGTAGGACTACAAATTTGGTGCAGCCGATATGGAAAGCAGTATGGAGATTCCTCAGGAAACTTGGAATGGAACGACCATTTGATCCAGCTATCCCACTCCTTGGTTTATACCTAAAGGCCTTAAAATCAGCAGACTACAGGGACACAGCCACATCAAGGTTTATAGCAGATCAATTCACAATAGCCAAGCTATGGAGCCAACCTAGATACCCTTCAACAGATGAATGGATAAAGAAAAGTGGTTCATACTTAAAAACATAAACTTATATTTCTAAATGAGCATGAGGAGGGTGAGAACAACTCACAGTGTGCGTATCTACGACTGACTGCAGAGGGAAGCTGAGTAGATTTAGGGCCAATTCATTTCAGAGGTCGGAACAAACCCTATCCTCCCCTGGGTACCCTGTGCCTGATGTTGGTGGCCATGAGCTGGGTGGATGGCTGGTCAGACTGAGTGAGGCTATTCTTACATTTGCATGGATGATTCAGATGAGAACACAAAACAGCAGGTATCAGAGGGATATGCTCAAGGAACAGGACAGAGAGAATAGGTGAAGACAGTGGGAGAAGGATAGTTTGTTCATTTCTGTTCAAACTGCGGGAAGAAAGCTCTTTGGCCTGTGGGAACTTGCAGCCCAATTGGCTTATGATGGTGGCACCATCCCTCTATCCCCCACCTGGGTTTTCTCAGGACTCCAGTCCTGAGCAGTGGTCTGGTCCCCATGTCCTCCCACACCTTTGTCCTTGCACACAGAACCACCCTCCCATCAAGGCCTCCCAGCTTCTTATGCTCAGCAGCTTTAGTGCAGCAATCACACTGTTTTTATTTATTTATTTTTAACCTAAGGTGCTCAAACCTACTTTTAGTATAAAGAACCATCTCTTAAACATCTCTTATGTTCTAGCGGAGTGACATGTCATGCAGTGTCTAATGGCCGTGGAGATATGTGTCCATGTAGGAGCATGTGACACAGAGGAAGCCCATGCAGTTGGGGGGCCTGATGGGCTCCCCTGAGTGAGTGTTAAACTGAAATATGGAGAGAGGATAAAGTAGGGGGCAGGTGGTAGGGAAGAGAAGCCCTCGAGCAAGAATAGCATCAGAAAAGGCAAGAAGCAGCTTGACCCTAAAGGTGGGCGCACATTGGTTTACTACCATCTTCCTAAACTGGTTCAAGAAGAATGAGTTCAAGGAAACAAACAGCCTGGATTTCCTTGTCCAGTGTGGGCGCATAGTAGGCCTTCTCTTTCCAGGAACTATAAACACACCCCTTCTTATCACCAAAGCCTTCGCACATTTTTGCTCCCTTCACAAGGTTTGTGAATGTTCTGGAATTTAGTTGATTCTGCAGCCAGAAGCCCCTCACAGCAGGAAGAATCGTGAGCTCCAGCACTGGCCTGGGAAATGACAAGCAGGTGGAATCCTGCTATTAGCACACAGTAGTAGCAGGCAGCTATTACTCCAGGGAGCTCCTAGTGAATCTACGAGGTTGGATGAGCATGTTCTATCCTCTGTCACCTTTCCTATCCTTGTCAAAGAATTATTGGTGCCTTCCTTCACACAGCAGGAAAAAGCCAAACAACTGCAGGATTTCTAAACTGTAGGTCCCAACTGAGCCTTAATTACTCACATGGGCTGGATTAATTATTCAAGCAGATGGATTACCATGTGGAGCTGGTAGGTTTACCCGGTGAAACAGGAGCCCATGTGAACAGTCTGCGGCACATGAGGCAGGACCTGTTGTCTTCTCAGTGACCCACTGTGTGCATGGGCAGAGGGGTGCATGCAGCCCCGGATTGCACTTGATCTCCAGGGCTGCACTCTTTGCAGGTGTCAAGGGTGATTTTGATAAGATTTTCTGGACCAGAAGGAGGAACATTGCCAGGCCCGGTTCCCAGGATATGGCTTCTGGGGCCAGACTGTGTTGACCTCAAAGTGAGGATAGCTCTGCCAAGATCTCTTCTGTGTTTGCATCTTGATCATTGTGGTGAAAGGTGCTTGTTAGTAGTCACGAAGAATAACTGGCACAAATTCTCATCTCAGCGCAGAGTGCATGAAACTGAAAATTGGCAGAGGCAGGGAGAGGGAGCCCAGTCTCAAGACAAATGTGAACTCAGCAGCGTCAACCCCCGAGGACTGCCAGAGCAGCTTCTCTGGCACCTCTGTGCCCTTCCCTTGCTCAATGCTGCCTTCTCACCTTAGGAGAGCCCTCGTTCACTCCCAGGACCCCACTTTCCTTGCACCCCTTTCAAGGAAGGTTGCTTGTTTCCTGTGGCAGACCATGAGCCTTGTGTAAATGCCAGTATTTCTGAGCTTGCTCTCCTCCACAGAGCATCCTGGTGGTCCACCAGGGCCCTCCATATCCCCATCACCCCCATGACCCTCTTCATTCACAGGCATGCGGATGGCGTCATCTTAGCTCCTTGTCCTGTTGCCCTCTAATGATGTTGTCTTCTGCCCTCAGACACCCAGGCAACACCCACTCCTAAGCCACACCTTGGACTCCCATAGGAAACTCAGCAATCTCCAAAATAATTCAAGCAAACATGCCACTATTCGAATAGCAACCTCCTGTTCTTTCTAGCTGACTTTCTAACTGATTTTAACTGCAATAAAAAATGTGATCCATATATATGTATATATGTGTATATAAATATACACACATAGATATATATGCACATATACATATTATATATCCACATAAATGTAAATAATGTTAAATATGAAATATGCATAAAATGTATATATACCTATAAAATATATAAAATATATCAATGGGGGCTGGGGTTGTGGCTCAGTGGTGGAGCACTTGCCTTGCATATGTGAGGCACTGGGTTGGATCCTCAGCACCACATAAACACAAATAAACAAAATAAAGGTATTGTGTCCATCTACAATTTAAAAAAATTTTTAAATATATATATTTTTACAAAAATATAAAATGTAGAGATACATATATAAATATGTATATATTATACATGCATATTGAAATATATTTTTCTTTTATTTTATTGGCTGTTTTTAGTTATACATAACAGTAGAATCAATTTTGAAATAATTATACAAGCACACAATATGTCATATTCTGATTAGGACCCCAGTCTTGTGGATATACATGTGGTGAGATTCACTGTGGTGTATTCATATATCTATGTAGGAAAGTTATGTCAGATTTATTCCACTGTCTTTTCTATTCCCATTCCCCTCCCTTCCCTTCATTCCCCTTTGTCTACTCCATTGAACTTCTCTTCTCCCCCCACCCTTATATGATGGTTCATCTGAGGATATTTTTGATGCAAAGGTGATATAAATTCAGTAGAACCATACTTGGAATTGGGAATTTGCCTGTGCTCCCGGGCTGGTCAACCTCCCTCACCACACTGAACAGTAGCAGCCAGTTGCAACTCTCAGTCTAACCTGTGATTGGGAGGTAAAATAACTGACACTCTACAGTGACTGTCATTGTGCTAGATGCTCAGCAGATTAAGTGCAGCAAGTGCATTTTTTACTTATATGATATTTTCAACTTAAAATGGATTTATTGGGATGGATGTAACCCTCTCCTAAGCCAATATGCATCTGTCTATTTGCATATCTATAGCTATGTAGATATATAAGATTTACTGTTTTAACCATATTTAAGTGTACAATTTAGTGGCACTAAGTGCATTCAAGTCGTTGTGTAGCCATCACCCTCATCCACCTCCAGCACTGTATTGGTCTTCCCAAATTGAAACTCTGTGCCCATTCAACAATGACTCCCCATTTAGCCATTAGGGCTCATAGGGTAGGAGTGGGTTCTGTCTGCCTGGTTGCTCTTTGGTTCCTACAAATGGAGTTCAGCTGAGCTCAACTCCTGTCTTGGCAGAACTTAAGAATGTGTGGAACCACATGCACATCAGATAGAGTATTAATCTCTAGGATATATAAAAATCTTAACACCAAAAAACCAAATAACCCAATCAATAAATGGGCCAAGGAACTCAACAGACACTTCTCAGAAGATGATATACAATCAATAAACAAATATATGAAAAAATGTTCAACACCTCTAGCAATTAGAGAAATGCAAATCAAAACTACTCTAATATTTCATCTCCATTCAGAATGGACACTATTAAGAATACAAACAACAATAAGTGTTGGCGAGGATATGAGGAAAAAGGTACACTCATATATTGTTGGTGGGACTGCAAATTGGTGCAGCCAATATGGAAAGCAGTATGGAGATTCCTTGGAAAACTGGGAATGGAACCACCATTTGACCCAGCTATCCTTCTCCTTAGTCTATACCCAAAGGACTTAAAAACAGCATACTACAGGGACACAGCCACATCAATGTTTATAGCAGTACAATTCACAATAGCTAAACTGTGGAACCAACCTAGATGCCCTTCAGGAGATAAATGGATAAAGAAAATATGGTATATATACACATGGAATATTATTCAGCATTACAAGAGAATAAAATCATGGCACTTGGAGGTAAATGGATGGAACTGGAAAATATAATGAATGCTAAGTGAAGTTAGCCAATCCCAGAAAAACAAATGTCAAATGTTTTCCCTGATATAAGGAGGCTGATTCATAATGGGGTTGGGGCAGGGGAATGGGAGGATTAGATGAACTCTAGATAGGGCAGAGGGGAAAAGAGGAGGGAGCATGGGGTTAGAAATGATGGTGGAATGAGACGGACATCACTACCCTAAGTACATATATGACGACACAAACTGTGTGACTCTTCTTTGTGTACAACCAGAGACATGAAAAATTGTGCTGTATATGTGTAGTATGAATTTGAATGCATTCTGCTGTCATACATAACAAATTAAAATTAAAAAATAAATAAATAAATAAACAATAAGAATGCATGGAATGTCCTGTGCTGAGACTTGGGAGGGAGATGAACCCAGCTCGCAGCAGCCCTTGAGAGACAAGATGGCAGGCTGGGGCCCTCCCTTTCTGGAAGAGCCTGTTGGAGAGCAAGGACCAAGGTTGGAGGCAGTGGGCTTGCCCTCAGTGGTGCACAGCTGACCCCTCAGGACGGGCAGGACCCCTGGCTGAGCTGTCAGACTCCCTTTTCACTCTGGCTCTGCACTTCCTGGATAGCCTTCGGGGTAGTCAGTCCTCCAGGTCTCAGCTTATTAAAACCAAAAAGGAATCTGGGCCAAGGGCTTTTCAAACATTTTCTCATTTAATCCTCAAAATAACCCTCTGAATTGAACAACAACTTCAACATCATCATCATCTTCTTTTTCTTTTTTTTTATTTAGATGAGGAAAATGAACTCAGTCGTGAATTAGCACACTCAAGGTCACCAAGTTGCAGTGTTGGAGCTGAAGCAGAGCTCTGATTCCCGGGGCCCTATTTTGATTGGTCATCTCCTGCTGGACCATGCCATGCTCCAAGGCATGCAGCTGAGGAGGGCCCAACAGGGCTCAGAGTCAGCCCTGCCTCTGTAGCCCTGAGTTACTGTCTGTTTATGCTTCGAGTCCTGCTTGTCAAGTTCTGGGCCTTCTCAAAGGGAACATCTTTTCTTGGTTGGCACAAAGAGCTGTTATGGCCTAAAGGTCTACAGGATTAGCACCCTGTCTTTACCACATTGTCACTGAAGTTTCAATCTTTTATTTACATGTCACTTTCTTCCCATAGACTATTGGTCTCTGAAGGGCAGAGATCCTGCTCTTCTGTTCGGCTTGGGTTTCTAGTCCCTAGCATCCAGAAGGCACTTCTGCCTTTGTGTGGAATGAGGAGTGGTTGAGGGAGGAGGCTTTAGCACCTGGTTGTAAGTGCCTCACCTTGACCCTGGGGCTCATGAACACTGACTCACATCTAGGGATGTGCCCATTAGGATTCCAGTACTGGGCCAGGAACTTTGGAAAAGTTGTTAGAGTTTTGTAGATTGCTTTCATGCAACCTTCACAGTCCAGAAAAGTACCATAAGGATGATTGAAAGAAGTCATTGCTACTTCCAGATACAGAGCTCTGGAACAGATAGATGTATTAGCAAATATGAACAGAGCCCTATTAGGGAAGCAATCCTCTTCACTAGTCTTGGAAATGTGGTCATGTTATTTAGCATCTCCTGGCCTCAGTTTCCTTGCCTCTGAGGTGGAAATAATCATATCTACCTCATGATTGTTGTTCGGATTAGGGTAGGTGGCCTGTGGAAAAGTGTCAGGATAGGACCTAGTGCAAATTAAGCACTCCGTACCCACTAGCCATGTATTTAACTGTAAGTATAATTATTATTACCAGGTGGAGGGAATGGACTTTGAATCCAAGTTGATTACCCTTTAAAGTAAACAAAAATAGGAGCAGCAGAATAACCCACAGGGAGCAAATGAGGGGCATCACGGTGGCAGAGGTGAAGCTGGGAGCCTGGGGCTCAAGGAGGCCATGAGAGGTATGTGTGAGGAGGGATAGGTAGGAGTTAGTAGACTGGGGGCAAGAAGAATTTCAAGGGCAAGTCCAAGAATGAAGAGGTATGGAGAGAATAAAAGATGTGTGTGTCCCCCCGACTCCCCCAACTCAACTATGAGTCTCAGCTTAAACGACACTTCCCAAGCCTCCCCTGACCCCTCAACCAGCCAGTTCCCTTATGATGTGCTCTTTTGCTGACACTGATTCTCTGGCAGCAAGTGGGTGTCCTGCAATTCAATTCTGACTTTATCTACTTGATGTAAGTGCAGACCCCACAAATTAAAGGGCACAGTCTCAACAAAACTGCTCCCAGTACAGATACAAGCTGCACTTTGGGGGTCCCAGGCCACTCACATTTCTGTCTGACTTGACTACAAATTCAGGGGTTCCTGCAACCCTTCCAGCTTGACGATTTTCTAGAATGACTCACAGAGTTCAGAAAAGTACTTTAATTAGAATGACAGTTTTATCATAAAAGGAACAGTTGAGGAACATCCAAATGAAGAGCTGCACAGGCCATGGGTGGGGTGAGTGAAGACAGAGCCTGCGTGCCCTCTCCTGCTGGTGTAGGGATTCAACTCCATCTGACCACAGCCCTCTTGAGGGGTAACCATCATGACTGCTCCTGAGTAACCCCGGCCAGCTCTCCCTACAAAGTTTCCCAGCGTACAATAAATAAACAGAGCCATTAGAAAGCTATGTGGAGCTCTACCACTGGACTCTTGTGCTGTTGGTGCCAGGCATGTGCGGGCCATTTTTTATATTAGTTTGAGATAAACTAATATAAAATATAATAAAATATAATGAATGAAGTAGCTTTTTCCTGACTGATATGTAAACCCCCTTTCTCTTGATTCAAATGCAGGAATTCACTGTTCTTATCTGAGCCATGCTTCTACATGTAAATTCCAAATAAACTATACTCTGTGTATTCCTAGATCTGTCTGCCTCTCTCTCTCTAGTTACTTGGAAGCTTGCAGCCAGTTCCCACACCATGGGAACAGAGTTTTCTGAAACACTGGGGTGTTTTGCCCTCCCAGAATGTAAATATGAGCACAACTAGAAAGTTCCACTGAGCCTTGGGATCCAGAGTTTGCACTGGGATTTCACACATAGGCATGGTTGATTGAATCATCTGTTAGGTAGGAGTTCAGGACCCAAGATGGGGGAGGCTGGGTAAAATAAGGAGGCTGCTGGAGGACCAGACAGGAGAGGAGGCATGTCCCTGTTTATGATAAATTCCACTACCATGACAGCTCCCACCACTGAGGACTCATTACCATGACAACTCCTGCCACAGGTTTGGTATTCTAAAATGACCAATGTTGGTAGATTGGATGGCATTCTAATTAGGTTTTCTAAAGTAACCAATGGGGAAAATTGGACAACATTTTAATCAGGTATCATAAGGTAATCAATGGGGGCAAATGGGGTGAGGTCTTTAATCAGGTTCGTACAAGGAAGAGCTCAGCATATGAGACACTAATTTCCAGACATGGGGTCCTTGATCCTCTCTTGTGAGGCTCACTCTCTTTCTACCTTATAGAGTGCCAGCTCCACCTTCAATAGGTCTGTATTTTGCCTGTGACTTGTGCATGTCTTGTTCAATTCTTCATTGGGGACACTAAGGACCTGGATACCGGATGGATACCCCAATGATAATACATTGACCATGTGGTTAAACACAGTGTCCAAGACCCCTCCAATGCATGGGATTGGACAGCTAAAAGTTCCAATCCCATAATCATGGCTTGGTCTTTCTGGTGACCAGCCTCTATCTCTCGGATACCTGGGAGCCCCAGTAGTCACTTCAATAACATAACCAAGACCCTCATATCACTTAGGAAATTTCAAGAGATTTTGAAGCCCTATGCGGAACTAAGGACAAAGACAGTATGTATTTTTATTATCTCACAGTTCTTATAGCACTTTGCACCACTGAAATTGATTGCATAATTAACATTTAATTTTTACTTCTCCAATAGACTGTAAGCTTTTTGAAGGCCTGGGGTTTATTCCACTGTAACCTTAGGATGTAGCTCAATGCCTAACACATAAGACTTGCCTAATATGTCTTCACAGAGAGAACAAGTAGTGAGGGAAATCAAAGCCTAAGAAACATACAGTGAGGCTAGACTGTAGAAGACCTTAACTGCTTTATGGCCTTAAATATTTTCAGGATTTCTCTCATTTCGTCTCAGGAACTGCTAGGATAACATTACTGAGGAGGTTTGTAAAGTAGTCAAGGTCTGCTCTGGCCTCATGGAAGCCCCTTTGCAACATGAGTCTTATGAAGCCTGGGAAGTAAGGTTCTAGAGGGATGGATGACCCAGGATACGGTTGCAGTCAGGGGGGTGAATTTATCTCTTGGTAAAGGGAAAAGGGCCCAAAATACAAGCAAAATACAAGCTGTGGTAAGATCTGTTTCTCTCTTGCATTTAAACCTAAGAAGTGGAGAGAGAGGAGAGAAGAGGAGAGAAGGAGAGAAGGAGAGGAGAGGAGAGGAAAGGAGAGGAGAGGAGAGGAGAGGAGGGGAGGGGAGGGGAGGGGAGGGGAGGGGAGAGGAGAGGAGAGGAGAGGAGAGGAGAACATGATGCATGATGCTAGGGCCCATTAGATAGGAAGTAGGTCCTGGTCCCTACTGAACATCAGTAGACATTTAGTTGGGTGGGGAAAGTCTGAGGGGGAGAAATCTAGGTTCTCTGGGAGAAATTGATGGAGTCCTTAAAGATTCAGTTCTTATGTTTCCATCATCCCCTGCTAATGGCCAAGTCAAAGGAAAAATTAATGTTCATTCATGAAAATAGACAACAATGAAGTGGGAAATGGATGATGTTATGGTCCAGCAATGGACAACTGGTCTAATTCAGACCATCCATACATCCCCCTGAAGACATAAATAAGAGAAAGAGGTCTGCAAATTTCCATCATGCCTGTGGACATAGGTTATAAAACAGTAGTAATATCTTGCTGGATTCCAGAATCTCATGACATAGCTAATTTTATTCTTTAACCACTCTTAGTTCTTTATCTACATACTGATGCCAATAGAATAATAACTTGCAGAATGCTCAGCTGCTACTTATCACAATTTTTATCTGGAGTGATTAGCTCTATGAGGATTCAATAAATGCAATTGTGACACCCAGTTTGCTGTGTCACAATTATTATTATTATTATTATTATTATTATTATTATTATTATTTGATTTGTAAAACCAGAACCTTTGGATACCATTTTGGAGCACTTATTCTGACAAGTAGGATACATGTTTTCTCAGGTAACCATCCTCACCTTGGCCCAAATAAATTCTTGGTTCTTACATTCAATGTGCCTCAACTTGCCTTTCGATGCTTCTTTTCAGAACAGAATGTGGGAAATAAATATTCAGATAAAGTTATTCTTCATTTTTTATTTTATCTAATTATGTGGTCTTAGCTTTGCTGTTGAGAAATAATATTCTATGATCATAGAATATTAGATCTGCAATGTTAGTCAACTTTCCATTACTTTGACAAAATATCTGACATATCAACTCAAAAAGAGGAAAGTTTTATTTTAGCCCATGGTTGCAGTTCATGGTCAATTGGTCCCATGGTTTAGGGGACTGTGGTGACATAGTACAACATGGTGTGGGCACATGGTGGAGGAGGCCTGTTTGTCTCAAGGCTGCCAAGAAGTAAAGACAGTAAAAAGGGCCAATATCCCGATATCTCCTTCAAAGTCACCCCTGTCAATCATATAACTTCCAACAGCTTGGCCCCACCTCTTAGAGGTTCTACCATCTTTTGAAAGTACCATGTGCCTGGGAACCAAGTCTTTAACACATGGAACCTTGGGGGACATTACAGATCCAAACTATAAAAACCTTACACAACCTTTCAATTGTAACTCTAGTAAAATGCCAGGGTCCCTCAGATCCAGTCTCTGCATGAAGTAGAAGTCAAAGGAACATTAGCCCAGAGGAATAGAGAACTATGCTGTAGGTTTTTGTTTTAATGCATACTCTGTTGGGAGTCGCCCCACCTCCAAAGACTAACCTCCCCATCCCCCGAGAAGAGCCGTCCAATGGTGAGTCCTACTGACTCACATGATGCTTACCCACCAATTAGAACTTCCCCATCACTGTCCAATGGTGAGTCCTGCTGATCTCACATGATCCTTACCCACCAATCAGAAAGCACCCCATGCCAGCTGCCAAAACTGTTAAACTATTTCAACTGTCAGACCATCACCGGCTCCATAAATATGCAGAGCTGCCTCAATAAACCGCATTTTCTCCGATGGCAAGCCTTGATCGTTCTTCATACTCCTTCCCCCCAAAATATTGCACAGTGTATGTAGAGAAAGTTTCTCAGAATATTCTTTGAAAGTTGGTCCCCTCCAAAGTTCCACAGTGAGGCAGCCACTCTCCCTCTCTCTCTCTCTTCCCTCATCCCATGATTTTTCATCGTCATGCTTCTCTTCTTATTGGCTCCCCACTTCCTTCCACCTCACTTTCTGACCCACTCCTATGAGAGGGGACCATTAGGATTTGGCTGCTGGCTGTGTCATGGAAGCTCCCTGGGCTGAGTAGACCTTCCCTGGCAATGAAAACTTTCCTCCAAGAAATTCTTACTCAATATTTCTGGTGGAAAACTGACCATCTAGTTATCCTCTTGGACAGCCGCTGTGTTAGTGCTGGACATGCCGTAGAGATTGCTTATATACAGGCAACAGAAGGTTTTGTGGGTAAGATTCCATTATGGTTTGGATATGAAGCATCCCCCCATCCCGCACCCCAAATCTCATATGTTAGTTAAGGTAGGAATGTTCAGAGTGAAATGATTAGATTAGGAGAGTAGTAACCTAATCAGTGGTTGAATCCATTTGAAGGGTTAATCATCTGAGTTTGTTACTGGGTAGTAACTATAGGGTATTGCTTGAGGAAGAAAGTCACTAGGGGCATGCTCTTAGGGACTATATTTTGTTCCTGGCTTCTCACTCACTCACCCTCTGCTTCCCAGTGCTATAGGCTGAACATCTTTCCTCTGCCGTGTTCTTTTACCGTGCTGTTTTGCCTCAGGCCCCAAACCATGGAGTCAGCTGACCATGGACTGAACCTCTGAAACTGTGAACCCCAAATAAACTTTTCTTCCTCTAAGAGTTGTTATTGTTGGGTATTGTTTTAGTCAGCTTTTTCACTGCTGTGACTAAAAGATCTGACCTGAACAATTTTAGGAGGAAAGGTTTACTTGAGGGCTGATGGTTTCATAGAAGGTCTGAGTCCATAGAAGGCCACCCCATTTCTCAGGGCTTGAGGTGAGGCTGAGCATCATGGGGGGAGAGTGTGGAGGAGAGAAGCAGCTCACATCATGGTGACCAGAAAGCAGAGCGAAAGAGACTCCACTTGCCAGATACAAATATTTACCCCACAGTAATGCCCCCAGTTAATCTCTTCCTCCATCCATACCCCACCTGCCTCCAATTCTCACTCAGTTAATCTCATCAGAGATCAATCCACTGATTAGGTTAAGGCTACAACCCAATCATTTCTCCTCCAAACCTTCTTACTTTGTCTTACGTGTGAGCTTTTGGGGGATATCACATCTAAACCATAACAGGTATTTTGATCACAGTGACAAAAAGCTAACTCATACAAATTCCTTTCTTCCAAGGCCATCAGCAGCCTGTCTGTATCTCATGGACTCATGGAATAACTTATTTTATTCCAGAGGACAAAGACAAGCCATTTCTGCAAATCAGGGGTCTTGGTTGGAGTTCTTTGATGATTCTCTCTTGGAATGCCCTTCCCACTAGACGAGGAGGGTGCATCTTTTTCTGAAGTTAAGAGAAGGGACAGAGATCTATAAATTTACCTGTCTTATTGAAGGGAACATCTCTCGGTAGGATTTTAGGGTGTTGAAGAGCCTGGTTCAAAAAGTCCTCTATGAAAGAGGAAAATTCTGTGAAAGGCTCTATCCTCTCAGGCTGCTGATGCTCTTGAAAGGAGACTGCCCTTCCCGTTGCTTCCATTTCTCATGATTCTGTGACCTTCAATAGTAGCCAGCAAAATTACATAAGTTGGTGAAGCAGAAACTCCTTCTTTCCATTCAGTCATCTGGTCTACATTGTTTGTTGTCTTTTTGTCCTAGCTGAAGGTTTGCAAAACCAACATGTATGAAATTGCCCAATTTCTGCAATTTTACTTGCTTTGAGGGTAAGTCATCACTAGATGGATGATGAGAAGAACTTGCTAGGGTACCTCATCACAAAAGCAAAGTGTAGTTAACTAAGCTTAGAATACTTTTGACCCAATTATGCTTTTTTTTTAAAAAAAAAAACAACTGAAAAAAACAATACAATAAACAAATATTTTATGCTGTTGAGTAAAAATGTGATTTTCAATTTAGAGTCAGACTTTAAAAGATTGAAACACTGAAACATAAACAGCAACCTAAAAGTATCCTACATTGTCACCCATAATTTAGTAATTACAGATTCACTGAATCATATTTTCTCAACATATCCTTTTACCCACCTACTGTATTTCCAAGCTTGAAGAGGGGTTTTTTTTTTCAAAATGGTTTAGCCTTCCTTTCCCCTGAATGAACTCCTCTCTCTTTTCCTTTCCTTTCCTCTTTTTTCTCTCTCCCCCATTTTCTTTATTCTTCTCTCCCACTCACTGCCACACCTGTTTGGGGTTGTGAGATTTCCAGAAACTTCATCACACAGTGAGATTTTCATATTCAGTTTTAATACCCACAACAGGAGACTTTTTTCTTTTTCCATAGCTTTCTCATTCACTCCATATGGTGAGTATTCTTGGTAATAACTTCTCGCTGCTGTTCTCCAGTTCCAAGAAGGAGCAGTCTTTTAGCTTATCAGGCTAGCTGCAAGAAGGGGAAAAAAAATCCAAACTTCACACTCTCAGCAGCAGTCTAAACCCCAATAAGTAGCTTTTGTCTACTAGAAATTTCTTTATACCAAGAAACTACTTCCCCTTAAAGCCACATTTTGGTTTGAAGTAATTTAAGACTCAGAAAAGTTTCAAAGATAGCTCAGAACATCTCTGTACATTCCTTCACCCAAATTCTTTCCTGTTAACATCTCCATAACCAGAATTCAGTAAAGAGAACTCTGATGGAGGAGTGAGCATTGGTAATGCAATATAAAACTATATTCCCCATATTACGACTTCCCCAGTTTTCCAAGGAATGCCTGGGATCCAATCCAAGATCCCACCTTGCTCTCTTCTTGTCTCTGGAGTCTCCTCCAAGGTCTGGGTTCCTCAGTCTTGGCTTGTCTTTCGTGACCTTGGCAGTTTTGAAGAATACTAGTTAGCCATTTTTGTATTTTGCCCACCCAGTTTGGGTTCGTCTGATGTGATATATTTGGGGAAAAAAATATCACAGATGTACTATGGTCCCCTTGTGGTTCATATCAAGGGGACTTTATGTCACTATGTCTTATTATTGGTATTTATTTTGGTCACGGGGTCAAGGTGATGTTTGCTGGATTTCTCAATTTTAAAGTTTCTTTCTTTCCATTTGTAATTAATAATATTTGGGGGGAGATACTTTGAGGTAATGCAAATATCCCTCTTATAACATTAGCATTCAGTAATGGATCTGGGCAGCAACAATTATTGTAATGTTCAAATGGTGATTTTCCTATTTCCCTCATTCTTTCTACATTTACTGAATTGGAATCCTTCTGTAGGGAAGACCTGTCTCTTCTTTTGCTAATATTTAGTCATTCAATTATGTTTTTACCTGATTAGATTCATAGATATTAACTTTATTCTGTGGGTTATAATCCAGTACTATTATTAGTTATTTCATTACTCAAATTGTTTCAGTTTTGGTATTGGTTACTCCCTGAAGGAGCTCCGGTATTCTTTTAATTAAATCTCATCTTATTTCAAGTACTTCCTAACTTTATTGCACTTCAAGATACTCCAGCACTTTTTATTGTATTTTTCTTGCCCTAGAGCCAACCACTCCTCTGGTGTCTTTTTTTAAGAAACCGATATCTGTCACTAGGTGTGTTCATTGCTATGGAAGTGCCATTGCTTCTAGGTTCTTTTGAAAGACAAAGAAAGTAAATGTATATACACACTAACCCATGTATACACACGTTTCTATCTATGTATCTGTCATCTATTAAAAACCCCATGAATTCATACTGTAAATTCAACATAATGGGGTTCCTTCTAGCCTTTCTCCTTGCCTTATTTGTAACCTTTATTAAAACTGTTATTATTATTAGAGATCCACGTTGCCTGTCCTTCCTGTTCAGCAGTTTAGCTTGGTGTTGTGTTGACTAAATATGCACCTCGTCATGTCCTCTATCACTGCCAGATCACTGCACTTTTTCTTTTAAGATCTTGGAGTTGCAATATTACAGAATTCAAGTTTATCATGCTTGTATAAGACACATTTTAGAAAGCATAAAATGTAAATAGAGTATCAAAGTGTTTTTCTTACAACCTCTTTGGTGCATATCTTGCCTTAAAAATGTATTTTATAATACAATGATGAAGCAGATGAGAAAAATAACCTATCAATTAAGTATTTCTTTCTCTGATCTCTTCTGTTACTAAGCTATGAACTAAGCTCTAAAGCTGTAATATATGAGACTTCAAATCCTTCTCATGACCTCTCAAAACCAACCCAGATAAACATGAGATATAAGGAAAAGCATTGTTCTTGGGATTCCAACTCAAGATGAAGATAAATTGCAACAGAAAACATCTCTTCTGACACCATAAATTTATCCTTAAAATATTTTAAGGCTGAAAGTAAACAAAAATTGCATGTCACATAAAGGGAACAAAACTGGAAAATCATCATGGGGATGGGATTTAAATGGTAGGGATGAGATTGAAGTTTTAGAAACTTTGAACTAGGCTTTTCCTCAAAGCCTGGAGATAGGAAAATGTTCTTCTGTATAAGAAGTGAGTCTAGAGAAATGCTGTTTATGATTTATGATGTGACCTGAAAGCAGGTCTCTGACTGTGGAAATACAATCAATTGTAACAAACCAGAAGCCATAACTTCTATTGAGTGTTGGTGTATGGCTGGAATTCTTAACATTACCCATGTAGGGACAAATTCTAAAATAAAAGAATTATTTTAGTTCTGGAATAGTTTCAGAGGCAATGGGAAACATTCTCTTAGGAAAACATTAGCAACTCAGAGATTCCCACTAAAGTTGTGTGTTAACATACAAAAATTGTAAAGCAGGAAAGGAATTCAAACCAAACATTAGCATAACACTATTGACTAAGCACAATAAATAGTAGAAAAAGTATGCAAGGAACTATGAATAACAGGGGAATCTGACAATAACTTAAATAAGAAAGGAATCGACTCTATAAGCAAAAATAGGACTGCATTTTAAAAAATTTATTGAATATAAAAAAATTGTCAAATAAACATTCCAAATAGAAATTCTAAAAGAAAGGAAACTATGGTCATTGAAATATTAATCTTTAATAGACATATTGAACAATAGCTTAAAAGAAAGTGAAGAGAGAATTGATTAACTAGAAGGGATAGCTGAAGAAATAATCCAAAATAGAACACATTTATGATAAGAGATATAAAATATGGAAATGTAGAAAAAAAGACATGGAAGATAGAATGGGAATCCCAAAATATATTTTTTTTGAAATTCCAAGGTGAAAATACAGGTAAATGGAAGGGGTAATGGCTAAATAGAAAATAATTGAAATTCTTGAACCAAAGATAAAACTGTTTGTATAAAAATTGTGCCAAACTGAAAGGAAAATGACATAACATAAAGTTATGAAAAGCCTAAGAAAACAAATATCTTAAAAATTACTAAGAAAAAATGGACAAATTCTGAAGAAAGGACAGATTCCTCATTAGCCCTGATAAAAATTAGAGAACAATAGAACAATGTCTTCAAAGTGTCAAGAGAGAATAATTGAAAACCTGGATTTCTCTAACTTGTAATAGAGAAAGTAAAAATAACACATTGTCAGATGATTAAGATCCAAGGAGTCTACCTACTGATCTCTTGTTCAAGGAACTGCTAGAGGATGTACTTTATTAAGAAGAGAAGTGAATCCACAAATGAGCTACTGGCAGTTTTATCCAAAAATTTACACTTAAAAATTTAATTATAACTCATTCTGGAGGGGAGTTTTTAAAACATAGTGATGATTTAATACCACATAATAATAATACAGATGTTTGAAAGGGGATTAGATGTTCTTGCCTCTTTGAAGACTAAGACAAACATATAGACTATAAAATATAAATACATGTTAGAAAGTGGTAGCTAAAAAAAAGAATGGAAAATAAATGTTTAAAATTGAAAAGCACAATATGTGGGAATAAAGAAAACTTAATTTAATAAGAAGCAGAAAAGGAGAAAAAGAGAAGAAAAAGAAAAAAGTCATGGCAAATTGAAAAATGTAAGAGAAAATGATAGAATTAGTCTATATTAGTAATACAATAAACATAAATGGATTAAACTCTTCTACTTCAAAATAGAAACTCTCCAATTTAATTTAAAAAATTGTCAGTTAATATTTGGAAGAAACATTGTATCTAAAAAAGGTTATATTTTAAAATTAATATTAGAAAAAAATGAATACAAAAAGAGCATTAATCATATAGAAAGGTCATAAATCAATGATCAAAGAAGCACTCCAACAGTAGTTATAAAAAGTGGTGAATTGTATACCTTTAAAACTTGGCCTCAAAACTTATAAAGCAAAAAGGACAGAAATACAAGTGGGAGTCAACAAACGCAATGATAGCTGGAATTTTTAGTAAGCATGTCGGACATGATTAGTTACACTCTTATTTGCTAACATCACATCATTCTAAGAGGGTAGGGGAATCAATTGCTCCAGAAAGCCTTGGGCTGGCATTTAGAAAAAATTCTGACTTAGATTTTCTGAGATTTTTTTAAAAATCAGTTTATCCATGCCAAGAGTATTTCCCAATGAACCAGTTTTAGATAGAGTGTATTGATCCTTTCTTTCCCCTTGTAATAGGAATGAATAACGAGAAGGAGAACGTTCTGAGGTCTGCTCAGAGATTTCTGATGTCTTCTACTGGAAAAACGTCTTTCATTTGAGAGTCTCAAAACACTATATTACCATTGTTCAGAGCAGTCATGGGGAGGAGATAGAGGGCAAGTGTTTATGACACTGAGAGGCCCTGCAGAGCCTACATCCATAACCAACTCTGGTCAAATAAATTTAGGATAGCTGGTCTTCTGTTTCCTCACCCCTTACTCTACCCACCACCTTCCACCTCTCCTATATTCCCCATCCATCCCATTCAGTTTTACAATCAGTTTCTGCATAATAATAAACTATGGATGCTTTTGAAATATTTTCTATCAAGACCGTAATTTTTAAAATATTTCTATCATAGTTCTTTGAAACAAAACTCTGTATGATCAATTTTTAATTCTCTCTCTTTGGACCTTATTGCAAAATTTTAAATTTTAGGTCCATGTGTGAAAAATGAAGACAGTTTTTTTGTTCTTTTAAAAAAAGTTTCCTTAAATTTGGTCCTCGCATTGTGTTTGTACAAGAGGGAAACTTACCTCTGAGCTGTTGCTGTGGTAACTAGAGAGCTAGCTGTCTTTTTGGAACAAATCCATGAAATGTAAATAAATAAATGGGATGAATGCACTGTATAGTAACTATATTTATCCTATCTTTGAAGCTTCTATTGATATAGAAAATATATCTAGAAAATACCCTAGAATCAAGACCCATGGCTAGGTAAGCACATCTCTTCATGGTAATCTCTTGTGTTAGCTGTCTTCCAAGATGGTACCATTCTGGTATACGCATCCTCATGCTTTTACTTGCTTGTTTCACTGGGGCTTGATCTTTTTAGCCAACGCCATATGGCGCTAGTAATGGAACATCAAGACTGTGGCTTTCATATCTCTCAAATAACTCTGTGGGAAGCCAGCTGTCATATCATGAGGACACTCAGGTAGTCAGTAGAGAGTTCATGTAACAAGGAACTAAAGTGTCTGGGTAACGATCAGCGGAGATGTGAGCCCTGCCAATAATAATGCATTGAGCTTGGCAGCAGATCTTCCTCCAATTGAACCCAGAAATGACTGCAGTCCTGGATGACAGCTGGACTTCAACTTCATGAGCAACTTTGGGTCAGAACTTCCCAGTTACTGCTCCTGGATTCCTGACCCACAGAGAGTAGAAGATAAGCAATGTTTATTTTAAGCATCTAAATTTTGGGATAACTTATTATGTAGCAATAGATAATTGATATAACATTTTATTACAAAAATATAGAGATATAATAAAACAGACTTATAGCCAAAGGTAAATGTAATGTAATCTTCATTTTGTTCAGGAGAACCTTCTGGATTTTGCAAAGTCTGAGGTTTCTCACCATGAGTGCAACTCTCCCTTCTTCACCCTTGTGTTCCTTGAGTCAAACCTACACGTGGCACACAGCACGTGCTCAGTAACTATGTCCTGCCTTTCTGACTTGATTGGCACCCTAGGACCCAGTGACTGCTGAAGGCAGTGGTTGAATTTCCACTGAGCTTACCCTAAGCTCTAGAAGGATCTTTTTTGAATGGATTCTTTGCATCATCTAATTTCCCATTTGTCTCCATTTCTTAAGAGTTAATAAAAAGGAATGAATTATTAATTCATCCACACAGTGTGTGGATGAATCTTAAAATAACTGTGCTGAGTAAAGGAAGTGAGATAAAGATGATTCCATACTACGTAAGTTCATGTACACACAATTTTAGAAAATGCAAACTGGTCTATAATCACAGAGAGTAGCTCAGAGCTTGCCTGGGGTGGGGGTTGGAGAGCAGGAGAGATTACAAAAAGGGCATCAGGATACTTTAGGGGTATGATCATATTCATGAAAATAAAAACAGCCAGGTTTTTGCCACTAGGTCAAAATACACAGGATAATGAAAAGGAGGAAACATTTATTCTGGCTCACAGTTTCAGAAGTTTTAATCTGTGATCCCTTGGTTCTGTTGCTTCGGGCTTGTGGTGGCACAGGACATATGGTGAGAGCGTGTGGCAGAGGAGAGAGAGAGAAAAATAGAGAGAAAGAGAGAGAAAGAGAGAAAGAGAAGAATGGCCAGGGTACCACCAGAGGTCACACCCCCAGGGATCTAACTTCCTCCAACTAGACCCGCCTACTTAAAGAGTCAACCACCTTCCAGTAGGGCCTTAGGCTGGGAGACCAAGCCTTTAACATGTGGGCCTTTGGGAGACACTTAAGACCCAACAATAGCAGAGGGCCTGGAAGAGTCTATTGTCTCTAAACCCGGGCTTCTTCCCACTATATTCTGTGTCTTTTGTCTGTGGATGACTATTTGTCTCAGTCCATTTTCTGTTACTAAAACAGAACACCTGACACTGGGTATAGAGAAAGGAGGTTTATTTAGATCACAGTTCTGAAGGCTAAAGACCCCAAAATTGGGCAACTGCATCTTCTCAGCTTCTGGAGAGGGCCTTTGTGCGGCTCCCCGTGTGGTGGAAAAGTGGCAGAGAAGCAGGCACACGTGGAAGAGACAAAACACTAGGGGTAGACTTGTTTTATAACAACCTTCTCTTAAAATAACTAATCCAGTTCTGGAAGAGTGCGAACCCACTCACTCCCAAGATGGCATTAATCCACGAGGGATTCACCACCGTGAACCAGACACCTCCCACTCCCAACACTGTCACATTGAGGAATTAAGCTTCAGCCTGAGTTTTTATGGGGACAAACCATATTCAAACCATAGTTCTATTACAGACAAAATATCTCCAGCAGCTTCAACAAAAATATATGTTTTAGCAGAAAAAGAACTAGTTCTACCCTGGTTTTCAATTGCTTGAATTCTGATGAATTGGAGATTCACTTGGATGATGTCTCTTTTCAAGATAAAGCATTTGTGCAGTGCCTCCTCGGCTGCAAAGCTACCTCCCCTGGCTGCCTGTGCTGTGGGCACTGACCATGGTGACTCTGGAGTCCCCCAGAGGTCTGCCATCTCCTTAGGAGTCTTTATACACCTAGCCTCTAATTAGAGAAAAACACCAAGAACTATGAAGGTTTAAAGTGGGTCGTTTCCTCTTTTTTGTCAGTGTGGCCTGTCCTTATCCATGGATTCAAACAACCACAGATGGAAAATGTCTGTACTGAATATGGGTAGACATTTTTCTTGCTATTTCCCCCCTAAACTATAGAACATAGCAACTATTTGCATAGCATTTATATTGCAGTAGGTATTATAAGTCACCAAGATGATTTTAAGTCTCTGGGAGGATGTGTGTAGTTTCTGTGAACATAATATTCCATTTTACATAAAAGACCTGAACATCTTCAGATTTTAAAACCAATCCCCCATGGACACCCTTTGTATTCTCCTTTGAGCAGAGATGTTTGGAGGACCAGGTCTCTCTTTCTAATACTCCCAAGTTAGACTTTCACTAACCTTTCTCTTTCAGGATGAACCCAGATTGGTTTTTCCTTCATCTGACCCTGTCTCCTCCGTTCTCCATGGAGATTCAAATCTCTGGTATAGTGAGTGGGTTAGGGTTTTCATTTTGGAGTCAAAGCAGCCCAAGTTATAGTACTGGCTTCAAGTGACATTATATGAATTAACGTACTAAGCCTTAGTTTTTTTGATCTTCAAAATGGGGATCAAGCTCAAGCTCATATTATGAGAATAATATTATGAGTTCATGCATGTCAAGTAGATTAACCCAGCCCATAGCACATAGTATATAGCAAGTACTTAATGAATGTCCAACATTATAACATAATGAATAGTAATGAAAAATATTTGCAGAATTAAAAAGAAGACAGTCACTATAAACTCTCGAACTTAGCATTCTCATTTTGGAATTCCATGCATCAAATTTGTTTATGAGTTCATCACATTTGCTTTCTATGGCCAACTTTCCATATAATTCTTCTTATAAAAATAAAGAAAATTGGGGCTGGGGATGTGGCTCAAGCAGTAGCCTGCTTGCCTGGCATGGCAGGGCGCTGGGTTCGATCCTCATCACCAAATAAAAATAAAATAAAGATGTTGTGTCCACCGAAAACTAAAAAAATAAATATTAAAAAATTCTCTCTCTAAAAAAATTTAAAAAATAAAGAAATTTGGAAAAATAAATAAATAAGGAGAATTTGTTGTTTATGTTATTTGTTGCAACTCCTTAAACCACATTCCAAATGAGAACTCTGTGTCCTAGCCAAATGTCTCTTCCTTTGGGGGAATTTGTAAATACTGTTTAAAAAAGTCATGTAAGCAATAATTTTACATCCCAATATTAATATGTACTATATAATTATATATTATGAATAAATATACACATATCACAGCATATTAATATAATATGTTACTATATTAATAATAACTTTAATGCATATAAATGCATTTTAAATATAATATATAATGTACAACATATCTTTATAGTATATTTATCTTTTTATTAAAATTAATAATTATGCATAGGATAGGAAAGACGGAATGAATCAGACACAACTTTCCTGTATTCATAAATGAATACAGCACCAGTGAGACTCTACCATGTACAACCACAAGAATGGGGTCCTAATTAGAATAAGTTATACTCCACGGATGTATAATATGTCAAAATACCCTGTACTGTCATGTATCTCTAAAAAGAACAGATTAAAAAAAGAAGAAGAAAATAACTAAATGCATTTGACATGGCATATTTGACATGGTTAATATACCTATCATTTCCACTCATTATTATTTTCATTTTTACTTATGACTTATCCAGCTTCTTCTCTAAGATTAGTGCCAAAATCCTGAGAGAGAAGTTCTCAGAGGCTGGCATCATAAATAATTGAAGGCTCCTTGAAGTTATCCACAACTTGAAATATCTGCCTCTAGAAAAAAATATTCTTCACTGTAGTGGATGGTAATTTTCCAGGGCTACCACTCAAGAGAGGCTGCCGCGTATGGAAGACACTCATGCCTGAGGTCTGTGTTTAATCTCTAACAGAATCAATAGGTGCCAGGAGCTGCCCCCTTATTTGATTGGATTGTCCATTAGGATGGGTTCCTCTCTCCATGACTCTCTCCCTGCCTAACCTCAGACCTCCTTGAGTCAGATCATGCCCTGGTTCCTGTCATTCAAAAGAAGATAAATGCACATGCACATAGCTTTACATGGACCCAACCCCTGGGGTAAGACCAAATATAATTCTGGCATCTTTAGCTCAGGCTTCTATTTTTAAGCAAATGTGGCTTCTGATTCAACTGTTGATTCAATGATTGTCTTTCTACAACAAGCACAACCAGAAGGAGAAATTATACTCCATTTTTGTATGATGTGTCAAAATCCATTGTACTGTCATGTATAACTAATTAGACCGAATTTTAAAAAATAAAAAAATACATAGATAAGTGTAATAATGTATTTTTAATATATATCTCTTATTTACCTGGTATTATCCATTATTCAACCTTGATTTTCTGATATTGTGACTGTAGTCACTTTCAGTCACCAAGTGACAATCACTCTCTTCTTTCATAAAGGTCTGTGGTACTATTAACTAGGTCCTAAAAAATCACAGCCAAGAATCTTAAATTTTTAGTGGCAAGGGCTACGGACTCAATTCAGGTCAGGTTAACTCAAGACTGTTTGTATTTTTGAGATTAGTTCTGGATAATTCAGAACTGTCTCAATGTATACAGATGGCATTAAACAACACGACATACACAATGTTCGACTACAGTTAGTAATTACCATACAAAATGACCAGGGGAATCTCTAAATAACATAGACGTTATCATCTCCTAGATATGCCATTTTCTGTTTTGCACTAACTTCTTATTTGCATTTCTGTTAAAACCATTGTGCAAGCAGACTGTCCCATCTGATCAGACACGCCACTTTTCCCCATAAGTCCCTGACAGGAGCAAACTCCCCGCTGAGTTCATTACCGCTTGTTTATTTATTTATTTTCACCTTTTAGTCTGATTAAGTGTTTATTAGCTTCATGAGGCTAAAGATTTTTCTTTCAGTGTCAATCATTCTGCAGCCCAGGGATGCATATACTGTACCCGACAAACCTCCCTTTCTTTCCAGAACCTTTAGTGTGCCTTTTCCTAGGGTGCCTCTGAAGGACGGAAGCCCCTTCTCAATCCCACATGGACTTCAAACCAAGCATCCAAACACCTGTCACAGGTTCTACTTAGAACAAATAATCTTAGGCATAATTTATTAGAAGATTAGGAGAAATTCCTAAGGCAGATGCCTACTTAAGATCTACTTTTGGCCACAAGGAGAAACTGTTGGCTAAACAAACAAACAAACAAACAAAACTTAAAATAAACTTGAGGTGAGCTGGCCATTTTGCAGAAGTTTTGAGCTAGCCAAGGAACCCAGGGGTCAATAAGGAGGTGGGTACACCAGTTGCTAAACCAGTTGATTTCTGAATCTCATCCGATGGAGTTAAACCCATAAAAGGAAACATTTCAAGAAAAACTATGGCTCTGAACATTAAACAAGATAAGAGGGAAACAAAAGGAACTTTCTAGTCTAAATTAAATGATCCTGGTAAGGAAGAAATAATAATAATTTACAAAAAAACATGTAAAAGGGTCTATGGAAACTGAAGCTTAAACATGAATATAGATTAAATGTGATATGGTATCCTAGACTGAATTCTGGAATGGAAAAGACATTAGGGAGAAAACTAATGAAATCTCAGTAAAGTTTATAGTTTAGTTAGTAGTAATGTACCAGCGTTCATGTCTTAGTTTTAATAAATGTGTCATAGTGATACAAGATGTTCACATTAGGGGAAACTGGGCACGGGGAATGACAGCTCTGTGTACTAACAATTCAACTTCTCTGTACATCTAAAGTGATTGCAAGCTCAAAAGTTATTAAGCAAAGAGGAGAGAGGAAGGACATTCCTAAGGAGGAAGAGAGAGAGAGAGAGAGAGAGAGAGAGAGAGACCCTTAAGGTCAGGGTTAGGAGGCTCAGGCAAACAGGCCATTTGCATCATGTTTATAACAAGAGGAGGAAAACAAACAAACAAACAGTGGATGGTGTGATCTGGCAAACAACCCCAAAGAAGCTGAGCTCACTTTGGGTGTGCATGTCGGGGTGCGAGGGTAGAATGGGCAGTGTTTGAGGGATTGGATGGCCAAGATAGACAAGGAGACTATAGAAGAGCAATTGGATGCTCTACATGATTGATAGCTCTCTGGCCAGGATGAACTTCCAGCTGAGTGAGATGATCTATGAGAAACAGTGAAAAAAAAAAAATGAGAGAAAATCCAGGAGACCCGAGGGAAACAGAGGTGATGCTTCTTTGGAAAAAATGAGAAGAATGCTGTATGTAAATTCTAGAAAAAAAAACATTGAGGGGATAATCAGATAAGGGGGTCTGTGAATGCTTAGAGATCACAGGCGGCCAACATGGGATCACCCAAGAACAAGGGAGGCTGGATAAACTGCAGCCCCTTTTTGGATAATGTTACTAAACTGTTAGAGCAGGAGAGTGACATGGGCAGAGTATATTTGCATCACTTGAAGACAAAGCTTTTCATTTTTTTCTTGGTGGACACAGTGGACTTTTGAGAGCTGGATGATAATGCAGGTTGTAAATTTAGCACCCAGAGATCTCAGATTTATCTGAAGAGAGCTGGCCTCCAGTGCTCAGCTTTCCATTTTTTTCAATCAGTGACTCTGAGGGAATCATTGTGTTGAGGTCGATTGTGTTTAGCTTCTTGCAACAGAAACCCAATAGCCATGATTTAGCCAAGCAAGGTCAATTTTCAAGAAAAATATTTATAGGACAATTAACAAGTCCAAAGAAAACGATCCAAGGCTGGCCAATGCTTTATGGTATTCTTAGTGATATTTAATAGTAAAAGGAATGAAATACAGTTATGCACCAAATATTTTGCTTAAGGGTAGGCTGCATATATAATAGTGATTCCATAAGATCACATTGAATAGAGCTGAAAAAAATTCATTGTAGCCATTGCAACAACACAGCACTGGACATTCTTCACAGGCTTGTGAGGATACTGGTGTAAGCAAACCTGCTGTGGAGCCAGTCACATAAAAGAATAGCACAGGGCTGGGGTTGTGGCTCAGAGGTAGAGCACTCACCTACCATGAGTGAGGCACTGGATTTGATCCTCAGCACTATGTAAAAATAAAGATAAAAAAAACAGCACAAATGATTATGTACAGTACACAATCCTTGATAATGGTAATCATTGACCATTGTACTGGTTTATATATTTACAATGCTATACTTTTTATTGTTATTAAAATATTTCTTGTAAAACAGTCTGCTGTGTGATGCTGGCAACAGCCTCCTCCATCTCACATTTATAGTCTCTTGAAAGCATCATTTTCTCTTGTGCTTGATTCCATCTCAGGTTGCTTTTGTCTTCATAGTCTTAGGAGGACAGACTCTATACTCTGCAGTCCAGGTGTGTGGTTGGCTATGTCATCCAGGTTTCTGTAAATACAACCTGGGATGTTTGCACAACGAGGAGCTCCCCAATGATGACTTCTCAGAAAGTGTCCACATCATTAAGTGACTCATGACTATCAATCCCTGCCACAACACACAGGAACGTTAACTAAACTAGTATGCTAAGCAAATGAGGCCAGACACGGAAGTCCACAAGTTGTAGGCTTGCATTTATATGAACTGTCCAAAATGAGCAAATCCAAAGACATAGAAAGTAGATGAGCTGTGTCCAGGGTCTGGGGGTAAAAGACAGAGGAAGAATGGGAAGTCCATATGTGACTCCAGTGGGTATAGGATTTCTCTTAGGAACAGATACAACCTTCTTGGGTGAGACAGTGGTGATGGTTGTGCAACTTTGTAACTATACCAGGAAACACTAATGCATACACTTAAAAAATAATGAATGAATGAATAAATAAACAAATAAATAAATAAACAAATTTCAGTAAACTTCTCCATCCCTGCCCGTATGTTGCTGGTGGATGTGTTCCCTATCTTGATTGTGGTGATGGCCTGTTGTTTGCACACACTTCACACACTTACAAAAACTTACCACATAATACATTTTAAATATGTGAAGCTTATTCTATGTCAAATGTATCTCAATAAAATTCTTTGGAAAAAGAAAAAGGATTCAGGGCCTTGTCAGAGGATAGCAGGACTGACCATAGAGCATGGGGCTAAAGCTTGGTCTAAATGGCTTCTAAATGTACTACCAACATCGACAGGTTATGAATCTATAGAATTAGAAGCACCCCAATAAAATAGATTCCATTTAGTTAGAGGTGTTTTTTGGGGGGTGGGGTGGGGGCAGTGCTGGCCATGTGACCCTGGCCCTTGAGCATGCTGGACAAGTGCTCTACCCCTGAGTTACAAACCCAGAGCCTGGTTTTTATTTGTTTGCTTGTTTTTCCAATATGTGCTACCTGGAAGTCCTAGATTCTGAGCTCTGCACCCCTTCACATTCTCGTCTCGTTGGAAGAAATTTAAGGATGTTTTAGTTAATGGGGAGGAGACAATGATACATATTTGAGATGATGGATATGTTAATCAGCTTGATTCAATCATTCCACATATAAATATATCAGAACATCAATTTGTAACCAAAAATACATACAATTATAATTTGTCAGTATTCAATAAAATTAATAATAAAAAGAAAGAGGGCTTAGGTGACGGTTTTAGTTTTCATTTGTTTTTGTCTTTTAATTGACATGTTAAAACACAGATGGCCTGGGGATTTTTTTTTTTTTTTAACCACACTGGGCAGTGGTTCTGAACAGAATGAACCAATTGCAGAAAGCACTCTTGCTGCTAGGTGCCCAGAGACTCTCATTTAAATGTCAATATTTGAAGATTCAGTTTCATCATGGTTCTGAAACCATGGCAGCGAAATATTCTGGTAGTAAAACTAACTTTCATCATTTACTAGGAGGAATCTTGTCTAGGGTCTGTATTCTCTACTAGATCTTAGAAGGTATAGACATGAACAATGTCACTCACTGCCTCTCTGGAGTTCTTCTCAACTGCGCCAATAGGATGTGCCATTGTATCCCCGCTGACACTTGTAGGACATACTCCATGCTTCAAAGATTAGGATAATGGATGAGAGAGACTTGTTGGCAATGTTGAGAGCAAAAATACCTCTGGGGTCTGAAAGATCTGTCTGTAAATTCCAGCTTCTCCTTGAGCAATTTGCTTAATGTGTCTCCCTCAGTTTTATCATCTGTGGAAATTAAAAATAATGGCTATGTCTCAAGGCTATTGTTGGCAAAGAGTACAGTTGGCCTTCCATGTCCACAGGCTCTGCATGGAGGGCCAACATATTGTACACAGCTTTTTCATACCATTACTCCTTTTAAAAATGCAATGTAACAGCATTTACAAAGCATTTACACTGTGTTAGGTATTATAAGGAATCTAGAGATGGCTTAAAGAATATGAGAGGATTGTGTAGGTTATATGCAATTATTATACTATTTTATATACAGGTCTTGAGCACTCACAGAGTTCACTCTTTGTGGAATTCTGGAATCAGCCCCCCTTGGCCACTGAGAGATCACTGAACGATAGTAGCAACAAGGCAAGAACACTCTGAATTATTGATTACTTATTAGTTGTACCAGTCAGAGACAAACCAAGAAAACAGAAGATGAGGCTAATGTTTACATCAAAGGAAATTTAATGAAGGATGTTGGTTATGCAAACAATGGAGCATCCATGAAGCCACACAGAGGCCAAGGGTCCTAGGGGTAGGTATCAGCAGAAAGTCATCGCAAATCCTCAACTGCAGACATAAAACATGGGGCTATGTGTTTAGAGCCCCCAAAGGAGCTGGATATGCCATGATGGGAAGTGGTTTGAGTGTGTCCCCTACGGGTTCATGTGTTGGAAGCTGGTTCTCAGTTTGGTGGTATTGAGTGGTGAGACCTTTAAGAGGCGGGGCCTGATGGGAGGTAGTTAGGTTGTGGGATACCACCTTCAGCAAGGGTTACTGTAGTTCTTGTGAGACCTGTTAAGTTTCCTCTAGAGTGACTTGTTACAAAAGTGCAAACTTAGCCCCTGAACCTCTCTGGCTTCTTATCCTAAAAGTAACCTCTCTTTCTTGCCTACACTTCTACGGGGATGTGACCCCCTTCACCACCACCCATGTTGGGAAGTAGCCAGAGACTCCTCACAAGAGCTAAGCAGACGCTGACACTATACTCTGGAATCTCTTGAACTGTGAGCTAAATAAATCTATTTTCTTTATAAAGCGCCCATCCTTAGGAATTTTGTTACAGCAACATAAAATGAACTCATCCATGGAGGCATAAAGAAGGCATTTTGAGAGGATGCCTGGAGTCAAGCAGAAGTAGAAACATCTCACTCCTTCCTGCCTTCTTCCTTCCCTCATCCAGTCAGTTCTTCCTTTGATAGCATTTATCTATCCAGTCACATGACTCTGACACTTGGGAAGCACAGCCTCAGGGGTAAGACCAGCTACCCAGAGGACAAGAGGGGAAGGGTGAGCATGGATCTGAGGGCTCACCAACCAGTACCAGTGCACCATGCACCTTGTAACTTATTCAATAAGTCAAAGAATGAGCATCTACAAGTGGCTTAGTTAAGATTTCCCTTTCTTCACTCATAATTTAACGTGAACATTGATTTCATTGTTTGACACCTTGACAGGTCATGTCTATGCTGTAGGTCTATATCAACATGCACTCTCTGTCCAACTTCCTAGAAGATAGAAGTGTCATCTGCCCTTTCCTGTGCTCTTCACTGGGCAAGACACATAGCCATCCATGTTCTTGTCATTTGGCTCTGCCCTCTCCAGCCACTTCCTCTTGGGCACCCCTGCCTACATCTGCCTCTGCTCTGTGCTCAGGGAAGATGGCCGGATGTTGCCAGTGCTCCTCCAGCCTAAACCACGAGTGGAAGGCAGCAAGCCTGATGGTTGACCATGAAGTCTTTCAAGCAGGTTGAAGTCCCTTTTAATCCTACAGAAAGACCAATGAGTTCTTGGTCTCCCCTTACCCATTGCAGAGATGTCCAAGACACTCAGTGAATGCCTGAAACTATGGGAGGTAACAAACCCTGTTTATACTGCTTTTCTTTTAGACATAAAAATGTATGATAAAGTTTAATTCATAATTAAGCAAATTAACAATAAGGAATTAACAATAAATAAAATGGAATAATTATAACAATATATTGTTATAACTATGGAAGTTATTGAATGTTCTCTCCCTCAAGGTATCCTGTTGTGCTGTTCTCATCCTTCTGCTTGTGATGAGCTGAGCTGATTGCAATGCCTGCTTGATGAGATGAGGTGAGGTGAGTAACAGAGGCCTTGTGATGCAGAGTGAGGCTGTTACATAAGGGTTACTTGAGCACAAGCACTGTGATACCACAACAGCTGATCTGATAGCCTCAATGGCTGCTAAGTGACTAATGGGTATCCAGTGTGGAAACTCTGGACAGTGTTGATTCCCATCCTAGGAGGGATGGACAGGGATGACTAAGGTTTTAATTATATATGTTCAATTCAAAACTTACAAATTGTTTATTTCTAGAATTTTCCACTTAATATCTTTGGACCATGGTTGACTAAAACCATAGGAAGCAAAACTGTGGATGGAAGTGAGTAGTGTAATATCTATCAAGAATGACTCCTTTTCATAAGCCTGTCAGTCTTTGCTGCCCTTTTTTTTAGCTCTTTCCACATGAGTCCTGGAGATTTCTCTTGTAACCTCAGTCTTGACCCTGTCCTGATGTAATTTGAGGGTGGAGAATGTTCAATATTACAGTCTCAGAGATCTGGAATGCAGTCTTGTTGCATCAAGTCCACAGCATCTGGCTCAGCGATGTGCCCTGTGGTCTTGTGTAGTCATTAGGTGTAGCTATACCTTCTTCCTGCTGGCAGTGAGTACAAAGAGGCAGACCTGATAGGACTTGACAATCCATTAGATGCTCTACCCTCCTGTTTTCTACTCTCCTTCTATTATCTTACAATTAGCTCTAATTTCAATTACTTGTGTTTTTATTGCTTGTATATAGTAATATAACTGACTTACTTTTGTATATTGGCATTGCATTCTGTGACTCAATCATCTCACCTATTAGTTCTGGTAGCTTTTGTGTAGATTATTTGGGATTTTTTTTAGGGATAGTCATGTCATCTAAAAAATAGAAAACATTTTTGTTTCTTCTTTTATTATTTGGATACCTTTTTTTTTTCTTGTCATATTTCACTGGCTAGGAAGTCTAGTACAATGTTGAATAAGAGTAGTAAGAGTAAATACTCTCATCTTGTTCATGGGGAAAAGGCTTTCAGTTTTGGATTATTAAATATAAAGTCAGTGGGTTTCTGTTTGTTTTGTTTAATTTTCATTACCCTTTATCAGTCTGAGGAAATTACTTTTAATTCCTTGTTTGTTGAACAGTGTTTTTAATGAATGATGGTTGAGCTTGTCAAATACTTTTTCTGTGTCAACTGAGATTCTCATAAGTCTCTTGATACAGTGAATGACATGGATTAATTTTTGAATATTGAGCCAATTCCACTTCAACTCCAAACCTCTTCTCCATTTGAAAGCAGGGGGGGCAAACATTATTTATGTCCAAATGTTTTTAATTTTGTTTTTAATGAACATTGAAGATGATATGAAGTAGGTAAAGCACTTAGCACAGCATGACACATGGTAAGCCTTTAATAAATTATAATAGATGTTATCATTTAATTACTTGCTCTTGCAAAAAGTATCCCACCCTCTACTTCTGCCCTAGGGCTGGGTTGTGTCACCTGTGGATGTGCCCGATGTGTGAATCTGAGGCATATAGGACACACCTGCAGCCTACTGTCTCCTGAGTGTTTCACAACAACCTGGAATTCCTGCTGCTGTGCTTTCTTCCATGAGATTGGTCTTTCTGGCACTGAGAGCTTTCCTGAATCATCCTTGAGGTGGCCCTGTTGGCACACTGGGATCTGAAAGGTCTGACTGCCCTCATAGGCTACCTCTGGATCTGGGCTATTTTTCCCATCATCTGCCTCTTACTGTCTCCGTTGACTCCATGTGTCAATTAGGATGAATTTAACAGAAAATTCAGTGCAAAGTCAATTCCTTAGCTCACTCAAGCAGAAATACAGAAGTAGAGAAGGCTTATGACTTCAAGGTTGGCAGATCTAGTGACATCACTGAGAACTGTGTTCTTTCACATCTCTTGCCTATAGTCCTCAGTGTCAATCTAAGACACTAAGATTGCTAAGATTGGTTTGTCCTCTCATGAGTATAATACAGCATTTGGTGGAAATTCCAGCCACATGCTAACTTACATTCAGTGGGACAGTTTCTTTCCTCCAACTATAGAATAATAGTCCTGCTGTCAGTGATCTTGGGATGACGTGGTTACTTTCTCATTTCAGACCAGTATTATAATAGGATGTCATTCATGAATTAGCTTATATCTGGGTTCTTACACTCAAAACAGGAAAGAAAAAAATGAGTTAATTATAATTACCTGTTGTTTTCAAATTCCTCCCATCCCTGAAACTAGAATCAATTCCCTAACCACACTGCTGTTGTCCTGTGAGGACAGAGGGGAGAGGACACAAGTGGCCAGCCACAAAGCCCACTGTCCCACTCCATGCTGCTGTTAGGAATCCTGTACCAGTCACTACAAGAGTCCTAATGGATCTTTCATTTGTAGACTTAACTGAAAAGACTATCTGGGTGGAAATTTCTATATCACCCAGAGAAGAAGGGGCAAATACTTCCTAATGAAGCTCATTTCTTCCTGCCATCTTTTCTTCATTATCTTCTCTTTTTCTCCACCCTGAAGTATGGCTCATATTTGAAGCAATTCTCTGAAATGGATCTTTCAGAAGTCACCAGTATGGTCTTAATTGCTCAATTCAATACCATGATTTCTTCATCTGGTCCAGTCGTTCCTAAACTTGGCCCCACTTTGGTATTAACTGGGAGGCTTTAGAAAGCCCAGATGCCCAAGCTGTACTGGAAAAGTTCAATTATTTAAGAATCTCTGGGAGTGAAGCCCAAGCATCATTACTCTTTAAACCTCTCCAGGTTATTTCCATGTCCACTGAGGATGAGCCCCATTGAGTGGCCCAGAAATTCCACCTGTGACTTCTATGGTATCATTTCATCCTCATTTGCTCAGAACCGTCCTGACTTTAGGACTGAATGTCCTGCTCCTGGAAAACTCCATAGTCCTCATCAAACCCTCAGCTGGTCACATAAGTAGCTCCTGTCTCTGTGGTCCTCCACTCCGGCTTCTCCAGATTGGGATCACTGAGAAGTTTTTAAAAACCTACAAATGCACCAATAAAAATTAGAAAAAAGAAAAAACTTCAAATAATCAAAAACTACCCCCAAGAAACTCATTCAGTTATCTAGACTGGGGTTCCTGCACCAGTTATTTTTCTAAGCTCTCTCCATGATTTTAATATACCTCCCAGGAAGATAGTCATTCATCCATATCGGTGATTCTCAAAGTGAGGGTGCCAGATCATCAGCATTGTCCTTACCTGAGGACTTGTTAGAAATGCACGTTATTAGATTTTACCTGAGACCTACTGAATCGGAAACCCTGTAAGGTAGGCTCAGCCATCTATTTCAAGTGTATTTAGGTGAGTGCAATGAATGCTCAAAAGACCTCTGATGGACACTGTTGACCTGATGCATCTTATATCATCTTATTCTCAGTTTTAAGGTTTTTTGATTATTGTTGTTTTCTTTTGTTTTGCTTTTTTACATTATCAGCCTAACAAAATTTAAAAACATTACTGAGAACAAAGACCATTCTTATCCTGCCTATAGCTCCTAGTACAGGGACTGGCTCACATTTAGCTCTAATAAATGTATCTATTTAAGTGGTTTCCTCTTGGTATGGTCACATTTTATCAGAATGGAGTTCTGACACTGCAGTTGCTCCTCTAAACAGACAGAGTAGTTTTCCAGCATGCAGGGCAATTCGTGCTAATGCCAGCTCTCTGCTAGCAGGTAAGCTGCCCATCATGCACCATGAAGGGAACTTTAGCAAAAAGAAAACCTAATTCAAGTTATTATATTATTGATGTTAAGTGCTCAGAGTTTTGAGAATAAGACTGACAATATTCCCTTTGCAGGTCCACCACTTGCTAGCTGATAATTACTTCAGCCCTCTGTCCATGAGTTTCTTGATAAGAAAGAATAATATTTATCTTTTATAGTTGTAGGAAGAATAAAGTAATAATATAAAGCCTCATCTTTCAGCACCAGCTTGTTTCTGAGCCTCTGGAGCCCCTTCAAATACCAGCAAACTCTCCCTAGAGACTCAGTCCTCCTCCAAAGGAGTTCCAGGTCTCCAAGGACCTTCCTCTTTGCAGCTTGTGCACTGGTCAGCTTTCTGTTCTCCAGGGCCTGCCTGCCCCACAGCCCTACAAACACTTTGTTTTGTCAGTCATTTTACTTTAAGCCAGACTAATGGGGTGAAGTCATATCCCATTGTGGTTTTAATTCTTGTTTCCTGGGTAGCTAGTTTTCTTGAGGATATTTTCATTTTCATACTTGAAAGTAAAATGAAAGAGAATACAAAAAGATAAAGAAATGGAGACAGATCTCAACACATCAGTGATGTTTTATTAAGAAGTGCAGGGGGTCCATTTTCAAGAGGAAAATGAAGACTGACCACAACAAGGGGTCTGAGTTTTAGCAGGGCCAGGTCATGAGAAGAGTTGGTTAGATCCTTTTAGTGGGCTTACTTTGGACAGGCAGGGAACTTTTTCAGATAAGGAAAATTGGGAAAGGTCAGAGACCTCAGTTTTCCTTTTCCCCCGAAGGTTTGTAAATTTCCACCTCCTTCATTTCAACTCTAAAAGGAGTATAATGAGTTGGGGCAAAATTTAGCTATTTCCTGCTGAAGAGGGGCAGAGTAGGGGATCCCTGAAAGAGACTGGAAAGAGGATAAGGAGATGAGGGGTATTTTAGGCTCCTATGCAGTACTTGAAGTGGCTTGAGGGGGGTGTAGAGGGAGAAACCTTTAATGTCATGATGGGTGATTCCTTTTGTACAGGGCTCAGGAGAGTCACATTGTGAGTGGAGGAGGATTGAAGATGAAATAAAAATCTTCCATGATAAACAAAAGTTAAAAGAATTTGCAGCTAGAAAACCAGCTCTTCAAAACATCCTTGGCAAAACATTACAGGAAGAGGAAATGAAAAATAACAATGAAAACCAACAGCGGGAGGTAGTACAGTAAAGGAAAAACTAAGCATAGAGGAAAAACAAATCATGTTAAGTATCATACATAACCAAATATGGCTGGAAATACAAACCATATCTCAATAGTAACCCTAAATGTTAATGGCTTAAATGCACCAATCAAAAGACATAGGCTAGTAGAATGGATTAAAAAAAAAGATCCAACAATGTGCTGCCTACAGGAGACTCATCTGATAGGAAAAGAAATACACAGACTGAAGGTGAAAGGTTGGGAAAAATCATATCACTCATACAGACCCCGGAAGCAAGCAGGGGTGTCCATACTTGTATCAAATAAAATAGACTTCAAGCCAAAGTTAATCAAAAGGGATAAACAAGGACACTACATACTGCTCAAGGGAACCATACACCAACAAGACTTGACGATCATTAATATATATGCCCCAAACAATAGTGCAGCTACGTTCATCAAACAAACTCTTCTCAAGTTCAAGAGTCTAATAGACCACAACACAATAATCATGGGAGATTTCAACACACCTCTCTCACCAATGGACACATCTTCCAAACAAAAGTTGAATAAACAAACCATAGGGCTCAATAAAACAATTAATAATTTAGACTTAATTGATATATACAGAATATGCCACCCAACATCAAGCGGATACACTTTCTTCTCAGCAGCATATGGATCCTTCTCAAAAATAGACCATATATTATGTCACAGGGCAAATCTTTGCAATTACAAAGGAGTTGAGATACTACCATGCATTTTATCTGATCATAATGGAATGAAATTGGAAATCAATAATAAATTGAGAAAGGAAAAATCCTACATCACATGGAGATTAAACAATATGCTACTGAATGAACAAAGGGTTACAGAAGACATCAAAGAGGAAATTAAAAAATTCTTAGAGGTAAATGAAAACTCAGACACAACATACAAAATCTCTGGGACACTATGAAAGCAGTACTAAGAGGAAAATTCATTTCATGGAGTTCATTCCTTAAAAGAAAGAAAAGCCAACAAATAAATGACCTCACACTACACCTCGAAGTCTTAGAAAAAGAAGAACAAATCAGCAGCAAATACAGTAGAAGGCAAGAAATAATTAAAATTAGGGCTGAAATCAATGAAATTGAAACAAAAGAAGCAATCAAAAAAATTGACAAAACTAAAAGTTGGTTCTTTGAAAAAATAAATAAGATTGATAGACCACTAGCCACGCTAACAAAGAGAAGAAGAGAGAGAACCCAAATTACTAGCTTACGGGATGAAAAAGGCAACATCACAACAGACAATTCAGAAATACAGAAGATAATTAAAATTATTTTGATTTGTAGGTCTCAAACTGACTCAGAAAAAAGCTTGTGACTCTAACAGTCTCTTTTGATAGTTATCAGGCACTTCTGTCTGTGGAACTTTCCTTCAGAGCCTGCAGCTTGACTTCCTTTTGGTGGGGATTCATCTGTTATTTCAAGGGCAGTAAATAAAGAGAAGGGCTGGCAGTCAGGATCTAGGGGCTCATGGAGCAGGGAGTCAGCAAGAATTAATTGTGGAGCAGAGCCAGGTTGGCACAATGAAGGCCTTGAGCGAAGGTCAGAGAAAGCGTGGAGGTAAGGAAGTTTGGGCCATTTGCCATTTCATTGGAGGAAATTGTTTAAGTCTTGGAGGATTTTTGGATCAAAAAAAAATTGATTGTGTAATTTACAAATTCAGGCCATTGACTTAGAGTGTCTACTTTATATTGTGGCCTGATATGAGTACTCAGCCAAACAAGGTGTTTGCTTTTGAGATCAGATTGGAAGTGGAGGATTTAAAAAATTTTAATGAGACTACCTCCCAGGGGAAGTCCCGTGGAATGGACCGGTTAGCCCCCATGGAGAGGTTTGACTGGGGTGAACGTCAAGATCTAAATGTCCCTTGATGCCTCCCATCACTGGATAGAAGAGTTCCACCAGAGAATGAGAGGGCATCCCCTTCTGCAATCCCAATGGTGGAGAAGCCTTAGGGTCTGGACTAGCAAAAGGCAGAAGGTCTGGGACAGGGTGCCTCCGTGAGACCCTGGAAGAGAGCTTACCTCTCTGAAGATTGAGGAGGTCCATGTTGCATGTGAGACAAAATGGCAGAAAGTGGTCTCTGATCCGGAGGTGAGAATACGTAAGAGAAAGAAGGAACTGGAAAGGATAAGGTTGGAAGGAGGATGCCTCCAACACCAACAAAGGAACCCATACAGGTCCTCGCTCTGTCCAAGGCAGTAAGGCAGCAGCCCAGGATTAAGGTTGATTTGGGGTCACGTACCAGCCACCTTTTAGCTAAAGTGGACCTGGAGAGTGTGAAGGGCCACATGCTTTCAGGAGGAAAGAAGGAAAAAAAAAAATAGAAGGGAGAAGAGAAGAGAAAAGATGGTCAAGTTTCATTAGGACCAGGAAGGGTAGAGAGTCCCAAGCCCCTTCCCTGGTTTTGGCACTAAATGAAAACAAATGAAATAGAATACAAAAAAGAAAGAAAGAAAAAACAGAGACAGACCTCAATGAATCATGATGCTTTATTAAGAAGCAGAAGGATACATTTTCAACAGGAACATGGCAACTGGCTACAACAGGGTTTAGCAGGGTTACATCGTGGGAGGAGTTTGTCCAATACCTTTGGTGGGCTTCCTTTGGGTCAGCAGGGGACCTTTGGCAGATAAGGGAAATTGAGAAACTTTGAAGTCCTCACCCAGGGGGTTGTAATTTTCTATCTCCTTCAATACTGGCTATTAGCCTGTCTCCTCTTATAAAGTGTTCTTAGAGTCTTTTGCCCATTTAAAGTAATTGAGTCATTTTCTTACTGAGTTGCAAGAATTCTTTACATTTTTTGGTCACAAGATCATCCTCAGATGTATGTATTTTGGAAGTTTTGCCTCACTCCGTGGCTTGACTTCTCATTTTCTAAATGGAGTATTTTAAAGAACACAAAATTTTAGTAAAGTCTATTTTATCAATTTTCCCCTAAGACAAAATTTTTTGTGTGCTTTATATTTGTTTTCTATCACTGTGACATAATGCCTCACATAATCGATATATAAAGAGGAAAGGTTTATTTTTGCTTAGGGTTTCAGAGGTTCAGGTCCATAGTCACTTAGATTTTGGGCCTTATGGTGGAAGGAACATGTAATGGAACAGAGGTGTTCTCCCTTAAGATACCTTTATCAAATATTAGTTGATAGTAGAAATACGAGTCTCTTTCAGGGTCCTTTCTGTTCCATGGGCATATGGGTCAATTCTTATGCCAATACCATGCTGCATTGGTTCTTTTTTTTTTGTCATTATTTATTTAATTTTTTTTAATAATTTAATTTTTTTATTGGTTGTTCACAACATTACAAAGCTCTTGACATATCATATTTCATACATTAGATTGAAGTGGGTTATGAACTCCCAATTTTACCCCATATGCAGATTGCAGAATCTCGTCGGTTACACATCCACAATTTTACATAATGCCCTATTAGTAATTGTTGTATTCTGCTACCTTTCCTATCCCCTACTATCCCCCCTCTGCATTGGTTCTTTTAATTTTATAACAAGTCTCAAGATTAGGAAGTATGAGGCCTTGAACTTTTTTTATATTTTTCAAAATTGTCATGGTTATTCCTGGTCCTTTGTATTGTCATATAAATTTTAGAATTTGATCATCACTTTATATGGGGGAAAAGCCAACTGGGATTGTGTTCATCTGGAAATCAGAGTGAGGAAAAACAATCATTTTAGCAGTCCATAAATAGGATACACACATTTCTCTTTAGTTAGAAATTTGTCATTTTCTACCTAGAGGACAGGCACATATTTTGTCAAATTTATCCGTATTGTGTGATTTTTTATTCTACATTAAATTGTATTCTACACTGAATTGTGGGGGACATGATCACTGAGCCATATCCACAGCCCTATTTTGTATTTTATTTAAGAGACAGGGTCTCACTGAATTGCTTAGTGCCTTGCTCTTGGTGAGGCTGGCTTTGAACTCTTGATCCTCCCACCTCAGCCTCCCAAGCTGCTGGGATTACAGGTGTGTGCCACCACACTTGGCTTAAATTATATTTTTAGGTCGCTTTTTCAATATCTATTACTAGAACATAGAAATACAATTTGTGGTTTTTAAAAATATTTATTTTTTAGTATTAGTTGGACACAGTACCTTTTTTATTTATTTTTATGTGGTGCTGAGGATTGAACTCAGGGCCTCACATATGCTAGGCAAGCACTCTACCTCTGAGCCACAACCCCTTCCCTACAATTAGTTTTTTATGTGATTTTTATTTGTTCTTTTTAGTTATACATTACAGTAGAATCAATTTTGACATATTTATACAAACATGGAATATATCTTATTCTAATTAGGATCCCAGTCTTGTGGATGTACATGATGTGGAGATTCACTGTGGTGTATTCATGTATGTACAGAGAAAAGTTATATCTGATTCACTCCATTGTCCTTCCTATTCCTATCTCCCCTCCCTTCCCTTTATTCTCCCTTGTCTAATCCTTTGAACATCCACCCTTGTTACATGTTAGCATTTACATATCAGAGAAAACCTTTGACTTTTTGTATATTGACCTAGATACGTTTATGTCATTCAAAAAAAATGACAGCTCTATTTCTTCTTTCTCTGCACACCTTTATCTTTTTCTTCTCTTATTGCATTGCTAGCAGTTTCCATGCAATATTGAATGGAAGTAAGAGTGGACATTTTTACTTGTTCAATATTTTACTGTTAAGCATAAGGCAAACTGTAGGTTTTGCAAAGATGTTGTTTATTAACTTGTGAGAGTGCCCCTCTATTCCTTGTTGTCTGGAAATCATTTGCTTTATGGATCATGAACAGGTATAAATTTTGCCATGTGTTGGAGTAATGATATATTTTTTTACCATTTATCTTGTTAAAGTAGCCAACCACATAGATTGGTTCTCAAATGTTGCAATAACTTTTTATTCCAAATAAATGTCACTTGATCATGGTGCATGACCTTAAACATTGCCAGATTCAACATGTGCTAGGATTTTACTGTGGGCTTTTGCATCTGATGGTATATGGTTCTCTTTTCTAGTAAGGTCTCTGTGTTTGCCTTCAGGATTCTTTCAGATTCATAAATTACAATGAAATTAATTCCTTTCTGCTATTTTTAGAAGATATAGTGTCAGATGGGTATCAGTTATTCCTTAAAATTGGTATGACTTACCCAGGAAACTGTCTCAGGTTAGAATTTTCTCTGAAGGATGGTTTTAATAACAAATTAAATTTCTTAGATATAGAATACACTCATATATATTATTCCTTTTTGATATAATTTTCATAAGTTGTGTTTTTCAAGAAGTGTTTCATTTTATCTAAGATATGTAATTGTTGATATAAAGGTATTCATGATATCGAATTATTTTCATTGTAACATCTATGGGATCTCTAGCATTAGTCAGTTTTTTATTTCTTCTATTGATCATTTGTGTTTCCCTTCTCTGTTAGTATTTCTAGGGCCTTGTCAAGACCATAGATCTTTTCAAAAAAACATTTTTGGTTTTTAAAATTTTCTATATTTCTTGTTTTCTATTTCACTGGTTTATTCTAACTCTTTCACTTCATTTTAATTTGTTTAACTTGTTTTGTGTGTGTGTTGATATTCTACCTTCTTAATGTGGAAACTCAGATCATCATTTTGAACTTTTTTCTTTTCTAATACAAACTTTTAAAGTTATAAAATTCTTTCTCCATGCTGTTGGCTACATTCCAGAAACTTTGATGCCGTGTGTTTTCACTATCATACAATTAGAAGTCACAGTCACTCTTCCTCCTATCCACAGGGATACAACCAAGACCCTAGTGGATGCCTAAAACTGTAGATTGTAGTGAATCCTATACATACAAATATATGTAGTTTTTCTATACATATATACTCATGGTAAAGTTTAATTTATAAGCTAGGCAAGTAAGAAATTAATAACAATAACTAATAGTAAAATAGACCAATGAGGGCAGAATAATGTAATAAAAGTTACATGAATGTGGTCCTTCTCTCTCTTCCATCCTATTGTGATGTAGTCACCCTTCTTTTCATGATGTGTGAAGCTATAATGCCTATGTGACAAGATGAACGGGGGCAAATGACCAAGGCATTGTGATGTGGTGTTGGGCTATCATGTAAGGGTTACTTGAACACAATCACTGTTGTCCCGTGACGGTGCATAACCAAGATGCTACTAAGTGACTAACGGGCAGGTTGCATACGCATTGTGGACACACTGGACAAAGTAGTATGATGACCTCACACTACTCAGAGCAGCATGCAATTTGAAAATTGCTTCTGGAATTTTCCCATTTAATATCTGGATTGCAGTTGACTGTTAGGTAACTGAAACCGTGAAAAGGGAAACTGTGGATATGGGGGAATTACTGGATTTTCTAGTTTCACTCCTGATTTCTTCTGTGTAAGTGATGAGTTGTTTAGATGTGTTTTTAATTTCCAAATATTTGGAAATATATTGTAGGTATTTTATTATTGTTTATTTTTAATCCTTGTAGATATCATTACTAGGGCTTCCATCCACATGACTCCCCAGAGTAAGACACTCCTCGATATGCCCAGATGCTCTTCCCAGGTTCCCTAGGCATAAATAGTAGGGCACTACTTTAGTGATCTGAACTTCTAGCCAACTCCCTGGCATTATGTAAATCAATACAAAAGCATTTAACAGTCTAAAGTTGATGAAGGGCAAATGGAATGTGAGTTATGAACCAGAGATCTTGTAACCTCTCAGAAACTCATCACTTACCAGAGGCTGATACACTGGGGACTGCAGGGTGGCAGGTGTGCTCTCTGTTGGGTAGGCTGAGGTTGGACAAGGCTCAGCCCCCTCTAGTTCCCGAGTCCTGGGCCCTAGGTCTTGGTGGTTTCCCCCAGGAAAGCACAGGGCAATGAGAACACGTGGGAGCTCATCTGAAAATGAAAAGCTTCTTTGAATTTTGCTGCCAGCTTGGAGTTGGCTAAGGCCATTTGTGGTGGCTGGTACAGTGTGACAATTGGTTCTGAAGCTGTCTCCCTGAGCCCTGGTGTGTAGGCTGGTTTGCGGCAGAGCAGACAAGACAGCCAGGCTATGATCTGACTCAGAATTACTCTCAGGACATAGCAGAAACCACCTCCCTCTTATTAAAAAAAAAAAAAAATTAAGTCGGAAAGATGGTAAGTTTCAGGAGGAAGGGTCATGCAAGAAAGTGATGGCTTTAAGTGCTGAGTTTCAAAAATCTTTGACTATGACAAAAGCAATTAAAGAACATTTTTAATAATCACTTGCTTTTTTTTTTTTTTTTTTTTAGAGAAGAGGATTGCCCAGTGACAGTGATCCAGCATCATCATCCCCCAAGCACTGCATTCTCAGTCCTCCCTGATAGCCTGGTCCAAGCCTTCCTGCCTTGTTTGCTCCTCGGCTAATAATAGGGCAGTGCTGACAGCTTCTCTATAGGATTAAGAACACTTGTTAGGATGACAGGGCGAGGTTTAGGATTGGGGCCATCGAGGCAGGAAAGGGTCTGTAGCAAATTCTTTTAAAGATTAAAACCAAGTCTCCCTCTTACTGTAATCCTCACCGTGTTTTGGTAGCAGTGAGGAAGAGAGGATTCCAGAGAGAAATTGCTTTTGAAAGAGTTGAAACTGGGTCATAGCTTTATTAGTGAGAAGGTCAAGTACATGGAAGAAACCAGAAGGTCTTGCAAAACAAGCCTGGCACCTGTGAGGTCCCACGCACCATGCACCACGCACTGGAGGGCTTGGAGACGCAGTTTGCATAAGAAGCCAGGTAGAACTTGCTGGCTGGACTTCATTTCCTCTTCATTCAGCGTAAGGTGAACAAAGTTGCGTTAGAAATGTTCTGTGTTCCTTGATCTAAGAACAAAGAGTTCTGTTCACTTTCACCCTAAACAAAGAGCCTCCTTTTTCTTGCTGAGTTGGAAAGAGTCACCCCTGAGTTGCTAAATATCACATACATCTCACGGGTTGATGGAGAGTCAGGAACCTGAAGCTCCTCACCAACTCCTTGCAACCAAGACTCAAAAAAAAAAAAAAAAAAGCTGTTTTCACAACTATATTATGTCTTCTCTGTTCACTGAGTGAACATAATGAAGTTTCTTATAATAACATATAAAGGGCTAACTAGACTTTGTAATAATTACTTAAATGAGCCCTGACAGTTGTCCTCTTCAGTGGTATGAGGAAAATTAAATTCCCCCTAGAAAGAGAGTTGTGTTTATTTAGCAATTACAGCTTGAAGACTATCTGGGTTAGAAGGGAGAGCCCTGAACTCCCCAGAAATCAGAGAGGACAGGGACAGAACTTTTCTGTAGGAAATGGGGGAAGAAGGGCAAATGAGAGCGAGAGAGAGAATACACGAAAGCACAGAAGGCCCTTCCCATAACCCCGAAACATTCAGAAAAATTCTACCTAAATCTTAAAGCACTTCATGTGTGTAGATTCCTGCTTTTCCTTTTGTTTCAAAATTGTGAAGGCAAAGTGCTTTAACAGTCTTGTTATTTTATTGATTGATTGATTGATTGATTGTACAGGTGATTGATCCCAGTGGCACTTTGCCACTGAGGTACATCTTCAGTGGGTTTTTTTTTGGGGGGGGGAGTGGGGGCGGTATCGAGAATTGAACTCAGGGGCACTCGACCACTGAGCCACATCCCCAGCGCTATTTTGTATTTTATTTAGTGACAGGGTCTCAGTTGCTTAGTGTTCACTTTTGCTGAGGCTGGCTTTGAACTCATGATCCTCCCACCTCGACCTCCTGAGTTTCTGGGATTACAGGTGGGTGCCACTGTGCCTAGCATCTCTAGTGCTTTTTATTTATTTATTTTTATTTATTTTTATTTTGAGGATTTTCTTACTTGCTGAGAGTCTCCCTAAGTTGCTGAGGCTGGCCTTGAACTTAGAATCCTCCTGCCTCAGCCTCCCAAGCTTCTGAGATTCTAGGCATGCACTGCTGCACCCAGCAGTTTTATGATAGGAACAAAGAAGACAGTTGAGCATGTAGGAATGTGGCAAATGAGGGAACTCAAGGAGGTAAGATATAGGGCTTCACAGAAAGAATTAGAAAGCCTTTAGACATAGGGTTTGGAAGGTGTGTTTGGGTCAAATTTACCCAGTTCTCTGAAGGGGCACAGAGTCTTCACAAAGACTCTGGGAACATGTCCAGGTGCTTGCTGTGCTGGGTCATCTGCACCTTTGAACATCACTTTTGTGTTTGGACCTCCCTCACCCTGGGTGGCCACCTACTCCAAAGTTAGACAGCAGAACACACTTCCTTGGATTCCTTCCTTCCTCCCATGCATGCAGGTACTGGCACCAGGCCTGGGCTCAGTGGATCTGAAACACCTCCATTTCATTTAGATGTCAATGACATTAAGAAGGAAGTGCCATCCACAATCAGTCCTGGAGAGGGTGGCCAGAGGTTTGCAGGTTCCAGTGGTGAGACAGTCTGGCAGTGCCATTTGGGAAAGGTGCTCTCTGCCTCCAAACCTGAATCTTTTATGCACATCTAGGAAGATTCCAAGAAGCAGCTGATATCCTTTAATAAGGTTCTTTTCGGCCTCCACCAGTACAATTAGGTATTATCAGTAGTGACTAAGAACCCTCTCTCTCTCGCACCGTCCACCTTTTACAGATGGAGAAAACAGCTGGGACAGTTTCAAAGCAAGGCCTCACGAGTCCTCTTTGCACAGCTGAAATTGAAGAAAAACGTATCTGACTCCACCGCTCAGCTCTCTGCACTGTAACAGTAGTGAGGACAAACAGAAAAAGGCAGGTTGAGCTTTTCTGCAAAAAGTTAGGAAGTGAACGCATTGGCCTTTGTCCAGATGCCACTGGCAGCATAAATCCTATGTGGCAAGGCTGCCTCACCTCTGGGGGCACTGTGTCATCTCAGTGGCTCCTCACACAACTTGAATGCCACAGCGAGTACAGAAGGGAAGAGTTGAATAGCTCCTGGCAGGCTCTTCTCTGGGAGAATCCACTGCAGGTGAAGTCTGAGTCCGGCTGGCTCCCCTAGTTGAGACCACTGGGTGGCAATCTAACGATTTATCTTTAACTTTGAATTATGGAAACATCTCAGGCACATACAAAAGCCAAGGGAATCGAACCATAAACCTCCATGTGTCCATTACTCAGCCTCAACGATGGTCCACTAATGGCCAATCTCTTTTTAATCTGTGTCCTCAATTCAGGATTATTTTGAAATAAATCCTAGATTTAATAATCCTAGATGTAAGACTTTTATTTACTAGTGAATAAAATGATATCATTATTCCACCCAAAAAAATTAATAATAAGGGGGTTGGGCCATAGCTCAGCAGTAGAGCACTTGCCTCCTGTGAACTGGTGATCTAAAAGCTTGCCTCCATGCAGGGTAAGATTGGGTAAGATCGCCGAAAGGGTGACATCATGTCTACTCATCTCTTTTTGAGATGTTAGTGCTGTTGGTCATCATTGTGTGGATACGGCATTCTCAGGAAAAGGTCACCACCCAGAGAGAGAAGACTGGCTTTTAGGAGGTAAAAACTTCTTAATATTTTAAAGTGTCAGTGACTGATATGCATATGGGTTTATGTGGTAGATATCACATACATAGAAATATATTTATGTAATATATATTATCACAATAGTTAGTATATAATGTAATACACATGTATTGTAATGACTACACGCAATAATAGATCTTACGTTATAAGTGTGTATGTTTTTAAAGATGGGGTCTCGTTACATTACCCATGTTGGCCTCCTCCTGCCTCAGCCTCCCAATGGGTAGCTGGGATTCCAGGCATGTGCCATGCACAGAGCTTACTATTTTACGATTACATATTCTTTAAATAGATGTGCAGTATATAGGAAGTATTAAAATTTTGTGGGGTGTGTAATTAGGAAATAAATGTCTAGAGAGTTGAGAAACCCTGGTCTAGATCTATGAATGCATCAGAGGTGACACACACCTCCTGAGGGCTGTCAGGTGAGGAGCTGATGGTGACTGTGCAGGAGCGTCGGCAGCCGGGCAGTCCTGGAGCTCAGTCTGTGTCGGAGCAACTCTGTGGCTAACTCACACCGTTGTTCACCCATTCACGTTCCACGATAAGATGTGTATTGTGGTTTGGATCTGGAGTGTCCCCCCAAAACCCTGGGTTGAAGGCTTGGTTCCCAGGATGGGAGGTGGTAGAAACTCTAGGAGGCCGTGCCTGGTGGGAGGTCCTTAGATCACTGGAGGTGTACCCTTGAAGGGGACTGTGAGACCACGATCTCTTCTTTCTCTTTTCTTTCTTACCATGAGGTGAACAGTTTGCTCTGTTTTACTTTCTAGCGTCCCTGCCAAAGGTCCAAAGCCATGGGCCCACCTGATCTTGGACTGAAAATTCCCAAACTCTGACCCAAGATAAACCTTTTTTCTTTAGAAGTTAATTGTCTCAGGTATTTCATAACAGCGAAGAAAAGCTGGCTAACGTAATGTGTGCACATGGTGAAGTAGCCAGAAGGGGTAAGCAGACTTCATAAATGGCAGTGATTCATTGCATTTTTTGCTGTGATTCCTAACCTCCCTCCCTGCTAAAGAGTTCCCATGTTCTTCTCCTCTTGCTTCCCTCAGGGCTCAGGGCTCAGGGTCCTAGTCTTTCCCTCCCCTCCAACACCTTCCCATCAGAGAAGTCTTTGTGGAATGTAGCTACCCATTCCCCATTCCTTCACATGTCCCCTTTGGCCAGATGTGAGTGATGTTCAGCAGGAATGGGGCAAGACGTGGAAGAGCGATGCAGGACCAATACTTCCCAGGGAGGTAGTATTTGGAGGATGAAACATTAGGGAAGAGGAGCCAAGGTCTGAGCAATGAGCTTCAGCACCTGGGATTCTTGCTGCAGGTGCCAGTCTTTACAATGCGACAGATCCTTTAGAGGATCCTGCTGTATGTTAGGTATCGGGGTCAGCCTGATCCTTCACATACTGTGGACGCACAAGAAATAGAATCTTAGTTGTTTCATTACTTAACTGGCCTGCGTTTTACTGCTGATTTGAAATGAGTGTGAGCGTTTTTAAAGGAATGTCCGTTAGATGCCTAGGGTGAATTGGGAGTTTGCCTTTTTCAAAGAGAGATTAAAATGGGCAACTTTGAGGACGACCTTGACTCATCAGGTAATGAGGCATCTTCCCATCTGGGGGTCTTTAGCTTAACTTCAGGACGTGCCATGAGCTAGGCAAAGGCAGTGAAACGGAGGCACAGAAGTCAAACAGCTGATCCAAGTTCACAAAGCTAATTAGTAGTGACTTTTTTTCCCCTTCTCTGTCCTTAAAACAACCCCATTTTACAGAGAAGGAAACTGATGCTCCAGATTGAGCAAACAAGGAGTTGGGGCTTAACTTCCTCCCGTGGCTCCTCAGCACCTGTTCCTGCGGGAATCTTGCAGGTCCCTGGCTCCACACCCACCCACCCTGGACATGAGGTTTTGCTCTCCCTTCTAAACTCCTGCTTTTGTACTATGCCCCGCTGCCTCTCACAGAGCAGGCAGCAAATGTTCTGTTCCAAACCAGTCTGATATGACTACGTAGAGTAAAGGGGTTGGGAGTTGGGCCTCAAAGGATGAAATTCTACCCGGGAGTGGAGCTGGGGAGGAGACCAACCTGAATGGAGCAGGGCCACCAGGTCTGCATGGCTAATTCCCCTCCCCCCTTTCATCTCTAGCAGCCATCATCCCCTGTCCCCTTTCTCCCACTCCTCCCCACTTGCCAGCCCTCATCCCAATGCTCCAGGGTGGAGGTGACAGTGGCTTGGGTGGAAATGTTGGCCTAACCATCCGTTTTACTTTTATGCTGCTGATACGCCAAATAGCAATGGCGGACAGGTTAAGCAACCTGGGTCTTCTGACCACTCTTTTTTATGTGATGATAAAACTCACCAGCAAGAGGCACCTAGGGACCTGACCTTCTAGTTGCTGTCTGTGTGAAACATCCATTGGTAGTGTTCAGTGTTGTTTCCAAGTCGATTCAGTGATGTCCACCTCCAAAGGAGGCCATATCTGTAACTGCACACCCCAACGGTGGCTGCTACACTTATGGGACCATGTGTGCCAGGAGTCCCCTGGAATTGCCACTCGTTTTAGATTTCTGGGACTCTATGAAGCTGCCCTTTAAAAAAAATCCTATAACTTCAAAAGAACCAGCAGATTTCACACCATGGGAGTTGTCTAGGTCAGAGGGAGCAGTTAGCTTCAGTGCTCATTCAAGACCAGTTGATTGGACAGTGTGATTTAAAAAAAAAAAAAAAAAAGTTCCAGGGTTGTGTTGGGATCAGCAGGAAGAGCTGGGATGGATTAGAGGCATTGCCACAGGTGCAGAGGGCTAAGGGTCCCCATGATCACCATTCTGCCATCCCCCTGGAAAAGATACCCTAAATGAGATTATTCATTACTACCTGGTGAGTCAATGTAGTACTCAGTCCCAGTTTTGATCTGTTGTTGAAAAAAGAAAACTCCCACGTCTCCAGATTTGCTAAGCCCACTCATCGAATGGTCCACTTTTCAACAGACTTTTGTAATTCTATAGCCATCCTCACAGGGATAGCCATTTCCCTGTACCTTTTTTTTTTTTTTTTTTTTAATCATTAGCCTAATCGTGTATCCACAGCCTCTCACTGGCTCTCCTTCAAGTCAGCACAGAAGGGATATGTTACTTACAAAGGATTACAATTTATTGATTTTATGCATGATTCTAGCTAGCCATGTTGAACAGCTTTGCTATTAAGTTTTTTCGTTTTGTTTTAAAATTAAACCAGGAAGGCCAATGAATTCCCAGGTAGAGAGAATTTAGGCTGGCTGGCTTCAGCCTGTCATATTTACTATGATATAATAAGCACAGGAGGCTTTGCCAGGAAATGGTATGGACTCTACAGAGTGCTACACATTCTTCAGATCTCAGAAGGTCCCCTGTACCTGGGGCCTGCAAAGTGATGGTCACAGTCAAGAACAAGGGTGACAACCGAGTCTAACTATGGCCCTTCCTTTCTCATGAATCCTTCCTCATTCCAATCCTTAGTGATTTAAAGTTCAAAGTTGGAATATGCTTTAATTTGAATGCTTTTGTCCTCTCAAAACTTCAAATGATGGACACTTAATCTCCAGTGCATCAGTGTAGGAGGTGGGACCTTTTGGGACCCTCATGAATGGATTGATGTTGTTATAAAAGGGCTTGCGGGAATGACTTCTCTCCCTTCTGCCAACCGAGGACATGATGTGTCCCTCATTTGCCCTTCTATCTTTTAACATGGAAGGACACAGAAGGAAGGCCCTCACCAGTGGCTGATGCCTTGATCTTGAACTCTGCATCCTCCAGAACAATAATAAATAAGTTTCTGGGTTTTTTGTTTGTTTGTTTGTTTGTTTTAGGTTCCCAGTCTCAGGTGTTCTGTTATAGCAGCATAAACGGACTAGGACAGAATTCCAAGATCCATCAGAATCTGCCCTCTGTCCACATTCTTGGCCTCCTCTCTGGTCCTCTTTCCCCTGTCTGATGCCCACATACTTTGGCTAATTCTGTCTCTGAATCTGCCATGTTCTTCATGCTTTTGTGCCCTTGTGCCTCAACCAATGGTTGGATGCCCTTTGACCTCACCCTTGTGAATTCCTACTTGACCTCCTCCCTGAAGATTTTCCTGACCTGCCCTAGGCACTGTTGTTGCCTTCCCAGTGATCCAGTAGGATCTGGAGTGACCACCTCTCCCCCAGATATATTCCTTCTTGTGGGGCAGGACACGGCACTCTTGCAACTAGAGAAACTTGGCCAACCTCTGTCAACACACTAATGCATTTAGCTGGCGTAGACATGGACGCACGCATTCACACCAGAGCACCTGTTACATTCAAATTAGGATGACCAGGTAAACAGATCCTCAGTTAGAATGATGTCAGTGCTTCCCTAATTTCATTGAATAAATTCCTATGGACATTATCTTCTTCTTGTTGTATTTGAAAATTATAATGAGTCTCTTATTTTACAAATTCTGCTTACAGGATAGGGGTAAAAAGCAGGGGTGGAGAATGGTGCAGGAGATGGGTAGAGAGGTGATGGTGAATAGTGCAAATGAATTCCCCAAGTTAGATATTATATCTTTGTTGGATCCTGATGTATTTAGAAAATTTCTTGAGAGTATCTGGGACAAACACATTGCTTTGGCTCCCAACCACTATTTCTTCTTCTAGTTTGCTAAGAGATTCCCAATTTTCCGGCAGAGGCATTGGCAATGTGCCAGGAATCAGTCTTAATTTATCTAAGTCAATTACAGCAACCGTGACTTGCCAATGAATCTCTCTAGGCTTGGGCTGCGAATCCTTTCAAGTCAATAGAAGGTCAGCAAAGTTATGCAGGACAGAAAAAAGGGCTTTGGGCAACCATTTTTTTTCTTACAGGAGAAAAAAGGGGATGCTTCCCCCTTGGGTACTGTTACATGAAGACCCCTTGCTTAGAACTCCTATGGGATTATGTGATCACGCTGAGGAGCACCCCCCCACCATGAGGTGGGCAAGATGGGGAAGACTGACCTTGGGTCTTTGAGATCATGGCGGAGCCTGTGGCCATCGATGAACTAAGCTGGAGGCCATCTGTGTTCCGGGACTTCTTGCTAATAGACAAGAAATGTTCTTGTACTTTAGGCCATTGACAGATGAGTTTTCTGTTGCTTACTACCAGATACCTTCTAACCGAATCAGTGACTCAAGTAATTTATGAACTCAGATCTGTGTTAATATACGGAGTCCAGAAAGAAAGGACATGTACCTACGCCTCTTAAGGAGAGATGGAGTTGGTTAAAGGAGTCTGAGAGGTGAGGCAGGATATGTGGCTGTCAGGGAGGTGGGGGGTTGTTAAGCACCACGTGACTCAGTAGGAATCTTGACTGTGCTGTGAAGAATTGAAAAGGGCTTTTGGGTGGGAAGGTTCTTTTGGACTTTTAATGATCCCACCTTCAAAGTCCCTAACTCAGACCTGCAAAACTTACAGGATAGAAGTGTATGAATGAAGAAGGAACCCCCTACCCACTTGCAGAGGAAGGATGAAGATAGCAGCTGGGGGTGGGGCAGAGGGCGGGATGTTGCTGGGGGGCATGCGATCTCTGCTAGAGGGAATGGATAAAGAACTGAAGGCCCAGTGTCCTACATTAAAATAATGATTGGAAACTCAAGTTGGCAGTCGAGCTTCCAGGAAATGTATACTCTCCAAGGAGACGAGGAGGGATGAAGCTATATAAATGAGAATTTGCATTGTACGTATATTTTGTATTGTGTGAACGAGAGCTGGGAATACCGGTCGGGCAATATCACTGCAACTTGAATGGGAGACCTGTTCTGGTTCAGGATTTATTTGTTTGAAAGTCAAACCTGAACAAGGAGAAAGTCCCCGAGGAGCTGGCCGTGATGTTCCAAACTGCCTACTCGGCTTGGTCAGATGATAACCCTCCCTCTCCAGCCCTTGCACCCCACCTAGAGTGGATTGCAGGCAGCCATGACGTCCTCCTACCTTATCTCACTCCACCAGGCTCTTTGATCCACGGTCAGCTCATCAAGTGTACCGGTTGTGAAAAATTATAGCCTCTACGAGTGTGCTGAACATCTAGTTGGCATTCAATAAATACAGAACGAATGAGAACCGTAGTCAATTTAATACCCATCACAAGAATAAATAGACACAAGGAAGGTTGACTTAAAATACTTAATGCATTGGTTCCTTGGTTTAGCGATATGGATGATGAAATGCCTCTGACTGTGTCTCATGGATTGACATTTGCATTATTGGGCTGTGGTTGTCAGCTGGGTTTTTACCTCCCGCTAGGTCGCCTCTCCTGGGAACCCTGCTTGGATGAATCTTTGCTGCTCAGGTATCAGAGACACTTAGGAAGGAGGAGGAGTGTTTGGGATGGCGGCACTCTTACTTTATCTAAGGTAAAAATCTCCAACTCTTTCCTTTCAAACATGGGCTTCTGACATTCACTGAAGAGAATGTCAGAAGGCAGCCACAGGAATGTTTGGGTAGAGGAAATAAGAAGACATGGACTAAACTGTTCACCTCCCTGATTGCAGGAAAGATGAAGTTTCTCCAAAAAGCACTGGATTGATTTTTTTTTTTTTTACCAAGAGATAAGATAAACATGCCTCGTGTTTTGCAACTACTTCTTGGCAAGACTTACAGGACCAACCACAGCTGACATACGCCAATGGGAAAGAAAGCTGAGGATGGATTGTGCAGCATCACACTGAGAGGCTCCGGCAGATGCCGTCACGGGAAGGCTCCTGGTGGCCCATCGAGTGATCTGCTCTGCATGATCCCTCGACAGCTGGTGTACAAAGGGGATACGACTATTTCCAATGTGTTTATAACCTTGCATCCAAAGGAAAAAAAAATCAAAGAAGTGTCACTTTCTTTTCACCCTCTTCCAGACGGCAATTTGTCATGAATTCAGTATGAGGCAGAAGCAAGGTGGTCACAGGAAAGAACTAGAGAGGGACTACTGGGGTAGGGAAATCTACTGAGTTTCTATTTCTCCGTAGTATCCAGACAGAAGAGCTGACTGTCCATGAACCAGAATTTGTTGATCATAATCTCTGACTGAGGGCTGCAACTGCATCTTATACAATTCTGTGTACATTGTGCAAAACTCAGAATTACCCAGAGTAGACTATTTGACAATTTTTATGTTGTTGTTGAAAGAATTGTTGGTTTTGCTCCCAGCTGCCCACTCAAGTGTTACAGTGCAGTTAGACTCAGCTCATGACAGCTGGGAAGCTGGGGGTGGGGGGTAGGGGGGTGAGAGGGAAGTAGCCAGGGACAGATAGAGTCCATGCCCCCAGTGACCTACTTTCTTCAGCCTTAATCCATCTGCCTATAGTTTTCACCACTGCCCCCAAAGCCAATCAAATGGATTATTAATCCACCAAATGGATTAATCCACTTATTAGGTCCACTCATGATCCAGTCATTTCTCCTCTGAGCATTCCTGCATTGGATATCATGCTTTCAACATAAGCTTTTGTGTGGACATTCTAGATCTAAACCATAACACCAGAGAGTCAAAACTCACAGGGACCGAAAGTTGAACAGAAGTTGTCAAAGTCTGGGGAGGGGACAGAGAATGGGAAGCTGCTGTTCCATGTGTACATTTGCAAATAAAATGTTTTCTGGACACAGGCTGTACAACAATGTGAATATGCTTAATATTACTGGACTGTACATTTAAAATAACTAAGGTGGTAAGTTTTATGTTATTGCAAGTTTAAAAATAAATCCCTTAAATGTTTAAAATTTTTTTAAAAAAATGTTTTAAAAGAAGGATGGCAGGAGTAAAGGGCATGCACATTAAATGCTTCCCCATGATCATGTCAAAAAGTACGTCTTGTAAATAAGATGTGCCTGTACTGAAACTGAGTGGTAGGATGGGGTAAGGTTTTGACCTCTGTTTGGTGGAATAGCTGTCCCTACTTAGCCACAGCTATCTCTTGCATAATCAGGGCCCAGGCTGAAGCAAAAGACCAACTCAGTTCATCTCTGAGGACCATGAGAGTTGATAAAATCACCTGGGAGGGGGTCTATGGCTGTGGTCCTCAGCAGGACACAATTTTGTCTCCCTTTGCCAGGGAACATTTGACCACGTCTGAGCTACCACTGGCCATCGTAACAGGAGGAAGGAGAATGTGCAGGCATCTGACGGAGGACAGGGATGTTGCTTCATACCCCACAGTGCACAGGGTCCCCAAACTAAGAATGCTCCAGCCTCAGGTGCTAATGAGGCCGAAAATCTCAGACTCGAGCGGTGCTGTCCAGAGAACTTTCCATGATGGTGGACATTCTGTGCAGGTGTGTGCCCTGCACCCAGGCTGCCAGCTCCTGCCTCATTCCTCTGTGCCCTGCACTGACCCTCTCTGCTGCATCTCTTTCTCTCAGAGTCAAAAATGAAGTGGGATTTTACGCAGTCCTAGAAGAAGACGACAAAACATGTTTTGTTACTCTGTGGTGGCGATGCACTTTTACATATAGTATGGTGTGTTCCAGCACACATCATTACAGTCTGTAGCATGCAGAAGGCCTATCCTTATAATAAATAAGACAGCACCCTTGAGATAGCAGCCAGCCTATGAGCACTTGAGGTGAGGCTGCAGCAACCGAGGAGCTGTGTTCTCAGTTTCATTTTATACTTATAAATTTGAAGAGCCACCGGTGGCCGGCAGCTATGGCATTGCACTTTGGGGGATTAGCATGAGAGAAAGGGAGGGCAGAGGAGAGCAGGTCATTCTATGGGAAAAGTCACTTTGGTATCCCCTTGTTGCTCCCTATGCCTGTCCCAGAAGGGTTCCAAAATAGGTGCTAGTAAATATGAGAGGAAGCAGAGCTAGTAACAAAAGAGAGAAGTCCCCCCCCCCCCCAATGCCCACACAGAATTTCAAGCCAGAGGTAGAAACCAGAAGAAGTTTTAATCCTGACAGTTTGGAATTTTGAAAATAGAATGGATTGGACTTTTTATTGTCCGCCAGTGTACCTGGAAAAAAACTGTAGGGTTCTACTTTTTAACCAAAGGCAAGATAGAACTATCCCATGGAACAAATCTAATGGGGAGTGGTCAGGAAGAACGAAGCTGCCCTCTGCTTGCACCCTGCTGAGATGAGCTTGTTCAATAAACTGGTTACAGTGTTTAGAGCAACGGAGAACCAGAATCTTCCAAGAGTGGCATGAAGGAAAGAAGAAAAATTCAGTCTATAAAAGTGTTAAGGAAGTTATTTAGAATTTGACAACAGAGCAAAAAGGTGCCAGTGTGACCTTTCACCTGGAGCATTCATTGGCTCACCCAGCGATAATAGATTGTCTATAGACTGAGAGGGACAACTGTGTTTCCTCACTTGTGAAGTTGCATGTGAACTTGTAGATTTCTGCCCTGTAGAGAAGACAAGGCATTCAAACTTCACCTGTAAAGACCGGGGTCTGAACCCCCATAGGATGATTCTGAATGTAATAGGCAGTCCTCTTCTAACATGCATTTTAGATCAAACCCAGGGCCCCACCCACATGCCAGGCAAGTGCTCTACCATTGAGTCACATCCTCAGCCCAGCATTCTTTTTTTTTTTTTAAGAGAGAGAGAGAGAGAGAGAGAGAGAGAGAATTTTTTAATATTTATTTTTCAGTTTTCGGCGGACACAACATCTTTATTTTTTATTTTTATGTGGCGCTGAGGATCAAACCCAGTGCCCCGCGCATACCAGGCGAGCGCGTTACCGCTTAAGCCACATCCCCAGCCCCTTACGATCTTTTTTAAAATGCTTTTCTGGATGAACATTAATCTTTGTTGCTCAAATGCCCGTGAACCCATTTTATCATCTTACTGATTTCCCCATGGATGAGCTGAATAAAATCTTTGACACTTGTTCATTCTGTATTAGAATGAGAATTGTGTTTTTATGATTTTTAATGCTTAGGATAAAGTATTCAAATGACTATTCCCCTTGTCACTGCTGTGATTGAGTGCCTCCCCTCCACACTGACCCCCCAATAAAAAGCCTGTTGAAATTTAATTGCTTGGTGACAGGGTTGAGAGGTGGACTGGAGGAGGTGCTGTGGTCATGAGGGCTCTGTCTCCTGAGTAGCTGGGTACCATTATCACGAGAGTGGGTAGTCATAAGAGAAGGCAGTCCAACCCCTTTTTTTCTGTCTGTCTTGTGAGCTCTCCAGCTGCACCAGGCCTTCCTGTATCTTAGGAAGCATGGAGAAGACCTTCACTCCTTGCAGCCTCTCAATCTTGGATTTCCCAACTTTCAGAACTGTGAGCTAAATAAACGTCTGTTGTTTAAAAAGGACTCCACTGTTATCCTGTTAGGATAACAGGAAAATGGGACTAAAACTAATCACTCTACAACCTTTCCCAGTGTTCCTGTCTCCTTTCACTTCTTCTAATGAAATGCATTTCCATAAGGAAGGTGGATCATATTTTCCCCTCTTCAGTTTCTCCACATATTTTCTTTTTTTTCCTGCAAATGTACTCTTTACCATTATTTTTTAGTTGTATATGACACTAGGATCCAGTTTTGACATAATCATAAAAGCATGGAACCTATCTTGCCCTAATTCAGACCTTCCACATATTTTCATGGACCAGAATTCTGCACTCTGATCTTTCCACCTGAAGCAGGAGCTCCCTGAATTCCTTCAACCTTTCTGAGTCCCACTCCTACCCCTCCCTCTCTGCAATGTCGACGCATGCATTTGATTTGTCTGGACAGAATTCAGTTCCCTGGGAAGAAAACCTGTAGTTGCTAGCTAATGTAGGGGTTCAGGATCAGATAAGTGCATGTTTAACTATTGATCTTCCATTCACTGAGCTGACGTGGTGAAATCTTGAGCAGATTACTTAATTTCTCTGGGGTTTAATTTCCTTTTCTACAGAAACCAGAGGCCGGCTCTTGTCCCTTTAGGCTGCAGGGACAATGCAGATCCCCACCTCCATCCCTTCTCTCTTTTCTTCCTTCCTTCCTTCCTCCTCTCTCTCTTCCTCCCTCTCTCCTTCCCTTTCGGTCTCTCCCCTTTCTCTGGAGCTTCCTCTGCCTTCTGTAGTCTGTTGAGGGTCAGGCCCCATGTTAGACACGAGGAGCACCTAAAGGATTAAGATGTGGCCATCACCCCGATGTGGAGTGGTTCGCTGTGGGCTAATGAGACAAAGAGAAAGCCCACTTCTGCCACGTGGGGGATGGGCCCAGCAAGATGGCCTTTGTGACGCTCTAACTTCCTCCAGTAGCAATGAGGCGCTGCTAATGAGGGCTTGCTCTGCTGGTGGAAGAAGGAGAAAAGGAGGAACTTTGAGAGTCCAGAAGAGATGGTAGGAAAATGGAGGTTTGGGTTTGACTCTATGGCTCCAAACCGATCCTGGTGCCAGGTTTGCTCTCCACAGGGGAAAGAGGAATAGGCAGATGGTGAAGGCCACATTTGATGATGCACTGTGTAAGCCTCAGGAATGGGCAGTGCCACACGTAGGCCTAGCTGACAACTTGGAGCATGCAGTTGCAATGAGAGAGGCCCCGAGCCCTCAGCCCTGACTGCCTATTCTTTCCCCACCCATCCCCCACTTTTTTCCAGTGGGTCCAGTGGAGAGACACCAGCTGTCCAAGGAGGAGCATCCTCCGAAGGTCTCCGTAGACTGTCATGTGCCACGTGGTCTGTGGGCAGTGGACCCAGTCTGGGAGCAGAGGTGTGTCCAGGTACTGGCTTTGTTCCTGAGCCCAGATGGAAAACAATAGGTGGGGGAGACATCAGGCTCTTTAACCAGGTAGGAGCAATGGGTGCTGGGAAAAATGTGGGTGCAAAGAAACTTATTTCTGCCATGGGCTTCTGAGGCCTGAGGACATTATATTAGATTGGACTCATCTTGTGCTAAATATGTTGAATAGCCTATTTTTATGGAAATTACAAATCTTTAAGATCTAATAATTTATGCAATTTGTATACCCTCCCCAAAGTAACTCTTTGGTAAGCACAGAGTAGGTGTGGTGTGGGCTCCTGAGAACTCTCAGAAGCTGGGTCCCCTGACCTGTGAATGATCGAGTGTGGTGCCATGGGAAGATGATTCAGAGGTCATTTGCACGGGGTCAGGGAGAATACCGTGACTTGCATTTGCAAGAGATTCACTTTCCAAATCTTGTTTTGACTAGAACGCTGACTGTTTCCTAAACACACCCTGCCCTTACACAGGGTGGGTGAGCTGCAGAGAAACAGTGCAGAATTATGAAATAGGAAGGAGGAACCAGTTACATTCCTGGGAATAGACACTTTGTAGAATCATCAACAACCACCATTTATGGTCTTTTGACATTGATCACTGTGGTGACAAGTTTCTTACGAAGGTTAAATTCCCTTTTTTGTACAACTCTGATTTTCCTCAAGTGTCTGTCATGGGCCCTGTTTTCTAGGAGACTATTCTCAAAGTTTTTCAATACCTCCATCAAATTAAAAAATATCTATCGCTAATTTTTGTAAAAATGTCCTATTGTATCAGATTGCTTATTCTTTCACTTGTTTGGTGATTGATTGTTAGTTAGACTGCTAGAATTTCTTTCTCTTTTTTCACATCTTGCCTTCTAGTAATTCTTTTGAAGCATGCACACCTGCAGTCCACCAGTCCTGCAGACTGGACATAGCCACTCACTACCACATTCAATGAAGCTTGAGATGGCCTGGGCAGGTGGACAGGCCAGGCTTCTAGGGAGGGTAACTGGATAACTTTGTGGGCTCTCCTCATGGGCATCTCATGCACTGCTGGTAATTTCTGGGGATGTGTTGTCTGCTCTGTACATTTGAAGAAAGTAACTGGTTTCCTTTTGAACTTTCAGTGGTTCTAGATAATCTGAAGTTGGCTTTGGGGGTTAATGACCTTTACAGTCACAGATGACCAAGTTCCCAGAAAGACCCTATGCTTGGTTAAAAGCTCCATGGTGGCTGTCTTGAAGTTTTTCTAATCTTCGAAGTTACGTGGGACAATGTAGCAGGCACCTGAACAAAATGCATGTCCCTTTTCTCACCACCTCCTTTGCACGTTGCACTCAGGATGCCCCAGGACCCACGGAACATGGAAATCCAGGGAGATTGAAAGTGAGCACAAGGCAAAAGTGGCGGCCCCCAAACACCAGCATTCCATTGGAACCTGAACTTGCCTCAAATGTAGAAGCAGCACCATGAGTCATACTCATGTTGCTTCCATGTATCAGTCAACCACTTAGGCTGAAAAGAATGAGCTAGAAGGAGAGGGTCAACAGAGCAGCCACAGTTCCTATTCCTTTCAGTATTTCCTTTCCTGTGAGTAAGCAGAAGGCAGAGGGTATTGGTAGAATGTGAGCCTATTAAAAGCAAAGCAGACACTTTGAATTTTCACTGTTCTGAAAAGAATTAAATACAGATGCATGTATTAGCTACAAAATTAGGGGCCTGTCATTTCGGTTGATTCCTTTTCTTGGGCAAATGCCTTTGCATTGACATTAAAAACTGGCATTGTGCAATATAAACAGGAAAATAAATCACTGATATTATAAAATTTTCAATTTTTCTTTACATATTGCAACCTTAAAGAGCAAAGGAATAACAACAACAACAACAACAAAAATAAAAACCCATGTCAGGTCAAAAGAGAGACACACAAAAATAAAGTTTATATTTTTATTATTCTTTTAATGGCCTTTTTTAAAACCTTCTTTTTGAACTGGGGCCCCCACATTGTTAATTTGTACCGGGCTCCAGAATTTCTGTAGCTTTTCCAAATCTTATCTTCAATTCAATCAACAGGAATTGGTGTAGTTGAGTTGCTCAGGCAATGAATTAGAAGGAAGGTCTGGATCAGAATCTTTGTCTTTGAGGAATTTATGATACGGACGGCAGAAGCTGGATTCATACACAAAAGCAGACAAATCCAAGGTCTCGTAAAATGCATAGTAAATCATCCGAGGATGCCCATCCGTTCTAGAATAGAGGGGAGAAAGAGAATTACTGAAAAGTATTGCATGATTAAAAACAAACACCAGGGAAAAAAATATGCCAAGAAAGGCCTTAAGGGAGGGGCGGCAGGAGTGTGTGCCCTAATGCTCTGTGCCCCCCTAGTTTCTGAACCCCACATACAGGCACAGAGGGTGATGTGTGCCTCAGCAAAGAATCAGGGCATTTAAATGCATCATTATTTACTGAACACAAAGCTTTCTTTTCTAGAGGCCCTTCCTTTCTCTGCTGCACATTTTAGATTCAGAGCTGGTGGTATTTTCCATTTCAAACACCTGCTGGTACTCTCTAAAGTCCAGAAGGCTGAGCCTCACTTCTCAGAAGTCACAGGTCTGTCTAACGCCTCAGTCACGGCAGCAATTAGCTATCCACATGAGCGGAGCAGATGATCCCTTTGTCTAGGTGGGAGAGGGACAGCTATTTGGCAAGAAAATATCTTTCTGAATGTGCAGAGTTTTCACTAAATATCCTTGGGTCCCATTAGCCCTGGGCTTTCTAACAGCAACTAATTAAACCACTGTTTTGTCTGCTTAGCCATTAAAATGCTCAGGTTACAGTCCTCAGATGGGGGAAAAAAGGTTAGTGGAGAAAAGAAGGAAATTCACTTCCTCAATTAATACATGTATATTATATGGATTGAATTTTAATGCCCCCCAAAGGTGCATATACCAAAGATTTGGGGTTTGGTCACCAGCCCATGGTGCTATTGGGAGGTAATGGAAACCTAGCCTCACAGAAGAAAATTAGGTTACTGGGAGTGTGTCCTTAATGGGGGATATTGGGACAACACTCTCTCCCCCTACCTCTCCTTTCTGGTCATCATGAGGTGAGCAGCTTTGCTCTGCCACATGCTCCTGCCATGATGTTCCGCCTCACCATAGCCCCCAAAGCCATGGAGCCAACTGACCATAGATTGAAACCTCTGAAACCATGAACCAAAATAAACCTTTCCTCTTTTTAAGTTGATTTTTTATCAGGCATTTTATCATAGGTCCAGAAAGCCACCACATGCCTATATGAGGAAGCTGAGCCCAAGAGACACATGGACAAAAACAATAACAACAGCAACAAAAAAACTTTTCTCAAATGTAGTAGAGTTCAGGGACACAGTCAAGGCATGTTAACAAAAACTAGGAAAACCCATCATGCCATTTTGTGGACAGGGGACTCTTGCTGCTTCTATTATTTTAATCCTGTTATACCATTGGAGGTGGTCTCATTTATCAGAGATATATTATTGCCAACCCCAGGGAGGGCATGGGAGCTGATGTAGCATGCAAATCACTCTACCCTACCTATATCATCAACCCTTTCTTTCTCAAAAAAGCATATCAAACATCTAGGAGTTAAAGTGATGCAATTGTAGGGATGACCCTGGTAACTGCTCTAATGAATGAATGTTATTATTGCAACAGTGGAGACTGAACCCAGAGTTGCTTTACCACTGAGCAACATCACCAACCTATTTTTTGAGACAGGATCTCACTAAGTATTCCAGGCTAGGCTCAGACTTGCAATCTTCCAAAGTAGCAGGGAACAGAGTTGTGCACCACGGCACCCAGACTAATTTAATATTTTTAAGCAACATTTTTGGATATAATGATTACTATTATTAATTACTAGTTATCCCCAACAACTAGTCTTTTCAACCCAGTGGAGCACAGTGGGATCACCCTGGGGTAATAACCATGGATGCAATTATGCTTAGGAGCCCTCCGTCTCCACTGGGACCCGCAGAAATAAGATTTTTGCCTACAGCAGAAAGTTCATAGGCGCAGGGTACAGGCCACTCATTCTTCTAAAAGTGTCCTTCCAATTAATAACAGTAGGAAACACTCAAAAAAAGTCTGTCAATTACACACATACACAATCAAAATCCCAAAGTACCCATGATCTCACCACCTAGAATTACCTACTGTTAATAGTTTACCTTAACCTTCATGATGTTTTTGTTTTTGCTTTTGTTTTTTTAACAATTTTTTAAAATTTTTATTTATACATGACAGAAGAATGTATTACAATTCTTAGTGCATATATAGAGCACAATTTTCCATTTCTCTGTTTGTAAACATAGTATATTCACACAAAGTCATGTCTTCATACACATACTTGGGATAATAATGATCATCATATTCCACCATCATTAATTACCCCATGCTCCCTCCCTTCCCCTCCAACCCCTCTGCCCTATCTAGAGTTTATCTATTCCTCCCATGCTCCCTCTCCCCATCCCACTATAAATCAGCCTCCTTATATCAAAGAAAACATTTGACATTTGTTTTTGGGGGGATTGGCTAACTTAGCATTATCTTCTCCAACTCCATCCATTTACCTGCAAATGCCATGATTTTATTCTCTTTTATTGCTGAGTAATATTCCATTGTGTATATATGCCACATTTTTTATCCATTCATCCACTGAAGGGCATCTAGGTTGGCTCCACAGTTTAGCTATTGTGAATTGTGCTGCTATAAACATTGATGTGGCTGTGTCCCTGTAGTATGCTGTTTTTAAGTCCTTTAGGTATAGACCGAGGAGAGGAATAGCTGGGTCAAATGGTGGTTCCATTGGTTGAGAAATAGTGCAATGAACGCTTGTGTGTTGACCTCAGAGATTCAGGTGTTGCTGACATTTTGTCATGTTTTTTCATCTTGCTTGAAAACCTTCATTTTCGTTGTTGCTTTCTTAGCCTTCTTTCTTTTCTTTTTTTTCTTTTTAGCACATGAATTCCACTCTCTGTACCCTGCCCCCAAATGGAGATCATAGAGCCTACTATCTTTTTCTTTTTAATCATAATAAAATACACATAAAATTCACCATCCCAACGTTTTAAAAATGTACAGGTCAGCACTATTGAGTACAGTCACACTGTGGTACACCCAGTCTCCAGAACTCTTTTCGTTTGGCAAACTGAAGCTTTTTGCCTACTAAATGCTACCTTCCTATCACCCCCCGTCTCTAGGCCTTGGAAGCCACGACTCCACTGAGTTCTCCAGGCACCTCATCCAAGGGAAATCCTAGAGCATTTTTCCTCTCGTGCCTGCTTTATTTCATTTAGCAGAATCTTCTCCAGGCTCATCCATGTTGTAGCATGTGTCAGAATTTCCTCCTATTGAAGGCTGAATGATATCCAAGTGCCGCAGGCTTCTCTCGGCCCGGGCCGAGCCAGCTGGCTGAGCCCCGTTCCTGCCGCTGCCTGCGGCACCCCTGCTGAGCGATTCCCTGCTGAGCTGTTAGTGCACGCGGGCTTGCAATCTTACAACCCGGTTGGGCACAAAAACACAAGCCAGTCAAACTGAGACAAAGTTTTATTTAGAGAGAGGCCGTGTGCGTCCCCTCCCAAGTGGGTCCACCACACGTGTGTTCTACCTGAGCCGGGGGACTTCCCCTTCCCCCGGAACACCCTCCTACCATCCTTTCCCAACCAATGGGAACTCTCCCATTATAAGAGTGACATGAGTAACCTGAGTCCTGAAATGGGCCCAGCTAAACAGCATGAGTCCAATTACCATATGAATGTGAATTGCTGGCTGGCAGTCATTAAATCCAAAGGTGCCTGTATCAATATTTTTGCTGTGGCTCCTAACATCTGCCCCCTTCTGTTTAAATAAACAACAGGCAAATGTGGCTAGGGACCGTGCCTGTTAGGTATGTCCAATTCACATATGGTTCTTACCCGTCATGGGAAAACTGACCTTATTGCGTCAGTCTCCTGGCTTAGGTTGATACCACTGTAACCGGATCATACCCGTCACTGACTACCGGTCCAGTATATAGCCATACCTGTGTAATAGGCCTATGCACCAGTGGGGGGGTGAGGTTCTTGCCTCACCTCTGTTGGCCCCCAAATTTAACCTTGGTGCCAGTGGGGGGGGTGAGGTTCTTGCCTCACCTCTGTTGGCCCCCAAATTCAGACCATCACTAGCAGAAGGGAGAAAGACGCAGAATTGCCACGACACCAAGCCAATTGACGGCTCCTTTGGAAACACTGGTAACACATCGGCTAAGATATTTAGCATTACCAGTTCGCTGTATCAACAAATAGAGCACAATGCATACAGGTGATACATAGTCCAGGCAAGTTGTGTAAGCAGTTCAAAGTGGAGGAGTCTATCAATATGTCCATTTCCTCCCAAAGTAAATTAAGTCCTTGATTGAGCAGTTCAAAGTGGAGGAGTCCATCAATATGTCCATTTCCTCCCAAAGTAAATTAAGTCCTTGATTGAGCAGTCTTATTGAGTTATTTTGATTGATGTATCAGTTTATATAGTTTATAGTGATAGCTATCATAAAAGTTGTAGTTTGGTCTTAGTCTTCACCGGCACTGGGATGGAGATGGGAATTATGGCCATGTTGCTAAAGAGACATTATCCTGAACAGAATTATGAAATATAATGAAAAGGAAAGGTGAAAGTAAACAAACAGATCTGTTAACCACCTTTAAAAGCAAAATTAAATAACAGCTGTTTACCTAAAGTAAATTAAACCATATAAGTCATGTGACTAAATTTTTTTTTTTTGATATTTGTATCTATTTATATATGAGCGCTCCTTATAAATGAAATATGGACATACACACATACAGACATACAACACAAAACAGTGTATACATAACATAGAACATATAAGACAATAGTAAATAAAGGCCTTGTAGCTATAGCTAGGTGAAATCTCCATTGCAATGTTTAAAAACTTTACAGTTAAAAAAAAATAAATAAATAAAAAAATAAAACACAGTCAAAAAATAAAACTGATCAGAAAAACATTAACCTAGGTTTGTATGAGCTTAAAAAATAAGGTAAAATAAAATAAAATAAAATAAAATAGAACTTTATGATGTGGGAAAAATGCAAATAATAAAATAGATATTGAAAAAGGCACCGTGGTAAATCACTGTTGCAGATGTAAGAATAGCCAGGCTGGAACTCTGGATATCAGCTGTTATGGATTTGAGTCAAATCATCTTCTTTTTCTGTAGAAATTGTTTTAGTTAATCTCTCTGGAATCTAAATTGGTTTCTGTTCCTCCTGTGGAAAAACACAGACGGAGCCCCGACTCCAGACTATTACTGGGTCCGGACCTTTCCATTGTCCTGTTAGAATATCTTTCCAAAGTACCTTAGGCTTATGTACATTTTTCGGATACATATGTCTTTCCGCAGCACTAAGTCCTGATGAATCCAAATTTAGAAAGTTTAGAGTAAAAAGGGTTATTTTAAGTTTATCTTTGGGGGATATATACCCCTTACTAATTCCCTCCTTTTGCTTTAATAAGTACATTTTTATAGTTTGATGAGCTCTTTCAACTATGCCTTGTCCCTGTGGGTTGTATGGGATTCCTGTTATATGAGTAATGCCGAATGATGAGCAAAATTGTTTAAAAGACTTGGAGGTGTAACCAGGGCCATTATCAGTTTTTAACTGTTTAGGAACACCCACAGTGGCAAAATTTTGTAAGCAATGAGCTATAACATCTTTAGTTTTTTCTCCGGGATGAAGGGAGCCCATCAAAAATCCAGAAGAAGTATCAACTGTAACATGTAAATATTTTAATTTTCCAAATTCTGGCAAGTGTGTGACGTCCATCTGCCAAATATGGTTAGGTATCAGTCCTCTAGGATTGACTCCAAGATTAACTTGTGGCAAAAATGTCACACAATTTTGACATTGTTTTATTATATGTCTGGCTTGTTCTTTAGTTATTTTAAAACGTTTTTGTAAAGTATTAGCATTGACATGGAACCTTTTATGAAAATTTATAGCTTCTTCTATTGTGGAGAAAATATGTATGTCATGTGTAGATTTATCTGCTAGTTCATTACCCAAACTAAGGGCTCCAGGCAATCCTGTATGTGCTCTGATATGTCCTATAAAGAATGGATCCTTTCTATCCCAGATTAGACTTTGTATAGCAGAAAACAAAGAGAAAACAGTAGAGGAAGGAGAAATCCTACCAGCATCTTCAAGAGATACAATAGCATTAACTACATACTGACTATCAGAAAATAAATTAAATGTAGAATCTTTGAACATCATAAAAGCTTGCAATACTGCATTGAGCTCTACCTTTTGAGCTGATTGTTTGGGTACTAAAAATGTAAAAGTTTGATCAGGAGTAACTACTGTTGTTGTACCATTGTTTGACCCATCAGTGAATATATTTGGAGCATTTATGATAGGGGTTTTTCTTGTCATTTTTGGAAAAACTACAGGATGCTTAGACCAAAAAGACAACAAAGGATTAGATGGCAAGTGATTATCAAATGCAACACTAGATTTACACATGATTATTGCCCAAGTATTTAACTCATTAGCTAACTCATCAATTTGATCCATAGTATATGGAGTAATAATTTTATTGGGAGAAATCCCAAACACTCCTTTTGCTGCTTTTATTCCTTTGAGTATTAATTGCCCTACAGCCTCAGGATATCTAGTAAGAATAGTATTAGGAGAATAAGATAAATGTATCCATAATAATGGACCTTCTTGCCAAAATACCCCTGTAGGAATATTTTTTGTCGGTAGTACAATAAATAATAAAGGCAAACTTATATCAATTCTATCCAAATGCATATTTTCCATATATGTTTCAATGATTTTTAATGCCTTTCTAGCTTCAGGCGTTAACATGCGGGGTGAATTTGGATCTGATGGACCTTTTAGAATATCAAATAAAGGTCCTAATTCTCCTGTTGGTATGCCTAGATAAGGCCTTATCCAATTTATATCTCCCAATAACTTTTGAAAGTCATTAAGTGATTTGAGTTGATCTCCTCGTATTTGAATTTTTGGTGGACGGACCATGGTTGAGGATAATAGAACTCCTAAATAATTAATTGGAAGATTTAATTGTACTTTATCTATTGCTATCTCTAGATTATAATTTTTTAATAAGTTTGTAAGCGTGGCATAACACTCTAGCAATGTGTTTTTATCTTTATGTGCCATTAACACATCATCCATATAGTGAAATATCTGTAGTTCAGGATTTTGATTTCTAAGTGGCTGGATTGCTTTATCAACATAAATTTGGCACAAAGTTGGGCTGTTAGCCATCCCTTGAGGGAGTACTTTCCATTCATATCTCTGATCAGGACCTTCATGATTCAGTGCAGGGATAGTAAATGCAAAATGTGGACTATCCTCGGGATGAATTGGAATTGAGAAGAAACAATCTTTAATATCTATAGCTAGAACATGCCAGGTTTTTGGTAGAGCAGATAATTGGGGAATCCCTGATTGAGCAGGTCCCATAATAACCATCTCATTATTAATGGCTCTTAAATCTTGTAATAATCTCCATTTACCAGATTTCTTTTTAATAACAAAAATGGGAGTATTATGGGGAGATACGGAAGGTTGTATATGTCCTTCCGCTAATTGCTGTTTGACCAGATCATGGGCTACTTGTATCTTTTCTTTAGTTAGGGGCCACTGAGGAACCCACACTGGTCTTTCTGATTTCCAAGTAATTTTGATTGTCTCAGTGGCCCTTTTTGAAAACCCAATCCATGTTTATTTATCTCTTGATCTATTTGAATTGGTGCTGTTATATCTTGTTCTTGATCTCTCAATCTCTTTTCTTTTCTAAAGCCTTGTTTTGCCCTAGTAGTGGGCGCGTTAGGATTGACGTTATTTGTTAATGTCAATCCTAATTGATCTAGGACGTCTCGTCCCCATAAATTTATGGGGAGATGGTCCAATACATAGGGCTGTATAGTTCCTTCACATCCTTCAGGATCCTTCCAATCTAATACCATTGCACTTTTATGGGGATTAGTCGCCACTCCTAGGCCTCTAAGCGTTTGTGTGGCTTGCTGTAATGGCCAATGTTTAGGCCATTCCTGGCGAGATATGATGCTGAGATCAGCGCCTGTGTCCAGCAGTCCATTAAAATCATGCCCTTGAATATTTAATTTTAGCATAGGGCGAGAATCTAAATTTAAAGATAGCATAGCCCAATCTACACCTGTGGAGCCTAATCCCTTGGAACCTCTTTCTACATTACAACTGGAAAATTTATCATGTAGGCTTGGTATTATTAATAACTGTGCTATTCTATCTCCTGATGAAATTACTGATATACCTCTTGGAGAACTAGCTATAATTTTTATTTCACCCTCATAATCGGGATCAATTACCCCAGGACTTATCATAAGTCCTTTAAGTGTAGAAGAACTGCGTCCTAATAATAAGCCTACTGTTCCCTGGGGAAGAGGTCCTTTTACTCCTGTGGGAATGATTTGAACTCCCATCTCTGGAGTTAATACTGCTCTGGCAGAGGCACAGATGTCCAACCCTGCGCTCCCTCTAGTCTGTCTGATGAGGGATCTAATGGATAATGCGTCCTGGGCACCACCTTGATGGTGCTGTTGGGTTCCTCCATTGCCCTGTATATTTGTGGTTTTGGGCCCCGGGGCATTGGGCCCTCCAATTCGTTTTTTGACAACGGGGCCTGATACCTTTCTCCACGATATCGTGGGTAGACACTTGGTCTTTGTCCATTTTTTGATAACGGAATACCCTCTATGGTGGTTTGAGAATGGCATTCATTAGCCCAATGTCTCCCTCTATGGCATCGTGGGCAAATACCCGGGATTCTACTCTTTTGATACCTAGCTTTGTTAAACCCTCCTCCTATGGGGCAATTTCTTTTAAAATGTCCTTCTTGATTGCAATTATAGCATGTTTTTGGCTTGGTACCTAAAGCCTGTTTTACTTCAGCTGCCATGACTTGTCCTTGTTCATTAATGTCTCTACATAATTTAATATATGTGTTTAAATCTTCCTGTTTCCATGGTCTAATGACCTCTTTGCAGCAACGATTTGCTTGATCGTAAGCCAGTTGTTTTATAAATGGCATTGCCTGTTCTGTATTTTCAAATGTCTCAGAGGCTGCTTCAATAAGTCTAGCTACAAAGTCAGCGTAGGGCTCATTAACTCCTTGTATTATCTTAGATAGTTGACCTTGAAAATCCCCTTGTCCCTTCAAAGTTTTCCATGCCTTAATTGCATTTATAGCGATCTGAGCGTATACACCAGGATCATATCTGACCTGTTGCATTTGCCCTTCAAATTCTTCTTTCCCCAGTAACATTTTCAGGTCTCGTTCAGGGTAACCTGCTTCTGCATTTCGCCTAGCTGTCTCCTTGCAAAATTCCTCATTGGCAATTTTCCATAATAAATATTGTCCTCTATTTAGCACAGAATTACACACGTTAGCCCAATCTGTTGGTGTTAAATTACAGCTGGTAATAGATTCGACCATACTGACTGTGAAGGGAGCGGCCGGGCCGTAGGTTGCTACAGCTTCCTTTAATTGCTTTACTATTTTGAAATCTAAGGCACGGTAAACTCGTTCTCTTTCTTCTCCCCGCTCAACTACAGGGCATGCTAATTTTTGGGGTCCCGCCTCAGGATTCCGTTTATCATCTATGGAGGCAGGTAAAGCTGTTGGTTGAATTATGCCCTCTGGTGGTGGAACGGAGTTAGTAGTAGCCTCCCTATCTGATGACCGTTTTTTCCCTGAGCTTGCCTTGTTCAAATTTTCTTCTATCTGACTAGCTTGAGAGACCTTTTGTTTTGCTTGACCTAATATGTTTTCTGCCATGGCCTGGACCTCTAACAATTTACTTAACAGTTTTTCGGTTTGTTTTTTACTAGATTCTAATCTACTATAAAGGTAACGTAACCCAATAAGATAGGATAGAAGAAAGCCAAAACAGAATGAAACAGAAACGGAGAGGAGGAAAATGGTTATGTCAATTTTCTCTCTCTCAGGGCCGAATAACTTCAAACCTTGAGTTAACCATTTTTCCCAATTCGCCTGAAAAAATTGTAAGGCTAGAGAGCCTGAAATAAAAGCAGAATAAATCAAAACAGAAATACCCATTCTGTCGCCTTTCCTTAGGGGCGAGCGATATTACTCACCTTTAAATTTTGGGCGTTCCCAGTACAGGGCCACCAAAATGCCGCAGGCTTCTCTCGGCCCGGGCCGAGCGAGCTGGCTGAGCCCCGTTCCTGCCGCTGCCTGCGGCACCCCTTCTGAGCGATTCCCTGCTGAGCTGTCAGTGCACGCGGGCTTGCAATCTTGCAACCCGGTTGGGCACAAAAACACAAGCCAGTCAAACTGAGACAAAGTTTTATTTAGAGAGAGGCCGTGTGCGTCCCCTCCCAAGTGGGTCCACCACACGTGTGTTCTACCTGAGCCGGGGGACTTCCCCTTCCCCCGGAACACCCTCCTACCATCCTTTCCCAACCAATGGGAACTCTCCCATTATAAGAGTGACATGAGTAACCTGAGTCCTGAAATGGGCCCAGCTAAACAGCATGAGTCCAATTACCATATGAATGTGAATTGCTGGCTGGCAGTCATTAAATCCAAAGGTGCCTGTATCAATATTTTTGCTGTGGCTCCTAACATCCAAGTGTGTGCCTATGCCACGTTTTGCTTATCCATGAATCTGCCAATGGACATTAGATTTGCATTCACCTTTTGGCTATTGTGAGTAATGCTGCTAGGTGTACAGATATGTCTTGGAAACCTGCCTCCAATTCTTTTGAGTCCATAGATAAAAGTGGAATTGATGGATGATATAATAATTCCATGTTTCCGGTTTCTTGTTTTGGGGGTGCGGGTTATGGGGGATTAAACTTGGGAGTACTCAACCACTGAGCTTCACCCCCAGCCCTATTTTGTAATCTATTTAGAGACAGGGTCTCACTGAGTTGCTCAGTGCCTCACTGTTGTTGAGGCTGGCTTTGAACTCGAGATCCTCCTGCCTCAGCCTCCCAAGCTGCTGGGATTAGAGGCATGTACCATTGTGACTGGCTTCCATGTTTCAGTTTTTTTGAGGACACATCATGGAGTTTTCCGTAGAGGTGACATCCTGTTACATTGCTACCAACAGGGCACAGTGGTTCTAATTTCTCCACATCCTCACCAATGCTTATTCTTTTCTATATTTTGAGAGATTTAAAGGGATGCTTTTGATTTGCAATTTCCTTTTGATTAATGATGTTGAGCATCTTTTCAGGTACTTATCCATTTGTATATTTTTTTAGAGAGAAATCTCTAAGTCTTTTGTCCATTTTTTATTATTTTTTTAAATTTAGGAGTTCTATAGTTTTAGCTTTTGTGTTTCGGCGTTTGGTCCACGTTGCATTGATTTTTGCATATGACATAAGGGTGCAACTTCATTATTTTGTGTGTGCACATTTGATTTTCCCAACTCTATGTGTTGAAAAGAGTGCCCTTTTTCACTGTGGAATGGTCTTGGCATCCTTGTCAAAAAAAATCATTTGAACATGCATGGAATAGTTCGCTTCTAAATTTTATTCCATCGGTCCATAGGCCCATCGTTTTTTAAAAACTTCTTAAAATTTTAATTGGTTATATATGATAGCAGAATGAATTACAATTCATATTACACATATAGAGCACAATTTTTATATCTCTGGTTGTATACAAGGTATATTCATACAAATTCGTGTCTTCATACCTGTACTTAGGGTAACAATGTTCATCTCATTCCACTGTCTTTCCTACCCCCATTCCCCCCTCCCTTACCCTTCCTCATCTTTGCCCTATCTAGAGTTCATTTAATCCTCCCATGCTCCCCCCACCAACCCCATTATGAATAAGCCTCCTTAAATCAGAGAAAACATTCGGCATTTGGTTTTTGGGGATTGGCTAATGTCACTTAGCATTATATTATCCAACTCCATCCATTTATCTGCAAATACCATGATGTTATTCTCTTTTAATGCTGAATAATATTCCATTGTGTATATATATACCACGTTTTCTTTATCCATTCATCTACTGAAGGGCATCTAGGTTGCTTCCACAATTTAGCTATTGTGAATTGTGCTGTTATAAACATTGATGTGGCTGTGTCCCTGTAGTATGCTGTTTTTAAGTCCTTTGGGTATAGACCAAGGAGTGAGATAGCTGGGTCAAATGGTGGTTCCATGTAAAGGATAATAATAAGGAGGAGACAGACAAGGTACAGAGGCAGGGGAAGGTGGCAGAGTGGCTCTTTGTCCGAGCGGCCACGTTTATTTATATCAATAGGTCACATTAGGTCATTAGTACCAATAACCACATTATTTTCTGGGGTAGCAGTAAGGCTGCTTATCCTGCAGTTGCATTTCATAGTTACAATGTGCAATGTTAGGAGCTTTGTGCAGTTCTCAAGAAGGCCCATTGTTTGAAGTTACTCTTAGGTGGGCAGCTCCAGGAGCACCGGAGCTTGGTAAAACATTGTAGTTATCAAGCAAGCAAGTTTCTTTATTCCCTGGAGTTATGCGCCCAAGATGAAGGTTGAAGCTGATAAGACTCTAGCATGGAGGGCATTACCATGGCAACCGGGCATCCTATGCCTTTGCACAGAAACTTTCCCAGGCACCAAGCGTGCCACAGCCATGAAGTCATCAGGGACCCCAATCCCAAACAAGGAACCCCTACAGCTCCATTCCAAGTTTACCAAGGAATCTCCATATTGCTTTCCATATTGGCTGTACCAATTTGCAGTCCCACCAGCAGTGTATGAGTGTGTCTTTCTCCCCACATCCTTAATATTCTTAATCGCTGCCATTCTGAGTGCAGTGAGATGAAAAGAGTAGTTTTGAGTTGCATTTCTCTAATTGCTAGAGATGATGAACATTTTTTCATATATTTGTTAATTGATGTATATCATCTTCTGAGAAGTATCTGTTCGGTTCCTTGGCTCATTTACTGATTGGGTTATTTGTTTTATTGGTGTTAATAATTTTGAGTTCTTTATGTATCCTAGAGATTAGTGCTCTATCTGATGTGCATGTAGTAAAAATTTGTTCCCATTCTCTAGGCTCTCTATTCACCTCACTGATTGTTTCTTTTGCTGAGAAGAAGCTTTTTAGTTTAAATCCATCCCATTTCTTGATTCTTGATATTACTTCTTGTGCTATAGGTGTCTTATTAAGGAAGTTGGGGCCTAATCCCACATGATGGAGATTTGGGTCTACTTTTTTCTTCTAATAAATGCAGTGTCTCTGGTTGCCCTCTTTCACCATTTCTATTTAACATAGTTCTTGAAACACTGACCAGAGCAATTAGACAGACAAAAGAAATTAAAGGGATATGGATAGGAAAAGAAGAACTCAAATTATCACTATTGCTGACAGTTTGATTCTATACCTAGAAGACCCCAAAAATTCCATCATATGTCCATCTTTATGCTAGTACCATATTATTTGGATTGCTATAGTTTAAAAATATCTATTGAAAATAAGAAGTGAGAGATGTCCAACTTTGTTTTTATTTTTTTCAAGATTATACACTATTCAGGCCAGGCATGGCGGCTGGTGCACACCTGCAATCCCAGCAACTCAGGAGGCCGAGGCAGGAGGATCACAAGTTAAAGTCAGCCTCAGCAACAGTGAGGTGCTAAGCAACTCAGTGAGACCCTACCTCTAAATAAAATACAAAATAGGGCTGGGGATGTGGCACAGTGGTTGAGTGCCCCTGAGTTCAATCCCCAGTAACCCTTCAAAAAAGATCATATGGCTATTCAGAGTTCCTTGAAATTTCATACGGATTTTAAGATGGATTTTTCTATTTCTGCAAAAGTCATTGGGATTTTTATGAGAATTGTATTAAACCTATAGATAATTTTGGATGGTATTGATATTTTTGTTTTCCAATCCATGAACACAGACAGATACGTTCCTTTTTTATGTGTCTTCTTTATTTTCTGGTGATATTTTGTAGTTTCAGTGCTCAAATCTTTTACTTCCTTGGTTACGTTTATTTCTAAGAATTCTATTCACTTTGACACCATTATAAACAGAAAATCTTAATTTCCTTTTTAATACACATGTTTAAAACTTATTTATGTTATACATTTAAGGTATGCAATATGGTATTTTGAGACACACATAAAAATGAAATAATTATCGTAATCAAGCAAATGAATACATACATCACCTTACATAGTCTATCTTCCCACCTCATCTTCTTCCTCTGGGAGTAAGTATACCTAAAATCCACTCTCTCAGCAAATTTTAAATATATAATACAATGCTATTAGTTCTAGCCCTTATGCTCTACATTAGATTTCTAATTTCCACATTGTTCAACCTGCATAACTGTATGTTTGTACCCTTTAACCTACATCTCCCTATCCCTTCCTCCCCATCCCTATCTCCTCCCCATCCATCTGTGTTGTTGGAAATGGTATTATCAATTTTTTAAGACTGAATAATATTTCACTTTGTGTATATATAAATATATGTGTACACATATAGGTAGATATATATATATCTATATCTATCTATCTATATATATATATATATATATATATATCACAATTTTTTATCAGTTCCTTTGTCAACACCTACTTATGTTGTTTTCCTAACTTGACTATTATGAATAATGCTGCAATGAACATAGGGGTACAAATGTTTCTTCAAAGTGCTGATTTTATTTCCTTTGGGCACATAACCAGCAGAGGGATTATTGGGTCATAGTAATATTCTTTTTTACTTTTTTGAGGAGCCCCTAAATTATTTTCTGCAATGTACTGTATTGGTCAGTTTTGTGTCCCTGTGACCAAAAGACCCAACAAGAACAATTTAGAGGAGGAAATGTTTATTTTGGCTCATGGTTTCAGTTCTCTCCATGGCCAGCCCACTCCATAGCTCTGGGCTTGGGGTGAGGCAGAACATCATGATGGAGGAGCATGGCAGAAGAAAGCATCTCAGAACATGACAACCAGGAAGCAGAGAGAGCTCCACTCACTAGGGACAAAATATAAATCTCAAGGGTATTCTCCCAGTCACCTGCTTCCTCCATCCATATCCTACTAGCCTACAGTTACCACTCTGGTGATCCATTAAAGTGGATTAATCCACTGATTAGGTTGCATCTTTTATAATGTGATCATTTCACATCTGAACATTCTTGCATTTTTTCACATATGAGCCTTTGGTGGACACCACATATCTAAGTCACAACATGTACCAATTTAGAGTGTCATTGATAGTTCAATGGTATATAGGGGTTAACTTTTCTCCACACTTTGCTAATACCATTTGTCTCTTGTCTTTGATAACAGCTATCCTAACAGGTATAAGGAATATCTTGCTGCAGTTTTGACTTTCATTTCCCTGATGTTAAGAACTTTTTCATATACATGTTGGCCATTCAAATGTTTTCTTTGCGAGGTTGTCTATTCAGGTCCTTTTCCCAATAGACCTAATTTCCTTTGTACAGTGTTTATTATTAGAAGTGCAACTGATTTTTGTGTGTAGCTTTTGTATCCTGCAGTTTTATTCCATTCATTTATTATTTCTAACAGTTTTTTAAATGGAATTTTTAGGGATTCCCACACATAAAATCATGTTTCTACAAACAGATAATTTTATGACTTCTTAATTTGCATGCAGTTTATTTCTTTTTCTTACATAATTGCTCTGGCTAGGACTTCTAGGACTATATTAAATATAAGTGAAAAAAAATAGGCATTCTTGTCTTGATACTAGTCTTAGAAGGAACGCCTTCAGTCTTTTACCACTAAGTATTATGTTACCTGTGGATTTTTCACATATGGCCTTTATTATATTGAGGTGGTTGAGCCCAGAGTTTTTAAATCCAGTTTTCCAATTTAATGTGTCATCCATATATCTCCATGTTATGATTGACTCTAAAATGCAATTTCTTTTTTTGGCACTGGGAACTGAACCTAGGGGTGATTTACCACTGAGCTAAATCCCCAGTCCTTTTTATTTTTTCATTTGGAAACAGCATTTTGTTAAGTTGCCGAGGGTCTTGCTCAATTGCTGAGGCTGGCCTGAACCTTGCTAGAATTATAGGCATGCACCACTGCACACAGCCTAAAATGTACTCTTAAAGGGTGTATTCAATAAGTTTTCATTACACAAATAGAGCATTCCAGTGGTAGAAAATCCAGAAGACATCACTATGGAAAGTAGTCACATAAAAACCAATTGGTTATAAGTTTTATCTATGGAGAGAGTTTGTGTGTATGTCAAAGACTATTAGCTCTTATTTGTTTTTTAAGTTAAACTATTTTTATTGAAGCACAGCATGCATATATAAAGTACACACCTACAGCTCCATGAATTTTTACAAAGTGAACACAGCAATATAATCCCACACAGATGAAAAATAATAACCCATGACCCACACCACAAAAGTACCTCTCTTGGCCCTGCTACTTACTACTCCCAACAGAGATAACAACTACTCTGACTTCCATCATCACAATTTTTTATCTGATTTTGAATTTTAGATACGTAGAATCACTCTGTCTGTGCTCTTTCGTGCCTGGGCTTTTAAAATTCAACCTTATGTTTTTGAGATTCATCCATTTTGGGCTTGTAGAAGTTCATTCCTTTCTTTTGCTGTATTCATTAAGTGTAGCTAATGACAGCTGGTGTCATTAGCTATTGTCATTCTATTCTTGGTGGACATTTGCATTGTTTCCAGTTTGTGGCTACCGCAGACAGCAAGACCAGAATCGTTCCTTTCTTTAAAATTGTTTTTGTTAGTACATTATACTTATACATAATAATGGGGTTAATTTTGACATAATTATACATGCATAAAATATAATTTGCTCCATTTCAACCGCTAGGACTTCCTCTTTCCCTCCCTTCTTCCCTCCCCGCCCAGTTCTTCCTTCTGTTTATTGTTTTATACATTAGTGCTGCATAGATACACATAAGGTGAAATGAACTGTGGTATATTCAAATATGCACATTCCATTTGGTGCACATATGCCAGAATTTTGGTTAAATATATATTGAGAATATTCAGTTTTGGTAGTTGCCGTAGAATTTTCTATATAGTTGACAGAACTTTATTCCCAGCAACATGTTGGAGCATTCAGTTGCTCTGTTCTCCTGCCAAAACATTATCAATTCTTATTGTGGCAGATATTAGTACACTTCCTTATGGTTTTAATGTGAATTTTTTCATTTTTGTATTTTTATTACCCATTTAGATATCCTGTTTTATTCTATGAGAATCTCACATTATTTTTTTGAAGAGGTCTTTTTCTTATCTATTCATAGGTGTGTGTGTGTGTGTGTGTGTGTGTGTGTGTTTTAACAAAATTAAAACCCAATGTAGTCTGGTTGTGAGTCATTTGCTTTATCTGTTTTAAATCTATTCTCCCAGTCTACAACGCCTTTTTATTTTCTTGAGTGGTTATCTTTTGAGGAACACAAGTTAACATAATACAATCCAAATTCTCTTTTCCTTTTATGTGTCTTGTGTAAGAAGTGTTTCTTTTTTCCAAGACCACGAAGCTATCCTCCTATGCTTTCAGCCAAAGATTCTATTGTTTTCCTTTCCATCATTCCTTTGGGAACTGATTTGTGGGTATTTTTCCTCCACATATTTATGTAATCGATCCAGTTATTCTCCCCCAACCCATAGCTCTGAAGGGCTACTGTTGTCTAAATCCAGTGTCTATCAATCTATCTATTATCTATCATCATCCACCTACTTATTCAGCATCCATCTTACCTATCAAGAGGGGGAAGCCGAGAGAGTGTGCTACCTCTGGACACTGTCTTCTCTTCTGTTGGTCTATCTGTGCCTTCTCTGTCATGCTACCATGATCGTCATAGCTTTATAGTCCATCTTGAAATCTGCTGGTCTAAGTCTTCCATCTTTATCATCAGGGGAAACTAGTAGAGAATGTCAGGGTCACCTCAGTGCATTTTCTGTCCCCTGGGATCTTGACCTTTGAGCTCTAACTACATTGGTTTCCTCTTTCAATGTCTTCAAATACGAATGGCCAAAAAATGGTATCTGGCTTTTATAATTAATCCTGGAATATGAGTTGGTCTAATCAGAGCTGCCTGTTCATAGGTGAAAGTGGAAATTCAATGATTTATTTTTTTAAAAAGAAAAATTTTATTTTGGTAAAATATGCACAACATAAAATTTACCATTTTAGCCATTTTAAAATGCATGACTCATTTTAAAATGTCTAACATGGCATTAAGTGTAATCATGTTGTTGCACAGTTATTCACTAACTACTTTCTGAACATTTTCATCACTCCAAAATGTAGATTCCCGATTTCCTCCTCCCCCAGCCTTTATTACTACTCATTATGTCCAATATTAGTAAAATGTTCTAAATTTCTAAAGTGCTTTATGGGCACACCACTGAATAATCACAGCAGTGTGTTGGTTGGTTGTGGTTATGCTAAACATAAATGAATTTTGTGCTTAGACTTGGGTCTCATCCCCAAGATATCTCATTATGTATATGAAAATCTTCCAAAATATGGAAAAAAAATACAAAATCTGAAACACCCCTGGTTTTAAGCATCTCAGGTAAGAGATACTCAACCAGAATTTGCCAAAAATATCTTCACAGCCAGGGTCCCCTTTGGTGCCCTCTCCAGCCCTGGGAGGTGGGTAGGTGTCATACCAGTTTTACTAGTGAGAAGATGAAACTTGTGGAGAAGGCTGAGCTGAGCCACAGGCCTGTTTTCCTGAAGGTGAGCCCAGGGTTTTCTGGAGCCCTGCTGAAGTGTGTTTTGATCTCCTAAGTCTCTTCAGGCACGTGCCTTCTTTCCACCTCAGATCTTCTGATCTCTGCTAAAATACTAACCAATAATTAATACATTACCCAAAGCCAAAGCCGCAATGGAAGTGGAAAATTCCATGCATTGAAAAAGAGCCACTGGATCTCCTTTCTCCCCAGAGACAGTGAATAATTGAATACCTGGCCTGCCTCTTTGAATTCCCTGCACCACATCATGGAACATGTAGCTGCCAAGGGTTGTTCTCAGATATCAAACATTCTAAGACAGTGGAAAAGAATATGCTTTATTCTGGGACCATCTCCAGCATCTAGCACGCGGCCTGGCTGTGTGGCAGAACATGAACATCAGAGTAACCATCATGCTCATGACCCCCTGCCCACTGCCCTGGGTACCACCATTGACACAGCAGGTGAGGATTCTTTTTCCAGGATTCTAGTCCTGACGGTTGTTTGTTGAGAGCCCAGGAGAGATGAACCAAACCACCTAGCATGCAGCAAGCTGAGGCTGGCCCTAGAGCACCCAGGAGTCCTAAAGTACAGAGAGGGAGTGGAGAGGACAAGAAATTCACAGCAGAGTCCCAGAAGCAGATAATCAAGGCCGCTGAGGCATCAAGATGGAGACTCCTTGGCATCTAGGCATCTCTGTCCCCCACTGGCCAAGCTGCAAGAGTTCCCTGAGCATGAGGGGAAACCTATAGGGTCAGGTTCTCCCAGGTTTCTCCTCAACTGGAATGGGAGACCCCCACGCTGACATAGGCTGCAGCCAAGACAGTCTTCATGGGCTTCAAGTAGTGCCGGGGGCTTTGCCAGAGCAGGCGCTGGCCAAGACCTAAAGAAAACACAGCACAAGTGGACCTTAGTGAGAAATACCATCAATCCCAGCCACCAACATTAAGTTCCCCCAGTGTGCTGGACAGCGAGTGGGCTGCACCTTCTCAGGCACCACCTCATTTACAACAGATGGAAAAACGGGGCTATCATGACCCCTGCATCAAGTTTACCAACATTATGCAACTTGCCCAAGTTACTGAACAGTGACATAATCAAAGTCAAACTCCAATCTCCCTGATACTTTCCTTGCTTTTTAAAGGTAATATTAACTTTTTTTTCCATATTTGTATATAAAAATCCACACCATTTTTTTTCAGTGTTTGCATGTATTCTGTTATATGGACATATCATCTTATTTAGAGGATTTCAATCACAAATACTGCTATGATGGATATTTTCATACATGTGTACAAAGTGCAAGGAATTTGTGTGGTTTGAAGGTGATCTGTGGTCATTTTTGAAAATCACACTGAACGTCACATAACGTAAAGTAAAACATCTTAAAGTATGCAAGTGAGTGACATTTAGCACCTTCACAAGGATGTGCAACCATCACATCAATCTATTTTTAAAAACTTTCTTTTAATCATCACAAAATGAAACTGCATCTCACTTAAGCGATTGCTACTCTTTCTCTCCTGAGTTTCCAACAACTACAATGTTTTCTGCCTTGAAAGTTTGTCTATTTTGGATATTTCATAGAAATGGGACCACAAAGTATGTGGCCTTTCTGTATGTGACTTCTTTCACTTAGTATAACGTTGTGATGGTTTTGATGTGAGCTGTCCCCCAAACGCTCATGTGTGAGACGATGAAAGAAAGTTCAGAGGTGACATGATTGGGTTATGTGAGGCTTCACCTAATCGGAGAATTAATCCTCTGGTAGAAATTGACTGTGTGGCAACTGCAGGAAGGTAAGGTGTGGCTGGAGGGAGGTGGGTAACAGGGGGTGTGCCTTTGGAGTTTTAATTTTGTCACGGTGAGAAGAACTCTTTCTCTGCTTCCTGGTTCCGTCTACCCTTGCCATCCCTCTCCACCATGATGTTCTGCCCCATCTTGAGCACAGAGCAATAGAGTCAGCTGTCTATGGACTGAGACCCCTAAAACTTTAAGTGACAAATAATCTCTTCCTCCTCTAAAATTGTCCTTGTCAGGTCTTTGGATCCCAGAAACAAAAAAAGCTGACCAAAACAAATGTTTTCAAGGTTCATTTATATTGCAGCATGTGTCAGTATTCCATTTCTTTTAATGACTGAATAATATTCCATCATTTGTTCATGCCACCACTTATTGATCTGTCTATTGACTAATGTTTGGGTTGTTTCCACCTTTTGTACTCCTGTAAACATTCGTGTGCAAGTATGTCACTTTTCAGTTCTTTTGCGCTCTTTTCAAAAAGCAAAGTAGAATGCAAGTGTTTTTGCCAGATCGCCAACACTGGGTGTTTTCAAAGTGTTTAATGTTGTCAGACTCGTGAAGAATGACACATTGCTGTAGTGCAAAATTTCATTGCCTAAGTAGAGTGATGTTGGATATCTCAGCAGCACTATTAGTCGCTCACCAAATATTCCTTTTTCTGATATTATAAATGGAACCCTGGCTTTGGAAAAACAGTATGCCTGGTCTCAGATAATTGATCATAATTAGTCTAAACTGCAGGTTCTCAGTAGGTGTGTGGTACTGCCCCTCATGGGGCTTTGAAAAACATGAGAGAGTTTGAGGACATAGGTACAGGCTGCCATGGTTTGGATAAGGGTTCTCCAAAAGCCTCTGTGTTAAAGGCTTGGTCCCCACTCCATGGTGCCAGTGAGGTGCGGTATAACCTGTAAGTGGTGAGGACTAGTGGAAGAAAGTTAGGTCCCTGGGGGTGTTACCTTAAATGGAGTAGTGGGAATCTGCTCTCTTTCTCTTCCTGTTTTGCTTTATGGCCACCGGCCACCGTGAGGTAAGCAGTTTTCTCTGCCACATGCAAAAGCCAGTTGATAATGAAACCTCCAAGAGTGTGAGTCAAAATAAAAACTTCCTTTTACAAATTTGATTATCTCAGGTATTTTGTCTCAGTAATGGAAAACTGACTAATACCCTAGCAGTCAGTGTCCATGAGTCAGGAAGAATATGTGCCCCGTGATTTGTAGAAAAATTCTTTCAACAGATAATTTTCCATCCCTTAAATGCATGTAATGTACTCTTGAGAAAATAGTAATCCAATCATCTGGGAATTAACCAAACTCAAAGTTAAGAACACAGTCATCCACAAGATTATCATCCTATTAGACACCAGCCCTCAAGTCTGGGCAGGCCCCCTGCCCACCCTCAGGTCCAAGAACTCACTGAAAGCAACGTAATGAACAATGACTATTTTGTTATTGCAAAGGATATGAATCAGAACCGAGCAAAAAAAAAGAGACACATAGGGAAAAGTCTGGGAGGGTTCCAAGCATGAAGCCTCCATCATCCTCAGGGCTGCATCACCCTCCTGGCACATCAGCGCTTTGGAGTCCAGAGTTTTTATTAGGTTTCACTGTGTTGACAGGGCTTATTGAATGATTGTCCACAAGACTGAACCCAATCTCATCTCCCTCCCTCCTAGTTGTCAGGTAGATGTCCCCTGGCTCACAGCCCAAACTCTCTGTCACATGGTTGGTCTTCTCAGCATGGTCAACCCCGTCCTGAGTCACCTTATTAGCACAAACTATCAGGTTTGGACCCAGGGGCCCATCATGAATGACACAGATATTCTTATGCCTTAGGAAATTCCAAAGATTTAGAGGTTATCTTCCAGGACCTGTGGACCAAGAGCAGCCAAATTATTCAGGACCCACTAACCCTCAATTGTTCAGCCTCCCTCATAGCTAGAGGTGAACTCGGTGAGCACTATATTGAAGGTTGCTGAGGTTTATGGGAAAGCTCTGGCTCTTGGTTCCACTCCACCCCCAACCCAACTGCTCTTTATCCAAGATAAACTGCTGTTATCTGGAGCTCGATTGTCAAATAGGCAGCCCTCCATATTCATGGCTTCTACATCCATGAATTCAACCAATTGCAGACTAAAAATATTGGGGAAGAGAACTGCACCTCTACTGAAAACATTCAGACTTTTTTTTTTTTTTTTTTTTTTTTTGTACCGAGGATTGAACTCAGAGGCACTCAACCACTGAGCCACATCCCCATCCCTATTTTGTTTTTTACTTAGAGACAGGGTCTCTCTGAGTTGCTTAGTGATCTCACCATTGCTGAGGCTGGCTTTGAACTCATGATCCTCCTGCCTCAGCCTCCCAAGCCACCAGGATTACAAGCATGTGCCATCATACCGGCTAGACTTCTTTTTATCTCATCAGTTTTCCCTAAACACTATGGTTTAAAAACTATTCATGTGGCATTTACATTGTATTAGATGCTACAAGTCGTCTAAGTACATGTGCATAGCTTATATGCAAATGCTATGCCATTTTATATAAGGAACTTGAGCATCCACAGATTTTTGGTACCCAAGGTGGAATCAATCAATCCTCCATGGATACTGAGGGATGACTGTATATGGAGGTGTATTACATCTGGTGATGACTAAAGTGAAGGAGCAAATCTATAGAAAGAGTTTTTTCCCTTATGGTAATTTTTTAAAATGTTGAACCAATGCCAGTAAGGGCTCCTGCCTGCCTGCTCCAGATTTCTTGTTATGTGAACATGTAAGCCCAAATTGGCTGGAGCTATTGTTAGTTAGGTGCTCTTTACTTGCAGCCAAGAGCTATCCTGATGTAGCATTCTGTCATGTGTTTATTGTCTGTTGGTTCCTTATTTTTTATCGCTGAAAATTATCTGCTTATTTCTTTAGCCTGTTTTTATATTGCATTATTTTCTTTTTTCTTATTGTCTCATAGGAGAAATTTACATATTAGAGAAGTCATCCCTCTGTCTGAAATATGTGGGCATGACTATTTCTTTAGTATATGGTCATTTTAACTTTCTTTTCAGTAAATTTATGCTATACATGGTTTTTCCATTTTAACATAGTCATATCTGTCTACACCTTCTTTTGTGGATTTTGAGTTACGTGTCATTTTTAGAAATGCCTTACCTATTTCAGAAGTATGAGAATATCAATCTGTGGGATTTAAAGATTATTTTATGTTCATTACTTGCTTTGTTAAACTTTTTCTATTTTCTTTGTTGTGCTGAAACTGTTATCATGTGTTATATTTATATTGGCTTTGGCATAGAACAAATCATATTTTGTAATATTAAAACTGGATATAAGAACAAAGTTAAAAATAGTAACAGGTAGCATTAAACATCAGGCACAAAGTATCGTCTCATTTAATTTTCATATTAGAAACCAGATAATTGTTGTTGTTTTTCTTGGTACATGTTTGTTTTAGATGGTGTTTTTCTGGGTTTTCCAGTTGGGTCTCAAAACTTCTGGGCTCAAGCAATCTTCCTGCTTCAACTTCCTGAGTAGCTGGGTCTGCAGGTGTGCTCCAGCTGCACCCAGCAGGAAAGTATAGACAGCATGATTATCTTCCTTTCAGAGGTAAGGAGCTGGAGTTTACAGGGACTTGGGACCTTACCAAAGGTCCCACAGCTACTGCGGAAGTAGCCACAGTTTGAGCTCACAGGATCTGAGTACAGAATTTATTCACAACCACTACACATCTATAAGATTATGACAGCTCCCACTTATTTCTCAATTAGATGTCTGTTCTTTTCCTCAATTATAAGCACCATATGGTGTTTCTGGCTTTAGAAAATGGTTCATGAGATTTGTTTGATTCCACCAATTCTACATTTGATTCCTACTTCCTCTTTGTTTTAATCACCAAACTTTTTCTAGGACTTGGGACTTAAGAGTGATCCGGCGATGTTGGTTAGTGCTGGCTCCCCCAAGTGCTTCAGGTTGGGGCTATTTTTGTAGAAGAGATATTTTTGTTCTGTTTTGTTTTGATTTTTCAGTACTGGAGATTGAACCCAGCACCTCCTATAGTGGCAAGTGCTCTGCCCCTGAGATACATCCCCAGTCCTTTTAATAAAATTAACTAGTTAATTAATTCTTTGAGGTAGACTTGCTAAATTTTCCAGGCTGGCCTTGAACTTGTGATCCTTCTGCCTCCAGGATTCAGAGTTCCCCACACTCCCTTCTCTTTTCCCCTGGGGGTTTCCATCTGAATGTACCCTATTCTGGGATTACAGGCGCCACCACACCCACATGTGGCACTTGGGATTTATTTTAATCAGGTATAGCAGGACCCACAGACCTGGAAATGCCTGTGACGAAGGAAGAAGCTGTACTATAGCCACAAATCCTAGGACAAGGAGGCAGGACCCTCCAGGCAGGAAAGCACCAGGGTCAGCAGGAGGTAGGGGAGAGCAGGGAAATAGAGGCAAGAGGCTTTATTGGGGATTTTGCAGGAGGGAACAGTTGAGCAGGTTGAGCACTTTTAGGATGGACCAGTTTGAATGCTTCCTGCAGCTCTGGGGCAGAGGGCTGCCTCTGGTTGTCTAGAACCTGGCCCTGGGGTGATTGCGGCAGGGGAATATGACCCTGAGTTTGAGAGCCTAACAAAGGAGGGGGTTGAGGTGTGGGCTCTGGGTCGGTTGGTTTGTGTAGGAAAGACAAGCCGGCAGGAGAGTGGATTGTTAACTCCAGGAATGAGCAGGTCCTGGGGGGGGGGGCAGTCCCCAAGATGTCACAACGTCAAAAACACAAAACACAAAGGCACGAGTGGGACGTGGTAATTCTTGCCCTGTTGCCCCTGTACTTTTCTTACTTCTGGCAACGTCTCCCACTTCTCTCTATGCTACGACAGGGGTCACAGATTTACTCCTGTAATTGCCTGCCTGCCTTTAGCGATGAGCTGAGGGGCTGCATCTGACCCCCAGCACTCAAAGACCATTGTGAGATTTTTAAAGGTGAACCATGATTAGGAAAGAATAGGGTTGCCATGTAGAAGCGGGGTGTGTGTGTGGGGGGAGGTGCATTGTGGGGTGGACCCAGGACCTTTGCATCCTGGATCCAGTTATCTCTGTCTTGATAATGAGACAAATTCATGTGCTTTTTTCCCCCCCTAAATTAATGTGAATTCTCCATTTGCATTTTATCTTTATGGATGAGAAAAATATATGAGCATCTGAACTTATTCTTGGAAAGTTCCGTGCTGGCTTTTTAAGGGGTGCTCAACACCTAAGCATCTCGTCCCTATCAGATGGAACTTCAGTGATTTAAGAACTGATACATACAATTTCCTCTAAGTTGCCCAGATGAAAAGTAAGAGTCCATTTTTGAAGGCAAAATAAAAATCAGGCAGATTTTCAGTTGGGTTTGTTTATTTATTTATGCCCAAGCTGGGAATGGAACCCAGGGCCTCATGCATGCTAGGCAAGTGCTCTACCACCAAGCTCTGCCCCCAGCCCTAATCATCCCTGTTTTAAGAAGTTGCATTTGAACATACTTATAATAGTGCAAAAGCAAGTATTCATATTTGACAAGACTCTAGTGTGGGGAGAGCGCTGGTAGACTCCACAGTCTGCTAAGGTCCTTGGAATCCAAACTAGGTTCCGAGAATGTGACACTGTAGGCAATTAGGCAAATCATTCTCCAAGAAATACCATGCCCTACCTACCTACCCAAGAAAGAAATACTAACAGGAGATCATCTGTGCTGTGTGCTTCTGATGCCTGGAAATGAGACCTGTTTGGGAACCCTAAGTGGAATACCAGGAATCTCAATGTGCTCACTCGATAAGAAGACAGTCTGGCTCCACTATCAAAGACATGATCAGAAATTGCCACTTAGTGGTCTAATACCATTGGCTCATCCCATGCTGGCGAGATTCTCAGTGACTCAGTGGTTCTCTCTTGCTTTTGTTTACCTTGTTTCTAATCTTGTTTCACATGCAACTTTCTTTTTAATGTTCAAGATTTTTTTTTCTTTTTTTTTCTTTTTTGGTACTAGGGATTGAACTCAGGGGCGCTTGATCACTGAGCCACATCCCTGGCCCTATTTTGTATTTTATTTAGAGACAGGGTCTCACTGAGTTGCTTAGCACCTGGCTTTTGTGGAAGCTGGCTTTGAACTCCCAGTTCTCCTGCCTCAGCCTCCCAAGCCACTGAGATTACAGGAGTGCAGCACCATGCTCGGCTGGATTTTTAAAAGAAAAAAAAATTGCTATGATTTTGATGTGGTTTGTTCCCCCAAGGTTTCATATATTGGAAGCTTGGTCCCCAGGTGGCAGTGTTGAGAGATGGAATGGAACTCATGTCCTCGGAAGAGATTAAGATGATTTTCATGCAATCCATGGTTTGTGTCTCACAAAAGTTGTTACAAAAGAATAAGCCTAGCTACCCCATAGCCTCTTTGACTTCCAATCTGGTGATTGATCTTTTGCACATCTCTCACCATTGTGAAGCCCTCCCTGAGCCAAGCTGATGCAGGTGCTATGACCTTGAACCAAGAGAATGGTGAGCTAAATAGACCTCTTTTCTTTTTAAGTGATCCAGCCTCAGATATTTCATTACAGTAACAGAAAATGGACTAATGTGTAGACATTATAGACACCCTTGTCCTGTTACTCATCTTTTCACAAAGGAAATCAAACTCCAGATGAAAGACAGGCACTTACCCAGCTATCAGTACAATTTTAAAAGAGAACTTGGATTGTTTCCTTGTGTTATTAAGCTGAAAGGCATTGCAGGTCAGGAGTTGGGGGAGGGGGATTGGTTGGCCATGAGTGTGATAATACAGCATGAACCATAGTCACATCCACTTATGTTTCTTCTTAGCTCTGTCTTTGGGAATTAGGATACTATTCCAATGGGTATTTTACTTCTGAATTCACTAATAAAAAATGACTTTTGAAGAACAAAATGAAAATCTTCTGTAGACATTTCTGATATGAAAATATTGTTAGCATCACAAAGCAAGCCCCTTCCTTCCTCCCTCCCTCCCTCCATCCCTTCCTCTCTCCCTCCCTCCCTCTCTCCCTCCCTCCCTTCCTTCCTTCCTCCCTCCCTCCCTTACTCCCTTCCTCCCTCCCTTCCTTCCTTCCTGTGCCTGATGGCTTCCTTCCTTTCTTGTCTGACACCTGACCACACTATTCCATGAGACACAGGTGTGGCATTGTCTCTAGGGTCCTTTTCAGCCTGTTCCTGGGACCCTGCAGTGGGAGACAAGTGAACGAGAGGGACTTCTTTCATCTCCATGCACACCCAATTTGTGAACAGAACTCAACCCTCAGCTTCCAGCGTGTTTGTCATTAATTCTTCATCCATCTATTCAGCGACAGGTTCAATCAACATTAAGTGCCAATTGTCTATGAATAAGGCGTTGCCTTTGCCCTCTTGTGGCTCTTGCCCGAGTTCTCCTAAATCTTGTTGTTGTTATGGAGATTGTGGCGCACACCCTTCTCAGGAGGAGCAAGTCCCAGGGGAGCATTTGCTAGGTGCCAGGTACTGACCAGGTCCTCCCTGAGTCCCCTCCATCCATAAGCTTTAGGGGTGATGAGGACTGTTACCTCCTCATTCCCTCCTGTGGAAATGAAGGTTAACGGGTTCCAAGTGATTTGTGTGAGATTACCCAGTCTACCAGGCTGTCTTGTGGTGGTGTCTCTTCTAGTCAAAACAAACAGTAACAAGGATAAAACTCCAAATCTGTTTTTGGTTAGGCAAGGGCGATGCTGTCTTCCCCTGGAGTTTACCTCACTTAATTCTCTGCCTTCACCCAGCCCTGAGTGGCTGGTCGATGTTCTCAGAAATGTTCCCTTGGCCCTTGTCTCTTCCACCCATCCTGCCAGGGTGAACGAATACTGATACCTACATCTGCAAGAGGCATAGACACACATGGAAAGACGGGTTCCTTCTTCTGTCAATTTCTTTTTTTAATTTGCAGAATATACAATTGACCCTTCATGGGTTCTGTATACATAAATTCAACTGTGTATCAAAAATATATAGAAAAATGATTACCCTTGTATACAAATACAGCTTCTCATCACTGGGACCAAAAGACCTGACAAGAACAATTTAGAGGAGGAAAAGTTTATTTTGTTCAGGCTGGGTGTGGTGACACACATCTGTAATCCCAGCAGCTCCGGAGGCTGAGGCAGGAGGATCACAAGTTCAAAGTCGGTCTCAGCAATTTAGCGAGGCCCCAAGCAACTTAGTGAGGCCCTGTCTCTAAATAAAGAAATAAAAAGGACTGGGGTTATGGCTTAGTGGTTAAGCACCCCTGGGTTCAATTCCTAGTATCAAAAAAAAAAAAAATTTATTTTGTTCATAGTTGACGGACTCCCTACCTCTGGCCTGAGGTGAGACAGAACATCATGGTGAAATGGCACGGTACAGGACAGCAGCTCAGTTCATGACAGCCAGGAAGTGAGAGAGACTTGAAGGCCAGGAACCAGGGATAATATAATCCCCAAGGGCTCGTCCCCAGCCACCTACTTCCTCCAGCCATACCCTACCTGCCTACAATTACCACTCATTAATCCATTCAAGTGGATTAATCCACTGATTAGGTGACAGCTTTCATAATCTGATCCTTTCACTTAAAATGGCTTGTTTAACAACCTGTTTGTCTCTCTTGTAAAGTGTCTCAGATCTCCTCCTTTCTCATTCCTCCAGGCCCTTTGCTGGGTTTCTCCCACCACCCGGCTCCCAGGACCCTGCAGAGCAGCAGTGGGAACGGGGTTGGTTACACCAGAGCTACCTGACCACCGAGCCCAGGCCACTGAGCTGGATGAGCCCAGTTGAGTTGTGGCCCTGTCTCTGACACTTCTCCGCTGTGAGAATGGCTTCACTGGCCCCCATGCACCCCTCAGGTTCCAGGGCTTCTTTTAAGCCTCAGAAGCCCCCATTTTCCTCATCTGGAAGCTAAGATGTGGCGAGTCTTCTGCCAGACACCATCATTTCCCAGGGTGGAGCTGGCAGCTCCCATTGTCTAAAGCACTTTAGCCTCTGCTGAATGTAAGCCCAGGGGGACCTGTGTTTAGGACTCAGGTTGGAGTCCCTGCCCTTCTCTGATCCAGGTTCCTTGGAGGCTCAATGGAAAGGCTGGGGAGAGCCACAGGCTGTGTGTGTGTTCAGGAAGTGGCCCCAGACTGGAAAGGAACAGGGTAACTGGGGCAGCCAGGTCCTCTGTACCTGCCTGATGTTGGTGGAGTTTGTATCAGACCAGCAAGATCAAAAGAATAGCCATTCCAGGACTCAGAGGGACAGCGCTCCTTTCCCGTGCCCCGGAGGCTCCTGTTTCCAGTGATTTTTATGAAGGACTGTAGGGTGGAAGCAGTGTGGGGGAGGGTAGGAACAGGAAGGAGAGGGAAAGTGGGCAGAGCATGCAGGAGACAGGGCTTCTGCTTCGGGGCTGCCAGATCAAACGCAGGTTGTCTAGTTAAATCTGAATTTAAGAGAAATGCAAATAAGCCTCTAGAATACAGATATCCCCAGTACTGCCCCTCTTCTTACAGACTAAATCTGGCAACCTTATCGGGTCATCACAAAGCTTCTACCTGTGGCAAAATGACCACTCTGTTCCTCACAGCTTCCGGGTGACGGCCACCCCGCCTTACCATCACCACATCCAAGTGTTTGGGGGACCTGCAATCATTTGGCAAATTGATTCACTTCCTCTGCATCTTGAGCACATCAGAGGCTTCCCTGCACGCAGGCTGGTTTTCAGTGAGCCTCCCTTTTAACACTGCTTTGCTAGAATAGATTTGTGAAATTCCTTTAGGCTTATATGTGTGTGTGGGGGGGAAGGGGTGTTTAAAATTCAACGTGCTCCTTGTATTTTAATCACATGTGAGTCACCTGGAAAACTTGCTACAATGCATATTCTAATTCAGTGAATCTGGGTGGGGCCTGAGATTCTGCATCTCTACCCCTTGGCCATGCCCCACCTGCTGATAAGAAGCAGAGAGTCCCCAGCTCGGCTCCCCTCCTTCCACAGACCTCAATTCACCTGTGGCTCCTGTCAAGGTCTGAATTGAGTCCTCTCGCATCCCTACACCTCCAAGTTCATAGGCTGAAATCCTGAGATACTTCATTGACACACACAGAGGGAAGATCATCCCCAAGGAGAAGACAGCCATCTGAGAGCCAAAGGCAGAGGTCGCAGAGGAAAACAGCAGTGCTGCAGCCTTGACCTTGGACCTCCTGCAGCCAGAACTGAGACGGTAAACTTCAGTTAAGCCCCCCAGTCTGTGGTCCTTTGTTAGGCAGACTCAGGCAGGGTCCTTAGTGGAGTCCTGGGGCAGGGTCTCCTGAGGCGGCTTTGAAAATAAAGAAGCAACCCTTTAGGAATTTAGAAGCATGGTATTGATAACCAGGCCATCTTCAAACCGGCTTAGCTTGGGGCTGGGGATTTAGCTCAGTGGTAGAGCACTTGCCTAGCTGAGCTCAATCCCCAGCAGTAAAAGAGAAAAGGAAAAGGCTCAGCTAGGAGCCTAGAATTTAAATACTGGACGGAAGTGTGAATCTCACCTTTTTTTTTTTTTAATTTTTATTTTATTTATTTATTTTTTTATTGTTGGTTGTTCAAAACATTACATAGTTCTTGATATATCATATTTCACACTTTGATTCAAGTGAGTAACTGATGTGATTCTGCAATCTGTTTACGGGGTAAAAATGGGAGTTCCCCTTTCTTTTAGCTCTTTTACACAGCTCCTGAGCCTTCACAATCCCCAGGATGGAGAAACGATCAGGTGTGTTGATTCCCACAACTCAGATGAATAAACTGAATCACGTGTAGGTATCTTGTGTCTCCATGGGCCACGGGTTATGAAAAGAGGAAAGAAAGAATGTTTTTTTTTTTTTTTTTTTTTTAAGAATGCAATTTCTACCTTTCAAAAAGTAAATCTTCATCAATTCAGGGAAAATTCAAGCAAATTTATCTTCTTCAGCATTCAGAGTTTTCTTCCCTCTCTCTTTTTACCCTGGGGCTGGGTGACCTTTAGCGGGTTTTAGAGAACATTGGGAAATGATGGAGAAAGGTATTGCTACCTGTCCACCCTGCATCCATGGCCCCTCCACTGAGGTCAGGAGGAAGAGTCTAGGCAGAGAGTGAAAGGAGCCCCTGGGAACTTCCTGGGCAGCAGAGCACAAACAGCAGCTGTGGGGGTTTTTGCTGAGAAACTTAACAAAAGTTATTATAAAATTGGGACCTGAAGTCCATAGGAAATTGGGACCTATGTGACATGGAGTCCATGACCTCTCCAAGGAAGGAAAACACCTTATCTGTACTTTGGCCCAAAGGCTGCATGAAGGCCTCAGGAACACTGAGCACCTTACTACCTTCCCCAGGACGGGGCCGGAGCTGCATTCCTTCACCCTAGAGGTCCCTGTAAACCCTTGACAGTAGCCAGACAGGCGCAACCCTCTTCCAGGTGGGAGAGCTTTACTTCACTCTGGTTTAATAACGTCTATTTTGCTTTCACCTTCAAGCTGACCATGAATCTCTTTCTTTGAATTCGTGAGAAAAAGCCCACCCGACCCATGTTCTGTGCGAAACCACGATGTACAGATACTCGGGTCGGCATCTCTGAGGCCTTCAGGTTGGAGCACACTGCTCTGCCCTTCATCTGACCTTGGGGCTCCTCCAGGTCCCTAGTTATTCATTAAGGAACATTTTATATGTCCTTCCTGTTTTCTCTGGGCTGTCTTGAGCCTTTTCCACTGAAGCCACCAGGCCACCATTTTAAGGGTGACTCCCTATGGGTGAACTCTGCTGAGCCAGCAGCCTCCCCAGGTGACACCCAGAAAGTGGACCATGATTTTCTCTGTTCCTGAATTTCCAGGGTATGAGGGAATCTTTAATCCCCCGCCCCAGGGTGGGGTTGGGGAACAGGTAGCGAATCCCTTCCCACAGCCCGACACTGCTGACTAATTCTAGTGTCCTCCCCATCCAGAGTCTCCCAGATGCTCACTTGTCCACCCAAGGCCCTCTGTGCCCAGTCTGGGGTGGGCATGGCTTAGCAGTCTTACAGAGCTGGCACTTCCAGGAAACTGAGGCAGTGCTCAGGGTCCCCCCTTCAAATCCTGATTCTTGTGAACTGACTAGAAATATTTCGGATCTGTTGCTCACAGTAATAGGCATGAATTTATTAGAAGGGATTGGAAAGGGGGAATGAGGACACTGTCCAGGGAGAGCTGATCATCTCAGAGAGGAGAGGGATGGTGTGCCTCTCCTGCACTCTGGTTTTATTGGGAGGTTCTGGGGAAGTTTCTAGAGAGCCCTTCCCAAGTCCACCTCTTGACTTTTGATTGACAGTAGAATGAAATCAGATTTTTTTATGTCCCCACTGCCGTGACAACTCTAGGTCACTTTGGCCCATGCTGACCAGTTTTAGTTAGAACCTGTTTCTACAGATTTTATGGTAAGGGAGAATTATCCTTATCTCCTTGAGTTCTGGGATATGGTCAGGATGACTTGTGTTCTTCCTATGGCATTTTAGTGCCTGCATTTCTCTTGCAGATAACAGTGGTTTGCTGAGGAATGTAACACACCCTGTTGATTTAAGCCAGGAAGGGCTGCCGGTAAATTGCTCCCTCAAAGTGAAAGCATGTGGGGGTCAGCCTGGTGGTCCCCGTATATAGGACCATTCCCACAACCCCATGTTCCTACCACTCATATCTGTCCCCCATCAGCAGCACCTGTTACTTATTTTATTATAATGACTTTGGTCCTTCTAAAGGTGGGCATTTGAGAAGAAAGCAACCCAGGTTCTTGCAACTCAAAGAACCCTTTCCCCCCCCTGAAACTATTGTTATAGGGTTTAAAATGTCCTCTTGAAATTCAAACATTGAATTAAGACTCCTTGACCTCTTGCTTTACTCATGAGCAACGGGTATAGAACACTAGCACTGCTTGAATTGGGGAGGAAAGAGGCAGGGTAAAGATTATTCTTTTTTAACTGCTAAGAATTATTTTATTACACATTAAATGCCTTTGCAAACATCAAAGACTTAAAAAAATGTTGTTGTTGTTGTTTTCCCCTGTGACTTCAGGACTTAAGAGTCTGCACTAGATTCCCCAGGATGCCTGTTCAAACACAGACTCCTGCTCACAGGAGCCAAGAGGGAGTAACCTGAGTATCCATCAATGGGTGAAAGGGTAAAGAAAATGTACTTATAGAATAAATTAGAAAGCAAGGGAATTTCTGAGTGTGTGGTTCACGCCTGTAATCCCAGCAGCCCAGGAGGCTGAAGCAGAAGGATCGCAACTTCAAAGCCATTCAGTGAGACCCTAACAACTTAGAGAGACCCTGTCTCAAAAAAAAAAAAAAATAATAAGGGCTGGGGGTTGTGGCTCAGTAGTTAAACACCCCTGGGTTCGATCCCCAGTACATTCCCCCCAAAAGCAAGGTAACTCTGACACATGCTACACCAGGGTTGAACCTTGAGGACATTATGCTCAGTGAAAATAAGCCAGTCACAAAAGGATAAATACTGTATGAGTCCGCTCATATGAGCTACCTAGAGTAGTCAAATTCATAGACAGAAAGCAGAAGGGTGGTGGCCTGGTGCTGGGGGTCGGGATGGGAAATGATTGTTTAATGGGGACAGAGTTTCACTGTGGGAAGATGAAGGCAGTTTGAAGATGGATGGGGGTGATGGAGGCACAATAATGTGAATGTGCTCAATGCCACCAAACTGTGTGCCTAAAAATGATTAAGAGGATAAATTCTATGTTATGTACATTTTACCACGATTTCAGAAATTAAAAAATAATGAGAGAATCTTTTTTCCCCCAATATTTACCCTTTAGTTTTAGGTGGCCACAATATCTTTATTTTACATTGATGTGGTTCTGTGGATCGAACCCAGTGCCTCATGCGTGCTAGGCGAGCACTCTACCACTGAACCACAACCTCCGCCCCAGAGAATCTTAATTATATAAAAAAATACTCACTCCTGTTCAATTCCAGGTCTCCTGCATCTTCCCAATGAAGCCAAAGAGCTTTTTTTTTTTTCATAAACTCTCCAGGGGACTTTAAAAACCAATTTTCTATTAAAAGCCTTCATTGAGATGTAGTAGTAGGAAGGCAAGGGCTGGGGAGTGAGGAAGAGATCAGTCATTAGGGAAAGGGGCTCCCTATCTGTGATAGAGCCAGTTAAGATGGTCCCTCGGTATCTGTGGGGACTGGTTCCAGGACCGCTGCAGATACCAAGTTCTTATTTAAAATAGCATAGTATTTGCACAGAACCTAAGCACATCCTCTTGTATACTTTAAGTCATCTCTATATATCTCTAAGTATTTAATATGATGTAAATTTTAAGGGATGTTGACAAAAAAGAAAAGTCTGTATATATATATATATATATATATATATATATATATATTCAGTACAGATGCAATTTTAAAAGTTATTTTGCATCCGCAATTGGTGGAATCTGAGAACGTGCAACCTGAGGATACGAAGGGTAACTGTATACTGTTCAGCATTTAAAATTCATACACAGGTGCTCAACTTTGAAAATCAAGCCCAGCATGCTGACTTCATAAAGTTCTCAAAGGGCATAAAGATATTGGTCTAACCATGAAGGAAATTCTCCAAATCCTGGGGTTTTTAAATCAAAGTTGCCGGCAAGGAAATTCAATGTATTTATTTTCTGTCTGTTTTTAAAGCAGGAACCAGAAGAGACAAAATTGGAACTGGAATCCTGCCAGCAAAGCACAGCCTCTCGGCATGGATGTTGTGAAATACCACCACAATTTCTTCGATGTCACCAATCGCCGACTTCAATCTTTTCCTCAAATATTGGATATATAAAGTGCCCTATGAGATATGTATTTATTCTGACACTTGTTCTGCCGTGAAAACAATTTCATTCTTCACTGTATTTTTCTTGGAAGTTGACTGGAAACCAATAGCTCCCAGATCCCTCCCATGTGGAGCTAACCTGCACCACAGCTTGGCCATATTAACTGCAAGAATCTTCGAGAGTTAAACAGTTGAAGTAAGAACTATTTTGTCAGCTTCTCTGGGACTGAGATGCCAAATGTGGACTTTAAACAATTATCCCAGATGAATCTGAAGTTGAGGAGCAAGAACATCCGATTTGATTCCTGTGAGAAGAATCCTAACCACCACCTGGTGTTATATGTTGATGCATTCTACATGCTGACTGATCCCACCAAAGCACCACCTAGAAGGCACTTCCTGGAGGTAGTATTGCCCTCCTTTTGTAGTTGAAGGAACTGAGGGAGAGGATTAAGTTAAGCTTCAAAGCATCTAGCAATCTGAATCTTTGAAGCTGAAGGGTTTTTTTTTTTGTTGTTGTTCTCTCTTCAAAATCCCCACAAACTTTCTCTTTTGTAAAACAACTCCACCAAATTCATTTAGCCAGCCTCCTCCTGCACAGAGGGCTTGAGGAGGAAGGATCTTGCCTAGGTTACATAGATTGGGTGAGCCCAGTTTAAAATAAAGACAGTTATAATGTTGGGCTGGTTCTCTTTGAATGAGCCAATCATGACAGTGGTGGGTGGGTCCTGAGCAGAATAAACCCATCATGATACTCATGAGTGGGTCCTGAATGAGCCAATCATAGTAGTGGGAGAAGGTGGCATCCATTTAGAATAAGCCAATTGTGGTTGGGAGCTGAGCCTTATTCAAATAAGCCCATCATTGGTGGAAAGTGGGGGTTCCTAAAAGGAAGAAGCTGGTCCCTCCAGGCCATTCCCTTTAGGCCTGTGGCTCCATTCTTCATGATAAGGCTAGAGGGAAGGACTGGTATGTGGCTTCTGGAAATTTTTCTGAGCTCTTAAGAAAAGACCTAAGTAACAAGCAAGGTCATGTACCACTGATGGACATTATTTGTAGGGTACTTTCATAATGCCTGAAACTGTAGTGGTCATCTTGCAATCCAGAGGGTACAGCTGGGGAGGGCTGACTAGAAAGTTAGAAGTGTCCCAGGTTAGTAATGATGGCTTGGAACTGCTGAAACTGCCAAACCTGCAAATTTACTACAGGAGCTCTCATGTGTGAAACAATAAAATGCCTGTTGTTCAAGGTGTTATTTTGGTCATGCACATCTAGCCAGGCGTTATGTCTCCATAAAGAGTTGGCAAAACAAATGACTAAAACATTTTACTGTCACCAACAGATGCTTTATGGAAAAGAAAGCAAAGTGTCTGTGAATCTCTGGATAGAAGACTTCAAAGCAATTTGTCACTCAAGGGAGGACTCTTGGAGTTCTTATATGAAAATGAGTTTTGAAGCATAGAGAACATGGGTTTAGAGATTTCCTCACACCTTTGTCAGCTATTCAAGAGCAAAGCACTGCTTCTATGTGTTATTAGTTTAAATTTCTCTATATTATTTGATTACGTTCTACAATGGTGTGGAGAAAAAGATATGCAGTCATCCCATAGTACTCACAAGGGATTGGTGGCAGATCCCCACACACATGCTCAAGTCCCTTATCACAAAATGGCATAATATCTGCATATAACCTATGCACATGCTCCTGTATAGATTAAGTCACCTCTAGATGACTTATGATAGCTAATACAATGCTAATGCCATTTAGTAGTTGTTATGCTATATTTTTTGGCGGGGGGGATAATGACAAGAGAAAACTCCGTACTCATTCAGTACAGATGTATTTTTCCCTAAATACTTTTTTCCATCCTGGTCGGTTGAATCCTCAGATGCCAAAGTGTCAGTATGGAGGGTCAACTGGATATGAACATAGAACTGCACTGTGGCAGTCGCAGAATTCTCAGCCCAGATATGGATTTTTAGCCATCCAAGTTTTCACCAAGGTCAGAGTGACATGAAGCCATTTTTCATATGTGTCAGAACTGTGTGGAGAAGTGTCCCAAGTGAGAGACGGTGATTAAAGAAAGCAAGGAAGCTGACAGAGAACATGTAGCTAAGGCAGGGGCTACATGATGGTCAGGGAGCCCTGGGAGGAAAAATTCAGAAGGACCTAGAGGAAGTGAGGCCTGCTCTATGGGAGAGAGATAGAGAGGGAGAAACTCAGGATTATAGGGAATGACTCAGGCTCAATTTTATCTGATGGATCCCAGCAGGGCCTAGAGTCATGTTTTTCAACCTGTGAGCTGTGACCCTTAGCAGTTCATGAAATTAGCTTGGAGAATTATGCCCAGCACTTAAATGAAGGCTGGGAGGTGAGCCAAATAGAACAGGAAATAGCACAAAGCACTGCACTTTCAATTGTTATGTTGTACATGGGGTGTGTGTGTGTTTATGCATGAGTGTATGAGGTGCATGTATGCAGGTGTGTAAGTATGGATGTATGTGTATGTGTGTGTAGTATATGTCTATGTGTCTGTGGATGTATGTGTAATGATGTGCGTTTATTGCATGTATATATTTGTATGTGTGGTGTGTGTATATGTATGTATGCACACATGTGTCTGTGTATGTATATGTGGGTATGTGTATGTGCGATGTGTGAGTGTATATGTTTGTGTGTGATGTACATGTGGTATGTATGGGGTTTGCATGTTTACTGTATTACTGAACAGCTTTTTGACAATCGTTGTGGTTCATTGGCCATGAGGCTGAAGCACCATGTTCTCTTAGGATAGCGAGAGCTGGAGGAAAGCTCTGTTCAGTCTGGGTCAGGAGCAAACGGAAGGAAGTGATCTACCATAACTGCTCACCTTCTGATCAGCATCTGGCGGGGCAGGGTCTGGACCTTGGCCTCCCAGTGGAAAAGTTCCCTCCAGAATGACTATATTGTTTGGATTTGTTTATGCTCTTTAACAGCTTTGAAAACAGACAGTAAAACCCCAGGCTGGGAATGTGTTCAGACTGGAGGTGCTTCATTCCTCCTCAGGTCACCTTAATGAGACACTGTGAAACCCACTTAGAGACCCAGAGACCCCACGGCTCCCGTCAATCAGGTGACAGGAGAAAGACTTGAGTTAGTAAAGGCTGCAGCAGGGAAAAAGGCTTTTTTTTTTTTTTTTTTTTTTAGACTCAATGCTTCTTTTCCATCCTCTGGTTAAGTTTTCTTTGTATTGGGAGTATACTAGCTGTGTAGACTTTGAAACCTCTTAACAGAGGAAGTCTCACCTTGGTTCTGTAGGTCTAGGAAAATAGCTACATCTAAGAGTCAAAAGATGCAGAGTTTTACGCATTTTTCAGACAGGAAAAGTCTCACTCCTTTTGGTTCTCAAACCCCATTTGAATCCACAGACTTTAATGCTTTATGATTCCTCTCCTCTTCAAGGATGCTAGAGATAGCTGAGGATGTTGTACTCTGGGAAATTCCCATCAAGGATGAAGAAACTTGCTTTAAACAATGCAGTCTACTCAAATAGCCCGGAAGCTATTGTGACAGGCAGAAGCCGTTAGGACAATTTATGTGGAAGCACAATCCATTTTTGGTGAATGCCAACTTCATGCTCCTACACTAAGCCTGTCTCCCCACCTTTCCAAGGTAGCCTTTGTCTTCACCAAGACCACAGACAGCTCAAATGATCCAGGCTTCAGGAAGTTGACGACCAAGACACTGCAGAACATTCAAGTCCTGCAATTTCTCAAAAGAAGAAACGCAAACAGCCAACAAATGTATGAAAAAATGTTCAAAATCTCTAGCAGTCATGGAAACGCAAATGAAAATTACACTAAGACTTATTTCATTTGTCAGAATGGCAGTTATTGAAGATGCAATTAATAATAAATGCTGGAAAGAATCGGGGCAGGGGAAAGACACAGTGATATATTGTTGGTGGGACTACGAATTAGTGGCAACCACTCTGGAAAGCAGTATGGAGATTCCTTAAAAATGGAGAAATGGAACCACCATCTGACCCAGCTAACCCACTCCTTTGCATTTACTCAAATGAACTAAAATCAGCATATTATAATGGTATAAACACTTCAATGTTTATAGCAGCAGAATTCATAACAGCCAAATTATGAAGTCAGTCCAGATGCCCGTCAGTGGATAAATGGATCAAGAAAATGTGGTGTATATACACAATGGAGTTTTACTCAGCCATAAAGAACAATGAAATTCTGGCATTTGCTGGTAAATGGATGGAAATGGAGAGCATCAAGCTAAGTGAAATAAGCCAGACTCAGAAAATCAAGGCTTGAATGTTTTCCTCTCATATGGGGAAGCAAGAGGAAAATAAGAGGAATAAGGCAGGAGTAAGGATCAGATATCATAAATACATAGGGAAGATCAGCGGAGTAGAGGCAGGAGATTGAGAGAGAAGGAGGAAGGATGAGAAAGGGGAGGAAATATGGACTAAATTTAAGAAGATCACTTATGCATTCATAAGTGCACCACAGGGAATCTCACCTTTATGTATATGTAGAAAATGCCAATCAAAGATAAATAAATAAACAGATGAAAGGAAGGTCAGTAGATTAGAAGAAGAGGAGGAGGAAGGAGGGAATGGAGGAGGAAAGAGAAAGGAGGCGGGGATGGGGTTTGAAATCAAATTTCGTGCTTGTATGGTTTTGTCAAAATGAATCCAACTATAATCCAATTCTACTGTGTATAATTCTCTAATTTAAAAAGATATTCTTTTAAAAAAGATAATAACTGTACCCACTGGTGACAGGTGTATGTGACTTTGGCTCCTGGCTCAGAGCAACATGGACCCCGTGTTTCCCTAATGAGTGGTTGTCCTGTGGTTAAGACAACGGTGTCAGAAACACTGGGGCGGGATGAAAGGGTGGTGTGTGTGGGTGTGTGTGTGGGGGTCTGTCCAAAAGTGCTTGGAGCTGAGGGGTCTCTTAACATTGCCCTTCAACCATAGCCCCGGGGGGGCTCAGAGACAGCCAGGATGGAGCTTTGGTCACCAACCAAGGATCACTTGCCATCCCTTGAGTCCCAATGGCCTTCTCCAAGAGTCGATTTCTTCCTCTTGGGGAAGACCAGTTCTTTCCTATGGCAAGTTCTGCCCTTCCCGCTTCAAATCCGTGCTGTGCTTCAACACTATGGGTACTTCTGCCTTTCCAGAACATTCTCTTACTGACCTCACCAAGACAGATGGGTTGGGGATGCAGTTATGCAGATATGAATTAAGATCCTCACATTATAAAACAAGGAACATGAAGAGGCAGCACACTGTAGTGGAGACCATGAACTTCATATTTAAATGGAGTGCTGCTCTGTACTGACCCAGTGGTCAGTTTCCTCATCTGTTAAATGGGAATACTCAGAAGTGTTTTACAGTAAAGGGGGTTGAGAGAGAAGAGGGGAGGGGAGGGGAGGGGAGGGGGGATAGTAGAGAATAGGATAGAGAGCAGAATTCATCAGACACTAGAATGGCAATATGTAAATCAATGGAAATGTAACTGATGTGATTCTGCAATCTGTATACGGGGTAAAAATGGGAGTTCATAACCCTTTTGAATCAAACTGTGAAATAGTGAAATAGTTCAAAATAGATGTAATGTTTTGAACTACCAACAATAAAAAAAAAATGGGAATACTCTCACTGTTTTTTTTTTTTTTTTTTTTTTTTACGGGCTGGATGGTGCACTCACCTCCCAAACTCATATATTTAATTCCTAAACCTCAGCCACCAAAAATGTAAATGTATTTGGAGATGGAGGTTTATGAAAAGGTTAATGGGGTCTTTAGGATGAGCCCTAATCCAATATGACAACATGACTGGTGTTTTTATAAGAAAAGGAGATGAGGACACAGACACACACAGAGGGAAGACCATGTGAGGTCACAGGGACAAGATGACCATCTGCAAGCCAAGATTAGAAGCCTCAGGGGAAACCAACCCTGTCCACACCTTGATGTCAATCATTCAGCCTCCACCCATTTTGTGATACTTGTTATGGCATCTTAGCAGACTCATATACACATTATACAATTATGGTGAGAATTAAATAAAATAATGCTTGTGAAGTAATATAGCACAGTGTCCGGCATGAAGGACTCAGGAATTGACTCCCTTTTCTTCCCTTTTATCACCCCAGTGTCTTTTCACCTGGTTCCTTATTAGTCCTATAGGTTTGGCTCTGAGTTTTAGATAGACATTCAATGTGAGAGGCCTGGAATCCTAGCGGCTTATCCATAGCAAATGTATGAATCAGCTTTCCATCACTGTAAAAGAAAATGCGTGACATAATCAACTTATAAAGATGAAAGGTTTATTTGGGTTCATTTTGGGGGGTTTCCAGTCCATGACTAGTTGGCCCCCTGTGACAGCCCATCATGGTGAGAACATGTATCAGAGTAAAGCTGCTCATCTCATGGCCAAGGAGCAAAGAGAAGAAAAGAAAGGGACAGGGGTTTCCCAATTCCCTTCAAGGGCATGTCCTCAGTAACCAAGGACCTTTTAACAGGTCTCACCTCTTAAAGGTTTCACCCCTTCCAATGGTGCTACTCTGAGGGACGAGCTTTCAAACATGGGCCTTTGGGAGACATTTCAGGTGCAGACTATAGCAGCAAATCAAACCCAGCTCTCCTGCCTTCACCTGTGCTCTTGCCCCTCTTGGTGGTACATAGGCATTATCCTCCACTCTCCTGTCTATAAATCTGGCCTTCAAAGGTGTTAGGCATTTCCAAAGTGAACAGTCTATAGAAGAAGCTGCCTCTTCACCTGGTTCCAGAAAACAGAACTTGGGAGGAGAACACTGAAGCCAGGAGGAACCCTGTACCTCCCCAGACCAGATTGCTGCCTTGACTCTGACTGCGTAGAAGCAGTCCAGACGGATGACGGCAGAGGTTCTGCTCAGCCAGGGGTGCAAACCATAGCCCTCGACTGGGGGCAGGGCTCTACCATCGCATGTGATTGAGTTTGCTTCCTTTTTGTTAATCCTAAGGTTTCAATAAAATTGAAATGTTCTCACATTCCCTAGGCTTGAATCAGAGGGAGGAAGGAGTTTTTTTTTTTTTTAAAAATCCCATCTTCATGTTGGGGCTGGTAGATGAAGTACAAATGTCACCACAACCACCACCTCCACTCATGGTAGATATCAGAAATCAACTGTGGCCTCTTTCTCAGTGGGCGTAGGCCCTTGTTATAATCCTTCTCAGCACAGTCCTGCAGGGAGTGATCAGCAGGTGGTGGGAGCCCGCACACTAGACCAAGCCCATGTGATATCACTACTGTGATGGAGTTTGGAGGAGATGCTGGTGTGGTGGCCACTGTGGGCAAGATATGACCCTCAAGAACGTCAGCTGGGCCCTACAAGAATTCCTCTCCGGTTTCCACCATGGGAAGATCAAGGTTGAGTTACTAAGGCCAGGCTTGGTTTCCTTAAAACATAATAGAGATGGTGCTGGCCCACACTGCCCATTATGAGGTATGTCTTAAGCATGTCCTCCTTCTCCCTAGAAAGCCAAGGAGGAGTAGAGAGAGGGGTCTTCACTTTTTCCACCCTCCTGCTAGAGGGGGTGTGAATCCTGAGACTCAGCCTGCTGCCTTTGGGATTGGAGGTCTATCCCAGAAATGAGCATGGATGTTCCCTAATGGGAAGTCTGTCCCCAACTCCATCAGCTTTTAGGGAAGCAGACATCAGAGGTGAACATCATGAGCCGACATTGGCTGAAATCGTTGCCAGCTTCTTCCGGGAGGCGGGGCACCAGGCCGGGGGCTGCACACACCAAGCCACAGTTTCTTAGTCTCCAGGAGTGGCACATTCCATCTTGCTCCTCTGGGTCCCCTTGTGGACCTGTATTCCCCTGGGAATAGGAAGGGATTCCCACGTTTGCAAAGTCTGTCCTTGCATCAGGGGCTTCTGCTGCCCTCCTTTGTCTCCTTTCCCATCCCAAGTTCTCACTGCCACCCTACAGGGAAATGAATATCACTTCTGCAGGACTGCTGAGGTTTAAATACCCTTTTCCATCTATACCTGCCCCTAGATAGGGACCAAGACATATGGGTACCCTGAGAATAACTTGAACCCCTTTCAAACTGAAATTCTTTAAATAGTAATCCAACATTTATTTAGCAGAGGTGGCCTTTTAAAAAGTAAATATCATATATATATATCTTTTATTCATGCCTAAAATTAGGGATTTATGATAAGCACTCATTAGTATCATGTTCCAAACCATACAATTTATAGGCAACCATAAACAAGTTCAAGGTATTTAAAGTGTGGACAATGGAATAAATCACACCTTTTCCAATAAACAGCACTGTGCTGTGCCTCCATTGTTCTCGTTGTGAAAAATTCAGCTGATTCTGACTCTTGGTTTGAGGAGTCTCTCAGATGCCGGATCTCAGCGTTGGAGGCTGGCTGGCAGTTTTACCTAAATTACTCAACACTGGGGAGACTGTGCCTCCAGGGGAGGGAGACTGGCAAATGTGCAGGAGTGCTGAGGTTGTCCCAGGGTCCCCTGCACCTGGCAGGCAGCTGGTACACAGCTTGGAATTCAAGAGTCCGAAGGAGGGGTGTGGAAGGATCTCAGCCTCTTGAGAAAGTGGCAAAACAGAACTTCTTGTCTGAATAGATAGACTCTTCCCTGCTCCAGGGGAACCAACACTATCAAAAGCCCAGGAAGACCTGGTCTCTAATCAAGTGTTATGGTTTAGATGTGGTGACTCCCAAAAATTGTGTGAGACAATGCAAGAAGATTTAGAGGAGAAATAATTGGGTTATAGTCTTAATCTAATCAGTACTTAATCCCTATTGGGATAAATGAGTGGTAACTGGAGGCAGGTGGCGTGTGGCTGGAGGAAGTGGTTCACAGAGGCACAACTCTGGGGTATATATTTTGTATCTGGAGAGTTGAGTCTCTCTCACTCTGCTTCTGTTCATCATATAAGTTGCTTCCCTCTGCCACACACTCCACCATGATGTCCAGCCTCAACTCGAGCCCCAAGGAATGGAGCCTGCTGTCCATGGACTGAGACCTCTGAAACCATGAGCCCCCAATAAACTTTCCTCCTCTAAAATTGTTCTGGTCAGATCTTTTAGTCACAGTAGCAAAAAAGCTGACTAAAACAACAAGGGACCTCTCAGGCTGTGTGTTAGAAATGACGTCCCATATCCTTTGCTTGTGTCTGTAGGCGTATCACCGTCAATCGTAGGACACAGAAGTGGACTCAGCATGCACATCCCAGGTTATGAATGGATTCAAGATAGAAATCCAGGTTACCTGGTCCCAGGACTCCAATTTGTAGTAGTGAGGTCTCAGTATTGTGTATAGAGTGATGTTCTTGGAGGCTGTCACACTGAAATACCCTTTTTTCTATTTCTGTATCAATTGTAATAGAAGGATCTGAAGTCACCTTCAAAGCAATCAATTTAAGACATTCCCCTGAGTCCCCTCCCATGTTAGACTTTGTTGTAGTTTAAGTGAGGAATATCCCCCAAAGGCCCATATAGTGAGGGCTTGGTTGTCAGCCTCTGGCACTGTTGTGAGGTGGTAGAACCTGTAGGAGGTGGAGCCTAGCGGGAGGGAGTTAGGTCAGTGGGGGTGTGTCCATGAAGAGGATATTGGACCCTCTCCTCCCTCTCTTTCATTTCCCAGCCACTATGAGGTGAGCAGTCTCCTCTGCCGCATGTTCTAACATACTGTGCCACCACAGGCCCGAAGCAATGGGGCCAAGCAACGACCTGGACTGAAACCTTGGAAACCGAGATCCAAAACAAATCTTTCCTCCTTCTGAGTTGCTGATCTCAGGTGTTTTGTCACAGTGAGAGAAAGCTGACTAAAACCACCTTGTTTCTTCCTCTGATAGAAAGGAAGAGGAAGGGGAGGAATCCCCAGGGTTGTCCTGGTGTCAGAGAACACCCAAGCAGGCTCCTTCCCCCTTTCACCCACTGAACACATGATAAAAAGCTGAAACATCGATTCCAAGTTTATGAGGTGCCTCCCTGTGAGAGATTTTTGACAGGTTTGGTTAGAGAAGCTCTCAGTGAATAATAATGAGAAAGCTGTCAGGCTAAATGCCATTCTGACATTTGAAGGAAGAGGCTCATGTAATTTTTGGTTGTTTAAGGGCAAGAATCCTGGAACTCTGTCTTCTTGTTAAAATGACAAGGAGTAACAAGCAATTCTTTTTTGCTCCTCTTTTCCTTTAGCAAGTAGAAACTCACAGGGAGCTTGCTATTAAAATGAACTTACCAAATAAGATAACTGTTCATGTGGGAGAGAAGCCCTTCGATAAGGTGCATTTCTCCTCCTCTTTCTCTCCTCCTTCTCCTCCTCCTCATGCTCCTCCTCCTCCTCCTCCTCTTCCTCCTCCTTCTTCTTCTGCATCATCATCAAATTTAATATGTGTGCGAGCAGAACTCTGTCAAGACTCTGTCAAAAAAAACTAATTATCATGGTGCCTTATTGTAGGATTGTGAAATCCAAGGAAAGTAATGCTCAGGGGACATTATATGGGCACCTTCAGGTCTGCCACCAATCTTGTGCAAAGGGTCACTCACATTGTGCCAATAACTTCTCTACCAACACCCTAGGTTCTGACATCGTGGGAACTTCAGAGGCCCATGTCACTCTAGTCTGTAAGGGCAATAGTGGAGAGCGATGGCCACAGTGACATTTCTCACTAGACCAAAGCCTTTGTCCAGGACATAGCCATGTATGTCACAATAAGGAGCCTGAACTTATTCATAAGAGAATGGAAAGGCTTTTCAGGATTTTCAGCAGAAGATACCCAAGGGCCAGAGTAAAAGAGGGACTCACGAGACACTCGGGAGGTGAAGCCACGTAGGGATGTGAGGATCGTGACTTTCATCAGGAGTGTGTTGGGTGTGTGTGGTGCCTGTGGAGTTGCCAGGTGCAGAGGTCTGGCTCCGTGTGTAATGAGAAGTCTCATCATGAAAGTGTGATTAAAATGAAAGAAGCCCTTTGAAAGCCTCCGATGAAAGGTGCCACGTAAGCACAGAGGAGACTCATTTTAGTGCCTTTCGTACTCCCCCCACCCCCCGCCTCATCAGGCGGTCTTTCATGATGGAGAGAACACACTCCTCGTCTTGATTTTAATTGCCTCCTGATGCCTGAGCGAGAGTAATTCCAGGCATGAGCCAAACAAGCGCTGCAAATGGAAGATGCAGGATGGGACGAGGCAAGGATTTGAGGTTCCGGTACAGATGGTTGGAATTCAAGAGAGGTGATTAAGGTTCTGTTGTCAGTCCTGTGAGTTTGAGAAAACCCCTTTCACCAAGTCTCTCCGTGAGCTGATTCATCCGTGCCCCTTTCTAAATGTGTTTTAATCAGAGTTGGAACTTTGAAAAAAAAAAAAAAACACTCAAGATGTATTCTCTCCTGAGCTTTCACGACAGGGCTGGTATTCCGGATTTCATAGTGAGCAAGACCGATGGGATCTTTGCCCTTGCAGAATGAGTTATCTAAACAGTCAGAAGCGTTTTAAAGACATCTCATGATCAAGAGGAAAAAAATCGAGATGGACTCAGTCTCCAAGAAAGAGGCTTCGACTTTAGGAAGTAAATGGGCATTCTCTCTTTAAGAAAGCATTTGGAAAACCAGCTCTCCCACTTCACAAGGCCTCCTCAGTGGGGGAGCCAGCAAAGCAGTTTCTCCTGCGGGGACTGAGGCACGGCATGAATCATCACTTGTCTATAATCTTCAGCATCCTGGAGATCCGAAGCAGGTGCCTCCATCTGGCCCAGCTGAAGTGTTCACAAGGCGTTATCACCGGGATCATTTATGTCTCGCCTTCCTGCCTCCAGATGCAGGGGTGAGGATGTGCTGGATACTTGTTTCCGTCAAAGAGAAGTAGAACAAAATTATATTAGAACCTGAACTCCGTGCCCATGGGGGGCTCTTCAGCTTTGGTCTCCCCGCACACCACGGGGAGAGGAGCATGTCTGCCCTGGTTATTGCTCTAGAGGAAACACATCGGGCAGAGAAGCAGGGAACACAGGCTCCCTGTTTGCCCTGCTCAGTCTGGGCTCTGAAGGAAGAGCTGCTCATTAAAAGCAAGAACACTGCTATCCCAAATTCTTTCCTCTCTCAACTCCTAGGGAGGTTCTAAATTCCCTTCCAATCCTCTGCTTCCTTTCTTCCGTCTTCATTATCGAGCACCTGATGTTTTGGGTACCATACTGGGTGCTGCTGATACATAGACAAAACACACCGTGGCTACCCTCCAAGGACTCTCTGTCTGCAGTGGGCACGCCATTGGCCATCTTACCAGATCAGGGGGGCCTGAAGTGGGTCAGTGGTTTTATATCTCCAAACCCTTGAGTTTCCAGGATCCACTTGTCCTCCGGATGGGTTTTGTTACACAGCATGGAAAAGGACTTGTCTACATGTGACTCCTCAGCAGGAAGCAAGCAATACTTCAGGACCCGAGCAGGAATAGATCTTGTGGGTTCACGTGGGAAAATTTGCTGGCTGCTGATGGATTAACTGTCCTCCCCCATTCGAAGAGAGAAGTGCTACCCAGCTTGGTGTCTGGACACAGGCCATTCAAAATGCCCACCTGGGGAAAGAGCTCCGCAGGAAGCTGGAGAATGACTCACCCTCCATGTTCTGCCTCCCACAAGTGCTCTGCTGCACTGATGCCTAACTTGAGGCAGGAGAATCTCAGAACTTGTCTGTCATCCCAGCAAAGGAGCATCCCAGAGGCGTAGCCCAGGGCTTAGGGGCCAGGCTGGGAGGACCAGGCCATGCAGTTGGCTTGGCAGGGTGGGGGTGCGGGGTTGATGCCCATTCAAAAACTTGTCATCTTTTCACAACTTTTTCCACTCTCTTGCTTCCATATGCCTTCCACTAACATCTTTTCACTATTGTCTTCATCTCATGTGAAACTAATTGCTTAAAAATACCTACTTTCTAAAAATATTTCACTCATGCTTTCTTTTTCCCCCAAATGTTTTCCCCTGTCCACGTAAATCTTTCCTTCTCCTTTTACAATTTCTTTTTAACTTCCAGCAAAATGTTCCTTCTCCCCTCCAATTTCATAGGAACAAGAAAACAACATCAACCCAAGGAACTAAAAACTGGCTCCCCTTTCAAGACTGGAAGTCTCCAGTTCAAACCTTTCTCGGTGAGGAAAGAGTAGGGGTGGAGGGATGCCCGTAAGCAACCAGGCTTGCCTTTGGAAGCTCTAGATCACTATCTTGCCACAGGTATCATAGGTGCTGCAGAATCACAGTACAGGAATGCCTATTTGGTCCCCAGATCAGTAGTGACGGGGTCCCAGCTGAGTCCTGTAGGGTGAGAAGGATTTTGCCAGACATCTGCGTCTTTCCCACCTCTGCTAGTCACCAACACTCTCCATAGGCCAAAATAGACACAAAGGATGCATTTAAAGCAAAAGCCAAGTGGGAATGGGTGGTGGAGAGGAGGCTGCTGGGGAGGTGTCCATTCCCTGCTTTAGTGTCGGTGACAGGGAGTGTCCCCAGCATGGCTACTTGAACTTCCAATCTCTTTAAGTTTCCTTGATCAAGGGACCTCCTTCTTGAACTCTGTGTTATGCCCATGCCCCTCCCCACACCCATAGCACAACCTGACATGAGAGATCTTGATCGGAGAGGACCAAGGACCATGTTCCCCAGTTTCCTAGGCTCTGGGAGTGACTGAGAATCAAAAAACGCCAAGGTCACAGTTCTTTCAAAAACCGTGGCATGGGATATAACTAGAAGATTCAGGGATGAAGGGAAAGGTAGCAGAAGCAAGTAAGGGCAGGCCTTGGTGGGGAGGCTCATGGGTCACACCAGCAACGTGCTGATGCTCTGTGTTAATACTGGGTTACCACCAGGTTGTCCAGTTGGACATACTCTTGGGTGTAACTCCCTGAAAGGCTGGATTGCAATGTCCATGAGTCTGCTTTCATTGTGTCATGATTTACCGACAAGATTTAATGTGTGCTGGAACGTCCTCTGCTGGCATTCGGGCCAGAGAAATAAAATCTCTGCTGATGCCACCAGGAGCCTCTCACCCCAGGTTCCAGGGTTGCTGCCATGCAGGACCCCTCTTTTTTCCCACAGCCATGGCCACTGCCTCTGCCATTGCAGCTGGTGCTGTTGTTGACCCTTTGGACATTGCTGATCTGGCCCTAGGTTCTGACTTCCAGCCACCGTGGGACTCTGCCATGCCCTAGCGAGCCCCAGGACATACACCTCATCCCTGGCTGGGATACCAGGCCAGTTGCTCAATGAATGCTGCCTCCCATGCCCTCAGACCTGAGCATGCAACTTCCCAGCATACCTCCACAGTCTGTGCAAGCTCCATTGTTCCATCAGACTTCATCTAAAAGCACAAGTTCAAAGACAAAATTATTAAGAATTTCAGGACAGTGACAGCAGAGCATTAAACCAAGAACTGGCTTTTTCTGAGAGTGGAGCTTTCATGACTACTCAGGTCACACATCCATGAAGCTGGCCCCAAGGGCAGGACAGCAGCCTACTGAATACTGGAGATGGGGCAGGAGAGCTGAGAGCAAACCCTCCAAGGCTCTAAAGCCTGTACCCAGCAGTGAACTTCCAAAGGCATCAGCAAGGCAGCAGGGCAGAGAGGTATCCTGAATAACAGCAAGATGAGGCAAATGGTGGAGGCCAAAGAGAAATTCCCAGTAATGAAAAGAGCCAGCTGGTGGAGGAGCTGTGTGGCATAAAGAGATCTCAGCATCCTGCTGCTACCGAGATAAGTCCTGCTGGAGGGCAGGGAGGGGGTCATGACTTTCTCCTGAAAAACATTTTAAATTAGGATGAAATTAATGTACCACATTTTACTACATAATTGTCACTATTACATTAACATATATTCTTGAGTATTCCATGCTTCCTAATCTTGCACCAAAGACAGTTGAGTAAAAAACTATTTTTTTTTGTATTACTGGCACAATTATGAAAACAAAAACTTCTGATCCACTTTTTTTTGCAAAAAAAAAAAATTGGCATAAAAATCTGTGATAATTATGTAGTGCAATACACTAACTAAAGCTTCAATAAAGCCAGACCCAGCTCAAGTCCAGATCAGACTGGTTTAACACCCCATAAAATAAATTGACAGAAGAAGAAGAGGTCTGTCCTTTTCTGGGGGTAAATTTAATTTGCTTCAATCTTCATAATGATTTTGCACACCATGTTTAGCACACAATAAAAAACTCAAAAACATGCAATAAATGAAATTTTGACCTCTAGAGAAAGAGAAAACAGTAAACATAATTAGACTTATTCAAGATGTTGAACTTTAAAATAATGTTGGAAATTAAAATAAGAGGGACTTTAATTATGATAAGCATGTTAAAGGATCTAATAGAAAAGATAAGCAATATGTGTGAACAGATGGAGAATATCAGCATAGAGATGGAAACTACAAAAAAAGAGCCCAGTGGAAATGCTAGATATTTTTTTTAAAAATACAGTAACCCAAATGGAGAATTCAATCTATGGGATTTAGACAGACTGGATATAGCAGATTGATTAATAGAAGTTATCCAAATGGAACAGGAAAGAAGAAAAAAAGAAACAGAATGTACAAGATCTGTGAGATCATATCAAAAGACCTAAGACAAAAGTTAACTGAAGTCCTTAAAGGAGAGGGGACATAGAAATGGTGCAAGTAAATATCTGAAAACCTGATACATGAGAATTTTTCAAAATGGATGGAACATCAAACAATGAGTTCTATACCTATAGAACTCATATACCTATATAGAACTTCTATACCTATAACCTAGGTATAGCAGAGTGAAACTGTTGAACACCAAAGAGAAAGATTAAAAAAAAAAAAATCTTAGAAGTAGCCAGAAAGGTAAAAATATAAATTTTGTGTACAGGGGAACAATAATAAGGATGTCAGTTGATTCTTCATAAAAATAATAGAGGCCAGAAAATAAAATAATAACACTTTTAAAATGCTGAAAGACCTAGAATTCTTTTAGAGAACATATTTTTAAAAAAATTGAAAGCAAAACAAAGACATTCTCACAGGAAAGTTGAGACTCTTTCTCCAGAAGAGGTGCACAGCAAGGAATGATAAAGCCAGTTCTTCAGGCCCAAGGAATTGCCGCAGGAGAACACCAGAGCGTGGGAAAGGATGTCAGCTTTCAATTCTAACAAAGCCAAAAACAGTCACCCAGACCACGTCAGCCTCACCTAGCTTTTCCAGGACACACCTAAGGTGAGCTGTCCACCGTCCTAGTGCTTCTGACAGAAAAGCCTCAGGTAGCCAGAGCCCTCCTGTGACCTCATTGGACCAGTGCGAACTGCAAAGCTTCCCCAGGAACTAAAGAGACAGACCCACAGAGGAGAAACCAAGAGGAGGACTAGACAAAGCAGCCCCCCACCACCTTGTCAATCACAGCGTGCCTAGAGGCTGGTGGTGTTTGTACTGCACGTGGGGTAGGTGGGTGAGACCACACATTTGACTGACCACTTGGCAGCCTCTGGGCCTTCTTTAATCCATGCCTCATTCCACTGGAGACCTCTTTGGGGAGCACTGGCCCTGGAGAGTTCTGCATGACAGAACCCGCTGTGGACACTTAATGGGTAACCCTAGAGACAGAGCCTGGCATGTAAAAGTCAAGGAATCCCCCACCCTCAGCACTCCCAACCAAGCTGATTTGGGTGAGGCTGTGAATATGGAGTGTGTGTGTGGTGGGGGCGATAGTTTATTTATGTGTGAGTGTGTGTGTGTGAGTGTGTGTGTGTGTGTGTGTGTGTGTGAGAGAGAGAGAGAGAGAGAGAGAGAGAGAGAGAGAGAACACCATAAAAATGATTTCTACTTAAAAATTTTTATTTCAGAAAAACCAAGCATTTGCAATCCAACCAGAAAACAACTGGCCATGAAGCAAAACTTTAAGATGCATTTATGTTAAGCAGTATTTATATCCAGGAAATAATGAAGAGTTACTGTCCCTTTAAAGTTCTGCCTTTTAGGGCTGGGGATGTGGCTCAAGCGGTGCGACCCGGGTTAGATCCTCAGCACCACATACCAACAAAGATGTTGTGTCCGCTGAGAACTAAAAAAAAAAAAAATTAATATTAAAAAAAAATTCTCTCTCTTAAAAAAAAAAAAAGTTCTGCCTTTTAGTTTTAAGAGATTTAAGACTATCCTTTGATTCTTGTTAACTCAACGCAGACTTGTGATTATTGTTACCACACACTCTTGGATTCTAAATTGTACTTTGAAATTCAAACGTAGTTAACTGTAAAGCACTTTACAAGTTGGTGTTCTTGCAACTAAAATTATGTGTAGCAAACGACTCAGATTTGCACAAAAATAGCAAATTTGGTTGGTATTTATTCATGTCATTTGATGTTTTATAGCTAGATAAAGAAATCCGTTGTCAATAAGTTATATATACAATTTCGTGTTACTCTTTACACTGGAATTGGAATTTAAATGCATTTTTGGAAGATAATGAGAGCCTGATCTATTTAAAGGTGGCATTGTAAAACATGGAGGCATTTTGCCACTTTTTCCACAAAAAGAAAGTTAAAAGCTCCCTTAGTCTTTCTTTGATTCATGTTTCCGATGTAATGTTATATGTGTTATTTGTGAAGAGACCCGCCTTACCTGACATAAGCTCTGCCTCCCACCTTACTCCATGGTAAAATGGTTCCAAAATAGGCTAGACTTCAGCTCATTTAAAGTTGTGTTCAAAAAATTTATTTTTGTTGTAAGATTACCGTGATCTCAGACACGGAATATAATAGTTCAAGTCATTTTTCTTGGTTCATGGCTATTACACAAACTGAATATGTTTTTGCTCTGTTAATTTCATTTTGTATTTTCCTTGTAAACTTTATAATTGTTGCCTGTTAGTGTTTCGAAGAGCTACTGCTTCAGAAGGAGGAGGAGGAGGAGGAGGAGGAGGAGGAGGAGGAGGACGACGACAAGAACCACCACCAACCTGGGTTAATCTGAGATAATAAGCCATCACCTACAGGACAGATAGTATATAATGCTGACTTCAAGTTCTAATACTAACCCCAATTAAATGAAAGGGGTATCTGTAAAATTGTAGATAGTGAAGTTATAATGTGTTACTCCCTCTTTAAGATTGGTGACACTGGATTGCTGGGTGTTTAAATCCAAAAACTTAGGAGACTAAAGTCAAGGAAGAAAAAGAGCCAAGGAAAAAGCAGCAACATGTTGTCCCTTGCCCTCTAAGTTCCTCCAGGACACAGAGAATGACAGGACCCCTCTCTGGGCCCTACAACTCTGGTGAGTCACCTGATCTACTTATCAGGGCGATCGAGAGGACCCTAGACAACAGGAAGCCAACCAGTGCACATTTTGCAAAGAGGAGGGCCATTGGAGATGGAAATGTCCCTGATGCTTCCAAGAGAAGCCACATATGGTCAGCAAGTCTTTACCCATCCTGGCAGATGGCATCACTGGTAGAGGAAAGGTAAAGGAGTGATCCAAGAGTGATCTCTGAGGAATCTCAGCTGACTGTTAACAGTAGATAAAAGAACAAGATCAGTTTTGACCAACCCATTCTTAAACACCTGGCAGAAGAATATAGCCTGATTATAGCCCTGCATGACCATTTAAAAGAAAAAAATGTTTTAAAATATTACTTAAGATGTACACTTGTGGTAGCCCTATCAAAAGTAAATAAAGCTGGAGGTTATGGGTTCTTGTGTGAGAGTGCCCAATACAATGTTTACAAAGGACTCTAGAGTCACAAATTTTTTCTGAGTTAATTTGAGTCTGATTTCATAGATCTACAAATCTTCCTAATCTCCTACATTGATAAACTTGATCTATTTTTCACTGATAAGGTTTTGAGTTACTTTCTTCATGGTTTTTCAGAGACTGGCTGAAATACTAATTGCTTTTGTGCTAATAGTTTACAAAATAATAATACTTGCTATCTTGTTTATTATTGGCTTAGCTGGATCCCTGCCCTATGTATGCCTTGTCCAGTCACCTGCCACTGTGGACCTCTGGACTCCTCTGATGCTGAATGCCCTTAACCATCCATGCCCCACTTGACAGAGAACAAGGACTTTGAATTACTTCCCCCAATTTTACCCGCTTTCGACAGGAAGAAGTTTGGAGCTGTCATTGCCGATTTTTTTCATAGAAATGGAATGTAGAAATTGACAGTGGGAAAGGTAACAGTGATCTACTTTATGCTTTGAATATAGCCCTGGCTGCTCTGTCACTGCAACTGATTTTTTTTTAAATGGACATGTTTCTTTCTCTTCCTCTCTCCCTGCTCCTGTATGATCTCTCCCCCTCCCTAATCCCAGGGGAAACAGGGGTGTCTTTCTTCCTCATTTTAGGCAGATTTATCTATCCTTGAGTACACACTCACCATAGGAACAAAGTCATCCAGACTTTGGGCCTGGTACCAGAAGATCCCAGAAATGACCATCTCCCAAATTAACAAGTGAATTACAACTTCAACTGAGAACACATGGAATGGAGCCTTTGAATCACCTCAAAAGCCCCCTGTTCCTTCTGATGGGGAGAATCACAGCCTTTGGGACAGGAGTCTCCTGTGTTTCTTCTTTGCTAGCAAAGCAATACAACTTTTTCCTTTTTCTCAGAAACCAACAAACAAAAAAGTTTTGTCTTTTAAAAAGCAATGCATGTTCACTGAAATTTTTTAAAATTTTTGAAAAATGAAGTAAAAAAAAGTTCTAAAGAGGACCACTAACAACATAATTTTTGTTTCTTTCACTCCTTTCTCTATAAATTGATAAATAGGCTTTTTTCCTTATTTGAATGGAGGTATTCATATTCTATTGTTTATTTTAAGTAGTTCTTATGCTGAATATACCACTTAAAATTCCATTTCTCTCCCTAAATGATAGGGTCATTTTATATTACAACATAAGACTTTAAAGAAAATATTTAAATGTTAGTTCTATCATAAAGTAATGTGTATCGATTTGGGGGAAATTGAAAAAAAAATTTAAGTATAGACAAACTGAAGTGAATTTAAGTTAAAACTCTCCAGTCTTTCCTCATCTTTCCTCCACTCCTGCCAGTATGGTAGGAATAAGCTCAGTCAGGGCCAGAAATATTAGTATCACAATATATGTGTGTAGATGTCCACACACAGAGACACTCACAAACACAATTAGCCCCTCCCCGTCTCTGGGTTCCATGTCTACAAATTCAACTAACTATAGATTGTAAATAATTGGGAAAATGCTGTCTGTATCAAACATCTACACACCCTTTTCCTTGTCATTGTTTCCTAAACAATACAGCATAATAATGATGTACATTGTTTTACATGCTATAAGTAACCTAGAGATGATTTTAAAAGTGTACAGGATGGTATGTGTAGGTTCTAGGTAAATAATACAATAATAATATAATGGACTTGAGAATGTGAACATCAGTTGAGTCTCTGAAACCTAGCTCTCTGGGATACCTAGGGACAACTGTATGTATTTTCCTTATCTTGACTCCAATCCAATTCTGAACCCAGCCTCCCCCATCTGCCTGGATATTCATGCTCAGTGACTTTTAGGATTATGTTAGGTCCTTGGGGCCTTTGGTGATAACAACAATCATCCTTTTCTTTCTGGTCACCTGCATGTGCCCATGGCCTTTCTCTGCTTTGTTCCCAGTCCAGGGCCCACCACTTTCTATCTCCTCTGTGAGCTGTACTCCTTGCCAAGGTGCAGACATTAGATGCCAGAGTCCAGCCTCCTGGTAAGGATAGAGCCAGAAGGGGAAGAAGACAGATGCCAACCCCACTGCTTCCAGGACCAGCACACGTGTGTCCCTCTGCACTGATGCCAGGGCCCACCTTCCTGTCCCTTGAACCGCCAAAGACCTCCAACTCCCAGACTCACCATTTCAGAAACTAAAAGCTTTGTCAAAAACCTGGATGACTAAGAAGAGTGTCCTGCTTTCAGGAAAGGTACTATTAAAGACCTGGCTTCCAGCTTGGAAGAGGAATAGAGGAGAAAATATAGCCAACAGCACAAATAATGTGCAAAAACCATCCTGCACCACGTAGAATGCCAACAGCAGGGAATGGGGGCTGCTGGGAGGTGGGGTGTGTCTTTTATCTGTTTACATCCCTCGTTTTCAATTCTGCAAATATTTCAATAAGATTGACCCAGGTGCATTAAAATAGGCAGGAAATTATCATCTAAAGCTTATATATTCTTTATATATATTATCATAATATTTTTTCAAATACTCTAATCATTCAGCTATTACTTTTCTCAAAAGAATATACCCTGAAAAATAATTATTATTTTAATGTTACCATAAGTGATATATTTGTTGCTCAGCCTAAGTTTTTATAGGCGTCCCACATCTAGGACAATGGAACAAAATGGTTTTAGCATGTTGGGGCAATCTCTGGAAAAGAGGTTGCCCTAAGAGCTCATTATTAGGCTAGCAGACACATTCCTTTTAAGAAAGCAAATCTTTCAGATGCTTCAGTTTTAACATGTTGGGTGCTTTATTCTTGGGATGTTCCCATTTTTCTGGCCCCAAGAAAACAGCAATTCAATATGAGAGAATACAGTACAATCCTGATCTTAAACTCAATGACACTGTGTGGTTGCACAAATCTCTAAGACATGTGTATTCTACATCATAGATGTTATTCTTGGCAAGATTACATTGCTGAGCCCCAAAGCCATCACAGTGTCATTGATCCTCAGCAAATATATGCCACAGGATGCTGGCATTGAGTCCCAATAGGAGGAATGTGTCCAAGGAGCAAAGAAAACAGGGAGAGACCAGAGAGCCCTACCATGACTCTCTGGCAGGCCTTCTCCTCCTTCTCTTTTTTTTCTAATTATGTGTACTCATCTTTCCCGGATACTGTAAATCTTGGTGAAATAACTCATTTTAATAGCTCGTGCATGTAACAAGTGGCACTGTACTCTGGTAAAAATGATAGAAGGCAGATGACTTTGCACATTGGTATCAGTCAGAGTATTGTTTTAAGGTTCATCTCAATTGACTGTAAGATGCACATGGGTACCATTTGGTCATAAATCAAGGTTTATTAAAATTAGGCAACTTTATTTGAAAGAAAGACATAAAAGACTGATGAAACCAAAAATTAAAATTAAACAGACATGTGAAATGCTGGATAGATGAGTTAAAATAGAAAACTGAGATGGAGCAGACAAAAGTCTCTCTACAAGTGGACCCCTCCCTCAATGAGTGAGACTTTGCTGCTGTCAACTTTGTTGACCCTCATAAAAGGCCTCTGTGGAAATTGATGGAGTGTCCCAGTAACCAACACCTCTCTCATGTCTTACTTCAACTTCTTCTTAACTTTAAAATCCAATATCCCCTAAACAAATGTTTTTATTTATTTGCAATGAAGCAAGTTATTTTTTAGAAAGGGCTTTAATTAAAAAGAAATCTCGCAGCCAAGTTTTTCAGGGTTTTGGCCATTGGACTGTAACACTATGCCTAATCCTCTTTTAAAATTAAATCCATATCCCAAGCTGTGGAAATACTGAACCCATGAAATACTGGTGTTTTTGAAATTGAAGTTTTGAATATTGTTTCCTCTTGTTACAAAAACAATTACATGAAATTTATAGTAACATCATAAAATACTGATGAGCAATAAATAGTTTCAAATAGGGTAAGTTCAATCACCTGGAAATGTCAGCAGATAATGTCTTGCTGTATTCTAAGTGCTTCTAGATATATAGAAACGCACACATCGTGTGTGTCTTCCATATGCACACAAACACACATGTGCATCATATATGCCTTTTAGACATACCCAAACATGAGCACAAAATATGCCTCTCCCATGTGCATGTAAACATATCTGCACATCATTTTTCTTATATGACTATATATACATGCACACACCATGTCATTTCCATATGCACACAAGCATGCGTGCACACCTGACAAAAACATGTATGTATACCAGATGCTTTTTCACATGCAAACAAATGTACACGATTCATATGTCTTTCCTGCACGCACAAACATATTGCACCTCATGTTTTCCACTTGCACACAAATATATAGGGACATCATATGTGTTTCTCCTAAGCACACAACCATGTACACCACTGTGCATTCCATAGTGTCACAAACCCATATACACATAATATGTGTCTTTCAAATGCACACAAACACATGTGCACTTCAGTGTGTCTTGATGTACGTATAAGCATATGTGCATGCCATATGTGCCAGTATATGGGTGTCTCTGTTTTTCTTAAGGGGTGTACAACCTAGTCTGCATACCTGATTTTTTCATCCTGGTGTGTTTTTCACTTTGAGGGTGCTTTTCACATCCTGGTATGTTTTTTTCACTTTTCAAATTGATTTTCAAATAATACTGTGATTTTTCCACAACCACAGTATGCACACTTGTGTGCACTCATATTTCACCTTTTTCTCAGTGACTAAGCGCAGGGGGTGCCCTGGAGAGCAGGGCTCTGTGCTCAACTGACTTGTGGGTTTTTGGACTGCAATTCAGTTCCACTAAGCTCAACAAGCACATATCAAGCTGGTCCTATACGCACATAGCAGAGTCTCAAATGTGTGTGGAATGGAAAAATGTTTTTAAAAATGGAATTCCACAGAAGAAACTGACAGATGATTTCATTCTTAGTTTGCTTCAGAGCTTGCTCAATGCCTGCAAGCCTTGAAGTCAGCAAGGTGTGGATTCAAGCTTGATTCTGTGACTTACAAGAACTAAGACTTTAGTATACCCCTTCTCCAGCCACTATTCTATCACCTGTTGTTATTGTTTGGGTCTGAAAAGTCATCCAAAGGCCCATATTGGTCCCTAGCTTGATGCTGTTGTTAAGTGGTAGAATCTCTAAGAGGTGGCGGCTAGTGAGAAGTCTCAATCATTGGGGTCGTGACCTCAAAGGGGATTATGGGACCCCAGTCTCTTCTTCTTCCTCCTCTTCTTTATTTTCCAGCCATCAAGGGAGTGGCTTTGGTCCACTGCAAACTTCCTTCCATGAGGTGTGCTGCCTGACCATAGGTCCAAAAGCAATAGGACCAACCCACCATGAACAGAAACCTCCAAAACTGTGGACCATAATAAACTCTTCTTCTTCCTCAGTTGACTGTCTCAGATATTTGTTACAATCATGGAAAGCTGACTAACACATAGGTTAATTGTGATACTTTCTGCATGGGGTCATGAAGATCATGAAAGATAAAACAGCAAAAGAGCCCAATGTGTGGAATGCAATTAACATTAGCCGTCATTGTTATTATCAATTATTGCTTCCTAAAAGAAATAAGTGAGATCTTTAAGTGGTAAAACTCTTAATGAAAACTAAGTCAAACCTAATTAATGTTTATATAAGGTTTATACACAAGAGATGCAGAAAAGTAGGAGAGAAGAAGTATGGAGATTCCTTCCTTACTGCTACAGCTTTCTAAACATTTTCAGGACCTCTCCACCCAGATTTGTGGGCTGGATATCATGTGAGCAAGTCTGTTGGGGCTTTCTGAAGCCTCAGTGGGTGTGAGATCAGCACAGTCCTTGGTGACTAGGTAGTGTAAATTGTCTGAGGGGCTCAGGGCTTGAGTTGTGTTGCTTATGTGTACATAGCTTTGGTCACCTTTTGGAGAATTACACTGCAAAGAACTGCTTAAATTGATGACTCAGAATTTCAGGCTGCCAGACTGTAGCCCTGCTCAGAATCAGCATCCAGTTTCCTAGAACACACAGGAGGTGTTCTGCAGCGTCTGCCTAACACCGTTGCCCTGTATCTTCCAGTGTGTATCTTCCAGTGGTTGCCACACCTCACTCTGGGGTTGCAAGGCAATTTGAACAAGAATGTCTTCCGCAGTGGGAGGTTCTGATGCTCCAGAATGGACAGGAAGCACCATAAGTTATTTATAAAATGCATATTTCCTGGCCCTACCAGAGGCATTCAGTGATTCTATGGGCGGAGAATCTGAATTCCTGGGCTTCCTAGGAGGTTTTGATTTATTTTATTTTTAATTTCATTTAATTGTGTGTATGTGTGTTACACATACAATTTTTGCAGTGCTGGGGATAGAACTCAGGGTCTTCTGTCTGCTTCTCAGGTGCTCTACGATTGAGCTGCCCCTGGGGCCCTTGAAGTTCTGATTTAAATGGTCTGCAGGGCACATCTTAAGAAAGACTCTTCAGTGGGTGTACTGAGGTTCTACCCGAGAGAAAGGAAGCCTCTTGCTTCCTGATTCTGTCCTCTCCTGCATTTTCTCTTTAAGTTCTAATGGTATCATGTGATGGTCTATCTAAACTTGAGAAGCCTGTGTTCCAATAAAACTGGAAAATTGTTTGTTTCAATTGCCCCTTAGTTAAACCCAGAAGTCTCAGAGCTCTGTGAGATGTACAATTATTTTATTTAAGGTGTCAGGTAATTTCTGTTGCCAAAATATTTTGAAAATTTAAAATTGCTACATGAACTCTCCATAATATTATTGCACTCTTAGATTTCCCAACAGTAAAAGTAAGGTTTTTTATTTTTATTATCTATGGTAAGTACAGCAAGTAATAAGTATAATAAAAAGGCCCATTTTATTTTCTCAGGAAGAAGAAAAAAGTCAATATCACGTCAGCGTGATATTGAATAATAAAAACAGAAGAATTTCCCTCAGCATATGTGTTTAATATTAATTTCTTTTTCAACCTTTGACACTGATGCTAATTAAGTTTTAATTGTATTTGTCTTCAGCAGATTTTTACAAATTATTGCTAATCAGCATGATGAAACTGAATCATTCGTGAGACACTTTTGTTTTGAACCAAATGGCACTAAAATTATGTTGCCTGCCTTGTATTATGACATGTTGCAAAAATACCAACTAGTAGAGGTAGTACACCTGAACTTTTACACAAGTGTTAACTAAACCTGTGAGCATATCTATATACGTACACAACCATCTGATAGAACAGTGCTGGTTAGTGGGAAATGTTCCATGCTGGATTTATAGTCATATACCACATCACAATGATTGGGTCCATGGTGAAGTGCATATATGTTGGTGGTCCCTGTTTTAGTCAAATTTCTCATTGCTGCAACCAAAAGACCTGAAAAGAATAATTTTAGAGAATAAAAAGTTTAGTTGGAGCTCATGGTTTCAGAGGTCTCTGTCCAAAGACCGCCAACTCCATCGCTCTGTGAGGCAGAACATACTGGTAGAAGGGTCTGGTGGAGGAAAACAGTTGTGGACATAACAATCAGGAGGCAAGAGACTAAGACTCCCCAGGGAAAAAAAATATATACCCCAATGACATGATCCAAGCGACCCACCTCCTTCAGTTACATCCTACCTGCTTAGAGTTATCACCCAGTTAATCCATTAGGTTAAGGCTCTCATAACCCAATCATTTCATCTCTAAGCTTTCTGGCATTGTTTTTCACATGAGCTTTAGGGATATCTCATCTTTAAACCATAAATAGTCCCAGAAATGAGCTGAGAACTTCCTCTTTTCTACTGACACAGGAATGAATTAATTGCATATTTGTGGCGATGCTTGTGGAAACAGATCTACTGCACTGCCAGACATAAAAAAAAAAAAAGTGTAGGAGCACATACAAGTACGAACAGCACAAATATTTGATATAATACTTGATAAAAATAAAAATAAAGAACCATTACTGGTTTATGCATTTACTACACTATACTTTGTATGAGAATGTACTCCTTCTACTAACATAAAAAATGCTTAGTGTGAAAGTCTTCCATCTGACATGTCAACAGGCTCACCCATCTCTCACTTACTGTGTCTCTTGATTACATCAGGTGATTGCATCAAGAGGACATGCTGTGTAATGGATCTACATCATCTAGATGTGTATAAGTGCACACTGTGATGTTCACACAACAAAGCAGCATTTCTCTGAACATGTTCCCGCCATTAAGGGGCACATGGTTCTACTTTCTCTCTCGGCTTTCTTCTCAAGTGGTAATCTATGGCAAATTTTTTCAATAATCTGAAAGTTAGTTTTCATCCTAAGCAAAATAAAGGGTATGTATATTTTTGGGAAGAGTGGCTAGAGGGGGAAATAGGGATTTCTCTACATATTCCTTGGAGGACCTTTATGACTAGGTAGGACTGATGGGGAAAGACTAGCTGCTGTCCCCGCAAGGCTTCCCTATGGTTTTGAGGGTGCAGGGCACCAATGGCAGGACTGGAATATCAGTAGCAGCCATTAGTGAGGAGCCATAATGGCTCAAAAAGGATAAAGAGAAACAGGGTCCAGTGATCCAGTTGATAGAACCCCAGGTTCCCACTCCCAAGCATGGGTGGGCCTTGGGAGAGGTGCCCTTCTGGTGCCCAACAAAGCACTGGGAGAGATACATGGCAGAGCATCTAAAGGAACAGCAGCGCTCAGCAAAAGCTGCATGAACATGTATGAGGCACACCCTTGAAAATGATAACTGCTTGGGTTAGAGGGCAGGTGAAGCAAGAGTATATGCTTGCTGTTCAGGTGACTACCAATTTTTCACCTTGTTTATTCATAGAAAAAAATGTGATATATTGAGCTGGGGATATGGCTCAAGCGGTAGCGAGCTCGCCTGGCATGCGCAGGGCACTGGGTTCGATCCTCCGAACCACACAAAAATAAAAAAAATAAAGATGTGTGTCCACCGAAAACTAAAAAATAAATATTGAAAAATTCTCTCTCTCTCTCTCTCTCTCTCTCTCTCTCTCTCTCTCTCTCTCTCTCAAAAAAAAAAAAAAGTGTGATATTCATATATTTATGTCTTGGGTGACAAAATGGATAGCAAATGGTGAATTAATTCATCGGAGATATAGCGGTGCTTTATTATAAGTGATAATCCTAGAATCTGTGTTCTAAATTATATTTAGAAATACCATCCCATAGGCAAAATAGTCATTGTAAAAATATGTAACAGGGCTATTAGAAAGGTCAACATTTAAAACACAGATCATGTCAAAGGAAGAACTGGATACCAGGGATTGAACCCAGAGGCACTTAGCCGCTGAGCCACATCCCCAGCCATTTTCATTTTTTATTTTGAGATGGGCTCTTGATAAGTAGCTGAGGGCCTAACTATTTCTTGAATATTTAAAGGAGTAAATGAGCATTTAAAATGATTAGACTAGAGTCAAAATATTTTGTTAAATGTCACAATCACCCTGTATGATATGATCAGGTCAACAGGGTGCTCATGATCTTACACAACACTTTCACTTTCTCTTCAATTTTCTTCCTTCCTTCCTTTCTTTCGTGTGTGTTAGAGTGTATCATCATCAAAGGCAGGATTTTGAAATAGTTAGGGTGATCCTGTGTAAGCAGAGTCTTTAGGAAAGAATACATGGAGAGCCTGACAGTTTGTAATGGCTCATGACAGGCTGAAGCCAAAACACAGGTGAACTAAAATAGATTGTATAAAATTACCTCCAGTTTCTATGTATAAGGTGTATATGGGACTTAAGTGAATTTTGCATTTAGATTTGGGTCCAATCCCCAAGATAGCTCATTACATATATGTAAATATTTCAAGCTGAAAAAGATCTGAAATCAGAAACACTCCTGGTCCCAAGTATTTTGGATAAAGAATATTCAACCTGTCATTAAAAACTTATCTGAAATATTGATAATGCCAACCAAATGCAAGACATATATGGTAGAAATATTTATGTTAAATAATAAAGGACACCTGTTTCACAGAGCAATTTTCTGTGTCACATTAGTATCTACCTATTAATTGGAAACACCATGTGGATCAATATTAATAGTCTCCTTCTGGCAAATACATTTCAAGCTATTTTGTCAAAGCATGCAAATAATTAAATGTCTAACATAGGCTCCCTAACTTGAAATTCCCCAACAATTATTTTGTTAGTTTTTTTTTTCTAAGCAATGCAGATTTTCTATGAAGGAGGAGTATTTCTTTCCACTTGTAACATCAACAGAGTGAAGACCCATTTACCAAACAATTGAAGCCTGTGGTAAAGTGTATGGAGCCTTAAAATGTTAGCACTCAGGGACACCATAGTGTGGCACATTGTGTTGACACATGGTTTCAATTTGAGGCATTGGTGACTCATCACAGCATCTTTCCCCTCAGTACGTTGTTGTGGCTACGAGTGGTGTACAATGCAGTGGGTTTGAGTTTTGGTCCTGGTCCTGCTACTATCTACTTGTATGACCTTAGAAAATGTCTCTGATGCCTTACTGATGAAGTGAGGAGTTTGATACAGATCTTTCTGGCCTCAGCAATCTGTGAGTCTATGATTTGACTGGCAAAAAAATATGTTAATGTTTCATGTTAACACCTTTTCTTAGAAATACAAAATGTTTACATGGTTCCAGGATGCAAAATAGGTTCCAGTGGGTAGCAAGTGAAGAATTGTAGATTTTAGTAGAATATACATTAAAGTGTTTGAAAAATTAAATGTGTTTTAAGTAGACTGAGGTATGGAGACATCTGGTCTTGGGTATTGCAAGTTCCTCCTTTGGCTCCAAACACACAGCAATGGCAGATCTAACAAAACCTAGAAAGTCAAAATGACATAGAAGTCTCAAAATCAAGAAAACATTTTGCTGTACCAGAGGTGGAAGAAACATAGAACCAGTAAGGTGGGCTAGAGTGGAAGCCTGCTCAGCTTTGGATTCTGAAATAGATAAGGCGATTGGAATTTCTGTTCATGAGGAATAACAGAGACTGAAATGCTCCATTCAAGGAGTGGGCACAGAATCAGGCACACTATGGAAAATGGAAACCTGAGCTCTTTGTCCATAAAGTTTTCCTTCTCACTGTATCACTCAGAATATATGAAAATAATTCCATATATTGGATATTATGTCATAGGTTACTAAGGATTATTGGAATTTCTTAAAACTATTTCCATTAATATGATAGATAAGATATTGAGAGAATATTGCACAGAAAGTTGAAAAAATATTAAAAAAAAAACCTGGCCATATGGAAAAAAGAATTAAAAAAATTTACAATGCATACTCAAAGTTCCTGAAAGAATGATAATTAGGCAACCATAAAATAGATATGAACTGAAATTTTAAAAATTGATTTAAAAACAATTATGATCATGTTTAGAAATTCCAGTGAACCCTGAGCAAAATAATTTAGGAAGAAATATACTAGGGCACATCATAGCAAGATCTTAGAATATAAAATCAAAAGAAGAACTTGAAATAGCCTAATTTTAAAAGTCAGAATTAATCAGGGTATCTTAGAATAGCCTGATTGACAGCTGACATTTCAACAGAAACAATGGAATCAAAAGTCAATGGAATAATATGCTAAGAGACAATGACTTGTCATCCTAAACTTATTTTTACCCAGCAATATTATCTCCCATGAAGAAGAGTAATACAAAGGCATTTTTCAGACAAATCTGAAAGAATATATTAAAGATCCTTTTTATTATGAAAAATTTTAAAGTTGAGAGACTAGTCTAATAAAGCAACATAGTTCTTTGCTAGAACTAGATTAAAACATTATAAATATTTTTGTCACATTTCCATCCTCTATTTTCACACCTTGAATAATTAAGACCAATCTCTTTGTTATCTAAATGGTTGATTGATTCAGGCTAATTTTTTTTGGCAGGGGCGGGGCAAGAACACTTCATTGATTATGCTGTATACTTCATTATGTTTCATATAAGAAGGTTCATAAAGTCAGATTGTTTCATAGAAACTTGCTACATTTGATCAAAGTGTTAAGAACTTAGAAGTTTTACACCTTCAATGTAAATTTATGCTTTCCTCCTTCTAAACAGCAAATGATCTTTTATCATATGACTCTCCATTTCCCAGGCCATCTGTTCATGATCCTTACATCAATTGATTATTTTATTTATATTGTAAAATGGTTATTTTTTTAGCCATTTTTCCTACTTAAATATTTTTCCAATTCTATCTTTCTAACCACAAATATTTGCTCACTTTCTCCTATAAATGAGTGTTTTTCTACACCAACTCATTTTGGCTTGAAATACAGTTTCTATTGAAATATCAGGGTGAAGCCTTTCCAATTTTCAGAGTAATGAGATTGTTAAATTACTACCTCCAACAGTACAAATAAAGTAAATTTTTTTTCACTTTTTTGGATTTGTGGATTTTTATATGGATATAAAACATGCAAAAGTATGCTTTATTTATAATCACTATTGTTTCTAATGCTCATATTGTCACAATTTTGACCCCTTCAGACTGGTTCTTGTGCCCTTCTGATAGTAGGATCACTGTCTCTGGGAGCTACCCTGTTAGTGGTACAACAAACAACAATCTCATTTTGTACAATCCATTCCCCAGACATGGAAATGAACCATTCTCCAAGTAATCTTGATTCCTCTTAGTGAGAAATTTGATAACAAAAACTGGTTCAAAGTTTTTCATTATTACTGGGGTGTCACTTCTTGGTCCTTGGAAATAACTAGAACAACTATATCTAAAGATCCATTTTTTAAAAAAAAAATGTCAAAAATATATGACCTGATGCTCATTATGAAGAAACATCAGACAAACGCAAATTTAGGGGTATTCTACAAAGTAACTAAACTTTAATCTTCAAAATGACAAAGTCATGAAGTCAAGGAGACTAAGAAAGTGTTCTAGATTGAAAGTGACTAAAGAGACAACTAATCCAGATCCTTTGGTATAGAGGATGCTATTGGGAGCCAGGAATGGTGGCACACACCTGTATTTCAGGAGTCTGAGGCAGGAGAAACACAAGTTCAAGACCAGTCAGACAAAGTTAGCAAGATCCTGTCTCAAAAAAGAAATACAAAAGACTGGTATGTAACTCAGTGGTAGAGTGCCCTAAAGTTCCATTCCTAGTACAAAAAAAAATTTTTAAATAAAAAAAGCATGCTATTGAGATATTTGGCAAACTGGATAGGGTTCTGAAGAGTGCATAGGAATAATCTTTCAGTATTAGTCACTTGGTTTTATTATGTACTGTGGTTTTATAGCAGAACGTACTTGTTTGAAAGAAATAATGTTAAAATAGGATAATAACACATCATGTCAGCAACCTACTCTTAATGAGTTTAGGAAAAAATATTTTTACTGTACTTGAAATTTTTCTGCAAATTTGACATAATTTTAAAAAATTAAAATCATGAGTTTATATGGATGTACTTAATTCAAATTCAACTTTACAAAGTTTTTTTTTAACTCCCTGGTCCTATACTTTCTCTTTTTTTTTTTTGCACCTAAAAAAAATCCTGATCCCAAAAATGTTATTGTAATTACATATTTTCTTAACACTCAAATATGTATTTTAATACATTTACTTGATATTAAAATGTGTTTCAACAATGTGACTATGGAATAAAGTCCAGTATTCCTTTGAATGTTCTATGTGCGTCTAATCAGGGATGTACTGTATGGAAGTTACTTAAAACAATTCTTTTCCAGTTATCATTTTGATAAACCATTAGGTTTAATCTGTTTCCATTTATATTGGCTCAAGAATAGGCTTTCCTTCTTCTTTGAATATATGTAATATTTACAGTTCAAAATAAAAACCATAGAAGAAGCCCAAAGAAGTCTTTGTTTCATCCTTGTTCTTAATACCCTGATATTTTACCTCCAACATTTTAGAAAACTATTTGTTTTTTGTTTATCCTTCTAATGTTTTATTTTGCAATCATAAGCAAATACACACACACACACACACACACACTTACACACAATCCTATAGTCCCTTTCTTAAATTGTGAAATTTATCATATTATATACAATATTTTACATCTTGCTTGGTTCACCTAATATATCCTTAAAACTCCACAGGAGCTTTTCTTCATTGTTTCTCAGTTCTTACAGCTGAAGGATACTCGGGTGTGTGAGTATACCACAGTTAATTTAGCCAGTTCCCTACTGATGACTATTGAATCATTTCCAATATTAACGCTGTTAAAAATAATGCTTTGAAAATAAACATATGCTATAGTTGGGATCTAGAATGTCCCCCAAGGGTTCATATGTTAAATGCTTAAGTCTGTGGCACTATTGAAAAGTAGTGGAACCTTTAAGAATTGGGTGCCAAGTGGGAGGAAGTTAGATAACTGGAGGTGGGTCCTTAAAGGGAATTGTGGATTCTGGCCCCTTTCTGTCTCTTTCTTTCACTTCCAAGCTGCCATGGGTGAAAAAACCTTCCTCCATCATACACACCCCACTACAGGCCCACAGCAATAGGACTGAACAACCATAAACTGAAACCTCTAAAACTATGAGCCAAAATAAACATTTCCTTTACTGAGTTAAATTTCTCAGGCACTTCATTACAGTAACATAAAACAAATGCAAAAAAAAGTGCACCAAGAGTGACGTCATTGCTATGATATCCGACACTGTGTTCCAGAAGCCTTTGTAATTGGTTTGTGAAAGATATTTGGAAAAATTTAGAAAAGCAGGTCAGAGAACGTCTAGAATTTTGTAAACAAAACTTAATGGGTGGTTCTGGTAGGGGCTCAGAAAACCAGAATGCTGAGAGCAATGTGGTTAGGAAAGGCAATGCTAATGAGAGTTCTATTGGAAATAAGGACTCCATGGGGAACTGAACTGGATGACACCTATATTACACTCTAATGAAGAACTTGAATTTATTATGTTTCTGCCTTGAGACTTTATGGGAGGCTGAGTTTAGAAGTGATAGACTAGTTTACCTGATGGAGGTAATGTTAAGGCAGAACATCATCCAGGCAGGAAAACGGCTCTTACTGGCTTTCTTTAGCTAGATTTATAATGAGAAACAGAAGCAAAGAGAAACAGAGCAAAAAACTTAGAAAACTTGAGGGTTGGTCAGAAAATGAATATCTTTAAAGGTGCTTCCAAGGAGGGTGCAGTTGCTAAAAAGATTAGCAGGAGGTGGGTACTTTGCCCCAGGAGAGTAGGATCATATGAATAAGATATTCAATGATATCTTTAGGACAGATTCCTGGTGCTAAGACTGATCAAAGAGTAAATAAAACCGTATATTTGGTATGTATTGTCAAATTCTCTTCCACAGGAGTTGTAACATTTGATATCTCATCAGCATTGATTAAAATTGCCTGCTTCCTGCCCAAAAAAGTAAGTTTTCAAATTTTTAAAATTTATAGTTTCAATATGTATTTTTCTTTTTATAAAGAAAAACAAGCACATTTTTGTATTTCTAAGGGAAATTTGAAAGTTGTTTTCTCTGAAACATCTGTCATTTGCCTATTTTTTTTTAGTTGTTGTTCTTTTGCTTTTTTATTTCTTAATATTCTTTATGTTGAAGAGATTATCCCTTTAACAATTTAATAGCTTAGAAATATTTCCCCAGTTTTTGGTCTTCTGACTTTGCTCACTGTTTATTTTTGCCACAAATTTAAAAAGATGTTTTTTGTTAATAAAGGGAAAGTAGAGATTATTAACAACAACAACAACAAAGACAATTAGACTGACAATAGAAATCATGGCATTTGCAGGTAAATGGATGGAGCTGGGGAATCTCATGCTAAGTGAAGTAAGCCAATCCCCCAAAACCAAAGGCCAAATGTTTCTCTGATAAGTGGAGGCTGACCCATAATGGGGGTGGAGGGAGCATGGGAGGAATGGAGGAACTTTAGAAAGGGCAAAGGGGAGGGAGGGGAAGGGAGGGGTCATGGGGGTAGGAAAGATGGTGGAATGAGATGGACATCATTACCTTAGGTACATGTATGAAGACATAAATGGTGTGACTCTACTCTGGGTACAACCAGAGAAATAAAAAATTGTGTTCTATATGTGTGCTATGAATTAAAATGCATTCTGCTCTCATGTATAACAAATTAGAATAAATACATAAATTTTAAAGAAAGAATGAACCCATAAAAAACAAATTTAGTTATTTATACATATGTATATATACACATATATGTATATAGCTTATATAATATTTAAATATATATGAAAGAAATTTCACTAGAAACAAGAGATGTGCTGTGTGGATATGGTTTTTGTTCCTCAAGGGTTCATAGACTGGAAGTTTTGTTCCAAGTATGGTTATATTAAGTTATATTATATCATATCATATTATATCACAACCTTTAAGAGTTGTGACTTCGGGCAAAATGATTAGGGTATTGTCCTTGGAGGTAAGGAATGCTGGTCTCTAAGAGGGAATTAATACTGTGAGATGGATTATTGTAAAAGACAAAGACTGGCACCTCCCTGCTCTCTGTTTTCCTACTGTGGCTTGTGATCTCTCCTGCTTGCTTGCATACACTCTCATCAAGATGCTATCTACCATGTGGCTCTCTCTAGAGGTCAAACTGATGGAACTCTAAATCTTGTATTCTCAGCCTCCAGAACTGTGAATTAAATAAAACTTTTTTTCTTTGTAATACACCCAATCTCAGGTATTTTGTTATACAAATAGAAAATAAATTAATACAAGATACTAGAAGTTAATGAAGAAATATCTTTAAAGTACTAAATACTGTATTTAGAGTGATGCTACTCTTCATGTCCCTTGCTGGTCCCCTTACTTATTACAGATATTCCAACATTTTGTTCTTAATAGTGTGATGTGGTACAAAGATTGGCAGGGTAGTATCACCCTGCACTTGTTAGAGATACAAAAACTTAACCCACCCAGACTCATTGAATCAATTGGAATCTGCATTTTACCAAGTTCCCTGGGTAAGTCAACAGGCACATTAAAGTTTGAGAGGCACTGTTCTGATATATAGCAAAATCTATCTTTTTCTTATTCTTATCATTTGCAGGCCTAACACTCTGTACTAGAATGCTAATTCCACAAGGTTAGGGAATTTGTTATTCATGATGAATCCCAGAGGCTAGAATAAGTGAATATTTTCCTGTAGATATCTATAGAATTTTTTCCTACAGTATCTGTAGGAACCAGTGATTTAAATTAATAGTCTCTGGCCTTAGGGATGTAGGTCAGTTGACAGAGTATGTGTTTAGCCTGTGTGAGGCCCCGGCATGCACACACACACACACACACACCTATAAATTAATAGTTTTGGATATAAATCTGGAGAACAATATAAAATGTCTTTTTCACTTCTGGGCATTAAAAAAATAGTGGTTCACTGGAGAAGAACATATTTGAGGAATAAAACATGAGCAGCAAATGAAGAGCTGCCTAAGACATTAAAATGTCAAGAAGAAAAAGAAGCTGAAGTAAGAAAACGGAACCCCCATCTATGTGTGTCTCTCCTTTTACCCAGACACGTCCCCTCCTGAGCCCAGCAGCCATCACCCAGGAGCCAAGGGGGAGGAAGACCCTGATGGCGTGTCAGCGCCCTGGCTCCCCCTGGCCAGCTGAGCCATTCAACCACGCGGCCCCAAGGGCTCCACCTGTGGAGTGGGGGCATGAACCACAGGATGCCTGAGGTCCTCTCTTGGTCCCTGTTCTCTACATCCACCCCATGGGGCAATTCCCAGAGCTCTACACTCATTTCTAGGAAGACAAATCCCACATGGCCTCAGTTCTTTCTTTTCTCATCTTTGGTTCTGATTCCTCCTTGACCTCTGCTAGGTTTCCATACGTGAACCTCACAACTTACCACTGGGGGAGCGTCTAGGGGGAAGTAAATGATTCCACCGATGGCCTAAGTCCCAGCCTCCCTGCATCTCAGCTGAGCAGCGAGTACTTGCTATGGCCCATGGTACCCTTCCCAGTGAGCACCCTCCAGTCTACAGTTTGGTGGGCATAGTGGTCTGACCCACCGTGACTTCCCCTCCGTACCATACACAGCACAGACTTGGTTGGTGAATACTATCTTCTTAGCCTCCTTAGGCTTTGGGGTCCAACTGGAAAACCTGTAAATGGGTAGATTTAGTAGACAGGGAGGCCTTGGAGTTGTAGTGTTCTACTTATACATGAGACTAAAACCAAGTAATGTGTTTTTATTGGATACCTGTTATGTACCCCCTACTGTAGGGTAGTGTCTCCAAAGTGTACTCCTGCAGAAATGCTAGTTTTAGTTCAAGAACGTGACATCAAAAAGATTCCATGATCTGACAAGTTTGGCAAACATGGGGGTGGCGCACGCCTGTCATCCCAGTAGCTGAGGAGGCTGAGGCAGGAGGATGGCAAATTCAAGGCCAGCCTCAGCAACTTAGAGAGGCCCTAAGTAACCTAGCAAGACCCTGTCTCAAAATTTAAAAAAAAAAAAAGAAAGAAAGAAAGAAAGAAGGGCTGGGAATGTGGGTAAGTGGTAAAGCACTCCTAGGTTCAATCTCTGGTACCCAAAAGAAACAAATAACAACAACAAAATAAAAACCCATGGGATTAAAAAAAATTAATTGTGCTTCTTTGGGGCAGTACTTTGGAAATGTTCAAAATGAAGGCTGTGATATGAGACACCTCCTGAATGCATCTCCTGTATGTATAAAACCGTGTAGGGGGTCAAGCCAGGGCCTTGAGCCTCACCTATGCTAGGCAAATGCTCTGCTACTTTACAAGCAAGCCCCCTTTTGTAAAAGACCATAGGCAAGGCAGGACACCTGGCCCAGCCCATTACTTCACAGATGGGGACCCTGGGCCCAGAGAGAGATGCGGCAACTGCCCCAGGGTCCCACGGCTGAAGCTAGGAGCCGTATCTCCCAGCTCTCAACTGCAATAAAAGGCAAATTATTGTTGCAAGGATTTAGTTGACCATGAGGTCACCCCAAACCAGTGATTTTCATAAAGACACAGATTTTGAGGGAAAAAAAATCATTTATCAACAGAGAAAAGAGTCTTTCAGGAAATTGCTGTTTTATAACAGCTAAGTAGGTGTTCACGATTTTCCTGAATCCCAGTGACTAAATAAAGGAAAGGAAAAAAAAAAATCTGTATCTCTTCTACTATCAAATGGGATGGTTGTATATTTTATTAAGTGAAATAAAATGAAGGAAACAAAGCCCAATAGTAGACACAGCTTTATATTGTGAATCTTCACAGTGATAACATTGCATCAAAAATATGATTACAATCTTTACTTTGTCAATAACCGTATTGCTTGTAACTTTGATGATTTAAGTGGACTGAATGTTGTGTCCCATCCCCCAAAATCTATATGTTGAAATTCTCACCCCCCAAATTCATTTATTTAAATCCTAACCCCCAAGATAATCATTGTAGCAGGTGGAGCCTTTGGGATGTGGTTAGATCAGGAGGGCGGAGGCCTCTTAAAGGGGATTCGTGCCCTTATAAAAAGGGACCCCAGAGAGCTGTCTCACCGGTACTATGTCTGTCAGATGAGAACACCTTGAAGAGACAGCAATCTACAACTGGAGAGGATGCTCAGCAGAACTAACCATGTGGGCACCTGATTGCCAACTTTCTGCTTCCAGAACACTGAGAAATGAATTTCTATTCTTTCTAAGCCACCCAGTCCACGGTATTTTATCATGGCAGCCAAAACGAAGTCAGTTGTTACCCTGTGTTTTTTAAAGCAAGGTATATAATATTTTGACCAAAACACGTGCACTGACACACGGGTGTTTAATACCTTAAGTGGAAGCAATGCATTAACCCTTTCAGTCCCCTCAGGTCAGAGAAGAACCAAAACTCAGACCCATTAAGTGGTACAGTGGTGTGAATGGTGCATCCAGAGTCCCCCCTGGAGAGAGGGGTGTTAAAAGCATGCATTGAAAAACCTTAACTTGGTTTGCACTGAGACTGGCTTCCTGGTGCCCGTTCAGATCACCAGGTTAAGAACCATATCTGACACCAGGTATAGCTTGTCAATGACAGAGGGACCACCTGAAATTTTCCCTCTTGACTTCTGCCATCCTAGAAGTGGAAACCTCCTCAAAGAATTATGAATCGTCATCACCAATCTTCTGTCTCATTAACAGGAAGGCAAAAAGACTATTTAACAGACAAAAACCTGCTAGTAAAAGGATTTTCACAAAAGTCTGCATAACATTCAAGTGCCCGGCTGTGCTATTTTCAATAAAGCCAGAAATCGTTTCTTTTTTTTTTTTTTATTTCATCACCTTGTTCATTAGCATGAGAAAACCTTTGTGTAGCCAAAGCTGTTTCTTGTATGTCCTTTTTCTGTGCTCACACATTGAACAAATAAAGTAACTTGATTTTAACACATGGGTAGAGAGGGTGTAAATCTACATTTCCTCCTTTTCTGGAAGACAATCAGGACAGGAACTTCTAAAACAAAACTATACATGTTTCCATAGAGACAGGAGCAAGGCTTGTATGATATCTGCAAACATTTCAAAAGACGGAGCCACAAGTTTGCTGCTTCAGAATGGCAGAGTTGCAATTGCTTCTATTTGTGCCAACAAGATTTTATTTTTAAAAAAATAAAAGTACAAAACTGCATAACTGAAGATGGTTATTTTTGCCTTAACTTGGTTTGTTAATTATATGAAAATGGCACAATTAATTAAAAATTTGTGCAGGTGTATGAATGTGTACACCTATACATATATGTGCATGTATCTATTTCTAGACATATAATGAGTTCATGTCCTGATGATCCCATCGTTGGTTAAGAAAGCATTTACTACAACGAACATCATGGCTTTAGCAGCACAGTACACTTAGAGTGTTGGTTCTCTTCATGGTCATGTGGCTGACTGGGGGCTGCCACTCACTGCCACTTGCTGCCACAGAGAGAGGATGGGATCATATCAGCAGCCTGGGAAAAGATCCATATTCAAAATTTAAAGCATGGTTTCTACTGTGTGCATATTGCTTTCACACCACCATAAAGTCAAAAAATCATAAGTAGAACCATGATAAACCAGGGACCATGTGTACCTCCTAGTACTACTCACCGAAATGTGTAAGAAACAGTGTCTGGCCCAGCGGCAAAGAGTACTCCCCAGCTTCAGATTATGGATTTTAAGCGAAAGAAAGAAAGAAAGAAAGAAAGAAAGAAAGAAAGAAAGAAAGAAAGAAAGAAAGAAAGAAAGAAGGAAGGAAGGAAGGAAGGAAGGAAGGAAGGAAGGAAGGAAGGAAGGAAGGAAGGAAGGAAGGAAGGAAGAAAGAGAGGCCCTCAAGGATCCTTGGAAAAAAAATGATTGACCCCAGGTTTGAAGACCGAGAATGTAAAAGGTGAGGCTGGACCACCTTGTTTCCCCTGATAACTAAGACTCTTTCCAAGACCAGGAGGCTCCCATGGTCAAAGATGAGATGATTCCTGCACTGATACCCTCAACAGCTTCAATGGATCAGAACATCCATGAGTTCATGATTACTAGGAAACAAAACAAAACTAAGTAGTCACTGTGGAGGGACACTGGTGAGCCACATCATTCTTTTGAACAATTAAGAGGCTAAAACCAAACATTTATCTATCTTACCTGCACAAACTCATGCTATTGGTAGACAAATAGCAGATGAGGGAGGCTTCTCTTTATGGAACTGTTCTAGTTAATAAATGAAGAATGATAAATAATGATAGTGATAGAGAATCTCTATTTCACAACTCCTAATATCTAAAGGAAACTATTTGAGAATCCCTTATCCAACATGTTTAGCACCCAGAAGTGTTTCTAATTTTAGATTTATTTTCAGATTTTGGACTATTTGCAAACACATAATGAGATAACTGGGGATTTGATTCAAGTCTAAAGGTGAAATGCATTTATGTTTCATAGAAACCTTATACACACCACCTAAAGGTGATTTTACACAATATTTCTAAAGCTCCTGTGTTTTTTACTGCAATCTGTCCCATGAGGTCAGGTGTAGAATATTCCACTGTGGATCACGTCAGCACTCAAAAGGTTTCAGATTGAGGGATGCTGAAATTTATATGCATTGGCCCTCAACAACTGCTTCTGCGGGTGGGGAGGGCAAGTATTATGTATCCTCATGGAAGAACTCACCACCACCTATACAATATTTCTCAATCCCCACTTTCTCTAGAAAAAAACAACAACAACAACAAAAAAAAAACCCTGAACCTGATTAAGTCTCTAGATGTACATATCAAGTGAGAAGAACATAGGATCAAGGAACATACTAAGCCATGGGGGATGCTGTCTGTCTCCTCTGGTGGGGACACCTTGCAGGACAACTGTTGAGAGCCACAGCCAAAGGGGCCCCAACAAACTTCCAGCTGCCAGCAAACTTCCAGCTGCCGGCTGATGATTGGCTCACAGTGGCCCCAGCAACATCTAGCTGATTGGCTCCTCTGCGGTCATGTTCATTGGGCTGTTTCCCTGCCCTTCAGACTGCCAGCTGATGATTGGCTCACAGTGGCCCCAGCAACATCTAGCTGATTGGCTCCTCTGCGGTCATGTTCATTGGGCTGTTTCCCTGCCCTTCAGACTACGGAACTGCTCATTGGGGGACTTCTTTGGCTCCGCCCACGCGACCTAGCCAATCGGCCTCAAGAGCAGGAGGATTATGGGAGGTGGAGGTTGGTGTGGGTGAGAGGCTTGTGGAAGCCAGTGGTGGCAGTTGGGCTCTGAGGGTTTTTTCCTTTGGAGCTGTTTTGCTTGGCGAGTGTGGTTCTAAAAATAAAGTTAGTTTCTTTTGACAAGTGGCTCCTGAATTGCAGGACAACCAGCTGGTTTCCACCACACATGAAACTCAAGAGGTGCTGTCAGATAGAAAGAGACCCGACAATGAGGCATGGGTGGGGCCTTTATTAAGATCTCGACTTCAACAAATAAAGTATAAAAGAAAAAATATCATGACATTTATGAGTGAAATGGAAATTCAAATATGAGTAGATATTTGATGAAATGTTGACAGATTGTTTTTGATGGTATAACATTGTTATATAATGGTACTTTGATGGAAGGAATCATTCTTCGAGCAGCGCATACTGAAATGTTTACAGATTACCTGATGAATTATCTGGGATTTCCTTCAAATTAATACAGACAGGGAATCCAAGAGGGTAGTTAAAAATGAAACAAAATTGCTCATAAGTTAATCATTATTAAAGTTTATGGGAAGTTATAGTAATCCATTCTTATTCTCAAAGGATATATTCCAAGGCCCCCAGTAGGTACCTGCAATGAAGGTAATGTGGAAACCTATATATTTCTATGCTTTTTCCTTTATATACATGCCTACTGCAAAGATTAACTTACAAGATAAGCACAGTGAGAGATTATCAACAATAACTAATCACAAAATAGAACAATTATACCAATATACTATAATTAAAGTCATTTAAAACTTATAAAATATTCATTTCTGGAACTTTCCATATAATATATTCAGACTGTAGTTGCCTATGGGTAACTAAAACCATGCAAAGTGAAATTCCACATAAGGGATCCCCGTGTGTCTCATGCAGGTGCTATTTGGGTAAACACGATGAGAAGTTTTAAATAATAGCTGTGAATAGTAGGAGCAAAGCAAGAATGCCCACATTTATTCAAGTAATAAATCGATCACTACATACACTTCTTCCTTCACCCACAGGCTCATGACTTTGAGGATCTGTCTAATACCATTGCTCCCCTCTAAAACAAGAATTACAAATCTTAAAAGAAGCTGTACTTTCAGTTGAATTTCTTTTATATTTAATTCAACATTCTATACTATTTCTACCAACTGCCACTTTTCGAATAATGATGTGTACCAATGTCTGCTCAAGGTGTATCAAAAGCAATGCAGTGCAATTATAATCCTTTAAATAAGCAAGGAACATGCCAGATTAATTTTAAAAAAAAAGTCACAGAAATTTTCTTTAACTCTCACCAAACCACAGGATAATTTGAGTAGACATTATGGGTGCCATTTTTATAGATGGGGCTAGGGGAAGAAATACAACTAAATTTGCACAGCTATTAATGCCAGAAACAGCAAGTCTGGATTTTTTTTTTTTTTTGCTAATTATTTAGTAATTATCCCTATATAATCATGTTTCTTAAAAGACCAAGGTAAGTTTTAATTTAATGACACATCAAGATAAAAATATATTATGTTGCCAGGTGCCATGGCACACTCTTTTAATACCAGTGACTCGGGAGACTGAGGCAGGAGGATTGCAATTTCAAAGCCAGCCTCAGCAACTTAGTGAGGACCTAAGCAACTTAGTGAGACCCTATCTCTCTAAATAAAATATAAGAAGAGCTTGGAATGTGGCTCAGTGGTTAAGTGCCTCTGGGGTCAATCCCCAGTACCAAAAAAAAAAAAAAAGTATTATGTCATCTCAGGAAATCAAGAAATTAGCTTCATATGATATAAATACTAATTTTTAATTTCAAGAGCTAAATTACTTTATATTTACTTTTTTTTCCCTAAAAGCGTGCGTGGCCTGTAGTTTTTTCATAAATGTTAAATGCATCCCATGTTTTCAAAACAAAAATGAGAGTCTTTGGAGTAAGAGAGACACATTTTTCAATAAGTCAGATAGTAATTTGCTGATACAGATCACTAAGGAAAATGTATGTGATTCAGTTACCACTTCCAAGTGTTTCTTATTTTGTTCCTTCATCATCTCTTTCTGGTTCTACATATTTTATCCCTGATGAAGTCCATTTTTGTGAAATTCTGAAATGTTAAGGAAAAACAATATCCAAAACTCCGCCATGGAGGACTAAACCCCGGCTGATGAATCGGATCATGTTGGTGCACTGATTTATCCCCAGCTGGAAATGGCCTGCCGTTCCTTTAAGACAAATGCTCACAAGCTCAAAGTTAAGAGCAAGAAGACAGCACCGGAGCCAAAGCAGCAGGACTATGCAATGCAGGTGCAGGCTGAGATGAGGGCAGAAGACTCCAGATGAAGGTCAGAGGAAGGATCACCAGGCTCAGCATGTGATGGTAGGAGTCAAATCTATTCCCTAGGCAGGAGGAAGCATAATCAACCTCCTCAGAGTTAAATCAGTGATTTGGCAGGCAAACACTTTGGGCAACAAGTAACAGTTACTGGACAACCATTGGTACAAGTTGCATGGATATTTCATTGTCTCACTTCCTAAAACGCTGGGGGTACATTACTGCAGGTTTGGAACTCGTTGACACCATCAGGAACACATACTACTTGCATTTTCCTCTCAACCTTCTTTCTGCACGAGCCTTCTGTACTCTTGCTTATTACCTCTTGTTGGAGAATGACTGTCACAGCTCCAGCCATTAAATCCATATTCAAGGCAAAAAAACAACAACATTAACTATTTTTAATAAGGAACAAAAACATTCTAGCCATTATAGCTTTATGCTTATGTCTGGCTAGATCTTTGTCGTATGACCTCGACTAGATACAATGGAGAAGGGGGCTAGCAATAGATTATGGGTTAACAAGCACAGCAACTCGTCCATTCAGAATTCACAAAGGCAACACATGACAAAGAGAAGGGAAATTATAGTCCATGAGTACATATGCAGCAAAGAAATATATCCTTCTGTATATTTTTTACAACTACTGTAGAGTTTTTACAAATCCTATGAAATTATAAAAAATCTAAATCTTACAAAAGCAATTTGCTGGGGGCAGAAAAAAAAAAACCCGAATAGCCATTAAACAGTTGAAATTTTTATCTACCTCATCAGTAATCTAGAAATATCAGCTTGGAAATATTCAATAGCACCATAGTTCAGTTTTTTCTGTTTGTGGGTATCCATATCCCCTCCCGCCATCTGCTGATAGTAACATAAATTAAAGACACTTGTTCACACATATCAGCGAACTTTTTACAAAGCACACTCTACTTGACATAGCTATTCCAGTTCTGAGAATCAACCTAAAGAAATAATTAGGAAGTATGTAAAGACATACATATGTGGATATTTAGCAAGTTTTTAAAACAGCAACAATTTGGGGGAGGATATTAAATAAATTATGCTGTCTCCTAAAAATAATACTGTAGTTCTTTAGCTTTGACTATAGAGAGACAACCTGAGACACTACTGAGTGGGAAACACTATTTAGCTTTATAAGATAATGAACATGCGGTATTTGCATAACATGAAAATGCTTTTTAAAGTAAAATAAGCATTAAAACTTCAGCCTTCAAGGTCTTAATTTGAGTAAGCACCAGGATGAGTATTTCCTCTGTATGTTCTTGTATTTTCCAAGTTTTATTTTTTTAAACATTTATTATTTCTTTTTATTGATATGAAATTATGTACAGTTGAATGCACAGATCTAATTGTACAATTCAGTGAGTTTTGATAAATACATCCACCTGGGGAAGCCAAGAAATCAAGTGACTTTGTGCCTCTGTCACAAAATCAATCCTTTCCCCAAAGGCAACCATTGGCACATGTTATTTTTGTAATTTAAATTAAAAATTTGAATATAAGAAAAATCCTCCTTGGAGAACTCACAACCACCATACGATAATTACAATGGTCTTAAGGTTCAGTTAATTGACAGGAAACATAACTATTATTGTAGAATGGGGAATTTTTAAAGTGAGATATTTTATTTTTGAAGATTTGAAAACCTATTATTTTGCATCAAATCCCTCTTTCTGGTTTCTTTTTCTGCCCTCCTGATTAAATATGTTCTGTGTACAATATTTCATGCAAATATACCATTTAGAGATAGAATTCATTTAGAATATCTAAAGCCAGGCATTCAACTGGAAAAGTTTTTTTTTTTCTTTTCACTTGAGAATGACCATTTTGGTTGAATGGAGACAAGTCACAAAGGCCGAGGGATTCATAATGTATGTAGTTAGAAAAAAATATTCAAGGCTCTGCCCTCGGACATCTTAAGAGTCCAGTTGAGATGATAACATATAAACCTAAAAAACTCAGTCCATAGCATAAGATCAGCACATTGTTTTTAAATGTCTTTTAAATTTCAATCAACACATAAAATTGCATACACAACATGGGGTACAGTGTGACATTCCGGTACTTGTATATAATGTGTAATGACCACATCGGGTGATTGACATGCTCATTGCCTCCAACATCAATCATTTCTTCAAAAATCCCACTAGCTATTTTTAAATATACAATTAATCATTGTTGACCACACTTACTGAAGATAATTTGTACTGAAGATAATATGTCATTAAAGGGCAAATTGTGAGGAACGTATCAGGAAGGGACCCGTCACTAAGCCTTACCTTGGGGCTACAAGGATTCTTGTAGGTGGCTATGAGGCTCTTTGAAAATTGCCTAGTGCTGCCGAGGGGGTCAACTGTGGCTCTCCTAGGAAGGTGCAGAAGTTCCGGAGCTCATCTGACTTGATCTGAGCCATGAACCTCCCCATATTGTGATGACTTGGGTGCTGTGAAGGACTCACAGTGTGGGGCCAGATGAGGACCATGATGCCAGTCACAGAAGTCCAAAGTGGCCCAGAGTGAGGGGAAAGTGAGGACAAGGAGGGGTGGTATAAGCAAAGGTCCCCAAGTGAGAATCCCTGGCCTGCAGCAGGGACATCAGTTCCAGCATCATGAGCAATGGATGGATAGGAGTTTGCAAGGGCAAATCCAGATTTGAGGTCATGGGCTACCATGGGACATCCACCACCTACCTGGTGACCCTGCTGAGTTATCAGCCTTGGGCAGTGGCTGAGCTGGACAGAGCCTCTGTCACACGAATGCAGGCACACAGCCCCCCCTCCCCAACCACTAGTCTCCACACACTGGCCGTGGTTCTTCTGCTGTGGCTGAGTAACCAAGGGAAAGTTGTCAAGAGCCATCTGTGAAAAGTATGTAGACCACATCAGCATGGAAGCCACTGAGTGGGAAAGTGTGGTATCTGGGAACTCACTGTGGCACTCCTGCTGGTGAGATGGCCCAAATTCATGTGCACTCCCACCCAGCTCTGCCAAGGTCCCACACAGCGCTGGAGATGGGGTGACCTGCTGCAGCCACACAGACACATCACCTCTCAGAGATGGGTGTGGCTTGCCAAGATGCCAATCAACTTGTTGTCTGCAAGTCCCCTGCCACGTGGAGAAGCAAGACTCCTCCCGAGGAAACCTTATCCCTGCCTTTGATGTATTCCCTTAAATAAACCACGGAAGCCATTTTCTAGTTGTTGGGTTCCAGCTCCGACCAGAGCTAAAGAACCTATCAGGCGTTCTGCTTTTAAAACCTGTTTTTGGACTCTGCCTCTTATTTCTTCACTAACTATTGTAGACTTTTATTTTTCTCAGGTGGCTTATCTCCTTCTGAGCAGGAAAAATTACCCTTGTGGGATGCTGCCCGCCCTGCAATAGAAAGTGGCATTGTGTCCACCTGAGGAAGAACAGCATCCTATCCCTGTGTCTTGGAATCCTTTGCGGCAGTTCCACCCCGGTGCTTCTTGCTTGTGAGGTTGTCCCTCAGGGCCATGGTTGAGATATGAGGTATTCTCCAAAAGCTCATGAGGGAGACAATGTAAGAAAGCTCAGAGGTGAAGTGATTAGATGAGGAGAAATGTAACCTAACCTGTGGATGAACCCACTGATGTGAATTAACTGGGTGGTAACTAAGGGCAGACAGGGTTGGCTGGAGGAGATAGGTCCTGGGGGAACGTGCCTTTGGGTTTTACATTTGGTCCTTGGGATGGTATAAGCAAAGGTCCCAAAGTGATGGCCTGCAGTAAAGGGACATCAGTTCCAGCATCATGAGCAATGGATGGATAGGAGTCTGTAAGGGCAAATCCAGCTCTCTCTGCTTCCTGGTGTCATGTCCTGAGCTGTTTACCTCGGCCAAGTCCTACAGCTATGATGTCCTGCCTCACTTTGGGCCCAGAACAATGGAGCTGGCCATCTGTGGTCTGATAAGCCCCAAATAAACTTAGGGTGTAAAAGGACACTCAAAAAGTCCACACCAAGTCCAAGGACCACACTACATACTGGAATCCCATGTCAGAGATTTATTGTCAGCAGCATGGAGCAAAGTGACAAGGCTGTTTCTCCGCGGAGAGCAGCAGCCTGTCTGCACTCACAGAGCAGCTTCATAGCCTGCAAGAGGAATCTCACAAGCATGTTTAGGGGTTACATCCTGGGCTGGGGTGGGGTGGACCCTTTAGCAAACACGGGTTCTTACGGGAGGCTAAGCAGCATTGCCTTAGGATCTCTAGAAAGAATGATAATTCAAATAATTCAAAACCTAGAAGTCCCAAAATAAAATGGCTCCCGAAGTAAAGTGGTGGACCTGATGCCAATATTGATGATCTGATGCCAATAGGGTAAGCCCCAACTAAACTTTTTCTCCTCTAAAATATCCACCAGGGATGGATTATTCAAAATACTGTGATGGTCAAATCCCATATGTATAATAATTTAACAATTTAGTATTTGCATAGAACCTCACACAACCTCTCATTCACTTTAAATCATAGCTAGGTGACTTACAACACAATATAAAGGCTATGTAAATTGTTGCCGGACTTTATTGTTTAGGGAATAAAGTCCAAATAGTAGTCTGCACATATTCAGTACAGACTCAGTTTTAAAGAATATTTTCTACTCACAATTGCTTGAACCTAACAATGTGGATCCGTGGATTCAAAGGGCTGGCGGTTGAGGTCTTATTCTTGAATAAGATAGCTCTTGGCTTTAAAAAGCCTAATATCTGCTGGGCACAGTGCACCTGCATGTAATCCCAGTGACTCGAGGATCTGAGGCAGGCAGGAAGATTGCAAGGTTGAGGCCAGCCTGGGCAACTTAGCAAGACCCTGTTTCAAAATAAAATAAAATGAAAAGGGCTGAGGACATGGTTCAGCGGAAGAGCAACCCTGGTGTTATGGTTTAGATACGGGGTGTCCCTCAAAAGCTCATGCATGAGAATATTCAGGGGCTAAATGATTAGGTAATGAGAAGTGTAACCTAATCAATAGCTTAATCCTCTAATGTGTATTAACTGGATGCCAACTGTAGTCAGGTAAGATGTGGCTGGAGGAGGTTGGGCACTAGGGGTGTGCCTGGTAATCAGAGTACTCTCTCTCTCTCTCTCTCTCTCTCTCTCTCTCTCTTTCTCCCCCACATACCCCCCACCCCTTCCCGATTGCCATGTCCTAAGCTGTTTTCCCCCTTAACACCTTTCCTCCATGATGTTCTGCCTTTCCTGGGGCCCAGAGCCATGGAGTCAGCCGTTTATGGATTGAGACCTCTGAAACTGTGAACCCCAAATAAACATTCCCTCTTCTACATTGTTCTTGTCAGGTCTTATGGTCACAGCAATGAAAAAGCTGACAAATATCTGGGTTCAATCCCCAGTCCTGGAAACTTGGCTTCATGTGGTAAGATTTGGATTAATAAAAGGATTCTATGATGAAAGAGGTTTTCAAAAACTATGGAGCCAGTGTGTGACCGTCAGTTTTCCATCAGTGTGACAAAACGTGAGAGCAACAACTTCAAAAGGGGAAAGATTTATATTGGCTCAAGGTTTCAGAGGTCTCCGTCTGAGCTGGTTTAGTTCCTATGATGTCTGAGGGCCTATGAGGAGGCAGAACAGCATGGCAGGGAGTGTATAGTGGAACAAAACTGCTTACCTAACGGTGGTTGGGAAGCAGAAAGAGGGAGAGGAAGGAGCCAGGGTCTCCATCTTCCCTTTAAGGGCACACCCCCAGTCACCTAGCTTCCTTCCCCAGGCTCCACCATCTAAAGGTTCACCACCTCCTGCGAGCACCACAGGCTGCAAACAAGCCTCTAACACTTGGGCCTTTGCAGACATTCCAGATCCACATCCTAGTGCAATCTAACATCATTTCCTCCAAAGCCCAGGATCCAAAGAACAGAAATAGCCCTGTTTGGGAGTTCCAAAGAGAATTCACACATCCCAGTCCCAGTTCCAGGTCTACCAACAGTCCAAAGTCGCCTTTCCCTGAAGGCTGGGGAGAATGTGAAGGAAGGAAAAAAAAAATTAAGCAAATGCATATTTTTAAAAAACCTCAGTAACTATCTGGAGATCCATCAGAATCAAAGAGAGAGAATCACTAAAAAATGCAACAGCATTTCACCAACCAACATCAATTTGGGAATGGAACAAAAATCTGAAAAAGTTCCAAAGGGATTATTTTCAAAGGGTACATTTAATACTTTTAAATATATACAATTAAATACAGGGGTCCAAATGATACATGTTTCAATTAATTGATGGAAATGTGTTAAAATTCAGATCAAGCCTTTCTAAACAGGCACTTCAAAGTTAGCATTTTTCTCTCAAGTACTTCAGCCATTCCCCCCCCTCCATTGTGTTTATATACTTAGTTTGTTTAATAGACCGTTTGACCTTTGATAGTACAAAGGCAAATATCCAATTAATTCCTGACCAAATTGTCAGAAATTCAGAATGTGTAGAAATTTTTCTCCATGCACACTTATCACAGAAGAAAGAAAGCAGCCTTTTTTTTTTTTAACTCTTTGTGTGTGTATAAGAAATTGGAGTTAACCAACATTAGTGCATCAGCATTGTTCTGGCTGCGCAATTTCATATGATTCCATCAAATGCTGTCTTTAGCATAGCACCCAGTGAAAGCAATCTGCCCACCAGGAATCCCTCTAGAAAGGCCCTGTTATGTTGGACCAGAGCTCTGGGACATCTGGTCAACTTGACATCAAGTGAGTAGGTGTTTACAGGTTGTAGGCTGTCCCAGATGGGAAAAAAAAAATAAGGACTGAGACACCCACGTGGTCTGAGACCAGGCTCAGGATGCCACATCCTGACAACAGACATTCCCAGTCACCAGATGGTGGAAGGATTCTGCTCCCTGGATCAAAGTGTGCTACTGACTCTTGTTATGAATCACGGGCAGCAGAAGAAATGGATGAAGAAAGATTCTCTATTCACACAGTTCTTCAGGTCTCTCTCTCTCTCTCTCTCTCTCTCTCTCTCTCTCTCTCTCTCTCTCTCTCTCTCTCGGCAGTAATTAAACTTTGAATTGAAAATCAAAAGAGAACGGATTTCCATTACTGTCAAACCTGCATTTTTAATATCTTTGATGTGAACCGCTTGCATTTCCGATCCATGCATCACTGAATTCTAAAGAATTCCCTGTGCAATTCTGCTGAAGATGATTATTCTAATGGCATGTAAGGCACCAACTGGCTCTGTGGAAATTCCAGTCACTGCAGGAATTTCTTAAAGCTTATCTTTCAAGTGAGGCACAGCAGGGAGACAAGCTCTAAGGATCCGTTTTTTCACCTGTGATGACATTAAAGATCATGGTAATTGGAATTTGACAGAACAGCTCCTGCTTTCCGTGGTCCCTGAGGGAGGATGCAATAGCTGACACCTGTATGTAAAGTCCCCTTTCTCATTTGTGTCACCCACACTGGTATCTGTGAGTTGTGAATAATGCAAGAGGAGGAATTAGCTGCACTCTCTGACCAACCGGAAAAGAGGGCTCCAGCAAAGAAGGCTTTGGTGGCTAAATCTGCAATTTTCACACCCAAGGCAGGACACCCACCTCTTCATTTCCCATGGGTAGATCCCATCCTGGCAGCTGGCTGACCTCAGCAGGAGGCGGGGTAGGGGATCTGCATGCATTTCAATGTCAAATGCACAAAGCTAGTCCTCTCATTTAAAAAAAAAAAAAAATCCCTGTTGTGTCATCCCTCTCTGGGACAGGATAAGATGACAGGAACCCAAACACTGCCAGTCTAAAGCCAAAAGGAGTGGGAAAGAGAAGATTCATGTGCATCAGCTGCAAGTTGGTTTTTAATTCATAGGCTGAGACAAGAAAATCACAAGTTCACACCAGTCTCAGCAACTTAAGGAGAACTTGTCTCAAAATTTAAACAAATAAATAAATAGGGTTGTGGGGTATGTAGCTCAGTGGTAAAGAGCCCCTGGGTTCAATTCCTGGTGCCAAAAAAATAAAAAAAAACAAAAAAAACTTTTTCCTGCACTTTTCTCAAAAATTCCTCCTTCACATTCATCTCATGCCCCATCAGCCATAGAACATTTGTCTTTGCTGTTCTTTGTCCCTGTCCTTGCTAACTACAAAGAGTCACCAGGGAGCCTGCTCCAGTGAGACCAAAGTAAACCCAAAACAGCCTCTCCCTCTCTCACAATGAGGGAGCCCTATCCTGCCCTCACAGAGACCAGGGTTGCCCCAAGTCACCCCAGATGGTGAGCATAGCTCAGGTGGCCTCTAAAAAAACACTTTATAAATCCCATTCAACACAGACAGCTGATCTGCCCAAGCAAAGCCTGCCAAGAAAATGGGAGAATTTCTAGATGTTTCCCTGAGCAAGATGCCTCGTTCTAATACAATTTCTAGAGTTTCTCAATAATTCAAATTTCTCAAATATGTTCTCCTAGTGTGCTATTTTAAAATACCCATGTGCTCACACACACGTGCACACACACCCACCACTCATAAACATACACACGTGTACACACATATCCATATATATACACTCACATATATCCCCACACACACTCATACCAGCATACACATCCATATACGTAGTCACGTACTTGTGCACCGACAGGTACACATCTGTATACATGTGCCCTCAGCTATAACATACACACACCATTGCACATACACACACATACACACACATACACACACATACACATACCAGCACCTTCCCAATTCCTCTTACCCTGCTCGACTTTCTCCTTTTTGTTTAGCATTTATCATCCTTAAAATGTACTTATTTATTGTCTGCTGTTGATTGCCTAATTCACCACTGCTCAACTGGGGTAGACCTCAGTCAGTGGCCTATTCATCAATGCATCAAGCACCTAGAAATACACCTGCCATGAAGAAGTTACTTAGTGAATATTTGTGCCATGAATTCCATACATAAACAACTAAATTAGATTGTTGTGGTGTGACTTTTAATTAATTAAGGCACATCACTACTAGATTTTTAAAAATAAAATTCTCAAATGTTTACGCAGGTTCAGACTTCAATTCTTATTAAAGAATCGCTCAGAAACCTTATCATGGGGACTCTATTTAGGATGCAAAAAAAAAAAATTAAATAAGAAAATGGAGGAGAGGAGGAGATTCCCCTGGAGAGGAAATAAGAAGCAGGATATTCCTAAATTAATTGGCAGTCTTGGACTGGTCTGTGGAGATCAGTTCTAATTTTTCAGAGCTGAGATATCTTCCCTTCACATTGATGACTTGAAATTCTTCCACTGAGTTCTGAATGTGCCCCAGAGCTGCAGTTGCCACGCACGGTACATTATTTGGGCTGTAAAAATGACATATCAGGGAGCAGGGCATTTCACAAGGCTTCTGGCGTTCAAATTCATGGATGGCAGCAGCTTCCTTGGGCAGAGTCCCTGGTCGGTAATAACTTAGGTGCAGCCATGGTGATACAACTCAAAAACTTTCACCAAAAGAGATGTTCACAGTCTTTCCAAAAGAAAACACCAATGGTAGCTTCAATTGTTCAAATTAAAAAAAAAAAAAAATTCACATTGAGTGAAATTAAGTAAGGCACAGAAAGACAAATATGTGTTCTCAGATACATACAGAACTAAAAAATCGATCTCGAAGAAGTGAAGAGTAGAATCATTGTCATTGGCGCCTGGGAAGGGCGTCAGAGAGGAAGGGAGACGGGATGATTAATGTCATAGGGGTGCAGCTGCAAGGAGGGTCACTTCTAATGTTCTTGAGCACAGCAGGATGACTATGGTTGACAATAATTAACTGAATATTTTGAAATACACACAAGCACACCCCAGAGAGGCTAAACACTACATAAGGGAGGCATGATTCTGACCAAGACTTACTGGCCTCTAAAGTCAAGTTCTTTCCTTGGCCCATTGAGTAGCATAGTAAAGGTGACCCTGCCTTTATGCCAGGCAAGAGTTACCTCTCCCAAGTGTCATCGACCCCACTCTTAGCACTCTGACTCATGTCTTGGCTAGGTCTTTTGCTGACAGCTCCAAAGGTGCTTTGTGGCTCAGAACAGGTCAGTTGGGGATGACCAGCTGGACACTGAGAGTGGTGATCAGCTTCTGTCCTCCACAGACTGGATGCTTGTATCTCAAAACCTCAGCATCATCACCAATTGGGAATTTGTTAGAAATGCAAATTCATAGTCCGACCCCAGATCCGCTGAATCAGAATCTCTCACCCTGCAAGAGATGTAAGCAAAAGACTGAAAATCACAGATATTAGTACCATTAGCTTGATAGCCTTATGATCTAGGTGACTGGAACTAGGATAATGAGCTCAGAGAGAGCCTTACATCTCCATTTGGTGAACGCTGACCAGTGAGTGTCATTGTGCATGTAGGGGGAAGGTGGGGAGGGAGATGAAGAGAAGGTTCTGTTCCTGGCCACAACAAGATATTTTCACAATCAGAATTAGCATGAGACAGGCAAAGCCCAGCCAAAGTAAGCCAAATTCCCCAAGGGAGAGTTAACCCAGGCAGCTTTGGACAAACACCAAACCCTGCAGATGCAAGATGGGTCAAAGTGAGAGGCATGGATCAAGGGGGCAAAGAACAGTGAACCCTTGAGGGTTGCAAAGCACAGTTGCAGACAGACCTGGGCCATCTGCTGCCTAGGCAGTGACTGCACCGTATATAGCGTGACTGTCATCTCAGTGGACCCCAGCCAGGGCAAACAGGAGAACTGAGAACGCATTTTAAGGCAAAAAAAAAAAAAAAAACAAAAACAAAAACAAAAAAAAAACCCTGTGGTCACATATTTCTCTCAGCGATTTTCTTTTTGCAGAAAGAATCAGGTCTTTCCTTGTGTCAGGATCACTGCTCAGTTGGGAATGGGCATCCATGTTTGGGGAGTAGCTAGGGAAGGGTTTGAAACATTATACCAAAGCCCCTTTGCCAGAATTCCTTAAACTGGGATGACAGATCATAGAAATGTCACTTAAGCCAACATCAGTATCCAGTGCGTAAGAGTGGCCAAGAACTGTAATGTTTATATCAAATAATAAAACATGAGCATAAGCTAGAGGAAAACCACTTTCCATTCTTTTCAAAAAAACATGTGTCCAACTTGCCGTCCACAGACCCTGAGCAGAGGAAAGAGGGACAAATAAGCAGATTGCTGACCCAACCAATTACTCTCTCATGGCATGGGGGACAAGGATCATGCTGGAAAGCCATGCTGACCATGTTTTCCTTTCTCCATGACCAAACACGTGACAACGTAATCCATAAGAACAATGGAAGTGAGAAAACAGTGCTGATGTGGTCCAGGCAAGGAGCTTCTAACAGGTCACACTTTCCTGTGCCATTTTATGAATACAAATAAAAGACTTGTGTTGAAACATTGAATTTTAGAGCTGGAGATGCAGCTGAGTAGTGCAGTACTTGCCTGGTATGTGCAAAGCCTTGGGTTCCATCCCCAGAACCCCCCCCAAAAAAATGAAATAAAATTATACACATACACACATGCACATACACACACACACACACACACACACATTGCATTGATGATTTAAATATCATTTATTGAAACATGTCCTATTAAAAAAGGTTAAGATAAAACATTAGCCCTCTAGCCCATAAAATGTAGATAATTCATTGTTGATGGAGAATGATTTTCAGCAAGATCATGTTGTATGATTTTTTCTTTATCTCAGAAAGGAGCAACTGTGGGTATAGATGGGGGTGGAGGGGAAGACAGTGGAGGAAAACTGAAGGGCAGAAAAAGAGTCAGAAACCAGAACAGGCAGAGGGATGGGTGGGGACCAGAACTGATGTGGGATCTTTGGCCTTCAAGCCCCTTGACCAGTCTTGCTGTCCCCAAAGCTGAATGCAAGATGTCTAGAACTTTTTCCTCAGACTGAAAGCTTTGTCAGACAAAGGCAAAGACCTGAGAAGGTCTTGAAACTTCTGTAGCACCTTCCAAACTGTTCTTCACACTTCAGCCACAATGATCCTCTAAAAGTCCAAACATCATCCCTATATCCTTCTCCTTTAAAAAAAAATCAAGACCAAAATCCTTAACAAGCCTTCAAGGGCCTTATGTGACCTGGCCCCAGCCCCTCTCTCCAGACTCACCTCCACCTACTTTATCTTATCCCCACAACTGCCCCGCAGCTTCCTGAGCCTTCCCTCAGTGCCTTGGACAATCCACATACCTCCTGGCCCCCTGGATTTCTGGTCCTGAAACCTCTCTTCTCTCCTGGAATCCCTGCCTCCTCTTTACTCCTCTTTGATATTTCAGCTCAAAAGTCACTTCTCAGGAAACTCCTTTGGTGGTCAGATCCCACACTGCGCTTGCCCTCTTTGCTTTCCTTCACGTGTCATAGAATCTGGAGTTGTGTGCAGCTGACATCTCTCTGTCCACCAACCACAAGCTCTCTGATGGCAGGAATGTGTTCATGTAGCTCATTGTGTCTCCCCAGTGTCTCGTCTAAAATCTGGTACATAGTAGGTGCCTGATATATCGCATTAGTCAGATTTTTGTCACTGAGACCAAAATACCTGACAAAAACAGCGTAGAGGAGGAAATATTTATTTTGGCTCATGGTTTCAGAGGTTCAATCCATGGACACCCGATTCCATTGGTCTGGGTCCTGAGTGAGGCAGGACATCATGGTGGAAGGACATGGAGGAGAAAAAGTAGCTCAAGAATGGCAGTTCATGGAAAGGGACTTCAGGGAAGATCAATCTTTCCAGAGTACGTCCCCAGTACCTCCTCCAGCCATGCCCCACCTGCCCACAGTTACCACCCAGTTAGTCCATTCAAACCAGGGTGGACTGATGAGTTTATGGGTCCCCTAACCGATCATTCCACCTCCCACATTAAGCACAGGAGCTTTTAGAAGATGTCTAAATCATAACGTGTGAATTACATGAACCAATAAATCATGAGTAAGTAAAGTAATAAAGGAAAGAAGAAATCAAAGAAGCCCATCTGGCCAAGTAGCAAGTTCTGCATTCTTTCTTCCAGTATCTATCTACCCTCCTAGGAATTCCGTGGCTTGAGCCCATGGCATGGCGTTGCCTCCAGGATAATCTTACTTCTGGAGTCCAAGTTCCTGGATTCCAAGTTTCTTATCTTCCACCTACCTGCCATATGACCTTGAGAATCCCTTCCAAAATTTATGTTGTCATTTGTGAAAGGAATCACACAATACCTGGCTCACCGAGTTATAAGGAGTAAATAAAATGTGCTCGGCCGTGTGGATAAATAGCACCAACTAACACTAATTGAGCAATTCTATTTTCTGGAGATTGTTCTGCAACAGCCTTAGCAGGTGGTGAGTTAGATCTTTTCTGCCTTGCAGATGAGGAAACTGAGGCATAGAGTCAGCATGGCCTGAGTGGACAGCCACTAAGTGGAGGCTCCCTAAGCCCACACACTGGTGGGTCGCCCTGCCCTGCCTCTCTCTGGAGACTGCTCACTCCAGGGAAGTTGCTGTCTATTTTGAAGAATCAGAGAACGTCTTAAAATAGCCACAGAAGGGCCAGTGATTCCCAGAGTGTCACTCTCCATTTCTCTTGCCTCATTGAGCTACCAGTCCAGCGGCCAGAATGACCCCAGAAGTAGCTTCAGGGACTCCCAAGAACATGTTCTCCCTCTGCAGAGCCGACCTCCCCAGGAGGTGGCAGGCCCTCGTTAGTTAGCCATCTATCTTTGGCCATTTCCTTTCTACATACTGTCACTGCTACAGATGTGGCTCCAGAGTCCTGGAGAGGAGACGGCAGTGACTTCTCCACTCACCCTTCAGACACAAGGGATTGTTTTACTCTTCAAAAACAACCGCAGACGGGACTCAGCAATTTGAGCAGAAAGGCCTTTCAGGGAAGCCTCTTCTAGACAGTTCCACTGTTTCCTTAAGACGAGGGGAACCATTGCCCAACAAGAGCACTCCCACCTCAACTCCTTCTGTATACCGTGGGCCTCCATATGCATGGCCACTCTACCAAGATCCCTAATCCAAAGCGTCCACCCACTGCCAGTCAAAAATATCTGTTTTATCTGCTGAAGATGTACAGATTTTTCTCTTTTTTTTTTTCCTAAAAATTTAGTACAATAACTATTTACACAGCATTTATACTGTATTAGGTGTTACAGGGTTAGGGGCTTCCAGGAAACTGAGGCAGTATGAAGACCCCTCCCTTACCCCAGGTTCTTGCAATCAGGTCAGAAAATTTCAGACGTGTTGTTCAGAGTTACGGGCATAAATTTATTGGAAGGGAGTGGAAATGGGAAAGGGCACACTCTCAAGGAAGTGAGGATGGGTCCTCTCAGGAGAGGGACAGCAGTTTTATCAGGGTCCCCAGGGAAGTTTCCAGGAAGTCCCACCTGGATCTGCCTCTTGACTTTTAACTGATAACAGGATGACAGCAGACTTTCACGTTCCCATTGCTCTTGACAACTAACCCGTTCCAACTGGAACCTGTTCTTAACAGATTTTATGGCCAGGGGGACTTATCCTTATCTTCCCAAATTCTGGGATCTGGTCTGTGTAAGGGTCACAAAAGTCCCTCTTCAGGGTAACTTGTGTTCTTCTTATCAGTACTTCAGGCCTGCATTTTTCCTGCAGATAACAGGTTGTTTGCTGAGGAATGTAACATATCCTGTTGACTTAAGCCAGGTGGAGCTGCAGGTAATTTGCTTTTTAGGAAAGAAAGCGTGTGGTGTCAGCACTGTGGGCCCAGCTTATAAAATTATTCCCTTAGCCTCATTTTCCCACCACTTAGATCTATCTGTCCCCTATCATTTGTGTCATAAGTCATCTAGAGATAATTTAAAGTATTCGGGAGGACACGACACCATTTTATATAAGAGACTTTGAGCATCTGCATATTTTGGAATCTGTGGGGGATCCTGGAACCGATCCCCCATGGATACTGAGGGATGATTATAGCTACTGCTTCTTGAGTGTTGGTGGAGGTGGCTGGGAGGTGAGCGGCTCTATGGAAATAAAGTAATCTGAACATACCATGGACAATAAATAGTTGTTTAAAGAATGAAAGAATGGGGTTGTGGCCACAGCTCAGTGTAGAGCACTTGCCTAGCACATGTGAGGCACTGGGTTTGATCCTCGCATCAATAAAAAAAAAAAAAAATGAGTAAAATAAAGGTGTTGAGTTCATCTACAGCTAAAAATATTTTTTAAAAAAAAAAGATAGAATGAATAGCCAAGCAGTCAAAGGTTGATTTGTTGACTGCCGTTAACATGGTGAAAATGAGGTGCTCCACTGAAGTGCTGTGATTAGTCAGGGCTAAAGACTACATGCACCTTTTTTTGTTGTTGCTTGTCTTTGTTTCTTCATAGGGTTTACTTTTGATATATCTAAATTGGCCCCAAATTTCACTTGTAAGCCAAACTCTGGTGACAGTAGCTTTTATTGGCTTTGTAGCTTCACTGTGATATTTCAACCTAACAATATCAAGCTTATCAAGAAGAGAGCAGGCTTTTATTAAATGACAACTTGAAAGCAAAAGATAATCTTTAGCCCAATTAAAAATGGGCTGAAGATCTGAATAGACAATTCTCAAAAGAAGATGGTACAAACGACAACCCGGTGCTGTGGTGCAGGCCTGTAATCCCAGCGGTTCGGGAGGCTGAGGCAGGAGGATTGCAAGTTCAAAGTCAGTCTCAGCAAAAGTGAGGCACTAAGCAACTCAGGAAGACCCTGTCTCTAAATAAAATACAAAAAAATAGGCTGGGGATGTGGCTCAGTGGTCGAATGACCCTGAGTTCAATTCCTGGTACCAAAATAAAATAAAATAAAGAAGATGTACAAATGGCCAACAGGTATATGAAAAAATGCTCAAAATATCATTCATCATCAGGGAAATGCAATGAAAACCATAACCCAGTGATAATAACTAGTATTTTTTTAAAAAAATTCTGTCCCTGATGTGGAGAAAGACAAACCTTCACATGCTGTAGGAAGGGATGTAAATTGATACATCCACTACAGAACGCAATATGGAGATTCCTCAGAAAAAAACAAAAACAAAAACAAAAAAACCCTACAACCATACAATCCAGTGATCCCACTCCTCGGTATATATACTCAAAGGAAATGAAATCAACATGTTGAAAAACTCCCTACACTCCCATGTTTATGGCACTATGCACAACAGCAAGGATGAGAAATTGAACTAAATGTTCATTAAAGACAAACGGACAACATACAACGGAATACCATCCAACTGGTAAAAAATCATGATATTCCCATCATTTGCAGCAGCATAGATGAACCTCGGAGACATTCAGTTCAGAGAAATAAGTCAGGCACAAAAGACAAACACCACATGATCATAAATGGAATCTTAAAAAGTTGACCTACTTCAGAGTAAAATAGTGGTTACCAGAAGCCAGGGGCAATAATGAGAAGGGCAGGGGGAGGAGGGGGGTGAAGTCAGTCCACAGGCACAATGTTATCTTTTGACAGGAGAAATAAGTTGCGGTGTTTGGTGACACAGGAGGGTGAATATAATTAACAATAATGAAACCATAGGTCAAAGTAGTTAGAAGACAGAAGTTGAAATGTACTCACCATAAGGAAATGTACTCACTTTAAGGTGATAGATAATAACTGATTCAATACCCAATACATACATGAATCAAAACATCATACTGTAGCTCATCCATATGTACCAATATTATGTGCCAATCAAAAACACTTTAAAAGAATTTATAATGCCTAGAACTTTATGTACTATGGAGAAAAAGTACTGGTAGGAGAAACCCCAGTGTACAGTTGCCTTTTCTGAAACATTAAATAGTGAGACAAAATTTACCAAATGTCCTTTAAAAAATAACTCCCATTCATTTCTCACATAAAGTTTTAGTAAGCTCTAGAATTCCATACCATTAGCTCTTGAAGGAAGTTGTGTATTTTCGTAGACTATGATGAATAGCATAATGGTTAAGATACCTGGATATTGCTCATATTTTTAGGACCTTAGGCAAATTATTTTACCTTCAACTCTTGGGTCCCCTTAACTGTGAAATATGGAAGAAGAAGAAAGCACAGTGCAGGGGAAATTATAAACACACAAGAAACGGTAGCTTTCATTATTTTTACTTCAATTTTATTTTTCTGTAAATTATAAAACAGTAGAAAAATGGTGGGGAATTTTTTATACAAACCTTATTTTAAAAATAACTTTTTTTTTCCTGATCTTGAAGATTAAGGATTCACCAAGAAGTTAGGAGAGCAGATTGAAAACACTTTAAAAGAACTTAAGATGATCTTCTCTCAAGTCTACATAAATAAATCAATCCTCGGTTAATTGCTGTTGAATTTAGACTTAGCATTTTCCTTAAGATGTCCAGTTTTAGTTTCCTGAGAATAAAAAAGGAAGGGCCTACTTTTGATCTATTTAGAATGATGTGGGTTACTAAGCAATGCTTTAAGAAAGATTTGCATGAGGTTCATCTTTCCCTCGCGAGGGCCAATCTTTCTGGTAGCTTTCTGGTAGAATTACTCAAAGGAAATGATCAGTTAGAACCTCAGTCCACTTTCTGCTGCTATTGCAGAGCACCACAGAATGGGTCACTTATAGAAAGCAGAGGTTTGTTTCTTAGTTTCAGAGGCCAGGAAGTCCAAGGTCCAAGGGCTGCATCTGGTGAGGGCCTTTGTCCTGTGTCATAACATGGCGGAAGGCATCCCATGGTGAGACAGCGAGAGATCAGGCTCCCAGTCTTAAGCCCTTTAATAATTATCATTTATCCATTCACAAAGATGGAGCCTTCATGGTCAAATCACCTATCACTAGGCCTCACTTCCCATCTCTATTGAATTGGGATTCAAGTTTCTAACACATGCTCTTGGTAGGACACTTTCAAACCATAGTAGGGCCCATACTTCAGAAAAAACACATGAAACATAAGCAAAGTCAAACAAGCAACAGAGAACAGAGGTAATCAATGTTCAAGGAGAAGGAGTGGGAGAGGGACACAGACCTGCAGGCTAGGAAATCCACCCAAAACTCCATCCAGGAACTTGCTTCTTATGACATCTATTCAAACAAACCTTCTTTGGGCCTTCTCTAAATCCTGGAAGTCTTTCTGGCCAAGAGCTTTGTCAACAGCGCTCATGTTTGCCTGGGATCCTCTAGGACAGGCTGTAAAGAGGTCAAAATACTAGTGTACTGTTAGGAACTAGCCGGTGCACCAAGGCTTTTAGCTGTCCCCCATCTTGCCTCCACTTACCAACCCCCATGGTAACTAAAGGCTCATGAGTGGTCCCGTAAGTGTCCAGGACCCTAATGCCACTCCCACAGGCCTGCCCCAGAGTCAGCATTTGGTGACCACACCACATGGCCTGCCAGTGTCCACCTGGGAATGTGGCTGTAATGTAGCGCTGTGCTACCTCTGAGAGTGAAGACATATTTCTGTTCCAGTGACATTCTTTACTGTTGTTAAAAATAATAATAATAATAATAAATAAGGGAGCTTAAATCTTAATTTTTAGCTTAAGCTAGAAATTTCTTTCCCTTCTGAAGTTAGGATGAAACTTGGCAAAATTAAGGGAAGCTTAAGATCTTGTGGAATCAAGTCAAATATATATACATTTGTGTGTGTGTGTGTGTGTGTGTGTGTGTGTATATATAAAATGTTTAACATAAATTAAATTTGTATTATAAATATATAAGTTATTATATTATAAATACAAATGCAGAATTAATTTGACTTGCCTTCACAATAAGACAAAAATGTAATTTGACTTCTTCAGACTTTTAACTGACATATAACTGTACATATTCATGGAGTACAGTGATATTTGACCCTCGTACACAATGAGTAATGATCCAGTCAGGGCAATTAGCATATTCCTCACCTCAAATATTTGTTTGTGTTGCAAAGATTCAGAATCCTCTCTTTCAATTGTTTTTGAAATGTGGCTTAAATTACAGGCAACTGTAATGACTCTCCTGTGCTATAGAAAGATGTAAATGAATCCTCCTATCTAACCGTGCATTGGATCTTCTAACCAACCCTTCTCTATTCCCTCCCTCTCTCTGACCCCCTTCCCGCCTGTCTCTTTATTTTCCAAGTGTGATTTGATTTGAATGATTGGGAAGTTGCTTGGTTTTCAGTGTCCTTAATTTTTCCTCTCTCCTTTTAAATGTAAAGCCTTAAGGAAGAAATCTTCCTTGGGGTTTTTGACACCCTGTATGATGTTTACAATAATCTCTTATTAGTTAAAGGCAGCTCTCGATTGAGAGTACCTCCTGGCAAATGCTGAGCGTGGTGTCGACACAGTAGCTCCTAATAAATGTCAGCCTCCTTTTCCTTGTTTTCCCCTGACAAATATTATGACTTTGTTCTCTTGGAAGCAGAGGTCTCCAAATGCAGGAATGTCATCAATTTTCAGAAATGGAGCAGAGTTTCAAGGGAAGGCAGCCCTGCTGTGAATCGGAAGGAGTGTCAGGTGTTGTTAATAAGGGGGCAGGTGCTGGGGTTCAATGTGCCTGGGCCCCTCTTGGCCCCTTTAAAAGGTTTATGATGTTTACTTCCGTGACTTGACAGGCAGCCAGGAGCCATTTCTCACCAGCAAAGCATGGTGTTGTCAAAGGGCTCGGTTGCTTTTCATGGTTTCCTTATAAAACAACCTGTGTGGAGGCTTAGCAGCCTGCCATACTGGGCAAGGGACTTCCCTTTCAGTGAAAGGGACTCTGATGATAAAGAGAGGGAGGCCAAGGAAGGCCACTCCTGGAGCAGTGCACGCTTCAGGGGCCTCCTGGGAAGGCATGGTGGCGATCTTTCTGCTTTCTTGCTGACCGTCAGTGTTACTGGCCCTCAAAAGTCCAAAGCACTTCCATGCCCCTGAGCCCGGATCACACCTGACCATGGTGCATGCTCATTGGGCAGCCGGGAGCCTCACCCTCGATAATTCAGCAAGATGGGGCTGCTGAGAACACCATGGGATGCTGATCATTGGAAAAACAGATCCAAATAGGGGCTCAGTCCTGCCTGCCCTGGTGGCTGGCTGCCTCGCCCGAGGGCAGCACTGTTGGCCATCTGGCAGCTCCCTCTGAGATGACCTCGGGGGGCTGTTTTGTCTTTGGTCTGGAAGTGACATGACAACATATTAATTAAAAGGTAGTTAAGCCAAAATTAAAAGGCAATCCAACAACTGGGGAAAAGACTATGATGTGCATGATTTAAGACGACCCAATAAAAAAGTTCAATGGAAGCAAATAAGTAATGTAAAAAAGAAGAAATACAAATGTCCAATAGCATGTTTTTAAAATCATCAACCTCACTAAGAATCAAGAAATTAAAATTGCAACCAGGTACCTGGGGTGAGAGTGGGCAGGATCAGTGTGTATGGGGGGGGGGGGGGGATGGCGTTGGGGAGAATGACAGATTATGGAAAAAAAAAAAAACCCGAAACCAAAAACCAGGATGCACATCCAGTACCCAATTGCTGCTGCAGAGAGTGTTTGGATGTGTTTCTGAAACATTAAATAGCAAGACATAATTTAACAAAAATTATCCTTAAAAATATAACTCCCAGGATGGATGCAATTTTTCTGGAAGGAAATTGACAACATGTTTTAAAAATGCATTCACAGTATTACCCACAAATTATGCCCCTAGGAATTTATCTTACAGAAACAACTAGACAAGTGTGAAGAATACACACAGAACCACGTCTCAGCCTTTGTTGCAGTAGTGGAAATGAAAAGATCATAAGTGTCTAATAGTAGGGGATTATATAAATCATGTTAGTAAAATGTGCTGACATATTGTATATTATATGTCATGACAAATATGATGTGTTGGATGTGAAATGATGTCCATGATATAGTAAGGGAAAAAAATCAGTTATGAAACTTCATATTTCATTGAATATAACATGCCATAAATTATAACTTGCATCATTATATTATGTACCACTAAGAAAACAAAAAAAGGTTTGTACTTAGAAAGGAAGCTATGAGGTACCCCTAAAACTTCACCTTTCTTCAGATTCCAGCCCTCTGAAAAATGTCTGGGTTCAGCAATGTTGTCCACACTTATCTATACAACATGATCTCCTGTACAGCACATCTTTTTTTTTTTAATATTTTATTTTTTAGTTTTCGACGGACACAACATCTTTGTTTGTATGTGGTGCTGAGGATCGAACCCGGGCCGCACGCAATCCAGGCGAGCGCGCTACCGCTTGAGCCACATCCCCAGCCCTGTACAGCACATCTTGTACCCATTTTTCAAAGACCGTATAGCTATGCTGCTACTACTTATATGGGCAGCAGCAAGTTAAAGCAATTGTAAATCCCATTTTCAATGGTATTAAAATGAGAAAATAATGCATGTATTTCAGACTCTTGGAACTAGAGCATAGTCTCCCTCTTGCATAGTAAAGAATTTGGCCTTTGATCCCAATTACTGGGAGGGGAAATTCTACATCCTTGGAAATTCTGAATGATGGAAGGCTCTGGGAGTTTACGCTAATCACAGCCTCCTGGATAGTCTAAGTTAAGGAGATGGCTCAGGATGGGACTAGGGATGCGAAAGACCAACTGTGTGACAGACGGTGGAGCTTTGAGTCATGTGACATCAGCTCAGCCTACCTGGAGGGGAGAAAAGGTGGCCGGGGATCAAGCTCAATCTTATGACCAATGATTCATCCCATCATGCTTATGTAATAAACCCAAGAAACAAAATCCCTTTCAAGCATGTAGACTTAAAAACAAAATGCACCGATGTCTGTTCATCTGTCTGTCTATCCTCAATGGAAAGGGTGAAAAAGAATACAGGATCAAGAGAGTACTTGGGTGGTGCTATAGTGTGGATCTTAAATGTTCCTCAAAGGCCCATGTGGTAAAGGTCCAAAAACTTTAAGAGTGGGACCAGTGGGAGGTCTTAGGTCAGTAGGGGTAGGTACTTCAAGGAATCTGTAGGAGCCCAACTCTCTCCTTGTTCTCTTTTGCAAGTTTTGATCTGCCACATGCTCCTGCCATGATGTATCGCCTCACCACAGACCCAAAGCAACAGGGCCAATAGATCACAGATGGAAATCTCCAAAACCGTGAGATAAGTGAAATCTTTTCTCTTTAAAAGTGCATTATCTCTGGCATGTGGTTATAACAACAGAAAGCTCACTAACACTAGTGGAAACTTAACTTTTTCCTTAAAAGAGTTTGATCTTGAGGGGAAAAGAACAAACTTAATTCCAAGTCATTAAAACTACTCACTCTGAACAGAATCTTTTTTTTTCCAACTTTTAGTTTAAAACAAACAAACAAACAAACTTGCCCAAGGAAGAACAAGTTAAACTATGTCCTCAAGTCCATCCGAGGTCTTGATTTTAACTATTACAGGAGAGAGAACAATAGATTTCTCATGTGCCACCTGCAGGATGGAGTTGGAAGGGATGCCCAGACCATGGCAGGCTTGGTGACACCTGTCTGTAACCAATGAGCAGGGTCCATATGACCACCTTGCATATACCTGCTCAGGCAGCAGTATGTCCCCCACCCCACTCCCACTCCCACTGTTGTTTCTAACATGTCATGAGCAGGAAATAGAATCTGCACCTTTACAACTGAGTAGTAAAGGGGTGAGTAGGGTAAGCGGCCCTCCCGTGGGTGGGTTCAGCACTGCTTTTGCCTATGTACTCTTGGCTTTCATTTTGCCTCCTCAGCTATCTGGATTGGATTCTCACATTCCAACATTTTGAAGCAGCTTTGGAAATGACCTTCACATAGACAGGTCATTGTGTGCCTAAAACAATGGGTGCCTGTGACCTGCAACAGGCTTCTCTGTTCCATGCACATTGGTCACTAAGAGATCTTCCCTCCACTTGCCTGTCCACTTGACCCTTGGTGCATTGAAAGACAACACCAGATCTCCAGCCACAGAAGCCTCCATGATTTGCTGGCATAAGCCTTTCTTGGCATTGATCTGGTACAGTTCTTCCATGAGCATTAATTCATTCCACAAATAGCTGATGAACACCTACTGGGTGCACATCTTTGGACAGAAAGAGATCAAATAAATTTGAAGCCTGTAACAGAAAAGTGACGGGAATTATGTGAACTTTGATATCATGGCTATGAGAACAAACAACAGAAAAGAACGAACAAAGAGAATCTGCCCTCCACAACCACACCCTGGCCTGTCCCTGTTTTTGAGCCACCAACACTGACAGATGCTCTATTGTGCCATGTGGCTTCAGCCCCTCCAAATACCACTGTGGGGATGAAGAGGGGGAAACACAAGCTTCCATTGTCATCCTTTAACGAATAAGGGAGTATTCACATTTAGACTTTGGGTTTTGTTTCGCAAAACATATGAGCTGGTGCATACACTCACTCACCACCTCCCAGACCAGTAACTAAGCCCTATAACCTGTTCCACTGGAGGAGGGGGAGGCTAGGTTTGAAATAGAGCCCTTTTAAAATCAAAAGCAACTTCCTGATTCCTGCTTTTCTGCATCTGGAGTTTCCTCCTACTGAGAATGAATGAGAATGGCCTGGGTGAGCAGCAAGGAAACAGATTCTAACATACTCTAGGGTTAGTATAACCTAACTGAATCTACATATTTCCCGTCTTTTGTTTCTATAAATGTTAACCAATTCTGTATGACCGGTTTGGGCAAACTGCATTAAACTCACTTTTCCTGTTGACATCATTTGCTGATTTCTTATGTAGGCGGGCAACCAAACCCAGCCAGCCAGGATCCAGACAGGTTCTCTGGCTTCCCTGCAGTAACAGGTTCACTGGAGCGTAAAGATGACAGAGCAGGGCTGAAGCTGTTGCTTTCACCATGACGGCAAAAATCAATGCATCACCTGTACTTGTTCCCACAAAGGGAGGGCTTTAAGTTTTCCAGAAGCGTGTAAAGCTAAGCTCTGCAAACTTGAAATGCCCTGGGCATTGCCAGAAGCTGCTCCATCAAGGCTGGAAGATTGCTCTGAATACAAATACCTGTGCTCTGACAAGCAGGTAAAGGTCACAGATGGAGGGCTTGAGGAATCCAGCATCAACCTGTCTTTAAATGATGAGGATAAAGCAGTCCACCTGAAAGGGAGCAGGGGACTCCTGCAAATTTCAGCACCATGGAAACCTTCTCCAATGCAAGAGAAGATGGCTTTGAAGTTTGTATGTGCTATCATGTCTACTCTGATTAAGAGCTATGGGGGACAATGTGAGGAACACTCAGGGACCTAAATGGTGTTAGAAATAACTCGGTGCTGCAAGAAATCAAACACGTGCTGCAAAGTGGGTGGGCAGGGCAAACCTTTACTCCTGGCCAAAGAGCGTGCTACCAGAGCCGGCTAGCCTGGGCACGCTGTTTGCCTGCTTCTATCTCTAACCTAAGACGTCACTGCCTTTCATTCTGGAGGAATTCAGGGTTACCATCTATGCCACTGGCTAATTTTAGAATTAGGGCGAGAAAAAGGGAAGGACTACAATTGGATCCTATTAAGGCTGAATACTAGATTTTGAAAATGAACCACCAGACTTTCTGTTTTTCACAATAATACCAATTGCAGTGGCTATTCAGAGCCTAGAACCAGACTGACCCCACTTCTGAATAGCAGGGGGACCCAAAATTTATACAACTTCTCCATGACTGCCATTCCTTATCTATAAGTGGGTGTACTAATAGTGTGATGAGGAATAAATACATTAAGTCCTTGGCCAGCTTCCTCTATGGTGGTAGGAGCACCAACTTCTCCCCCATTCTTGTAGATCCTTCCCCGACACTGGGGGACCTGCATCAGCATGTGATTCCAGGTGGCCACATGTTTCCCCTTCCAAATGCATTTTTTTTTTTTTTTGGCAGGGGCCTTACCACTTACAGGAGGTAAGTGTATGCCCCTTCCTGTTGAATCTGGACTGACCTAGTGGCCTGTTTGAACCAGCAGATAATCATGGACATGATACCGTACCACTTCCAAGATTGGGATTTTAGAGGTAGCACTTTCCACCTTCTCCTTTTGAAATGCTCCCCGCTGGGACCACAGTGTCCTCTCACACCTTTGCACTTTTGCAATACAGGCCCCTCCCCCATTCCCGGAACATGCCCCAGGTCCCCCTCCACCTCCTGCAGCCTTCCTGTCCCAGCTGTCTGCAGGATGGTGTTCCACCCCCCACCTCTCCCCTGCACAGCAGCACTAAGCACATCATCCTGAGATTGTCTGTGAGCTTCCTGTTTCTCTTGGGAGAGACCCCAATTCTTCGTTTTCTCAATATTTCTTTTGCCTCAGTATATAATGAGCATTCAATGAATGCTTACTTAGTAAACTAATAAAATGTGGATCACAACCCCCCGCTTTGCGCTTTGCCTTCCCACACAGTTGTTGTGAGGATTCAGTCCACCAGATCAGGATTAATTCCTTCGGCATTCACTTTTCTATTACTGTAATTGATGGTTGTGTTTCTTTAATGTCTGTCTCCTAAACACACACTTTTTTTGTTGTTGCTACTCGCTTCCTCACTATTGTATTCCCCTGTCTAGTGCAATGTATCAGCCACGTCTTGCATTGTCTGTGCTCTGATGTTTTGACATTCAGGCCTTGGTTGACTCTGGAGGGACTGGCTGCTCCTCCTGCCTTAGTTAATTCCTAAAGAAAGCAAACAACTTGCCCAGGAAGCTGCTTTTCAAATACCAACCAACCAAGCCAGAGTCTGTACTCCAATCACCTCCTTTATGGAGGCTTCACATTTGGGCCATGACCCACCTTCCCTAATTAGCCCAGGGTCAGCAGTGGGAACAGCCCCTATATCCCAGAGCCCAACTGGAATTTTTCAGTCTGGTCCATCCTAAACCTGCCTTGCCTGTTCTTTCTTTTCTTTTTTTTTTTTTGGATAGAAAAAATGATAGTTTATTCTTGTTTTAATTTGTATATTCTAAAACATAAATATGTTGAATATTCTTTCATATGTTAATGGTCCATTAATATCTTTTCTGTGAATTCCCTTGGTTATTTTTTCTATTGGGCTATCTTATTTACTTATTTATAAGAATTTTTTTGTTTATTAAGGATGCTTTGTCACATTTATTTTTTATTTTATTTTTTGGTTTTTGGAATTGGTTTATTTCCTTTAGCATTCTACAGAGCCGTCCATTTACTGTCAAATGCCATAATTTCATTCTTCTTTGTGGCTGAGTAATATTACATTGTGTATATATACCACATTTTCTTTATTCATTCATCTGTTTTTACTTTATTTGTTCTAATTAGCTATACTTGACAGTAGAACACATTTTGACACATCATACATTAAGGGAGAACTCCTCCTTCTTCTGGTTGTACACAATATAGAATCACACTGGTCGTGTAATTGTATATGCACACAGGGCAATAATGTCTAATTCATTCTACTACCATTTCTACTCCCATATTCCCTCTTCTCCCTTCACTCTCCTCTGTCTAACCTCAATTAGCCACATCAATGTTTATAACAGCTCAATTCATAATAGCCAAACTGAGGAACCAACCTAGATGTCCTTCAACAGATGAATGGATAAAGAAAATGTGGTATATATCCACAGTAGAATATTACTCAGCCTTAAAGAAGAATAAAATTATGGCATTTGCCAGTAAATGGATGGCTCTGTAGACTATCATGCTAAGGGAAATAAGCCAGTTAAAAAAAAAAAAAAAACAAAGGCCAAATGTTTTCTCTGATATGTGGATGCTAATTCACAATAAGGGGGTGGGGGCTAGGGAAGATCAGATGAAATTGCCTGTTCTTTCTTGCATGAACTCACAGGGAAGCCCGTGCCTGTAGCTCCCCCTACCCTCTGCCTCCTGACCGACCGTGGTCCTTCACTGGGCGCTTTCCACTCTGTGCATGTTGCGCCCCCTCCTCTTGAACTATGAGTAGCACACTGTCTTTTCAATGGAAACTTCTCCTAATCAATAGAAACGTCAGCTTTACCCACCAACGCCTCTCTCTTCTGCTGATATCTTGTAAGTAAAAGTGGCTTCCACCTTTAGACTGACTGTCCCAGGTCCTCTTGAGCTCCAGAACATTTTTTCAACACAATCAGTGCCACTATTAGAGTTAAGCAGAATATAGAGAAAAAAAAAAAATAGTAACAATACACGAGGATTTTCTTTTCAGACAGAAGGGAGGCACAGTTTTGGTGCCATTTATCATCATTTTAAGAGCTCTTAGATTTTGCTCTTAAAATTTCTTCCCGTGTGGGTCTAAGAGTTAGTTTTTAAATTCATAAAGGGGAAAATTTTTTTTAAAAATTTAAAGTGTTTTTCTTTAAAGAAAAAAAAAAGGCAGCCATATATCAACAGAAGTTACTGTGGACTGAGGGGCCTTGGAGGAACTCTCTGTGCCTCTGGCTTGAGCTTTCCCACCTTTTATAGGCATTAAACAAGCTTCATCATGTCCCCAGGGGACATGTTGTCAATCCAGTGAGGATGCTTTGAGCGCAGATTTCACCATGCTGGGCTGAAATGGGAAGGCAATTTCATACATTGGAGAAAGAACAAAGGAAAACGTGAAGCAGAAATGAAGGCCAAATCTAGTCATTCTCATGCAAGAGAAAGTCCCAGCCTTGGCTTGGATTTTCAGATTTAGGCCTTTATATGATAAAGGCCTGGTTCTCTCTCTTTCTCATCTGAATAAACAAATAGAAGAGAGTGAGTGGAGAGGAAGATGCTCACATCATTTACCCTGAGTTATGGGAAGAACCAGAGGCACCTACGCCCAGATGCACTTGCCCGCTGGTCCCTGTGAACCAGGAAATGTCTTATCTGATGTGATGGACCACGAGGTCCTCAGAAATAACCATCATTCCCTTCTTTCTCACCTGTGAGTTCCTAGTATCCAGCATCAAATCCAATTCACAATAGGTACTCAGAAAATGACAAGCAGATGGATGGATGGATGGATGGATGGATGGACAGATGGATGGACATTTTAGCAATAAGAATTACCTGGAACATAAAGAAGAAGTAGGTATAAATACTGCATTTTAAGTAACCAACAGCTTGCCAAGTGATCCTTCAATCATCCTCACCAAGATGTTTCAAAATCAAGGAGTGGTTCAAGATCTCAAAAAGAAAAAGAAAAGGAAAAAAAAATAAACTCAAATAAATTTTAATGATCTAGACTAATATAGCTGAATTTCTCATTTTCATTGATGTCCAAGGCCAACTAATTCTGGAGTCCTGCTTGGACTGGCATCATATCTAATGATAACCAGGAGCCAAAGAAGAGTCATTAGTAAACAAGCAATAATGTTCAGCTTCCCATCATTTCCCGTTGACAGCCCTGAGCTTAAAACCTTAATTAATCTTTTCCCTTGTGATCCCAGCAGATCCAGGGACTTAGATCCAATTTTTGTTTACTGCATATAACAGAGAGACCAATGGTCTGTCAATGCAAGAATCATTCTCCCCTTCTTCCTTACAAAAACAAAACAAAAAATCCTTAATTTGTTTAAAGATGGGGAACACTGGAGAAAAATCTGAAAAACATTTCCCAATAACCCTTGAAGCTAGAAATATGTTCAGGTAAGTGAAGAAAAGTAAACCTTTAGTTGGTTGAAGCCACTGTTTTTCATAATTTTGTTATTTGCAGCTGAACCCATGTCCTAACTGACAACCTTGATATTATGGTTTGGATATTAGGGTGTTTCCCCCATGACCAGGCTCATCATGTGCCATATAAGCTTGGTCTTCAATTCAGTGATGATCAGAGGTGGGACTTTTGGGAAGTGATTGGATCATGAGGGTCCTACCTGCATCAATGGATTAAGGCCTTGACGGAGTTATAATTTGATGGGAATTGGTGCAAATTGTCCAAGATGGGGCCTAGTTGAGGGAAGTAGGTGTCTGGAGGCAAGCCCTCCCTGCAAGAGTCTTGTCCCCAACACCCCGTGCTTTCTCTCTCTTTCTCTCTCTGCTTTCTGACAGCCGTGAGCTGGGCAACTTTGCTTTGCCATGTCTTTCTGCACAGCATGTTTAGGTGACATTCTGCCTCACCACAGGCCCAGAAACAATGGGACTTAAGGGACATTATCATGGACTGAAATCTCTGGAAACATGAGCCAAAATAAATCTTTCCTCCTTTTTTTTTATGTGATGCTTTTATTGATATTTGAAAACTGTCCTAATATAAAGACTTTGATTCTAGTACAAGTCCCCTTATTAACAATAGGCATGAAGCAGCACCATTCTTAAAATGAAAATCCTTTAAAACCAGTTGTTGAAATTCACTTAAGAAGCTTGAGCGCAGCATTGAAGGGGGCCAGGTTTTCACATGATCTCAGCCACCGCTGCACGTTGGCTGGTGCCTCCGCACTGCAGCCTCCGGTCTGCTGGAGCACAGACCACAGCACAACATCTGCCGGTGAGCTCGTTCCCAACCAGCCAAGGGCTCTTCCCCAGAGCAGAGTTCTTGGAGCGAAAACAGCTGCTTTTTCTTTACTGCTCCCCTCTTTTAGCTGAAAAAATAACGATATCTACCTGGCTATCTATGAGGGTTGAGTTGATAGCATTATGCTTCTGGCCAAACAGAGAGAACAAGAAACGTGCAATGTTCCCTTCTCCTTCAATGGGGCACATTGTCTGGACACTGAACTTCATTTGAGTCTTGGGCACATTCTTCCAAATTAAAGTGAAGCCCAGCTGATACTCATGACGGGGGCTCTTTCCTAGTCTGTTCCCCAAAGCACTTGAGAAGGGTCTGGGGCACACTCTTCACTGATGAATGTGTGTGCACCGTGGATAGCACCCTGTAGCTCTCACAGAGCAGCCTATGCAGAACGAGCAGGCAGAGAGGAGGGGAGACAGGGTTTGCGTTGATCACGTTGTCTTTCAGGGCTCCATAGTCCTTTCCAAGCACTGAATTCAAATCGAATGCATTGGTTGTTAAAGAAGTGGGCTCATCAGCTTGCATGATGTTTGTCACATCCATGTCTGCATCTGGTGTGTGAATCATCTTGGAGAGACCATCGACTGCAGCTTTCAACTCATACAAACGTTTTAAAATATCTTCTTGGCGGGACTCAAGAGCTTGCAGAGAGGGGTCAGATGCTTCCTGCACGTGGCCCGCCTCTGGCGCGGGGCTGCCGGTCCTACAGTGCACGTTGGGGAGCCGGTACTCGCAGGTGGGAAGCTCTACACGCAGCGGTGCGCCGCCCCCGTGATAGGGCTTTACCTGGTTCATCGGCATGGCGGGAACCAAAGGAAGGAAGGTGGCAGGCGTGGGGTCACGACCAACTACGGCTACCTTCTTTCCTTTCCTCCTTTTGTTTTGTCACTGTGACGAAACGTTCACACACTTGATAGACCAGGCAATTAGTTTGAAGAGATGCCTCAACAGAAGGGAGAATTCTAGCAAAATCTAGGAAACTAAGCACTTGAATCAAGCGCTTACTAGTTAATGGACTGGTTTATCACATTGATATTAAAACAGGCAAGGATTTTAATTGGGATGGAGTGACCTCAGGAGGCAGCACTGCCATCCCTCAAAATTCATTTGGATCTTCTTTTATAACTGCCTTTGAGATGGTTTAGAGGCCACACAAGTCCACTTTTTGCGTTTCCATCCCTTTTGGAATCAACGATTGCAACACCAACCTGGTAACTCAATGCGGCAACCAGAAATGGCTCCATTCCAGAGGACTTTTCCTTCAAAGGATAAATTTTGCCACCACTGAGGGATTTAAAATGAGATTTTTCTGGAGGCCGATCCTAGGTGACCCATCATTCCTTTTCCAAGAAGGCTGTACACATTAGGGGCATTGCCAGGGCACAGCTCTTCAACAGCTGTGCCTACTCACATGAAACCCGACACTACCTCGGTGGGCTCTTGGTCTCCTGCCCCTTTTCACTTCAATATCTCAGCTCTAACCTTGTCTTATTTTCAGTGACCTCTAAGAATGGCAAGCTGGGCACACTTGGGACATAACAAAGATCCAGAGAAGTCAAAGCACACCTAGACCTGTCCACAACCAGAAGATAATGGCATCCACAGCACAAAGCAGCACCCCATTATAGGCCATCCTGTACCCATTCACAGATGTGGGTTCTTAGGGACATGAGAGGTTTGCTACTTGGGGAATCAGTTCAAAGAACCACCACAGCAGTAGAAGAAGGCTAGCAAAATCTAGGAATCCATGCAGATAAGTCAAGCACCTGGTAGCTAATGGATTGTTTAGAAGACATGGGAAGCTAAAACAGGAGGGGAAGGAGCTAGGGGAGCCAGTGTGCACTGGAAATCACGGACAGGTTAAAGACTGATTCAAGAACAAATCTTGAGCTTCAAGGGCCAGTTAAAGTGGAATAAACCCATCACAGCCAATCTTGCCCACTGGTCACAACAAAGTACAAAAATCAACCACGTGAATACTCCAAAAAGTAAACAAGAACAGGTGATTTGGGGAAGAAGTTTTAAAACTTTAACAAATACCAATACCGTGTTGTTACTCTTTTGTGTGTGTTTCGTCTCCTGGCTTTGACCCAAGAAAAGGTCAAAAACAGAACTACACAGACGGTACAGATAGCAAAAATTCCACATTAACCCATTTTTTCTAGCCAGACCAGGAAAAGGGATCTTGAGGACATGGGAAGAAGGCCCTTTTTTATCTTTTTTTTTTTTCTCATTTTTCTTTTTGACTTCTGCCCCAAGATCAGCCTCAATTGCAAAGTAGTACTCATTCTGCCTCCACCATATAACTACCCCAAATCCAACAGGGGCCAGGAACGTATGCTTCTGGACAGAGGAATCACAAGAAGAGGACCCTGGTTAACTGAGTGTGGTGGAAATCCCAGTAAGGAGAGGACTAGAGACAGGCATCCCCTAATTCTGTGAATGGATCATTATGAGTCCTAGGTTCAGCCCTGGGTAGCACATGCAACAGACTCAGAAAGCATGTAGCAAAGGTTTTGAACACACAGCCCTGGGATTTCTAGGCTGTCCCTTGAGCCACAAGTGCATATGGCAGTCACAAAGCATAGCGAGGTCTTGGAAATCTGAATTGACACCAAAACCACCAACCACAAACATGAGTCCAAAGCTAACCAGTTGACCTACCAAAACCCATAGATCAACACTAGACAAAGGATTTTAAAATAATAGACTATTTTTTCAGAACAGAGTTCCCGTGTACCCCACATTTAATTTCCACTATTATTAACATCTTATGTTAGTTTACTTGTTTATTCAGATTTCCTTGGTTTCTTCTTTTTCATGCCGGGCAGGGAGAACGACGGGGAGGATACTATAATTAAACCCAGGGATGCTTAACCACTGAGCCACATTCCCAGTCCTTTTTATTTTTTGAGACAAGGTCTTGCTAAGTCGCCTCCCTAAGTTGTTGAGGCTAGCCTTGAACCCGTGATCCTCCTGCCTCAGCCTCCCGAGTTGCTGGGATTACAGGTGTGCATCACCATGCCCAGCCTGATTTTCTTAGTTTCGAATACTCCTTTTCTGCTCCAGGATCCCACATTGCTTTTAGTTTTGTCTATTACCGTTTCTCTTGTTTTCCTTGTTTCTTATGACCTTTGGTTTTGAAGACCACTGGCTGGGAATTTTGGAAAATATTTCTAGAACATCCCTTAATTGGAATTTGTCTGATATTTGTCTTGTGAGTAGACTGGGGTTGTGAGTTTCTTGGATTTTTTTTTTTTTGAGGCAAAATTTGTATAACATAAAGAAAAGTATTCTAAAGTGTATAATTCACTAGCATTATATAAATGTGTGTGTTGTGTATATATATGTGTATATTTTTTTCTTTTTTCATAAGTACAAAAGGAAACCTTACATCCATTAAGCACTCCCATTTTCCCCTGCCCCAGTCCCTGGAAACAGTCAATCTACTTTCACTATATATAGATTTGCCTATTCTAGATATTTCATATAAATGGATCATACAATATGGACTTCTTATTTCTGACTTCTTTCACTTAGCATATTTTCTTTTGCAATGTGTCCATGTTCTACCATGTATTTCATTCATTTTTTATGGTTTTACTCTATCAAATGAACGGCCATATATTGTATGGCCGGTCATTTGTTGATGGACATTTGGATTATCTTCCTGTTTTGGCTATCATGAATTGTGTTGTAAAAGCTTTAATATATTTGGACACCTGTTTTCCATTTTCTTGGGCATGTGCTATCAGAAATGCTGGGTCACGTGATAATTCTGTTTAACATTTAGAGGAACTACCAAACTGTCTTCCAAAGCAGCTGCATTGGAATTGACCTTCTCACCCAAAATATGTGAGGGCTCCAGTTTCTCTGCATTTTCAAGGACATGTATTGCCTGTCCCTTTTGTTCTAGCCATCTTAATGGGTATGAAGTGGTATCTCGATGTGGTTTTGATTTCCTTTAATAATTAACGATGTCAAATATTTTTTTCATGTGCTAATTGGCCATTTTTATATCTTTCTGGAGAAATATCCATTCAAATCCTTTGCTCATTTTCTAATTAGGTTGCTTTTTTCTTTTTTGTTTATTTTTATCATATGCTACATATGTAAGGTGTGCAACATTATGTTTTGATGCATAGTACATAGTGAAATGATTATGAGTCAAGAAAATTGATATATCCATCATCTCACAGTTAACCTTTTTATTGTGGTGAAAATACCAAAAACACGTTTTTCTTAGACATGTCCAGTGTGCAATATTATGTTATTAACTAGTCCTCATGCTGTACATTAGATCTCCAAACTTATTCATCCTACATAACTGCAACTTTGTGCCCTTTGATCTGCATCTCTCCATTTCCTACACACACACACAGTAACCACTATTTTGCTCTCTGTTCCCATGTATATGAATTTTGGGGGAGTGCCAGGTGTGGGGGTCTTAATGTTTTTTTGTTGTTGTTTTTTTAAGAGTCCATATAAAAGTGAGACTATGTAGTATTTTTATTTCTGTTTCTGGGCTTATTTCACTTAGCATGATTTACGTTAGGTTCAGTTCTTTTTTTACACTGGATATTAAGCTCTTATCAGATATATGCTTTGCAAAAATTTCCTCCCATTCTTTGGTTTATCTGTTCACACTCTTGATAAAGTGTCCTTTGAAACACAAAAGTTTTTTATTTTAATTTGGCTGAAGCCTAATCTGTCATTTTTTTTTCTTCTTTTACTTAATCAGGGTCATGAAGATGTGTCCCCATGTTTTCTTTTAAAAAGTTTCAGTTTATCACTTACATTTGATCCACTTTGAGTTGATTTTTGTATATGGTGTGAGGTAGAGGTCCAAGTTCATTCTTTTACATTTGGATATCCAGTTGTTTCAGCATCACTTGTCAAGGAAACCATTTTCCTCCCGTTGAATGGTCCTGGCACTACTGGCCACAGTGTGTGGGTTTAACTTTGCCCATTTCATTCCATTTCATGGAGCTACATGCTTATCTTTATGCCACACAGTTTTGATCACTGCTCTTTGTGTTGAGTTTTGAAATTAGGAAGTACTGGTGCTCCAAATTTATTTGTCTTCTTCAATACTGCTTTTGGCTATTCAGCGGCAAATTCCATATGAATATGAACTTTTGCATTTATACAAGAATAGTCACTGGGGTTTTCATAAGGATTGCATCGGATCTGTGGCTCCCTTTGGATAGTAGACTATGTTAACCTTAAACAGAATAGATTTCAGAGTAAAGGATATATCACTTTTAGACAACATTTCCCCCAGAAAACGGAAGAGAAGTAACACAATATTTCTAAGCCATTAATTCCCAAAGTTGATTTATAGATTCAGTGGATCCCAATTAAAGCTCCAAGCAGGATTGTTTATAGGTATGAGAAAGCTAACTCTAAAAGTCTTGGAATGTCAAAGTAAACATACTAAGCCAAGAGAAGAACAAAGTTGAAAGACTGCCCTTCTTCATTTTGAGACTGATTGTAAAACTATACTCATCAATACTATATAGACACATAGAAAAATGGAATAGAGAATCTAGAAATAGACCCACATAAATATGGTCAACTGGGGCTAGGAGTGTAGCTCAGCAGTAAAGCACTTGCCTAGCATGCACAAGGTCCTGGATTCAATTCCCCCACAACACACACACACACATGCTCACACATATACACATACACAGAGCAACTGATGTTTGAAAAATGTAAAAATTCAATACAGTAAGGATGGTCTGATCAACAGAAGTATTGGAACTATTTGAAATATTTTTTTTTTTAGGTTCAAACAGCAATTCTTTATTCCCAATCTCACCTTGAAATATTTTTTTTAAAGAAAATCCCTAAGTTACACTTCACCTATTATACAAATACCAGCTCAAAAGTAACAGTAAACCTAAATGTAAATTATTTATTTTAACAGAAAACATAGGAGAAAAATCTTCATGACTTTAGGCAAAAGTCTTTTCACCTCAACACTGAAAGCATAGTCTATGAAAGAAAAAAGTTTTTGATTAATTGGACTCTATAAAAATTAAGAACATTTATTGTGTAACAGATACCACTCCAAGATTGGGAAAATATTTAAAAATCACTTTTATGACAAAACTTGAATCCAGGATACATTTTTAAAAAAATCTCTCAAGACTCAACGAAGAAAAACAAAACCTAATTTAAACAAAAATAGACATAAGTTTGGCCTGGTGAAATAATACCAGCTACTAACAAAGGTGAGGCAGAAGGATTGCAAATTCCAGACCAGCCAGGGCAACTTAGTGAGAACCTGCCTCAAAATAAATTCTTTAAAGGGACGGGGATGTAGCTCAGTGGTAGAACACATGCCTGGTATGCATGAACCCTGGGTTCAATCCCCAGCACTGTAAATTTAAAAAAGAGTTTGTATAGATATCTCACAGCAAGTTGATGAGGATGGAGACTAAGTGCTTAAATAGATAGTCAAAGTAGTTAGTCATTAGGGAAATGCAAACTAAAACCACAATGAGACATCACTACACACCTATTAGAATGGCTACAAAAAAATATGACAGTCCCAAATGGGGACAAAGATGTGGTCTAACTGCAACTCTAACACATTGCTGCTGTGAAAGAAGAATGGATTCGCTGTCTTGGAAAACAGTTTGGTCATTAAACCTACAATATATATTACCCAGCAATATGGCTTCTCTATATTTATCCTAGAAAACAAACTTCTGTCTGCACTAAAATCCTCACACAAATATTTACAGCAGCTTTATTCATCATTGCCAAAACCTGGAAACAACTCAAATTTCCTTCGTTCAGTGAAATGAACAAACTGATTTTTTTTTCTGTGATGAATTTTCTGTAATCAAAAGGGAATTAACTATTAACACACACAAAAACACGAATGGATCTCAAATGCATGGGGCCGAGTGTCAAAAGCTGGACTCATAAAGCTAGATTCTGCATGATTCCATTCATTTGAAATTCTGGAGAAGAAGAAATTGTTACAGGGGTGGAGAGCAGATCAGTCATTGATTACTGGAGCCTATGAGTGAAAATTGGTTTGACTACAAATGGGCCAAATAAACTCCTGTGACGTAATGGAGATGTTCTCACTTTGATTAGAGTGGTGGTTATGTGACTGTAAGCATCTGTCAAAATTGGCTGTATGTAATGAAAACTATAACACTGAGCTATAGCCCTAGTCATTATGTAAACAGGATAACCCATTGCAGGGAGCAGGAATCTATTTAGCCCATGTACTGAACTAGAGCTGAACTATATCAATATATATTTTAGAAAACTAAATCACTCTCCCTCAACCTTATTTTTAAAAGTCATCATCATTTCAATTTGGGAAGTGAAGAATATGCTTATCCCAAAGAGGTTTCAATAGTGAATCTGGGACTCCCCCCACCGGTGAAACCCAGAGGAGGAAGAGGAACAGGTGTCCTAGGAGTAGCCAAGAGGGGCAGGCTTTGTACTGATTTGGCAGCTGTCCCCAGGGATAGCCATTTGTTTTCAGTGCCTTTATGGGATTTGGAGAAGCCAATGTCAGTAGACATAGAAGCAAAGTATAGAGTGGAGAAACCAGAACAGGAAAAAATAAGATGTTGATGCCCTGTCAGTAGCATTGGACAATTGGTTCAGGACAGTGTGTTTAATAGCATAGCTTACTTTTCTAGCACTATTCACAACATACCCCAATAAATGGCTGCGCGTGTTGAGAGAAGACACCACCCTGCTTGTCCATAGCCACGGTGTCCTCCCTCGTGCTGCGAGTGTTCCCGGAACAAGTCCATGCCTTGAGTTTAATGTTCTCACTGTCTGTGCATGACTCCACCTTGGATTTGCAAACCTTCCTGTGAGACACAATGGAACTGCTGAATTGGAACCGCTGGGAAATGTTGCTCCAGCTGTCAGTAACTAAAAATGCATTTAAATGAAAATTGGCTTCTGAAGGCCATGGTGCTGTCTATAGGAGCCGGGACCATTCTTTTCAGATTTTTTTTTTTTTTTTGATACCAGAGATTGAACCCAGGGGCACTCTGCCACTGAGCTACAGCCCCAGTCCTTTTAATTTTTACATTTTGAGAGAGGGTCTCATTCAGTTGCTGAGGCTGGCCTCGAACTTGTGATATCCTCCTGCCTCTGCCTCTTGAGTGGCTGGGATTACAAGCAGGGAACTAACTGGCAACCCATGAGGGCTCCATTAATTCCTTCCAAGGATGATGACCCTGATTCCCTGACCATCTTCTTACAGGCCTCTCCTCTTAAAGATTCCGCCACCTCTCTGCTTGTTGTTGAACTTCTTTCTTTAAATTAATTTTTTAAAATTGGTTCATTCTATTTATATATAACAGTGGGATACACCGGGACATATTTGTGTGTAACATAATTTGGCCAATTCCCTTCCCCAGTTTCTACCTTTTCCTTCCCCTCCTCCCTCCCCTAATCCCCTTCTTCTATTCTAATAGTCTCCCTACTAATTTCATGAGATTCCCCACCCCCTTTTCTCCTTTTCCCTCTCTAGCTTCCACATATGAGAGAAAAACACATGACCCTTGGCTTTCTGAGTCTGGCTTGTTTTACTTAACATCATGCTCTCAGGTCCATCCATTTTCCTGCAAATAAGATCATTTTATTCTTTTTTATGGCTGAATAAAACTCCACTGTGTATATATGTGTACCACATTTTCCATTGAAAAACACCTGGGCTGGCTCCATAACTGAGCAACTGTGAAGTGCTGCTATAAACATGGATATACAATTTATAGCAGCATAGCAATACAGTATGCTGACTTTAATTCTTCAGAATAACTGCTGAGTGACCTACCTGGGTCATATGGCGGTTCGGTTCCTTGTCTTTTGAGGACCCTCCATACTGATGTCCACAGTGGTTGTCTTTATTTACCACCCCATCAACAGGGAATAAATGTGCCTTTTTCCCCCTCCACAGGTGATTTCTAACTCGAGGCCCAGGGATAGGAGCAACTTTGCAGAGGAGCTGCCGGAGGTCAAGTGCTCCATGCAGTCTGCAGCAGTGCCTGTGACCTGGCTGGGGAAAGGCACAGTGCCATCACTCAGGCTAACAAAGGGCAGCAAGGAACAGGCCACCGTGAGGTTAGAATGGCCCTTCTCAGACCAGCTACTAACTTAACTACATGGGTATTGTGCGTTTAACTTTCAAAAATGATTCCACAGGGATTCCTGCCAACGGCTTGCTTTCTTCTGTCGTGGTGAGGTTTCCCGTCTCCCAGCTTGTTTCCTGAAAGTGAGACCGGAGGCCGGGTGACCTTACCAGGTGTTTCAGCCTCCTCTTCCTCTACCTCTGTGGGCCTCCTGTCCTCCCGGGTACTGCCCCACTTCGAAGCAGCTCCCCTAACTTCTTTTTACTTGGAATGCCACTATTTGCTTCCTCTCCACCCTCTATTTAGTGTCTGGATTCTTGTCCACCAGAAATGAGGATTGTTAAGCCATCACTAAAAAGCCTGGCTCTTCCTGGAGGGCACTGACTTCTTGGTCCTGCTGAGCGGTAACTTTTCTTCATTCCAGATCTCCACGCATGCCCAGGTGGGCCAGCATTCTCCCAATTACTATTCCAATACTCTGCTGCAAACCATTGCTCTTCCCCTTTGCTATACCATCTTCCAGCTAAGCTTCACGTGGACCGATGGAAGGTCCCCCTGGAAGGTCCCCCGGGAGGGTCCCTCCGGGAAGGTCCCCCAGGCTGCTCTTCTTCAGAAGCTTCCCAGGACCTTTCCACCTGCCCCAAACCAGCTCTTCCTCCAGTCGCTCCTTTCATAGCCTCCATCCCCCCCCCACCCCCCCACCCCCCCCACCCCCCCCACCCCCCCACCCCCCCCCACCCCCCCCACCCCCGGCCCCCGACTGCTCACTGATCCTGGTCAGCATGTCAGCCCCAGCATGGAGTCCCCCCTCCCCTGTAAAAGAATTCCGTCATTCTCCGGCATCCAGTCACTATTCTCATTGAACAATGTGCATGTTGAAAGGTTTTGCAATGAGTTAACACAGTCTCTCCCTTGACCTCAAACATGAGGGCCTTCGTAGAAGCCCCGCAGCAATGGAGTTCATGTTTTCCTCTGCCATTTATGAGTTATATGGATTGCATCTGCACACACCAAAACCAGTATGGAAGCCAGACACAGTGGCACACACCTATAATCCCAGGGGCTCAGGAGGCTGAGGCAGGAGGTTCGCAAGTTCAAAGCCAGCCTCCACAACAGCATGGTGCTAAGCAACTCAGTGAGACCTTGTGAAATACAAAATAGGGCTGGGCATGTGGCTCTGTGGTTGAGTACCACTGAGTTCAGTCCCTGGTATCCCCCCGAAAAATACCGGTCTATGGTATAATTTGTTTTCACTAATCATGCATATTTTTCTTTAAAAAAAAATGTTAAGGGAAGAAAATTTGAAATTTATCCAGAAAAAAAAACGATTCTAATTACTGTGAATTTCTCACCCAAATTCATGGAGGCTAAAAGACAAAGAAACACATCTTTAAAATGCTTATGGGAGGGGCTGGAGATGTGGCTCAAGCGGTAGCGCGCTCGCCTGGCATGCGTGCGGCCCGGGTTCGATCCTCAGCACCACATACAAAGAAAGATGTTGTGTCCGCCAAGAACTAAAAAAAATAAATAAATATTAAAAAATTCTCACTCAAAAAAAAAATGCTTATGGGAGGAGGGGAAAATTCTTAAACCAGAATTCTGTATCTAATGAAAATATATGCAGGAATTAAAATGAAAGAAAGGTGTTCTCAATGACTAAAAATTAAAATAATTCATCATTAGCCAACATCAACTAAAAGAAATGCCAAGTGACATTCTACAGGCTGGAAGAAAACTTGCAACTTCAAGAATCAAGGAGAAGGAATCATATTGGTATAGAAGAAAATATTTCTGAAGAAACAATGGCTACAAATTTCCAACATTTGTGACAGATATAAAGTAATAGATTCAAGAAACTCAACAAAAAAATTAATATAAAAATACCATAATTACACTCGTGCAATCAAGTGAAAAATTCAAAATGAATAAAATGTTATAGCTGGGCATGGCAGTGTATCTCTGTAATGTCAGCAACTCTGAGGCTGAGACAGGAAGATTGCAAGTTCAAGGTCAGCCTCAACAATTCATCAAGGCCCTAAGCAACTTAGTGAGACACTATCTCAAAATACAAAAAGGACTGGGGATGTGGCTCAGTGGTTATGCACCCTTGTATTAAATCCCAGGTACCAAAAAGAAAAAGAAAGAAATAAAATGTTGTAGTATAGAATTTAAAGTATAACATTTTTATCTTTAAAGAAATACAGGTATCAGAGCACTAATCTCTAGGGTATATAAAGAACTCAAGAAGCTAAACACCAAAAAAACAAATAAATCAATAAATGGGCCAAGGACCTAAACAGACACTTCTCCAAAGAGGCTATAAAATCAAATCAACAAATGTATGAAAAAAATGATCATCATCTCTAGCTATCAGAGAAATGCAAATCAAAACCACTCTGAGATTTCATCTCACTCCAGTCAGAATGGCAGCTATTATGAATACAAACAGCAACAAGTGTTGGCAAGGATGTGGGGAAAAAGGTGCACTCATACACTGCTGGTGGGACTGCAAATTGGTGCAGCCAATATGGAAAGCAGTATGGAGATTCCTTGGAAAGCTGGGAATGGAACCACCATTTGACTCAGCTATCCCTCTCCTCAGTCTATGCCCAAAGGACTTAAAAACAGCATATTACAGGGACACAGCCCCATCAATGTTTATAGCAGCACAATTCACAATAGCTAAACTGTGGAGCCAACCCAGATGTCCTTCAGTGGATGAATGGATTAAAAAAATGTGGCATTTATACACAATGGAATATTACTCAGCATTAAAAAAGAACAAAATCATGACATTTGCAGGTATGGATGGCATTGGAGAAGATAATGCTGAGTGAAGTCAGCCAATCCCCAAAAAACAAATGCCAAATGTTTTCTCTGATATATGGGAGGTGACTCATAGTGGGGTAGGGAGGGAGAGCATGGGAGGATTAGATTAATTCTAGATAGAGAAGAAAGGTGGAAAGGAAAGGGAGGGGGAAGGGGATTAGCAAGGATGGTGGAATATGATGGTCATCATTATACAAAGTACGTGTATGAAGACTTGAATTGGGAGTCAACATACCTTATATACAAACAGAGATATGAAAAATTGTGGTATATATGTGTAATAAGAATTGTAGTGCAAAAAAAGTACGTGTATAATGGCATAAATTGACGAGAACATACGTCATATACAGAGATATGAAAAATTGTGCTCTGTATGTGTATTAAGGATTAAATGCATTCCACTGTTGTTGTATATTAAAAAAAATAATAAAAATCAATAAAAAAAGAAATATAGGTAGATAGATAAATATCCTATTGTTTCTGATTCTCTGAAGAACCCTTCAGATTATTCAAATATATTATCCTTCAAATATATTTTCCTTCAAATATATCATCCTAGGATACTAAAGCTACTTACAACCCCTAATCCTTAGCATTTTATGTAATGTTAAAAGTTAATGAGTTTTAAACTATTTTTACTAATTAATGGGGGAGATATAAATAACATTCTAAATAATTTAATAAAACCCAAGTGATAGAAAAGGGAAGCAAGTGCATATTAAAACTCTTGGGTAATGTGAGTACTAGTGGTGATGAATAAATATTCAATTCTCAACCCTGACAGGAGAATGTAGGATAAAATATGTTTGCAATAATTTAAGGGTGATCACTATTAGAATAACATTTCAATATAATATGAAATATTATATTGAAATGTTATTCTAATAACATTTAGAAAAAACATCAGAGAAAAATGACAAAATATGATCAGAAAGGAAGAGGCAGGAAAGGTGAGGGAAAGGGAGCAATAAGAAATCGTAACAAACAGAAAACATGAAATATGATGTCAGGAGGAAGATTAAATCTATCATTAATCACAATCAATGATAATGTGCAGGGATCAAATTATTCCTCTTGTTAGTCTTACGTCAACTAAATGCCATTTTTAATGGATGTACCTAAGACAAAATGATAAAGAAAACATACAGAAAATAAAAATAAAGCCCACAACAATATGTCAGGAAAATACTAACAATGGCAAAAATACTCATATCTCCAAAAGTACATTTTAAGGCCAAAAACATCAAATAAAGCTGAGGAACTTTATTGATACAAAACAATATCCCTTAAGAAACCATAATAGTCATAAACATTTTCACATCAAACCATACTGTAGGGTCATACTTAAAGCAAACACGCGCACACACACACACACACACACACAAACACTTGAAATTCAAAGTTTATTTGAAAAAAAAATTATAATAAGCTTCTCTAGGGGAGAAGAGAGAGAGAATGAGAAGATAGATATGTAGAAGATATAGCAGTGATAGATACAGAGAAGCAGAGAGATGATAATAGATAAATGATGGATAGAAAGGTAGACGATAGATATGCACAGACATAGGCAGGCAGAGCGAGACAGCACTGAGACTGGAAATTGAGAAATTTCAATCATATCCCCTCAAATCAATATCCCCTCCAAAGTCATGTGAGTCCCTAACAGTTTTTAAGGAGATAATGAAGGCAAAATGAGGTCACAAGGCTGGGCCCTGATCCAATAGGACTGGTGTCCTCATGGGAAGAAGAGATCAGGACACGGACACGCCCAGAGGGAGGCCATGTGAGGACACAGGGAGAAGACGGCCACCTACAAGCCCAGGAGAGAGACCGAATCCGCTGACACCTTGATCTTGGACTTCAGCCCCTAGAATCGTGAGGAGATAAATGTCTGTGGCTCAAGCCACTCAGACCGTGGTACCTTGTTAGGGCAGCTCTAGCCGACTAGCGGTGCCAGTGAACCCACCCGCCATCCAGGCGTGGACGTGGGCAAGGGATGCAGTGCCGCTCTCCCAGAGTCTCAGCTGGCAGGTTTCTTGTGGTGTGAGCTCACTGAGCCAAGCGTGGGACTAATACCCGAGACACACGTGGTGCCTCCACGCTGCCCCTAAGGGAAACCCTCCTCTTCCCCCAGGACTGAAATGGAAAACAGAGATCACATCCAATGGTGGAGGGGAAAATGGCCGTGCTGAGCTTGCTGAGCCCGGCACTCTGTATACTGCATTTCATGGTCCATTTAAGGGACTTTCAACAGCAACTTTGTCTACGTTAAATTGTATTCCCACGGGCTACTTTAGAGCTTCACCTTTGCCTAAGCTGTCATTCCACAGGATGCCGCAGTCTGGCTGGGCACGATTCAGGAGCCACTTGTCAAAAGAAACGAACTTTATTTTTAGAACCACACACACCAAACCACACACCTCCTCAGGAAAAACCCTCAGAGCCCAAATGCCACCACCCGCTTCCCACAAGCCTCTCACACCAACTCCAGCCTCTCTCCCCCTCCCCCAATCCTCCTGCTCTTGAGGCCGATTGGCTGGGTCACATGGGCGGAGCCAAAGAAGTCCCCCAATGAGCAGCTCCGTGGTCTGAAAGGGCAGGGAAACAGCCCAATGAGCATCACCGCAGAGGAGCCAATCAGCTAGATGTTGCTAGGGCTGCTGTGAGCCAATCATCAGCCGGCAGCTGGAAGTTTGCTGGGGCCCCTTCAGCTGTGGCTCTCAACAACAGGACAGCATGGCATCCAGTCTGGTGGTGACAGAGAAATAGACAAATAGAATACCTTCTCAGAGGCAGACAGAGGCCACCAGGAGAAGCAGCCGTGTGGGCCCATTGCAGCATCATAAAGTGGAGGAGAGTCATGCCTCTCTGACCCAAGGTAAAGTGCCACCCTGACTCTGTCCAATCAGATAAACACACACACACACACACACACACACACACACACACACACACATATACACAAACATTAGAATTTTTCTCTCCAGAGGAAGAGCTACCTAAAGGGGAGGAGGGGAGGAGGAAACCAGAGGGAAAGTAGAAATGAAGATTTATCCAGAACAGCTCCCACGGGATTGCAGCCATATCGTAGAGGTGGTAAGACTAACAAGGGGAATAACTTGATCCCTGCACATTATCATTGATTGTGATTAATGATAGATTTAATCTTCCTCCTGACATCATATTTCATATTTTCTGTTTGTTACTATTTCTTATTGCTCCCTTTCCCTCACCTTTCCTGCCTCTTCCTTTCTGATCATATTTTGTCATTTTTCTCTGATGTTTTTCCAGATAGGAAAGGAAAAATGCAGCTGCTTCAAAAAATGGTGCTGGGTAACTGGCTATGACCGTGGGTGCACAGGAGAGGGAAGAGAAATGTTGGACCTCCCCTACCTCCACAACCTGCCACCATGGTGGAAAGTGAGTCCCAGACCGTTGCAGGTTTAAAGATTACAAAGAACACCTCAAATGGCTTAAATATAAGAAACTCTTTGAAGTGTGGGATAGAAAAATCTCAGCATAACACAAAACCCACAAGCCAGAAAAGAAGAAAAAAATGATTAAATTGGCTAATAAAATTTATAGCTAGCTAGATGCTAAACACAGTTTAGACAGAATTAAATGTTAGTTGACAAGATGTCAAAAAAAATTAGCCACCTACATGACAGACAAGGGTAAAACAAGGCTGTCAATATGTAAAGAACTCTTATGAATACGTAAGGGAGATGAATGATGGTCTTAATGGACAGATGAAAGGGATAAAAATAGAAAATCCACAAAAGAAGAAATAGATATAGCCCACATTATCATAGCCCACATTATCATTTGACTGTTCAGTGTTCCCCCACAGGCTCTCACACTAAAGCACCCAGGATGGTGCTGTGTTGGAAAGTATTGGTATCTCTAAGAAGTAGGACCTAATGGGAGGTCTTTAGATCATTGGACACGACCTTGAAGGGGATCATGGGACCTGGTTCCTTCTCCTTCTTTTGTTCCCTGGCTCTTGAGTAAGAAATTTTGCTCTGCATGGTGCTTCCACCATGATGTGCTGCCTTACCACATGCCTAAAGCCACAAGACCAAGTGATAATGCGCTAGAACCTCTAAGACTGTGAACCCAAATAAATCTTTTGTCTTTATCAGGTAATTCTCTCGGGTATTTTGCTGTAGTGACAGAAAGCTGACTAATACAGCCCATGAGCATATGAAGAAGACTTCACTAGTAAGCAGGAATAGACTAACTCTCCTAGTAAGGCAAGGGTATTTTTTTACTCTCTGATTGATGGATGATATCAAGTGTCTGTGCAGGTGTTTGGGGAAGTAATCCTTTCACTCCTGGTAGAAGGTAAATTCATTCAATAATTTGTCACTGAGTATTATAATTTAAAAGAAACTGTGAAGGCTCGGCTGCCCCAGTATGGGGCTCAGGTTGCCAACTGGTCCCAGACACTCCTTCCCTGAGACATCTCCCCCAGTCACACCTTCAGCTAAGCCCATTGCCCAGAATCTCCTGGATCCTTTCACCCCTGCCTCATAGCAGCCCAAGTGCCAAGGAAGCCTGTGAGGTGGTGCTAGCTTCCTCAGCTGTTCAGGTCTCACCTCCCACCATCACCACCTGTATGGAGCAGTATGGAGATTCCTTGGAAAGCTGGGAATGGAACCACCATTCCACCCAGCTATTCCCCTTCTCGGACTATTCCCCAAAGACCTAAAAAGAGCATACTATAGAGATACAGCTACATCGATGTTCATAGCAGCACAATTCACAATAGCCAGACTGTGGAACCAACCTAGATGCCCTTTAATAGATGAATGAATAAAAAAAAAAATGTGGCGTTTATACACAATGGAATATTACTCAGCACTAAAAAATAACAAAATCATGGCATTTGCAGGGAAATAGATGGCATTAGAGCAGATTATGCTAAGTGAAGCTAGCCAATCCCTAAAAAAACAAATGCCAAATATCATCTTTGATATAAGGAGGGCAACTCGAAACAGAGCAGGGAGGAAGAGCATGAGAAGAAGATTACCATTAAACAAGGATGAGAGGTGGGAGGGAAAGGGAGAGAGAAGGGGAATTGCATGGAAATGGAAGGAGACCCTCATTGTTATATAAAATTACATATAAGAGGAAGTGAGGGGAAAGGGGGAAAAAATAAGAGAGAGAAATTAATTACAGTAGATGGGGTAGAGAGAGAAGATGGGAGGGGAGGGGAGGAGAGGGGAGGGGAGTGGGGATAGTAGGGGATAGAAAAGGCAGCAGAATACAACAGACACTGGTATGACAGTATGTAAAAACGTGGATGTGTAACCAATGTGATTCTGCAATCTGTATACAGGGTAAAAATGGGAGTTCATAACCCACTTGAATCAAATGTATGAAATTTGATATGTCAAGAGCTATGTAATGTTTTGAACAATATTAAAAAAAATCCCAATGACATTTCTCATAGAAATAGAAAAAGCAGTCATAAAATTTATCTGAAAAAATAAGAGACCCAGAATAGCTAAAACAATCCTTAGCAAGAAGAGTGAAGCAGGGCTGGGGATGTGGCTCAAGTGGTAGCACGCTCACCTGGCATGTGTGTGGCCCGGGTTTGATCCTCAGCACCACGTACAAAGATGTTGTGTCCGCTGAAAACTAAAAAAAAAAATAAATAAATACTAAAAAAAAATTCTCTCTCTCTCTCTTTAAAAAAAAAAGAAGAAGAAGAAGAACAGTGAAGCACGTGGCATCACTATACCAGAATTTAAACTATACAGAGAAATAGTAACAAAAACAGCATGGGGGGCGGGTCAGGCCTAGCAACCAGCCAAGGGACTGCAGCTACACGCGCCGGCGGGGAACGCTGACCGGACCCACTAGGACAGGTCCGGCGGCGGACGGCTGAGGGCTAGGCCCGTCCCCTCCCCCAGTGTCTGCAGGGAGGAGGGACTGTGAACAGCAGCAGAGCGAGCCCAAAGCCTGCTGAGGGGCGGAACCGGCCCCTCCCCCAGTGCCTGCAAGCGAGGCGAACCGGCAAGCCACGGGCAGGCGGGTCAGGCCCAGCAACCAGCCAAGGGACTGCAGCTACACGTGCCGGCGGGGAACGCGGACCGGACCCACTAGGACAGGTCCGGCGGCGGACGGCTGAGGGCTAGGCCCGTCCCCTCCCCCAGTGTCTGCAGGTAGGCGGGACTGTGAACAGGAGCAGAGCTGGCCCAAAGCCTGCTGAGGGGCGGAACCGGCCCCTCCCCCAGTGCCTGCAAGCAAGGCGAACCTGCAACCCATCGGGAGGTTAGGCCCAGCAACCTATGGAGTGACACAGGTGCCCCTGGCGCCTGCTGGGTAGGTGGACCTTTGACCGACCAGCAAAGCAGACCTAGGGCCTGCCAGCATGGTAGACGGATCACACTAATTGGAGGAGGATCACAGCCACTACCTGCCCTGCAAGGGTGATTTTTCAACTATACAAGAGCAATATAAATAAATAGAGGGGGAAAATATCAAAGACACAACAATTTCACCAAGCAGAAAGAAACGCCAGCGGTATGAAACGACAAGGAAAGAAAGGACCACAGGCAATGCAGGTCAACTCAACTTTAGAAGAGGTAATAGCTGCAACAGATGGAATGTCAGATAGAGAGCTCAGGACATACATGCTTCAGATGATCTGGAGTCTCAAGGAAGACATGAGACAGCAAAATCAGACAATGAAAGATCACATTGACATACAAATCCAGGAAGTTAAAGATCAATTTCACAGGGAGATAGAGGTAATAAAAAACAAACAAATAGAAATACTAGGAATGCAGGAAACAATAAACCAACTTAAAAACTCAATTGAGAATACTACCAGCAGAGTGGATCACTTAGAAGATAGAACATCAGACAATGAAGACAGAGTATTTCAACTTGAAAAGAACATAGATAGCTCAGCAAGTCTACTAAGAAACCATGAGCAGAACATTCAAGAGCTATGGGATAATATCAAAAGACCTAACTTAAGAGTCATTGGGATACAGGAAGGCACAGAGCTCCAAACCAAAGGATTAAGCAATCTATTCAGTGAAATAATACAAGAAAACTTCCCAGACTTGAAGAATGAGACAGAATCCCAAATCCTAGAAGCCTACAGGACGCCGAATGTGCAAAATCATAAGAGATCCACACCAAGACACATTATAATGAAGATGTCCAACATACAGAACAAGGAGAGAATTTTAAAAGCTACAAGGGAAAGGAAGCAGATTACATTTAGGGGTAAACCAATCAGAATAACAGCTGATCTCTCAACACAGACTCTAAAAGCTAGAAGATCCTGGAATAACATATTTCAAACGCTTAAAGAAAATGGATTCCAACCAAGAATCTTGTATCCGGCGAAATTAAGCTTCAGGTTAGAAGATGAAATTAAAACCTTCCACGATAAACAAAAGTTAAAAGAATTCGCAGCTAGAAAACCATCTCTTCAAAAAATCCTTGGCAAAACATTACAGGAAGAGGAAATGGAAAATAACATTGATAACCAACAATGGGAGGTAGGACAGTAAAGGGGGGAAAGTAGTCAAAGAGGATAACAAATCAGGTTTAGTAACATCAATAAACAAATATGGATAGAAGAACAAACCATATCTCAATAATAACCCTAAATGTTAATGGCTTAAACTCACCAATTAAGAGACACAGGCTAGTAGAATGGATCAAAAAACAAGACCCAACAATATGCTGTCTACAGGAGACGCATTTGATAGGAAAAGATGTACATAGACTGAAGGTGAAAGGTTGGGAAAAATCATACCACTCATATGGACTGCGGAAACAAGCAGGAGTGTCCATACTCATATCTAATAAAATAGATTTCAAGCCAAAGCTAATCAAAAGGGATAAAGAAGGACACTTCATACTGCTCAAGGGAACCATACACCAACAAGACATAACAATCATAAATATATATGCCCCAAATAACGGAGCAGCCATGTTCATCAAGCAAACTCTTCTCAAGTTCAAGAGTCTAATAGACCACCATACAGTAATCATGGGAGACTTCAACACAGAAAAAGCTTTCGACAAAGTACAGCATCCCTTTATGTTCAAAACTCTAGAAAAATTAGGGATAACTGGATCATACCTCAACATTGTAAAAGCAATCTATGATAAGCCACAGGCCAGCATCATTTTGAATGGAGAAAAATTGAAGGCATTCCCTCTAAGATCTGGTACAAGACAGGGATGCCCTCTCTCACCACTTCTGTTCAACATAGTCCTCGAAATACTGGCCAGAGCAATTAGGCAGACGAAAGAAATTAAAGGCATAAAAATAGGAAAAGAAGAACTTAAATTATCACTATTTGCAGATGATATGATTCTATACCTAGCAGACCCAAAAGGGTCCACAAAGAAGCTATTAGAGCTAATAAATGAATTCAGCAAAGTGGCAGGATATAAGATCAACACGCATAAATCAAAGGCATTCCTGTATATCAGCGACAGAGCCTCTGAAACGGAAATGAGGACAACTACTCCATTCACAATATCCCCCCAAAAAATAAAATACTTGGGAATCAACCTAACAAGAGAGGTGAAAGATTTATACAATGAAAATTACAGAACCCTAAAGAAAGACATAGAAGAAGACCTTAGAAGATGGAAAAATATACCCTGCTCATGGATAGGCAGAACTAACATCATCAAAATGGCGATATTACCAAAAGTCCTATATAAGTTCAATGCAATGCCAATCAAAATCCCAACAGCATATCTTGTAGAAATCGATAAAAGAATCATGAAATTCATATGGAACAATAAAAGACCCAGAATAGCAAAAACAATACTAAGCAGGAAGTGTGAATCAGGCGGTATAGCGATACCAGACTTCAAACTATACTACAGAGCAATAGTAACAAAAACAGCATGGTACTGGTACCAAAACAGGCGGGTGGACCAATGGTACAGAATAGAGGACACAGTAACCAATCCACAAAACTACAACTATCTTATTTTTGATAAAGGGGCTAAAAGCATGCAATGGAGGAAGGATAGCATCTTCAACAAATGGTGCTGGGAAAACTGGAAATCCATTTGCACCAAAATGAATCTGAATCCCTATCTCTCGCCGTGCACAAAAGTTAACTCAAAATGGATCAAGGAGCTTGATATTAAATCAGAGACATGGCATCTGATAGAAGAAAAAGTTGGTTATGATCTACACGCTGTGGGACCGGGCTCCAAATTCCTCAATAGGACACCCATAGCGCTAGAGTTAACGAATAGAATCAACAAATGGGACTTACTCAAACTAAAAAGTTTTTTCTCAGCAAAAGAAACAATAAGAGAGATAAACAGGGAGCCTACATCCTGGGAACAAATCTTTACTCCACACACTTCAGATAGAGCCCTAATAACCAGAATATACAAAGAACTCAAAAAATTAGACAATAAGATAACAAATAACCCAATCAATAAATGGGCCAAGGACCTGAACAGACACTTCTCAGAGGAGGACTTACAATCAATCAACAAGTACATGAAAAAATGCTCACCATCGCTAGCAGTCAGAGAAATGCAAATCAAAACTACCCTAAGATACCATCTCACTCCAGTAAGACTGGCAGCCATTAGGAAGTCAAACAACAATAAGTGCTGGAGAGAATGCGGGGAAAAGGGCACTCTTGTTCACTGCTGGTGGGACTGCAAATTGGTGCAGCCAATTTGGAAAGCAGTATGGAGATTTCTTGGAAAGCTGGGAATGGAACCACCATTCGACCCAGCTATTCCCCTTCTGGGTCTATTCCCTAAAGCCCTAACAAGAGCATGCTACAGGGACACTGCTACATCGATGTTCATAGCAGCTCAATTCACGATAGCAAGACTGTGGAACCAGCCTAGATGCCCTTCAATAGATGAATGGATAAAAAAAATGTGGCATTTATATACTATGGAGTATTACTCTGCATTAAAAAATGACAAAATCATAGAATTTGGAGGGAAATGGATGGCATTAGAGCAGATTATGCTAAGTGAAGCTAGTCAATCTTTAAAAAACAAATTCCAAATGACTCCTTTGATATAAGGAGAGTAAACAAGGACAGGGTAGGGACGAAGAGCTTGAGAAGAAGATTTACATTAAACAGGGATGAGAGGTGGGAGGGAAAGGGAGTGAGAAGGGAAAGTGCATGGAAATGGAAGGCGATCCTCTGGGTTATAAAAAATGTCATATAAGAGGAAAGGAGGGGTAAGACAAGATAATACAAATGGAAGAAATGATTTACAGTAGAAGGGGTAGAGAGAGAAAAGGGGAGGGGAGGGGAGGGGAGGGGAGGGGAGGGGGGATAGTAGAGAATAGGACAATCAGCAGAATACATCAGACACTAGAAAGGCAATATGTCAATCAATGGAAGGGAAACTGATGTGATACAGCAATTTGTATACGGGGTAAAAGCGGGAGTTCATAATCCATGTGAATCAACCATGTAATATGATGTATTAAGAACTATGTAATGTTATGAACGACCAATAAAAAAAAAAAAAAAAAAAAAAACAGCATGGTATTGGCACCAAAAGAGACTTGTAGACCAATGGTCTACAAGACAGAATAGAGGACACAGAGATTAAACCACATAATTACAGTTACCTTATATTAGACAAAGGTGCCAAAAACACGCACTGGAGAAAAGATAGCCTCTTCAACAAATGGTGCTGAGAAAACTGGAAATCCATATGCAACAACATGAAATTAAACACCTTTCTCTCACCATGCACAAAACTCAACTCAAAGTGGATCAAGGACCTAGGAATTAAACTAGAGACACTGAGCCTATTAGAAGAAAAGGCAGGCTCAAAACTCCATCATGTTGGATTAGGCCCCGAGTTCCTTAAAGAGATTCCTATAGCACAAGAATTCAAATCAAGAATCAATAAATAGGGTGGATTCAAATTAAAAAGCTTATTTTCAGCACAAGAAACAATCAGTGAGGTGAATAAAGAGCCTAAATTTTGGGAACAATTTTTACCACACTCACATCAGATAGAGCACTAATCTCTAGGATACATAAAGAATTCAAATGCCACGATTTGATTCTCTTTTATTGCTGGGTAATATTCTATTGTGTAGATATGCCACATTTTTTTTATCCATTCATCCACTGAAGGGCATCTAGGTTGGCTCCACAGTTTAGCTATTGAGAATTGTGCTGCTATAAACATTGATGTGGCTGTGTCCCTGTAATATGCTGTTTTTAAGTCCTTTGACTATAGACCGAGGAGAGGGATAGCTGGGCCAAATGGTGGTTCTATTCCCAGATTTCCAATGAATCTCCATACTGCTTTCCATGTTGGCTGCACCAATTTGCAGTCCCGCCAGCAATGGATGGCATTGTAGAAGATAATGCTAAGTGAAGTTAGCCAATCCCCCCAAAAAACAAATGTTTTCTCTGATATAAGGAAGCTAACTCATAGTGGGGTAGGGAGTGGGAGCCTGGGAGGAATAAATGAATTCTAGATAGGGCAGAGGGGTGGGAGGGAAAGGGAGGGGAAAGGGGATTAGCAAGGATGGTGAAATGTGATAGACATCATTATCCAAAGTTCATGTATGAAGAAATGAATTGGTATCAACATACTTTATATACAACCAGAGATATGAAAAACTGTGCTGTATATGTATGATAAGAATTGTAATGCATTTCACTGTCATTTAGTTTTTTAAAAATCGATAAAAAAATAAAGAACTCAAAAATCTTTTTATTTTTTAATATTTTTATTTTTTTTTTTAGTTTTCGGCGGACACAACATCTTTGTTTGTATGTGGTGCTGAGGATCGAACCCGAGCCGCATGCATGTCAGGCGAGCACGCTACCGCTTGAGCCACATCCCCAGCCCTTCAAAAATCTTAATACCAAAAAAACAAATAACCCAATCAAAAAATGGGCTAAGGAACTGAACAGACACTTCTCAGAAGAAGATATACAATTAATCAACAAATATATTTTAAAATGTTCAACATCTCTAGCAATTAAAGAAATGTAAATCAAAACTACTCTAAGATTTCATCTCACTCCAATCAGAATGGCAGTTATTAAGAATACAAACAACAATAAGTGTTGGTGAGGATGTGGGGAAAAGGCACACTCATTCATTGATGGTGGGACTGAAAATTGGTGCAGCCAATATGGGAAGCAGTATGGAGATTCCTTGGGAAACTGGGAATGGAACCACCATTTGACCCAGCTGTCCCACTCCTTGGTCTATGTTTAAGAACTTAAAAACAGCATACTACAGGGATACAGCCACATCAATGTTTATAGTAGCACAATTCGCAGTAACTAAACTGTGGAACCAAATTAGATGCCCTTCAGTAGATGAATGGATAAAGAAAACGTGGTATATACACACAATGGAATATTATTCAGCATTAAAAGAGAATAAAATCATGGCATTTGCAAGTAAATGGATGAGATTGGAGAATATAATGCTAAGTGAAGTTAGCCAATCCCCAAAAAACAACTGCCAAATGTTTTCTATGATTTAAAGATGCTGATTCATAACGTGGATGGAGAGTAGCATGGGAGGATTATATGAACTCTAGATAGGACAACAGGGAAAAGGGGAGGGAGGGGAAGAGAGGAGCATGGGGAAAGAAAGATGGTGGAATGAGATGGACATCATTACCCTAAGTGCATGTATGAAGGCACGAATGGTGTGATTCCACTTTGTGTACAATCAGAGATATGAAAAATTGTGCTCCATATGTATAATATGAATTGTAATGCATTCTGCTGTCATATATAACAAACTAAAATAAAAATAAGAATTTTTAAAAAAACAGCATTGAAATATAAGTACATAGAAGCTCCTGAATTCACTTTGGGGTTCCACCCTCAATGGAAACTCCATATAAATGTAAAAGAAGCATGCTCACTGAGGCATTGCTCATAACAGTAATCAACCAGAAGAAGCAAACCCTTATCAGCAGACAAGTTGTGGATTGGTGAAGTATTAATACTCATTAGTATTTTTAAAAAGCAAAGCAATTATATGTACACTGACATGGAAGGATAACCAAGTCACATTTTTGAGAGGAAAAAAAAAACTTCCTAATAATATGCACATACAAATATGTGTGTGTGTACACGTGCACACAAGTATGTAGGTCAAACATCTCTTAACAGCAGGCCATGATCTGACATATGTGTCATTGGGTGATTCTGTCATTGTGTGAGCATCGCAGAGATTCTTGCACAGAACTAGGCTATGTAGGCTGTATAAGGTATAGCCTATTGTTCCTAGGGTCACGATGGGCCAATGGCACAAGGTTAGTCAAACAGAAGAAAATGATACAATTGAGAGATAGAAGTAGATATAGAAGACCTCCCCTGATGTAACACAGCACCATCTTACCAAAAACTTCTTTTTATAAGGAGTCTACTAAAAGTAATAGTATAGTAATACATAAGCCAGTAACAGTGTCACTTATCATCATTATCAAGTTTCATGCACTGTACATAATTGTATGCACTATACATTCATGTAAGCAGCTGCACAGAGAATTTATACCAGCATCACAATAATTTAAAAATTATTAAAGTATGGAATGATGCTTTGTGCAGAGAAGTTATGATGACTACACTGTCACCAGGTCACATGGACATTTTCCAGTTCCATTATAATCTTTGGAGACCTGCAATCTGATGTTGACCAAAATATTGTCATGTGGCACATGATTACATATACCCACCCACACGTGTACACACCTACACATGTGCACACACTTAGATATCGTATATATATAAATATAAACACATAAACTACACAATTTTATGGGAACATACATACTGCAAGTGCATAGCTTAAATATTTGAAAGAACGTGTTGATAAATAAGAACAATAGCTACTTCTAAGAAAAAGCACAAATTAATGTCTTGGATTTCTACCAGAAGAGAGCTATTAAAATTAATTAAACAGACATGTTGATGAAATTCACACAATGAATACAACTGGTCAATAAATGTGAAAAGATGTTTAACCTTTATTCACAAAGATGTTTACTTGTTAAAGCCAAATAAATGCACATTAAAATGAGAGCAAGGATTTATTTTGTCCCTGGTCATTCTGGCAAAAGGTGAACCGTGGAATTTAACATTCATCATTGGCAAGGATGCAATCTTTGGAGCATGTCAGACATCTTTGATGCTGGCCTCGCCTTGAGTCCTCCCGGTCCGTCTTTTCATTCCAGCCACTGCACAGGGCGGGCATGAATGTGCTCAGGCATCCTGTCAGGGATGATACACCAGTATCATCAGATACTCCAGTCTCTTGTTTTTCCTACTGTTCCCATAGTTTGCTCAGCCATACCAAGCACAGGAACCGCCCTGGAAAGACCCAGAAGGTCACATGAATTGGGCGATTCTAGATTATCAAGGCTCTGGAGGTGGACACACTCTCCACCTCGTGTCTCAGGAGAAAGTTCTGAAGTACAACTACACAGACCTCAAGGGGTCCTTGGAAGGAAGGAGCTCTCAGTGGTCAGTGACGATCCACCCAGTGGTGCTCCCTGGACTGGACTGGCTCTCCCTCCTCCCCCCTCAGCCTCCACCCTTTTCCACCTCCATTCCCTAGGGTGGATTCCTAAAGGAAGCCTCCTGCTCACAAGCTCTATCTCAGCCTGTCAAGCTCTGCCACCAAAGGACAGATGATCCATCCCAGGGCTTAGAGTGCACTGCTGCTACGCAGCGAGATGTAAGATGCATCACCCCTGATCCTCAGCTCTGCTTCGAGAAACTGATTCTGCAGAAAATATGCATAAATGTATAGAAATGCATGCATCCATCCCCTGGGGGCGAACCCGGTTTTTTCTGTCTGTCTCTTCATTATGTTCTGTCCTGGGCACATGGTGACAAAGGCAGATAACACTGCAGCTCTCTTTCTCCTTGGGGGAGTTAAGATGGGCAGCAACAGATAAACACACACACACACACACACACACACACACACACACACCCATTACTATGTCAGGGTGTCATCACGATTTATCATGCTTGGTAGTGAAAAAAGAAAAACTAGAAACATACAAAATTAAAGGGAAAGATTGGCATGAAGCCATGAAAAGTAAGCAGTCCTTAAATACAGACATGGAGAGACAGACGTGAGAGATTTATTTAGTGAATAAAGCAAGAACTACATGTCTAGAATGATTCTATTTTTTAAAAATTATTTATTTTCTCTCTCTCTTCTCTCTTACACACACACACACACACACACACACACACACACACACACACACACACCAGGACTATTTGTTCTGAGGTACAACCTACACAGACCTCAGGGGGTCCTAAGAGGGAAGCAGCTCTCAATGGTCAGTGGTGATCCATTCAGTGGTGCTTTCTGGACTGGATTGGCTCTCCCTCCTCCACCCTCAGCCTCCACCCTTTCCCACCGCCATGCTCTAAGATGGTTTCCCAGAATAAGTCTATTGGTGCTGGTTTGGATAAGTGTCTTCCAAAGGTTCATGGGAGGTGATGGTACCTTTAAGAGGTGGAGCCTAGTTGGATGTCATCTGGTCAAAGGGACATGTCTTTGAAGGCAATATTGGAACTCCAGCCTCTCAATCTTCCTCCTTTTTATGACAGCCATGAAGGTGGACCAGGTGTCTTCTGCCACAAGCCTCCACCATCATGTACAGCCTTGCCACATGCCCCAAACCAACAGGGCGTGGACTGGAACCTCCAAAACCAGGAGCCAAATGAGCCTTTCCTCTTCATAAGTTTATTGTCTCAGGTATTTTGTTACCATAACAGAATGGTGACTGACACACTATTAATGAGTCTTTCACATTTGCCTAAGTATACAATTTCGTTTACATCTATTAGCTTCTTCCTGGGCAAAATCTAGGTTTGTCCCAGCAAGAAGAAAAAGAGAAAACATCACAGGAGTCAGCCTCTGACGTGCACCAGAAGCTTACGCAAAAGGAGAATTCGTAATCCAGGCTATTGTTTTGAAAGAGAAATTTCCAGATTTTTATGGTTCCTGTGAGTTCTCTCACTTTGTGGAAAAGAGGCATCTTCCACTTGGACCTAGTACCACACAAGCAAGGCAGGGTGGGTCCTGGGCTGGTCTCAGGATCAGTGCTGCGTGGACCCTGAGTGGGCATCCACAGGTCAGCCACAGGACTGTTGTGACGGGGGGCGGCGATCCCACAGCCGAGGCCCAGGCGACAAGTGAGGGGTCTAAATAGGAAACACGGCAGAGAGAGGCTGAGAGGGCTGCAGACAGTGGAGCCAAATACACTCCCCTCTGCCAGCAGCAGCAGCACAAGCCAAGTGGAAAGCAGACTCTAAGTGGTGACCGTGGCATCCTCTGTAGATGCCAGGCGGGTAAGGTGACAGCCCAGGAGCGTCTCCTTTCTCCTCTGAAGTCATTAACTGTCCCCACTTTACCACTCATTCTTCAGGAAGCAGGGGAGAAAGGCAATCTGAAAGTCTGGTCATGTTTTGCCTAAAGAAGTGGAAACTGCCTGAAGAAATTGTTCGAATTTTTCAGATAAAAATTTAAGCCACATTGGACATTAATTTTTAAATTATTTAAAATAAAAAATACATAGCATAATTATGAATATCTCCCCTGCTAATCATCGGGGAATCAGTTACCGATGAATCAAAGAACCTACATTTTCTCTGCACTTCTGAGATGTCAAATGAGTTCTAAGTCTAATAAGATCCCAAAGCTTTATTTCTGGGAAGCAGGACTGGTCCCAAGTAATGAGGCAGAAAGGCATATGGATTTAAGGGATACTTTCCTTTCTACTCTGTACATCCTATGCTTTTGAGAAACTATTTTCAAATCAGGTCAGAGAGAGAGATGCAAAAATAAACACCTGGAAAATATTTGGAGATGCAAATCCTCTCTTTCATAAAATATCTTCACCCCTTACGTCCTAAAATCCTTTGACTTTTCTTCTTTTCTATACCTGTGTTGGTCAGCTTTCTGTTACTATAACAAATTATCTGAGATGGTCATCTTATAAAGAGAAAAGGTTCATTTTGACTTGAGATTTCAGAGGCCCCAGTCCATGGTCATTTAATCCCTTGGGTTTTGGGCCAGTAGTAAGGCAGCACACCATGGCAAGGACGACATGGCAAAACAAAACCACTCACCTCAAGGCTAGAAAGCAAAAAAAGAGAGAAAGAGACCAGAGTCCCACAATCCCCTTCAATGATTCGACTTCCTCCATTTAAATTGCATCTCTTACATAATACACCATCCCCCAGTGGCACTACCCTGGGGACAAAGCCATTAACACGTGGATCTTTGAGGGACACACTTAGAACCCTACTACAACAATGACTTTTAATTACCAAACACTATTCCGTTTGGGGTTTTTCTCTTAATGGCTGTCCAGCTGGTCACGAGAAACCTTTGTTTTCCTTAAGCTCTATCAATCATCCTATGGCTACAAATGACAATGGGAAAACAAAGGGACCGTGTTATTATTGTGCATTTGATCCACCCAACATTTTGCTCTTGGCAGTCATCCAGTCTTTAAAAGATCCACCACATTTAAAAGGAGTTCAGAATAAGGGACAGATATAAAAGAGCAGGCCACCCCAAGTTTCCTGTCCCTCTCACCTCACCCTTCCCTCAACAGACCTCGTGGTTGGGCTTAATGTGTGCAAGCCTTCGTTTCAATTTGGGTCCCTCTACAGGCTACCACTGAGCTTTGGGGAGCCCCAGGATGGTGTGGATTTTACTTTATCTTATTTATTTCAACAACTTCATTGAGGTATCAGTTTTTGCATACCACCCACGCAGTGCCTATTGCTAAATTTTTTTTTCAGATAAAACAAAGAGGTTCAGACATAGCTTTTAGACAACAGAGCAGAGCATTGAGGTGGAGCTTGAAAGTCTCCAAACCCTACAGACCTCACAACTCACTGCTTCTGTCCCACCAAAGAGGGAAGTTTGGATTCGAATTGCTTCTGTGGGATAAACATAGGAATGTCGTGGGGCTTGGGCATGTTTTTGTGTTTGTCTGGTCTGCGATCTTATAAACCATGTGATGTTCCCTTCTATGCCACATAGAAGATCCCTCCCCTGCTCTATGCTGCACACCTCCTGCCTCTGACCATAGTTTTGCGTCCTGAAAATATTGGCCTGCAGTAGCAGAGATCAAACAATGCTCCATCTAATCTCTGAATGTCCCAGGAACACGTAGCTCCTGAATAACTTCACCCCATTCCTGTAACCCCTGCCCAGCATCCTAGTCTGGGGTTTGTGCTGTGCTTTGAAATGTTGTGTGTGCCTCCGGTTGCCCTCGGATAGCATGGCTTCCCGAGAGTAGTCATTGAACCTAGGAAACAGAAATAGATCCAAAGAAAAGCATCCATCTCTAGCAGCAGAAGGTCTGATAGTTCCTTAGGTCATACAAGCAAGTGTGTACTAAAGGCGGCTGAGAGGAGAGGGGAGGAGAGCAGAGGAGACAGAGGAGAAGAGAGAAGGTGGCTACCACCCTGGCCAGCACAGTGCCAAGGCTTAACCAGTCCTCCCTCCTCACCGAGGACCCTCTGCTGCCTCTGTCCCAGATACATTGAAACACAGGCTCTGCTGGGGACTGCACCTTCTGCTTTCTAGTAGATGCGAGTGAAGAGCACCCACAGGTGCACTCCTGGACCTCAGACTTCCACTCCCCCCCCCCATGCTATGTCCTCAGAGCTGTCCCTGAGCTCAGGACCTTCAATGCACCCACAGGTAAGATCCTGGAGATTATCTGGAACAGCAGATGATCAGTCAAAACTCCAGAGATACCTCTGAAGACTCGTGTCACCAGTTACCCATTTCAGATAAAAAAAAACCTGGGGCGATTCCACCTCTGCATGCCTCATTGATTCTTTAATTCGCTTTATTTTTATTGTACACTAATTTAATGAGCTCCTATTATATGTCAAGGATCTCTTCTAGGTATTATTCTATGCATTTCCTCTAAATATTTTTCCAAAGCCAATGGTTAGCCATTAGAAAGATGCAATATAGAAAAATATGAAGCCACCTATTTACCCAGAAAGGCTAGATATGACTTCAGTACTGATGACTTTTCACAAGCCAGCAGTAAAATTAATGAACACTTTTCCTGCTCCCACCTTTGAAATAGGGCCTAAAAAAAGGAGTGAAGATCCAGCCTTGGGGTTAAAAAAAAAAAAAAAAAAAAAAGATCTTCCAGTTCACACTCAGTTATCCAGGTAAATTAAAAGTTAGGAAGACAATTTGGCAAGATCAACCTGTCAATCCGACCCACAAACGCAAGCAGGGGCCACTTTTCCCTAAATTCACTGCCAACGCTAAATGGGGCCAACTTTCTCTTCAGACTACAACCTGGATCTTGTATTCTGATTCGTCAGTTACAAATCTTGACTACCATACAGCCTGAAATACGGTTTTGTCCGCCCCAGCCTGCGGAATATGGTGCGGTTACTAATTACACGGGCTTTTCTGGGTCCCTGGTGGGTCCCTGGGAAGCTGGGCAGCCTCTGGGGACCGTGATGGTAAGCATATGTTCTGAAATATCCTACGGTAGAGCCAAGAGGAAAAACTGTTTAGAATCCTCAAACAACCCCCCTTGCAGGCTCCTTAACGTCTCTTTTTCAATTGGCTTTATCTGCGGAAAATGTGGTGGTGGAGACGATAAATACACAGCATGAGTCTCCCAGATCTGAAACCCTCTCTCAACAGAGCTGGCCCCCTGCTTCGAAGGGACCCAATAATTGACCTCATTGCCCCATGCTCCACAAAGGCAGCTCCCCAGCACGCTGGGGGAATAGCTAGTTAACAAAGTCGGGGAATGGGTCTTCAAAGTTCCATTCTTTACACTAGAAATGGCTGCGATCCCCTCCCCCCCTGGAACCCCAGGATTAGAATAATCAGAAAAGAAATTGTTTGAACTGAGCTCCGCCTTCACTCTAGTGAAATCCAAGCTTCTCTGCACAGGGTGCTCGCTCAGAATGGATGCTGCTGTCCCCATTTCTGGATGGCTGATAAGAGTCAATAAGATGATTAGAGATTAGCAAAGGAAGAGTGTGCTTCCTCCAGCTTCAGGCGGAGAGACTGAATCATGGGACAGCAAATAAAAATCCCAGTGGGCTTAATGAAGGTCTGCACTTCAGAGAGGAAGGCTACAGCACAATATTCCTTAACACCTCCCAAACCTAAGTCCTCACTGCGAGGAGAAAGAGTCAGAGCTGACGTTAGGAGGGCCCGATTCTGCTTAAATACAACAAAATGAAGACCATAAATTCTAAGTAAATACGTGTGGCATCCGTGGACAGAATGGGGACCCAGCAGAACAGAGAGGCATAAACCCACACTGTTTATGGAAGCAGCACAAACACAGTGCTACTAGATTCACCCTCTGTGCCCTCATCAGACTTCCATCTCTCAGAATATTTACGACAAATTGAGTCAGCTCTTGGAGACTCTCAAGCTGCGACAGCTCTGGAGCTGGGACCTGTTCGGATCTTGCCATCTGACTGCAGGACTTGATTTCCCCGGCTTCGGATTCGTAACCTTTTTCTCAACCTAATCCCCCTTGAGGACTCATTTTCCCAGCTGCAGGAGTGTCGCAGCAGATGGCTCTCGGTTAAGCCCTCTCCCAGGCTTGCCCTCTGCCAGTGTTCAGTGGCCCAGCCTGGGATCACAGCCCTTCCCTGGAGGCCACAGCTAGTGACGGTCACACAGGAGCCCAGGGACATCCCTCCAAGTTCGGTGACTCCAAAAGACCATTCCAGCTGGAATTCCCAGAGAATACTAATCACTCTGTTCCAATAACATCCCAGAGAGAATCCAGCCCTGATCCTACCTGATTAGCAGGCATCAGTCCCCAGAGCTGTCCCCAGTAAACTTCCTGCACACAAAGCCCCTCAGAGGCTGGTCAGGGGGAGCGACAATGTTCAGATGTAGGAGACTCCCTGAGATCACCAGGCAAGTGAGTACAGATAGAACAAAGGACTCCAAAGACAGAACTCAATATTTAAAGGTTCAGCAAACAAGGAGGAAGAGATGGGGGAGTGGAACAAGGAGAGCATGGCAGCTGGGGAGGCAGGTGAGGGTTTGCAAAGGAGGTGGTGCCACGAAGACCAAGACTGAAAATTGGCTTTGGGATTGAGCAACTCAGAGGTCATTGTTGATAATGGTGATGATGATAACCGTCATTGGAATAGTATGTCATGGTTTTCAGAACACCCACACCTAACCATAACAAGAAGACCCATAGGGGATGGATGGAATGGGTAGTTTATTCCACTTAAAAGGATGGTATATTAGTGAGAAACAGAACCAAGAGGGTGTGTGTGCATGTGTGTGTGTGTGAGGGAGATTTATTTTAGGAGATTAGTTATGGAGGCTGACAAGACTCAAGACCCAGGGTGAGTTGACAAACTGGAGACAAGGAAAGCTGAGGTGTGGCTCCAGTCTCAGTCAGAAGACCCCAGACCCAGCTGGGCACCATGGCGCTATAATCCCAGTGGCTCTGGAGGCCGAGGTAGGAGGATCTCAAATTCAAAGCCAGCCTCAGCAAAAGCAAGGCACTAAGCAACTCAGTGAGACCTGTCTTTAAATAAAATAAAAATACGGCTGGGGATGTGACACAGTGGTTGAGTGCCCCTGAGTTCAATCCCTAGTATAAAAGAAGGAGAAGGAGGAGGAGGAGGAGGAGGAGGAGGAGGAGGAGGAGGAGGAGGAGGAGGAGGAAGAGAAGGAGGAGGAGGAAGAAGAAGAGTAGGAGGAGGAGGAAGAAGAGTAGGAGGAGGAAGAGGAGGAGGAGAGGAAGAGGAGAAGCAGGAAGAAGAGAAGGAGGAGGAGGAGGAAGAGGAGGAGGAGGAGGAGAAGCAGGAAGAAGAGAAGGAGGAGGAGGAGGAGGAGAAGGAGGAAGAAGAGAAGGAGGAGGAGGAGGAAGAGGAAGAGGAGGAGGAGAAGCAGGAAGAAGAGAAGGAGGAGGAGGAGGAGGAGAAGGAGGAAAAGAGAAGGAGGAGGAGGAGGAAGAGAAGGAGGAAGAAGAGAAGGAGGAGGAGGAGGAAGAGAAGGAGGAAGAAGAGAAGGAGGAGGAGGAGGAAGAGGAAGAGGAGGAGGAGAAGCAGGAAGAAGAGAAGGAGGAGGAGGAGGAGGAGGAGGAAGAAGAAGAGAAGGAGGAGGAGGAGGAAGAGGAAGAGGAGGAGGAGAAGCAGGAAGAAGAGAAGGAGGAGGAGGAGGAAGAGGAAGAGGAGGAGGAGAAGCAGGAAGAAGAGAAGGAGGAGGAGGAGGAGGAGAAGCAGGAAGAAGAGAAGGAGGAGGAGGAGGAAGAGGAAGAGGAGGAGGAGAAGCAGGAAGAAGAGAAGGAGGAGGAGGAGGAGAAGGAGGAAGAAGAGAAGGAGGAGAAGGAGGAGGAGGAGAAGGAGGAAGAAGAGGAAGAGGAGGAGGAGGAGGAAGAGAAGGAGGAGGAGGAGGAGGAGAACAACAAGAAGACCCAAGACCCAGTAGAAATGATGTGTACGTTCCAGCCCAAAGAATGGCAGGATGGAGACTCAGAAAGAGTCAATGTTTCAATTCAAGCCTAAAAGCAGGAAGTGCTGATCTCTCAGTTCTAAGAAAAGCAGGCAAGAGGAAAGGGTCAATCTTTGTGTTTAACGGATGAGGTCCACCCCACTGGCCATCTACGCACTCAGACTACCAGTCCACATACTGACTTCAACCAGAAGCCGCCTCACAGATACATCCAGAATCACGTTTCACCAGGTATCTGGGCACATCAGGGCCCAGTCAAGTTAACACAGAAAATTAACCATCACAGATGCTAAAACTGAAGTTTAGAGACACAGCATGGTTGGCCTAATATTGCAGGCCTTCAAAGAGGCAGAGCTGAAAACCAAACCCAGTAAATTTTAAACCCCTTCCCCTCCCATTTGATGACACTGTAGTTAACTGGGGAGCCCTCAGAGCTAGCTTTATGTTGTTGTTGTTGTTTTGCTTTGTTTTAAGGTTCAACAATCATAAGCCTGTAATGCTCAGATGTGGCTCTTGCTGGGGTGGGGGCTGGGACAGGCAACCATGACCACAGACCTGCCCAACTGTAAAAACCTGTGCATTCGGAAAGGTGGTCTCTGTCCTGTTTAACCCATCTCTGTCACAAAAGAGATCTTTGGAGTGGTGCACACAGCTGTGAACACGGTGGGAGCCCCTTACTGTACCCACACTAGTGTGCGACAGACACAACGCACAGGATGTTACAGGCCAAACCGTGTCCCCAAAATTAAAAAATTGAAGCCCTGATACCCAGTACCTTTGAATGTGACTCTAATTGGAGATGGCATCTTTAAAATGTAATTAAGGTAAACAGGGCTCATTAGGGTAAATCCTAATCCAATATAACATGTGTCCTTATAAGAAGAGGAGCTGAGCCTTGCTTTATACCCAAAGGACTTAAAAACAGCATACTACAGGGACACAGCCACATCAATGTAAATAGCAGCTCAATTCACAATAGCTAAGCTGTGGAACCAACCCAGGGGACCTTCGACAGATGAATGGATAAAGAAACTGTGGTATATATACACAATGGAAGAATGAAATTATGGCATTTGTAGGTAAATGGATGGAGCTGGAGAACATCATGCTAAGAGAAATAAACCAATCCCAAGAACCAAAGGCTGAATGTTTTCTCTAATATGTGGATGCTAAATCACAATAAGGGGGGCAGCGAGGGAAGAATAGAGGTACTTTGGATTGGACAGAGGGGAATGAAAGGGAGGGAGGGGGTGCAAGGGTAGAAAGGATAGTAGAATGAACTGGACATTATTACCCTTTGTGCATATATGACTACCTGACCTGTGTAACTCTACATCGTGTACAACCAGAAGAATGAGAAGTTATACTCCATTTATGTCCGATGTGGCAAAATGTATTCTACTATCATGTATAACTAATTAGAACAGATTTTTAAAGAGGAAAAAAAAAAAGAAATTTTGGGGAAAAAAAGAAGAGGAGCTGGGATCACTGAACACACACAGAGAGAAGACCATGTAAGGAGACCGGGGAAGATGGCCAAGAAGAGAGGCCTCCGGAAAAACCAGCCCTGCCCACTCCTTGATCTCTGACTTTACCCCCGCACCCAGGACTATGAGGAAATAAATTGCTATTGTTTAAGTCATCAGTTGTGTGGCTTTTTCAAGAGCAGCCCTAGTGAACTAATATACATGCAACTACCAGGAAGTGGCACGTTGCTTTCATGAACACCTAAAGATACAGAGGCCACTTTAGAACCAGGTGATGGGTAGAAGCTGAAAGAGTTTTGAGGTACAGGCTAGAAAAGCCCAGATTGCCTTGAGGAAATTGTTGGTACAGATGGAGACTTTAAAAGCAGTTTTGGTGAGGGCTCAGAAAAAAGAGTCCTAGAGAATATAAATGTTATGAACAGCATGCTGATAGAAATATGGAAATAAAAATGCTCTAATATCAGCTGAAAACCAGGAAGGTGTTATTGGAAACTGGAGGGGAGGTGACTCTTGTTATGCAGTGACAGAGGGGCTTGGCTGAATGTGTCCTCCAGGTCACCAGCACGTGTCACCTAGAAGGATGCATAAGGTGCATGACAATATCCCCCAATCCGGTCTTCTGCCCCAGGGGTGGATAGGTGTTACTTTCAAAGAGCCAACTAGTTCCACTGTTCAAGTTGCTTTTTGATTCTGTATTTTACCATTTGCCTACTTTCTATTTACCAAGATTCTATCTGTATCTGTTAGGGTCCGGCGAAACGTCGGAGGAAGAGACCACAAGAGACTGTCTTGTGCAACAGCAGAAGGGTGGGTTTATTTGGAGACCAGCATGCTCCATGCAGTGCATGGGGACAGCACATTCTGGGAACAAGATTAGCAAACAGTTATTAAGATTTCAACAGTGCTTTGTTAAAGCATATAGAAAAACGGAGTGACAAGTACCTATTTTATTAACCTTTCAGTATCCTTTCTTAATTTTTAACTGATACATCAAACACGTAAAAATTATACATAGTTAAGGGATGTGGTGAGCATTTCTACATTGTCTGCTGTTTGTGGAAGGTGGAATTTATAAGTGATGAACTTGGATAATTTAGATGCGATTTCTAAGCCAAGTGTTGAAAGGGTGTCTGGTTTCTGCAGGCTGAGCCGCCCAGGTGAAGGTGGTTGTTAGGACAGTCCTAGCAAACCCATACAGCAGGAAACCAACCTGGCTGGCCTTGAGCATACCTTTGCTCCTGTCAGTGATAGCTGGAGGCCTGGTGGATGGGGAAGAAGAGAAAAGGGCAGTCAGACCCCACAGCATACCTGGGCTTTCTCTGTCTGGTATCTGAGACCCAGGAGCACCGCAGCAGCTCCTGCTTGACTCACTAATGCTTCTTCATGGACCGATTCCATGACTTCTGGCCATGATGCCTACCCGGCTCCTGAGGCTGAGTTTCTTCTCTGGAACCTAACTTCGGCACAAGAAAGAGAAATTTGTGGAGAAAGGGGAATGGATATGGCAAAACAAAACTGCCTTCCACTCAGCTCCATGTTTCCTTAAAGAGCACCAAATAGTTACCCCCAAAGAGGCAAAGTGACCACCATATAAATAAGCCCACATTATGCCAAGTGTGGTGGCACCCACCCATAATCCCAGCAGCTCAGGAGGCTGAGGCAGGAGGATCATGAGTTCAAAGCCAGCCTCAGCAATTTAGTGAGGCCCCAAGCAACTCAGCAAGATCCTGTCTCTAAATAAAATATTATAAAGGGCTGGGGACATGGTTCAGTGGTCAAGTGCCCCTGGGTTCAATCCCTGATAGCAAAAAAGAAAAAAAAACAAAGGAGCCACATTGTAAAGACAAATGCCAGATGATCTCACTTATATGTAGAATCTAAAATAGTGGAATTCACAGAAGCAGAGGGAGAAGGGTGGTCAGCAGAGGCCGACAAAGGAGAACAAAGTTTCACTTAGGTAAGAGGAATAAAGGCAAGAGGCCTGTATACAACCCTACAGCCAATCTATAGTCATTAACAGTACACAACATACTTGAAAACTTCCAAGAAAGTAGACTTTAAGCCTTCCCATCCCCCAAGTTAAGTATGTGAGATAGTGCTTTTGTTAATTAGCTTGCTTTGGCCAATTAGATCTACAATGTTTATATGTATCAAAACAGCATGTTGTAACCATAAATATATACAATTTTATCGTTAATGGGGAAAAAAATGAAGTTCCCTTGTCACTCGGTGGGCAGCAAACTCCAGGAAGAGCAGTGTGCCCTGGGAGAAATGCCTCATCAAGAATTCTGGTCACAGGGCATGGGGGGGGGGGGGTGATGTGCATGCAGGGCACATTCGCCAGCCTTCTCTGGAGGTTTGCACAGTGGCACCCAGTGTCTCAGGAACTGCCAAATGCACAATTTACTAGAATGGCAAAGGAGGTGAGGAAAGGACGTACACCCACTGGTACCACCGGCCAAGACAAATGCTAAGCCCCCGGTGCCTGCCAGCTCTCCAGCCAATCAAAGAACTTGGTTTTGCTCCAGTTGCCAGAGACTAACACAAGGATTTAAGCCCTGGGTTAAGTTACTGTTGTTGCAATAATTATTGCTCCTTTCCCCTCTGCCTGGGGTCTTAAAGATTTGTGAGAGATGCAGATAGGAAAGATGCTACAATTCTTTCCTTTCAGAGATGTGCCAACCAAATGGATGGCGACATTATATTTAGTCAACTGAATCTGATTCTCCCTTTGGCTTCCATTATAAAATTTAAGAAAACAACCAGGCGCAGTGGCACAGTCCTGTAATTCCAGCAGCCGAATGTACACCTGTCTGCACCTGTCTTGAATGCACACCTGTCTGCACCTCTGGTGGTACCAGCCTATTGCCAGTATTTCTCCCCTAGAATGATGTACAAGTTGCCATGACAACATCCCCCCCCCCATTCTGTCATTGCTGCACCACTACATGGATGTTAATTTCAAAAAGCCAACTAGTTCTGCTGTTCAGGTTGCCCTTTGATTCCTCGTTTTGCTAGTTGACTATTTCATATTTGCCAAAACTTCATTTTTACTCTTTCTTCATTTTTAACTGATATATAAAAACATAAAATTTGTACATATTTATGAGATATCATGGGTTTCAATACATGTTTACATTGTGCAATGTTTAAACCAGGTTAACCATGTCTATCTCTGCAAATATTTGTCATTTCTTTAGGGTGAAAATTAAAAGGGTATGCTAAGAACACAATTCTGTGTTTGTTGGTTTTTTGGGGTTTTTTTTCCCCCCTACAAATTTTCTGTGGAGGCATCTATGTGATCTCACTGGTGGGGGACAAATGCACTTCTAAGGAAAGCCAGAGATTGCAGACCCAACTCTGCAATCTATCCAGACCTCTTCCTGGACACCCATGGCCTCATGATCGTTCTAGAAAACTGGAGGAATTGTGGGTGCTCATTTTTTATGTAAGAGGACATTCATTCATTCACTCTCAAGAGTCAGACACTGTCCTGAAGCAAAGGTGAAGAGACTCAATCCTCAGCCTTGGAGTTCACCCATGGGAGGCAGGGGCTTGGTTTCTTGTTCAATAAGAGCACAGTGGAGGGGTTGCAGCACCTGGGTACATCAGGAAAAGAATGAGTCACAGACATTTTGCTGGGGTCTTGAAGGATAAGTAGGAGTTTTCTAGGGGAATGAGGTGGAAGGGGGTATTCCAGGCAGAGCAGAAAGTATATGCTAAAGGTTAAAAGTTTAAAGCATCATATATATTCAGAGGGCTTAAATAGTTTTCTGTGGCTAGAGTAAAAGGGTAAGAGATAAGACATCAGAGGGAGCTACATGGGCCGAGGATGGAATTGGTTTGTAACCTCACTACAGTGATAGCTTCAGGATGCGGTTTTCAGAGGCCCTGCTAGCTGTGTTTATTGTTATATGGAGACCAGGATTAAACTAAATGAAATGCTGAGTTTAACTAACCATGCAGCCTCTGCCTCCTTAACAATAAAAGGAAGCAGTGTGTCTCCTTGGGTGAGATTTAAAAAGCAAGGGACTCTTGGCCCAAAATACTTTCTCTACTAACTTGAACCGAGATAGGAAATGTCACCATCTGAGTGCCATCCCTTTGGATTACAAAGGCCCCTTGGTCTCCCGCAGCCCTTAATAAAAATGCAAATAGCCCAGGAGGAAACACCCTGGATCCCTGTGGTTCATTTTGCATTTTCCTGATTATTAATGAGGCCAGTCTCTTTTTTCCTGGGTTAATGGCCATTCATGGCTCCGCATCTGTGAAGTCCCCGTCTAGTGCTTTTCCTAATTTTTCTATTGCGCTATTTCATATTGATTTGCAGCAATTCTCTGTGTCCTTTCGTGGTTAATCCCTTATCAGTTATATGCGTGGCAAATATCTTTCCCCCTGGTTTGGTGGCTTGTCGTTTTTTTTTTATGAACACAAGGGAAATTTAATGCATATCTCTCTTCTAACACCTTGCCTGGGATAATTGACCATTTTGTGCCTGACAGATTGTTAAAAGCTAGGTTAAGACCCCTGATGGAGTCCTGGCCTGAGGGTTGGGTGAAAACAGGAGGGTATCTTAGAGAGAGGATCAGTCCAGTTGCTGACAAGGCCTTGGGGCTAGGCACCTGCACACCGCGATTGCCAGCTGCCCCCTCCCCTCCATTCACACACTTGAACCATAATAAACTATAGTCAGCCCTCAGCATCTATGGGGAAATTGGTTTCAGAACTCTCGGAGAATACCAGAACTCAAGAATCATCACATCCCTCATATAAAATGACACAGTACTTGCTTAGAATCCAGGCACATCCTCAAATCATATCTAGGTAATTTGTAATAGCCAATAGCAATGCATGCTATGTAAATAGTTGTTATACTGTACTGTTTAGTGAATAATGACAAGAAAAAAAATGCCTGTATGCGTCCAATCTATACATGTCCAATGCTGATTCAACTTCCTTCCAATATTTCCAATCTGCGGTTGATTGAATCACAGCTACAGAACCCACAGATACAGAGGGATGAGTGTGCTTTTCAGATCTCTGTTTGCCGGGCCCTCTCAGGACCTCTTCCCATGCTGTTTCCTCTATAGAAGCTGTTATGCTCTAATTCGGGACCCCCAAAAGAGCACCAGAGACCAAGATCGATGTAAGCAGCAAAGAGGTGTTTATTGCGCGCACACAGCAACTGGTGACACTGAGAGACCCCGAGCCCAGGGTTTACAGCAGTTTTATACACTCTTTGGGGAAGGCAGGGACTTCACATACATCACAGCATCTCTTAGCAAATCATCACACACCTCGGGAAAATCATAAAACAACTCTAAAACATGATTAGCACATTCACTGGCGGGAACAAGTTGAGTAGGGGTGATTGGTTAGTACAAGAGGGGGATTCATTTGAACTGATTGGTTTAAGCCACAAAGGGCATACGTGCTGAACTATATGGTTTCCCAACATGTTATCAACCACCATAAACTACTGGGAAGGTCATCTGGCATCCCAGGTATTTTCCCAGTCTCAAGATGATTGGTGATTGATAGGGGGTTGCTAGGGGTCCCCACCTAGCCTGACTGAGTCAGGGACACCTGGCTCCGCAGATATCTCCTGTTATTTGGAGATAAACAACTCAGCAGGTTGGGTCTGTGCCTAGCAGTGCTCTGTGGGTCTTTCCAAGGACAAGGGTCACGCCCTCTACCTTGGACCGGCTTTCCTCTGAGGTAGAGGCTGGTTTTTCAAAGCTCCATTCCCAACTCCTCCCTTAGCCTACTTTATCTGAAAAATTATTCTGGTCCTTTATCTTTCTTTATTTATTTATTTAATTGATTTTATTTTTTAAAATACACAACAGCAGAATGCATTACAATTCTTATTACACTTATATACCACAATTTTTCATATCTTTATATATAAAATATGTTCACACCAATTCATGTCTTTATACATGTACTTTGGTTGGTTTTTTTTTTTTGCATTACAATTCTTATTACACATGTACACCACAATTTTTCATATCTCTGTATATAAAGTATGTTCACACCCAATTCATTCTTCATACATGTACTTTGGATAATGATGTCCATCACATTCCACCATCCTTGCTAATCCCCTGCCCTCTTCCTTTCCCTCCCACCCCTCTGCCCTATCTAGAATTCATCTATTCCCCCCTCCCTACCTGACAATGAGTCAGCCTCCTTATATCAGAGAAAATATTTGTCATTTGTTTTGGGGGGATTGGCTACTTCACTTAGCATTATCTCCAACGCCATCGGTTTACCTGCAGATGCCATGATTTTATTCTCTTTTATTGCTGAGTAAAATTCCATTGTGTATGTATGGCACATTTTTTTTTTTTTTTTTTTGGTCCATTCATCCACTGAAAGGCATCTAGGTTGGCTCCACAGTTTAGCTATTGTGAATTGTGCTGATCCCACCTCATCCCACATCTATTCCCTCCCCTGGGCTCCTAAAGGGACCATAGTTCTCCCCTGATGCCTCAATTCCATCTCTATGTTTATCTCCCCAGCTAGATCCTTAACTTTTGCGGGCAATGCCTTCTGCTTCTTCTGCATTCCACACATTCCACTAGCTTCCCGGATGGCTAGTATAAATATAGACATTTCTCAATCTACATTTGCATTGAAAACCTAAATCATTTTTGTGTAATACATGAGATACAGTCTTCCTTCCTTAGCCATGGGGGATACGTTCCAAGACCTTGCAGTTGAACCCTATGTATTCTGTTTTTTCTATACATGAGTCCCATGATAAAGTTTAATTTATAAATTAGACACTGAAAGAGGTTAACAACAATGACTAATAATAAAATAGAACAATTGTATCCATAAACTGTAAAAACATTTGTATGGATAGGATCTTGCTCTCAAAATATTCTATTGAATGGTACTTGTGATGTGAGGTAGATGTGATATCTGCATGATGAGATGAAGGTAGTAAATGATGTAGGCATTGTGATGGAGCATTAGGCTATTCTGTCAAGGCTTCTTGAACACGAGTGCTTCTATACCCCAATAGTTGATCTGATAACTGAGATGACTACTAAGTGACTGGCGGGTGGGTAAGATATACAATGTAGATACACTGGACTAAAGGTATGGTTTACCTCCCAGAAAGGATGGAGCAAAATGTATGAGATTTCATCATGCTCAGAACAGTGCATAATTTAAATCTTATGAATTATTTATTTCTGGAATTTTGCATTTATTATTTTTGGACTGAGGTTGATTGAAAATAACTGGAAACTCAGAAAATGAAATCTCAGATATGAGGGGGGGCACGTGCAGTTTTAATTAAAGTTGGAACTTTGATAGTGCACACTTGATTTGGGAGTTGAATTCTGTCAGGGATTACTAGGAGTGACATAATGACAGAAGCAAGCCAGACCTAAGTCACCACCGGGAAAGAGCCAGCCAAGACCCCATTGGATTATGAGGTAATTGCAAGATAACTGCTATTGAGTTAAGCCTTGATAGCATCCAGTGTTGTTAATTTCCTTGGCTAAAACAATCTCCTTTCAGAATTGCCTTTGAAATCTATTTGAAATATGCTCAGTGCAATCAAACCATTATCCTTTGAATAAGAATGAATTGATCCAGGTCAGTTTGACAAATATATATTAAGCTCCTAGTCCATTTAAAATGGAATAACACAGGGGCTGGGAAAGATACCAAGCTGAGTCTGTTCTCCATGACCTCACAGCATAGTGCATATAAAAGCACTTCTGCATGGACAGTACCTCTAAGTCCAAGTGGAAGATATAACCTAGGTGGAAGTGGTGACCAAGGAGGATTTGAGTTTTAGGTCAAAGCTATTTCCTTGGAAAACCCAATGTACAAAAATAACTTCTGTTTTGATCACTAGAACCATGCGTCAAATCTATAATTATTAAAGCAACAATGTTGACTAGCTCTATTCTCTGTCCCGGAAGTCCTGCTCCTAACTTTGGATGAGCTGTGATGACCCTACCTAGGAGTCCATGCAGTCTTCAATGGAAAGTGATGGAGTGGGGACTCTCTGTGGATCAAGCTAATTCCTGGGTTGAGTCCCTGGGCGTCTTGGTAAGCCGTGAACCTCCTTGGTGCCTCTATTTCCCTAGTGTTGACTCAAAGAGGAGAATAAACGCCTTTCTGCTGCATCATCAGGCTGTGTAAGGATAACTCAGGGATGACTGACAGAGGGCTGTGCACTCAGAGGCTGGCGGTGATGAATAAATCATGGGGAGTATTGACGGTGGCAGGGCTCCCATTGCACTCACCTAACTGCACTTTTAAAAATTCCTTCCCTGAAGGGTAAAATGAGAGGACCAAACTAATGGAGTCATGGGGCAATATGAAGACTGCCCCACGGGGATCCATAGGATGCTTCACATAAATCAAACAACCTGAGAATAAAGACCAAAACCCCGGCTGTTCTCAGATCCTACACCAGAGCTGCTCAGGGCATCACCAGCCACCCGGACAACTGCATCCAGAGGGTGAGGTTTGGTGGACTTGCCTGACTTCATCTCACAAGTCCACTGCGTGGTGTAATGCGATCTATCATCCTGCTTCATATCCCACATTTCCACTCTGGGCGCCACTCACAAATTCCATGACCGTACCCTCTCCTTGGAGAGGTAGGCTGAGCTTTTCTGGGTCCCAGTTTCATTTTTCCTATATAACCAGTCACATACTACGTAAGGACATGTTGGCCAGTGATGGGCCACATCTATGAAGGTGTTCCCATAGGAGTATATGGAGCTCAAAAAATTCTTATCACCTAGTGACATCACAGTCCTTGGGAGGTCCTAGCACCATGCATTGCTGATGACAACACACCTCCTGCACTTCCTGCCAGTCATGAAAAGTACAGCACAGACAGTCATGGACAGTGTGAGACTTGAACATAACAGTCAACCACTACGTCACCGTCTTATGTATTTACTGTACCATTTATCATTATTCTAGAGTCTCTTCCTTCTACTTATATAGAAAATGTTTACTGTAAACAGAAGGCAGCATTGTGCTGGCAGCAGCCTCATACATCCTGTGTCAACCATGTCTCTGGATTGCATCACGGGGCCACATGAGTGACCACCTGGGCCATCGGCTTTGTGTGAGTGCACTCTGGGAGGTTCCCACACCAACCAGCTTCATTTCTCAGTGTATATCCCCATCGCCATGCCATGCAGAACTGCTCAGAGGACCAGACTGATGTGAAGAGAGCTTCCAGTTCAAGTGTTCTAAAATTCTAGTCATGAAGCTCACAGTCCTAAAGCTCTCACTCACCATCACTTTCCATCCCCCCAGCTAGCACTTATACATGATGAACTAAGGCACAGAGAGGTTATGAAGGCCACAAAGCAGGTAAATAGCAGAGCCAGAGTTCACACTTGTCTATCTGACTCTGGGATCTAAATTCTTCCTTACTATGTTAGATACTGACTGCAGGGGTTAATTTTATGTGTCCTTTGGACTGGACCAAATCTTGTTAAGTATTGTTCTGGGTGTCTGTTTCTGTGAGAACATTTCTGAGAAAGGGATCTCTCACTCTCTTTGAATTTTGAATGGGTAGACTTTGAATCGGTGGTCTAGGGTAGAGAAGGTGACCCTCCCCGATTGTGGCTGGGCCTCCACCAATCAGTGGAGGGCCAGAAGGAAGCAGAAGGGAAGAAGATAGCAATTCTTTTTCTGTCTGGTCAGTTGAGTTGAGACATGGGTCTTCTCCTGCCTTGGGACTTTGATTGGTTAGGCCTTCAAGTTAGGTGAGCTCCCGCTAAATTTCCTGGACAATCAGCAGACAGTAGCACTCCTCAGCCTCCACTGTCACAAAGGAGGTCAATTCCTCATCATAAGTATATATATACATATACAATCACAATCACATTTAATGTAAGTTCCACATATGTTCACTACAGTGATGAACTCAGAGAGACAGAGAGATCTATAAATGTATATAATATATATGTGTGTGTGCGTATGTGTGTATAAAACACATAATCTCCTATTGTTCTGTTTTCTCTGGAGAATTCTGACTAATACACTATCTCTCAAGTTAAAAAAAAAAAAAATCGTCCTTGATGGTCCTTTCCTCCCTGCCAATTTCCTAGGATAGGCTTGATGGAGTTAGAAGTCTGAGTAACAATCTCTTGGTCCATCTGTCCAGGCAACGTCGGTCGTCAGTCACATTTCATACGAGTTCCCCATGCGTTCGTTCTGTATGATAGTGGACCTCTGAGGTGAGATGACTTTACAGAATTCCCCTGATTTTCAATAAAAACAAGAAGAAGTCATGTGAACTGGCAAAGAAAAGAAACACAAGACTCTGGAGCGAGGCACAGCTGGGCCTTCAGCGGGCTCCCAGGGCCTGAGAGGCAAGCTGAGGGGAGCGCTCTCCCTCTTGTCTCTTCTGAGGGAGGAGCTACGGAATCAGTTGTGAGGAGAAAATGGTAAAATATGTGGGGAGAGGCCTGCAGGACTGCACATGGCGTGAGGGGTTCCAAACCCCAGAGTGCTCCCCTGGGAAGGGGCCATGCCCTTCCATGAGGAAGAGTGGGTCCTGGTACTGGGTATTAAGTAAAAGTGCCTTTCGTGAAAGCAAGTCCAGATGGGCCAGCCATCACCCAGATCTTGTGAACTGCATTCCTTCCCTCCACCTCTGCAAATCCCAGAGGCAACAGAAAGGAAAATAAATACCCATTTTCAAACCCCTTCTAGAAAAAAGCAACACAGCCTGAGATAACGAAGGAGGAATGTCAAGTTACCCTCCTTCAGAGCAAACGGAGTTCTGCACAGAGTTGCTCAAGCATCTGTCAGATGAAAGGAATGGCTGAACAACTCTGCAACATTACAGCCCAAAGAACGGGAGACAGGAAGGAAGGGGACGGACGGGAGGAGCTCACCAGGAGTTCAAAGACAAGAAGATTAAGAAAAAAAGATGCGGGAAAAGGAGACCGCAAACCTAAAGAAATAGGGAGTGGACAATGAAATTATTGTAATATACAACATACGTCAGACACCAGTAAGAATGGGGTTGACCAGCAGCATGTGATCGATGCAAACCTAGACGCATGCAAAAATAATTGCATTTGTTTCCTGGGGTTGCCATAACAAAGTACCACAGACTGGGTGGCTTAAATGACAGAAATTTTTTTCCTCACAGTTCTGGAGGCTGGGAGTCTGAAATCAAGGCGTTGGCAGGGTGGGTTCCTTCTGGAGCCTCGGAAGGAGAATCAGTTCCAGGCCTCTCTCCCAGTTTCTGGTGGCTGTTAGCAATACTTTGCATTCTTTGGCTTGTAGACGGATCACTCCAGTCTCTGCTTCTGTCTTTGTGTGGTTTTCTTTTGTCTGTGTGTCTGTGTCTAAATGTCCCTCCTCTTACAAGGACATCAGTTATAGTTTAGAGCCCAACCTACTACTCCAGTAGGATTTGCTCTTGATTTGATTATTTTGCAAAGACTATTTCCAAATAAGATCATATTCACAGGTACCAGAGTTTGAACTTCAACATATCTTTTGAAGGGACTCAATGCAATGCATAATTGCCTCAGTTACTAACATCAAGAGGAAGAGGAAGGAAAATGGAGGCAATAGCAGAATGCCAATAGCCACCTCTTAGTTTGGAAGGAGAAGATGAATCTATTCTGAAATTGAGACATACAGCAGATGTGCATGTGTGTGCACGCATATATAAAATCCCAACCTGTTAATGTTAGTCACAATCTCTTTTCTTATCCTTAGAGAAATAATCTCCTTCGTGGCAAAGAAACATTTATTTAAGGTTTAACAACTTCAGTTTATTTTTGTTCCTTTATAAAATAGATACAATTTAAATGTAAAGGATGTTTTATTCTTTTAGAGACTACTTATAAGGTTGTTCAATTAAGCAGATTGTAATGCAGACTTCCTCTGTGATAACCATCAAAATCATCAGAAAGCAAAAAGAGAGAGAGAGCAAATTCATGAAAATGCCAGAGTCTTAATCATATGCAAAGCTCCAGCAGCTAGCAGCAAGCCTGATGCATGGTTGCTACTTCATGAATGTTTGCTAAACTGGATTATTTGGTTGCTAATGAGGCAGAATGTTGTACCAAATGATGTACAATAAAACCCATGCAGACTTGTCCAGATCCCACTCTCTGGAATCCTGAGCTCTTGCATTTCAATATTCAAGGACTATATTTCTATTTCTCTTTTTGCACCCAACCGTTTAACTCTGAGAGATTAATTCCGGACATAGCTGAGGGGAGAGGGCATGGTTGTCCTCAGATGAGCTGACCCCCCGCGCAAAAGAGAAAAATGAATCCCTTCCTTCTGTCTGGAAGGTTTAGTGCCTGCTGCTCTAAAGACATATTCCCTCTGGCAAAATAGTAATTTCATTCTTGGACAATGGGATCTGCTGGTAAAAAGCCAAGGGTGTTATCTGTGAGCTCTCTGGGCTCAGTCCCTTCTCCTGCAGAGGACATTATGGTTGTTGATGAATCCTGTCCGGTTCAGAAACAAACAAATGCTGCTGCTGACAGATGCTCACAGACGTGCCCGGACGTCCACAGCTCATCATCAGCTTGACACCTCTCCTGTCTTCCCTGCCCCTCCCATGCCAGCTCACCTCCAACCTATTTGGAAGGCAACACAGTGACTCAGGACTTGGTAAAGAACAACAGTCAGCAAGGAGACCGGCTCAGCTCTCAGCAGCAGGCTCTTGGAAGGAAAATCAGAGCCAAATGCCCCGTGTCTCTTGGCCTCTCTCTGGTGTGCATGTCTCTCTCTTTCCCTGCCCCCCCCCCCCCGCATTCCTCTCTCTCAGTTGCACCCCAGGGCAATCAATATTCAGCTCCGTCACAGATTCAGGGTCTGCCAGGTCCTGTTTACCATCTTCTGCTGACTCATCCTCGGAGGCCATCACTGGCCAAGCGCTCCCACTGGCCAGAAATGGAACATAGTGAACTCTCCAACTCCAGCTCCGTCTGTTTCCTTTTTCTACTTCCTCAGATGTCATTTGGGTCCTCTCCTGACCCCTGTCATCCTGAGAGTCACAGAGAGGTGCCTGCAGGTCCACTAGGAAAAGGGCACAGAATGTCATTGTCCCTTGTAAGTATCAAGAAGCAGCCATGAGGGCTGGGATCATGACTCATTGGTAGAGCACTTGCCCAGCATGTATGAGGCACTAGGTTCCATTCTCAGTACCGCATATAAATAAATTTTAAAAGTTCCAATTAAAAAAAAGGAAGAAGCAGAACCAGCCACTAAAAAGCCAGATCTAGGGCCAATAGACACACCCAAATCAGCTGCCACCTCAGGATGGTATCTTCTGTATCCAGGTTTGGTTTCCTTACCTAAGAAGAGAGTAGATAAAAATAAATACTCACTTAAATTCCTTCCAGTCTGACGACAAGCAATATAGGTTTAGAGCTGACTGGATACTATAGTTTGGAACTGAAATACCCCCCAAAGACCTATCTATTAAGTGCTTGGTCCTTGTCTTTGGTGCTATTGGATGGTGAAGGGACCTTTAAGAGGTGGAGCCTAGTGGGAGTACTTAGGTCATTGGGGGTGTGCCCTCAAAGGGGGTTGTAGGTCTCTTCCTCTCTCATTTTCCAGCCATGAAGTGTAGATTTGCTTTGCTACACAATCCTGCCATGATGTGCTGCCCTGCCACAGGCTCAAAGTGACAGAGCCAAGCAATCATGAACTGGAACCTCTAAAACCAAAATAAAGCATTCCTTTTTTTATAAGTTGATTATCTCAAGTATTTATTATTAATGGAAAACTGAATAACACACTGGATCTCACATCATGGTGTTCAACTTCATCTCTCCAAAAAGGAGAAAACAGACAAATTCTCAAGATGGGCTTTGCTTCCTCCAAGGTCACAAGGCTCCAGGGTCCCAGCCCAGAGATATTTTCTGGCCTCCTTAAAGTGTGACCTGTTTGTGTGCTTCTATCTGACTTTTTAATGCCACCATTGTTCTGCTCTGCAAGGCTCATGGTTTGGGTCAGCTGGCTGATAGCCTGTTCAGGAATGGAAAGCCCACGTTCATATGGCAGTGCTGGAGATCACACCACAGTCAGGCTCCCTGGGGAAGACCAGGGATAGCCATGGGATAGATCGGGACAGAGCTTCCTACCAGGTGATTACCTGGGGATTACAGAGATGGGGCTGTCCTAATTACACAGCTATTACAGCTCAGTGTCAGAGGCCAGAGAAACATGCTGCACACTGGGAGACTTTGAAGAGTTAATAAGTGAGACTGTATTCTGCATTGTAGGATCGTGGAAGAAACATGAAAGCCCTCATTCCTAGCTTTGTGAGAATCCCTGCGGAAACCCTGTACACTTGCTCAGTGCCCTGTTAATTTCGCTGTCCTGGATGATAATGCAGGATGGGGTTTAACAGAGAGTGGGTGGAGATGATGGGGAGTGAAGGAGATGATGAGATGTTAGAGAACCCGATTAAGGTGAGCATCTTTCTAGGGCAGGTCTGCTGTACGCTGTGAAGATGCAACAATTCACTTAAGCAATCTGAGGCTGGCGGTGTTGAGAATGCTGTCCTGCAAACTATGGGGTGAAAGCTGGGACATCCGGGACTCACCAAGCCAAACTGCTACTCAGGGGTGGGTGAGCCCCAGGATTCTCTTAGTAGGGAATGTGGATCAGCTCTTTGGATGGGACCTTAGGCAGGAAGCAAAATGTTCAGGTAAGACAGAAGAGATGACCAAGGAACCTTCTTTAAAGCCATAGAATCAGAGGAGTGTGGACCTCAGAGTTGAAAGTCACCCCAGAGGCTATGTGTCAGCATATATGTCCTGAGTAAGAATCTCTGCTGTCTTGGGCGGCTGCTTTGAAGAATTCCAAGGGAGAGAGCCCATCTCCTCTATGGTTAGCCTTTCCATTCGGGAAGCTTACATTGTTTTAAGAAACCTCCCTTTGCCCTCTAGTCATCATCTTAATCCTTCCTGGGGACCCTCAGAAGACAGACTATTACAATTTTGTAACACATTTTAGAGGCTCTCTGTGTGCATGTGCATGCATTTGTGAGGGGAGGGGTGGGGAACTCCTGCGTCATTTTGAGGTATAGTCTTGCCAATTACTGGAAATTAACAAGTAAGCAAGCCAATGACTTATTTTAGTTAGAGGGTGTCAGTGCAAATTCTAAAAATTATATTTTCTTTTCATAAATCTTTTTAAATTCATAAATCCCAAATCTCACTCCAGGAAAACAAGATCAGGCAACCTGCAAATGCTAACACTAAGAATATACGCCCATCGATGATGATGATGATGATGATGATGATGACGTTTTCTTCCATCCCTGGGCCTAGAATGCTACATTAATGGAGGCCTGGCTCTTGGGCATCCCTCCCATCAGGTTTGTTATCCTTCTGTCCTTCTTCCATTCACAGCCACACTCCCCAAGTCCCTGTTCCAGGCTACCTGGACCCACATGGTGGGTTCCAAGCTCCCCACCACTCAGGGTCCATCTCAGGCTCTGCTGTTTTGAGTCACCAGCACTCTGCCTCAGAACCTTACCTCTGCGTTGGCAGGTTCTGTTCTCACTTGGTGCATTTGAACTTGGTACTGGGACTCCTGGCCTGTGTCTTCCTGCATCCTTACCTCCCAGCCTCTCCACCACCCCAGCTCCCCTAGGCTCCCGGCTCCCCAGGCTCACAGCCAGCTCGCCATTTTCCAGCTCACCCTGTGCAATTCCCTTACCCCTGCACCATCACACAGCCATCGTTGTATCTGAAACAACACCAAGTCACCCTGGTACCACTCACCTACCTAACACCTTCCCATCCTTCCAGCCTCAGCTTGAGTGATGGGCTTCAGCGAGACCATCCTTAGCAGTCAGGCCACAGCCTCTGCTTGCCCTGCACTGGAGTCCTCACTCCCTTCCAAACCTCTCAAGGTCAGCCTCCACGTGGACAAATGGCCTGTAGCAGAGCAGGGCAGGGCCCACCTGTGTCATCCAGGACAGCATCTCCTCTTCCAGGTACAGCACTAGCAGGTAGGAAGTGCTCAGTGGGTACCCCTGATTGACAGAGAAATGCAGCTCGCCCTCCCCAAGGCCCTACAAGTGCAATCATTGTAACGCAGAAACTCCTTTTCATCCTTCTCCCCCACTCTACATCCTGGGGCACAGTACACAGAGAAAACTGACAGCTCTCCTCCCAAACAGACCTGGACCAATACCACCAAGCCCTTCACTCATAAGAACATGGAGTATGTATGGTGCATGGTGTCCAACATGGTGATACTTGGCAATATTCAACTGGACGTATTCAGTATACTCATATGTTCATATCTAAAGTTTAATAACAATATGTATATGAAAAAATGTTCATCATCACTAGCAATTAGAGAAGTGCAAATCAAAACCACTCTAAGATTTCATCTCACTCCAGTCAGAATGGCAGCTATTATGAAGACAAACAACAGTAAGTGTTGGCGAGGATGTGGGGAAAAGGCTGCTGGTGGGACTGCAAATTAGTGCAGCCAATATGGAAATCAGCATGGAGATTTCTTGGAAAATTGGGAATGGAACCACCATTTGACCCAGCTGTCCCTCTCTTCGGTCTATACCCTAAGGACTTAAAAAGAGCATTCTGTAGGGACACAGCCACATCAATGTTTATAGCAGCACTATAATAACTAAACTGTGGAACCAACCTAGATGTCCTTCAGTAGATGAATGGATAAAGAAAATGTGGTATATATACACAATAGAATATTACTCAGCAATAAAAGAGAATAAAATCATGGCATTTGCAGGTAAATGGATGGAGTTAAAAAAGATAATGCTAAGTGAATTTAGTCAATCCCCCAAAAAAACAAATGTCAAATGTTTTCTTTGATATAAGGAGGCTGATTCATAGTGGGATAGGGAGAGAGGGAGCATGGGAGGAATAGACGAACTCTAGATAGGGCACAGGGGTTGGAGGGGAAGGGAGGGGGCATGGGGTTATTAATGATGGTGGAATGTGGTGATCATTATTATCCAAAGTACATGTATGAAGACATGAATTGATGTGAATATATTTTGTATACAACCAGAGATATGAAAAATTGTGCTCTGTATGTGTAATAAGAATTGTAATGCATTCTGCTGTCATATATAAATAAAATAAATAAATAACAATATGTATTTCAAAATAAAAAATTGTTAGACAATATGGTAGTAGTATACTATATAAAAATATTACAATTACATATAACATTGACAAAATAATATTATTTTATGTTATAACAATATATGTTAACTTAATTTATAAAATTCAAAAATATTTAGCATGTGTTTAATAATAAATAAAAAGTTGTTAGATAATGTTAGTATTCATGTACATTGATACTTACGTATAATTACATATAATATATGATATATATTTACTTCATACTAATATATGGAGTTTGATAACATTTAATGTGTATTTAATAAAACTAAGAAATCATTTGACAATATGTTAATACACATAAAATTACAAATAATACATTGAGACAATAACATATGTATATTATATTGACCTATTATGTCCCTATATATAGATCACCTATAAAAATTTCAATTGAGTAATTTTATGTATCCTATGAAATTTTATAGATTTTTATAGTAAGATATGTTATCAAACATAAAGTTTGATAACATTTAATATGCATTTAAAAATAAATAAGAAATGAGACCAACACATTAATATATTACAATATAGCTATAATTATATATAATGCATTGATATAATAATGTATCACATATTATTATTCATTACTAAGTTAAGAATATATAATAACTAGATAAAGTAGTATGTAGCTACGTGTGTGTGTTTAGATATATAATGTCAATTCTCGATAATTTCTTTTTCTGGAACAGTGACTCTTGCGTGAATCATACTTCAATTCATTATTTCATTATCTTCTAAACACTTTGCATTATCTCATTTAATTTTCAGAATAGTCCTTCGATGTAAGTACTTTGACTACCTAATACTCAAAACCTCTCTACCAGTCAGTATCCCCACCCTTTGAGTTCCAATATATTAAATGTCACCTCACTGACCCTTACTGCACAGCAGGAGTGGATCTCAACCTCCCCTCCCCGCATCAGTATTTCATGTCTCTTTGACACTGGGCAGTCGGAGTCTGCCTTCTAGCAAAGCTATGAGGACACAATTCCTCATCCCTGTTCCGTGGGAAAGGAATTGTCATAGGCTTGTCAAAGGCGGGGCAGGCTGTGGGGTGTTCATTTACCTGTGGCCCTGGAGCTCATCAGAGCTGGTGAAATTGGACCCCACACACTGCTGCAAGCCAGCTCATGCTTAGTCTTGAGAATTGACATCTCCACAAACGGGTGATTCATGAACCTGGTGATTGTTCTCTGCTGCAGAATTAGCTGGGCCACATCCCTAGACCCAGTAGTTGAATGTAATTTATCCTAATTTGCTCCTGACACACAAAACGCAGACTGAAAAGACAGGGTTGCTGGTGTGGAAGGGTCTGGCTCCCGAATTGAAAGTCCCTGAAGTTTTCAGACTCACGGAAGAAAGGCGGTTGCCTGTGAGAGCTGACCCACTGTGACTTGGCAAACGCAAGCCTGGGAGGTTCTGCTGTCACTGTTAGAGGAGGGATCGGAACGCCCTGCCCCTGCAGCATCTCCTCCTTCAAGGACACCTCAGAGCCCCAGGGAGGCTTTAAAGCATGTCACCCCAACCTGGCTGCCCATGCCTCTCATAATTCCTCTCCAAAGGACCCAGCTAAAAACCCTACTCTTTCTTGCTGGGAAGCAGGGTCTGCAAGAGGCATGACCCTGAGAAAGCGAGTGTTTTTATGAAATTTAATTCTACCTAATACCTATTTAAAGGGGGAGCTGAGTGCCACCTCCAGTTCTCCCCCCACCCTTCCTCCTGCAGCCAAGGCTCAAACTCGAGACCATTGTCCCAAGCAATCCCACTCAGGCCCTCCATGTATAAATCTTGTCCAGAAAATGAAAAAGCCCATAGGTAAGTGGCCCTGCATTCCTTAGGAAGCACTTCAATCTATTGGGATAGGAGAGACTCACCTAATACTGAAATAAATACTGAGAATTCTTTCTAACGGCATAGGGTAATCTCCCAGAGCCAAGATTTGGTAGATAAATGTTATTTTTCTCCCCCAACTGTGTGAGGGATCAGCTTAGGTTGAGCTCCCCAGAAACAGGTCCTGAGACTGAGATTTGTGAACAGGTGATTTTTTTTAGACAGTTGTGTCAGAGAAACTAATTAAGGTTGGGGATAGCCCAGCATGAAGTGGGAGGCACCCAGCCAATCTGTAAAGAGCAGCTTCAGCTCCATCCTGCTGAAGAATTTAGAATGAAATTATACCTCCTTGAAATTCTTTCTGTGTCAAAGCAAAAGACCCAACTTTGACTATGACTTGTGGAGCTTGGCATTTGGAGGTAAACTGGCTGTAGTCAAACAGGGATGATTGAAGTACAGGTGCTGGCCACTGGAAGATGACTGGGGCATAGATGCTGGACCTTAGACTCTGTCTTAGTTTCATTCCTGTTTCTATAACAAAATACCAGAGGCTGAATAACTTATAAAGAAAAAAAGGCTTATTTTGTTTCAGGGTTTTAGAGGCTGAAAATTTCAAGACAGGGCAGCCACATCTGGTGAGAGCCATGTACTGCTTCAACTTACAGTGGAAAAGGAGAGATCAGGTATACGGAAGAGAAGCATAGGTGTGCCAGGGAGGTGCCCAGCTCACAACTAACCTAACTCCACATTTTTTTTTTTTAACTGGGAATTGAATCCAGGGGCACTTAATCACTCTCTCTCTTTCTCCACCAAACACATGCACATGCCTGCACACAGTGGCACAGAGCATAGCAAAAGAGCAGTCAGGAAACCCTGGACCCATTTATCAACAACTTGAGGACAGCTCATCCAGGTGGGAGGTGCCTTCCTCCCCACCCCCTGAGGTCCCAGATAATCCTGCAGCACCACCGGCTTCCGGCACCTCCTTCCTGTTCCATCTCTTAGTAGTTCTATGTTTGTTTGAAAACCAATGCCTGTTTCCTTTTGCCACGGATCCTGTCCCTTCCTCTGCACCCACAGGATTTATTTGTGAATCTTTCCTGAAGCACGTACAATTTGTGAGCAAACCTTCCTCCCAGCCTCCTGGAGACAAGAGTTCCTCACCTTCCAGGAGACCAGCTCTCTGGAGCATCCGTCCACGCTCTGCAAGGCAGAGAGCAATCCCCCCCTAGGATTATTGTTTGTGGCTCACAGTTTCTGGTGCCTAGAAGGCTGACGTCCTGCGGGAGGCCACCTTTCTGCCCAGCCTTCAAGGTGCACCCAAGCATATGACCTAATACCACAGAGAAGATAAGGAGGCACATTCCCTACCTCTTGCCAAGGAAGGGTTAGTCCACTTTCCACATGGGTTAAGTGAAGACAGCAACAGTACCTATGTGCGAGGTTGTTCTGGGAAGACAACTTCATGTCCATAAGAGACTGATACAACACCTGCCTGGTGCCCTGTGAGCTTCCACAATGGTGGTGGTGAGTGCAGAGGCTGAGGCTGTCGCTATTATTCTTGTGCAGATGGATCCAAAGACGAGGATTAGGGAGATCCCTCTTGGCTTTGCAAACCAAAATCAAATATTATTTTCTGGCATTGACTCTAGGAAAACCCAACTCGCTGGGGTAAGCTCTGTTCTGTTACATATTTTCTGGGTCTTTGCTCAGCATATGGCAAATGCCCAATAAAGACTAATTAATCCTACTGCAGTTGAAAGAACACTCTCTCTCTCTCTCTGTCTCTTAATCAAAATTGGTGAAGATTAATTAAGTGGATTGAAAATAAGATTGATATGGATTAATTGATTAATATTCTAGGTTTTTGAACAATGAGTTAAAAGGCAGAATCAAGCTCAAATTATTAAAAGCAAAGAGTTCATTCCTTTAGCATTCTCTTTAGCCACTCACCCAACCTTTTTCTGAACTTCTTTACATTCATAATTTTAAATTTACAAGAGTTGCAAGGATAATGCCAAGAATTTCTCTAGGTTTTTCATCGAGGTTATCAATTATTAACATCTTACCACTTTTGCTTTATTACTCCTCTCTCAACAATGTGCGTATCATTGCTTTTTCTGAACAATTTGAAAGCTAAAGGCAGGCATCCTGCCCCTTACTCCTAAATATTTCAACATGAATTTTGTGAGAGCAAGGATATTCTCTTACATAACCATGGTATAATGATCAAATTCAGATAATCTGAGAATGATAAAATGGTTATGGTTTAGTCTACAGTGCCCATTCAATTTTCATCAATTGCCCCTTTAACATTCTTTTTAATTAATTTTTTTAAATGTATATATGACATCAGAATGCATTATAATTCACATTACACACATAGAGCACAATTTTCCATATCTCTGGTTGTATACAAAGTATATTCACATCAATTCATATCTTCATACATGTAATTTGGATAATGATGACCATCACATTCCACCATCATTATTAACCCCAATGCCCCCTCCCTTCCCCTCCCACCCCTCTGCCCTATCTAGACAGGCCCCTTTAACATTCTTGATGGATACTTTGTGCCTGACCCAGGATCCAAACAGGACCACCAAGGACTTGTAGCTATCACGACATCTTTTTGTCATTTAATCTACAATAGATCCTCTACTTTTCATTCTGTTTAAAGATACTGATGCTTTTGAAGTGTACAGGCCATTTGAAGATTGTCCCCCAATTCAACTTTGGATAACATGCGTCCACGAAGAGATTTAAGTTGTTTATTTCTGGTAGGAGTCCTCCTAGAGCAATGTTAAGTTCTTCTCTCTGCTTCTCATCAGGAGGTACCCAACGCCAGATAATCCCATTATTTCAAATGATAACTTTTCTCATGTAGTAAGGTGATCTTGGCTCAGTTTCTTCACAAATCTTGGTTTTCAAAAAGAAATAAATAATGTTCTAAAGATTTAAGTCTTCCATAAATAAATTCATACACTTAACACAGTCGTCTTCCAAATTTTCCTAATAAGTTACCTATCTTCAGAAGTAGATAGGGAGATGCATTCAAAATAAAGCATAACCTGAGAAAACCCTAAAATAAAAAGAAAAATGAACAGAACTGGTCTCCCCGGTTGTTAAGATTCATCTCAAGGCCTTACTAATTGATATAGAATGGCACATGAATATACTGAAGACATAGAAGGAAATAGTCCGAAAATATACACAAATGCATGTGTGGAAACTAACGTGTAACGAATGTGAATACTCTAGTCAGTGAAGACAGGCTTTGCAATGATACTGGGACAGGAGCATGGCCATTATGGAAAAAAGTTAGCTGGAACCACAAGTGTGTCAAGATACACTCAAATGGATCCAGGCTCTCAATGCAAAAAAAAAAAAAGCATGCAAGTACTACAAGAATGCATGCACCCCACTCTCCCTCCCCCTCTGCAGAGTTCAGCCCATGGCCCCTCATTCTCATCCTGGAAGGCCACTTTGTATGGAGCCAGTGGGAGCATCAAGAGGTGAGTCGAGGGATGAAGGGAAAGAGGGCAGGATTTCATTTCCTGGGTTTCCTCCTGCAGGTCACAGTTTTTACCAATAGACAGAGTGCTCTTCTCTGGCAGCCTGGTCCACATGACTCCCTACCCTTCCATGTTGTAATAACTTACCTGTCACCTCTGTGCCAATTCTTGGGCCACCCCTTGGGAGCCTCCTAAAGCTTGCCCATGTCCTTGCAATAAACCCTTGTAGGGTTTATGTAATTAGGCCTTTGGACATGAACTCCCCTTGAATTACCCTAGTCGGATGTGCCATTTACTTCCTGTTGGGACTCTGATTGATAGAATAACCTTGGAAGAGACTGGCATGTCCAATTTTGTTTTATGATCTAGAAGCCAAAAAATATTAAAGAGTCTGCATAGGAAATAAAACCAAAGCAAAACACAAAGAAAAAAAAAAAAGACAAAAGCTAAGGGAAATATTTGTAGCTCGTGACACAGAAAAAAAAAAGCTTTTTTTTTTTTTTCAAAGTATATGAAGAGCTCTCAGAGATCCAAAATAGAAAGACCACAAGATCAATAGAAAAATGGAAAGGTCATGGAAAATTCACAGAATAAGAAATATAAATGGCCCAAAATACTTGTCAGCATTCATAATTGGAGACCCAGGACTTTATACTAGGATGCAATTTTCCCTTGATAAGATTGGTGAAATTCTAGAAGTGTCACAAGACCCTCTGTTGGCTAGGCACCAGGGATGCTGGCCCTGCTGTTCTACCTTACCAGGAGTGAAAAATGGTGCAGCCCCTACCAAGGGCAATAATCACTAAAAATTTCAAATGTACTTCCTTTGACCCAGCAACTCCACTCCTGAGATTATGGCAGACAAGGACAAATGGACCTATGGCAAGGTCGTTCACTGCAGCATTGTTGATGATACCAAAAACTTAGAAATCACCCAAGTATCCATGTCTAAGGATATTAAATAAACCTATAATTCACTCACAGAGTAGAATGCCCTGGAACTGTCCATAAGAATGAGGAAGCTCTCTGTAAACTAAAATTAAAATATCCCCTGGACTAGGTTAAAAAAAAAAAGTGCGAAGTGTGAGATGATTTGGCATGTCAACTTGGGGGTGAGAGGGTAGGAAATCATATTTATTTACATGTGCTTCTGTTTGCATAAAGGATTGCTGAAGGGATGCAAAAGAAAGTAATATAGTAGATGGCTCTGGTGGAGGTACAGTCATGTGGCTGGAAAGGGTAAACAGAAGATTTTTCCCTATGTGCCTTCTCAACTATTCAGCTTTTTTAAAAAATATTTTTAGTTGTTGATGGACCTTTATTTTATTTATATGTGGTGCTGAGAATCGAACCCAGTGCCTCACACATGTGAGGCAAGCGCTCTACCACTGAGCCATGACCCCAGCCCCTGATTCAGTTTTTGAACCATTGGAATGTGATGCAGGTTGAGCGTCCCTAACCTAAAATCTGCAATACTATAGAATCTAAAACTTTTTAAGCACTAATATATCACCACAAGTGGAAACCCCACACTTGACCTCATGTAACAGGTTGCTGTCAAAATACTGTATAAAATTACCACCAGCTGATGTGCATAAGGTTTCTATGAAACATAAATGAATTTTGTGTTTAGATTTGACTCCCCATCCCAAGATATCTTATTATGTATGTGCAAAAATTCCAAAATCTGGAAAAAAAATAATCCAAAATACAAAGTATCAGATAAGGTATACACTCAAGCTGTACCTATTTCAAAAGATGAAGATCAAAGAGAGAGGATATGGAGAAGACAAAGAGATGATCGTGATGAAGTCAAAGATGAAGATGAAGATGAAGGAGAAGCCTTCATATTGCTTGTGCTGAGGATTTGGTGAACCCTCTGCTTTAACTGTGTCTCCTATTATCACTGTCACCAACTGCGAGTCCAGGGGAAAACCATGTGGGCTTTGCCATAAAACAGATGTCGGTTTGAATCTTGGCATTTCTGCGTTCTTGCTGGGCGAAGGGTTTAACCTCTTTGAGCTACACTGTGCATAATCAGTAAGAGGAGATTTCAGTGGTAACCTCTTCATAATGCTGTTGTGAAGACTGAATTCGGTAACACATGCCCTTAGAAAGGGCTTGCTCATGGGGAATACGAGACATCATTATTTTATAGCTTTTAGGCAGATATGTTGAAAGGTAAGAATTTAATTGCCCGTGTAAACTCTTTGGACTCAAAATTCTCCCTGGAAAATGAATCGAGTCTGCCAAAGGAATACTGAGGCTTCTATTTTGAGATCACTTCCTGAGGACTTTCCACTCCACTGTGGTCCCCATCATCTGATAAATCTTTATTAAGGATACAAATGTCGAGGTACATGATTTATTCTCAGTAAATATGATACTGGATTTTCCTCTCTTCCCATTTTTCCTCCTTTGTGTTCTGCTTAAGTTTTCATTTCAATTCTCCTTTTCCTCTTTTTCTTTCCTACCTTAGCCTCCCTTTCTTTTGGCCTCAGAGGTCATAAAAGATTTTAGAATTTCAGATTAGGGATGCTCAACCTGCACCACATTTCAATGGTTCAGAAGTTGACCTTGGGAGACCCTGAGTGCAATCCACTCAGTTGCAAATGAGCAAGGTCCAGAGAGGAGCAGGATTTACCCAAGGCCACTCCCTAGATGGCAACAGACAAGGACCAGAACCAACTTCTCCCTTATGGCCATTTCCTTCATCTTTCAAACATCATCTTCTACTGGTATTTCCCAAACTCTATGCTAAAGGGAAACATCAATTCCCAATCTCTAATCCTGACTTTGGAAAACAGACAAGTGAAGACCATTTTTTCAAATGAAAGTTAAGTGAGATCAAAAACATCAACACTTTTGGAACTTCAGCGGTAGAAATGTTTATCAGAGTATAGAAATGAAACATTCTGCAGCATGTTTAACTTTTCTATAACACAGTTTTGTCTTACCTTGAACCCTCTTTCTGCTTAAAGGCAAGAGACTTATAGTTACTCTCAGGTCTCTTTAGTCTGACATGAAATGCTGTCAATTCAATGTTGGTTCCTTCTGCCCAAGAATGCAGCTAAGTTTGGGTGACATACATAACACTGGGTTATTGGCAAGTGGGTCTGGTTAATGAATACCTCCCGTCCTACTCCATGCACCCCAAGCACACTGGGGTGTAGCTTCTCCTGACTGGACTTTGGGAGTTAGGACCAGGCCCCATTGGCATCTCCCGAGAGATACCTGAGGACATTATATCATCTCACCAGGGGGGTGTATACACTGTTCGTCTTTATCCCCAATCTTGAGGCCCTTTTGGTTTCTCCATCTTTCTCAGAGTTTCCCTCTCTGGGTTCGGGGACAGAATGCATATCCCATGCCTTTGAAGTGGGGTGACCTTATGACATGTTTTGGCAGATGAAACCTGAGCAGAAGGGACGTGGGCCACTTCTAGGCAGCAGGATTTGCCCAAGGCCACTCCCTAGATGGCAACAGACAAGGACCAGAGCCAACCTGTGAAAGCCAGGGAGCAGGCCACCACCTCCCCTTTCCCTGTCCCTCCTTGGTCATCCACGGTGTTCCATGTGCTAGTTTTTCCACCTTCCTGGGTCTTAGGATGAGGCCAGTATGAAGAAGACAATAAAATGGACATGTGTCAGGAGCAAGAGATGAAATGCCATTGTTGAAAGCCATGGAGATTTGGGAGTGGTGGGCCACCACCTCATGTGGAGGGAAGCAAAGTTCTAGAATGTGCTCCTGTGCTCCTTGGGGTCATGGTGGTGGGTAGAAGGGTTCTCAGAGTCCTCAGTACCTAGGATGCTTGGTTGTCATTGATCTGTTGCTCCCACTCACGATGGGTAGGGATCTTCTCTACAAGGTGGGCTGTGATTTCCGTCTTCTGGGAAATGGAGCACATGTGTCTAGACTCCAGTTACCATTTCCCATCAGAGCCTTAGTTTACAAAGTGCAAGGATGGAAGCACCTGCTTCTCTCATTCCTCTCTCCAAATGTCTTTGTCTCAGACATTGATCCACTTCCAAAGGGCGTGACAGCCTGTGGGCCCATCGATTCGGATGCATTGTTGGTGGTATTAATTTTATGGCTACATCCTCAGAGTGGACTCTGTTTAAATTCTCAAGCTCGCGCTCTTACAAATCACAAGTTTTTCCTCTCAAGACTCATCTCTCAGTTTCCTTTCTCTTTGAAATATCTTTTTCTAAATTTCAAAGAAATACATGTACACAATTAAAATCAAATAGAATGACAAGCCTGGTAATTTAAAAATGGCACCTTTTAACTATTTTCATTATTCCAGTGTTTACAGCTATTCACCTAAATAGTGTCATGAAACCAGTATTGTTATTATTATTTTTACTAATATTATTGTTATTATTATACTGGGGATTTATCCCAGGAGTATTTTATGACTGAGCCACATCCCTATTCCTTTTTATTTTATATTTTGAGGCAACATCTCACTAGTTAGTTGCTGAGGGTCTCACTGAGTTATTGAGGCTGACCTTAAACTTGTAATCCTCCTGTCTCAGCCTCCAGAGTCACTGGGATTATGGGCGTGTGCCACCGTGCCTGATCATTATTTTTTATATTATCTATTGACTTCCTGAAATAGAAAACAGGCTTAAAGTATTCCTCATCACCTTGGATTCTCAGTCCCCAGTTCTTCCTCCCTAATGGTCCTAATATTGAATAGATAGATCACTTGTGTTCACCTACATTATTATGTCCAGGAATGATGATTCAATTAATTTCTTACCCATCTTTTAAATTTTTCTCTGTGGATATAATAATAGTTATTATTTGGGGAGTTAATTGCTTTTGCTGGCTTGGTTCGTTTGTTAACTCTTCCTAAAGTCATTCCTAAAGTTATTATTGTTTTCCTAACTGACCAAACACATGAGGTAGCTAACTTATCGATTCCATTTTTTCCTAGGATGTATCTCTCTCAAGGCCTCTGTCCTCCTACCAGGAGCATACTAGTCTCCCACACAGCTAGGCCTGGGATGCCCCTTGCTTGTCTGATTTTGCATGTTCTGTTCTGTAGAATTCCCAACTTCTTTATTCTTGGTGCAGTCCTGTAGTGTGGCAGCACATTCCCATAACTCCCAAGAAAGGATGCGTGAGAGGTAAATGATAGCATTTTTTTTTAAACTATGCATGTAGAAAACAAAAATGTCTTTGTTCTACCCTCCCCCTGGATTAATTATTTCGTAGGCTGAGAATCATTTCCTCATGGGTCTCTGGCTTCCATTCTGGTCCTTGAGAAGTCCCTATAAAATTTGGATTCTCCTGCCTTTGTATGTGGCCTCCCCCACTCCCACTCCCCAGAAGCCTTTAGAATCATTTATTGCTACTGCTGTTTTAATATCTCAGCAGTTTGCCTTCACGTTATTGACCATATTATATTGTGTGCATAGATAAATATGTAACAAGAAATCCTATCAATATGTACAATGATAATGTACCAATAAAAATGAGGAAATAACAAAAAGACTGTGTAATTTATTCACATTATATCTCAATAAAAAAAATTAAGAACAAGAAAGAGGAAAGCCTGTTTGTAGTTCAGGAGATAGGTTGGTCCCTTTTTCCTATTTATGTTTTGAGGAACACAGCACCTCATCATCAAATTTCTGAAAGCCACTGACAAGAATATCTTTAAGAATCAGAATAAATGATAGATGTCTGAAGCGATAGCTAAGCATACCTGGACTTGGACGTGACACAATGCATACTTGTTATTGAAACATCATCTACTATCCCACACATACATTCAACTTTTATGGGTCACTTTAAAAATTCAAAATAGAATTAAAAGACCCAGAGGAAGAAGAGACAGACCAAACAGAGAAAGAAAGGCAAAAGTCATGGGAGTTCGTATCAGGAATGAGGTGAGCCAGAGGACGTGGAATAACAGTGTTTATTTCAGCTTACAAACTTTTACATTTTTATTTTATATATTTGTGATGCTGGGGATTGAACCAAGAGCCCTATATATGCTAAGCCCGCACTCCACCCCCAGCTCCAAGGCCAAGACTCTTAATCACACCTCCTAAGGGCTTCCTGGGAAGTGCCAAAAGGGAACAGGAAGGAAAGAAGAAAGATGTTTTTTGCTGTTCATTTTCCATCTTTCTATTCCCTTAGGAAAAAAGAGTGAATCTTCCAGGTAGACTCAAATAAAAAAAAAATCTAAGCTCCCTGAAGCCAGAGAAAAGTACCTTAAAGATTCTATGTTTCCTCTATGGAATCCTGCAAAGATTAGAGATCCACTAGGAAACCTTTTTAGTTAACAAAGAAGGATGGCCATCTCCTGCCCCCTGTGATTCTAAGATGGTGTTGTATCCGCACTGAATGCATCTCTGTAACCGCTGAAGAAGGTGAAGAATATCCCCCATTGGCTCCCTTTTCTTTTACAAAACAGATTTCTTCAGTGGGTGACTTGGGACTCCTTCAGATAAACATGAATTAGAAAAGACAGCCAGCTGGGACCCGGCCAGTTTTCCCCAGTAAGCTAGTTGTAGTCCTTCCAGATGATTTCCAATTAATTCTATCCCCCCCCCCACCCCTGATTTGATGGTACAAAAATAAATAAGCATTTTGATTTTGCAAAGGTCTCAGCAAAGCAGGACTATTCATTGCAAGAATAGAAATCTGGAGAAAACAGAGATAAATATTTCCCTGATAAATGAAATCTTCAGTTGGATTCTCTTTCCACAATTAGATTTGCTAGCTTAGTCTCCTGGTTTTGCAACATGGTGATTAGTACATTAAACCAATTAAACTCTAAGTAACTCTTCCCATGTGTTTGCATTTTTTTTTTTTTAGAGTCACATACACAAAATTAGTCTAAACCAAAGGTGTAATTTATTTGTCTGCAGTCTGAGTCACTGAGTTCCCTCGGGATATCTTTGGGTTTGTTCTCTTTTAATTTCTATGGAGTATTTTTTTTTCCTGCAAAACGTGATTTATTTAGAAACAAGCTCCCCCAAAGAGAACTCAACCTATGTTTTCTATTTCAGAATTTGTTCACATGACTGAAGACACTTTAAAAACTCTATACTTTGTGTGTTTTCACAGCTCTGAAATGGTTGAGAGCAGTCAAAATTATTCCTGTGCCTGCTGAATGACAGATATGAGAAATGAACACCTTCCCCGGATGTGCCTGGCAATACTGGAACGGCAAGAGGAAGACTGCCTTCACATACCCTTCCGATCTGTTCAGTTCTATGGCCCTACAGCATGAGATCAGATTTGACCTTAAGTTCAAAAGAAGCTTTCTTATTGGAGTAAGATAAAATCTCAGTGTAGTTTTGATTTGCATTTCCCTAATTGCAAGAGACGTTGAACATTGTTTTCATTTATTTGTAGGCCATTTGTGTTTCTTCTTTTGTGAAGTGTCTGTTTAGTTCTTTTGCCCCTTTATTAACTGGTTATTTGTTTTATTGGTGTTAAATGTTTGGTGTTCTGTATATTGATGGCTATTAACGCCCTATCTGAGGAGCAGATGATAAAGATCTTTGTTCTTCCTTGTTTACTATGCTGGGCAGAAGCTTTTTAGTTTGATGCTGTCCCACTTATTGATTTCCTGGTTTTATTCCTTGCATTTTGGGAGTCATGTCCTGGTTTATGCTGCAACAGCCTTCCGAGGTGTTATTTTGTAACTCTACCTTTACATTTTTCCATTTCTTCTCAACCAATTACCAAACTCTGCTGATTTGATTTCTTCTTAAATATACTTATTTTCACACGGACTGCCTTTCCTATTGTGTTTCCACCCTTGGACATCAGAAAAATTTCAGGTAAATAATTTTTTTTTTCAGAAACATCCATGATTAGAAACAAGATTAGAACTAAACTTAGACCTAATGTTTAGACCTAAACTTTTAGAAAATGAGACTGTAAAATTAATTTTTAAAAGAAAGATGCTTTCTTACACTACTTATATCCTGCTTTGAAAGATTCATATTAAACAATAAAGTGTCTGCTATGGTTCGTAATGCATCTCTTTTGTGGTTGTTGATATTATGTTTATTTTATCAAAGGTTAGAAAACTTCATGAAATTCTTTAACAACTGTTCAGGTGTAAAAAAAAAAAAAAGAAGTTTTCCTTCTAAACATTTATTTAGTATTTGATCTTAAGATGAAAGAGACTCAAAGAGGGCTGGGGATGTGGCTCAGGTGGTAGCGTGCTCGCCTGGCATGCGTGCGGCCCGGGTTCGATCCTCAGCACCACATACAAAGAAAGATGTTGTGTCTGCCGAGAACTAAAAAATAAAAAATATTGAAATTCTCGCTCTCTGTCTCTCTCTCTAAAAAAAAAAAAAGAGAGAGAGAGACTCAAAGATATATAGAACCATGAGCCACATAACATTTTGGTCAATGGTAGATTACATGTGATCTTTTAAGATTATAATAGACCTGAAAAATTCTATTGCTAGTGATGTCCTAGGGTGACAGAGTAATTCATGATTTCTGTTAAAGCCCATGGAAACTTTCAAACCAATAGTGCTACCGATTTTATAAACCTATTAGACCTACAGTTACATAGAGTACACAGTACTTGATAGTAATAATAAAAAGCTACGCTACTGGTTTATGTATTTACTACAGTATATTTTTTATCAGTGTTTCAGAGTGTAGTCCTTCTACTTATTGCGCGGGGGGGGGGCGGGGGGGGAGGTAACTATAACGCAGCCTCAGGCAGGTCCTTCAGGAAGGATTGCAGAAGAAGGTGTCATTATGATAGAAGATGATATTCCCCTGTGTGCTGCTGCCCCCAAAGACCTCCCAGTGGGCCAGTATGTGGAGGTGGGAGAGTGACATCAGTGATCCTGACTCTGTGTGAGCCTAGATTCATGCATGTGTTTGTATCTTATTTTTTAACAAAAAAGAAAGTTAAAAAAGTAAATAAAATTGAAAAACAGATGCTATCATGGAGTCCAGTTGTGCTGTGGGCTACATCATCTAGGTTTGTGTGAATACACTCTATGATGTTCACAAGTCAAAATTGCCTAATAGCATCCCTCTCAGAGTATATTCCCACCCGTAACTCACACATGACTGTACCATTAGTAGAACTCAGATACCAGACCACAATTTTCTTCCAGATATTCTTCTAGAATATTTCTGTGGCCAAGAAGTCAATAGAGTTCAAGTTGCAGGTTTGTTACTAACTTACCATGTGATAGCCTGGGCCTTAGTTCCCTCATATTGGGGTATGACACCTGACAGGTCTCCTTCATGAAATTGTGTTCAAGTCCCACTGATTTTATATCTGCCAAAGCCCTTTGCAGCACATGAGGCTGTCATCGCACAGAGTGTTAATGTGTGGCTTTTCGTTACTGCTCTTACAGACTGGTCTCCACGGAGAGGCCTATAGAAGAACCCACTGCCGTGCAGGAAGAAAATATTAGAATGCCTAAAATATTTACTCTCTGCCTTGGATTCTTATGTGGGCATGTATTTGAGGACTGTGTGTGTGTGTGTGTGTGTGTGTGAGAGTGTGTGTGTGTGCGCGCGTGTGTGTGTGAGCAAGATTTGTGTGTTTGATAGTAGATTGGTTTGCTCAGCATAGGCTCCAGTTTCCTCCTGGTTTGGTTTATAAGCCTGTAGAGGCTGGAAAGCCCAGCCTCCTTAAGCCCAAGGGTTGCAGAGGTGATTTGGTTTTATATAAACCATGTTTCTAACTTCTTCAGTTTGATGCTTTAACATCCATCCTTGCCAGACAAGCCTCATTCTGAACAGCCCAGTTACATGCTTGGACATCTGGTCTCTTGCTTTCCTAGTCACCCCACTCCTATCCTGAGGGGGCAGCTCATTCCCAGGGGCAGCTTTTCAAATACAAACCCACCAATCCAGGGTCCACACCCGCAACCATCACCCTTATTGGACTCTCCCACCCAAGTCACTTATCCACTTGCCCTGGTCACCCCAGAGCCAGGTACCAGAGACCTAGGTACAGCCCCTGTGCCCCAGAAGAGGCTGAAACAATTCAGAGTGGCCCTTCTTCAACCTGTTTACACAATTCCTCTGTTCCTTCCCACTGAAACCACAGCAAATGCTCTTATTCAGAGTTCCCCATTCTATTAGGATTCTCTAGAAAAACAGAATCAACTGGAGAGAGATATATAAAATAAAATTTGTATATATAATAAAATATATATATATATATATATAATTTATAATTGACATATATACAAATATGTGTATGTATGTATATAGATAGATACATCTATCCAGTCATAGATACATATGACTATACAAAAGGATTGGTTTACATGATCAGAAGCTGGATAGTCCCACAATGACCATTTGCACACTAAAGAGACAGAGGAACTAGTAACTGCTCAGTCGAAGAAGCTGGAGCCTCAGAACAAGAGACACTACTGATGCAGCCTCAGTAGTGAGGCTAAAGGCCTGGAAATTCCATGGAGAATCACTGATGAGAGTCCACATGGGAAGACTAAAAGAATCCAGTGTCCACAGGCAATGGCAGTAGCAATAGACACATCTGATTGAGAAAAATCAAGTTGCATTCTCCATTGTTTCCTGCTTCCTTCCGCCTTTTCCCCCATCTGGGGCCCCAACCTATTGGACAGTGCCATCCATATTCAGGGAGGGTCTCCCCACTCATTTGCTGTCCCACTTGCCAGTCATTTCTGGAAACACACTCATAGACACACCCAGAATCAATTACTCCTAGGCATCTCTCAATCCAACCAAGTTGACAATCCAGGCTGACCACCACACCCCTCTCCTCTGCCTTCTGACCCTGGTACTTCCTTATGTACTCCCCATGGGATACCCCTCCTCCTGGAACTGTAGGTTCATTGAAACTATCTTTTCTGTTGTCCTTGTCCAGATGACTCTAAATTGAGTCTTTTTTTTTTTTTTTTTTGGCGGTGTTGGGGATTGAACCCAGGGCCTTGTGCATGCGAGGCAAGCACTCTACCAACTGAGCTACATCCCCAGCCCTAAACTGAGTCTTTACTGACATTTAATTTTTTGCTTTGCTGTTTTTGCTGCTTTCCAAATTTGCCCATGGTGGGCTCAGAACCCTGCAGTGGGAAACAGGAGATGCCCATGGATTCTTGGCCACTCCCCTGCCTTGATCATCCACTTTCTCTACTCTTCATTCCGCCTTTGATCTTCCAGTAAAGAGGTGGGGATAAAGGAGTCACAAGGTACAGAAAGCTTGGTGATCTCTTGGTGACCTCCAGCTACCTCCTCCATTAGGGGCCATGTGGATCCTTTGGGGACCTCTCCTCCTGGGAACCTCCCATTGCCCCATTGCTAGGGGCGGTGGCAGATCTCACTAGGACTGTGTCTCCCAGCAGTAGATACCCTGTCTCTGGTCACATCAGAGTAGTTCATGCCTGGCCCTATCACCCACTCTACAGCCTGGCCCTGGTCACTGATAGAATGGCAGACTTCATGCTCTCTTCCTTCCACTTTCTCAGGCAATGGTGTTTGGGTTCTGCCAGTGCCGGGAACTCACTTCTAGCACCACTCACACCTGACCCAACTTGAAGCAGAAGCATATTCCCTTCCATCAGGCAGAAGGTCAAATGCAGGAAGTAGAGCCGACAAAAGATGGAAGAGCAGAAAACGCCATCTTCTTTTGCTGGCTCTTCGTGTGTGTGTGTGTGTGTGTGTGTGTGTGTGTGTGTGTGTGTGTATGTGTGTGTGTGTGTTGGCTTGGTTTTGGTTTTCATTGCATTTTTCTGGTCTGGGGCCATAAAAGGAGAAAATATGAAGATGGCCTTTCAACATGCATTACCTTATTATAGTCTTTCCCTCCTCCCTCAAATTATACTCTTGTGCAATTTTTTTTCTGATATTTCACGGGAGTAAAGCAAACACATGTTAATATAACTCCTATTTTTTTCCATTAAGAAAAATCAAAGTGAAGGGAACTGAAGGGACTGGCTAGAGGTCACATAGGGAGTTATCACCTAAGAGAGAGGAAGAGAGAAAAGAATGGAGAAAGGAGGAGGGGAAAGGAGAGGGGGAAGAAAGCCAGCATTCAGCAGGCCTGGGCTTCTCTAGTTGTCACGCCAGAGACTCTCTCTCTCCCGCGGGCACAGCCTCCACCCAGGAAGCCTGTCTCCATCGGTGATCTATTGCTTTCGGGCTCGCTTTCTGTGGAAAACAAGTCATTTAGGAGCACCATAAAAGCTTATTGATTATCAATGGTCCATTCTGTGCTAGGTACTTAGATTAAGGGGGGAAAGGAAAAAATATAAATAAGCCCCAAATTTACTTCTACAGAAAGCGATGGACCAAATACCAATATGGCAGCCTCCCAGCCGCGATCATTTCTCGCACTCATTAAAATTCAAAAGCAGCCATCCAAATGTGGCCTGGATGGAACGTCTCAGAGTCTCACTAATGGATCTTTCTAGTCTCCTTTTCTACTTGCAATAAAGGTGCTCTGAGGGAAGAAGGAAAAGACAGGCCTACACTGAGGCAGTGGTTCTCAACCTTCAGCAAATATCAGAATCACTTAAAGGGCCTGTTAACACAGCTCACTGGTCCCACTCCTGTACTTCTGGGTCAGACCCATAACTGGCATTTCTAATAAGTTCCCAGGAATCTTAGCCCATCTGTGCCACTCTAACAAAATACCACAGACTGGGTAACCTATAAACAATAAAATTTTATTTTATTTTGTTTTCTGCTTCCAAGATGGTGCCTTGTAGCTGGGTCCTCTGGAGGGAGGAAGACTGTTTTCACATGGCAGAAGGTGGAAGGGCAAGAGAGAGAGTTTGTTTTATTCAAAGGTGTTAATCTCATTCGTGAGGTGGCAGCCCTCAGCATTTAAGCATTTTCAAAAGGCCATACCTCTTAACTACTGTTCCATTAAGGATGAAGTTTCAATATGAATTTTGGAGGTGACCCCAACATTCAAAGAATACTTATTCAGAACACAGATTCTGAAAGTCACAGCACCTCCATCCAAATGGTCACTCACTGTGACCCTGGACAATCACTTATCAGGGCCTGAGTTTCTTCATATCCATTACTTTATAGTTCAATCTACTTCCTAGGAACATGAAGGCAAAAATAGATAAAGCACTCAAATAATGCCTGGCATACAGTAAAGAGTATTAGGTAACATTTACAGAGTTTTTAACGTTTTATTATTTTATTCTGTGACTCCTTTCTGTCTTTGGGTAAATAAACCTGTTCTGCTGAATGTCCTTTTATGTTGACCTGCATTCTCATGATCATTTGCTGAGTGACTGAGACAAATCAACTCCTGCCTGGGCCTCAGTTTCTACACTCATAAAATGGAAGGGTTGACTAGTTGACTTTCAAGGTTCTTTTTTATAGAACACACAAAGTGATTTCTGCAGCTTGCCGGAATGCCTCTGAATGTTCCTGGACTATAAACCCTGCCTAGTCACTCCCGTTTTGACTGTCAGAGGTCATGTGCTTCTGAGTCCTGCACAACTTTAAGAATGGGGCAGAGCTGATTGTACTTGAACTTTATCCTCAGGGGCCCTAATCCCTTTCAGGGGTAGTTTCCACCTCCACCATGATCGTGGAGGAAGGGAAGGGAAGGGAGCAGAGCTGGGATCTGTCCAAGCACCTCACGTCTTCCTTACACAATGGCTCCGTTTTCCACAGGAGGAAACTGAGTTTGAGAAGCCTGAGTCGCCTGCCCAAAGTTAACCAGTCAGCCTGTGATAAAGCTGAAATATGAGCCCTGTGAGAGGTGAGGGGTGGGGAGGGGCATACAGAGAGGCACAACAAGCAAAACCAGGATACTCCCAAAGGGTCCAACAAAACAGAACAGGCACACTCCCAGGGTGGCTGCCAAACCAGTTCTCAATGCTTGTTTGGCACAATCCTCCCAGGATCAACCAATCGATGAGTTATTTTTTTCCCCCATGGTCTTGGGAGAGCATGTTCTTCCTAGAAAGCCTGGCATGACAGGCACTTTCTGCAGAGGAAGCAGCACCCGGGAATGGAGAGTCCTGAGGTCTACGAACCTCAGCTCTTGGGTCCATCTACACAGAGGATGAAGGTGGGGGGCTCCTAATTCACATCCTTTTTAAATGAAGAGGATCTCTGATGGCCACCCCTCATTTCTGTCCCCAAACTGTAGGGGAGCAAGAGGCACCAGCTGCCCTTCCTTGGACTTCTCTCCATGCAGCCATTTCCCCTTCTTGCAAGAAGCTTCTCCACTCCCCTCCACTCCCCACCATGCCCATAGTTGCTCATCTCTGAGGGTGTGGCCCATCACCATTGGAGGATATTAGGAAACCCTCTGAGGGGTTTCTGAGACCTGCACCTAGACCCAGCAATGACCATGACCATCCTCCCTCCTTGTACCCTCCTGAGCACCCCACACATTTAAAGCACTCTTTAAGCACATCCTCTGCACCACCCCTTTTCATGAGCTGAATTGATATGTTGAAGCCTGTTATGGTTTGGACGTCAGATATCCCCCAAAAGCTTGCATGTGAGACAATGCAAGAAGGTTCAGAGAAGAAATGATTGGGTTAAAAGAGACTTAACCCAATCAATGAGTTAATCATCTGAAGGGGTTAACTGAGTGGTAATCAAAGGCAGGTGGAGTGTGGATGGAGAAGATGGAGCACTGGGGATGTGGCTTTGGGGTACATATTTGTATCTGGTGAGTGGAGTCTCTCTCTCTGCTTTCTGATCATCATGTGAGCTGCTTCCCTCTGCCATATTCTTCCGCCATGTTGTTCTGCCTCACCTGGAGTCCTGAGGAATGGATCTGGCTGCCAATGGACTGAGACCTCTGAAATCATGAGCCCTCAAATAAACCTTTCCTCTTCTAAAGTTGTTCTGGTTGGATCATTTAGTCACAGCAGCAAAAAAAGCTGACAAGGCCATTAAGATTAAATGAGATTAGACTGGGGGTGCTGCTCAGGGGTAGAGCACTTGCCGAGCATGCGCAAGGGCTCCTGGTTCCACCCCAGCACCGCAAAATATAAATACATGAAAATAAAAGATTCCATGATGTCGTTAAAACGGGTCTTCATCCAATATGACTGTTGTCCTTATAAGAAGAGGAGCCCAGGACATAGACATATACAGGGTGTGAGGGTAGACCACGAAGGCCACAGAGAGAAGACAGCCATCTACAAGCCAGGGAGAGAGGCCTCAGGAGAAACCAACTCTGCCATGCCTTGAGCCAGGACTGCAATCTCCAGAGCTGTCAGAAAGTCGATTTCTGTTGTTTAAGCCTCCTGATCTGTGCAATTTTGTCATGGCAGCCCAAGCAAAGTAACACACACACACACACACACACACACACACACACACACAATACATGTGACTGGCACCTTGGCATCCTAGAGGCTGGGTATTGTTGACCTTGGAATGCCTCACACCTCTGGCAGTCCTGACCCGGAGACCTTTGTGTCAATGGGTGTTGATTAAATCAATGGATGGGCTACCAGACCTGAGAGTTTATTAATAAAGCCTCTATCTCACACATTTACCTGATACTTGGAATCAACTTAGGCTCCCTTCCCACTGCCCAGAGCTGTGCTTGAAATGGGATTTGCTTAAAAAAACAAACAAACAAAAAAAGACTCATAGGTTTTTCTTTAGTGCTGTGCAGAGAAAACAAACAAGAGCACCCCTTGACCTCCAGAGGCCAGCCTGGCACCCCCAGCTGGGTGTATGCCACATCAAGAATACCAACCTCACATATGACTCTGAAACCACAGTGAAATGAGGCAAGGAAAAGCACCTTATGATTTCATTTAAACATAGGACATGGGAGTAGGACATACTCATTGCCTTTTGAAGAAGTGTCAAGAAGAGGATCAAGGGGCTGGGGTTGTGGCTCAATGGTAGAGCCCTTGCCTAGCATGTGTGAGGCACTGGGTTCGATTCTCAGTACCACATATAGATAAATGAATAAAATCTAAAAAAGTATTCAAAAAAAAGAAGAAGAGGAGGAGGATCAAGTGGAGGTGCAGATTGAAAAGGATTAGGCAATTTCCAAGAGAGAGAAAAGTTTGAAGGGTATATTAGGATAGGCTGTCTCGGTACAATGGTAAGAGAGAAATACAACTCTTTATCTTCCAACAAAACCTTCAGCAAAGACTAATATTCATTAATATCCTTAAACTGGATTTGGGCTTGGGGCAGAGAGAGGTTGGATCATACAATAATTAGTTGAAGAAACTAGACTATAAGCACATACCCCAAGAAAAATGGATGGCCCCAAAGCCTTCTTGTATTGAGCTATCAAGATTTCCTCTCCCTCTAGTATGCTGTTTTTAAGTCTTTGGGGTATAAACCAAGGAGAGGGATAGCTGGGTCAAAAGGTGGTTCCATTCCCAGATTTCCAAGGAATCTCCAAACTGCTTTCCATATTGGCTGCACCAATTTGCAGTCTCACCAGCAGTGTATGAGTGTACCTTTTCCCCCACATCCTCGCCAACACTTATTGTTGTTTGTCTTCAGAATAGCTGCCATTCTGACTGGAGTGAAATGATGTCTTAGAGTCGTTTGATTTGCAGTTCTCTGATTGCTAGAGATGATAAGCATTTTTTTTTAAAAAGAGAGAGAGAGAATTTTAATATTTATTTATTTATTTATTTATTTATTTTAGTTCTCGGCAGACACACCATCTTTGTTTGTATGTGGTGCTGAGGATCGAATGAATCTGGGCCGCACGCATGCCAGGTGATCGTGCTACCTCTTGAGCCACATCCCCAGCCCCAGCATTTTTTTATATATTTGTGATTGATTGAATGTCCTCTTCTGAGAAGTGTCTGTTCAGGTCCTTAACCCATTTGTTGATTGGGTTATTTGGGTTTTTTTTTTTTTTTTTGGTGTTTAGCTTTTTGAGTTCTTTATATACCCTAGAGATTAGTGCTCTCTCTGATGTGTGAGGAGTAAAGTTTTGCTCCCAGGATGTAGGCTCTCTGTTCACCTCACAGATTATTTCTTTTGCTGAGAAGAAACTTTTTAGTTTGATTTCATCCCATTTATTGATTCTTGGTTTTAATTCTTGCACTGTAGGAATCTTATTAAGGAAATTGGGGCCTAATCCCACATGATGAAGATTAGGGCCTACTTTTTCTTTATTAGATGAAGAGTCTCTGATTTAATTCCTAGGTCCCTTGATCCACTTTGAGTTTTGTGCATGGTGAGAGATAGGAGTTCAATTTCATTTTGTTGCATATGGGTTTTCCCAGCACCATTTGCTGAAGATGCTATCTTTTCTCCAATGCATGTTTTTGGCACCTTTATAGCAGCACAGTTCACAATAGCTAAACTGTGGAGCCAACCTAGATGCCCTTCAGTGGATGAATGAATAAAAAAAACATGTGGCATTTATACACAGATATATGGAATGTTACTCACCAATAAAAGAGAATAAAATCATGGCATTTTCGGGTAAATGGATGGCGTTGGAGAAGATAATGCTAAGTGAAGTTAGCCAATCCCAAAAGAACAAATGCCAAATGTTTTCTCTGATATAAGGAGGCTGATTCATAGTGGGGTAGGGAGGGGGAGCATGGGAGGAAGAGCCAAACTCTAGATAGGGCAGAGGGGTGGGAGGGGAAGGGAGGGGGCAGGGAATTAGCAAGGATGGTGGAATGTGATAGATATCATTATCCAAAGTTCATGTATGAAGACATGAATTGGTGTGAATATACTTTATATACAACCAGAGATATGAAAAATTGTGCTGTATATGTGTAATAAGAATTGTAATGCAGTCTGCTGTCATTTTTTTCAAATCAATTAAAAAAAAAAGATTTCCTCTCTACCAACCAGTCTGCAAACATCTACAAGGTGGACAATTTAATCCTGATATGAACACTTTAGATCCCACAGTGCCCTATATTGTGTATTGGCTGTGGTAGGTGCTCAAGAGTGGTTGAGGGACTGCGAACCCATCTGAGAAACCATTGCCTCCCACAGAAAGCTGATCACTACCCTGCAGAGCAGGCACAATTGGCTCTGTGTTTCTGATCCCAGGATAGCCCATCTCTAGGCTCTGCTGCCAGTATCTCTGCAGATCAGAGATGACAGTGACTAATGGATCTATTCTGGTTCTTTCTTGGGGAGGTTGACAGTGAAATAGAAGACAGCAGGAGCCTGTTAGTTTCCTATGTGTCTTGCTGTAACAAACTACAACAAACTGGGTTGCTTAAACTCCAAAAATTGTATTGTCTCACAGTTCTAGAGGATAGAATTCTGAGATGAAGGTATTAGTATTAGTCAACTTGTCTTGTGCTATAATGACATACCTGATGTAGGATATTTAAAAAAAAAAAAAAGGTTTATTCATCTCAAAGTTTCATACAGCATGGTGCAGCTTTGGCCAGGGTCCCCCTTGGCTTGTATCACATCAGGGTTGGAGCCTGTGCTATATCTCTGTTTGGTTTATCTTTCTTTTCTTTATAAAGCACCAGGAGTCAATCATGAGGAACTCACCCTAGGGGCTGGGGTTGTGGCTCAGTGGTAGAGTGCTCACCTAGCACATGTGAGGCCCTGGGTTCCATCCTCAGCACTGCATAAAAATAACTAAATAAAGGTATTTAAAAAAAAAAAAAGAACTCACCCTAATGACCTAATCCAACCTAATCACTTCTCAAAAGCCTCCGCTGTAAACACCATAATCAGATAAAGTTTTTTCTTATACCATTAATGTATGACTTTGGGATTAAACTCCTGTTTGGTCTCAGGAGAAAACTGAGTAGTATGGATACAGTTGGTTCTTTCTGAGGGTTCTGAGGGATAGGCCTGTTCCAGCCCTGTCTCCTTGGCTTGTAGATGGCTGTCTTCGTGATGCCATGATGTTTTACCATGTGCCTACATCTATATCCACGTTTTCTCTTTTTACAAGGGCACCTGAGCTGGGGATGTAGCTCTGTGTAGACTTCTGGTCTAGCATGAGCAAGGCCTTGGGTCCAAACCCTGCAACACACACACACACACACACACACTCACACACACACTCAAGGGTACCAGTCATATTGGATCAGGGCCCACCCTAATGACCTCACTTTAACTTGAACCCCTCTGAAGAGACCCTATTTCCAAACACAGTCACACTATCAAGTACCAGGGTAGGTCTTCAACATAGGAATTTGGGGGGGGGGTAGGGACATATCAATGAGATCTTATCAACTGTAGCCCCTGACTCAGTTGGCCTGAGGTGGGGTTTAGAGTCTGTTTATAAAACAAATGGCCAGAGGATGGTGTTGCTGCAGGCCTGTGAGCTGCAGGAGAAGGACCTCTCCCAGGGCCCTCCCCACCCCTGGAGGAGGACCTGCCCACCTGAAGGACTCAGTGTTTTTGCAGGACCCATGACTTAAGACCTTCACTGCACATTAGAACCATCTGGGTTCTTAAAAACAAAAACAAAACAAAACAAAAAAAAAAAACCTCACCAGGGTCTCACCTCCCAAGTATCTGGATTTAGCCAGTCAAGGGTAGCATGCAGGGTTTTTATAAAAGCTTCCTAGTTGAATCCATCCCTGCTTTAAACCTCAGAAGTCATGGATTTATTTATATGTCAACAGGCACCACTGTTAACAAGTGACCCCTAACTGTGGGAATTTTAATGGTAGGAAATATCTGTGGACAGATAACCCTTTGGTTCTTCAAATAACATCAGGATGAGGTCATTTTAGTCCTTCATAAGATCATCCTTGCCAGAAAGCATGGGGAGTTAAGACATAGGCTACAGCCCCACTTCTCCTGAGACCAGAGAAATGCTCTCAGTGTTTAAGAATGCACTGAACAGTGCTCAGGATGAGAACCAGTGTCCCATCTGTGCAGCACCTGGGATCCTCAAGGTGCAGGAAAGACTTTCTCAGTCGTTGACGGTGCTTTAGCAGAATGAGGACATCTGGATGCAAATAGGCCTTCTGCCTGCCACCAGTCCTCTAAGAACTGTGACCCAGTAAGCCATTCCCAAGACTGGTCCTTGGAAACCATCAAATATCTCCATGAAAGCCTAAGCCTACACAGGCCTGTTGAAGCTGAGATCAGGTAAAGTAAAGATCACTTCAATGATACTGTAAAAAGAGGGCTTTTAGAAAAACCACATAAAACTTAAAAGAGCAAAACCAAAATGTTCTTCTATTAAAGAGTTTGACTTTTGTGGGGAGCACTGGCACACACCTGTAATCCCAACAACTCAGGAAGCTGAGGCAGGAGGATTTCCAGATTGAGGCCAGTCTCAGCAACTTAGTGAGTCCCTAAGTGTAGCAAGATCCTGTCTCAAAATAAAAAATGTAAAAGGCTGGAAATGTGGTTCAGTGATTAAGCGCCCCTGGGTTTAATCTCTACTACTAAAAAAAAAAAAAGAAAGAAAGAAAAAGAGTTTGACTTTTCTTTGTCCAAGTGTATGCCATTTGCTAAAGTTGGGAGGGGGTCTTGCAAAGTCCATGTGCTGAAGCAAAATCTTCAGTGCAACTTTAGGAAGAGGGGCCTAGAAGAGGTGACCTGAGTCATGAGGGAGGAACTGATGTCACCATTGCAGGAGTGAGTTAGCTCTCTCAAGAGAAGCTTGTTGTAAAAGTGGCCCCTCTTGCTCTGACAGTCTCTCAGTATGGAGAGACTGGGATGGACTACCACAGGATGAAGTTGGAAGACGACCATCGCCAGATACCAGGACTTCCAGCCTCCAGAACCATGAATTGAAAAATTGTTACTATTTTAAAACTGTGCCGTCTCAGGTCTTCTGTAAGAGCAACATGAAATTGACCAAGATAACCTGAGCTTCATGTTCAAAATATTAAACTATTTTGCATGTGCCATACACATGCCATAAGTCTCTTCTTAATAAGCCTGTGTTGCCTTCATCCAAGAATCTCCAGGGCTTGGCATAATGCCTGCGCATCAGAGCATCCTCGGCATGTGGACTTGAGACAATTACCAGGAGGCCAGGGCTGCTGGTAGGACTTGCTCACTGCTCTGTGCCTGGCTCAGGGCCTGGTATTCCCTCTGAGGAGCCGAGTGAGTATTTGATGAATGAGCTTCAAGTTTCATCAAGGACTCAAATGTTAAGATCTCACTGTTCAGAGTGGGCCCTTGGATTTTTCAGATTATTCCAATTGCAGAAGTTGGTGCAGCTTTACAGGAGGGTGGGTAGAAAGGGCCAGAGCTGGTGGCTGGGAGGGGCAGGGGCGAGGCATCTTTGACCCTGACCTTCACACTCTTCCCTGGAGACAGCCTGGGCTCCAGCAGCCCGGCCACCTACTTCCTTGCCCACCACTGAGCTTGGCGTCAGAATTCCAAGCTGCCTCTCCCCAGAGCACTGATTTTTTCATAAGACGACTAAAGTGTCTCTGTTGTTGACACCTCCTCTTGTCTTGCACATTTCAACTGCTTCCCACGCAGCTGCCCCCATGCTCCCCGTGTGCCCTCAAGTGACCCTGAAAGCTGCTTTTTTTTTTGCAAATGAGGAGACCCAGCAGGTTTTTCCCACTGGCAGGCACCCTTGGGCTAGGAATGTACACCCCATATAGACTTGAAAGAGCACAGATGATATTTTGGAAACTGATAAGCAATCTGATGTTTGCTCAGCCCAGCTGCCTAAGTTGAAATGTATTCGTAGTAACCAACTAGTTGTTGTGGAATCATTTGCAGGGTGTCTAGAACTCTGCTAGATCATCCGGCAGGAAATAGTAAAGAAACAAATGTTTTTCCAGAGTGAAACCTAGGGTAATACCGAGGACAGCGGGTAGATGCTGCATTGTATGATAACCTGGATGCGGAAGGTAACAGCCATCGAGGGATAGAATACGACCATGACAGGAGTAAATGGAGAAGGTGGGGTTGGGACTTGAGCAGACAGAGTACAGAAAGGGGAAGCATCATTGTGAAGGTGATTGTGGCCTCAAGGGCACAGAGATGAAGAGGAGCATGATGTCTTAGTGGGCCACAAGGAGGTTGTCCTGTTTGGGCAAAGGGTTGCGTTGGGACTACTAGTCAACTGGGTTAACTAACTTACCAGTGAGGCCAAGTTATAGGGTATGTAGCGAGCCTTGACATATTGAGCACTGGGTTGGTACTGTAGAGAGATCTACTTGCTTAGCAAGTAAAATAAGAAACAGGTCAGAGGCTTGAGGGACAGCAAACAGAGAGGAGCCTGGTGGGTGTGAGGCTGTGCTGGCCTGGAATGCTGTAGCAGGTGTTGGGAAGAAAGGTCCCTTTCTAGGGAAGAATGACAGGAATTGGTAACAGACAGGATGCAAAGGGTAAAGAAAAAGAGGCTTTATGGACCCAGGAGGAAAGAGAGTTAAAGGTTTAAAGCACACTTTAGTGGCATAAGAATTAACTGGAGAGCCTTTCCTTTCATTCTTCCTTTAAAAAATATCATTACTTTCTAAAAACTTCGGGTAAAACATACGTGATTTAAACTTCACTGTTTAACCATTTACAAGCCATCAGCCAGTCGTGGTGGTACCGCACCTGTAATCCCAGCGGCTCAGGAGGCTGGGACAGGAGGATCCTGAGTTCAAAGTCAGCCTCAGGCAACCCACGGGCGGGTCAGGTCCAGCAACCAGCGGAGTCACAGAACAGCTACAGGCGCCTGCAGGGAACGCGGGCAGGACCCACCAGTAGGACAGGGCCGGCGGCCCGCTGAGGGGCAGGCCCGTCCCCTCCCCCAGTGTCTGCAAGGTAGGAGGGACTGTGACCACCAGCAGATCGGGCCGAGCGGCCTGCTGAGGGGCGGAACCGGCCCCTCCCCCAGTGCCTGCAAGCTAGGCGAACCTGCAACCCATTGGGAGGTCAGGCCCAGCAACCTGCGGAGTCACAGAACAGCTACACGCGCCTGCAGGGAATGCGGACAGGACCCACCAGTAGGACAGCTCTGGCGGCCTGCTGAGGGGCAGGCCCGTCCCCTCCCCCAGTATATGCAAGGTAGGAGGGACTGTGACCACCGGCAGATCGGGCCGAGCAGCCTGCTGAGGGGCGGAACCGGCCCCTCCCCCAGTGCCTGCAAGCTAGGCGAACCTGCGACCCATTGGGAGGTTAGGCCCAGCAACCTGAGAGTGACAGAGGTGCCCCTCGCGCCTGCTGGGTAGGCGGACCTTTGTCGGACCAGCAGAGCAGACCTAGGGCCTGCCAGCGTGGTAGACGGATCACACCAATTGGAGGAGGATCACAGCCACTACCTGCCCTGCAAGGGTGATTTTTCAACTATACAAGAGCAATATAAATAAATAGAGGGAAAATTTCAAAAACACAACAGTTTCACCAAGCAGAAAGAAACGCCAGCAGTATGAAAAGACAAGGAAAGAAAGGACCACAGGCAATGCAGGTCAACTCAACTTTAGAAGAGGTAATAGCTGCAACAGATGGAATGTCAGAGAGGTCAGGATATACATGCTTCAGATGATCTGGAGTCTCAAGGAAGACATGAGACAGCAAAATCAGACAATGAAAGATCACATTGACAAACAAATCCAGGAAGTAAAAGATCAATTTCACAGGGAGATAGAGGTAATAAAAAACAAACAAATAGAAATCCTAGAAATGCAGGAAACAATAAACCAACTTAAAAACTCAATTGAGAATACTACCAGCAGAGTAGATCACCTAGAAGAGAGAACATCAGACAATGAAGACAAAGTATTTCAACTGGAAAAGAACATAGACAGCTCAGCAAGTCTGCTAAGAAACCATGAGCAGAACATCCAAGAATTATGGGACAACATCAAAAGACCAAATTTAAGAGTCATTGGGATACAGGAAGGCACAGAGCTCAATACCAAAGGAATAAACAGTCTATTCAGTGAAATAATACGAGAAAACTTCCCAGACTTGAAGAATGAGACAGAATCCCAAATCCTTGAAGCCTACAGGACGCCGAATGTGCAAAATCATAAGAGATCCACACCTAGACACATTATAATGAAGATGTCCAACATACAGAATAAGGAGAGAATTTTAAAAGCTGCAAGAGAAAGAAAGCAGATTACATTTAGGGGTAAACCAATCAGGATAACAGCTGATCTCTCAACACAGACTCTGAAAGCTAGAAGATCCTGGAATAACATATTTCAAACACTGAAAGAAAATGGGTTCCAACCAAGAATCGTGTATCCAGCGAAATTAAGCTTCAGGATAGAAGATGAAATTAAAACCTTCCACAATAAACAAAAGTTAAAAGAATTCGCAGCTAGAAAACCATCTCTTCAAAAAATCCTTGGCAAAACATTACAGGAAGAGGAAATGGAAAATAACATTGAAAACCAACAATGGGAGGTAGGACAGTAAAGGGGGGAAAGTAGTCAAAGAGGATAACAAAGCAGGTTTAGTAACATCAATAAACAAATATGGCTAGAAGAACAAACCATATCTCAATAATAACCCTAAATGTTAATGGCTTAAACTCACAAATTAAGAGACACAGGCTAGTAGAATGGATCACAAAACAAGACCCAACAATATGCTGCCTACAGGAGACACATCTGATAGGAAAAGATATTCATAGACTAAAGGTGAAAGGTTGGGAAAAATCATACCACTCATATGGACTGCGGAAACAAGCAGGAGTGTCCACACTCATAGCTAATAAAATAGATTTCAAGCCAAAGTTAATCAAAAGGGATAAAGAAGGACACTTCATACTGCTCAAGGGAACCATACACCAACAAGACATAACAATCATAAATATATATGCCCCAAATAATGGTGCAGCTGTGTTCATCAAGCAAACTCTTCTCAAGTTCAAGAGTCTAATAGACCACCATACAGTAATTATGGGAGACTTCAACACACCTCTCTCACCACTGGACAGATCTACCAAACAAAAGTTAAATAAGGAAACTGTAGAACTCAATAACACAATTAACAACCTAGACTTAATTGACATATATAGACTATACCACCCAACATCAAGTAGTTACACTTTTTTCTCAGCAGCACATGGAACCTTCTCAAAAATAGACCATATATTATGTCACAGGGCAACTCTTAGACAATATAAAGGGGTAGAGATAATACCATGCATCTTATCTGATCATAATGGAATGAAACTGAAAATCAATGATAAAAGAAGGAAGGTAAAATCAAGCATCACTTGGAGAATGAACAATAGGTTGCTGAATGATCAATGGGTTTTAGAAGACATCAAGGAGGAAATTAAAAACTTCCTAGAGTTAAATGAAAACACAGACACAACATATCGGAATCTATGGGACACATTGAAAGCAGTTCTAAGAGGAAAATTCATTGCTTGGAGTTCATTCCTCAAAAAAAGAAAAAACCAACAAATAAATGATCTCATACTTCATCTCAAATTCCTAGAAAAAGAAGAGCAAAACAACAGCAAAAGAAGTAGAAGGCAAGAAATAATTAAAATCAGAGCTGAAATTAATGAAATTGAAACAAAAGAAACAATTGAAAAAATTGACAAAACTAAAAGTTGGTTCTTTGAAAAAATAAATAAAATTGACAAACCCTTAGCCATGCTAATGAAGAGAAGAAGAGAGAGAACCCAAATTACTAGCATACGAGATGAAAAGGCAATATCACAACAGACACTTCAGAAATACAGAAGATAATCAGAAATTATTTTGAATCCTTATACTCCAATAAAATAGAAGATAGTGAAGGCATAGATAAATTCCTTAAGTCTTATGATCTGCCCAGATTGAGTCAGGAGGATATAGACAACCTAAACAGACCAATAACAATAGAGGAAATAGAAGAAACCATCAAAAGATTACCAACTAAGAAAAGCCCAGGACCGGATGGGTATACAGCAGAGTTTTACAAAACCTTTAAAGAGGAACTAACACCAATACTTTTCAAGCTATTTCAGGAAATAGAAAAAGAGGGAGAACTTCCAAATTCATTCTATGAGGCCAACATCACCCTGATACCGAAACCAGACAAAGACACTTCAAAGAAAGAAAACTACAGACCAATATCTCTAATGAACCTTGACGCAAAAATCCTCAATAAAATTCTGGCGAATCGGATTCAAATACATATCAAAAAAATTATACACCATGATCAAGTAGGATTCATCCATGGGATGCAAGGCTGGTTCAATATACGGAAATCAATAAATGTTATTCACCACATCAATAGACTTAAAAATAAGAACCATATGATCATCTCGATAGATGCAGAAAAAGCATTCGACAAAGTACAGCATCCCTTTATGTTCAAAACTCTAGAAAAATTAGGGATAACTGGATCATACCTCAACATTGTAAAAGCAATCTATGATAAGCCACAGGCCAGCATCTTTCTGAATGGAGAAAAATTGAAGGCATTCCCTCTAAGATCTGGTACAAGACAGGGATGCCCTCTCTCACCACTTCTGTTCAACATAGTCCTCGAAACACTGGCCAGAGCAATTAGACAGACGAAAGAAATTAAAGGCATAAAAATAGGAAAAGAAGAACTTAAATTATCACTATTTGCAGATGATATGATTCTATACCTAGCAGACCCAAAAGGGTCTACAAAGAAGCTATTAGAGCTAATAAATGAATTCAGCAAAGTGGCAGGATATAAGATCAACACGCATAAATCAAAGGCATTCCTGTATATCAGCGACAAACCCTCTGAAACGGAAATGAGGACAACTACTCCATTCACAATATCCCCCCCAAAAATAAAATACTTGGGAATCAACCTAACAAAAGAGGTGAAAGATTTATACAATGAAAATTACAGAACCCTAAAGAAAGATATAGAAGAAGACCTTAGAAGATGGAAAAATATACCCTGCTCATGGATAGGCAGAACTAACATCATCAAAATGGCGATATTACCAAAAGTTCTCTATAAGTTCAATGCAATGCCAATCAAAATCCCAACAGCATTTCTTGTAGAAATAGATAAAAGAATCATGAAATTCATATGGAATAATAAAAGACCCAGAATAACAAAAACAATACTAAGCAGGAAGTGTGAATCAGGCGGTATAGCGATACCAGACTTCAAACTATACTACAGAGCAATAGTAACAAAAACAGCATGGTACTGGTACCAAAACAGGCGGGTGGACCAATGGTACAGAATAGAGGACACAGTAACCAATCCACAAAACTACAACTATCTTATATTTGATAAAGGGGCTAAAAGCATGCAATGGAGGAAGGATAGCATCTTTAACAAATGGTGCTGGGAAAACTGGAAATCCATTTGCATCAAAATGAATCTGAATCCCTATCTCTCGCCATGCACAAAAGTTAACTCAAAATGGATCAAGGAGCTTGATATTAAATCAGAGACACGGCATCTGATAGAAGAAAAAGTTGGTTATGATCTACATACTGTGGGATCAGGCTCCAAATTCCTCAATAGGACACCCATAGCGCAAGAGTTAACAACTAGAATCAACAAATGGGACTTACTCAAACTAAAAAGTTTTTTCTCAGCAAAAGAAACAATAAGAGAGATAAACAGGGAGCCTACATCCTGGGAACAAATCTTTACTCCACACACTTCAGATAGAGCCCTAATAACCAGAATATATAAAGAACTCAAAAAATTAGACAATAAGATGACAAATAACCCAATCAATATATGGGCAAAGGACCTGAACAGACACTTCTCAGAGGAGGACATACAATCAATCAACAAGTACATGAAAAAATGCTCACCATCGCTAGCAGTCAGAGAAATGCAAATCAAAACCACCCTAAGATACCATCTCACTCCAGTAAGACTGGCAGCCATTAGGAAGTCAAACAACAATAAGTGCTGGAGAGGATGCGGGGAAAAGGGCACTCTTGTTCATTGCTGGTGGGACTGCAAACTGGTGCAGCCAATTTGGAAAGCAGTATGGAGATTTCTTGGAAAGCTGGGAATGGAACCACCATTTGACCCAGCTATCCCCCTTCTCGGTCTATTCCCTAAAGACCTAATAAGAGCATGCTACAGGGACACTGCTACATCGATGTTCAAAGCAGCACAATTCACGATAGCAAGATTGTGGAATCAGCCTAGATGCCCTTCAATAGATGAATGGATAAAAAAAATGTGGCATTTATACACAATGGAGTATTACTCTGCACTAAAAAATGACAAAATCATAGAATTTGGAGGGAAATGGATGGCATTAGAGCAGATTATGCTAAGTGAAGCTAGTCAATCTTTAAAAAACAAATACCAAATGACTCCTTTGATATAAGGGGAGGAAACAAGGACAGGGTAGGGACGAAGAGCTTGAGAAGAAGATTTACATTAACAGGGTTGAGAGGTGGGAGGGAAAGGGAGTGAGAAGGGAAACCGCATGGAAATGGAAGGCAATCCTCAGGGTTATACAAAATGACATATAAGAGGAAAGGAGGGGTAAGACAAGTTAATACAAATGGAAGAAATGATTTACAGTAGAAGGGGTAGAGAGAGAAAAGGGGAGGGGAGGGGAGGGGAGGGGAGGGGAGGGGGGATAGTAGAGAATAGGACAGACAGCAGAATACATCAGACACGAGAAAGGCAATGTGTCAATCAAGGGAAGGGTAACTGATGTGACTCAGCAATCTGTATACGGGGTAAAAGTGGGAGTTCATGACCCACTTGAATCAAACTGTGAAATATGATGTATTAAGAACTATGTAATGTTTTGAACGACCAACAATAAAAAAAAAAAAAACAAAGCCAGCCTCAGCAAAAGGCAAGGCACTAAGCAACTCAGTGAGACCCTGACTCCAAATAAAATCCACAGTAGGGCTGTGGATGTGGCTCAGTGGTCAAGTGCCCCTGAGTTCAATCCCAGTACTCCCTCCTGCCCCCCCCCCCCAAAAAGCAAACTGTCCAGGAGCATTAAGTGAATTCACAGGGTCATGCCACTGTCACCAACATCCACAGCTGGGACTCCTCGGCTGGTAAAGCAGCAACTGCACCCACTGTACACGGACACCCACCCCTCCCTCGGCAACTGCCCTTCTACTCTCTGACCCTATAAATCTGATGATTCTCGGAACCTCCTGTAAATAGAATGATATGGTACTTGGCCTTCTGTGACTGGCATGATGCCTTCCCTGTTGGAGCATGGGTCAGAATTTCCTCCCTTTCTAAGACTAAGAATGAGGTTCCATCTTGTGTGTAGACCATGTTTTTCTTATCCATCCAACCCAGTGGACACTAGGCTGTTTCTGCCGTTGGGCTATCGTGAATAAAGTTGCTATGAACACAGGTGTACAGATATCCATTTGAGTCCCTGCTTTCAGTATTTTGTGTATGTACCTGGAAGTGCAACGGTTGGATCACGTGGCAATTCCATGTTTGATTTTTTGAGGAATTACTTATTGGCTGCACCATTTTATGTTTCCATCGGCAATGCACATGGGTTCCAATTTTTCTACTTTCTCACCACGGAGAGCAAATTTAACATGCAAATTTCCAGACCCCTGTGGATTTTGGTTCAGGAGGTCCAGTGTGGGGGTCCACAGCCTTCATTGTTAACAAGCTCCGCAGTTGACTCTGACACTGGTTCCCCTCTGAACACACTTTGGTTGGGGTCTGTTGAGATTCAATCCCTGGCAGAGCGTTCAAAGGAGACTTCACTCAGTGTATCCAGGGTTTACTCAGGCTCCCCATGCTAGCAGCTAGCTGGGGTTAGTTTAGATTGGCCCCAGTATTCCCCCAAGTTCAATTTGTGTTAACAAAGTCCAAGAAAAGTGTGTGTGGCATTCCTTACAGACTCTAAAGTGGCAAGTACAGAGCATGCATCCTATCTTCCTCTATTTGGACAGCTGTGACATTGTGAAATGGGTACTGGACCTCAGATGTGTCAGTTTCTGCTGCTATTCTGAAGCTGTCTCCTTGGGAAGCCTTTTAGCATAATGGCGTCTCAGCCTCATCTTGGGGAAAAAATTACCTGCTCTCAGAATTATACAAAGAGCTAAATCCAATCGTGAATGTGGAGGTATTCCATGCCCCACATACTTAAAGATCTTTAGTCACAGTGTCCAAGGTCCCTAAGTGCTCTAATGATCAAATAATCAAAGATCAAGCAATCAAAAATCAACCTTTCTTGTCCCCATTGTACACACCTCATACTGATCTCTTGCCTACAATTAATTCAAGGTAGGAGTAGATAGGATTCTCCTTTGGGTCACTGCATTTATTTATTTATTTAGTTAGTTAGTTAATTGGGACTCATGCATGTTAGCAAGTGCTCTACCATTGAGCTACACCTCCAGTCTTTAGGCATTATTTTAGAAATCAGGAATAGCAAATACTTGGGTTGCAAAGAATTCTCAGCCATGTTCAGTCTCACCTAGACAAATACTCAGTTGAGTCCAGCATCTGCCAAGGACTTGGGAAGGCAGGGTAGGATCACAGGAATGTGTGATCCTTAGCCCAGATCATCAGAGTGTCTGGCAGTCACTCATTATGCTCTTATTTTTTCAATTTTCTAGACTTTCAGTCACTCTACCAGCTTCCCAAGATGGAGGTTTGTTGTCCAGGAATTTAGAATCATAAATTAGAAGCCATAAGAATTGTTTAATAATTCAACCAAAATGTACCATCCTGTCATTCTCCCGTATTTGTGGAAACTAGCACAGTGCCTTACAATAATGAATGTTTGATGAATGAATGCCTGCAGACTCACTCAGGAATTGTCGCTAAGGAACTGTCACCAGCCATCACGCCTCCAGAAAGACTCGTACCTAGAGTCTTTCTTCTAAAGAAAATGGAAGAAACCTCTGCACCTCCTCCCAGATAAGACAAATACTGAAGGTAGTTAACCAACCACGGAACAGTTACAAGTGTCACACTTGTGTTTCCATGTGTCTTGCTCCTGGGTCTCCATGCTATATTACAGCCATATGGCTGAACTTGCCCTCTCACTCGACAATGAACTCCTCGAGAATGGGGAGAACCTTTTATAACTCTTTTGTGTTGCCGAATCCAGCACTGACCCTCCTGCATAGTTAGGGCTGTACCTGGGATGACTCTACGTATCAATGAGGAGGGACGCAGTCCCAAGTTTCCAGAGCCGGAAATACCAACGATGATGTCTTTCTTGTTTTCTTTCCTTTCTCCCATACTCCATCACCTAAGGAGCAGGCATCACTTGATCTATTTTGGTCTTTGTGTCTGTGAATGCATACATTATCTGGATTTTAAAAAGAGGTGGCTATTTGAAGGACCGGGATGAGATGTTTCCTTTGGGTGCTTCGAGAGCTAATTATGGGATTAGAAAAATGCCCTCTCGCCCAACTGGAATTGTGGTGCTTCCTATTTTTTAATGTAAAACATGAAGCTGACATAATTGACTGTCATCTTTAATGCTCTTGTATGGTACAGAGACCCATTTAAGATAAATGATTTTCAAATGCCTGATCCGTCTGGTCTGAAAGCCTCCATGGAATTAATGGGCTGTAATGCACTCAAAGCACTTAAATCCAGGCTCTGTTTTGGTATTTGTTTTTCATTGCCATCGTTGATGGCAATACAAGTTCACATAAATAGGACGTCGTCGATGGGATGCGATGCGTGGTCTACCCTGACTCAGGCGTTGCCCATTAATTCAAATGTGCATCCAGCCCAACTCGGATGAGCAAGGAAGAGTAGCTAGACAAGACCCCTAGACATGCTTATTGTCACCCATGTGTGGTGAGGAGGGACGAGGTATAGAGGTAAGGGAGAGAAAGAGAGAGAGAGACAGGGGAAGAGAGAGAATGTGTGTGAGCTTCAGATTAGTGTACGTATCTATAGGGAAGATATTTCCAAAACAGTCAAATGCAAGGAAAGTATTTTTCAAATAGCTATATGTGGTGCATGCCCATAATCCTATTGACTCAGGAGGCCGAGGCAGGAGGATCACAGTATGAGGCCAGCCTGAGCAACTTAGTGAGATTTAGTGAGATCTGTCACAAAAATTAAAAAGGCTGGGGATGTGACTCAGTGGTAGAGCACCTCTGGATTCAATACCCAGTACCCAAACACCTCCTAGAAGCCCCACTTCCCAACACTGTCACATTGAGGAATTAAACCTCAAATCAGTTCTGATGGGGACAAACCATAGCATCCATTTGAAAATTTATTGACAATTAGGTTTGGAAAGTAGCTTAGCGGACGGCTCTAGGCCCTGGCCTGCTGTGGGCCCTGGGTTTGATCCCCAGTGCCACAAAGAAACTAACAAAAAATTACTATGCCCAGATACTAGGTTGGAACTTGGGGAAAGAAGGGACTGAACCAGACGTGTTTCTGCCTCAAATAGTCTCTGACGCTGTGGAGAACACAAGCTGTGATGTGGCCATGTCAATGCTAAGACGATGATGGCCCAAGAATGGTGCGGAGGGAGAGTGGCCACCATGTCTGCCAGCACCCCTGCAGAAACAAAGCCACACAGAGGATTCTTCTGAGAATGAGGTTGGGGAGCCGGGCAGTGGTGCACGCCTGTAATCCCAGTGGCTCAGGAGGCTGAGGCAGGAGGATCGTGAGTTCAAAGCCAGCCTCAGCAACTTAGCAAGTGGTTGAGTGCCCCAGGTTCCAATCTTAGTACCAAAAAAAAAAAAAAAAATGAAATGAAATAGGGAGTCCCCATGTTTTGACACAAAGCTCCCAAAACCCTTTGGATCTCCTCAGTGATAGGAGAGTCACATCACCCATTGCAGCCCCCTTTGGACAACACCTGAGTTCACGGTAATGAGGTGCCTGTAGGCGAGTCCCTAGGTAACTTTCAGGATGAGGGATGGCAACTAGAGCCACCTACCACACAACCGGGGTAGAGTTTTCAGCCCCTCCCTGAGTACTGGGGATGAGAGAGGGGCTGGAGATGGCCTTCAACCACCCACAGCCATTGGGTCCATTAATCCCATCTAAGCAATAAACCTCCACAAGCAGTAAAACCCGGAGAGCCAGTGCACACCTGCAATCCCAGCCCCAGAAGGCTGAGGCAGGAGGATCTCAAGTGGGAGGCCAGCCGGGGCAACTTAAAAGGGCAACTTACAGTCCAGTGGTAGGGCTCCTGCCTAGCTTGTGAGAGGCTCTGGTTTCAACCTGAAAGAACTAAAACTGCACATTGATGTACCTAGCGGGTGGCGCCCACCAGCTCTATGGGGACGGAGGCACTGGCCTTGGCCTTCTCTAGATCTCGCCTCGTGCGGCTCTTCGTGTGGCTGGTCTCTGATGGAAGCTGGAGTGATTTCTAATGCAGCTGAAATTGAAGGCAGAGTTTCTTTGGTTTGTTCTATTGAACTATGAACCTGAACAGGAGTCATGGAAACCCCTGAATTTGTAGCCACGTTGGAGAGCAGTGTGGGTCACCTTGGGACTTGGGCCTTGTGGCTGGCACGTGACATAGCGGAAGTCTTATGGGTCAGAGTCCCTTAACCTGTGGAGTCTGTGAGAAGTTAGGGAAGTGTCTGGAGACACCCATCTGGTTTCACAGAAGCAGAGAATGGTTTGGAAGGACATAGGGGTACTAAAGTTCCCAGAATCTGTCCACAGTGGGAAGCTGTCACCACCCCCAGGGCTGGAAGGACCAAAGGAAGGGATCCAACAACCAGGAGAGTGGGGTATGGGGAAGGGCCAACCCAGTAGGAGCTGGAGCTTTGCTCAGACTGCTGAAAAGGAGAGGGGAATGGTGGAGAGTAGAAAAATGACTCACACTAGAGGCTGTGCAGAATGGAAATTGGCCTTGACTTTGGAAATACCCATGGCTCCCAGGTCACAGGGATGGCTCAGCTGATCGTGGACTTGAAGTAGCATCCATCTGGACTCCGTATGTAATATACTTTTCTCCAGCAGAGCATGGCAGCCTAAATTTAGGAGAACAGTGGGGAGAGAAAACCGACCTGGAGTTCTGGAAGAGAGGGGCAGGTTGGATTAGGACCACAGGACCACGGCGGTGGGGATGCTAGCCAGACTTGATGAAAGTGGTGGGCCACAGTGTCCAGGTCAGACAGGGGGGACCCGAAGCCAGCAGAAACGGGGCCGAGGCATGGCAGTAGGGGTAGATAAGGGAAGGGGTATGCAGAGAGGAGCTGGAAACCCCAGGAACGGCTTGGTGGGAAGGACTTGAGTAGCTGATCTGGAAGGGACAAGGTTGCATTCAGAGTTGATGAGTCTCAGAGTTGATGCCTTTGGGGTAACAGTGAGGTTAGAGCAGTGCTATGGAATGAGTAGGGTACCCCCCCATTCATATGCCAAAACTCCAATTCATAGTATAGCTTTACGTGGAGATAGGATGTTTTGGAGGTGATTACAATTAAATGAGACCATAAGTGTGCAATCCTAATAGGACAGGACTGACCCTTATAAGAAGAGGAAGATCTCTCCGCCCGCCCACCTCCTGTTCCTTTGCCATCTTCTTCTTCCTCTCTCCCTGTCATGTGAGGATATGGTGAGAAGATGGCCATCTGCAAGTCAGAAATAGAGCCCTCACCTGAACCCAAACATGTTGGCAAACTGATCTTGGAATTCCAGCCTCCGGAACTGGGAGAAAATGAATTTCCATTTTTTTAAACCACCTATTCTCTGTGATTTTCTTGTGGCAGGAAGTAAGCAGCAACCAATGGTGAGGACTGCTAGGAAAGGATGGCTGGATATCGTCTTTATCAGCTTGCGTCGCTGTGACCAAAAGACCCAACAAGAACGACATAGAGGAGGAAAGGAAAGGTTTTAGCTCACGGTTTCAGAGTTTCCGTCCCTGGTCAGCTGATTTCATGACTCTGGGCCCGGGGTGAAGCTGAAAATCATGGTAGAAGAAAGCAACTCAGAACATAGCAACCAGGAAGCCAGAGTACATCGCTCACCAGGCACAAAACATAAACCCCAAAGGCACACCCCCCCCCAGTGACCTACTTCCTCCAGTAACATTCTACCCGCCCACAGTCACCATCCAGTTAATCCATATCAGTGAACTAATCCACTGATTAGGTTCAAGCTCTGATAATCTAATCATGTCACCTCTGAAAATTCTTGCATTGTCTTACACATGAGTTTTGGAGGGACACCTCATATCTGAACCATAACTGATATCCTTAGGAGAGGCACGCTTCTATTATGCTGGTAGCATAGGAAAGTCTCAGTGGAAACTGCCAGTTCGGGGCACCTATATTGATGTCTTGGAAATTACAATTAAATTACAATTAAAGCTGGGTTGGGGAGGAAGCCTCCAGCTCTCCCAAAGTGAAAATATTTTTTGTGCCAGTCAACAGGTTGGGAATGTGGTTGAACCAACAGAAGGACACGAGGTTACAAATGCATATCTCGCAAACTCAAATCATGAACAGTTTACCAATTAAACTGATAACCTACCATGTTTGAGTATTGTCAACCACACATTCATGTCCCACATTTTAATCTTGCTAACCCTCAGAGTAAGAAGATAAGAGATGCTAGATGATAAAGGAGCTTCCACATTTGGTCACAAAAAATGGTAAGAGGCACATGAGGCGTGGTGAGGCAGGCATGTAGCAGGAATTCTCAAAATGTTGGCCCCCGTAGATGTGAACACATGAGCCCCTCAGGAGTCAGGAGACTGACTCAGGTGAGCAGCCTGCAATGAGTTTCACTGGTGAAGACCCCAAGCTCCAGGACCCCAAGAGTGGGACACATGAGAGAAAAAGGAGGTGAAAGACCTACCTCAGATAACAAACAGGTGACTTAAAAGAACCTATGCTCTATTGACTCTACCACCCAAATATTCAGTTCAGTATACAACTGTGTCCCATCAAAAGCTCAAAACGTTTTTCTAAAGTTTATCTGTGAAAAGGTGAGTCAGAGATACACATGTGCACTCTCACTGTGATGTGATGCAGCCAAGGGGACCCTCACTAGAGCACCCACAATGCTGTGTGGACTTCCAGGCTCCAAAGCCAAACTAAATAAGTGTCTTTTCTTTATTAAAACAAGGGGAGCTGTGCAAGGAAAGGCGGGTACTAGACAGCGATGGAAACTAGTGAGAGAATGAGCAAGGAAATATTGGTGTTTTTGAATGTGGGGATTTACAAAGGGCTCCAGGTAAATATTTGGGGGATGATTTTTTTAGAATCTGCTCTGCACATTGCAGATGGAAAGTGCATGACTTGGGGTAAGGGGTGTGCAAAAGAAACTTGACACCGAGTAATAACAGAGACCCGGGAGAAGACTGCCCAGGAACTAGGATGTGACTAGGAAGTGTTTGTACTCCAGGGAGTGACTCTGCTTACTGTCATTTTGTATCCCTGAGTCTATTTCAAAGGAGTTATCCAGGAGCCTTCCAACCTACCAGTCAATGATAAAGACCCTGGAAGCAGAGAATGCACTGAAGAACCAGAAGAAGATTAAATAGACAGGCCTGGGGATGTGGCCAAGTGGTAGAGTAGGTGCTTAGCAGGCTTGAGGTCCAGGGTTCGATCTTCAGTGCAAACATACACCCAGAAAGAAAGAGAGAAAATAATAGCACCAATTTCTAACTGGAATTTTCTACTTCTTTGAGGAATAGAGATGAAACAAAACCACATCTATGTGAAGAGATATGGTTGTACTAAGGGTTCAGAAAACTGCAGTCCAGTTGATACACCTCATTCTTCTCAACTGGTCCCTATAATTTGCAAAATCCTGAGTTACAGAGCACATCTTTATGATTTCCTAAGCAAAATATTAAAAAGGAAAAAAAAGAAAAAGTCTAGAGTTATGGCTCAGTGGTAGAGCACTTGCCTAGCATGCATGAAGCACTGGGTTCGATCATCAGCACCACATATAAATAAATAAAAGGTCCATAGACAGCTAAAATTTTTTTTTTAAATAAAAAAGCATAAATCACAACAGAAAGAGGAGAAACTGAACTACATTAAAATTTAGTATCTCTACATAACAAAAGACATTGGAAACAAACCAAAATCAACAATAACAAAACCAGCTACAGACTTGGAATGACTTGAAATGCATATAACCCACAGAGGATGAGTATACTAGGTACACAAAAATCCCTGCAAATCATTGTTTTTTTAAATGTTTTCGTTTGTTTTGTTTTGTCTGGGGGATGCTAGATTTGAAGCCAGGGACTTAAACATGCTAGACAACTTCTCTACCTCTGAGCTCTACCCCAGCCCAAATGATTGCTTTGGAGAATGAATAATTGGAAACAATCTAAATGTTCACCAGTAGACAAGTGGTTGCATAGATTGTAAAAAATTAAAAGGAATAATATGAAAATTGTGGTTCAAAATACAGATACTAGATCTCTAAATACTCACCAGGGCAAATATTGAAAACATAGAACTGAGTTAAATTGTGGATGACTGTATGGAGTGTTATTTATATAGAATACAGAAGCCCACGAAATATCGATCACATTCACATCCGTGTGTGAAAATATAAAAACAAGGTGAAAAGATACATGATACTGGTTCCTCGGCAGAGAGGGTAGGGGATGGGAAGAGGGAGTGCAGTCCAGTTCTTCTGTATTGTTAGACATGCAGAGCAGATGCAGCTGGAAAACAATGTATGTAAAAGCTGGATGGCATGTGATTACACGATCCTCTGAACTTTTCTATATGTTTGAAATTTTTCAGAGTTGGGGGGTGGAGAGAGAGAGAGGGAGAAATTCTTTTTTTTTTTTTAGAATTTTTTTTTTTAATATTTATTTTTTAGTTCTCGGCGGACACAACATCTTTGTTGGTATGTGGTGCTGAGGATCGAACCCGGGCCGCACGCATGCCAGGCGAGCGCGCTACCGCTTGAGCCACATCCCCAGCCCAGAGGGAGAAATTCTTGCAGACATGTGGAACGAGGTGCTAAAGCGTCTCCCCAAGGCTCATGTTTTAAAGGCTTGTTCCCAGCTTGGTGCTATTTCAAGTGGTGGAACCTTTAAGAGGTGGGGCCTTTAAGAGGTGGAAGGTCTTTAGGTCATTGCTAGCCCGCCCCTGAAGGGGACTGTGAGACTCCAGTCCCTTCCTCTTTCTCTCACTTCCTGCTCATAAGGTGAGAAATTTTACTTCACATACTCCCCGCCATGATGTGCTGCCTCACCCACATCCCAAAGCAATGGGGCCAATCAACCATGGACTAAAACATTCCAGACTATGAGTCAAAATAAACCTTTTCTCTTTTTAAGTTGACTACCTCATGTATTTGTTATAGTAAAGAAAAACCGACTGATACACAAAGTGACCTTGAGCCACTTTCTGAGTAGGTCCCTAAATGTCCTATTATACCTCTCCTCTCCTTGGTACTCAAAGTAGTGCCTGCTGGCAACCTCATCACCTGGCAACTGCTTGTAAATGTAGATTCTCAAGACCTGCTTGACCTGCAGAATCACAAACTTCATTTTAACGAGCCCCTGTGTGCATGAAAATCTGAACATGCTACATAAAACTGTTTCTGAGGCCTCTTTCTCTCCTGTCACTGCCCTGTTACCTAGATCATTAGTAAATCTCGACCCCAGGTGTAGTTCCAGTATTACCTGTTCTAAGAGTGCTTTGAATCCCTGTCCAGGTCAGGAGCTGTCTGTTTATGCCATACACCAACTTTTATCAAAGTGTGCAGCATTATCATCAGCTACTAAGTGGACTTTAAATTCCTTGTTAGTACCTGTCACAGTCTATTACACATGGCATAAGTTCAATGAATGTTTTAAGAATGCAAATTCATATTTTTAAGACAGTGGTAAGACCATTATACACACACACACACGCGCACACACACACACACACACACACACACACACACAAATGTTCATCCAGGGAATGAAGTTTCTGGTTCCAGAGTACTTTCATTCATGGAATTAATATCTTACTATCTTTTGAAGTTCTAAACCTAAAATAAATCAATGTTAACATTATGGGCATTTTTTTTTAAAAAATGAGCAGGCTTCAAATTTTGTGGCAGAGGGCAATCTATGTTTTTCTGTCACATCTTAGCAAATTGATATAAAATAATCTCCATTTCAGGAACTCCTACTAATCTTTTGAGTCATCTTGGCCCCACTTGAAAGTCTAATGGAAGTTGTGAATCTTCTCCCAAGACAAATGAGCATAATTGGTATATGATTTCAAAATTTATGTAAAATAACAACTCTGCTTCAAAGGGAATGAGAAAACAGTTTATGCAGAGCCAAATATGAGTAACCGTAGCCTAGGAAAATGGATTCAAGTGACCCTGAATGACATATTCTACTGTGCAAGAGGTCACGGGAACTTTTATAGTCACAGAATACAGGAAAGTCGTAAATCAACACATTACCCATTACACGGGTGGGAAGGAACATCAGCTAGGTGGCTGCAGTGAGGCTGGGAAGTCTATGGGTTTTAGATGTTATCTTCCATCATCCTTTGCCGCAGTCTGGCTGGGCACAAATCACGAGCCACTAAAGCAGGAACAAATTTTATTTTTTCTACTGCAAGAAAAAACCTCACACACGCTCCTGGGGAATCCTCCCGAAAAGCCACGAGGCTCCTCCAGGAACCCCCAGCCGGAAATATCTATCCGGGAAAACCCTCCTCCTGCACTTCGACAACCAATGGGAACTCCCGGGGAATCCCTGTGAGAACTAAAAATAGCGCGAGAACTCAAAATTAGCGCTAGAACTCAAAAGTAGCGGCAGAGGCGGATATTAACGCCTTGCCTGTCAATCAATACTGTTGGCAAAATGCCAGGGGCCATACAGACTCGGCTGTGGCTCTCAGCATCTCCCCCCTTCTGTTTAATTAAACAACAAGTAATGTGGCTTAGGGACCGTGCCTGTTAGGTAGTCCAATTCAACATATGGTCCTTACCCGTCATCAGATGAACTGACCTCTAGGCGTCAGCCTCCTGTCTTAGGTTGGTACCACTGCAATCGGATCATACCCGTCACTGACTACCGGTCCAGCATACAGCCATACTTGTGGATAGGCCTTTGCACCAGTGGGGGGGTGAGGTTCTTTGCCTCACCTCTGTTGGCCCCCAAACTTGTCCTTGGTGCCAATGGGGGGGTGAGGTTCTTTGCCTCACCTCTGTTGGCCCCCAAATTTTAGACCATCACTAGTAGAAGGGAGGAGGATGAAAAATGCCATGACACCAAGCCAATTGAGGGCTCCTTTGAAAAATTGTACCACCAGTGACACCATCAGCAAAGATGCCAGCATTACCACAATTCGCTGCACCAACAGATAGTTCACAATGCATACAAGTGATACATAGTCCAGGCAAGTTGTGCAAGCAGTTCAAAGTAGAGGAATCTGTCAATATGTCCATTTCCTCCCAAAGTAAATCTACTCCTTGATTGAGTATTACTTGTTGAGTTATTATTCACTGATGCATCAGTTTATACAGTTTGTTGATAGCTACCGAAGAAGCTGTAGTTTGGTTTTATCTTTGTCTTCACCGGCACTGGGATGAAGATAGGAATTCTGGCAATGATGCTAGGAAAAAAATTATGTAACATTCCAACAGGCATTAAGAAAACAATTTTTTGAACAATTTACATTATCCTGAACAGAATTATTAAATATAATGAGAAGGAAAGGTGAAAGCAAACAAACAGATCTGTTAACCTCCTTATTTGTTCACATATAAAAACAATTTTCAACAGCTGTTTACCCAATCTAAATTAAACCAAAAAAATCACGTGAATAAAAAAAAATTCGGATCCATTTATTCATGAGCGCTCCTCATATAAGATATATGGACATACACACATACAGACACACAACACAAAACAGAAGTGTGCGCACATAACATACAACATATAAGACAATAATAAAGGCCTTGTAGCTTTACCTAGGTGAAATCTCCATTGCAATGTTTAAAAACTCCACAGTCAAAAAATAAAACACAGTCAAAAAACAAAACTGATCAGAAAAACATTAACCTAGGTTTGTATGAGCTCAAAAAATAAAATAGAACTTTATGATGTGGGAAAAATGCAATAATAAAATAGATATTGAAAAAAGGCACCGTGGTTAATCACTGTCGCAGATGTAAGAATAGCCAAGCTGGAGCTCTGGATATCAGCTGTTATGGATTTCAGTCAAATCATCTTCTTTTTCTGTAGAAATTGTTTTGGTTAACCTCTCTGGAATCCAAATCGGCTGCTGTTCTCCCTGTGGGAACACACAAACGGAACCCCGACTCCAGACAATAACTGGGTCGGGACCTTTCCATTGTCCTGTTAGAATATCTTTCCAAAGTACCTTAGGCTTATGTACATTTTTCGGATACATATGTCTTTCCGCAGCACTAAGTCCTGATGAATCCAAATTTAGAAAGTTTAGAGTAAAAAGGGTTATTTTAAGTTTATCTTTGGGGGATATATACCCCTTTCCAATTCCCTCTTTTTGCTTTAATAAGTACGTTTTAATAGTTTGATGAGCTCTTTCAACTATGCCTTGTCCCTGTGGATTGTATGGGATTCCTGTTATATGAGTAATACCAAAAGATGAGCAAAATTGTTTAAAAGAGTTAGAAGTGTAACCAGGACCATTATCAGTTTTTAACTGTTTAGGAACACCCACAGTGGCAAAATTTTGTAAGCAATGAGCTATAACATCTTTAGTTTTTTCTCCGGAATGAAGGGAGCCCATCAAAAATCCGGAAGAAGTATCAACTGTAACATGTAAATATTTTAATTTTCCAAATTCTGGCAAGTGTGTGACGTCCATCTGCCAAATATGGTTAGGTATCAGTCCTCTAGGATTGACTCCAAGATTAACTTGTGGTAAAAAGGTCACACAATTTTGGCATTGTTTAATTATATGCCTGGCTTGTTCCTTAGTTATTTTAAAACGCTTTTGTAAAGTATTAGCATTAACGTGAAACCTTTTATGAAAATTTGTAGCTTCTTCTACAGTAGAAAAAATATGTATATCATGTGTAGTTTTATCTGCTAAATCATTGCCCAAACTAAGGGCTCCAGGCAATCCTGTATGTGCCCTGATATGTCCTATAAAGAATGGATCTTTTCTATCCCAGATTAGACTTTGTATAGTGGAAAACAAAGAGAAAACAGTAGAGGAAGGGGAAATCCTACCAGCATCTTCAAGGGATATTATAGCATTAACTATATACTGACTATCAGAAAATAAATTAAATACAGAATCTTTAAACATCACAAAAGCTTGTAAAACTGCATTGAGCTCTACCTTTTGAGCTGATTGTTTGGGAACTAAAAATGTAAAAGTTTGATCAGGGGTAACTACTGCTGCTGTACCATTATTAGACCCATCAGTGAATATATTTGGAGCATTCACGATAGGTGTTTTTCTTGTCATTTTAGGAAAAACTACAGGATGCTTAGACCAAAAAGACAACAAAGGATTAGATGGTAAATGATTATCAAATGAAACATTTGATTTACACATGATTATTGCCCATGTATTTAACTCATTAGCTAACTCATCAATTTGCTCCATAGTATATGGAGTAATAATTTTATTGGGAGAAATTCCAAACACTCCCTTTGCTGCTTTTATTCCTTTCAGTATTAATTGTCCTACAGCCTCAGGATACCTAGTAAGAATAGTGTTAGGAGAGTAAGATAAATGTATCCACAATAATGGACCTTCTTGCCAAAATACTCCTGTAGGAATATTTTTTGTTGGTATTACAATGAATAATAAAGGCAAACTTATATCAATTCTGTCCAAATGCATATTTTCCATATATGTTTCAATAATTTTTAATGCCTTTCTTGCTTCAGGAGTTAATATGCGGGGTGAATTTGGATCTGATGGACCTTTTAGGATATCAAATAAAGGTCCCAACTCTCCTGTTGGTATGCCTAGATAAGGCCTTATCCAATTTATATCTCCCAACAACTTTTGAAAGTCATTAAGCGATTTGAGTTGATCTACTCGTATTTGAATTTTAGGTGGACGGACCATGGTTGAGGATAATAGAACTCCTAAATAATTAATTGGAAAATTTAATTGTACTTTATCTATTGCTATCTCTAGATTATAATTTTTTAACAAATTTGTAAGTGTGGCATAACATTCCAACAATGTGTTTTTATCTTTGTGTGCTAACAATACATCATCCATATAGTGAAATATTTGTAGTTCAGGATTTTGATTTCTAAGTGGCTGGATTGCTTTATTAACATAAATTTGACACATAGTTGGGCTGTTAGCCATCCCTTGAGGGAGCACTTTCCATTCATATCTCTGATCAGGACCTTCATGATTCAGTGCAGGGATAGTAAATGCAAAATGTGGACTATCCTCAGGATGAATTGGAATTGAAAAGAAACAATCTTTAATATCTATAGCTAAAACATACCAGGTTTTTGGTAAAGCAGACAATTGAGGAATCCCTGATTGAGCAGGTCCCATAATAACCATCTCATTATTAATGGCTCTTAAATCTTGTAATAATCTCCATTTACCAGATTTCTTTTTAATGACAAAAATGGGAGTATTATAGGGAGATACAGAAGGTTGTATATGTCCCTCCGCTAATTGTTGTTTGACCAGGTCATGGGCTGCTTGTATCTTTTCTTTAGTCAGGGGCCACTGAGAAACCCATACTGGTCTATCTGATTTCCAAGTGATTTTTATTGCCTCAGTGACCCCTTCTGAAAACCCAGTCCATGTCTATTTATTCTTTGATCTATTTGTATTGGTGCTGCTATACCTTGTTCTTGTTTTTCTAATCTTTTTCCTTTCCTAAAACCTTGTCTAGCCATAATAGTGGGTGCATTTTGATTGATATTATTTGTTAATGTCAAACCTAATTGATCTAAGACATCTCGTCCCCATAAATTTACGGGAAGATGATCCAATACATATGGCTGTATAGTTCCTTCACATCCTTCAGGATCCTTCCAATCTAAGACCATTGCACTTCTATGGGGATTAGTTGCCACTCCTAGGCCTCGAAGCGTTTGAGTGGCTTGTTGTAATGGCCAATGTTTTGGCCATTCTTGACGAGATATGATGCTAAGGTCTGCACCTGTATCCAGTAGCCCATTAAATTCATGTCCTTGAATATTTAGTTTTAGCATTGGGCGAGAATCTAAATTCAAAGACAGCATAGCCCAATCTACACCTGTGGAGCCTAAACCCCTGGAACCTCTTTCCATAGTAGTACTGGAAAATTTATCATGTAGGCTGGATATTATTAATAACTGTGCTATTCTATCTCCTGGTGAAATTACTGATATACCCTTTGGAGAACTAGCTATAATTTTTATTTCACCTTCATAATCGGGATCAATTACCCCGGGACTTATCATAAGTCCTTTTAGCGTAGAAGAACTGCGTCCTAACAATAAGCCTACTGTTCCTTGGGGAAGAGGTCCTTTTACTCCTGTGGGAATGATTTGAACTCCCATCTCTGGAGTTAGTACTGCTCTGGCGGAGGCGCAGATGTCCAACCCTGCGCTCCCTCTGGTTCGTCTGATGAGAGATCTGATGGATAATGTGTCCTGGGTACTACCCTGATGGGGTTGCTGGGTTCCTCCATGGTTTTTCTGGGTTCCTCCAGTGCCCCGTACATTTGTGGTCGTGGGCCCCGGAGCATTGGGCCCCCCTGTCCGTTTTTTGGCAATGGAGCCTGATGCCTTTCTCCACGATATCGTGGGTAACCACCTGGTCCTTGTCCATTTTTTGATAATGGAGTACCCTCTATGGTGGTTTGAGAACGGCATTCATTAGCCCAGTGTCTCCCTCTACGGCATCGTGGGCAAATATCTGGTGTTCTATTCCTTTGATACCTAACTTTGTTATACCTTCCTCCTATGGGGCAACTCCTTTTAAAATGTCCTGTTTGTTCACAATTGTAGCATGTTTTTGGCCTGGCATCTAAAGCCTGTTGTACTGCTGCCAAGACTTGTCCTTGTTCATTAATGTCTCTACATAATTTAATATATGTGTTTAAATCTTCATGTCTCCATGGTCTAATGACCTCTCTGCAGCAACGATTTGCTTGGTCATAAGCCAGTTGTTTTATAAATGGCATTGCTTGTTCTGTGTCACCAAAAATTTTGGTGGCTGTTTGAATAAGCCTATCTACAAAGTCAGCGTAAGGTTCATTAGGTCTCTGTATTACCTTAGATAGCTGACCTTGTAAATCTCCCTGTCCTTGTAAAGTCTTCCATGCCCTAACTGCATCTGCAGCAATCTGTGCATATACAGCAGGATCATATTGAATTTGTTGCCGCTGACCCTCATAAGGTCCTTTTCCTAGCAACATCTCTAGACTTCTTTGAGGGTAACCGGCTGCTGCATTTCGTCTAGCTGTCTCCCTGCAAAATTCCTCATTGGCAACCTTCCATAACAAATATTGTCCTCCATTTAGCACAGATCTACACATGCTAGCCCAATCTGCTGGAGTCATGTCCAAGTTAGTAATGGATTCGACCATGCTTACAGTGAAGGGTGCATGAGGACCATAGGTTGTTACAGCCTCCTTTAATTGCTTCACTGTTTTGAACTCTAACTCACGGTGAATTCGCTGCCCTCCTGCCTGCTCAAGTACAGGGCATGCTAATCTTTGAGGTCCTGTCTCAGGATCCCATCTATCAACTACGCGGGTTGAGGGGGTTGAGGGCCACTCAGCTATCTCCATAGGTGGAGCTGTTGGCTGAATTACGCCCTCTGGTGATAGATCGGTGTTAGTAGCAGCCTCCTGTTGTTGCTTCCCCCCTGATAGCTGTTTCTCCTCTAAGCTTTCTTCCTTTAAATTTTCTTCCTCTGTCTGACTAGCTTGAGAGACCTTCTCTTTTGCTTGATCTAAATTGTCTTTCTCCATGGTTTGAACCTCTAACAATTTATTTAACACTCTTTCAGTTTGTTTTTTACTAATTTCTAATCTGTTACAAAGATAACGCAACCCAAAAAGATAACACAAAACAAGACCGAAACAGAATGAAACAAAAATGGAACAAAAAATCGTTGTATCAATTTTCCTATTTTCTGGACATGTGCATTTGTGGTCTATTTCTATCTCTTCCTCAGGGGAAAACAACTTCAAACCTTGAGCCAACCATTTTTCCCAGTCTGCCTGAGAAAATTCTAGGGATAGGCAGCTTGAAACAAAACCAAAACAAATCAAAGCAAGAACATATTGTTTTTTAAAATGGTCACCCATTCTCTTGCCTTCCCTTAGGGGTAAGCAATTTCACTTACCCCGAAGCTTCAGACGTTCCCCGTCCGGGCCGCCAAATGCCGCAGTCTGGCTGGGCACAAATCACGAGCCACTAAAGCAGGAACAAATTTTATTTTTTCTACTGCAAGAAAAAACCTCACACACGCTCCTGGGGAATCCTCCCGAAAAGCCACGAGGCTCCTCCAGGAACCCCCAGCCGGAAATATCTATCCGGGAAAACCCTCCTCCTGCACTTCGCCAACCAATGGGAACTCCCGGGGAATCCCCGTGAGAACTAAAAATAGCGCGAGAACTCAAAATTAGCGCTAGAACTCAAAAGTAGCGGCAGAGGCGGATATTAACGCCTTGCCTGTCAATCAATACTGTTGGCAAAATGCCAGGGGCCATACAGACTCGGCTGTGGCTCTCAGCAATCCTTAGCTTTAGGGCTGGCGGAGGCTGGGAGTGTCTACTAAGCTTCCTGATTCATTCTGAAAAAGGTATCTATTCCTAATGAGCATATTATGTCAGATACAAAAGTCAAGGTCATTGGCGATTAAAGGACCCAAGACAGCCCAAGATAATTTTGGCTCTCAATCTGCAGCATCCTATCTGTTTTAATCAGCTTTTCTGTGTCTGTGACCAAAGGACAAGACAAGAAAAATCTTAAAGAGGAAATATTCATTTTGGGGCTCACAGTATGAGAGAGAGAGAGAGAGAGAAAGAGAGAGAGAGAGAGAGAGAGAGAGAGAGAGAAAGATTCTCTCACCAGGGACAAAATATATACACCAAAGGCATGTCCCCAGAAACCTACCTTCTCCAGCCACACCCTACTTGCCTTCGGTTACCACTCAGTTAATCCCCATTGGGGGGATTAATTCAGTGATTGGGTAAAGGCTCTCATAACCCAATCATTCTACTTCTAAACCTTCTTGTATTTCTCACATAGGAGCTTTTAGGGTACACCTCACCTTTAAACCAGAACACCATCTCTCCACAATCACAATGTCCGACAGCCAAGAGCAAGAAGTCTGCAGGGTCTTTAATATAGAGGCAACTTGTTCAGAGAATCCTACAAGCAAAGAGCTTCTGCCCTCGGGTTAACAGGCCACGTATGATACCCTGACCTTGCATAGTTCTAGAGTTTTCCTCTGTCCCATTGACAAGCATGTGTCAGCAAATGCCCCTCCCCCACACCATGTGACATCTCCAGTGGCAACTTCACCCCTCTTGCTATGAAAGCAATTCCAATAATCATGACCACCTTAAATATACTTATTGTCCTTGGCTCACAAAGTGATGTTCTAGAGCCTTCCATTTGGAATCAGTGCCATGGTTTCTGCACAAAGGTTTGAAAGACAGGAAGTTGCTCTGGAGTCCACAAAAACTGGTCAGAGGCCACGTTGGAGCCTGTAAGGGCCTGAGTGAGGCGCCAGCCCCATCCTAGCTTACCGAAACCAAACGGTAGTTTAGATCTAGCAGATTTTTTTTTTCTCTTTCTTTAACTACATAAAAAGCACCTTGGTAGCAGTTAGGAAAGCTATGGAAAAATTCTATTTACAAGACCGTTCAACTACTTCACAGTTTTAAGTATGATAAACAATTGTCCATCAACAAGTGTCACAGGACAAAATAACAACAATTTGAAGATCTTAATCAGCTTTATTTGCAATTTTAGGATTTGGCCACATTTTATTCCATTGTACAGAATAAGTGTTCCAGTGAGCCAAGCAGAAGAGATTGATTTTATAGACAGATAAGAATGAAGAAAATAAAAAAACAAAACAAAACCAGAAAGTAGACTGGTCATTTAAAAGCTGCTTTTCTTGTAAGGCAGGGGCAGAGAAACAGAACAATAGAAAAATAACTGATTATTTTTTTCAGATTACGATTTTTTTCTGTGTAAAGAGGAAAATTCCTTATGCCAATTGAAACTGACCTGTTTGGGAAGTTTGGCTATTATCTGTCTAATCCTGATTTCTCAGAAATTCACATAGCTTAGTTTCACCTTGGTGTTGTGGACTTTAGCATAAGAGACTTCATTTTGATCTTTAGCTTGGTCTCTTGGGTCCCATTGCAGGAGTTTGGACAAAAACAATAACCTCCTCTAATTTTTATTTAAAACAAGTAAGAGGGCTGGGGATATGGCTCAAGCGGTAGCGCGCTCGCCTGGCATGCGTGCGGCCCGGGTTCGATCCTCAGCACCACATACAAACAAAGATGTTGTGTCTGCCGAAAACTAAAAAATAAATAGAAAATAATTTTTTAAAAAAATAATAAAAATAAAATAAAACAAGTAAGAGCCACAGGCACCGAGAGATGAGAATTAGGCTTGCTGATGTAAGGAACTGGTCTTAAAGTTACACTTCCCCAAATTCATTTGCCTTTAAAAGAAAATAAAATCTGAGTAATTCATTTGCCTTTAAAAGAAAATAAAGTCCAAAATAAAATCCACTCAGTGAGTGACCCAGTGCCCTCAGAAGAACAGCCTCCCTGCAGCGGCCATCTTCCCCTCCCCTCAGTATTCAGACACTGTGTCCCTAAGTCCCTTGTATAATGCTGATGATGATCCTGGTGACGAGAAGTTGTACGATTGTTGGCAAAGCTCTTCCACTTTATATTAGTCTAGTCTTTTAGTTACATTGCCAGAAAGAAAGAGAGCCAACTGAAATGTCTTCCTCCACTTAGCACCTTGGGTCCACTCAACACAGTCCCTGGCAAGTACCCACAGAAACCACCAACTTGTCTGAGTGTGAAATCGTACAGAGTCACAGCAGCTGGGCTGATTATTGCCTTATTGGTGAAATGGCCCCTGGAGACATAAGTAAGCTCTTTCGAGATACTCAGAGTTGTGGTCAGAGGTTGATTGAAAAAAAGACAGAATTTTTTTAAAAGGCTTAGAAATTCCAAACAGGGCAGAGTTATAGGAGAGACCACCAAGCTTTTCTGGAAGAATCCTTTCTCTTTTTGCAACTCCTGTCCTTAAGAATCTGGAGATAAAGAGAAACTTTGGAGGACTTACATTTTTATTGGGGATTTTAATTTAAATAATAGTACTTTGGGCTGGGGATGTAGCTTAGTGATAGAATGCTTGCCTAGCATTGGTGAGGCCCTGGATTCTATATATATATATTCTATACCATTCTAAATATATAGTAGTGGTGCTTTTTTTTTTTTTTTATTGGTCGTTCATAACATTACATAGTTCTTAATACATCATATTACACGGTTTGATTCAAGTGGATTATGAACTCCCGCTTTTACCCCGTATACAGATTGCTGTATCACATCAGTTTCCCTTCCATTGATTGACATATTGCCTTTCTGGTGCTTTTAAAATTAACTAACCTCACTGGGTGCCGTGGTACATGCCTGTAATCCCAGCTGAGGCAAGAGAATCCTGAATTCAAAGCCAGATTCAGCAAAAGCAAGGTGCTAAGCAATTCAGTGAGACCATGTCTCTAAATGAAATGCAAAATAGGGCAAGGGGGGTGGGGGGGTGTTGGGGATTAACTAATCTCAAAAAAAAGTTAAATTAAATTAACCAATCTCATTAAAACAATAGAAGTGAAAAATGAGCTTCCAGTAGTGGAACTTGCTTTCATCTATGACTGGTTAACCAAATTAACAGGTTAACGGGAGGAGAGTCCATTTTGCCCTTGATGAGACAGGTGGGTTTGCGTCATTTCCTGGTTTCCTTTATTCACCATCTAACAGAGCCTTACTAAGAGCTAAGTATCAAGGACATACAGCTGCCCGGAGAGAGCTTACCACCTCATGGAGGAACTCAGAGAAAACCCATTTTAACACATCTAAGCTATTTGTTTCTGGAGAAGGGAAGTTGGAGAGTGATTGTATAAAAATGCCATGGATGAAAGAGAGAGAAGGAAATACCCCCGCTGATCGCTGATCCTGCGTGTATCCATAGTTTCCTTATTGATCACAACATGCTCTGCACACATCTGGTTTCTAGGGGCAGCCTGGAGGAAGGTCCACTGGGAGCCAGAGGAAATGAACTCTCGTCCCAGGTTGGCTTCTACTGGGCACTTGGACAGGTCAAAGGAGTCTATCCCCTTGGCCTGTTTCCTCTTCTGGAAAATGAGTAGAAAGCTAGAGGCCCCATTTAGCTTCGTTACTGGCTGTCACTCAGTAGTCCCACTTTCCTGCCTGAGATAGGAAGCCCTATTAACTTCTTGTGGTCTTATCTAGCCCTGATACACCAGCCAGCACAACCCTGAAGATTCTGCTTTCTTATGTTTTGATTAACCACAAGGGGACCTTAAGGTAGCTATTGAAACCAAGAAAAAGAACATTCTTCCTTGCTCCAGGCACAAGAACAAGTGGCTTATTTGCAAAGCTACACAAAGGCCGTTAATTAGAGGGAATTCACACTTGGGTTTCATAGGAACCGCCTCTCTTAACAACCAAGAACTTCAAACAGTGAGGCTGAATTCCAGTGTCCACAGCCCCGGAAGTAAGGGAGCAATCAATGCTGAAGGGAAAAGGGAGAGACTTTGGGGATGGCGGTTGGAAACTATGGGACCAAGCTGGGTAACTAGAGCAAGGAGAGGGCTGCCTGAATGATTTTCCTCAAGGGGACCTACGTGATTGATTGGCAAGTTCTTCTGAGGCACTGAAGAGCTCTCTTTCCAAGGATTGGGCTGGGCGGTAGCTTAGTGGTCGTGCACTTGCCTGGCAGGTGTGAGGCTCTGGGTTCCATCCCCAGCACTGCCAAGAAGTCAAAGCAAGAAGGAAGGTGTATTTGTGGAGAAACGTGCCAAATCAGGACCAGCAGGGCTTCACCCCCTGACAACTCATTAGAACCTAAAAGGGGTACAAACAACCCTTGCCTCTTTGAAGTGGGAGGCGGAATAAAATGTAAAGACAGAACCTAGAGGAACAGGAGGCTGTTTTGACTTTGTATGCTAATCCTTTCCAATTACTATCAGAGTAAAATTACTATCAGAGTAAAAGCAAACAGAAAATGGACCTTGACAGAGAAGACCCGGGACAAGGAATGATTTAAATTCTCTGGTGGTTCCTCTTGGGGTTTGGACAAGCTGTCACTCTCATTAAATGAAAAATGTGAGGGACAGTGCTCAGCCAAGATCAGAAAGGAAGCAGTTTTTTCAAAGGTGTCATAGAGTCAAAAGCAAGCTTCTTGGTCACAGGCCTAATCCTAGTCACCAGCATGAGGTTCCCCCTCTGGAGACACTCTGAGGCACCTCGAAGAAGAAAATAATTCCCATCAGAGCCACTTTAAGAACAACAAAAGAAACTCTTTCTTATAATCACAGGTCATCGCAAACCCCAAATGGCATTTCTCAGTTTAATCACTAAAAGTGGGTTTCCATTGAATTTCAGTCACTTTTTCCTTAAAACCAAGACTATCAAAACATTTTCAAAATTGAGAATATGTCAGAGGACTTGCTGCTGCCTTCCGAATGACGAATGACGCTCCTGGAAAAAAAAGGGCCAGGAATGTCTCACATCAATGGCAACTTTTTTTTTTTTTTTTTTTTTTAAAGTCTGTTGTCCTCTGTTGAAGAGGAGAGAAAAAAAAAAAAAAATCTGTATGTGCAAATCCAGGCCTGCTTGTTCAAAAATATCCATTGCTGTATGTCAAAGGCACAAAGATCATCTTAAAATGAATCAGGTCAGGAACAAGACAAAAAAAACATAACATAGATTTACATGCACAGCATTCTGGATCCTGCTTTTGGGGATTCTTTCTGTGGAATGGAAGGTTCTGGGCCAGCCCCCTAGAATGTCTGGGGCTATCCCAGACCCAGATGATGAATAAGGCAAGGGATGCATGAAAGGTGAGGGATGGAAGTGGTTCACCTAAGCGTCCAGTAAATTCTATACTCAACAATGGGAGTTTCCAGAACATTCTCACAATGGAGGCGGAGAGGAAGTCACGGAATTTTAGACTCCAGAGCCTCTGCAGCAAGAGGATGGGTCTGCTGCAGGCGGGAACAGTTATAAGAGGTTCTCACAGTCTAAGTTTCTCATTCCCTGAATGAAAATGAAGGCTGAGATTTCTGGAGAGCCCAAGGGCTCGGTGATGCCTCCAGGGAGGACATGGTAGTGACTGGCCTGGGGGCTGGAGGGGAAAGTGTTCCTAGAGGAAGCCATTTGGGATTTCCCAAGTTACTGGTGTTGGGGCAGAAAGAAGGAGGCCAGTTCCAAAAGCAAAGACAGGAGTCAAGGAATCCTGCTGGGCCCAACTGTCCACGGAGATGACAGGGAGAAGGAGGAGCAGGAGCCAATCAGTCCACTGGAAATGAACCCTGTCCAACCTGGACATTGACCCAGCTGAATCAGAAAAACATGGGAATTCCCTGCTTGGCCCAGCTCTTGGCTGCCAAGGGAGTCAGCTAACTATGGTGGTTGAGAATTCTAAGTGTGGGCACGAGGCAGATCTGAGTTTCTGTTTTGATGTTGAGGCTGTGTGATCTTGGGGCAAGTTCCTTGACGTCTTCAAAGCTTCTTTTCCTCATCCCCCAAATGGAGTAATGGAACTTGAAGTGAGGCAGTCTCCCTGGAAAGGGGATCAAGTATTCAAGAGATGGTAACTGAGTGGATTATTAAGATTATTACTGCCAGGCACAGTAGTGGCACATACACCTACAATCCCAGCTACTTGGAAGGCTGACACAGGAGGATCACAAGTTCGAGCTCAGCCTCTGCAAGTTAGTAAGACTATGTCTGAAAATAAAAAAGGGCTAGGAATGTAGCTCAGGGGTAAAGCATCCTTGGGTTCAATTAAAAAATAATAATAATAATTTTGATTGGGAAAGTTTGGTCAATGGTTCCTAAGTTACACTTTGATAGGAGCATGTACTAGATATTTCTGATATTTCAAAAAGCCAGAAGAAAGGATTTTAAAAGTTTTCAGCATAAAGAACTGAAATATATTTGAGGAGGTACTGATGTTTAACCTGATTTAAACATTACACAATATATACATATATTGAAATATCACATGATACCTCATGAATATGTAAAATTTTTATGTTTTATGAATCCGTTAAAATTAATTTAATTAACTTAAAATATGGGAGGAGTGCACAGTTTAAATAAAGATCATTGGGAATGGGTCATGTTTCTGGTTGCATCATGGACACAGAGTGACTTGATGGGTTCGCCATACAGTAGAACAAGTAGGATGGGGTAGGGCTACTCATATCTGTCTTCCTAGTGGACAAAATCCAGGGCAACTGCCCAGGGTGTGGCAATCCTCCACACTCGATGCCATTTAGCCTCGTGGATGACATGGAAGGCCAGATCTGTGGCTCCAAGGGATTGAAAGCTCAGAGCTGGCAAACATTGGCTACCAGGAAGTCTGACCACAGGCAGCAAACTCAAGCTCTGTGTCTCTCTGACTGTACTGTAGAATTATTTAGCAGAGCTAATGGAATGAAAGGTCCTTTGGGGATTCTCTCTGTTTGATTGATATTAGAATCTGCCCCCAAGTTTGTGGTGATGAAGAATCAGATAAGCACACATAAATAGTAGGAATTGTTGGGGTCAAAATGACCACTTCTGATAGTGTCTCAATGACACTAACTATTTGTATATGGGTTGAGCATCTCTAATCTGAAAATCCAAAATGTGTCAACATCCAAAATATTTTAAGCACCAACATGACATCACAAGTAGAAAAATCTGTACCATTAAACTCTGCTTTTTTTTTGGGGGGGGGGCTGGGGATGTGGCTCAAGCGGTAGCGTGCTCGCCTGGCATGCGTGCGGCCCGGGTTCGATCCTCAGCACCACATACCAACAAAGATGTTGTGTCCGCCGAGAACTAAAAAATAAATATTAAAAATTCTCTCTCTCTCTCTCTCCTCTCTCACTCTCTCTTTAAAAAAAATTGTAAACTGCTTTTTTGGGCTGGGGTTGTGGCTCAAGTGGTAGCGCTCTCACCTGGCATTCACAGAGCACCATCCTCAGCACCAAATAAAAATAAAGACGTTGTGTCCACTGAAAAGTAAAAAAATAAAATAAATATTAAAAAATTCTCTCTCTCTCTCTCTCTTAAAAAAAACTCTGCTTTTTGCACTAAATTTTAAAAAATATTGCATAAAATTGCCTTTAGACTATGTGTATAAAGGTGTGTATGACACACAAATGAATGTCATGTTTTGCTTTGGGTAACACCCCCCCCCAAATATCTCATTACATAGATGCAAATATTCCAGATTTAAAAAAAAATACCAAATGCTTCCAGTCCCAAGCAGTCTGAATAAGGAACAGTAACGGGTAACTTATTATAGTTGCAAGTCATCTTTGTTTGCATTATCTCATTTGTCCCTCACCCAAACCCATGTGATGGGTGGTAAGGAGAGGGTAATGATTTTTTTCCATTTTAAAGATGAGGAAAGTAAGGTTTGCAGAAGTAATGTGCCTTGTTCAAGGTTGAAAAGTCAGAAGGTTTTATAGTCTGGGCAAAAATCCAGAGAGTCTGACTGTAGATGCTGTCCTTCTCCCTTATATCTGCTCAGAGTTCCTTTGGACTTGCAACTTTCATCCCTGTGGACTTAAACTTTGATCCTTAGAAGCAGACCCTAAAATGGGATTTTGTGTACAAGAAATCAGGCAATGGAGTCAAGGGTTATCCCACACTCACCTGTCCTAAGGTAAAGGAGAAGTAAACTCTCAGGCACTTCCAACTCTTGGAAAATTATCTCCAATAATCCAAGAGCAATGCTTTGAACAGAAGTCTTAAATTGGGAGCTAAGAGAAGAAAAAGCCCCTTGAAGCTGGCCTCCTTCCCCAAACCACCAAACAAAAATATTTACAAGTTCCTCAAGGGAATCTGGGCAAAGCCCTGATTCCATCCCCTACTTTAGCCAGGAGGGTTTTAAAGCTTCTGCGTCCCAATTACATAATGTTGAGCTGCATTAATAGCTCTCTCACGCTTGGGTTAAGTGAGAGATGGAGTCGAAGCAACTTGGAATCATTGGTCATAGTAATTCCTCCTAATTTATTTGCTGAGTTAAACTGAAAAGTAGAGGATTGGTTTCTGACAGTTTCTAGCTCTCATCTGTTTTCTGTTTTAGATTGGGGGCCCCAGATGAACGACATCTATTTAACAATCTAGAATTCACACCTCGTTTCTAATAAGAACCACTAAAATGAACATCATTCTTTCTCCTGGTAGCTGCACTGTGGTTTCTCTAAGGGAAATTCTGCTACTCCACTTTCAACCATCATGATTCAGATTAAGCTAAGGCCACCTTTGTGCCATGTGACTCAGGCCTGGCCAATCAGAGCATCAGAGCCTGGGAGCCTTAGTGATGATGGGTTTAAAACTAGCACTGACCCCCCAGTCACTGCAAGTGAGCACTGACTGGCTGGAGCTTTTCGAGAAGGAGCATTCTCTTTCTGCAAGAGCTGTTAGCAGTGAGCAAGGAAACACCATATGGAGCCTGGCAGTGAAGGTAACATGGTCAGGATTCAGCTATGTCTGAAACATGAAAATCTTGATCTTTTTCGTTACTGAGTCTCTTTTACACATAATCCAGTTTAATTTGGGTTTCCTATTGTGTGTATGTGAAAAAATAATACGGATGCACTCACAGTGTGGATAATTTCCTATAGATTTCTTGCTAGTTAGGCAAATATGAGAACCTAATAAGCTATGTAAAGTAAGTTCATATTTAGAACGTGAAGTATGCACTTTTGCTTCAGACTCAGTAACCAGCATATGTGCCATCTTGCCCTTGTCATTTGTGCCCTCATAGAATGTGAGCATTCTTCTAACTTTATAAGAATGTAAGCTTCTCTGTGCAGCTCAGAGGAGGCTTTATGTAGCCCCAGCTTCTTTTTCTATCAGCAGCCCAAGGACAATTTTTTAGGCTGGCGATTCACAAGGTGTCATTTTCAAAAAGTAAGATATACTTACTGCGCCATCCACCAAACCTACTTGTTCTGCAAAAGTCCCAGAGTATGAGAACTGGCTCCAAATTGCTATTAGATCAAAGGAAAAGGTACAAAGAGCCATTGTTGTACCGTGTGCAATTTATTGGGAACTTACTGACAGAAGCATGGTCCTGAGGGGCAACAAGATTAGTGGATCCCTGTGATTTGGGTCAGGAGTCAGGGTAAAAGAGATTTTTATCTGAGCCAGTTTATCTCAAGCTGATGTCACCGATGTGAAACACATTCCTGGTGCTAATGGTGTCAGAATCTGGTGGTAAAGGTTTTCATACCACTCTAATGTTTTGTTTTGTGTTGTTTGTGGTGATGGGGATCAAATCCAGAACCTTGAAAATACTAGGAAAGTGCTCTACCACTGAGCTAAACCCTCAGCCCTTAGTTTTGTTTATTTACTGTATTCTGGGAAACTATATGGGGAAAACCAACCAGGGTTACTCAAGGGCCATTAAGATGGCGCAGTCATTCAATCTGAATCCCCAAACTCCTCCTCAATAATTTAGCCAAGAGGAATGAAAGTATATTTCTCTACAAAAAAAAAAAAAAAAAAACTTTTATGTGAAAGGTTCATAGTAGCTTTGTTCACATTGGCCCCCAACTGGAAATAATCAAAATGTCCATTAATAACAGAATGAGTAACAACTTGTGGCATGTTCATACACTGGAATGCTATTTAGCAACACAAAGGGATAAAACACTGACACAGGCAACAATGTGGGTAAATTTTACAAGCTCTATGCTGAGTAAAAGAAGCCAGACACAGGAGAGCATGTGCTACCTAGTTCTGCTTATTCCAAGTTTTAGAGCAAGAAAAACCAATCTGTAGGGAAGGAAGCAGACCAGTAGTGGTCTGGGTTAGCATGGGAGTATTGGAAGGTTGTCTGCAAAGAGCACGACGGAGCATTTACAGGGTTAGTGAAATGTTTTGTTCTCTACTGGGGTGATGGTTTCAAAGGTCATCATCAAGCTGTATATATATAAATGTGTGTATTATATCACAATAAAGTTGGCTGCTCTTTTTTTTTTTTTTCTAAGTGTGGTGTTTCTCTAGAGTTTTGTGAATGTCTTTTTAAAACTCATGATGCTCATAGGGATGATCAACTTAAAAGGAGAAAAGATTTATTTTGGCTCATAGTTTCAGAGGTTTTAGATCATAGTCTTTTGACCCTGTTATCTACAGACCTGTGATGATGCAGAAGCACATCATGGCAGAGAACATGCAGGGAAGAAGGCTGCTCACCTCATGGTGGCCAGGAAGCAAACAGAAAGAGAGGAAGGAGTTGGGATCCCAGGATCCTCTTCAAGGACATGCCCCCAAAGACCTAACTTCCTCCCACGAGGCTCCAAATCTTAAAGGTTCCTCCAACTCCCAATGGTGCTACAGGATGGGAACCAAGCCTTTAACAAAGGCCTTCGAGAGACATTTCAGATCTAAATTACAACAATACTGTAAGTAAATCATACTGTGGAAATGTCATGCATCAGCTAGTCCAAGGATCCCTGCACTTTCCCAAACACGAGCCTCTCAATACCACCTTTGCAGCTTCATCCCTGCTGTTCCTCTGAGGTGGTTTATATTTCCCTCTTTTCCACCTCGAAAATTCCCATCTATCATTCTGTTCTTTCTTCTTTTATTCATTTAGCAAATATTCATTGAGTGTCAGGCCCTGGGATAGGCAGTGGAGCTACAGAGAAATATAAATCAGGTGGTCTGTTCTTAAGGGACATATACTAGAAAATGGAGTTTTACATGAATGTCCTTAGATTTATGTTTCCAGCATTTTCTGACTGATAAAAGACTCTGTTGAAGACCATTGACCTGGAGGCTACAGCCTGCTCTGTTTCGCTATGTAAAAGCAGCAGGTTATTCCATACATGTGTATTTTAAAACCTCCCCAAAGACGCTACATTAACTTAAAGAAATGGAGTCACTGAGGAGGCTAACAAGAGAGGAGAAAAAGCTCTGAAAAGCTAAAGGAAAAAAATGATTTAAATGCATTTCTAAATTGATGATGAAACTATGATAAAAAATGAAAATGTAAACCCAAACAGGAGAGGATGGAAAGTCACAATTATCATGTCTGTTGGGTGAGGCTTGAAGCTCCCTCTCCTGATGGCCTCTTAGACAAGAGCCTGGGCCTTAGCTAACAGTTTTGCTGTTGTTGGTACATTTAATATTTTGAAGCATCTTTTCTTTTCATCAGTTACTATATTGTTTTTAATAAAATTTATTTTTCAATTATTCATAATTATGGGCTTCCCCATCAACTTTGTTTTCCCAACCATTAAACTTTTACTTGATTAAAAATGTCACTGCCAGGTACAGTGGCGAATGCCTGTAATCCAGTGGCTCAGAAGGCTGAGACAGGAGGATCCTGAGTTCAAAGGCAGCCTCAGCAAAAGCAAAATGCTAAGCAACTCAGTGAGACCCTATCTCTAAATAAAATACAAATCTGGGGATGTGGCGCAGTGGTCAAGTGCCCCCAAGTTCAATCCCCAGTCCCCACCCCAGCCCCGAAAAATGAGATGGAATGTATACAAAGTGAAATTATTGGCTTAGAGCTTAAAATGAAATATTAGTGCTTGGAAGAGTGTTAAATCAGTTTAATTTTGGACTTACAGAAAATATTGCCGAGTTCCCACATACCTCACACCCCGTTTTCTTATTATTAGCCTCACACATTAGTCTGGCACATTTGTTACAATTAATGAACCAATTTTGATACATTTTAAATTGAGGTTCCTCCTTTACTGAGATTTCCTTAGTTTTTACCTAATGCCCTTTTTCTGCTCCGGATCCTATATTACATTTAGCCATCTGCTCTCATTAGGCTCCTCATGGCTGGGATAGCATCTCAGTTTTAATGGCCTGGATCCTTTGGAGGAACACTCAGGAATTTCATAGAATGTCCTTCAGTTTAGATTTGCCAGGTGTTTTCCTCATGGTCCGACTGGGGATATGGGTTTGCGGGGAGAAAGATCACAGAGTGCTATGTTCATCCTGTCATGTCAACTTATCAATATTGATGTTGACCTTGATCACCTGCCCAAGGTTGTGTTTGTTAGGCATGGTTTATTTCTTTTCCTCCCCATCCTCTTCCTCCTCCTCCTCTTCCTCTTCCTTATCTTCATCCTACCTCTCCTTCTTCCTCTTACTTTTTCTCCTCCTTCTCCTCCCTCTCCCACTCTCCCATTCCATCTCCCTCTCCCTCTCCTCCTCCTCTTTCCTATCCCCCTCCCATCCCAGCTCCCTCTCCCCCTCCTTCTCCCTCTCCTCTTTCTCCTCTCCTCCTCCTCTTCTTCTTCTCCCCCTCCCCTTCCCTTCCCTCCCCCTCCCCTAGCCCTCTCCCTTCCCATTCTCCTCCCCCTCCCCCTTCTCCTCCTCCTTCTTCTTCTCCCCCTCCCCTTCCCTCCCCCTCCCCTCCCCCTCTCCCTTCCCCTTCTCCTCCCCCCCTTCCCCTTCCCCTCCCCCTTCCTTCCCATATGGTACTCTTCAGAAGGAAGTGCCAGGAGGAAATATGTTGTATGTGTCAGGATGATCTTAAGTGAAGAAAAGCAAAGGCTACTGTTATGGTTTAGCTAGGAGGTATCCTCCAAAAGCCCATATGTGAAAGAATGCAAGAATTTTCAGAAGATACATAATCAGTGGATTGATCCACTGATACAGATTAACTGGGTGTAACTGTAGGCAGATAGGGTGTGGATGGAGAAAGTAGGTCACTGGGGACTTGAGATTCTCTCTCTGCTTCCTGGTATGATTCCTGAGCTGGTTTCCTCTGCCAAGTCTTCTGCCATGATGTTCTACCTCACCTCAAGCCCAGAGCTAAGGTGTCACCCAACCATGGACTGAACCCTCTGAAACCATAAGCCAAATTAAACTTTTCCTCCTTTCATTGTTTTTGGCAGGTCTCTTGGTCACTGAAATGGCTATGTCTGATTTCTAGCAAAGAAAAGCCAACATCAAATTCTAGATCACTTTGTTAGACCAACTATCTTTTATCTCAATAAAAGAGTTCAAAATTAAATGTTGACCAAGCTTTTGAAAGTAACTGAGCTCTATCAATTACTTAGCAATGGAGTAGCTTTTCACAGGAAGGTCTTGTTTATTTTCACATGGCCTTCTCATCAGGAAGAATGGATCTGGCTGGTACTAGATGAGTAGGTAGTTTTTTCTTGAAATATTACCTGTAGCTCTCCGTAGGATACTTTATGTGACATTTTTATTAATTCTGCCACTGATCAAAAGTAGCCTTTTCATTTTCATTTATGATAGGTTTTGTAAATGTCAAACTCCTTGTTACAGAGTCAGAGTTGACATTCCAAAAGTCAAAGGGTGATATAAATAATGTTCAAATACGTTATACACAAGTACAGTTGGGAATCATTTTATTTCGCTTTCTCCCACCCTCCAAAAATCAAGGTCACCCACTTTTCAAATAACTACTTGAAAGGAAGAAAGCAAGCTGCTATAAGAAGAAAGACACATGATATTCATTATGTGATCTATCCATCTATAATTCAAATGTAAATAATATGAATATACAAGTAAAACCAATATGATATTTATTTAGTATGACTGGTACTGTACATTTAATTAATTCTAACACCAAAACCTTAGAATTGACTTTTTCAGAATTGTGGAGGGATTAAAATTAAGTTTCCATCAATTTCAGAGGTAAGCCAAAAACTCTTTTTATTCTCCTATAATCTTTAAGGGAATAAACTTATTCCAGCATTTTTGAGATTAGCGTGTATCTTTCAGCTCTTTTCATTATTTTCTCAATTTTTAGGAAATTATAAATTGGTAGATCACTTAACAAGCTTTCAAAGGAAGACAGAATGACAGCCTCTTAGAGAGATCAGGACATTCAGAATGCTAACTTAAATTCAGAGTCACACACTCAGATGCTCTGGGGAGCTAAATGGCATGCCTGTGGATGTGTGTTACTGCTTTCCACAGAAGCATGGCCTACAAACACAGGGCATTAGAAGGACCAGGGCTTCCAAGGGAAAAAGAGAAAAGAGTATATAAGATATACAAAGGAACATAAGGGACAGAAAGAGATCAAAATGTATGAGCTTACTAAACAACCCATAAATTCCAGTCCCCTATAAGTTTTCTGGTATGTAACAAAGCAAAAGAAGACCTCAATAGAAGGAGACCATTTAATCACACCAAGCTATGGGCTAATCTTTGATTGGACCAACTTTCTGGTCTGTTTTCCTGACTGACAGAGATGGTGAAGTAAGCTGAAACCTGGAAATACACCAGACCACCTAATTGGAAAACATGACCTCGTTCCCTATTTTCCAAACCCTAGGGAAGTCCTGACTGTTTGGATCATACATATTCCACCTAATTGTGAGCCTGAATAAAAACCCAAACTAAGCCCTCAAGATCACTCGCATTCTGCTCTGGGAAGTGTGTATCTTTACCTTTTGCTTTCTAAGAAAGCTCCTCTCTTTACTAAAACCTGACTTTTCTTCAATTCATCATCATCTTCTTCTTCTTTCTTCTCTCTTCTTATTTTTTTTTTTCCAATGTGGTCAAGAGCCGTGAAGTTCTGGGTTGGAGTAGTAACCTCTGCATATGGAGAGACTGCCTCAAATCCCCTGATAACAAAAGAAATTCCAAACACATTTTAAAAAAATGTTCAATTTCTCAATCTTGAACGGTAGGCAATTGTTATTCTGGAAACATTGCTTATGATCTGTGAGCTGCATTTGGCCTATAAACCACCATCCGAAAGCCAATAACTGTCCCCCAGACCTTCATATTGGGAGTTAATCCATTAATCACTAATCACAACAGGTTACAATAAGAAATGGGATTTTCAAGTTCATTCAAATTCTCATGTTGGCCGATTTGAATATTATGCTTGAGAATTTGAACAAATATGAAAAGCTTGCTTAGTGACTTAAGAATCACAGTAAACAGAGTTGTATGATCTTAATAGATGGTATCATCAAGATGTAATAACTGGGCATACTTACTTATTTAACAAATATGTGTTGAGGGTGTTGCAGGTGCCAAGTACTGTTTTAGCAATCAGGAATATAGCTGTGAACAAGGTACCTATCCTGAAAGGTGCTTACATTCCAGAGGTGGGAGGTAGTAAGTCAATTAGTAAACAAGAAAAACAGCAACCAACAGGCAGAAAATTACAAAAGTAATTTGATAGAATTGTATCTGATAGTCTTTCCTAAACTAGCCAGTGGAACTGGAGGCAGCTGGAGTGTCAAATTCTTCCTGTTTACTCCTTTTGTTCTAGGTTTCATTATGAGGTCACTTGTGTTTTAATAAATAGAAGAACAGTTTATTTTAAAAGAGTTACATTTTAATCTTCTTGACTAGATTTGGGGAAAATGTGAATCCAAGAGGAACTTTGGAAAACCTCTAATCTAATACGCAACTTAATTACAATACCTGGGTCAGGGCTGCAGGAGGATTCCAAACCTTGTATGTTGATTCTTTTCAACTTCAATTTTAGATGTTACCATTTTCAAGTATGTTTCCAAATTCTGGGAATGTACCATTTGAGGATTTTTATCAGCTTTCAGGAACAAGGACTAAAACTTCAAAATGAAGTTCCTTCTTTGGGGTCAGGGCTTCTCCCACCTAAAAATGCCATTAACAAATATCTTTTCCTTTTTTATTATTATTTTTATTTCAAGGGCAAGCAAAACATATTTTATTTTGTGTCTTTTGTAAAGTTGTTGAATTTATTTTTATTGTGTATTCTTCAAGTGTACAACTTAGAAAGACCCTGTCTCAAAATATACATATGTACAGAGAAACTATTGCCCTTCCTCCCTCCCCCCTTTACAACACTCTCCTGTGGTTTTGTAATCTGCCTCTGCATACTAAAATAGAGAGACCCTTGAATGTTAAATCAGAAGATCTGAATTCAAAACCAGTTTTTTGCTGGGGGCACGGTGGCACATACCTGTAATCCCAGCAACTCTGGTCACTGAGGCAGGAGGATAGCAACTTCAAAGCCAGCCTCAGCAATATAACAAGGCCCTAAGCAACTTAGCAAGACCCTGTCTCAAAATAAAAAAGGGCTGGAGATGCAGCTCAGTGGTTGAGCACCCCTTGGTTCAATCCTGGAGAGAAAGAAAGAAAGGAAGGAAGGAAGGAAGGAAGGAAGGAAGGAAGGAAGGAAGGAAGGAAGGAAGGAAGGAAGGAAGGGAGGGAGGGAGGGAGGAACCAGTTGTTTGGTTCTGTGGTGAGCCAGCTCTATGATCTCAGAGTCAGGCATCTAACCCTCACCAATTCCTCTTGAAGACCCTGGAATGTGAGAATTCAAAAGCCAATATTGAAAAGTTGCCTATGATTGTTATTATTCTAATTAGAATGACCATTTTTAAGTCAGTGGCTATTAAACTGATCAAGTATGTTTATGTATTTATGAAGAATATGCCACAATAAAACTCACCACTCTGTATAATTCATAGGCAACAAAACAAATTTTTAAAGACCCTCAAAGGCTTATTTTTTGATGAACTATAAGAAAATAAATGAGTCCTAATGACCAAGGGGAAAAGAGATGGAGTCAAACAGAGCAGACCTCTTTTGGAAAAGACAGCACTGAAGCAGAAATAAATGAAAATACAAATCATGTTATATACAAATTCAGAAACAGAAATGCAGATTGTATGTAACAGTTGCAGATAGTCATGATAAATTGCTGACATTCATTGAGCACTTACTCTGTTGCAGGCATGGGGATCAGCACTTTGCATGAATTAGCTCTTTAAATGAAGGGGTAAGGTAATAAATAATGAGAGTTGGAAAAAATTATCACCACATATACATTGTGCACTATCACTCACTAAAGTTCTTCAAATATGTGCAGGTTTCCAGACCCATTTCTACAAGATTTGGAGTCTTCTGCAACCCATTAAGTCCCTTCCGCCTGTTGTTGTCTAATCTCTCCTTTCCAGCCACTCAGGAAAATTCACAAAAGCCCGGTCTGGTCTCCCCAAGCCTGGCCTCCTGGCTGTCTTCAGAAGCAGTTCTTCCATGTGCAAGAATTTCTTGCAGTAAACACATGTTGTCTGTAACATTGAACTGCGGGTTAAAAATTATACAGCATGTACCTAAATTATACAGCACGTAGTTGAGCGTGTAGTGGAAATACAAAAGTAAACAATATATGTAGCTTACAGGGTGTCCTTTTGGAAAGCAAAAACATTTTTACTTTTATTTATTTGTCCCAAATAAGACTAGAAATGGATTGCTCAATTTAAGATTTTCATTAATGAACTCCTCAGAATATGAAATGTCTCCAACATGTGGGGAAACTAGTGTGAAAGGTGCCCTGTAATTCTCATTGGTGTCGGGGCCCTGGGTTCAGGAGGAAATATGCTAATACAGACTTTTGCCGCAGGGCTGGTGTTATTTATATAGCGCTGGCTGGGCAAGGTTGGCGCTGGAGCAGGGAAGAGGAGGGAGAGGTTAGTCTTGTGTGAGAGTATAGATGTGTGCGCCTGTGCACAGGGCATTCCAAATGTGAATTCAAGATCCTGGGGAGGGGGCGGGGAATGCCTTTGCCATTCACGTTTAAAATGTGTATATATATATATAACTTGTGTTAGCGATATGTCCTTCTACAGCCTTGTGCTTATATAGCATTCATTTTGGGGTAGGGGGAGAAATGGAGATTTGGGACTAGGTGCTGCGGTCCCTAGCGGGTGACCGGACGTTGCGGGGTGCTGGCAACCTGGAATTGGCAAATGCTCCTCCTTGCCCTTATTTGAGCCTGGAAAACACACACAGGGTGGTTTTGAAGGCCGGTGACCCTCAGGCCTGGAATGGGGTACCGGCGGCTGGGCAGTCGGGCACCTCTGGAGCAAACAGAGGTCACCGAGATCCCACGTGTGTGGGGTGGGTGGGGGACCCGCGCGGCTGCGGGAGCCAAGCCTCTAAGAGCCCTCTGTCTTGACGCTGTCGGCGCACACCGATTCGGCGGCGACCCCTGGCCGGCCTGCGTCCCCTGATCTGCACCCCCCTCCCCCTCCCCCACCCCGCGAGGAAGGGAGACTGACAGGGGATCCTGCGGCCAGTCGGGCCCGGGGTGTCCGGTTTCCCCCACCCCCCTCCCGTGGATCCCGAGCGGCTACTGCTGCGCGTCCCGACTGGAGGGGGCGCTCGAGCGCAGGAGCCGGGCGCAGCAGGTGCCGCGGTTACCTCCACCTCGGCGGGGGGAGAGGGGGCGGGCCGCGGCGCAGGGAGGAGGAGGAGGAGGAGGAGGAGGAGGAGAAGGAGGGAGGCCGGCTTCGGGAGCCGGAGAGCGCGGCCGGCTCCGCAGGCTGGGTGCTGAGCTCGCGGCTTCCGGGGGCGCCCGAAGTCTGATAAATACATCGCGGTGCCCGGGAACAGCGGCTGCCTCCCGCACCGCCTCCTGCAAGGCCCGGAGCCGCCGACAAGGGCGCGGGTCGGGCGCGGCGCCCGCTCCTCCTCCTCCCGCGGCCGGCGTGTAGCAGCAGAGAGCGGCGGGCTCGGCCGCGGCACTGAACCGATGAGCGGCGGCGGCTGAGGGCCCGGACGGCCTCTGCCCGCCTCTGCCAGGCGCCCAAGCGGGGCCGCAGCGCCCGGGGCGCGGGGTCCGGCGGGTGACATGGGGGCGACCTGACGCACTCGGGGCCGCGGAGCGCCCTCTCGAGAGCCGCGGGCCCTGCTCGGCGGCGGCGGCTGCGGGCGCCCGGCCCGGCGCGCTCTGCCCGGGGCGCCCGCGGAGCTCCGCCGCGCTCTATGCGCCTCTGCGGGCGCCGCGGGCCCGGGCCATGGCTATAGACCGGCGGCGTGAGGCGGCGGGTGGCGGGTCCGGGCGGCAGCCGCCTCCGGCGGAGGAGAACGGCTCCCTGCCGCCCGGGGACGCGGCGGCCTCGGCGCCCCTCGGGGGACGCGCGGGCCCGGGCGGCGGCGCGGAGATCCAGCCGCTGCCTCCGCTGCATCCCGGCGGCAGCGGCCCGCACTCGAGCTGCTGCTCGGCGACTGGTGCCCCGAGCCTCCTGTTGCTGGACTACGACGGGTCGGTGCTGCCCTTCCTCGGGGGTCTGGGCGGAGGCTACCAGAAGACCCTCGTGCTGCTCACCTGGATTCCAGCACTATTCATCGGCTTCAGCCAGTTCTCGGACTCCTTCCTCCTGGACCAGCCCAACTTCTGGTGCCGCGGGGCCGGCAAAGGCGCCGAGCTGGCGGGGAACACAGTCAGCGGCCGGTGGGGCGATATGGGCAATTGGACCAGTCTCCCGACCACCCCCTTCTCCACGGACTCCTGGGGAGCCGCGGGCAACCGAAGCAACAACAACGGCACCTATGGGGGCGACACGCCACCTCTCCCGTCCCCTCCGGACAAGGGGGATAACGCCTCCAACTGCGATTGCCACGAATGGGACTATGGGATCCGCACTGGCCTCGTTCGGAATGTGGTCAGCAAGGTAAGGGCCGCGACCACCCTGTCCCCATGTCCTTCTCAGGAGCTCTTTCCCCCCTGGGTAGCCTCCAGCCTACCCATCTGTCCCTCTCCCTGCAGACCAAGGTTCAAACCAAAGCCAGAGGGAGACTAGAAGTTCTCCAAGTGGTGCTGGTCTCTGTGTATCTGGATTCTTACTGATTTAATTCTTTGAGATCCACCAAAGACGACATTTATTAGGTGCAAAGCTAGGGCTTTTTACCCCTTCTGCGGTTGCGCTGCGTCCCGCCTCCAAAAGGGCACCTCAGCCTTTATTAATCTGCACCCCAACCCCTGTCCAATGCTCCTATGGAAAAAGATCCCCTCGCTCCAGAACCCCTCCAATACCCGGCTGCCCTTTGCTAGATGTCACCCTCACTCAGGCAAAGATGGCCCACCCCCAGGGTGAGGCTGCTGACCTGTCACCAGGCGGCCCTGGAGGACTTGCCTCCTTCAAGGTCGCTGGTTGGAGCCAGGATCAGGGCTCTGTTCTTTTCACAGGGTAGTTGTCCTTGTGTCTCCCACAAAGAAACATCTATCCATGAAAATAGTGTCCTATTCTCAGAGATTTCTCTTTCTCTAAGTCCTCAGCCATCCCACGCTTGGTTTGGACAGAGTCTAAAGGCAACTGAAGAGCTGAAGTTATAGCCAAAGAAGCAAAGAGCTTTTGAAAATTCCTCCCCCTCCCACTCCATTATCCCCACCGTGGTCCAGCCCTCTCCAAAGATGTTGGATTTTAGACTTTGCCACACCAGTGTTTTCTCAAATGTTCTCAGGACTTTAGTAAACATCAGTATAGGAAGGATGCTGGGAATATTCTGGGGCCACCATTATTCTTGCACAGCAGTTATATTGTTTTGAGGCATTGAGACCCGGTGAGCTCACTTTGTCCTCTGAGTGGTTCCACTTGCAGAGGTATTGCATGCAGCAAGAGTGTTTTGTGAGAGAGGTGTGTGGGCCTCAAAATGAAGAGTGGGCAGTGTTAGACAATCGTTACCCTAGACATCTATAATTTTTTTGATTTTCTTAATGTATAAGAGAAATCATATGCCATCCTGTCAAGCAATTTGTGAAACAGTTTGTGTTTTTTACCCCATAAATGCAGTAGTAAATGTAGATTCCTTCCGCTCCCGCCCTCTGGGCAGTTCTGAGCAGTTTTAGATGCTGAGTCTAAGTGCAAGAATGGAATTTGACAGTTTATGATAGTGAAATGTGCAACCTGCCTCCTGGTAAATCTGTGTTAGTAAGCAGTTGTAGCTTCATGGATGTGTAAGATGAAACTCTTACATCATAACTATTGTTTTAATCTTGTACTTACCTAGCCAGAAATGCTCTGTCCTGTGGGAACTGTCTGGTTTAGTTGTCCCAACTGCTCTGCAAGGTAATTAGGAAGCTCCTTCCAGGTTGGTTCACCTCTATCCCCCTCACTCCCCGTCCCCCTTACCAAGTCTTTCCTTTCCAAAGGTGTTTTTGTGACTTATTCTCTTTCATGGAAGCAATATTTCTTTTCTTTTTTGCTTAACAGCACAGAAAATTTCAGAACAATGACTATTTAAGTCATCATGTATGCCTGACAGAATGAGGATTTGGAAATGTTTTCAAATGTTTGAAGACTTTTCCAGAGCAGAGAAAGAAGAATGGATGAAAGGGGTGTGTGTGTGTGAAGAGTGCTTTGTGTTGGGGTCAAAAAAGAGGTTGAACTTCAAAGTTAGAAGGTGGGAAAGAGTATCTTTCCCCTAGCTATGGAACCCCAGGAGATAGCTATTCAAAACTCTATCAGGCATGATGGGAAAAGAGAACAAATCTTTCTTGAAAATAGACTTTGGAAGGTATTAAAAGCTGTAGGGTTTTTGTTTTGTTTTGTTTTGTTTTGTTTTAGTTAGCACTCAAGAGGGTCACAGGTAGCACTAATGTATGTGGCATGCTTCTGGGGGAGTGCTTGAAGACATGTTGCAATTCCATGGCACCACCAGAGCAATGCTAAGGCCTGGGAGCAATAATTAGAGGCACGTTTTCTCATACAGTAAAGACCAGAAAGGACATATTGATTTTCACAGGCCAATATGATCTAAATAAAGGACTGTCCTTCTACAGTGTTCTATAACAAACGCTTTAAAGAGCTTTTCAAGTGCATTTTGGCACTAAGATAGACTTTTTTCTCTGCTGGCTGTATACACTTAGATACTGTATCAGATGTGCAAATGTGGAATGGATACTGTGAGGAGTGGGGGAACTCTAGAGGTCAGGTGCCTGTTGTCTTGTGCCTGCATGCCCAAGTAGAAGCAGAAGTAGAAGGTTTCATCTTCTGTCAGTGGATGAAAGTTCAGGGTCAAAAGTTGCCATTTGTCCTCTTTTCCTGCCCTATATCATGATCTTCCGCTTGCAAATAAGCTGCAGACAATGCCTCTGTCGCTCAGCATGGATCCTTCAGCAGGTACTTTTCTACAGTTCCCCCTATTCTGCCCCTAGGTGCTAGGTACAGTTCCCACCTTCATTCTCATTAGCTTTCATGGTGCCTACACACTCAACCACCAAGCCAGATAGAGTCCCAGGTTGTTACAGGTAAAAGGGATCTTGGGTCTGATAAGCTTCTCTACCCTTCTGAGTTGCTTCTGACAGGCACTTGTTCATCCTTGATTTGAACACTTCCACTCATGGGTAGGGAGTGCTCTGTTCTTAGGCAAGCCCATCTGTAGATGCTCTTCCTTGTGAAACAGTTTGTGTGTGTGAGAGAGAGTGAATAAGACTTAGGTTCTCTCTTTTTGTATAACAACTCTCTTTGGAATGATTGTCATCCCCCCCCCCCCAACCTCTGAATAGAATGCATTTTCAATAGTCTCTTTCTGGCTGAAAATGTCCACCTATTTTAGCTGTTCTATACACGACAGATTCATCTGTGCTGATTGCTCCTCATGGCATGGGTCTCTTAAGCCTGGCACCAGAATGTGACGCAGCAGGCCCTGTGTGTCCTACACAAAAGAGGTGACAAATGGACGCTGGGCTTCTACAAACAGAACCTACGGTTGATGCATGAAAGCTTTGAAAGCTTTTAGTGACATAACATACTCTGATTATCTCAAGAACACAGTCATCAAGCCACCTCGTCCTCTTCAGGAGTTGCATTAGATGAGGGCTTTCTTTGCCAAGGCTGGTGTAGCAGAGTGTAGGACTTAGTTTTCATCTTAATAGTTTTGGGTAAATGTTTCTTCCCTGTTAGGATATTTTTTTGTTTTTATTTTTTGACTTGGTTCTTGGCATTTGTTATCTATACCAGAATTTCCATTATAGAACCTGCAATGCCTTCAAAATAATAACAACAACAACAACAATGCCATCACTTTTCTTTGGTGCAGCCCTTTATACATTTAAAACATTTTTAACATGCATTATTTCCTTTGATTAAGAATAACAATAACCCAGGGTGGCTCACACCTGTAATCCCAGCAGGTTGGGAAACTGAGGCAGGAGGATTTTGAGTTCAAAGCCAGCCTCAGCAACTTAGCATGGTCATAACAACTCAGCGAGACTGTCTGTAAATAAAATACAATTTAAAAAAGGGCTGGGGATGTGACTCAGTGGTTAAGTGCCCCTGGATTCAATCTCTGGTACCAAAACAAAGTAACAGTAAAAATAAAAATAACCCAAGGCCGGTCTTAACATGCAACGGGTATTGCTGAATCATACCTCAGTGGACTCATGTGTGAATGGGCCAGGTATTCTGCACAGGAACCATGTACTCAACTTCCTTATGACTTTCATAGTTCTCCATATTTCATCTCCCAGTTCCATTGAAAGGTATTATCAGGCCACGTGTGGTGGCACATACCTATAATCCCAGCGACTCAAGAAGCTGAGGCAGGAGGATCGCAAGTTCAAAGTCAGCCTCAGCAAGGGAGATGTTAAGCAACTCTGTGAGACCCTGTCTCTAAGTAAAATACAAAATAGGGCTGGGGATGTGGCTCAATGGTCCAGTGTTCCTGAGTTCAATCCCAGGTACCTTCCCTGGGTACTATCGCTTGTCCTGGAAAAAAAGAAAAAAAAGGAGTGAATGAAATCCTTCAGGGTTACACAGAAAGCAGGTGGTGGGGATCTGGGCACAGGAGAGTCTTGCTCGTCTCACTTGGCTTCCTTCTTCCACCCCAACATGCAACTCAAACTCTCATACTTCTGAGATTTTAGTAAAGAAAAACTCCATAGTTTTAAAAATATTATTTTTAAATAAAAAATATAGTTCTGAGTGAATTCTGATTGGCCTCTAATGTTCACTACTTTCTTGAATAATATTTAGAATTTTGCTGATAATCAATGATAACTAACCTTCCCAAGACCTTTTTTTTTTTTTTTTTTTTTGCTAATTTTGAAGTTTAGTTTGGTTGTTCCTCTCCAATCTTCTGATTTTTTTTTTTCGTAAAAGATTTCTGACCTTTATCCTGAAAGTTGTTAAATATCCTGGGAAGTAATTTGTATCTTCTTTTAGAAGTTATTTAAAGTGACATCAGTAAAATTTAATTAAGACTAAAAATAATTTACAATATCATTGCAATTGTAATATTTTTAAAAATAGCTCACAATTCTATTATCCTAGCCTAATAACTGGTTTTTTACCTTTTAAATGCTTTATACACACTCACACACACACATCTTTTTTTTTGTTTGTTTGTTTTTTTACATTTTCAGTCAATGTGTTCATTTAATGTAGTTTGCTATTAATCTGTACCATGTTGAAAGGATTTTAAATGCTTGATATTGTTGTCAACTTACTAAAATTTCTTGAACTCTTTTGCTAATACTGCACTAACTACCATTAGCTCATCCCTAGTCTGATATGTGGAAATTAAATCTGGTTATTGTTGTAATTTGTACTTTAGTATGAGAGCTAACCCATCTTTTTGCAAGCTTTTGAGCTCTTTGTGTATTCTTTGAATTGTCTCTTCATGTCTTTGCCTTTGAATGTATGTGTGTTGCGGGGATTATTATTTTCCTATTGACGTATAGAAGCCCTTTATGCTTAGAGTAAATGAATCTGTTATGATTTCTTTAAAACACTTTTTCTCTAGCTTCGCATAAATATTTGGTTTGGATAGGGGCAAACGACGGGTTTTTCTTTTATGGTTTCTGGGTTTTGTGTTAGATTTAGTGCTTTGATATGCCTGAAATATTAGGGAGGGAAAAAAAACATGTTTTCTTTTAGTGTTTTTATGATCTCATTTCCTGTTTATTTTAGTGTTACAAGTATCTGTTTTGCTTTTATGGAGCTATTAGAATAGGATTAGGCATGAAAGGGAAATACTAGTCAGAGGATAACCAGCATTTCATGCAGACATTCACTTAATTAATCAGTGACTCTTATCAATGCAAAGACTGGAAGCTGAAAAACTGTCCGATCCTCCTCCTCTTGGGGGACAGCACTCTTCCTGGGTGGTGTGTCTCCCTTCTTCCTCTTCTTGTTCTGAACTGTTATGTTGTTTTGTTATTGTTAGAATTCTCTGTAAGTCTCGTGTGTGTGTGTGTGTGTGTGTGTGTGTGTGTTGTGTGTGGTGTGTGTTGTGTGTGTGTGTCATTAGCATTTTTTGTACGTTGCAATTTATTTTGTTTTTTTTAATGAAAGATAGGACAGACTCAAAAGTTGGTATCATCTCAAAACATGTTGGACTTTCTGAATGTTAGTTCTGGCCTTGTCACAGACCAATGGTGTCCTGGAGCCAGTTTGGCTGCCATTGACTCTGAGCCACCTTGCCCATCACTGTCCAACTTCACATCCAGTTCTGTCAAGTGGGCAGCTTAGAATGGGCCACAGTGGGAGTATTTACACCATGAAAATTGGCAAACTACAGTCCAGGGTTTGCATTTCTCTTAAGAGAGCCAGTTGTTTAGCATTTATCACACTTATCTGTGACCCTGGGCTTTCTCTCTTTGTCTTTTATTCCCCAATTTTTTCCTCCCTCCCTCCCACCCTCCTTCCTCCCTCCCTCCCACCCTCCTTCCTCCCTCCCTCTCACCCTCCTTCCTCCCTCCCTCCCTTTTCCCCTCCCTTTTCCCTCCCTCCCTCCTTCCCTTTCCCCTCCCTTTTCCCTCCCTCCCTTTTCCCTCCCTTGTCCCTCCCTCCTCCCTCCCTCCCTCCCTTTTCCCTCCCTCCCTCCTCCCTCCCTCCTTCCCTCCTCCCTCCCTCTCACAGGTGCCTATTCTGAGCAGAGCATTGTGTTGGGGATATAATGATGGGTGAAAATAGACAGCTCAGCTTCCACAGACTCTGCAGACTAATAAAGAGGGCATGCCTCAACTGATCAAATAATCTTTTAATTACAAACAAAGTTAAGTATGTAGAAAGAGAAGGAAATGAAAGACAAGAAAAAGGAAAAAAAAAAAAAAAAAACAACTGACCTTGACTGACTGCTGTGAGAAACTGAAATCCGAGATGGGATCTGAGGGTTGGGGGGTGGGTGGAGTGCTGTGTGTTTTCCACAAAGAGCAAACAGCATTTTCAAGGGTCCTGTGGCATGCAGAGCCTGGAGTGTCAGTGTGGGAGTGGGGGATGGGGATTCCGTATAAACCATGTGAAAATCTTTTCCTTTATTTCTGGAGCAAAGGAAAACCATCAAAGAGTATTAAGCAGAGTGGGGGGGATATGACTTGGTGAGAACTCTTTTTGAAGAGACCTGTCTGGCTGCAGTGTGAAGACTTCCTGGGATGTGCTGAGCAGACAAGGGCAGGCCGGGAGGCCCACGGAAGCTGCTGACTTCCATACACCAGGGCTAGTCAGGAGGCTGCTGCTCTGGAGAGCCATCTGGGAGGCCATGACTTGGCAATGGAGGCTGGGAGTGGAGTGAGAAGAGAGACTGAGGACAGACAGTGTTCCTGAAGTCTTGGGGCTCTGCAGCCACCACAGGCAAAGGGGAGAGAGCACAGCACTTGGTGGAAGAGGCCTCCTGACCAGTGGTGTGCGGAAACCAGGCCTGTGTGTGCTGCCAGTGGAGCCCGGCTGCTGGGAGCTTCGGGACTGGACCAGGCTTTGTGCAACCTGAGGCCAGATAAAGGGGACTAAAAGCTGTTACCTGGGCATTGTTAGGAAACACTGGCCCTTAAGGATAGTCTAGCATTTTCTCACATCCTCATGCTCCAAGAGAAAGGGTGCTAATGAAACTTGCACAAGGCTGAGCGATACAGCTGTGGGCAACAGGAGGGCTAGAATTGACTTCCCTTCAACCAGCTGTCCCTGTGCTTATGTGCCTAGGGTAGGTACCAGACTGTCCTGTGTAGAGCGATGGTGCAGGTCTCCTTGTCCCAAGGGTTCAGTTTACAGATGAGAAGACTGAGCAAGAGGTCACTGAGTTGCCCAAAGTCACCAGACTATTAGGGTTTGAATCCATTTGTCATCACCCTCTGCTCCAGAGTGACCCTCAGACAGGGAAAGACCAGGAAGTGCAGACAGGGGCTCTGCCTTTCTTTGGCTCTCTCTTTCACTGGCTATCAGATGATTCTTTTGCAGCCTGAGAGTGGCCCTAAGTGTGTGTGTGTGTGTGTGGGGGGGGGTTCAGTACAGTTGAGATACGGTGATCCTGTGGCTTTGTGTGGGTGGTTCTGCAGGCCACCTCTCTGGGCAGATTTCTCTGCCTTCAGCCTCCTTAGTCCCCTCATCTGACTCCCTGATTCATCTTGCCTCCCTTAAAACCTCAGGACCCAGAGACTCTAAGTAAGATGGAGACCTATCCTCTTTGCTTCCCTCCTTGGGGCCTCCTATGGCTCCCTTTCATGGCCACATGAACTGTCACCATCAGACCTGAACCCTACATGCCTTTTCCCCTCTTCCCTGCCTCCTTCTTTGTTGTAGGAAAAGTCTCGTAGCTCCCAGCCTAGCCTTGGTGCTTTGCTCATGCTGTTCTACCTGTCTGGAACACCCTTCCCTGCATTTTTCAACCCTCTGGTTACAATTCATCCTTCAAACCAGCCGTCCCCTGAGGGAGCACCCACCTGTTCCCTCACCTTAACACTGGCTGTGTCCTGGTTGGAAGGATGTCTGGAGAACACCTTATGTGTCTGAGCTCACCTGAACTTGAAGTCATGAAAGACACAAGCGCGTTCTCATTTGGCAGGGGGTAGATTGCAATGCCAGTGCTTCTTATTACAGGCTTGGCTTTGGGGACATTGCTTCACCTGTTTCCTTATAGGCAGGGCGGGGTGGTGAGGATAGGAGGAGAACACCTGAGAGGCATCTGTGCCACCTTCCCAGGCACCGGGCAAACAGGAGGCACCTGGGAAAGCTCAGGTGCCTTCCCCTCCTCCACTGCTGGGGTAAGGGCTGCCCCCGATGAGTCATTGGAGAAGTACTTGGATGGAGGAGCAAACAGGCCACACCCGAAAAGGCGGTTCATTCCTTGGGAATGCCAAGATGTCTGGCCCTGGGCCACCAGTGTGCCTTCACATGGGGAAGCCGTGTTGAGGGGGATTGGAGGAACCCCAGACAAAAAAAGTCCCCCGGGGATGGTTGGTTCGTGGAACTCCAAACTAAAAATCAAAACAGGTCGATGGCTACAGAACTCAGACTCAGAGAGCAGCCAGGATCGGAGAAGAAGGGATGTGGGAGTAGGAATCGGCCCAGCGCTTCACTAACTTCGGGGAGTCCTTGGATGAGGAACCTGAGTTCATGATGGACGGTAGAGAATGAAGTAAAAGGCTTCAGAGTCTGGGTTAGCTGTGCTAGGCGATAGCCCACATCAGAGAGACTGGAATTTTAAAGAGGAGTTGATGGTAACAGCAGAGAGCAAATTTTAGGGAGAGGTGAGAACTGGAGAAAGACTGGGAGTCTTTGGAGAGCTGCCCCTTTCCACCTGGAGCATTACCTGGCGGGGTATTTCCCAGAAGCCTTTGACTTTGACCTCAATATTCTTTGATCTGCTGAAGGTTAGTCATCTTGGTTTGTTTTGTTTGTTTGTTTGTTTTTTCTTTGTTCAACCTTGACTCAGTGCTGTTTATTACCAGGGGACAGATTTCCCTCCAGACAGGTGACCTGGCGATTGACAAGGGCCTGTGCTTCTAGGAAAGGAGGCAGAGGTAATTGATTGTGTGAAGTGGAACCACCACTGTGACAGAACCCTCCAGACTATTCCATTTGTCTAGCGTTATACTCTATCTGAACTCTCTCGTCATCCTTTCCCTTACAAATAACAAGAACCAAACTTCATTAATAAAATAGATATCTATTGCAAAGACGTAGGGTGTGTGCTTGTGGGTGGGTGCTTCTGATATCACAAAGTGGGGGTCTTCCAGGAACCCTGCCACCATTATCACTGTCCTTGTCATCGCCCTCTTGTAAGCCACATCTGCCCTGGCCTTTCCTGTAAGCCAGCTCTGTGCCTTCTCCAGACTGGCTTGGTCTGGGCTTTTCCTTACCCGGCTGTTCTTTGGCCTCTTTTTGTACAAGTCTGGAGTTCTGGGTGAAAGCCCAGCTGGAGCCAGGGTGGGGAAAGACAGCTTCCAGAGCAGGGGTGCAGTTACCTGGACTGGGGGGGGGCTCCTTCAAACCATGTGACAGAGTCTGGGATTTGCTTTTCCTTAAATGGGCTAGAAGGGGTTAGGCACAGATACTTTGGGTAATTGAGAAGAATTGAGTACCAGTGATGTAGCCATGAAATGCTCCAAACCCAAAACCCTTTTCCTTCCCCAGACTCTCAGGATGGAACTTACTGGCTACTTAAGCTTAGCATGGAATTGGGGGGGAACACACCTTCCAAGGCTTGTTGGAATAATTAAAGAAGGTCTTAGGTGTTAGCTCCGGTTCACCCCTGAGAACTTAAAAAGAGCCCTTGCGCAGGCACCAAAAGAGTTTTGCAAATTGTTACTACCTCTACCCCCAAAGTCAAGACCAGCTACATAATTTGCAGGGCTCAGTGCAAAAAAAAAAAAAAAAAAAAATGAAAATGAAAATGCAAAGTGTTGAGAAGAGCTGGGCCAACTGGGTGACCCACACCTATAATCCTAACTACTAGGATCAAAAGTTTGAGGCCAGCCTCAGCAACTTAGCAAGACCTTATCTCAAAATAAAAAGGACTAGGGATATAGCTCAGTGGTAGAACACCTTTGGGTTCAAACCTCAATACAAAAAAAAAAAAAAAAAAGCAAGATAGTGACAGTAAAGCATTTAGCCCAGTGTGGCCCTTCTGAAAGAAAGCAGGGCCCTTTGTGCCTGATATCTGTCACAAGGCCAGCTGTCACTGCTTCAAAGCTAAAGTATCTGTCTTCCTTATTTTACAAGTCTACACTATTGTCTCTGCCTCTCTCTCTACTCCTTTATTGTGTTCCACATCTTTTTCTAGGTTTCTTCTGGTGAAAAGAGAACACTTTTTGAGGGCCTGCTTTTGCCAGGAAGTACTGTCACAAAGCCCCCAATTGGTTAATTTTGTGAGAAATTAAAGAGCCAGGGAGCCGGCTCACACTGGAAAACACTATTGTAGAAGCAAGACAGACTTATCTGGACAGAAAACCAAACAGCTGAGTCACAGGGATGTGTGGTAGAGAATGTTAAGTCATAGGAATGCGAGTTAAGTGTTTATCAGGCTCCCCCCCCCCCCCCCACTCTGTGCTGGGGATCAAACCCAGTGCCTCACACATGCTAGGCCACTGCTCTACCCCGGAGCTACACCCCAGCCCAGGTTTTTTTTTTTTTTAAGTAGAAGATGGAAAGTTGGTATTTTATACAATTTAATTCTACTGTGAATAGTGCCACTTTATTTCTTAGTGCCATTTAAAAAAATAAGCGCAAAGGAGAGGATGCCAGTGGCATCTACCCACAGCGAGCTTCCCAGGGGTCATATTGAATTATGGATGGTTAGGCAGCCAGCCTCATCATTTGCACTACAGAGTGTTTCCTCCCAGATTCGATGACGGGTCCCTTTCTCTCTGTGTTTAAAAGATGCTTTACAAATTGGACAGCTTTGATGGCTGCATATTGAGGCGTTTCACTGGTGTCAAGCGCATGTATGTGAGCACTTAGAGTAAGCACAAAGTTTTTGTCTTATGTTATTTAAAATCTGGGGAAAAAAAAAACCATTGCACTACACCTACATAAAATTGACCATTTTAACCATTTCTCAGGGCCCAGTTCAGTGGCATGAAGCACCTTCACACTGTTGTGCAGACATTGTTGCTGTCCACGTCCAGAACTGTCTTCATCTTCTCAAACTGAAACTCTGACCCTGTCTAAACAAGAGCTCTCCTTTCCCTCCCCCTCCAGTCCCTCATGACCAGCATCCTGCTTTCTGTATTTTGATGGCTCTGGGTACCTCAAATAAGTGGCACATGTGGTATTTGCCCCTTGGTGACAGGCTCATGCCACTGCAAATGATCTCAAGGAGTGGATATAGAGGTAAGCATGCCCTGGGAGGCAGGTGAGCAGCCCGGCTAGGGAGTCACCTGAGCCATAGGAACCCAGAGGAGGTTCAGCCATCTGTCGGGCAGGGAAGCTCAGTGGTGGGGACATGGTATTTGAGCCTCCCTGAAGGAGGGCTTGGGTGGTGACCAGTGGGAAGGAAGCCTTCTCTGTGGAGCTGGTGGAGGCTGGGAAGGGCTGTGTGCAGGGTACCGAGGGGTTGGTCCTAGAGGCAGCATGGGACCCCACCCTTGGGCATGCGTTGGTTGGTTTTCCCCTGAGTCTCCTGAAGCGTGTCAACAGGGAGATGATAGAAGAGCAAGCTTTTAGCACCCGAGGGGGAGAGACCCAGGGGAGAAGCTGCCTCGTCCTGGCTCCAGACTTCTGTCCACCTGGGTAGCCTGTCCACAGCCCCCCAGTGTTGTCCTCTGGACACATTCACATGACTTTTGTTTGTTTGCTGTTCTGGTGTTGGGATGGAACCCAGGGCTTTGCGCACACTAGATGAGTGCTCAACCACTGAGCTCCACCCTGAGCCCTCTGGGCCTCTTAACACCCCCCAGCAAGCCCACATTACAAAATGTGACCGACCGTGACCCCACCCCTAGACCACTGCCTCCCCCTTGGTGTCTGCAGCGCTGAGAAGTGGCAGCTCTTCCCAGAGTCCCCACTGGCCACCACATAGTCTCCCTGCTACTGCAGGTGGCTGTCGGGCTGGCCTGATGCCAGACCCCAGGGGACCGCAAGGGATTTCAGCTGGCCTCTCCGTATTAGCTCTGGGCTGCCGTAACAAACACCACAGACTCGGTGGGCTTAACCAGCAGATGTGCGTTCCTCCAGACCTGGGGCTGAAATCCATCAAGATCAAGGTGTTGGCAGGGCCGGTTCCTCCCAAGGCCTTGCTTCTTGGCTCATAGATGCCCGCTTCTTCCTGGGTCCTCACAGCATCGTGTGTGTGTGTGTGTGTGTGTGTGTGTGTGTGTGTGTGTGTGTCCCCGTCCGTCCTCCTCTCTCTACTTTTTTGGGGGGGTGGGGACTGGGGATTCGACCCAGGGTCTCACACATGCTAAACGCATTCTTTACCACTGAGCTACATGCCTAGACCCTCCTCTTCTTATAAGGTCACCAGTCATATTGGACCAGGGCCCACCCATGTGACCTCATTTTACTTTTATTACCTTATTAAAGGCCCTGTCTCCAAACACAGTCAGATTTTGAGCTACAGAGGGTAGGACTTCAACATCTGAGTTTCAGAGCCACAGTTCAGCCCTAACCCCAGACCCAGCACTCCCTGTGTGGGGCAGTCCTGAGGGGCATTGGCAGCCTCATGTTTCCTGGAAGCCCTAGACCTGCTGGACTGGGCTCTGATCCTGTCCACACCCCCTGCCCCAAGCCCAGTGTGTGTGTTCTGTATTGTGGTTGAGAAGTTCATTGTGACTCTTTGGTTTCAGTGCTCCACAGTTTTTAAGATGAAGTTGGACCTGGTTAGTGGGCTTTCAGGGTCCCTGTCCTCTCTCCTGTCTCTGTCCCCACTGAAATCCTATATTCCAGCCGCTAATCTGTCTCCCACAGCTATGTCATCTTTGCATATACCCTCCTTCAACCCAGAGCCCTCTCCTCCCCCTTGCCACCTCTTTCAGCCCTTCTGGGCTCCCTATTTCCCCACTTTCATACCTCAATCCTGCTGCTCAAATATGGGTCCTCAGCAACTGAACCTAGTAGGTGCTCAGTAAACATGTCTTTAAAGGTGCCAGTAAGGAGGTTATTAAGGGGCCATGGCTTGCATCTGACTGAAGTCACCTCATTTTATTCTAGGATGATCAGAATGGAAGGAAGATAGATGCATAGGTCAACTTAGACCTAAAGTCAAAATTGACTGAGCTGTTGAAGACAAAGGATATTGTTTATCTGCACCGAACACTAATCAAACTTGAGTTCAAGCTGGGTTGTAGAGTGGATAATGACTTGACTGTAAACCACTTGATGTCATGGTGACTTTCTCTAGAATGAATTGGTCTGTCTGAGTCTAGGGTTGGTCATTGTGGGATCCAGAGCATTTACTTTTTATTTGTTTATTTATTTTTGGTACTGGGAATTGAACCCAGGGGTGCTTAACCACTGAGCTACATCCCCAGCCCTTTTTACTTTTTATTTTGAGACAGTGCCTCACTAAGTTGCTCAGGGCCTTGCTAATTGCTGAGGATGGCCTTGAAACTTGAAATCCTCCTATCTCAGCCTCCTGAGTTGCTGGGATTACAGGCATGCACCACCATGCCTGGCTGGGTCCAGAGCATTTAGTCGCTGGGGAACTTTTGGAAATATCTGTGGCGTCCTGGCATGATGTAGTTCTCTGGATGACTTCCATGGATTTTGTTTCCAGGGGGACATTTGAGAGTGTCTGGAGGTGTTATTTGGGTTGACACACTAGGTGGGTTGTGGCTGGTGTTGATGTCTAGTGGGCAGAGGCCGTGAGTGCTGCTGAACATCTTGAGAATCTTCAGGACAGTGCACATGAGAGAACAATCCAGCCCCAAGTGCCCCAAGTATGAGAAGGCCTGGTCTAGGTGGATGTGCAGCTGCATTGTGTTTCCTGACCACACCCCACAGATGGCCAGGGCTGCTGGGTGGTGAATCAGCCCTGGAGATCTGGGCTCCCATTCAACCCACAGCGGGTGGCCCTAGTGGCCAGGTGAGGGCCTGCGGAAGGGCGTGGCATCCTGCCTGGAGGAACAGCCAGCAATCCTTGCCCTCTGTGAAGGGTTTGCTGAGCTTCTTGATGCTGTAAACACAGAGTGACAGTGTGACCAGCCTGCCTGCAGCGGCACATTTGGAAAAGTGGCCTTTGCCTATTTCTGTGTGAGTGAATGCTGCTGCTGCTGCTGATCAAGTACGTCCCTCTTGGTGTGTGTGGTGCTGAGGAGGAAACCCAGAGCCTAGTGAATGCTAAGCACACGCTCCACCGCTGAGCCACGTCCTCAGCCCCACAAAGTCCCTTCTGAAAGTATATCCTTTGAACCTCTGCTTAAAGTAACAATGACTGGGAAAGGAAGCATTTATTTGGAAGTAAAAAGGATTTGTTTTCACAATGTCTCTAATTCAGACATGCCTTTTCCATAATTAATTCCCAGTGAGGTGGTTTTCTGATTTTACAGCAGCAGGAAACTAGAGCTCTCCTGAGCTCTCCCATGGGACAAAGACACCAAGTGCTAGAGGCCAGAACCCCATGTAAGTCCTGGCGATGTTTGTTGAGTAACAGATCAGAGCCAGCTCTCTCCTGGGGCACTAGGCAGTGAGCATTGGTCCTGTAACATCTCCTCCCAGTACTGAGGGAAAGTACCCATGGACTTCAGAGAGTCAGGAAGAGGCTGGGGGCCCCCCCAATCCCCTTCAAGTGAACACCCCCAATGACCTAACTTCCTCCCACTAGGCCCCGCCTCCTAAACCCCTTCAAGTGCATGCCCCCAGTGACCTAACTTCCTCCCACTAGGCCCCGCCTCTTAAAGGTTCCACCACTTCCCAGTAGCACCTCAGGATGGCGACCAAGCCTTTAACATGTGGGCCTTTGGAGAACATTTCCCAAAACTGCACCATATGTTGCCATGGAATTTGAAGACTCAGAAGTCTAAGCTGGGCACAGCGGCACATGCCTGTAAACCCAGCTGCTTGGGAGGCTAAGGCAGGAGGATCACAGGTTCAAAACCAGCCTCAGCTGCTTGGTGAGACTGTAAGCAACCAAATGAGACCCTGTTTCAAAAGAAAGAATAAAAAGGACTAGGGTTATGGCTCAGTGGTTAAGTGCCCATGGGTTCAATTAAAAAAAAAAAAACTCAGAAAACTAAAAGTAAGAGTGCCAGGTGTTAGCTGAGACTGTTGCCCAGGGACACCTATGTTAACCAGAGCTGACCCTCCCCTTGCTCCAGATAGCCCTGGGATGCTGTCCCCTGTGGGATCTGTCCCTCCTTAAATACAGCACTGTTGGTTCCACTCTTGTCCCTGGACTTGGTAGCATTGTATTCCTTTTGCAGTGTGCTTGATCTTCTTGGTATCTTTAGTGAAGAGCTGTTGATGTCTGCAGAAGGTGAGACAGATATGTGCAGGCATGGGGTAGAATGGCTGGCTGGCTCTCAGGAGCTACTTGCAAGCAGTCAATGGAGGTGGCTCAGAGAGCTTCCAACTTGAGCAAACTAAGGCAAAAGAGTGATGTGTTCTTTACAGAGTCCTGTCTATGGCTTGGTAGTTCTGGAGCTGTGTTGCCTGGTGAGTCATCAAGTCCATGTTCCAGGGTAGGTTTTTAGAAATTATTTCATTTTAATAGATTTATTTTTAATCATTTTCTGGGACATCCAATGAGAAGCAAACTTGTCAAAAATGAATATTGTCAAAGCTAAGAGCAAGTTGAAAAAAAACCTTGGTCTTATGTGTCTGTTGATAATGCATTTGAATTGAATTGGATTGTGATTTAAATATAAGTAGTAACTTCTCTATTTAATTTATTTCTCATTAGCAATCATGTTGTTCCCCATTATTAACTCTAGTTCTTTTTAGGTAGAGTCTTAGATAAGTGACTGAGGCAGAGAGGAGTAGTGAAGGGAAGCAAGACTCCAGTCTTTTTGGGAAACTGAAATGAATCACCTTTAACAGGCAGAAGTTGTGATAGTCAGCTTCCCATTACTGTAACAAAACACCTGAGAAAATCAACATAAGAAGAAGAAAGGTTTATTTTGGCTCACAGTTTTTGGAGGTTTCCGTTCATGGGTGGTTAACCCATTGCTTTTGGGTCTATGACAAGTTATCCCATTATGGTGGGAGCATGTGTTAGATTTTTGTCACTGTGACAAATACCTGATAAACATGAATTAAAGATTTATTTTGGCTGATGGTTTCAGAGATTTCGGTCCGTGGTTGTCTGACTCCATTGCTTTGGGCCTCTGACGAGGTAGAAAAATTATGGCAGAAGGGTGTGCTAGAAGAGCGCTGTTCTCAAGGCAGCCAGGAAGCAGGAAAGAAGAGAGAGGGAGGAAGAGGAGAGGAGAGAGACAAGCTACAGTTCCCAAGGTGTACCCCAAATGCCCACTCCCTTCAACTAGGTTCCACCTCCTACAGTCCCCCTCTCCGTAATCCACTCAGGTTTGTATTCCTCAGTGGACGATTCCACTGATGGGGTTGGAGCATCAGGATCTCATCACTTCAGACTCTCTACCTCTGAACACCATCATATTGGAGAACAAGCCTTCCACACTCTAGCCTTTGGGGGACATTTTATTTCCAAACCACAACAGAGTGCATGGCAGAGGAGGCTGCCCACCTCATGGTAGCCAGGAAGCAAAGGGAGAGACAGGAAGTGGCTGGGGTCCCAGTATCCCCTTCAAGGGCACACCCCCAATGACCTAACTTCCTCCCCCTGGGCCCTGCCTCTTAAAGGTTCCACCACCTCCCAATGGCACAGAGGCTGGGGACCAAACCTTTAACCCGTGGGCCTTTGAAAAACACTATCTAGACTACAACGGAGGGCATCAGGGAATTTAAAGACTCACAGTTTATCATATTGAAAAGAGGATTTAAGTTCCTCAAATGAATTTTCTACTTGAGTCCTAGGAGGGGATGTTGCTTAGCCATCTTCTCTGTGTGATCTGTTTGAATTTATTTTAGAAAACCTAGTAGCCAAATCTTACAGGGCTTGAAAGGTGACGCAGAGGAATCCAGAATACTGCATCGTATTCAGATGTTTACTGAGCAGCTACTATGTGTAAAGCCTTGTTCTGGGAGCTGCCAGAAACCAAGGGAGGACTAAGTGCCTTAGAGGTTGGGAGTGTGTGTGTCCCATTGGGCAGAGAGGAGGTGTACAGGGGCAGTCCTTCTGGGCAGAAGGAAGCTTGGAGCAAAAGAATAGAGATGGGGAAGGACAGGGTGTGAGATGGGGATAACTGGAATATAAGTCCTGTGATGGTAAGGGTAGGAGGAAGGCCGTGTTTCAGTTAGGAGGAGAAAAATGGCACAATATTGTGATGGGTTTGGAAGTTTGGGGGTCATTTAGGATGCTGTCAGCCACCCATAGCAGGAAAGAGTCCAGCTGGGTTAAAAAAAAATACAGAAATATCATAGGATGTTTCTGGAAGTCTGAAGATGGGGTGAGCTCCAACCCCATTCTGTGTCTCTTCCAGGCCTTCCTCAGCTTTGGCTTCACTCTGCTGCTGTACTAGCTTGCTATTGGCTGCGTAACAAACAGCACCTTCTGGGTGGCTTAGATAGACGTCATTTATCCTCTCACCATTTTGAAGGCTTAAGTCAAGAGGATGATGTTGGCAGGGCTGGTTTCTCCTGAGTCCTCTCCTTGGCTTGTAGATGGCCATCACGTGGTCCTCCTTTGATCTGTGTCCTTGTCTCTCTTTCCCTCTCCTTCCCGCTCCCTCTTTGGTGGTGCTGGGGTGGAACCCCAGACCTCGTACATGTTAACTCTACCTCTGAGCTACACCCCCAGCCCCTGATCTCCTCTTCTTACAAGGACACCAGTCATGTTGGGCATGGTGGCTCACACCTGTGATCCCAGCAGCTCAAAGAGGCTGAGGCAGGAGGATTGTGGGTTCAAAGCCAGCCTCACCAAAAGTAAGGTGCTAAGCAACTCAGTGAGACCCTGTCTCTAAGTAAACACAAAATAGGGCTGGGATGTGGCTCAGTGGTCAAGTGCCCCTGAATTCAATCCCTGGTACTCCCCTCCCCGCAAAAGTACATCAGAACCCCAGTTATATTGGGCTTAAACCTCTGTAAAGACTTTGTTTAACCTTATTACTTCTTTGAAGATCCAGGCTCCAAATACAGTCACTTCTGAGGTACTGGGTGTTGGACTCCAACTTGTCTTGTTGGAGTAGAGGTGGATGCAGGTGCACCCTTTCAGAGACTATCCTTGGAACATGGGGGGATTCCTTCCTTCATATCAGTGTTGGGATATCAGTGTTGCAAGAATGAGCTCTCCATCCCATTTTGTCAGTTGTAAAATTATCATTGTGCACATGAAGGCAGTCCCTGGAGCTTCTGTGGAGGTGGCTGCCGTAGGTGGAATCCAGGTGGTGGCAGAGGGGACAGGTAATAGCAGGAAGTTCAGCTACTTTTTCCTTTTCTTTCTTTTTTTTTTTGGGGGGGGTCATACATTTTGAGACAGGATCTCACTAAGCTGCTGAGGGCCTCACTTAGTTTTGAGGCTGGCCCTGAACTTGTAATCCTCCTGCCTCAGCCTCCCAAGTCACTGGATTACAGGCGTGTGCCACCACACCTGGCTATGAAGGACAGATCTTGAGACTGAGAAAAAATGGCTGTGAATGGCGTGGACCCATGCACACCGTCCCCTGAGTGAGAGAGGAGGGAGAAGGAGCAGAGGGGAGAAAGCCAGCAGGTTTGCTGGGCTGGGTATTTTAGGGGTACCATTGTGGATCCTGACAGTAGCCCCCCTGAGAAATGAACTTGTCCTTGAATTTTTCATGAGGAGCCTGGGTGCAGAGAGGTGACAGTCAGTTCTGAAAGGACACAGCCAAGTGCAGTGGCAGAGCTGAGGGCTGAGCCCCGACCAGCGGCCTGCCTTCCAGTCCTTACCCACCGCCTATGAGCGGTCACTGCAGAGAGGCTGAGCTCTGGAGCCCCTCTGCAGCCAGAGTTGTCCCGGGCTCTCCACGGGGCTCCTGTGGAGGACGTATATGGAGGTCGGGCAGTCTCAGTGCTTCTGATAGTGCGGTGAGGCTCTGTATTAACGACACCCCATAACCTCATTTGTCTGGAACCTCAGGCCTTGGAGTAGAAGTGGTATGAACCCTTCCCCGCCCTCTTCTGAGCTCCTGACCTGCGGGTCTGCTCCTTAGGCAGAAGGGGCACTGCAGACAAGGCCTCCACTCCCAGCGTGGATAAGAGACTGAGCTATTTGGTCTGTGCTGGCCTCAGCCCCGTGTCTCCCCACTGTGCTGCCTGTCCCCCCAGTGCTGGAGGAGGGAGGGAGGCCCTGTGAAACCCCAGGCAGTCAGATAGGCCTGCCCTGTCTCTGGGCCTGTTGAAAACCTTTCACCAGCTTTTCTAAGCTGGAGGTATAGTTTGCATAGAGAAAATGGGCAGATTTTAAATGTATGATTTAGGGCTTAGCCTCACACACAGGCCCATTAACCACTACCTAAACCAAGGTATTTCTCACCCCTGGTAATTCCCTCCTGCCCATCACCAGTCAACTCTCCCCTTAGGCAACTGCTGCTTTCCTCTCTCCCCAGAGCTTAGTTTGCCTGTTCCCGAAGGTCATGTCCATGAGCTCAGCAGCTTGTTCATCAGCATCATCTTTCCTTAGTGTACGAGTCACTGTGTGAGTAAGTCATTGTTCCTATTATTGACAAGAAGCATCATTGTCCTTTGGTATCTGAGGAAACGGGTTCCAGGACGTCCATAGGTACCAAAATCTGGAGGACGCTCAAGTCCCTTCTGTACATGGTGTAGTATTTGCATTTATCGTGCCTACATGCTTTTCTTACACTTTGAATCGTCTCTAGGTGACTTGTGATAGCGAGTACCATGTAAACGCTAGGTAAACAGCTGTTACACTGTGTTGCTTAGGGAATAACGACCCAAAAAATTCTAAACAGGTTCAAATTTTGTTTTAATATTTTTGACCCTAGTACGTGGACCCCTCAGATACTCCTGGCACGTGCCTCCCTTGTTGTGTTTATCTGACCCCCTGTTGGTGACGCTTGGGTTGCCTGGGGTTGCCGCTGGGATGCGTAGCCTGCAAAAATGTTTGAAGCTGTGTCTTCCTTCTTTCCACTCCCTCCTGCCTCTCAGCGCTAATGGTTAAAAGTTGATTGACAGAATCAGGGCCGCCACGAGATGCCTTGACTTGTTTGGGAGCTAGGCAGGTTTTTCCTCTGCCTCTTGGTGTTGGGGTGGGAAGCAGGAGGGATGGGGGTAGTGGGGACGGTGCTGCCATCTAAGGGGCAGGGGTGTCTGGCTGTGGAACGTCGCAGCCCCAGAGTTCCCAGGACTCCTTCCCAGGGTTGACGGTGCTGTTGTGTGGCCAGGGAGAAGCCACACCTGGAGGTGACGCTGCCAGTCAGCTGCTGTGTGTCACCCAGGGATGACTTAGCAGCTGCTCTGATGGAGTCCCATCCTCTCCTCTGGCCCATGACAGAGGCCTTGGGCAGCTGGGACTTCCTGCTCTCTGTAGCCTCCTCATCCTCCCTTTCTGTGAAAAGGGCCAGGCAAGCCTCGGAGGGTGGACAGCTGGGGGGCCCAAGAACAGGAAAGGGAGCAGGTGCCGGGTCTGCTGTCGTGTAGTAGCCCAGCGCACAATGCATGAGCTGGGAAGCCCCTTGGGTAGAGACCTGTGCAAGGGGAATTCTTTTCTGGTGGAGCCCACCCTGAAGGATCCTATAGCTCCCTTCACCGGGTTCCTAGGGATGAGTTAGTGGGAGGAGTGGCGCCAACCCTCCTGATTCCTCACTGTCTGCCTGAAGACCTGAAAGGGAGCAATGATGTACTTAGGCAGGTGAGCCGGCGGCGCACACCTGTGATCCCAGCCCTTGAGGAGGCTGAGGCAGGAGGAATAGTGAGTTAAAGGCCAGCCTCAACAACTTAGTGAGCTCTTGTGAAAGAGAGAGAGAGAGAAAGAAAGAAAGAAAGAAAAAGAAAGAAAAGCAAGCAAAGAAATATAGGCAGTTGTTCGCCACGTGACTGGGCTTAAAATACCAGAAGCTGGGTGGGTTTTGAGGGTGTTTGCGTGTTGCTCCACAGTGGAACTCTTGTGCCCGTCCTCAGGGAGCGTGTTTGTGCTTGTGAGTGTCTCATCCCAGATGAACCGCGTTCCTTTCAAAGCAGGTTAAGCAACCCATAATGCACGTTCGGTGAGATCCAGTTTAGATTGGAGGCCCCCAAACATTCAACAGAAATGACGCATCCCTCCTGGTGGGTGTCGCAACATCCCAGACAAAGAAGAAAAACAGAGAAGAGATGCATTACTGGAGGTTCTGCCTCCATTTAGGTCTCCAGTGAGCCCGAGAGCCCTCGGACACTGCAGCAAGGAGGGCAGCTTCCTCTCAGTTTGCAAAAGAGGGTGTGTGATTTGGAAAGGAGGAAAATGAAAAAGTTATTCAAAATTTAGCCTTTTTTCTCAGTCTTATGGCCAGCCTGACCTCAAAACCTCAATGCTGCAGAGAGAAGGAAGCTTCCCTACTTTGGGTCTTGCTGACTGACATCCAGGGAGCAGAGAAGGTGAGAAGTGCTGGGCTAGGACAGAGAAAAACCTGCCGTGGGTCCCTGGGCCACCACCTTACCACTGAGCCACCTCAGCCAGTAACTCCACTTCTAGGAACCTAACTTCCAAGGTAAAGAAGACACTGTTACCTGTGGTTTTATTCCAGAAAATAATGAACAGACCTCCCAGTGTGTGCTTAATCCATGCATTTAATCTGACTCCTGGCTGCAAGAACTTCCTGTTGGATCTCTTAGGATAGTCATGTGATCAGCTGCTTCAGGTTGAGCATTCCTAACCCCCAAATTCAAAATCTGAAAGTTCAAATCCAGAATGCCTCAAAATCTGAAACTTTTTGAGTACTGACATGATTCTAGGAGTGGAAAATTCTATAAAGTAAAACTTGGTTTCATGCACAAAATTATTAAAAATAGTGTTTAACGTTAACATATATAGATACGAAACATGAATGAATGAATATCACCAAGATAGTTCAATATATATATATATATATATATATATATATGCAAATAATTCAAACTCTGGAAAAATCCAAAATTCAAAATAGCATTTTTAGATAAGGGATAATTCACCTGCATTATATAATTACCCATGATTTTCCAACTTTAACTTTAGACCTCTGAAACAAGAAGAATTGGAGATCACTGGGCATTACTGAGATTGGTTTTAGCACATGGTGGTCTTTGCGACCATGACTGCCTTCTGAGCTGTGGACACTTGGACACTGTGGACACTCTGCTTCCTCACGTCCAGAACCCTCTTTGGTTCCATGTTGCCCCCAGACTATTCCACATGTCCTGAGTTTAGTCTTCTCAAATGCCCTTTTTAGCAGAATTTCCTCTCAATGTCTACTTTCCAAAACCAAAACATCCAGCCAACTTATCTTAGCTAAAAGATTAAAGCACTGTGGTATAAATAGCAGATAGGGTTGACCCCCATCCCTTTCTGGACTCATCCATATCTTGAACCTATTAATCAATGACTGATCAATAGCCTGCAAACCTCTGGCCCACACCTAAGTTGTACAAGGATGGACCTTTACCAGCCTGCCCTGTTCCCAGTCACTGTCTTCCTTTCTCTCGTATTCTCTCCAGGGATAGAGCAGGGGTTGGGAATTCAGTCTTCTGAAAGGCTGGGATCCCTGATCAAGATATTTCTAAGAGCCACCAAAAGCCCAAAATAAGGTTGTATTATAAGTTGGTCCTTTTTTTAAAAAAAATATTTTATTAGTTGTGGATGGATATTTACTTATTTATTTTTATGTGGTGCTGAGTATTGAACCCAGTTCCTCACATAGGCCAGGCAAGTGCTCTACCACTGGGCCACAATCCCCAGCCCATATTATAAATTTTTCTATTTAGTTTTATTTTCATGGGCTGGGGATTGACCCCAGGGCACCTGCTGAGCACATGTTCTAGCACTGAGATCCACCGCAGGCCGAGATGGGATTTTAAGGCTACCCTAATAAAGTTGTCTCCACCCACCCCAGGATCTGCCCCTGGTTGCCCTCACCCCCATCCTCCTTAGTGTCTCCCTGGTAAAGATCATCTTCCCGAAAGCCTTGTCCTCAGCCAGCCCCGCCGCTTCTAAACCCTCATATATACTCTGCTTTTCCAACACAAAGAACTCCTCTTCTCCACCCCCCACCGTAAGTTTCCCTTTAGATCTTCCAAAGTCTAGATAGGGCCCGTCTGGTACATGCTCACATCCTATTTTGTTTTTATACACACACATACACACAATCACAGCTTTTTATCTTTTTATTTCTCAGTGTTGTGGTTTTTAGCTTTTGCCCCATTTTTCCATCCTTAGACTCTGAGCACTAGAGAGCAAGGACAGCACTTTCTGCACTGTGATGGCCTTGGGGCCTGTGCTCAGTAGGTGACCAATAAGTAACCACCAAACACTGCAGTTGTGCTGTTGGTCTGCAGCCTGGGGACCAGCTCTCATGGAGCCTGGTCCACGGTGCCGGGTGCTGAGCCATGACCCAAAGCAAGAAAAGCTGTTGGCCTGAGGACAGAACTGAGCTAAGGCTGGCCTGCCTTGAGTGTCGTGCGAGGCCGCGCAGTCTGGCCACGCTTACTGTTGTGAGCAGCACCCCCAGCCTTCCACACACGGGCAAGCTAGAGGACCAGGGACTTGTGGCAGCCAGGAATCGACTCTGTGAGAGCCATGGTGGCCTGCCGTGGAGGGAAGATGCGGTGCAGAGAGGTTGGGGGTCTCAAAGATTTTCTCAGGAGTGTGATGCAAAGGGTGAGAAGAGTGAAAGGAGGAGGGTACTCCAGCACTCTCTGTTCAGGTCTCAAGTTGGGGTTCTCCTCCAAGTTCTGTGCATCTGGTTGAAGTGAATCAGCTCACTGACTAACCCATTTCCTGAAGATTCACTTTTTAAACACATTTTTGTGTGTGTGATAAAATACATGTGAAATTTACAATTGTAGGTACTTTTAAGTGTCCGGTTCGGTGGCATTAAGTCCATCCCATTCCTGTGCACCCAGCACTACCATCCACAGCTAGGACTTTTCCCTCTTTCCACACTGACACTCTGCACCCATTAAACACTGACTCCCCACTCCCCGTCCTCCATCCCCTGGCAACCTCCAGCCCCTTTCTCTGTCTATGAACTTGATTACTCTGTGTTTTTATTTAGATACGTGCAATCTTTTTTTTTTATTGTTGGTTGTTCAAAACATTACATAGTTCTTGATATATCATATTTCACACTTTGATTCAAGTGGGTTATGAACTCCCATTTTTACCCCATATACAGATTGCAGAATCACATCAGTTACACTTCCATTGATTTACATATTGCCATACTAGTGTCTGTTTTCTGCTGCCTTTCCTATCCTCTACTATCCCCCCTCCCCTCCTCTCCCCTCTTCTCTCTCTACCCCCTCTACTGTAATTCATTTCTCCCCCTTGTATTATTTTTCCCTTTCCCCTCACTTCCTCTTGTATGTAATTTTGTATAACCCTGAGGGTCTTCTTCCATTTCCATGCAATTTCCCTTCTCTCTCCCTTGTCCTCCCACCTCTCATCCCTGTTTAATGTTAATCTTCTTCTCATGCTCTTCGTCTCTACTCTGTTCTTAGTTACTCTCCTTATATCAAAGAAGACATTTGGCATTTGTTTTTTAGGGATTGGCTGGCTTCACTTAGCATAATCTGCTCTAATGCCATCCATTTCCCTCCAAATTCTATGATTTTGTCATTTTTTAATGCAGAGTAATACTCCATTGTGTATAAATGCCACATTTTTTTTATTCATTCATCTATTGAAGGGCATCTAGGTTGGTTCCACAGTCTTGCTATTGTGAATTGTGCTGCTATGAACATCGATGTAGCAGTGTCCCTGTAGCATGCTCTTTTTAGGTCTTTAGGGAATAGACGGAGAAAGGGAATAGCTGGGTCAAATGGTGGTTCCATTCCCAGCTTTCAAAGAAATCTCCATACTGCTTTCCAAATTGGCTGCGATACGTGCAATCTTACAGGACCTTGTCCTTTTGCAACTGGCCTGTCTTGCTTATCATGAGATCCTCAGGGTTCATTCATGTTGTAGCCTATGTCAGAATTTCCTTCCTTCCTCAGGCTGAATAATATTCAATTATGCCTATGGATCACATTTTGTTTATCCATTCACTTGTTGATGGACACGTGGGCTGCTTCCATATTTAGACTGTTGTGAAAGATGCAACTCTGCATATCTTCTCATACCCTGCTTTTTCTTCTTTTGGAAATAAGGACCACTTTTAAAGGGTAACGTAGGGTAAGGTGATGATTACCTGCACAGCATATCATCATCATCCCTGGACTTGGGCTCACGGAGCCATCATCCTTCTGAAACAGAGATGGGGATGTTGCAGTGTAGTTAGGTTTCTTTTCAAGGAAGTGGAATTTTGCACGGTTGATTGCTTTTTGTTGTGGCTGACCTTTTGCAGATCATTTCCTAAGAGTATTTAATGTTTGTCTATCTCTTTCCAATTAGCTGTTATAATCTCTCAAGAAGAAAGAGGAAAATAGTTATCATTTTTATCTTCTCTGATGGAAGATAGAAAAACATTCCTCTGGTTGTTTTGAACAGTATATTATTCAATACTCATGAATACCCCTTCTGTCTCTTATCTGGATTGGCAGGGTGGATAGGGCTGTTTTACCCCAACCTTGAAATCCCAGAATTTCCATGTGTTGTCATTTGCATTGTGTTCATACATACACGGTGTTAGAGCATGAAGGGCAAGCCAAATATACGTGGCGATACCTCTGATATTCTGTAGTCCAAAGACATGCCCTTGAAAGTGTGTGTAGAGAGAGAGTTTCCCAGGCCACATTAAGTTTGGAAAATGCAGAACCCCCTTTTTCATATTCATGATCATAGTCACACAATAAAGGCTCTGAAAAGACCTGCAAAGGAGATACCAGCTTCACTTTAATAATAATCCTGCAAATCGCTTAGCCATTGATTTCCTCCCCACTCCACCCCACCGTCCTTTTCCCCCCCAGTGCTTGGAATCAAATTCAGGGCCTGAGCTCCAACCAGCCCCTTAATCCTCATTTTAGATGGACACCTGCCTGCCTGTGCCTTGCTGGACTTGCTGTCTTCAGCCACTGCTTCAACTGCTGACTTAGAAGCAAATATGTCTGAAACAGGGGAGGGGAGTGTGGTTGTGAAGGATCATTAATTTATGATCATTAATTTATGGATCATTAATTTTATCTTTTCCTCTTGGCTTTGGCTTCCTGTTTGCCTTTGAGAGACAGAGAGAGAGAGAGAGAGAGAAGTGGGGAAGGTGGTGTGGTCAACATGATTGTGTGGTGCCCCGCAGTGTTAAGGCTGCTCTGTTGAATCCATAGTTAATGGAAAATATTATTCTGGAAGGGATGGAATTCAGGCTAGTTTGCTAAGTCGAGGCAACCTCCTGAACCCCCAAAGGCATATTGCAGATACACTGTATGTATTACAGTAGGGAGACCTTATCATGGAGTCTCACCGCACACGTTCACATCCTCCAAGCCCCATAATCCCAAATCCAGAAACAGCATCAGGATGTCTTCTCCAGAACTCTCCATCTAGGCCTGTTATAAACTTTAAAACCTGTACCCCTCTGCCCTTCACTGGGTAGGAGGGGCTGAGGACCTCCAAGAAGCAAAGTTGCAAGGCATGGTGGGAGATCATGGTGAGGGCTGTGCTTGGGCAACTCTGCAGCTTCTTTGGCCGGAGAGGCTCGCTGTTCCCCCTACTCTCCTCTTGCTGAGGTTCACATTGTCTCCTGTAGACTCAGTTCCTTTCCCTGTCCTAGGAGTAGTCAGCCTGGCCCCAGTGAGCTTCCTGGAGGGCTGATTCCCAGTGGCCAGCAGCACTCCTTGGGGAGATGATCCCAGCCTTGGCTTAAGGATGCTTTGCAGTTTTTTTTGAGGAATAATCTCAGACAGCTGCCTGCTGGTTAACTTGACCCCAGGTTGCCAGAGGCACCACGTGGGGGGCGAGGGGGTCCTTTCTCGTTGACTCCCACCTGGGGTACAGCTACCCCTGTTCCTCTCCTCACCTAAGGGCTGTGCCTGCAGATTCGTGCTCCAGCTGAGCACCAGGCCAGCTGGGAGCCGGATGGCACAGTCACCTTCTGCTGTCACACTGCCAGCTCAGCACGGTGTTTTCGGGAGATTAATAGTTCAAGGAGAGAAAGTATTAACACCCTTTGGGGAATAATAGTGTTGTTACCTTTTGAGAGCCATCCTGTTTTTTTTTTTTTAATTTTTATTTTATTTTTTCATTTTGGTCAGAGAAACGGTGCGCTTAATGAACGACCGTGGCTAGCATTGGGAATGAGGTTGTGTTGCTACTCCCAGGATGCTGCCGAGGAGGTCACAGTGAAGGACAACACATCCTGAGATCTTTGAGAGATGTCAGAGAGCCCCATGTGGCACGGAGTGGATTCTCCTTCCAGCTCCTCCCCAGCTGTGAGTACAGCTGTTCCCTGGAGGGCATTTTTCTATACTCCGCCTCTCCCACTTTCTATTCTGGTGCCCGGCTGTGCAGACAGGATGTAGGCTAGTAAAACACCCCTTAATTTGGATCGGTTAGGGGTGAGGCTCAAATGAATAACCGAGCCTCTAAATCAAAGGCCTTTTTGAAGTCTTTTTTTTTTTTTACTCTCAGATTCAAATGTTACTTACCAACAGACCTAACCCCCCAAGGACCTCCTTCACTTACTGACAAAATTAATGAGTCATAATCAACTTGTGCCAATTACTGCCCTGGACATATTCTGGATATTATTCTTTTTTTTGGTGGTGGCGGGGAGGGTACCAGGGATTAAACTCAGGGGCACTGGACCACCAAGCCACATCCCCAGCCCTATTTTGTACACAAAATTCATTTATGCTTCATCTATACCTTATATACATGGCCTGAAGACAAGGTCTTACTGAGTGGCTTAGTGCCTCACTTTTTTTTTTTTGCTGAGGCTGGCTTTGAACCATGACCCTCCTGCCTCAGCCTCCCAAGCTGCTGAGATTACAGGCGTGTGTCACCATACCTGGATTCTAGATATCATTCTTGACTTTCATAACAACTATATATCATAGGTTTTGTGCTTCTTATATCATACATGTTGAAACAGAGCCCCCCCCCCCCACCAGTGAGAGAACTTGCCCAGGGTCACATGACTCTCAACGAGGCAGAAATGGAATGGAGACTCAGGTCATCAGGCCCCAAATCTGCACTGTCACTGTGCTTCCCCACTGCTGTTGACTGTCATGATCAAGCCATGAGCTCAGACCCCATTTTAGTCTCTGATTTCTATGTCTCCTGTTTTTTGTTGACCATGCAATGCTCTTTCTCAGATCATGATGAGCTATGTAGCCCAATACAATGAAGACAGAGGCTGAATGGGTACACATTTGAAAAACCAAATTATGTTCTATGCTGTATACATGTGACAAGGTGACTCTTGCTGTTATGTATAATTATAGTGCACTAATAAAAAAAATCAGCTAAAAAGAAGGAGAATCCATGCTCTACTATACCCTAGAGCATTCATTGGATTGAGTAACTTTGGGATGTGGCGGGGCGGCCGGGGGTGGTGTCTGTGTGTTGTGCACCTCGTTTCTGAAGTTTGCTGTGGACTATCTTCTACAGTCACAGTTTTCTGAGCTAGACAAGGAAAAAAAAAAATCAACCCTATTTGAATAGACCCTTTGACTTAGTATCATTCATGTCCTTTTCAGATGGTCAGACCAGTTCGAAACAGGAGAAAAACTGGTTTAGCTTCTCAAGTACTCTGACTCATATATTATTAAAAAAAAAAAAAAAAAAAGGTAACTTCTTGGCAGGAAGCCTAAGAGTTGTTCTCAATTAAAATGTTGAGTTATTATTATTTTAGGCCTTCATGTTGTAGGGTTTTGAACTCAGGGAGGTGGTACTGATCAACTGACTCTTGGATCAGGCATTATCTGGGCTCGGCAGCAGTTAACTTATGAAGTTTCCTGAGAGAGTCCTGTATCCCAGACACTCTGTGTTTTCAGGGCAGCCTGGTGTAGAGCAACTACCTGGTCTCCGCTTGTGCCTGGCTTGACCACAGGTTTTTATATCTCAAGCAAGTCATTTCACCCCTCTAGACTTATGTTTTCTCATTTTTAAAAGTAGCAGGTTAACCATGACTTTTTCTAGCCCTCAGACACTAAAAATTCTATGAAAAATAAGATACAGGTTGGATAATCTTTCCCTGAAATGCTTGGGAACAGCATATTTCAGATTTGGGGTTTTTGGATTTTTGAATAGTTGCATATACAAAATGAGATACCTTAGCATGGGAACCAATTTCTATACACAGAATTCATTTATGTCTCATCTATACCTTATATGCATGGCCTGAAGGTTATTTTACAGTATTTTTGGTGGGTCTGCATTTTGACTGCTCCATCATATGAAGACAGGTGTGGAATTTTCCACCTGTGGCTTCATTACTCAAAGTTTTGGATTTAGGGGCATTTTGTATAATTGGAATCTTTATGCTCAAACCTGTACTGTGATATCATTGTTGTTGTTGTTATATTGTGGCCCTGGGCATGGAACACAGGGCTTTGCACAAGCTAGACAAGCTCTCTCCTATTGATCTACGTCCCCAGTCCAAAATTATTATTTTTAATAGCTGCCATTTACTGAATGTCTGCTATTCACAGACACTTCACAAATTATTTTTGTTTAGTCACCATAACAATGAAATGATGCCAGAGCCTGTCCTGTTTTCACCACAGTACTTTACTTCCTTGTATATGAAGTGTACTTGGCGAGAAAAATGCTAAAGCCTATAGCCACTTAATACAGATCAAAGAAATATTTTTTTTTGTTTGCATTTCTTTGAATTTATTGAGTGACAAAGTACTTTTTTTTTTTTTTTTTTTGGAACCGGGGATTTAACCCAGGGCACTTTGCACTGAGCTCATCCCCAGCCCTTTTTATTTTTTATTTTGAGACAGGGTCTCACTAAGTTGCTTATGGCCTCAACAAGTTGCTGAGGCTGATTTTGAATTTTTGATACTCCTGACTTCGCCTCCTGAGTCCTTGGGATTACAGGTGTGCACCACCACGCCCTACTAAAGTATGTATGTTTTAATCAGATCTGGATTTATAATCTTTTTAAGAGCCATTTGATCTTGGAGTAGTTGTTGCACCTCTCTCCACCTCAGTTTCTTCCCCTATAAAATGGACACAGTGGTGATAATGCCCCTGCGTGAAGCCTGTCATGATGACTGAAAGCTTAGAGGCTCGCAGTGTGCCTAGCACCTGATCAATTCCTAACTAATCTCAGTTTCCTTTCTTCTCATAGAACAATGGTTAATCTACATAATAGATCTGTTCTATTAAAAGAGAATTTCTCATTGTTTTAAATAAATTTCTCATATACCCAATTTTCTATTGGCTTTAATGATAAAACCAGAAATATCTTTCCCTAGGGGAAAATTATCCAAAGTGAAAAGTTGGGCGGAAACATTTAAAAGCCATATTGCGGGTATAAATTTTGTGTAATAATTATATATTAATTATTTAAATTGTATTTGAAGAAATAATCATGAAGGGGATTAAGAAGATAAATAGCATGGCATAGTGAACACAAGCAAACATAAAGAGTATTCCAACTTCCAGGAACAGTAGTTACTGCATGAGCATACATCCTTGTTCCTACTTCCCATGTGCCAGATGTTAGCTTGGGTCCAAGATACAAAGGAACAACACAGGGAGGCTTTCTTTCTTCAAGAAACTCACAGATAGTGCAAGAGATTGGAAACTTCCTATAAAAGGCCAAATAGTAACTAACTTTTGGCTTTGTGGGCCATGAGGTCTTTTCTGCAACTGCTCAAGTCTACCATTGTAGCACCAAAGCTGCCGTAGATAATATGTCAATGAAGAATAACTGTGTGTCAATAAAACTTTATTTACAAAAACAGGCTCAGGGCCATATTTGACCTGTGGGGTACAGTTTGCCAACCCTGAACTTGTGGAAGAAGGACCTGTCAACAGGCAATTAAAATGTATTTTGTCCAGGTGTTTACCATTAAATAGTGTGTAATAAAATCATATTAATTATTTAAATTGTATTTGAAGAAATACAATTAAATAATTAAATAGCCCAGGGAGAGCACTCAATTAAGTTAATTGAACTTGATAGGAATATGGAACTATAGTCATTTGTATATTTGTAATTGCACCCCCTTACTCTTTTCATTTCATCATGTGCTTATAAAGATAACAAAAACTCACTGAAAGAAAAAAAATTCAAGCAGTTCAGCAAGGTTCCCATGCTTAGACTGACATCAGGTGATGAACAATGCTCAGCAATTTTGGTTGAAGTGAGACTCATCTTTTGAAGCAAGTGTTGAGCCAGAAAAGTCAGGGTGGGAAGGATTGTGGGTATTGTGGGGCTGGGGGATGGAAGAGCAATTTGGGAGAAGGGGTCCAGAGGCCCTTTGGGAGCTGGTGAGGGCTTTGGCATGACTGGGTCATGACAAAGGTTGGTGGGAGAGATGGCAGTGAGAGAAGATGAAAGAGGTTTGTGGGGCACAGCGTGCAGGTAGGAGGTGAGATGACGCAGGTCGTGGGTGGGGGGGCGCTTGACAGGGCCATGTTATGTCAGAACCATCGCCTGTGGCAGGAGGAAGCCAGGGAGCCAAAGACGATTTTCCTTTGACCTCCAAGTTCTCTCCGTGATCCATCATCTGGGTCACTAAATTCTTCCCATTCCAAGAATCCCCTGGTGGATGGGACGATCAGACGGCCCCCACACTTGTCTCCTTTCCAGAGTGGGTTGGTATGTCTTCAGTATTCATGTGATAGTCCGGTTCTGTCCAGCCCTGGGTTACACTAGATATCCCCTGGTAAGGTAGGAAAATAGGGTTTGAATTGCTCAGGAGAACAGTGTTCAAGTTACTTCCTATGTCCCAGCGTGCTAGAAGCCCCGTGTGCTGATTTCATGGAGGGCCTCAATAGTTGCTCTGTCTTGATGCCTCGGGCTGTGGGATGGGTTTCTCCTGGGGTTCTCTCTTTCTCCCCCCACCCCCCACCCTCCTAGGCCTCCCTACAGAGCTTCCTCTTCATTTCCTTTCTCACAGGTAGTCGGCGAGGGCCATTAGTAAAACATCCATTGCAGATTCTGGAACCAGGATTCTTCAAGGTTTTGATCGATAAAAAGCCATTGCTTATTAACAACCTCTGCAGCCTTATGGGGATCTGTTCAGCTTCCTCCAATGCCACAGAGGGCTTGAGACCAAATGCACAAGAACATCCAGTAAAGCTTACCACCATGGACACCCTTGTTTCCTTTAAGGCGAAGGAAAAGGGATTCCCTGTATGGCTTTCCCAGAGAGAGTCCCACATCAACTCAACCGAGGGTGTGTTCAGGTGGTTATTTTTGTTTCCCTTTTAAAGTCTCCTGGAAAGCAGTTCTACATCTCTAGCCTTTTTTAAAAGGGTTCAGATTCAGTGAGAATTGGGAAAGCCTGTGTCAGTACATGAAGCATCGAGGTTCCCACTTCTCCAACACCAGGAAGCCGCATTTTGAAAAAGGAGGCAGGCAATAGGAGACAAGGATGTGAAAAGATAGACCGGGGCGTAGGGTTTAGAATTACCATGTAAGTCCCCAAAAAGGCACTACATGAAGCTTAAGAATTCTGCCCAGCTCCGCTGCTGTGGCACACGTCAGTTTAATAGGCGAGGCATATGCCCCATCTAGCCTGGACAAGCTGGCCATTGAGTTTTGCTACAGTTTCCTCCCACAGGCCCTGGTTATGATTTTGGCACTAAGTTAGAAAAGAATGAAAGTTGAGGAGCAGTTTGAGTGACAGTTAACGGGAAACAGAGAAACCAAACTTAAAAATTCCCCCCGAGTACCTGGCAAAGATGTTTATTATGTCATTTAAGGAAGCTTGCAAGTATGCCAACCCTAATTGGCACTTGTGTTGGCTACCGTTGACAGCAAGCCTCCTAAAATTGGAGGATGAGCTGAGAGGCAAAAAGGAGAGAGTAATTTGAGGTCTTCAAATCATGCAGTGTATCTTGAATTTTGATGGAATCTTTTAAGAAAAAAATAATCTGTATACTGCTAGATGCAAAATACTAAAAAAACACAGGCTCACTTAGGCTGCCTAAATGGTAGCTAACGGACTTCATCAGTTCAGCTTCTGGATGGAGGTTATTTCTTTGTCTGTGACTAATCCTCCAGGGTGGGACTGTGTGCGTGTGTGCATGTGTGTTTGTGCGCGCATGTGTGTATGTTCTTGCCATTTCTTTTGTCTCTAGTTGAAAGGACTGCAGAGCACAGCAAACCCATGGTGTATGAAACACTGGTTCACGAGAGGCTGCCGAAATGCTATTTTAGGGGGAAAAAGAAAAGCGCCAACTTCACATTTCTCTAAATTCTAGTGACCCAGTCAAGAATTTTGTTTCGTTTCACCCTTTGAAATTTTAAGCAGTATTATCCTCTTTGTAGTATTGAACTGAAATATTTCCTTTTATCTAGACGCACTGTGCTCAGAGTGAGAACAGAGCGCTTGCTCAGTGATTGGGAAAACCCTGGTGGTTTGCTAATGGAACAGGCTCAAGCGGGGATCTCCACTTCAAAAGATGGAACTTTGGGGAAAATTTTCATTCAGTTCCCTAAAAAAAAACACTTTTTGCTTTAGTTAATGAGCATTAGCATAAACTTCAGATGTGATTTATTCCAAATCACTTTCTTTTTTTTTTTTTCTTTTTAAACAATTTGAGGTGCTGGGGTTGTGGCTCAGTGGTAAAGTGCTTGCCTAGCATGTGTGAGGCACTGGGTTCCATCCTCAGCACCACATATAAATAAATGAAGGTCCATTGACAACTAAAAGAAAAAAATTTTTTAAATAAAAAATTTGAAATTTATTTATTTTGGGACAGTATCGGGCCGTGTTGCCCAGGCTGGTCTCAAACTCAATCCTGCCTCAGCTTCCTGAGTAGCTGGGCCTATAGGTGCACACCACTGGCCTGACCCTATTTATTTATTTATTTATATTTTTATTTTATTTTTGATGCTCAGGATGGAACTTACGTCCTTGCACATACTAGGCAAGTGCTTTACCACTGAGATATATACATAGTCCTATTTTAAAAATGTTTTGACCCAGTGGCTTAGGAGGCTGAGGCAGGAGGATCACGAGTTCAAAGCCAGCCTCAGCAAAAGTGAGGTGCTAAGCAACTCAGCAAGACCCTGTCTCTAAATAAAATACAAATAAGGCTGGGGATGTGGCTCAGTCGTCAAGTGCCTCTGAATTTGATCCCCAGTGCAAAAATAAAAAGTTTTGACACCCAAGCCATTTCAAAACAAGCTTCCTCTTGGCCTGCTGCTTTAGAGTGTGTAAAAGTACATATTCTTGAAAAGATTTTGCCTTTGTTGGTTATGTTCTTAATGATAATTCATCTTACCCTCACCACCACTTTGGGGAGTATTCCTCTTCTTTTAGGGCTCACAGGTTACTTGTAGAATATTTAGAAACGTATCAAATGGAAAATAAAACTCAGCCTTAGTACCATTCTCAGTTTTGATATTTGGGATGCCCTCTAACTTTCCCCTGCAGACGTCTCTCATATTCATCACTTTTCATTCCGAGGCATTTTCATAGTTCTATATCACAGGGTTTTTCCCAGTCACTGGTTTTCACGAGCCAGATTTTGAATGGCTGTGTAATGTCACTAGGCATTCACTCAGGTCTGAGGTTTTGCTCGTGTGAGTTAAAATCAGTGAACATTGTTGCACAAGGACCTCCATGGGCCTCTCTGATCTGTTCTTTGGGGAAAATTTCCAAGAAAAGGAATTGCTGGGATACCTGTTTTTTTTTTTTTTTTTTTTTTTTTTAAGAGAGAGTGAGAGAGGAGAGAGAGAGAGAGAGAGAGAGAGAGAGAGAGAGAGAGAGAGAGAGAGAATTTTTTAATATTCATTTTTCAGTTCTCGGCGGACACAACATCTTTGTTGGTATGTGGTGCTGAGGACCGAACCCGGGCCGCACGCATGCCAGGCGAGCGCGCTACCGCTGAGCCACATCTCCAGCCCTGGGATACCTGTTTTTAAAGACATGTGCTGCCTGTTGCCAAATTGCCTTCCAGGAAAGCAGTGCCTGTTCACCCTCCTTCTACGGTTGGCATCTCTTGCATCTTGAGGATATTTTTTGAAAAAAAAAAATTTGGTAGCCAAAATATTATGCTTTGATTTTCATTAGCAGAATCTAACATTTCCTGGTGTTTTTAGAAGCATTTCTGCTTCTTATATTTTGTCCATTGTCTGGGTGTTTAACCCGTTTCTAGTTGGAGTACTAGTCTATATTGAGAAAAAAATATATTTAAGAGAGAAAACCTAAAAAAAAAAATTAATACTCATTAAATGTTTAGGGTGTTAATGTTCTATGGATATAGTTTACAAATTTAAGTATTTATAACTTGGTTTATGGCATTTTTGATGGCTAGAAGTTTTAAATAAAAGTTAAAATTAATAATAAAGTAGTATCGGTTAAAGTATCATAAAATCTACCAGTCACTTTTTTTAGGTTATTTTTTTCCCCCCTTAGTTTTTAATCCATAGAATTTCCATCTCCAAAGTCAGATAAGTAATCTATTTTCCTCCAATTATTTTAAGGTTTTATTTCTTGTGTTCTATCCTTAAAATACATAGGTACAAAAATAGTCTACTAGAATTTTTTTACCTCTTTTTTTTTTTTTTTTAAACAAAGTATGTAGCAACCAACGTGCAGTGTGTGAAACACAGACACACATTTTAGAATCATTGTCTCCCCATTCAGTCCTGGCCCAAAGCTCCCTTGGGCATCACCATGGAGTGTCCCGATGGGAGAATAGTGGCTCAGAAGTTGAAGCTGAGGCTGGGGATGTGGCTCAAGCGGTAGCGCGCTCGCCTGGCATGCGTGCGGCCCGGATTCGATCCTCAGCACCACAAACAAACAAAGGTGTTGTGTCCGCCAAGAACTAAAAATAAATAAATATTAAAAAAAAAAAAAAAAAAAAAAAAAAAAAGAAGTTGAAGCTGAGATGATGAAATGGGGCTATGACGTGACTGCTTTTATGATCTTGTTAAATCTGCAGATGAAGTGTTAACATGCTTCATTAAAGGGTTGCTTTCATTGTTCTCAAGGAAATGGATTTGAGGAAGGCTGAAGTTAATGCAGGGAGACTCTTGCATTGTTCAGGAGCGTGAGGCTGGAAACCTGGCTCACATCTTGCCCCGCCAACACCATCCCAAGGAAATTTAATCAGGGAACGGGGGTTCAGTTTGCAAATAACAGGAAACCACTCTTGAGTATTTCAGGAGCTATGTATTTATTTATTTATGTTTTTATTTTATTTTATTTTTGATGCTCGGGATGGAACTCGGGGACCAAATACAGGGAAACAGTGCTCACTGCATTGCTAGAGCGGCTGCAAGCTGGGGCTCTGGAAAGATTCCCAGCGCAGTGCCCTAGAACTAGCCTGCCCGGGAGTCTCAGTTAGGAACCTGGAAATCTGGGAGTCACGCCCCCAACCACTGGCTCCAGAATCACACTTCCTTAGCCACTGCTAGAACTGTTGGCTCCAAGACCCCCCCAAACCCTGCTGGGTCTGTACCACTTACCCCTTTTGACATTCTTCCTAATTCAAGGCAGTCCAGGAATCAGAAGTAGGCTAAACACTGAGAGTTGTTCTGGGGTGTGCACCTGACCAGCAGACCCTAAATCGTACCTGAAACCTTCACTGTAAGGAGGTCTGGTAGTGTTATTTTCAGACCTGCAGCCCTCGTTACAGGAACACACACCTGAAGGAGGGTGGACTCTCAGGTGAGGTGTGAATGCCTGTTGTTGATATGTTCCGGGTGTATTTGAAAGGTAGAATCTGCTAAAATTGCTGGTTGATTTAGTGGGGAGAAAGAAAGAGAGGTTAGCAGAGTGATGTTGGAGATTAAAAAAAAATGAGCTCTGGTCTTGAACTTTTTAAAGCATTATTCTCATCAGATTTTTTTTTTTTAATGTTAAAAATTCACATAGCCTTGGCTTCCTAAACGACCAATTGTCACATCTTATCTGTGGCAATGTGAACAAATTTGAGAGCCAGGTGATCCCAAAGTTTCCTCATACTTCTGAAATTCTTTAGAATTCTTTAAGAGATAGCACTCTGTTGGAACATATTTTACTTTCCTGGTACATGTTTGTCATTATCAGAAGTAGAAGTTAAACAAGGGAGGCAGCTCAGTGGAGTCCTTCAGCTTGGCCCTACCCAGCCCAATGGAATGTGCCTCTAGGGTGGGCCTCCAGGATTACCAGGGTGTTGTTTTTAGGCGGGTCCCCAGGCCTGAGTAACCCTTATCTTGGTAAACCTGCTGGGACCTCCCAGTCCCTCTGCTTGTTGATTCAGATAATGCTCCCCATTCCTGCATCTAATTGAGGAGGGTTTAAGGCACCACCCAGGTGGCTGGTCACTGCCTTGTACTAGACTCTCAGGCCCCCTCCAAGGGGGGTGGGTACCCATAGGCTGAGATTGGTGATGCCACTCAGTACTTCTACCCCGTCTCGCTTTCCTTACTGGCCTTATGAGCCAGTCTTCCGGTGGCGTCTTACTTTTGGACTCCAGCATTGTTAATTGATAGGGGTCGTATTGAGGTGATCACCGAACAACTTATTAGGTAGCAACTAAATTGGGTTATGGCTGCCCAAGGCCCAAAGTAGTAATTGTTCAGGTGGCTGAACGGGCAACAGCATTGGCCATTTTCTCCATTCCCCTGAATGCTTTTATTGAAATCTCTCACCTCCCAACCATTTAGTATAAGCAGAATGTAGTCCTTTGCATCGTTTAACCTCAAATAAACTCATCAATGGGAAGTGTTGGTGGAGACAGGGAAGTGTTTAAAAGCAGAGGGAATGATAGAGGCGGCAGCTGGTGCATTCCTCACCCGCAGCAGCTTGGGGTCAGGGCTTGCTCCTCTCCTGCCAAGAATGTGCCAGGCTGAGGTTCACACAAGGCACGATGCGACTGAGAGATGAACCGTTACAGGTGTGTAAGCGTCTCTCCTCACAGACCGTGTAAACTAAGCTAGGGAACAGAATGCACACGCGCTGTTCATGGTAATGCTGTAACTCCCATTTTAAGGCAAATCCTTCCTTCCTGAAGTTAGAAGTAGGTTGCATGCCAAAAAAAAAGTCTTTATTATTAAAAATGCATTTTCTTCTAGAAACAGCATATCCGTGAATGTTGCTTTTCCAGGCTTGCCTCCAAAAGCCCACTTTAGACATCTTGGAGCTTTATACTTCTGCTCTTGCAGTCTAGAGGAAAAGCCAACTACCGTGTGTGTTTTACGCAGTGTAAGACACTCCCTGCTCTTGGGAGTTGATTGTTTAGAACCAAGCCTGGGATGGCAAAGTTCATGGGTTGTCTTATCATAGCAGGGAAAAGGCAGAACAGAACCCCTGGAGGTTCTCAAGGTCAGGACAGGGTCAGCCTGGGTGTCTTGGGATCACCATGGTTCTTAGACCACAATGCCGTGCCTACCTCCAGAGGTTGTCCTTCAGTGGATCTTAGACGAAGCCCAAGAATCTGCATTTCTTGCTAGTTGCCAGGTGATGCACATGCTTTAGGTCTTATGGTTCTGGAGCACATCTAGAGAACCACAGGAGTCCTCCTAGAAGGAAGCTGGCCCTCTAAAGCTGCTATCTGAATTCTGAATGGGATTCTGCACCACCAGCCTGGCTGTCCTCCCCATACACATGAACAAACGTTGACAACAACTGTCCCAACTGTGCATTGCCAGCCAGACCCTCCTGCAGTCTGGCTCTGCATTCCCACATTCCTTTATTCCCTTTCTTCCCCCAATATATATAGTCCCCCCCCCCGCACCCCCACCCAATACAGATCACCTGAAAACAGATGGATGAACAGGTCTCTGGTGATTGGAGCCTGTGTCAGGGGCATCATCCAGCAAAGTCCCAAGGAGTCCAGGCAGAAGTGGGACCCATGTGACAGGCAGTGCCTTCCTTCTCTCTAAGCCAGGTGCCTTCCTCTGCCACTGCTGGTGCTGACCTGAGCTTTCCCCAAATCCCTCTGAAGCTGAGACCCACAGCAGTATCCTCCAGGGCCCTCACCAGACTTTCCAGAAGTTGGGAAACAGGGGCAGGACCTGAGTTTGCAAGGATCCTCTGCATTACACTCAGGGTCTCAAGGTGGTGGGGGAGGGAGACACTTAAGAAGATAGAGCTAAGTTCCAGCCCCCACCCAAGGCCTGGAACAGCCCTTTTCCTCGCCCTTCATGTCTCTGTTTCCAGAACACCTCTCGCTGGCATTCACAAATTCCACCCCTGTGTTGCATGTTCCCAGCTGAGTTTACCACCCCCACTGCTTGGCCTCCACCTACCTGGAGTGGAGACCCCCCAAATGGAAGCTTAACTACTTTTTTGCCCCAGCAGCAGGACATCTACATACCACTGAAGGTGGACATCAGCACAGAATAGCAGGGATGGGCATTGCAGTTTCCAGAGTGCTAGCCAGGGTGAGGGGGTGGGGGTTCGTGTCTGTCTGCCCTCTGACCCAGAAGTAGTCTTGAACACATGTCACGTGGCAGGAAAAAACACTGTTTTGTCACTTAATTCTACAAACGGAAAGGGGAGGAATTGGAGGACCATTTTTATTTATCAAATTAAATAATAAAAATTGTACAAAATAAACTATCATATTTACTTTTTGACTGGCTTTCTCTCCAAGTAGCGCAGCTACCTTTATAGAGCAATAAAGAAAAACACCAGGAACATTTAGAAGAAAAAAACAAGAATGTTTAGTTAAAGTTCATATTTCAACATTCACCATTAATTCCTGCCTTTATTTCTAAAGCTACAGTGTGGGGAGGGTTGTGGGGTAAAAATGCAAAAGTCACTCTTGTGTCATTATAGTACCCTGGGTTGGTAAGTCTTCCCATCTCCTGGGTGGCTGTAGTAGCTCTGCTGGGGTGGGGTGCTGCTCATCATGGGCACTGGTCATCAGTGACACCCCATCTCCTTAGCTGGTCCCTCTCCCTTCGTTCCCTGTGGCCATTGGAACAGAAAGAATATATATTCTCAAAATTTCATGAATTACTCCTTTCAGAGTTTGATAACCCATTCCAGATAAAAACACTACATTTTGTTTTATGGTTAAATTGCACTTTTCATTGAATTTTCAAAAACATTAATGAGACTTTTAATGACTGACGCGACATGGCTCTGACACCAGTGCCATGGTCCTTGCAGGGTTATTGTATTGCCCTTATGATTGAGTACAACTAGGTCTGTATATGTGTCTCTCTGATTATTTTTTATTTGCCCCTCTCTAGTGGGATCTTGTGTGTGATAATGCCTGGAAGGTCCATATCGCTAAGTTCTCCTTACTGGTTGGATTAATCTTTGGCTACCTAATAACTGGATGCATTGCTGACTGGTGAGTACCAACGTGCCTTCCGCACGAACCTTTGGGAGCCACAGCACGACTTTGCTGGCTAAAGAGAAATGGTCATTGTTAGCATATTGTTACTGTGTCTTTTTTCTATCCTGGTGTTGATACCAGAGCCAGAGCCAAAGCTGCCGCCTTGGGGAATGCTAAACTAAAAGGATTGGTCAGTGCACATAATGAACCATTTGGAAGTGAGAATTTAGATTCATGCAATTTCTCTAACTGCTAGAAAATAGCAAAACCAGCCTGCAGCCTCATCTACTACTGACATTCGATGTTTAGTAAGGAAGAACTTGAGGCCTCAGGTGTAGGACTCTATGGGCTGCACTGAGGGGTAGATGCACACAATGCTTTAAAAATTAGAGGGGATCCGGGCTCGCTGGTGTGCATCTGTAGTCCCAGCTACTTAGGAAGCTAGGCAGAGGATCACTCGAGCCCAGGAATTTCCAGGATTCCCTGAGTAAACATGGTGAATCCCTGTCTTAAAAAAAAATAGAACCGAATAAACAAATAGGGGAGGGACTAGAGACCTTCGTCCACATGGACTGAAAGGGTAAGGCAGCTCTGGTTAGCACCTCAAAACATCATACAGACTTTAGAGACAGTTCTTTACTTGGCCAGGATGCCCTGTGGGCTTCATGCGGAAGGAAGGCCTTAGAATATGGTAGCATTTGGATGATGGGTGGGCGCTGCAGACAGGGGAGGAAACGTGAAGAGAGGCCAGGGTGAAAGCACTTTATCTGGGTGGGTGAGGAAGTAAGGTTGCCTTGAGCAGAGTGTGTGTTTCAGGATGAGGTGATGAAGTTGTCCGGTAGAGATCAGGAGGGGAAGATGGTAGCTGAGTTATTAATGATGATAATGACTATGATGTCATTAGCATCTCACACTGATTACTGTGTACCGGGCACAGCGCCAAACATTCCCAGACATGTAACAATCCCATCCTCCAGCATCCCTGTTGGGTAAGAGCTGTTACTACCTGTTTTCATCATTGAAAAGTCGAAGCATAGAAGTTTAGGTAAATCCCCAAGTTCACCCCACTTTAATCTGGAGAGCCAGGACTTGACACCAGGCCACCTGACCCCAGAGCCCGTGTCTCTCCACCGGTGTGCCACAGCACTTTTATCAAGGGTATTCTGTGGTACAGAGAGACAATTGTGCCATGTAAGGCTCAAGGACAGGCGCTGCAGAGCGGTCTCTCCCTTTCCACTCTTTTTAAAGGAATTTTGGTTTTTGTTTTGTTTTGTTGTTTTTGATGAGTCAGCACATCTTGGGCCTGATGACATAATAAGGGCCAAGAATAATAGGGAACAAACTGTGTATGTCTTTGTGATGCCCTTTCTACCCTGGTTAACTGAGAAAGCTGGCTCAGGCAAAAGCCAGGAGCCCAGAGCAGACAGCAGTAGAGGATTCAGAGGCCACTTTAAAGCTGTGGAAATTTCCTCCCTAAAGCTAGTGTCTGTTTGTGAGTTCCTTGTGCGAACATATAATGTGATTTCCTGTGTGCCCAGAATCTGCTAAATCATCACTTGTAAATGCTTCCTATGGACACCTACCCTGTGGACGGTAATAGAAAAGTCTTCAGCGACCTCAGGGGATGTATGCTGGGGGCCCCTTTGGGGTTTTTGTTGTTTGTTTTGTTTTGCTTTTGAGGATAGGCAATAGGGTTTTTTTGTTTGTTTGTTTTTAACCAAATGCATAGGTTTTTAGTATGAACTATACTAGTCTAAAAGATCCTGTTTTTCAAAAATCTGCATCGAAATGAATTAGAAATATATATCAGTAGAATCCATGTCACCTTCTTTCTGGAAAAACATGCAGACTTGATGCAGGTTGTAGTGTCCTTATTCAATGAAAGATTTAATAGGAAAGTAAATATGGGCTTTTATTAAATGAATTAGTCTCCAAAGGTCTAAGATGCTTCAAGGCTGTTTTTGTGACATCGTATTCTTGCACATCTTGCCAAATGGCCTCCCTGGTCACACACCAGATGTAGGGACAAAAGACCAAGGTGCTTGGGTCTTCCTCTGTGAGTAGCTAGAAGTCTGATGTTGTAGTCACTTCTCTACAGTCATTTTCCCAGGTCGAGGTTGGGTAGACAAGCAGGCGTGCTCTGGGGATTCGGAGGCAACTGCTTTGGGGGGTGTTTTGAACATTCTGAATGAGCCTCTCTTTCACTTTGGAAGTTTGGTGTTTTCCAACAACACCCATGCACACTTTTTTTTTTTTTTTTTTTTTTTTTTTTTGGCATTTTACTCCTGCTTGAGCCTTGCTTAAAGGGAAATAAACCCTGTTAAGGGAACTCCAGACCTCACAGTTGGGGGCCCAGTTTCATGGCTGCAGGGGGAAGTGGATCAAGTCAGAAGCAAGCTTTCTAAGATGCAGTCAACATACAGGAAATTTAAATGTACACTGCTTTCTTTAAAAAGTCATGCTTGAGACCTGGGTTTTGTCTGGGGTGTGTGATAGGAATGGTTAGGTGGTGTGTTAGTGCAGATGCAGGAGAGATGCAGGCCAGGGGTTGGGCCACCTCCCTGCCCTTGATTGCTCTGTTACAGGCTGTCCTGCATGTGTAATTATAGTTCATGGGCTGCACCCTTTGCCCTTGGACTCCTGTTGGCCAGTGGGGAATACAAGCTGCAGAGCCTCAGTGGAGAGGAGCTTGAGGTCAGGCATTGGTCTCCGCAGGGCTGGAAGGACTGCTGCCTCCTGTCAGGGGCCCTCCGAACCGCGCCTCTCTGCCACCCATGGCTGTCTGTCCCCAAGCTCCCTCCTGCTAAGAGCTACAAGGTTGAGCACTATCCCTCCTAGTTTCTCTCCCAGTTTGCTCCCTCTTTTATAAATAATCCCTTTACAATCTCCTCCCATTACTTCCATGTCTATTTCCTATGGAGACCCCATATGGTTTCCCACAACTACTGTTACAAATGACTACATTCTTGGTGGCTTCGACAGCACAAAGCAATCATCTTCTGTAGGTCACAAGTCCAACAAGGGTGTGCAAAGCAGTGCTCTTCCCTAGAAGCTCAGAGACAGACATGTTCCTGCTGTTTCTGGCTCTCTAGGAACCAGACACATTCTGTAGATTCTGTCCATTTCTTCAGAGCCAGAGATGGCAAGTCAAGACCTCATGCTGCCTTCTCTCAGGTTCCCTGTAGCCGGGGAAGATGGTCTTATAATAGGTCAAACCCACCACACCTCAAGGTCCTCCTTAACCTTAATCACTCCAGAATCCCTTTTGCCCTGAATAGTAGTTCTGAGGATTAGGATGCAGACATCTTTTTGGGGGGTGAGGGGGAAGGTACCAGGGATTGAACTCAGGGGCACTCGATAGGGTCTCACTGAGTTGCTTAGCAACTCGCTTTTGCTGAGGCTGGCTTTGAACTCATCATCCTCCTGTCTCGGCCTCCCAAGCCTCTGGGATTACACATTGTGCCCAGCAGGACACAGACATTGTTCAAGGCCATTTTTTCTGCCAACCACAGATCCTAAGTGAAAAAGTCCTCTGTGTTACAGACTGAGGAATATGATTTTATCAGTCATCTCTAAGGGATTCTGCCCTAGGGAGCCAGCTCATATTAGAACTCCAAGGCTTGTAACTGGCATGTATTGAACACTTGCTACGTCTCCTGAGTGTTTCCACACCCCTCAGCAACCCTGTTAGGTAGGTATTTTACTGCTTCTTGCAAAAGGGAACAGAAGCTCAGCAGGCACGCTTGGCCTTTTCTAAGGTCAGATAGTTCAAAAGTGGTGTGAGCCATGATTCACAACCAGGGTGCTCTAATTTCAAAGATGTTATATGCTCCACGGTCCCTAATGATAAGTTTCACTTACTGATTTTAGCAATCCTTTAGGAGGTACTTAGAATGGTTTCTGAAGATTAAAAAAAAAATCAATCATCTTTTCTAAAACATGTCAGAACCAGTCAAGCCATGTTTGGCGAGTGTCCGGGACGTAGCCTGCAGGAAGAATGAGAGCAGAAACATTGAACTAGCTTCTTGGTAGTTCAGGCATTCTGGTCATGTCCATCATCTCCCTTCACTGACCATCTCAATAACTGCAAAAGGATGCTTAGCCCCATTTTACAGATGAGATAGGTAAAGAGAAATAAAACCGGGTTTTAGATTTTTGTTTGTTTTTCTTCATTTTAGGAAAACAAGCCATATTTTAAATTTATTTTTGTTCATGAATGGAAAATGAATAAAATCATCTGGTAAGGTCTTTCCCAGTCATGACGACCCCACTGGTCAAGGGAAGTAAGGTCTAATATCTCTAGACAAGACCACTGATGTACAACAACATTGAGCTGATAGCCTTGGCCTCATTTAACAAAACCCCAAGTGACGGATGGAGATGGTTAGAACCTTAGAAAGTTCTGAAGGACATGCTTCCCTGTTGTTTCTGCCCCCATATTTTCTTAAGATTATATCTATCTCCTTCTTAGGGCATTCCTTACTGAGTGTCTTCTTTTTATTTTTTTCAAGGGCTTTATTGAGAGATAATTTAAATACCCATGGAAAGAGTACAAATAAATGAGTTTTTGCATATTTGCAGAGTTATGCTGAGTTTAACGCAGTTCTACTTCCCTTCCAAGGATGGTGGAAACGTGCTCATAAACATCCACTTTCCAGTCTCGTCCCCACCGCTGGGCAGCCACCTCTCCACCTCTGTTCCTCTGTATTTACCTTTTTCAGGCATTTTATTTGTACATAGATGCCTTGACATAAACATGCCCAGGATAGTTGTTCAGCTAAGCTGCGTGGTGTTTAGGGTACTGGACCTGAATTTGTTTGCCCCCTCCTTCATCGGTGAGCTCTCCTTCTGATCCAAGCCGGTCGTGTTACATATTAACTCATTTGGTGAACTTAGTGCTGCAGTTTATTTCTGATTGAATTAATGAAGATGGAAGGTTATCTTGGGGACATGGAGAACTAGTGAGTTCCAAATCCCAAGGGGAACCTCCATCCTCCCTCTCATCCTCACCCCAAAGCACATCGCCCCCACGTCACCAATCCTGCACTGGCCGGCCCCCGTGATCCATACATTTACTGTAACTTCTGCCCTTCCAGGGGGCTAATTGGGGGAGCTCACTGTCAGGACCACGCTGGTTATTTAAGTTCAAGCCATCTTGACTTAGTGTGTGATCTCTTGAAACTTACCTTCTTGTCATGTAGCCGAAACAGATTGGCAGTTGCCCTGGCCCGGGCTCTGCAGGCTGTGTGTAGGATCGGGCACCTGGCTTAGTTAACAACCTGGAGAAGATAACTAAAGCCTTTACTCCGTACCCATGTTGACTTTCTGGCCAGTTCCAAAGGTCAGAGATTTCTCAAGACGTTTCATGCTGGGTGTGTCCAGGTTTATGTTTGGGGAGTTATTATTGATTTTGTTCCTCCTGCTTTGAATCATCCCTGTTTATACTCAGAAATAGACTCGGCAACAGGAATTGGGTTCATGTCTCAATCCTCTTTCCCAGTAGCTATTTGATGTGTGCTCCCTTCGCCCAGGATCAGGGGGTTGGGCTAAATGTCCCCAGAAGGCCTTTCTGTCCCTAGGAGTCCACGATCTAGTAAAGTGGGTCTAGACAGCATGAAGACTTTAGTCCAGTACTCATTCAGCATATACTGAGCACCTGCTGGGCACTGGGTTTCAGGAGGGTCGCCATCCCGTTTAACAGCGACTCCTTTCCCCCCTCTCCCCACACAGGGTCGGCCGGCGGCCTGTGCTGCTGTTCTCCATCATCTTCATTCTGATCTTTGGACTGACTGTGGCACTGTCAGTGAATGTGACAATGTTCAGCACACTCAGGTTCTTCGAAGGATTTTGCCTGGCTGGAATAATTCTCACCTTGTATGCACTACGTAAGTAGAAACCTTCACGGCGACTGTTACAAGAATTAACAGAAGTATCATTGCCTGGGAAAGATATCGTGCATGCAGGTTGTTTGGGTTGGCAATTCTTTAGAAGTACAAACTTTAGAGGCCTTGATGATTGTGAAAGAGGTTTTTTTTTTTTTTTTTTTAGATGATACTGTCCAGCATTTACTTAATCCTTACCTCCAGCTTGGGCTCAGTGCCCATCATAGGACACAGAAGGTTGCACAGTGGCCTGGAGCAGTGGGCATCAGCCCGTAGCTGTTATGGAGTGGCTTTTGCTTTCCTCTGGAATTTTCTGCATTGATATTTTCTGTGCACTTCCAAATCCAGTGCATACTTGGGTATCCCTGTACTTGGTTCTGAAAGAGCATACTAGATTTCTTTTACTATAGGGTTTGGACTTAGCATTTGCATTGACTCTTTGAGTTTTTGTTTTTCTTCTTCTTTTTCCCCTCTAAGGCCATATGGAGTGCAAATTTTCTATATTCTCACATGCCCAGAGGTGACTTTAAGTGGTCTGGAATTGATCTCTAAGTGTTAGAAGAATAAATGGCAAGATTTGGTAGCATCTGCTTTTTTAAAAAGGGGATTAAGAAAGTTTTACTTCATTATTCTGTCATGTTTGTTGGCTGCATTACCTCTGCTGTCAAACGTGATTATGTTTCACTTATTCGTTGTCGACTTTCTAGAAGACAACCACATGCCAATAAAGAGAAGGAACATTTCAAGCATGGTGGATATTTCATGCTTTTTAGTCACTGAGTGGAAGGATCTTTGGGGAAGACTGTAGGATAGTTTATGACATGTTTTGTCTTCCTCTCTCCCCTTGACAATATGAGTAGGAGTCAGGTATAGATTTGGTAGCAGTTTCCATCACGATACAATAAGAATATTTGAATTCTCTTAAACATTCCTAATAAAAGACTTCTTTATATAACAAAATTTTTGTTCCACCAGAAATATAATCAATTCATGACCTAGCTTTTTAGCTACAAGGAAAGAAGGGGTGGAGAAAAAAAGCTACAGGTATATTTTTCTGAATCCATGATTGGTGTTTGTGGCATCCTCTTCCAACATTTTACTGAATCGTAGTTTCTTGGGGATCATCTTTTCCAGTTTGTTTATGTTTATTTTGGAGCCCTCATGGCTCGGAGAACTCTTTCAAAATGTATGTGTGACAAGGTCAGCGGATCTAGGTGTCTGGCTGTTCTGTGGGTGTTGGGCTTGAAGGCCTCCAGAAAAAGTGCCTGTGATGTTCTCTGTGGCCCTGGTCCCTGTGGGTCTGTGCAGCACAACAGCTCACAGCTCTTTTCCTGGGGAGTCTCCTGGCCCTGCTCTCTGTCTGTCTGATGGCATCTTCTCTCTGGGCAGCCATCCTTGTCAGAATGATTGTGGAGGGAGGATGGCAGTCCAGTCTCTCTCTGTGGACTCTCATTGAAGGGTATAGTTCTGTACTTTGAAAAAACAGAATATCTGTGCTTTGGGGACTTAGCAGACAGTATAACCCCAGCCTCACCACCCCCAAGCCAACAGTGTTCAGGAAAAATTGCTTTACAGCAAAGATGGCATATTGGTTTTATCTTGCATGCCAAGTGCGAAGGATGGCTTAAGGCTGCCAGAGAACAGGGAGACTTCTGAGGAAGGGCTCAGCAGAAGAGAACCCCTGGATCCATTAGCCATGTCAACCAGGGCCAGGGAAGGGCTGCACATGTGACTGGCCTTTGCCATCTCAAGAGACTATCCCTGAATTAACACCAGACCAGGCAAGATTTTAACCTGAACCTCATGTGTTTCAGATTTACATAGAACCTCTTTACCGACTATGACATCATTGTGCCGTGGGCCCTGTGAAACCTGTTGCTATATTTATCTTGCTGTAAAAAAAAAAATGATGCTAAAGACTTTTTATTAGATTAAATAGGCTCTATAGTAGAAAGTTCTCTTCTACTTCAGAACTATACAAAGAGTGTGCTCATCCTAGGGAATTGCTTAGCTTTTCTCTCCTAGACAAAGATTCATATAACCTGGACATTGGCACATTTTTTCCTGTAAAGGGCCAGCAAATAAATATTTCAGGTTTCATGGGCCATTTGGTCTCAGTTGCAGCTACTCAGTTCTGCCACTGTAGCATAAAAGCAGCTATAAAGAATATGTAAATGAATAGGGGTGGTTGTGTTCCAATAAAACTTTGTTTTTGAAGCAGATGGCCAGCTAGATTTGTCCAGTGGGCCAGAACTTTTCAACCACTGATGTAATGGATTCATGTGTGGGCCTGATGATACCGGCTCGAAGTTCTGACCTCCCTTCCTAGTTTCATCTGGACTTCTTACTTTATGTTTCCATTGTCCCATTTTCCTATCTCCATCATTTGTGTTATTTTATCACATGTATTTGTGTAAGCACTTTTACAATGGTTTGCCAGTAAAATATGGTATAGAAAATAATGGTTGTGTTTTCTTAAGATGTGGGTCTAACATTCCAACACGATGATAAATGCCATTGTCATAAAAATGTCCAAGTATCAACCGGTGGCCCACTGTCAGAGTTAAGAAAGCATCTGGAATAGCACAATTGAAATAAAGCAAAAGGCTGTGACTTGGAGCTCAAGGAGAGGATAGTCAACAATGAAAATTAGGGGGATTTGTTTGGGAGATGGCAGAAGACCCATACTTGGCAAGGGTAGGAAATGGGGGTGGTGGCTGGGCTGGGGTAGCCCATCTTTTTGAATCATGAGAGTTTGGAGAACCCACAGGCTGGAGACGGGAAATTCAGAAAGATGCTCCTAGTCAACAGGGCAGGGTGACTACAAATTTCCAATTCATATGCTTGTTGGTGTTTTTAGGCATGCTTAGGTGAAACTTGAGAATTTGTTTTGCTTTAGGGAAATTTATTAATAAGTTGGGTCACAGGGGTAAAGGAGTTCCTAACTCTAAAGAAAAGTTTAAAACTTTGGGGCGTTGATTGTTTGGAACTTACATTTTTAATGATTCTAAGTTTTCTCCCCTTTTAACCAGGTTTTTAACTCAGTGCCTTTGCCTGACCCTTCTCATCACAGATCTGCACATCCTTCTTTTTTCAATCTTGCACATGCTTTGCCATGTAAATAGGGAAGTAACTATTCTTGCTGTTGTGATTTCTTGTGCAGCTTACGAGGAAGGTTGGACGTGTCATTTTGGGAAATGCTGCTGACTTGTGAATGTTTTCTGCTTTATTTGCAAGACTGCCCAAGAGTTTTTTTCTTTGTTCCCCCCCCCCCACCACCCCGGCTTTGGATTTATTTGTTAGGTACATTGTGGTTAAATATTCTACTCTTTAAACTTTTGTTTTCTTCAAGTTGCCAAAGTGAGAAGTAGTTGTGTAATTGGGACATAAAATAGAGACTGTTGGCATCTTCTCCGGAAGTCTTTACACAGAAGCAAAGTGTACATTGGCAGTAGCAACAGAGACTGGGCCATGCCAAGTGAGTTTATGCAGGGCCACAGGAGAGGTTCCTGCCTGCATATCTCTGAGACCATTGTGAGACGCTAAATAATTAAATACACTGGGGCTACATCAGTGGCTTAATGATTTAATTTTATAATTTTATCTTTACCTCTGGACACACACACACACACACTTGATTTAGCCAACAAGGAACACAGACCAAGAAAAAGGAGTAAGTAGATCACATTTCCACTTGTTTATGAAAATAAAGTCTTGTCAAAAACTAAAGAGATGGTCACTTCTGAATTTAAGCAGTCATGGTGGACCGGGCTATGAATCCCTTTCCCATCCAGGATTCTATAATATCACAGGCAAAGGGACACAGCGTTATCCAAGATGTATCTTTCTTCAAAAGAAGCATCTGGTCATGGTAGTGTGAACTTGTAGCTCCAGCTACCTAGGAGACTGAGGCAAGAAGATGCGTTTAGCCCAGGAGTTTGAGGTCAGTTTGGGCAACATAGGAAGATAATGTCCGTCCGTCCTCCTCCCCCCCCCAAAAAAAAAAACCCCACCACCACCAACAACAAAAGAAGTCAATGATATGATGTTTTGTAAGAGAGAAATATATCATTTCATTTATTTATTTGATGGCAGGGATGGAACCCAGGCTTCAGGAATTCTAGGCAATCACTTTATCACTGAGCTGTACCCCCAGCCCATATTATTTTCCCAACTTGAAATAATGAACAATGCCTTTTTGCTAGCAGAGAGAACTTACTTAGTGTGGGCAAATAAATGAAACTTTTTTTTTTTCTTTTCTGGTCTAAAAGCAATGAAAAATTTTCCTGAAAATTCCTCTCAGAGATGTTCTCATTGTAATAACACTCCTTCCAACTTACACAGCATAAATAATTGGGTAAATTTTACCCATAATCAGGAAGTGACTCAAAATTTCTCAGATGACTAAGTTACTGATTACTTTGCAAATTAGAAGCCAAGTCTTGACTTGGCTGGTAAATAGACTCAGAAAAAATCTTGAGTTTGCTCTGGGTCAGGTGGTGTTCTCCTTCTCACATGACATGATGGGTTTTAGACTCTCAATTGAAGTGGTTGAATAATTTCTGATGTGCTGATGTGAGGTGGCTTTTTTCTGCTTACTCACCTATATATTTTTATACTTCTGTTTTTCTGAAGTCCCAAAACTTGTGTTTTCTTATTATATGGCCTTGTGTAAACTGCCTAAAATTTGGGGACCTATTTTCATCAACAGGAGGGTTAAGCTGTAAGATATATTTTTTTAGTGGACTGAGCCAAAGGGCTCCATAGAGCGAGTTGTCCCTGTAGGGGACAAAAAGAATGGAGACTGTGCCATCGGCAGGCGTGGCTCTGGCCACCATGTGGCTCACTTCTTCCTTCCTGGGAGCAAATGTTTGCATGACATTCAGGAAGGTGCTTGGTGGGTCTGTCTCTCTCTCCCCCGCCTGCCCTTCCCCATCACAGAAACCCTGTGGGTGAGACCCTGTTCACCTGGTGGGACCAGCTCTATTAAAGAATGGCCTCTGAGAAGCCATTTTCCTCCTCCCTCCCTCCCTCCCTCCCTCCCTCTTTCTTTCTTTCTTTCTTTCTTTCTTTCTTTCTTTCTTTCTTTCTTTCTTCTTTCTTTATCTCTTTCTCTCTTTCTCTCTTTCTTCAAAAGAATTTTGGTTTGACCCAGGTTCAAAGGGGGCATGACTGGGAAATCAGAACAGATCAGTCTCTCTTCATTTCTTGTTTCTGTCACTGGAAACCCATTACAAACCCCGCAGGCAAGTTGAGAAAAGCAAAGGAGCCAATTTATAAGCAAAAAAAAAAAAAAAAAAAAGGAATGGCTGGCTTTCCCTCTACCACCCTGTCTCCCTTCTAATCCCATCTCTGAGCACACAGAGCTGCTGGCGTCTGCAGGGGCTGGTGAGTGAGAGTAGAAGCACCTGGTGATGGAGTTCCAGTCCCTTGGGAGTTGGGATGCTGTGATGGCTATCGAGTGACAGTGGAGCAGGGGCCACACATGTCACAGAGGACTCAATTTTCTCAAAGTTTACTAATCCTGCAAATTAAAGTTATTCAGACCTGTCTTTCTGTCCCTACTTACATGTTATCTAAAATCTGACTTTTTGTAGATTTTCTCTGAAAAAGAATGCAAGTATCTGTGTATACCTATAGGGAATGTAAGGATCTATTGTCTCACCTGCATGTTCAAAATGGAAAGATAAGAGCTGAGAAAGAAGAGTGGCCAACGGCATCACTGAGACTCACATGCCTACCTAGTCTTCTTCCCAGAAGTTAGGGCAAGAAAACATGCATATGTTGCCTAAATGGATAGAAAGACATCAAAGTGCTTATTTCTTTGGGTGTTTTGAATTGGGTAAAGATAGGTCTGTCTCAAAATCAGAGGGGGGAAATAAACAGCAGATACAGGTAGCTGGATATTTTTAAATTAAGAATATTTGGATGCCGTCCCCACATAGAGGAGGATGTTTTTAAATTGCACATACCTTATGGTCTAGGTTTTTTCCCAGACTGAAATCTTACTGGTGCATGTGCTTTGGTTTGAAACAAAACTGTCCACTATACTAAACTGGGAAGTAGAAAGATATGGAAATCAGCAGATCTGATTTCCCACCATTGACTGGCTGGGACCATGACAGATGCCTTGATCTCTCTGAGCTCTCATCTCCCTCTCTGGAATCAGTGGATGGGTTTTCAAACCACGTTCCATGGGAAACATGGGGACCCTTCCTAGAATAACTCATGGAGAAGAAAGGTGGGAAACAAAAACAAATGAGAAATGACTGGGCCCCCCTGTACCCCAGTTTAGAATCCCATGGCTTTAGCATCCTAAGTTCAACCATCAGCCCCCTTCCATGTTGAAATTTCACGTAGAGATGAAACTAGGGGTGCATGGTCCCGCACTTGTGCCTTCCTCAATTCCACACTAAAAACTAGCTTTGGTGGACTTTTTTTCTTGCTCTCTGTGTGACACTGCATCAGGTAGATACAAAGGCCACCTGGGAAGAGATGCAGAGATAGGGTAGGATTAATGGTTAACAACTTTCCTTTCCCCAGGTTCTAGACCCTGCCCTCAAGTCATTAGCCTTGCCCTCACTGACCCCAACTCCTTTCTTCTCTCTTACCAAATATTTGCCTGTTGAGTTTGCAGATATATTCCAGGAATCCTATTATCCCCTCTGGGATTTTCTTTTTCCCATCTGGAAAGACAGGATGGGATGCAAAACTAAAAGCTGGGATGGCTAGAAGAGGGAATCCAGGAATTTCAGGTATTCATTCAATCTTGGACTGATGGTGTTTTGTTTTCTCATCCTTGAAAGAAGAATGAGAAAGACGAAATGAATCAATCACCTTGCAAGCAAGTGAAGAGCACGAGACCCCTTAAAAACATCCAAAGGTCCTGGGTGGGAAGACCCACTGTTTGTGAAGAGACATGATCTTGCCTGAGAGCACGCAGAGAAATGTGACTTACCTGGCGTCGAGCAGCAAGCAATGAGTGCATCATGCCCGATGAGCTCTGCTTCAGATTGTATCCGTTTTGTTTTTTGGTGACCCACGTGGAAACAGCAGAGCACTTTCTCTCGCCCTCATTTACTCGGTGTGTTAGTCAGCTGAACATGGCCGTGACCAAAATATCTGACCAAAACAACTTGGAGGAGGGAAAGTTTATTTTGGCTCATGGGTTCAGCACTTGAGTCCATGGGCGGCAGAATCTTTTGTTCTGGATCCAAGGTGAGGCAGAACATCACGGCAGAAGGGCATAGTGGAGGGAAGCTGCTCCTTCATGGCATTCTGGAAACAGAGGGAGAGGAGAAGGGGCCACAGAGAAGATGCACCCTCCCAGGGAATGTCCCCCGTGACCTAGCCCCTCCAGCCATACCCCATGTGCCTACATTTACCATGTAGTCAGTCCATTCAAACTAGGGCGGGCTGATGAGTTTACGCTTCTCACAATTCGATCATTTCACCTCTGAACATTCCTGCCTTAACACAGGAGCTTTTGGGGGACACGTCATATCCAAACCACAACACTTGGCAAACTTTTTTTTTTTTTCCCAGCACTGGGTATTGAACCCAGGGGTACTCTACTACTGAGATACATCCCCAGCCTTTTTTGTTGTTGTTTGAGACAGGGTCTCACTAAGTTGTTGAGGCTGGCCTTAAACTCGAGACCTTCCTCCCTCAGTCTCCCAAGTTGCTGGGATTGCAGATGAGTGCTATCTCTCCTGGCTTGCTTGGCAAACATTTGAGATCCTACCAGGTACCAAGAGAACCACAGCTTGTCACTTGATTGCATAATAAATGCTGGGCACTATCATATGCTAAAGATGCAGAGGCAGACATGTCTTCCTGTCTTCTGGGACTCAGTTCAGTGAGTAGAGATCCACGGATAGGCTCTGATTGGACTGAGGGAATCAGAAGAGACCCCTGAGCCATGAGTTTTGTGTTTGTTATTCCCAGTAGGTTCTTAGAGGCTGGAGGAGCCTAGTGTATTCTGGACGCTGCAGGTCATTAGAGTTTGGCTAGAGTTTGGTGTTCTGGGTACTGTGGATCACTAGATTTTAGCTGAAGCCCAGTGAATTCTGGGAACTGAGGGTCACTAGAATTTGGCTGAGCCTAGTGCATTCTGGGTACTGTGGGTGATGAGGGCTTGTGCGGAGTCAAGCATAGCAAAGCCTGGACAATGGAAAAACACACAACAGTGTGCTTCCTGACAACAGTGTCAGGCCACTGAAGGATCCCAAGCAAGAAAGGAAAACCTTTGGAGGCATGCTTTAGTGGGTTCACTCAGGCCACAGTGGTCAATAGGCCGAGGAAGAAGCCAGGCCAGGAGCTGGGCAGCTAGTGCTGTATCTAGGTGAGGAAGGGGAAGAGCCTGAAGGAAGGGCAGGACCCTGGGCAAGGAGAGAATCTAAGGAGAGAGAGTCCACTGCCTAGGGGACTGAAGAGCAGAGAAAGGGCAGAATGACCAGGTGGCCCACTTAGGTCCCTGAATGGATGTGAAGCACGAGATTCAGCCCAGGTATTCTGATTCGAGCATCTACCGGTTGAAGCTACTGGCCACTCCCTTTCCTCTGTGGGGGTTGCAGAGGGGAGAGAATGATGACTTCTGTTTCAGGCATGGCAAGTTGGTGGTGTCTTCAGGGGATCTGTGGGTATTGCTTTAGCAGGTGATTTGCTATTCAGAAGTTCAGGAGCAAAGTCTGTGGATCTTCAGAGTAAAGGTAGCCACTTAAGGCTACCAGAATAACTAAGATCACCCCAGGGCCTTATAGCATGAGATTAAAAAAAGGTGGAGGTTGAAAAACCAGTTGAGCAAGACAGGAAGGAATGGCTTGAGTGGTCAGTGGCATGTCAGAATAGGTTGGGAACTGGGGGCCAAGGAAGGGGTCAATGTGTTGTCAAATGATGTAAGACTCTGAAAAATGTCCTTTGGATGTAGCAATGATTATCAGAGGCAACTGTGGCAAAGGTCACATTGATTCAGTGCCATGATATGTACAATACAAATTATTTCCAGTATAGGTTTTAATTCACATACGTCCCAGAGGAGTATTGTCTTGTCCTTGTATCAAGTATTTTAAAAAAGAAGTTATTTTTCTGTTACAAAATATATAGAACATAAAATTTGCCATTTCTTCCATTTTTAAGTGTACACAATTCAGTGATGCATCTTCATCGTGGTGTAAGAAAATGATTTTTTTTTTTTGAGATGGGCAGATGTTCATTTGTACTGGGTTGAAAACATGGATTGAAAGGCAACTTAATAATGAGTTGTCTGAAGCATCATATCCCTATGCCTTAATGGGGAGGAATTCACACATTTCACTGAGTCAAGTCAGAGATGGTTGTCTGCTCCCCGTGATGCCTTCTTTCTCTTCATTGCACACCCAAGTGCACATGGGTGTGCATGATCATGTTAGTGGCTGAGGAAGAGCTGGGGTAGAGTCTACATTGGATTGTGATCCAAGCCACAACACTCACCAGTTGTGATCTTGAACGAGTTTCTCTTCACTGCTTTTAGTCAGTTTTTTTTTTTAAATCTCTGAAAGACTTTGCTGAGGGTTGAGAGGATGAGTCAATTGACATCCATAAGCTATGAAGTTCCAGAGAAACATTGGTGAATGTTTCCGTGTTTGTGCACTCATAGGGATGTGATGGGCTGAATGGATGCCACTCTGCAGAGAGCAAGAATCCTGCACTGAGATAATCAACCTTTTTCTTTGCTCGGGCCTTGGAGGGATTTGGGGGCTCACAGAAAGCTTGGGAATGTCAGTGGAAAGGAAACTTTGGACTGAGTTGCTAGCTCAGAGTCAGAGGAAAATATCGGTGCTGGCTAGGTGGCGGGGCAGGGGAGTGAGGCTCTACCTCATAATTGTTCTCCAGTGGCCTGCTTAATAAATGACCTCCCTTAGAGCATCCATTCAGAGCTCTACACACTGCACTTTAAAAGTCCTAACCACTTCAGATATTGGAAAGGATAATAAACTCTAGAAAAAAAAATTCTCCTGGACGAATCATTCCAGGGGACCCTGACTCTTCTATCAGATCACCTAAGTGTCCGTCTCTCACAAATGCTCTGTTAATTGCTAAGACAAGTATTAAGGAAATAGAATACTGGTGGCCATTTTCAAGGCTTAGATATATTCATAAAGTTCTCCTTTCCCTTTCCCTGGGTATTAGAAAAAATGCTTATGTACATTTTCTCTGTGTTTTTATTTTAGTCTTTTTGCAGTGCTGGGGATTAAACCTAGGGCCTTACACATGGGAGGCAAACCACTGAGCTTCATCCCCAGTCCTTCTCTGTTTTTCAGTGTGAATTCATGGAACTTGCTCCTTATCTGGAAGGCAGTTGTTGGCCTGGTCCTATATGTTTGCTGTACTCTGGCATTAAGTGCCCTTTGACTGTCTTCTTGAGAGGACGATGGTGGGCCCTATTTGCAATGTTGTTGATTTCAGATTGTCTGCTCCCAAAAATGTGTTGAAGAGCTGCTAGATGAGGGGCCTTTCTCTGAATGGGAAAAGTTTCAATTTTTTCATGTTTTCAAGTGACTCTTCTGGGGAAAAGCTATTTGGAAACCACCCTCCACTTGCTGGTCTAAGAACATATCAGACCTAGCAAATACTGGGGGCCAAATGAGCCCCAGGCCCAGCATCCAGGCCTTTCTGTGATTTAATGGAGAAGTCAGAGTTGGGGTCTCCAGGCAGTTTTAAAGCCGTGACCTCTACCTCCATAGAAACCAACCCTCGGGAGTCTGAGAGGGGAAGAAAGGGTTGCAGCTAAGGCTAATGCTCCCTGGGTCACATCGTCACATGACAGAGCAGAAGGTCAGGTGTGCAAGACGGATCATTGGCCCAGTTGAGAAGGGTAGCTCACGGGCCCTTTGAACTTCCAGCATGGAATACGGAGAACTGAAAATATGATTCTCTCATAGTAGAGGTGTTGCTACTGTAGGGTCTTCGATGGTTCTTGTAGAATGGGGTGCTTTGTGTCCAACCTGCTCCCGTTCAAAAGCCAAGTTGATGCTTGTGTCCCTTCTAACCTCTGCCTTTTGAAAGCATGCCTTGCTTGATATTTGCTCTTTGTCAGTTCTGGGAAAGGACTCAGATCTTCCTCCAAACCAAAGTTAGGTTGTCAGCATGGGGGGAGGGGAGGAATTAAGTGCTGTCTCGCTCTAGCTCAGTTCCCCATTCATATCTGTTTTACATAATATTGAGAGAATTTTTTGCTACAGTTCCAGTGTGACTTGGGATTTCTGGTTTTTCCCTGACATCAATTTGATTTGTAAAACTGGCATTGCTATCTTTATTTGAGAGGCCCTGACCCTCAAGCTCTGGGGGGCTTCCAGGGCAAACAAGGCCTCCTGAAATGGAGTAAAATGTGGGATAAATGGTACCTTGTTCTCTTTGGTAAATGGTATTGGCTTCTTTGTATTCGAGTGGGGACGTGTAACTATCCTTATTGAACAGGAAGTGCTTGCCAGAGAGCCATGGCCCTCCATCCTTGGTCCTTTTCTCACAGTTTAATTGGTCTCAGTGCATGAAGCAGGATCACATCACTCCTCTACCTCTTTTTAGAAAGAATCATCTACAAGTCCTGACATGTTGGGGTTAGGTGTATAGGAGCTGAGAAGAATCTGGGTGGAGACCTCCCTTTCTGTGCCCTCCAACCTGTGGATAGCAGGCCATGGCGGGGTGCTGAACAGATGAACACTGTTTTGCTATTAAGGAGGAACTGAGACTATCATGATGATTGGGATTTGATAACAATAGCTACTTATTAAGCATTTTCTAAGTTTAGGTGCTATGCTAAGTTATATGCACGTATATACTGACACATATAGATACACTTAAATTTCTTATTAACCAAGTAAAATGCATCCTATTAATTGCCTTGTTTTACAGATAAGGAAACGGATACCTCTAATCCCTGGACCTTGTTTAATTTGCTAGTGAAGCCATTAAGCAAAAGCTAACGTTTACTGAATCAGTCCCCTGTACCTTGGCACCACTGAGTGCTATAGGTACTTAACCCACTCAATAAGCCTATGATATGAGCACAGTTATTATCCCCAGTTTGCAAATGGAAAACGAAGTTTACCCATGGCCACACACAAAGAGGTAGAGGAGCCAGGGTTCAAACCCAAGTCTCCGTGGCTCCAGTGCCTGTGTGTGTCACTGCTGTGTCACTTCTAACAGCTCTCTCTTTTAGTTAAAATACGTTGTTACAATATTATTGAAATGTGTGCAAACATCTCCTAAGGAATTTATATTAGTTCTTGCAACTTCCAAATAGCTATAAAACCAAAATATTAACAACACACAATTTCAAAACCAATACATAACCCACTTGAATCTAATGTATGAAATATGATATGTCAAGAGCTTTGTAATGTTTTGAACAACCAATAAAAAAAAAAAAACAATACAGTTCAAATATAGGGCTTTCATGTGATGGATGATGGTCTTTTCCTGAAACTGAATTACCTATTCACCCTTGTTGGGTTTAGTAGCAGAAGAGCCTAGCTTTAGAGTCAATTTTTTATTTAATCTATTTTGGCATTTTGATTTGAATAATGGGAGTTTACCTGATGCCTTTTCACATAATTTTTTTTTAAATCTAAAATGACATTAATGATTTTAAGGTTTTGGCAGCGCAGAATTCTCAAATGTCATGTATTTCCCCACTCCTGAGTGAGCCTCAGTTATTTACTGTAATGGGATGTCATTTAATGGCTCTGCTAACCTGTCTCCATCTCTTGAGATAAAGTTAGATTTGTGACATTTATTAAAGTATTAATTAAATAGGCATTTAGTCCACTTATGGCTGTAACAGAGACTAGAAACATTCGTTACGGCCTGTTTCCTGTTTGTCTCCCTGCTAATGAAGTGGCCTTTACAGAGACAGATGGTCTCAGGTCCTCAGCCTGACATCTGGGCTCGGTGGTGTTGATGGTGCCTGTGCCGTCGTGCGCACTCGAGGGCTCCGTTCTCCTGTGACTTTATCCACCCCCCTGTTAAACCTGCATTTTTTTGCTGTCAGTCATGCTGACATTGGCCTTTGGTGAGCGTCAATGCAGATATAAATGTGAGTGGTCTCTGAAATCTTACGTCCACATTCATGGTCATTATGTCCACAGCTCATCCAGAGTCTCCATCATGGCTATGTTAACATAGACCAAGATTTTCACTCACATGACAGCATGAAATTTAAGAACCACAGACTGTCAAAAACACACCTGTGAGTGGCTGCAGACCTCCCATCCCTCTTCAGGGACCAGTGTCCCCGAGCCCAGACTTACCCCAGGGACCCACTCTTTTTGACTGCTCCCTTGGCCCCTTCATGGTGTGGCTTCCCCTGTGGCTGTCCAGCCTCATCACTCACAGGGAATACAGGAGTGACCATGGGGGGATGTGCACAGATGGGACAGAGAAGGACCCCAGGCCTAGAGGGACGTGGATGCCGTACGTAACGTGTTGGGTCTTTACAGATGGTAGAGAACCATCACCAGCTTCATGAGGGAGAAGATAATGTGCTAAGACTGTGTTCTGTCCTGTGTTTGGGAGATAATTCTGAGTTCATCCCCTTTTGTCCCGTGGGCTGCCATGAAAGGGAACCGGTTCGTGCACCTTAAGGAGTTTAGTCTGATAGTCCCCCTGATGCACAAGGCATTTCTAGAAAAAGCTAAATAAGAGAACTCTTCATCCAGCTTGACATTTACCACCAACATTATCCTCTTGGCAGTTTTGTTTCTGAAAAGAAGCTCTTCTTGGGAATCCTTGTTCAGTTTTCCCCACGTATCCTGTAGGCTTCTTGATTCCTACCCAGATGGCACCCACCAGCCACAGGTGGGAACGATAGTGAGAACTTTCATGTGAATGTGGAGTTAGGGGAGGGTATTTAGGCTGCTCTCGGATGCCCGAATCCTGTTCTTCAAAGGGTTTACTGAACGACAGAGTGCCCCTCCCAGGCCATGCATGCTGCAGCCTTCACACCCCTCTTTTCCTTTGTAGTCATTGCCCCCAAGCCCAGTGGTCTTCTCTGATTTCCCATTTCCTTCCTGCCGTCGCTGTAGGGTCTTATTCCATGTTCTCTTCAGGGAGCCATTGCTCTTTGGCTGTTTTCCCAAGCTCTCTTCTTTGGCATTTTTCCTTTCCACCTTGTGACTGGGGAAGTGAATGTTTGCACAGTTGGCTTTTCCATTCCGTCGCAGCTGCTTTGGTGTGATCTGCAGCCCCAGGAGAGAAGAGCGTAGAGGGAGAGGGAGAGCTACCTCCCAGTGGCTGAGAGGCTTATTTCTATCCCCTTTTATAAAAGGTTGAATGAAGGTAAGAACAATCACAAACCTGCAAATCGTGGGGCTGGGGATATAGCTTGGGGGTAGAGCACTTTCCTAGCAGGCATGAGGTCCTGGGTTCAATTCCTAGGACCCCAAATAAATAAATACCTTCCCCTGGTTACCTTCTCAAAAATTGCAGATTTCTGATCTCTTCAAGTGTTGGAAGTTATCATCCTAGTTCATAAACACGAGCCTGAAGTATTTGGACAAAGCCATGAGACCAACAGTAGTTACACTTCTAAGTTACTGAAGCAAATAGAAAACTTGAAGAATGGAGAATGGATAATTTATAAAGAAATGAGGTTTGTCCGGGCTCATGATTCTAGAATTCCAGGAGAATGGTGTCAGCATCTGCTCAGTCTCTGGTAGGGGCCTTATGACAGAGAAGCCGAATAGAGAGAGTCACTTGCCAGAGAGTGATGGGGAGGGGTGGCAGGCTTGCTTTACAACTGCCTGTTTTCCTGCTAACTACTTTAGTTCTGTGAGAGGGACAGCTTCTTCAAGACTGCATCCGTCCATTCATGAGTGTTAAGCCCATGACCTACTCACCCCCAAAGGCCTCACCTCCCAATACTGCTACATTGGGAATCAAACCTCAACATGAGTGTTGGTGGTCACAAACCATATCCAAACCATAGCATGAACCAAACAGGTAAACACAGCCTTTTACTTTTTCTCCCATTCTCTCTCTTACATAGTCTAAGGAGGCAAAGCAAACCAAAATAATACATGATTTTTTTTTTTTTTTTTTTTTTTTTGGTACCAGGGATTGAACCCAGGGGCACTTAACCACTGAGCCACATCCCACTCTTTTGTTTGTTTGTTTGTTTGTTTGTTTGTTTGTTTTTAAGAAACAGGGTCTCACTAAGTTATTTAGAGCCTCTCTAAGTTGCTGAGGATGGCTTTGAACTCATGATTCTCCTGCTTCAGCCTCCGAGCCTCTGAGATTGCACCTGGCTAATACATGATTTCTTAGGGGAGCTTTGAGGCCAGAGCTGTCCAAGAACACTTGCTGCAGAGGGGAAATTCACTCTCCCTGTGGTGTCTAGTCCTCTAACCATGGGCACAGGTGGCTGTGGAGCACCTGAGATGTGGCTGGAGTGATGGAGGGACTGCATTTGTTGTTTAAACTCATTTTTGTTCATTTAAATGGAAGCAATCACATGCATCTAGTGACTCCCATGCTGGATAGGACCACTATAGGCAGCAAATGGGATTGCAGACAGTAGCTTCATTTCTCCCCCACCCCCTTTTTTTAAAGAGAGAGAGAGAGAGGAGAGAGAGAGAGAGAGAGAATTTTTTTTTTAATATTTATTTTTTAGTTCTCGGCGGACACAACATCTTTGTTGGTATGTGGTGCTGAGGATCGAACCCGGGCCGCACGCATGCCAGGCGAGTGCGCTACCGCTTGAGCCACATCCCCAGCCCTCATTTCTCCCCTTTAACAGCAAAACTGCCCCCAAACCTGAGCTCCCTGCATCACCTCCAGTGCCTCACTCCATCCTTCCCCCAGTCCACTCAGGCATCTTCTCCCACTGCTCCATGGAAGTGATCTTGATAAGAGTACCCACACCCTCCAAGCTGCCAAAGGCTCCAGCAGTTTATTCTTATCTTAACTGACTTCTCAGCAGCTTCTGACCTAGTTTGACTAGTTCCCTTTCTTTGCTTTCATGACACCACACCCACTTGGTTTTATTCGTCCCTTTTTTTTGTAAGAAGGCTGCATCTGTGGCTCCCATTTATGCATCCACACTTTCTTCCTGTCAGCTCCACTAAACACATGGCATTAAATATCTCTAGATGCCAGTGTCCCAAATTTATATCACCAACTTGGCCCTCCCTGCTGAGTTCCAAACTCACATATCCAAACGCCTAGCGGATATCCCACTGGGACATCCACTATGCATGTCAAATTCAGTGTGGCCAAAGAAAAGCCCTCCTCCCATATCCTCAGAGCTGTTCTTCCCCATGTCAATGTGGTGGCTCAACCTGGGAATGTGTAAGTCACCCTCTCCTGACTCTCCCTCCATCAGCAAGTCCCCTGGCAATTCTTGCAAGTTATATTCAAGCCCCTGGGTTTTGCTCCACCTCTGCCTTAACTCCCTGAGGCAAAGCTTTCTCTTTCGTGCCTGGATAACTAACAGTGAAACCTTCCTAACTAATCTTCCTGCTTCCCCCTCACACCTCAGCAGATCCTTCTCCACTGACAACCACAGTGACAGTCATATGACACAAATCAGACCTTCCACTCTCCTACTTCAAACTGCCTGTCTTGTTCAGCAATCGCTTTACTTGCAAAGCACTGGAAACCAGAACAATAAGAATTTAAACAAAGGGGAATTTATCGCAACCCTCAGCACTGTCAGCCCAGGCTGCTAAGACTGTCTCCTGACACTGGAGGTTCAGGCCTCTTCTGTGGTTCTGAATTGCAGCCAGGAGAGAGGAGTGGAGGAGGGGGAGGGAACACTCCTACCCCCTGTTCAGAAGTCTCAGGAAACACTTCTTACATCCCTTTGTCCAGAAAACAGTAGCCTGTGTGTGTACCCCCTCAAGACTAGGGGTACTGGGGAGGTGGGCTTATTTTGTATAGCTGCAAGCCTATAGCAAGAAGGGGAGAATAGGTCCTGGGGAGTGACAGGTGGTCTTTGCCACATTCTCTAGTGGTTTTCACTGCTCATTCCAAATGCCTTGCGGTGGCCTGCGATAACCTTACAGGATCAGGCCCTGAGACTCTTTGCATGTTCTAGCCCACTGGGCCTTTTGGCTCTTATTCCCTGGATTTCTTGCACGCTTCTTTTCTTGTACTTAAATTCTCCACCCCAGACCTTTTAGTAGACCCAGCCACATCTGATCACTGCAATCTCTGCTTAAATGATACTCGGGAAGCTATCTCAGACTATCTAGTCTAATTTCTTTCTACCTTACTTTCATTGGTGTGTATATTCATGTCTCTGTACGTGCTACTCACCCACTCGAGAGAATACTCTGTGAAAGCAGGTAACTAATGGTTCTTGTTCTCCACTATATCTCTAGCCTAGATTGTGCCTGGCATGGGACAGGTACCTAAATGCTAGATAGGTAAATAAATGACTTCATGGAACATGGTGGCAATCAATGACCCAGTAATACAGAATAGATGTACCAATGTGATTAGAAAGTGTTAAAGCTGAAAAGGAGCTAGACTTCCATATTATTATCCTATTATCACATCACATCAGCAATGCGGAAACCGGACTGCTGCTATTGTCACATAGACAGTTTTGAATCATAGAGGAACATGTTGAGATGTCTCATAAAAACCTCATGACCCAGAGATAGATTTGGGTTGGATTCCAAAACAGTTGGTTGGATTCCAAACTGACTGCACAGTCATATCCTACAACTATTGACTATGAGTTGATGTCAGTCAGAATAGGTTTCAGTGACTTGGTAAGAACATTCGTGTGCAAATTGTGTTTTAATGAGCACAGCAGGGGGCAAGGGTCACTGGTGAGTGTAACCTGAGGTCTCTGTCTTACTTTTCCTTACCACTACCAGTGGATCTCCCATGAGTCATTGCTCTCAGTTTCATTGTAGCTCCCTGAGAAGATACAGCTGAGCTTGGATCCTTTGTACATAGCACATTCCTGCTCATAGTAAATGTTCAACAAGAATTTTTCTATTAATTCAGCATTTTCCCCCCATGGTGCTAGAGATGGAAGCCAGGGCCTTGTGCATGCAAGGCAAGCAGCTACCAATGAGCTACATCCCCAGCCCAGGAATTTTTTAGTAATCCAGTACTAAAAGCTGGGGGAGAAGTCTCATCAGAGTTGTTTTGGTAAGTCTGAGAAACTTTTCATCATTGCAAAGAGTCAGGGTATGGTTTCTCTACATTCCTTCCATGCCGTTCACCAGATTCCCTGAAAGAGTGGGGCCAGCATCAAGGTTCGTGTCCCAGCTCACGCCTGCCACAGAGTGGGGGCTTGCAGGTGGGGCTCAGCTCCCGCAGCAGTCCTTGGCTTTTCTGCAAGCCAGTGGTTTGGCAGATGGGCAGCATGTTATTTAAGCCGGCAGAACCTGGAACTAATATTTAGAAAATGAAGAAAGTGGAATAAAATACATTGGCTATCCTCTCTCCTGGTCTGCTTATATACACCAGGCTCAGGAATGCTGAGGGTCATCTAACTTTTGGTAAATAAAAGACACTGAGAGAAACGGAGCCAGTATGGCTCATTCCTGCCTTAGGCTGTTCCTTAGATAACATTTAAACCTGCAAGAGAGTGCTGAGTACACCCCAGAACTCTGGGCCCCAAAGTTTACTCCAGCTCTAGGGACTTTTCATGGGAGGTCCTATGGGTTAAGACCACAGGAGATGGGAACAGAATTCTTGACCCACAGACATTTGGTTTGCACTAGGACTTCACTAGACTTTGGAGAGGGAGAGACGAGGGACATGAATCAGGAAGAGGGATGCAATGCATACCTCTGCTTTCTTATGGAGGGGGCATTGTTTAAAATCTGATTTAATCTCTTCTGTGACCTGAGCCTACTTAGTTGAGATGGCTGAGTTTATCTCCAGGCAGTCCTGCCATTTTTCTTCTGGTGTCTTTTCCTCCTTGGTGTCATGGATATGAGGAGGCCCAGAGGTGGTAGAGAGAGATCCATTCCTCGCCTTGACTATAGCTCTCAGCTGGTTGCTATTCCCAAGGAGCCAATGGACAGATGGTGGCATCTGGCCCAGCAATGCCCAGCCAGGAAAAGTCTGCTCATTTCATCCAAAACCAGAGCCTTTTAAAAAAAAAAAATTATTATTTTTTAGTTGTAGTTGGACACAATATCTTTATTTATTTTTCAATACCTTTATTTTGTTTATTTACTTTTATGTGGTACTGAGGATCAAACCCAGGACCTCACACATTGGCAAGTGCTCTACCGCTGAGTCACAACCCCAGTCCAACCAGAGCCTTTTTTGAAAAACAAACTAATTATGACACTTTTGTATTCTAGTCTATCCCTTCACTGACAGAGTGTTGTTTAATTTAATTAATTAATTTATTTTGAGGATGGGTATATCATTTTGCAATGTTAGCAAAAAAAGGTCAAGGAGAAACAGATCTTTGAGACTGGTTCTAGTGAAGTTATTCTCCACCAGCAGGTATGGTGTTAGCTGATAGATTTCAAGTGCTGGCTGTAATTTGAAATGCAAATACCAGCACCCTTTATTCCTATGCCTGCTTTGCTTTGTAGATTCTGATCCTCTGGAAAGTCGGGAACGGGGACCTCCTCATCCCTGTACGGTTTCCTGCACAGGCCCTCAGCCAGATACATACATTAAACCCATCACCTGGTGAGCATAGGCCTTTGTGGGGCTAGAAGAAGAGGCATTTGCAGGAAGACAGCCTGAGCAGGTGGTGACATGGGGAAGTTAGAGAGCAGCAGAAATAGGAGACCCTGAGGGGGGGAACGGAGCCCTGCTCTTCCCCACTCCCTGCTCAGAGAGGCCTTCCCTGCTGCTCACTCAGAATTCACCAGCTTGCACTTTTTGGATTTTTAATCACAGCTTCCTACTCTAGTTCTCTGCATACACTTAAGTTTTAATTGTGGTAGAAAACACATAGCATAAAATTTACCATCTTAATCATCTTTTAAGTGTACCATTCAACAGTGATAAGTACATTTCCATTGCTGGGTGACCGTCCTCACCATCCATCCCTGGAAACATTTCCCTCCTGCAGAACTGAAACTCTGTACCTATTAAACAAGTCTGACCCCAGCCCCTAGCAACCACCATTTGCCTTTCTGTGTCTATGAATTTGACTACTCTAGGTATCTCAACTCAGTGACGTCCTATAGTGTTTTGTCGTTTGGGGACCAGTTTATTTCAGTGAGCAAAGTGTCTTCAAAGTTCATCCACATTGTAGTCTGTGACAGGATTTCCTTCATTTTAAAGCCAAATACTATTCCATTGTTTGTACATGTCACATTTTTTTTTCCATTAATTCCATGGTGGACACTTGGGTTGTGCCCACGGTTGAGCTATTGTGGTTAATAATAACAATGTGAGTGCACAAATATCTTTTCAAGCCTGCCTTCAGTGCTTCTGAATACACAGCCAGGAGTAGGGCTGCTAGATCATGGCAAAAGTAATGCAGAGGATTTCTGTGTGCCCTTCATTCACCCACGTCCTCTACGGGGACCATCTTACTTAGTCGTCAAGTACATTTATCCAAGTGAAGTCACACTGCTATGGTCCTACGAACGCAGCTACAAGCTTTATTAGGATTTCACTAGCTTTTCCTCTCATGGCCTTTTTCCTCTTCTTTTAGAGAGAGAGAATTTTTAATATTTATTTTTTTAGTTCTCGGCGGACACAACATCTTTGTTGGTATGTGGTGCTGAGGATGGAACCCGGGCCGCACGCATGCCAGGCGAGCGCGCTACCGCTTGAGCCACATCCCCAGCCCCTTTTTCTCTTCTGGTACTTAGTTGTCACGTCTCCTCCGATCTGTGACAGTTCCTCAGTCTTTCCTTGGCTTTTGTGATTCTGACACTTGTAACCAGGGCAGGATTGTGAAGGGTCCCTATTTTGAAAAATGTCCCCCGGTGTGGATCGTGTCAAAGTTTGGGGGAGGAACACCACATGTTCATCGTGTCGTAGAGGGGACCCTGATATCAGCATGATACTCTCCTGGGTAGAGTTCACCTTCATCAGTGGACATAGCATCTGCAGGTTAGGAGTAAATCACTACTTTTATTTTTTTCCCCATCAAATGGACTCCCAGAAATGAAGGGCAGAGAATCAGAGTTGTCAGGTCCACTGCTGTTTACCCTTGGCCTAGCTGTGTCTCTCTTAACATTGTCCAAAAGATGACTTTTTAAGATACTGAGGTAAAACACTGGGTAAGGTGAGAAAAGAGTCGTGCATGGGCCATTGTTTTTAAAGCCTAATGGTGGTTAAATGATGACTCAGAGAAAGGTCTGGACCCTGCTCCCTGTCCTTGGAGTATCTAGCATTTTCTTTTTCTTTGTGTGGCTTCCAGGTCTGTATACGATGAACAAGAGCATTAAGGGCCTGGGTCAAGCAGGCAGAGCACGCAGACCTCCACTGTCTTCTGACAATGTCCTAGAGGGGAGAAGGTGGCCTGGGTGGCAGGTAACCTGGTCCCATTGCTGCCTCCCCCACCAGCAGGCTGGGTTACCCTTGGGCAGGTCACCAACAGTCTTGGACTCCCTTTCTTCATCTGTAAAACAAGAGGGTTGATCCTCAAAGGCCACTCTGAGCTCACAGGTTCTCCCCAACAATGCCTGGCATTGCTACCGAGGAACAAGTGTCCTCAAAGCCCGCAGCCTGCAGATGGCTGTGACCAGGCGGTGCCAGCCTCCTCTGTAGAGTGGACAGGCTTGCCTTAGAAGAACCAGGAGCCTCCTAGGGCTGCTTTATTTGGAACCCCTCCCCACCATCTCCAAACAAGGGAACGTATTGAAATGACAAAGGAGAAGCAAGTTTCTGATGTGGAATTCCTGGATGTTAGCTTTGTGCATGGTGTAAGTGAAATAGTGAGGTTTTCTTTTTCCTGTCTCTTTCAGTGCTAAGGTTTGTCTGCCTTTCTGCAATGCCTGCTTGAACCACCTGTACCTAAATACTTTCTTCTCTCTCTCTCTCCCTCCCCCCCCCCTCTCTCTCTCCCCTCTCCTCCCCTCCTTCGGTTTCTAAATTCCTGATGGATTGCTAGCAGAGCTGAAGGGGCTGCCACATTTATTAAATGACCCAGCTAATGTCGAGATGGGTCATTTAATAAATCTGTCTTGCCAGGTTATTAAAACCTGGAAAGAGCGAGGAAAGGTGTTAGTTATGAAGGTCCCATTAAAAACCTCTTCTTCAGGGATCAGCAGGGACGAGTGTTTAAAGGAGAATTTGAACGCTGCGTCATTCAGAGCAAGCTATGTGTCACTGGGCTGCATCTTGCTTGAATTCAGGGCTGGGGTGCTTGTCGCACCATCTTGGCAGCCTCACCAATTACTCTGTGGATGTTCTTTGTGAGAAGATGAGCTGCAAAAAAAAAAAAAAAAAAAAAAAAGTGAGATGACCGAATTTCCCCCCCTGGCATTCCAGCTCCAATACATGCCTCTGTCCTGGCAACAGAAGCTCCCGAGGAAAGCCATTTGTGTCCAGGACAGGGAGCTTTTGTTTTGCATATGGGCCAGCTGCAGGCCCATATGTTGGCCCTATAACAAGGTGGGCAGGGATGCCCTGGCTCCCGGTTCAACCAGGGCTGTCACGGAGCACAGCTGTGTCCTCAGAGGACTTCTCCAAGAAACCCACAGATTTTTAAGGGGACTAACACAATTAGGTACCACAGCAGGGGAGAAGGCTAGTCTGTAATAATCTTGTCAGTTGTGAGGTTCAATCAAGACATCTGTGTTCTGAAAGTTTTCGTTTTCATTGTGGAAAATGCACGTACCATCAAATAGAGCATCTCAACCACATTCAAGTGTCCATTTCAGTGACAATAAGGACATTCCCGTGGCTGGGTGGCCATCACCACCACCCATCTCCAGGACTCTCCATATTGCAGAATTCTGTATCCTTGAAACACTTTATGCCTATTCCCAACCCCCGTTCTGCTTTTCAGTTCCATGAATTTCACTGCTCTGTGTCTTGTAAGTGGACTCCTACAATATTTGTCCTTTTGTAACTGCTCTTGTCACTTGGCATAATGTCTTCAGGTTCATTCATTTTTTTTTGTCATGTGTCAGAATTTCCTTCCTTTTGGGGGCTGAGTCATTTCTTTGAATGAAAATATCACATTTTGTTTACCCTTTCACGCTTGGGTGGCTTCCACATTTTAGCTAATTGTGAACAAGGCTGCTGGAGGGTGAGGGTACACGGAGCTGGAAATGCTGGCTCCCGTGGTTTGTGGGAACTTTGAAGTCACTATATTCTTGGGAGACTATCTTTGAGGTTCTGATTTGACTTACCATAAGCATTAATGAATCAGTTTTTATTGGGATTTGAAAAATAGAAGCAAGGGGAGGAAAAAGAAATGTGGTCATTCTTTGGTAATCAAAGTCCAAGTTTGAGCTGTCTGCAATGATGACAAAACCAGGAGACAGCACCCTGTTATGTCCTGTTTTCTTTGTAGCATTCTAAAGCTCCAGGTCTGTTGCTGCCACCAGGAAAATGTGTATTTCAGTGATCTTGCTTTTGATAGGAATTCGAAGTATTTATAAAGTGTTAGTAGCATTCAGAGTTTTCACTCATCCATACTTTTAAAGAATTGAGAATTATTCTTTTTTATATTTATTCATTTGATTTTTTTTTTTTTTTGAGACAGTCTTACTATCTCGCCCAGGCTGGCCTCAATCTCCTGAGCTAAAGCAATCCTCGTGCCTCAGCCTCCTGAGTAGCTGGGTAGTACACACACGTCACTACACATGGCTTATAAAACAATTTTAGACACAAAAGTATTTACTTCAAACGAATCCAATAGATCAAAATCTAGTATGATAAAGTTGACATGCAACGGGGAATTCTTTATTTTAGAGAATGAGTGACAGCTTTGCAAAGATTCTCCATGGAATATCTTTACCATCGCCAGCTCTGCTGGCGCATGAAGGTTTAATTCAGTGTACGAAAAATATTGATTCACACAAACTTTGGTTCTGCTTGTAGCAGTCTAGGGGCTGTAAACATCTGCTGTGATTATGACCTGCTTTTTGTAATTTCAGCCTGGCACCTGGTTTGTGTTTTTCAAATGGTACTGGTGCACATCATTGCTACCTACACCGGGGAACCGGGTTGTTTTCAACCCTGGAGAAGCCTGTGGGCATTTCAGGATAGCATTATGAGTTGATGTGGCCACCACCAGAAGAACCTTGTCACTTTGCTCCATGGCTGAAGCCTTTCAGAGGGCTCTATCGCTTTTGGCTTCAGCAGGCCCTCTCCACCCCACTTGCTCTACTCGTTTTGCTGAGCTGGTTTCAGTTCCTTGAAAACCTTATTATCTATTCCATCACTGCTCTTTTGCTGGAACATTGTCCTGGGGTGACCTCTCATGTGAAATTTGCTGGGGAAGTCCTCATGTGACATATGTGCCACTTTTTCCAGAACTTTCTTCTGATCGCTCCCTTCTGGGTTTGCAGCCCCTCCTCTGGGTGTTCACAACACTGGCTACCGTCCTGGTGAACAGAATCATAGCATTCAGCATGTGGGTTCTACATTCCAGTTGTTTAGTTTTACTAAATATTGACCAGGTATAAAATACCAATAAGATATATGTCAGGTAAAGGATTGTGACACCATGCACATGTGGGTAGTCACACTCCCCAGCTTTGAGACCTTTGAAGTTCCCTGTGGACCCGTCCTCACAGGAGCAGTGAGCCTGGCTAGATTTGGCCTTGTGTGTTCCCTTGCATTTCTTTACCCTTGGACCTCATGTACTAATACTCTGTTAGTCAGCCCTGCGTAGTTGCAAAGTACCGCACATAAAAAACTTATAAAAAGAAAAGTTTTATTTTGGCTGATGATTTCAGAGGTTTCAGTCCATGGTCAGGGTGGGAGACCAGGGAAGTGGAACCCTGTCACCTCATGGCAGCTGGAAAGCAAAGAGAGAGAGGCAGGGACTGGGGTTCCAGGATACCCTTCAAGGGGGTACATCCCCAATGACCCAACTTCCTTCCTGCCACCAAGCCCCACCTCCCAAAAGTTCCACCTCCCAGTAACATGACAGTCTGGAACCAAGGCTTACATGCATGGGCCTCTGGGGGATACTCCAGACCCAGATTATAGCAGATTCATGGACACCATGTCATTTAGCTTTGCATGTTTTTAAACTTTTAATAAGTTGAAGCAAGCTGTGTGTGTTCTACTGTGTACATTTTCTTCCGTGTGGCATTATTCCTGAGATGCTCTCCGTTGATCTTTATAGCTCTAATTCGTTCATTTCACTGCTCTCTGAATAGATCACTGTTCTTTGGGCTGCAGTAGATTTTTTTTTACATATCTCTACCCTCATCTTCATTCCTTCTCTTTCCCTATGCCCACACTTTGACCCCAACACATAATTTAAAATTCTAAAATGGTAGGTATTGAATTTATCTTGCTCATGGTCCTGTCCCTGAATCTGGCCTATAAGAAAACATTTGTCACTTAAGTAAAATGTGTGCCCTCTGGTCTGGGGGTCTGCTGGGACTAGCGGGTGGGCCTGCCATTCCTGCATTCTATGGGCAGTGACACCATGTCGCCCTTGTTTGGCAGGACTTCTTTCCTCTCTACAGACCTTTTCTTGCCACAGAACTCTAGACCAGGGCTCAGCAAACTCTTTCTGTAAAAGGCCAGATGGTAAATATTTTCGATATTGTGGGCCATGTGACTTTTGTCCCAACTACTAAACTCTACCATTGTAGCTTGAAATCAGCCACAGATGATGTGTAAACAAATGGGTGTTCCGGTAAAATCTTATTTACAAAAAGAAAAATAAGCCACAGGCCAGAATTGTCCTACAAGCTGCATTTTGCCAACTTTTGCTCTAGACGACTCCCCTTATTGGAAGGGAAGACAATGATGGAGAGGGAACCTCCATCACAGAATCCAGGGGGACTCTCCAGCCTAGAACAGACAGGAGCAGATAGAGTCCCCTCACAAGGACCTAAGACGGCATGAAAGTTAAGGTAGGAAGGTGGCAATTTCCAGGCGAGGACCAAAGTGCATATTAAAGGTTCGTGTGGACCATGTTGCAAAGCCATGAATAAAGTGTGACCCGTAGGGTTTGAGTTTCAGCCTGGCGTGGAGTTAGGAAGTCCCATCCCAACCCTTTCTGCCTTGATTTATCTCCAGCATCTGAGACTTAAACCCAGTGAGCTATGCCTACCAAGAATTGAGAGTGTGACACTCAACTCTGTCCAGCATACAGGACAGATTCCCTTGGAGAAAAATACTGATGTAGGTGTTGAATTGACTGGAGCTGCATCTTTGAAGAGTTCGAAGTTCAGGTAGAGGAACGACCTCTGCTGAATCGTTTCCTTGTGTTAAATCCCTCACGTGTTCAGGATATGGGGTGAGTGAGGTCGAACATTCCAGGGAAGGAATACAGGCTTGGGGCAGACAGGATTGAACTTGGGGTCAGTCTTAGTCATCTCATTATTAAGTGGTGATATATTGGTCTGTCTCACCAAATTATTACAAGGGGTGTGATTTTTCTCTCTGTGATAGCAAATGAGTGTGAATAAAGTGTGGATGTAGGACGTCAAGAAGAAAAAGGACATGAACAAGGAAAACCAGTGCTAATTGAGTACGACCAGGCATTGTCCTAGCTCTTCCTCCTCCTCCCATCCGCACCTCCACCAGATGAAGAAAGTGCTACGACCATTCCTGTCCCACAGAGGACAAGGAGGCACAGAGACAGGTGCTGGGCCAGGCTGGCCTAGATAGGCCATGGTAGAACCAGGGTTTATCACCCACCGTGTGTGGCCGGTTGACAACAGTATCTTGGCAGCAACACAGTTTGTCACAGTGCCAGCACTGGCACGAGTTGGGGTATTGTTATATTTTTACTGAGCATCAGTCCTGGAATCCCACCCTGAGGCGACAGCCCCGTTCTGCCATCCTGGAGTTACTCATGCCTGACCTACAGCCGAACTGTCCCAGTGAAAAATCCCTGGAAAAAAAAAAAAAATCAGAGCATAATATTGAAGCCAGCTGAGGCTCCACTAGGATTCAGGTCCTGTGGCAGGTGGACCTGAGGCAGGTGGACCATGCTCCGTCTGTGCTCTGACACTCTCTCGCCTCCTGCAGGGAGGCCCTGGTAGGCTGGGTGGGTGCTGTATCTCAGAGCCTGGTAGGGCCCCCAGCTATGGCTAGGCCCAGGGGTGGTTCCAGGGCTCTGGTGAAGGAGAGAAAGTGGACTGGAGATCTGAGCCATTTTCCCCAGGACATAAGTCTTCCAGGAAATGACATCCTGTAGCCACAGGTGATGTGCTGTTCAGGGTTCAGAGGTTTTTTTGTTTGTTTTTGTTTTGTTTTTGTTTTTGTTTTGTACCAAGGATTGAACCCAGGGCTGTTCAACCCCTGAGCTTTTTAAAACTTTTTATTTTGAGACAGGGTCTTGCTAAGTTGCTTAGGGCCTTCCTAAGTTGCTAAGGCTGGTTTTGAACATGAGATCCTCCTTCCTCAGCCTCCTGAGCTGCTGGGATTACAGGTGTGCACCACCACTCCCAGTGTGTTCAGAGAATTTCCAAGTGAGAAAGTGTGGAAGTCATGGATGCCTTTGCCAATATTTCCCTTGAGGTTGGACCATGTGACTAGTTCTGGTGTATGAACTGGGGGTGGAAGGGATCTGTCCCTTCTGATTGGGAGCATTTGATCACCTATGAGAGACCTTCTGGGCTTCTAGCATTTCAGCCTACAGTGTGCAAGATGATGGCTCCTCCTGAAACCTGCATCCTCAAGTGGCGATAAGCAGGACCCCCTACCAATCCTAGTGGGCACATAGCATGAGCAAGAAATAACTTTTGATTTTGTAAGCCTCTGAGATTGATAACAGTTTTGGTTATTGACCTAGCCTGTGACTGATTTATTATAACCCCCCTGCAGTTTTCTCCTGTCATTGCAGAACAGCTTGTCTGAACCATTTTTAAAATGACTTGACATGAGTTTGGACTAGCATGTAAGAATGCTAGTGTTGACTGGAGGTGTCGCTCGGTGGTAGAGTGTGCACCTTGTGTGCGTGAGGCCCTGAAATTCAGCATCCAGGTTTAAAAAAAAAGAAGAAGAAGGAGGAGGAGGAGGAGGAGGAGGAGGAGGAATGTTAATATTGACTTTGGGAATGTATAGAGTTTTGTACAGAATAGATAGGTTCAAACAGAGCCCACTTTCATAAGGACTTTGCATATGTTGGTGTAAGTCTACTGTATTCGCTTTCCATTGCTATCACAAAATTCCTGAAAAAAATCAACTTATAAAGAGGGAAGATTTATTTTGGCTCATGGTTGCAAAGATTTCAGACCACTGTTGCTTGGCCCTATTACCTTTGGGTCTGTGACAGCACAAAAGAATGGGAACATGTGGCAAAGGAAACTGTTCACCTCCTGGTGGTGAAGAAGAGAAAGAGGGGGCTGGGGTCCCAGTATCCCCTGTAAGGGCACAGCCTAATGGCCTAGCTTCCTTCACTAGGCCCCGCCTTCCAGTGGTGCCCCAGGCTGGGGACCAAGCCTTCAACACATGGGCTTTGGGGGGGACATTTAAAATCCAAACCATAACATCTACCAAAGTGACTTATTTCATGATGGTGTCAAGATTTCTTTGATTCGTTGGTCAGACAATTGTTAGGGACTCAAATGTATATAAATACTATTAGTGGAACTATCCAAATTAGTTATTTGCTAGAAAATGTCTTCTCCTCTTCCCTTTCTCCCTCCTCCTTGTCCTTTTCAGTGCTGGAGATGGGACCCAGGGCCTCCCACACGCTCAGCCTGTGCTCTCCCCCTGAGCCAGCTGTACTCCCAGCCCCTGGTATATTCCTATCAAGTCCTTATTATTGTGGTTTGAAATAGTTCTTTATAGGAAGACCTTATGTTAATATCTTAACCAGCTACGTCAGATATTACAGGGTGGGTTAGTGGGGCTGTGACCTGTCTCCTATTTGCCCACACGGATTCCTTTCAGCTTAAAGCCTTCATCTAAACATTTGCAGAAGGAGCTCAAATGATGAGTTTGGACAAACCCTTCACCCCTGTTGAGGCTGTCTCGTTCAGATGTCAAACACTGCATTGGATTGGAATCCAGTGTTCCGTTACTCATGTCCCGCACAGATATCGATTAGCATTTCTGTACCCAAGCCCTCTTGGCCCGCCAGCCCTCACCAGGTTTTCATATTCTCTTTCTCCCCTCGTTCTCTCTGGCATGCACACATACACACAGGCTGTCTCTGCACAGATTTAAATGAGTCCAGTTCTAAAAGCCCCGATCCTGGAGAAATATCTGCACATTATTCATCATCCTAATAAATAAAACCACAGGAACCCTTTGAAGTACCCGCTGGGGACAGGGAGGCTGGGGGAGCATGCATCAGTCATCTGAGCCCACCCCAGCTGCGAGGCTCTAGTTTGAATTGCATAAGTTTCCACTCAGGCACGCACTCCGGAGGTTTAGGTTTTCCACTTGTGTTCAAGTTGCTGACGTGAAGCTAGGGGTAGAATTAGTGGGAACATTTTAGTATTGGGGGAAAAGGAAAAATGGCAGCATTCTAACCCCCAAAATGCATAGTCAACTTTCTGTTTCACCTGAGCTTTTAAGTTTCCAAGACCAAGTGGAAAATCCTCCCCTCTCCTCACTGTCTTCCACCTCCCAATTCCTCAACCCCAGGGCCCCACAAATGCAATACCCTTGAATTTGCTGCATGGTGTCATAGACAGTGCTCTGTAACACGAGATGTAACTTTTCATCCTTGGCGAGGAGGTGCACACACCTGAGCTTTCTTAAGGAGCAGTTGGTGATTTTTTAGAGCTTATAGATTATCATTAGAAAGGTGGCTCTTTCCCTCAAAGAACTTCCAACCTGTCAGGTTATTTAAAACTACTTTTGCCCGGTCATATTTGGTCAGACTTGCTGGGAACCTAAGGTCCTATGGTAAGAAAATATATTTCAGAACTGCCGCTTTGGACTAGACTCAACATCAGAGAATAGAACTTGTCTCAGAGGCAGGCCAGGTATAAGCGTGGATCCCCAGGGAGCTCATTAAGGGCAGCAGACTTTCACCGTGCAGAAAACAGGGCACAAAGGGGCAGGCTGGCGGGGAGGCCTAGACCAAGCTGTCCTACCAAGATGGGCCCTTAACTGCAACTGAGAGTCCAGACCACAGTCCAGTTCATGCTTGGTATTAAAATCTGACATTTGAAGAGGTTAAGAGACATTCCTAAGGCCAGACAGACAGTGTCTGAACTAGGGTCAGAATTCAAACGTTCTGAATAGCAATCTCATGCCCTTCAGGTAGGGACATAGAAAACAGGAAGGGAAATTGGCACCTGTTGCCTTTGTAGTCATACCAATAACTGCAATAGTCGTCTAGGTAAAGGTGGTTTTAAATGCATCTTGAGTCTTGCCAGAATAAGTGTTGATATGGGACCATGGTTTTCCTGTCCTTGCGACCCTTTATTTCTAGGAGAACCGTCCAGATCCATGCCGCCCCTGCCTGATGAACTTTTGGCTCTGTTGATTTCAGGCCTCACAGTGTATCACCTGACAAACATGCCCAGCCAGGGGAGAGAGGATGGTAGGTCAGCTGAGCATGAAGTACAAAGTCTCTGGGGCTGTCCGTCTCTCGTTAAATGTTAAAGGAGGAGTCAAGGGCACGGAGGGATTAGTCACAAGTGTCTTAGGTATGTGCTGTCACTGTGGGTTTCCAAGGAAACAGATTCCATAACGACGTTACTCATCCTGTCAGACGCCCTGGGACTCAAGGTGTATGCATCCTGTTCCATAAGGACTTGCTCACAAGATCCACACACTGCCAGTATCCTCCCTCAGGAGAGACCACCCATGCCCTGCTGGTCTTGGTCTGCTCATGAGCCTGTGAGGTGCTCCATGTGAGGTGTCAATACTTTCTCCCCAGGGCTGCCCTGGTTTCACTGGATCTTGCTAGAATGCCATCAACGGTCTCTTCTCTAGCTTCCCTGACCCTCACCTCTCCTTTGCCAATCCTGCCCTTGTCTGCATATAACACAGCTCAAGGATCTCTGATTCTGATTCCGTAGCCTCACCCCCTTCACTGAAAGACTTTGAAAAGCGCAGTTTTGCTCACCAGGTACTATGCAGCTGCACCAGAGGTGACTAGCATTAAAGCCATGGGAGGCAGTGCCTGTCCCCACCTTGCTGCTGCTTACCAATGTGAGAAGGCACACGTAGGCACTTGATCCTTGCACTAAGGCACAGCAGGTGAGCCACCCAGCCCAGTGACTGGAGATTGCTGAAGGGGGTGGGGAGGTTGGAGGGCTTCTCCTGCACTCTGCAGGATTCCCCACTGTCCCCCATCCTGCATTTCCTCCCGTTCACCCTTTCCACCCAGCCCCGTCCCCCATGCTTTCCTTTGTACCCTCCTGCCATCCGTAGTGCCCTTCTTCCTCCACCCACCAGCACATGTCCAGATTTTACCCGTTTTTCACCTGCCCACTCAGAGGGCCCTTTGCCTTCATAGATCTTCTTCCCATCTCTCCCACCTGCAAACGAGGGGTCCAGCCTAACGCCTCGTATGACCTCACTCTTGCCTTCTCCCTCTGGCTAATCTACAAGGTAAATGGGGATCTCATTGATTTTTTTTTTTTTTTTTTTTTTGTCCAAATGACCTAACACAGTGAGCACAACCTCAATGAACTGTATTTATTTAGTAGGCACCAAAATATTTTTCAGGAAAGTGAATAAATTAGGGATGCATGCCAGATAGCTGAGAACCCTTGGGAATTTAGGAGAAGGGGAAGAATGACATGAGCTTCTAAAGGGAGAACCGTATGGAAGGAGGGCTCAAGATGGAGGTCGATGGTTGGGCTGAGGGACAAGAAGGCCATGTGGTACAGTAAGAGATGCAGAATGACCTGAAGTGGCAGCCATGTGGTGGGAGTGATGGGAGAGGAAGGGGAAGCACTAGGTGATAAGTGGTAGTGGCTCTGAAAAATAGGCCGAAGAGGAGGACTCTGGGAAGATCCACTTCGAGCCATGGTTGAGTGCTGGCCTTGTTTGGCTGAGGCACTGCAGTGGTGAGACGAATTGCTCAGATCAGAATGAAGAGGGAGGTAGAGGAGCTGGGTTGCCAGTCTCTGCTCCCATTTCCCATTGGGGGATGTCGCTTGGAAATGATTGCACAATGGCCGTGTGTGTGCTAAAGCCAGCACCAGTATGAACTGATGTGCTCTTCCTGGCAGCATGGTCTAATAAAACCTGCAGGATCTTCACTGTCCCAAAGGCAACATGTTTTTTCCAAGGCAATGTCTATGGTGATAAAATATTCAAAGATGAAATATATAAGTGGCTTCCCAATGCCTGCTAGAATTGAAATTGAAATACACATAGCGCCAAATGAATTTATTTTTTGCTATTAAAATTCCTAATTTGCCAACTACTTGAAAGACAAATTTAAGTCAACAAAATAGGCATGTGATTTCCTCTATGGGGAATATCTTAATAAGAAGAATAGAGTTGGTTGATAGGCATTTATGTCTATATCCCTTCTCTCTGCCCCATTAAGCCAGGAATTGGTCTTTGCCAATGGTAACCAAGGCAAGATAATTAATTGGAAGGGGGCCAATTGCAGAATTGCCTATCCTGTCATATTTAATACCAGCCTCGTATATTCAATACAGGTCTACACATTATAGGTTTTACATTCCCTCCCTGGAGAGAGAGAGATACTGTACACAAAGCAATAAATTGTCTCTGCTGAAAATAGGTTGAGCTGTTTCTCCCCAGAACTCCTATCTCCACCCACAGTGATAGCCTCAGCCCTAGCCCACTGGCCTATATTGATTCTGGCAATAAAGCTCACTATAGTGCACCGCCTGCGTAGTAAGCAAATGGCTTAGTTGGATGCCTCGCTGGGTTGAATATATTAAAAAGCAATTAGCTTCCTGAGGGTCAGTAGCTCATATTCCATTTCAAAACACAGAATGAGCTCAGATATAATCATGAGAATTTGTCAGACTCCATGGCAGTTTTATAAGTAATATTTTGACAGGGGGTAGTTTGTTTTGAACTTGGGAGTACTGAAAGTATTAAATGATGAATGGGATGGGTAAACCAACTATCAACTGATTCATTTTCCTCTTGTTTTATTTAAACAAAAAATTCTTCCCCTGGTTTTTCTTTTTTTTTTTCTCTTAGCTTATTGTCATTGAAAGGCTCGATGCTTCTAGCTATGAGATGATTGTTCTCCTTTTTGCATAATTTTTGTGTGATTAAAGAACGTCTTTCAGTTTTCTCTCCAGGCTTCCTGACTGCCATCATTATTAACAGTGTTTGTTCAGTTTTCTAAGCTTATATATATAAAATTTTTAAGAACCCACCAGTGTTAATTAGGTATCAAAGCCCATCCACTTTCTCTTCAAAAATGTTCTTTAAAGACACAGCTAATACCCCTAATTTGAACCTGAATCTATTAGAATCCTAAAAAGATAAAGGGGGAAAGAATCTTCCAAGACCTCATATGTCTTAGCAGCAGATCTAGTACTAGGGCAGACTCCAGTATTGACTTTGGCACACACACTTTGATTGTGTATGTGGTTGTCATGTTCGTTGACGTTATATTCAGACGTATATTCAGCTACGTCCAGTGTTCCAGGGCTTCAGTCCATCTAAGCCTTTCCTTTAGGCTGTCCCCAAATCCATCTTCCCATATTGTCACCTTTAGCAAAGTTACTTTCTTCCTCATTGCATTCATACTCACTTGCTTTTCACTTAAGCAACCACCCAACTCCACCGCAGCCCTCCCTTGGTTCCATGTAACTTTCTCTTGATCCCTCAATTTATCATGGTCATTGCTGGCTCCAACATTTTGCGTGTGTTGTTATTGCCTCTTGGAATGCCAGTTTTCCCTTCTGAATATCTGGAACTTATCTTTGGGGTCCCTGTTAGTGTTGCGGTGTTCCCTAAAACCTGCCATCATAGTGCTAGACTGTGTCGACCTCCCAGTCCTGAATGGTTATTCTCATCTACCCATATGTCATCTGACTACTTACCAAGTGCAAAGCATGGTGCCACATAAAGACCTAAAGATGCACCAGGTTTGAACCTGACCTCACAGCTTAGAGTCTAGCATAGCCATTGAAACTCAAATGCCAGATGAACAAATAAGAAAAACCATTCAGATGTGGGGAAGTCAATTCCAGCACTTTGCTTCTATTGTTTCTGGCACATGGAATATCTGTTTTCCCATCGGACACTCTGAATTCACCTTCGAGAGATAATGATGTTCATCTCTCCCTGAACATTTAATGAGCCTTCAGTCAACATTTGAATGGAAGGATCAATAACCTAGTCCTGGCTTCTGCTGCCCTTTTCATTCAGAATCGGTGTCTGGGTAGTCAGCTTTCTGTCACTAGAACAAAATAGCTGGTATGATTAACTTATAATAAAGAGAAAAGGGTTTTTTTTTTTTTTTTTGGCTTAAAGATTTGGAGGTTTCAGTTCATAATCAATATGCCCCCTATCTTTGGGCCTGTACTGAGGTAGCACATCATGGCTGGAGCACGGTTGTAGTGCATGGTAGATCAAAACTGCCTTGCTAGGGAGCAAAGAAAGGGGCCAGGATCCCACAATCCCCTTCAAGGACATACCCCCAATGACTTAGGGTCCTCCCAGGAGGCCTCACATGATAAAGGACCACAGAACCTCCCAACAGTGCCATCCTGGAGACTAAGCCTTTAACACATGAATCTTTGGAAGACATTTAAAAATCAAAATATAGCAGTAGAATAAGACAGGCCTCCTTTCCCCAGGGCCTTACTATGCCTCACACAGCCTATATCAGAAGGACAGAATTCTAACATGAGTGGATAAAAGATGGCTGTGTCCAGGGTCCCCAAGACCACCCCTCAGATTGGATGATCCACTAGGAGAACTCAGTGCTCAGCAGCAGATAGTCATCCTCATGCTGATGATTTGTTACAGTGAAAGGATCCAGAGCCAAATCAGCAAAGGGAGAGAACAGATGGAGCAAGTCCAGAGGAGGTCAGGGGCCAGCTCCCAATTCCTCTCCCAGTGGGCCACACAGGGTGCACTTAACTCCTCCGGCATGGAATTGAGGCGACCGTGGGTAACGCTGCCTAGCGGGGAAACATGCTAGAGACCCAACACTCAACATTGGACTGGGGGCTGGCCATGTCAGCACCTTCGCTTTGTGCATACTAAAATTCCAGACTCCCAGAGGGAAAATCAGATACTAAGCATGTTCCACGTTGTTTGTATGAACATTTAAGCACGCCAACCTGTCATCATTATCAGGGAATGATAGGCACCCTTCCAGAATCCAAGTTCCCAGATGCCAGCCAGTGGCCTGCACCCAGGCCTTCCTAAAGACAGCAGGCTCGGGACTTCCAGGTTAATTTCTTTCAGCACAATAACACAAGCTGAGGCTACACACTGCGCTCTTTTAAGTAACTGGAGTTTTGTAGAAAGAAGAAAAACGCTCATTCTCTCTCAGCGTATTTTGAAAAGGTCATAAGTGTTTGGGGGTGAGATGATAATGGGGAGAAAAAGATTTGAGAGCAAAACAAGGCAGAATTTGGGAGAATTGGGGTCTGGATCTTCCTACACCCTGTGCACGCCAAGGCTCAGGCCTGACAGCCACATTGTGTTTCTGGCTTCCTGTGCTGTGCATGGTGTCACCTGAGCCTGGAGGTTGGAGCATGCCTGAGCCCCCTGTGCCTGAGGAGAGGAGAGTCAAGGAGAACCATGGTTTCCTCCAGTCATGCTACCTGTACGTGCAGCTGCAGGCTGGTCTCTGGTTCCCGGACTCCACAACTGCATGCCTTCCTCTCTTGTGAGAAAGTAAAGCTCGAGGACAAGAAACGTCTCGGAGCCTTCTCTCCTCTGTCCATGTCGCCTGCTCTTCTATCTACTCCTCTTCTTTCCTGATGGCTGTTAAGACAAACCTGCAGGCTTAGGTGTTAGTGTGTCTTGATATTTTCAGTCTGCATGTTTAAATTCCTGTTATCTATTACTGCATTCACACCCTACCTTGAAGCACCGGAGGGACTGTCTGACTGGCCTGGTGCAGGTCCCCTTCGACCAAGGAGATGGCTCATCTGTGCTGTATTTAGAGTTCCAAGTTGTTCCAGCCTTGTCCCTGGTGTCTGTGCCCTTGAAGTGGAGCTCAGCCTCTGCACCAGCTTGACGGCTTCCACATCTCACCACTGATACTTCCTAGCTCTTGAGCACAGATTGGAGAGTGCCCCCTCTGGTTCCTCATCTGTATAATAGGGATGATAGTAGCACCTACCTCCTGGTTTGGGATGAAAGGGGCTGTGTGTGGCTGGGATTCTAAAATGCACCTGCTTCCCCCTTACACAAACACAATTTAGCATTTGTGAATCAGGACAGCCTTTTCCTTCTTGGGGCTACATTTAATAATAGGACATCTTAAAATCAATGGCATCTTAGACTAAACAAAACACTGTACAATATACATAGCACCTAAAAAATGTTGAGAAAGGGTAGTTGCCATCCTCACTGTTATTATCATGATCCAGGAAGGGGGTCAGCTAGCGTTCATTTAGTGCTTTCTGTGTTTCAATTTTTAATCCTTGCATCCCATGAGACAAAGATTCTCATCCCACTTTACAGATGAGGAAACTGAGACTTAAGAGGTTCAGGCAACTTGCCACCACTCACAGAGCCTTCAGAGAGGCTATCTAGAAGTCTAAGCTCCTGCCCACTTGCCAAAGTCAGCCAGCTGCCTTTTCTGCATAACCTGAGAGACACAAATGATTTTTATATTTTAAAATAGCTGGAAAAAAAATCAAAAGATTAATATTTTGTGACTGGTAAAAAATTAATTGAATTTGAATCTCAGTGTCCACAAAGTTTTTATCAGAACATAGCCTTGCTCATGTGTTTCCTTATAGTCTAAAGTGGGTTTTGCTCTATAGTGATAGAGTCAGATAGTCACAGCAAAAACCATGTGGCCTGACACACCTAAAATAGTTGCCATCTGGCTTTGTTGTGAAAAGTTTGCCGATTTCTGGCCTAGTCCTTGGCACTGTGATCCATCCCCTTTTGTGGAAAGAGATTGATCTTTCTTTCTTCCACACATGGTTGGTACTCAGTGAGCATTCACTAAATTGAATTTCTATGATCATTTCTAAGTCTGAAAAGTAAATCTCAAGTCTTGCCAGTTACCATGACACCAGATAAACATCAAAATGAAATGTTCATCAGCTCAAGGAGAAGAAGCCAGTTACAGCGACTCTCCAAGATGCTTTTGCAAATAAGTTCCTATTTGTATTGCAGGGTTTTTTGAAGAGTAAATAAATAAAATCACGTGACTCTGAAGAACAAGGGCATGTTGCCCAGAGCAGCTGAATAGGCAAATAAAATCTCAGGTGGGAGATATTTCAGAAATATGAACACTTAATGGTTCCCTGAGTATCAGCCCTTGGAAGGCTGCTGGGCTGCAATAGGACCACACACAGGTGGCATTAGGGTCCAGCTGTCAGGAGTCCTTTCAGCAGGTCTACAGAGAAGTGAGCCCCTAATGGGCTCTGAAAGCCCCATTGGTTTCAAGAGATCAATCAATTTATGGAAATTAAACCACAATCGACATTTTCTCTGCATTAAATGTTTACAAGGTCAGCAAGTGTAGGCAAGCTCAAGGTCGTGGTAAAGGTTTGCACAATGTGGAGTTTGTACCAGGTGTGGGTACAAGGGCCACAAACAAGCAAGAGGCAAGAGAGATGAGCTCCAAACGCTGAGCATTCAAAGGAGCTGCCCATGGAGGGGTAACACCTAGAGGTCCAGTGTGTGAGCACAGGAAGCTTTAGACCGGCCAGCCCAACTGGCCATGGCCATGGGCTGACCTCCCAACACACCTAGGATTTTATCCAGAGCTTACGGCTATGACAGACTTCACACCTATGTGGAAAAAGGTTCAGACAAATTTAGAATCAAGAGCAGAGTCACTTGTGCTTGGAAGACCACCTACATCCCCTCTGCCCCGTGAGACTCAAGTTTCCTCGAAGACCAAGATCCAAGTTCTCTAAACCTTGATTTTTTATTTTATTTTATTTTTTGGTACTGGGGATTAAACCGAGGGATGCTTAACCACTGAGCCACATACCCATACCTTTTTTTATATCTTATTTTGAGACAAGGTCTTGCTAAGTTTCTTAAGGCCTCGCTAAGTTGCTGAGGCTGCCTTTGAACTTACAATCCTCCTGCCTTAGGCATTTCATTGCATTGTTAAATAATTTCCCTTTATGTCATCTCCCAAGAAAGCATAATTCTTAGAAAACTTTTTGCTTGTTTGTTTTGCCTTCTAAGATGTGGGCAAAAAAAAAAAAAAAAAAAAAAAGCAATAGAATAGAAATAGAATAGAAAATAAGTATAGGGGAAAACAAATTCCCAGCCAAAGCATTTTTTTTTAAAATGCAAGTGTATATCCCATAAAGTTCAGCTGAGTCCTGCACAGCTGTGCTCCAGCAGTCATCCTGATAAAGATCCCATTTATCTCCTTTTAATTTGCCTCTTTCTCTTAAAAGGAAAGTATGCTGCTCAACAAAAATTAATTGGGCTTACTGTGTACTAAGTTTTTTTCTTTTGAAAATGGAGACGTGTCTAAATGTAAGAGGAATTTTCACAAGAAAACTAGTAGTTATGCTTGAAATGTATTGAAAACCATCTCTAATATGGAAGCAACATCATTTACACACACACACAATTTTAAATATAAAGCATTTCAATGGCAAGTGGTCTAAAATCCTTACATAGCCTTTAAAAACCTAAATATACATTTACATCATTATTCCTATCTATTTATTTTGGTAGTGCTGGGAACCAAACCACTGAGCTACATCCCCAGCTATACTATTATTTCTAATAAACAATCACACATGAATTTTAGGAAAACATTTGCAAGATGCATAAGGCCCTGAACATAGGGTTAGAGGAAAATTATAAGGAGTTGAGTTTTAGAATTCTAGGGCTATAGTCCTTTGTGTATCCCCCCCTTTTTTTTTTAAATTCTTTTTGTATTCTTTATATGTAATTAGGGACTCTGGAAGGTGAGGTACAAGGATTCACATGGCTTGTACCTCTGCCCTTCTGCCTGGGAATGTCCCCATCTCTCTTTAGAAGAAATGCTTGAAGGATTCTGAAGAAATTATCAGCGAAACTGAATTATTCATGAGAATATTAAGAAAGGAAAAAAGTATTTTCTTAAAAAATATATAAACCTCACACTCCAGTGACAGTCAGAATTAGGTTAAAAATAGAGGCATTTCTGGGAAAGACCATAGAATTTTAATTAGCTCATCACTTTGAGTAATTCTGGCGTATCAGCAGGTTTGGCTCAGAGGGGATACCAGGACTTCTGGGCACATTTATTTCTGCAGGATTAAGTAAAACTAGGAGCTGGTGTACAGCCTGTACAAGCTGCACCTAGAACCCACCTTTTGAACAACATACATCTTGGAAACAGAACCCTGCTTCCTAGGCCTGTGCAGGCATTCCTCTCCTGGTATTGCTCCCAATCCTGTTCTCTTCCCCGATTTGTGTAATTCTTGTCCCACCCCTTCCACAGAATGGGGAGTGGGTCCCATTCTATTGTAGTTCTTTTGCATAACTTATCATGTTGGAGGATTTTTTTTCTCATTTCCCTAAAATCCTACAGATTAAATTGCCCATCCTTGACTTTTTTCAGCTTTTAATCACTGACCCACTTTTTGTTGAAATTTGACTGATTTGACAGACATGAAAGCACTTTTTAAAGCAATACTTGTGACTCTTTTTGGGTCAGAGACCCCTTCCAGAATTCAATAAAAGCTAAGGGTCTCTCCGTTGGAAAATTGCATGTCTCACACATGTATGCATTTGCATGTCTGCCCACGTGCATACACGCATAGTTCTATGTAAAATTAAAGTGACTTTGTGGGTATCCCTAAAGCACATCTATGGATCTGAGGTTGAAAGTTATGTGGCTGATATGGTTTGAATGTGTCCCTAAAAGTTCATGTGTTGGAAACTTAATCCCCAATTAATATATTAATGATGCTTAGAGAGGGAGGCTTTGGAAAGTAAACAGCGTTAGATGGGGTCATAAGGTTGGGGCCCCCAGGAGGACACTAGTGGCTTTGTAAGAACAGGAGAGAAACCTGAGCTGGCATGCTCTCTCTCTTGCCCTGTGTGATGCCCTCTGCCATGCTGTGAAGCAGCCAGAAGGCCCTCACTAGATGCTGAGCAGATGCTGCACTCTGCTCTTGGACTTCCCAGAATCTTGAGCCAGATAAAATTCTTTACCTTCTACATTACCTGGTCTTAAGTATTTTGTTATAGCAATGGAAAACAGACTAAGACAGTATCCAAGGGGAGCTGTGCTTGAGTACAAGGGATGAGGACCTTGTGGGAGCCTTACTTATGTTGTCACTGACACTGGGACCATGTGGAAGACACAATGTGAAGAGCCAGAGAGGGGAACACATTTCTAAGATGTGGATGTCATCAAGTTCTTTGTCACATAGAGACAAGGATTCAAATAAGCCCGTTTCCCAGAAAACACGATTTGTCCAAGAAGCCAGGAAGTGAATACGTAGTTGTGACTTCCCAATCCACAAGGCCTCTCCCCTTTGCTCTCCATCCTTAGTCACTTCGACCTCACACTAAATGAAAACAATGAACCTCTTGGTCAGCTGGTGATGAGGCAGTAAGCTAGAGGTTTCTAGAGGAGGCTGAGAAGCCAAGCAGAACTTAGCAGTCAGGAAAACATGGCTCAACCCAGTGAGAACAACAGAGACTAGTGCCTGGGTTTTTCCCTTTTCTAGATCGAAGAAAAGGGTGAGTCCCAGTCAGCATCACTGGGGGCTTTGGTGAGAGGGGGAGGGAGTACGTCCCTTTTTCATTTTATGTGACGAATCCTTAAATACTAATGCATAGTCATGACTCCTACAACACAGAAGCCATTAGAAAACTGCACCTAGTTTTGATTTGCATTTCTCTAATTGCTAGATTTGATGAACATGTTTTCATAGATTTGTTGATTGATTGTATATCTTCTTCTGAGAAGTATCTGTTCAGGTCCTTGTCTACTCTAAGATATCATCTCACTCCAGTCAGAATGGCAGCTATTAAGAAGTCACAAAACAATAAGTGTTGGTGGGGATGTGGGGGGAAAAGACACACTCATACACTGCTGGTGAGACTGCAAATTGGTGCAGCCAATATGGAAAGCAGTATGGGGATTCCTTGGAAATCCGGGAATGGAACCATCATTTGACCCAGCTGTCCCTCTCTTCAGTCTATGCCCAAAGGACTTAAAAACAGCATACTACAGGGACACAGCCACATCAATGTTTATAGCAGCACAATTCATAATAGCTAAACTGTGGAGCCAACCTAGATGCCTTTCAGTGGATGAATGGATTAAAAAAATGTGGCATATATACACAAAGGAATATTACTCAGCAATAAAAGAGAATAAAATCATGGCATTTGCAGGTAAATGGATGGCGTTGGAGAAGATAATGCTAAGTAAAGTTAGCCTATCCCAAAAAACAAATGCCAAATGTTTTCTCTGATATAAGGAGGCTGGTTCATAGTGGGGTAGGGAGGGGGAGCGTGGGAGGAATAGATGAACTCTAGATAGGGCAGAGGGGTGAAAGGGGAAGGGAGAGGGCAGGGGGTTAGCCATGATGGTGGAATGTGATGGACATCATTATCCAAAGTACATGTAGGAAGACATGAATTGGTGTCAACATACTGTATATACAACCAGAGATATGAAAAATCGTGCTGTATATGTGTAATGCATTCCACTGTCCTTTATTTATTTATTTTTTAAATCAAAAAGAAAGAAAGAAAACTGCACCTAGGATCATTCCAAGTCCTTCTTCTGCCACTGCTAGCTATGTGGCTTCAGGAAATGGAAAGGTAACTCCCCTCCATGCGCCTGAGCTTCCTCACCTGAGGGGCAGCGTTAGTTCTTTCCTGCTGGGGCAGTTATGAGCCCACATTGTAAAGCCATGCAGTAGAGGCATCAGCCTGACCCTTCATTTCCCTACATACTTTGATTGCTGCACTGTTTTAGAAATGAGCTTTGACCATCTAAAGGCCATGGACCAATGCTTTTGCCACCCAAACTGATGTGACCTCAGGGAAGCATTCACAGAGATGCTTGGTGGAGGCAGAAGGTACTTCAGCAGGAGTTCCGTGGGGCCCCTGGAATGATGGGTCACCAGTTTCAGATAAGTTGGATCCTGTTCATCTGCTCAATGCCTGAGACTCCATGACAGCCCCCTCTCCTTTCCTTCTAGAGGAAGTATCTGGAGGGATTTTTGCTAGGTGAGTGGAGCAATGCTGACCATCTCAACAAAGTTTGGATTTTGAGAAGAGGGTGGAGTGGGAGGCAGAGACCGTTTGCTTGAGCTGGGTTTTACCCATCATTGCTGAGATCCCTGGCCCCTAAGGGGTGGTGGCTTCTGCTGGGGATGTTTACAAGGTGAATTATTTAGCCATGTGCTTTAGTTGCTGAGACTGATATTTTGAGCTGATGTTTTGCTTGTGGAAGAGTTCTGAGCCAGCTTTCTAGACTTCAGCAATTATATAAATCATGAAGAAGTACAGTTGGCCCTCTGTAGCCATGAATTCAGCCATACTCAGATTGAAAATATTTTTTTTAAATTGCATCTGTACTCAACATGTGCAAGAATTTTTCTTCTTGTTATTATTCCCTGAACAATATAACAACTACTTCCGTAGCATTCCTATTGTACATCAGCTAGAGATGATTTGAAGTAGACAGGAGGAGATATCCTATACTCTATGCTAATACTATGCCCTTTTGTATAAGGGACTTGAACATCCATAGGTTTTAGATAACTCTGAGGGGTCCTGGAACCAACCTCCTGAGATTTTTCACCTGAGATATTTTGAGAAGCAAATAACTCAGGAAAAATTAGTTTGTGTATGCTACTGGTGATACTAGCTGTAACAGAGTGATACATTGTTGATGGAATCAGAACCTGTTTTAGGCACTGAGCCCCTATTAACCCAGATGCCCCCACTGCACTGTGAGTCAAATATTCAACACCATTTAGTAGATGGGAATGCCGAGGTTTAAAAGGTGGACCTAGACCACTCAGCCCTGGCATGGTGGGATCGGGGCTCAGAACTCATCTTTCCAGGGGCTGGGGATGTGGCTCAAGCGGTAGCGAGCTCGCCTGCCATGCGTGCGACCCGGGTTCGATCCTCAGCACCACATACCAACAAAGATGTTGTGTCCACCGAGAACCAAAAAAAATAAAATAAAAATAAAGAAATAGCTTTAAAAAAAAAAAAAAAAGAACTCATCTTTCCAACTCTGATGTCCACGGTCCTCCCCATGTTCCTTCTACTCTTCAATGATGCCATCAACAGTCTAATTCATGCATATCTACTGTGACCAGTTAAAGGAGCTAGAGAAAAATAAAGTGAATCAAAGAATAAGAAACCAACATGTCTTTGATTGACAAATTAATACATTGTTCAAAAGATAAGTTTTCTGGCTTCTCTTTCCCTTTGCCTCTAAAGTTCCCAGTAGATTTAAGGGTAAGGATGGACAGGATGACTATTGTTTTTTTTTTCCTTTATTTATTTATTTGTTTTATTATTATTAGTTGTTCAAAACATTACAAATCTCTTGACATATCATATTTCATACATTTGATTCAAGTGGATTATGAACTCCCATTTTTACCCCGTATACAGATTGCTGTTTTTTTTTGTCTTAATGCTTTAGAATTTTTGAGGGAAAACACACACACACACACACAATAGAACACATGTTCCAACCCTTGTCCTATGGTAACAACAGAAAAGAATATTTTAATGGGATTATCCTAGAACACTCAGGATAGATAGTCTCCATGGTTATAGGTCTAATCCATGCTCTTCAGTGTATAAATCTAAAGAAACCTATTAAGTCGAGGCTGTGTGCTGCACCAGGGCACATGTCCCCATCAGCTCTGCTCGCTCGCCCAGAAGGCACCAGGCACACCATGGAGCTCAGAAAACACTTTGTGACTGGATCAGATCTGCAGCCAGAATTTTAGGAAATCCTACTCTGTTGTCTAAGCAGCACACCAAGACGGCTTTCTGTGGACCCCTGCTGCATTTTCCCAATCAGAACAAGGGATGGGGGCACGGCCATCAGCAACGGGAGCAGTTTATTAACTTAGCACTCACAGCAGACCCTGTGCCTGATCCTCATTTCCCTTGGGCTCCCAGATCTTGGATTGCTCCTTGGACCTCTCACCTTTTCACCCTCCCCCTCCTCCCTCTCCACTCCCCAGCCAGAATGATCTTTTGAAACCCCAGTCCATCCTGTCACTCTTCTGCTTCATGTCCTTTCAGGGGCTCTGACTGTCTTCAGGCCAGATTCTTAGTCTTAGCCCACACATCCCAGGTGGTGGGCGGACCCAGTTCATCTCCTGCACCCCTATACTGCTGTGCATTTCCAGTAAGGCCCACTGGAGCAAGTGGCAGGCCCCAGAAAAGCACCCCTTCCTTTTCCTAGGGCAGGCAGGTGTGGAAGCGAGGAAGGACCAGGCTGGCATGTGAGGCTGTTTCTTTTTTAAAGTGACAGTTCTTCTGGAGAGTCCCAGACAAGCCCCTGGGTACCCACCCTGGCCCACACTGGATCTGAGGAGAGATTGCTGGGCCATGCATGAGGATTGTGCCTGAATGAGCTGCATCCCTGCCTGTCCCTCCTTCTGTCTACTCACATGCCCCCCCCCCGCCCCCGCCAGCCTTAGCTTGTATCCAGGAGGAATCTCTGGCTCCCAAGGAGGAAGGCTGCCTCATCTGCAGCACCCCAGCTGGGCCTGTCTTACATCCTGTTTTGGCTGGTGGCCTGGCCCCTGGGACAGAGTCCCCAAGGTTCCCATGGCTGTGCTAGATGAGAACACCCAAGCCAGAGCTGCAGGAAGAAAGAACTGGCTTTGGTGGAAGGTTTGGTTTTGAAAGAGCAAGAACATCAGTCACAGAACACGTGCCACTCCCTGAGCACACCATGGTTCACGTCCTCACCAGGCAGAGAGCGCATTTCTGACACTCATCTGGAGTTACAGGCAGTGGCTACAGGACCGTTGCAGGGATACAAAGAAAGGCCTGGGGTAGACATTTTCAGCACAGGGACATCACCTGCTGTAGCATAGGCTGTGGGCTTCCAGAGCTGGCCACCGTGGGCCTGTCAGGGGCTGACATTGTCATGGGAAGATGGATGAGCAAAATTCTCAACACAAGAAAGGAATCTGTTCCCCACCAAGGGGTGAGCGATTCAAGTGGGATTACGGATCAAAACTTGCTTCCTTGGCCTCTGAGCAAGTGCAATTGAAAGGCTGCTAATTGGCTCAGCCTGTTTAATATTTCATTTATACATGCACATGGAAATGAAGAGGTCAGCCCACGGCAGAACCCGGCCCAGGACTGTCCCTGCCCTCCCATCCCTCCTGCCCTCAAAGTCTTTGTTGGATGGTTCTTACAGGCTGCACTCACTCTGTTTCCCCTCTGAGAGCCTCTGGGGTCTGCATGCTTCTGGGCCTTGCAGCCTTCCTCTAGGTGTGGAGAGGCTGGGCTTCTCTGCTGCATTCCTCATTCTCTCTAGGGAGAAAGACAAGATTTGTGGATGACAATTAGAGGTCTCCACTAGGCCCAGGTTTCATTCCAGTATTGTCTTTTTCATAAGATGGGGTGGGGCTTTGCCCTGATCATTAATCCTGATCCCACGGAGCCTAGGTCCACGGGAAAATTCAGGAAGATCATGGCCCCACACCTTTTTAACAACTGTTGAGTCAGGGAAGTGTTCGATTGGTAGGCATTGCAATGCCTGACTAATATACATGCATGTTTATTTCTTAAAGCACGCTTTAAGATGATAACTTTCTTTTATTTTATTGGTGCTGAGGATTGATCCAGAGCCTCATTTTTGCAAGCCAAGCGCTGTAGTGATGAACTATGTCTCTAACCCAGATAACATTTTTTTTTTCCCCACAAAAGGACCTCAGTGATTTTTTTAATTTGCTGATAAAAGTAAACAAGTCCAAGAAAGGTGCAGGGGAGTATTCCAGTAAGTTTCTTCCATTTCTGTGATCTTTTTAACAATTAGCATAGAGTCGAGTAATACTTGGATTTGTAGTACTTTCTGTATCTGATTGTGATTCCTGGGCCAGAGTAGGGAATATCTTCATGCCCCTGGCTGCTAACAGGGATGGCATGCATTCACAATATAGAAATATTTATTCAAAAATTCCTTTATAATCCATCAAGAAGGCCTTACATTTTTTTTGATCCCAACATTGTTGCAACTGAACAGAAACAGTACTGGGAAACCAACCTATCAAGTGTTTTTTTTCTTAGATCACGTGGGCGTGCCGTTTGCAGGGCTGTGTGTTAGAATGTGGTTTCAAGTAATAGTGAGGTATTGCTAATACAGGAAGACAGCAACTTGCCTTCCATGAAATGGGAAATAGCAGTATTCTTCTGGAGCCCCCAACTCCCACAGTTTTGGAAATGACAGCAGTTGGAGTCACCACCTCTCAGATCTCCAGCCTCTGTGACCTCTCCCAGCTGCTGAAATTGAAACAGCTCCCTGCCTACGACATTGGTTCTTACCTGGCTGTGTAATACCGTTGTAGGCGAATCTCAGTCCAGGAGACAGGATGCCAGTGAAGAGTCTTTAGCACAGATTGAATCATCCAAGCCTTTAAAAGATACAAAGTGATATCAAAACCTCCAGGATCCTTAAAAAGGCAGGACTTGGGATCCCAACACCCCACCTCCTGAAGCACCTTTTTTCTTGTTTTTTTGTTTGTTTCGTTGGTTTTTTGGTGGGTTTTGCTGTTTTTGCTTTTGTTTTTTGTAGAAAAGCACTACAGAGAACGTGTTCTGTGAGATGCCACCGTGAGGCCTCTGAAAGGGAAGACCTGATTGGAATCAAAAGTTGACTGAGATCTTAAAGTGTGATTTGAACAGTTTATCCTGAGTTTTATATAAAAGAAGGGTAGAAATAGAAAATGCATGAACTATAGGAATGTAAATTATGGAATGTTTTCTGTGGCCTGGACACAGATTCCGGCCTCCTGAGCTCCCCTGTAATGCGGGTGTCCTGATAGTCCCTTGCTGATCCAGCCCTTCTGAGCCTGGTGTATCCCCTCCCCACTTCCAGTAGCCCTGCCTGAGAGAAGCCTTCCTACCCTTGGCTGCTGCTGTCCCCGGCAGCTCAACCTGGGCCCCCCGTATCTGCACAGGTCTCTGTATCTGAGCCCCCACTGCAGGGTGGGGTGTCTGCACATCTACCATGTCTCCATCACTGAGCTCCCTTGAACCAGCTTATGGCTTTTTGTTTCCTAAGTAATGGGATAGCGTCTGGGGAAGATGAGCAATGGACATAGATGTGGAGATATATGTCAAAGTGACAGTAGGTGCATGCAGAGACCCTGAAACAACCTTCCTCTGCTGTTGATCCAGTACCTAAAATCTGACTGTGAGAACACAGTCCTCTATTTTAAGACATGTAGGAGATGTGAGCCCCGAGAATGGCAATGCAGTGAACTCCGTCAATCACTTCTGTTTCCAGCAGTTCCCCATTTCCCTCTTCACAACCCCTGGCAGCCCCCATTCTGCTTTCCATCCCTAGAAATTTTACTATTCTAGGAACCTCATATAAATAGAATCATACAATAATGTCCTTTTGTGACTGGCTTATTTCACTTAGCATGATGTCCTCATGATGTCATAGCAGAATTTCCTACTTTTTAAGGATGAATCATATTCCACTGTGTGTGTGTGTGTGTGTGTCTGTGTGTGTGTGTACGTACTAGGGATTGAACCCAGGGGTGCTGAGTCCTTTTTTTAGTTTTTACTTTTGAGACAGAGTCTTTCTAAGTAGCTGAAGCTGCCCTCAACCCTGCAATCCTCTTTCCTCAGCCTCCTGAGTCACTGGGATTACAGATGTGCACCACCTGTGGGACAGCACCAAGCTATGCATTCTCTTTATCCTTTCATCTATTGATGGATACTTTGGGTTGCTTACAAATTTTAGCTATTGTGAATAATACGGCTCTGGATATGGGTGGGCAGATATTTGTTTGAGTCCCAGCTTTCATTTCTTTGGGATATATATCCCAAAGTGGGATTGCTGGATCATATGATCATTTAATTTTTAAATTTTTTGAGGACCCACCATACAACTGCTATCTGTTGTTCACAGCTGCCCCATTTTATGTTCCCACCAACCGTGTGCCGGTTTCCAATTTCTCCACATTCTTGCAACAGTAGTTCTCCCCCTCCCTCTCTCTCTCTCTCTCTCTCTCTCTCTCTCTCTCTCTCTCTCTCTCTCTCTCTCTCTCTCTCATAATAGCCATCCTAATAGGTGTGAAGTGGTATCTTTTTGTGGTTTTGAATTGCATTTCTTTGATGATTAGTGACCCTGAGCATCTTCCCACGTGCTTGTTGGCTATCTGTATGTCTGTATGTGTTGGTTGATTTCTATTTTGTTTTACACTTGAGCTCCGGATACTGGTGCAGATGGGTATTTATGTGTGTGACCCGAGAAGAACGGCTCAGTGATGAAGGATGTATGTGCTGGCAAGAGCTTGTTTAGCTCAGCAGTGTCTGCTGTCTGCCCAAGTGCCTGAGTTCTCGGGGGAGGTGCTCATTCTAGCCCTGTCGACAATAAAGTGAGTTTCAGCTGGTTTGCTGCTTGCACCCCCTTCTCAATGCCAACCCTTTTCTAAGTTGAAACCATCTGTGATTCTGATGTGGCCTATGTTACCTGACCCATCTCTGCATGGCACTAAAGTAACCAAGTAGTTTCCTTTTGTGCAGTTGGATAATTTGGACTCCCTGTCCTCCTTGTGTTCTAAATGACTGAGCTGGGACTGGATGTCAGTAGAGCGCACCTGACATGTTGCTGGTGTGGAAACATAGCACGTGGTGGTTCCATTGTGCAAGATGACAGAAAGCAGACACTGCCCCGGTTTCCACTTCCCTTTGAAGTGGCAATCTCCACCTCCCTCCAGGCTCCAATCCCTGCTGGAGCTGTGATTCCTTCTGGCGTTTTCATTGGTGGATAAAACAAACTCTCCTGAGGACTTTTTTTCCCAATGGTTGGTAGAACATTTAACATGAGATCTACTCTCTCTCTCCACTAATGTTTAAATGGACAAGCAGTATGGTGACTTTTAGGTGGACTGTTTCACAGCAGATCTCTAGACTTCATTTATCTCGCTCCACTGAAGCTTTATGCCAGCTGATGAGCATCTCCCGTTTCCCCCGACCCTCAGCCTCTGGCAATGACCACTCCTCTCTTTGATTCTATGAATTTGCCTATTTTCAGATCCCTCATGTAAATGAAATCATGCAGCATCTGTCCTTCTGTGTCTGCTGTATTTCATTGAGCATAATGCCCTTGGGGTTCTTCTGTATCCTAACATGGCAGAATCTCCTTCCTTTTCAAACTCAATATTACTGCATTGCATGTTTGTAATCCATTCATCCAGCCACAGACACTAGAGTGTTCCCTATCTTGGCTGTTGTGAACAATGATATGAAGACAGGCACAGTCATCTCTTCAAGATCCTAATTTCAGTTCTTTTAGAAGTATACTCAGAAGTGGGATTGCTGGGTCAAACAGTAGTTGTATTTTTAATTTTCTCAGAGAGACTTTGTTATTTTCCATATTTTTCCCATATGTATTCCCACCAGCAGTTGGTCTGTATGAAGGACCTAACTGTTCTCCTGGCCTCCTGCACAGGACTTGGTCCAGGAGTTGGCCACCTCTGCTGAGATGCCTTCTCCTTGCCCCTTCCCTGTGCACCCCACCCCAAGGCAGGACAGTCTTATTTACTTTTCCCTTTATGGCCAAATCTAAATGCTGCTTCCTTGATGAAGTTCTACCTTGGATCTGGCTCCCTCCTTTGCATTCCTGCAACACCGGGATCGCACGGAGCATGTCATGTCTTAGAGTCATGTATCTCCCATTCAGACTGTCATCCGCTGAGGCCCGAGATGTGGCTTGTTTTTCTTGGAATCCCCCACGGCCTTGTGCTGTGACCTAATCCCTGCTGAATAAATGAATGCGATGCCTTTACCATGTTCCATTTTCATCTGTTTTCCATGGGCAAAGGGATAAAAAGTGTGGGGTGTTGAAAAAAAGATGCGGTCCTTAAATCAAAGATGCAGTCCTTAAATCAAGGAGCTTTCTTTATGACACACTTTTAGGCATCTGTTTGGTATTCTGAAACAAGTAGACACAGTAGATGGAGTTCAAGAGTTAAGATCTCTGGTTAATCCAGTGAGTAGAACCCCACTCTGGGCCTGAAGTGACTTCCTCATGCTAATTGATAAGGGAATCGTTCTTGTACTATGGGTAAGCCACCTGCATTAAAATAAACTTAAGAAAGCTGTCTGGATAATTATTAGCTGACTTTGCAGAGGCTGTGAAGAGTCCTCCAGCTGGCTGTTTGCACTAGGGGTGTTGCAGTACCCTTGACCTTTGTTTAAGGTTGGGGAAAGTTTGCTTGGCAAAAACAATGGTAAATATTCCCATGGCATTGAAATGCTGCCGGATTTCGGAGGCTCTAGGAGTGTGACATGGGCACTATGTTAACTGACTATTTCACACAGTGCCTGCTTGTTTCCAGTTTCTCATTCATCTTGGCTTCCCTTCCAGTCTCTATCACTAGGTTTCCTTAATGCTTACAGAGCATGTGTTCCCACGGGGACCTAGAAGCCTGTGCCTCTTTCAGAGGCCTTGCTTGCACCTCTGTGCCCACGAGCTGCCCTTTGAAGGTGCCGTTTCCCATCTTGGAAATGGGGATAATACCCGATAGCTTTATTTATAGGGTTTGCTGAGGGCTTCCGAGGTGAGGCAGCGACAAAGGCTTTGAAGGGTGACGGTGCCCTTATCGTAGGTGGTTGTTGAAATCTCGGGCAGATTTCAAAACCCAGAGGTCCCGGCCAGCTTGACCTTAACCCCAAACCCTATGAGGAAGAAGTTGACATGGTTATAACAAACTCCCAGGCTCGGGAAGAAAGGTTTCACACGGATGGTGTCCTGGCCAGCGCGTCCGGCTCAGAAATAAACACCCGCGTCTCCTGTCCTGAAGAATTGCCCTGTGCAAGGGAGAAGCCAGCACAGTGCCAAGAGGGAGACGCTGAGTTCAGGCTCAGCTTCATGTTCAGAGGCAAACAGTGAAGGGAGAGGCTGCCTGGGTGGAGGTTCCCCTTCCCCTGGGCACAGGTGGCTGCCATCTCTGGTGGGGGTGTGGCCCTTTAACCCGGCAGACCTTGAGGTTGGATTGAAGACGCTGTTTTATGAGCCAATTCTGTCAGCTGTTCATTTGCTCACCACTTCCTTTTGAGTGTTTCCGGTGGCCGGCAGTCATCCACACCCCAGGGTTGCCATGCTTGCAGGGAGGTACTCCAGAAAGAACATGCAGGCTTTGATTTCCTTTATTATGAGCTGTGAAAAACTTCTAGGGCCTCAGAAACAAAGTCTCATTAATACACCCCTCTTTCCACCTCCCTCTGTCCAAAAGCCACCGCTGCCCTTGATTGGCCATGTTTCCTCCCTACAGTTTACCTTTAGTTTGACCACATCTGTGTTTGCCCCCACGCAGCGTCTAGAACATTGTACTGTACCACTTTGCCTTTTAAAACATTTCATATAGATGACAGCTTCCCGTATTTGCCCTTCTGAACTTTTCTTTTTTTAATTTTCTCGAGCTCAGCATTCTCTTCTGGGAGGCTCCTCTCTGTGGTCAGGGGTAGAAGGAAGAGGCCAAAGTGATGTCCACTTTGACAATGGGGGTTTGCACCGGATGGAATGAGTGCTTAGGCCTTCTGTGTCCATGACTTTAGAAATGCAAAGGAAAATAGTAAGATAACCCAGAAAAATAGTGTGGTTCTGCCATGTCGAAGTGTGGAAGGCACAGAAAGGAAAGCCCAGGCAACAGCGTGGCCCAGCTCTGGAGCCTCTGAGTGGGACTGGTGGAGGGAGTGGGGCCGGAGGGCCCAGACCAAACCCAAACTCTCAATAGCAATAACCTTGCAATGAACTTTTACTGCATGCAGGAACTTCTCTCTGCCCAGCAACCTCTAAACATCTTTCCTTTCCTTTTACAAATGGGAAGAGGAAGAAATTTCACGGATGTGTACACACACAAGCACACACTTATAGATATTTTTTTCTTTCTTTCTTTTTGATTATGGACAGGTTGCTGTGTTGCCAGGAATAGGATAGAAGGAATTGATCAACAGGACATTTATCTTCCTCTCTTTTCCTTTATTGGGCATCTTATTGCACATTATATTGTCAGTCTCTTTCCTCTGATTTCTAATTGTCAGTTTGAAGATTAGGAAACAGATGATACCAAGGCCTCTCTTTCCATCCTATTGTGTTTGAAGAGCTGCAAGTCCATGCTTGGAGGGAGATTATGGTTTTAATTGAGGAGGGTGGTTACTACAGAGAGGGTGAAGCATGGGGACTCAAAGAATTTGAATACTATCATGTGGAGAGGCACTAGTGGATTTTGGTTTTTGTAAACTCAATAATAGGGGCCTCTTTGTTTTTCCTGTTGCTCATTTACAGCACAAAGGCATTTACATGCTTCTTGTGGAATCAACCCTATAGCTCTAGCCCTTAGATCAGTACTTTGTTCCTCTGTGTTGCTGCCTTTTGTTTGTTTGTTTGTTTTTTTCTTCTCCTGGATGAACTCAAGGGCACTTAACCACTGAGCCACATTCCCAGCCCTTTTTATTTTTTATTTTGAGACAAGGTCTCACTTCGTTGCTTAGGGCCTTGCTAAATTGCTGAGACTGGCTTTGAACTTGTGATCCTCTTGCCTCAACCTCCTGAGCCACTGGGATTACAAGCATGCACCTCTGCATCTGGTAAGGCTACATGCTTAATTGACAGGAAGGGAAAGAGATTAATGGAAAAAAGATAATATTGAATTATGAGATTCAACAACTGATTACAGGGTCCTGGCCTGGTGTAGTACCTTCCCATTGTAAATTTTTGCTGATTTTTTTTTTTTTATTGGCTGATTAGTTAAGAAATTAGAAATGATGCTATAATTTGGATCTAAAGTGTTTCCCAAAGGCCCATGTGTTAGAGTCTTAGTCCCCAGGATGGGGCTGTTGAGAGGTGGTGGAAACTCGTAAGAGGCAGGGCCTAGTAGGAGTCTTAGTTCTTTGGACATGTGCCCTTGAAGGAGACCATGGGACTCTGGCCTTTTCCACTTTCTCTCTCTTTCACTTCCCTGCCATGAGGTAAGCAGTTTTGCCTCACCACATGCTCTGGCATAAATGTGCTGCCACAGACCTAAAAATAATTGGACCAAGTGACCATAAACTAGAACCTCCACAACTGTGAGACAAAATAAACCTTTTCTCTTTATAAGTTGGTTATCTCAGGTATTTGTTACGGTAACAGAAACTGACTAATAGATGGTATGTATAACTGAGATCTCCAACTCCTTGTCTTCTCTCTAAATACTGTTCCTGTAGCATCTACTTAAAAACAGAGACCCTGTTTCAGTTCTTCCATATAGTTCATCCACTAATAAATGATTCCTGAGTCCTTGCTGGGTTCCAAGGATGAAAAGACAATGAGCTGCCCCTGAGGTACCTAGAGTCTCTTGTGAATCTGATCACAGTACTGGCATGACTGTGGTGGAGGCATATACTGAATGCAGTGAGGACAATGGTGGGAAATATAAACCTTTGAGATTTTCTTTTGTTTATCTAGCACACTTCATGTAAGTGTACCTAAGGCAGGAGAAAGGAAATCCCCTGAAATTATTTGCTCCTCGGTATGTGTGCATTTCCTGTTGAATTTACCATTGAGATGTCTAGAAAGTAGTATCCTTGCCTGTCTCAGGGAGGAGTGCATTGTGCCATGTGATCTGAGGGGGAGCCTGTGTGTATTTCTGGTTTGGAAGTTCCCCTGATCCTTTCATGTGGCTCTGGTCTTGGCCAGGCCATCTCTTAAGAAGAGATCCTCTGTGAACGTCACCAAAATTCCCATAAGCCATTTGAGCCTGCCAAGGAGGTTCACCTATGAGAAAGGTGATTTAGCTGCCTGTCACTCCTGAGCCCGCATCAGAGAATCCAGGTACCCTGACCAAGGAGAGTTCCCCTAATGTCTTCTTAGGAAAAAGCAAGGCAACCTGCCCGTGAGAGACTGGAAGAGCCAGTGGCCTGGGATTTGGAAGGAGCCTTTGCATGTGACTTCCTCAGTACTGCCATGTTCAGGGCTGGTGCTGGGGACCCAGGAAACACCTGTAGAGCAGAGGATCTGCTTCTGATAAGAAAGACAGTGGCTCCCTACCGAGGGGGTGACCTTGGCAGCCAGAAATCATATGAGTACAATTGGGTGGCTGGGCAAGGAGGAGCCACATCAGTCAGAGCTTTAGCTTTGGGAAGAGAAAGAGGAAGGCATAGTACCCCACCTGGGAAAGTAGCATTTGACCGATTTGGTAATTTGGCAACTAAGTTCCAGTAGCCTTGGTCTTTTGATTTTCAGTTGAATCCTTTTCCTGATGTTTATGTGTATATGACTTTGGAAACCCTAGTAAACCTGAGTCAGAACAATGTGAGGTTGCAAAGCCCAAAGCCCGGTCTCAATGTTCTGCAGGGGTGTAGTCGGGTTGTGAGGTGGGGTGCTGTAGGGGAGATGTTGGGGGGACATGGGAGCTATTTAAACTGAAATGTCATAGAGCAGGATGAAGCCAACAACTGGTAGGCCTGGGGACACCTTAGTCGGGGTTCTGGCCATGGTATAGAGGATCCAACATAGAGTCTGTCTCTCTCTCTTTTTTATTCAAATGCTGGGGGGGTTGGGAATAGGTTTTGGTTTAGTCAGTCAAGTATAGACCCCCGCTATGTGTCTTCTGTGGCCCTTTGCTACATTCTCTTCAAAACCTCCAAGAATAAAAGATTACTCTTTTGAACAGGGAAGTAGCGATTCTCATATGTACTTTAGATTAAGCAGAGAGTCTTTACATCTCCTAATGCATTGTGGGACCTGTCAATATTGGCACAGTGATAATATTTACTTCCCACCTTCATCTTTAAGTAAGACTTCTTACCATGTTCCTCAGCAACAGAGTGCTTTTGGAATCAGACTGATCACAGAGGTTCTAATAGTGACAGGAGAGTCCTGTGGGCTGTCTAACCTGCACCCTGATGGGTACCAGGCTCTCCACCTGTCCCCACTTAGACCTGAAAGTGTTTCTAAGTTTTACTATATGCTTTTCCTTCTTGGTAATAATTCCTCACTCATCCAGACATGGTGCTGCACACCTATAATCCAGTGGCTCCGTGTGCTGAGGCAGGAGGATCACAAGTTCAAAGCCAGCCTTACTAGCAAGACCTTGTCTCAAAAAGGGGTGAGGCAGGGATGTGGCTTAAGTGCCCCTGGGTTCAATCCCTGGTTAAAAAAAAAAAAAAGCCTCACTCATTAATGATAAAATGGTAATTCTTTTTTGAATACTAGTAAACAACACAGATTCTCAGATCTTAAGGAAATTTGGTAATTTGTGGTTAAAATGATTTAAGGACTCAATTGAGTCCATTTTTCATGATTCAGGTGAGTCCCAATAGCAAGTTTCTGATTTTCAGTTGGACAGACAGAGAAAAATGGAGATAGGAGTCTGAAGAAATCAAATCTGTACAACAGGTGTTCTTTCCTTTTTGTTTTAAGACCACTGTCATGGCTGAGACTTGGCATGCACACACGCAAGCATTCTCTCTCTGTGTCTCTCCGTCTCTCTCTTTCTCTCTCTGCTTATATATCTCTGTGTGTGTGTTTGTATGTGTGTGTGTATATATATATATATGACTATGTGACTGTTTTTGTGGGATGTCTATGTGTATATGTAGGTGTGAGTGTGTGTATATATCTAGTTGTGTGATAAGTATATGTGTGTGGGGGGTATGTGGTCTCTGTATGTGAGTGTGTGAATATATGTGTGTTTCTGTGTGCCTACATGTCTGTCTGTATGCGTGAGTATCTATATATACATTTTATGTGAATCTGTCTAGGTACGTGTGTACGTCTGTATTTGTGTCTGTGTGTGTGTTTATCTGTGTGCATGTGTGTCTGTAATGGTTTGAATGTGTGTCTATGTATGTCTACATGTTGGTATATGTGTACGTGTGTTTTTGTGTCTGAGTGTGTCTATGTGTGTGTTTGTGTGTAGGTTTCCCTGTCAGAGCAGGAGGTCAAGAGGCACTTACACATCTTCTTCCAGAACTGCCGTCCCCCACCTTCCTGCTCTGGGGTGGTGATAGGCCAAGTTCCCCTTGCTCCCCCCCGCCCCCACCCCTTCCAGCCCTGTCTGGAGCAGCCAGTGAGGAGCACTTTGGCCTTGACTCTGATTTCAGAAAAGGGGCAGCCTTGCCAGTTGGGCCTTGGGCGATCACTGACCCAGACCATCCCTCCTTGCTCTCCTGCTCACCTCAGCCCAAGGGGACTAGGGGATCCCCTGCCTGCAGGTGGTTCCCTCTTCTGCCCAGTACAGCGTGGGCCTTGGCGCTGTTTTCTTTAGCACTGCTCACGCAGGGAGCACGCATCTCTGATGCCAGTTCATTTCAGCCTGGGTCTCCTAATTCTGTCCGCAAGGAAGCACCAAGTCTCCTTGGTGACAGCTTTGGTGCCAAATAGCAGCAATGCGGCATCTGTAAGGACCACTCCAGAGCACGGGTGGGGTGGGGGAGGAGACCCAGAACTGCTCTTCAGAGTGGCCGCCAGCATGTTCTTAGGCCAAGTCAAGAGGGGCCAAGAGGAGAGAGGTTTCTGGAGCAGCAGGGACAGGGGGGCTGGGCGGAAGCCACAGAAAGGGCCGTCTGTTCAGCCTGTGCCTGCACACTTGCCCTGACTGCGCAGCCGGCTGAGGGCTCCGCCGCCGGGCATTCTCAGGGCAGAGCCTCAGCATGGGTACCTGTTGCCCAGTTCTGCCACCCCCAGCCCCATAAAATCCTGACATTTGTCTTTCTGCCAGCACCAGCCCACAACCTCAGATTACCCCTTACCCTCTTCCTTCGCCCTTCTCTTTCTGCTCCAAGAGGCTAACTCGCCAGGCGTTTTCCACCGTACTCTGATTACAGTGGACAAAGAGCCATCCGACCAGAATGCTAATATGGAGATTTCTTTTCCATCCCCCCTGTGGGCCTCACAAAAGCTGGGGGTCCCTCCCTGCAGGCTCTCCCGCTCACACTTTCTTTTCCTGTGATTCTACACAAATGCCATCAGTCTTATAGGCGGCCATTGTTGACAGCCAACCTGTGGGTACTTTTCTTCTGACATCAGTTTCTTGAATTTTAAGTGCAATTCCTTTCCAAGTCTGCCCGGTCGGGCATTGCTTCTGGTAGAGGAAGTGCAGGCTCACCATTATAAGTTCAAAAGGGATTTAAAAAAAAAAAAAAATCTTTCTCTTCCACCACAAATTAAATGCCTCAATCAGAGAAGATCATTAAAAATTAAAATGCTCTTTGATGGTTCTAGATTATTGCCCTTCAAAATAAAGGAGTGGGAAAGGCAGAGAGGCCACCTCCCTTGCTACCCCAGAGAAATTCCCTCTGTATTCTCTCTCTGATGTGGAGATAACTCGGCCTCCCAGGAGAAATCAGCTCTCATAATTAAATCACTATTTGCATTTTTAAGTGAAATCCCTGATTTTTCAGTAAGAATCTGAAGTGAGATTAAAATATCCTGCTCTGACAACCAATTTGACAAATTAGTCAGATAATCCAACCCATAGCTACCAAAGCTTCCCAGCAGGTGTGGTCATATTTTTCTAGAAAGGGCTGGAAAGGACTGTTCAGGGCCCCCGAGGTCCACTGCCCAAGGCCCCCGAGGTCCACTGCCCAAGGCCCCTGTCCTCATGCTACAGCAGCCACAGATGGTCTGGGGTGAGCCAGCATGGCGGCCTTCCAGTGGACGGTCGTTGGTAGACACTGAGATTTTAATTTCACATTAGCTTCACAGGAGAAGTTCTTTGGGTTGTTCTGAACCATTTTTAAATGTCAAAATGGCTCTTAGCACACGGGCTGAACAAAAACAGGCAGTGAGTCGGACGAAAACAAGGCTGGCAGGGCTTAGCCTGAGGGTCATAATTTTCCAACCCTTCTTTAGAGCCTGCTTTTGAAACTAGAGTTCACAGCACATTTGGGGTTGAGTGAAGGTGACTTAAAAGGAAAAAAAAAAATCTAATGCATGACATAATAAGTGTATTGTTTCTGGCAGTTTTGTGTGCACACACGTGTGTGTGTGTGTGTGTGTGTGTGTGTGTATGTGTGTGCATGCGCTTTTTTTTTTTTATCCCCCAGGCTTACAAAGTTTAACAAACACAAAGATTCAGACTTCATGCAGTGCTAATATGGTAGCCAGTAAGAGAGGAGGGAGGTGATGGTGGTCATCTTCCTTTGGGCTTCCCAGTAATCAGGACCCCTAGCGTAGTCCCTCTCTCCAGGGTCTGCAATGAAGGCAGGTGGAAGCAATAGGAAAATACCGCTGAGTGTATTAGGTCATGAGTATGTTAGGTTGCTTGGGGTATATCCCAGTGAATATGAATTTCCTGCTTTCCTGCCTGGCTCATATCTTAAGTAGGTCTAAGAATTTGTCTTCTCTCCTCTGCTCCTCTGCCACCCCAGACCCGGCCATGCTGAAATCCCTTAACTGGCTGGATATTCAATAGTCTTCACCAAACACACACCGTAGTTATGGAAAGAGGGACGACTTGCCTTTCACTGTGATGAAACAGCTTATGCCAGCTGTCAGAGTGAACCTAACCGTGGGCCAGGCTGTGAGGAGGAGGAGGAAGAAAAAGGAAGGTGCATTTGGCATTATAACCACCCAGGGCCTACAGGAAATGCCCTGTGGGTGATCTACATCCTAGAGAAGGTTCCAGAAACTCTCGGGCCTGTCCTGGGGCTTTGGATTCATGTTCTGTTGGTAGGAAACAGTGTGATTGGAAAGTTCCCAATGAGGTGGGGTCATGAGGGAGGCGGGGGGAGAGAGGCTCTGGGCTGCCTGCCTTGGACCAGTTCTAGACAGATGAAGTGGGAAGGAAGAGAGATAGTTGGGGGCATCAGGAGGTGTTTGGAGTTCTCATTGTCCAGTTCTGGGCAGCTTCCTCCAGGGCTCTGTGAACCTGGGTAAGGAGGAATGAGGAAGTGGGGTGCTCCTGATGGTGGTGAGTGGGAACCATCCCATGTCCTAGGGATTTGGTGAAAAGTCCTGTTGTCCTCACAGGCAAAACCAGCATAGCGTCATCCTTTCTTATCATCCTTCTTGGAGGCCTCCCGAGGCCCTGTGGCTTTCTTGTTTACCCAGAGGGAGAAACTGTTTACCTTCTGAAGGGGTAATGAGAGATTAGCTTCTATTTCCAGAGTGATGATAAAGACTGAGGAAGCAGGTGGAAGGGAAGAGACTCTCAGTTGACTCCCCTCCGGAACAAAGACTTGAAATGACCCTAGTCATCTCCTGCCCCACCTTGGCTCTGGGGACACGGCGACCTTTGACCTGTAGGTTGTTGGGAAGCGGTTGTCTTCTTGCGGTTGAGGACCCTCCTTGTAAGGCCCAATGACTTTTTCTGCTTTTGGAAGAAGCTTCAGAGGTTCATTTTTCCTGGGCGACTTCCTGGTTGGATCTTGGGGTGGGTGTTGAGATGAGCTGTTTAGCCTCAGGTGTTGGCAGGTTGAATCCCAGAAGCTGGGGAAAAAAAGAAAACTACATCCAGCTCAGTGTCCAGAATGTGGTGGAATCTCTCACAGGGGCCAGACTGATAAGTGCAGAGTGGCAGGCTGCATCATGCCATCCAGAGGGTGAGACCTCTGTGTATACACCTGCTTAGATGCCCAGATGGGAGCCCAGGAACCATGCAGTGGCCTTCCCACAGAAAGGATCCAGAGGAAGACAAACACAGTGCCGATGGCTGTTCTCACTCTAAGCCAATGGCCACAGATCAGCCAAAGCACACCCTTGCAAAGGTAAAAAGAGGAAATGGAACCCCCTGGACAAGCCTAGGCTCCGGGGGAAATGGCACTTGGCCCCGGGTTCCGTCAAGACCCTGGAAGGTGTAGCATTGGTTCCAGGCTGTGCTCAGGAGCCAGGTTTTTTTTTTCCCCCTATTTTCCCTCCTTCTCTCCATTTTCCCTCCCTTCCTTCACTCCTTTCTTCTGATTGCCTTCCTTCCTTCCATCAGCCTGGATTCAAATAATATGCAGACACTGAAGATTAGAGATATGGGATTAAAGGAGATAAAAATAACCTTCTTTCTTCTTGGAACCCTAAGTCCAGGGCAGAGACAGATAGTACACACACAATCAGATAAGCATGTCACCCCAGGAGGGACCAGTGCAGTGAAGGAGACATCTAGGGTGCTGTGGAAGAAGCCAGGGAGGCCTGGGTTGGATAGGGTGGAAGGAATAAGCCTCCACATGGACACATCGCCCATGTAGAACCTGAAGGCCTAACCAGGTAAAGGACAGGAGGAGACCTGGGGCTGAGGCATGAACCGCGGGTTTTCTGAGGCAGGACTTTAGCCTTGGAGCAGTAGAATGCAGGACCCTTGGCTACAGACGGAGGAGGACAAAACAGACTGGGGTTGGACCTCCATGCTGAGAACATAGAGTCCTGTGGGAAAATGAGGGTCTCTGGTGGGTATTAGAAGAAAAAGTGATATCAAATTCCTACCCTAAAAAGATTACTTGAATGAAATGTAGGAGGAGCATGACAGGTCATGGCAGCTGTCTAGGCCAGAGTGGACAGCATCTCAGACCAGGGAAGAGGGAGAGGAGATGGGCTGGACATGAGTGGTGGGAGAGGGTGACCAGGCTCTGGAGGGATCGGATTGGGAGGAGGAGGGAGGCTCGAGAAGAGTCACACACAGTGTGTCCCACATGTGTAGTGAGTGAGAGGAGATGCTGCCTGGGAGATCCAGGAGATCCAACTAGATGCAGGCAATCCAAGCAGAGATCTAGGAAATCCAAACAGAGATCCAAGAGATCTAGGTTCTTGGGAGTTCATGTTATGGTTGGGTCCTGCTCCCTATCCCCTAGGGGAATGACTGAGCATCTCCATGGTTGTTGCATTCACAATCCACGTTCTTGCTGTTGGAAGTGAACTTTGATTCGCTTAAACTTGGAAGGCTTGCTATTAAAGTCAGTTTGTCATACGAAGAAATGGGAGAAAGACCTGCCCGCAAGAAGCATGTATACGACATGTGTGTAGACAACAGTGTAACTACACAAAATGGGAAGAGACCAGAGGCCCAACAATGAAGAGAAGGCTGAGTTCATGGATGGTGTGGTCACCCAGCCAAACCTCACGGTTCTGGAATATCACCTTTCGGGGGAGTATTCAGAATGAGTGGGGGAAATGTTTACAATAACAAAAGCAAGCTAGTAATCAAGTTTAAAAAAAAAAAATATATATATATATATATATATATATATATATATATATATTTAGAAAATTGAGAGAAAGTGTACTAAACTATGAGCACTGTGTGTAGATTATTGGTGATTCACTTAGTATCTGTATCTATATTTTTGGAAATTTCCCATGGTGTATCAAAGATGTATGTTATTCTTTAAATGTTATCAGGGATGTATGTGTTTCCTGACCCAAGACAGCTTCATCAGACTCTCAGCTGGATCTTAAAAGATGGTTAGAATTCACCCTGGCATCTGGGAGGGAAGACTATTTCTCATATGAGGATTGGAAGCAAAGGTGTGATCAAAAGACTCATTTTGAAAGGTGAAAACAAGGGACAGCGAGGCAGTGGGCACAGTTCCCAGGATCATTCAGAAGCTGGGGAGGGGCACAGCTAGAAAAGTGCTCGACTTTCTGCCAGGGAATTGGACCTGATCCCATAGGAATGGGACATCCACCAAAAGGTCTGAAGTGGCCCTTGATTGTTTAGGAATGGGCTGGTGAGCTGGGTGACAGAAGAGGTGGAGGGGCCTGCCTGAACTGGAGGAGCAGAACATTGGAAGTGGCTAAGTCAGATGGAGCAAAGAAGATCTGTAGGCAGGAAGCCTGCTGGACCCCAGGACCACGTCTTGTCTATGCAGCAGGGAAAGAGGTCAGATGGGATGCTCTCAGCATTCAATCTGGGTGAATCAAGGAAATGTGTAGGTCATGAACAGACATGGAAGCCAAGGCAAGGGTCGACATCTGCGAGGGAGGGCAGGGGTGAGTTTAGTTTCCAACGTGCCGTGTTGAGTTTTAAAGGTGGCAGAAGCATGTGAGCAAAGATGCTATAATCTGGAACAGAGAGCACAGGCATGTCACATCCTGAGCCTATCTGAGCAGTGGGAGTAGTCCATGATGCCAGGCCAAATCACCCAGAGTAAGTAAGACACTTGAAGTGCTAAAGTAGAATCCCTTAGTAGCAAGAGTACGGGTGACAGCAAGCATGCGTACCATGTCACGTCACTGTCACTTGGTGTATACTGCAGTACTAAAGGTGCCCACAGCAGTCTGCACACTTAGAGAAGTCCCTGCTGTGGACGTAAGCAGGTTATCAAAGACAAAAACACAAACAATGTCTGTTCCGGTGAGACTCTGTTACTACATGAGGATTTGGAGGCAGAACTGGTTTTCTAATAATAGAAATATATTACTACAGTCAACAAGCATTGACCTGAGAAGCATTCCATCCTGAGTCCACAATGAAAACCAGCCCCATGTTTCTCTCTTATTCTCTCTTGTCCTGTGAAAGGCTCCAAGTTTTCAAAAGTAGGCTGCCAGTACTTTTTTTTGTTTGTTTGTTTAGGTATTGAACCCAGGGGTGCTTTACCAATAAACTACATCCCCGGTCTTTTTTGTTTTTTATTTTGACAGGGGGGGGTCTCACTACGTTGCCCAGGTTGACCTGGATCTTGTGAGTCCCTATGATTTCAGGCATGCCCCACCACTCCCGGCTCTGGTACTTTTTATATCTTCTGGTACTTTTATATCTTAGAAATAAGTGGTTTCCCTCTAAGAATGAATGAATACAGACCTTACAAGACTCGAACATGTGTTTTTACATTTATTTCTTAGTCATTTGATTCTCTGTACCCATTGAGACACCTCTGTGTGCTCATTCTCCGAAAGCTGATGTCAGGAATCTGCTGGATTTGTGAACAGAAGAGAAGCATCACTAAAACAAAAGTGTAAAGAATGAACAAAGCCTGTTGTTCTTTGCATTCAGACGTAGGGACATATTTATTACAGTCTTAGCAATGGATCTTTTGTCTAGCCAAGTATCATACAATAAATAGCCACTTTCTTTGCATGAAAGGAAGCCTGCTTTCTAGTGTGGGTCTGCCTGCTTTCTAGACTTAAGATTCATGGAGTGAGTCTGTGAGATGCCAGGGACGGTCCCCACAGTCCAGGCTCCCCTTACTGCCAAGAGACCATTTTCTCCTGTGTTTGCTGCGAGCTACAGAAGCACCTTTACTCCACTGGAAGGAGGTAGCAGGTGCATAGTTTTGCAAGAAGCTTATTTCTTAAATTATAAGGACTGAAAGAATAGTGAAGTACTCTGTGATTGCCTAGTGCCTTCCTATCTCATTATGCCTAAAGTCTGGAATTGATTCTTTCAAGACATACTCTCAATTTCTGCCTCTTTCTGCATCATTTTGTGCATTCAAATTAGTTTTGATTTAGCCTTCAGTGGAATTCTAAACATTCTAGAATTGCTCTTAATTTTCCAGGAAACTTAGAACCTAGGCTATCTGGCTCCAGAGCCCAGGTCTATACTTACTATGTTTTAATTTTTATCTTCATGTAAAAGAAAAAAGTGGGGGGGGGATTGCTATGATTTAGATAATATTTGAGTGTTTCTTCCGAAGGTGTGTGTGCTAGAGTCTTAGTCCCTGATGTAATGTTATTGAGAGGTGATGGATCTTTCAGAAATGGTCCAAGTGGAAGAGGATTAGGTCATAAGGGCACCACCTTTGGAAAGAATTAAGTTAATTCTTGAAGGACTAGATTAGTTTTTTATTTTTAAGAGGAGGAAAGGTTTATTTAGGGGCTCATATTTCTAAGGTCTCAGCCCGTAAGTGGCTGGCTCCATTCCTCAGGGTTCAGGGGAGGCAGGACATCATGGTGGAAGAGTGTGGCAGAGGGAAGCAGCTCACATGGTGATCAGAAAGCAGAGAGAGTCAGATTAGTTCTTGAGAGAATGGATTGTGATGAAGGGAGGCCGTCCCATGTGCCCTTTCCATGTTGTGACAAAGTGAAAATGGCACTCACCACACGCACCCTTCAACCAATAGAACACTTGAAATGCATATGGTATAATTAAAAAATTGAACTTTTATTTTTTTTTAATTTTTAATTAATTGAAGTTTATATTTGAATAGTCATTGGTGACTACAATATTGGATATTGTATTTCTGGAAGCAAAAGCCACAAAAAAAAAAAAAAAAAAGATACATTTCCCAGTGCCATCAGACATCAGGCTGTCTATTCTAATTCATGCACTGTTCCCTTAGCAAAATCCTCTTTAAATATTTCCCAACGTAGGAACAAATGAATCAAGTCTAAAATTTACTGAAGGCAATAGTATTATAAATATATGTAGGACGTAAGAAACGTCCTCTGCCACCTCATGCCTTCTACCTTGTTCTTTTCCAAATGAGACTTTTTCTTCCTCCTGGGGTGTACAGGGCTTCTCTCTGATAGGCACCAGTGTGTGACAGTGATTAGCTCTTCACTCCATTCCACTCCAGCCGGCTCCCCAAGCTCGTCCATCATGTTTATTATGTTTGGAAGCAGATGGACAATTCAGGACCAACTTACGATCCTCTGACATTGGGCTGCTGGCTGTGTGTTTAATTATGTCTCAGTAAACACTGGAGCCAGCGAGCCTTGATGAGCTTAGCTGATTAAGAGCCGGTCTCCTTAATGGTCATGGTAATAAATTACACTCGTCTGGTTGAGGGGGAAAAAAAAATGTCTAAGAGGAAGACATTCTGTTTAAATGATGGGAGTGGTGTGTGTGGGTGTGTGCGCACACGCACACCTGCGTGTGTGTTGGCAGGGGATTGTTGGCTTTGTCCTTACTGGATAAATCTAGTGCTTAAAATTAGAATATCTGCATTCAAGTCCTGGATGTTAAAACATATGACCTGAGACCTATTTGATAACCATCCTCTCAGGGACACCCTGAAAAGGAGGAATAGCAATTATTTACATGGCAGGAGTGTGTTAGGGATGAACGGAGATCCAGGTGAGTGGGTATGCTCACCGAGTGCCCAGAAGACGCCACTGAGCTTAAAGATTTTTGAGAACCGACAGATGCAGAAAGAGGCTTTGTGTGCCCCCCTCTCTCCTACCTAAAAGCACAGCCTTCCAAATTCATCTGTCTTAAATTCCCCTTTCCGGGAGGTTCCCTTTACTGGGGGCAAAGGGTGACTGCTATTGTCAGAGCTGAAATGATACCAGGATGAGAAATTGCAGACACACCTCACTAAAGTAAACCTTGCCTTTCATGATTTGGCCCCCTTACTCCTCAGTCATTTCTCATTCTTTATTGTCCCTTGAAATTCTAACTCCCTCCCTGTGTTAAGGGGCTGTAGAAACCCCCAAATTTTAATCTCTTCTTTGAACCATTCTGTGAGCTCCCTTAGTGTGATAATCAGCTATAACAAAACGCCTGAGATGAGAAATTTATAAAGAGAAATGGTTTGTTTGGGCTCACAGTTTTGGACATTTCAGTCCATGATTGATTGACTTTGGGCCTGTGGTGAGGCAGCACATCACGGTAGGAGCATATGGCAGAGCAAACCCACTCAACTTATGCCAGGGAGCAAAAGAAGAAGGGGCCAGGGTCCCACAATCCCCTTTAAGGGCACATCCCAGTGACCTCCTGCTGGATTCTACCCACCACTTGACAATAGAACCACCCTGGGGCCCAAGACTAGAAAATGTGGGCCTTTGGGAGATAGTCAAGATCCATACTATAATGCTCAAACATCAGTAGATGAATCACCGTTGTCTTTCACATGCTAGTCTGTCATTTGTCAGTTTGGTCTGCAGGTTCCTAAAAGCTGGAAGGAAAAGGTTTTCCTCCTGACACTGATGAGAATGTGTTATTCATAGGATGGTGATTTGAGGAGTATGAAAACCCCAGCAACTTTGCTGACACTTGATGGTGACGGTCCTTAGTCTTAGCAGGCACCAGAACCTCCTGGGGTACCCTGGTCAACTTGGCTTACGGGGCTGCATCCTCAAAGTCTGTTTCTGTAGACCTGAGCCTGGGGTCCCATGAGAGGCTGATGCAAAAGGTCAGGGAAGTCAGACTCTGAGAAGCACCTCTTTCAGGGACCTCTTATATAGGAAGTAAAAATGGGGCGGGGGATGAGGGCTGGGGGAAGATTCCGTGGACAGCTCCACCTTCCTAGTTTCTGGGGCTATACTTCAGTATGAATCTCAATTTTAAGATTAGTATTCGGTTGCCTTAAATGAAATGAGATGCCCCTTTCCGTTTTGCTTTATCTCATTTTGTTAGACACACAGTGTCTTTTTGAAGGAAGAGAATCCTGTTAAGGAGACATATAATCCTTCAAATACAAACCATATTGAGTTGGATTTGAAATTCTGAGTTCCATCTTGAAGCAAAACAGTAACTTGAAAATAAGTTTTCACACAGACACACCTAGAATTCAAGCCCCTGTTATTTACCTAGAGGAATAAAATGCCAGTTTAGGAACTAAACTTGGATTATCTTCTTAACTCTACTGGCCAGATTTCTCCCTCTGTCCACGAATCAAAGTATATTTAGTCACTTGAGTCCTAGGATTTGCTTAGAAAATGAAAGAAATTACATGAAGTTTCAAATCATAATTTTATAAAACGTTAACTTTCTTTTAAAGAGTTTGCATTATTTTACCTAAAATTCTTGGCTCCGTTTTATTTTAAAAACCGAGTATAAAGAAGGTGGGGCATGGCCTGGATTTATTTTCAGTCTTTTCTTTGCCTTCTCTCCCTCTGCCCCACCCCCCTCTCCTGACAAGAGATCTGTACTCACAATAGATGATGAATGAATTGTTCCCGTAGTTTCTGCTCTTTTGCCTCTTTTCTGTCAACTTGGTCAAAGGCAGCCCAGCGTGAATCAGAAGTGCTGTCTGAACATTTACCCCCAGATGTCTGGGATGGTTTTGTCTGACAGCATTTACATTTGAATGTCACCTAATACCCTAGAAATGATTACTGCAGCCTCACATCCTAAGTAGAATACTACCATGATTTTTTTCCCCCTGAGTTTTCATACTCTGTACCCCAACTGAGAAGATGGCAAAACTAACCACCCTAGGCCTTTACTGGTGAGGTCTGACACTCGCTCGTCTCACTGAAACTGAACTTCAAATGTATCTTTAAAACTTTGCCTTGAAACAGCCTCTTACACCACATAAAAGTTTGGCTTTGGAAATAAAATCTTTGGGATGACAATGACAAATACTGTGTTTCCATGGCAAAACTTTTCTAACACTTCGGTCCTTTTTCACTCACACTTGATACAAGGGAATAAGTTCTGAAAAACTCTTTCTGCTGAAACCTCAGGATGGCCTCCGAGTGTGTCTGTGAATGGGGACAGCCTCTCTCAGGCCTCAGGGTGAGGATGACTACTTTTTAGAAAGTGCTGCATGTTCTGAATTTATTTTCTTAAAGCAAAGAAATCGCAGGAGGTCGTTTTCCATGATATGGAATAACTGGAAGGTGCCCTGGGTGCCATAGCATGCCCTCTGTGAGATAATGCCAACATTTACGTGAAATATAAAAGATGAGCTCCTGAACATCCAAACTGAACCTTCAAGAAGGAGCTCTGTGCGAACACATGACTCTTTAAATATAATTACGCCAAATCTGCATGGCCTCCACTTCTGTTTCTCCAGGAGCCAAATGTGTCTTTCCCAGTCCAATCCATCGAAGCCCACAAATAACTTGGGACAAGCCCTCTCCATTCTTGCGTCTCCAGCACATCACGGGGCTGTCCTTTCTCACTCAGGCCTCCATCTGTTTTTCATAAGGACCGCACTGTGTTGCTTTATAAATTTGCTATGGCGATTTTCTTGTGCTTTTTTCACATGGGACCTTGAAATTCTCTTTTTTGCCTCTCTACAAAGGGACATTTAGGAAAATCCTTATACTGTGATTAGAATATGAGGTCGCTTTGCAAGTTGCTATTCTTATGCAAAAAGTTCCCAACTTTTCCTCGAGTCTTAAACTTCTACAAAAGTTCACTTATATTGTGGTTACTTGGAACTAAAGGGACATTTTGTCTCAGATACAGCTGAGGTCCCCAGGCCAGCCTACAGGGCTATGTAGCTGTGTCCCTGAATTTTTACATGAATGTGCTATTTCGAGACACCAAGTGAATGGGCAGGCATTTTGCCTTATGTCACATTTTCTTTAACTCTCAAAACCAATGTTTTCCGGGTAGCACCTATTGTCAGGAGGGTATTAAGCGCCTCACTCAAGAACACATGGCTGGCGCTTAGAGAATGGAAATGCCAGCCAATCCCACTCCCTTCTCCAGACCAGCTCTCTCGGATAGTGCTGTGTCTGTGGGAGAACCTTGTGGGCCAGGAAACACCTCCACCGTGAGGAGGAAAGAGAAATTCTCCTGGATACAGTCATTTTTCATTTTGCTCATCTGCGTAAGGATGCCCAGATGTGGGGAAGCTAGAGTCCCCAGGGGAGGATGGGGCCAGGGCTGCCCCTGGGAAGTAGACTATAAGACCTTGAAGGTAGACCACCCTCTGTCCCCATCAAAGGTCTGGGGACATTTTTCATCTAGTTATTTTGAATGAAATAATGACTCTGGGCTTTGAAGAGCCAGTGTTTTTAGATAAGAGCAGGAAATCTGAAAGATGACATCATCTTATATAATTGGGCTCATCTTAATGTTTCCACTTTTCATTTTGCATAGAGTTTTAATTCTCTAATAGCATTATTCTTTTTATTATGAAAGTTATTACACTATCATAAAATGTTACGATATTAAGGATATGATTGTACAAGAGGAAAAAAAAATCTTTTCCTCAGAACCCTCTTAGGTTAAGCACCTGGACCCTGCAAATTAAACTAACAGAAGACAGAGGGTGGTTAAAAAAGAGAGCTGGGAGTAGCTCAGTGGTAGAACATGTGCCTGGCATATGTGAGGCCCTGGGTTCAGTCCCCAGCACTGCCTGCCCCTCAAAAAAATTGTTAAGATCTATCACAGAGGTGGTCATGCAGATGAAATTTAAACAAGATGTGGTTGAAACACCTAAATATGAGCCTTGACGAGTTACTGAACCCCTCTAATTAAAAATCCTAATTAATTCCTTCCAAAGTTCCTTCCAAAAAATAAAAATGACCAGTGACTGGCACATACAAGCTGTCTATGCACAACAACTTCAGTCCCTAACCTCACTCGTAGCATCTCTATTAAGTCATCCCTCTACCTGATGTGGCACATACTCACCGAGAGCAGTGGTGGGATGGAGGCGTGGATCTGGTGGTGAAGAGACCTCCAGCTCCCCTGTTATTGGGGCAGCTCTGGGGAGTTCAGTGCTTTGTGATTGGGACAGTCCTCAGAAGCTACCATCATAGTAGACCCTCATGCTCTTGTGGAATGTGTTTAATAAAAACTGCAGTTATTAATTTATCCCCTTCACGTTTGCTCCCAGAGAAATGGTGCCTCTCCATGTGATTTCAATTGAACAAGTTTTCATTGAACATTTAAGTCTGAATACAATACTAGGCATTAAGAAGGACACAGATGAGCAAGGCTGGTTTTTCCTTTTACAGCTGTGGGGAGAGACTGAGTGATATAGGAGAAGGTGGGGCGTAAGAAGCTCCCGAATACAGTTCTTGGGTCCATCCAAGGGAAACTTCACCTGTTTGGCGAAAGGAGGAAGATGGAGGAAGATAGTGGCTGATGGGCATTGATCGATGGGAAAAGGTGTTCAGGGTACAGAGGCTTAGAACCATCTGGTTAGCCAGGAATACTGCATGATGTGAGGAGAGCAGCTAGTGAGAAAAAGCCCAGGGAAGGTGGGCTGGGGTGAAATCATGAAGAACCATGAAGAGCATGCTCAGAAGTTGAACTGACGTGGCATTTTTAGCAGTGTTGAAATAGAAAGGAGCTATGACGTGAGTGAGGGGTAGGTAGGAACCTGTCAGCAGTGTTATCAGATGAATTAAAAGGGAAAGGTCGTTGGCAGTGACAACTTCTATCAGAAGCTATTGTAAGCTGGTGGCAGGGGTATGCAACTGTAGTCCCAGCTGCTTGGGAGGCTGAGGCAGGAAGATCACTTGAGCCCAGGAATTCAGGGCCAATCTGGCCAATATAGCAAGACCCCCATCTGAAGGAGGAGAAGGAATTGTAGCAGCCCAGTAAGAAGGAGGTGGGTGTGTCACGGAGGCACCGTCTCCTTCCTCCAGCCGCCTGGAGTCAACCATCACAAGTCTGTCCTGACTCCCAGCAACCCTGGATTATCAGAAACACTTGATTAACTCCTGAGTTGGTTGAGGTACAAATTTGTGTGTGAGCATTTTCTGTAACTTCCAACCGTCACTTCTAGGATACCACAGAACAGTCCTGAATTGAGTCAGCACATTTATAAGCCCAGATATAGGAAAAAAACTGTAGGGATAGGGGCCAATGGAGTCCCTGCCCCCCAGGAGAGAAAAATCCCCAGCTTCCAAAAGAAATGCCTGTCCTCATCTTAAAGACAGCTGAGGTTTTAAGAGGCCACACAGCTGTGAGTAAGTGGAGTCCACAATGAAATAAACTTGAGTCCAGCTGCGGAAGAATTTGGCTTAAGCGCTGGGGGATTTAAGCAGGGGAGTATTCTGTTACTGGAAGGTCATAAATGTGTGACTCAGCATCTATTTACTGAACCCACGCTGTGCACACAGCATGGCGTGGGTGTGATGAACGAACGTGGTGTGACCTGCAGAGTCCCCTCCATGGGACCCGAAGTCTTGCCCTCTGAGCCTTTGTTCCACACCCAGACACGTGGTCAGCAGAATTCACCACAGAGATGGCTGAGACGCTGGGCAGGACTTGGCTGAGAACTAGTGCTCAGCAGCATCCAGTTTCTCATGGCCCCATGCCCACAAGCAGGAAATTCCAAGATAGAGACTGTGTGTGAAAAACAAGATGGTACCAGAAGAAGACGGTGCCCAGTCCTAGGCCATCTCAGAAGCCCCTGCTGCTGCTGAGTATGCGTCATTGCATATGGGATGGGAAGAAAACCACTTATTGCCAACTTGCTGCCAGCATATTCCCTCACCTTGGACTTGTTTCCGGAACACTCCTGTCTAGTTGCTAGCCTGATCTGACCCTCTATTTAGTTGGCTGATGCTCATTAGGTTGAATATAACACAGAGGGTTTTACACTTTGGAGCAGAAGGAGGAGGAAGCTAATTTTAACTGCTATGTGTCCTATCAGGGTTGATTTTTGTTTTTATTGTAATCTGCATTTAAAAATAAACCCAAAGCAATCCAAGTGATTTGTCGCCTCCAAAGGCAAATGTAGTGAGGTCCAGAGAGCCCCAGGCTTGGAAATCATGTTTTAACTTTTACTACCAACTAGTTCTGTGACCTTATTTTCCCCTTGAATAAAATGAGCAGGTTGGACAAGAATCAGAGGCTGCAGACTAGCAGTGCATGGTCAGCCCCTGACCTCGGTCATGTTTTGTGTGACCTCAACAGTGTTTTATTTTCTAATTGAATTTAAAGGTCTTTAAAGCAGGCAAGCACTAGGTGGCTTGCCACCGGCTCTACCCCTCACACCAGGCAGTTCCCATATTCCTTATCTTCTGCATTCCACTCCACCTGCCCTGCTCCATATTCTCTGTGGTTCCTTTGAACTGAAATAGACTGAGAAATTTTGAATTTCTTTGCACCTCCAGGTCTACTTTATGTCTCTACCTGCTTGCCCTTTGGACATTGGAATAACTGGGTTTTTTTTCAATGGAAAAAAAAATCACATATCTGGTGATGGCCCATAAGCAAACATCTAATTACTCCAGGACTGGCAGGTCAACAGGTGTTATAAACTCTAAAGAAGCTCTGTTGTGTTTTGTTTTTAATATGCTAATGATACAAAGGGAAAACTAACTATGGAACCTCAGTATTAAGGTGTATTAACCTCTGCCTACAGTGTTTATAGCATTGGTTTCCAAAGGCTGTCCTCAAGGGATTGTTACCTGGGAACTTTGTGGAAATGCAGATTTCTGGGTCCCTGCCCCAGACTTCTGGAATGAGAATCACTGGCTGTGTTTTATCACCTGTCCAACAAGATGAAAAAATAGTGCTAGCTTGCCTGGTTACGAGGTGGATTAAATCTGTAAAGTACATCAGGGTGGTTCCTAAATGGGAACACGTATCAGAATCCTTGCAGGGTTGTTATCCCAGACTGCTGAACCCCACCCCTGTTTCTAGTTCAGTAGGTAGGAGAAGAGCCCTGAAACTTGCTTTTCTGACATGTCTCCAGGTGAGGATGCTGCTGAAAGGCACCGACTATGCTTGTAAACCCCATTCTAGAGACTCTCTCCCTGTGTGATAAGAACATGGGGAAGTGTGGAAAACAGAGAGTGCCGTTTTGTTCAGCCCAACACGCCCCCAGTAAGGTGGCACTCGGGCAGAGACCTGGGTGGGTTGGGTTTGAGGAAGAGTTCCTTCTCTTGGCCAGGGTAGCCAAAGTGGAGTGACTAGGTGTAGCAAAGAGGTCACTGGGATAGAGGAGGGGCGGAGGGCACATGAGGTCTCAGAGTCATTGTGAAAGACTTTGCTTCTGCTCTGAGTGAAATGGGGAACCTTGGACATTACCTGTCCCCGTCTGCCAAGTGGCTGCATTTCAGAGTAAAGAAATGATCCTCGTTGGTATTTAAATCTCTTCTTGACAAAGTAATTGAAGGTGGACACAATGCATAACAAGGATGAATTAGAAAGTCCAATCACCGCTCTGACTCCCTGAAGAAGCTATTGATACAGGCACTGAGCAGTAGAGGACACGGGGACCGTCAGGGGAGAAGCTGGAGAACACAGGACAGGAGCTAATGAGCCACCTTGCGTGTGAGGACCATGAAATACAGACTCCACCCATAGGACATTCCTGCCATAAACCTTGAACCTGAGTCAAACCAGGCCCAAGATAAGACCTTTCAACAGAGCTTGAAGGAACAGGTTAACAATCCCATAGGAAAGTGATCACATAAAACCAGAATCCACGTGTTCCCACACTGAGACAGTGCGGTGTGAGAGAGGTGCGGTGGAGTCTGTTCCAGGCAGGAGGCCTGAGGGAGATACAACAGGTGGCGTTTATTTGAATCCGGGTTTTTGAAAAACTAAAAAGATCTCTTTGTGATAATTAATTTGAAGACCGACTGGATTGTTATAAATAACGTTAAAGAATTATTGTTGCTTTTGTTAGATGTGATGATGGCATTGTACTGATATAAGAAAATGTCATTTTTGAGGGAGACATATAAATGTGTTTAGAAGTGAAATGACATTATGTCACATATTTGACTTAAAATATGGGGGGGGGGATAAAGCAGACTAGCCAAGAGAGGCCAATTATAGAAAAATCTTTCAGATAGTATATGGGGACTCATTACATTGTTCTCTCTCCATTGTGAATGTGTAAATTTTCAAAAGAAATGTTTCAAATGCATATGCAAGAGAAGATGGGCAGGTGAGAGAAGGAGAAAGAAAGGCCTTGCTGAAGACAAAGTTGCCACTTATTCTTCCCTGTTTAGGAAAACGATACCAAAGAGTGAAATGCAGTTGCTGTTACTAGATATTATACAGTAATGATACGTGGAACTCATGTTGAGATACATTCTATTTGCATAAGGCCAGCCCAAATTGCCAGATTGCATGACAAGCTCATAAAATGATGACGAAGAAGGGGCTGATGATGACAAATACAACTTGGGGAACTTTCCTTGCCCTCGGACTGGTGGGGACCTCACACGTGCAATTATGGGTCAAGGCTAGAAGCAATTGAGGGGTGTTCTGTTTGGCGGCACTCCCTGGGGAATTCAGATCTGAAGTCCTGTGGGGTGTGCCTTTGTTCAGATGCATAACATAAGTGTGCATCCATGATCCGTCATTAAGTGTGACCTTGATCTGCAGAATGACTAGCCCCAGATGATTGACGTATTGAGAATTGTTACTTTGGAATTCTTGGCTGGAAAACCTGGATGGTAATTTTTAAACTGTGTACTTGACCCTACAACCACTCCAGGCTTCCCTTCGGCTCCTTAGCTTGAAAACTCAGGGCAGACCTGGAAGGCAAGGATTCTTTTGAAGATGGGCTGTTCTGATTTTCGAAGTCATTTCTCTCCTTGGGGTTTTCTGCTCTTATTAAAAGCTGGGAATCTAAAAGTGCCGTTAATTTAGATTCTTAAGCATGTACTGCCAAACATCAGTCATTGTTTTTAAACAGAAGAGATCACTGAGCTGAAACATTAGCAAGGATTTAGATCTCTATTCCTCGTTTGAGTCATTGTGATGTTAGTTTAAAAAAAAAAAAAGATGTAAGGTGGTAGGAATAATTTATTATCTGGAAAGGAAACTGAACTTTATGGTTTATATTGGATTTTATGGTTGATATTTCCTTAAATTATCATTAGCATATGAATACATAGACCATGATGTGGCCTTTGATAAGTTCCACCTAAAAGGTCAGGCTGGTGTCTACAGATTCACTGATCAATTTCTTCTGCAAGGACTGTAATTGATTTCATGAAAAGGGAGACAGTGATAAAGTGAGAAGACTGGAAGAAAGTGGTGTATGTGTGTTCATTTGACACAAACATGAGCCTCTGGTGTGTGCCTGGCGAGGTCCAAGGCTCTGAAGAACAGCAGTGAGCAAAACCAAGGGAGCACTTGTCTCTGTGGTGCTGAGATTCCGTTGCAATTGTAGACAGTCTTGCCCACAGCACAGATGGGCTATAGCAGAGGGGAACCTGGTTTCAACTCCTCCCTCTGTTCCTCTTTAACTGTAGGATCTGGGACAAGTCACTTAATCCCCCTGAGCTTTGGGATCCTCTTGTGTAAAATGAACATTAAAACCTATGCTGGGCATGGTGATGCACACCTATAATCCCAGTGGCTCCAGAGGCTGAGGCAGGAGGATCTTGAGTTCAAAGCCAGCCTCAGCAAAAGTGAGGTGCTAAGCAACTCAGTGAGATCCTGTCTCTAAATAAAATACAAAATAGGGCTGGCTCAGTGGTCAAGTCCCCTGAGTTCAATCCCTGGTACCCCTTCCCCCCAAAAAAACACCATACCTATAATACAGAGTTGCTGGGTCGAAAAAAAAAAATGAGTTTAACATGAAAAATACCTTCCAAAGTGTTTGGTTTACAATACATAGGAGCCATTGCCTACCCTGGTGCTAGAGACATACTAGGTACTCGGTACTTCTGCATTTGAACATTTAAATGTCCATGTCTACATGTCCAGCAGCCACTAGAATGTCATTTGGGGGAAAATACCTAAAATTTCCTGCTTTTTAGTTTCTCTTTCTCTGAAGGGAGAAAAACCACTCTTTTTGAATGCTTTTGACCCTGCCTTCCACAGGGAGGAGAGATTCTGCACTGTTGTGATAATATCCACCTTTTACAATCATGCCTTCAGATGCTATTTGGGTCTCTGTGACCTGCAATTTCAGGCTCTCTTGCTATAATAAGGAATCCCACAATCACATATCCCAAGGTCTGCTTTCCAGGTCCCCAGGGGCCCTGTGAACTTGCCTGTGGCAGTAATTATTAAGTGGGACGTTCCCTTCCAGGCCCAGCTCAGTGAGTGGCCAAAGGAGCAAAAGTCCAGTGAAGAAGAGTGGCCCATATTATGGGGACATGGGGAGGCCAGGCAGCCAGTGGAAGAAGGCAGGAGGTGTCTGGGATGATAAGGCTGTCTTCAAGGGAGCCTCTGGTGGCCTCCCAGGGGGCTCATCAGCCCTGAGACCAAGCAGGAACCAACATGAGGAAGATCACCAACTGAGCAAGTCACATGGTCTGCCAGGTGTCTGCTGAGAAACTCCATTGAGAGTCTCCCTCTCTGCAGAAGAGGCTTCTAATCTCTCTGGTAACTGGGGAGGTCAGTAGAGGAGTGGCCAGTTTATAAGGGCAGCGGGTTTGGAGAAGCAGCCTGTGCCAATCCCCTGTGTTCATAGTCCTGGGCTGTGTAACTTTGGCCTCCAAGCCCCCGGGTCCCATTGGTACCCAGGCCTTTGTGCAGACCTGCCCTTGATCGGGGACAAGGAGCCAGGCAGCAGTGTGGTGATGGGTCCCTTATTCCACAGATCTGTTCCAGGAATCCTGTTTAATTTTGGTGCTTGAGCAGTGGAGGGAGGGAATTGTGCAGACTTACCCTGTAGGTAAGGTGGTCTTGGGCCTGGCCACAGTGACCAGTGCGGTGTGGATTTTAAGTGCTGACTTATGCCGTGAAGTGCTTTCCGAGGAGAACATACCATAACAGTGTTTCTCAACTTTGCTCAGCTCCCCGGGAAGAGTGTGTGCCTCTCTCTCCATGGAGTCCTGTCATTCATCCCCCAGTCTCCCCATTGCATTTCTTGGAATTCCGCACATGAATTAGCAGGGGGAGAGTAGGTGGATCTGGGTGTGGGCCACAGGCCAAGGAGATCCTCAGAATGAATTTGTGTGGCAGGAACAAGGGGCAGCTCATGTGCCTCACCCCCACCCCTACCTTCAGTCTCTGGAAGGGGAAGACCCTGACCCTGAAGATCATTTTCCTGCCAAGTAGCCTGCTCAGCTTCCCCTGGATGGGGAGGCTATTAAAAAAATAATAATAAGAAGAAGAATCCCAGCACATGGGGTTTGTGTGAAGTATCATTTGAGTCCATTTTGACCAGCGTGACAAAAAATACAAGATAGTTTAGGCCCCAGATGGAAGAACCTGGTTCACTGGAGCTAATCTCTTTATGAAATCACCCCACCCCAGAACTCTCAAGGCACTTAATGTCTGCAAGGACAGAGACACATTGGAATCCCTTTGTGGCTGTGGGTATGAGTCAGATGTCACTCTATTTTGTTTTGTCACAACTGCCATGCATGATACATTTATTATCTACCTTAGAGACCAGGACACGGAAACACAAAGAGATTGAGTAACTTCACACAGCTGGGAAGACCAGGCTCCTGTCTGCTCCAGTCTGTGCCTCAGCCTGTCCCCTGAAAGGCACACTCTCTTCCAAGGACAAGGATTCTGAAAATACCTAGTTCCCTGGTTTAAATATGGTCAGCCACCTTAATATGTTCCTTTGTTACTAACCAAATCCAACCCCCCAAAAATCCCGTGTAGTCATTTTAGAGATGCCAAAAACCCTTTGAAACCCCAAGAAAGTTTTACTTCTCACTACCTACAGCCAGCATATACAGTATTTTATAAAACGTGGTTAAAACTGTGGATGTAGCTCAGTGGTACAGTGCTTGCCTAGCATGTGTGAGACCATAGGTTCAACTCCCAGCACCAAAAAAAAAAAAAAAATGAGTGTTTTAGAAAGAATAAGGACTACATTTTATGCATTTGCAGGAGGGATAGGATATATTTTTTTAAAGACTACTTCCAAACATCTTTTAATTAAATTTTTATAATTACTGAATCCAGAGAATGATAAGTGTGTGTGTTCTCGGGGTCTGGGGGATGCAGAAAGAATGGTAGCGCTTTGTTCTGTGATGGTATTTATGGCAGGCCGATCTCTCAGACACTAAAGCCAGGGCTGAGTTCCACCAGCCCACATCATCAGCACCAAACTTCTTGTTTTTCCTGGGGCTTCTCCCCCTGAGATGCCAAGGTGTAAATGTTTTAATATGCAGAGCGGGGTTCTTAGCCAGCAATTCAACAATTTTCTAAGGGATTGTCCTGCAAGTAAGCGGTGCCTGTAGTTGTGGAGAGTGCTGACAGCTAACAGGCTATCTTCCATGAATATTGAACAGATATTTTTCTTAAAAAGAAAAATAAATGAATTAGGGCTGGAGGTGTAGTTTGATAGCAGAGTCCTTGGTTATTATATGCATGGTCCTGGGTTCCATCCCCAGCACTCAAAAAAAAATGATGTTGTATAAGCAAGAAATTTCTAAAATCATGATTTGGCATTAAAAATCAGCAAAACAATATGCTTTTAAAAAGCAGGACCAACATAGGTGACAAAGAGTGAACAAAGAAGACAAGCCTTGGGTCTGTGCCAGAGGAGAATGTTCCAGTGTACGGTGAGGCCCTTAGTGGACACGCCACAGGGGTCTCCTGTAAGAACTTTGCTCGTCTCTGTAGGTGACTCAGTGCCTCTTTGGTATCTTCAGAGGTTCAGCACTTTCCAGTTAGCCAACAATCCACTGAGAGGTGTCCTGCCCCAGCCCACAGAGTGGCCCCACAAGCTCCCGGTCACAGTGGAGCTGGAATCGGGCGAGGGAGCCACCCAGACCCTGCCTTGGGCCTCTGCACCCTCAAAGCCCTTCATGCAGACCAGGTGATGGGTTTCTGCTAGTTCTGCTTTGAAGCCAACAACTTCTAGGGGCAATGTTTGAAATTCGGTCCGTCTCCATGCACAGCCTCTTAGTGGCTATTATATAAGATGATGGAATTTCTGAGCTGGATGGGCCCTGGGGAGCTGTTTGTTCCCTTTTCAGTCTGGGCCTCAAATTCCTGGTGTGGAGGAGGTCAGTGGCACCAAGCACCCTCTCCCCAGCCTTCTCATTCCTGAAATGAACATGAAAGCCACTATGATGTTTCCTTTTTATTGCCAAATTTATTAGGTCCTTACAGAACTCTGGAGTTCTTAAATCCTGTTCCCCTGACTCTTTCTTCTTTCTGCCCAGTTCCCCCTCTGCTGGAGAATCCCTGGGCTGCATGTCCTTGCTTATCCTCCATATTGTTGTACTATTAATCTGGGGACACCACCTAAGATCCATCTGTGCATATTAAGAATGAGGGAAGAATGTTGTCTTGTCATCCGTTGCCTTCATAGCTTTTTGACTTGGATGCCCATTCCCACCCCCTACCCCTCACCCCCGAGTTTGACAGTGCCCTGGGAGCCTGGGGACACTGCTCAAGGCTGGTCTGGGAAGGGAAGGGATGAAGTGGGTCCATGTCCGTCCTGTGGGTTACTATAAGAAGAGTGGGTAGGAGGCTTCTCCTTATGGAAGACCCCATGTGACCTGGTGTGGTTTGCAAGATGTCCTGATTTCCATGTCAAGCTCCCTCCAGAGAAATAAAACCAGTGGGCATTACATGTTAGAGATTTTCTGCAAGGTGTTGGATTCCTTGTTTGTGGAGCTAGTTGGAAAAATCCCAAATCCCGCCCTTTTTACTGGCCACCTTACACAGGTAGAATTTTTTCCCCTCTTTCTCAAAGAAGCCTCAGCTCTGTTTTTATAGTCTCTCAACAGATCAGGTCACCCCTCCTGCCCAAATCACCTAGGACCGTCTCTCTTACTTAAAGTCAGTTGATTATGGACATGGTCACATCTTCATAGCAACACTCAAGTTATTGCTTTTTGTTTGTTGGTTTTGGTTTTGTTGTTTTGGTTGTTTGTTGTTGGGTTTAGATTTTGTTTTTTCAATGCTGGGATGGAATCCAGGACCCCCAGCATGCTAGGCAAGTGCCCTTCCCTTGGCACTAAGTCACAACCCCAGCCCCTTAGTTTAGTGTTTGATTGACTACGTGGGACAGTATCCTGGCCATGTTGACACATCAAACTGACCTGTGTCCCATCCTTCAGGGAAGGACTGTGGAGCCAGCTGATGGCAGCCAGGCCTGGGTGCCTCCCTCGCTTGGGCCTTCCTCCTGTCACCTGCCGTGACTGCTCTGAGAAGAACAACTTTCTTTTCTTCCAGGAAATTTATTAGAATCTGCAAACTCTGAAAAGCAGATCTTCTTCCTGGAGTTGCAGCTGCTAACAAGGCCACCTGTTCCGTGAGCCTCGGGCTGCTCCCGTACCCTGGACTGACCATCATGGTCACAGTCCCCATTACTTACTGACCAGATGCCTTAGTTCCATCTTAATTATGGGTTGTTTACTTCTGGGAGTCATCAGCAATTTCTCTGCTTGTCAACCAAGCTTGCCTAGCTTCTGAGAGTTGCCATGAGCCTTCTCCTTTGAGGAACTCGGGGAAGAGTAGTTTTAACACTGGAGACTCTTTTGTAGTTTTCTTGGATTCTGTTTTGTTGTTGATGTTGTTTTTTTTTTGTTGTTGTTGTTTGTTTGTTTGTTTGTTTGGGATGAGTTTGTCCATAATAACAGAAATCAAACCAGGGTCTTGTATTTTCTTTTGCATGTGCTTTACCACTGAGTCACACCTGCAGCCAGACCCTCAATTCTATTTTTTGATGGATTACTTCCAGGTCTGAGAGAATCTCCATGAAATAAAATGGATGAAGGAGGATTGTGATGGCATGGGCTGTCATTGTAGATGATTTCTCTTCTCCTGTCTTTTAGAATAACCCTCAGGCTAACTCTGAAAAGTCACTAAGTAAAGCAGACAATAAATGAAACCAAATGAGAGTCATTGGGTCAAATGTGACTAATGAGTGATAACTGTCGTGTTAAGACGTGGTGATAATGTACAGTATTATCACTCACAGCTGCTGGCACAAAGTGCTTCCTGTGTTCAGCACTGTGTACTGTTTAACACTCACAATGCCCCATTTTGCACAAAACTCAGGCACAGATGACCACTTAGATGACCACACTGAGGTCACCAGCAGCAGGAACAGGGTTTGAACCCAAGCACTCTGTCTCCACAGTCCAGGCTCTTCACCACAGCAGTGTTGACCCTGCATGCTGGACATCTGGGATAGTTTATGTTTGATGCTTTCATGAATCATTTAAGATGCTGGCTTGTTGTGATCATTACCATTTTACATAATCAGGGGAAGTTTTGCTGCCTGTTAAGCGACACTCTAAGACAAGCTTGGCTTCATTGGCAAAGAAGTTGGGTCTAAGACATACCAGGACACAGCTTAGAAACTGGTCTTCCTTGGGTGCTGTGGGTGCCTGCCTGCGGGAGACCTACTCTCCAAAATAGCCAGGCTTTCCAGGGACACTTGGATTGGGAACACCATTCCCCACCTTGCATGGTCAAAGTCAGTGGTCCCAGCCAGGTGATAGGAACCATCTTCAAGGTGTGTGAGCCATTACACCAACTGCTCCTGCTTATAGAGGTGGAGCAGGCCATGGGTGGCCACAGATACCTCTTTGCAGTCCTTAACCTCTTCTGACAGATGCTGTAACTTAAGGCTTTAATATTCTGGTGGATTCTCTCTCTCCTATTTCAGGAAAAAAAAAAAAAAAAAAACAGATTTCTCACCTTCCAAAAGGAACATGTGATTAATGGCAAGCCTAAAGTGCCTGTGGTTCCTTGATAATTGCTGCTGCTTTTTTTTTTTTTTTTTAATTTTTATAGCCAGCCTTCAGAACATGGTTGGATTCAGGCAATTTAGAAAGAATTTCTGGTGAGTCAAGGCAAAAAAAGGCCGTTGTCTGCAAATGTCCACACCCGTGTCCCTACTTCAAGTCACTGTGCTTTTCCATTACCACAGCAGGAATTGCCAAAAGAACAAATAGCTGCCTTGTGTACCTGGGGTTGCACTACCTGGTGAGATCAAGTCAAATCTCTGCCAGGATTCCTAGCAAAAGCAGGAGTGGAGAGATCAAAAGGTGGCTCTGCTTCTGCAGCTCTATATCTGGGAGGCAAACGTGCTTACAGTGATTGGGAAGTACAGGGAGCCAGTCCTCAAGAGGGTTCTCATTAGCATATGGGTGCTGATTCCGTAGGTCTGAGTGGGCCTGGGCTGAAGCATTTCTAACAAGCTCCCCTGTGAGGCTGACATCTCAGGTCCACCGACCCCACAGGTGGAGAGAAGTTAAGGGACAACTCAGACCACTTAGGAGAGAGGACCTCAAAGAGAAAAACTAAGACAATTTAATAGTTTTCACATCAGTGGTCACACTAATTGATGTCGTAGCCACTGCAATCCTTAGGGCCCAGGAGAGACTGTGATGTCAAACTACACCATTACTTGCCCATTAAGGAACCATTTTCTTCCATCATCTGCAAACCTAGACCATGGTGATCTTTTGTGATCTTTTGAATGATATCACACAAGTGTAGATTACTATGTGGGATTAAGGATCCCAAAGAGGGCATGTAGTAAAAGAATTGTATAGTAGTCCCCCCTTATTCTTGGGTGATATATTTGAAGACCCCCAGTGCAGTGCATGCCTAAACCTCAGCAGTTTTAGTATATAAACAAACCCTTTACATACTATGTTTCTTTCTTACCATAGACTTTAGCCACCTTAAGTATATGATTTTTTTTCTTTCTTTAGGAAGTTGAGAATTTTCACCTTTTCATTTAAAATAAGTGTTCTGTGGCTTTTCTTTGTCGCTTCTGAATTATCAACATCACTACTTTTTGTTTTGTTAAGTAAAATAAGAATTACCTGAACACAAGCACTGTGATTTATCATGACAGTCAATTTAATAATTGGGAGGTTACTAAGTGGCTACAGGGTGGGTAACATATACAGCATGGATACATGGGACAAGGGATTATTCACTCCCCACAGAGTGGAATGGCACAGACTTTCATCATGCTGCTCAGAATGACATGCAATTTAAAACTTATGGGTTGTGAATTTCTGGAATTCTCCATTTTATATTTTCAGATTGGGGTTGACTACAGGTAACTGAAAACGTGGAAAATAGAACCACATATATATTGTGTCACTAAATTAAAGAGGCAGTAAAGAAAAAAAACACATGGAGCACACAGGTCTGTCATATGACCAAACTCACTGACATGAAGCCATTATTACTACTTTGACATTCTCTCTCTGACTTTGTTTAAAGGTTATGGGGTGACCAAGTGCCAAATTTTCTTATCTGATGCTTGCTGAGGCTGAGCCTCCTAACACTGCATGCACTGTGACTAATGCAGATCTCTGGTTTCCATAGCAGCAAATCTGCTTGTGCTTAATAAGTGAAAGCTAGAACCTACCACTCTTAGCCTTTTCTGAAGAGACTCTTTTCTTTATTATTTCAGAGGGCAGAAATGCCATCTCTGGGCGCTGCGAGGCAGTAATCTTTTTAGTGAGTTTGGCCTGTGGTATTGAAGGAACAGCATCACAGCAAATGGCCCAGAGTGGGCTATTTAATCCTGTTTTCCTAATTAAATGGTAAAAGGCTCTTTATTAGCTATCGTCAGAGAGACCAGGTTTCTCTACCACTCATCAATGTAGCTATGATGATGACCATTTGTGGCCAAGCAGAAATAGAAATTCCAATGACATTTTTTTTTTCTAAAGATGAGCTGGTATAGATTTGGCTGACACAATGCCCTGTTTTTGTTAGGACTGATAATATCCTTGTAGCCAAGTATAGTTTTTTCATTCTCCCTCTCATCTTCCCCCTCCTCAGTGCCTTTTTACCTCCTACCTCTACCCCAGCCTGGAGAACCAGCCCATGCGCTATTGTAACAATCTACAAAGTCCACCCTTTGAACAGTCTCCAGACTCAAAGACATGAAAGTATTTTCTGCTGAGGGGCTTTCTTCTTTTGCTTTTTCTTCTCAAATCCTTTTAACTATACTTAAAACAATAAAAAAAAGCAAGAAAGAAAAATATAGGGAATACTGTACATTGCAGTAGGAGAGTAGCGAACAAATTTGCATGCTGTGTAAGTAGAAAGTCTAGATAAAAACTATGCCTCTAGTTTTAAGGGCCATTATTATAGGATTCATGAAGTGGGCCTGCATGGGGCTGACACTTGGTTAAAGTTATATAAGCATATTTTTTACTCAAGGTAAAATTATGAGACAGGAGGAACCATGATCTGCCTCCATCTGGGGGCATTTGTTGAAAACGGACACTCTTTTTTCACTTGAATTAGATGTGATTCATCTGCAGCCTGGGAAAAGATGCCCAACCTACCCACATTATATTGGGTACCAGGATTCCAATACGAAAAGGAGTTTTCCGGCCACATCATTACTCTATGATTTTTTTATTTGTTCTTGTCTTGTTTACATAGATAGGTGGCAATTCAGCTCTATCTTGATCTCCCAGGGACAGCAGGTCACCTGGAACTCAGAGTTCTCAAGGGGCACTGAGGTCAGGACCAGGAGAAGAGATGGACAGGTGGGGAGTGAATAGATGGATGTTCCTGGTGTCCCATCTACAGGTTGAAAGGGTGTCCAGCAGGATCCTAGACAGGAAGGAATGGCAACAGCTCAGTAACCTCAAAGGAAGGGGACAGTGGGCAATGCAGAAAGTCCATCCCCACAGGCAGCAGCATTTCCTAGTTTCTGAGCTAAGCACCTCTGAATTACAGTGTCCTTGCTCTGTGACCTTGAGCCACATCTTGCTCCCTTTCCTGTCAGGCCTCAGTTCACCCATGTATGAGATGTTGGCATATCACGTAGGGCTCCCCCAGGCCTCTGGCACGTCACTCACATCTCTCTTGTTGTTCTGTGTCCTAGGAATAGAGCTGTGTCCGCCTGGAAAACGGTTCATGATCACGATGGTGGCAAGCTTCGTGGCCATGGCTGGCCAGTTCCTGATGCCCGGGCTGGCCGCCCTGTGCCGGGACTGGCAGGTGCTGCAGGCCCTCATCATCTGCCCCTTCCTGCTCATGCTGCTCTACTGGTCGTGAGTATCTTCCGCGCGTGTCCCTGTCATTCACAACCCTGCACACTCAGGGCACAGGCCCTGGGATCCCCAGACTTCCCACAAGTCCAAGCCTGTCACCCAGCTCCAGTCTGGCTTCACAGCTCCTTGCTGCAGCCCCCCACCCCCCAGGGTTATTTTGACATGTGTTTTTATGAAAGGATTTGCAAGCAAGGGTCGGGGGGAGCTCATGTTGGAAGGAAGACATGGAGATGTCAAAGAAGTGATGTCGAAGCTTCCTATCTCCTGGGTAAGGAGTGGGCAGACTTCAGCCTGTGGGCCAAGTCCAGCCCACCATCTGTGTAAAGTGTTACTGGAGCACAGTCCTGCTCAGGTGTTGACACCTGCATTGCCCAGGGACACTTTCCTGCTGAGACCAGGAAGCCCACAGAGCTGAAAGTGCTTCCTATCTGGTCCTTCAGAGTAACTTTCAAGTTTTTGACTTGCTGACTTTAGAGGGAGGAAAAAAAAATAAACGCACTGCTCTAGGGGATAGGACCTCTAGACAACTGAATTTTTAAAAGATTCAAGAGGATTCCTGTTCAGCCAATGTTGAAAAACCACTGCTCTATGGATAGAGATTGGAGGAAAAAAAATAATTCTCTGACCCTTTTTATAGATGCTTGCTTCCTTCCCTCCTTCCCTCCTTCTCTTTCCCTTCCTTCCCACCTGTCCATGCCTGCGCTTCACCCAGACATTCAATACGCCCTAGTGCACAGGATACCCATCGCACTGCGTGGTGAAGTGGCTGGCCCGTGCAGCCCATGTGTCCTTGCTTTAAGTGTTCACTGGAGCCAAGAGGCTTGGCTGTCAGTCTGGCTTGCTTTTGAGATGGAGGTGGGGGGAGTTAAGGCAGAAGCACCTGCCTTAACTTAACTTCATAGTCCTGCCACCTTCCACTCTGGTAGCAAAGCCACCCTCCCAGAAATGAGGGTAAACCAGTGAATAGGCGCATTTTCCTCAAGAGCCTGGCCCTGCTGGCTGTGTGTGACAGGAGAACCTCAGGGGTGGCAGGGAGCCAGCAATAACTTGAACAAAAGGGTGGGAGGTGCTCACCAGCTACAGCTGCCCAAACCAGGCTCCTCCCCAGCCCCAGAGCCAGGTGTAGCCCAGGACACCCTTATACCTCTAGCAGGGTCTCTAGAAGCCAAGAATGAGGTCGTTTCCTGGGAGCAGAAGGGGATCATCCACTGTCTTCCTTTTATCTTATAAGGAAGGCCTTCCTGTCCCCTGCCCTGGGGCATCTGCCACTAGGCTTTGCCTGTTGAAGAATTCGAGGGCATTGATTTATCTAACAAATGCTTGCTCTGTGCTTGACCCCATGCCAGGCACAGACTGCAAGCACTCTACAAACAGCAAGTGGCTCACTCCTGGTGTCCTGTGGTCCCCTAGCTGGCTCCTGTCGGAGCCTGGACTTGGAGACAGCCACTCCAGCCGTGCACTGTGCCCTGCCTTCCCTCGGCCTTCGTCCCTTATGCCTGCCCTGCAGATCCTCTACTCAGCTCTGCTGCTTCCTGAGGGCACTGGGTGCTGGCCGCCCACCCTGGGCTAGAGGCCTGGGATGGGGGAAAACAACTTCTCAGAGCCTCACCCCAGGAAGAACAGACAGGACTGTTTCCCTGCCCCCACCCCCTGCACCAGTCCCAGGTGGGAAGAGAGCTGTGGGCAGATGACAGAGAAGGGCCTGGAGACCAGCTCCAGGTCTGCAGGGCTGGCCTGTACTGGGAATGGCTGGGGGTTTTGTGTATCTTTTTTTTTTTTAATTTAAATTTTAGAAATACATTGAGGTTAACAACAATCAAGATAAAGCATGCATTTATTTAAACACATTACAAGTTACAATAAATTTTTTTGAAAATATACAAATTTAAAAATAGAATTTTATCACTTTTGAAAAGGCCTCCAGGGAACTTTAACAAGTTAAAGTGTGCTGCAGGAGTGGCTGGGCAGTGGTCCCAGGTGCCATGCCACGTGCTCACTGCTCCATACTGCAGTCAGGCTCTTCTGTCTCTAACAACCTGCTCCACACTTGAGTCCTTGCTTTCTCATCTCCATAAGAAGTAGGTCGTAATAGTTTCTACTACACACAATTGTTTGAAATAATGCTCGCAGGGGGGATGCACAGAAGAAGTCTGGAAGGGAGACTCGGGTACAGAGCCTCTTTGACAAGTTGCTTAACCTCTCTGGGCTTCAGATTTATTAACACTCAGGTTTGGAAAAGTCAATTTGAGAAACACTTAGAGTGATGCCTGTCACTTAGTGCCCTATGTGTTGATGAATATGTTTAATATTATCATATTTTATTTATATTATTATTATTGAAGGTACTTAGTGCATCAGGCCTGTAAGTTTCTATAAATACTAAATATTAACTAATATGGTTACTACTATTATTATATCACCTCTTAACACATATAGGACTCCAGATATAAAAGGAAAGAATTGGTGATGAGGGCAGGGGGTGTAGCTTAGTGGCAGAGCACTACCTCAGCATGCATGAAGTCCTGGGTTTGATTCCCCAGCACAGTGGGGGAAAAAAACGAAACAAAACGTAGTGGTGAGAACTATATTCCACCTTTGCCTACCAGCCTTGAAAGGCTCCACAAGAATTATTGGCTTTGGGCTGGGGATGTGGCTCAAGCGGTAGCGCGCTCGCCTGGCATGCGTGCGGCCCGGGTTGGATCCTCAGCACCACATACCAACAAAGATGTTGTGTCCGCCCAAAAACTAAAAAAAATAAATAAATATTAAAAATTCTCTCTTTCTCTCCTCTCTAAAAAAAAAAAAAAAAAAAAAAAAAGAATTATTGGCTTTGAAAGACTGTGGCAGTGCCTGCCCTTTTTCATCTCCCTAATTACAGCCTCTTCCCTTCTGCTGCAGTAGGCTCGTCATTCCACAGGATGCAGTGGCCTGCTGGGGAGAGGGGTTGAGTGGCAGCACCAGCCGGCACAACCAGCTGTTGGTGGCAAAATATTGAAAGTCGCTCACTTTGCTTTAACAAGCAAGTATTTATTGCAAGCACCCAGGGTGCCTAGCCGCATGCATGGTGCTTTGTAGTAACTCTAAGGAGCAGGCATGGAAGCGCACGTGTTAATGAGAACTATAAACCAGTGCGAGGCGGAACCCCCAGGGTGCGGGTTATTAGTTTGGGGGTGGGGGGCAGTGAAGACAAAGGTGTGTAGAGATGGGCCAGAAGGGATCTCCTAGTCAAGAGAGAGGACTGAACAGGCAGAGGCCCCTCTAAAGACACACACAAATGCTGGATAAAGTATAACGTTAAAAAAACACAATGCTGAGCTCCAATGTGACAAAGAGAAGTTACCAGGAGCCGGGGCAAGAGAGGATTCCAACAGACATAGCTCAGTGTCTGAACCGGAAAGAAGCCTAAGGAGCTTGGGTTTGAAGACCTGTACAGTGTCTAGAACTCTCAGGCCTTGCCATGGTTTGGATGTGATTTGTCCCCCAAGGGTTCCTGTGCTGGATGCTTGGTCCTCAGTATAGTAGTGTTAGGAGGTGGTGGAACCTTTAAGGGGTGGGACCTAATGGGAAGTAATTAGGTCATTGGGGGTGTGCCCTTGGAGAGGGCTGAAGCTCTTCTCATGGAGTAATTAGATTTCATGAGGATGGGTTATTATAAAAGACTGAGCCTGACCCCTGAATCTCTCTGGCTTCCTGTGTCACCACTTGATTTCTTCCTCAAGCATTTCTGCACTATTGATGCCCTTACAGTTTGCATATGAGGTGTCCCCTGAAAAGCTCGTGTATTAGGCAATGCAGGAGTGATCAGGGGTGAAATGATTAGATTCTGAGAGCTGTGACCTCATTGGTGGATTAATCCATGTAACGTATTAATGATTGGAATGGCTTACTACAGGGGAATAGGGTGTGGCTGGAGGAAGTAGACCACTGGGGGTGAGCCCTTAAGTGTTACAGTGTGTCCCTGGCCCCTCTCTTGTTCTCTCTGCTTCACAGCTGCCACAAGCTACCCAGCTTTCCTCCGCCACACCCTTCCTCTATGATATTCTGCCTCACCTCAGGCTCAAAGCAATGGAGTTGGCTGACCATGGACTGAAATCTCTGAAACCCTGAGTCCCAGATAAAGTTTTCCTCTCTAAGTTGTTCTCACAATATTGAAAACTTGACTAACACAGATGCCATCTGCCATAAAGCACTCACCAGAGGTTGAAATGATGGGGCCCATCCATCTTGGGCTTTCTGCCTCCAGTACTCTCTGCTAAATAAATCTCTTTTCTTTATATACTGTCCAGTTGCAGGCATTTTGTTGTGGAAACAGAAAAAGAATACAGGCTTTTCATGCAATTAGAACTGAGCTTCTTAAATAAACACAGGAGTCAAAACCATCGGTGACAACAGGACTCGAAAGTCTTTGCCCACCACAGGAACTCAGCCCCAAACTGGCTGGTTCCCTGGACTGTGGGCAGAAAGACTCACCCTAAAAAAAAATAGGAGTCTTAAAGTCTGCATCATGCGTGGCTGTGGGTTCCAAATTCCAGCCACCTACTAAGGCCGAGAAATAGACTTTCCAGGGTAAACAATAGAACCTCCCATGAGCTAACTGAGGACTCTCATGAAAGAAAATTCTTGCAAAAGATGAAATCACAGACGAAATTCACAGATCTCTGAGAAAACCATTAGGAAGACCAAAAATTATAGACTGGGGAATTTGCATTTCAGGAACTATAGAAATCAGAACAATCTGAGAGAGAAGTTAATTTGGCTATTATTTATTGAGTAATTACCAGTTCCCCATGCCAATGCTGTTCTAGATGCCAAGTACACTACACATGATTAAGTCACCACTCCCTTGAGAATACAATACAGGGGTGGGAGGGATCCCACAGACCACAAATCCATAAATAAGCAAATGCTGTGCTTCTAGATAATCAGCACTGAGATGAAAATCCAACGGCCCAGTGGGATGGAGGGTAGCGAGAGCCTGGGCCGCTCAGAGCTCCTCTCTGAGGAGCTGAGCCTTGTGCTGACACCTAAAGAACCAGAGAGAAGTCATGCGGAGTTCTAGGTAGAAAAGTGTCCCAAGCCAAAGGGAACAGCCAGGGCAGAAGCTTCCGTTGGCTCATTCTGGAAGGGGCAGAGGAAGGTTGGTAGCCACTGGAACCTGGTAGACAAGAGGGACCCGTAGAAGGAGACTCGGAAACGTAGGTGGGGCTCTTTCAGCACCATGTGCCTGTTCCAGAAAGCTACAGAAATGCGTAGGGTTGTAAGCAGGGGATTAGCAGGCTCTGGTGTGTGCTCAGAGAGGATCTGACTGATGTGTGGAGAATAGACCTAGCACAGGTGAGGGTTAATGTAGAGATAGACAGCTGTAAAGACCACTGGTGTGAGATGCCACAGTGCCTACACTAGGAGATGGACAGGGTCACCTGCTGAGCTCTGATGGGAGAAATGCTTTAGCAGTGAACCCAGGGAAACTTGCCAATGGACAAGAGGGTAAGAGGAGGAGCAGTGGCCAGGGCTGGTCCATCCCGTGAACCATGGAGCTTTACCATTATCTAGGTGCAGTGAGGTCAACAGGTCAGGAGATGATGGCCATTGAAAAGATAGTTCATTGCTTACAGTTTCCAGGAGGAGGGGGCACACCATGCCACACAGGGCCACACAGGAAATCACCAACATCTGTCAGGCAGCAGAGGAAAGGAGAAAATGTAGGCAGGAGCCTTTATTGTGGTTTGCTCTCCCAACCCCGCCCCAGGAAAGAACAGATGAGACAGGGTAAGAAGGCTTAGAACTATCTAGACTGACTACTTCAGCAGGCTCTGGGACATAAGGTTGTCCCCAGTTGTCTGATACCTGGTCCTGCAGTGATTAGGGCTGGCAGAAAGCAGTTCAGCATGTGAGTCTGAGGTAGGAAGTGATTTGGGGGGGATGTGGGCTGTGGATTGTGGGTATGCATGTGACACATGCATTTGAAGGTGAATCTTGTACTATCTCCAGGAATTCATTAACCCTGGGAGTGGCAGTCTCCTGAGGATCAGTAAAGTCCCAGAATGTCAAAAACATCAGAAAATAAAAAGGTCTGATCAATAGGCAGCCCTTCAGCAGCTACAAGGTTACAGAATGTTCTGGAATGAAGTGACCACAAAGGTGGAGAAGCCAGCCAGCCCAAGGAGGCAGCAGTGTGATGTACCCAGAGACTAGACAGGAACTTGTGAGGGCGTGTGGAGAGCGCAGGTGCTCTTGGTGACAGGGAAGATGTGACCCATGAATGAATGGTCTGTGTCCTGGTGAGTAGAGCCAAGGCAGGAGAGCCATGGTATCCCAGAGGTGCCTGGGGATGCTCATAACACATTTCCGTGCCTGGGCCAGGCAGGACCCACTGTGGGTTTCCCTGTGGGCTTAGGTAGAAGAAGAGCTGCCAAAGCCAAGGGCCAGGGAGAATGAAATGATGCGCCCCCTGGATCTGAGCTGTGTGTAAGTGCGCTTCACAGGGTCAGATTTAAGCTCTTTGTCCCGAAGCAAGGAAAAAATAGAGATTGCATGTGATATAATCCGTGCCACCGCTAGTAGGTAATTCCTCTAATAGACTCAGAGGCCTGAAGCTAAGATCCACCCTGCCTTTGTCCCAAATAGAAATACTTGTTTAGTCACTTTGTGAGAGCATTTGTCATCCCTTAGGACAGGGCAACAGGAGCTTCAGTGCTAATCTAGAAGGAAGTCATACTGACTGGTCCTTTCTCTAGAATAAATATAGAATTCTTCCAAGCTCGTGACCAAAAAAAAAAAAAGAAGAAGAATGAATGGGAAGAAACAGTCAAGATCTAAAATACAAGAAAAAGGGAAAGAGGAGTTCTGTTTAGATAGGCCAGGAAGATAAGCGGCACATGACTCAAGAATGGAAGAGGATGCTGGCTGGAAGCGCCCCTTACATTCAAATTGTACAAACTGGGAAAAGGTGCCCCTTCCAGGACTGCAGCCTGAACCAGGGTGCCAGCTCCTCCCCTGGCCAGAAGCCCTGTGCACAGCACCATCTGCTGCTGTATTTAGAGGTCCAGGTCTGAGTTGCATTAGAACATCTCTGGAGATGGCAGGGTGGAAGTTAGGGAAGATGAGACGTGGGACAGGGTGACATCAGTTTTCCCAGGTGGAATTCCCTACTGAGGAATGACAGGAGGGAGCACGCTGTCCATGTGGTGTCTGGCTGAAGTGTTCTGGAGGGACCCACAGGAAGTAGGCACTCCAAAAGGCTCTTTCCCAAAATGCTGGTGTGTGCCATCACCTTACCTCTGGGTGCACTTTTTTCTAGTGCACAGTTGGGATCTGGATTCAGTGAGCAGCCCAGGGACAGCTAACTGGACACGTGCCTGCCCACTGTTTCTCTAGGTATCAGGACTGTCATCACAGTCCTGCCTCAGGGAACATCTTGACACAGAAGGGAAACTACCCTGTAATTTATATCTCGTGTCTCCTCGGAGGCAGAGGCATGCATTGTGATGTTCATCAACTTGAGCAGGTCTTAAAATGTTTAGGACACACTTTCCCCAAGATCAGCTGCAGCCTTTGTATGTGTGAAGATGTCTTAACCATCCTACTCTTGAATGAGGTCACAGTTGTGGTCAGTGGGATTATTCCTGTTTTCAGATGGGGAAACTGAGGAATCAAGACGCTTTGGCAAAACACTCATAAGTAGGGAAAGTCATTAAAAACTGGTTTTCAAAAGCCATTGGTTCCCAAAGTGCAACCCCAGGACTGAATCTAAGAATCAGTGTTTCTAACAAATTCCCAAGTGAAGGCCGATGCTGCCAAATTTGGTGTCCGAGGGTCGGGTCCCCTTATGAAGAGCTCCTGGCGTGCCGCTGGACCCTGAAGTTTGAGAAGCCGTCACATGTCAGCAGAAGAAATGGCATGACCTCCTGCATGGGAGGGTGAGACCTGGTACACTTTGGATGGAGATGTCAAGAAGACACAAAAGGACATCCTCTGAGTCATCCATGTAGAAATTCATAACTTTGTAAATGAAAGAGGCTTCCAGGGTCTATAGTGAAAGGAAACAGATGTCACCCTGTGAGAGACAGCTGATTCCCTGGTCCAACTTCACTGCCAGGACAGATGCCATCTTGACCATCTCAGACAGCAGACGTCACCAGTATTCCCAGGAATGATGAGATAACAAAAGCTTGGTCCTAGATGGAACCACTTGGCACCATGGGGACATACACAGACACAGACACATGTTGGAAGCTTCCATCCTGGCTGGTTTCTGGTTCCCCCTGCCTTGCTTACCTTCTCGGCCACCAGCAGCCACTGGTGTCTTCTCTGAAAGTGGTTTCTGCTCGCAGCCGATCCCTCCACCTTGTACTGTCTTTCAGGACTTTTCAGCAAGTGCCTAGTGGGGAAAGACCCTCATCTTGCATTTACCTGGCACGCATGCTTTGTGTGAGGCACTTAGAGGAAGCCCAGCAGGCGTGCTCCAGATACGCGAAGACAATCATGAACTGCACCCTGTGCGGTTGGAATTTCATTCTGATGAGAGAAAGAAGTGGTTGGCAATCAGCACGATCATCAGAAGCATTGGGGACAGCCATAAGAAGATAATCAGCCATATGGGAAATAATGAGGAAATGAGAGAACGATGGGGCTGCGCTGCCTACCGTTGGAGCATAAGTGATAGTGTCAATTCCCCAAATGAAAGATAAACGTTAATATGGAAGAAAAGCCCCACTTGCCATCATAAAGAAAGCACCAGCTGGGAAGGCGACAGCTTTGAGGCTCCTGGGGGCAGAAACCCTTAGGAAACCATGTACATGCTGAAAGGGATTTTAATTATTTAAAAAATGCCACTGTGAAACACGCAGATGGCCTCAGGTTAGATAAATGTCCAGTTTGAAAAAATAGTAATAATTCCAGTATGATCCCAATTCTTTAAATATTAAAAACATTTTAGGCAGAATGATAATAATTTTTAACATTTCTTGAGGATTTGTTTGGGAGAGTCATTTTTGTTTTATTTTTTATTTTTTATTTTTTTTTGTCATGGGGTCTCTCTATGTTACTCAGGCTGACCTTGAACTCCTGAGTAGCTGGGACTATAGATATCCACCAGCCCTGGCCCAGGCCAGACTTTGTTTCATAGTCAGACTATGCTTTCAAATTCCTTGCTCCTTTCATCCTCCCAAAGGCCCTCTGAAGTAGATGCTAGGACAACCTGGTACAGATAAAGAAACTGAGGGACCCAGAGATTTGATGGTTTGTTGAAAGGCCTGTAGCGCTAAGCAGGGCTGGGGTCTGAATCCCGCAGGTAGAGGCTCAGGCCGACATAAAGGCTACCAGCTATTCAGATCAGTCCTGCACTCCATGGAGCTGCTGAGCCCAGGAGGCCCCTGTGTTACTGAGCACAAGATGCACTTGGCACAGATCAATGCTTCTCATTCAGGAAGGATTCCTCGTGTCCTCTTTTTCTTTATCTACTACATTGTTTAACAATTATAAAAACATTTCTTAAAACCATTAGAGTATCACTACCTACCTTATAGAGGCTTAATAAAAATTTAAATGGATGAATTAATTTTGCTGCTTATTGTTAGAACGATTAAAAGAGTCATTGAAAATTATGTGAATGTGTGAGTGTGTGCTTGTGGTGTGTGTGTGTGTGTGTGTGTGTGTGTGCACGTACACTTGTATGTGTATGAAATCTAGCAGTGATCAGTGGTTCTTCTTGCCCAGATAAGAGACACAATACCTTCCTCCTTCAAAAAGTTTTATTTCAAAAGGGGGGGTCAAAATACTACATTATACAAAGAGACTTTATTATCGATCAAATAAGGGCTGTGGAATTCCCTGCACACAAGGAGGGAGACTGATTTCAGTTATATTAACAATTAAGTCAGATAGGAAAATTTCTCCCTCAAAGGAAAAAGGAAGAAGTGAATCATAAAAAGCCGTAGATTCTAGGAGTTTGAATAAATGTGCAAAAATTATTTTTTAACAGATTATTAGTTAATTTAGGGAGATGTATTGGAAATAAAAAAAAATCTTAGTCAAATCCTATTTTTGTCTACAAATTATCTAGATTGGGGAAAGATTGGATAATGCTAACAAAAGGCAAATGTAGAAATACAAATGTACTCCATATTCCAGTGGCGAAAATTGAATGAGCAATTAAAAGTGAGATCACAGTGTTCTCTAAATTGGTGTTTGGGGATTTGCTGATGGCATGGAATTTTAGGGAGCTCTCAGACAAGTGGCTGCCTCATTTTGCCTCATTTTAAAATTCTGAGTACGCAGAGATTATGTAAAATATTAGGAACCCCAGTGGTCAACACAACAGCTTCCAAGGAGAAGTGGAAAGAGGCCCAAGAAGGTGGGTTAAGTGTGGTCATCCAATACCATGCACTCACCATGGCTTCAGGCTCTCTGCCCCGGGCCAGCCTTTGTCCCTACCAATCCATGCAGAGAATGTCTCCAAAAATCATCCTCCAAGGGTCACTCTACAACCTTCCCTGGCAGAGAGCCACCATGTGTGCCTGCTTTGGAGGGTTGATGGGGCTGAGCTGTTGACAACTGGCTGAAATCAGGTATATGGACATCTGGTGACAGGTGTCTAGTGCTAAGTGTTTGCTACTGACAGATGGCCAAAGTAGGGGACCCAGCCACCTCAGGGTTGGCCTTAGAGACTGGCAAAGCACACAGCCTGATCAAAGAGTGGCAGCCCTGGACAGCAGACCAGATAGCCTCACTTAGTCATTGAAACTGCCTAAGTTGTGACAAGGCTTCCATGGGAGTTAGGAGAGGTGGGTGTGGTGGTGGCTAGAGGCACCTTCCAGAGCCAGGCGTGAGGTCAGGGCAGGACTGGCAGGAAGCCACCCAGAAAATGAGTCAGTGTCTGCCACCCTGCTGGGGAGCAGGATGAGAGCCAGCAGATTGGAAGAGGCTGGTTCCCCAGGGGCTGGGGGAGCTGATTAGACTCCCTGTGACAGGCTGCAAATACAGAGGTGCCAATAAAATCCCCATTAGATGCAGGAGCAACAGAAACCCATATTCTTTCTGCCTACTTGCCTCTTCAAATTGTTTTGCAATATCACAACTTCTTTATCATTCGCAGAGGTGCCAAAGCAGTTCCCCCTACAGCATTATATTTTGAATGCTCTATGCATCTTACTTATACTTTCTGTAGCCGGATAACCACCTGTGTGGATAAGTCAGTTAAAGGGGCAGGAGGGGGAAAGTGGAGTTAACCCAGCTATATTTCTGGTTATAGATTCTAGATGAATTCATATTGTAATTGAATTCCAAGTCTTCATCTGCTTATGATATGAACCGAGGAACAGCTTGAATTCATGTCAATCCTTATACATTCCAAGTTGGTTAATCATGGAAAGATTAGCTCCAAAGACGTTTTGGGTACTGATTCTGTGCTTGAAGTACCATAAGAATATTTGCTCAATGCATGGCCATGCTCAGCATCATTTCTGCCTTTCAGAGGGAGTGACTGTTAGCCCCAGATCTAGATAATATTGGAGCCAGGCAAGTCTTGCTGCCATTTCACCCACCTTCTCCCACAGAGTGGGGAAACTAAGGCCCAGAGGAATAAAGTGACTTGTCCAAGGTCAAAGGCTTTCATCATTTTTCTATAGCAGAATGATTATGGGGTCTAGGTTTTTTTGGAGAACTAAAAAGACACAAAGTTATGAGCTTATATGACAGAAAATTTAGTGGGATAGTAATTTCAATTTTGAAAAAATCTCCCTGTTCTACCAAGAAATTTACAGGGAGTCCATTTGCCTTAGGAAAACCTTGGGGCTTAACCATCCTCAGAGCCAATCTACATTTGATTTTAGCCAGTCTATGTTTACCCCTCCCTTATCTCCCAATTTCTAAGTTTAATAAAAATTTGAATTAAAAATATTTATCCATGTCCTATACCTTGAACCACACCTGCTCACTTTATTTTTCATATATAGCAAACAAAACTAAACTTTAAAAAGAAAGTCCATGTGAAACCATATCGACTAGTCGCAAGCTTATATTTTTATAAAAGCTTTGAACCAGAAACTAATTATATTTTCCCAATTAGTACTTAATTTGATTCTAACCATGGATTGGTGGATTATTTTGCTTTTGAGACTCTTCAGAATTTCATAACATCGTGATGTTTGGTCATGCCCAAAGCGCCAACAGCTAGAATCACCTCTTTAAATCAGAAAGCACAGTTAGCACAGATTCACCCTTTTTCACGGGCTCATCCAGGGAAAACCTCATCTCCATGAAAGCCTTTGGTGACATTGCCCTCTCCCCTGATCCCACTTTGTGTGCATGGCTTTATGTCACATAGACCCACTTAACAGATGCGCCACCACCACCACTCCGCCCCGGGCTGGGGGCACAGCTATTCAATTGTAGAGTTCATGCTTAGCATGTTTTTCTTCCCAACAAGATAACTACTAGTGCTCCAGACACCGGGGTTCATCTCCACGCCCACCCTGGCCTGGTAGGTGAACAGTGCTCAGTGAATGTTTATGCCATAAACAATGTCACATTGAATCCCAGACAGGAGGGTGTGCCTGACTCCACAGGTGTCTCCCTAAAAGTAAATACTTGGAAAAACAAATGAATGACTTGAGGGTACAACTAATTTAATAAAGCATGAGCAGTTCGTCCTATTTCCTTCCTGTATTTTCTTTGAGTAAATATTCAAGTACAGCCAATTAACGAGAACGCACACGCTACTCAGAGAATTTCCAAACTGGCGTTTTATCAGAATGGATGTTCAATGAATTCTCAAGAAAGCAGCCTGGATAGGATAAAGAAATAATTTGTTATTTTTAAATGTCAAGGAAAAATGATCCACCTCGTAATCTGATGTAAAGATCACAGTATTGAGTTTCAACTGCTGACTCTAGTGAACAATCACTGGGGTTAGAGGGATGGCATTGGGAAAACCAGAACAGCTTGAGGCTTAGGGCCACCTCCACTCTGGGAAAGAGGACAAGACAGCAATGTGTATTCCAGGCAGCTCCTTACTGTGGAATCCTAAGTCACTGCGCTCCACAAAGCCTGCGCTGAGGCAGGTACTGGAGGAGAAAAAGCAGCTCTCCTTGTCTGAACAGTGGCATTAATTCAGAAAGCATAGAATACTTTCTATCTTGATATAGTAACATCATTTATGTGATGCCACTGGGAAAAGATTTTACATTAAAATTTTTTCCATTGAACTCTTCAAGAGCCCGAGTTTTGCGGTAGCTTATTTGAGTAGGAGTCTTTCTAAAATCTATTTCTCCTGCTTTTTAAGCAACACTGTCAACCTTGCATGGTGTGGAAAGAATCCTGAGACCCAGGTTCTGGGCCCAGGCAGGACTCAGCTTGTCGGTGAGGGGTTGGGCCATGTGCATGGGGACATCTCTGGGTCCCCTGTTGCTGACTGCTGTGTGGGGGTGTCTGGCCATCTCTCCCGAAGCATGGTCGTTGTTCCCCTCTCTCTGTGGCCTCTGCCCTGTGTTTGTGGCTGGGGACTCTCTCTCCTAGAATTTACTCCTCAGTCTCAGTCCCGAGGGCTCTTCTGTGAAGTTAGTCTGTTTTCAGCGACTGGACTGTGTAACCTCCACAATGTTCAATCAGAGACCCCTTGCACTTAATTTCTGGTTCTTGGCTTTTTTAGATTAATTGAAGCCACAGGGTAAGTGACCTGCTGAACCATGCTGTGGTTTTATGTTGGGTTTTATGTGGCAAGTACACACAGGAAAATGATGAGCTTCTGAGGTTTCATTGACTGTGTGTGTGCGTGTCCGCAGCTCAAGAATAGGTTAGTGCGAGTTTATCCAAGACCTCCAGAAGGGGGCCACGGGGCACAGCACACAGAGCAAGGGTCTTGGGATCACCAGGTGGGCAAATGTGTGCCAGTCTGGAAATTTTAAAGAGTGAAACTGAAACATGGGAGTGAAACTGAAACATAGCAGAGGAAAGAAATGACCCTCGATGCTGTTTGTGCCAAGGGGTTAGCTTTGAGAGGGCATAAGAGAGGGGCAGTGCAGGGGAAACCCAGTTGGAGTCAAAGATCAAGAAGGGCCTTTATCTTCTGTGTAATTTTTTTTAAAATTATGGCAAAAATATACATAAAATTTGCCTATTTAGCCATTTTAAAGTGTCCAACTTAGTGGCCACATTCATACTGTGGTGCAACCATCCCACAATTCTTCTCTAGAACATTTTCACCTTATAAAACTGAAATTCCAAACCTTTTAAGTGACAACTCCACATTCCCTATCCCTATCCTCAGGGCCTGGCGGCTAACCTTCTGCTTCCTATCTCTGTGAATCTGAGGCTAGGTACCTTGTATAAGTGAAATCAAAAGTGTTTTTTTTTTTTTTCTTTCTGTGGCTTATTTCACTGAGCATAATGTTCCTAAGGTTTACTCTTAGTCTATTGTCTGTTGCTATAACAAAGTACCTGAGTCTGGGTCATTTATAAAAAATAGAGGTTTATTTAGCTTCTTTCTAGTGACTGGGAGGTCCAAGGGCTCTGTGCTTTTGTAAGGCAGGGGCCTTCTTAGAGTATCATAACATGATAGAGGGCATCACATGGCAAGACAGGGCTCTTAGAAAGCCATCGGTTCCTTCATGGGAGCCCCCACCCATGACCTTATCTAATCTTACCTCCCAAGGTTTCCTTCTCCATTCAGCATATTCATTTGGGGATTAAGTTTCTAACACATGAAATCTTGGGACACATTCAAGCCGAAGCACTGCATGTATCAGAATTCCCTTCCTTTTTAAGGGTGAATAATATTCTTGTGTGTATATACCACATTTGGTTTACCCAGCCATCCATTGATAGTGTCTAGTAGAGAATGGATTTATCTGTGATTTGCTTAGTTAAGAATTCCATAGCTAAACTCTTGCCCCAGTTCACTCAGCTCTAACTCACTGATGATCATCCCACCTCTGGCTGTTGCTGGGACAATGTCATGAAGTGACTCATGTCATGTGGGGCACCTACCACGCAGCCCTGCATTAATAGATACACAGCATGTGACATTACATGGTTCAAATTGAGCCTTCGCCATCGCTGAGCTGACAGTGTTGAACGTGCATCAGGGTCGGCAGCCACAGTCTGGCATCTGACATACGGGCATCTCTACAATGAAATGCCCGTGAGGCTCCATGAGGAGAGATGAGTGAAGGCTCAATCCACACATGTCCAGGTCTGGCTGTGTCTCCAGTGGACTCAGGCCCAGTTTGGGTATTGTTACCAAGTTCAACAGCAGGTTTTGAGAGTTCTGGAATTGTGACTAAGGGATTGTAGACCTTCTAACCACCCGAACATATTTCTGAAAGGGACCCCCATCCAATTCCTTGGGGCAGGAGGTTCTTTGGACAGTTTAGCCTTCTGCTCACATTCCCCTAGGGACTTCTGCTGGGACAAGATGGATCTAAGAGTCCAAGATGACCTGGAGAGCCAGTTTCCAGGGAGGACAGCTCCTGTGCCTGCTACTGTGTCTGTACACCCAGTCGGGATTGGTAGTAAACTGGCAAGTACCGTGAATGCAACACAGTGCTTCCCCGTGCTGTCTGTCTGCTCAGCCTGCTCACAGTCCATCCACCTAACTGTTCCAGCATCCTGCACAGGCTGGAGGACATGTCTTCTCACCTCTCCATCACTGGATCAGCACCACACCTGGGAACTCAAAATGTGCTGGTGAGAGGCAGCTATCCACAGCCAGCACCCTCTCTCTCCATGCCAGGGGGACCTCAGGCACACCCAGCCCAGCAGAGCTTCTGCCTGCTTCTGCATGGTCCTGTGTGGCTTCTGCTGGAACATTGTGCTCTAGCAAGCATCCTCATCCTGAACATTTTTTTAGAAGCAAAGAGAAAAATATCCTCCACTTTGCATCCTGCAGGCCTCTGTCCTTGCTCTGCCACACTCCTAACCTCTACTTCCCACATGGGAATTAGCAGGCCCACACCCTTCCTGCAGGAAACCCAGGGATCAATGAACCTCCCAGCTTGGAGCAATCAAAGTGGTCACTTGTCAGGTGTGAAAGTTGAGAAGAGGTCTTTCCAACCTGAAAAATCTCTCAAGTCAGACTCTTGGGGTTCAAATACCAGCTCTGCTTTTTTTAAAATTTTTTTTATTTGTTCTAATTAGTTATACATGACAACAGAATGCATTTCGTTTCATTGCACACAAATGGAGCACACTTTTCATTTCTCTGGTTGTACGTGATGTAGCTTCACACCATATGTCGAGTCACACATGTACCTAGGGTAATGATGCCCATCTCATTCCACCATCTTTCCTACCCTGATACCCCTCCCCTTTCCTCCCTCCCCTTTGCCTAATCCAAAGTTCCTCCATTCTACCCATGCCCCCTCCCCCTATTATGGATCAGCATCCACTTATCAGAGAGAACATTTGGCCTTTGGTTTTGGGGGATTGGCTTACTTTACTTAGCATGATATTCTCCAACCCCATCCATTTACCTGAAAATTCCATAATTTTATTCTCTTTTAATGCTGAATAATATTCCTTTGTGTGTATATACCACAGTTTCTTTATCCATTTATTTATTGAAGGGCATCTAAGTTGCTTCCACAGTTTAGCTATTGTAAATTGAGCTGCTATAAACATTGATGTGACTGTGTCACTATAGTATCCAGCTCTGCCTTTTAATAGCTGGGTGATCCTAAGTAACATCCTTGAACTCTCTTTGAGTTTTCCCATCTGTAAAATGGAATGTGAATACCACCATGTAGAAAAGAATTAAATACTGTCAGCTCTGAAAACTTCCAGTTCCACTCTTTTGGGGCCGTGGCCACAGCAAACTAACCAACTTTCTTTTCTGGTGCCTGGGACTCCCCTGGCTTGTACCTCTCCCCTTGCAGCATAGATACGTTGTGATGATAGGTACAAAGATTTGAAAGAAAAAAAGTACAGCCATCCTGGCCAAAGCGGCTTCTGGCAGCCAATTAGAAAGCCATCTGCCAGGAAAGCCATTATGGCTCTTCTGCCTCATCACCTCTGACAGCTGCAGAAGTCATCCTCCTGGTCACCATCCACATGTAAGAGTGTCCGCAGCAGATGTGGCCTCCAGCTGCCTCCTGTGCATTTTTTATTATTTTGTTGAAAATATCAATCTCTCTAAGGCTCAGCTATGTTCCTCCCAGGTCCTGGGCCATTGGCCGGTTTTTTAATTTGTGTGGCATTATTACATTATGTACTAGTCAGGAGAGATTCCATTCACTTCCCGTCATGTGGCCATACTGTGCGTTCTCCAAACCGAAGCAACCTTCTCTGGGCTCCCTCGGAGGCCAACAGTGCAATGAGTTCTTTATGACTTTGCAGTAAATTTAAATACAGCGAGCCCCTCATAAAATGTAAGTATTGCACTCATTCGTCCTTTGGGCCAGTAGCATTCTAGAAGGCCTGAGGAAGATTGCTGAATGACAGTCCCAATGGCAGTTGCTGGCTGGCCAGTGTCCTCCAAGGTTAAGAGTGTGGACCCTCCAGTCCAGACCACTGGCCTTCAAATCCCCACCTGCCATTTAACAGCGATGTGAACCTTCGAAGTGTACTTGAACTTTCTTTGCCTGAGTTTTCCCATCTATAAAATGGGTTAATGATAGTACCACTACTAATGAGCTTCACATGGGAGACTGATAGAGTCCAGTCAGGTTGTTTTCAGAGCCATCTGCCATTGGAGACAATTGTGTGGCCATCAGGAGTCTGCCCACATCTCCAGGGAGAGCGATATTTCTGATTTCCATTCACTGCAGACTAATAGCACTTCATAATGCCCAGGATCTTGCAGTACCTACACCAGACAGCCCAGCAGAGCCATCTCTCCTGAGAGCCCTGGACCACCTTCGCCAGTTGCCCCCAACATGTCTCAGGTTCTACAGGCTTCTGTCTGATTCGCTCATAAGGGTGTGTGTGTGTGTGTGTGTGTGTGTGTGTGTGTACACATATGTATACACTTGTATGTTTTACTTTAATTGTCTACAGAGGTCTCCTTCTGCAAAATGTGAGGACAAGAATGTACCCCTCTGAGGTAGATGTGTAGGGTCCATGCTCAGGACACTAGAAAAAAGTGATTTGGTGACCCGTGAAAGCTTGAGCTCTAAGACCACTCCCACTTCAACTGTGAGGACCCACCATGCCTTTGAAATGGGTGCTTTCCTGGAAACCTGTCCTACAAGCTCCACGGTTCTCAGAGATTGTCTAGAAAGGACTGTGCGCGTGGTCACTTCTCAGAAGGATGTCTATTTACTGTAGTTGGTTTTTAGTTATCCCTTCTGATGTCTTCAGAACCAGCGTGTGCTAGAGAGCACATGGCCACTTGGGGGATTAGGCAGCGCCCCAGAGGCCTGTCAACCTGGGCATCCCTAGCCTGCAGGTGAATCCTCCGGGTTGGGGCTGTGGTCACTGCCTGTGCCTCTGCAACAGAAAAGAATCTTCTCCTGAAGGTCAGGGTTATGTGGGTGTAACACTGTCCTCCTGGGATTCAGTGCCTACACTGATAGAACTCCAGGAACAAAAATGTCTGCCTGTGTGCATGATGGAGGGCTTTATGAAAGACAGAGTGATGCTACTCAAATACAGGACTCTTCGTATTTTCCCTGAGCCCTCACTCACCTCCTGAATCTAAGGACCAAAACTCTGTGTGGCAAGCACTTACCATGGTAGCCTCCATTCTGTGGGGAAAGCTCAAGGATGAGTGCAGGAATAGGTTGTGAGATGGCCGGGGCAATGTAACCTGGAGGTCTGTGGTGGAGACTCAAGTGCTCCAGGCTCCTGGCCCCAGGGCTTGGGTGGTGGGGTGCAGCCTTGCCCCTGGTGGTTGCTTCCACCCCCAGGCCTAGTTCTTCTCCGGCACAGCATTTGTTTATGACCTGGATTGTCAAAATCTCCCCAACCATTGCAATTAGGGCCCATGATTTAATTAATGTTAATTTATTTGTAAAAGACACAAACTTCCGCATGTCATATATCATCCTTTAGTGCTTCAGAGGCCACCTGCAAAATAACTTGGCCTGTCAGGTTAACGTATTTGTATATTTTGAGGTAAGAGAAAACTCTAATGAAAATCATAAGATGTTTAGAATCAAATCACAGATGTAGCTGACGGGATACTTAGGTGAAATTTTGAAGTCTTAAATACATGTGTTGAAAAAAATGAATGTTAATGATCTATAGCCATCTCAAGAAATTAGAAAAAGATATTACATGCAGATAGAAAGATAAAAATACAACACATGAGACCTTCAAACGACAGGGGGGCAGCATAAATTATCGCAGTATAAATGCTTAAATTATTGCATTATAAAGAAAAGATTTGATTTTTAAAATGCCAGATTTTAATATTTATATCATATGTCATGTTGTATCTATGTGTTTCTATTTGCTTAAATTATGCTATTTGCAACTTTTGTAACTAGAGGCCAGTGAGACAGATATTAATTCTGATGATTAACAAAGGATCAGTGCCTTCAAGTTAAAATGTGTATCACTGTGGCTTTCCATCACCAGCTTTCAGACCACAGCACCAGTAATGCTTTTTGTTTGGCGGGGGTGGGGGGTGGGGATGGGGGGTGTACCGGTGATTGAACTTAGGGGCACTCAACCACTGAACCCCATCCCTGGCCCTAGTTGCTTAGTGCCTCATTTTTGCTTAGGCTGATTTTGAACTTGTGATACTTCCGCCTCAACCTCCCAAGCAGCTGGGAACCAGTAATGCTTTTTCTAACTGCTGGGTTCATTTAATTGGACTCCCCTGAGCTGGCATGGGAGGGGTTAGGTCGTTACAGTAGCTTCTCATCAGTGTCCATCATGACTGTCCGGATACTATGTAACTAAACTAAAATAGGCTGGTAACTAGAACACCCTGGCAACAAGAAGCTGGGACTACCGTCCTTAGTGTTGATTTCCACTTTTTGTCACTCCCAAGCCTGCTGCCTATAATAAAGTTTTATTGGCACACAGCCATGTCCATTCTCCTAAGTGCTGGGCTACGCTTCACCACAAAATCAATTAATTGATAACGAAGCACCAGGGGGAAGTTCTTTCTTCTCCCCTGTTGGGGCTTTGCACAAGATTATAATCTTTCAAAAATATATATATCTGTTGCTGATAAAACATGAAAACAACTATGTGGGGGCTTCATTTCAGGGAGAAATAGCATGCAGTTAGTAGCAATACTGAAATAATCCTGAAGGCAAGCTGTTAGACTAAGCCTTCAAACATGCAAAAACTGAAAATAGCAGTCAGGTTGGCTTGTTTTAGGAATAAGTTTTTAAACTTAAAATTATTCTATTTGTATTTTTGAGACAAAACACAACAAAAGAATGCTTCAGTGAATTGGTTATACATGTTTTAGAAATCGGTTGGCCTGGGTGGTAGAGCACTTGCCTAGCATGCACGAGGCCCTTGGTTCAATCCCCAGCATGTACGTACACATACACACACACACACACACACACACACACACACACGTTATTTTGAAAGGTATATATACACTGATTCCTTGACACGGTTGATAGAATGTTTTTATATTGGCCACATTTTTGAAGTTTTGATTTTCATACTTTCTACAAGAAGATTGGACACGTCTCAGTGCCTGTAGTCTTGTCTCCCCCATTAGGCTGAAGAGAATCCATTCCATGGGCAGCGGGCCACACCTAAAGCCCTCCTCCTCGGCCCCCTGCAGAACCAGAAGACATTCAACAATTCCCTTTGTGTCTTTGAAGGATATTCCCCGAGTCCCTCCGGTGGCTGATGGCTACCCAGCAGTTTGAGTCTGCCAAGAAGCTGATCCTGCACTTCACCCAGAAGAACTGCATGAGCCCTGAGAGCGACATCAAGGGCGTGATGCCCGGTAAGTAGACTGTGGGCTGGTGAAGGTGTCCAGGGTCTCTGTGGAGCAGGCCATGATTCCTGGGCTGGTTTTTCTGTCCCAAGCAGCTGTTCTGTTCAGTTCTTCTGCAACCAGTGATTTGAAGAAAGGCAGCAGTAACATCTAGAGGCTAGGAGTTAGAGCAAACTGAAATTCTCTCCCCTTTCTGGGTACTGGTTTCTTTCATGATCACGTTCAACACACTATAGTGTTCAACATTGCCCTTCCAAATCTAGAATTGGGGTATGAGCCCACACCCGATCTTCACTGTGTATATTGGGCTTGTGGCACTCAGCCCGACCTGCCTGAATTCCCTGCCCTTTCAGATTTAAAAGCCACCAAAGCCCTGACTTGGGATGCATATCTACTATCGCCTTCCTGACCTCTCTTTTCCTAATAATGACCTTCAGAGAGCTGGCTTTGTCTATTTCTGGCCATGACCTATTTGCTGGGCAATGGAAGAACTGGAAAACCATACTGTTCTTGGATAGTGGGTTCTTGTGAATCAGAGGCATTGTGAATCACAAGCTAGGTGGGGCTGTAAAGTGAGGGATCCATAAATATTACCAGAAGGTTGTTCACATCCACATTCCTGGATCCCTCTTTGGACCCAGAGATGTGGACCTAGGAGATCTGAATAAGCCCTGAGAACTTAGAATAAGTGCAATAAGCACTAGAAGAGATTCTGGGATGAGTGTTGTACGGATAGACTTCTGAAAGACACTGTAGACCCAAGTGCCCTATCCTGAAGACCTGGTATACATTGTTACTGTAAAATTTCCTAGGAAAAGAATCGACAGGTCCTTGTCCAGGGGAGTGTGCACATTTCCCCCACCAGCAGAAATCCTTGTTATGACTGTTCATTCATTCAACAGATATCTACTAAATGCCCACTGTGTGTCAGGCGCTGTTCTAGATAGAGCAAGGAAGGAAACAGGCCAAGGCTTGCCCTCAGGGGTCTTGAAGGCAGAGCCTGCCTGCCGACAGGAAGTGGATCCACGGGCACTCAGAGGCAGGGGTGGAACAGCAGGACAGAGGGATGGAGAGTGGTGGTGATTGACTGAAGTGGGAATTGGCTGGGCGAGCCTGGCTTCAAGGCACAGTGAGCAGGGTCCTGCGCCAGGTAGGAGAACGTACCCTGCAGGTCTCCATGCCCCATAAGAAAGGGACAAGGGACCAGAACAGAGAAATGTCTAGCTGCCTTCCCATTAGACTCCTGAATCAGAAGATGTGATAACCTGGGTTGGTAGAAGTGCCACCGGTACTGCTGCTCAGCCAGGATGCCATCTCTCCCTCCACCTGGAGGACAGCCAGCTGGGCCACCACCACATGCTGGGCAAGGTGTGTTCTACCAGCCCTCAGCCCCAGAGGAGAATACAGATCAACCCAAAATCCTGTCCTCTCTGGCATGAAAGATGGGAGCCTGGTCTGTTCTATGTGCAGAGTATTGAGTGCTAGCACCTCAAGGGAGCATCTGTGGTCCCTTTGATCCAGGCGCAAGGATAGCAGAGAAGATGACACATAATGTTTATATGGCAGTCCCATTTCTAAATGATTTGCAAGTATTGACTCATGTATTTAATCCTAAATGCTTTACATGTATGAAGCTATTTCTTCCCAACAGTCCTATGAGGGAGGAACTATAAGTGTCCCCATTTGCAGATGAGGAAACTGAAACACAGAGACTAAGTGGCCTTGCTGTGAAACAGAGGTCACATGACTGCTAGGTAGTTGAACCCAAGAAGTGGCATCACTGGGCTGCTCTCAGAGAGGAAGGAAACCTTGGAGATGTGTGGGAAGGAATGAGTATTATATTAAGCTTTTTCTTTTGAACCAGATTTGCTGGCTTTGGGTCATCCCCAGAGCTTCCCCAAATTTCTCCAGGCCTCTTTCATTAGCAGGTTCATGCTCTCGTGTCTTACGGTACTTTTGTACTTGCCTTTCCCTAATTAAATTATCATACTTCACTTCTTGCGGGTTAAAATATTGCCCGGGAAAAGCTTCTTTCCTCAATCCTAATTACACTGATTCATTTCCCTCCTGTTTTTGGAAAGGAGTATTAATTATTTCCTTGCTTATGGGCTTTGTTCGTGCTCATTTCTATTCTGCAGTGCCGGCCAGGAGGCAGGGCAGGGTGGTTGGTACACTTGACACTTAACCCAGGAGAAAGCTTCACTCCACCCTGGAGCTGTCGTCACAGAGCTCTGTCTGGGGGGCACTAACTTCACATCTGCCTCTGGCTCTCTGCCGCCTCCTGACTGTCAAGGGCTTTGATGACAGCCTTGAGCAAAACTGGGGAACACTTGGGGGATGCAGCACGTCTCTTACATCTGGCCAAAGCTGCCATTTCCATCTTCGTCCACTGATACATTTTTCTGCTTGAAATCATCTTCCCATCACTTCTAGTCTCCTAACCCACTCCTGGTCTCTTTACTCAGCCCACTCCAACCAGCTAAATGCACTACTTGCTCTGCTCCATCCTCCCTGCTGCCCCTTCTATCTGCAGCCAGATCAAATATCCTCAGGTCACATCAACTCCTGCTTTAAAACTCTCTCGCAGCCCCCCTGGGCCTTTAGGATAGATCCCTGCATCCTCCAAGCAGGGACCCTGCCTGCTCTCTGCCTACTTCCCGCAGACAGCTGGCCTTGGTCAGGCTGCCACATGCTTCCCCACAGGGCCCACCCCAGGAAAGTCCCCTTTCCTCTCTCCCATCTTGGCTGAGTCCTCAGAGCTCAAGTCAACCCCCAGCTGTGCATGAATATTGCTGCCACACTTCCCGGTTTCCCCCCAGGCTGGCTGTAATGAAGGATTTGTAGGACTCCTCATTAGTGCCTGCCACTCCTGCAGAGCGGTGAGGCTTGGTCAGGTAGAGCTGGTCTGCCGAGCTGGCTGCTCTACCCCTAGCCCCCAAGAAGACCTGACATGTACCAGGAGTTCCATGAATATTTATGGAATATACAGATCCAATCCTCTGTCACCAGGAAGGGTTAGGGCTGCTCATCCTGTCACCTCTGGTTACGTGAGTGACTTGGGTGTAGCTCTAGGTGTGTGGGGGTGGAGGGGGACTGCTCATGCCCCTATGAGTGCATCCTAACCTTGGGTTTATGCTAGAAGAAAACCTTTTGTTCCAGAATTTTCCATTTCCATTCCTCTTTTAAAGCTATCTTCAGTTTATCATTGAGCATGTCTGATGTTCTTAGTGGTGTGTTGCAGCTGAATTACTTCAGACACTTGGATGTATTCCTGAGTGTCATTCTCTCCATGTCACATGACATGTCCAGATATGACAGCATTCCTTCCTTCCCAGGTCATAACTCCCAATATTTTGAACACTTATAGCAGAAGTAGAAGCCTTGACGGTTCTAAATGAGGCCATATTGGTGCTGTCGCTCACTGCAGGAAACTCCTAGCGTAAGACACAGGATCAGCCCCTTGCTTTTTAGTAATGGCAAGGCGAGCAAAGAGCCACGGGGCCTGGGGAAAACCCTCGATGTGCATTTAATCCACGACACAGCCTTGTGATGGGGGGGAACCTCAGTTCAGGCACAAAGAGGCCTCTTCCCACCATCCCCAAGGTTGCCCCATGGAAAGGAAGTCTTAGAGAAAGAAAGCCCAGAGAACAAACTTCCTTCTTTCCCTTCTTGGGGGAGAGCCATGCGTGAGGAATCAGTGTCCTTTGTCCTCTTGCACCAGGCCCTCTCTGGGCAGCCCGCTAGACGCTCTGGACAGGTGGCTCTCAGAGCCAGGGAGAGCCGGGCCTTGCCCTCACCTGCCTCATTCTTTGTCTTACCAGTCAGTTCAGAGCCTTCAGTGACTACAGGGTCCCAGAATAAGGACACCTCTGTGTCCTCTGCATTAGGTAACCACCCAAAGTCACAGCACTCACAAGTGATGAAACAGATTTGACACCTGACCTTGCTTTTGACCCCTCTGACGCGTGACTTCTTGCCCCTCTCCGAGAGGGTTGGGTCAGGGGAGTCACGTATCAGACAGTGGCAGGGATCTGCAGTGCTGGGTCAGTTGTTGAGAATGTGGGTAGATTTTGAAATTCAGTTCTCTGGAGTGACTGTGATAAGACTCGGAAGGCAAAGTTGCTCTAGTGGCCAAGGGCCACCATTCTAAATCACTCCCTGGGGGCTGAGGGCCACACAGTACAGAGACAGCAAACGTCTACTTCAGAACGTGGGCTGGGGCCTCAGAGCCGCTGCCCTAGCGCTTTGGGTGTACATTTTTTTCCATGGCTTTTATGGCAGTGGTGCGGCTTCTCCTCTTCCTCCTCCTCTTCCTCCTCCTCTTTTCCTCCTCTTCCTCCTCCTCCTCCTTCTCCTGTTTCTATTTTTCTCCCCCCCCCACTTCTCTTTTTGCCTTTTCTTGCTTTTCATTTCTGTAACTGCCATTCTCCAGTTTCCCTGCTAACATTAGCCTTTTCCTCAAGCACCAAAGCAAGCTCCCCATACACCGACCGCCCTGCAGACCGACGCAGAGCCCCCATGCACCTCCTGCACCTGCTGCGGGGTGAGCTGCCTTTGCCTTCTCCCTCTGCTGGCCTTGGAAAGACTAGTTGGCCTCTCACACCCAGAGCTTCCAATGTGGAGAGCGGGTGACCAACTTTCAGGGGTCTGCAAGGCCACCTCTGGCTTCTCACCACCTCTGCCTCCCACCGTTGGTGGTGAGAAGCCAGGGCGTGTGCAGTCAGCAGACACAGGGCTGGGGTGCTGTGCGGATGCCTTGATGCCTTCCTGAATCTGGTCCTTAGGGCAGCACTTTGTCTCACTTAACAGATAAGAGCCAGGCTCACAGCATGAACATGGTCCTCCATGGCCACAAGGCAGAGGGACATTCCAGGACCCCAGTGGGTGACTGAAACCACTGAGAGCACCAAACCCTGCACAGGCTTTGTTTTTTCCCTCTATAGGTATGCCTGTGATAAAGTGGGATTTCCAAATAGGCACAGTAGGAGATTAACAATAATAACTCATAGCAAAGTAGAGCAATTATAACAATACACTGTAATGAAAGTTATTTACAACTTATGGATCGCGAATATCTAGAAACTTCCATTTAATATTTTCAGACCACCATAGACTGCAGGTAACTGAAAACTCAGCTAAGGGAAGACACGTGGATGATTTTCCCAAGGAAGCACAAAGCCAAGCTTCCATCCGGGCTCCTTGGGCCCTCACCACACCCAGACCTCTGATGCTGCCACCCAGGGGCGGGGAAATGCAGAGCAAGAGGGGCTGCACCTGTTTGGTCAAATTAAGTAGGCTCTACCTGTGTCTCCGTTTGAAATTCTTCTAATGACTGTAGATCAAGAAAGTTGAAGAGTTTGGGAAGGGGACAGCATGAGGCACACCTTTAGCAGCAATGTCCCTGAGGCTTGTGTCCGATGGATTATCCAGGTGTCTTCCCACCCTCTCCTTTTATTTCCATCTGCAAGGAGTTTAGGTTCGAATCTCTTAACTAGAGAGACAAAAGGTCTCTTCTATTCAGTGACCTCATGGGGTCTTAGAAGTCAGCTAAGGTTTCTTACAACTCTCAGCTTGTGGATTTTATCCCAGAAGAACGCACTTTGTGCTGAGGGAGTTTTATGTTGTTGCTGATAGGAGGGTGATGGGAGTAACGGAGCCTGACAAAATATCAATATCCCTGCAAAGGTTAATTTAATTCCATTTAGAGTAATGTGGTTACCTCCGTACACTATAGTCAATTCTTAGACTGAGCTCTAGGGCTTAATGTTATTTTAAAAAAAAAGGAAAAAAAAAAACTCAGATCATAATTCAATTGCTACAGCTTCTTTAACATTGTATTTCATACACAATGATGCATTAGCAGTTAAATATGGGCCACATTTTTAAAAAAGAAACAACTTCAAATGTATGTAAACTTGTTAATGAATAATTAAATTTCCGTGGAAGATTTACCTGGTGAGAAAACACAGCAATTATGGTAGATTTCTGATGAGTTTTACAACAGTGAAGATACCTACATCATTGAATGTAAGAGTATCTGATATTCATATTCCCAGGCTCTTAAGAGAAATAGTCGTATACTGCATAACGATGTTTTGGTCAATGGAGGACCTCATACACAGCTATGGTCCCATGAGATTTTTTTTTTATAATTTTTTTTAGTTATCCATGGACACAATCTTTATTTTATTTATTTATTTTTTAGGGGGTGCTGCGGATCAAACCCAGTGCCTCACTCATGTGAGCCAAGAGCTCAACCACTGAGCTACAACCTCAGCACCCCCATGAGATTTTTTTTTTTCCCCATGAGATTTTAACGGAGCAGAAAAATTTCTAAACATTCTAGCTGTATAACATCACAGCAAAACACATTCCTCACGTGTTTGTGATGATGCTGGTGACAAGCATACTGTGCTGCCAGTCATATAAGAGTAGAGCATATACAGTTACATACCGTGCATGGTACTCGATAATGGCAGTAAACTGGTTCATGTGTTTATTACATATAGTATACTTTTATCACTAATAGAATGTCTTCCTTATTGAAAACAAATGGTGGACTATAAAACAGTCTACTGTGAGGCCAGCAGCAGCCTCGTCTGTCTCGTGTTTTCCGCATCTCTCCATGGCATCCAGAGGCCCCTCAGACCATCTGGGTCTGTGTGAGCACCCAGTGATGTTTGCATGAGAACAAAGTCATGCGAACATCACATTGTCAGACTGTAGCCCCTATCGCTATTATTAAGTGACTAGAGTGTATTTATTTAACCATAGAGAAAGTTTGTCCGCAAATTAGTGAATTTTTGCTGATGGGAAAATACAGGTCGGGAGAACTCAGGAGCTGAGGGGGTCTGTGGATAGTCAGGCAAAATGCCAGCTGTGCTGGTTTGCGCAGACCTGAATCTCCACCCCTAAATATGGGAAAGAAGAAAGTTCTGGAAACTCAGGAGGCATGGTCTCCCTCAATCAGAGGAATCCTTCACATCTGTGGGGTAGTGATTTGGGGATCACTCTTGGATACTAAAATCTGCAGGTGCTCAAGTTCCTTCTATAAAAGAGTGCGGTATTTGGGCAGAACCTTCACACAGCCTCCCATACCCCCTAGGTCATCTCTAGACGCTTCATGATCCTAATTCGATGTAAACCCTATGTGAATAGTTACGTTGTGTTGTTTAGGGAATGTCGTGTCAAGAAAAAAAGTCTGTACATGTTCAGTAAAGAGGCGATTTTTTTTTCCTGACATTTTAGATCCACAATTAGTTGAATCTGAGGATGACAACCCGTAGATACAGAGGATGGACCTATATGCCCCCAGACACTCAAGATTTCCTCAGTAGATAGGGGCCTCTGATATCTATTTCAATGCATTTCTTATTCTGGAATAATTTTGTATTTACAGGAAAGTTGCCAAGACAGAACAGATTTCCAAGTGCCCCTGACTAACATCTCTTTCATGATACCTTTGTCAAAACTGAAGAAACTGAATACCAGCATACACCATTCTTCCATTAGTGGCTACTGACCCAGGACAGTAGCCACTAATGGAAAATGGCTACATGCAGTTAGCCATCTCTTCTCCCCACCTCCATCCCTCATCTCCCTCTCCCCTGACCTGTAACAGTTTCTTGGTGACTCTGACAGTTTTGAAGTGTACTGGCTCTCTCTCCCAATCTGTGAAGTCTCTTTTATTTTTTAGTTCCTAAGTGGAAGATTACTCCACAAGGACACCCGCTGGCTAGAGAATAGAGAGGGGACCCAGGAAGCCAAGTGTGGGACACTGCCGCTCACGGGCAAAGGCCAGTCAGCTCCTGGAGGCTGGGGCCTTTCCTTGTTTTGATCTTCTCTGTTAAATTGCCAAGTCAGCACCAGGACTTCCGCAGACTCGTGGCCTGGTTACAGTGACGTAGGAGCAACTGTGTGACTCGGTCAGAAAGACTTCCCGGCTACCCTGAGCCGCACCAGAGTCTCAGTGTCATAGCTTTACAGTCTGTCACATCCTTTTGAGTAAAAACATTGTCTGTCTTGTTTTTGTTTTGTGTTTGGGGTGCTGGCATGCTAAGCATGTGCTCCACCACCAAGCTGTACCCCAGCCCCAGATCCCAAAGACTTTTTGTCATCTAAAACATGCACATACACGTATGTATTCATTTGTCTCTCAAATGTCCACATACTATATGGGCAATTTCTAACAGAAATGGCCATAGTCATGGCATCAGAACCAAAGAATACAAGTAATAATTTAGACTTAACGGATATATAGAGAATATTTCACCCATCAATGACTAAATATATTTTCTTCTCAGCATCACATGGAACATTTTCTAAAATAGACCATATTTTAGGCCACAAAGCCAGTCTAGCAAATACAAAAAAAAAAAAGGCATAATCTTGCATCCTATCAGATCATAATGAAATGAGATTATAAATCTGTGCTAAGATAAAAAATAGGGTCTCTGAGCTGTGGGTGACAAACATGGATACATATTCTATAAAGAAAAGAGCCATTTGTTTTGTTTGCCCGGGCATAATGAGGGCCTGGGTAACCTAGAATGTCATCATCAAGTGTTATACTCAGAAAAAAGTTAAATGAGTCTACACTGTTTATTTGTATGTACCCTGCCTGGGTAACCCCCCCTCAAAAAAAAAAAAAAAAAAAAAAAAGCTTTGCAATGGAAACTTACACTACTATGTTTTGGCTCCCTTTCAGTCTCTGTAGGGGATTTTGAACTGCAAAGTTAGAGTCCTATGAGTACATTTCTTTCCCAAAAGCCTAGACCCTATCCCCTGTCTTAAAGGAAGGAAAGGCTTTCTCCCCTCTGTGTGGTGCCTGGACTGGAATTTTCCATTCTGCCCAGTCTCATGCAGTCTGTCTCTTACAGAGCTGGAGAAGGAGCTTTCCCGGAGACCCAAGAAGGTGTGCATTGTGAAGGTGGTGGGGACCCGGAACCTGTGGAAGAACATTGTGGTTCTGTGTGTGAACTCGTAAGTCACAAGGGGACACATGCAGCCAGGTGGGGGGCAGGCAGGGCCTGGGATGCAGGATCCTCCTCCCTGCCCGACAGAGGATTTTGAATCACAGCTTGCCCCCTGCCTGCTCTCAGGCCAGCTCTCTGTGAAGGGGGTCATGGGAAGTGTGATACACCCCATCAAAGCTACTTATCTGTGGGCTTGAAGATACCTAGTCTCCACCAGGAAGCCTCGGGCAGCTAGCACCCCAGCCAGTGGTCCCCATCCCAGCCATCTTTCCCTGTGTCCTGCACAGTGCTGAAGCTCCCCAAGTACAGGAAGCCCAGATGGAGGCCTAAGCTGGGTCACAACAGATGTGCCCTCAAAACAATTCCCTCTCTCTGCTTTTCAAAAAAAGCAAGGGGGTTTGAGATGATGGGCCCTTGCCTAGCTCTACAGGCCAGGCCACAAACCATGCTCCGTGCCTGTCCTCAGCCCTCCTGTCTCACGCCTGTACCCCAGCCTGCTCAGAGGCCCCAACCAGGGGTAGCTGCAGATAATGGTAGGTCAGCCTGAACCAGGAGCAGTTCAGATGCTCTAAACAAGAGGCCTCTCACACCCTACTGTTCACACTCACCTGCTGGGCCCTACCAGGGAGCCCTTTGCTCACACAGCGGGCTTAGCATAAACCCAGAAAGGTCCTTCCTGTCTCAACCCATAGCTTAATAAGCTGCCTTTCCCTGACTGCAAAATAGGAACCTTCATTTAGAATCAGATCTTATCTGGGGTAGTTAGCTCCCCATAGGGGTTAGGGGTTGGCACATTATTTGTGAAGGTCAATTGGGGGAGGAGTTTGCACATTATTTGTGAACTGGGGGAGGAGTTTGCACTTGTCTATAGAAGGTCTAAGCCTGCCTTCAGGTAAAGAAAGGCTCAGGGTTGGAGCCTGTCATTCCCCACAACTCTTTTCTGTCAAAGTAGCTCCATTTAATCAGTTCTCAGTTTGGAGGTTCCAGATTAAATTTCATTTGTGAAGGATACAAAAGATTTTACCACCAAAGGATAGAAAAGGAAATATCTAATCACTCTTTAAACCTTCTGTGATGACCCGCCATAACCCCACAGTGATCAAGCCAGCACTCTCAGCCACCCAACATGAGTGCAAGGCACAATCACCCCACGGCTGTCCAATCTCAGGCACACGCCTGATAGGCTAATGGTGCTATTAAGAATGGAAAGACTTCTCCAACTTTTCTGTTGAAAAAAAAAATCACAAAATTTGGCATAGACGAGATGGCAAGTTTCCATTTTTATAATTCCTGTGGGGGGAGGAGGATTCTATTTCCCTGGTTTTATTATCTGAAAATTAGCTGCTATAAGCTTCATTTCTACCAGAACAACAACAACAGCAACAAAAAGGAGCAGATTGCCTTGAGATCCCAGCAGGCCAGGAAGAAAAGAAATTGACACGGGATCCCAGGAGACTAACCAAATCCAATCAATTGCTAGATTATAAAATAGTTGCCCAGGGGAGCTGGGTCCTGTAGAGGATCTCCAGAGTGGAAATACTTTCTCTAGGCCCAGGGTGCCTGTCCCCTGTGGGGGCGGGATCTGTTGTAGTTGACCTTGATGCATCCTCAAGGTCAAATGAAAAGCATTTAGATTTCCCTGTAGCATGAAGACAGTGGTTAGGAGAGAAATTTTTAGGTGTGGGACAGACAGAGCTGACATAATGAATGGGCTGTTGTGGTGTCACAGGTGTTTCAGATTCAGCCACGTCCTACAGGACCCCTCGGAGCCCCGGAGGTATGTGCTAGGCACCGTCAACCTCCCTGGGAGTGCTTAGCCACATTTTCATTCCTGTTTTCCTGGAGGACATCTGTCAGCCACATTAGGGTACACATTTTCATGCTCATGTGGGACAGTAAAGGACCACACCCAGGACAGTGAGGGGGAAGCTGGGATAAATGAATAACTGAGAGAGTTTCCTGAAGACTAAATGTCTCCCTTTGGCCTGATTTCTAGTCGGCTCGTCCCAGTTCCCTTGGTTGAGAAGCCAGAGGTAATGAGTGAAATAAGTAGTTCTCTGGATGGATCCCCAAGTTTCCAGAACCCAAGCTACCAAAGAGGGGGAGAGACCCCAAGAGGCAGAATATCTCAGCAGTTGTCACTGACCCACTGAGAACTGCCCTGTGCCTGTTTGCCCAAATTGAGGTCGGCATGGCCACTGACAGGGCTGTCAAATGAGCACACAAAGAGCTCTGCTTTACACCCTCAGTTCGCAGGAAAGGTCGCATTGGAACAAGAGGCCTCTCCGACATTTCTCTGAAGTCTCCTCTTCTGTATTCCACTCTGTCAGAGGTTCATATTTGATGACAGCATGTTTTTTTCCCCTCCCACACTGAGTTGCTTCCCTCTCTCTCCCGGTCGCCCCCAGGAGACAGGGCTTCCCTTCGGTCTATGCATGCTGCCCACTGCCCCTCCTGGTGTATGTGTGTGTGTCTCCTGCAGGCTGACAGGGTACGGGATCCACCACTGCTTTGCCAGGAGCATGATGGGCCACGAGGTGAAGGTGCCACTCCTGGAGAACTTCTATGCTGACTACTATACCATGGCCAGCATCGCGCTGGCATCCTGCCTGGCCATGTGCGTGGTGGTCAGGTTCCTTGGACGCAGGGGAGGGCTGCTGCTCTTCATGATCCTCACCGCCTTGGCCTCCCTTCTGCAGCTTGGGCTCCTCAACTGTGAGTGGGCCAGGGGAAAAGGAAGGGTGGAGGTGGGGGGGTGCTGGAGGAGGGAAGCAAATACTTTGGAAAACGACCAAGAGTATTTGGAAGGCTTATCAGTTAATTTTCTGTTACTGTAACAAAGTACCCAAGATAATCAGCTTAAAGAACAGAGAAGTTTACTTTGGCTCTCGGTGTTGGAGGTTCCAGTCCACGGTCAATTGATCCACTGCCTTTTTCCTCGGGACAAGGCACATCGTGATGGAGCTCATGTTGCAGGAAGTTGCTCACCTCATGGTAGAGGAGAAGCAGAAGAGAATGAGGAAGAGTTAGGGGCTGAGGTCCCAACAGCCCCTTTGAGGACATGCTCCCAATAACCTAACCCAGTCCCAATAGGTCGAGTCTCCTTAAGTTTCCATCACATGCCAGTGGCCCCACAGGTTGATGACTAGGCCTTCACATGGGCCTTTTGAGGACATTTGAGAGCCAAACGGTAACAGAAGGGTTGGGGGAGGCCCGAGGAGTGCTTCCTCTGGCCTAAGTGTTCATTCCAAAGTCAACAGCCTGAAGAAACTGCTTTGGGAAGGATGGTCCTTTAGTAGAGCATCTCTGGTCCCTGCCTCTGAGGATGCTGGGCCTTCCCTCCGGCCTCTTCCCCCAGCTCCTCGGCCCTAAATCAGAGTTCTCGCAGCTGCACTGTGACTCCACAGCATGCCCGGCCCTCAGAGTCTTGGTGGATGTGACTTCACTAATGAGCAGACTATTTCTGTGTGATTCATCACATGACAAAGAACAAAGGGCCTGTTTCTTTTGTCTGAAATTAAGGGGAAAATAAATCTGTTTTGACACCCTCACGTGGGGGGCACTGCTTTTTCGTATACATTCTCGTTTTTCAGTTTCCCCCTGGACCAAAGAAATTTCCTGATAAATGTCTAAAATAATTTAAGGAAAGGCTAGGAAATCCATCTCGTCCCTCCAGTGAGCTCGATATAGCTCCTCATGAACAAGTAGCCACCTCTGTGTGTGTAGAAAAGCACCACTTCATCCCGGGCTGCGCAGAGCACAAAATGAACGAGCAGGATGCCTTCTCATGCCCAGGCAGTCCTCCGGGGACAGGCTGGGGACACTGTGGGTAAATCAACACCCCTAGGGCATGCCCCCTTCCTTTACAAGGGAAGCCAACCCCAGCTGTCAGTTAGACTCACTGACTGACCCTGTGCCCCTCAGATGGAAGCAGCCCTGTTGTGCAGACTGGATTATAAAACGGCTAGTTTCAAACTCAGGAGGTATTTTTCTAACTTGGGCAGGTTCTTATGCATTCAGTACCTTGCAGGGAGCCTGATCCTATTTGCAGCTGTGACTAATGATAGAAATGGACAGGTGGCATCTCTCTCGCTCCGTCCCTGTCCCCCTGATGAGCATTGCACTAGCTGCCCTTCCAGGGAGCCTCTGCAGAGCTCACACAATTGGGAAAGATGTGGCAGTATGCCTCTGCCCCCAGGGTGTCACAGATGCCCTCTATGGCCCTGAGCAGTAACCCTGGAATAACTTTATATGTGAGGAAATTCATCCTCTGGATTTACTAGGGTAAATCTGTTCTGAAGGGTTGCATTCTCTCCCCAGGCTCTGAGGCCGGTGGGGCTTCAGCCCTCTCTTCTTAACAAAAAGCTCTTTGTTTAGTCCAGTGTGAATTCCACTGCCCAGGCAGCCGGCGCCGACCCAGACATAGAAGGGAGTTAGCTCAGAAACAAGTCACGTGGGCGCGTAGTACACTAGCCCGTGTCTAACATGCCTTCTCCCTCTCTTCCCGCTTTTGTCATCCTGTGCCATCGTTTCCATGGGCCTAGTGATCGGAAAATACAGCCAGCATCCAGACTCAGGTGAGTCCCCAAAGCTGTTCCTGCACATTCTCATCTTTTAATGCACCCATGTGGGAGTTTTCATAAAGACTCACAGACTGGCTTCCTTTTTCTTTCTCTTCTCCTCCCTTTGCCCTCCAAGAATTGCAGCTGAAGTTGGCCGTAGGTTGGACACTATAAGCATACATTTGTATTCTCTACCCGCTCTTGCCGCTACAGAGAGCCACTCCTATTTCCCCGGTTTTGTGCAGCTTGGCACGCATGCCCTCCCTATCCCCTGGCACCCAAAGTTAGCACAGGCCCTTGGCCCCCTGCTGATATTGCTTTGTCTCATGGACAGCGCCTGGACAAGATCAGAGAGCCCTTGGAACACTGGGGCCTGGAGGTCCGTGCTTCCAAGGAGAAGCCTCTGTTCCCTTGCAACTCAATGCAATCTCGCTGCTCTCCAGTCATGGGACAGCAGGCGGCTGCCCTGAGCCTCATGCTGCCATCACACCTGCCTGGCCCAACCCAAGCCCATGCCTCAATGTCCCTGAGGAGTGTTTGCCCTCCATGCAATCCTGGCGGGGGGACTAAGCTGGGCCCAGGTGTGTGGCCCACAAACACATGCCAATGAGCTATGCTTCACGCTGCCTTCTGCAAACTAGGCTCTGGTGCCACTGATGAGTCGCTGGGATCAGCTAAGCACTTTCCCTCCGAGCCCTTGAATTCTTCTGGGGTTATTTGAGGTCTTGTTCTCTTAAATCAACACTAAGATACTCTGCCTCCTGGCATGGGCTGATCAGACCCAAGGCTGAAATCATGGAGGCTCCTTTGGAAGCTGGGGCAGGAGGGATGCTGCTAAGACAGCAGGAGGACGGCCACCCTGCTCCCTGCTGGGCATGGCTCCCGGCTTCAGGATTCAGGTCACTGTAGCTCTGGCATGCTTGATGGACAGGGACTCAAGGAGCCCAAAAGAGTTCCCTGCCAAGAGGGCTCCAGGCTCCTAAGCCTGGAGGTGCTACCTGACCAAAGGAAACCACATGCCCCTGACTGTACTGCACACTGGCAGCGGGGAGCAGGAAACCCTTGGGGGTTGTCCCAGGCTTCCATCCTCCCATCCCTGCTCCTGCTCCGCACCCCTCACCCCCAGCCTAGCTCCCTCCTGTTCGTTCTTTTCTGTCTCCCCTCACTTCTCCTTCTTTTTAATCCCCTCCAGGGATGAGTGACAGCGTCAAGGACAAGTTCTCCATTGCGTTTTCCATTGTGGGCATGTTTGCCTCCCATGCAGTGGGAAGCCTTAGTGTGTTCTTCTGTGCAGAGATCACCCCCACGGTAATAAGGTGGGTAACAGGGGATACCACAGCACATTCTCTTCTGGGGACTCAGAGATGAGTCCTTGGCTACAGGCTCAAGTGTCACGAACCCCAGCAGCTTTCCCCGTCCCTGGCTTCTGGACAAAGGTACTGGGTGTGCAGGCAGTGTCAGCTGCATGACTCACAGCCAGATGGACAGCTTCACTCTGACCCTGAGGCACCCAACGGGCAGGTGAGAGTTTGATCCCTGGTCCTGTCCAGGAAGTAACCAGGGGAATGGGGAGCAGGAAACTATTCACATATGGGAAACATGATGATGACTGGAAGCGGGAAAGAGAGGCAGATCACTTATGCATGTATTTCTGCTAAGGTCAGTGCTGTTAGCTCTTCTAAGAGACCTCAATAACAAAGCTATTGAAAATCAAAAGGAAGCTGGATGCAGTGGCATGGGCCAGTAATCCCATCTACTTTGGAGGCTAAGGCAGAAGGATCATGAGTTTAAGGTCAGCCTGGGCAATACAGCAAGACCCTGTCTAGGGGTACCAGGGGGCGCGGGGAGGAAGCAGAAAGGACTTATTTTTTTTGGCTTGGCCTGAAAAGATTAGAAATCACTAATCCAAAGGAAGGCCTCAGAAAGAGGAAGCCCAGGAAGTGGCTTTGATTTAGTTAGGAAGGATTTATCGGGAGCCTGCTATTTGCCAAACACTAGGTCAGGTAAATAAGAACATAACCCTGGCCCACATGGAGTTTGTCGTTAATTCATGTTTTCCGGAAAGGTGTCATTCATGTGTGCCAAGGACTTTTGTTTTAATTCATAAAGTGAGGTTTCATTCTTCTGGTGCTATCCCTGGAAAGTAGTAGAGGGATGATATATACCATTTAATGTTATTATTAAAGCATAATGAAAATTAAGTGATTTAAGAGTGTCACTTTCCTAATAATACAAGTTGAGCATTCCTAATCTGAAAATGTAAAAATCCAAAATACTCCAAAATCCAAAACTTTTTTTCCAACATGACACCATAGAAGTGTCACAAAGTTTCATGAACAAAATTATTTAAAATATTATTTTAGAATACCTTCAGGCTGTGTTTCTAAGGTGTATGTAAAACATAAATGAATTCTGTGTTTAAACTTGGGTCCCATCCCTAAGATATCTCATTATGTATACATAAATATTCCAAAATCTGGAAAAATCCAATAGCTGAAACATTTCTGGCCACAAGCATTTTGGGTAAGAAATACTCGGCCTGTACTTGCTATTTTGTGACTTACTGAAGAGCTTACCTTGATCAATACCACACTGAGCTTTTTCTAAGGACATCATTAGCATCAAAGCACGTGCTTTTAGAAAATATAAATTGTGAGTTATAGGCAGTTACTCGGCTGTGAGTTAAAACCTGAAAGTCAGCATGGTGATACCCTTTGGAAGAACAAGTAGAGGCCATTTCCATTCCAAGCAGGACCCAGAGAGACTAATTATTTTAGCCCCTCTGGTGCTAGGCAGGACTTGGAGCAGGCAGACAGGCTTGTGGACTTTCTTCTTTTATACATTCGCAGTTGTCATGCTGACAATAGAGTTTTCACAGGAGCTCATTTTGATTCATGCTCTTGGATTCGTTCAATACAAGCCAAGAATGATGGCTACTTGGTTTCTGTAAGAAAATGCCAAGATATTCTATGATTAAGAAAAAAGTGATTAAGTGCCAAGTAATCCATCCTGTCCCTGCCTTCTGAGTAAGCCGCCGTCAGGGACGAGTCGGCTCCTTTCATGCCTATAGTTGCAAAACACCTCAGGCGCACAGCAACTTCTTTCTTCAACTAGTAAAATTTCCTTTATAAAAGAATCCAACAAAGATGATTCTTTCAAGAGGGTCCCAGTCCCGGTTAGACTTTCTGGGTTTGGGGCTGGCCTCTCTGCCGTATTTATATGATTAGGTCTGTTTCTCTGGAGGGAAGGCAGACTTAACTCTGGTAGTTTGTAGCCTCCTTATTCATTGTTAGATTTTTGCTTAGCAAGCTAGACTGGAGGAAATGGGGTACCCTTTTCTTCTTTGACACAAACCTGAAAAGATTATTTGGGGATAGAAATTCAACCAATATGTTCTGAGGCTCAGCTCACCAAGATGACCAACTAGAAAAAACTTCAGACCCTGAGGGATGTTTTTGTACCTGCAGAGGATGAAAGGAAATTGAGTCCAAAGGGGGTCTCCAGGCCAGGCTGGGAAGAATGTCTAGTGTTCCTGACAAATCACGCTTCTCACTGTGAGCCCTTCCCACCCGTGGACTTGTGTGGCTTTTTCTCACACAACAGAACAACTCCCATGAAGTCCCTGGGGTGGGAATGGGCTTTCCTACCATCCCCCACTTCACATAGATAAGTCCAAGATAAATGAGGGTAGGCAGCTTGGGGGGATCTGTGGTCTTCTTCTTTCTTAATGCAAAACTTACTTTTTTCTACAGTGCTATACTAAAAACAAACCTTCTGAGCAAGAACAGTAGCAAAGGTTAAGATTCCAGGAGTGGACGGACTGTAAACAAATACAAGAATAAGAAGTTTTCTGCACAAACACTTGCAGAAATCTGTTATCCCAAGGATTATGAAGACTAAGGAGGGTGAACAAAATCTTATTTCATGAGATTCTGTCCAGACTTTATATGACAGAGAACCGCTTCCCCCTTGCTTAGTCTCAGTCCAGATGGTATTTGTCAGTCATGTGACAGCTTCCTCTGAGATTTCCTTCCAAGGCTTCAGGAATTGGGTACAAGTTGCCGTGGGCTGGGAAAGGACCTATATCCCATAGCCCCATCTCCCCACTTGGCTTGAGCAGAAGTGGCCTTGGGGTCCTGGGTTGGTCTATTAGCAGCTGGTGGGGTTCCCTCCTTCAGCTTTCAGAAAAAATAGTATAAAACAAGATGACCTGGAGCCCTGGGTGTTGGTGCTCAGTTCCCATGCATTGTCTGAACTCCTTTGTCTAGCCTCTCCTGCACACTTCCCCACCCCTTACCCCTAGCCCATCCTTCTAAATCATTTGTAGTCAGACTGCGCTGACTCCTCCCTGAACAAGATCCCAGGGTCTTCTGTTTCGATATTGCTTCAAGAAGATGCATAAAGGACAAAGATGACATATGCTGTAATATGGCATTTAGAGTCTATTTGTCTATGTAGTCCTGGAATTCTTAATTCAAGCTTGCTACTTTTAATAGTAGTCTTCCTGTCATCTTTCCATTCTTATCTATATATTATTACTAAAGTATTTGTATTCCTAACGCACAAGGAGACAACTTGTCCCCCCTTTCTATAAATCGGGTGTCTCTGATGAGTAAACATGTGTATATGCTGCCCCTTAGTGGCAAGCCTGGAGAACAGCAGAAAAGTCAGGTCTGCATTTGGGAAGGAAATGAATTTAACACCTTAAAACTATGCCCAGTAAGGATCACATGAGAGATTTCAGAAGAGGAAATACAAAGTCAAAAATGGTATACCAATATCTGTCAAAATCCTTCCTAATATTACAAATAACTTCTAGAAATCTGGTATAAAACCAAACAGAAAAGTGCCTTCATAGAAAAAAAATATGTGTATGTATATATAAATAGTCATGCATTGTTTAACAATGGGGACATGTTAGGAGAAATATGTCACCAGCCAGTTTTTATCCTGAAAACATCCTAGCATTCATTTAACACAAACCTGTATGGTCTAGGTTAATCATTTGCATGACCTTTTGATACAATCAAAAAACATGGTAAACATGTATGAGGTCACTGTCAAATAACACAGAATATTACTACTTACAGTTAACATTTATTTTAGAGTATACTTCTACACTATAAAGAAGTACACTCTAAAATAATAAGTATAATAAATCCAAAAACCAGTAGTAGCAGCCATTGGTCATCATTATCAATTATTATGTACTGTACCTAATTTTATGCACTATACTTTTATGGAAGCGCAGTAGTTTGTTTATACCAGCATCATCACAAATATACAAGAAATGCACTGTGCTGGATGTCATGATGGCTATGTCACCACTGCTACAATATCACCAGGAACAGGAAATTTTCAGCTCCAATATAATCTCATAGGTCCATTGTTCTGTGTGTTTGTGGTTTGTCATGGGCTGAAATATTGTTATGCACCATATGAACATATTCCATGTTATCTATGCATATGAACATGTTTCATATTATATACACAATACAGATAGGTTAATGTGCCATAAATCAATTATATTTCATTAACATGATTTATCAACATTATATTCATAAATTATATAAATATCATTCACCTGGCATTATGCAAGGAGACTTCCTTGGTGCTGAGCCTTTGCCCTCTAGTAGTGGTTCCATGCATACTCTTCTGAGGGTCTGCACTCCACCTTTCTGTTTATGACCCCCATGTGAGTAAGGGCTCTGTCCACACATAGTGCCAGAAAAGCACAAGTAGAATAAGGGAGGCTCCAGAGACAATGATGTCTTACTAAAGCCCAAACACATCCATTATCCCTGGCATCTGACAATGTCCCTCATGACATCCTGTGGCTTCCTGAGTTTATCAGAAGTACTAAATGGCTATTTTAGGTATTCCTGTTACTCATCTGATAGATGGACTTTGTCTCACTGCTCTTCATAGTGGTCATCTATATTTAACCTGTGCCATTCATTTGGGTGAGCCAGCCTTCCTACCAAGGAAGCCGGCCCGATCCACAAGCATCCAATATTTATTAAGTACAAACAGTGTGTTCCAGTTGATGTTTTAGAAAACAATCTGTGTCCTTGAAAGGTTCATGGACAAATAAGAACAAAAGGCGGGGCTAGGCATATAGCTCAGTTGGTAGTATGCTTGCCTCTCACGCACAAGGCCCTGTGTTCGATCCCCAGCACCCCAAAAGTGGTATGTGTGCCTGTAATCCCAGTGGCTCAGGAAGCTGAGGCAGGAGGACCACAAATTCAAAGCCAGCCTCAGCAAAAGAGAGGTGCTAAGCCACTCAGTGAGACCCTGTCTCTAAATAAAATACAAAATAGGGCTGGGGGTGTGGCTAGGAAGGAAGGAAGAAAAGAAAGATAGATAGATGCAGAGTATTCCTCTGCCTGACAAGGGGTACGTATCTGGGAGGCACTCCTAGAAATATTGCTCCTTATTTGCATCTCTTGGTGCATAGCATAATGGTGTGACTTTTCCTGAAGGTTTTCAGCCTCTCCCCTGGTGAAGGACTTTCTAATACAAAGTGCCAATGATATATCACAGCCTGGGAAAGAGTTTCCTTGACTAATAAGACAGGGGAATTCTGTCTCTCACGGAGTATAGTAGTTATCCATTGCTTCATAACAGATAATCCTAAAATTGAGTAGCCTGAGGCAGCACATATCTGTTATCTCACAGCATCTGTGGGTCAAGAGTCTGAGTCTGGCTTAGCCAGGTCCCCTGTTCAGGTTCTTTTATGGGCTGTAGTCATCTGGAGCAGGATCTGCCTTAAAACCACCCAAGAGTTGGCCATTGGCACGATCCAGTTCCTAACAGGGCTGTGAGACTAAGGACCTTAGCTCATTGCAGACAACTGACTAGGGGCCAATTTGTTCCTTGTCACATGAACCTCACAACATAGCAGCTTGCTTCATCATAGACAGCCAGTCTGATCCAAGAGAGTCTGTTGTGAGCTGCTTGTGGAAGAGCATTACCATGCAGCACTTTATTGATAAGAAGTGACTTATTTGTGCCTTAAGGTCCAGCCCACAATCAGGGCACAAGGGTGGGAATATTGGGAGGTGGGAATCATTGGGGATCTCTTAGAAATATGACTGCAACATTGAGTAATACTCAGGTGCCAGCCAGGTCTCGGGCAGTGGGACAGCAGATAGAGAAAAACCAGATCCTGCCCTTGAAAACTTGTTCAGTCTACGAGATACATGGTCATGCACTGTGTCTTGGAGCTATACAAGAATGTCGTAAGGATAGGGTGGGAGCACCAGGCACAGACAGGTGGGAGGCAGTTCTGCAGCTTGCTCTGACTGGACTACCGATGCTGGTGTGGACAGGGAAATCCCATGGAGTTGCAGGAGCCGCAGCTCAGTGCCCAGAAGGGGATGAGCACCAAGTCATGTGTCTCCATATCCATCTAGGACTGGTCTGAGAGGGTCTGTGGAGCAGGGTAGGGGCTGTCCCACCTTGCTCTTAACAAAGACCCTGAAAAGACCCCAGGCACAGGGAATAGGCTGCTCAGTGCCCTGGTGAGCAGAGCAGAAACCTGCTGAGCAGCTACAGGTGGCAGTGGACAGGACAGTGTGGACAGTCTCTGGGTTCCTGGGAAGAAAAGGTAAAGTCTCATAGTATGGGATGTGGCCACAGCATTTTATATAACATACTAGGGATTTGTACTAGCAAGAGGCCCAACCCCACAAAGGCAATTTCAGAGAGGTGGTTAACAGCTTTGAGGCATAATTTACATACCATCAGATTCATCCATTTGAAGTTTATAGTTCAGTGACAGTAAATTTATAGCACCATGTGACCATCATAAAAAGTTACAGAACATTTCCACCACCTCACTAAACCCCCTCAGGCCCCTTTGCAATTAGTCTCTGTCCCCACTCCAACCCTAGGCAACTGCTCATGTGCTCTCAGTATCTGTAGGCTGGCCGTTTTTGATATTTCATATCAATGGAGTCATACGATTATTCGGAATGCTTTTGCAATTTATCTATGGGATAGCACATATCAGTGTTTCATTCCTTTTTGTGACTAATGTTCCATTATATATGATATTCCACATCTTGTTTGTCCTTTCACCAGTCAATGGGCATTTGGATTGTTTCTAAATTTTAGCTGTTATGAATAATGCTTTGATAAACATTTGTCTTTGGGCTGGGGATGTGGCTCAAGCGGTAGCGCACTCGCCTGGCATGCGTGCGGCCCGGGTTCGATCCTCAGTACCACATACAAACAAAGATGTTGTGTCTGCCGAAAACTAAAAAATAAATATTAAAATTCTCTCTCTCTCTCTGTCTCTCTCAAAAAAAAAATTGTCTTATTAGGTTTGTGACATGTGTTCTCATATGTTCCAACACATTTTTCTTCTTTTTTTATCTATCCTCTAAGCAGGTATGAAGTAGCATTGCTCTGTGGTTTTAATTTGCATTTCTCCATGACTAATGATGGGCATCATCTTGCATCTTTTTGAACATTTGTAGTTTGTATAGTTTCTTTGGAGAAATCTCTGTTGAAATCTTTTCCCAATTTTAAAACTGGATAATTTGTCTTTTGAGTTTTTTTTTTTTTTTTTTAAAGAGAGAGTGAGAGAGGGGAGAGAGAGAGAGACAGAGAGAGAGAGAGGAGAGAGAGAATTTTTAACATTTATTTTTCAGTTCTCGGCGAACACAACATCTTTGTTGGTATGTGGTGCTGAGGATCGAACCTGGGCCGCACGCATGCCAGGCGAGCGCGCTACCGCTTGAGCCAAATCCCCAGCCCTGTCTTTTGAGTTTTAAGGGTTAGTTATGTATTCTGGATACATGTCCTTTATTGGACATATGTTTTGCAGACATTTTCTCCTAGTATGTGACTTAATATTTTCCCTTTCTGAAGTCATTTGCCATTTCAATGAAGTCTGATAATCAACTTTTTTATTTTATGGATAGTGCTTCTGGTGTCATATCTAAGAACTCTTTGTAACCCAAAGTCACAAAGATTTTGTTGTTTTCTTCTGTAAGAGAGTTTTAGCTCTCATCTTTAGTGCTATCATCGGTTTTGAATTCATTTTTGTATATGATATGAAATCAAGGCTCAACTTTTGTTCTTTATTCCCTAGTGAGCTAGCATTACTTGTTGAAAAGACTGCCCTTTCCCCCACTGAAATTGCCTTTGTCAAAAATCAGTTGACCAGGGGCTGGGGTTGTGGCTCCGTTGCCTAGCATATATGAGGCACTGGGCTCAATTCTCAGCACCACATATAAATAAATAAAATAAAGGTCCAATGAAAGTTTTAAATTGGGAAGGTAAGTCTTCCAACTTTGTTCTTTTTCTAAATTGTCCTGGGCTATTCTGGGTCCTTTGCATTTCCACATAAATTTCAGGATCAGCTTATTATTTTCTCAATAGAAAAAACGGGGGAAAATCTCCTCAGATTTTGATAGGGATTCTGTTGAATCTAGAGCTCAATTTGGGAAGAATTGCCATTTTCACAAGATTGAGTTTTCTAGTCCAAGAACATGGAATATGTGTTAGTCAGCTTTCTGCTGCTGTGATAGAATACCTAAGAAAAACAACTTGAAGGAGGAAAGCTTTACTTTGGCTGACAATTGCATAGATTTCAGTCCCTGGTCAGCTGTCTCCATTGTGGTTGGGTCTGTGGTGAGGCAGCTCCTGGTGGCAGATGGCATGGCGGAACAGACCTGCTCACCTCACAGCACCCAGGAAGCAGAGGAAATATCTAAGGACAAAGTCCATCCTTCAAAGTGACCTACCTCTTCTAATAAGGCCCCAACTCCTAAAGTTTGCACTACCTCCCCACAGCTCCACCAGCTAAGGACCAAACCTTCAACACGTGAGTCTTTGGGAGACATTTCTGATCCAAACCACAACAGAATGTCTCTCCATTTATTTTTATCTTTTCAAAATTTCTTTCAGCAATGTTTTGCAGTTTTCAGCATGCTTTGCGAGACTTATATTTTTTTTATTTCTAAGCATTTTCATTTGTAGTTTGTTTTTAACATGGAGACCTACAATTGATTTCTGTAAGCTGATCTTGTAACTTGTAAACTTGTAGGACAGTCTTTTTCCGAGTTAGGAGCCACCTACAGTGTCAGCTAAATGAACCACAAACTAGTCAAGAGCTGGAATTACATACCTACCTCCTACCTGCTGCAAGGCCTTCCCCTTCAGCCTCCCCCCCCACCATCCCTGCCTCTGGTATCCAAGAACAAAGGTCCTTCACTCAAAGAGGCACATAAGAAGTCTTGAGAAGCTCCATGACAAAGTTCTTCCTCAGACCAACTGAAGTGCTCATCACTGTATGTTCTACCCACAGCTCCAGGGTTGGGCGAACAACCCTTCTCCCCATTTTTGAAGACAAACCCACCTCCTCCTGTCATTTTCTCTTTTTTTCTTTTCTTTTTAAATCACCTGTCACTTTCAATGAGGCCCCAGAACTGGGATTCAGGCAGCCCTTTTTGGCCTGTCACCTGAACACCAGGGTCCCACTGCAGCCCAACACTTCATTGCTTTCTCAGTGGCCACAGAATACCTCAGCCCCAAAAATATGATTTTAGGTCAAAGTAGAGAGAAATTAGCCCTACAGGATTTTTAAGTGTTACATGTCTGTGAATCACTCTGGGATTTGGGGCAAGCTACTCACCTGATAGAGGAGTAAAGATAAATGGCTTGTGCTCTGGGTTTGGTTCTGAGCTCAGGGCTGCAGTGAATTTCTCTTAGTGTGTACCTCATTTCAAGGACCCTTCTGGCATAATCCCCAGAGATAAGATAGTTTCCACTGATGGTATGCAGAATGATTTTCAGGAAATATACAGGATGTCAACTCACAGTGAGGAAATTATTGTCTTTAAAGCACAGATATTTTCCAATCACTACAATTAGGACAAAGTCTCTGTTAGTGTTAATATGCCTTTTAATGCCCTGTTTAACCCCTGGGTATCCTCCACTCTGCCCAGTCCCTTTTTCTTTAAAGAACAAGACTGGTTGGGGATGTGGCTTAGTGGTAGAGCACTTGTCTAGCACATGTGAGGCACTGGGCTCGATCCTCATCACCACATATAAATAAAAAATAAAGGTACATCAACAACTAAAAAGTATTTTTAAAAAAAACAAAGAACAAGGCTTGGGAAAACAGTGTAACACTGTTTTTCCTTGTTATGTATGGCAAATAAGACTGTTTTCCCACTTAAAATAGTAGTAAAAAGTTGTCTTTCCAAAGTGAAAATTTTTGAGTTGATGAGGAAACATAGTTCACAGATGGAACCAAGGTGAAGGTAGTTTGGGAAGTCACTCGATGGGATACACTGAGTGATGCCAAGCAGAGCTGGGCCCAATGCAGAGGTGACACTTTCCTGTGTCTTACTGTTTTATGTTGATATAAATATACCAGAGACTGAGTAATTGACAAAGAATAAGTATTTATTCAGCTCTTTTTTAAAATTTTTTTTTAAAGAGAGAGAGAGAGAGGGAGGGAGAGAGAGAGAACTTTTTTTAATATTTATTTTTTAGTTCTCGGCAGACACAACATCTTTGTTGGTATGTGGTGCTGAGGATCGAACCCGGGCCGCACGCATGCTAGGCGAGCGCGCTACCGCTTGAGCCACATCCTCAGCCCTTTATTCAGCTCTTGACTCTAAAGTCTTGGAGGTCTAAGGTGAGGGGCTATACCTGGTGAGAATTCTCTTGTTGGTAGGGACTTGCAGAGTCCTAGGGTAGTGGCATAACAAGGTGAGACACAGGAAACACACTAGCCCAGGCTTCTCTTTCCTTATAAAGCCACTAATGCCATCACAGTGCCCCACCTATCTTGACCATATCTAATTATTTCCAAAGGACTCACCTCCAAATGCCATCAACATATGAATTTGAAAAATTTTGTTTTCAGTACATGGAATTTGGGGACTCGTTCAAACCACAGGAGCCAGTCTGCCACTGCCTCCCGTGATCTACTCAAGCTCTTCCACACTTTGGACCACTGTGTTTCTGGGTGTTCACTCCATGCACACCACTAACACCGTGTGCTTTGTCTCCCCCTGCAGGTGTGGCGGACTGGGGCTAGTTCTGGCCAGCGCAGGCTTTGGCATGCTGACAGCACCTATCATCGAGCTGCACAACCAGAAAGGCTACTTCCTGCACCATATCATCTTTGCCTGCTGCACGCTCATCTGCATCATCTGTATCCTCCTGCTGCCTGAAAGCAGGGACCAGAACCTTCCCGAGAACATCTCCAATGGGGAACATTACACAAGGCAGCCTCTACTGCCGCACAAGAAGGGGGAGCAGCCACTCCTGCTCACCAACGCTGAGCTCAAGGACTACTCGGGCCTGCACGATGTCGCCACTGCAGGTGACGGGCTGCCTGAGGGTGCCACAGCCAATGGCATGAAGTCTATGTAGCTGGCCAAGCCACCATCCTGAGAGTCCCCTGGGGCTTGAAGGGTTGGGGGGAGTTTGGGCACAGGTTTACAGACCAGGGAGCAGGCACATGACCTGGGGTAGGAAAGTCCAACTCTGCTGCTGATGCCACCCAGTCGTGAGACTTTCAACTGGTATGGGGAAATTCTGTCTTTCCAAAAGTCCAAGGAGAGGGTTCAAGGAAACAGACTCTGGAAACAACCCTTCAAAGACTTTCTTTTCTGCCATGAAATGTTTATATTTATTTTGGTCATTTTTACGAGAAGCACTTTATTCCCTTTCCTCTCACTGGTCACGAAGCAGAACCACCTCCTTTGGGAGCAAGGCATGGTCACTCCAAGGAAGACCCTGTGAGTGACCAACACAGCAGCCAGTGTCCTCCCGAGAAGTCAGATGCCGCTCCTCGCCCTCCACCTGAGGAGCCAGAGGTCACCTGGGCAGGCCCGAAGGAGCCCCCCACCACAGGCTGCCCACCTGTGGACAGACATAACATTCTTGGAGCATTCCCAGGACTGCATTTTAGACGGTGAAATGTACATGAATTAGATTTTTGCTAGAGTCTGTGTATGGTTTTTTAAACTTTTTTTTCCTTTTTTCTTCCTTTGTAAGGTAAGAGCTTCCACCCCAAGTTTTAGGGGAAAACAGTTCCCGGATATCATCAAAACCAGCTCAGTCTTTCTTTCCTTCGGGATCATTCTTTTGTACTTGACGCTGGAAGCTCTTTGGGGGAAACTTCCACACTTCACCAGAAATCATAAATGATCAGTGATAATATCACCAGTTTTCTGATGCCAGGTTTTGCTTAGTTAAGTACACAACCAGCAAATGTGCTGAGGTCTGAGATAGGTTGATTTTTATTAAACTCCTTCCCAGATTTTGCTCCAGCAGAGAAATTCCCTCTTTCACGGTCAGCTTTGCATCTGGCACTACTTGAAAATGTGGCTACTTTCTCGAACTAAAAACAAGAAAATAACTGAAAAGACAGATGAGGCAAACCACAGCAGGGAGGGCCTGCTCTCCCGACACAGCCTGTCACCCACATCTCAAGCACACACCACAGAGATCACCGGCTGGGATAGCTGTCACTCAAGTCACACCAGAGCCAGCAGCGCCTGCAAGCCTCACATCTTCCTCAGTGGCTCCCTGCTTGCCATTGGCTCAGCCCAGAGGTGGGGCTTGGGCAGGAGTGCAGATTCCCCACAGGTGAGTCCAAATGGCCTCCAGCCTCTTGGAAGCAAGATAAAGTGAGAGAAAGCAATAACTCACCAAAGTTCCCCTCCCACCTCTGTTCCACCTCCAAGGGTTCTCGCCGTGTTCCTCATTGTGCACCATCCAGTAGGAAGCCCAGAGCTAAGAAACCAGCCTTCTTGGCACGCGGGTGCCACTCTGTTGCAACTCTAGCACCTGCTCTTCTGGACAGCCTGGCTTCTCACAGAATGTCAGCCTCACCCCTTAGCGATGCTCACCTTTGCGGTGGGCTGTGTTCTTCCAAGGTCATGATGGTCTTGGCCTGTGTGGGTAATTAGATGACTTCCAAATGACAGCTGCTAGAATTCAAAGAGACAGGGGTTGAGTTTCTCCCCTTCCAACTTCCACCTGGTCTTTCCTGTAGTCTCCGTCCAACTCTTGCCCTTCACAGCTGGTACTACGAGTGTTGGCAGGAGCCCACTCACTGCCTTGATGAAGGCATCAACGGGGCAGAGATCAGATGTGCAGCCACGTGCTCCCAGCGTCTGGACCTGAGCTGTCTCATCAGCCGATGCCTAGGGTTGGGAGAACCTCACTCAAGTCCCAGCAGCTGAGGGGAGGCTTTCTGAGCAGTCCTTCCCCATCCACCTGCTCCAAGTTTAGCTCATCCTCTCCCTTCCTGGTTCCTGAAGTCACTTTTGTTCCATGTTTCCACGTTAGTCCGCATTCACCTTACAAAGGCCTTTATTTTTTTGGATCTGTGCAGCCTTCGTGTGCCAAACTTGTGAAATATCTTTTACCTTTTTTAGGGTATTTGCTACCAAGACACCTGGCAGCAAGCCCTGTGAAGTTCAGGATAAGGCATACTCAGAAGTTGTGAGCGGTCTCACACTGGTCGTGCAGGCCTTTTTAAAGAAACGTACGGAAACTGCAGGGAACTGCTGAAATGACTAGGCAGGTGGTGTCAAGGTAGGGCACTTCCAAACTTCCGTTCCAAAGCCTCTGATCTCCACCTCAGATAACAATGATGAAAACACTGGGCCAACCAATTCAGCACTGATCACTTCAGCAATCAGGACTAATCCATCAGAGACCAGAGGAGAATCTGGCTTTGAGGCCTGGACTCAAAGGACCAAAGTCTAGTGGATGTGCAGGTGTTGTCCCTTGGTCAGCAGGGGTTCCCCCTTTTGGAGCAGCCAGAGGATGAGGCTGAGTTGCTACTTCAGCTAAGGGGTACCTGAAGCTCTTGAGGAACACCTTTACGAAATGTAGCTGGAGAAGGAAACCATCCCCATGGACAGAGCCCTGTGAAGTATGTGTCAACCAAGTCAGAAAGGCAGCAGATGCACCCAGGCCTGATACGTGTAAGGCCTGTGGGGCTCCACAGAGGAGGTGGCCTCTGCCCAGCTTCCAGCACCAGGCTGCCCGCACTTGAGCTTCTCAGTCCTGTGTTCCCCCATGATTAGTAGAGAGACGCTTCTCAGGCTCCTGCCCTTTCTACTCGGCCCTCTCCCCACCAGGGAAACATCAAGAGTACAAACCTACTCCCTGCTATTCTCTCTACTCACCTTTGAGCTCTGTGACTCCTTTTTGATTAAAAAAAAAAAAAAAATGCACAAATGTGAACACCTGAGCTGGGGCTGGATGTTTCTTCATTTTATTCTTTTCCAGAAGCCAATAATAACTATTATCAAATATCCTACTTATTAGCACCCAAGACAAATAGGAACAAGTTTTAACTGTTTTTATTTTCTAAGATCATAATCACCTGCAACTAGAGGACAGGGCTGGTAAGTTGGTTTGACCACGGAAGAGAGAGCAAGTAAAAAATCCTCATTAAGGGAAGTATCACACTCAACATGACCAGTTCCTAGAGCCAAAGGAGAAATCCCTGAAGTGGAAGTGCCACTCAATCAATCTCATGACTGTCACATTCGCACAGCCCCAGGGTGGCGCACGGGTTGGAGGAGGCCCATGCTTCAACCCTGTCTTCTTGTTTTGAAGGACACCACCTCACTTTAATGTATTGTGTGTGTTTTGGAGAAGCAGTATGGTGTTATGTCTAGTGAGGAACGCTTCCCTACCTCTGTCCTTCCTACACCCCAAACATGTGAGGTTTTCATATAAGAACCGTGTTCCTGTATGTGTCGATGGGGTTCCCCTGGCGGTACTTGTTCACAGCACAAGCTTACATCCAGTTCTGAACTGTCATTCACAGCAACGTGTCTGCATGGTGTCGCATCTGTTGTACCTTTGGGGAAAATTCGTATGTAAATGTACAGAAATAAAAATGTTGCCCCATTAACAGATTTCCTCTGGAATGTCTTCCCTACCTCACCTGATGGTATCCAACGAAGGGCATTTCACTACCATTGACGACGAGTAATAAAAATCCTCCATGTTGATTCAGACCTCGCTCGGTGCGTCACTACTTTCAATGCCTCTGTATGCTTGTCTTCTTTCGCCCTAAGCGGGATGGTGGGGGCCTCTCACTCTGCTTTAAGAGTCCTAGTCTTAAAAGGCAGTCAGAGGCAGAGATCCGATTAAACATAAACTGTTTATCTATTGCCATTCTCAGACCACCTGAGAATTCAGTACATTTAAGAGGAATTTTTTTCTCTTGTTTATGTTCTGCTAATCCGTGGCCTGAAAGTTCCTAGAGAGGTCAAGAAGTGAATATCTTACACTGTGATTCTGTGAGGAAAGACTGATAACCCAAAACTCTCTTCTCTAATGTAGTATTTTTTAACAAGAAAACAATTATTTCTTTAATAAAGTATTTATACCAAACTCTTCTCTCCATAGCCCTGATTTTGTGTCACTTACTATTCTATTCCTGGAGAGGTGCCCACTTGCTTTCCAAGCTGACTGAGGCCTCCAAGGTTAGCATCCAAAGTCTGCAAAGGAGGGAGGCACTTGGAACCTCATACAAATGTCTTCCTCTGAGTGCCCTTCTTCCTGGCCAGTCACCACCCTCCATTACTATCACGGGCTCCATGCAAAACTCTTGCCACTGCACAAAATGGTTCCAGCGCCTGAACTATCCACCTCTAATAACAAAAGGGTCCATGTGGACCCCAAAGATTAGAAAGTTCTTTGTTGGTGGTGTTTGCCATTTCTTGCCTGGAGAAGCACCTAGGGAGCTTTCCAGACCTTCTGCATCAGAAAGCCTGGGCCTCAGACTACCTGCACCTCTGAGGAAAGGCCACAACTGGAATCCAAGTGTTAGCAGACAGAAAAATGCTAAGGTGAAAATCAAAGGCAGATACTTGGGACTTGGAAGAAAAGAGAAGGGAGATGGAAGAGATTGCAATAATAGGAAGAGCAAGAGGGACCTGAGGTATCCGAACCTGTAAAACCATAATTGACACTTAACTGCCAAGACATTTAGTTGACAACACAGTTCTACATACTTAATCCGAGCAGTAACACACAGGAAGGTGGGAATTATCCCCATTTGGAAGATGAGAAAATATAGTCCAAAAAAGTTCAGGCTTCACCCAGACCACAAATGTAGTAAGTAATATTGAGTGGGATTCAAATGTAGCCCCAAGAAAAAACAAGAAGTGAAGGAAGGGCTCAAGGAAAACAAAGCAAGAAGTGCGTGCCCAGGAGAAGGGTTCAGCTGAGATGGGAAGATAAATACATCAGTTCACGAGGCAGACAGCCGTCTCAGGCGCACACACAAACCCAAAGCATATTTGTAAAGACTTGTTCATCAATTCTAATTGGGAATGTACATATGAATCATGTCTGATCTACAATTTAGATTGTTAGATCACACGCTTCACTCCCCAAAAAAAAAAATCCCATTTCACCCCTTTTCTCTGTCACCAAGTGGCTAGGTGTTACTGCCCCCAGGCTCTCCTCCTTCTCAAGGCCCATCCCTAGGGCCTTACAGCCCCCACACTGTGAGGAGAAGGCAAAGCTCCTAAGAGTGAGCCTTCAAGAACAAAGTATGAACACAACTGATAAAATAAAATTCAATCCATTTATTTAAATGTACACTGTAGATAAGTTATAAATTCTCCCTTCTGCCACTCAGCTAGAACTTTTCCGGAAAAGCCTCCATTTCTTCCTTGATCCTGTTCTCTACAAGTAATGCGAAGTTACTGTCTGTGTTTTGAAGGTTATAGCTGACAAACACCTGTTTGTTGGTCTTCCTGGCTAAAAGAGAGAACACATTGACACAGCCATGACTGAAACACCACAATTGCCTGTTCCTCACACCTACCCACAGCTGGTAAAGCTTGAGAAGAGAATGGTTTCAAGGGGAGAAGAGAGTCCTAATTTTAGGACTCTTTGAACTGATGCTACAAATGCAGACAAGTGTCATTTAGCCACTCCCCTAGTCTCTAGAACAGTGACTCTTAAGTGTGGCTTCATAGCAGTAGCAGCAGCTGGAACCTGTTAGACTTGCAGATTCTCAAGCCCCATCCAGACCTTCCGCATCAGAAATTTGGGAGTTCGGGCCAGAAATCTGTGAACAAGCCCTCCAATAACCCACAGTCATGCTTGAGAGCTGCTGCTCTACATAGGGTGTTTTGGTTTTGTGGCATTTTGGGTTTTATTTCTTAAAATCACAGACAGTATAACACTAAAGTATTTAAAAGTAAAAGTTAAAGTTCTCCTTCCCAGAGGCAACCCTATATTTCTATGCATTTACATATGTGTACATGTTCACACACGTATAATTTTCTGATGCTGAATCTAAGTTTTAGCTCTTTTCTATACAGCCAATGATAAATAGTTGGGGTACACTGGTCCAGCTACAAAAATCAAGCAAAGTCACACACTCCAAATGTGAAAGACAAGACAATGTGCTGAGAAGTAGCAGTAAGCCCAAAAAAACTCCGGCTGACTGCACTGTGCCAGGGCCTCCTTCCTCAGCCTCACCCACACCCTGGGCTGGTGCAGAATCTCCTATCCTCCCATCCCACTATCAATCTCATCACAGGCAGAAAAGTGGGGTGGTGGTGGCCACCTGTACCATGATTAAAGGCTGGTGTAGAACACACACAGCACCAGGCTTCATCCAGGGGCTACTCTGTCCACTCAGTTGGTATCACCATCACACCTGTGGTCCTCCTAGGTACCATGTGGCTCAGGAGAATGGGGAGAGCCAGCAGCAGGAGGCCTGGATCCTTTCCCATCCCATCACAGCCAGGAAACCTCTTTGAGCTCCAGGTCTTCCTTTGTAAATCAAGAAAGGGTAGACCTCAGGACCTCAAAGGGCTTTTTATTCACCTTTTCCAGAATAGTCTGATTTTCAGGGATAAAAGAGATCTTGGGGATTAGTTGACTGCCCTCTTTACAAGGCAACTGGCAGAACTCCAGAGAAGCTGAGAGGACAAGCCAGCCTCTGCCTTGAGGAGAGCTGGGCAAATTGTATGGCATGGGAATTATACCTCAATTAAGCTGTTTTTGTTGTTGTTGTTTTAAGAGGAAAGTATCTCGACAGAAGCAGTTCTCAGTATCCTAAGAGCTCATGTTTAGCTTATGGTGCTTGGAGCAGTCTCTCACCAGTTTGGTGGGTGCAGTGTGCCCACATCAGTGACAGCTGTGCCCAAACAGTGATCCACTAAACCCTGGGGAGAGCGGGAAGGCCCATAGGTTCCCATCGTTTCTTCAGTGCATGAAGCAGACTGGGAATTACTCGTTTAGACAATGATCTATAAATAATTAGAGTATAGCAGAACAGGGGGACATACCAAGGCCACTTGGGAGAAGGCCCATCAGGCCACACCCATTCAGCCTGCCCAGAAGAAGTTCCTCTCTCCCCATAGGAACCCACAGAGATTCCAATCATTCTGTTTGCTAAGATAGGTCCTCCCAGGGAGTAGCACTGTATCTGCTGACATCATCTACTCATACTCAGCTGTCCTCCAGAGCCACAAGAGCACAGGGTCTCCTCATCCATACCAAAGCCTGTGATACTTCCAGAGCTACTTGGAATTTCCAAGGCTGGCTCTTTCCGTACTTGTTTTCACTTTCTGTATATGGTACAGTTGCAGGAAACCTCTCCCTTTTCATTATAGTGCATTAATAATGAATTTCCAGGCTCAAGAGGATGGGCACAGCACATGACTTAACTGGGCAGCCCCCACTTGGTCTGGGCACTGTGGGGCACCAGACCCTTCAGAGAAGCAGACAGCCACACTGCACCACTCAAGCAGTTCTAAGTTACTGAGAACCACTTGCTTTTTGCATCAAACTGGGGTTAGACACCTGATGGATATTCTTGAACCTATTTTACCTTTCTGGTATAAAACTCATGGCATATCAGAGGAGCTCCCGCCATCCTCCTCTATGGGTGTCTGTCACGGCAATCCCAGCCAGCTTTCTGTCTCCGTAAACAGGAACATATTCCCACCACTTTAAGCAGGCATGGACACACAGTAGTTAGCTAAGTGTGCTACCCCTCACACAGGGGAAGAAAACATGGGGAAGCGCTTAAAAGGAAAGGGCATCAGGACGGGAGTTGTAGCTCAGTGGTAGAACACTTGCCTAACACATGTGAAGTACTCAGTTCAACCCTCAGCACCACATAAAAATAAATAAATAAAATAAAGGTATGTGTGCATCTACAACTAAAAATAATAATTCTAAAAAAAAAATAAAAGGGGGCAAATCTCCAACTAAATTTTACATGGTTCAGAAAAAAATTATGATATAAACCCAGAGGGGGAAGGATAACAACTAGGAATCAGTGTAGACAGGGGAGGAGTTCCTGTTTCTTCTTTGTAAACTTCCTGTAAATTTAAAATTATCTCCTAATAAAAAGTTACCAAATTACTAGCCAGGTCTCTCTAACTCCATGCTAGAGAAAATGTACCCTGCAAGTTCCTAAAGCTGACCCTGTGGGTGTGGCAAGTCTGGAAGGGCTGGTGACATTCTATCCAGCCTGCCTTCACCTACTGGAGGATGTCCTCTTTGGCTGTGTGCTATATGTTCATGCATGTGGAACACAGGTGACAGACATGAATATTTCCACTTGCCAGGCCAACAGAAGCCTCTTTGCACAGCACCCAACACAACTAAGTATGAGCGCCTCAAAACCAGCTGGCCTCCTTCTCCAGTGGGGCCCTATGCCTAACCCCAGAACTGAAGCAACTGGGAACAACAAAGAACACAAAGACTGAGCAGGAGACAGGGCATCCTGTGCACACTGACTGTGGGCCTGAGGGGCTGAGAATGGCAGAACATGCCATTCTTACTTGAACTATCTGGACATTTACACTATGTATGTATCCAAGGTGCAGAAGGGGTAGAATCTTCACCACATATTCTTTGCTTGATACCCACTCTATGCCACACTCAGAAGCCAAACCACAAGTCTCTCCAAGATCTGAACATACACTGAGAGACTACAGGATGGTCCTTCCTGCACAATGATGACGCCTGCTTCATAGGCTCTACCAAATCCCCACAAGGGCCCAGAGAGCCACCTCGAGCAGCTACCCATGGCAGGCTGTGGGCACCATTCACTCTCTCCTCCCATGAGGAGGTGACGTGCTCCCTGGAGGAAAATAAAAGCTCATCAACTCAAGAATGAAGCCAAGGAGCATGGGAAAGTTCCTTGGGAATATGCTGGTCAAGACAGTAGTGACAGGTGGAGCAGGGACAGTTGTGCCCTGTAAAGACAGAACATGCAGGGTTGTGCTTCCAGCAGTGATGAGGCTGCATCTCTTAGTATAAAGATTCTTCACTTCTGAAGTTACCTGCCTCATGGCCTTAGACAGCAGGTCCCACCTGGCTGGTCTCCCAGCACCAGCTGTGGGTACATACGTACCTAGGCGCTGGGCAAGGCCAGTGGAGGTTGTGTCAGAAGTGTCTCCAAAGAGGGAAGTGCACACAGGGATGGAGTCCTAAAAGAAAAACAAAGAACGCACTGAAGCTTCTCCACCTGGATGCCAACAGCCATAGTTCTACAGCTTCTGATTCTTCACAAGGGTGGCAGCAGCAGGTTCTGAGAGGGCAGAAACGTGGTCTGAGGGAAATGGCTGGCATTTGTCAACAGCCAAGCAAGTTGACCCCTGACACACAGGAGGTCAGAGAGCTGAGACAAACACAGAGAAGTCACCTGCAGCTGCAGCCACAGAGCTGTTAATAAGTTCTAGGACTGATTTTACATGAAGGGCTTTTTTTAATGTCGGAAACTCCAAAGCAAGCGGAAGGGCAACATTCCAACCAAAAGGGAAGCAAACAAGATCACTGAGGGCATAGCAAGAAGAAAGCAAACCACAACCTGGGTGGCTTGTGCCTGGCTCTGAGAGGGAGGATGCCTAATCTCAGCTCAGCCTATGAGAGGACTCACAGCTCCCATCCCTGAAGACTCTGCTGGGGCCTTTAAGGTCAGTTAGCGTCCTATGACTTTGAGAAGGACACCAGCCACCAGCATCCAGAAAGCCAACATAAAGACTTCTGAATACTCTGGCCAATCTCATTTCAGATAAGAAGCAATAAAATGAAAGAAGCACTATAAATGATGTTAAGATAAACAAATATGGTCCTTCGGAAATCTTACTCCCAATTAACTTGGAAATAATCTCCCTCAGCATTAAAATGTCTAGCTTAAAAGGAAAAAACTCACTTGCTAACCTTGTAAAATGGCCAAAATTGTTTTTATCAAAATAGCAGATTTCTACGAGAAACAGCCTGGGTGCAGAGCTCTGGGAAACCTGTGCAAGGGTTTGGGCTTGATGTCCCTCACCCCACTGTGCATATGGAGACAAGTGGACTAAGCAGACACCTACTGTGTGCTGGGCAGCATGGCAGAGAACAGACCAAAGAGACTGTAGCTCGTCTCCTAAGAGATTCAAAGTCACTTTCAGAATTTGTTCAGGTCTATTTTTAAAAAGGAGATCAAAAAACACAGGAGATTAAAGCATTTCCTGCATACATTTTTGGTTGAGAAAGACAAAAAACATGATCTTAATTAATGAACCTGCTACTTACAGGTTCCAAGGTCAATGATCTTAATTAATGGACCTGCCGTTTACAGGTTCCAAGGCCAACACGTAGCTGTACGGTAATAGTATTTATAATTAAGTCTCCTGAAAAAGGAAACGTTACCCTGTAGCCTTTTTCCACCAAAATTAAATTTTAATACCCTATCTTGGCTGGGCACTATGGCACTCCCCTGTAATCCAGTGACTTTAGAGGCTGAGGAGGGAAGATCGTAAGCTTGAGGCTAGCCAAGGCAACTTAGCAAGACTGTCTCAAAATTAAAAAAAAAAAAAAAAAAAAAAAAAAAGGCTGGGATGTAGCTCAATGGTAAAGTACCCCTCGGTTAAATTCCCAGCACTAAAAGAAAAAAAAAGAAAAGAAACCTATCTTGTTACACTTCTGAATAGTTCATTACTTTAAAAGTACATTAGGATGCCCGATGGCTTTGCTGTGGTGGGAGTGCCACCTTCCACACATCAGGGATATCCTAGATGCCAGACAGCCACCCTCAAATTGTTCCAGCTCAGCATCATCCATATCTGCGGCCTCTCTGGGCACCAAAATTCCCTGCTCCATCCAAGGCAGGCCAGTTGGGGAAGCAGCTGTACTGTGTGATCATACATGTGCAGGGTTAGAGGCAGAGAGACTTCACAGACACTGTGATGCTATCCTCCACACAGAAGCCAGGAGAGTTTCTCTGGGAAGAGCCACAGAGTAAATAGTTTAGGCTTTAGGGATTACAAAACCTCTATTACCATTGCCTGATGTTGCCATCAAAGCACAAAAGCTGGAACAGAACTCTACCTACATGGAGGAGCATGGCCCTATTCCAATAAAACTTTATTACAAAAGCAGAGGAGGGTCGGCCCATGGGCCATAATTTGTTGAGTCCTGCTCCACAGGCACTTTGGATTTCCTGCCTTCAGCTATACCCTTACCTTATTTTCCTAGCTGCCTCAGCCTCTGCCCCCAGAAGGAACATCCAGGCACTGCACCAACATGGCCATTCAGTAGGAACTGGCTTCTGACAGATCTGATAAGGGAGACTGGTCCCTTTTCCTTTTCAGCCCGGTCTTGGTGGAATATGACCTTCCAATGGAGAAAATATACTCTGCTGGGAGCTATGACTATCAAGTGGTCAGGCCACCAAAGCAGCCCACAAGAGGAGTTTATTTACCTATCTCCCTAAACCAGTGCTGCAAAAAGGGGCTGAAATAATTCATGAGTGACACCTGGTCTTACCAATGCACAGTCCTAAGCCCCATATGCCCACTGCCTTACTCAAATCTATTAGCCACTCCTATTACTGTGGGGACAAACAAATAGAGAAAGAACATGAGGAGGCTCCAAACACACTAGTCCCCCTAGGTATCCCCCCTCCTGCAATGAAAGAACTGGAATTGTCACCTGCCCAAAAACCCACCTTTCGAGAGTCACCAAAAGAGAAAAACAAAACACCCAGAAAAGAACTGTGAGAATGGAAAGGACTACTGACTAAGGATTTCCAGAACTCCCAATTCAGATGCTGTCTCTTTCCCAAGGCTTCTCTGGGTGCTATGGTATATAGCTATAAACCTGTGGCTTTCCAATGCCCCTGGTGACCCATCAGCCCTATTAACCTGAGTGACTTCAAGTTAGTCCCCCCTGAGGACTCAGCCATTCCACAAGGGCTTAATGAGCAGCCTGACATAAACACTCCCTCTAAAACACTAAACTGCAGAGGAGGCCAGCACAGCAGGAGTAAGTAGGTAGGGAGGAGCACTAAGCGGCACTAAGAGGAGCACTAATAGGCCCTAAGAGGTCACTGAAAAGTCTCTGGATCATACTCTGAGTTCATCTCTTGAAAGGTTTTTTAATAGAGGAATGATGTTATGGAATGAGACCTTTGAAAACATGAGACCAAATAAAGCCTTTCCTCCTCTAAGTTGTTCTTGTCAGGTATTTTGATCACAGCAACAAAAACCTAACACAGATGACAAGGTCTCACATCAGTCTTAAAACTATCACTTTTCTGCACTGTAAAGAATTAGCCATAGGCAATGTTACAGGTTAAACTGTGTCCTGAAAAAGATGTTTACGTCCTAATCCCTGAATGTGTAAATTTTTTTTGAAAATAGAGTGCTTGCAAATGTAAATAAGATATAATTAAGATGAGGTCATACCAGAGTAGAGTGGCCCTTAATCCAATATGACAGATGTTCTTATTAGAAAAGGTGAGGGCTAGTGGCGTAGCTCAGTGGTAAAGCACTTGTCTAGGATGCATGAAGCCCTAGGTTCAATCCCAAGCACCCTGAAAAGAAAAGGGAGGAGTCCCAAACACAGAGAGAGAAAGAGAAGATGACCATATGATGTCAGAGGCAGAGAGTGGAGCGAAGCATCTATAAGCCAGGAACCACCAAGGATTACCAGCAACCACTTGAAGTTGAGAGAAAGGCAAAGGATGGTTTCTTCACTGGAGTCCCCAGAAGGAAACAACTCAGCCAACACCTTGATTTGGACTTCTAGCCTCCAGAAAGGCGATTCAGGTATTTTAAGCCACCCTGTTTGTGGTACTGTTACAACATCCCTAGGAAACTAATGTAGACTGCACAAGAAAGCCAAAAAAAAGTAGAAAAGAGGAGACACAGGCTTGGCCCAGGGTGGCCAACATAAAGGTGATCAATTGTATTCCCTGCAAGCTTTGAATGACAGCATTGAACATGGATTCACTAACTCAGGGTGCAGCGAGCGATATGTGAGAGAAAGAAATCAAGGATGACCAGAACAACAAGAAAGATGGGAGTTGCCATGGCAGAGAAGGGCTGGCTGTGGGAGGAGCAGATGTGTGAGAGAGATCAAAAGATTGGTCTTGAGTATGTCTGTCAGGTGCCTGTTAGGCAATCAAATGTAGATGCAGGACTTCCAACTTCAGGAAGAGTTGTCTGTACTGGAGATGTAAATAAATAAACATCTATGCAGTCAAAACTGAAGTTGATGGCTATCTCCAGCCAATGTGACCAGAGGCAAGGCCCCCTATACTGCAACCTAAAGGGACCCTAGAAGAGGAACCCGCAGTGGGGCAGAGGGACAGGGTTCTGGTGGGCTTGAGGGCCAGTCGGTGCAGGCCTGGGTCAACTCCTGGGGTCCCCACCGGCCCAGGGGTAGACCTAGGGGACACCATCCCGCAATCTTCCGGGCTGGGGTTGCACAGGAGGCCCCTCAGGTATCCCCCACCTGCGGTCCCATCTCAGTTCCTCCTGTGGCCTTCTTCCTTGTCCCCAGCCACCACACCTGCTCCCACTTACCCCGTCCCCTCCCGGCCCCCACCCGATGGCACCCTTTCGCCCAGGACCTCCCTGGACCTCTCCAGGTGCCCTCGCCCTTCCTCCGTCCCGCCCAGGTCCCCCCTCCATGTCCAACCCCCTCCCCAGCCCCGGCCCGGCCAGACTTCCAGGCCCCGGGTGGCCACCGGCACTCACGTAGCGGCTGCACATGGCCACTGCGAGATTGCGCAAATGCGGCGTGGCCCCCACCCACAGGAAGAGCGAGTCCGTCAGCCGCATGACGTGGAAGTGGACGAGCTGCTCCCACAGCCTCGCGCTGAAGTTGTGCAGACACACGTCCCCGCCCGCGGCGGCCTGCGACTCCTCCATGCCTCCCGCCAGCCCCACGCCCACGGCGCCGGAACCCGGCCCCGGCCGCGGGCGCCGCTCGGGCCAGACCCGAGCGAACGAGCGCCGAGAGGCCGAGCGCTCTTTCGCTTTCGATTGAGCGACTAGGGCAGGGGGCGGAGCTACCCCGGGAGAGGAGGTGCCTGTGGTGACCGGGGCGGGGCAATCCTGGGAGGGCGGGGCTTTGCGGCTGGCCTCCGGCTTTTTAGGCCAAGTCGGTCCCTCCCAGGACCCGGCGCTTCAGCGGGCCTCCACCCCGAGCTACGGTGCAGCCTTGGCGGGGAGCCCACGGACACCCATCAGAATTCGCCTCCACCTTGTTCCCTTCCACCCTGACTTTTACTGACGTGTAGCATTAATGGGCTGAAGTGGAAGCGTCTTCCCAGGCCGTGACACCCCACCCCACAGTGAGACGCTGTTCCTTAAGCACTCCTCCAACAGCCACCTCCATCATACCTCCTCCTCTTAGCAGCCCCTTAATTCCAGGGAAGCCCTTAAGAATGGCAATGATATGGAGAGTAAGCCCTAAAAAAGGAAAATTGGGTGGACTAAGTTAGCAGCGGAGGAACAGGCACTCTTTGGGGATGGGACCCACGTGAGCTGCCATCGTGAACAAGCCCTCATGCCTGAGACCCTGATGAAAATTAGAATAGGAACCCTTCAGAGATTGGGAAAGATTCTGAGAGTACCTGGGACACACCATGAATGCCGCCCATGGTGGTCCTTTCTATGAGGGCAAGAGAGGAGTCAAGAGAGAATGTGAAAAAAAGCAAACAAGGGCTGGGATTATGGCTCGGTGGTAGAGTGCTTTCCTAGCATGCATGAGGCACTGGTGTTCGGTCGATCCTCAGCACTATATAAATGCAAAATAAAGATATTGTATCCACCCAAAACTAAAAAAAATAATTTTAAAAAAATGGGACCACTATCATGGGTCTACTTTTTAAATCTCTGTTAATTAATTGAAATTTAAGAGGTTGCTGCGGTTTGAATGTGGTTTGTGGCCTACAAAGGTCCATTTTGAGTAAAGTCTAAAGCCCCAGGATGGCCCCTTTGGGAGGCAGGACCTAGTGGAAGTTTTTAGGTCACCAAGGACAGTGAGGTATTTCTTGGGTAGTTCTCCTGAGAAGGTTATTATTAAAGGAGCAAGCCTGGTTCCACACCTACCCTTTCTCTCTCTCTCTCTCTCTCTCTCTCTCTCTCTCTCTCTCTCTCTCTCTCCCCCCCCCCTCCAGGCTCAAGATGTGACCACTGTCCCTTGTTGTGCTTCCATCATTGGCTGTGAGATCTTCACCAAAGCTGAAACTTATCTCTTTATAAAGTTAATAGACATTTCACTGTGGTCTCACAAAGCTGACTAATAACAAAGGAAATTTTTTATAGTTTTGATCTACTTGCTAGTTATTAATGATTCAATACCATAGTTCATTTTCAGGTCAATATTCTAATGGCTTTATTAAAGCGTAAAACATGCAATAACTGCACATTTAAAAAGTACAAATTAAAAAAAAAAAAAAAAGTACAAATTGAAGGTTTGACACATGCATAACCATAAAACCACCATCACAATCAAGATAATGAACACATCCAGTACCCCCTCAATCCCTTGCATAATCAGTCCATCTGTCCTCTGTCCCATTGATTTGCATTCTAATTTGCAGATTAGTTTGCATTTTCTAGGGTTTTACATAAATTGGATCATACAGTACTATTTTTTTTTGGCTTTCATTCATTCTAATTATTTTGAGATTCATCTATGTTGTATGTATCAATTGCATTACTTTTTATTGTTGAGCAGTATATCTTTGTAAGGCTATGTTTGTTTACCCTTTCACATGCTGACATTCCTTTGGACTGTTTCCAGATTTTGGATATGACAGTAAAGCTGCTATGAACATATGTGTACAAACAATTCTCTGTATAGACATATGCTTTCATTTCTCATAGATAAAGCCTAGGAGTAAAATGGCTATATCATATGGCAGTTATATGTTGCACTTTTTAAGAACCTTGACATATGAAAGTCAGACAGCAAGGACCACATCAACTACTTGGTATGTGCATTTCATTTCATTTAAGCCATAAGAGGTATTCAGTGTTATCTCATTGTGGTTGTAATTTACATTTCCTTTCCCCGCCCCCCCGCCTCTCAGTACTGGTGATTGAACCCAGGGATGCTCTACCACTGAGCCATATCCCCAGCCTGTTTTTATTTTATCTTATTTTATTTTTGAGACAGAACTTCAGGAAATTGTCCAGACTGGCTTCCAACTTGCAATCCTCTTGCCTCAGCCTCCCAAGTCACTGGGATTATAGGTGTTTGTCACTGCACCTGGCTAATGTAAATGTAAATGTAAATGTAATGTAAATCTTCTTAATGACTGATGAATCTCAGTTCATATGTGCACCATACACACACACACACACAAAAAAAAAAAAAGAACTCGGGCTGGGGATGTGGCTCAAGCGGTAGCACGCTCGCCTGGCACGCGTGCGGCCCAGGTTCGATCCTCAGCACCACATACCAACAAAGATGTTGTGTCCGCCAAGAACTACATAATAAATATTAAAAATTCTCAAAAAAAAAAAAGAACTCAAAATGGTTTCATACATGTAAACATAAAGAAAAAAATATAGGGGAAAACCTTTGTGTATTTTAATCTTCAATGCTGATCTCAGAGTGTATCTGTTTTCCAATAAAATAATTTGTAAACAAATCATTTTCCAGGGACAAAAGCAAAAGAGCAAAGTGTATTAATAATGCTTGTCATTTAACATCATTATGTGAGACTAAAAATTATATTTAGTGTTTTCTTATACAACTATGAGTTTTTATTTTTATAAAGTATCTTCAGTAATTTGTACAAGAGTACTGTCTACAACAGTTTAGCAGTCTTTAAGCATATTGACTCAGAAGTAAACTGCAATACCTGCTATTCCATATTTACTAGCAGTATGTAATAGTCTTAAATCTCTGATTTAATAACAGAAAGGCTTTATTTCTTCTTTTGGAATGATAGGTGACCATTATGATGTCCACATTCTAATGGAGCTCTGGGTGTCTTTATTCATCTTTTGCATTGAAGATGAAGTTTACTAAGTTAGAAGATGTGGTTTTTTTCAATTATTGATGGGGACAATTTTCCTCTCATTTCTGTTTGGACTAAAATCACTATTCTGGAATATGCTGGGCTTTCTTTTAGAGGTGAACATACATAGCCACAAAGATGGTTATAATGACAGACATAATTTGAAGATGGAGGATGTCCTGGGAAATCTACACCTTGAGAACTGATAATGTCCATGTTCCCTTCACAGTCCTTGATGTCTACTAAGACAATAAAGTCTGGGGGGCTGGGATTGAGCCCATGGCAAAACTTAGTGTTATGGTATGACATATAAATGTGTCTGAATCAATCCTGTATACCATATAGTATACTTTCAGTGCTGTAACCCATGTAATCCTATTTCCAAGTTGGTAGAGAAAAATAAGATATTTAAATGTTGATTCTGGAATTATTAATTCAACACCATATAGATTTCCAAGGAATTTTCTATAAGCCTTGATGGAAACAGTTATCTTTTTTGAAATTTTAAACCCTTTCCAGCCCGATGTATCTTGATTGTAACCTAAAACTTCTTGAGCAGTTTGTTGGGCGATTGCCCAGTATTCCTCTATCTTACAGTCTTTGTACTTTGCTTAGAAAACTCTTCTGCAATGTGTTTACACAGCTGATGCAGTTTGATTGGTTTATTTGTTTAAATGTCACTTCCTTTCCTAACATTAATCTAGTCCAGAATTTTACCAATCATTGAGACTTTTCTCCAAATCCTCATAGAAACCTCTGTACCTGTTAACCTGGTGACATATCCGATGAGCTGGAAAACATTCAGATGGAATATTAGGGATATTTGCAAGAACGGGGCATGGGTTTCAATGCCCTCAAGTCTCCTCCTTGCCTGTTTGCTTTCCACAGCCCCAGGTGAAGAGACCTGCCTGTGGGCTTTGCAGAGATTCTTAGAATGGCTGGGGACATAGGGCATTGCGACCTGGACCAGGTCCAGAACCACCCCCTCCCAACCCAGAAAACAGACAGGGAGAAACTCCACACCCCCACAGGGGTCACGGCTTAACGCCTAAAGGACCCCTACCCCGGACTCCTGCTTTGTGATCTTTGATTTGGCATCAATTTCATGTACGCAATACCTAAAATGTGACCCATAAAATAACAAATTGATCAATTAGACTGCATTGAAATTACATTTTTTCTACTCTTCAAAAGAGACTCCCCAAATTTTTTTTTTAAAAAATTAAAACTGAAAAGACAAGCCACAGACTGGGAGAAAAATCATTGTGAAGCATATATCTGATAAAAGTTTTATATCCAAAATGTATAAAGAACTTTCAAAACTCAACAATGAAAAAACTAACATCCAATTTAGAAACCGATGAATAGATGCTTCATCAAATGCCAAACCTGAGAATCATTCAGGTCAGCGTTGACCCCTGTTCAGTCATTGGCACTATAAGCTCTGTGAAGATGTTAAGAGGAATGAACTCTGCTTCCCGGTGTCATCTTAGATATGTTGAGGACTCACTGTGTGCTAGTCACTATTTGTTTTATCTGAAAGGGTTTCTGATTCAGGATGGTATGCATTTACACCCCCATCTCTGCCTCCACAGAAACTCCTTCCCTTCCCCTGGAGTTACATGGCACAAATATTGGAAATTGTACATCATAAATTGGAAAGATCATCAAACCAAAAATACTTGTAATACGCCTAACCTTTCCAACAACCTTAGCTTGGCAACACAGTGCACGATAGAGAATCAGTTATTTCTGCTCATGACTGTGGCTGACTGGGAGCTATTTAGCCTCACCAGAGAGGATAGGATTGTGTAATGCTAGCCCAGGAAATTCTGAGTACAGTTTCTACTGAACGTGTAGCACCTCCAAACCATTATATAGTTGAAAAATCATACATCAAACTCTGCAATCAGGGATTGTCTGTAGTCTAAACCTATAAATAGGATAGCGAATGATGTCAAACATATAATCCTGTGGCTATGAAGAGAGTGGGAAGAGGGATAGGTCAAGGAATTCCAGCATGTCTTTGGAAAATGGAAGTGAACACGGAGTCTCCTCTAATGAAACCTCAGAGGAATTGGGCCTGGGGGCTCAAGTAGAGGAAGCAGCCAGCGGAACCCGAGCCTGAAGGATTGAGAAGTGGGACAAAAGGCAGAGAGATTGGCCAAAGGTTTCCAAAGGAACAGACCCCCTACACAAACCTCAAGTCCCCTTCCACACCTTCTGATGCTTTCTCTCCGTAGGAAAAATAAAACACATTTTTTTTAAACAGAGAGTTCATCTCGTAACACACCTTAAACAACTGTGGGAAACTAAGACAATTAGCACCCTATTGTCTCAGCGTCCTCCCCAGCATCCAGCCAGCACAGGCCAAAACATGCTCCTCCCTCTTCTGCACCCAAGGAAGCCATGTGATTCAGCAACAGTGGGTCATAGCCAGTTGTGTCCCCAACATCAACAGCCCTAAAGACTCAGACCCACATTCCCTAAACTGTGTTTGGGAATTATTGAGGACTCTTCTTTCTAAGTCCTGACCCTACCCAAGCCCAACTTCATTAGGTGACCCTGGTTCTGCTTCTGCAACAAAAATAAAGGTAATCAAGTTTGATTTCCCCAATTTCTCAGCTATCATTTCAAACCCTTATCTTAATTGGACCTCATTCTTAACTGTGCCTCACTTTTAATTTTGAGACAGGGTCTTGCTAAGTTGCTTAGGGCCTCGCTAGGTTGCTGAGGCTTGCTAACTTTGAATTTGCAATGCTTCTGCCTGTGCCTCCTGAGGTGTGGGAATTACAGGTATGTACCATCACAGAGAGGTGCCCCTTTTGTCAAAGATCAATGTGTCCATGTGAATACACGGGGCTTTAAATGGGGCTATGCCACCAGTAGGAAGACCTCATGGATCAGACCCAAGGGTAGAAACAGAAGCACCCCACACACTATCACTGTCAATGGCCCATTTCGGGGATTGTGCTTCCCAAACCTGTGCTTACAGGATTACAGGATTAGGGATCCATTTCCACCAGAGAATGCAGCAAGAGTCCAACTAAACAATAAGCTATGGCTGCAGCTGGCACTTTGGACTCCTTGGGAAGAGTCACCATCTTAGTGGAGAAATCCACTCTGATCACCAAGAGATGACAGAATTGTTGGCCCCCACTGGAGACAGTTGGAAAATGCTTGGCATCCATGCCTGACACCCCAGTTAGCACCCAAATAATCTCCTTGTGTGCCATTGTGCACTCCCTTCCCCAGTGTGATAGTAAATGGACATAATAGCAACTGTGGCCCAAGCAGGGCAGACCCCCTTCCAGGGAGAAATAGCTCAGTGATGAGCACAGGGCCTTTAAATGTCATCCGCTGTATGGATTTACTAGAGCTATTGAGATCTGTCTTTCCCAAGGCTCCTTCCTACAGAGTTCTCTGATGGAGGCAAGGGAATAAGGGCTGCCACTTGGGCCCAATATGGTCAACTCTGACAGCTATTTCAACTCTGAAGATCCATTGCAGTCAACAGAGGCTTTGGGGATCTGCCTTATAACTTTTCTTCTCCTTCTGTCCAATCCTGCTTTCTCTCCCTCCCTGCCAAGGGTAATCCCTAGTAAACACAATCAATACTCGATCTAAACTCTCTCCACATATGTTTTCTGAGAACCCAACTTGGGTCCAGCTTCCCCTGTGGCCTGTTCTCATCTCACCCAGACACCCGTGTGCCATTTCATCCAGGGCCGTGATTTTGCTCATCAACTTGTCTCTCAAGTGGGAATCTGCAGTGAGCATTGCGTACCCGACTGCCTGCTGGCTGTCACTGTGTGTCTGTTTCACAGCACCTGGCCCCGGAGCGTGCCACACCAGAACTCAGCCTCTCCCTCTCCCCTCTCTCTGACCTGGCCCCAGCCTTATTATATTCCCTGCAGTGTTGAATGTCCCCCACTAGCTCTGGTTCCCAATCCATGCATTTAACCATCTCACTGCATACGGCACAGCCCACTCACCTCTCCCACACTCTTCTCTTCTGTCCTTCTCACCTGCACTGCCCCTGACCTAGTCCAGACCTTGCCCATCTCTGGCCTAGACTGCAGCTATGACATTCTGACAACATTCCCTGTTCCCTCTCTCACTGGCTTTCAATTTGTCTTTCTCACTATCGCCAGAGAGATCTATTAAACCGATAAGTCTGATTGTGCTGCTTCCACTAAGAAAAAATTCTTCTGCAATGTTTAACCTCAATGCCTTTGCAGACATTCAAGGCCCCTCCCCTCACCACCCACCCGCTGACTCTAAAGTCAGGTGATACTGAATTCTTTGAAGCTGTTAGACCCCAAACCGTATTTGTCCTATGCACCATTGCACACGGTGGGCACCTTTGTGCCTGGGCCTGCCCCTCACATTCCTGCCTGAGAACCGCTCATTCCTAATCATCCCATTGAGGAGCCTTCCCTAGCTCCAGGCAGGCTGGCCCGTCTTCTGTCCTTCATTCTGACCTCCATGGAGCAACCATTTTGTGTAATGGCTTTTTTGCATGCCCGGTTCCCTCTCAGAGAGCTCCTAAGGACTGTAACAGGATCTTTCATCTGTAATGCAGTGTACAATCCGGGACCCTACTCATAATCAGCATAAAGCAAATATTGAATGGTTATTTGAAAAGAAGGGAATCTACAAGCTCTGGCTCTGCCATTAATTAGCTGTATGCCTCTATTCTAGGTCTGTTACCTTAGCTGTAAATTGAGAAGACTGGCTCATATGGTCTCTAAGGCCACCTTTCAGAGTTAATACCCTACCAAGATCAGATAAGAATGTAGAATGGTAAGGAAATCCACATTCCGCCCACACCCCCACTGCGGGCAAAGAAGAGTGTAATTCTGCAGAAAGCCACCAGGTGGCAGGTGGGAAGGAAGCGGTTACTTTTGCTTTCCCAAAGCTGCAGGCAGGTCCTTGGATTCCCATTCTTAATTGGGGAGCTGTGTCTGAGACAGTCTTTCCTATAGGCTCTGTGATTGTACAACATTCAGATATTGCAGCAGGTACTGTGACCCAATTAGGCTCCAGCTCACGAACGCAAAACCATGCAGCAACAGAGGGAGAAAGCAGTGGGTTTGAAGGGAGAGGGTAAGCTGGTCTGGGAGATTTGATTCAGCTCTGCCCTATTTCTGCCACCAGAATAAATTGTGAGCCTTTGTCTGGCATGAATTTTATTAGGAATCAAGAATCACAGGATTTTTTTTTTCTCAGTGCTGGGGACGGAGCCCAGGGCCCTGTGAATGCTAAGCATGTCTTTTGCCACTGAGCTACCCTTTCAGCCCCAGTCACAGGATCTTAGATGGTGTATAAAAAACTGCTCTGTGGAGAGGACTCCTGTCAGTTTCCTTCCAGGTGCAGAAAGGGAGTCTGGGGCTTATAATGAGGCTGTGTGCCGTAGGAGCTGTCCCTGGGATGCTCAAGGTGTTGACAATGAGTCATAAGAACTTCCAGGATGTTAATAGCTTCATGGAGTTACTCATAAATGAGATCCTTAGGCCTTTAAGCCAAAACCAAACCCAAACTCAATTATAGGTCATGGTTGGTAATGTGCTGTTTGGGTTAATAATAGACTGATTTATCCCATGATAAACATTTTAATCTTAATATATTAATGACTTGATGTGACAGTCTATTTTTAGCTTGTGTTGTATATCTAGCTTAAAATGAAAATAGAGAAGGGAGGGTAATAGGGGGGATGCTGTATATTCAGTAACCCAGGCTGATAGAGCCCCCCCACCACCACCACCTGACAACACAGATCACAGTAACAGAGAAAAGCACTGGACTGTTAGGCCTGGGATTTTGATGCTCTGACCTAGAAGTGACACATCTCATTCATTCATATAGCCCATTAGCTAGAAATGGTCACCTGTTGTTGCATAGCTGCAAGGGGTGGGGGGGCTGCAAAATGTGGGGAACATATTGAATATTTGGTGTTACCACTGCCTGCCACTGTAACAAAAATTCTGATTTAGGCTGGGGATGGCTGGTAGCTCAATGGCAGAGCACCTACTTAGCATGTACAATTCCCACCACAAAATAATAATAATAATAAGATTGACTAAGAGTTGCCAATGAACATTTCTCAAGATTTTTCTTAAGGAATTCCTAATGGCCTGGAGAAGAAATATCACCTAAAACTGCATTCAGCCTCCTAGTGATCAAACCATTTTGCTTTCTCTCATCTTAAGAGTATATGAGAGCCAGGAGAGGTAGCACATGCCTGTAATCCCAGCGGCTCAGGAGGCTGAGGCAGGAAGATTGGGAATTCAAAGCCAGCCTCAGCAAAAGCGAGGGCACTAAGAAACTCAGTGAGATCCTGTCTCTAAACAAAATACAAAATAGGGCTAGGGATATGACTCACTGGTCAAGTGCCCCTGAGTTCAATCCCTGGAACTAAAAAAAAAAAAAGTACATGAGATCCAGGAGCAGTGGCACATGACTATAATCCTTGTAGCTCAGGAGGCTGAGGCAGGAGGATCATGATTTCAAAGCCAGCCTCAGGAACTTAGCAAGGCCCTAATTAACTTAGCAATACCCTGTCTCAAAATAAAAAATGAAAAGTGGTTAAGTACCTCTGGGTTCAATCTCCAGTAAAAAAAAAAAAAGTATATGGTAATTCACATCCTGCTCTTAATCTATTCCTACCACCAAACCCAGCAATTTATCTGCAATGTAACCAATAAGTGCCCTTCTGACCCTGTTACTGTAGATGACAGACCATGCTCTGATTTGAAGGTACCTCCTCCACAGCGCCACGAATTTCCACTTCCTCTCACCATCTCAAGGACAGCACATAAACAATGTTTACCTTTCTCTCCCATATCATCGATTTTTGCCTCCACAGCTATTCTGTTTGGCAGGGATATACTGTTGTTTTTCCCATCTTTTTTTTTTTAATTTTTTAGTTGTTGATGAACCTTTATTTTATTTACTTATATGTGGTGCTGAGAATCGAACCCAGTGCCTCACACATGCTAGGCAAGCGCTCTATCACTGAGCTACAATCCCAGCCCTCCTTTTTTTTTTTAAAAAAAAAAAAGTGTTCTTTACCCCCCTACTCACTCTGATTACCTCCCTTTATCTGTCTGCTTACTTCTTGTCTTGGAAAAACCCAGTTCTGGCACATAAGAACCAGCCTCCAAAGACAGGAGGAGCCAAGAGGCTAAAGAAAGAAGTGGTCCAATCTAGAAATACACAAAGCGCAATTTGTTAGGGAACGTTTGACTGAAGGGTGTCTTGAGAGACAGCAAGACAAGAGGATCCTCACACCTCAAGACAGAAGGGAGGGGTTTATATGCTAAGTTAGATGATGGTGGCAACGGCCAACTGTCAATTCCCTGGCCTTTCTCAAAAACTATTAACACATCAAACATCAATTAAGAAACAGCCCTGCATCAGCTTTTGCTGATTATCTTGACGACTTAGTTTATCCTATAGGATGTGGAATGCATGCCTGGGTCACCTGGTGGGCAAGATATGGCGATGAGCTAGAGGCTATGGCCAGGTCAGGCTGGATCCCTAGGCTTCTACTGCAAAACTCCTGGGGTAAGGGTTTCTGTGCTGCCTCCAATTCCTTTGTTCCCTTTCTTTTGAGCTCACTCTGATTGGGTTTCATTCCCTGCAGATCACTAAACTCCTCCTGCCAGGGTCACCAAAACTCATATGTACAAAGCCTACAGCAAAATCTCAGTCCCTTCCTCACCAGATGGACAGCCCTGGACCTGCAGGTCTCTGCTCTGTCTGGGTGCCCTTGGCTTTCCTGGCCCCTCCCTCTCAGGCTCCTTGGCTGGTTCTTCATCCTTTCTAATCTTTGACATGGGAAGAATAGATTCTTATACCAAACTTTCCTAAAATAAGCAGTCTGTTTCTAGGGAGAACTTGGAGAATGTTAGACTTTCCTCAGTGCTGTAAGAATAATGATTTTTTTTTTAAATTTCCCCTATTGGTTCTCATTTCCCCCAAAAGGCTATTGTCCTTAAACACATCTACCTCTTCTGGCCCTTCACCTCCTTGTCAGTATTGACCCACTTATTCTCCTCAAGTATACACTGCCGGGGTCCGGCTGCAGTAAAATAACCGGGGGGGTGACGAATAACTTCTGTAGATTGATGCAGCAGGAATGGGAGCCATTTATTGTAGGGCAACAGAGCTATTTATACATTTTGCACAGCTTATCTTAATTAGCATAAACTAGATACATCAATCAACCAATAAGGCATCTCCAAAATTAATGGCTCGCTTTTGTTACTTCTCAAACCACTCCCTCTGACATTTTGCCAGGCACCATCCAGACTTGTTTACGAACTCTAACATTTCTCTGGCAAAATACCAGGTGTTATTTTTGACTTATTTGCAGACCTTAACAATACACAAAAACCAGCACAGCAGCCACCCCATTAGCATAAAAGAAAAGCCCCAAGGTCTGGTGTTCTATGCAGTTGATCCTCAATTTACAATGGGGAAATGGGCCAATGAGCCCATCGTGAGTGGAAAGTATCCTAAGTTAAAAATGTATTGACTGCACCCAACCTATCCAGCATCCCAGCTTAGCAACACAGCACACTGTGGAATGCTGGTTGTTAACCCTCAGGATCACGGGCTGATGAGAACCTGAAGCTCACTGTCACTGCCCATCCTCATGAGAGAGGGTCAGATCACGTATCGATCCAAATTCAAAACTCCAAGGGCAGTTTCTATTGAATGAAAGTCAGTTTTGCACCATCAAGCTAAAAGATCCTTTTAAAAAGCCACCATAAATCAAAGACTGTCCATACCTCTTTGTTAAATTGTCAATGCAGCTGGGTGTGGAAGTGCATGCCTGTAATTCCAGCTGCTCAAGAGGCCGAGGCAAGGAGGATCGTGAGTTCAAAGTCAGACTCAGCAACTTAGTGAGGCCCTAAGGAACTTAGCAAGACCCTGTCTCAAAGAAAAAATAAAAAATTTAAAAAGGACTGTGGTTGTGGCTCAATGGTTAAGCACCCCTATACATATATACACAAATAAAACGACAATACAGTTTTTTAAAATATTTTAGTTGTCAATGCACCTTTATTTTATTTATTGATATATGGTGCTAAGAATCGAACCCAGTGCCCCATACATGCTAGGCAAGCGCCCTGCCACTGAGCCACAACCCCAGCCCAATACAGTTTTCTTAACCAATGAAGCATCAATATGGTCCTGACTTACCTAGAGGACAACTCAACCTCTGTCCTTAGATTCTGGGCTGCCCCACCTAGGGTCATGGTGGAGACACCCCCTTCACTCACACCCTGCTGCTGTGAAGGCAAAGGTGGCAGGATCCCGCATTTCACACCAACCCACCATGGTATGGGACCAGCCCTGGCCTCTGCCCTAGACAAAGCACAAGTAATGAATACAAAGATTTCTTCCCAGTCAGACTGGCCAGGGGCAGCCTGGTCTTCCTACACCCTTGTATTAGGGAAGGACAGTAACAAGACTCATTACAGATTCATACATCAAAGCACAGGAAAGGGTTTCCAAGGAGACAGCATCCCGACTGCTTCAGGGGGGACCCTGGGTCCTCCCATGCTGATCTCTGCTTCCTGCAGCAACTTTTAACCCATGCTGAACTCTGTCCAATCCAGTATTTGGCCCAGGTAGCTTGTTGCAAACACAAGACCTGGGAGCACAAAATGATCATTAAGAGCTAAGAGTGTGGTTCAGTGGGAAAGCTCTTGCTATACCACTCAGACATGCTTGAGGCCCTGGGTTCCTTCCTCAGCACCTGAAAGAGTTAACAGAGAGGGAAGGGCATGGACAGGACCCAGCGAGAGGTTGGGGCACTAGATACTGAGATGCTGAATCCTTGAGAGCAGGAGGGGACTGGTGTCACTTGGACAAGTAGCTAGGCCTGGAGTGGCTGAGTAAAGATCAGGTAGGCTGGAGAAAGAGAGCGAGTGTGCTGGGCACAAAGAGGTAGATGTTATGATTTGGATATGAGGTGTCTCCCCAAAGCTTCTGGGTTGATGTAGGAATGTTGGAGGTATAATGATTGGACAGTGAGAGCTGTAACTTAGTCCATCCTAGTTTCAATGGACTGACTGGCTGGTGACTGTAGGCAGATGGGGCATGGCTGGAGGAGGTGGGTCCCTCAGAGAGTGCTGTGGAAGAATGTATCTTCTCTGCAGCCCCTTCCCCTCCCTCTCTCTGCTTCCTGACTGCCATGAAGTGACAGTTCTCCTCCACACCCTTCCGCCATGATGTTTTGCCTCTGTTGGGTGCAGAGCAATGGAGTGGGCCAACCATGGACTAAACCTGTGGAAGTGTAAGCCAAAATAAAACCTTTCCCTCCCTTTAAGTTGTTCTTGTTAGACATTTTGGTCACAGCAATGCAAACCTGACTAACACGGAAGAGGTAAGCGAAGAATCCCATAAAAATCCTGGGAAGTAGCCGTTAGGAACATGGGGAAAATAGATGAGATGCCTTAAGGCACTTAATTAGTCACTGAGAGGTGGAATTGGATCCTACGCGCACCCCTCAGCCTTCCCTCCCCAACTGGCAGATCAGAGGGTGGAGGGGAAGGGGAGAGTGAGGAAACAGAAAGAATATATGACAACATGCAGGGCCATGGAGCCCGGATTTAAGGAAACTCACAGGCTTCTGGGTAAGTTTGGCCAACATGCCCTCAGTGGCATGTTGTCATCTCCCCCAAAACCAGTTTCCCAGAGAGATGTTCACCCCAGCAGACCCTGAAGGTAGATGGTGGTCCTAGGCCCATGCTAGCTATCAAAGCCTTTGGGAGTTGTATTGCACTCTGGCTTTAGATTTCTTATCTGATACCTTCAAGTTCCCAGGATAACCACCGTGTTTAATATTTCATTAAATGTAGGCCGATGTGGTTTTAGTCTGTGTTTGTTAATGCTTGTTTATGGGGAGGGGGGGATTCTTTCCCACATGGTGCATGCCTTTATGGGATTGGGAAATGCGTGCATTGCACATGCAGTGGTGGACAGAGGGTAGCCCTGAGGCTCTGGAACGCGGGTCTGATCATTAAGGTCCTGTGAGATTTACTGAAGATAAGCAAAGAGACACAAAAACACGTCTCTTCCATGACAGGCAAATGTATGGCCCTAAATTCAAGTCCGTACTGAGTGAAAGCTCACCTTGCGTTTGGGTCAATCTGGTATTTTCTTAGAATGCTTGGCCTGATTCAGAGCATTGTGCTAGAGACAGGCAGCCATGGATGGTGGCAGAACAAAAGACTGTCTCATTTTCTCTCTCTCCTGCTGAAACTGATCACGTGATACAGACGCAGGGATTCATCAGCAAGGCCCTGCATGGGTGGGAGGGGCAGGTGGGCTGGTTGCTCAGCACATTGTGTGTGCTTCTGAGAATGTCAAAGCCCTTTTCCCGCATCAGTGCTCAGACGCCACATGAGTCACCGCCTGTCTGCAAGCCCTGTTGCCCGGCCTGCCCCTCTGATTCTTCACACAGGGCCCTTTGAATCCCAGTGGACTCTAAACCTCCACCGAGCAGCAGACGATTCCATTCTGGGCACAAAAGAGGGCTCCTTCACAGGGACTATGGCTGCCCTGAAGGGGTTATTTCTGTGCTAGTTTTTTTTTTTTCCTTCCTGGCTCTGAAAAACAAGCACATCCACCCAATAAATAAAGATGAGACCGATGAAAGCAGCTGTATTTCAAGGAGAGCCAGGGAACAAGCCAAGGAACAAATGAAAAGATCCAGTGACAAAATGCCCATTCATTGGGTTCACTCAGCAAACATTTACTGAAGCCATCTGCACACCAGGCACTGTACTGAGTGCCGGGAAGACACAAAGGTGCCCTTGAGAATGGTGACCACCGCGTCCCCCTCTGCTGAAATGGAGTGGCAGGCACACAATAAACACATCAGGGTTAACCGTTCACAGCTCCACAACACCTTAAGGATCCAAGAATGCGCCGGATATGTATGTCCGTGTGCAACAATATGAATGAATCTCAGAAAAAGAATGCTAAGAAAAAAGAAACAAGACTCAGCACAGCACACACTACTGGATTCCCTCTCCATAAATTCCCCAATCTGGCAGATAGTCTACCTCATGATAGACAGCAAGACACTGATTATATGTGGAATGGGAGATGGGAGGGAGAACACCAAGGGGGCTTCTGGAATGCTGGGAGTGTCCACTGTGACATTCATGTGTACCCATCGTCTGAGCACTTTTTAAAATCTATCCAGCAGGGCTAGGAATGCTGCTCAGTGGTATATCCTTGCTCGTTAGGTGTGAGGTCCTGGGTTCCATCCTCACTGTGTGTGTGTGCGCACGCACACACCCATGCACACACATAAATCCACCCTTCAAAAGTTTAAGAATCTATTTACATACGTCTGTACATGTATTATGGTGTGTACCTAAAACGCCCACCAAAGTCCCATGTTTGAAGGTTTGGTCCCCAACCTAGCGATGTTCAAAGGTGGGGTTTTGAGGATTGGATCGTGGGGGCTTAAACCTCCTCAGTGTACCTGTCTATTTGATGGATTAATAATCTGAATGAATTACTAGGAGGTGATGGGAACTGTAGGCAGGTGGGGCATGGTTAGGGAAAGTAGGTCTCTGGGGGTGTGCCCTTGAGGACTACATCTTGTCCCTGGGCTCCTTCCCTACCCCACTCTCTTTTTCTCTCTCTGCTTCCCAGATGCTAGGAGCTGACAGCTTTTCTCCACCAAACTTTTCCACCATGATGCTTTGCGTCACCTCGGGCCCAGAGCCATGGAGCTGGCCAACCGTGGACTGAAACGTCTGAAACTAGGAGTCAAAATAAACCTTTCTCCTCAAGTGATTTGAGTCAGATATTTTAGTCACAGCCACAAAAAGCTGACTAACACAACATGTATTTGTATATTGAATTACAGCACAGAGACCATTAAAGGCAGCTATTCTATACATGAATGGGCACAACATCATATCTAAATACCTCTGGCCCCTTCAGTAGTCACTCCAAACTTTAATACATCTCCTCATGAAAAGTCATCTTTAGATCTAATATCAGGCCATAAAATGATAAAATGTGTCAATCAAGCTCATTAATTCTACTAATGGCACCTGAATTTGGATAGAATCCCACCTTTCAATAGGTGAGCTGCCAAGCAATTTTGCAATTTTTCATGAATATGCTCATCCTGCAAACAATTATTAAGCTCCTACTGTTTGCCAGACACTGGGGATACCCCCAAAATAAAACAGACAAAAATTGTTTTTAGTGAAAGAAATGGACAAGCTAATAACTACAGAGCAACACAGGATGTGCTAGAAATAAACAGTGACTCAGGAGGCCCACTGAGCACAGACGGGGTTGTTGGAAAGCCTTCCTGGAATGGACAAGGATAGGGCTGCCTGGAGGATAAAGAGGACTCTACCAGGTAGGAGGTACGAGCACTGGTATAAACCAACAGCAAGGGGCATGAGGTCAGTTTGGGGAAGTGCAAGAACATCAGAAGATGGAGAGGCAGGACTGAGAACAAGTCGGAGACACAGTACGGAGCAGGTTAGGAGGCTGTTACAGAGAGCAGCAGCGATGACCAGGTAAGGAAGGGCAGTAGGTAGAGAGGAGAAGGGTAGAACTGAATTCAGTAAAATTCTCCTAGCTGACTGATCTCATGAAAAAGCTTTGATTAAAGGCCTGAGGTGTCCACTGAGAAAGGCAACCTTATCTTACCAAGGAAGGAAATTTCAATACCTGCTACATGTGGACAAACCTTAAGGACATCATGCTAAGGGAAGTTAGCCAGTCACAGAAAGGACAAATATTGCATGACTTTTTTGGAATAGATCCCTCTGCCTACCCCCATGTTTATCATGGGGTGTCCTCGGAGTGCCCATTCGGTGGACTCCAGACACTCGGTGGACTCCAGACACTCGGAGGCTTCAGCCCAGAGATCAGAGCCAGGCAGTATCCCTTTCTTCAGAATTTGTGTGGGGACCCAGAGAGAGTCTATCTGTCTCAAGGGGTAGCTGGGCTGTGGCCAAGTGAGCTTCAAAGCAAGGCTGGCATACCCAGAAGTCAGCCTGGGGGCGTGTAGAGTCGTGAGCAGGTGTAAGGGATTTGCTTCCAGTTCCCAAACTTATGCATGTACTCCAAGAGGATGTCACGCTGGGTCTGAGAGCATTCTGTATTCTGAGAGCTCTTTTTTCCCTGTGGCCCTTCTATGTTCACCCTTCCACCGCCTCAAAGAAAGGCAGACCTCTCCCTATGTGGAATCTCACTGTAGTTACGGCTCCAGGGGCTGAAAACTCACTGCTCCAAACAAGGGACCATTCAACAATAAATCATTCCTGAGTCCCAGGGGAGCAGAGCAGAGCGAGAACTTGGTAAGCTGTAAGGGTCCGGCGAACGTCGGAGGAAGAGACCACCAAGAGACCGGCTCATGCAACAGCAAAAGGGGTTTATTGCAGATCCAGCATGCTGGGGCTCCACGCTCACTCAAGAAGGGAGAGCAGCCCAGAGTCCCGAGCAGGGGTTGAGCAGTGCTTAAGTACACTTTTTGGGGAGGGCAGGAACTTTACATACGTCATGGTCCCCTTTAACAAATCATTATACACCCCGGGAAAATCAAACAACAATTCCTGAACATGATTAGTACATTCATTGGTGGGAACAGGTCAGGCGGGAGTGATAGGTCGATCCTAAGGAGGGGATACATTTAAACTGATTGGTTTGGGCCCTGAATGCCTATGTGCCAAGCTGCACAGTGTCCTAGGTTATTAAACAACTAAATGGTCAGGGGGAATATCTACTGGGCAGTCCTGGGAATTGTCCTAACAGCTACAGGAATTTCAGGTTTTGGGTGTAGCATAGGAACTTAACAATTACCTGGTCCTTTACATTTTAACTCAGGCTTTGCAGCTTAGAAACTTTACAATATCCGGTCTTTTACACTTTAACTTCAATTTCGTTTACTCTTACAAATCCATGCCGAAGAACAGCACCGATTTCATTCCAGAGCTGAGCTCAGGATGAGGTTCTGTGCCCCAGCACTCCACCTTTCTTAGAATTTGAATAATGGAGGAATAATTTGGGATTAGACCAGAACACATCCTGAGAGTATCAGAAAGAAAGAAGTGTTGGGGCTGGAGTTGCAGGTCAGTGGTAAAGTGCTTGCCTAACACGCATGAGACACTGGGTTTCATCCTCAGCACCACATGAAAATAAGTAAATAAAATAAAGGTACTGTGT